>NC_045600.1:98783343-101283343 GCF_009762305.2 Zalophus californianus
CTCTGTGAATCCACGGTTGAAAAGACAGGGCTATCTGATGAAGAAGTCCTTCTTCAAGAGCAGTGCTAACAGAGCCCATCAGCACACGCCTCACTACACTGTGAAGAGGAAAACTACCTGCAGAGAGAGAGAATCTGGGAGAGGAATTTGTTTTAACCCAAAGTACGTGCGTAATGCACAGTCAATGAAAAATGCAAATTAGTAACATTACTAGATGCCCATGGTATACCGAGCATTTTCACTATTTCACAAACTTGTGATGTAGGTATTTTCTTTCCAGATGTGTAAATGAAGGCTCGGGTTACCTGTGCAAGTTTATACTGCAAATAATTTACAGGGCAAAAACTTGACCGTAGGTCTCTAAATGCTAACTACAGAGCTTTTCCATTCCTCTTGACATTACTGGTCCCCCCCCCCCCCGCCCCCGCCCCCCACCGTCTCTGCTAAACTGTAACTTTAAGTTAAAGATCTATATTGGGTTAGGCCAAAAGCAACAGAAAGAATATAATTAGAACATTGCCTGTAAAGTCAGGATCGAAAACCCAACCAATCAAGAGAATGATAATTAAAGTTAACATGTGAGTGCTTACTATGTTCCAGGCACCGTTCTAGACACTTTCCATGTATTAACTCATTTAATCCTCAAAATGGTCACATGTGGTAGGCATTATCATTATCCCTGTTTTATAGAGGAGGAAGTTGAAGATCAGAGATATAGAGGAGCTCACCAGAGCTAGGCATGCAGTGGAACTGGGACTCGAAACCTACACAATCTGGCACCATCACCCCTCAGCCCTGGACCCGGACAAATGCCCCGGAGCAGTTTCCTTTGCTGCTGCATGAGCTTCCAGGGGATGCCTGTACTGTTCCAAAGTAAATACGCATGTTTCTTCCCAAGGGGTAGGTTCCTTCCTAATCTGGTCCCAACCAGCCTCTCTGGTTTCATCTCTGGCCATCCCTCACCAAGTATCTAAGCTGGAATAACATCTACAGCAGGATACCATTGCTGTAAGTGAAAAACAGCTCGTGGCAAAGTAACACCGTGCTTCCCATCAAGGATATGTCTGTATCTAGATACAGAGTGGAATGAGTGCCCGTGGAGAAAACAAGAAAACTTGCGCGTAGTGTGCCCTAAACTGAGGAGCACACTGATATAAAACTGTGGATCTAAGTCCCCCCCATACCCCCCTCTACTGAAATCACACCAAACATGCTATAAATTGTTATGAGTGAGGACCTTTGAGCCTGCTGTTCTTCCCTCCCTTCTTTACCTGACACAACATTAGGGTTGTAGTCATCCTTCAAAACTCAGTTCAAATACTTGAGAAAGCCTTTCCCAAATCCCTTCAGAGCTAACGGCTGGTTCTCTCACTTCTGCCTGTGTGTTGTATCATCCGGTCATACTTTACCCATGTGCCTCCCTAGACTGTTTGCTCCTTAAGGACAAATACCATGTTAGTAGGTCATCTTTGTTTTTGTATCTCCAGGATCTAGAAAGGGGACAGTGAAAAGGTAGTTGCTCAACAAATGTTTAGATGTATTTGTATTCCCTAAGAAGCGAATGCTTTCTTTCAACCAAAACCAAAACCATGTGTGTTTTAATTCCAGGAGCCAGATCCTTGGACTCCTAGAACCATTTTCATCCACCCAGAGAATCAGGCCCCTGCTCGACACTGAATACTATCCCACTAACACTAGATACTTCCTACTTCTTCTTGTCTGGATTGAGGCTATGACAATCAGTTTTCATCCAGCACATGGTTCTGGGAAGACACTGCGATACCGAGATAATGGAGTTATTTACTTACCTAAAAAGACGGCAGAGCCACAGTACCTTGTGAAACCTCTTTAAGAGAAAAGTGGTTCAGAAGGAACCCCTTTCCTCTGAGGCCCTGGATAATGACACCCGAGCTCGCCTAAGTGATCTACAACCTGGAAAGTCACATTGGAGTTGCAGTGTCCCTGTCTGACCACTACCGAGTATACAGTGGGGTTGGTTATTCAAACAGACTACGCCGAGGGGTTTCTTTATAAGGGGACATCACTTTAACGGTCTTATTTTCTTCTGCAGCAAAAGAAGGAGGCAGAGGTAGAGTGCTAGTGTTCTGCTCTGTTTCACACTAACTGTCCAGCAAGTCTCCCAGCTCCCCGAGCCCTCAGTTCCTGTGTCTATAACAGTATCATTCCTGGTCACTGAAGACAGGCTAACCTAGGGCACTTGTGATAAGGTCTTCTGTGCAGCCCCTTGATAGATTGATAACTGATCACAGTATCTTCCAGTTAAACTTCTGAATACTTTTCAACATGGCATGTTTTTTTAAGTTTTTTTTTTTTTTTTTTTTGAGAGAGAGAGAGAGAGAATGAGAGATAGCACGAGAGGGAAGAGGGTCAGAGGGAAAAGCAGACTCCCTGCTGAGCAGGAAGCCCAATGCGGGACTCGATCCCGGGACTCCAGGATCATGACCTGAGCCGAAGGCAGTCGCTTAACCAACTGAGCCACCCAGGCGCCCTCAACATGGCATGTTAACAAGCTAGTGCCACCTGAATGGAAGATGTCTTCCCTAATGGCTTACAAGTTATAGCGACTCGGTTCATCTGAGGTACTGGGTATCCAACACGCATGGCCACTAGTAGGCGCTCAATAGTTTATAGGAAGTTCTGTGACACCATAGCCTTGTCTTGCTCCTTCTCCAAGTGCATGTTGATATTTCTTTTTTTTTTTTAAGATTCTATTTATTTATTTTGACAGAGAGAGAGACACAGCGAGAGAGGGAACACAAGCAGAGGGAATGGGAGAGGGAGAAGCAGGCTTCCCACGGAGCAGGGAACCCGATGCAGGGCTCGATTCCAGGACCCTGGGATCATGACCTGAGCTAAAGGCAGACGCTTAACAACTGAGCCACCCAAGCACCCCGCATGTTGATGTTTCTATAACCATTTCAACAACATATCTCTGTGCCCATGCAGAGTCCATCCTCTGGGTTCAGAAACTGCGGTTTCCTTTTCCAATTATGTCTAGTACTTGAACAAGGAACTGATGTACTAGAAAGACACCATTCTGAAAAAGGGAAATTTAGGTGGAAAAGAGTCCCACAACAGACATTTTAAAACGTATGCAAGGTCAACAACGAGCACAACTGGAAACTGCCCACCTCCCCCAAAGCACTGGGTTTAGTGTCTTGTTGTGAAACTATGAGGTATGCCACGATGATACTTTACCAGCCAAATCTTATTAAAGCACGATTTTAAAATGCACCAATGAATGCAGATCTTTTTCTTGGCCTAAATATAGTGAGTGGAGGCTGCTCTGGTTAGGAAGAGGTAGATTCACAAAGCTGGAAGGGGTCTTAGATATAATCCACCCAAATGAGAAATGTTACTAAGTAAACGTCTCAAAAGGAGTCCAATGACTTGCCCAAGGTAACACACCCGGCCAGTGGCAAAAGAGGGACTGGAACCCCCATATCCTGATTCCCATCCTACTGCCTTCTCTAAATTTAATCTTCGCTGATGTTCCTTTGGAAAGCAGATGTGATGGTTGCCCGGGTTATAGGAGAAATTCTCACTGCATTTTGTTCACAATGTCTCTTAACAATTACTCAGCACAAGGAATTTTGCTTGAGTCCCTTTTTCCTTCAACACAACCAACGCAAGTGACAGCAAAATAATTTTTCATTTCCTTTCTTGAAAGCAAAATGTGTTTGGGGAGCAGTGGTGATTTCCATTCCTAATGTGATTATGCTTAAAGATGAGGTCCTGGGATATTTTCTGCAATCCCCCCCCCCCAAGTGTAGAACCATGAATTTCTGTCAGAGGACAGGCAGAAGCCTGACTACTGTGATCTGAAGGTAGGAAATTATTTCTTGGGCTTATTAAAGAACAGTTTCGTGCTCTTACAACTACGGGGCTATGTTTGAGGGCCCAGGATGGGTCCTTCAAAACCATCCTAAATGACTTCCCACAGGAGAGCTGGTTTTGGATCAGCAGGAATGACCAACCTTGACTGATTTAGGAGCTGGTAACAATTTCACTGCATCAAAGTGATTATTTTTTCATCTGTTCCTTTCTCTGTAGAATCTAGGTATCCAAGGCTGAATAAGAAAAGGGCATCAAATGCCAAAGTCTTTATAAAATGGTCACAGCTGTTTGGCTCAAGGTTCCTTCTCCAAGTTAAGGGAATTAAAGTAAAAATTCATAATGACACTTTGTTAGGGACACTCTACACAGGCATTTGGGGAAGAAAAAAATCTGTAAGTATAATTTCCTCCTGTAAATATTTCATGGTATCCTAGATTCTGGGCAGGAAACGTCATATATTTCCCCATCTCAGAAATGTTATCCCCTTCCTGATGGAATGTGTTCAAGAACTCTAACAAGTACAACACTCTACTGCAACAAAGTCTTCTGCCGAACAGAAGTGTCCTTTCCAAATCTGAAAGGAACAAGTATCTCAGGGTCCAAGAGGGATGGTCCAAAATAAGAATGGAGTATACAGTTGTGTTTCTGGATTGAAACAGTAAGGGCTTTTTGAAAGCCAACTCAAGGTGACTGGGTTGGTTTATACATTTTATTTTTTTTCAAATGAGACCATCAGGATAACAAAGCAACATGAAAGTCTTTCTCCCCAAGACAAGTGTAGCGACTGATGTTGTTTAACGTATTCATTCAGGATGGTAAAGTGTTATGAGGGCTGTGTTCATATGTAAAACAGAGCAGAAAAATAAGGAAATCCACTGAGGACTGAGGTGATTAATTTTGCACGTATTCCTTTATCGTCCTTGTAGAACCAACCAGAGTGGAGGTACTACAGCTAAAAGATCCCCATGTAAATAAATACCAGTCTGTCTTTTACCACTTAGGCAATCTTGAGCCATCTTAAATAGACTCTCAAACTTTTTGAGCTTTGTTCCCTCCTCTGTAACAACAGAAATAAGGCCCCTCTACCTTGCAGGGCTGTCGTACAATTAAGTGAGATAAAATGTGAATGTGCCTAAGGCTTAGCTGGCTAAGATGAAGTTTCTTCCTTCTCTAAGTTCCTTGAAAAAAGCTCTCTTGGCTTCGTTTGGTTTCCCCCGTACTCTAACATAGCACTTAACATGCAGTCAGTGTTCAAAAGATGTAATAAATCCTATTACCATGGAAAGAAATGAAGATGGGATAAAGAATTCAGATTGGCTGTCCACAGGGATCCAATTCGCCTAAAAGTGGCTTTACGTTGTTTTTATTAATCTCAGTAGTTACCTGGATAGAGATTCAAAACAGTGAATTTAGCCACGAAAGCCAAGCCACATCACTTGGCCACTTCTGCAGTGGGAAGATAATAGAGAAAAAATCAGGTTTGCCACACTTTTCAGCCCAAAGCCACGCGGCTGTGACAATATAGAGAAGCTGCCATGAATTTTCTAACTGGGGAATCGAAACCTCCACGGAATTCCAAAGCGGCAGGCATTAATAGGAGTTAGGTGTAAATAATTTCCCATCCTCAATGAATCTTTGACATAAAGCTGCCATGTTTTATTTCCGCAATAAAATGTTTTGTTTTTTTAATAGTAAATGCTTCAAATGATTTGTATGAAACCCTGAGTAAATTGTGCCTTGGAGAGTTGAATTTTACTCAGCTTGCCACTTAAACTGCTTTTGGCTCATCAAAGGAGAGTACCAGATAGCAAATCAATAACCAGACAGATCTAGCTAGAGAAAAAATTTCAATTCCCTTTAATTAAGCAGTACAAAGGAGTAGTTTAAGAACTTGTCATATGTTCGTTATCTCCTTTGACGTGACCGCTCTATTGTTTCTACTGACGTACTGTACCTTAAAGAGCTCTGCGGACAACACAGAACACACAGCACTACCACTCAACTGGGCAAAATTAAATTTCTCTTGTAATAAAGAATCGTACTGACGCTCACTCAGGGCGCTACTCTGCAAAGCTGGTAGCCTTTGAATACCATAATCAAAGGTAAAAAGGTTACTTTTAAGTTTGATGAAAAATAGCCCCATCTTATTTTACTTCTTATGAAGAGGCTACCTATATAAGGTAAAGGAATGAAGAAAATGCTCGGATCACTTATGGGAGGAAAGAACCCTCCTGTTGAACTAACTAGGTAGTTACAGCAAAAGTGATTCTGTTGATTTCCATTCTTTGCTTTGCTTCACGCCAAAACATCTGGCTAAAAAGTGAAAAAACACCCAAATGGCATTCTATAGGAAAACACACTTAGATGATTGATTGCATTTTTCACTTTAAAGTCAGTGTTTTGATATTATAGAGACGTGGACTTGGTTCAATAGGTGTAATCTCTTACTGGCAAAAGCATGGTTCTACAAAGCTTGCTTTGACAAGGACAGATTATCAATTTTAATTTTAAATCAATTAACTGTTTTAAATAATGGACCCGATATTTTATGCTCTGAACCCCACTTATCCTGAGTCTTAGGCTGAAAGGCAGGAAAAGGGAAAAGTCTTCACTAGAAAAGACTGCAAACTAGACTTCCCAAGTATGCATATAGCACAAGGTCAAAAGAACTGAGAAATGAGGTGCAACATTTAAAAACAGCTTTTAACTATTAATCCACAGTGATTGTGTCAGAGTATTTAAAAATGAAGGTTGTATGCCCAGCACATTACACTAATGTGCAATGGTTACATGACTTGTGTTAGTGTTGTAAACAGAAATAAGTTATGACCTTAGCAGTTCTAGGTAGCAAAGATCCACCCGGCTTTTCCCATATCCATCTAACCTCAAGGTCTATTTCTGAAAGTGAAAGGACACTGATGAGAGTCCAGAGACAAAAGGTCATTCATTAGTCATGTTCCCAGAAGACAGTTCTGTTTGGGCAGCCTTCAGGGGACAAGGCTAGATCTGAATGAACTGGGAGGTGAGGTAAGGGGTGGGGTGGCTGGCCTCTTCCCCAAAGGAGGCTGCCTGGATCGTTCAGATTAAAGGGCTCTGGGGTAATTCCAGGGACCTGTGATCCAGATCAAGGAAGACCTAATGTTCCATTTGACTCAGGATTCCAAGGGGCATGGCAGGATATTTCTACCACAGACCAAAACAGTCTTAATATTCCCAGTCCCTTATCATATGACTGGTTTGACTAGAACCTAGGTTGACTATCATGGATGTCCTTTTGGTATTCTTCAACCACAAAAATGGACAAAGGTGTCCTAAAATCAAATTCTGCCTCCCCATTGCTGTCATACTATATATATATATATACTTCCTATGTGTAGAAAGATTACTAGATGGTGTGACTTGAGTATGCCGTTTAAACTTTCTGTGGCTCAATCTTCTCATCTGTACAGAGATTCAAAATGGTGACTTTAGCCACACAAGCTAATAATAAAACCACCTCATCCAGTGGATATAAGAATTACTGGGACTACCGAAAAGTCTGGAGTAGTGCGCACCCACACTTTTAACGGATGCAGATTCTGAATGTAAACAGCCAATCCAAGGCAATTTATTAGTGCTCTTAAAAAGCTAGTTACTGCTTGTTCTGTGTTTGTTTGCGTACTCATTCGTTTATTCTTCTCCCCATTACTAGTAACTGAATCCCCTTTGACAAACCATCAGAGACGAACAGGGCAAAAAGATGGGGCAAGAAGGTAAAGATGGTGAAGGCCATCCAACATATGAACTGGTCTCTGGGAGTTTCTGATTGCTCCCCTCCTCTGACCCTCCCAGGAAGACAGGCCAAAGCAGGCTGGTTCTGGCATACCAGGGTTGCTGGGCCCTGAGAGGGTCCGAGCAGTGGTGTGGGAAACGAGCTCTGAGAAGAGGAAATTCAGCAAAGGGCTTTAATGCCCTCCTGTCAGTCTTGAGAGAGCGGAATGCAACATGATTTCTTTTGTCTTCTGCTTGGAAGCAAATGTTCCTTTGCCTATCTTCCCTAGGTTTAATTAGTCTTCTGTCTTTCTCAGAATTCAGCCTGTTCATTTGCAAATGGCAGACATCAGAAAGGCTAGTGACTGTGGGTGTAGGTGTTGGGGGGAAGGAGGCTGAAGTGTTTATTTTCAAAGCCACAGGGGTCCCCATTTGAAAAAGCACCCAGCTTATCTCAATGTTTTTGTTTGTATGATTTTGAATTAAAAGGTTGGAGCAATTCATTTAGGAGATTAAGCTGTCTTTACAATGGGCCTAGCTGCCCTATTTATTCTCTAGTATTGCTAGGGATTAAAAAGAAAAGTCTTTCTACTACACTCTTCATTATTCTAGTGCAAAAATTTTTAAGGATTCCTTGAGTCTTTGATTCTTATTGCCAATTAATTTTACATTAAAGTGATGTTAATTTGGCGGTCACAGATAAAAATCACAAACCATCTGCATAACGGTTTAGGTTTGCCAGTTTTAGCAAATGAAAATACAAGATGCACAGTAAAATATGAATCTCAGAAAAACAATTAAATTTCAGTATAATATGTCCCCAGTCACTGGCAAATCATGGGGCATTCTTATATTTATAAAGTATTCATTATTTACCTAAAATTCAAATTTAACTAGATGCTGTATATTTTATCTGGCAACCCTACCAGGTTTTCATGGATGTTGTACACGCTCCAAGAATGCCAAGGGGAAACTGGGAGAAATTCCATCTTGTTATTTCATTATTATATTTAAACTTGCTCCTTACAGAGTTGGAAGTACTTCCTCAATCAGAATAATACTCCCCATTTTATGAACAGATAAACAGATACCTGGGAAATCAAGTGAATTTTGACTACAGGATGAGACTTACTTCTAACCACCAAAGCCCATTCATTTATGATAATTTTTCTCATTATGAAAAAGTAAAACACAAAAGGGCCAACCGGTATCTCTGTTGAATTAAAACTTCATGTCATGAACTACTACATTTAAATGCCAATATCTTTCATTTATGTTACAAAGCAAACATCCTGTGCAAATAGAAGCTGAAACACCCCAGTGAATATCCTAAGGTTGAAGAGGTCTTTGAAACAATAAATGAGTGATTTCTCCACAGGAGACTAAACTCACTGCTTGTGACAGTAAACAAAAAGCAAGCTGAATTTTATATAGCATGATCATTTTCATGTATCTGTTTATATAGTTAGATGAGGAGAGGGATTATTGGATTTTTTCTTTCAATTAAAATCAAAATTATTGCCCTTGACTCACATCTTAGCAAATGGTTTCAAACATAATTCTATCTATGTTGTAAAAGATTAAATTCTTCCTCCCTCTCCTCCATTACAAATATGCAAAAAGGTCTGTGTGATGTCTTCATCTACCCCAGAATTGGATGGATAATATTTGTAACAATTCATTCCTAAGACCCCTGAGTTAATAAAATGTGGTGATGAACTAGTTAGTCCATTTGTGCATAGTCTACACAGTCAATTTCATTACCCTAAAGTCACATCTAATATTTAGGAAGAAAGGGGGTTTTTTTTGCAGACCTCAAATCACCTTAATTTTTCGTTTCTTTTTTCTTTCTTCCTTTTTAAAATAGGCACCTTCTCCAGAAAGGGAAAAGGAAAGGAGACATAAAATGAAAAGCTCAAATTAACCTTCAAATATCTGAGCAAGAAATCCCTATTTGCCATTTAAACAAAATATTAGAAAAATCTTGCGAGGACTAGATTTTGAAATAACCTCATGCTCGAGGTAAGTCTGGCTAAGAAATGCCACCAAAAGCTGCCACTTGACCCGGAATTCCTCTGCAAGAAAAACTAGCCATACCTACATGTGAGACATTCTATGAGAAACTGCCGGAATGTCAACTTCATTTGCAGTGGCCCCATATGGCCTGATCGCTCTCCCTGGCATGATAAATCACTGGCAGAATCCTTACCTTCCTACGTTTGATCTCTGCTCAGCAAGATGTGGTTTTGATGTGAAGAACTCCAGATCTCTTAGGTCAGAGACAAATAGCAGTGGCACTGACCTGCAAAGTGCTAAGTCTCTATTAGACTCAAGTGAAAAGCCGAAGGCTCCCGACAAGCATCCTCGTCATAGAGTTTGCCCGACCCACCGTGGTTTTCATGAGCTTAGGCTGACAGAAAAACTGCCGAGAATGGCTGGAGGAAAAATGCCAACAAACCTTTTCTTTCTACCACCATGACCGGGTACTCACATCCACTTTCCCTAAGATTTAAAGAAGGAATTCTCTTGGGAGTCACTGCTCTCAAATTTCTAGTACTGTAAGTCTTTAACAAACACAACATTTTCTATTTCTGGTGGATCTTTATGACACGGCTAAATCGCTCATTCACGTAAAGAGAATCATTACCAGATTTCTGTGGACTGCTCTCCAGTAATGATAAGGACATCCTTGGGAAAGTATGTGAAACACTGCTTTGACCCAAAATGTGGGATCCCAGAAAGACTGCAAGGAAGACATATAAAGAAGTTCAGTATTTTCCTTCTGATCCTAATCCCAGGTTTGGGCCCAGGAAATGAAAGAGTTCTGAAGAGTCAGGATGGGGGTCAAGAAACCTTACAGCTCTTCCAATCCAGTGATTTTTGTAAGTAGATGGGTTAACAAGTAAGCATCTCATTCTGCCCTATCATTTTATAAGTAATAAAACTGATATCCAGGGAATTTAAGTAACTAACTCAGAATCACAAAGCATTTTCATATCCCTAGAGCCAATATAGAAGAAAGTACTCAGTAAGTTATCAAATAATCTGTTCATTCATTAATTCCACGAATTTGTATTCTGTGCCTACATGTACACTAAAAAGCATACATCAGTGGCAGATCTGGGACCAGTCTTCTGACTCTTTCACTACTCTACAATACACCCTACAGATTTTCTATTTCAAAGGAAGAGGTAGGTGAGTGGGACTGAAGGGGGTAGTTTTTCATCGTGTGTGTGTGTGCGCGTGCGTGTGTGTATGTGTGTGTCTGTCTGTCGCTCTCGCTCTTGCTCTCAGAAGAGAGCTATTCATTTCAAAACACTCTACCTGGAATTCACTTTCAGGTCCTGGCATTTTGTCTATCAGTAAGTATGCAAATGAAATCAGACAATTTTCTTTTCTAGGACTCATTCCTTTACTCATTCATCCTAACACAAAGATGTGTGGACCATACTTTGTGCCAAGACCATCGTGATAACCAGCTTTTATGAAAATTTAAATCCAGGAAGAAAACTAGTCTAGGCATTAAGCAATAATTGGATCCCTTGCTTTGGCATTATCAAACACACAAGTTATTCAACAGTAATGATAAAAATAAAGATCTGAAACCAACCTAAAAAAAAATCACATTTGAAAGGTTTCTTCCAACAAGTTCAGAAGCTATTTATTATAAAGATAACAGCCAAATCATTCCAAGAATTGTAAGACTCAAATTAGTATGAAACTTTAGTTGGCTGAAATGATGAAGAGCCCTGAGAAAGCAAAGAGTGGGCTATCAATTAAACAGCTGCATTATTTCAATAGCCGCCCCCCTTGATACCACTCACAATTAGAAACACTCATAAATAAGCCCCTCGTTAACTCTCTATACAACTAAGTTGGTGACTTCGCAAATGTTCACTAAAAGCAAAATGTTCGGTTTCTTTTTTTTTTTAGCTAAATGTAGTTTATGTACCCGCATTTGTACATACACGTCTACACTCAATGTTGAGCAATAATCTCTCTCCTTAATTCAGATCATCAAGAGTTCCAGAAATCGCTGATTTGTGTACTTCTTTTCTAAGCCTTCTCTTTTTCTCTGTTGGAATTCCTGGTAATGATACCAGAATGTGGGCAAACCTCATTAGTTTCCCTGCTGTTTACAAGACAGGATTTATGCTCAATGTGCTGAACACAATGACACACATCACAAAATGGCTAGAACTACCACCCAGGCTCTAATCTGAGAAATTTTTCACTCAGTACAAATACCTATCAGCATGGAGAAACACGGAAGAACAATTACAGCCAACACATGTAGTCTTTTAAGAGTACACCAATAAATACCCATTTGTGAAGGTTAATTTAATGCAACCCAGGCTGTTATCTGGAATAGTGTGTGTCACCAATTCAATCCATTAAGTAATTACTAAAGTCTCAGGAGAGCTCATTGAAGTCAAATGTGGTTATTCCAGGTTCATTGCTTCTGGTCTCCCAAAGGACCGTTCGGGCCAACAGCTGGGAGAGCTGACTACAAAGGTTCCCAGGCAGAACTAGACATTTTATGAAAACAGGTAAATGAATCTGATCAAGGAATGAAGGTCATGTCATCAAAGGCCTGCCTGACAGAAATACTTAGGGAGGTGGAAGAGAAGCAGACAAAATACTCAGGGAAGAGAAGAGTAGAAGGTGGAAAAGGTGAGAAGGAGTACCTCTGACTGAGAAGGAGAGGTACTTCTCTAAAGAGGTACACTTCTCTAAAAGAGAAGACCGAGGAATCTGAAGACTATCAGATCTGGCTTCAAGGAGACAACTTGTCAGCAGATTCCTTAGGTAGGATTTTTGAGCCATTCACAATAAAACATTAATCATCCTCCCAACTACCACCCTCCTGGCACTGAAGCTCTGTTAAAGTACAGATACTGCATGAATGTCTGGGGCCCACTATTTCTCTGTTCTGCATCTCCACTGAGGCTGCATGCAACAGACGAATCTAATGTGGTTAAGCCTTGTGAGAAACGATGGCTCATAAAAGGCAAGGTGCAACATATCCACCCGACTCTTTCTGCGAAGTGTTTCTCCCACATAGGTTATAGTCAAGTTACACAAAATGATGGCCTATGGAGAGAGACGAAGCACTAGAAAGAATGTGAAATATATTCATTTTCAGCGGTCTCAGACTCACTCCCAAGTAGATCTGAAGAACCATAACAAAGAAAAGCACTTGTTGAATGAAAAAAACAAAAAACCAAAAAAACAGGACTTATTAAGGGCAGTATGCGGCTACCCAGCCAGTGGGAATCCAAAAACACAGTTCTTTACCATAGCCTAAAGAGTCACACCTACGTGCGTGTTGATTATATCAATCCTTTATTGTGTTCTTGTTGTTTTTTTTAAATTGAACACTCTCATCCTTATGTGAAGTTGAAATTGTTGCTAATGGTAGCTACAATACCTACTATAATTACGTTTTGCAACAGGATTTGTAGTCAAAGAACTGGGCTTAGGATTGTCCTATACAATACTCAGCAGAGCTTTAGGCTCACAGTTCAAATCGTGCTTACTCCTGTTGTTATGAGCAGAGAAGGAAGAAGACTGAGTCCTGGAATTGCCACCTACTAGCTATCAAGCCTGGAGAATTTATTTAACTTTCATAGGCTTGATTTTCTCACTTATAAAGTGAGAAGATTAATATAACATCCACATCATGGGACTGCTGCAATTATTAAATGTAATCATATGTGAAAAGCATTTTGAAAATTTTTGTATTAATATTAAAAAGAACTATTAGTAGCCCGTAATGCCAATAAAATATAACAAGTATTCACTTCCTTGTAAGGCACTGAGCTAGATGCTTCAGAAATACTAAAATGAATAAGAGTTTATAATCTACTACAGTTTAGGAGTAAGGAGTTACACAGAAAACTATAATCATACAAGGCAAAAATTGTACAATTTAGGAGTAGGGCAAACAAGTTAATATAGGCATTCAGAGAATATAGGTTCATCCTAAAAAAATAAGTGTGGGGCCAACTCTGGCAGGTATTACATGAGCAATATGCACAAAAGGGCCAGATTCAGTTTTAAGGTTGGAGAATTTCATTCTTCCTCAGTAGCTTCTTTAGAGCTAGAGGTACACATGCACAGATTCAATAACTTATGAAATCCAAACACAAAAGTTTAAAACACAATGAGTTAAAACATTAATGAGATACAAAGTAATGTTATTTTCAAGCTTGGTGCTAAGGAATAATTTAAATTCTCTAAACTCACAGGATGAAGCACCCTACTGAATTAGTTATTCAACAAAAAGGTATATCAAAATTCTTTCTCACATTATATTAGTTGTCATCCCTCTAGTTTTTCTCCAGTCCTATAAACAAATAGCACACAGTGAAGAACTTACCTATTTAACTGGTAATGCTCCTTCAAAAACTGAGTGGTGTGTGTGTGTGTGTGTGTGTGTGTGTGTGAGTGTGTGTGTGTGTGTGTGTGAGAGAGAGAGAGAGAGAGAGGGAGAGGGAGAGACAACAACAGTAGCTAGTATTTGAGCACTTATTCTGTTCTAGGTAATATAAGAAAGGTAGAGAAATAAGTCTTGACATGAAAAACTTATAATGATCATATTATCCTAAAGTTTTATACAATGACTCCTTAAAGGTAGGTTTATAGAATGCACTACTGTTCTTAGTTTAGGAAAACCAACATGTACTTAAAATCATCCACCGAAGTAGGACTAATTTCTGATATTTTCCCATTACGGAAAAGACCAGGCTTAGAGAAAAACCACACATTCTGAACCTCCTAATCCCGTTCCAAAATTACACAGACTACAATTCTGAATTCTTTACACATTAATATCATTTGATTTTCCTATATGTTACATCTTTTGTCCTTAAGATTTACCTGTGTTCTTACACATATAAAGATACCAGTTAGAGGTGGATTAAGACATAATGAGAAAGATAAATTCTTTAATAATAAAAGTAAACTTTCAGAAGACTATATAAAAGAGTATCTTGAAAAACTCGGAATAAGGATGGATTTCTTTAAAAAGACACCAAAAGCACTAAACATAAAGAACAGATAGGGGCGCCTGGGTGGTTCAGTAGGTTAAGTGTCTGCCTTCAGCTCAGGTCATGATCCCAGGGTCCTGGGATCGAGCCTCACATCGGGCTCCCTGCTCAGAGGGGAGCCTGCTTCTCCCTCTGCCTCTGCCATTCCCCCCGCTTGTGCTCTCTGGCTCTACCTCTCTGTCAAATAAATAAATACAATTTTTTAAAAAAGAGGAAAGATAAAAATATTCCTCTCTCTTTGCATTTAAAACCATATGACATTACACTTAAAAAGGAGGAGGAGGAAGAAAAAACACAAGGAGGCAGAAAATTTTCACATGGTATGAAGCTGTCAAAAACTTATAATCCCAAGTACATAAAAACTGCTACAAGTCAGTAAAAATACACACATACACAAACAGAAATGAGCAAATGATATACTAGCTAAGTCACAAAGGAGGACAGCCAAATGGCCAATAAACATATGGAAAGATACTAAACCTCACAAGAAATCAACACAATGCAAATTAAAACGGCAGTGAGATATCACTTCACACAGACTGGCCAAATTTAAGAAGTACGAGAACTCCAGGTAGAGGTGAGGACAGAGAGTAGCAGGGACGCTGATAGACTGCTGGTGGCAGTGGGAACTAGCGTAACGGTGTTGGACAGAAATTTGCAAACCCTAATTAAGATGTAGATCCACATACCCCATGAGCCAGCAGTATCACTTCTCAGTATACATCCTAGAAAAACCTCTCACCCAGGCACCTAAGGAGATATGCTTAGGAATATTTAATGCAGCATTACTATAATAGCAAAATGCTGGAAGTACTTTAAATGTCACTAGTAGAATTGATGAAAAATTGTAATATATTCAAAGAATGGGATCTGACAATGAATGAATGATGATGAATGAATCACAAATACATCCAATAACATGGAGGAATCTTGAAAATATGCTATGCAAACAAAGCAAATTGTAGCACGGTACCATTTATATAAAAAATTAGCATGCAAAACAAGAGTACATATTGTTTATGAATACATATAGATATACAGATACATAAACCTATGGGAAAGATAAATGTCTCTGAGGAAGGAAAGAGGAAGAAAAGAGAAGAGTGGAGGGTCATAGGTGGAGTTTCAATGTATTTCTTTAAAAAAAAAAAAAGAGCAGCAAATATTGCCAAATGTTAAGAACTAACAAATCTGGGTACAGGGGCACAACATGTTTGTTACATTATTCTCTATAATCTTCTGTATGACTGAAACATTTCGTTTCCTGTTAAGTAGGTCTAACAATACAGTGTGCTGTTGGTTTGCGGAGCCTGAAGCATCTCTCTCCTTTCTGAATGCTCATGGTGCTTCAAGTGCATTCATCTCAAGCATCTGCATCTTCTTTTACACACCATAGTTATTTGTGCGCATGTTCTCACCCCACATCCAAGTGGGAATCCTATCCAGCCCCTTCAGGGCAGGGCCCACATCTGTAGATCTTTTCATGCCAGACAGTGACTAACAGTGCTTTGTACACAAGTGGCCCAAATAAATGTCAAATGAATAAACAAATTAATAAATTCAGGTAAGCAAAAGGGTAGCTCTAGCTGTAGTTAAAAATGACCTCAAGATACTACAGTGAGATACCCTTCCTTGTGAAAATCAAGTTATATTGGTATGTTGGGTATCAGATTCTAAAACACAGATGCGAAACCAGAACTCACTGGTTTCGGGTTTGCTCAGGAATTTAACCAGTCATACTGATTCCTGATCTCCTCTCAAAAAAGGATTCTGGGCAAAACTCCAATTTTCACACCTAGGCAAGTAAGACTTTAAGTTATTCTCTGTAGATTTCTATAGACACTTCATAATTTTGTCTTATCAGGCAAGGTCTTCTTATGTCCCCTTTTCCTTCCCACCATAAACACCCCCTCATTACACACATATCAGCCCATAGACTGGGTGTATGTACTGGTTGTGAGGACTGGGAAAAGAATGAGGTTATTTTTGCCTGTTACTTGGTTTACTTAAATCTACAATATTTTGTAAGATCCACTTACCTGGAGGTAGTTTCCATTATACCTGTGGGAAGAGCCACCCAATTTATACCATTTTTTGACTAAGTTTCATCTTTAAGAAATCCCTAGGAATGACCTGGGACAAAAAAACCCTAAGAATCATTAGACTTGAAATCAGAAGATATAGGCTAGAGGAATGAAAAAATGTACAAGAAAATGTATAAAAATATAATCTTTAATTATTTTGAAATTTCCTCCCTATATTTTATAATCAAGACTAGAAAGTGTTTGGGTACCCCTGATATCCTAAATTCTTTGCAAATAAGAGACAGGTGTGTCCAGTTCTAGCTGGACAATAGGTTTTATCTTTCCAGAGGTCTAGGGCTAAAGCAACTGCTCCGCTGGCTCGCCAAAGGTCAGCTCGTGATGAGGAAAGGAAAACAGCAGCTCCATACTTCTGGAGGTAACAGAGCTGAACTGAAGTAAGAAGAAAGCTTCCTTCGATAATAAAAATTAGAATGTTCACTCACAGACATTCTAATTTTTAACCACATTCTACAGAGGTCAATAAACCCCCGTGTTTAGCCCCAGGGAAATTTTGTTGAGAGCCCAGCAGAAGTCTAGGTGGTGAAAGCACCCAATTATTATTCCAACTGGAATTTTCAAAGGTTGGAAGTATTTCCAAATCATGTGACACAACAGAGACACGCTGTAAATAAACTCATTAAGAGTTAAGATTTTGAAGGGAAACATTTTAAACATTACTTCATCTTAAAGGCCAACAAAGGAGCAATGGAGGAATGCCAGAGGTAAGAAATTCTCAACTTGGATAATCTCATATATCTGAAAGGTAAAATGGAATGGAGCTCAAAGATATATCTGAAAAGGCAATTAAAAATTATCCAAAGTGGGGTGCCTGGGTGGTTCAGTCGGTTAAGCATCTGACTCCTGATTTCGGCTGACATCATGATCTCAGGGTCGTGAGAGTGAGCCCTGTGTCCGGCTCCACGCTCAGCATGAAATCTGCTTGAGATTCTCTCTTTCCCTCTGCCTCTCACCCCCGTTTTCTCTCTCTCTCTCAAAATAAATACATAAAATCTTTAAAAAAATTATCCAAAGTTAAATTATGGCAATCATTTTTGGTGTTTGGGGGGACATGACTGGCTTTGAAATGATCTGTCACAGCGAATAAAGAAATTAGTGAAATGCTAGAAGGGCTTTCAAAATAGTCACTGCATGGTGGTTTTACTTTCTGGAAGGTGAAGTGCCCCAAAACTGGGCAGTCAGGACCAGTGAAAGTCTCTTTAGTTTTAAATTACATGAACTAAAATACCTTCCCACTTCTATGAAGTATATATATATATATATATATATATATATATATATTTATATAAAACTTCTGGGAATGTCCTCAAACACTGCTATACCTCCCAGATTTATGTGCCAAAGACTTGGCAACATCTTTGCCCAAACTACTTAAAATGCCAGAAATGGTTGTTTGCCATCTGACACTCAGGGCCAGCCACGTGGGTGTCCTGAGGCACATTAATGCCGAATTTTGGCACAAATGTCAGATATCTAATTTGATTATTAAAATACTGGCTGGGAAATTATTTGATTTAGTGACTTCTTAATAAAGAGAAGACCTTGGTAAGGAAGCCTCCAAGGGATCTCATTTGATGAAAATCCAGTGTAAACATATAAGGGATCCATAGCTACCCAGAATATTAAACTCTTACGACTAATTAAAATAGTACATAATGGCCTGTTTCACAAAACTTTATTGACTGTACAATTCTGATCTTTCTAAAAATGGGCCTTGGTTCATCCATAGCTCCAAACGTAAAAATGAAAATGGAGTTAGCCTTTGGCTGATTGCCATTCTATGTACTTTCACCCAGTTGTTCATTTAGCCCTGACAACAACCCCGAAAGGTAGCTACTATTATCTCACATTTGGCCGATGTAGGAATTGACACTCAGTGAAGAAACTCCTCAACAGGAGACAGCATCCATACCTTGTTTACCATTGCATCTCTGAAGCCTCAAGGCACAGCTGGCCCTGTGTGCTGTCTACATGTTGACTGCCCACACAGCTAATAAGGACATGTCCGACCAAGCTTTTTCTAAATTGTAGGCCATATGATTTCTGTTGCGACTACTTGGCTCTACCATTGTAGTCCAAAAGTAGCTCCAGCTAATATGCAGTTGAATGGGTGTGGCTGTGTTCCAATAAATCTTTATTTACAAAATCAGGCAGATAGTCTGTAGTTTGCTAACTACTGCAAGCTGTTACTAAGATAACTAAAAAAGACAAAAATATACATCAGTATTTCTATTTCATTATCCAGTGGAGAAAGACTTGAGACAGAACTGCATACACTGGTATTTGAGATGTTTTTGATCTGGTCACGGTTTGATCACCGGGCTTGGGTAATGCAACAGAGAACGTATTACGCATGCCTGGCTTCTCTTCAGCCTTGCTACAAGGAAATCAGACCTCACAGAACAGCCTCCTCGGAGAATCTTCTAACCTCAAATAGAAAAACTATCATTCCTCATTTTATAGAAGTGGAAGACAGAATTGTCTTAGTAAATGATGATTCCATAAAGCCTGTACAGTAGAAGGCATTAGAACCCTAGGAGAGTTATCCAAATCAAGACCTACAATTAAAATGGTTAGCTTCTCTAGTTTAAATGGAGATGACACAAACATCAAAAAGCTATACAATTATGAAAATGTATTCTTTGAAAATCTGAGGTTCCTATAATATAAACATGGAGGTGTGATTCACAATTTATGATCAAGACAATCTTGATTAGAGGTTTGGAAACAAGTAGACCCACACCATCTTTTAAGAAACGATCCCTGGGATAGGCAAGAATCTGGCCCTAGACCTAACAACAACAACGACAACAACTCAAAGGCACATCAGAAATAGTAATTTAAAGTCAGGGAACCAAAAGCCACAGATGTAGCAGCTTCTGAAAAGGAGTTGACCAGTACATGTTCGCCCCATGTTTGCAATAGAAGCAACACAAAGAATAAAGACTTAAACTCTTTCTCTCAAAAAACCAAGCCAAAACAAAACAAAAATAAAAAACAACTATGTGACTGTTAGGAAAAACAAAGTATATGGTGAAGCAAGTTCCAGCAGTTTTTTAAAGGTCAAGGCCAAGGTCTTCCTTATCAATTATTTCTAACTCTTCCTATTCTCTCTCCTTCAAAAGGTTTTGCAAGGATCAAATAAGATACACAAGAAAGTGCTAAATAAACCATTAGGCCCCATAAACAATTTAAGTGGCACTATATATTTTATTATCACCATTGTTATTACATTGATCGACTGACCTATTGCCATGCTGACGATTAATTTTTGGCACTCAATCTTTCTAATAAGACCCTAAGCTCCTGGAAGGCAAATGCCCAACTAGCAGAAGGGAGAGCACTGTTGTTAGGAATACTAACAATACTCGATGGCCACTCAAACAGCCTTTGGACCGAATTGAAGTTGACCCCAGAAAACAGCAGATGTTCAATAAAAAGTTTTTAAATGAATAAATAAATAAATAGTAGTTACCCAACACACATTAGCTCTGATTTTCAGTTGACTGTCTTTTATTTTTTCTCTTCTAGTTTAGTAAGTCAGTACTCCATAAATGTTCCCTTCCTCCCTCTGTTCTCACTCCCCACAGCATCAGCTGCTGGAAGAAAATACAACCCCTTATGTTACTGTTAGTTATAGGCATAAAGGGTCACTGAAAAAATGCTCAACACAGAGACCGCACAATGCGTGTGTGTGTGTGTGTGTGTGTGTGTGTGTGTGTGTGTGTGTGTGTGTGCAACGGGGAGGAAGCACTGGAGCCAGAAGAGATGATAGAGACAATAGAAAAGGTAGGGTGAGATAAAGACCGAAAGATTCCAAAGACCTTCTGGGAATCTGGAAGAAATCTCCCCTGCAGTTAGGGGCAGTCAGTAAAGTGCCAGCCTTGATTTTACAATGTGTGAACTCCTACAATATATTCAGCCTTAACGAAGGTTTAAAAACCAGACTGATGAAAAAGAAACAATTCTGAAAAGCTTTAATTCATAAAAACACGGCTAAAAGCAATCAGGTTCCTGCGATCGCTGATAAGCAGTCTTCTCAGGATACGAGCAAGAGAGCACGCATTCTCTTGGCCTCAAAGTGGTCCCCCTGCTACTTCTTGTGGGTGGACTTAGCGCTCTTTCTTGACTAACGCAGTCTTTGAAAAGAACAACAACCATATTCCTTAGTAAGCAATCATTTTTAAAATTTGGGATCTAGTTCACTGCATTAAGGAAATAAAATTAGACATACCAAAGATGGTACTGCCATTGATCCTTAGTCTAAAATGGGTATTAGAACTTCAGAGAGATAGGCTTCTTTTTAAAACTAAATATAACTGCGTGAAAGTCAATATAGGAGCACAGCGTTAGCCCTTTCAGCATCCACGGAGACCAAACCGTAATTCTGGAGTATTTTCACTGGACCTTTGACAAAGGTGTAACTTTTATTTCTGATGATCTCCCCCATTCCACCATTTATAAAAAGTGCCAAATACTTTTAGAAGAAGAATGGCGAAAAAATACAGGACAATACAAGATCACAAATGCAAACTTTTCTGAATGCATGCTACTTGAAATTCTCATAATCTGACCATTTACACGTAGGTAGTGACTTCATGTTGGTCCCCAAAACACATTTAAAAATCCTGTCGTAATATCCTTCCCTAAAGATGTATTCGTTTAAGAAGACAAAAATGATGAAGGATCCGTCTTGTTTATCTTGTACCACTTTGTGACACAAACGCCGTATTTGTTTCTTAAGTGTTATTCAACAAGCCCTCCAGCATAGTAATTTCTAAGCCATTACTCTTTTAAATTAAAATTCCTGATGAATGTGGTACTACTGTTCTAAATGACGAACTGTCCATTCTACCTTTTTCATTCTTCTGTTTCAAATTACCAATACCCCTCCCTTCTGATCATAAGTGAATTTTTAGAAAACTTTCCACTAATCTTACTTTCCTTTTAAGTAAAAAATCATTACCCACTACCCTCAGCTACCAACACAGCACTGCTCTTCACGTTAAAAAAGTTGCTCGCCCATGAGGCTTGTCTCAGAAAATTTAGAAGCCTCGCTAAAAAGCTGAGAAGGAAAGCTGCTGGGAATGTTCACAGATACCTGATTTAACAAGGTTCTGTGAAAAGAGCTTGCCTTTAGATTAGCATTACTCAATGTTTATAAGGGTTGTTTGTCAAGCCAAAAATAAGGTGCCTCCTCCCCACAAATTAAAGAGTCAAGTTACAGTCCATTATTTCATTTCTGATTGTTTTTCTTTGTAATAAGTGGGAAAGTGGATACTGGATAAAAGTCTCTCCGGAGCTAAAAGACTCCACATTAAAGGCTTCAATTAGCTATAAATCAGTTGTCTTTCCTACTGGGGGAGAACAAGAGAAAAAGAGAGCGGGGGTAGTTGGAAAAAAAGAAAACTGGAAGAGCTTCCAAATTAAATTCTGGGATACCTACTGCATACCTAAAACTCCTTTCCGGGACTGGGAGGAAAATCCAAACAAAAGTTAAGACTAAACTCGAACCCTCCCAAATATGAGAGTTCGCTCCTGTCTCACGGGGAGATCTTGGAACTTAAGACCTTTAAAGAGAGGCTGAAGAGGTTAGGGACCCTCATAAAACAAAACGTTTATGCTGTATACTTTCCCGGCTCGTTCCCAAACCCAGATTTGTGCCCCCACATTGGCACTATTGTTATGCAAACTGTCTAAATGGCTGTAACCACTAACGACCTCCCATTAAAATCGCTTTCAAAAATTTGTCACACCATCTAAAAAAGCTAACAGGTACATCAAACCCATCATAAATCGGGCGTTCAGAACACGAATCACCTTGGTTTGTATTCTAAAACTAACACAAGTAAAATTTCAATATTCGGATTTTTAAAAAATTTCTTTCAACCATTAAGCCAAAACCAAACAATTTACTTCTCAACAAATTTAGTTTATCTTGTAATAAGCATGATGGAAAACAACTTTAACCCTATTGTGTGCGCGCAGTGTGTGTTTAAGTTAATCGGGAGAAATTTGGGGTAGAAATCAACTGAAAGGATAGAAAATCAAACAAGAGAACTGTAAAATGAACTCCAGAGAACATGACTTTAAATCCCATCTATCTTCCTCCGCCCCCCATGCTATAATGTTATAATCACCCCCCGTGTGTCTAATTAATGTATTTTTCTATGTGGAATTCATAGAAAAGTAAATTCAATTTACATTAAGGTAGCGAACGCATATTCTTTTTTATGTGGTGCAACAGCAACAAAAAATCCTGCTTGGCAAACCCAAGATGTCAGAGTTCGTTATAAAAATAATTTCTTTTCCGTCCGAGAGCGAGCCCGTTAATTTGCACACATTTAGAGAGTTTGCGAGTTTTCCAGGAGAGCTGCCACTGCCTACAACATTCGAACGAAATGCCGATACTGGAGCTGCCGGTCGCCAGCAGCCAGGTTTCCGCGCCATCTGCAAAGGCGGCCGGAGCGCCGCGCGCCCGGTCAGTTCCTCCGGGAAAGCCGCTCCGCACGCGCGGGCTTCTGAGGACCGAGCGGGACGCACAGCCCAGCGGCCCCTGAAGGCGCAGGGCCGCCGGGGAAAGCGGCCGGGCTGCATGGCCCACCTGGCGGGAACCCTTCCTCCCCACTTGAGGAGTCGAAGCGGTGCCGACGCCTTGCCCGCGGCAGTCCGGACCGCGAGAATCGGATCAGAAGGCAGCGGCAGACGCGGCAGGGGTAAGGAGCCGTTGACCGCGACCCCCGGCGCCGCGCTTTCAGGTTGGGGAGAGTCTCTAAGGAGTCCCGAGACCCCGGCAGGGCTTCGGATGCCCCAAGCCCGAGGACGGGGCGTCCCTCTGCCGCGCGGGGATGACAGGCTGGCCCCGGCCATCCCGGCCCCTGAGGCCGACACGCCATCCTCGCCCCCTGACAGATCATGGACAGGAAGGAAGGTTCTAGAAAGCCTCGGCGGACGGCAGGTCCTCGCCGGCCGCTTACCTTGGTGTACTTTATTTCGAGGTTGGGCGTGGGCGATGGCAAGAGGTGCAGGGACGCCATGAGGGCGGCGGGGTCGGCCTTCACCTCGCCGGGCATCTCGATCTTACTGGAAGTCATGGTGGCGGGCCGAGGTCTCGCTCGCCCGCGGCGTGGGCTGTGCGGGCTGTGCGCGCGGTCCGCGGGCCGGGGGCGCGCTCGCCTGTATATAGGCAGGTGTCAAGCTGGGGCTTTTCTTATTGGACGTGAGGGCCGAGGCGCGGGGGGCTGGTCCATCCTACCTAGGACGCCCGGGCGCAGCCCCGATTTGCATAAAGCCCGCCGCCCGCGCCGCGCGGCCCGTTCGCTCGGCGCCCACGGTCAAGTGCGGCCGGCGAGAACCCGGCCGCCGGCACAGACCCACGCCCACCCCGCTGCCGCCGCAGGCCTCGACGGCCAGAGCCGGAACCCGCGCCGCGGCCGCGCGGGGCTCGGAGAGCGGGAGCGGCCTCGCTCCGGCACGGGCGGCGGCGGCCGGGGGCGCACCTTGGCGAATGTCGCGCGCGGGTCGTGGCCCCAGAGGCAGAGCAAGCGGGGGCTAACGCGGTGTCGGCGGAGGAAGCTTCCGGGGCGCGGAGGGCGGCTCTTGGGGCAAGGAGCGGGCTCGGCCACTGGTGGGGCGCGTCTGGAGCCCCTCCCACCCGCGTTCCGGGGCCCGCCGAAAGCGCGTTCCCCCTCTTCCCCGGAGACCCAGGGGGCGCCCTTCGCTCTCCTTTCTCGGGCAGGCGGCCCCGCACACATCCACTGCCCACAAACGAGCACACAAACGAGCCCGAGGTGCGCCCCCGGCCGCAGGGTCCGGAACCGGTAGTGATGAGTGCGAGTCCTTCGCCCCACACTCAAGATTAAGTATGCCCGCAAGGCCGCCCTCGCCCGGCTTCTCCCGCCCAAGTGCTGCCCTCTGCTGGCTGGGACCGGCTGCGCCCCAGGATGTGGGGTATTGGTCCTTATAGGCTCTTGGGAGTTGCATGTTTTCATTGGCCCCTCTATCTTTCTTCTTGGATCCCCCGTTCCAGCGCTTAACTCCTCGCCCCCAAATAACACAACGATATACTTGATTAGCTTTTCTGTTGTTTTTCACGCCAACAGCTGTCATCCCGCCAGACATGGGGCTCCTCACATGGCTGCCCCTTTGGGGTTGAGTTTCCATATCTATACCCCCCTAATTTAGGTGTTTACGTAGCTCCAACAGGCCTTCTTCTAGTTTGTGGGATCCTAGAGGTCAGCATATACGTTTATGTCCAGGACTCAGAGATCCCATCCCAGAATGGACTTTGGGCTGGGTGGGCCAAATCTGGGCTTCAGATAAAAAGACCTTAATAGAGGGAGAAGCAGACTCCCCGCTGAGCAGGGAGCCCAATGCGGGACTCGATCCGGGGACTCCAGGACCATGACCTGAGCCGAAGGCAGTCGCTTAACCAAGTCTGCTTCTCCCTCTGACCCTCTTCCCTCTTGTGCTATCTCTCATTCTCTCTCTCTCAAATAAAGAAATAAAATCTTAAAAAAAAAAAAGACCTTAATAGGTCATGTCTCCCCCTCTCTCCCAGTGTAAGATTGACAGGGGCCTACTGATTCTTATCTTTAATGTCGTATTCAGAGCCCTTACAACCTCATTTCTTCGGATGTTAAGGATCAGCCAGAAGAGATCTTGCCGTAGATACTTTCCCTAATTAAAAATGCCTAACACTCAGTGCCTGGATACTAACCAACAGTAGAAATAGACAGAAATATTGCATTTTAGTATTAGGTCTGTAGAAATAAATTCCAGCCTCTCAGAACCCAAAGTAACTACCCAAGGTTACCTGAGTGAATTACCTCAGCTTTAGGCAATAGAAAGATCTCAATTCACAAGAGGATCACTGTGGCCAAAAATTGTGTTCTAGTAACAGTCTATGTTCATGAGATAGGGGTGGTTTTGTTTTTTTTTTTAAAGCCTTGGAGAGTTGGAGATATAATTGAGGGATAAAAAAAATAAAGTCGCAGAGTTAGTTGGGGAGAGAGGGAGAAGAGAGTAGCAAGGGAGAAAGAATCACTGGCGCTCCGGGAACAATTCTGCCAACATGTTTTGCGAGGCGCAGTACTGGAGGCTGGGTTACAAACAAGGTGGATAGCCCTTACCATCAGCGAGCTGGAATCCTCTCCCCACAGGGAGATATATCGCTGACTATGAGGGGCTGTGGGGAAAAGTTGCAACAGAGCATCAACCGAATGATCTGGGGCTCCACTAAGGAAGAGGCCAGCTCTCTGGGATGGCTGGCCTTTGAGCTGGGCCTTAAAAGGAGAGATGAGGCGTCCACAGGGGAGGAGAGGACAGAGTAGGCAGTAGAGTCCACAAGAGCAAAGGCCTAGAAATGCAAGGGGGGGGCATTAATGGAACTGGAGGGGCAGAGGATGAGCCTGGCAAGGCAGTTGACTCAGGTTGTAAGGACCTTAATTCTTGAGACACTGAGAAGCCATCAAAAAATTCTGAGCAGGAGAAAAAGGAAATCTGTGTAAATTAGACTGATAAATGAATATTGTCAGGAAAGGCTCTCACAAACTGGAAACCACTGAGCTGTATTCTTCTCCAAGCATAAGACAGAGTTGTCCCCGCTTGACCCACCTCTTGCTTGCTAACTCCAGTTCTAGCACCATGGCTGGAAAATCTTCTCCCAGGGAAGGAGCAGTGTGATGGAATCATTAGCATCTGTTACACAGTGACATAGAGCAAGTAAAGAGATTCCCTCTTCTCCAAGCAAGGAAATGAGAATCTCTGAGCTTCTCCTCATAAACAGCTCCAAAAAGTCTAGTGCATTTTTTTTTTTTTTTTTTTTGGTCCAATTCAAGATGGGGGACAAGATTGAGCAGGAAAGAGCATTGAATTATAACGACGTCTTCAGTGTACGTTTTCTTCGTTTCTGTTCGTAGGACTTATTCTGCTGCTACTTACTTGTAAGGCTGCTGGAACCTCTCTTCTCACATTCTTAGTCTTTCCTTTGCTTCTCTTTCTTTTACTCTTTTCTATTATTTTCTCATTTCCTCTATAGATTTCACCGTGGTTAAAGTGGCCATCTTCCCTTCAGATTTCTAGCATTTTGAAATTCACTCTTTTCCATGATTTGGTGAAGGAACATTTTTTTCCCCCACCCTTATAATGTTTCCTTCTCCCACCCTCTCCCATCTGCGATTATTTATTGTTTAGGATACATCTTGTTTATAAAACCCCCTGCACAAGGGAACACAAGCTACAGCATGCTCTATTTCCTTGTGAAAATAATTTATTAGGCCTGGTGGAGCCAATATCCTGGGGTTGTAGAGGAGAAAAATAAATTCTTGCCTCATATTTCCTCACCTAAATAATAGAATGCAAAGTTGTAATTTTAAGGCATCCGCTTTATGTGAAGTTAGATTTTTTTTTTTTTTTTAAGGTATGAAACCATAGCAGTCTGGGCTTATTTTTAGTTTGTAGTTATGGAGGAACAAATTGAGAAACATGCTTTAGAAAATCAATGAAGGAAACTGTTCCTCCTAACCAAGGAACACTTTTGGTTTTGACAACAACAATCTCCAGCTTGCACTTCAAGCTTCCATGTTCAGGGGCTATTTCAGCCTCAGGTGGCCCTGCTTAATTGCCTTCCTGTTCCCATTAGTAACCATGCTGACAGCCCACCTTTTCTAACAGATACACTTGCATTTTAATTTATCTGCAAAAATAAATCACACATTATAGCATTTCTCTCTTCCGGGTTAATTGAATCAGTTCCTTAAATGTCTCTAAGTCTAATGATTTAAAAGGAGGACATTGTTTGAAATATTTAAAAAATTAGGGCCCTTGGGTTGTATGCAGAATGATCTCAGTGCTTATTTCAGATATAAGTGTTTCCTAATGATCTCATTCATCTCAAATGGGATATGCTCAGCTACTTCATTTAAAATGTTTCCTGAAAACTCTAACAGGAAAGCTTAATGCAAAGTATATTTATAGAAAGATGGTATTTAATTTATTAACAAAAGCTTATAGAGCGTGTTACATGTTTTTATCCAGAAATGCTTAATGAAGTGTTTTGGACCCATTCTGAAACAAATTCACATTCTATAAAACAAATTCACTTATATTTTTATTTAACGTGAATATTAACTTTTTATTTGGGATCTAAACACTCATTTAATTGTCCTCTTCCAACATCTAGAAGAAAAGAGGCTGAGATTGTGGCGTTTATTAACCATAAAAATTCTCTTCATATTAAGTCCCTCATACCCCAGTGTGGCCTCTGGTCACTGTATTCTATGAAAAGGGGGGTATTTATGGTTGCAGGGATTAGATTCCTAATTGGTTATGACTCCAGAAATAATGTTTTGATACAAAACACCGTTCTTTCCTTTTAAAATATATCCTCTACCTTTTGGGAGCCCCGAGAGACTATTTTAAAAGTGGAAACTAGATTTGTCTTTGTTGTAAAGCCCAGTTCCACCTCATATATGTTTTAGAGGCTTCAATCTGGGGGCAGGGATGAGCTCAGCACTTATCAATAGTCACACTTAACAGGCACAGGGAGAAATTACAATCCCAGCTACGCAACCTTCTCTGCCAGGCCTGAGGAACAGGGCATTAGCGCCCCCTGCAGTTGACGGCATGTATGTGCAAACGAACGCGAAATGTCAAAAGGCAATAGTTTGGATTTAGTGTATTTTATCTGCTACTGTTTGGAGATGTTACCGTTTTCATTTGAATTAAGCTGGAGATGGGAAAAGATCTCAGAATGCAGACAAATTTCAAACTACAGTTAATTTAGGAGAGGGACTTTCATTTAAAAAGCTTTAAAAAAAAGCTTTTGACTTTTAGGAAAAGAACGATAGTGTTTATTCGCCGAGTTTAGCACAGAAAGTAAAGTGCTCAGACCCCTACAGTCCTGCTCACACAGTAGTCCGGAGCATCCCTGAGCCAGTCACATGGATGTGTCTCAAATTGGGAGCAACTATTTTTATCATGGTGGGTGAGGAAGGGTTACTAAAAAAAAAAAAAAAAAAGAACTCCTTTGGCATGTAACTAAGTTAAGTTTGCTTTTCTGTTTTCCTTTCATGTTCCTTAATTTGCAGTTTTCCTTTCACTTTTAGAATTCTTCACATCTACATGTAACTCTTAACTGCTGCTACTTACTTTAGGGCTCTTCATTCTGAAACATAAGCTCCTTCCCCAAGTCCTTCTGCTCTTAGGCGGTCAGTCATCCAGAGGGTCTTTCTTCATATGGAATGGTCACATAAACTTTGGTGCTATTTGAGGCAAGGATCCATATCCATGTTCACAAGAAGACGAGGCTCATTGGACAGTCGTCTCTCTCTTTTACATGCTGGAACGAGCCTCTGAAAATCTTCTCACTTTAGACGTCTTGACAACAGAGGGGGAATGCCGCTTCTTTCTTCTCAACCACACAGTTCAAGCTCTGAAAGACACAGGGCAAAACTGGGAGGCATTCAGAGCTGGGACACTGACATCCAATGTGGACATCCTGCCCCAAACTGCAGAGGACAGGTCTCCTGCTTCCCCCTTTCAGGGCGTCTGTGACTCCCTGACTACCAATGCTAAACATAGACTCTGTCCTCCCTCTACCGGTCACAGAGCTCTGACTGAACAACCATTCCCCGACAGTACATTAGGAGCCAAGCATTGCCATGGAATCTCCGAAGAACAAAAAAGAAGCGTGTGGGATGACAGGGGCTGCGGACGTGAAGCTATTCAAGGGCCGAATGAGACAGGAAAGAAGTCAGAAGATGCGGTGCACAATGAAAGCGAAAGGCCGTGGCAGGCAGGGCACAGCCTGTTGGCAAATCCCTTTGCCGGCCTCTCCATGGGCCTCACGCTCTTCTAGGAGCTATGGGGAGCATACGACACACAAGTGGTAAAGACAGCATCTCCCAAAACGTGGCCCAAGAAAGAACTCCGTTGACATCTTTTAGTGTAAAGCCAGCTAATGTGATTGGAGAGGTGAGCTGTTTGTAAAATCACAATTCCCAGAAGCAAATACTCCGAGCTGAGATTCCTCCCACTTCCCAAATCCAAGTTAAATGTTCTCAAGAGTAAGACCTTTTGGTACAGACCTAGCTAGAAGAGAAGGTAGAGGGACCAAGGGCAGCTGAATTTTTTCCTTGCTTAGGAAGAAAAGAAAGCATTAAGTACTACATTAGGTCATGTTTCTACTGCTTACATACCTACTATGGATTGATACTGCCACCTTACTCCTGCTTAGATGGGGAGATCAGACATTCATGGAATGGCCCAATGGTTTTCAACTCAGCTTCCAATATAATCATGTCGGGAGCCTTAAAAAATATGGAGGCCTGGTTCCACCTCCGAAGACTTCGGTTAGTCTCAGGTAGGGCCGAAGGCACTGCTATTTTTAACAAAGCTTCCTGGTGTCTGTAAGACACAACCTATTTTAAAAATCACTGATTAATCCACAGAAGGTTAACTCCGTGGACTTACCTGAGTCCACTCTGCAACCTCTGGGTTAGAAAAGTAGATTCCATGCTTCCTACTCTGTAGAGTTCTTTGATTTGCTATTTTTAATTTACTATTTGAAAAACACATCAAGCCTCAAATGGATTGACCTTTCTGCTAATGTAGTTCACCTAAATTAGCAGAGGCAATTAACTAATTTATATTGGAATTGTGCACTTTCCAGTTCACATTTATCAACTCTTAAATGCTCGATCTGGTGTTGCAGTTTAAATTTTTTATTATTACCCTTTAAATCTGAAGAAATGTCTTACATCTAATTAGCCAAACTTACATATTCAATTAATAGATTCATTATGGGCTAATGAATATGGAGGCAGCACGAGGGCAACATCTGCTTGCTAGTTGAAAGGACACAAACTTTTCTGCTATGAAAAAAGAAAAATCTGTTATAGAACTAAAACAGCGTGAACTTTCAGTTTTTGCATTTCTACATACTGTAATGCCCGTAAGGAGTTTTAGGGGCCTGCTACCATAGGAAAGACAATATATTGTCCAGAGATAACTGCCTTTCTAGAGAAATATGAGAATCAGAACTGCAAAAGAATACACCTCCGCAGACCCTTTTCGATATGAAACTGGTACAGGTCTAGATTTTCACTTTAAATTATTGAGGTTTTGGGGCACCTGGGTGGCTCAGTCGTTAAGCGTCCGCCTTTGGCTCAGGTCATGATCCCAGGGTCCTGGGACCGAGCCCCGCATCGGGCTCCCTGCTCGGCGGAGAGCCTGCTTGTCCCTCTCCCACTCCCCCTGCTTGTGTTCCCTCTCTTGCTGTCTCTCTCTCTGTCAAAAAAATAAATAAAATCTTAAAAAAAAATAAATTATTGAGGTTTTTCTAACATGCATTTTTTTCATGAAAAATGCTTAAGAAAATAAACCCAATGGAAAAATTAATATCACAAATGAAACAAAATCTTTAATTTGCTGTAATATACTTTAGCATCATTCCAAACTCATGTGACTTTATAGATTTAAAGATATGACCAGACATTACCTTGGGAACTGGGTATTTCAGTAATCAGTTATATTTGGAATCTAGATAATTCAGAGACCTAAAATGAATTTCCACAATATTTTCAATTATTGAAATTGTTTTTTTTATTTTTCTATGAAAAAAATAGACATTTTTAGTAATCATGAAAAAGCCATGAGTTTCAGGAAAGGTGGCCGAGAGCTAGAATTCGTGTGAAAGACTCTTTTTAGAGGTGGCAAGATTGTGAGGAAAATAATCAGAAATCCCTGGTCCCACATCAGAGCAAGAATTAAACAAGTGACTTTGGACTTGTGTCTGCAATGTGACAGTAAGGGTATTTCAGGATACGTGCATGCTACCATACTGGGGCTTTTTAAGTCTTTTTTTCTTTTTTCATTTTAGACTCCTTACATTCAAGCCGACACCTGAAATATGAAAAGACCACATTTCTTACTTTCCATGATAGAAGTGCACAGTCCCAATATCCTTGCTATAGCATCAAGTGCACATTTGTCAAATATTTTTAAAATGAATTACTGCAATATTCCTTATGTCTATTACCGATGGCCTCTTACGTGCCTAGCACTGGCCAGACTCCCTGGGGGTATGACAAAGAAAACTATAAGGTCTGGTCACACCTCAAGGAATTAATAATTTGATCCTCATAAGAAAAAAATCTCTATAATTGACAACACATAGACCCAGGCCCACAAGATTTACTGCATTTCAAAGGTGGCTTATCCTCTTCGGTGCCTGAAAAACAGTGCGTGCGTGAGTAAATCTTCCCCTTGCTGTTCCCAGTAGAAGACGAAGAGGAACACAGAAAAAGAGAAAAGGCCCCTGGTCTGCTCAGGGGGGCTGGAAGGAGAACACATAAGCAATACCTGAGTCAGAGGGATGTCGCTATCAAGTGCCCTGAAGTTACAAATACAAAAAGAGCCAATTTAATAAAAATACCCAGGCACCTCGGTCATTCGAGATCTGACTTTTGGTGCTAGTCAGCCCTAAACACCCACTGTCACCACTAACACAGTTCAGGCCCCAAGGGAATGCTCTTCCTCATCTCTTGTCTTGTGTCCTGAAGACAAAAGACAGCATGAGGGCTGGAAGATGAGCATGTGAAGCATTGTCCTCATGAGCACACAGGGAGGGTCTGAGCAGTGCACGCGTGGAGGTAAAGGGAAAGGACAAATGAGTAGTGTCTCAGATAGCATGAATGCAACAGGCTTTCGGAGTGGGAGCATTGTTGCCCGAGAATGCCAAGTGTCCATTTTCTTGCTTCTCTTCATATTCCAATAGATGATTTTTGTGGTAGTCACACATTAACATGGTATTCTTATCAGTTGCAGGCATTAACTGAGGAATATTTTGCAATATTAAACAGTTTATAATACTCTAAAACATGTATGTATGTACGTCTAGACATAACATGCATTAAGTGTGATATTGATTATCTTGGCAACCAGATGTAGATTAAACTCTAGAATTTCAAATAGTTTTATTTTTTAATTTTTAATCCCAGTATAGTTAACATAGTGTCGTACTAGTTTCAGGTGCACAATGTAGTGATTCACACTTCCATACAATACCCAGTGCTCATCGTAAGTGTACTCCTTCATCCCCATCACCTGTTTCACCCAACCACCCGCCATCTCCCCTCTGGTAACCATCAGTTTGTTCTCTATAGTTAAGAGTCTGTTTTCTGGTTTGTCTCTCTCTTTTTTTCCCCCTTTGTTCATTTGTTTCATTTATTAAATTCCACATAGGAGTGAAGTCATATGGTATTTGTCTTTCTCTGACTTATTTCACTTAACTTATTTCTTATTTCCTAGCTCCATCCATGTCATTGCAAATGGCAAGATTTCATTCTTTTTTATGGCTGAATAATATTCCATTGCAGATATACCACATTTTCTTTACCCATTCATCTATCGATGGACACTTGGGCTGCTTCCATAATTTGACTATTGTAAATAATGCTGTTATAAACATAGAGGTACATGTATCCCTTTAAATTGGTGTTTTTGTATTTTTTGGGTAAATATCCAGTAATGTGATTACTGGATCGTAGGGTAGTTCTATTTTTACCCTTTGAGGAAACTCCATACATTCCACAGTGGCTACACCAGTTTGCAATCCCACCAACAGTGCAAGAGAATTCTTTTTTCTCCACAACCTCACCAACACTTGTTGTTTCTTGTGTTTTTGATCTTAGCGATTCTGCTAGGTGTGAGATGATAGCTCATTGTAGTTTTAATTTGCATTTCCCTGATGATGAATGATGGTGAGCATCTTTTCATTTGTCTGTTGGTCATCTCTATGTCTTCTCTGGAGAAATGTCTATTAATTTCTTCTGTCCATTTTTTAACTGGATTATTTGTTTTTTTGGGGTGTTGAGTTTTATAAGTTCCATATAGATTTCGGATACTAACCCTTTATGGAATATGTCATTTGTAAATATCTCCCATTCCATAGGTTGTCTTTTAGTTTTGTTGATTATTTCCCTAGTTGTACAGAAGCTTTTTATTTTGGGTGTCTGTATGGCTCAGTCATTTAAGCGCTTGCCTTTGGCTCAGGTCCTGATTCCGGAGCCCTGGGTTGGAGCCCTACATCGGGCTCCCTGCTCAGCAGGGAGTCTGTTTCTACCTCTCCTCCCCAAACCCGCCCCCCCCGCCATGCTTTCTCTCTCTCGCTCGCTTTCTCTCTCAAATAAATAAATGAAATCTTTAAAAAAGAAGCTTTTTATTTTGATGTAGTCCCAATAGTTTCTTTTTGCTTTTATTTCCCTTGCCTAAGGAAGGAGACATATCTAGGAAAATGTTGCTACAGATGATGTCAGAGATGTTACTGCCTGTGCTCTCTTCTAAGATTTTTATGGTTTCAGGTCTCACATTTAGGTCTTTAATCCATTTTGAATTTATTTTTGTGTATGGTGTAAGACAGTGGTCCATTTCATTATTTTCCATGTAGCATTATTTTCCAGTTTCATTCTTTTGCACATTACTGTCCAGTTTTCCCAACACCATTTGGTAAAGAGACTGTCTGTTTCCCACTGGATGTTCTTTCTGCTTTGTCGAAGATTAATTGACCATATAATTGTGGGTTTATTTCTGGGTGTTGTATTCTGTTCCAGTAATCTAGGTGTCTATTTTTTGTGTCAGTACACACTGTTTTGATTACTATAGCTTTGTAATATAACCTGAAATCTGGAATTGTGATACCTCTAGGTTTACTTTTCTTTTTCAAAATTGCTTTGGTTATTCAGGGTCTTTTGTGGTTCCATATAAATTTTAGGATTTTTTTGTTCTAGTACTGTGAAAAATGGTGTTGGTATTTTGTTAAGGATTGAATTAAATGTGTAGATTGCTTTGGGTAGTATAAACATTTTAACAATATTTGTTCTTCCAACCCACAAGCATGGAATGTCTTTTCATTTCTTTGTATCATCTTCCATTTCTTTCATCAGTGTTTTATAAAATTAAATTACAGATCTTTCACCATTTTGGTTGGGTTTATTCTTAGGTATTTTATTATTTTTGGTGCAATTGTAAATGGGATTGTTTTCTTAATTTCTCTTTCTACCACTTCATTATTAATGTATAGAAATGCAACAGATTTCTGATTTTTTTATTATTATGTTATGTTAATCACCATACATTACATCATGAGTTTTTGATGTAGTGTTCCATGATTCGTTGTTTGCATATAACACCCAGTGCTCCATGCAGAACTCTTTAATACCCATCACCAGGCTAACCCATCCCCCCACCCCCCTCCCCTCTAGAACCCTCAGTTTGTTTTTCAGAGTCCATCGTCTCTCATGGTCCCTCTCCCCCCTGATTTCCCTCCCTTCATTCTTCCCCTCCTGCTATCTTCTTCTTCCTTTTTTTAAACATATAATGTATTATTTGTTTCAGAGGTGCAGATCTGTGATTCAACAGTCTTGCACAATTCACAGCGCTCACCATAGCACATACCCTCCCCAATGTCTATCACCCAGCCACCCCATCCCTCCCACCCCCCACCACTCCAGCAACCCTCAGTTTGTTTCCTGAGATTAAGAATTCCTCATATCAGTGAAGTCATATGATACATGTCTTTCTCTGATTGACATATTTTGCTCAGCATAACACCCTCCAGTTCCATCCACATCATTGCAAATGGCAAGATTTCATTCCTTTTGATGGCTGCATAATATTCCATTGTATGTATATACCACATCTTCTTTATCCATTCATCTGTCGATGGGCATCTTGGCTCTTTCCGCAGTTTGGTTATTGTGGACATTGCTGCTATAAACATCGGGGTGCATGTACCCCTTCGGATCCTTACATTTGTATCTTTGGGGTAAATACCCAGTAGGAAATGCAACAGATTTCTGCACATTGATTTTTGTATCCTGTGACCTTACTGAATTCATTATCAGTTCTAGTAGTTTTTTGGTGGAGTCTTTAGGGTTTTGCGTATATAGTATCATGTCATCTGCAAACTGTGAAAGTTTCACTTCTTCCTTACAAATTTGGATGCCTTTTATTTATTTTTGTTGTCTGATTGCTGTGGCTAGGACTTCCAGTACTATGTTGAATAAAATGGTGAGAATGGACATCTTTGTCTTGTTCCTGACCTTACAGGAAAAGCTCTCAGTTTTTCCCCATTGAGTACGATGTTAGCTGTGGGTTTTTCATATATGGCCTTTATTATGTTGAGTCTAATAGTTTTATTTTAATAAAAATATTTTATGAGATGTAATTATATTTTTAAAAACTGGGTAATTTTATTTAAGTTTGATACTCATTAATTTCTTTTTTTTTTAAAGATTTATTTATTTATTTGAGAGAGCGAGAATGAGAGAGAGAGAGAGTACATGAGACGGGGGAGGGTCAGAGGGAGAAGCAGGCTCCTCGCTGAGCCAGGAGCCCGATGTGGGACTCGATCCCGGGACTCCGGGACCATGACCTGAGCCGAAGGCAGTCGCTTAACCAACTGAGCCACCCAGGCGCCCAATACTCATTAATTTCTATTTTGCCTTTTTAATAGAAAATTTTAAATAGTTTAGAAAAAATAACTTTTGAAAGCATCTATGAGAAATATTTTACTGTTTCTATTTTTATTTAACTCATATGTCTGATGAAATATAGTCAAATTTGTACACTTCAGGAGCACCTGGGTGGCTTAGTCATTAAGCGGCTGCCTTCGGCTCAGGTCATGGTCCCAGGATCCTGGGATCGAGCCCTGCGTCAGGCTCCCTGCTCGGCGGGAAACCTGCTTCTCCCTCTCCCACTCCCCCTGCTTGTGTTCCCTCTCTCGCTGTCTCTGTCTCTGTCAAATAAATAAAATCTTTAAAAAAAAATTGTATACTTCAAATATAATTCCTTCTTAAACTTTAAATCATTACTATCAATATCATCAAATTATGTGAAAATCTTGGTTATAACAATATAGTGATTTTGATGAAACAAAGGGCAAAAGCTGCATTTTGCATTCTGTGGAATACATATATAATTTAAAACCATGCAAGTCTTTATTTCATTAGTTACCCACACATTGCTGGCATGTCAACAGAACACTAAGACATGTACAATATGTCTATGTTTACTGCAGTATTAATTATAATAGCCAAGATATGGAAACAACCCAAGTACCTATCAATAGATGAATGGATAAAGAATATGTAGTATATATACAATGGAATATTACCCAGCCATAAAAAAGAACGAGATCTTGCCATTTGTGACAACATGGTTGGATCTAGAGAGCTACTGATAATGAAGTTCAGTAGCCTTGATATTTTGCTGACACTCAGTCAAATAAAAAGTATAGCTTTACATATTTGATAATGTTGCCATCATGAAGTTCTATTTGTTAAAGCAGAAAAGAACAATATATTTAACAATTGCTAAGTTTAGTTAAAAATTATAAAATACTTAAACGTATGGTATTTGGGTCTCCATTTGTCCTCTTTATCTGGACCCCACTTATGTTAGGGGTGGGCCCACATATAAGGAGCTGCTTTTCTCTAGGGGCTTAAGAGATTGATGTTTTTTTGTGTCCTGATTCCCCATGACTTCTCAGAGACCCTCGGCTAATTGACAACTGTTTTCTTTTGTTGACTATCCTGTGATAATGCCCTTGCATATTTTTAAAGTTTTCTCTGAAAAAGCATGTAAAGTATTTCCAGAAACATTGTTTGAATTTGAACTGAATATGTTAACTGCCTTTTTAGTCACAAGTGGTTTTCATGCGTTGTTAACAGATTGAATTGTTACTGAAGTTTTCTCTATCTCGTGATAATTTTTTTCTTTTTTTCTATATTCCCCATGCTGTACTTCTCATCTCCGTTACTTATTTATTTTATAACTGGAAGCTTTTATCTCTTAATCCCCATCACTTATTTCTCCTACCCCCCTACCAATCACCCTCCAGTAACCATCAGTTTGTTCTTTGTATTTGAGTCTGTTGGTGTGTTGCTGTTGTTGTTTATTCTTGTTTTTTAGATTCCACATGTAAGTAAAATTATATGGTATTTGTCTTTTCTGTCTTACTTATTTAATTTACCATATTTCATATGGTATTTCTATTTTTAATCTTTTGAGGAACCTCCATCCTGTTTTCCATACTGGTTGTATCAATTTACATTCCCACCAGCAGTGCAAAAAGGTTCCCTATTTTCCATGTCCTTGTCAACATTTGTTATTTCTTGTCTTTTTAATATTAACCATTCATCAAAACCAATATTAACCATACTACAAATGTGCAGTGATATTTCATTGTGGTTTTGATTTACATTTCCTTGTTGATTAGTGACATTGAGCATCTTTACATTTGTCTGTTGGCCATCTTTATGTCTTCTTTGGAAAAATGTCTATTCAAATCCTCTGCCCATTTTAAAATCAGATTATTTGGTAGTTTTTTGGTGTTGAGTTTTATAAATTCTTTATGTATTCTGGATAGTAATCCCTTTTGGATATATCATTTGCAAATATCTTCTCCCATTTGTTAGGTTGCATTGTTGTTTCATTGATGGTTTCCTTTGCTGTGCAAAAGCTTTTAATTTTGGTGTTTATTTTCATGATAAATTTTTGTCTGTTTCTACCTTATTTCAATATGGAAAGGGCACTGGATCAGGATTCAAGAAACCTATATTCTATTTGTGAATATTCCCTTACTCACTATGCTTTAGCCATTGAACGTCGCCTGCTTCCCCCAGGAGAAAATGTTTATGCTAACGTGAGTATATCCTCATGAGAAAGTGTCGAAGTTTGTATTAGGAGGTCAGCATTTTATTTAAACTACAAAGGAAAACAATGCCAATTTTCTATGTTACAAAGCCACTTTCAAAACTGTGGAATAGAGAATTAGGAAATGGTTGAGCTAGACAAGTTATGGTATATGTGAAATATGATTATTACATTACATATTCATAATCCAACAAAAATAACTACAGCACTGTTAGGAACTCAGGGCTATAAAGATGCATAAGCTGTTGACTCAGATGAAAGCTCTGTGTTCAAGCCAGCAGGGAGCGTAGTGGTGCTCTAACAGGTGTGCAGTGCTACAGAGATCAGAAGAGAAAGTTGTTACGTCTCCATGGGAACCAGAAGATGGCATTTGAGCTGTACCTACCTGGTAGGGCACATAGGCAAGACTAGTATGGTGGCAGAAAGACTGGAGCAAATTTTGGAAAAGTGTAACGTATCTGTAGACCAATGGTAAGGACATACCTAGATGATAAGCTAAGAAATCAATTTAGTAGAACAGGGAGCTAAAGTAAAATACCTCTTTCTTTGTCTCTGTCTCTGTCTGTCTCTGTCTCTGTCTCTCTCTCCTCTCTCTCCTCTCTCTCCTCTCTCTCTCTCTCTCTCACACACACACACACACCTCTTTACATGAGGATATTACCTGGGTTAGATAGATGATAGCAAATCCTAGAGAAGTGTGATGTATAAGTTATTGCCATTCAATATTGTAAATAGCTAGGCAAAAGCAGAAAAAGTCCAAAAGGTCTATGCACAAATCAAAGGATTCCCCGATATGAGGGAAATTCCTAGGGTCACAGGAGGGGGAGGCAAGGTGATGAAAAGGAAAGGGTTGTTTGATGCCTGGAGGTGTTGCTAAGAAGGGGGTAAGAGTCACTCCCACCTCACTGACTGCAATACCTTGCAAGGTACAGGCTGGTCTCTGTGTTAACCCTCTCCTCACCAATTTCTGTATCTTCTAGCTCAGTACCGTTCTCCTGCCCTTTCTCTCCACCTCTAGGCTACTGCTTTGGTCCTGCTCCTCCCCATCTCTTGAATAGCATAGGTAGCTCTGCAAAGTTCTACGCTGACAAGAATGAATTTCAGTTAAAGGTAAGTGGTACCAGGCCATTTCCTGTAGGATGTGGGAAGCGGGAATGCTCTGAGCCACTGATAGGAGAAGAGATGTCTGGGCTCGTATAATAATTTTGTCCTTACTGCTTCTGGTCTTGTACCACCCTTCACGCAGCTGATAGAGTAGCCTTTCGACATCTCAACTATGATCATGCCACTCTTCTGCATAGTGGCTTTCCAGTGCCTACGGGATGAAGCCCAAACTCCTTGATGTGGCCTTAGCTGATCAGAGTTGTGACTTTGGAGGGTTAACTGTATAACCATGTGTGAGAGAAGTATTCAAACCTAACAAGAGAACTTGAGGTCATCTCGTCTGTGCTTTCCTAAACTCCCCTCATCACTCATGTATATATTAGACTCACAGGGTCCTCCCAGGCCCACTGGATCGGTCTCCCAAGGAAGGGTCCAGGAGTGTGTGTGTGAGTGTGTGTGTGTGGGGGGGTGGAGTGGGGGGGGAGTGTTTGAACAATTGGAACTCTCCCAGAGCATTCTTATCTTCAGGTGGTTTGGGGAAACAGTGAAAGAGCCCACCACCTTTTACAACAGATGAGGATAGGCCATATTCCAGAATGGAGGGGCACAAAAGCAGGAGAGTTGTGAATGACACTGCACACCTCATTATCATGTCACCAAAGTGCCCATGCCAGAGCCTAATCTAAGGTCCACCTTGAGGCTCCTGGGAGTGTGCAGTGCTGGCAGGTAGGATCTCCCACTGCCATCAGCCCTGTGGAGCCACAGCAGCAGCAACTCTTGGGCAGCAGGGGCTAGAGAAGGGAGAAGAAGAGCAGGAGAGAGGCTGAACACATGATACTCTTGCCCCCAGCTTTTAGTTGTTCAGAGACAGCTGAAAGTGAGCAAGAGTTGACTGAAGGCAGAATTACAAGTGCAGCAGAATTTGTCGCTAGTGTTTCTAGCCTTCCCTTTTTGCTCTCTTTCCTGGCTTGTTAGTGTCCTCACCTCTTCATCCCGTCGGTGAGTACTTGTTCTCAACCCTTTCTTCTCTAGATACATAGAAATGGCTGTGTTGTCATCAGCCATACTTTGACTGAGGCAGTGTTTTGCTTTCACCAGGCATTTGTACTATCCAGCTTTCTCTCTCTTTATCTCTCTAAGGTGAAAAAAGTAAATTATTTCAGGCAGCAGTAGAAGTAGAAAAAAATAATCGTACCAGAAGGTCAAGGAAGCCACCTTGCCCTTGAAATGGTATTTTTTTCCAAAGTTTGCCTTAAAGTTTTCTTCAGCCATTCAACTTCCATTTAATGAGTGGGGACTTTGTGTTATGTAAGCCCCGTCTTGAATATTTGGCAACCAGAAGAGAACAGGGAAATATGCAAATAATAATAATAAATACCAGGGCTTGGTCTTCTTCTTTGACTTGCTCACAGTCTGGTGAGGATGAAAAGTCAGCCAGATAATACTGTAAGACAGAGAAAAGTTTAACACACATAGGATCCTAGGGAACAGAATAATTAACCCTCCCTGGGCTGAGACAAGGAGGCTGGGCAGAGATGCTACACTTGAATTTGGACTTGAAGCGTGGGAAGGTTTTTACTAGGGAGTTAACATGGAGAAGGAAGGACATTCCGAGGATAAGGAACAGCATACACAAGGGTACAGTAGCGTGGAAAGGTTTGTCATGTTCAAAGGGAAAAACTAAGCAAAACAGAAGGTCAGTATGGAAAGTGTAGAGTGAGTGGCAAGGAGTAGAAGGAAGTGGTGCTGAAAGGGTAGGTGGGAGGTGAAGGGTCTACCATGTGGAAGACTGTATTTTTCAAGTGATATCATTTTTCAAAATGACTTCACCAATACATATCCCATCCCACAGGATCTACAATCCACTAGCCAGAGGTGAGATCTCAGTTCCCTCTCCTAGAACCTGGGCTACCTTTAAAACCTCCCTGACCAATAGCATGTGGCAGGAGTGATGTTGCATGACTTCCAAGGTTTCTAAGGCTAGTTCATAGAAGACAAGGTGGCTTCCACCCCACCCGCCTTCCCTCCCTCCTTCTTTCCCTCTCCTCCTGCCTCCCTCCCTCTCTTTCTGGACCCTTGTCTTTAGAAGTCAGCATGTGTGAGGAAGGCCAGGTCAAATGGAGAAGCCAAGTGTGGGTGTTCTGGCTCCTGGTCCCAGCTAGGCCCCAGATGTGGGATGAACGGGCCTTCAGATGACTCTGGACAGTGAGTCTTCTGGCAGGGCCCCAGACATTGCAAAGCAGTAACAAATCATCCCTGCTATATTCTGCCTGAATTTCTATCCACAGTGACCCTGAGAGACAATAAATGATTATTATAATTTTAAGCCACTTGGGTTTTAAGCCAGTGAAGGTGTTTTCATCAAGGAGGTGGCGTTAAGAATTGCAAATGAGAAAGATAGCCCTGGTGTGATATGGAAATAGGATAATGGGGAAGGGGTGGTTTAGAGGCTGGGGAAACAGGTAGGTGGCTATTACAGTTATCCAGTCCAGAGGGAATGGTAGGGCAGGAAAGCATTTTCGATCTTCTAGGCAAACTTTCTTAATTTTAGTTCGGTTTAGGAGCTCTCTATGTACCCAAATGGCGACAGTCAGTAAGACAGCAAAATGCTTGAACTGATTCTCTTTCTCTCTCCCTGATCCCAGCCGTTTTCTCTCCTTTCTTATATCCAGATCCTAGACTTTTAGAGTGTATTTTCATGGTGCCCTCATTCCTTCCTAATGATGTCTGGTGGTCAATAGCACACTCCTCCTAGCTGGTATCTTCTCCTTGCTTTCTCTCCAAGTATGAAGGTCATGGTGCCTGTCTTATAATCTAGAGTTTCTGTTGCCTCTAGCTCCTGGGCATCTGGGTTCAGAGGAGACGTTAGTCCTGGAGGTCTATAGGGGGCATGGGAGGACATGTTTAGGGGAAAGAGGATCTCAAGTGTTAGGAAGGGAGAGCCTGGCTTTTTCAATATAGATGAGTGAAATAATGATAATCCAGAGACTTAAATGATTTATACTATTGAGTACTATTTTGACACCAAAGATGACTGTGAATACTTAAGGAGTAACGATGTGTTTTTTAATACATATGATTTGGTCATATAGTGTTCACTGTATAATATCATTCACCGCTTAAAGAAAGACTCTTTAACCATTGCCAGTTGCCAAGTATATATTGTAGAATGTAAAATCTCAGAGATATTTAGAAAAGCAATACAGGCCAAAAATAAAACGAATTACAATTTTTCTTGCACTTCATTTATGCTTCATTCTTCCTGCTAAATATTAGACTCATCTCTAAATTTATCTAGAAGTAGTTGGCAATAATATCTTACGTGAACTGTTGTGCAATTATATTCATTTTGTTAACAATTTTTGTTTCAACTTTTTCAGAATTCCCCTATTGAGCAATTTCTTTCTGCTAGGATATTTCATATTCATGACCTTACTCAATCCTCGCACTAAGTCCGCAAAGTAGTATTTTATCTCTACTTTATAGTTAGGAAAACTTTCCTGATCCTAAGTTAGGCGACATGCTCAAGGTTAAATGGCTCTCAGTGATAAAGTAGAGCCCTGACGCTAGGTATTTTAGTTTTCAAATTCAAAATGCTTTTCACTGTGTACCAGAAAGTATGGACTGAGGTCATATCTTTACAACGGCTGTCAAAGAAAGGCAAACTGCTTTTGTCGGTTATGATCACTTAATTTGTATTTATCCACACAGTGACAAACTGACAGGTTGTACCCATATGGCTGGATGTTCAGATCTGGGCTGCTAAGCCTTTTAATATGGGGTGGTTTTCACTAGCCCTGTGTGAGCACTCAGTCACTTTCCATTCCATTATGAGAATTTGCAGACAGTTCTGGTGCTTAAAAACTGGAGCCAACTGTTTGGATTCAGATCCTAATTCTGCCCCTTGTTAGTTCTGTGACCTTGAGGAATTATTTAACCTCCTTGTGCCTTAATTTACTTCACCTTCAAAATGTAGATAATAACAGTGTGTATTGTGTGAGTTTGCGGTCAGGGTTAAATGAATTAATGTAAATAAAGTTCTTAGAACATTGCCTGGAACATAGTAAATGCTATTTAAACATTATTATTATTATTATTATTATTATTATTATTATTATTACAATTCCAGGAACCCAAAGGAATCAGTATGGAATCAGTTTAGCAATTTAGTAGCACACATATATGTGTGGTTATGTGTGAATATGTAGATAGCTGGGTTTTTTGTGTTTTTTTTTTCTTTCACAGTCTAATTTTCCAACCAAAATTTAAGAATCCCATTGTCTGGAACTTGAAAAAGTTCTCTCTCTTCAGTCATCATGGTATCTAGACACAAACAATAGGTGATGACCTGCTTTAGTTTACTAGGGCTACCATAACAAAATGCCATCGACTGGATGGCTTACACAAAGAAATGTATTTTCTCACAGTTCTGGAGGCTGAAGTCCAAGATCAAGGTGCCAGGAGGTTTGCTTTTTTTCTGAAGTCTCTCTCCCTGGCTTGAAGGTAGCTGCCCACTGGCTGCCTCTTCATATGGTCTTCTCTCCATGTGAGCACATCTCCGGTATGTCTTTGTGTGTCCAAATTTCCTCTTCTTATAAGGACACCAGTCGGATTAGATTAGTTTCTCATTTTAACTTTATCAACTCTAAAAAGGCCTTATCTCCAAATATGGTTACACTCTGAGGGGGAGGTTGGTTAGGACTTCAACATGGGAATGGGACAGGGATGGGGAGGCATCGCGTGTCTATTTAGATTATTTTATGTTAACCTGTCTACTGGGTAGGAGCTGTGGTCTCTTACTAGTATTATGTAAATCCCCAGAATTTCCCAAAGATATTGTCCCTGGCAGTTGGAGACCTGCATAGACTGCTGGTTGAAGTGTGACAGCTTGTAAAAAATCCTTTTGGGCATTCAGCTGGATTGCTGGGAAGGTAAGTGAGAAGTAAAGCCACACCGGAGAGCCCCCTCTTTGACTTGTCATTGACCTGCCAGGTGCTGTTTTACTTACATGATATAGAACCAGGTGGGACCCAGAAAGTGGATCTGCCGGAAAATGCCAAGATCAATCAGAGTATTTTCCCTGGGTTTACTTCAAAAGTTTTTGACCACTGAACTTGAAAATAGCTGTAACTTGGCTTTTTCAAGGAGGCAGTCAGTAGAAGACTGGAACAGAAAGAAAGGAGGGAGGTTGGAGGGAGCAGCTAAGCATGTGTTGACAGGGCAAGAAAACTAGGTTCACATCTCCTCGATCAGTCAGCCCTGGAGGCACTGGGAGGTTGAAGTGGAGGGACATGCTCCTGCATGGATGGGCATAATCAAATAGCTCTAATCATGCTGTTGCTCATTTGCAAGTGGTTTTTCTCAATAAAATATCATTAACATAAGGAGAGGGAGGCACAACCAGGGCAATGGGGAATAGAGTCAGTGCAGTTCAGTATCAGCGATCTCCAGAACTATCTTGTCTGATTTCCCGTTTTCCCAGAATGCATTGCTGTCTCTCCTTCTTGTTCTCCTTCTCCTAAAGTAGATTTCCCCTTTGATCAGTAATACTCAACACTTCCTCACCTTCTTTTTAAGATTTTATGCCCTTAGGGGCACCTGGGTGGCTCAGTCAGTTAAACGTCTGCCTTGGGCTCAGGTCATGATCCCAGGGTCCTGGATTGAACCCTGTGTCCGGTCAGGCTTCCTGCTCTGTGGGGAGTCTGCTTCTTCCTCTGCCTCTGCTCCTCCCCCGGCTCGTGTGCGTGCTCTCTCTGTCTCTCCGTCAAATAAATAAATAAAATCTTAAAAAATAAAATAAGATAAAATTTCTACAAAAAATAATTTATTCCCTTATAAGAAAAAAATGAACTTTTGAATTTTTCCATAATCTTCTCTTGTGCTCTGTCTTCCCATCACAAATAACATAAAAGAGGGGTGCCTGGGTGCCTCAGTTTGTTAAGCATCTGCCTTCAGCTCAGGTCATGATCTCAGGATGCTGTGATTGAGCCCTGCGTAGGGTTCCCTGCTTAGCGGGGAGTCTACTTCTCCCTCTCCCTCTGTTCCTGTTCTCTCTCTCTCTCTCTCAAATAAATAAATAAAATCTTTTTAAAAGATAAATAACATAAAATAATGATCAGTTTAATTTATGTGGCTAAAACTCATGTTAAAATTATTGATAAGATAATGAAATAGCTGTGTTTTTAGCTATGAGAGTTTTGGATTTGCAGTCAAAGGATCTGGATTTGCATTCTGAATCTGCTGTTTACCAACCCTGGGAGGCCTAGTCATTCTTTACTCTCTCTGAGCCTCTGCTTCCTCATATATAAAATCAGGAGAGGAATACCTCTCTCAGGGTTATACTGAGAATTACATAAGGTATAACTTATGTTACACCTAGTACAGGGCCTTACCTATAGAAAGTACATGGCATACCTTCATTAAATCCACATCTGCTGTATTAGGAATTTTTTAAGAATCTTTTTATTATGGGCGCCTGGGTGGCTCAGTTGGTTAAGCGACTGCCTTCGGCTCAGGTCATGATCCTGGAACCCCGGCATCGAGTCCCACATCGGGCTCCCTGCTCAGCAGGGAGTCTGCTTCTCCCTCTGACCCTCTTCCCTCTTGTGCTCTCTATCTCTCATTCTCTCTCTCTCAAATCAATAAATAAAATCTTTAAAAAAAATCTTTTTATTATGAAAATCTTCAAACATACACAGAAGGAAAAGGAGAATTCTAGCAAATCCAATGTACCCATTACCCACTGTTCAACACATGTCAACAGTTTGTCAAACTCCTTTTACCCATTTCTCAACACGTTCTGTTCTGTTACATGTAAATACTTTAGCATGCATCTCTAACTTACCCCCATACCATTAGTACACCTAATGGGATTAAGAGTGATTCCTTAATATCATCTATAATCTGGTCAATATGCAAATGTTCTTGATTATCTTAAAGTGACTGTTTTTAGTCAATTTGTTGGAATAAGGATTCAGACAAGACCCACATACTGCATTTATAATATCTCTGAAGTTTCTTTTTTTTTAAATAGTCCCAAATTTCTTGTATTTTTTTACTTTATGCCACTGACTTGTTAAAAACAAAGATGTTATTTGTGTTATAGAATTATCTACATTCTGGATTCAGCTGTTGTTCTGGATTCACGGTGTTATTTAAGTTGTTTCCCTATCTCCTGCATTTCCTGTAAACTGGTGGTTGGATCTAGAGGCTTGATTATGTTCATGTCCAAATTTTATAGACAAGAATGCTTCATAAAGGGTGCAGAGTTAGCAGTCTTTTGAGAATGACTAATGATGTCTGTTTCGCTATTTTACCATCAGTCTCAAAAGTCTTCCTCTGCCACAGACCCAGACATACAGTGAACATGGTGGTAGTTCTATTCATTTGACCACAGAATTCTGTTAGCTTACATTGCCATTGAATATGGTTGTATTGTTTTGTTGTTGTTTATTTTTTTATATATAAAAGACTATGATCTAGCACTGTTTTAGAAACTATGATGCCCCTAACTCTAGTGAATCAACTACTCTTGTAAGTCACTCACCATTCACTTCAAATACATAAATAATTAGAGGTTTAGTTAGTGTTGAGTGACACTACATTTAAAAAAAATGAGTCATTGTCTCTAAATATGATAGGAAGGGGTGCCTGCATGGCTCAGTCTTTTGAGCATCCAATTCTTGATTTCACCTCAGGTCATAATTTCAGGAACCTGGGATCGAGCCCCCTGACGGGTTCCACACTCAGCCTGGAGTCTGCTTGTCCCTCTCCCTCTGCTCCTCCCACCACTCATGGTTTCTCTCTCTTTCTCAAATAAATAAATAAGTAAAACCTTTAAAAAATATATGATAGGAATTAGTCAGAAAACAATAATTATCTTCTCTATGGTCATGCCCTTAATTAAAATAACTGAAGTTTTGGATTCTGGATAATTGAGAATTCCAAAATAGCTCTCCCCCAATTGTCTAGATAGTTTTTGGAAATATTGAGTCAATCACATGATTTCCTTCGAGTAGATTCACAAATAAATATTTATCTAGCCCTACTTTGAATAAGTCAAGTTTGCAAGGTGCTACAAGATAAGACTTAGTTTCTGCCCTCAAAGACTAAGTTTGTTAGGGAACATAGTGAAAACACACATATTTATAATGTAAAGTATGTGTTGTAAGAGTGGCAAAAACAAAGCATGCATAAATTTAGTTTAGAAAGGTTATGGGAAATTTTTTGGTGGCATTTGAGATGAACTGTGAAGATTTGGAAGGTTTTATTTGGTCCTTGAAAGATGTAAAATGGTGGCTTTGGCAGGAATGGAACATATGAAAAAGCATCTAAAAATCCAGGCTTGGGGATGCCTGGTTGGCTCAGTTGGTTGGGCGTCTGCCTTCAGCTCAGGTCATGATCCGAGGGTCCTGGGATCAAGTCCTGCTTCAGACTCCTTGCTCAGCAGGGATCCTGCTTTTCCCTCTGCCTGCCGCTCCCCCGTTTGTGCTGTCTCTCTCTCTCTGACAAATAAATAAATAAAATCTTTTTTAAAAATAAAAATCCAGGCTTGAAATCATTGGATATGGTTTGCCTCCAGTTAAAAAGATAGGCAGAGGGGCACCTGGGTGGCTCAGTCCATTAAGTGTCTAACTTTTGATTTTGGCTCAGGTCATGATCTCATGGGTCATGAGATTGAGCCCCCCATCAGGCTCTGTGCTCAGTGGGGAGTCTGCTTCTCTCCTCCTCCCTCTCCCTCTGCCCTGTCCCCTACTCATGGTCTCTTTCTAAAAATAAACAAATAAATCTTAAAAAGAGATGAGCAGAGATTGAGACAGAAAAACAAATCCATTTCTTTCTTTCTTTCTTTCTTTCTTTCTTTCTTTCTTTCTTTCTTTCTTTCTTTCTTTCTTTCTTTCTTTCTTTCTTTCTTTCCTTTCTTTCTCTCTCTCTCTCCCTCTTCCTTTCTTCCTTCCTTCTTCAGAAGGTAACAGAAAACCCATTAAAGTACTATGACTACAGTGGTGTCAAAGCCAAAAGAAGGAAGAGTTGTTTTTTTTATTAAGATTTTATTTATTTATTTGACAGAGAGAGACAGCGAGAGAGGGAACACAAGCAGGGGGAGTGGGAGAGGGAGAAACAGGCTTCCCGCAGAGCAGGGAGCCTGATGCAAGGCTCGATCTCAGGACCCTGGGATCATGACCTGAGCTAAAGGCAGACAATTAATGACAGAACCACCCAGGTGCCCCAAGAAGGAAGAGTTTTAAGATGAAGAGAAGCACCATTATTCAAAATAGCCAAAAATGGAAACAAATCAAATGTTCGTCAACTAATGGATGGATAAACACATGTGGTATAACCGTACAATGGCATATTGTTCAATCATAAAAAGGAATGAAGGACTGTTACACATTACAATATGAATGAACCTTGAAAACATGCTAAGCCAGTCACAAAGGACTACATATGACATTTTATTTATATAAATTGTCTAAAATAGACAAATCCATACAGGCAGAAAGCAACCGCCTAGGCCTTGGGGGCAGGTGGAAGGATTAGAGGGTGACAACTCCAGAGAGTGGGGTTTCTTTTGGGGGTAATAAAGTGTTCTAAAATGGATTGTGATGATCAATACACAACTCTGTGAACATATTAAGAGCTATTGGATTGTATACTTTATTTGAATGAATTGTATGGTATGTGAGTTATATCTCAGTCTAGCTGTTTAAGAAAAAAAATGATGAAGGAAGTGGTCCATTGTATCACTTTCTACAGGAAGGTCAAGGAGAATAAATAGTAAGGCTATAGAATTTGATGATTAAAAGTTCATTGGTGACCTTAGAATTTGATGATTAAAAGTTCATTGGTGACCTTTAAAGGGGAATTTCTTCTCTGAAATGGTGGGAGTTGAAGTGAGTGGGTGAAGAGGAAGTGGAAGGAGACTTGCCTTTTAAATATTTGGCCCGACGGAGTAAGGCCATGGGACATGACTGCTTCAACTTCCCCCTACTCAGCCTCAACATCTAATTTTTTTAAAGTCATCTCATTAATATTAGTTATTTCTAAGGAAAACCATTCTTTTGGGCCGGGGCTTACCTTTTACCTTAGTTCTTGAGCTTATTTTCTACTCTCAGTCCCAGAATCTTGCCTGGTTTGTTGTGTTCTCTCTGTTTAATCACAAAGACGCATCATACAAATCCGAGTTATGGGACATTCTACAAAGTAAATTGTTCTGTCATGATTAAAAGTGTCAAGATCAAGACAGTCCAGAAAAACTGAGGAACCCTTCCTAATTGAAGGAGACTGAAGAATTAGTGTGATAACTAGATGTGACACATGATTCTAGACTGGCTTCTTCTGTTATAAAAGACATTATTGGGACAATTGCTGAGACATGAATGGGGTCTGAGGATTAGGTAATAGTAATATATCAATGTTAACCTCCTGATTTTGATGGTTGTATCACGTGTATGTGGGAGAATGTCCTTGTGTGTAGGCAACACTAGGGTAAATGGAAGCAATGGAACATCACTTGGCAACTTACTTACAAAGAGTTCAGGGATGTAGTTCTTTGTATAATTCTTGCAACTTTCTGTAAATTTGAGATTGTTTCAAAAATATAAATATAAGTATTGTTGTGAAGTAAAAATAAAACGAGCCTGGAAAGATAATCCTCCCAGCAACCTGCATAAGTAAGCACAAATCCTTCCTGAGGGAACAAAAGTTTAGCCTAGGTCTCAAAAAATTTCCACTTATGAAGTCATAGTTAAAATCATAGAACACAAGAAAATAAGTTATGAGAAAAAGCCAGCAGAAACAATATATAGTATAATTAGAGCTGTAAAGACTTCAGATATTGGAATTAGCAAAAAATAGAAAATTCATTCTCAATATGTATTAAAAATATGTTTAACATGCTTTAGGAGGTAAAAAGAAGATTTTAACATATACAGGAGACTATAAAAACAATGAAGAAGACTTGAAAAAAAAAGAGCCAAATAGAAATTCTAGAAAATAAAAATATGATTGAAAGTAAAAATTTTAAATTTGATATTAAAGAAAAGATTAGACATAGTTCAAGAGAGAGCTAGTGAACTTGAAGATAGTATCAAAGAAAATTTCCAGAATATAGTTCAAGGAGATAAAAGGATGGAAAATATGAAGGAGGTAAAGATCCACAGAGGCTAGATTGTGAAGGACTAATGAATGTGTTATTGGAGTTTCAGAGAGGAATAATAGAACTGGGAAGAGTCAGTATTTGAAGAGCCACGAGGCTGAGAATTTTTCCAGAATTGTTGAAAAACAATCAATAGTTATAAAAAAAAAAAAAAACACAAAGTCAAAAATCATCTGGCAAATACCAAAGAGAAACTGGTTTTTATCTAATATTAGCATCACACTTATATAAACAAGAGATATTTAATGTTCATGATTTAAAAGACTTAATATTGTAAATATGCCAGTTTGGCCCACATGATTAATATACTCAATGCAATTCCAATAAAAATCCCAGTAGAAATTTTCATGGAACTTAACAGACTGGGTCTAAAAGGTATATGGAAATACAAAATACCCAGGAGATCAAAGATACTCTTAAAAATGAACAAGTTGGGAGAACTTGCTCTACCATGTACCAAGATTTATAATAAAGCTATACCAATTAAGCTAGTGTGACAATTGTTCAGAGATAAAGAAATAGACTACTGGAATGAATATGAGCCCAGAAACAGATCTATCACTACAGGGCAGTGGGGAAAAAGAAAGACTTTTCAAACAAATGGGGCTGAAACAGTTACCGATCCAAATGAGGAAAAATGAAGTTAGATTTCTACCTGACACCATACAGAAAAATCAGTACTAGATGATTAAAAATCTAATATAAAAGGCAAAATTAGAATTCTCTAAGAAGATTATATAGAAGAGTATCTTCATGACCTTAGGATTTGGGAAGGATTTTTTTAAACAAGATGTAAAAACACACACACACACACACACACACACACACAAAAGACTGATAAGTTGGATTCCATTTAAAGTTAAGAACGTTGAGTCATTAATTTGGCATTTAAAATGTTGTATTCTTTTTCTTAAAGAAAACACCCAAATTGTATATCTTCACTCCCCACAAAACCTGCATCCACATCTAGTCCTTTCAAGCAATATCTTCTTCATTTCCTAAGCATAATTTATTCCCAAAAACAATATTCTGGATATAGACCTTTTCTATTTTCTCCTTCACTTTTATGTTTGTAATAATATCATGAAGAAATTTCTCTTCTGGAGCACAAGAAGAATACCATAGTCTCTTTATAATAAAAGCTTCTATTCTTTTCGATTTGTTCATGAATACAATTAAATGATGGACAATTTTGTAGAAGAAACCAGATCTCAAACCATGGTCATAGCTGACAAAACAAACAAAACCAGGGCCAACCTGAAAGCACCTTAGCCTCTGAACAAACTTTGTAATTCTAAAAGGCTAATTCATTCACCATTACTTCTCTTGGCCCTAGCAACAGCTCAAACACAAAGGGGCTTATCTGGTTCTTCCTAACTCGGCCTGGTGAGAAACTCACATGTTAATGCTTTGTAGCCCAAGTAGAATGGGCCTAGCTATCTTTACAGTCTAAAGTCATGGTTGCTAACTTTGCTGATAAACCAAATAAAAGCAATGAAAATTGTTCCATAAACCAATGCCTAAAACACCTGTACCTTGAAGCTCTGTGTATTTTGAGGTAAAATTTTCCTGGAGTTAATGATGTAGTTCCTGATAACCTAATCCTTGTTCCAACCAGGCTGAAGCTAAACTGAATCTGTGTAGGCCAAAGTCATACCTACCTAGGTTATATGAGGGTTCACATATTACATGCACTTATCAAGGCCATGCTGTCCCTCTCCGGGTAAAAATAACTACATAGTTATAAAAACTTGCTAACCTACAAATTCCCTCAAACCATCAAAAGTAAAAACCATGTGACTTCAACCCCTGAAGTCTTCTATTTCCTCACATGGATGCTCCCAGAAGGTTCAACCACTACATGATATTTTAGATTTAAGATATTTATACCTTATATAAACAACTAATTGGATATGTGTGTTGTGTATATAAATATAGGTCTCATTTTCTGCCTGTTTGCTTGAAGAATTCTCTCCTCATCAACTAGAAATGCCCTTATTTATCATTCTGTATTATTTTTACTGGTATGTGTGGTTTGTCTTTTCAATTCGAAGATTCAATTTTTCATTTACTTTAGAGATACTTAAAATGTTCTCTGAGAACTCTTTTTTCTCTGTCTTATTTTTCGGGCTTTCTAATAGAGATAGCAAGTATCCTTATGTTGGATTGTCTCCTCTGTTTCCTTCTCTCTAATTGCTTTAATCTCTTCCCCTCTTTTTTTTTTTTTTTTTTTTGGCTTGTTTGTTTCTTTTTGGTTCACTCTGAATAGCTTAAGACTTCTGATCTCCAGAACTGTAATATAATAAATTTATGTTGTTTCAAGCCATTACATTTGTGGTAATTTGCTACAGCAGCTATGGGAAATGAACGCACACATCATCCACCAGGGCCCATCCTCCTGGTCAGCGGGGAGCACCACTTCTGTGGATGCCAGCTGACCCCCGCCAAACCCAGCAGCATGCCCCTGATGATGGTAAGTCCTCCAGTCCCTCCAACTTTTGCTAGGGTTCCGTGGTGACAGGGTAGAGCATCTGCTTTTAGGGTTTTTGCTTTGCTTTTACGAAGGTTCCTGATTTGTCAGTATCCTCCTTACAAATTGGAGACTATTTGTGAGGATCCTCAGGGTTGAGTTCACTCACCTTCTCCCTTCACTGGGCCTCCGAGAGGTGGGGGCCAGGTTACAGCCACACTGGACTGCCTCACACTCATATTCTCCATGTTTTCTTCAGTACCGTTTGTTGAGTGTTGTACTCCTTCCTTGACTGGTTGCTGCTCACGAATCTTTGACCCTTTATTTTTAGTTAATTTCCTAAGGAATTGGGGGAGGAAAAAGTGATCTTACTTCAGTCCGCCAGGTTCACCTGGAAGTCTTCCACTGTGGTTTTTAAGTTTTCATCTCTGTGCATTTATTTCTTGATCTCAGAAATTCCTCCTTTTGCTCTTAGGTCATCTTGAAATCATGAATTAGAAATTATCCAAAGTTATCTATTTTTTTTTAAAATAAGAAACTAATTTTTTTATAAGAAGACATTTGCTCCTATTGCATAAAATGATTTTTTTTTAAGAGGAGAATCTTCTCATATGCCTGATGATTTTATTTTGCTTTCTATTAATGTATCCTTAAAGTTGGCTATATTTGTCCAAACTTTATTTATTTATTTTTAAAGATTTTATTTATTTATTTGACAGAGAGAGACACAGTGAGAGAGGGAACACAAGCAGAGGGAGTGGGAGAGGGAGAAACAGGCTTCCCACTGAGCAGGGAGCCCGATGCAGGGCTCCATCCCGGGACCCTGGGATTATGACCTGAGCCGAAGGCAGACACTTAACGACTGAGCCACCCAGACGCCCCTGTCCAAACTTTTAAGATGAGCTATGTTGTACGGAGATAAAGGAAGAATAAAGAATTTTAAATTTTCATCTTTTCTCTTTATTACTCTAAATATACAGCAGCCTAGGGAAGGTAGGGAGAGAGCTGGTGCCCACTGCATTTCAGAAGAAAGCCAAGCATTAAGCAGGCCAGGGCCTCTGTTTGGAAGGTATGTGAATCAAAGTGCTGCCACCTACTCCCTCCAGGTGCTTCATCTAAGCAGAAGCTAGACTATCTTTATGTTCCCTGAGCTGACCCATGGCATATAAGTTCACTTCCAGTCCTTACCACTGAGTGAGTATTTAATGAATTTCCATCAAAGTGTCCTTTTCAGTCTAGTCACTTACCTGCTTGAAAAAAATTTAGAAGTTCCCTCTCATTAAAAAAAAAAAAAAAAAAGGCAAACAAACCTACATCTCTAAGGGTGAGTGGAATTTTTACAAAAACAGGACCATGAAACAAAGATAAATAGTGGAAGGTGAGTACCCACATTACCTTTCATTTCTTCTTTACCCGTTTGCACCTCATATTTGCCTGTAGCCTTCATTCATTCACTCAGCATTTATAGGCCTGAGAGACTGGTTATATGTTGGGCAACAAGACTCAAAGATAAGTAATATGAACTCCTGGTAAGATAGTGATTGGATCCTTGATGGTCAACGGGATATAAATATTATAAAATAAACCAGCACTAGAAACTTACAAAGGGTGGCATTCAAATATCAGATATTGTAGAGAAATTTTTGCTAATTATTTATTATACAGGACTAGATTAAGCAAGGGCTGACCTTTGGCTTTCCTCGAGTTGAAACCAGCAGTCGCCCTCAGGTCATTCAAAGGCTGAACAGTCTCAAATTGGTCAAGAGTTGTAATTCCTTGGGGAAGAACTCTACCCTAGCTCGTGAGAAGCAGAGTCCCCAAGGAAATGATGGCAAAGAAGTGCCTCCACTCACAGCGGTGGCAGCAGCAGGAGACAGAGCTTTGGGGCACCCGTAGTGCTAGGGAGGAAGTGGTGATGAAGGTAACAAGAGCAAGCTGCCTCCAAACCCACCGCGAAGGGTCACAGACCCTTCTGTGACTCCTAAATGGGTCAAGTCACACATCTTTGCCATTAAGCCCAAGACAGGCATGGTATGAACAAATCAATGTTCCATTCCTAAGGGAATTCAAATATGCCTCCTTATTAATTCCACCCCTTGATCCTAGTCCTGCCTCTGGAGCCATCTGCTTTGTCTTCCATATCAAATCCCTTTATACATTCAAAGACAGTTATCATGTCCCACTCTGTTCTTCTTTTCTCCAGAATACACCTGGGCAGTTCCTCGGACTCTGGCGACAATTTTCCTCTGCAGACACTTTAATTTTGTCAGTTCCTAATTCAGTTCCTCTTCTCTTTCAGTTCATGCTGGAGAGAGGTTGTTGGCCTTTGGTTTAGTCTCCAAACATGGTTCCATTTTAAGGACTTGTCTATTTGTCTCATTATTTGTTTGTGCTATAAATCTATGTGTTTCAGGACCTTGAAATCAGTTCTACTCAATTGAATTAGTTGTCTTTCTCTCTTTGTTGATGATATTTGGGTAGTTACTTAATAGAGACCAATATAAACAGTTTAGAAACTTAAGTTTCTTGGGTCAGAGTTGGAATTTCCTACCAGGTGTATGAACATAGGTCTTGGCCAAAAATAAGAATTTGGATGTGCATACATTAAATTGGCATGGGCTTGCTCTTCTTGATTTGGAATTTGAAATGGGTTTTGTTGTTGTTTTGTTTTTTATTAGGACCACTGTGTTTCTTCTAATCCTCTTAACTCTCTGGGCCCTGGCATACTCACTCATTCCATTTCAGGAATTAAAGAAGGAACCAAAAATAAAAGTGAGGGCTAGAAATGTGAAAGGTTTACATTCTTTAAGATAATTAAAAGTATGATATGAGAGACTCAAAACATGTGCTGGCAAGTTCTTTTTGCAACAGTGGGCATTTTTCAAAGTTGTAAATGACAGTAATATGTTGTAAGAGAGTTCCCCTTTCTCTGCATCCTTGCCAACATTTGTTGTTTCCTGTCTTGTTAATTTTAGCCATTTTGACTGGTGTGAGGTGGTATCTCATTGTGGTTTTGATTTGTATGGAAATAAAGTGATTTTTTAAAAGCCTTCTTTTAAGAAACTCATTAGAATGCTAATTGAAAATCTCAAAACTCATCAGCCTGAAAGGTTGAGCCCAATAATAAGTTTAGACACTTTTTTTTGTTGTCAAAAAGTCTGGTATGATTTCCCCTCTGCAGAAGAAGTCAATAGAACTCATGTTTTGTAGATATTGGTGGTTTGTTCCCTCCTCTTTATATTTTGGAAGTTGTGGGGAGGCTTTGTCACTTATTTTTGCTATAATTGTTGATCATGGACTTTTGGTTTTGCTGTCCAGTCATTCTCTCTGCTTTTATGTGGTGAATTGGGAAGATAAAAGCTATGTTGTTGCAGCTACTTTAAATGAGCTAAATTTTGTGCCAGGGTCCTAAGAAAAAGTTAGCTATCAGGAGAAGTAAGTTGTAGCTTCTACTATCAAAGAGCTCCCAGTTTAATAAAGGAGATAGAGAAGTGAATTAGGATGGGTGGTGCTGATGGCTCTGTGTACATGTATTATGGATGCAAAAAGAGAGTCCCCTGAGTTTGTGAAATAGTGGGGAGGAGGTCAGGGACAGTCTTCTGGAAGAGGTAACATTAAAGCCTAGTGTTGAAGGACAATTAGAAGTGAAATAGGATGACGGAGTCAGGGAAGCTTTTCTGCACCAAGGAAATTGCACGGGCAACGGCGTGGAAGCTGGAGATGACATGGCATAGCTGGGTACCACATATTAAAGTATGGCTGTGTAGGAACCCTGAGCCGGATTCCTAAGGGAAGTGATGATAGATGAGCCTTGAACAATAAGTGAGTTCATGAACTAGTTCATGAAGACTGAGGTTATAAGCTGCAGGAAAAGATTAAGCTGGGCGGTCATCACTTACAGATAAAAGAGAGTTGTGTGTAATTGTTTTACAGGATGCCCTGCTCTGCCTTGTTGCTCAGAAAAATCGCTCCAACCGTGACCTCCACCCGTGACCCCTACCTGCCCCTTCTAGGTCTAAATAAACAAGCCCTTGTGGTCCCTACTCATCTTGGACCATTCAGCTAGTTTGTTTATGGGTTCGCTTTTCAGATTTTGCCCCAACTTCTGCACACTCTCTGGCTCCAGCCTCTTTATGACCACTGGTTCCATTTGGGACCACTCTTCACTCCCTGCTGTCCCATCCCTGCTCATCAGATCTGACTATGGGACAACTTCCCCCCTGGCTCCGGGAATCATTATAGCCCTCATGAATTTATTCTTTTACTCATATATTAAACTTATTAAGCTCTTAAAATGTACCAGTGAGATGAATAAGAAATCTCAGTCTTTATTTGAAATCCCTCCTAATGCAGATACTGAAATGAGGATTAAGGTGCAGTTGGTTTACTTAGGGGATGATCCCAGGGATATAAGGGGAAAATCAGGGAAAACCATGACAGGAAAGGGATAAAAGCCAGTAAAGGGTACATTACTGAGTGGGTAAGCACTGTGGATAACTGAGACTGAATCCCTCTGTGAATCCTCTTTGGAACTATGTAGAACATGCCTCAGAATTGTTCTGTCAAGGGCCAGGAAGCTGGGGCATTTATCCATAGATTTCTGTCACTCATTGGTCGAGCCTTCTCTCCTGGAAGCAATACATCCCTGGCATTTCTGCTCTGCAGAGCAGAGCAAATTCCTATGGCACAGAAGAAAGCCCTCAGGCAGCAAAGTAGATCAACATAACACTTGAGCTAAGAAGATGTCATTGTGCACAGTAGCTTGTCCCCTATAGCTGCAGGGAAGCTCAGAGTCAGCAAAAGGGTGATAGGGCAAGGCATCAGCATCCTCTGCTGCATAGTCTTTGTTTTCAAGAGGGTTTCTTTGCATAGGAAAGGAACACGCATATGAACAACTGGGTGTTGTAGTGTTATGGGTGTTGTGGTAGAAGAATATACAGGGTATGTGTGAGAGAAGGTACAAAGGAGGAAGTAGCACATTCTACCTGGAAAAACCCAGGAAATGTTTCCTAGGAAAGTCACCCATAGACTCCACCCCATCCCACTTGGCCTGATCCTTCAACTGAGACACAGCTTGATTGAACCAGTGGAGGACTGACAATAGAACTATATGTTCCAGTCTGCATTTTAGAGAGTCACTCTTATGGCCTGTGGAGGGTGGACTGGAGCAGAACAAGACCAGAGGAAAAGCCCAGTTCCATTAGAAAACTCTTGTAGTAGTCCACACGAGAAAGTATATCAGCTTGGGTTAAATCTGTGGCAATGGGAGAGAAAAGAACAAGTTCTAGAAGCATAAAGGAGACAGGACTGAGACAACATGATGATGGATTACAAACAGTTTATAGGAGAGCGAGTTTAAGGATGTTTCTGGATGAAGTGACTGGGTGGATGGTGATTCCATTTGTGGAGATGGGGACACAGAAGAGAAAAGAAACTTTACAGGGAAGAGAGTCAACTCGGTTTGGGGCATGGAGTATTTGCATGTTCTTGGGACATAATGTGGCCAAAGAATTTGGAACTCAAAGGAATGAGGGTAGAGGAAATAGTGAGGATTCGGGAGTGCTGGTCTCTTTCCCTTGTTTCAGAGATACACGCAAGAATGGTATGTAGAAGAATGAGTCATTGGAAATAGAGTCACAAAGGAAACTGGGTTCTCAGAGGAAAGACAATCTGCAGTAAGAGCCAAGAAGAGAAGCAAATGGAGACGGTGGAGGTGGAAGGGTCCTATTATTAACCAGGGGATTTGCCCAGGGTTCTAAAGAGAATTTTATAAGAATTTGTCCAGGCATTTTAATCATGCCTATCCCCAATTGATGGAAAGAGGAAAAGATAGACTCGGTGTGTTTTCAACTCACTATAAATAAACCACACATTATTTTGTACTAAAATTAAAATAATCTTCCTCTTCAAACTTTTCTAAATTGTGCCCTTTTTCCATCCCTTATAGGGGGGAAAACCTGCAAAACATCTCTTGGGCTTTTAAATATCAGAGTTTGAAATAAAAATGGTTTTATTAGTTGAATAAAATTCTTTTAAAAATTTTTGTCCATCAAACTTTTTTCTTTGTGTAAGTCACATGATGGACCATATTTCAGAATAGTTATTGTTGGATGGTGGAGAAAGGACCAGAAAGAAGGACATAGTGTATTTGTGGAGTATAAACTTGTTTTCTGGGGAGAGGTAAAAAAGGTAGAAGGAACTCTTCATGCATAAGCTCCTCTGGGTGTTTTGAGGAATGTAAAAGAAACTTCTGCCCTTAGAATATTTGCTCATCCTCAGCTAGAGATAATACATGATTGTAGTTTTGGTCAACAATGACTCTAAGTCTTCATAAAGGAAAACATTATGGATGATAAATGACATGAAGGAAAGTCTTTGTTAAAAAGGAAGGAAAGTACAGTGATGTAGAGGACTGAGTCAGGAGGTTATGTGTGGCAGGCAAACAATGTGAACAGAGGGCAGAGCTGGGAATAATAACGCATTCTTAGGGGAATGATTTCGAGTGTCTCACGTTGCGGAACATTGAGGACGAGATTAGAGAGATCAATTGGGGCCCATTGGCTAACAGCCTTGAATGCTGGGCTCAGAAAGTATATTAATCTGATAGGTAAGCAGAAATCATTGTAAATTTATGCAGAAGATGGCAAGTTGAGAGTGCTGTTTGAGAAATATTTGTGTGAGTATTTAAAGAAACCAGTTAAGATAGCATATTTGGGGCATTAACCCCTGTGGTAAATTGAATAATGCCCCCCCAATTTTTCTAATATTCTAATCCCCAGAACCTGTGAATGTTATATGGCAAAAGAGACTTTGCAAATGTGATTAAGTTAAGGATCTCGGGATGGGGAGAGTATCCTGGATTATCTGACTGGGCCCAATGTAATCATAAGAGTCATTCTAAAAGGGAGGCAGGAGATCAGAATGAGTAATAGCAGATATGGCAACAGAAGCAAGAGATTGGAGAGATGCAAGAAAGGGGCCACAAGCCACAGGATGCAGGTGACCTCTAGAAACTAAAAAAAGGCGAGAACATAGCCTCCAGCAAGAATGCACCTCAGCCAACACTTGGATTTCAGACTTGTCACTTCCAGAACTGTAAGAGAATAAATTTTTGTTTTTTTAGGTCTGTAAATTTTTGATAATTTATTTCAATGATAATAGCAAGCCGACATGTTTCCCTTTGAGAGACTGATGAAAACTATTATTTTACATAGAAAAATGCATGTATGTCCTAAATCAGAATACACATTTTTTTTTAAAGATTTATTTATTTGAGAGAGAGAGAGAGCATGCAGAGGGAGGGACAGAGGGAGAGGGAGAGAGTGAATCTCCAGAAGACCGCTCTCTGAGCACCAAGCCCAGTGTGGGCCTCAATCTCATGACCCCGAGATCATGACCTAAGCCAAAACTGAGTCAGATGCTTAACTAACTGAGGAACCCAGGTGCCCCGAGTACACATTCTTTTCAAGTGCACATGGGACATTCTCCAGAACAGATCACATACTAGGTCACAAATCAGGCCTCAACAAGTACAAAAAGATTGAGATCATACCATGCATATTTTTGACCACAACGCTATAAAACTTGAAGTCAACCACAAGAAAAAATTTGGAAAGATTACAAATACATGGAGACTAAACAGCATGCTTCTAAAGAATGAATGGGTCAACCAGGAAATCAAAGAAGAAATTTTAAAAATACACGGAAACAAATGAAAATGAAAACATGACAGTTCAAAACCTCTGAGATGCAGTAAAAGCAGCCATAAGAGGGAAGTATATAGCAATACAGAGCTACCTCAAGAAGCAAGAAAAATCTCAAACAACCTAACACCTAAAGGAGCTAGAAAAAGAACAACAAATGAAGCCTAAAGCTTGGAAGAAGGGAAATAATAGAGAGTAGAGCAGAAATAAATGATATAGAAACTAAAAAAACAATAGAACAGATTGATGAAACCAGGAGCTGATTCTTTGAAAAAAATTAATAAAATTGATAACCCCCTAGCCAGACTTATTAAAAAGAAAAGAGAAACAACCCAAATAAATAAAATCACAAATGAGAGAGGAGAAATAACAACCAACACCACAGAAAAACAAACAATTATAAGAGAATATTATGAAAAATTACATGCCAACAAATTGGACAACCTGGAAGAAATGGATAAATCCCTAGAAACATATAAGTTACCAAAACTGAAACAGAAAGAAATAGAAAACTTGAACAAACTAATAACCAGCAAAGAAATTAAATCAGTAATCAAAAATCTCCCAACAAACAAAAGTCCAGGGCCAGATGGCTTCACAAGGGAGTTCTACCAAACATTTAAAGAAGAATTTATACCTGTTCCCACACTATTCCAAAAAATAGAAATGGAAGAAAACTTCCAATTCAATCTATGAGGCCAGCATTACCCTGATGACAAAACCAGACAAAAACACCACTAAAAAGGAAAAGTACAGGCCAGTATCCCTGATGAATATGGATGCAAAAATTCTCAATAAATTACCAGCAAATTGAATCCAACAGTACATCAAAAGAATCATTCGCCATGATCAAGTGGGATTTATTCCTGGGCTGCAAGGTGGTTCAATATTTGCAAATCAATCAATGTGATACATCATATCAATAAAAGAAAGGATAAGAACCATATGAACCTTTCAGTAGAGGTAGAAAAAGCATTTGAAAAAGTACAACATCCATTCATGATAAAACCCTCAACAAAGTAGGTTAGAGGAAACATACCTCAACATCATAAAGGCCATATATGAAAAACCCACAGCTAATATCATCCTCGGTGGGGAACAACTGAGAGCTTTTCCTCTATGGTCAGGAATAAGAGACAGATGTCTGTTCTCATGACTGTTATTTAACATAGTACTGGAAGTCCTAGCCTCAGAAATCGGACAACAGAAAGAAATAAAAGGCATCCAAAATTGTAAGGAAGAAGTAAAACTTCCACTATATGTAGATGACATGATAGTCTATATAGAAAACCTAAAAGATTCCACCAAAAAATTGCTAGAACTGATATACAAATTCACTAAAGTGTCAGGATACAAAATCAACATACAAAAATCTGTTGCATTTCTAGGCACCAATATACACCAATAATGAAGCAGCAAAAAGAGAAATCAAGGAATCTATCCCATTTGCAATTGCACTAAAAACCATAAGGAATAAACCTAACCAAAGAGGTAAAAAAAATTCTGTACTCTGAAAACTATAAAACACTGATGGAAGAAATCGAAGAGCACAAAAAATGGAAAAGCATTCCATGCACATGGATTAGAAGAACAAATATTTTTAAAATGTCTATATTACCCAAAGCAATCTATACATTTAGTATAATCTCTGTCAAAATACCACCAGCATTTTTCACAGAGCTAGAACAAACAATGCTAAAATTTGTGTGGAACCACAAAAGACCCTGAACAGCCAAGCAATCTTGAAAAAGAAAAGCAAAGCTGGAAGTATCACAATTCCAGACTTAAATTATATTACAAAGCTGTAGTGATCAAGACTGTATGATACTGGCACAAAAACAGACACATAGATCAATAGAGCAGAACAGAAAACCCAGAAATGAAACCACACTTTATGATAAATTAATCTTCGACAAAGTAGGAAAGAATATCCAGTGGAGCTAAGACCGTCTCCTCAACAAATGGTGTTGGGAAAACTGGACAGCAACATGCAAAAGGATGAAACTGGACTACTTTCTTACACCATACATAAAAATAGACTCAAAATGGATTAAAAACCTAAATGTGAGACAAGAAACCATCGAAATCCTAGAGGAGAACACAGGCAACAACCTCTCTGACCTCAGTCATAGCAACTTCTTTCTAGATATATCTCCTGAGGCAAAGGAAACAAAAGCAAAAATAAACTATTGGGACTTAATCAAATAAAAAGCTTCTGCACAGCAAAGGAAACAATCAACAAAACTAAAAGGCAACCTACGGAATGGGAAAAGATATTTGCAAATGACATATCTGATAAAGGGTTAGTATCCAAAATATATAAAGAACTGATACAACTCAGCACCCCAAAAAACAAATAATCCAGTTAAAAAATGGTCAGAAGACATGAATAAACATTTTTCCAAAGAAGATATCCAGATGGCCAACAGACACGTGAAAAGACCCTCAACATCACTCGGCATCAGAAAAATAGAAATCAAAACTACAATGAGATATCACCTCATACCAGTCAAAATGGCTAATATTAACAACACAGGAAACAACAGGTATCGTCAAGGGTATGGAGAATGGGGAACTCTCTTACACTGTTGGTGGGAATACAAACTGGTGCAGCCACTGTGGGAAATAGTATGGAGGTTCCTCAAAAAGTTAAAAATAGAACTACCCTATGATCCAGCAATTGCACTACTAGGTATTTACCCAAAGGATACAAAAACACTGATTTGAAGGGATACATGCACCCCGATGTTTATAGAATCATTATCAACAATAGCCAAATTATGGAAACAGCCCAGATGTCCATAGACTAATGAATGGATAAAAAAGATGTGGTACACACACACACACACACACACACACACACACAGGAATAGTACTCAGCTATCAAGAGGAAAGAAATCTTGCCAATTGCAACAACGTAAATGGAGCTAGAGAGTAAAGTCTAAGTGAAATAAGTGAGTCAGAGAAAGACAAATGCTATATGATTTCATTCATGTGGAATTTAAGACACAAAATAATTGAACATAGGGGGGAAGAGAGAGAGAGGCAAACCAAGAAACAGACTCTTAACTATAGAGAACAAACCAAGGGTTGATAGAGGGAGGTGGGTGGGGATGGGCTAGATGGGTGATTGGTATTAAAGAGGGCACTTGTTGTGATGAGCACCAGGTGTTGTATGTAAGTGATGAATCACTATATTCTAAACCTGATACTAACATTACACTGTATGTTAACTAACTGGAAATTAAATAAAAACTTGGAAAAAAAGAAAAATGCATGTGTATGCACACCAGCACATCAGTATTTTTAAAAATAATTTTAGGGGTTTTACAGACCCATTAGAACTTATGTATTGACTTTCTAGGGGGTGTTTGGTTCTTAGGTTGAAAACTCTGGAGCTCACAGGTTATGTTAATACCTCATACACATAATGAAAAGGCTTAGGGCTATGACAGCGGGATAGGAAAAGATATCATAAATGTCCGAGCAACTATGGTAGAAGGCTAGGCATGCAGTTTAAGGACAGAAAAATATCGAAGGTGACTCCCAGACTGTAAATCTGAGAGACCAAGAGAATAAAGATATGTTAAGAAATGGAGAAGGCAGAAAGACAGGAAAATTTGACGGGAAAAGTTATGGGGAAACGCCAATGATACAGAGCCTGAAAGAGGACTTCAACTACCTTCATTCTGACCTCAGTCTGTACTTTCTGATTAAGTAAGTTCTTCTTTCCAGCTTATCTCTTAACTGGCAAAAGACCCCACGGGCAAAGCATCCCCTGAGGGGAACTGAAACTACCCCCGAGCAATAAGGACTGCACTGAGCCAGTGAGACCCCCCAAAACTGACGCCAAGATGAGGCTCCACCTGACCTGTACTGCCCACCTGCACGTATCCACCAACCTCTGTCCCACCTTCTCCTTAACATAGACCTGGAAGTGTTTTCCGAACTTTGAAGGTCTTGTCGACACTAGTCCACTCTCCTCCCGGTGCTGGCCTCAGTGAAATAAATTCCTTTCTGGTTTCGCCACCGCTCATCTCTCTGCCTCTGGATTTTGTCAGTGGCCAGTGGCCTCACCTGGTCTGCATGGGACCCCCAGAGCCAAGCACTCTGGCACCCGTGGGCCCCAGTTACAAGCCTGCCCTATGGAGCCAAAATCCAAGTTGCCAGTTTATCTCAGGACTTAGGATCTCCAAGGGGAGCGTTTGTGTGTGTGGAACACCTAGAAGCCAGACTCAGGCTCGAGGGAGCACCCCAGGACAGAGTTTTGGGGCCTGCTTCCTCAGCCAGGAATTGAATAGAGCCAAGAAGGGATGGGATGATCACCATGGAAGGTACCATGGAAGCCTCATGGCCGTGAGGAGGATGCCCTCAACATGTAGCCAATAGATATGCTGACTCCTACCTGGGGGTCTACCCCAGAACCAAGCCTGTCCACAGCGGGAGAGGAATTTAGAACTCTAGGTTAAGAACTGATTAACTCTATGATTAGTAAATTGGTTTTCAGTCAGAAGGCTAGTCAGACAGAAAAGTTTCAGTTCATTGGTTCCCGTTAAGATAAGGAATCCTGAATTGGTGCCAAAATAACAATAGCAACAATAGAAGCAAAACCAATAAATAAAATGCAGGACAACCTAGTGCCAAAAGGTACAACCAGGGCTGTCCCCAGAAGTTCTGGGCATCTGGCCTGAATTGATTATGGACAATGAGGTCTGCGTCATTATTTGGGGAGTCTATAAAAAGGTACCCTGTGTCATTATTTGGGGAGTCTATAAGAATTTACCCCTACAATATGCAGACAACTTAAGGAAAGGGTCACTCTGAATTTTATGAAGAAGACAATAGAACATTCTGGAGAAAAGCATGGGTTCTGAAACTAGGAAGATCTTGGTTCAAATCAGGGTTCCTCCAGTTGCTACCCATCCCAGGCAAATGTCCTAGGGCCCGGAAGCCTAGTTTCCTCATCTTTAGAACTGCAAAAACAATACCTTCCTTTACAAGGATGTTGTCAACATTATGTGTGGTAATATTCATAAAGCAATTTGCCTGGTGCCTGGCACATAAAAAGTGCTCAATAAGTGGTGGCTGTTGTCACTGTGATTAGGCACCTGCTAAGTTGTGTACCCTGGAGATGGTATGCAAATGTGAATGTGCGGTCTAATCTAATCTAGTCCTGCATCAAAGCAAGAGGGTGTTACTCTGAAACTATAACCCACTCAAGTGTATTGTGAAATATCTCAGGTCATTGTGCTGTCCTAAAGGAAAGGGGCTGCTTAGAATCTAGAAAAAGTATAGATGAAGAGCAGGAACAAGTATTGTGTGCTTTTTGTGTGCCATATGGATTGTGTTACATAAAAGAATTCATTTACTCCTCAAAACAGTCCTCTGAGGTATGAGCTATTATAATCCCCTTTCTACAAATGAGGAGGCTGAGGTGCAAAGCAGCTAATAACTTGCCCAAAGTACCACCACCTATGGAATGGTGACAGGAAAATACAAACTCAAGCTCTCTTAACTCTGGGGCCTACACATTCAATCCCATACTCTACTCTCTCTCTCAAAAGAAGGAATTGTCTCCAGAACTGCTAATGGAGTCCTAACCAATGGACACATGTTCTAATTCCTTCCATGGATACATCCCCACAATAGAAACAGGTACATGAATCAGGTTACTTTCTGAATCCTCTCCAGGGCAAAGTGATAAGGAGGAGGGTGCTAGACTATTGGTTGGAGAAAGATTCTGGTCGTTGGAAACAAGTAGATACAGTGCCAAGAGTTATCTGAAGGACAGAAACCAGGGGTGAAAGTCAAGTTGAAAACCAGGGACCATCTAAGGAAATATCAATCCCAAACCAGTTGAACTGAAAGATGAAAACCTGGTTGAGGAAAAGAGAGTATGAAAAGAAGCCAACATGATGCAGTCATCAGATTCAGGTGAATCTGGAGCCTGGAGAGAGAATCCCTGAGTGCAAAATGGGAAGCAGATCTTTCTTTGAAGGGAGGCTGTGTGTGGAAAGAACAATTGTTAAGGCAGCCAGTTCCTCCTGTGCTAATCCATGTTTTCCAAGTTGGCTTCTATGAAGACGGTACTACCGAAGAGGTGTGTGTGGATCAGCCAGGAGGAGTGTAATGTTTTTCACATGACAAACTAATAAGCAGGCATGTCATTTATTAGTCAGCACCAAGTGAATTTGGTAACTTCAGTCAGTCTTCCAGGGCTTAGTCACATATAGGAAACAGTGAAATTAAATTTTAGACCTAGGAAGCTGAAGACAACATCCTGGGTCTCAGTTGATTCCATTCAAAGGTCAGTCTCCTTTCATAAGAGAGTTAGTCAGCCTTTTTCCTTAACATCTTCTTAGGGACAAGAAGTTCCAGGAATTCACCCAGTTCGGTCATTCATTCATTTGTCAAATTTACCAACAATCTATGTGGTTTCTTCACTGGATTGAGATAATCTTAAAGGCCCAGGCTGCTCTCATTGATCTTCATGTGCCCAGAACCTAGCACAGTGGCAGGCACTTGTATACTCAGAAACTGTTTGTTAAACTGAACTGAATCAATGTGGATAAGAACAATGTACCAGACTATAGACAATCCAGGTAATAGGCCCAATATGTTTGAAGGAGTGGATAAAGATATCATTTTAACTCTCTGTGTACCAAATATAATAGATATTTTTAAATGATAGATTAAGTGCTCATTTGAAAAATGTGACTGCCATTTTGTTTCAAACTGACTGTAATGTTTCCGCTCATGTTCTTTAGTAGCATACCAAATTTTAGCAGTTAAACCCTTTGATATCATAGAACAAACAAAAATAAAAGTGACCTTGCTTTTAGTCAACACACTTTCCCTTAAACAAATTCTCCCTGAGCAAACATTTGGGTAAACAGGTATTCTTCGTCTTTGTACCCAGAAGATCAATGAACTCAGATCACAGAGGTCATGAAAATCATGGAGTCAAAGATCCCTTCACTGAGTACACATTAGTTATGACTATGTTCAATTCAGACAATTCAGTCAAAATGTAGTTGACTTAAGATTTCTTCTGTACTGCTTCTGTGATTATTAGTTGATTGGTTACTTTTATCAATTTAACTGTTTAAGTACCTCGGCTATGTGGGGATTTGATCAATTATTCAGAGATTAATCTGTAAAAAGTCTATATGAGGGAGCCACTACCATAGTCTCTAAATTCTTTGTATTAAACTAGAAGACGTTTAGAGGTATTTTGAGAGTGTACTTCCATTGAGAACTACAGCATTTCAAAACACACTCTTAACTTACTACCAAGGACAAAAGTTTTGTTGCCAGTGGTGTGTTTTGCAGTGAGCTCCTCGATAATGGTCTATTTGAAACTATGATTTTGTTTTAAAATTTCTAGCGGTCATTATATTTTTCATCAGCTAAGAAGTTAATTTTTAAAAATTGTAATAATAATAAAGCCCGTAGTGAATTCAGGAGATGAGGGAAACTTACCTCCCATGTATGCCTCGGTGTCTCACGGGAGTCTCCTACAAGTCTTGGAGAGAGAGCTCCAGGATGTTCTTTAGCTCAGGGTGCCACGTCTTCTCTGAGGATCAGGTAAAGGTCACCTTCTCCTTAAACCCTTTATTTAATGTCCTTACCAGGAAGTGGACCAGTGATCATTGCAGTCTCTCCCCATGCTACAATAAATATAAAATTAGGAGAAGGGGGCTACCCTGAAAAGAGCTCTAAAAATAGATATTGGTGTCCTCTGGCCTAATGGAGCAGTTAGAATTAAAATTTGTGGAGTAGCTTCTGAAAGGAAAGCATTCTGATCTAGCACTTTCATAGATATGACTGACAATATAACCAACTGAACGAGTGCTAGCTACTTGCTAGAACAAGAAGGAACTCCCAGGTTCTCAGGACTGTGTGGAGAGCACACAGGGCTATTATACAGCAACCAGTAGGCATTTGGGGCTCTCCAGTGGCAGAGTTTGAAAAACAAGCAATGCATTCCTATCCCAATTGCTGAGAGACTTGGGAGGCCTTCAGTGCCTTTCTCAAGATATTGTGTCCAGCATCCTTGCTATGCATGGGGATGCATGGACTTCCAGGGCAATGGGCGTCCTTGTGAGACATGTGACTCCTCACCCCAACCCCCAACCTGATGAATAATTTAGGCTCCTGAAATACTCAAGTTGAAGCTCTAATAGTAACTGAGCTATACACGATTGTTGTTGCAAATGCACTGTCAGGAGAGCACCTGCTTTTGTTTTGGCAGTTCTGGAGACAGATTTGTCGATCACTCCCAGCCTGTGTGATCAGCTTCATGTGATTGAGAGATGCACGTGGCTGGGGCTGTGGAGTCCATCCCAACCAATTGGCACTTGCCAAGGCCTTGGCCTCGGCCTCATTCTCACAGAGCTGCAATTCTACCCAAGATATCTTATAGTGTGTTCATTCTGTGAAATAGCACATTATAAAGAAATTAGGAAAGTTTGAATAAAAATCTATCCATAAGCCAAAATCTTTCAGTTTGTGACAAAATCAGATTTCCCTATTGTGTTTGAGCAATGGTAGAAGGTACATTGGATCCAGAGTCCAAAGGTTCAGCTTTGAATCCTCACCGTCCTACCAACTGCCTGGTTTTAGACAGGTCACTGCTCTCTTGGGCTTCAGTTTCTTCAACGGAAAGTGAAGATTTTCTTCACTCCCTAACTCCACATGTGTTTATTCAAAGATTACATGCCATGGGCATACCAGGTGCTAGGTATCCAACACAGTCAACATAGTTTCTAACCTTCTAAGCATCAGTGTGGTATGAGAGACAGGCCAAGCAGCAAAAAGTTGTAATTTATCTCTGCCTCTTTTTCTTTACATAATTTTTTTTTAAGATTTTATTTATCTATTTGACAGAGAGAGACACAGCGAGAGCAGGAACACAAGCAAAAGGAGTGGGAGAGGGAGAAGCAGGCTTCCTGCTGAGCAGGGAGCCTGGTGCGGGGCTCGATCCCAGGATCCTGGGAACATGACCTGAGCCGAAGGCAGACGCTTAACGACTGAGCCACTCAGGCGGCTCCTACATAATTGTTTTGAGATCAAAATAAATGATTTATGCAAATGCTTGTTAAACTGTGGAAAGCTATTTAAAAAGTCCCAGCATTCTGCCCATACTTCATTCTCCATAAATATTTATTAAATTGTACTTCTATGATGATGATTTTATTGTGAGATGATTTGTGTGTTTGGTAAAGACAGATTTATAGGTTTTCTTAATTCATGAAATTGGAGTACATTAAAATAAGATGATATTTCTGAAGCAGAATATTTGACAGGACCACCTGTAGTCTTTGACAGGCTCTGTACTCTCTTATTCTTTCCCAAAGCCTCATCCACCTCCCATCAACCTCTAAGACACACCATTCCTTACTTCACTCCTGAAGCCCACTAACCAGGGGTCTTATAGATAGGGCAAATCTCAGGACACAGGGGGCAGATCAGGATGGTGGGTCTGTTTGTGCACATTACTGGTCAATTTTGTTTAACCTGAACATTTAAAAGTTTGTTTCTTGGGTCGTGTAAAAATGTCCCTGTGCCATGGTGCCTGGATAAAAATGGCTGCATTGGAATGTCACGTAAGTGAGAGTATTTCTGAAAGGAAGGACCACTGGGAAATTTGAATATCAGAGCACATAATTATAAGCTAGACATATTCCAATACATTAACATTAGAATTAATTTTGGAAACTGTTTCTAAGTTTGATTTGAGTTTGAGTCATTTTCAAAGCATCCCATGCCATGAAAAAAAATTGAGATTTGTATGACAAATGTTTACTGTGCTAAAAGCCTTTTAGATTATACCAAGAAATAAAAACATAGCTCTTGCTTTTGAAGAGTTTATCACCAAATGGGGAGGGAGAAAAACACTTGCTTGCATACACATATACACGCACACAGATAAGAAGGGTTAAGAAACTCTATATGATTAAGAGTGAAGTGAGTAATTTACACTATGAGTGGTATAGGCATTTGATTGTGGGATATTTCACTGTTCAGTAGAATTGTGAGGGTTCATAAATGAGTTAGAAAGTGGACTTGGCCTTCAAAAGAAGAAGTGAATAGGGTTTGGACAGGAAGAGAGGCAGAGGAAGGGCATTCCAGATGAAGGGATAGAGCACAAGCAAGGACTTGTAGGCAGAAATGAGCAAGGCATTTAGTGAGAACTATATGGGCCCTTCTAGATAAAATGGAGTGCATCTTTTTGAGGGATATTGATATATATATTTGGTCATATGAGGAAGAGTGATATTTGTGGAAGACCTTGAATGTCAGTCTAGGGAGTTTGGACTTGACCCTTCAGAGAATGGGGAGTCAATGAGTTTTAGGGGAGGGAATGTTGTAATTAAATCATGTTTTAAAAAGATTTCTCTCTCAAGGATGTATAGGGTGAATCAGTGAGGAGACGGAAGCAGGAAGCTCATTTTTTAATTTTCAATGTTGCTTTATTTTTTCTCTTTATTAATAAAACAAATATAAAGTATAAAAATTCATGATACAGTGAACATCTATGAACCCACCTTCTAGTTTCTGATGAGCAATAGGACCATTATCTGACAGTTCCCCCTCCCCCCCGGTTAGTTTCTCAAATCTCTCCCTTCTCCTACCACCTGATAGCTAACCCCTATCTTGAGTTTTTTGTTTATCATCCCTTTGCATTTCTTCATAGATCTACTACCTAAGTTTGGTCCCTAAAAATACGTTAAAAACTTTTGTATAAAAATAAAAATAAATTAATCAGTAAACTTAAAGAAATAAATAAGAACAGTAAAAGAAATTGAGATAAATCAGGAGAAATATATGAAGAAAAATGAGAAACTAGTTGACTTGACTAAAAGAAAACCATAATCGACAAATAAAATCAAGGCATGGCTTCTTCAAATATAACTGTAAAAATGGTACACTTCTGGCAACTGAGATCAGATGCTTTAAAATTGTATGATGTATCTGTATTAATTATTTTGAGAATCTACATTAAATAAAAGAATTTATAAGAAAGGATAACTGACCAAAATTCACTTAAGACATATAAAGAACAGTAACTGTGATCGATATTAAAACATTCTCAAAGATCTACTATCCAAAAAGGAGCTTGGCTCATATTTGTATATAAATGGAGCCTACCATTTTTTAGGGAACAGATATTTCTTGGATTATTTAAATAGTTCCATAAAATAGAGAAATATGGAAATCTTTCCAGTTCATTTGTTCATGGATTGTATTAGTCTGATATCAAAGTGTGACAAATAAAACACAAATCACCTATTTATAATTTTAATGGTGAATATGCAAGCCAAAAAAATAAAAAACTAAGTATTGGAAAATTATATCTAGCAGTATATGTATATGTGTATCATGACCAAGTAGGGTCTTTTCAGGAATGCAAGATATTTTAACAGTAGAACATTTAAAATACAGTATAATTAATTAATGCCAAATGATTAACAGAATAATTTTTTAAATGCAATATCCTCAGTAAGTATTCAAAAGACATTTGATAAAACCTAATACCCATTCCTGTTTTTTAATAACATTTCTTAGTAAATTTTTTAAAAGTCTTAGTATGATAAATGGGAAACATGAAACTTAATGAACGGTATAATAAAAACATTGTCTTCAATTCGGAAACAATATAAGGATGCCTTTTTTCATTATTATGATTCAATATTTTTGAATGATTTCTGCCCATACAATAAGGCAAGAAAAAATAAATAGGAATATTAAAAAGGAAACAAGTAAATGATGGTTATTGTAGTTCATATTATATTCTACTAGCTTAGTTAGAAGCCTAGTTCCCGCCAAGGTTATAGGATGGGTATCTGTAATAATTGAGGCTATAAGCTTCCCTGTCCATGTCCAAGAGATGATAGAGACCTGGATTCCTATAGCTTTCAAAGAATTGACGAATTCCTTTCCAAAACCTTAGAAAGCTTCTTCTCAAATGTATTGGCCCCAATTCAATCACATTATTATTCCTGAACCAGGCATGTTTTTGAGGGTGGGAAAATGATTCTGATAGGCTTAGACTAATCAGCATTTACCCTTAAACCTGGGTATAATCGATCTTTCACTCAAAGCATGTAATTGCATAGAATAAAGGGTCGATATCTAAATGAAATTCTGGTACTATTAGAAAGAGGATTTAATAGATGCCAAGTAGGCAACTAACAATTTTCACTATAATATCAACTAGTAACCTATGTGAAAGTATAAGAAAGTTCATTAGCATGGACAGTAAATAGATATATATAGAAAGAAATAGAGTTTTGCTTGTAATGGTCAGTTAGAAAATAGAATAAAATAAGGGATTCCATCCTAACTCCAAAAATAAATACAACTAAATATCAAATAAACTTAAGAATTTGCAAGACCCAGTGGAGAATGGGTACGATGTAATTTTCCTTGAGAACATAAAAAAGACTTGAATAAATGGCAAGATGGGAATTATATTTCTGAATGGGAAATTCATATTATAACTTTATAAAGTTAATGCTTTCTCATTAATTACAGTTGGGAAGCGATGGAACTTAAAAAATGATTCTAAAGTTCACCTAGCTAATAAATATTTGAAAATAATAATGAGGGGGGTACATACTCTATGCAGAAAGACATCAAAAATTATAGCAGAACTAGAGTAATTAAAAATCACAATTTTATATTGGGGAATTTTTTATATAGGATAGATGAAATTTCGAATCAAATCGTGTTGGAAAACTTGTCAAAATAGTTGGGAAATATATTAGAGTCCTACTTTATGCTATACATCATACTCTAGAAAAATTTAAAATTTAAGAGTGAAAAATAAAATCATGAAAATACTGGAAAAATATAGGACAAAGTTTAATATTTTGTAATATTGGTGTAGATCAGGTCTTTCTTAGAATAAATAACAAAGTTGGAAACCATATAGAAAAAGGTTTATAGACTTGAGTACATAAATTTTCTAAACTTTTATGTGGCAACCAAGGACCATCACAAGTTAAAGATAAATGATTAACTGGAAAATGATTTGCCACATATAACAGATAAAAGATTTACAACCTATATTGTAGAGAGTGACAAAAATTAAAATAAAAAATTAAACATTACATTAAAAATTGGGTAGAGGACAAAAATATGAAATTCATTAAAGAATAAATACAAATAGCTAACACATGAAAAATGTTCAACCTCACCATTAACCAAAGAAATGCATATTAAAACAATATTATGTTTTAGTTGTTATATTGGGGAAGGATTGAAAGGATTTACATTAACCAATATTGAAAAGAATGAGAGCAATAGGTACTTTTAAAGCACTTGATATATGCATATTCTTTGATCAGTAAATAATTCAATTTCAAGAAAGTTGTGCTAAAAGGTAAGTAAGTATATATGTAAGAATGTTCATTTAATGGTGGAAAATTAGAAACAACTGTCTATCAAAAGGAGCTGGTTAAATTACAGCATATTTGTACAATGGAATATTATATAGTCATTAAAAAGATCAGTTATACAGGGGCGCCCAGGTGGCTCAGTTGGTTAAGCATCTGACTCTTGATCTCAGCTCAGGGTCTTAATCTCAAGGTCTCGAGTTCAAGCCCCCCCCATTGGGAGGTATAGATTGGCATAGAAAGATGAACAGAATATTTTAAGTGGCAAAAAAACCCATTAACCTAATATCAGGGGAAAAAAAAAACATTTATACAGATCTACTGAAAAAGAATTCTGGAGATATATATTCCAACCTGTTAACAGTGGTTGTCTCTGAGGGCTGGGATTATGGGAGGTTTTTATGTTTTAATTTAAATACTTCTGAATTAGTTTTATTTTTTTCATGTAATATGATTTTATGCTCAAGGTGAACTGGTTATTTTTTCCCCAAATAAAAAAAGAATGTGGAGAAAACCAGTGAAATGGTTGCTATGAATTTCTTGCTTATGTTTCCCCCAAAATTCATTATGTTAAGGCCCTAATCCCCAATGTGCTAGTATTCAGAGGTGGGGCCCTTGGGAGGAAATTGATTTTGAATGGAGTCCTGAGAGTGCAGTCCCCATCATGGGACTGGTGTCCTTAATGGGGGATAAAGAGACAGGAGGTCCCTCTCAGCCATGTGAGGGTACAGCAAGAAGATGGCCATCTCCAAACCAGGAAGTGTGCCCTCACCCAAACCCAGCCCTACTGGCACTCTAATTTCAGTCTTGTGGTACTGGCCCAAACTGACTAAAACAAGGAATTTAAGGTGGAACAACTCTGAAGGGATGTTTTTCGGGATAGGTAAGACCTGAAGTTGCTTGTAGGCCCTGGGAAAGAAATCAGTGGAGGAAAGAGATTGAAAGTGTGAGGAGATTATTAATTAGCTGAGGTCCTAGAGGGGTGAGAACAGTACAGTAGCATCAGAGCTAGGTTCAGAGAGAAGGAAAGAAAAGGAGGATAACACAGATAAAATTAGGGCAATTTTTTTTTAAGATTTTATTTATTTATTTGAGAGAGAGAGAATGAGAGATAGAGAGCATGAGGGGAAAGAGGGTCAGAGGGAGAAGCAGACTCCCTGCTGAGCAGGGAGCCCGATGTGGGACTCGATCCCGGGACTCCAGGATCATGACCTGAGCTGAAGGCAGTCGCCCAACCAACTGAGCCACCCAGGCGCCCTAGGGCAATTTCTTGAGAAGGAGAGGCACAAAAGGATAGCTAATGAACCTGTGTTTTTCCCCAATGGATTCAGAGAAAAGTGCATCAGCGGAGCAGGAGGTTTGGGACAGCTATCTGGAGGGGCATAGAAAATGTATTGCTGCTACATAAAATGAAATAAGGCATGGTATCTGAATCATCAGGTATATGCTTACGAGATTCTTGAACTCCATCCCAGATGTACTAAATCATAATCTCTCAAGGTGGGTGATCCTAATGCACACTAGAATCTGGAACCTTTGAAATAAAAGGTTAACTAAGAATATGCAGCCACTGCTGATGCTAGATCACAGTGATCTGAAATAGGGTCAATCAATATATTAACAGGATTTTCTCCAGCATCATTCAACATCCTGAGAAGAGAGTATTTGAGAGAAATAGGTGGCTAGGTAGACTCAGAGTTGGGCTTTGGCAGCGTGGATGTAGGAGGAAGTCAGTGTGTCAGTGGAACTTGAGATACTGTTAAGGGCATTGCTAACCTGGATGATCACAAGGTTAAGAACTGAGCAGAGAGGAAGGAACTGAGGGACTGAAATTTATGAGGAGGATGTGCAGCACATTTGTGAAAGTTAGAGAGTGGGTGCAATGTGAGAAGTGTAAGTCTTGGGCGCCTGGGTGGCTCAGTCGGTTGGGCGACTGCCTTCGGCTCAGGTCATGATCCTGGAGTCCCGGGATCGAGTCCCGCATCGGGCTCCCCGCTCAGCGGGGAGTCTGCTCCCTCTGACCCTCTCCCCTCTCATGCTCTCTATCTCATTCTCTCTCTCAAATAAATAAATAAAATCTTTAAAAAAAAAAAAAGAAGTGTAAGTCTTAGTCAGTGAGATGTGCCTTCTTGTGAAAGGTTCTCAAAGAGGAGATGGTGACACATTCCAACAGTGGCCATCAGAGGGGCTTCTGAACTAGAGTGGAGATAGAGTTGGCCAAGTAGAAGAGGTTGAGGAAGTGAGGTCGGAGTGTGAGATAGTTCTCCTTATGAGCAGCAGACTTGTTGAAGCCCATGAATGGAGGCAAAGATGGTTACTCACAGTACAACCAGAGAGAGAAGAAGAGAACGTTGAGGTCAGAGAGTGACAGAGTTGGGGGGCTGAGAGCTGGATAGGCTGGCACTGGAGACTCAGCATGGCCCTGCGTCTAGGGGAGCATGGTTCTAGAACTCTTGGTGGCAGGACTAGTCGATATGTTGACAATGTACAGCGAACTCTCTGATGTCCATGTGGTGATAGCTGGAATTTTAGTTCAGTGCTTTGCATATGCTTCTATTTTGCTACCTGATGTATTCATTTGGAAGTCTTTGTCACTTAGACTATATAATGCCTTAGCACTAGACTTCTGTTTTCCTAATTTTTGAATCCCCTGTGTCTGACACATGGTATATACTCAGTTAAATCTTCTTCTGAAAGAGTGAATGAATGAAGAAATGGAGGATGGATGGATGAATGAATGAATGAATGCATGACGAATGATTGAAAGAAACTAAGCGGCCCCATATTTCCAATAGGAACTTTGGTGGGAGGGTGCGAAGGAGAGTGTAAGTGAGTTACGTTTGATGAGAAGTTGTTCATGGTGATGAAGGTGAGAGTGTGACTGTCATCTGAAAGCAGAATAAGTGAGATAACAAAGATTTCATTCTCCACGTGAGCATGGGATGTCCAGTATCACAAACTCAGCCTCTGCTTTCTTCAAATTCTCCCCCCAGGTGAGCTCAACTTTATTCTTGGCTTCAATTATCACGTCTATGAGCACACAAACCTCTCCTCTGACTCCAGAACCGTATCTCTTCCTACTCAACTATCTTTTCTCCGAAGCACCAGAAAGCCCCTGAGGCATAATCTGCACACACAGACATCACCATCTGCCACAGCAGTCCTGGTCCTCTTTGGGTGTATTCTCTCCCAGTACTTAGCACGTCCTTTCCCAGGAATCAGCTCTGCTGAGTCCCTCTCCTCACCTTCCATAGCCACGCTTCCAAGTTCTTCCAATTTTAAGATCTAAAGTTCTTCTCTCCATTGTCAAAGCCCCCCAGTTCTGGAATTCTGTAATATCCCCCAGTGGGTTTACTATGCCTACTTTAGGCCCCTTCCAATCTCCTTTCCATCTCACAGCCAGGATGATTTTTTTTAACTCAAATTTGGTAGTGTTATGTTCTCACTTAAACCACCTATGCAACTTACCATTGCTTTTAGCCCTGAATGTGATTTATAGGCTCAGTCTGTGTGGTCTGACTCCCACCCATGGCTCCGGGTTCATTTTGCATTGTGTTCCTTCACTGTCTCTGGGAGTCAGGCAGTAGGTTTCTTTTGTTCTTGAACAGGTATCATACTGTTCCCACCCCCACTCCCCAAGGCCATTGTACATGCACTTCCTTCCCCACTTCGTGCAGTTAAACCCTACACTTCCTTCTGATCTCAGCTGGGACATGATTTCCCTGGAGAAGCCATCTGAGATCTCTCTGTTGAGGTGAAATCCCCCTCTTTTATTTGCTCATAGAAATATGTCTTCCATCTTTATAGCATACATCTCAGTTGTGATTTCATATTTCTGTGTGTGTGATTATTTCCCTATGCCTATCTCCCTCACTAGACTCTAAGCTCTGTAAAGGGCAAGGACTGTGTGTGCTTTGCTAAGTGCAGTGCTTGGCACATAATGAGTATGCCATAAATATTTGTGAGATGAGTGAATGAAGAGACCAAAGAACACCCTTGTGTAGTGTTAGTTATAGTCACAGCAATAAAGTCCTGTTTCTCTGGTCCATCCACTGGGACTTGGGAATAGGGTAGTCATCAGTAATCCTTCTACACAATGGTATCCATGATAACTTAACTAAGAGTTAAAGCCAAAAATGCTGCATTCTTGTCCTGGCTCTGGGATGGTATGCCCTCTGGCAAGTTGTAATTTTTTTAGGCCTAAACTCTGTATTTCACCCCTAATTAGGTATCTCCTTCTGTACTTAGACTCTCAACAGCTGTTTTCTCCAGACCTCTCCTTCCTCCCTGCCTGCCTGCCTCCTCAGCTAGAAATGACGGTAGGCCTCCTGCAAAGGGAGGGGAAGGCCTGAAACAGAACTGGCTTCTCTGTGGGAGGATTGGGAGGAAGCACAGAGCGTGGGTACTAATTCTATGAAACTGCCTTGGTATTCAGAAACAACTGCTGGATTCTATCTCTTCAGACAAACTAGTTTTGAGAAGTAAGGCTTGAATACTTGACATGACAGAATGCTAGTCCTAAACAGCCTGTTGCCTGCAAGGACATTAATTCATCAAACTTAAATGGTATAACCTAGAAGCCTTGTTTCAGTGTATTTAATCCCTTTCTTGTTTAACTGGGGTGTCTCTTTGATCTTCAAGCAGTGTAGAGTTTCAAGCCACTATTGTTTATTTTCTATGTGTTTTGCTTAAATATTTCATGGAAAATGAAGGGGAGAAACTTGGTTTTCAAGTTTCTGGAATCCTTCAGAAGAAAGTCAACAAGTTGCTTTCTCCATCATTCTGATTCTTGGATCCCAGTTTGTCCTCAGTAAATGAAGCCCAGCTACAGTAACCAAGGAGGAGATCCATCCTGTCCTAAAGTCTTGCAGTGTGAAACTTGCAATGGTCTCTTTGTATGTTAATTTCTCCATCTCTAGAATGGATGCAATTGTTTTTACCACCCTTAGGGAGGTGTCATTAAATCACTGAAATGATATTGGAAGAAAACAAGAGTGATTAATCTTGCAGAACAACACATCTGTATTTTCTCCATATTCTCCAACGTGCATGAAAAGTTCCTTCAGAAGAGAATGTTTACACTGGATGTATGTATACCTGATTTGATAATCCCAAACTACACCCCAACCACCCACTTCTGAATAGGGGGAAAAAAAATCAGAAGCCTGCAATTGTGTAACATGCAAATCTCTTCTGGACTGGAGCCCATCGCTGTGGTTTGGCAACACAACCAGCACAACATCTCTTTTCTCATCTCTTGGGAAAAACAAAAAACAAAAAACAAAAAACCAACAGAGGAAAAAAAATACCTTGAGAATAAAGGTAATGATTAATCTATCAGGCACAAAAAGGATCGTTTTGGGTATTTCAGACTCTAACTCACGAAGTCAGATAAACAACAGTGAACAGGGGATGACAATTTCACCAGAAGAGGATTAAGTCACGGGCTGTAATTGGGACAGCGTTTGTACCGTCAGAGAATCTCACTAGACATCTCCAGGAATCTGAGCAGTTGTCAAAACTTCCATTTTCATGTGCGAGTGAAGTAGGAGCCAGAAGAAGCAGGTACTGGTGGAGAGAGTGGTCCTTGGAGAAGCCCCACGATGCAGCCTGGTAAGGGGCGAAAGAGGAAAAGCTTCAAGCAGAAGCTGGTCTTGAAGAGCAGCTTAGCTAAAGAAACAATCTCTGAGTTCTTGGGCACCTATATAATGATCGTAAGTATTTCCTGAATTCTGACCCAGTTATGCCTCTCTTTCTATGTAGCTGGTGGCGGATAGTTTTGTTTTCCTTAAGTTTGTTACCAGATTCATCTCTTCCAGGAAACATCACGTTACTTCCATGTTGTTTGACTATTTATTGACCACAGGTTAGGTTTCCATTTACTCGTTTCATTTATTCTCAAGAGTTGATGGGGGTGGGAGAAGGGGAATAAACTACTTCATTTCAGAGATTTACTCAGACTCTGAGCTGGCTTTGATTAAAGTCAGCTGTTAGAAATTTTTCTCATTGATTAACTGATGTATACCGTGTTCGTTTCCCACAAACATTGAAGTGACTCGCTCCTTGAAATAAGGATCGGTAGTCAATAAATATGAACGGTAAGAAACAACTCAGTAGTACAAATGCTTGGCAAGGCTTATGTTGTCAGATCACTTGACTTAGTAAGTTAGAAATTTCGCGAGGTAGAAATATGTATTCTGCAACCATCCAGCTTTGGTTTTGCGTGATTTTCCCCCCTCTATTTACCTTAAGCTAATCTCTAAAGGTCTTTAATGAGACAGTTACAAGAACCTTCTATCTATCTATCTATCTATCTATCTATCTATCTATCTATCTATCTATCTATCTATCTATCTAATCTATCATCTATCTAAAGGAAGGACTGATTATAAGAACCACTCAAGGATCTTGGCCAGGGAATTGCACAGCTATTAATGAAAAACTGGACAGTTTACTTAAGTGGCATGGGCTCTAGGCTCTCATCCTATTGCACATTGTAGTATTCTTTGGATGCTGAGTTTTTAGCTGGAGCAAGATCATTTGTGAGCAGAAAATGAAATGTTTGATTATTCTCATATGCAACAACTACTGACTTTAACTTGCTCTAAAAAAATAAATAAATCTGCTCAAAGATTCCCTACTTCAGGTATTAGTAATTTCATTTTTCTTAAAGTTATAGAGAATTGTCCATAAATTTTGTACTTTAAAATTTCTCTGGTAGTGTATAGCATGGAGACTACAGTTAGTTAACACTGTATTGCATATTTGAAAGTTACTAAGAGAATAGATCTTTAAAGTTTGTTATCAGGAGAAAGAAATGTGTAACTATGTGGTGATAAATGTTAACTAGACTTACTGTGGTGATCATTTTGCAATATATACAAATATTGAATCATTATGTTGTATACCTGAAGCTATTATAATGTTATGTCAGCTATATCTCAAAAAAAAGTTCTTTGCTTTGTATAAATACATAATTTAGGTGAATAAGCCAAGATCAAGAAACAAATGTGAACTCAGAAATTTGAACCTAGTGTAAATTGAGAGGGAGTCGTTAAGTTTCCTGGTCTCTGAGAGCCTCTTTTTACTGGATCCACTCAAGTCTTTTCAAGGCATATGGACAACTCCTTCTTGACTGTCCTCACTCACTTGAGTTAGGAATGCAGATGGGGTGGGTCGTTTGAAGGAAAAGAGAGTAAATAAAAGCCCATGATTCTTCTGATCTTACTCAGTGCTTACTGGAAAATCACCCTCAGCGAGACAAGAACTCTGGGGTCATGTTCTTTACAGTTTGGTCCCAGTGAGGAGAGTGGATGTCACCACAGACTCAATTCAGCTCTATGGTGACCTGTGGTACAGAGAAGTAAGCAAATTCAGTTACAATCCACAGTGCTCTGCAGAAAACACAGAGGAGGAAGTGAACTAAACATCCATTTTGCAACTGAAAAAGCTAAAACCTCCTTTCTTAATGAGAAGCTGTTTCATAACTCCATCCCCTCTGTGTTGAGTAAATAAAAGTTGCTTTCCGTCATTCACCATTCTATTCATACAACTAGTTGCATGTCTTCATCTAGTATTCAAGGTGGGAGCTAAAGAAATATCTTCTATTTTATGTTGAAAATAAAACTTTGTATCTTCTGGTGAAAGCCAATAATTGCCTAAATGTTTCATTTCCATCTACATTGTACATTTACTTTTTTAAAAAATTAATTAATTAATTAATTAATTTTTCTTTTTAAAGCAACCTCTGATGGAATCCATAATTGTGATTATAATCTTTTTTTTTTAAAGATTTTATTTACTCATTTGAGAGAGCGAGAATGAGAGAGAGCACATGAGAGGGGGGAGGGTCAGAGGGAGAAGCAGACTCCCCGCCCAGCAGGGAGCCCGATGCGGGACTCGATCCTGGGACTCCAGGATCATGACCTGAGCCGAAGGCAGTCGCTCAACCAACTGAGCCACCCAGGCGCCCGTGATTATAATCTTTTTATTGAGGCTTGGGGGGTATATAAACAAGACGCTTTTGCACACAGTATTTTTTAACCAATTAATCTTCGTGGTTTTGCTTAACTATCAGCCAAAGTAATGGTTTCTGCTTAATTAGAAAACATGCATTTTGTGTTGCTTTGTATAGCAAAAAGCTTTGCATGTTGATAAGGCAGGGGCAAAAGGGAACATAAAAAAGATGGCAAAGGACATACAGGACTCATCAGACCTTCAAATTTGTTTTTTTCCCCAGATGTTGGGAGTCTGGTGCCATTTTCCCTCCTCCTCTCAAAACTTGCTCTTAGGAGAAGCGTCTTAAACTCATTGACACCATGGTGTAAATGACTGATGACATCCACTTAACCATGAGCATTAAAGTCCGTGAAAAAGTCTCTGTAAACTACAACTAAAAACAACAATGATTAAGTTATAAGCAGTTAAGCTAGCTCTAATTTAGGCTTGTAGTCAAGGGACAAGTAGGCCTTTTTGCCTTTGCTAGGGCCCGGGAGAGGGTTTGTAATGTGTGTTCCCTAATACATAGAAGAGGTTTTGAAGCATTAAGCTGCAAAGGAAGGGAGAGAGCATGTATTAAGTACCTACCATATGTTAGCTTCTTTATATACATATCTGTTTAATCCTACAATAGCTGCACTAGAAAGGCTTTGTTAACACTCATAAACAGTTGGAGAAATGAGGGCTCAAAGAGACCAAGTAACTGGCCCAAACCAGGAAAGTATGGAACTGGGATTCTTTCTAATTCTAGAGCCTACACTTCCCACCTATTGATGGAATTCCTTCCCCAACGTCCTTGATAGATAGTAAATCAGACTCCCTCTACTTTAACATCTCCATAGCTTGGAACCATGAAAGAGCTCTCCTTTGCCTGTGGGCATGTGAGTTTAGCTGATGGGCACCTAATGAGACCAGACCATGAGTTGTACCCCAAAGCCTTCTGAAGCAGAAAAGACGGCTCAGCAGGAGCCAACAGTTGTGAGGGGAAGGTGGAGCACAGGGGACTCCTCAGCCCCCTGCCCATGGCTCGTGGCCTGGGGATTTCAAGCTGCACATTACATACCCACTGCTTAGAAAGTTCTTGACGTAAGAAACACTCATTAAATGCCGGCTCCCTTTCCCAGTTCTCTCCCCTTCCCCTCTTTCACGTGGAAGTCTTTGTAGTATTTGAAAATAGCTGCTTTGTCTCCTTCTGGACATCTTGCCAGCTCCCTTCCCCCAACATCTGCCACGGAACTCTGCACGTACATAACTGGGACCCCATAATTATGTCTTGTTCAATTAAAATGTCTTTTGGGGGCTGTACTTCCCAGAATCTCTAGTCATTTCTTGTAATAAATATTCAGTCCTCACTATTCTATAGAGGTGTGATTCTTTGATACAGTTCATCCTATTGAAGATGCTGAGGTGAGCAAGCCACCATATTTCCTCCTGCGGTGGAAGGGCATCCTTCCAGGGCTGGATTTATGAGTGGGTAATCATCTACTTGTGTATTGGGAAAGATTCTAAATTCTTGTCTCACTCTGCCAAGCTTACACATTAGAGATCTACCTTTTGGCATCTCTAAGAATGAAAAAATGTAAATACTTGCTATAGCCTTGATCTGTGCCCTGAAGGGAAATAGAATGAGCAGAGACCTGGGACACAGGATATGGAGGGCATAGGGGAATAGGCAGTGCAGGAGGGAGAGAGGAAGTGGGATGGGTGGTACATGAGAAATGTCGGACTCCACTCTGTTTTCCATATCTGCTCTTGCCTTCCTCCAAGACTTCATGACCATACTTCCCACCTTGCCAGAGTCACTGAGTTTGTCATTCTGTCTTGAGGAGATCTCAGATATGCTGACTATAGAAATTCTGGGGCCTTAAAATTATTATTACAAATTGTGCTCAGATCTTGGAGTGGGTCTATTCCAGATTGGAGAGCTTTTGAAACTTAAGAATATACGATTAGCATTTAAGTAAAATGGGAAAATTCTTAAAATAAGCTAGTTCTTAAAACAAGTGCTTTGCAGGTCATAATTCAGGACATTTGGGACTGCTGCTATTTAGAATTCCCAGGTACTAGTAGGACAGCTCTGAGATAGATGCTGCTGGCCCTTCTTATTGATGGGAAAGCCGAGGCATGGGCTGATGCAATCATGTGTCCTTTGAATCAGTGTGGAGCCCACATGCCCTGCCTTAAGCATGCACTTGCCCTTGGTTTCCACTGTGCTTCCCTCCAAGAGGCATAGAATGCTTTCTCATATAGATTCTCTTTTTTAAATTCCAGTATCATTAATATACAGTGTTATATTGGTTTCAGGTGTACCATATAGCGATTCAACTATTCTGTACATTACTCAATGTTCATCATGACAAGTGTGCTCTTAATCCCCTTCACCTATGTCACCCACCCACCCCCCACCGCCCCTCTGGTAACCATCAGTCTGTTCTCTAGAGTTAGGAGTCTGTTTTTTCCATTTGTCTCTCTTTTTCTTTGTTTTCTTCCCTAAATTCACATATAAGTGAAATCACGTAGTGTTTGTCTTTCTCTGACTTATTTTGCTTAGCATCATACTCTCTAGATCCACCCATGTTGTTGCAAATTTCATATAGGTTCTTGTTTATTTTTATATTTATATCTTTCCTGGAAGCGGGGGAGGGAGGGAGAGAGAAAGATCAACTCCATTTTGCCAGATGGAGAAACAGGTGTAACATAATTAAGAGGTTCACCCAAGGTCACCCAGCCTATGAATGCAAGAACTGGGCTTTATATTTGACTGTAGTTATTCCTAATGTACCATTGTTTGATGAGAGTTAACTCCTTTCCTGGGAAAGCCCAAGAGAACCTTACTAATTTTATAGTGTAAAATACATTAGACACTAAAGGTGTCAAAAGATGATAATATAGAACAAACACGATCATGGCATGGAAACTTTATAGAAGATCTATTAGCGTAAAGTTTATGGACCACTTCAGTACCTACAAACACACTCAAACCTCTTGTAACACGAGGGTTCTGAGGTGATTCAGTCATATCTTCATGTGCCTAATGAACACATTGACCATGCATTGCACTGTGTTTCTTCTAGTGCTTCTGTTTTCTGGGTTCTCCTTGAGACCACCCTGTGGCTCAGAGCAAAAGACCGACAGGCCAGTGGCCATAGACACCATAACTCCTCTCTCTTGCTTTCTGACTCAACAGTCACTTGCCCTTTCTCTGATTCCTCCCTGCTTGGTCTGGCTTATTGCTTTGCAAAGACCTGCCCCACTCCAAGCCGGGATGTCCAGGATGAGGGTCCCACTGAGCTAGAGCCATCGGTCTACCCACAGCTGATAGGACAGAAGCCTCTGCTGTCAGCAGTGCCTGGCAGATTCTGGCCACAAATGGCGTGTTTGCAGGAGCGGTGTGGAAGAATCTCTGTCCTCAGGCTCTCATGCACTGGCTTGGGAATGAAGTGGCCTCTGTTGTCCACCCCCTGTGTCTTTCAGATGAGGAAACAGAGACCCGCATGCTCACAGAATTCTGTCAAATGCTTTTTCCACCACAGTAGGACATCAGAGAGAACTTGCACAGTCAGTCCTACTTGATTCTTAAGATTTACTTATCATTTATGTTTAGTTCTCAGCTTCTCATGGATTTGTACTTCTGTCCTGGGGGGTTCTGTTACTTTAAGAAAGTGCCAGCTTCTAACTATGAACATGGGGAAGAGTTAAATAAACATGGCAGGATCTGTGTGGGCTCTTGCCCTGTGCCTTCAGCAGGTGTGAGGGTGTGAGGGGGCCCAAAGCAGGAGGTCCTTTCCCTTCAAGTATGGCTATGTGATGAGGACAAAAGACAACGAAAGGGGTTAACATTTATTGAGCGTACAGTATACCCAGACACTCTTTAATTCTGGAAACATCTCACGAGGTAAGGGAATTCTTCATATTTTACAGATGAGAAAATGAAGGCTTACTACGATCAAGCGACTTGCCCACTGGCGAGTGTGTGGCGGATTTGGGATCAGAGTCAAATCCCTGCTTTTCCTTCACCGTGCTGGAGTTATTCTCACATACGCTTTTGAGCTTTTACTACTGTTGCCCCAAACAATATATGTTACTGTTTTGTATGCTTTAAAGATGTACGTATGTGGCTTCCTAGTTTGTATACCTTCTACAGTTTGAGATTTTTCCCCAAGTACACTTCCTGAGACTGCTCTGCTTAGAGCCATGTAGATGTGGGTAATTCATTATAGTCTTGTAGTGCAGTGGCTTTATGTTTCCACTCCCCTTGTGAACCGTTGGGGTGGTTTGCAGTTTGTCACTAGGAGCACCACTGCAACAATGAACATCTTTGTACACATCTCCTTATCCGTGTGTTCCAGAGTTTCTTCTGAGTATACACTTAGAAGTGGGTTTGGTGGCCCAAGGGCATCTTCAACTTCATGCATATTGCAAAATTGCTCTCCAAAGTGGTTTTAAATTTACAGTACCATCAGCAACCTGTGAGTTTCCATTTTCCATGTACTCCCTGACCCTTGATATTATTCAACTTTTAGATTTTTGCCCATTTGACATATAAGAAATAGAATTTCACTAATATTTGCAATGAATTCCTCGTGCAGTTGACCATCTTTTCATGTTTACTAACCTTTAGATTTCCTCTTCTGTAAATTGCCTGCTCATATCCTCTGCATTTTAATTTTGTCCTATTGATTATAATAGAGTATTGGTATTTTTAAAATCCAGACATTAGAGGTATTTTGTGTTTTCTTATTACATAGTTTAATGTCTTAGTTTTGATATTTAAGTCTTTAAATAATTAGAATTTATTTTGGTATATGATGTAGAGTAGGTGCTCTTTATCTGGTAGGACAGCCAATTGTTCCAGTAACATTTTTGACAGTCTGTTCTACTTCTATTTCTTGTGATGACATCAAATACCAGTTAGATAGAGATCATATATCAGTTCATATATAAATGTGGTTGTAGGCCTAGACTTGATTTAGTTCTTTTGATTTCTCTGTCCAAACCAGCACCAATGCCATATATTTTTGTTATAATTACTTTCTAAATTATTTTTTGTTATCTGATGTTTTTCTTCCTTATTTTTCCCATATTGTCTTGGCTATTTTTAGCCCTTTATTCTTACATGAATTTTAGGATCAGTTTATCAAGTTCCATAAACACCCTGTAGACATTTTGACTGGAATTGCATTGAATTTATGTATTATTCTGGATAGAACTGGCATCTTTAAAATATTGAATCTTATATCCATGAACATGATGTAGCTCTTTCTTCATAGGTCTGCTTTCTAAACTTATTTTTAGGTTTTATAATTTACTTGATATTAGTCATATATCTCTTTTGTTTGATATACTGTGGTTGTTAGTACTGTTGTGAATGGTACATTTTAAAATTATATTTTCTAAAACAAATTATATTTTCTAATTGGTGACTACTAGGGTTTTGGAGCAACATTGATTTGTGTGTATGTTGATCTTGTATTCAGCAAACTCGGTAACTGTCTTATAACCCAAGTAAATTTATGGATTATCTTGGATATTCTGTATAGATCAGGTCTGTCAAATATGATAGCCACTAGCCATATGTGGCTACTTAAATTAAAATTAAATTTAAATAAAATAAAATTTGTTTTCTTCAATCTTACTAGTCCCAGTTTGAGTGCTTAAAACCCATATGTATGACTTCTGGCTACACTAGACAGCGTGGATGTGGAGTTCTGTTGGACTGGACTGGTATAGATAATATTTTTTTTAATATTTTTGATATTTTTTTCTGAGAATATGAGAACTTTTCTTCCTTTCTTGACCTTAAATATTTAATTTCTTCCTATTACCATGGTTAAAACCTCTCTAGTACAAGGTTACTAGAAGTTATAGTTGTAGTATTCTTGTTTTATTCCCAACTTTAAAGAATCTGCTCCTCATGTTTTACCATTAAGTGTGATAGTTCCTGTAGGCTTTTGGTAGACATTCTTGATTTGAGTAAGGAAGTTCCTGTCTGCTCCTAATTTACGAAAACTTTCATTAGGGATGATTGTTGAATTTTAAAAATATCTCTTCCATATTTATTGAGATAAGCATATGGGTTTCTCTTTTATCTGTTGATAAAGAAAATTACACTGACAAATATTTTTAGCATTAAATCCTCCTTACATTCCTCAGATGAATTCTCATTAATCATGCAGCATTTAGTTTGCAATGTTTTATTAAGGATTTGAACTATAATTTCTTTATATTATGTTGTCCTTCAGCCAGTTTTATCACTGAGATTATATTAATGTCATGAAATGAAGTTCTTTCCCTCTTTTTATATTTTCTGAAACACTTTGCATGCCGTGATCGTATAGTGGTTAGTATTCTGCGTTGTGAAACACTTTGCATAAAGTAAGGATTACCTACTCCTTGAGGATTACTTAGCATATGCACTGAAAAAAAGAGAGGGCGAGAAAGAGGGGAGGGAGTGAGAAAGAGAGAGAGGTGTGTACAAGAAGATTTCTCTAAAATTTATGTCTGATTTAGATTCTCCATTCTTTTTCTTAATTTAAATTCAATTACCTGACATATAATTTATCATTAGTATCAGAAGTAGAGTTCAGTAATTCATCAGTTGCATGTAACAGCCAGTGCTCATCACATCACATGGCCTCCTTAATGCCCATCACCCAATTACCCCGAGGATACATATGTAGTGATCCTAAGGGGTACCTGCACCCTGATGTTTATAGCAGCAACAACAACAACAAAAAGAGTTTCTCTTTCTCTTCCCTGAAATTTTACTACAATATGACTAAGGGTTATTTTATTTTATTCGTAGTGCTCAAGATTCATTGTTTATTGGAATTTAAAGATTCACAATTTTTACCAATTCTGGAAAATTCTCAACTTTATTACTTTGCCTTTTCCCCAGTTTATTTTCTCCTTTTAGAATTCCTATTATATGTGCATATATGCCTGACTCTTTCACTTTTTTTCTTTATGTCTCTAGCCATTCTCTCCTATCTGTATCTCTTAATCTCTCCATGATGAATTTTATGTAATTGTCTCAAACCTGTCTTCCAGTTCACTAATTCCTTACTCCATTGTATCTAATCTTTTGTTTAACACACTCATTAAGTTTTTAGTTTCATTCCTATGTTTTCATTTCCAGGAGTTCTATTTGGTTCTTTTTAAAAATTGTTTTTCTTTTCTTAGGTGTTTATTTTTTTCATCTCTTTAACTCACTAAAGTCTAATATATTTATGCTATTTTATGATTGTTCTGTCATCTTAAGTTTTGGGGGAGCTAATAATCCTGCTTATTTTACCTACTAAGTCTCATTGATGAAGGATCATTTCCTTTAGTGTTTTGTAAATTTGTATTGTGAACTCTTCAGGAAGGTTTGTTTTTCTCTGTGGGAATTCTATATGGCCTGAGTTGTGGAGTCATTCTTCTACAGCAGGTTTGCATTTGCTTCTGCTAGGTTGCCCAGGTATATCACCAACCAGAAATTATTGTGAAGTGGAAAACTGGAAAAGGAAGATTGACGAATGTGCATGCCCTGTTGAAGAGCACTCTCCCAAAAGAATGGCTCTTGGCTCCCTTTCTTCCACATGGGACTTGTGACCATGAATGATTAAGAAATCCCATGCTTTCTCCAAATGAAGCTGGTTCTCTTCACGTCCTTAGAGCCTGAGTCAGGATCAGCTGAAGGACTTTCCTATAGATTTCCCCTTAACAGCCCTGAACATGAAGGGCCAGACTAGCCCGGAAAAGTTCAGAGTTCCAAAGGACTTGGGGAGAAAAGTCCATTCTGGATCACTGATCTGAAGGCTATAGATACCTAAAGCCAAACAATTCTGCCAAACAGAACTCTGCTTTTGATCCCTGAATTTGAATTTTGACTCAGAAAACTTGCCACTTTCATTGACTTTCAAAGAGGAAGTACTTTTGTTTTCTGCTTTCCAAAGTGGGTTTGGTTGGTTTTTCTTTAGTGACAAAGCCCATTGCAACATGTTCCCATTACTTGACAAGAAAGGAGAACATAGAAATGAGAGCAGAAGTTGGCCCCTCTTTACTCATCAGCCTTGTGATGAAGATATCACATAAAGTGAGGGACCATGAGGAAGAGAATCCTCATAAAAGTGAGGTAACTGATAGATCTGATTGAAATGCTAAAACAGCCCAACAACGAAGGCTACTCCGTACATCTAGTGGGCACCTTATTTCATGTCTGAGGTAGGATTGCTAAGCCCACTGAACCCACAAAGCAAAGCAAATTCTTTATCCATTTATCTATCATTAGACACTAGGCTGCTCCTATAACTTGACCATTGTAAATTATGCTGCAATAAACACAGGGGTGCGTATATCCTCTCGAATTAGTGTTTTCATATTCTTTGAGTAAATACCTGGTAATATGATTACTGGATTATATGGTAGCTCTATTTTTAATTTTTGGGGGATACTGTTTCCATACTGTTTTCCACAGTGGCTGCACTAGCTTGCATTCCCACCAACAGCACACAAGGGTTCCTACTTCTCCACATCCTCGCCAATACTTGTTATTTCTTGTGTTTTTAATTTTAGCCATTCTGAAAGGTATAAGGTGATATCTCATTGTGGTTTTGATTTTTATTTCCCTGTTGATGAGTGATGTTGAGCATGTTTTCATGTGTCTGTTGGCCATCTGTATGTCTTCTTCGGAGAAAAACTGGAATGACACAGAGAAGATTAACACAGCTGCTGCACAAATCCCTTTTTTTGAGGAGCATCTCGTGGAACTGATGATCTATGGAACATACTTTGGGAATTGCAGGGCCTAGAATGAATCTAAGAAACTAATCGGCCCCAGAATTCCTCTGTCTCCAGGGTTCTTTCAAAGTGAAAGTGACCCAAGGTGTACTTAACATTGTTAGACCACTCTAAGTAAAGGGAGAGCTGTCTTGAGCAACCCCCATCCACATTCAGCATAATCAGACCATGGTTATCCTAATATGAACACTGACACCTTAATAATAAATAAATAATGCTTAATAAATAATAAATAAATGCTTAATTAGTTCCTTATTCTGGCGCTGGGATCATGATCAAGTTCTTGTCCAAGCTAGCATTATTTGGATGAGTTGAGGGATGTGAATGCCTGATGTAGGTCAGAAGAGAAGAGCATTATTCTTTTTAGCTTGTGAGAAACAGTGGTGTTTAATCACCTTATATTTCTGAGGCCTAATTTTGTTCTTGGTACTTTTTTCTACTCAGAGAGATCTGAGGTTGGCCATCTGCCCATTCACCTGGTTCTCAAAACTCGGATTCCTCTGTTTTTATGAGCCTGCTCTAACATCATCTTTTTGCAAGTACAGCTGGTTCTTGAGTGGTGATTGATCTTATCCTGATATTCTCTCAGGCTGCGTGCCACCAAATACTTTATTTTTAACCAAAATGTCCAAGTTTCAATCTTGGGGTTTTTTTGTGACTATTTTGTTATGACTGAGAAAATTTTATTTTCCAATTGGAAAACTAACTGACTGGAAAGCCATACATAAATATGCTTTCTGCCCTAATAAAGGGAACAAGCAGACCCACCGAAACAGTAGTGGTTGTCAGAAGAGGAACACAGAACTAGGAATCCAAAAACCTGGCTCCCGGTTCAGATTCTGCCACTTATTATCTGTATGAATTTTGTCGAATTGTCCAGTGTTCCACTTTTTAAGTCTTTATTTTAATTCCAGTTAGTTAACATACAGTGCAACATGAGTTTCAGGTGCACAATACAGTGATTCAACACTTCTGCACAATACTGGGTCTTAATCAAAAGCACACTCCTTAATCCCCCTCACCTATGTCACCCATTCCCCCACCCGCCTCCCCTCTGGTAACCATCAGTTTGTTCTCTAGAGTTAAGAGTCTGTTTCTGGGTTGTCTCTTTCCAGTCTTCCACTTTTGAAATGCAGATTAAATGTTGGCAGGTAATGTACGTGACAGTGTTAACCACACTGTATACATGCTGTATTCACCTATCCAGGGGTCAGAATTATGTGTAGTCAAACTGGGGCCCCATCGTTGACCACCCATGTGAGCGTGAGAAATTCTCTTAGCCTCCCTAAAAACTTCATTCCCTTATTTGTGAAATGGAGGAAGTAAGAGGACCTGACGCACGGGGCTGTTGTGCGGACCAATGGGCTAATGTATGGAAAGTGCTTAGCTTGTAAAAAGCACTCAATAAACATTAGTTGTTGTTGTGACTATTACCGTTATGTCTTCCAATGGCTAGAGTCACATCAACTGAGTAGATATATGAGAGGTAGGATGTGGGGCTTCTGGTAACATATACCTACAGCCTGGGCTGGAGGGCCAAGGTTTGCCGAGACTATGCTGGCAGATTGGCATTTGTTCTCCTTCCTCCCCCGTCACAAAAAGCAAGATGTTTATAAGAGTAGGGGAACCTCTGGCAAAACCCCAAAGTGACTCCTGCCTCAAGAAAGGGGACTGGGTTTTTGGTCTCGCTATCACTGCCACCTTAGATGAAGTCATGCCCGTGGTCAGTCCTTTATTTGAAGGTTGCCACAGATTCTCCCTCCAGGAACTGAGAGGCTGGGCTACCTCTCATCCCAGAGATGTTATCACCATGCCATCTGTGGGGCCAACAAGTCACTGGCACCAAAACTCTTCCCAGGACTTCAGATGGGAGTCGGTAGCCCCAAAACTCATTGACACGAGGCAGGTCATGTATATGAGTGAAGTGATGTATGTCCTGTCTTAGGATGCATCTGCCGCCCAGGCTCTCTCCACTGTGGCCAAGTAGGAATTGGGTGGGTTTTTATCAGATTTTCAAGTTTTCTAAAAATGGTCAGAAATCAAAAGTTCTATGCAATTTTTCTCTTTTTAAATACTGGCAACAATTTCTAAAATAATAATAATTTAAAAAAACACGGTGTAGGCCAAACAAACATATTTCTGAGTCAATCCATCCCACTCATAAACTGTCTTCAGCCATGGACCACCAGTTTGTGACTCTGCTCTAAGGTGTCCTTAACTGCATTCTACACAGACAAAATATGCTCACCAGAATAGGGAAAATGGAGAGACTGTGAAGGTCTAAGCCTTCTGTTCAATATCATCTGTTTATAAAAGGCTTGGCTATGGGAAATCTAATTCCTGCATGCGAGATTGTTGTCCTTTTCTTTTCCTGTTCTAACACCTGGCAAAACTGATTGAGGCAATAGTGTGAAAACCATTTTTTTTAAAGATTTTATGTATTTATTTGAGAGAGAGAGAGCAGGAGCAGCAAGAGGGGCAGAGGAAGAGACAGACTTCCTGCTGAGCAGGGAACCCAACAGAGAGCTCAATCCCAGGACCCTGGGATCACCACCTGAGCCAAAGGTAAATGCTTAACCAACTGAGCCACCCAGTTGCCCCGTGAGAAAACCATTTTTATTTCAGGCAGTATCAGAAGAGAAATCTTGATCTCATGTAATTTTAATCAAGTTTCTCATGAAGCCAATCTGTCATGTGCATATATTAATATATTTGATTTAATAGTATTATGTCAGATGATTCAAGAATTTGGGGAGACTTAAATGTCAAAATAACCATCATCTAGTTAGTAAGGCAAAATTACAAAATCACGTCTTCATGTACACTTTCCCTAGGCATAAATGCTTAAGGCATTTTGTTTTAATAACAAGCCTACAATATTAAATAACAGTACCACCCTTCATCCATACTTTTCCTACCAGTCTATGAGCTCTCAAAAGGACCTGGGTCTGATTTTTTTTTGCATCCCTGCTACCCCTGGGCATCATGCATGGCACTGAGAATATTTGAATGTACCTATATATGGAGGAATAAATGAAGAGCGGAAGGAATGGCTGGATGAATGCCAAATTCCAATTAGGGCTACTTGTAGAATTGAGGATCTTAGTTTCCTCCAATTTTGCTTTTTGAAAGACAGACTCATAAAGCACAAATCTGGACAAACTACTTATTTGGCTCAGGCACAGTTGAGGGCAGTTTAGTTTAAGTGAAAAAAAACACAACCTTTGGACCCAAATGTTAATTTTAGGTTCCAAAAGATCTTTTCACTAGCTGTATGTCCTCCGGCAAATTACTTATCTCAAGGTTTCTTTGGATGAAAACAGCAGAGTTTTCCTCCCCCTCAAATTATTATGCGGACTAAAAGACAGTGTTTGTAATGTGTGTGTGTATGTATGTGTGTGTGTGTGTGTGTGTAAACAAATCAGTTTATTTATTTATTTTTAAAGATTTTATTTATTTATTTGACAGAGAGAGAGAGCACAAGCAGGGGAGTGGCAGGCAGAGGGAGAAGCAGGCTCCCCGCCGAGGAAGGAGCCCGACGTGGGGCTCAATCCCAGGACCCCGGGATCATGACCTGAGCCGAAGGCAGCCGCTCAACCAACTGAGCCACCCAGGCACCCCAACAAATCAGTTTATTTAAACCCAAAACAAATCAGTTTATTTAAAATACAAATGTTGCCCCAGATCTACTCTCTTAATGCTGACTTCTGTCTGGTGAGCATTTACATTGAATGACAAATTTTCTACTGAAGGATATTTTTCATTTAAAATACACTGCTTACCTATTTCTAAGAAGACCAGCAGCAACGTACAAGGTCAACAGCCATATATGACTCACATTCTTGGGTCCCATTGTTGCTGCCCATGTGACCCCTAGCAACCATGCCCCAGACTGGCACTACTGGATTAAAGCATAATAATTTCCTAGAAAAGTTTTCAGGAGAAGGGTAATAAATAAGTACTAGCCAAGTGAGCTTGGAAGCTACTGGGGCATTTTATTCTCAGTGGCCACTTTAGTTACTTCTTTGGCTCTGGTTAAAGGGACAAGCGGGAGTGGGGGAAATGCTTGGCTTCTCGGGTCTTGGTGTTGAGAACAGATATGAGTGCTAGGAAGTCCCCAAACACTGGCTGGTGCCGCCGGAAGTCTCTTTGACTCGTGAGTGTGGTTCATCTGTGCAGAAAAGGCCCACCCCACGATTATCTCAGCCCAGTCGCTTCCAGGGCCAGGCAGGTTTGGTCATCATTAGGGGCATGAGTGTGCCGGCTGCTGCTGACCACAGAGTTGGGAGACACTCTGAGAAAAGGAGCGAGCCAAAAAGAACAAGAGGAAAGGGTCTAATGGGCTTTCTAGTGGAAGCCGTCTGTGCAGGGGGAGCTAGAAGGCAAGCAAATACTACTCAGTGAAATCGGTCTTGCGTAAACCAAAAAGCTGTGCTGCATCACCAGCCTGTCTCACTGACCTCTGAGAAAGAAGGCAAATGGGGCTAAAGAGGATGTTTCCCTAGGTCATTGGAAGCTTTGGTGAGAAAGCACAAGTGTTGGGTATTTTTCTGAACCAGAGTGACCACATGTGTCGTCACCAGAAAATGCACTTTGTCTTGGCGCAAAATCCCAGAACTACAAGAAGATTCCCAAATGAGCTTCATCTTCAGTCCTTTCTCCGCAGCCCGATGCATCTAGTTTACAGTGCGGGTAGGGTAGATGGGTAGATGGGTAACTGACAGCTCTTGGGTCTCCCAAGTCCTTCAACACTCCCGGACAGCCCTTGTAGCGTGCAGATGGGAAAGCTGGTGGCCTGACCCCACATTCCGTGGGACCTCGCTGGTCCCCCTGAATATTGCCATGAATTCTTGGGGCTGTTGGTTGTCTTGGATGACCTCTCACTCCATCCAATGTGTAATGGTTAAAGCACAGGCCTCCGAGTAAGACAGACCTGGGATCAAATCCAGATTCTGTCTCCTTTGTTTTTATTATGTAACCCTGGAGAACTTGTTCGGCTTCTCAGCCTCCATTTGCTCATCCATGAAGCGGAGATAGTGATGCTGTCCTCCTTTCCTGGGGTGCGCGGGCATTGGTAGGATGAAGTGATACAGGGAAAGCACTTCGCCTGGGACCGGGCACAGAGAGCATCCCTGGTGTTTGTATTTCTTTACCCATACTGCCCTAAACAGATGAGTACAGACACTAAACATGTCATGCAGCCTTAGCTCCAAAGTCCATGACAGTACTGGCCAAGAAGCCCTTTCAACTGTTCTTTCAGTATCCACTAATTCTGAGAACGCTGAACTGTGGAAGACATGTACTATACAGGACATGTTATCCTTTCCTTCTTTGGACAATGTCTGATGAGCACAGAGAATTGCAGACCCCTTGCAATAATCACAAGGTCCCCTGGTGGTCCCTGGCCTCACGTTGCAGGCATTTGCAAACATTTTCTAAAGAATCCTTGGCCTCTGTTAACTACTGCTTTCCCAAAGGGCTCAGTTTTTACATATTGACTAAACAGATACTTGTTCAGTGTCTATTATACACTGTGTACAGGGTTAAGAACATCTTAGTTTGCACTTTAACGGAGGTAATAGATACCCAGGGGATTTGAGAACGGTCAAATGAAATAAAATTTGTGGGCTTATGATTCTCCCCAACCCAGCATTTGTTTGTGATAATCACTTTACCTCTTTAGGTTTTATACTGTGTCCAGTAATCAGCTTGTCATAGCGGTCATGGTTCAACTGGGAACTTCCCAGCAGCCCAGCTGAGATTTCTTAGAAATTACACCTCCCATTTCTCACATCCTATCCCGTTTCTATTGAAAAGAAATTTACACAGGGTTTTTTCCCCCCCTGCTTATGTTTAGATATTTTAAGATCTTATTTTTTATTTATTTGACAGAGAAAGACAGCGAGAGAGGGAACACAAGCAGGGGGAGTGGGAGAGGGAGAAGCAGGCTTCCCCGCCCAGCAGAGAGCCCGATGCGGGGCTCGATTCCAGGACCCTGGGATCATGACCCGAGCTGAAGGCAGACGCTTAATGACTGAGCCACCCAGGTGCCCCTGTTTAGATATTTTAATATATTCCATCAGATATTGTTTGAGCATGGAATATAAAGAAGCATGAGCTGCTGCGGTGGACATTACAGTCTTGGTAGGGTGACCCGAGGCAAGGTGTTATGTAACGAAATGCTATTGTAAAGACGTAGCAAAAGAAGCAGAGGAGGTCTCTGAGGGCTTAAGTTGTCAAAGGAAAGCCCCACAGCAAAGGTAGGATTTTAGGTCAGTGTCAAGAATACATTGAGTTTGGTTGCAGAAAGGGACAGACAGAGAAGGGACGTACTGCTAGAAGATAGAGCATGAGCTGGTATGCAAGGTGGGAATGAGTCTCGTGAGCTCAGAGGACTCAAAGTGACTGGGATGCCAGGGCAGCTGATGCAGATTTATGCTGGAGAATACTGGGCATAAAGTGGATGGGGTCACGAGGCAAGACCCTGGAGAGCCCTGAGTACCAGGGGGAGGGGCTTGTGCTGCCATTTCCCGAGTAATGGTTAGGGGAGCAGTGTGATGAGTCGTGCTCCCTCTGGCATGGTCACTGAGTGGGGAGACCCTGGGGGTGGGGATGCTGGTTGGGGGCTGCAGAAAAAGCCTCCAAAGATTTGGGAATAGCTGGCTATGGGTGGCAAAGGGAGAGAAGAGGAAGGAATACCAAATGATTCCAGAATGTTTGCCCTGGGTGAATGAGAATGACTAGTCAGCCAGTCAGTCTTTTGTAGGAATTCTGCCTTTCAAATGTCCTTCTCGCTTTTCCACGGAAATTCTTTCTCCCGTTCCTACCATGCATGGCGCCTGAGAAGAACAATAGTATTTGCCCTCTCCTCTTTTCTAGTGTGGCTTTCCCACCAAAAGCATTAAAATCTCACCAACTATGTAAGGACCCAGCTTTGGAGAGCAATCACGTGTAGGCAAAACACCCTGAAGCTCCTGTCAGCTTCCCACTTCCCCTCTTCTGCAAATTTTGATCCTATGACTAGGAATGAAACCGCAACTATTTCTAGTATCTGTCACAGATGTGGTTTTCTCCCTATTTTTATTGCCAGTCAGTGAGTCAGCGGTTAAGTTCATGAGTCCCTTTGTCTTAACTTATTCACCCTAAATTGGGGGTTTCCTTTTGAGTTTATACTAAAAGCAACAATATCCTGCACTTGCCATTGCCCTTTGTTGTTTAAATAATGCTTTCATTATTGTTATCCCATTTGAACCTTTACTAAACTATCCTACGAAACAAGCCTGTCTGATATCATTAGTATCTTTTAATAGGTGATCAAGCTGATACTGAGAAGTGTCATTTACACAGACACCGGCCGTCATACCTAGAAATAGCACCTAGAATCCCGTTATTTAGTTCCCTCCAATATACTAGATGCTGTTACAGAGACAAAGACGTTTCATACAGGATCTTGAGTACCTTATAAAATTGGGAAAACCGGGCATAGATTTGTACAGTTTAAGTACATCCTGTACCTGAGTACCCCACTAGATGGCAATAGAAGCAATGAGCAGAAGGTACAGGATGACTTACCTCGTCGTAATGCCATGCACGAGTATGGGAGGATTGTGTCCATTTCTGGGTTCTGTGTTTTAAAGGGGATGCTGACAACCCAGAGCTTGACCGGGTGAAACTCACCAGGAATCAAAGATGAAGGGACAGGCATCCAGGAAAGAGAACTCAGAGAGGACTTCACACTCCCTCCATTTATTGGAAGGCCTGGCATTTGGAAGAGGCTTATGCTTTATGGTCCCGAGAATGGGCCTAGAGCAAACAGACAGAAATTACAGGAGAGAGGATTCCAACTTCATGTAAGGAAAGATACCCTAGGCACTGGAACAATAAAAAATATATAGAACAAGCTGCCCGATGTGGTAATGAGCTCCCTATGTCTCACAGTAATCCAACACAGACCAGATGAACACCTATTTAGGATGTTGTAGGGAAAATGCCTATATCTATCAGACCAAGTATGTTTGCCATTGAGTTCAGGACCAGTGTAGTGTTGAGGCTGAGGAGAGAGCATTGTGCTGGGTTTGAGACCACAGGCTCTGGAGACTCCAGAGTTCCAAGACTCCTTGGAACCAATCCACGGGGTTGTGAAGAAGCCAGGCCACATGGAAAGGCCATTTGTAGGGGCTTTGGCCAGCACTCCAGCCAAGGCATCAGCTGACAGTCAGTATCAACCACTAAACACATGAATGTGTTAGCCTTCAGATCATTCTAATCCTCCAACTTTGAACCATCACACTTGATACCAAATGGAGCAGAGATGAGATGCCCTGCCCAGCCTTGCCCAAATTCCAGATTCGCAAGCAAAATAAATGTTATCATTTTAAGCCACTAAGTTTGGGAGGTAGTTACGTAGTGCTGGGTAACTGGGACACAATGTTTATGTGATATTCTAAATTGCCACCGATCTTCAAGGCAACTTACAGGTGCTGAGTCAAGTAGAAGGTGGTTTTATTTGCAGAAAGGGGATTGGTGGGTTGGGCTGATGAGAAAAGAGAAAGTATGGTGAAGCTGTTGGGTGAATATGAATGAGAGTTGAATGAGGAGCTTTGGAGGCACAGTGAAGGGCACAGTGAGAACTAGATCCATGATTTGTAATAACCTCCCTCCCCTACATGGTTCTGTGAGTTTTCTAACTCCCCTGGAGAAGGAAGATAAATTGAGCAGATGCCAGATCCTGACAAGAAGGGGGAAGAGAACTTGAAGGTATGTAGATGGCCGGCACAGGTGGACCTGGGAAACACAACACCTAAGGAAACAGAATGAAACAAAGTAGGCCAGCATATTGTTTGCTGTTGGTCTGGAAAGGAATCTTAGAGATTGTTTTCTAGATACGGAGGCCAAGATCCGGCACTTGGAAAACAACTAAGCACTAATTGTATAGTACGGACAGTACAACTGAATTTCGGAGAACACAGGTTAGGTGTGACGAGAGTATGAATGGGTGATGGATCCACAACAGCTTTCCAGATAGTGGGACCAGAAAATTGAGACAAGCTGGATATGATAATAGGCTCTTTCTGTATCTAAGAAGGGGAAAGGTAGGGCAGTTTGTTTAAAGGTTAGGGCAGGGAATCATGTTGGAAATTCTCTCAGTAATACCGTGAAGGACAGTTCTCTCATTTTGGAAGGGGAAAAATTACACCAGGCACAAAGAAGAAGGAAACCAGAGTGGGTGACAATTCCCCAGCGATCTGGCCACGGTACTTTAGGATATCCAAGCTCTGCCTCCCTGGTGCTTGGATGCAGGTGGGAAGAGGCAGGCAAGGGATGATACCAGAAGGTGGTATCATCCTCACCTCATTACCTTTCAGGCTATAATAAATATATTTTAAAATTAAAAAGCAATCACATAAATCTGGGCTGAAATCTTCCAAGTGGCAATTTCCGATGAAGGTCACTGGAGCCCCCACACTGTTCATTTCTCCTCCTTCCTTTCCTGCAGCGCACTGCATCAGTTATCCTCCTGAGGAAAGAATAAAAAAACAATTTCAGCATCTAGGGTGGAAGAGGAGGTGTTAATCGTTGTGAAATTTGACAGGGGGGAAGCCTCCCTGAACCCGCCGGGGCCATTTAAAGCTTTTCTGCCCCCTCTAGACTAGCACAGGTGCACGCGCATCAGACCTCAAAAGAGGGAAGACATTTATATAGAAAGCAGTAATACGTCAGGACTGGCCCATGTCTGGATGTGTCTCGTCTTACCCCCAGTTGTCAGGACATGTCATGTCAGCTGTCAGTAACATTTCATTCCTCTTTTCAGAAGATGCAGTCAAAATGCCAGTTAGCGTAGAAGTTGTGCATGGGTCGGTTAATTGCCTTGAAATTAAAAAGAAAGACACCAAAAAAAAAAGAGAGAGAGAGAGAGAGAGACACCAATGTGGTGGTGGTTTTAATTCAGAGAGTTACTAAAATAGATAGGGATTCTAGAAAAAAATTAGGTCATGTCTAAGTGGAATTGATAGGCCATGAAATGGACCCAGGTGATGTTCTTGAATAGGGAAAAGGGAACATGTTACTAATACACCCTTAGTTAAGATTCCCTGTAGGGTCTGGAGCCCAGCCTGTGCATGTGTGTTGTGTAGCCCAAGGGCTCCCCTCAAGATGTCAAGCCCACCTACTTAACCCTACTGTCTAGCAAGTGGAACTAAGATGAGGCAATGTGTCTTAGAACTAGGGATTACAGAAGCTGTTGAAAGATCAAGATAATTTCTCTGCCTTCAGGGAGGAATAATCTAAAATCATTCTATATGTATTAAATTATTGTTCATAAATTATATTTCTATGAAAAACCTCACAGAGGCACCCAGGGGGAAGCTATTTAGAATTAATTCATCGCTGTCAGGAAATTGTTCACATGTAACCTCTCATACTTCAGGCTCAGATTTCCTTTTTCATCCTTTTGTGGAGAGACGCACAGTGGCTGGTTATTATCTTCATCCACCTTCTTAATCTCTTTTTCCTTACATATATTTGCTTCTGAAATCTTTCCTCATATGCCCTTAAACAATATTCATTGCCTGATGTTGAGCCCTTCCTGAAATCGGTTGCTCTTTCATTATGAAACCCAAGCTGGTCGGTGTATTCTGGAAAAAGTTTGGCCAATTCAACACACAAAGAGCTATGATTTAATGATCCTGTGTTCCAGAACTCACTCCTCCAGGACCACACTCACCCTTTAAGCCACAGCATGAGGATGGCTGATGGCCATTTATTGTCTTGTTACTTTCCTACCAGACTTGCACGTGACTATTCTGTCTTTCCCAATAACAGTTCCTCACCAAAGGTTTCCTTCATGGCCAGGATTAAATGGTTTTGACTGGTTGTTCAGTGAGTATATAGGACCCATTTTCTAAACGTTAGGAACTACATGGTGCTACAGTCAAAATGTTTCTGTCGCCACCCCCCCCGCCCCAAAATTCATTTGCTAAAAACCTAATGCCCACAGTGATGGTATTAGAGGTGGGGCCTTTGCGAGGTGACTAGGTCATGAGGGTGGAGCCCTCATGAATGGGATTAGTGCCCTTTTAAAAGACTTTCAAGGGGGCGCCTGGGTGGCTCAGTTGGTTAAGTGACTGCCTTCGGCTCAGGTCATGATCCTGGAGTCCCAGGATCGAGTCCCGCATTGGGCTCCCTGCTCAGCAGGGGGTCTGCTTCTCCCTCTGACCCTCTTCCCTCTTGTGCTCTCTGTCTCTCATTCTCTCTCTCTCAAATAAAGAAATAAAATCTTTAAAAAAAAAAAAAGACTTTCAAGGGAGCTCGCTCGCCCATTCTGCTCTGTGAGGATGCAACAGAGAAGTCTGCAACCTGGAAGAGCACCCTCACCCGACCATGCTGGCATCCTGATCTTGGACCTCCAGCCTCCACCTATATCCGTTCAGTATAAGCCACCCAGTCTATGGTATTTTATAGTGGTACAGACTAAAACACATGTTTAAAAAGAAGAAAAAAGATAAGCAATGAAAAGTTTTCTTCCAGTATCTGCCCTGGCCATCTAGCTGCCCCACCCCCCCACCACAGAGTACAACCCCATTTCCTGCTCTTTTAGGTTCATAAAGAGGGCTCATGCATATAAAAAGAAATACATATAACGTGTTTTGAATACAATTGGCAGTGTGCCTTAACACTGTTCTGCATCTTTTCTTAAAAATTAAGAATACCTATGGGGGCTCTTTCCCTCTGGGACACACAGACCTCCCTCATTCTATGATATAGCGGCAGAGCACTCTGTTGAGTAGATGTACCATAAGATATTCGTCCCAACCGTTTCTGAATACTGATCCCATTCTCCACAGTACCCTCTACAGCTGAAGACTGTGGCAGACTCACGATCGCACTTCCTCTTCACTGTACACCTGTTTGCAGAGTGCTTCCTGTGAGCATGGCTCCATGCTCAGTGCCAGAGGGAGTACAAGCAGCAGTGAGTTTGGCAGTCTCTGCTCCCTCGGAAAGGACAGCCTCCGCAGGGACAAAAGACACGGAGATGAGGAGGGCTTGATTGCCAAGTCTCTCCTCCTCCCAGTTTGCCTCTGTTTGCTTGCACATCAGGCGTTCTTTCCCATGGCCTTGTAGGTGGTACCTGTGGCCCTTCCACTTGCCGGATGTGCATCTGATTGTAAGCCCAAAACGGCTTGCGCTGGGAACTTCTAGAGCAGAGCTTGCCAGCTTCCCTCCAGGGGCCAGGAAGGAGACCCACAGGAGTGCAGTGAAGTGACTGAGCCCACACAGGCTTTGTTTAAAGGGATAGACTGACCCCTACTCTGCCCCAGGATATTATTTCCTTGAGGCTGCTAGATCTTCTGATTGATTAAAAGGAACCGGCAGGTAAAAAGTACACGGGATCTTTCTGTGTTACTTCTTACAACCTCAAGGGAATCTACCACTGCCTCAAAATAAAAAGTTTGATTTAAACTAAGAGCCAGAACCCTGGATCAGTGTGTAAAACTACCCGATTGAGAAGTGGGGAAAGAATAACACTGCCAGCCCAGCAAAACTCATCTGTATGCCCGATACAGCTTCGGAATCACCATTTGCTATCTGTGCTTGGCTGGATCCTTATAATTTGATTTGCATGAAGTTGGAGGCAGCCCAATCCGTGCACTTGCTTTAAGCGTATTTCTTATTTCTGCGACTTTCCATTGTCTTCGACAGTGGCCTTCTCCACTTAGTTACTGAGCTTACTGAGCTTCCTCTCATTCCAGGTCCTTGGATGTGGCTCTGTCGCCCAAGCTGTCCTCAGTCGAGGACTCTTTGGAGGAATTATCACTATCAATGTTGGATTTGCCATGGCAGTTGTAATGGCCATTTATGTGACTGGGGGTGTCTCTGGTAAGTAATAGAAATAATAGCGGCCGTTCATTCAGCCATTCCAATGTGCTAGCACAGTGTTGGGGGCTTTACATACCCCAGTTTATTTGGACCCCAACAACCCTGCAAGAATATGTATTTAATTCTGTTTTTATAGATGTTAAAATCAAAATGGCCAACAAACAGTAAGTGACTTGTGCAAAAGCAACATTTAGCAAGAGACAAGAGATGAGGGTTAGGATTCATAACTGGCTGATTCTTTTTTTTTTTTTAATTTTATTTATTTATTTGAGAGAGAGAGTGAGTGAACATGAGTGGAGTGAGGGGCAGAGGGAAAGGAGGAAGCGGACTCCTTGCTGAGCCGGGAGCCTAGTGAGGGGCTCGATCCCAGGACCTTGAGATCATGAGCTGAGCCAAAAGCAGACACTTAACCCACTGGGCCACCCAGGCCCCCCTGACCTGGCTGATTCCTAAATCGAACCACTGCATCCTGTTCTTCATCCATCAGTATGATCTTTGGCCTATTTCTTCCCCATGCTTGGAAGTCATTCCCAGAGACCCTGTGCAGAGCCCAGTGAAGATCACTCCAACAGAGACAAGTCTCTGGACCTTTACCCACAACAATCAGAAAAGTCTAGGCCACTTGCAAAATGGCTGGTGCTTTCGGGGGAAGTGCAGGTCTCATCGAGCAGTGCTCTTGGTTGAATTCCGCCCCAAGTGGGGGACTGATTAGAACCCATTCACAAAGTTCTGAGAAGCAAAATGAAATGATGCTATTTAATGCAGCCTGGGAACTCAGGAGAGGTCTGTGGAAATGATGCAGTTCTCAAACGTGCTCAGAATCTTTCAGCAGCCGGGTCAGAACACTAAGGCAAGCCTGCTGAGCCTGAAGGAAGAAAGGGAAGCCCGCGTGGGGCCCTGTGCAGCCTGCTGTGCATACTCTGTCCCCTTTCTCTACAGTAGCGCTCTGCCACAGGCGTTCCTGTCTCCATGCCACCAAGAAACCTGGAGCTCCGAGAAATTGAGAAAATGACGAGTCCCCCAGCTGGTAAAGAAGCAGAGCAAAGACTTGACCTAGGTCTATGTGACAGCAAAACTCCTGTCCCCACCATTACACAGTGTTCGCAATGGTCTATTATGGGAAGGGCGTGACATTACAAGCAGGGCCTTTGGGCAGAACAGTCCTGGCAGAGGAACCTGCAGTCAAGCTGGCAGGCCTGGTGACAGATGCTGCCACTGGAACACTGAAGAATGGTTGCCCAGACCCCCTGGGAGCCCCATTGGACTGGGCACCTGGAACAGTCACCTGCTGGCTGCCACCTTTCTGTAGCGCATAGACTCAGATCCTGTGGCGGTCCAGGTTAGAGATGGCTGTGTGTGTGGTTTGTTTGGTATGAGCAGTGTTTATGTTCACACTCTTGTCGAGTCTTTGCTGTGATCCCAGCACTATAGTGCCTACCTAAACACCAGAGTAGGCAGGGGACCATCCTAACTATAGTGCAGGCCTTGGCAGCAGACAGATCATAGGCGTGGCCTAAAGCACACTTGCAAGACGCCCCACAGCTGCCCCCTCTGTGCTCCCACTACGTTCACACAAGGTTGGTGGCCACAAAGTGGGGAATATAAATGTGGGCATATTTTTTAGGTAGAAACACGGTTTGGGAATATTTCACCTGCCTAATACCCTGACTTGAACATCATCACATATTTATTTAGCAGAAATTGGTCCCAGACCTTACCAGTGTAGGTAATAGCTTTCATCACCAATGTGGCCCATATCTGTCTGCATCTATTGATATAGTCGGGGATTTGGGCAGTCAACATAGGACAAAAAAGGGCAAAGACCAGCAGAAAGAGGAAGAGAAGGTGAGAGATGGCGTGAAGGCTTCCCATCTGGGCCCTGGACTGGGGTTAAGCCCCTGTGCTCAGAAGGGTGACAGCTAGAGCCTGTGGGACTATTTCTACTAGAGGTTCTTTCCAGTTGAGGGTTAAGAGCCGACCTGTTCATGAGAGTCTGTGAGATCCCAAAATATATGTAGAGCAGTTTCTGAGCCTGGCTGATACAAGGCAGCATTGGGCTGGAAAGGAAGCTTATCTCCCCATCTCTGGAACCTAGCGCTGTTCAGCTCCTTGAGGACTGGTGGCTTTGGGAATGCACAGAGACCACACACCAGGCCACCGTTAACACCCAGGCCGACATCAGTATTGGTTTCAGCAGCCACAGTAATGGGACGGGAAGACTGTGGGGGCGGGGAGGAGGTGACTTTCTCCTTTGGCTGCAGCTAACATACTGGTTCGCGAGCACATAGGAGGCCCTCTTTGAGGATTCCAAAAATAACCATTGTACAATGGGCATAAACATAAATAAGATCCCACTTTGTGGTCACAGACTGGTGACGTCAACTGACATCTGGTTTTGCAATATACAACATTACCTTTCTGGAAGGAACTTACCACACTGTTCTTCCTTGTGAACATGCCAGTGGCCTGCCCCTCAAATATTGCCGATAGGAACTCACGACTCCCCCATTAATGATGCAGCATCCAACATTAAGTGTTTATGCTGCCTCCTTGTATGGTGGCTGTTTGTGATGTAACATTGTTTAAGCCATATAAATTCTCAAAAAAGCAAGAGGGCTTTGCATCATGACAAATAAAATATTAAGGTTGTCTCTATCGCAGCATGGTCTGTGAGCGTGGGAAAGGAGGAGGCTTGCCCAGAACAGCACCTTGAAAGTGTTCATTCTGCTCACGTAAGACTTTCATCTCCGGCCAGGAGGGCTCCAGCTCCACCCTGGGCTCTTCTTATGAATCATCTGATCTTCACAACAACCTGGACAGAGCGAAGACTTGAGGGCGGCGCTCCCCAAGTCCAGCACTCGTGTTCTTTCCACTACACTGCTCTGCTTTGTCCGGCAGTAAGCCAGGCTGAGCACTCATCCTGCAAGGAGAAATCTTCCTGTTGCTTTGCAAGGCACCCTCTTGGACACACCCTCTCTGATTCCCAAACAACTTTCCCTCTCAGCAGGCCTTCGTAGTCCCAGCTACCCTTGAATAAAGGCCTCTGATGATTTATTGACTCAACTTTCATATTTTAAACACCTCCTGCGTGGCTTGCATTGTGTAAAGTCCGAGATGAAGAATGAGCACCCTGCCTCAAGGTGCTTATGAGGGGCTACAAACCAGAAACCTACCTGTAGGAGGTTTTATTTTGGAAGAGGAGCCTGCTAAACACATAACTCTCAAATTGAATGGACTGAGGGGAGGTGCTTTTGATTGGGGCTGATTTCTTACAGCTGATTTCTCTTGTCCTTTCACAATGGATCCCTCTATGCAGGCTGGGTGGCAGCTCCTCTCCAAATAGCCTCTGGGAATAGAGAAACAGGGCTGGCTTCGGGAACTTTCCATTGCCTGGGTACTCCTCTCTCCTAACCCCTGTTCCCAGCTTGCCTAGTAAGTGGTGCTCCTGCTGGTCTCCAGAATTGTGGCTTTCTTAGATTTAAAAGTAAAACAAACCAGTTGAGGTGTTTGTAAGGCTTCAGGAAATCACCCATACTTTGATATATTGGCATTTTTTCCCTCATATTAGCCCCTAAATGGCAGGGGCAGGTGAAGAAAGGACCCTGTGGCTTAGCCAGCAGTGAGAACCACTACCTGCCAGCCCACTTTGGTTTAGAGACTTAAGAAGAGCATTGCTTTCTTCACAGGGGGAGACTTTCCAGAAGCAGCCTGACCTACAGGTTCTGTAGAGAATCAGATGGTGAAGTTTCTTTTTCTGCTCTCCTCCTCCTTCTCCTCCTTCATCATCATCATTATCATCTCTTGTTCACAACTATGTCCCCACCCCAAAGGTCCACATTTCAATGTGGTCACATTGACAGTGACTCTAACTCACCCTCCACACAAAGTGTACTCTTCAAATGAACATCTTTCATTTTTAGGAACTAAGCCCATATGCACTCAAAGATGATATTTGAAAAAAAATTTTTTTCTGCCCACTAAGGCAGGGAAGGCTTATAAAGATGGTGAAGGAGGTCTGGAAGTGGTATAACATAGAACATAGACTCTAGAATTCATATCAACCTGCATTTGAATATCCCATTTCCACTACTTAACTAATCATGTGGCCTTAAAAAAGTTGCTTAACTTCTATGCCTCAGTTTCCTCACCAGTTAATTGGAGTAATACCCATCTCACTAGGTTCTTCTAAGGGTCAAATGTATGTAATACCCCAATAATAATGTATGGCACGTGTTCAGTAAATGTTGTTGCTGTTACTAGCAAAGCCGGCTGGGGTATTGGTCACCTACCACTGAGCAAACCCATTATCTGATCTGGTGACTAGATGAGAAACCAGGAGGCTGATTTCTCTAGCAGGAGTTTAGGTTGCGGTGTTGGAAGTGTTGCTACGTTTTGTGTGTGAGAGAAATACATGGTTTATGCAGAGGAACTGAGCAGAATCCACTCAGACACTGTGATCACCTCAAAGTAAATTGAGCCCCTTACCTGAGTGAGAGTCACAGCCCACCAGCCAAGGTTTATTTTCCCTTAGACATCTCTTTTCCGTCTTAAGATTGTTTTATATCCTCTGGACGTGGGCTGAGGAATTGCTAGATGCAGATTTAAACCTTAAACAACATATTGTATAAATATATTGACTTAAAAATATATTGAAGTTAACAGTTTATACCCATCTCTTTGAGGTTATTGTTTTTTACATAGATAAAAGCCTGGTAGATAGATGATAGCTAGGTAGAGGTCCATTGATGGTAGATAGAGATACAAAATGAGCCTCTTGAGTACAAGTTTCTTCCCATATCTGACTCCCTTTTCAGAAACCTGAACTTCCTAGACAGTGTCTAATGATGCATGTGGGTTATTGGTCTGCCTTTCCTCCCCATTCAAACACAAACACACACACACACACACACACACACATACATGCACACTCACATACACTTAGGCCTCTGTCTCTTCACACAGTTCCCTACCTGGAAGGCTGAGTTCTGCCTGAGGTCTCTAGATAAGGTTTTCTGTGTAATAATTCTCCCTGGCCTCTTGCTAACATCCCTAATCATCTGATCTTTCTTGTAGGTGGCCACATCAACCCAGCTGTGTCTTTTGCAATGTGTCTCTTTGGACGAATGAAATGGTTCAAATTTCCTTTTTATGTGGGAGCCCAGTTCTTGGGAGCCTTTGCAGGAGCTGCAACCCTCTTTGGCATTTACCATGGTGAGTAGGTCCCCGAGCCCAGAGGTTAGGGAGAGCTGGCCATAATTTGGAAGTCAGAATTACTTGCTAGGAAGAGCTGAGATAAGGCAAGAACAGGGAAGTGTTCCACAACTGGCGGGCAGTTCTAAGTATTCGAAGTTCTGAATGATGGGGCCAACATTATCATTAAGACAAATTCATGAAGCCTTTTTCAGAAAATGGTCACAATTTAAATGGAGGGCAGAACTAGAAGTCTATCTTTAGGTCCATTCAGTACTACAGTGTGACCTTGCACAAAATAAGCAATAGGCCAGTGGCTTCTCCACAAACTTTCTCTGACTTGGCTGGGAGAGAGGGTGTTGACTGGTAGCAAAAGTGATGATGATTAAGTATTCAGAGAAGGAATCTGGAACAAAGTCTTTGAAGGAAGGGGCACGGTTGAGAATAGGCTAGGTGGAGAATCTCTTCCACATTCTGTCCAACAACCAGGACCTCTGTTCTGTAACAGTCCTGGGAGAGAAACAGTACTGGCGATCGAAGACCCAGACTTTAATTCTGTGTTGTGTCAGTAAGTAGATGGGGGACTTACATGTAAGTCATCTGACTCTGTCATTCTCAGTTTCCTCCTCTGAAAAATAAGAGACTTGACTTCTAAGACCCCTCAAACTAAAAATCTTGAGATTGCATGAAATCAATGGTTGAAGTAATTCCTTCTGTCTAACCCAGGGTAAGTCTCAGTACATTAGGACTCTCAAACTGAAGCTTCTAGGAGCTAGAATTTAAGAACTGCGCCTTCAAGAAATACTTTGTGGATGGAGACTTCTTCCCACAGAATGTCCTTCTGAGAAATAGAGCTTAAGAGGACTGATGGAAGATCTGAGACCAGATCAGAAACTCAGGAGAGCCAGCTGCTGTGGCAGGAGAGACCTGGGGTTGGCATTGGCTGTGTCGAGGACTGTGGTCTCCCTTGAACTAAGGGCATCTTCGCTGTACCACAACACCCTCAATTTCTGGACTGGTATTAGGGGTTACTGAGAACCCCCTGGGATTCATGAATTCTACCTACAGTAGATTGAAGCTCCACCTTGCCATTTGGTTGACCTCGAAAATTCCAAGAATTCCCCTCCAAAAAATTAGTTCCCCGGACCCACTGGCTAAGGATGGCTCAAGTGTGGAGTGAACCATGGAGGGCAGCCAGGGCTTTCTATCTTTGACCCGACATCCTAGAATTTCTCTGGGCATCTCTAAAACTGCCATGCTATGAAGTGAGGAGAGGCAAATGGTGTGGATCTGCTAAGCTGAAGCTGAGTGTTGGGTTGCAGCTGTTTAGCACAAGACTGGGCATGGGCTTCCCTCAGCTTTGCCCAGAGAGCACTAAGGTGAGAGTTCTTTCTTCCATAGACGGACTTATGGCCTTTGCTGGTGGAAAATTGCTCATTGTGGGAGAAAATGCAACAGCACACATTTTTGCAACATACCCAGCTCCATATCTGTCTCTGACGAATGCATTTGCAGACCAAGTAAGTATCATTTAACAAAGATCAAACTTTGGTGAAAAGATATGATCTAATAAGGGGAATGCACAGGAGCATTATAGTCCATCAAAAAGAAAAGGCTGTGTTTCCAAAGTCAGAGGTCACTAGGCATAACGCAAGCATTTTTGACAAGTTTTTCCCTTTACCAAAGTTGATACCACTAAAAAAGTTTTCTGTTTCCTCTTTAATAGATACACTTGAGGGTGCCTGGGTGGCTCAGTTGATTGAGTGGCCCAACTCTTGATTTCAACTCAGGGCATGATCTCAAGGTCATGGGATCAAGCTGGGGTCATCAGGCTCCCCACTGGGCGGAGAGTCTGCTTGAGATTCTCTCTCTCCCTCGGCCCTTCCCCCTGCTCTCTCTCTCTCTCTAAAAATAAACAATATAAATCTTTAAAAACTATGCATACACTTGTTTCACATTGGTTGAGGTCCAGAAAAGAGTGGACAACTGGACATTTCAACCCCTAAAGGGGCAAATAGAGTTTGCTTTCTGATCACTGTCTCTTCTGTGCTCTGAACATGGAGGCTATAAGAAAAGACATTTCTATCTCAATTCAAGGACTGTGAAGTGTGGCAGTTGAGCCTAGAGTATCACTGATCCTCTGTGTCTCCTCAGTTGCATAGGTTTATCTAACCTCTCGAGGTAGCTAGAAGTGTCTCTGCCCTATGGACATCTCAACAAGCTGCACCCAGACATCTGTGATGTAGCCAGTAGCACAGTTCTTCTGGTCAATTTGTGGCAGGACGAACATTGTCAACCTGATAGCCTCTTCCTCCCTTACTGCAGCCCAAAAAGGCTGCTGGTCAGCCTGGAAGGAAGGAGGGAGGGAGGGAGGACATCTCCAGCAACTCTCAGTTGTTCTCTTGTGATCACGATGGGGCTGGGTAGAGTGGACATGTGTATAAAAGGGATCTTCCAGATTGCCAACTCTGCCCACCTCCGTTTGATGGATAGATGAAAAAACCATGCCCTCATGCCCTCAGTCTTGTTCCTTTCCACTTTGATCAACAAACCAAACAGGCAACCAACAAGTCTTTCTTGAGCCTTCTCTGTATGCTCAGCCCTGTGTCTGGAGCTTGAGGGACTGACAAGTAAACGTGAGTCATAAAGATCTGAGATTTGGAGTCTGAGTGTCTGAATTAAAATAACAGTTCTGTGCCAACTCCCTGAGCAACTTTAGCTAAATTACTGAACTCTGGGGGTCTCGTAAAGTGGGGATAATATGAGTACTTATCAGATTACTTTGTAAGGACAAAGTGAATAATATGAGGAAAATGCATTGTAAACAGTCTCTGCCCAGGAATTTTGAATCTAGCAAAAAACAAAATGAGCACCTGAGGACAAAAGGAACAATGCAAAAGTGAAGACAATTAGATGGGAAACTGGACTGTGGGAATCACATTAGTCATTTGGAACCAAGAGCCTAAATGAGCTGGGATGATGAGAAAAGTTTTGGTGGCAAAGATACAGAGAGATGTAGCTGCCAGAGAAAAAGGAATGTTCTCATAAGCTGAAAAAACAGAAGGATAGTATTCAAATGAAGTAGTTTAGGGTTTTATACTCTATTCCGTACTGGGAGTATTAGACTCATTTCCAAATGTCACAGTTCAAGAGGGCATACTACTACAAGAGAGGAACCAAAAGCTAATGATGTCACACAACAATGAGTGGAGAATGGGGATGTTTGTTCTAGAGCAGGTGTGTGTGTGGGAGCTGTGGGGCTGGAGGTGATGGGATGGACTAGTAGCTTTCAAAGAGTTGAAGGAATGTCAAGTGCAAAAGAAGTTAGGCTTGGTATGTACACCCTCCATGGAGATTTGGTGGAAGTTAGTACATAACAGGTGCTCAATAAATATTAATATACTTACATATTAATTATATAATATATATACACTAATATTTATACACTAATTATAAAATATTTAGTCCATGAAATTATGGTGAGATAAAGTTACACCCAATAAAAGGAAGACCTTTCTAGCAATTGGGGCTGGGCTATCTCATTAGAGATTTCTCATGTGAATTCAAGTCCTTTCCATTAGAGGTAAGAGAGAAAGAAGGCTGACTTTCTCTCTCTCAAACCTTGGCTTTCATCGAAAAGGACAGTATCTTCATTCCTTTTGAAAGTGGCATGTGTCATTCTACTAGAAGAGCCTGAGAGAACTGGTATCATTTCCCTAATGTTTAGTACTGTTTGCCTTTTTTCATTACAAATTAGTTTTTCCCACTTCTTTCCTTCTTAATTCTACTTTTCTCTTATGAATTTTCTTTTCATTTCCTTTGCCCACGTATCCACTGATGTCTCACGTTGTTTTTCTCACCAGTTTGACTGAGCATCTTTAACCATTTTGCCAGCCGGCAGCTTGCCTTTCTGTTTAGCGGGATGGTAGCTTAGCAGGATAGTTGTAGTCAAGCTAGTAGTCTCCAGAGCCGAACTCTCTGGGTCCACACCTGACTGCCACTGAGTAGGTGACCTTGGCACGTCACTAATGTGTAAATGATGCTAGCCCCACATCTAGGATTGCTGTGATGAGAAGAGAGCCTGGCACAGTGCGTGTTAGTTATCACCGGGTTTGTTTTTAACAAGAGGGAGTGAATTCTGAGGTGGGTGAGTGAGCAGAATACAAGTTAAATCCTTTGTGCATTTTCTCTGTCCCCAGGTAGTGGCCACCATGTTCCTCCTCATGATTGTCTTTGCCATTTTTGACTCCAGAAACTTGGGAGTCCCCAAAGGCCTAGAGCCCGTTGTCATTGGCCTCCTGATTATTGTCATTTCTTCTTCCTTGGGACTGAACAGTGGCTGTGCCATGAACCCAGCTCGAGACCTGAGTCCCAGACTTTTCACTGCTTTGGCAGGTTGGGGGTTTGAGGTCTTCACGTAAGTAATGGCGGTGTCGGGGGAAGAGAGATTCACGCTGTGCCTCACTGGGAAGGGCTGTGCTTGGACCGGGGAGGTCCGGGAGAGTTCAGTTAGGAGCATGGAGATTAAGTGCATGCTCTGGTCATCAGTGTGGATTGTTTCACTGACGATTTGTGATTTGGGGTGTGGGGGAAGGGGGAGACACACATGGACACAGATAAAGAGAAAGAGAGTGGGAGAGAGACAGAGAGAGGGTCCAGGTAAATTCAAAAGAGATAGGCCTACCCTATATAATAATAATAAATCCTCAGTTAGTAGATGGCTTTATGTGAGTATTTTGGTTGTATAGGTTGTCTGCAGATTCACTTTGTGATAAAGTTGCACCTAGAATTTCCATCTTCTGATACGACTACTGGGCTCTTGCTAGTGAACCATGCTATGCTTCACTCATTCAGCAGATCTTTACTGAACACCATCTGTGCTGTGGTCACTGTGCTACGTAAGGAGATTTCAAAATCAGCTAAAACACTAGCCTTGAGCAATATAGTAAGGGCTCTGGCAACCCCCAAAACAAAGTGCTTAGTGAACGCAGACAAGAGAGTGACTAGCTATGCCTCAGAGGTTGGGAAAGGCGTCACCAAAGAAGTGAGGGCTGAGTTGGGTCTTGAGGTATGAGTAGGAAATCCCTGGTGGAACAGATATGAAAGAGAGCCCATGCACAGGAAATGGCAAGACGCCATACTTTCTACCTCAGAATGTGCTGAGGAAATACGTCAACTGTTGGTACCAATCTTCCAGGACACATGTGCCCATTTTTCCTTCCCACTTTTGCCCCATGCAATCACAGTGGTCTGTCCCCACCCACTTAGCACATCTCTCTGTGGGAAAGGAACTTACATTGGTTCATCAAGTAGCAGGGCTCTAACATGGAGAAAGAGAAGTAGGAAAGACACGTGTGAGGAAATTCTAGTGATATTTGCTGTGAGAAAAGACTTGAATGTCCCTAAATGCTGACCTGTACATATAATCATACACATGTGATGACTTATTTAAGTGAAAGTTTGGGTTGTCTTCACCAGTGTGAAAAAGTAGCTATTAAAATAACTGACACCAGTCATATCACCACCACAGACAGGGTTGAGAACTGCTAGAATGTAAGCATCCTGAGGACAGGGACCTGGCTGCTTCCTCACCGCTGCCCCCAGAGTAACAAGACCAGGGCTTGGCATATACAGAGTCTCAGGAGAAGTCAATAAAGTCTGAATGAAAGAATGGGCAAATGCTATGTGCCTGGCATGTCCTAGGAGATGAGAAATACAAAGAAAATCAAGCAACATCTCCTATCTTTAAGAAACTAATAATGCAATGAGTTTTCTAGACCAGTGGTTCTCAACCAGAGGTAATTTTTTCCACCCAAAGACATTTGGCAATGCCTGGAGACATTTTTGGTTGTCACAACTGGGGAGGGTGGAGGTGAAGGTTATTACTGGCATGTAGTGGGTAGAGAGAGGCCAGGGACACTGCCAAGCATCCTACAGTAGCCAGGACAGATCCCCACAACAAAGAATTATTTGGCCAAAAATGTTAAGAGTACCACGGGTGAGGAGCTCTTGTTCCAGAATGATTACCGCTAGGACATGAAAAGGTTGAACAAAATGTCCCCAACTAAGAAGGTTCTTTTGTGTCCTCCTGATGGAGAATGAAAAACATGTCAGAAAGATTCCCAGAGCCCAGAATTAACCTGAGTTTCGTTAATCCCACCTCCCCGAGCCTCACTCTAGGAGACTGCTGCCCCCACAGCCAGGTCACCTCTGTTAGCTTCACACAGACCCCTGGAACAAATAGACCTCGAAGGCCTCCTTTTGAGCCCTGTTTTGTGACTCACCCAAAGCTCTAGGAGTGGTGGTGCTTCTAAGATCAATAGAGGGCTCACCTATCCTCCCTTGGCTTTAAGTATATGGTAAGAGATCATGTCTGTGGCAAAATGCTAGAATCCCCTACTGCCAGACCAGCTCCATGTCCCTCTGTGTCAGGGTCTTTTCCCTTCGTGCATTCGTTTATCCACCCCTGCAGCAACCTGATCTCTTGCTCAAGGTCCCCCGGCTGGAGATGATGAAACCCAGCTGCTGCCCTTCTGCTTCCTTTGTGTTCTGTTCAGCGGGCTCAGCATAGGCGCTTGCACCAGTTGAAGCTGCCTAGTGCCATTAAGGAGATTTGACTCGTTAACTCAGGCACTTGAGAGGTTTGCAGCTCCAAATTTAGGAATTACGGGGGTGGAAGTAGGGGCATTTTATAGTATTTGGACATGCTTAAATGGGGGACAGAGAGGAGATTTCAGGCAGAGAGGATCTGTTTACAAAGACGGAATGTTAAACTAACAAGTGATCTCGTCTAGCTGGAAGGGTGCGTGGAGAAGGCTGGAAAGGACAACTCGTGTCGGATCACAGAGGCTCTAGACTCCCAGAGTGAAAGACTGGGGTCTGGGTTGCTCCCTCTTCCATAGATTATGGGAAGCAATGGAAGGATTTAGAACAGAAGTTTGACATGCTTAGAACTCCAATTCACTAAAGTAATCTGACATCACTACATAAAATGGATTAAAAAGGAGAGATAGAGGAGCAGAAACCAGTTAGGAAAGAGCTGGCTGGCTGGTGATCTTCAAAACTTCCCAAGAAAATCTTGGAGGGATAACCGATCTCCAGGGTGTTCCTAGATCGTCCCACCCTTTCAGGGTTCCTCATCCCTGGTAAGCATCTCAGGAGATACCTAGCTTGGTGTCAGATAAGACCAAGACCGCCTAACTCTCGGGTCCCCACTCGTCCCTCTCTGGCAGGCAGTGAGGATGACCATGCGTGGGGGGCACCAGAGACTTGCCCTGACAAGGGCAAGTCAATAGACCCTGGCTGACTCTGGCTCTTCCCTTAATTAGGAGGTTTTCCATCTAAGCGCTCTCCACGAATTCACATTAAGGTGTTAATGACTTCATGGATGAAGGATCTCAGGGATATTGTTAATATTTTAAATAGTTGACCCAAAGGAATGAATCCCTGATGGTGGTGCATACCTTAAGCAAGTAACACAGACGTTGTCCTGGCATCCCCCAAATCACAGCATGCGGATGACACTGTGGGCACGTAAGACCCGGCCAGGCAGGAAGCCACGCGCGAGGGCCGCCATGTCTGAGCTGTGACCCTGGTACCACATGTTCAGCCCTGAGAGTCCGGCCAGTGAAAGAAGGACGTGAGTCCTGGCAGATACCTGGGACCCGAATCTGTTAAAGGACAGTGAGATTTGCCGTTAAATCACGATGAGAGAAAGGAAATGAGAGAAAAATAAGGGGGCTTATACTTGTTTCATGTGTTTACCAAAGAGAAGGCTCCTAGCTCTTTAAAGCCCATGTGCCTCTCATAGGAAAGCCCTCCTGGATTGGGGGGCTCGCCCCTTCTGGGTATGGAGAGCAGGCAAGTGCAGTGTCCTCTCTCCTTCGTAGTAAGAGTGACATCTGGTGGCCGTGGTGCTCAACCTCAGGGCTCTGCCCTGGAGCCTGAATTCATGAGCTAGGATTTCTGGGGATGATCCAGGTAGAAGGGATCGCCATGCAGAGGGAAGAATGAGGGTCAAGAGCAGGGCTTAGTTCCTTTATTATCCTTTCTGATTCAAATGTGATACAAACAGCAGGCCACATGGAACATATATATGGTTATTAAGCATAATGATAAAAAGAACAGCCATGAGCATTTCCCCAACTGTGAAGTCCTCAATATACGCGCATGCTCCTGCTCTTTCCTCTGCCTCCTCTGCATTATCCTCAATGCTGGTGTTTATCATTCCCCTGCTTTATAAAAGTCTTGTCTGAAATGTATAAATCCTTAAATAATTTTAGAGTATTATTGTACAATTTTGCTTGCTTCTGAGCTTCGTGGTCCTTCCTATGGAGTTATTTAAATGGATTTCCTGTCTCCGGAAAAGATGGTGGCAATTTACGAAGGCACCTGCTTTCTCCCAGAGCTATACTTCTAGTATAATGTACTGTCATTGAGGACTTCTGCAGAAGACAGGGAATCATGGCAGAAAAGCCTTATCAGAGAGTAGCTTGAAGCTGTGACCTCAAAAAATCAGCATGAAATTAAATTATATTTAGTAGGTAATTCATATGTCCACCTTTCATTTTTTAAATTCATTCATTGACAAACATTCCTGATTGTTTATTCTGTGATTGCCCTCCTAGACCAACGTTATCCAGGAACCTCTCCACACCCTTCCATTTGTAATCCCCAGGACTCATCATTTCAGGATGAGGGAAAGGCAGTTCCTGAAAAATCGACCAACACTGTCCCTAGATGCCTTCAATTCTGACAGTGGGTTCAGGGACTCCCTTTCATGAAAGGAAAATAAATGGGACATATTCTCTCACGAGTACTAATAGGACAATGGAACAGATCATCTGAAATAAGGTATATGAAAAATCTAGGATGATGCTCGTGAAGCACAGTGAATGTCCTTATACTTAGCTCTTGCTGAATTAAAAGGGAACCATGAGCATGAGAAAGATGGGCTTGTTAGTGAATGGCTAATAATACCAGGGGGAAGATCCAAGTGGTGTGTCACTAATTTCTTGTTTGATTTCAGAGCTGGAAATAACTTCTGGTGGATTCCCGTAGTGGGTCCTTTGGTTGGCGCTGTCATTGGAGGCCTCATCTATGTTCTTGTGATTGAAATCCACCACCGAGATCCTGACCCAGACTTCGAGACAGACCAAGCTGAGGACAAACCAGAAAAATATGAACTTAGTGTGATAATGTAGTAGTGTGCTCAGTTCAGGTCTACAACTGGCTGCACTAGTATTCTCTTCAGAAAAGATGGCATCCAGGGGCCTGTGTTTTCATAAAACTAGGGTGGAATCCACCCAATTTCCTCTGCTAGCCATGTGAGGCTCCTAATTGTAAAAGCATTCAAGGGAAAGTTTGTAATGCTGACCTCTTCTTCACCGGTTTCCCCTAGAATAGCACTGACTGTCCCCTGAAATAGCCTTATCTCCTGCTCTGCTTGTTTCATCCTTTGATGAGAATCCTTATTACTAGGCGAGCACTGATAACTTAGAACCTTGACCATGGACTTATTTGGATGATCTCAGCTGCGCGACCTATATGAAAAAGCATTACGAAAGCCTTGTTTCTTCCACAAAGGTTATGTTTTGAGTATCAACCAAAACTAAATTGAAAGACAAAAACTGTGATTTCAATTAATATGTCCATGAATTAGGGAGCTAATAGGTTAACTCTGTAGTTATGTTGTGCCACTATATTGGTATAAATACAGATATTCTTCAAACCTAGAGATACAAGAATCAGTAGAATATGCTGGAAAGCACAGGGGAAGGACACTGTGGCATTCAGAAACCTCAGGAGACAAGATAAATTTGGGAAACCAAATGGCATTTCTTAATGGAAACCATTTATCAGATTAATCTCTTGCTCTTTACATTTTAGAGGGCACCAATTAATTTTCTTGTCTTTAGTATATAATAACCTAAAATACAACTGTAACCTCAGTCAGGAAAATTACATCACCCTGTATTTTTAACTCAAATGTACTTTCCTAATTGTCCACTTGAGGACAGGCATTTGACAAGCTAAGTCAGTGTCTGCACTCATCCATTATTCCACACAGGCCCTAGAAGCCAAAACTGGAAGCCATGGATCCTGGTCTAGTGGAATCTTCAGGATGGAAGGTCCCAGGAAAGATAGTATTACCTTATTGGGCTTTACAATTCACAAAAACACTTTCACCTTTATTATCTAATTTAATCCTCATAATGACTGTCCGAGGTAAATGCCATGCTGCCCCAATTTTTCAGATAAGGAAACAAAGTCTTGGGGAAGTTAAGTGAGTTGCCTAAGGTCACACGGAAGGTTGAACCTCGTCTACTGCATCATACACCTTTCAGAAGATCAGTAACTGGCCAAGAATCTCGGCCAGCCCTCCTTGGCCGGCCAGAAGACATGGGATTGGCAGCTGCCAAAATGTGTACACCTTCTGGATATAATGTTCCTGGGATCCTAAAATATAAAGACCTTCATCGTGTGTGTTTTTTTTTTCTTAACATGTAATGTATTATTTATTTCAGAGGTACAGGTCTGTGATTCAACAGTCTTGTACAATTCACAGCGCTCACCGTAGCACATACCCTCCCCAGTGTCCATCACCCAGCCACGCCATCCCTCCCACCCCCCACCACTCCAGCAATGCTCAGTTTGTTTCCTGAGATTAAGAATTCCTCTTATCCGTGAGACTATCATGTGGTTTTATTCCCGCTGTTACTGAAACACTAACAAAGGAAAGAGGTTGCAGTTTGGTCATATTTTTCATGTGTTGATAAAACATTATCAGAATGCCTCCCTCCTTAGCCCACCCTTGCTCTTTCTAAGTCTCACGCCTCCTTCCCTGCCAGTCAACAAGCATTACATCTGGGGAATTTCCCGTTGGTCGGGCTCTTCCCTGTGAAGTTCCCTAATTGATGTCACTTTGGTGACAAGTCTCTGTGAGTTACAAGCACCAGAGAAATTGCTCTACATCAAATGATGCACCTTCAGTCAAACTGTTAAAAAGCCCAGCATTCCCAGAGGTATCCAGGTTCCCAACTGCTTTGTGATGATAACAGAACAAAAAGTAATTGTGAAATGTCTCCAGTGGCCTATGTTCTATAATCTACCAACATGGAATTTTTTTTCTTGCTCTGAAACTACCTGGATATTTCCTATTTGAAATAAAATTGGTGGCCCTTTCTTTTTTTTAAGTTTTTATGAGTATTATGACTGCTAAGTACACATATTTATCCTATGTCAAATTGAGATCTCTTGGGGAAGTTTTAAAAAAATACTAAGGCCCAGTTAATCATTTGTAAATATTGCAGTGATTCAAATGTGCAACAGAGGTTGATAACATTGACTTGGTTAAATTACATATGTCTAAGCCTTCTTTGAGAACCATGTCTGGTGGTGGCCAGGTGATTTCTGGTAGGATTCTCAGGCTTAGGATCCTCATGGATTTGAGAGCAGTGGTTCCCTACAGGGAGCAGCTTTACCCCCTTCTCAGTCCCTTCCACCATCCCTGCAAGGGGATATTTGGGCCAAGTCTGGAGAGATTTTTGGTTGTCACAGTTTGGGCAGGAGAGTTACTGGTGGGTAGTGGGTAGAAGTCAGGATGCTGCTAAACATCCAACAAAGGACGGGACAGCCCCCCTACCCCCACACTCCCCACAATAAAGAATTATTCAGCCCAAAATGGCAATCATGCAAAGGTTGAGAGAGTCTGGATTTGAGAAAAGGTGAAGGGAGGAATAAGAGAAGACACTGAAGCCCTGTGCCCTGATTCAAGTTCTGCAAAAACAGAAATGCCAAACAAGTCAGGAGCAGCCCCTGGGGGTGGATTATAGTTATTAGAGGAAGAGGCAACCTAAAATTTGAGTTTCAGGTTGGATTGTGGAACCTATGATCCATGCAGGTGCTCATTAAACACTAACTGGTGATTAATGACCAGGATCATGAAGAGGAAATGCACACTTACGGAAATCAACCCCAGGAAGGCTTTTTTAAATGGGAAAAAAAAAAAAGTCCTCTAGTTCTAGGGGTTTACATTCAAATTCTCCCTCTCCCCCAGTTTACAAGTGGGTTTTCCTGTGATGGGTTCTTATTCCAGAGAATGTCTTTGTGGTTGAATGATCTATATCAGAAGTCAAGTAGAGCCAATAACCTATTTTTTAAATAGATCCTTTAGGAGCTGGAATTTTACCCCCCCTTCCTTGTCAATCACAAAACTTAATAGAAGCATTTATTTTAATGCCAAAACCAGAATTTCTCCATGATTCCCCAACCCATTGAGATCTCAAAGTATGTCAAATGTTGTAGGACTTTTCTAACCAGTAGGAACCAGAGTTAATACTCAGCTGTTGAACAGGCTAAGTGAAGTAGAAATGCCACATTTAAAATCTGGTCCTTAAGATATAAATTACTGTTTCCTTTAAATTGCTTACACACACACACACAACATCTTATATAGACATCAGTACTCAAAAATATCAACTTCCAGTTAAAGAGAATGGTTTACAAGTTTTATTTAGCCACAGAACCTATTGTTCAAATGAAATCTTATATGGTAACCACTAGTAAACAAAAGCTGCTATAAATAGAAGGAGGGTGGGGAAGGGGATAGGAGTTTTGCCCTGCCTGTGTATCATCATACTACCCCCATCTGCCCCCAGCCCGATGCTGAGGGGTCTCTGAAAAGAAACTCTATGTGTGTATGTATGTAGGGGATCTTCAGAACACAATTTGAAAACCATTGATAAAGGACTTGGGACAAGTTGTTGATGAATATTTTTGTAAAAGGATGAGATTCAAGAACGGAACCTACCAAAGGTCATGGTAGTTCAATCTTGGGTAATTTCCCCAAGACTTCTTAATAAATTAATTAGATACATTAAACAGAACTACTTAACCCACCAAACATTACAAAGACATGTGTATCAATTCTCAAAGTGGGAATTTAAAGTTGTCTGAGATAACATATTTACTAATCGCAGCAAATGGAGAGAAGCAATGTTAGTCCTGGGTTAATTACTGGGTTGACTCTCTAAGTCTCTATAAAATAAGTAGGTAGATAGAGAGGTGATAGGTAGGTAGGTGGGTAGGTAGATAGACTGATCCACCAAGCCCTAAGCTCTTGTTGCTGGAAATGGACAAGCTCTTATCTAAGAGAAGCTGTCTTTATATTACGGAAAGAAATGCCTCCATATGAACTGAACACGAATAAATGAACTGAATGAGCTGAGAGAACCCAGGGAACTCTGTGTGGGTGGAGATGCTGCCCAAGCATAGTTTGACTCTGTCTCCCTCCAGATGTGTCATCTGTGGACTTTAGGCATTTTTGCCTTTGTGGGCCCCTTCCCTTGCAGATTTTTTTTTTTAATAAATCATGTTTTATGATTATACTAGTAGCAAACTAGATTGTAGATTACATATATATTTTTTCATATGATGTTAGAGAACATTAAAACATTTTCATGGGCTACTAAAAGTATCCTGGGCTCTAGGTATCTTGCTTAATGAGTAAGTAGGCCCTGCCTCTTACCTCCCTCACAACCACCCCCCCCTGCCGGTGTCCCAGAGCTCAGTTACAATGCAGCTTCTTCCCTGTGGCTCTCAACTCCCTGCCCATGGGGTCTCAGGTAATAGGTCAAGGGGCAGACTGAACCCGGGAGTAGGGATGGAGACTGAGGAGAGCCTTGAGAGTTCTAGAGGTTGTAAGGGATACTCCAGAGGCCAGAACTATGGCCATGGGGATTGTACAAATCTTGGTCCTTCTCCCTCCTTCTCAAACACTAAGCAAGAAAGGGGCTTCCTGACCTGAGAAGGAAACAGGGAGGTCCTAGGGCCTAGACATCATAAGCTCCAGAGGTACTATAATATGTTATTAACACATAATTCTTCTGTAGTGTCTTACAGTTTACAAAACATGTTCACATTCAGTATCTTGTAAGACTCTCAGAACACCTAGACAGGTATATTATTATCCCCAGTTGAAGATGAAGAAACTGAGGCTCAGAGGCCTAAATGATTTGCACCAAGTTCCAGAGTGAAAGAGTGGTAGAGGTGGAATACAAATCCCATGTCTGAGTAGGGTGACCATGCTCTTTTATTCACCACTACTGTCCTAGTGCTTGGAACATGGTAGCTGCTCAATAAACACTAGTTGAATGGATGAAAGAAGGGATTATGGAATCAGACTCCCTGGGTTCAAATCCTGGCTCCTCAGAAATTTAGTTACTCGTAAAGTAGTCGAGTTACTTAGCCTTAGTTTACTTATCTCTTAACTAGGTATAATAATAGTGAGATAACCAATGTAAAGCTCTTAGAATAATTCCATGCTCGTGTTATATATTCAATAAATATGAACTAGTGTTGCTGTAGCAGCTGCCATTTTTATTAATGTCATTACAATATGGTGTAGTTTGAAAACATGGAGTAAGGAAATCAAAATTTGGTTAGAAGCTCTTCTCTTACCCTCCATAATGTAATAATTCTTGGTTACATATATGTTCTGGATCTTTAGAATGGAATCAGATATAAGTTGTTATCAACATAGACTGTTCCAGATAATTTGTTATATGTAAGCCTCATGGTAACCACAAAGCAAAAACCTATAGTAAAAGCACAAAAGATAAAGAGAAAAGAATATAAGTATACCACTAAAGAAAACCATCAAACCACAAAGGAAGAAAAGAAGAAGAAAGGAACAGAGAGGAACTACAAAAACTGCTAATAAACAATTAACAATATGTCAATAAGTACATAGCTATCAATAATTACTTTAAATATAAATGGACTAAATTCTCCAATCAAAAGATACAGAGTGGCTGAATGGATTGAAAAACAAAAACAAAGGAGGCAACTGGGTGGTTCAGTCGGTTAAGCATCTGCCTTCACCTCAGGTCATGATCCCAGGGTCCTGGGATTGAGCTCCTTATCAGGTTTCCTGCTCAGCGGGGAGTCTGCTTCTTCCTCCCCCTCTGCCCCTCCCTCCTGCTTGTTCTCTCTCTCTCTCAAATAAGTAAAATCTTAAAACAAAAACAAAAACAAACCCATCTGTATGCTGGCTACAAGTGACTCACTTTAGATGTAAGAACACACACAGATGGAAAGTGAAGGATTGGAAAAAGATATTGCAACCAAGAGAAAGCTAGAGTAGCCATACTTATGTCAGACAAAACAGACATTAAAACAAAGACTTTAATAATAGACAAGGATGGGTGTTACATAATAATAAAAAGGTCAACCCAACAAAATGATGTAATAATTGTAAATATTTATGCACCCAATATAAGAGCACCTAAATATATAAAGCAAATATTAACAGACTTTAAGGGAGAAATAGACCCCAGTACAATGACAGGGAATTTTAATACCCCCACTTACACCAAGGGCTAGATCATCCAGACAGAAAATCAATAATGAAACTTTGGCCTTAAATACCGTAATACCAGATGGACTTAACAGATAGACACAAAACATTCCAACCCAAAGCAATAGAATATACATTCTTCTTAAGGACATATGGAAGATTTTCCTGGATAGATCATATAGTAGGCCACAAAACAAACCTTAATAAATTTAAGAGGATTGAAATCATGTCAAGCATCTTTTTGATCACAATGGTATGAAACTGGAAATCAATTACATGAAGAAAACCAGAAAATTCACAATTATGTGGAGATTAAACAATATGCTACTTAACAACCAATGGGTCGAAGAAGAAATCAAGACAGAAATAAAAAAATACCTTGAAGCAAATGAAAATGGAAATATACCAAAAGTTGTGGGATGCAGCAAAAGCAGCTCTAAAGGGGAAGTTCATAGCCTAAAATGTATACACAAATGAAAAGAAACTGCAAGAGCCAAAACAAATGGAAAAAGGAACAAAGTGGGAGGGCTTATACTATCTAATTTCAACACTTTCTATAAAGCTATGGACAGTGTGCTGTTAACATAGGAGGGACAAATAGATTAATGAAACAGATTTAGAGAATACAGACTTTGATTCACATTTATGCAGAAAATTGATTTTCAGTAAAGGAGCCTATGCCATCCTATAGAGAAAGGACACAGGTTTAAAAAAAAAAATAGTAATGAATAACTAGAAAAAAGGAAACCTTGACTCCTACTTCATAGTAACATTGTACACAAAAACTAATTCAAGATGGATCATAGGCTTAAACATAAAAGCTAAAACTATAAAGCTTCTACAGTAAAACATGGGAGGATGTATTTACAACTTTAGGATGAGAAAAGATCTTGTAAAAGAATATAAAACAATATAAAATAGATTAATTGTACTTCTGCAAAATTTAAAACCTCTACCCATTAAAAGACACTATTAAGAAAATGAATGTGTGGGATGCTGGGTGGCTTAGTCAGTTAAACATCTGCCTTTGGCTCAGGTCATGATTCCAGGGTCTTGAGATTGAGCCCCGTGTTAGGCTCCCTGCTGAGCAGGGAGCTTGCTTCTCTCTCTCCCTCTGCCGCTCCCCCTGCTGTGGTCTCTCTTGTGCTCTCTCTCTCTCAAATAAATAAATAAAATATTTTTTAAAAAAGAAAGAAAATGAATGTCCACACCACAGACTGGGAAAAAAATATTTGTAATTCTTATTAGCTAACAAAGGACTTGTACCCAGAATATCTAAAGTACTCCTTCAACTCAATAAAAGAAGACAAACATCAATTTTTAAAATGAGCTAATGACTTAAGTAGACACTTTATTAAGGAATATATATGAATGGACAATAAGAATATCAGTGAAGTTCAAATTAAAATCACAATAATACATCATGTTACCGGTACTAGAATGGCTAATTCCAAAATAGACTGGACAACATCAAATAACAGTAGCTGAACTCATATATTATCAGTGGAAGTGTAAAACGGTACTACTTTGTAAAAGTGTTTTTTATAAACTTAAACATACATATATCCCATAACCATGCATTTCACTCTCAAGTATTTACCCAAGTAAAACAGAAAATATGTCCACCAAAAAACCTTATACAAGAATGTTCAGGGGCGCCTGGGGGGCTCACTCAGTTAAGCATCTGCCTTTGGCTCAGGTCATGATCTCAAGGTCCTGGGATCAAGCCCTGCGTCGGGCTCCCTGCTCGGTGCGGAGTCTGCTTATCTCTCCCTCTGCCCCTTCCCCCACTCATGCTCTCTCTCTTTCTCTTGCTAACTCTCTCTCTCAAAAAAAAAAAAAAAAAGATGTTCATAACATCTTTATTCATTATAGCCCTAATCTGGAAAAAATCCAGATCAACAGGAAAATGGTTATATAATTTGTGGTATATTCTTACAATAAAACATTAGTCAACAATAAAAAATAACACGTTATTATACATGCCACAACTTGGATAAATCTTTAAAACATTAAGAGTAAAAAAAATCAGACATAAAAAGTACATAATATATGATTCTATTTTTATAGAGCTCAAGGACAGGAAAAAGAAATCAGAGATGCTGCAGAGATGGACAGCAGTATTGGATATAAAAGGGCTGGAGGAAATTTCCTGTAAATATGGAAGTTTTATAGTTTTTGACTGGGTTAGAAATTATATAGATGTATACATATGTCAAAACTGATCAAACCTTACACTTAAAAATCTGTGCACTTCACTGTGTGTAAATAGTAATAATACAAGAACTCTTTAAAAATATTAACAACTAATTTCTCATTAGAAACTATAGAGGACATAAGTCAGGGGGATATAGTAAATTCAAAGTAATAAAAATAAAAGATGGTCAACCAAGAATTCTATGTCCAGCAAAACCATCCTTTAAAATGAAGGAAAATTTAAGACTTACCCAGATAAACAAAAACAGAGAGTTTGCCACTAGCAGATCTGTACTACTTGAAATACTAAAGGAAATCTGTCAGGGTGAAATTAAAGGACATTAGACAGTAACCAAGTGCACATGAAGAAACAGACTGGTAAAGGTAACTATATAAGTAAATATAAAAGACAGTATACATGTGTTTTTGTTTGTAAATTTTTTTCCCATGATCTATTTTACTTTATTTTTTAAAAAGATTTATCTATTTCTTTTAGAGAGAGAGAGAGAGCACAACAACAGGAGGAGAAACAGAGGGAGAGGGTGAAACTCTCAAGCAAACTCCTTTCTGAGCATGGGAACCTGATATGGGGCTCGATCTCATGACCCTGAGGTCATGACCTGAGCTGAAATCAAGAATTGGCCACTTAACCAACTAAGTCACCCAGGTGCCCCTCCCATGGTCTATTTTAAAACATAACTGTGTAACGTAATAATTACAAGCCTCCATTGATGCCTTTATAATGTATAAGTATGTAATTTGTATGACAATAATAGCACAAAATGGGGAGAGAATGAAGCTATACAGGAGCTAAGTTTTTTACAATATTGAAATCAAGGGGGTAATTATCAGAACTAGATTGTTACAAATTAATAAATTTATTGTTAATTTCCAGGGTAACCATTAAGAAAATAACTCAAAAAATATTAAAGAAACAAGAGAATTAAAATGGTGAATTAAAAAATATGTTTAACACAACAGAAGGCAGTAATGGAGGAATAAAAGAACAGAAAAGACATAAGACATCTAGAAAACAAATAACAAAATAGCTGTTGTAAGTTCTACCTTATGAGTAACTACATTAAATGTAAATAGATTAAACACGCAAGTGAGAAGATGGAGAGTGGCAGGATGAATTCAAAAATATCCAATTATATACTGTCTACAAAAGACACACTTCAGATTGAACGCCAAAGATAAGTTGAAAATGAGACAATGGAAAAAAGATACACACCATGCAAACAGTAATCAAAGGAGAAGTGTCTATACTAATAACAGAAAAATAGGTTTTCATGAAAAAGTGTTACTAGAGACAAAGAGAACATTTAAAAATGATAAAAGAGTCCATCTATCAAGAAGACATAAAAAGTATAAACATAGAGCTCCAAAATACATTAGGCAAAGACTTATAGAATTAAAGAGAAAAATAAACATTTCAACCATTATAGTTAAATATAAAATATCTCACTTTCAATAATGGAAAGAACGATTAGACAGAAGATCAACAAGGAAATAAAAATCTTGAACAACACCATAAACCAAATAGACCTAACAGATATCTTTGGAACACTAACCCCATAAAACAGCAGAATATATATTCTTTCCAAGTACACATGAAACAGTCTCCAGGACAGACCATAGGTAGGGATTGAAACCATATAAAATATATTCTTTGACCACAATGAATTGAAATTAGAAATCAGTAACTAGGAAATTTGGGAAATCCACTAGTACGTGTAAATTAAACAACACACTATTACATAATCAATGAGTCAAAGAAGAAATCACAAAGGGAATCAGAAGATATCTTGAGATGAACGAAAATGAAAACACGACATATGGAAGTTTATGGGATGCAGTGAAAGCAATGCTCAGAGGAAGATTTATAGCTATAAATGTGTACATTAAAAGAGAAAGATCTCCAATCAACAACCTAATCTTCTACCTTGTGACACCGAAAAAGACGGTCAGGCTAACCTCAGAGCAATGTTGACTACACTGTAATAAAACAACAACAACAACAACAAAAACAAGAGCAAGTAAAAAGAATAAAATAATAAGGACTAGAGTAAAAATTAATGAAATGAGAAATAGAAAAACAATAGAGAAAATTAACAAAATAAGTCAGTCAGAGAAAGACAAATGTCATATGATTTCACTCAGATATGGAATTTAAGAAACAAAACAGACTAACATGATCCACAGGAAGAGGAAAGGGAGAGTGACTGCTAATAGTTATCAGATTTCTTTTGGAGGTGCTGAAAATGTTCTGGAATTAGTTGCACAACTCTGTGAATAATCTAAAACCACCGAATTATACACCTTAAAAGAGAGAATTTTACAGTATGCAAGTCATTTCTCCAATAAAAAGAGTGTTATGACCATTTAGATTAGGTTTTTTTTCCAAAGTCAGCCCTACACCCAACATGAAGCTTGAACTCATGATCCCGAGATCAAGAGTCACATGTTCTACCGACTGAGCCAGCCAGGCACCCCTGTCACCCTGTCATGACCATTTAAAGAACAACCTAGAAGCATTTAGTTATAGCAGATATTTGTATGCCTATGACTCCACAAGCTCACTCCTGTCCATATACCTCTGGTAATCAGATCCATAGGGACATGTGCACGGGGATGTTTACTGTGTTGTTTTTGACAGCAGGATGTTAGAAATAATCTAAAAGTCCATGATTCGGGAAATGAATAAATGAAATGTGGTGGATGCATGCTATCAACCACCATGCAGCAGTTAGCTGCAATGAGCCAGATGGACATCTTGCACTCTAAATAGATCGTAGAAATAGTATTGAGCTAAAAAATAAAAAGAAACAGAACAAGACCCATAGCAAGTACCTTTTATGTAAATTAAAAATACATAAACACAATATATTCTTCAATGATGCATACAAATACAAGAATATAGCATCTTAGGATGGCTACCAGTGGCAGGAGAGAGGACTGGGAATAAAGATTCAGGATGAAGGGGGGAAGCAATAAAATAAAATAGAAGCAATGCCAAGGACATGCAAATGTGGATAATGTGCCATGACTGAGAAGTAGAAATAATTCACCTCTCTGGCCTTGAGGTCTGAGGAGAGAAACAGAAGGAGGGGGACAAGAAGGAAGGAAGGTTGGAGGGAGGAGAGGGGGGCAGAGAGAAGCTGACTCAAATATGCTCCACAATATTGAGTGTGATCTCTAGGCGGTGGGCGTGTGGTGGGGTTTATTTCTCCAGCTCCTCAAAAAATGGGAGGGGGTATATTTTTTTGTTTTAGAAGGTTAAGAAATGGTAAAAGTCTTAGATGGCTTTTGAGTGACATTTAAGGGCACCTTGGATTATAACCAGTACCATTCCCTTAGGTTGTTAAAGTGTATTTAAAATGACTGCCCTGTGACGTGTAACCCATCACTGCCTCTCTCCACTGTTATCAGATCTAGTCTAACATAAAATTGACATTTCGAGGACTCAGAGAGTCACCAGTGACCTGGATCCCCCTCAGCTGTAGTCAAATATTGTCATCCTGCTGAAAGAAAGACATCTGGTAAGTTTCTAGCTAGTCTTACAATAAGGCCATGTTTCCAAAGTCGGAAATCGGTTAAGAGAGGCTCTCCAGGATTTAATTCAAAACCAGTTGGAAGGAGATACGTTCGTTAGATTACTCCTTTCTGCCCGTGGACGCCGCCGAGCAAGCATCGCTAGAGTCTCCCCTCCCACCGCCGTCAGGTCTAAGTCAGAGTCTCCCAAAGAGCCTGAACAGCTGCGGAAGCTCTTCATCGGAGGTTTGAGCTTTGAAACAACCGATGAGGGTCTGAGGAGCCATTTTGAGCAATGGGGAATGCTTACGGACTGTGTGGTAATGAGAGATCCAAACACCAAGTGCTCCAGAGACTTTGGGTTTGTCACGTATGCTACTGTGGAGGAGTTGGATGCAGCCATGAACGCAAGGCCACACAAGGTGGATGGAAGAGTTGTGGAACCAAGGAGGGCTGTCTCGAGAGAAGATTCTCAAAGACCTGGTGCCCACTTAACTGTGAAAAAGATTTTTGTTGGTGGCATTAAAGAAGACACTGAAGAACATCATTTAAGAGATTACTTTGAACAGTATGGGAAAATTGAAGTGATCGCGATCATGACTGACCGAGGCATGGCAGAAAGAGAGGTTTTGCTTTTGTAACATCTGATGACCATGACTCTGTAGACAAGATTGTCATTCAAAAATACCATACTGTGAATGGCCACAACTGTGAGGTAAGGAAAGCCCTATCTAAGCAAGAGATGGCTAGTGCTTTAGCCAAAGAGGTCGAAGTAGTTCTGGAAACTTTGGTGGTTTTGGTGGGAATGACAACTTTCGTCGTGGAGGGAACTTCAGTGGGCAAGGTGGCTTTGGTGGCGGTCGAGGTGGTGGTGGATAAGGTGGCCGTGGGGATGGCTATAATGGATTTGGTAATGAGGGAAGCAGCTTTGGAGGTGGCGGAAGCTATAATGATTTTGGCCATTACAACAATCAATCCTCAAATTTTGGACCCATGAAAAGAGGACATTTTGGAGGCAGAAGCTCTGGCCCCTATGGTGGTGCAGGCCAATACTTTGCCAAACCACAAAGCGAGGGTGGCTGTGGTGGTTCCCGCAGCAGCAGTAGCTATGGCAGTGGCAGAAGGTTTTAATTACTGTCAGGAAACAAAGCTCAGCAGGAGAGGAGAGCCAGAGAAGTGACAGGGAAGCTACAGCTTACAAAAGATTTGTGAACTCAGCCAAGCACAGTGGTGGCAGGGCCTAGCTGCTATAGAGAAGACATGTTTTAGACAGTACTCATGTGTATGGGCAAAAAACTCGAGGACTGTATTTGTGACTAATTGTATAACAGGTTATTTTAGTTCTGTTCTGTGGAAAGTGTAAAGCATTCCAACGAAGGGTTTTAATGTAGATTCTTTTTTTTTTTTTGCACCCATGCTGTTGATTGCTAAATGTAATAGTCTGATCATGATGCTGAATAAATGTGTCTTTAAAAAAAAAACAAACCAGTTGGAAGAGCTGGATGGGATTAGCAAGTGTCAGGAATCTTGGAAATTCTCTCGGAGGACATCTTGTACATTGCTTGGCTCTCTGCTGGGGCATCACAGTAACCACCAACATCGCTGGGGTCCTCCTGTTACTACTTACAGATTCTACTCGGACCTCAGGTCCGATACCACCAGTTTTAGTGCTGGAGGGTATGTAAGGATCCCTGGATTTGGTACTTTCTAAGATCTCACTTTGTCAGCTTTGTGCCCGGTTCTATGAATTGGTACCCAGCTCCTTGCTACTATAATTCTATTTCATTTCCCTTTCTGATGCCCCAGTTCCCCCTTGCTTCTCCCAGCCCTGCTCCCTAACGCTAGACCTCATGACTTCTTAGTGTTGACTGGCTTTCTACCCCATCCTGGCAGAGCTAAATAACTTCTAATTCTGGCCTCACCTACTACTGGGTTGACAGACCTATAACAGGATGGCAGACCTATGCAAATTATGGCAGGAGCAAGAGTGACCCCAATGGGTCTCTAATGGAGGTTGGAGCCCCAGATGAGTTGAGCCTCATGAAACATGCTAGGAACACAAAAGGTATGAGTTGGGCACAGGGGTGGGGGACAGACTTTAATCAATGTTTTGAGCAGGAATTAAAAAAAAGGATAGGCCCACAGCTTCGGACAGATGGTTAATGTTAACAGATGGCAGATAGAAAGAAGCACTATTTTTATTTTTGCTATATTCTTCAACACAGGCCATAAAACTAGGGATAGGCATATATTATTCAAATTTTCAGAGAAGTGCAAAGAAAAGAGGTCAATTTTAGAAACTACAGATTGAGTAACAACTTATTGTTACAATAATAAAATAGGAACAATAATGAAACCCAACATGTATTGAAGTATTACACGATCAGCATGGTGCTAAACGTTTTCCATACAGTATCTCATTTTAATCATCACATCAAACCCCTAAAGAAAGTATTGTTATCCTCATTTTATGGCTGAAACTGAGGCTCAGAGAAGCTGAACAACTTGGCTTAGTTCACAATTAAAAATAGCCAGGCTTTCAACCCAGGTGTGTTTAACGCCAAACCTGTGCTGTTCAAATTCTAAAACAAATTGTTTCTGACTGTGTAGAAAATAGTGTGGTCTCTGTTAAGAACCTACGTGAGTTGATTAAGAGCAAACCATTGTCAGACTAAATTGGAACCACTTTATTGGAAAGTTATACCCACAAAGTTCAGGGAAGGCAAATGCTCTGCGATGTCGTTGAGAAGAACAAAAGAAGAAAAGCAGCTTAGTGAACGACAGACTACACACACTTGTAGCTGGAATGATCACTTCCTAAAAGTGTCTCCCAATCAGTAGAACAAACATACTCATCAGGAAGTCTTCAGTGCCCGGCTGAAGGATCCTGGATTTGCCTGGTCCCATTCAATAATTTTATCATGATGATTTGAATAAGATATGTATAGTCTGTTTCTCAGAGTGCAGAGGGCACAAGAGATCGTTATTATCTTAGATAAGAGTGCAAAATTTTTTTTCCAAAAATCTCATCGAGCTGGAATGATGAGTCACAACAAACAAGAGGAAAATTATAAAGGAAAAAGATATAAAATCTTTTATTTGGGTCCCTAACACCTTTTAGGAAGACATTGGAGAGAAGTAGCCAAACAGCCATCCTAGAGATGTATAGTTAGCTACACATTCAATCTGATGATACGATTGTTAAATGTAAAGTAAGTCCAGAACAGTATTAATAGGGTCAGGATAAACAGACACTATGCCTTCCATCCTTGGCATTGGACAACCAGTTTGGGTTCTGGAAATATTTTTTGAGTGGTTTGTTTCAGTTATCGGTATAAAACAAACCGCTCAAACTTAGTAGCTTAATAAATTTTATCCTTATCTCTCATGATTCTGTGTGTTGACTGGTCTCAGTTGTGTGGCTCTTCTCTTGATTTTGCTCGGAAACTCTCTTACAGTTGTGGTCAGTTGGCAGCTGGGGCTGAAGTACTCTAGAGGCCCTTGGGCGGGAACACTCAAGATGGTCTCGTCACTCCTAGAGCTGACGCCTCTGTTCTCCAGATGGCATCTCATCTTCCCAGGTCTTTCCTCCCCAGCAGGGCAGCCAGACTTCTTACATGTTGGCTAGCTTCCAAGGACACAAAGACACTAGGTGTCAGGCTTTCTTAAGGCTTAGGACCAAACCTGGCCCAGTCACTTCTGCCCATCCAATGTCGGTCAGAGGACAGCCAAAACTCAGGATGGGAGGGACGACACAAGGACACAAATACCAGGAGACGTTATTCACTGGAGGCCATCTTTGGAGTCCACTGGAGCAGGACAATGAGGTTTATAATGAATTTTAAAATTTATATATAACATGAAAGATAAATACATTTAGGGATTTTAGCACAGTCATTATGTTTTTTTTTTTAAAGATTTTATTTTTTGACAGAGAGAGAGACGGCGAGAGAGGGAACACAAGCAGGGGGAGTGGGAGAGGGAGAAGCAGGCTTCCCGCCGAGCAGGGAGCCCGATGCGGGGCTCGATCCCAGGACCCTGGGATCATGACCTGAGCCGAAGGCAGACGCTTAAAGACTGAGCCACCCAAGTGCCCCCAGACATAATGTTTTATAAGTTCACAAGGGTTGTTTCCAAATTTTGGGAGGACTGTGTACAGAAGATGGCTTGTATAGCTCCAAGGAACAAGATTAGGACCGGAGGTAGGTTTCAGCTCAATTGCTAAGTATCCAATTGTAAGGGGTGTGGAGAGAAGCCTCTGTCAAAGCACGAAGTCATACTAGATAGCCTCCAAGGCCCCCTTCAACCTCAAAATCTAAGTTTCTAATTACATGCTTCCTCCTGCTAATTATTTCTTAGTATATTAGTTCTATCTCCTCAGCCAGATTTTAGATTGAAGAAGCTGGACAAAAAGAGAAATAGAAGATTTCTGGACTAGCTTCTAGTGTTAGCTCTACCAGCAGTTAGCTGCTGTATAACTTTGGGAAAATCATTTAATGCCCCTGGGCCTCAATTTCTTCAACTGGAAAAGGAGGGCTTTGGATTGTAACTTCCCTCCCAGTGCAAAGTGAGGATAATAAAGAGCAACTTCGATTGGGTTACTTTAAGAATAAAGTGGAGGGGCACCTGGGTGGCTCAGTCAGTTAAGCAGCTGCCTTCAGCTCAGGTCATGATCCCAGGGTCCTGGGATCGAGGCCTGCATCGGGCTCCCTGCTCAACAGGAGCCTGCATCTCCCTCTGCCTGCTCTGCCTGCCGCTCCCCCTGCCTGTGCTCTCCCTCTCTCTATCTCTGTCAAATAAATAAATAAAATATTAAAAAAAAGAATAAAGTAGAAATGAAGCTAGATAAAGTACTTTAGAGAGTGAGTGGCCTATTGTCTGTGCTTAATAAATATTAGCTCTTGTTATTTCCATGGTGATGATGATGATGGTGGTGATGATTCTATGATTTCCACGTATACAATAAAATCTTGAATTACTTTAGACCTTCACTTCTTTTGCTCTGCTGAATGGCTATCAGGAAGTAACTTATAATTATTACTGATCTAAGTTTTCTCAGCGGGTAACCAGGTGCCCACCATGACCTTGGAAAGGGCAAACCTTTGATTAGTAATTGAAATGAACCTGAAATGGTTTGGGCAAAAAATGTGTTCTCTTGCTCCATGTCAGCAGAGGGAGCCAAAGAAAAGGAACAAATCCTTTCCCAGATTAGGTGCCAAACAGTGAGACAGATCAGGGGCTTTTAAGAGAAGTATCTTTAATCACATTCTCCACCCTCATTTTATAGATTGTGAAACAGGCCAATGGAGGAAAGGGGACTTCCTAAGGTTACCAACTAATAAGTGGTAAGATTCTCAGAAAAGCAAGCCTGTGTTCTCTCAGTCCTGGTTCCTGGGTCTTTGACTCATGGTCCTTCTTAGGCTACCATATTGCTTTCTTGCTCTTCAAGGAAATCAGCTGCAGATAACTGCAACTTCAGGGTTCTCTTTTGCCTAACTTATCTGATAATGTAGTCTTTGGGTTCAAATCCTGACTCTGCTCCTTACTAACCGTGTGACCATGGGCAAGTTACACAGCCTCTCCAGGATTCAGAATCAGATTTTTTTAAGTGGTTATAATAATTACACTTGTTTCAAAGGGTTTTGGGGAGGAGCAAATGAAATAATGTAATATAAAATGCCTCATAAGGCATTTCACGCCTTGAATGCATGAGGTGCCTTAATAGATAGAGGTACCCATTTTTGTCAAAATAATTTTATCTAAGTGAATTGAAAATGGATAATGTAGGTCCCAAACTCAGATGCTTCCAGGAGCTAGCCATTTAAATAAAGCTGTCTGGATATATAACAACAGGGACTTCTAGGGACTGTGGCAAACCACAGAGTTCATGGCCACGGGAGACAACATTTACCGGGAGCAAAATTCAAGCCCACTGTTGTCAGATCTTCCGACACGCTGAGAGAAATTGGAAATCTGGATTTTTATGTGCAAATTTCTGATTTTCAAAAATATTGTACAGGCCAAATAAAATCCAGGCCAGCAGCTTGTTATTTTAAAGTTAATTTTAGAGCGCCATATGCAGCAGACTCACAACACACTAGAATTGAGGAACTCAGCCCAATAAATGCAGGAGAAGATATTATGTCTCTCATTTGGAGTGCCAATAATATGAACCCACAGGAATGTTTTTCCAAGGACCTTACTCAGCAAACACACTGAACCCCCGAGGATTATTTTGCAATCTCTAGAATATCCTCCAGCTTTTCTTGGTAACTTCAGATTTTCTGCCCACTCCATGGCTGATGCCATTTGAGTTGCCAGAGTCTTCCAGCCTGACTATGAATTATACATTCCACACTGATATAGTTTTTTCTTTACAAGGTAGAAAATAACATTTCACAATTTTATACATAACATTCATTTTTATTTAACAGCTACCTTCATTAGATATTCATTGAAAAGAGGCTCATTGTAAGCAACAACTAGGTGGGGGGAAAGGGGTTGAGTATCTAGAATTTTGTATACCAAACTTCCAATACACATGAAGAATAGCAATCATTTTGTTCCAGTAAACAACAACAAAATAAACTGTAGGCACATCAGAATAGGAAGGAGAAGATGTAATGGTAAATAAAAATGGAAAAAAAGGGGAGGCATCAACTAGCCTAGTAGTTGGAGCCAAACTGATTAAAGATCCTTGAGTTGTTTTCACTCTTCCACCTTAGCAGGCTTCAGCCCCATGCCTGATTTCCAGAGTATCTCCACCACTATCTCCCTTCCTCTGGGAGAAGAAAGGCTGATTGGGAAAAGTTTCTTTTTCATGGTTTCACCCACTTGCAAAATGTACTCAGCCTGGTAGTTTTATTTATAGGTTGGTACATTTCGGTGCATTTCAAGCTACCTTTCTGGAGACTGTGGGAAGATAGTGCCCTGAGTATAACCTTTTGTTTAAAACGGAGGTTTCCAATTAGCATGCCAAATGTGATCATGTTGACTTGGTTATATTAGAATTTGTTTCAATACTGCAAAGAAGCTGTTTAAAAACCAACCCGGGAATATTACGAACCAGTGCTGGGCCAGGACAGTGGGAGTGGCACCAAGTTAATGAAACAAGGAGACGGTGAGGACCTGGGGGCTGGGCTGGGGGCTGAGTGAGACCACCCAGGAGAGGGCCGGGGCGTCGTCCTGTGGTCCAGGGGAGAGGCACAGGTCTAGGGAGCAGGGGAAACCAAGGCCCTAGGGAGACAGACAACATGCCCTGCTCTCCCCCACTCATTTTAATATGGAAAAGCCAGTGTGATGCTAGAAGAGATTAAAAAGAATTTTACATGAAAACGTGAGTCTAATTTTCACGAGACAGCGAAGAGCAGTGGAAATAACACTGGAGGCTGAGCCCTCCTGCTTGCTGACTCTGGGGCCTCGGGCAAGCGGCTTTACCTGCGTGGGTTTTCATTTTACAACTCACAAAAGGAAAAATTTAGAAGATAAAAATCGAAGGATTCTTCCAAGTCTTATACAGTCAGGCATTTTCCCCCAGCATTTTATTGGGAAAAATTTCAAGTCTACAGAAAGGAATCGAACTAACATCCATATACTCGTCATCTTGGTTCTCAACATTTTGCTGTTTGCTTTAATTTTCTGTTTCTGTCTGTCTGTTTCTAACCATCTAGCAACCATCTGTCCTCCCATATAACCACAATATCACAGTCACATCTAAGAAAAATGACAATAATTCCATATACTCTAATATCTAACTTGTATTCATATTTCTAATTATACCAAGTTCTTGCACTCAATTAGGTTTTTTATTTTTTAGCCTTTAACATTTTAAGATACTGAACTGTTTCTTTTTTTTTAATTTATTTACATTTACTTTCGGAGCAGTCCAGTTATTTTAAAGAACACTTCACACTTTTTGGACACAGCCGTTTCCTCGTCGTGAAATCTTTTTTTTTTTTAAAGAATTTATTTATTTATTTATTTATTTGACAGAGAGGGACACCAGTGAGAGAGGGAACACAAGCAGGGGGAGTGGGAGAGGGAGAAGCAGGCTTCCCGCGGAGCAGGGAGCCCGATGTGGGGCTCGATCCCAGGACCCTGAGACCATGACCCGAGCCGAAGGCAGATGCTCAACGACTGAGCCACCCAGGCGCCCCCTCGTCGTGAAATCTTGGGTGTTCCTCTATCCCGATGTTTTCTGTAGGCTGGAAGTTAGGTCTGGTGACTTAGCCGATTCAGGTCAACACCTCTGGCAAGAATGCTTCTGGGGCAACTTTGTGTTCTTCACATGGATTCGCACCAGAAGCCCTTTCATGTCAGGCTGTCCCAGTGTTCGTGATGGTAAGTTTGATCCCTTGGTTAAGGTGGTGACGGCCAGGTCTCCCCAGGGTAAAGGCGCGTTTTCTCCTCCTTTGTCGTTCGTAATCTGTGGGATAACGCTTTGATGTCCTATGAACAAACCTCTCACCCGACTATTTTAGCACCATCAGGATCCTTACCTGAATCCTTTATTATGTTGGGTTTGCGGGGATTGCCCATTTTACCCTCCCTTCTATATTTATTAGCTAGCATTCTTCTGTAAAGATGAACTTCCCTTTTATTTTTTCTTCTCTCTCTTCCTCTCTCTGTCTCTCCCTCTGTCTGTCTGTCTCTCTCTCTCTCTCTTCCACTGCGTGTGTGTTTCTCTCTGGCTCCCCCCGTCGTCCATTTTTCCTTCTTCCTCTCCTTCATATTACTATAGTCTCATGAATTTCCTTTATATTTAATTTGTAATCAGTTACTCTCTTTATTCTTTTTGATGTCCAAATGGTCCCAAACTTGGCTAGGGGGAGCCCCTTTAAGATGGATCTTGTATCCTTTTCATAAGAACACACTGGTTTTTGAGTTCCTCCTTGCTATCCAGCAATATAAACTATTTCTGATTCACTTCACATTTGCCCTCCCTGGATCTGAATTCAACCATTCTCCAAGGAGTCCTGTTTCCTTTTAATGGAGAATGATATTCACATCAAGAGCTGGGCAAGTGAGTATGCTCATTGCAACTAAATGTCCTTACTTATAAGTCTTTTCAAGTGAACAGAGCTAGGAAATGTATGTATATAATATACACATACTATTTATTCAAGAATTCATATATTCACATTTAATACAGAAGCTTTTTAAAAATTATTTTATTTTCTATTTTCATTTATTTTAAGTTTTGATTTAAAATCTTGATTCCTAATAATATTTAAAGTTTTGATTCCTAATAATATTACTATATCTACTTCTTTCCTTTTTCCTACAGTATTTATATATAGTTTCAAAGTTATAGTGCTAACATTCCTAATACCCAATAAACATACTAAAGCTTTAGATGCCACTGAATTCTTTTTGTTCTTAGAATATATCCCACTAAGGGAGGGTCAGCCAGGGTCCTCATATCAAAATTCACTTGAATCAGTTCTTTTCTCTGTGTGGTTATTTTATCAGTACAACATACAGCTAGATTCATTTGTTTTTTGTTGCATTCCAGTTTAGATTTGCTTCTTTCTGTCCCCTTCAATTTACTTTTTCAAGTGTCTAAGACACTCACATGTCCCCATACTTAGTCCTTCCACCTCAGTCGCACTTCTCCCCCTTGTAGGTTTTAATTTCTGATTTATTCTTCCTGTGTTTCTTTTTGCAAGACACACACACACACACACACACTTTCCGTTCTTTCTGCACGAAGGATATCCGACTGTATACATTCTTGTACCTTGCTTCTTTTACTCAACAATATTTCTAAAAGTTACTGCAAATCCACTCATAAAGATCTTCATCATTCTTTTTCATGTATCACCAGGTATTTTCAGAGGCTTATTTATAAAACGAGACATCGGGAAGCAAGAACCAAAAAGTACCTGACACCATGATGGAAGATTTTAAAATTGAAAACTGACTTTGAGATCCAGTGAGCCAATTTCCCCACTTTATAGTTGTGGGCACTGAGGCTAGAGGGGGGAAATGACCTTCCCCCACATTTCTTTCTACACTGTATTATGTGACCCGAATCAGAGTGGTTATCTTTTAACATGTGGCTATTTTAGCTGCAAGGATCGGCCAAGGGATGAACATACGACCTGATCCAAGCCACTGAGAGTACCTTCTAGGGGTTGTGAAAGTTAGAACTAAGGGCGGGGGGCTGGGGGAGTCTTTTCCTCTCTGGTAGCAAAGCTCTGAGCATCAGAGCCTGAAGCTGCTGGTAGCCAGATCCCCTACTGAGCGGAGAAAGTTTATCTGTACTCGGAAAACATAAAGGCAACATGTAATGATCAAGAGAGGGACCTGACGGGGCTTGAGTCCCTGTGCATCATAGGCCAGCTCCACCTTCACCCTTCCCACACTGGGAACTGAAAAATGACGTGACCATCAGTGGACTAACTTGCCTCCCTAAAAGGTGGGGGTGATGATACCTGGCAATAATTGTAGTACCCAAAGAACGTAGAGTTAGAAAATAGCCCGGCACAAGAACAACAGGGAAAGAGGGGGTGTCCAAGTAAGAGTTTCTGCCGTGCTCCATAGTTCATTGGTTCGAAATGCAGACTGTAGCTGGAGAACTGTTTCCCCTTCCCACTCCACGCCAGCCCTTTACTCACCGGCAATGTCGGGGAGTCCAGACAACGCCTTGGTCTCTCCCCCAGAGGGGCTACCCACAGAAAGGAGTTTGCCGGTTTCCCCTGTCCGACCTCCCCACCCTACTTCCACTTTGCTAACTACTTACCAAGCAGGCTTCGAGAGCCAGGAGGGTTTCAATTGTCTATGCCCTTCACAACAGTGACCTTTGAGTTAACTCAAAGTTGGTTGTCTACATAGTCTGTTTCATCGAACAATCACCAATCTCCCATTGCCTGCCCCAGTTCTGGGGGAAGTGGGGGTTTCATCTTTTACAAACTACGGATATTGCTTGCTTGCTTTTTCCAGAAGGGGGACAAAGGTTTAGCCTAGCCTTAAGTCCCAGAGGAAGCAGAGCTTTGTTTCCATGGTTTTGATTTGAAAAATCACCCTACCCCTTCCCACCCCCGCCCCATTGAGTCACCCAGTGGTGCTGTTCAAAAAAGATCCCACCAAAAGCTTCCACATCCCGGGGCCTTTGCACTTCTAACAAATGAAGGGTCTTCTGGCCATCATACCCTGGTTCTTCCTAGACAAGGGGCATAACTCCATTTGGGTAAGTCACTGCTGGGGGCTTGAGCATGGGCATTTTCCTAGTGATGAGACCTCAAAATTCTCCAGGATTTGAGGTGAAATGTTGACCACTGCCTGCAGGAAGATCATAAAGAAGTGGAAAACACCACTTTAAACATCAAACCCTCGATTATAATATTAATTTGCAAAACCAATTCCATGAGCTTCAACTTCTGCATCCATAAGATGACGAAAAAGAATGCCTACCTCACACGGATGTTCTGCTCAGGGAATGCTGATTAAGTGAATCACTGAACTAATTAATTTGCTGAATAGAGGCATCAGAGTTCTGGGTTGCAAGCAATAGAAACTCAATAGAACTTACTTAAAGGGAAAGGGAATCTACAGACAAGACACCAGGAAGCTCACAGAACTGGCCAGAAGCAGAAGAGCCAGCCCGAGAGTGTGGGAACCAGAAGACACGAAGGTCTTGCAAACAGACCCCTGGGTCTGTCCCCTGGGTTACGATGTGCCCCACTGCTGCTGGCCCTTCAACACCATGTCACCCCGCTCACCCAGTGCTACTCTCCTGCGGGAAAAACAAAAATCGAAATAGGTCCCATTCAACCTGTCTGGGTCTCCTAGCTTCACCGCATAATGCTTGAAAAATGGCTGAATGTAGCCATGTGAAGGAATTACTGCAATTTTGAAATGACCATTTCTTCCACATCCTAGGAATTCATTTCAAGTTGAGTCTATACCTGCATATCTGCTTCTGCCAGGGACTTGAGCACTTCTTCAGTCAAAAAAAAAATGATGGAGGGACAGACATGTCAATGGACAGACAGATAAGCAAAAAGATAATCTCATTTAAAAAATAGCTGAAGGAAAATATGTCTCAGGCATCTGACATAAGCAAGTGAGGACATTTGGACAATGACTTCTACTCTAAGCTTTCTGGCACCCAGAACTTGGAGGAAAATGTGATGGATTATGTGGTTTTAATTTGCCTTTTCACACCAGAATTTTCTCTATAGAGACAAAATGTTTTCTGGCAATAATCTCATGCAGAAGATTTTCATTTGGGTTTGACATGAAAGGTGTTACATGAGCTAGTAGACAGTATTGCCAGTTACGGTTTCACAAACCCAGAAAGGTTTTTGAAATGGATGAACCTCACGTGAAATATTTTCTGAAGGCCCACTGTATCTTGGAACTGTTTCCGACAGCCCCCTAGGGACAGGGCCCACGTGCGTTGGCTCCTCCAAGGTCGGGCCCCCCGCCCCCTGACATGCAGCCTGCTGGGTCTGGAAGTCTACCTGCAGTGGGCCTACCCTTTCCCAGGTCAGATGTGCAAAACCAATCTCCAAACATGGCCCCAAGGTGTGGCAGGTCCTCCGTGGGCTTAGGCCTCAGACTTCAGATAGGAGAGGGCAGACTGCCCCTTCGTTCCGGAAGGCTTAAAACCCAATGTGTTTTCTTGCCCAGATAGCATAGCCTTAGCAGCAGGAGTATCTGCAGATGGAAAGGCTTTTTTTCTTCTTTTGTCTTTCTTTTTCCACAAGGAGTTCAGTGGCTGCCCCAACTCCCATACCATAACAGAACCTCTGTTACCTGGGACGCAGTCTGCCAGCAACGTGGAGGCTTGTCACTCCACTGCGTCACCGTGGGTGGGAAGGGCATAGAAGCCAAGAGGTAAGCCCTACATCTTTACATTACACAGGAGAGAGTTGCGGGAGGCACTGAGAGCCTGAAAACCGCAGTGAGTTTGAATGCTGATAAAAATGACCAAAATGCTGGAAACCTCAACTTCATTTCAAAAAAATGTTTGAGACAGGTGGGTTTTTTTTTTTTTCCATTTTAGGAAGAGATCAAGATGACGGCACAAATAAAATCAGGTTAGTGAGATGAAGTGTGTCATCAAAGTGGGTTTCCAGAAATGCATGCCACATGACCCCATCCATACAAGCCGGCTGAGCCCTGCCTGAAGAGCAAGCCGGCTCTCTGGGCGGCTGTGCGGAGAGATGGGCTAGGCTGAGGTGTGGAGAAGGGGCCCCGACCCCGAGCTGGAGAAGGAACAGCAGAGGCCTGGATGGACAGACGGCGTTCACCTTTCTTGGAAAGGACCATGTTTTCTTATACTCCATCTTCAACAGACTGAACTCTACTTCCTCAGGAGCAGGTGTAGACCTTACCGTCCCGGATGCTTTCCCTGCTGCAGCCCCGTACCCCCCACCCCCACTTGACCACCCCCCACCCGGACCCCATCCCTCTGGGCTCCCAGAACACTTCTCACACCTTTCATTCAGTGAGGCCAGATGCCTGCTTCTTACTGAAGGAACATCAGTCACAAGAGCACATGCAAGAGAAGATAAAGTATTTATGCTCGCTCCCCCCTCCCCCTTAACGGGGAAGAGGGACAGGGAGATACAGGAGTCTCCTCTCCCTGGAATCAGATTGTTCCTAAAACTAGACCTGAAGTTGTCATTATTTCACTCAGGCCAGAGGACCTAGATGGAGGGTGGGATGGGGGGGGCCAGGCCTCCCGTCTTCTTGCCCCCATGCCCCATACTCCTCCCATTTCCAATTACCTCTAGTTGTTCCCTCTGTGGCAACAAGGCCAGGTCCCACCCACACTCGTCATGGCTCCCCCACCCCCCAGAACCCCACAACCAGTCTAGGCCCAGTGTCCCTTCTCCTCTGGTGCAGGTGACTTTCATCTGGTGTGGGGACAGAGAGCCTAGGGGCATGGGCAGAGAGTGTGAAGGGCTTGTGGGAGGGCCAGGACACTGAGAGGGAATCAGAATTCCTGGGGATATTCCAGGGAAACTCAGTCCTGGCAGCCAGGGGCTAGGAAGTAAAATCTGGAAACTTTGTCTTCAATTTACAAGTGATGGTAATGCCACTGAGACTAACATCTGGATAACAGAGCATTTGCATGCGTGCACGCGTGCGCGCACACACACACACACACAGAGTATTTGACTCTTACACCAAACTGATGACATACATAATTATTATCTCAACCTTACAGACCCGGAAACCCAGCCCTAGGGAAGTGAAATGACTTCCCCCAAAAAGGAGCAAAACGCGTAAGTGAGGTTTGAGTCTTCTGCTCCCACAAAGTATGTTGATGATAAAACAATCCATGAACTTTAGCAATTATTTCACATGCTGAAGAATTAACAAAATAAACAGAGAAAACATAACACAAAGCGGGGGTGGGGGGGATTTACCTGTGTAAAAGCAATTACAATTAAGTCCCCCAGTGTGAACTAAATAACTGTCAAACTCAATGTGATAATGGTTATAATGAACCATGTCTGATTAATAAATTTCTTAGATCTTATTTGATTATTATAATCTAAGATCTATACACTTATGATATTTTCACAAATTATGCACTTCACAATGTCAGCTTATAATGTTCTTATATTCCGTAACAGATTAAGGTAATCGATTATTTTATAAGGTTTCACAGGCTTATCGTACTTCACAGGGTAAGATATAAAGCAAATATAAAAACTTGTCTTTGCTTCACATTGACCTTGCATTCCAAACAGGAAGGACCACAGTATCATATGAGACCAATTGGTATCTTTACAATTTGGCTTTTAAGATTCAATTCCTAAAAGGAAGGCTCTCAGCACACACAAAAATGAAGTTAGGGTGCGTGGTCAAGACTGAATTTACGTACACCGCCACCAGGTGGAGGCAGAGTGCCATGGGTTGTGGAGTCGCCCAGGGTCGCTGGAGAGTTTGCTAAAATTACAGATTATGGTTCTAGGTTCAAGCCCTAGAGATTTAAAATCATACATGTTTCTATTTCCTATTTATTAGAAACATTTGCTGAAATAGCAAAATGCAAACAAACTATTAACAAACATTTAAAATAGCACTTTAGAGGGGTTTTATAAATGAGAAGTACAGTTTCATTTTCCCCTTTACCTCTTAAGGTTCCTTTTCTCACACATACTTTCCAAAAAAATTATTGGCTCCTCCTTATGTTGCTTTCATGAGAAACCCCTCAAATCTCTGGATTGTTTGGCAAAAACTTCCAAAGCGCCGTTTCAGGCTATGACCTATCTCCCTGTCTCCCAGCTAGCGCAAGAACAAATGGTGAAGGACATTTGGAGGGTGGTGATGAGGAAGGCAATGGAGAGTGACCAGCTGTCCTGGTTTGTCCTAATCCGTCCCAGGAAAGCCCCTCAGTCCCAGGAAAACCAAAAAATAGATATAATTTCCGTTTCAGACTCTCTGCTCAAGGACCTTTATTTCTTTCCACTGGGGAAAAAAAGGCAAAATAACCCCACCCTTGGCTGAACCCTGCAAATCCCAGGTAGGAAAGCCTTCCTTTAGCGTGAGTCTTTGCTGCTGGGTCAGGGGATATGCTTTACGTTTTACACAGAGGCAGGCTGCACAGAGATGTACAGATGTGTGTGGTGGGCCAACCATGTCATGTAAATAGAGCCTTTAAGAAGTCTCTGATGAGGCCACCCGGCCAGGTGGAAGGGAAGCAGGAAGGAAATCAGCTCCAGCTGACAAAAGATGGGATGCTGGAGCAACCATTGGAGGCTCCCGGAAAGGATATATTTAGCTCAGCTCTGTTAATAGCCGACCCCCTTGGATCTCCTCGGGAATGGATCAGGGAGAGTTCTTGACAGTGAATCGGGAGTGAAATAACACAGACAGGTTTATAACTGGAAAAGAAGAATCTCTTCAAGGAAATGACCTAAAAAAGGATGACTCGAGGGGGATTTGATGAAAATGTTCATGGTATTTTGTGAATTGCTTTCCTGTGCAGTTTATGTTCATTATATTCATTTCCTGTAGTCTTTCATGGAATTGGTTCCATCTTAATTTTGCTTTTCTTTTGGACAAGAATTCTCTGTCCAGTTTGTGTTCTTGGGCACCTGGTACTAACAAACCCTTCTCCATACACCTGTCACCTACCAGCACCTATTAATGAGGAAACGTTCTTTAAAAATGGAGATTTGGTAAGAATTACCTTCAAACCCTGCAAAGAAGAACCCAGAGATGCTGACCGTGGAGGCAACATCACAGTAGGACGGCAGGGCCATCTCGCCCCGAGGCCCCCAGTGGGTACAGACAATGAACAATGGCAACACAATGGCACAAACACTATTGGAACAACACATTTATTTATTAAATCTGAGGCTGGGAAACTGAAGACAGCTGAGAAATATGGTTGAGTTCCTAACTTGGCGATGAATAAGCAGGCTCTAGTTTATAATTGCACGGGTGTGAGACTGCCATATGTTATGTAAATAGCTGTGGGGCCGTTTAAGAAAAGAAATGGTGTGAAGACAAAGTTCTTTTGTACTACTGACTGAGGCCTACCTGATCTTCAGGGAATAAAAGAAAGGTCACCTGGATAGAGTTGCCAGATAAAATACAGGATGCCCGGTTCCTTTTAAATATCAGATAAACAATGAAAATGTTTTGGTATAAGTATGTCCCGAATACTGTATAGGACATACTTATACTAAAAGTCCTATCCGTTGTTTACCTGAAGTTCAAATTTAACTGGATTTTTATTTGTTGAATTTGGTAACCTTAAGCCTGGGAACAAAAGGAAAGACCTGCGAGATGGGAGTGTTGTAGGTAAGATGTTAGGGTTTGAAGCCGAAGGCCAAGAAAGAATTCCTGAGATGTCTTTGGTGCAAAAAGGTGGTTTCATGAAAGCGCCGGGACAGGACCCGTGGGCAGAAAGAGCTGCTCTGGGGTTGTGAGGAGTGGCCCATTATGTACCTTCAAGTTGGGAGGGGGTTAGGGATAGCAGGTAAGTCTCTAAGGAATTTTGGGAGCAAGGTTTTCAGGACCTTGCGGGGGCTAGTTATTGTTAGGAAAATGTCATTTATTGCCGTCTAAGAAAACCTTAGTCATGAGACCCTTCAGATGTTTATCGGTGGGCCATATGCTTGGGGGATGATTGCCAACATGTATCTTGAGGGTAGAGATAAAGGAGGTTCCCAAAGGAATTTTTATGTTAAAGCAGACTTACAGGATCCTGGAGGGTCCAGCTAAGATTGCCTTTTGCCCTCAGTAAAGTGTCAACATCAAGGCAGTTGAGTCCCTAGAGGAATGTCACTCTGCCTGTTTCAAGGACTCGTCAATGCGCTGTAGGTAGTAAGGAAATTTAATAATTTCTCTTCTGCCTTTGTTTCCCACATCAGGAGGGGAGTGTTGTCAGTAAGACAAAGGAACAGGAAGTTGGACAAACATCAGTTTGCCCAAGAGGAGCAGCTCCATCATCAGAGAGCCCAGGAGTGTGGAGAAGAAGTGTTGGATTCCACACAGAAGCTCCCAAGAGCCCCTCCAAAAAGTGTCAACGTTTTCTGGCTTGCTGGTTTCTGCTGGAGTGAATGATCAGGCATTGAAAACTATTTCATTGGCCGTGTTGGGGCATATAACGTTCCCTTTTAAGTGGTGGAAGGCCGGCCTTTCAAAAGAGGTGATAAAGTTCTTCTGACTAAAGACCCACTCAAAGGAAAGGAATGGGGAGTGGGCGGAAGGATGAAAGAACAGGAGGGAATAATGGAAAGAGACTGCAGCTGATTTCTAGAAGGTGGGGAGCAGGTGGGTGGAGAAGTAAGCAGGTGGAGCTTGCAGGGGGACCTAAATTCAGAGCGGCCAGGCAGGCCGGAGGAAAGGAAGAGGGCTTTGTCATCAAAGAGTGGAAACCTACAACCCCTGGCTCGCACCAGCATCTGGCAGAGCGTCCCTGGCCAGGGGGTCTGTGCCGGAACTGAACAGGAGAGGGATCAGCCTTAGAAACCGCTGAGGACAGGAGCAAGTCATCTGGGCTGAAAATAGTAGGAGTGATTGAAAGTCTGCAGAGGGAGTGATTGGGACCCAGACATCTTCCTCTGCCATCTGCCGGGGACACTGAGTGCGGGCCCAACCCTAACCCCAGCCAGGGGAGAAGTTTCCTCCCCAGAGAAAGGGAATGGCCTCAGAGGAAGGACCTTCATGTGCCTCCCTCCCTCTGCCCCCGTACACAAACATAACTCACAGGACTTCCAATCAGTTTATTTATGCCACAATCTTAAACATAATCAGACAACCAAGGATCATCAACCATTGGAGGAAATTTCCTACCCTTCCCGGGAAGCCCCCCTCCCCTACTTGAAAATCACCAAAATAGGGAAACAACAACAACAACAACAACGACTATGTGAGGGGCGCCTGGGTGGCTCAGTCGGTTAAGCGTCTGCCTTCAGCTCAGGTCATGATCCCAGGGTCCTGGGATCGAGCACCGCACTGGGTTCCCTGCTCAGTGGGGAGTCTGTTTCTCCTCTCCCTCTGCCCCTACCCCTCTCCTTCTCTCTCTCTCTCTTGCTAACTGTCTCTCTCAAACAAATAAATAAAATCTTTTTTAAAAATAAGCCATATGAACAGGTAATAATGTCAAATACAGGGGGAAAAAACTTTGAAACTTCTCATTAGATCCTTAAATATGCAAGAAAACATTACCTACTCTTCCTCTTGTTAAAAAGAAAAGCAGCCCCCAAATGCAAGCATTTATGCTAGGCCCTGTCACCAAACCGGGGCTTAATACCAAACCTAATTACAGTTTCAGGCTCCCCCAGAAACGCAGTCTGAACCGGTCGGTCAGGAATTTTCTGGTCAACTGCACTGAGGTCATCTGTCACATGGGCCTCCTCCATCCCCCAAAGGAAGATGAGGTAATTCAGCTAATGAGACCCCTGTCCTTTCCCCTAAGGGAAGGTGACTTGGCCTGAAACAGTCCTTTCCTTGCTTTGGCTAATAACTTCTTGCCCCAACCTCCTTCATGTGAAATCGTCCCATTTTGTCCAGCTCCGGGGAGCATCTCTCTGCTTGCTGGCTGAATGGGATGCTGCCCCATTCATGAAGTGCTTAAGAAAGCCAATTAGATCTTCCAATTTGCTCGGGTTGAATCTTGGTTTTTAACATGCCCCCAAAAGAAAATACAATTAAAGTGAAACAACTGTAGAAAAAATACTCTTGGAAATTTTAAGCATGTTTCCAAAATAAAAACTCAAAAGAAGACTTAAACTATAAAGAAAGGGTCTCTCTCCCAAAGTAGAACAAAAACAACAAAGACGGGGGTAATACAACAAGAAAATATAAAAGCCTTAGAGAATCGATTCGGGAAGACCGATATTCACATAAGAGATATTTCAGAAAACAGAGAACCGCGAAAAAAACTATCAAAAAATGATACAGAATCATAAGAGCTAGTATGTATTGGGTATTTCTTATGTGTTTTATAAATATTAACTCCTTTAATCCTCCCAGGAACCCGATGAGGTAGCTACTATTATGATCCCATCCTACAGAGAAGGAAGCTGAAGCGCAGAGAAGTGAAGAAACCGCCCAGGGCTAGGATTCAAACCCGGAGCCCACGCTCGGGAATTCGGTGTGCTTTAGTCTGGGTTCCCCATGGACCGCCCAAGTTTCCTCGCTGCCTCTTCAGCCGCAAGTGCAGCTACAGGCAGGCAAGAACGACGGAAGGGAGGGAGGGAGGCAGGAAAGGAAGGAGAACAAATACAGAGCTCGCCTAGGCTGGCCCTGGGTGCGTAACAAATTGCTTCTCAGCCTCTCAACCACCCACACTGGAAGAAGTAGGAGACTGGCTCTCCCGCCTCCCATTTCCCCTGGCCGCGCATGCCCGTGGGGTTTTTAGCCTCCCCCTCCCCGGCCCTTCGTGGCTGTTCCATCTGGCCTCCCAGGGGCCGCGAGGGAAGCCAGATCGCACTGCAGCAGCGGCAAGAGCCCATGGCCGCCCGGCAGGTGGGCCCGGGCCAGCGGGGCGCCCAGATGCTTGCGTGTCGGCCCCCTGCTCGGGAGCCGGCAGCACACGTGGGTGCCGAGCAGACCCCCGGGGTCCCGTGCTCCAGGGGGAACAAGGAATTCCTGGGGCCGGGGAAAGGCAGGTGGCATGAGGAATGAGGAGAGTCCTGTTGAATCAGGCCTGCCGGGGACAGGGGGCCCGGGAGCCCCTGCCTCTGAGGGCTTGGTGTGGACAGAGACAGAACGACGATGGAAACCTCCGCTTTGAGGCCTTGAAGAATGTCGGGGGGACGCCAGTGATCTTCCCGGATGGCCGTCCGTAAGTGGCAGCCAGGACAACTGGGGGAGACCCACCGGTGGATAAGGCACCCTTCTCTAGGGGAGTCCGGAGACCCGAACGCTGACGACAACAGCTTCAATACAGCCAGAACCTCGGCTGAGCTGCTGCCCTGTGCAAGGACTATTGCAAATACTACATCTGTGTTATCTGTGTTCATCCTCACAGCACTATCACCAGGCTCCCCATGATTTCACAGACAAAAGCGCCAGCACAGAGAGGATCAGTCCCTTCACCAGCACCATAGTTGGCCCGTGGGGGAGCCAGGGTCTGAATCGGGGCCATCTGGTCCTGGTGTCAGGACGCTTCGCCATCGCAGTGATCAGCCAACAAATGAAACAGGCTTCCCACCTTGTGAAAATTTGGAACACCAAGAATAAAAAGATGATCCTACAAGCTTCCAGGGGAACCAAGTGCAACAGAATGAGAATCAGAATGGTACCAGTCTTCTCAGCAGCAACCCCAAACGGCAGGGAACGAGCGCAACAACGTCAAAATGTTTAAGACGATACATTTTCAACCCAATTTTACATCCAAATTGTTGATCAAGTATGACAAGAGGATTGGACTCAGCAAAATGAACATCCTTTCTTAGAAAGTGACCAGAGGATATGCACCAGCAAGACCAAGACCTAAGCCAGGAAAGACAGAGGAGGGCGTGGCCTCCCGAAAACAGAAAATCCAACCTAGAGCCATTAAGAGAAGATGCCAGGTCAGGGCGCCTGGGCGACTCAGTCGGTTAAGCGTCTGCCTTCCGCTCAGGTCATGATCTCGGGGTCCTGGGATCGAGCCCCGCATCGGGCTCCCTGCTCAGCAGGGAGCCTGCTTCTCCCTCTGCCTGCCGCTCCACCTGCTTGTGCTCTCTCTGTCAAATAAATAAATAAAATCTTTAAAAAAGAAAAAAAAAAGAAGATGCCAGGTTGATGACTGTGTGGCAGGACTACAGAAGCTCCATTCCACAATAGAGCAGGAAGAGGCAGGGCTTCCTGAAGGAATTTCCAGAAAAGAAGGGTACCCAATAGGGATAGAGGAGATGATGGAGCACGTGACAAGAAGATGCAATCTGCGGTGCATAATATTTGCAGTTATAGTGATGCAAACACTAACTATGGATATAACTAAAAGCCTGAGAAAATTTGGGGGAGAGGAAGGATGAGGAGGGAAAGGTGGAAATACTAAATCTTCATCTTGTATAACATTTATAAATTTAAAAATTGCAATATATGCATCGTCTTTAAACATGGGAAGGTAACTGCCAGAGAAAGCTGAGAAAATTTCAAAGCAGTTCCCCTTAGCAAAAAGACTGGCAGCTGGTGTAGGGCTGGGCAGGGAACTACTGTTTTGTATTATAAGCATTTTAGCACTATCTAATTTCTTAAGTACGTATATACTTACTCAATTTAAAAAAAAAAAACAACCTTAAAACTTATTTTTTAAAGAGCCAAGCCCATGAGAGGAATCCATGCAATTAAGAACACAGCTCACGGGGCACCTGGGTGACTCAGTGGGTTAAGCGTCTGCCTTTGGCTCAGGTCATGATCTCAGGGTCCTGGGATGGATCAAGTCCACCTTGGCTCCCTGCTCAGCAGGGAATCTGCTTTCCCCCTCCAAGTGTGCATGTGCGCTCTCTCTCTCAAATAATAAAATCTTAAAAAAAAAAGAAAAGAATACAACTTAGGGATCCCACAGTTTCTTTCTCCAGTTTTGCTCCATGGCACTTGACCAGCTCTTTGTGAATCCCCATGCTGGACTCCTCACCTCTATCTCCAGTTTGCGCACCATCTTTAGTTTTATCTGGTATATCCTCCGGTTCCCCATTCTGACATCCACCGTCAGTTTGCTTTCTGTCATTAAGTCTGATATCTCCAACTCTCTCTTCCTCCCCACCCTTTCCTCCAACTTGTAACGCAAGTGGCTCCGAAGCGTGGCTTTAATCAAACAATTACAGGTATCCCCCGCTTTTTGAAAGTTCACGGTTCGCCACTTTGCTTTAAGAAAAACCGACATTGGTACCAGGTTTTGCTGGACAAAAAAAATCCAAAGGGGATTTTTGTTTCTACCAAAAAGGGGGGAAAGCAAAAACAGCCTTCAGCATTTGTGTTTGCGGTGAGCTGTTCCAGAGGCAGGGTGCGCTGCGGAGTAGCAAGAGTGGCGCCACCAAGCGCCTCCTTCGGGAACTACACTCAGCGTGTCAGCGTCAGGCTGTGGCAGCTTTGAACTCTGTGTGTGAGCATCCGTGCTTGCCTCAATTTATTTTGCGCTTCCCTTAGCAAAATGTGTCCTAACGTATCAGAAAAGCCTAAAAGAGGTTAATTTTTAAGGCATGGGAATGCTCATTTTTTCGCATAAATTAATGGTAATTGTTTTTTTGCTTTTCACCATTTCTGCTTATGAAAGATTTCACAGGAAGGCTCTCTACTTTCAGAAAGCGGGAGAAACCTGAAGGGAAATATAACCTCTTGTCATTTTGTGACTCTGACCAAATCACCTCACTTCTCAGATCCCTTGTCTGTGAAATGAGGGACTGAGTCTAGATGATCTTAAATCTCCTTCTACCTCCAACGTTCTATGGTTTGTATCGTGAACGTAGGCTGAGTTGGCAGAGGTATATAAAAATAATTACAAAGGAAGTGATGTCATCTATTCTATGATTAAGGAAAATAATTCTCTGAAAAGTCATATTGGATTCCGTACACTTTAAAAAGAAATGTGAGGAGCGCCTGGGTGGCTCAGTTGGTTAAGCATCTGCCTTCAGCTCAGGTCATGATCCCAGGGTCCTGGGATTGAGCCTCATGTTGGGCTCCCTGCTCGGCTGGGAGCCTGCTTCTCCCTCTCCCCCGTCCCCCTGCTCGTGCTCTCTCTCTCTCAAATAAAGAAAGAAACCTTAAAAAAAAAAAAGAAAGAAAGAATGTGAAACTCTACACCTGAAACTCAAAGAATCAATGGTCCAGATCTGATTCAAGCTAAAAGTGAGCTTAAATGGAGAGCAGAGGGTCCCAAAGTCATGGTACTAGACAGTCTTGATCAAACTTCTCTTATGAGCCCTTTTATGAGAGAAGTATTCAAATCCATATCATAATGCCCAAGTGACCTCCACATGCAAAGGAGGGAGTGTGGTTTTAAGTCCCCAGCCCCTTGGGGAAGACAGACGTTAGCTAGAAACAGACAATGGTAGAGGTTCCCATTAAGAAAGATGGGCGCAGATGACAAAGGAATAAAATAAAAGCCCCCCAAAATGCACACATTTCGCCTTAGAGGAAAGAGGTATTTCACTGTTACAGGCAAAAGTTTTTTTCTTTCTCTGAAGGTATACAACATACAACTGTGAACTTGTTAGGTGGGTCTTGGAACCAAAAGAGAAATAATGGTGTGCATTTATAATTACGAATGGGGAAGATGTAAATGGCAGGCTTAGCATACCTTCTAGGGTTAGGGAGAAAATCTTGTTAGGTATATGAGATTCCAGAGCCCTCATGTCACTTACTAGATTAGACTTGATGGACCCTTGGAATTGTATTCCAGCAGGATACACCAGGATCCACGGAGGTCAGTCCCTTGAAGTACTAATAATTTGTAAGTCTTTCAAAATACAAGAAATTAAGTAAATATTATGTGTCTTGAACTAGTACCCACACAGACATTCTGAGATGCAGAAGAGAACAGAAGGCCAAAAGAAAAGGAACAGAAATGAACCTTAAAAATATTAAAGGATAAAAGGAAATCACTAAGGATTCTCTGGCCTTTGCTAAAATGTAATTGATTTTTTTGAGATAGATAACTCTATCCCTATAAATGGACTCATTCTTATGTTATGGCTTTGGTCCCTAAACTGGGACACATGAAGACAAAATAATAAAAGTATTTCTTGGTGATGAATAGTTTTCCACCTTGTATATATTCAATATACTCTTCTTGAACTAAACAGGGGCTATTTACTGAAACTTCCTAATGTCAGGTATGTCACTCAGCACCTGACATATTCTGGCCATTTCATAGCAACCCCCGTGACATATGAACTATGAGTGGCCGCATTTGCAGATGAAGAAATTGGCATAGTGAGGTTAGGGAACATGCCCAGGTCTCACAGCTAGTGAGCCCATGTTCTGAACTATGGTGCTGCTGGTTGGTCCAACAACAATGGTGGAGAAGTGACCCCATCCCTGGCTGGAATTAGACATGATCATCGGGGGGTGTGCTAGAAACTAGAAATTCATGAGAAGTAAGGAAGCATTTAAGATCATAGAATACGGTGAATTGTCAAAAATAGAGACTACTTGGGGCGCCGGGGTGGCTCAGTCCCTAAGCGTCTGGCTTCGGCTCAGGTCGTGATCCCAGAGTCCTGGGATGGAGCACCACGTTGGGCTCCCTGCTCAGCGGGGAGCCTGCTTCTCCCTCTCCCTTTGCCCCTCAGCCCCACTCATGCTCACCCTCTCACTCTCTCTCAAATAAATAAAAATTAATACAAAATAAAGACTACTTGATATTAGATATGAATTTCAAAATATTTAAACACCAGTCGAGCATGAGCACTGATTGATTCAATAACCAGGTGCCAGCCACACGACCGGTGGGTCATCCCAGGGACCTGAGAATTAACATCTCCTTGCAGGTCTCTGATCTGTGAAGGAGGGCCCGGCATGGTGTAACAAAACAGCTTTTATACTCTAGGCCCAGGGGAGAGGATGTACCTCTCTGGCTTTCAGTGGAGGTTCAGAGGGTTCAGTGGGTGACCTGGGCCTCTGGGTGGGAAATTCCTGCCAGGTGCCTGTCCAAGAGACCCAGTGAAAAGGATCCTGTTCAGAACAGTAGTGCACATTTGCCTACAGATCTTCCAAATTGAATAATAAGAGGAGCAGAATTAAAAGTTTCCTTCATCTCTCCAGCCCCAGAGGCCCTTATGCTCATCAAAAGAGGTCATGAATCTCTACCTGAAGCTGGTCTAAGTGTGGGTCTGATACGTTGGGGTGGAAGGGAGTGGAGTCAGAGGAGTTCCCCACAAGCCCAAAAATGTATTTGAAATCTCATATTTCATCTTCTAAAATCATGCTCATTTTTATTTCGTCCCCATAATGAATCCGTCCTTGACTTAAGACAAAAATTCCCTCCTGAAATACTCAGTAAATCTGACACTCCGCAGAGAGGCCCCATGATTGTCTGAAAGCTTTCCTGAAGCCCCACTCAGACCCGAGTCTGATACCCTATGCACTTGTCTCTCAAATGAGAAGCAGGGCTGCTAGAGAGAGCTCTGTCTAGGGGGACAGGGGGGGCTGTGGCCCACATACCCCAGAGCCTGGTCAGCTGCCGATGCTCCCAACAGGCAATGAAGACATGAACGAATGAATGAAGAAATGAACAGACAGAGGTGGTGACTCCTCGCACAGTACCACTTTCAAGGAGTCCTGTCCAAGTCCGTTATGACCTGCACGTGAGCGCTTTTCACTGATGCCCGAGGCACAAGCCAAACACATGCACTCAAGACAGACTTTCAGAACGGACCCCAGAGATACCAAAGGACACCTCTAGCAGGAATTATTAATCACCTGGGAAAAGGGAACCTGAACCCGAGAGACCGAGCAGCTGACAAGAGGGGAATGCTATATGGAAACTGATTAGACATGGGTGTTAAACATCCCCACCGTCTGCAACAGGAGAATCAATCATGTCGCCAACAGCAATTTGCAGGTGGGGGAAGGTTAAGGGGAATGGAACAGGAGAGCCAGGACACACAGAAAGGTCTCTAAGGTAGAAGGGGGCGTCATAACACCTGGGCCAGGACCCTCCCAACCCAGAGACGGAGATACCAGGTCATCTGAAGGCAGCCGTGGTGACCCGGCTCAACACCGAATGACAGGAGGGCTTCCAGAGGGCAAGAACAGAGAGGTCTCCTCTCTCGGAGCACTGGACGGTTGCCTGGCAGAGTGGTATGGCAGAATGGCAAGTGTGGCTGTTGAAATTCATTTATATGACAGCTAAATAATTGCATGCCATATTTTACTCCAATACGGAATAGCATTTGCATTTTTGTAGGCTTCACACAAGAAGGATGTACCAATTGTGCCTTCCGTGTACTTTCCAAGTTAAATAAGAAACAGCCTATAAAATTAGGAAAGGGATTTATAATCTGCCTTGATCCTTGGGCTAGAGTTTGATGTCTGTGGATTTTAGAGTCTAAAAATCCTGGGTCGGTTGATGTGACACGTCCAGAAGAGGCACATCCATCCACAGAGACAGAAAGTAGATGTGTGGCTGCCTCAGGCTGGGAGAAGGAGGTGGGAGAAATGGGGAGTGACTGCTGGGACAGTGTTTCTTTATGAGGCGATGAAAACTTTCTAAAATGTATTGTGCTGAGGGTTACACAATTCTGCGAATCTACTAAAGACTGTTGGATCGTGTACACAAAGTGGGTGAGTTGTGCATAAATTGTATCTGAATAACGCTTTTAAAACAGAACAAGAAACCCCGGGTCAGTGTCCTAATTCTGCCACTTGCTAGTTGCGTGCCCTTGAGAAAGTTACTTACCCTTCCCTTGGTTCCCTCGTCTGTACAGTGGGATGATCTGATATGATGACATGACATGATAGCACTAGCTAGGTGATGGGAATTCTCAGTCAGGTCCCATACATGAGCAGGCCAAGCCCAAGGTCCTGCCCATGCTAGGAATGCAATACAGGTCAGCTGCCTGTCCATGTGTCCCAACGTAACAAACGAATTTATCTGAGAAGTGAAGTTTGAGGTTGGGTTGATGGTTCCCACTGGAGGACCCTCAGACCTCCAGGGAGCCTAGAAAACAGTCACCGAATTTCCTCTGGCTATTTCCTGCCAGAGAGCCAACCTCAAGTTGCATTTATTGGAGATCTGGCTGCCCCAGACTGCGAAAACATCAAAATTCTTTGCTTTGGGCTGGAATTAGATGAACTCAGCATGGTTATTCACTGAGCCCAAGTTCGGTTAGCAACTATATAAGCCTTTGGCTAATTGTTTTATTATGACTTGGTAAATGCTGTTCATCTGGGAGACAAAAATCTTTCAAAACACGGAGTCCATGGAGTAAACTAATGGAGGGAGTTTTGGTGGCGAAGGCGCTGTGAACCGCTGAGCCAGCACCTCGAAACGCCATCAGCTCTGTGGTTCGGGCTGAGTCTTGGAGGACAGGTGCTTGTCGGAGACAGGGAAGGATGGCATCTTGTGCCATTCCATTGTGCCAGAATGTTAGTGCAAGTGACAGCTCGGAGCCTGAGAGGTCTGGAATGGGGGTGGGGAGGAGAAGAAAGTTCTCTGATGCCTTCTGCTCCTTCTCAACTGCTAAGACCTACTTGTGGCCGCAGGATCCAGGGCATTTGGAAAGCCACTCCAAGGTCATCTGGCTCACATTCCTGTCACTAAGGTCATCTTTTATCCAGTGACACAACTAAGGTCAAAGCCATGGTCCTAGTGACTCTTGTCCCAGGACAAACGGAAGCTTGATGTGGCTTGTTTCACTTTCTAAATCAACGCTTATGGAGCACTTCGAGTCTCAGGCAGCATTTGCCGGGCTCAGGAGCAGAGTTAGCTGCTAGAAGGAAGAGCCACCTGGGGACTCTGGTTCCAGGTGGGTCTGATCTTGTTCAGGGTGTTCAGTGTTTGGGCCTTGTCAGCAATGCATACAGCACGCTGGACGCTGGCTCTTCCTAGACTCGGGAGCTACCCTTTTGTCTCTGTCAGCGGCAGAGAAAGGCTTCTGCCTATAGAAGTTCAAAGGAAGAAAAGGGCTGACAGCTGTCTTTGGAGAGACTTACCGCTGTGGCAGTTACTCACTTACTGACCTGACTGTGGACTACGGTCTGACCTTTGGTCTTGAGTAGATGCAGCATCGGAGCAAGGTCACAGGGCCATAAAGCCGTTCTCTTCCTGAAGGTAGATCTGGGAGGGAAGCCTCCTGGCTCTGGAAAGGTGTTGGATGGCCCTGGATCAGGACAGAGAGGTGTTAGGCAGATGAAAGGTGGCTATTGTTAAGGCTGCCTGGACCAACCGTCTCTACTTTAGGGTCTGACTTACCAGTAGGTTGGGAACCCTTAAAAGATGAGGGTTAATGCCCCCCGGGCACCGCAGCCAACCAAGACAGAGTTCCAATGGACGCTGGCCACCTTCATAGTGGGGCCTCTCCTTTTTCTTAGTTCCCATGGTGACCATGCCCTTGTGATTGACTGACACTGTCTATCTTTAAATGCATGAAAATATTCAATCAAATTAATCAAATCTCAGAGTTTTGGAAGCCATGCCATCTCTCTCAAATTTTGACCAAAACTGGGATCTAGTTGGACCCCCAAAAGATAATTTATCTTCCCATTCTTTGAGGGAGTCTCACTGAGCATGAGTAACAGCACACTAACATTTACTGAGTACCTATGCAGGGCCAGGCAGAATGGTAAGAACTTGGCTTGCACTAACCCCTCATCTAATCCGCATAGAAATCTCATGAGGAGGGTTCTGTTATTACCGCCATTTACAAATGCTGAGCCTGAGGCACAGAGAGGTTAAGTAATCAGCCTAAGAGAGTGCAGCTCCTAAGTGGGGAAGGCAGTGTTTGAACCCAGGCAGTCCAGCTCCAAAGTCAATACCCTAACCCAGTGTGTCACAAATAATAAGAACAGTCACCACTTGGAAGGTCTTCTCCAAGGAAAAGAAAATTAACTAGATGTCAAGCTGGCGCTTGCTGGAGTTTTGAGACTTTTGTCGGGAGTTGAATCTAGTCTTTGTGAATGAGTAGAAATAGGAGTGATGAGCCTGGAAAGGGGAAGGAGGACTAGCTAAGCCCCTTGTCCTGGGAGTGCCCTCTCCACCTGCCTCGTTGGAATTCCCTGCTCTTGCAGTCACTCCTTTGACCTGTCGTATATTATTCATCCAGTAGACTTGTATTGAGCACTTTCTATGCAACTGACATAAGAGACACCAAAGACACACACACAGTCACTGTACACATCCCCCGCCCAGGACATCTCAAACATGGTAAGAGGTTGCCATTGACTTCCACCTAAATTATTGAGTTAATCCTCAGAATCACCCATGAAGTAAAGCAGGTGGGAATTGATATACCCATTTTGTAGTTGGGAATACTGAGGCACTGAGTAGCTTACTACTCTGCTTCCATGTCTCCAGTTATCACACTGGCTTGAATCCCAAATGGGGCTCTATTTCAAGTGTTCTGTCTTCTTGCCTCCATATATCTAAAGGACACTTACATGGCCAATCTCTTAGTGGGCTTTCACTAGTCATCAATGAAATGAGAAATAAAGATGATGGAGAGTTTTTCCACTAGACTAAATTTCTTCTATTTGAAGAACTATCCCCTATCCTGAGATTATGTTCTTCCTACATTTTGGTATTAAAATGCCCTTTTATAAATATTAATAGTGGGTTTTTTTCTGTGCACTTTCATGGCAAAATAAAAGATGGGTGATTCTGTTACTTTCCGAACCCGTTTGCTGTTCTTTGAACCATTGTCCTAAAATGCACATGACCCCGGAAAGACAGTAAGCACAGCCCACCTGCCAGGGCCATAGATGAACCTCTCACTACGCACAGTTCCTAAGGTGTCTGAGAGCATGACCTTGACTGGGAGGGCAGGAACACTATGAGGAGACTTGGATCAAGAAAAACAAAGAGCAGGGATGTGTTGCCATCCCTTTACTCTGATTTACACAAGACACATGACTTTCCATAGCCATGGCAACTAGCCAAAAATGATAAGGCTGATTAATTCCACAAGCGCATTATTCACATGTCACCAAATATTGACTCTTACCTACCCCCTCCCCCGCAACCATCTGCCCTGGTGTGTCAGATCAAAATAAATCAGCAAACAAAAAGTGGCAGGCAGATGACACCCCAGGGATGCCAAAGCCAATTGCGTAAGTCCCAATGCTAGGCTGAGTTCTGAGTGGCTTCCCCACTTCTCCATCTTTCTTCTTCCCCAGTAGCAAGGAGCGCACGTGTATGCACACACACACACACACACACACACACACACGTGCGTGCACACAGGTTTTAGATGGCAGCAGGGTATGCGGGGAGCAAAATGGTCGGGTGGGAGCTGTGGAGTGAAAAAGACTGAAGAGGTCCTAGGAAGTCATGCTAATAGTAAACCATTTACTGATATATTTGTGTACCAGGCATATAAATGCCATAAGGATGTTTAACCCTTACCACAGCTCTGAGAGAGAGCAATGATCATTATTCCCATTTTATGGATGAAGAACTACAACCCATTTATGTTAATCGATTTGCCCAAAGCCAGACATTGAGCATTTCACAGTCTGAACTCAAAGTTACTGCTTTTACTCCCGACCTAAGCCAAGCCACATTCACTGCTGCCTGGATGTGTTTCTCAAGCTCTCTGTGCCTCCACTTCGGCCTCTTGATAATGGGACCGTTACACTACCCAGTTTACACGGTTGTTGGGAGGAATCAAAGAACTAATACGTGTCACGTACCTACCATAGGCTGGGCACACAGTAGGTGCTCAATATGCATGGCTATTCTTATGGACATTGTTGTTATTTTTATCACGCAATATTGCCTTCCCTAGCGGGATGAAGAGAGTGTGGAGGACACAGACTTTACAACAAGCAGAGGAGATATTTGGGTGTGTGAGCAGTCTTGAGGACCAAATGCCCAGAAAGCGACGTTTCTATCCCCAGGGGAAGATAAGTCATTTCCTCTGTACCTGCTCACCTTGGGTTGAACATTTCCTGTGGACTTCCTCAGCAGCTTATTCTCCTTCTCAAGGCCTTCTGTCTCTTCTCTTCTGACAGCTATCCAGAGAGATGACTCACCCCATCTTCCACAGCCCTCTCTCCCGGAGTCAAAAACTGCTAGACTGTCAGGTGAGCAGTAGTTAAAATGAATCTCCAAATCAGTGGCCCACTGGTGGTGTGTGTGCGCGCGCATGTGTGTGTGTGTGTGTGTATACCACACCCACAGAAACTCCCAACAAAGCACCGAGGAAGGTCAGCTCATGGCTCCAGCCGGCTCATTTTTAAAAGCAATTTCCAGCATTTTCCCCTCCACTGCTTTCCATCATACGACAGGCAAACACAACAATTAATTGACCGAAACATCCCTCACAGCTGCTACCCGTCTTCACGCGAGGCAAGTGATGCATACCAGTATCTTTAAATTTTGTAACGTGGAAAATATAACCAACAACCCCTGTGAACGAAGAGTTATTTCCGTGAGTTTTCTTTTCCAGCATCTGAAGCTGATGACTAAAATCCCAGTCACCAGCTTGAGTGTGTCACAAATATGCTTCTTTCCCACATGACCTTTTGCCACCACCGACTGTGTTTTCAAAAGGAGCCCGAGGCCAGAGAACAGCTGTTTGCTGGTTCCCTCCAGAGCAAGTTGCAAATGGCACATCGTTGGCTTGTGCTTTTTGCTTCTTTGAGGGATGTGCTTCAACGTGCCAAATGAAAGGGAGGAATCATAGAATGGATAATAGGATGTTAAAACTGGAAGTTTCATCTAGTCACCAACATATACCAGACGTGAGAAAGAGCAAAGTATAGATTTGAAAAAAGAGAGAGCACCAGCATGATCATCACTCCTTGTGCTGGACGGTCTAGCGTCAACTCGTCTCCCGGAATCACCTTTACAGAGTGTTCCAGATTTGAGTTTATGGAATGAAATCCATATGGGATTTGGGAGATGGAAGTGAGGAAGCAGGCCCTTCCCTCTGGTGGTTGTTGTGGATTAAAGGAGGTGAGAGGAAGGCACAGGTGCCAGTGGATTCCAGTTTGCTTCCACTTTCCCCTGCGGTGCATCCAGCTCTCCTTCCCAGCTGCTGACCCACCAGCCAGCCTTGGCCGCAGGCCCCCCGCAGACACTTTGCTGTGAACCCCGAGGGAGCAGCCGTGATAAGTAGAGAGCCTTGCACAGACTTGTACCCGCCCCTTCGCAGCCCTACTCCAGGGCTGGAAGAGCAGCTTGTCCCTGTGAGCTCTGAGCAGTCACCGGTGCCCCACTGCTTCGGGACCTTTCTCTAACCTTCCTCCTCTTTTCTAACTTTTACTTCCCCTGCACCTCCTGCAATGGTAAGGTCTCCTTGCTGGAATATACTTCTTATTCCATAATGCTCGTAAGGATTCCACCTCCCTGATTAGACCTTGGCTGAGGCACTCCGGGACCCCTGAGCCAGATCAAGGATAAGGAGTGGTCAAGTGTTAAAGAAAGAGAATTGTCAAGAAATTTCCGTGAGTGGGGCACCTGCTGGCTCAGTCCATAGAACATTTGACTCTTGATCTCAGGGTTGTGAGTTCAAGTCCCACGTTGGGTGTGGAGCCTACCTAAAATAAAATAAAATAAAATAAAATAAAACATATAGAAATTTCCTTGAGAGATGCAACTATGCCATGCTTCCCCATACCCCTATACCTCAAGTCTCATGATGACCACCATGGGGCCCCTCAGAGAGCTTTGATATGTGTGCCCTGCAGATAGATATGGAGGGCTGCCACCTAACTCGTGCCTCAGAGAGAACCAAGCAGAGAACCAAGGTGACTGCCCTGGGTTCCTCTCACTTGCAAAGTTTGGGGGTGGGTAGAGTGGGTAGTGGCTTGTCCTGGGTCCTGACCAATAGGACTAGTGAGAGGGGTAGAGCAAGCTCAGCAGCAAGAAGCAGGAAGTGGACTCAGGACGCCTGTGGACAAAGCATCACCAGCAACCGCCGGGAATGGAGATGCACCCACCAGACCAAGGGATCTGCAGGAGAGCTCAGTGATGGGAATCTTGGCAGCACCCTGGAACCACCTCACCGGAAAAGTGGTGTTTGATACCTACTGACCCAGAAAGCATGAGGCCAGTGTCTGGCCCTGGTCAGCATCTCATTTACCATTCCTTCCTCCCTCCTCTCCAATCCTGGAGGGGTCACAAATTGCCTAGCAAGCTGAAATGGGACAGGGCCAGAGAAAGGGCAAAGATTTGTCATAAAATTAAGTTCAGAGTTTTGGTTAATCTCTTGGAGTGGACATAATTGAACTGAGGTCGTGTTTTGTGATGTGCAGTGAGCATGTAAGTGAGAGTGAGCGGGAAATGATGGGCTTTCTGGAGTTTTTACCGACGGGTGGGAGAGTGTTTCTGTATCATTTATGCTAAGGTGAAAAAGAAAAATGAAGTTGCGTTTGCTCGTGCCCAGAGGCTGGGCACTGTGCATGCTGGTTACAAAAGTCAAGGTGGGCACTGGGTCCCGCGGTCCTCACTCATGCTTGCAGAGCCCTGGATTCCTCTCGTGAAGCCTCAAGGCAGCTGTAAAGCCTGGGAGAGAGGACCAGTCAAGGTTCTAGGCTGCAGGGGCCATCCAAGGCACTGAGGCCTCAAAGTATGAAGGAGGGCCATGCTAAATTGGCAATATCGGGGTAACTTTGGCCACAGACTCCTGTGGAAAGATTTTCGTGGTTTTCATAACCGGTCTGAATCCCAGAGCATCGGAAAATATGTTCCTGTTGCTCTTCTATGACAATGGTTCTCAACCAGGGGTAGTTTTGGCCCCCAGGAAATATCTGAAAACATCTGGAGATATTTTGTTTGCCACACCAGTGGGTGGAGGCCAGGGAAGCTGCTGGACATCCTGTACAATCCGGGACACCCCGCACCACAAAGATCCACCTGGACCAAAAGGTCAGTAGTGCCGGAGTGCAGAAACCCTCCAGGCATCCATCTTCCTTTGGGGAAATTCATATCTGAGATGACCATGCTATAAAGTGCTGGCTTCCCTGTGCCCACAAACTGGCACACAGGAGCCCCCCCACTTTGGAGGGCAGCTAGGTCTGGAGCCCCGTACCAGCGTGCAAACAGATGCTGGCCACTCCCTACCACAGCACGGTTTATTAAAAGAGAAGATACACAGCAACATCTGTTGTACCAGGCAGCGACAGGCACTGAAGTCCGCTGGCTCACACCCCTACGTCCCTGCCGTGCCCTGCCCTACATGATGGTCATGCAGCGTCAGGGGCATGGAACTGCATCTGCACGACCTTCACCTCCCACGCCAGCCACCGGGACTCCGCCCACTTGGTTTCCGGCTGGCAAACCTGATGTCTCTTGCAAACCAAGTCAAGGCGGAGGTCGGGGTGGCGGGGGTCATTGCTTCTCCTCTCAGAAGAGCCAATCTGCTTTCTTTCTGAGCCACTCAGTGTGCAGATAGGGTGACTGTAACCCCCACTATGATCCTGGCATGTCCCTCCCGTACCTCTCAGTAAGCGTGGGCATCTGTGTCCCCAAGACGCTGCTCCAGCTTGCTCAGACTGAGCACCCCACTTTCACCCAACTCATCTCATTTATTCAGTTCACCGAGGCACTCAAAATCATCCCCCCCTAAAATGTCAGGGGACAGAGGTCCTCTGCCTCTCTCCAAGGGTACGGCCAAGTGCTTTGAAGGGCATGGCAGGAGCGGACGGGGTAAAGCTCAGAATCCTCTCTCTGAGCAGAGCCGCCAGCTTTCTTTCCTCTCTAGAAACAACCCTGTTTGTTATTTTGAGCCATGACTGGGATGACACTTATGACATATAGCAAAGCGGGAATTATCTTTAGGAGCAGAAAGACGAAGACATACTGGGAGTCTGATAAGATAAAAGTGGCTGCAGATAAAAGCATTTATAAAGGAAGATGATGGCTATCTGCCAAACAGGAGTGAGGAAACTCACCCAGCACACACAAAGAAATGAAAAGAAGTCAAGCCAAATTCTGTGATGGGCTGCATGCGAGCTAGCATCCTTCCCCGCGAGACGACTCAGCAGCAGGACAGAAAATGGAAGGGGGATGTTGGGTGTTGGGGTTTGGGGACACCGTGTGACCTTGGACAGCAGTTTCCTATGTGTAGAAAGGAAGGGAAGCCACCCAGTTTACCCCTCGGACTCAAGTGGATGCGGATTATGACGCCATGCGTGCTGGGGAAGCATCAGATGTGTAAGGTTTACCTTCTCAACTGTCGCATACAGAAGTTGCTTGGGAGAGCTGCTGAAAAGAGATTCTGGGCCCTGACTCCAGAGATGCCGAATCAGTAGGTTTGAGCTGGGACCCAGGAATCTGGATTTTGGGCAAGCACTTCAGATGATTTCTGAAATAGGAAGCCTCTATTATGAGGTAAATACCGTTATGATCCCCATTTTACATGTGAGGAAACTGAGGCACAGCTAGTTTGTGGTAGAGCCAGCTCCCAAGAGATCTCAGACTTGAGAGATGAGAAGAGAGGTTGTGAAAATCTGGGATGGGACCCCTCTCCCTGCCCCCTCCTCTAAAGCAGCCAACAGAACCGCAGCCCATTCCCAGAAGCTTCCAGCAATCTTAGACGTGCTGTTTCTCTGCAGCCTTGGAGCTTCAAGCAGGCAAATAACGCCTGAGACAGGTGGAAACAGACCCTCATGAATGACAGAGACAAAGAAGAGGGAAGGGGGGGAAGAGCCACCTTAAAAATTATAACTTACATCAAATTTGTATTTCTCTGCAGATTCTCTAGGATAAAATTTGCTCTAAAATAAGTCAATGCCAAGGTGATTAAAATGCCATTCTGTACCATCAATGTACAGAGAGGAGAGCGAATGGCAGCCAGGATATCAAGTTTTCAGAAAATGAGTATGTTAGGCTTACAAAACCCGGAATCATCGAATATTAGAGTCACACGTAGCTCTGGGGGTGACCTTGATTAGCCCCTTTATTTTACAGATAGCAAGCTGAGCTGCAGTGAGGGCAGGTGCCCAGGTGGGCAACAGAGCCCGGCCCCAGAGCTGGAGCTGGGAAGCCCCCAGTCTGGTGCTCATTTTGCTCCACACCCTGCCATCGTGAAACTTGAAAGGAAAGGAAGTCCTTGTGTAGCACTCCTTCCAAACTCTTTCTTGAACGAACCATGGCCTGGGTTGGAAAGGCAGCTGAGGAAGGACAGAAGAGAGTTGAGGAGAGGCAGTCAGCCGTGGACTCCGTAAATGAGAGAGTCTTAGACATCATTACCCTGTAGAGAAGTCCCCGCTCCCCAGCTCACTCAGAGTCACAAACAGAGAGGACAAGTGGCTGAATGGAAGAGACCCCGAGGAAGGCTCCCCAGGAGGGGTTAGGGGGCATGGGCACGTCAGCTCGCCTTGCACCGCCTTCCTGGCTTGGCGACCCAGGGATGCCACTTGGAAAATCAACATCTTTGAGACACAGGCAGGATTTGGTGGTGGGGGATGGGGCATGGAGGGGAACTTCCCTTCCAGCTCAAAACCCTCAAGGGAGCCCTTGGCCAAACACTCCAGATCCACCATGGTCTGCCTGTACCCTGCCCATCCAATTTTATTTTCTACCACTGCCCTCATGTCAGCACATATCCTATGCCTTGGACTATGCCAACCGTGGAGGAGGAAGAATTTCCAGTTTCTAGGGCGCAATCCTGAAACTGAGGGTGAAGCCGTCTAGGACACAGGCCTGAGCAAAGAGTACCCCAGGACATTCCGCCCTCCTGAAGCAGCAGGCTCACCTCCACACGTGACACCACCAGGGCAGTGACGTGGACGGTAGAGGAGGCATGGCCCAGCGCCCGGCTCTGAGCTGCCCATTCCCCCATGACCAGCGCGGTCAAGGCCGGTGCTAGGGCAGCTATTGCCCTGAGCTGTGACAAGAGCAGCCTGAGACCGCAGAGGACAAGACGGGAGGATCCAAATTTTTTGTTTTCTTTCCACAAAGAGATTGTACCCAAGATTCCTATCATAGAATGAGTAAGCCCTGAGGCTTATCGCCAGAATGGGGGATCCTGGGAGCAAAAGCCGACATCATCTCACTAGTGGAAGATAAAAGAACTGTGAGCTTATCCGCTCAAACCGTAATGCAGTGGTGACCGTGGCACTGAAGTGATAGCCACCATGAGCTTTGGCTTTCACTTTGCTTAAACCGACGTGCACTCAAGTGCAGATGATCACGGTGTTTACCGTGAGCATCATCCACTGGGTGACCTACTGTGCATCAGGCTTACAAAGTTGTCTAATTTTCTGAAGAGAGCAGGGTGTGTGAAGACACCAGGAAAGAATGATTGCCCTGCAAGTCCTGAAAGAGACTTTCAAAGTTCCTCTTTCTTCCCATCTGTCTTGGTAATGAATTCTCTGAGTCTCTGACCTGGCAGTTCAGTTATCTTTCCCCTCTCTGATAAAAGCCTAACTGTGGGGAAAGATAATATTTTCCTAATCAAATGAGCGTCAGTGAGATCTGGGCAGCAGCTTCAAACATTTTTTAAATGACTTGACTCTTTCGCAGCTTCTCTTAGGAGAAAGCCTTCGGGTATGATATGACTATGAAGGGATATTCTACATTTATTCCAGATTTATTGAACTCATAATCATTTTTAAGCTTTTAGGTGGGAACCCTTGAACTTTCCAGCTTTTTGACACTGGAAAGGAGAATGTGAACAATTACTTAGAAGTTGTGATCAGTTTCAGCTGCCAATCAGGATCTTCAGGCCTAATTGCTTGGGGTCTTGAAAGATCTCGGTTAGAATGTTTTCTCTGGGGGCACCTGGCGGGCTCAGTTGGTTCAGTGTCCGATTCTTGGTTTCAGCTCAGGTCGTGATCTCAGGCTTGTGAGTTGGAGCCCCATGTCAGCTCACCTGTTGGGCGTGGAGCCTGCTTGAGATCCTCTCCCTCTCCCTCGGCTTCTTACCCCTCCCAACCAAAAGAATGTTTTTTCTGTTGTTTTACCTCTCTCTGCTACAGTTCCCAAGCCTATAAAAAAGAGGTTATTATAGTACCTCCCTCAGAGAGATATTATGAAGATTACATAAAATAATGACTAACATTTAACACAGGGTTTGGCTCAGCAAATGTTAGGTTTTATTACCAAAGGACCACAGTGCCCTCCCCCAGCCCCCTTACCTCTAGTTTCACTCTCTGTGGCTTTAGTTACCCTTGGTCAATCTTTGCCTGGAAGCAGCTGATCCTCCTCCTGAAATGTTGTCAGAAGCTCAGTAGTAGCCTAATGCTACATGGCAGCGCCTACGTCATTCCCCTCACTTCACATTATCACGTAAGCATTTTATCATCTCCCGTCATCACCAGAAGAAGGATAAGTATAGCACAATAAGATATTTGGAGAGAAAGAGACCACATTCACATAACTTTCATTACAGTACATCCTGACAATTGTTCTATTTTATTATTGTTGTTCCTTTCTTATGGTGCCTAATTTATAAGTTACACATTATCGTAGATATGTATAGGGGAAAACATAACATATATGGGGTTCAGTACTGTCCGCAGTTTCAGGGATCCACTGGGGGTCTTGGAACGTACCCCCAGCAGGTAAGGGGGAGCACTGCGATTTCCATCTCCACTTGCTTTTGCCTTTATAGACATGGCCTGTAAACATTCTGAACATCACAGAGACAGTTCTAGCAGTGAAGAAATGGCCTCTCTGAGTAAAATGTTGTTAATGCCACCTGTGATTTTACTACTTAGGAAAGGAAGTCGGCTAACGGTTTACCATATTTGTTTCCTGGGGCTGCCAACACAATGCACCACAAAGTGGGTGGCTTAAATAAAACCCCAGAAACTCATTCTCACATAGTGGTGAAGGCCAGAAGTCCAAAATCTAGGTCAGCAGGGTAAGTTCCTCGTGGAAGCTCCAAGGGACAATATATTCCTAGTCTCTCCTAGCTTCTGGTGCTTGCTGGCAATCTTGACATTCTTTGGCATGTGGATGTTCTCCAATCTCCACCTCCATCTTTATATGGCCTTTCCCTCTGTGTCTCTGTGCCTCAAATTTCGCTCTTCTTTCTTTTACAAGGACACCAGTCATTGGACAAATCCAGGATGATCTCGCCTTGAGATCCTTAACTTAATTGCATCTGCCAAGACCCCATGTCCCAGTAAGTTCACATTCATAGGTACTGGGGGTTAAAATTCAGACATATGTTTGGGGGAGACACTATTTAACCCACCACAGTTATTTTAAGTTCTTCAAACAAAAACCTTTCCACTACTTTGTTGCAGGAGTGAAATGACTTCAGAGCAAGTATAGCTCCTTTTCTATACATCTTTGGAAACTCCTACAAAACATTTAAGAAGCGTGGATTGTATGAGAAGTTTAAGCTCCTTTGCAATCTGGAGTCATGTTAAGTCTTGATAGAAGATGGTGGCAAACTCAATTTCGAATTTCTAAGTTCCAGTGAATGATGCTGCCATAGGCGGGATAAGGCTCCCTACCCCACCAAATGCCCATGTCCTAATCTTTGGAACCTGTGAATATGTTTACTTTTAATGAGAAAGGAAATTACAGTTACAGATGGAATTGCTAATCTGCTAACTTTCAAATAGGAACATTATTCTGGATTATCCAGGTGGACTCAATATAATCACAAGAGTCCTTAAGGGTGGAAGAGTAGGTCTTTATGATGCCATGTGGAAGAACTTGACCCACTGTTACTGACTTTGAAGGTGGAGGAAGGGGCCAAAATCCAAGGAATGCAGGCAGCATCAAGAAGCTGGAAAAGTCAAGAAAACAGAGTCTCACATCCAAAGCCTCCAACAAGAAATGCAGCCCAGCCAACCTCTTAGCCTAGTAAGACTCATGTTGGGCTTCTACCCTCCAGAAAGATAAGATAATAAATGTGTTCTAAGCCACTAAATTTGTGATAATTTGTTAGGTAGCAATAAGAGAGGAATACAGATGAACTCTAAACAAACACAGTTGTCTTTCCTACTTAAACTCTACTAAAAGGTTGAGAACGAAAGCGGGAATGAATGCACAAGAACAAGGTACAAAGAAGAGAAAAAAGAGTAACATAGCTTTTGAAACTAGAAAGCAAATGGACAGGTGGTACCTGACCTCGCTGTCCTGAGAAAGTTACGTCATGAGCCATTATTGTGAAGACCAGAAGCAGCCCAGTTTGTCATGCAGAACCTTCAAATGGCCCAGAAACTGGTGGCACCAGGTATATCTAGAAGTAGGGGGTAAAGCAGAAGCTAAAAACAGAAGGATTGGTGAAAATCTTTTCAAGGAGCAGTTAGAGCTCCAGATCTTGTCCCCCTCCTCGACCATCAGCCTGGCAAGGGCTCCTCTCCAGTCCCAGCAGAAGACTGGAGGTTCTGTCCTCACTGAGGGAATAACACACAATCTCTAGAACTATACACATGGCGTCGAGCAATGTTCATTGAATGGAATTGAGTTTAACTGAAAATGAATTGAATTAGATTGTACTAGTGATATAAAATGTATGTTACATATCATTTATCCATTCAACAGTCAATGTACAAAGATGAATGCCTAAGACACCATACCTTTCCACAAAGAGTTCTGGGATAGGGTGTAGACAATTCTGTAGGCCATTGCAATGGAGAGTGAGAAGGGCTATGCCGGAGGTGAACCTGTGACACTCTAAAGGACTGAGGAAGGGAGCCCCTCTCCTAGTGGCTGGGACAGACATGCCTTTCCAGATACTGAGATGCTTGACTTGATCACTAATCAACCTCTTCTATGGGCCAATAGCACAGTATACAAAGAGCAGTGTTTTGCTATGGGAAAACCATGATATGAAGTAATGAGGGTTATTATGTGGAATTCATTCTGTGGCCCCCAGCCCATAGTATCACTATAAAGCCATGGATCTCCAAGTTTGATGGGATGAAGGGACACCTAGGTATAGAACAAAATGGCAAGGACTTTAGCTACATTATTTCTACCCTCAGAAGAATCCTGCCACATAGGAATTATAAGCCTCATTTAGCAGATAGAAAACTGAGACTCGGAGAGTTTGAGTAACTTGCCCAAGATAATCTACCTGGGACTTCCAAGTCAGTCTGTCCTCAAAGTCCACGCTTGCCCTGGATTGTCAGGTCCCTGGAGGAGTGGCTCATGAGCCGTGGCCACTCACTGAGCCCAGGGCTTGGGTGTGGCCTGAAAGTAAAGCCATCCACCCTGCCAGGTAACCTTAGTGCTCTAGATAAATTGTGCTTGGGATGATAGAAGTGATGAGTAAATTGTACACCTTGGTTTATGACACACCTTCACAAGGGTCTATGCAAAGCCCCTCTCTTTTTATATTTACTTTGTTCCCTTTGCTCATTCATTTAACAACGATTTAGAGTGTCTACGATGTGTTAGGCACTGCTTTTTGCCGCTGGGAATAAAACAGTCAAAGTCTTTGCTCTTGCAGAGCTTATTCGAGTCATGGAAATTGACAAATAAGTAAACAATAAATATAAGGCAACTGGTGAATAAATGTTATGAAGAGAAAATAAAGCAGAGTGAAAAAAAAAGAAAACGAGAAGCGGAAGCGTAACATGATCTGACTAAAGTTTAAAAAAAAAAGATACTCTGGCTCTGTGTAGACATTGTAGAGAAACGGGGAGATAATAAGCCAAGGGACCTGTGAGGAATGGTGGTGGTTTCAACTAGGCTGGCCGGGACCCACGGAGGTGGTAGAAGTGGGTCAATTCTAAGATGCTTTGAAAGTTGAGTCAACATGATTTTCTGGAGATTGGGTGAGAGATGTGAAAGAAAAAGAGTAAAGGGCCCTATCAGAGGCTGAAAAATTGGATCCCCTGAAGATATCCACCTCTGAATCCCTGAAACCTGTGAGCGTCACCTTACATGGCACAGGAGACGGGGTGGGGGTGGTGGTCTTTGCAGATGAGATTAAGGAGTTTACAATGGGGAGATTATATTCCAGATTATCTGGCTGAACCCTAAATGTAACTGCACGTATCCTTATGAAATGCACAGAGGAGAAGGTACTGTGACAGTGGAGCAGAGAGGCTTGAAGATGCTGGCCTTCAAGATTAACGTGATGCAGCCACAAGCCAAGGAGTGCCAACAGCCACCAGAAGCTGGAAGAGCCTAAGTGGATTGTCCCCTATAGCGCCCAGAGGAGCCGGCATCTTGCTTTCAGCATGGTGATACTGATTTTGGACATCTGGTCTCCAGAACAGTGAGAGAATACAGGGATGTTGCTCCACACTACCCAGTTTGTATGAACTGGTTCCAGCAGTCACAGGAAACTAACATGGACCCCCCTCTAACCTCCCTCCCCACACCAGACATTTGCTCTTAGGTGCTGAACATATGGCCTAATACAAGCGTGTATACTTATAAAATGTGGATTGTCGTTTTGAAGGGTGTGTGTGGTTTGGACTAATATTACTTATGCTATGCTCTAGATCTTACTTTTTTTCCTCTTCTGTCCTCAACTCTGTATATTGAACGTCTCTCTACGCTCTTGTGTGCACACACGCCTGGCTTTTGTGTCCCTTTGCTGCAGAACATCTGTAGCATGCTTCCACCAGGTAGCCCTTTCCCATTCTCCTACAGATGGACATCTCCATTGCTCCCAGCTCACTGCTGTCAAACTGTGACAGTTTCAAAACTTGCTTCATCAAGAGGTAGATCATTGCTGATGCGATCTTTCTAGGACCAGGTGAAAAGAACAGATCTTATAGTTGGACCCAAACTACGAGAGGATAAACTGTCTGCTCTGTGTTTGAGTGAGACATAGGATTCTTGAGTTGCCTTGGCCTAACCTTTCCTCACAGGTCCTTCTGCCTTGGCCTTCCCTATCCCCTAGTGATCTTAGAACTTGAAAGGCTTAACAATTCCAGCTGTCTTGCCTGACACAATGGAATGGAAGTTGGCAGCTGCTTTCCCTCCAACATCCTCTGGGAAATCCACCCCACTACACGTTCCCAGCCTGCCCTGGCTTTCCGAGCTGTAATGTTCAATGCCAAGTGGTAAGTGCCACGTACAGGACATTAGTGTGGAATTGCAAGGCAAGGCCTGGGAGGGGCAAAAACAGCCCCCTGGGAGGAAAAGGAGCCAAAGTTATTTAGCTAGAAGAAATGTGGATGGGATGGGCTCAGCTGGCTCCAAGTGTATAAACAATTGATGTTAAACAATTGTGCTTCTACTCAGTTGAGGGACAGACACAGTGGACCCGAACTGATAAGAGACACCTGGCTCCAACACACAGAAGGCCTCTTTACCGAGGGAGGTTTGAGCAACAATCATGAGGCCTCAAAGCTGGAAGATGTGAATGCAAATGAACTCGGTCAAAGCAAACACTTGGTCTGGAAAGGACCCTAACTATATGTGTTAGCTCTGTCCTGAGTTTGCTTTAGAACTTGAGCTAAGCCCCTCTGCTTTGGTCTCATCTCCAAGAGAAGGGTCCAAAAGCTGTGGTTGCGCAAAATTAACTCAAAATGCACGATAGAACTAAATGTAAGAGTGAAAATAACAAAACTCCAAGAAGAGAACCTTTATGACCTTGAATTAGACAAAGATTTCTCAGATCTGACACCAAAAGCATGTTCAATAAAAGAAAACAATTGATAGATTGGACTTCTTCAAAATTTAGAAAAAAAAAACAAACTTCTACTCTCAAAAAATACTGTAAAGAAAATTGAAATATAATCCAAAGAGCAAGAGAAAATATTTGTAATTCATATAACTGGTCATTTATATAGCCGATAACTGGTAAATGAGCTATCACCATACATATCTCCACTAAAATGGCTATGACCAAGAAGTCTGACAATACTGGTGGGAATGCAAACTGGTCATAGCCACTCTGGGAAAAATGTTTGGTGGTTTCTTAAAAAGCTCACCACATAGCTACCATACAATCCAGCAATTCCACGTCTAGGTGTACACCAAAGAAATGAAAACATGTGTTAGCACAGAGATGTGTATGCGACTATTCATAGCAATATCCCGACACGGGAAACAAGCTAATGTCCATCAGCCAGTGAATGGATAAACAAAATGTAGTATATTAATACGATGGAATGGAATTCAGCAATGTAAAAGAATAATACGGATACAAGCAATAACATGGCTGATTCTCTAATACTTTATGCTGTGTGAGAGGACCAAACACAAAAGGTTACATGTGGTATGGTCACCTTGTATGAAATCTTTAGCGTTGGAGACTGCCCGGCACTGGGGTTCAGAAAGGGGGTGACCACAAGTAGGCACAGTGAGAAATCCAGGGGTGATGGAAGTGATAATGGCTCCAAAATTGTATACATCTTCTAATAATCATCAACTATATTCCAACTACAAGCAAATTCCATGGTTTGTAAATGTCACCTTGGTAAAATAAAAAAATGAGATGTGGCAAAATGGAGATTCTCCATGCCCCTGAAGGTCTGTACAAATTGTGTTTTTTATTGAATGCACACCCACTTGCTCAACAAGCCAGTTAGAAATTGCCTGAGAACCATGATCCAGGAGGTGGTGGATTTGTGAAATTTTATGCAAAATCGGGTGGTCTGGGTTAAGAGCTAACTTTGTAAAGTAGGTGGCTTTGTCTCTTTTCTGTTTTCTGTCCTCAACTCCAGATCAGCACTTCCGGCCACCACACTTTACCCTTTCTATTACTCCCTGTCCTCAAATGGATAAGAGTTAAACTTGTGTTCAAATGGGCAAGTGCCTTCGACTAATAGATGGTTCCTTTAAGTGGGGATAATCAAACCAAGCTTGTGATGCCAATGGGCAGCCTGGGCCCCACACAAAGGAGCTGTCAGCTCTTAGCTTCTCTCTCCTCTTCCCCATCCCCAAACCTGCTTCCAGGAAAAGAAGGTGCTATTAGTCTTTAACACCTCACAGAGAATGCACTTCATTTAATTCCTTTTCTGTATTTGGAGTTATCCTTTTCAAAGTGGAAGAAAGGCCTTTTCTGCACTGAGAGGAAATATGGTCCCATCCATCCTGCAGCCCTTCCTAAACTCCAGAAATCTCACTCTCTGGTCTCCTTGCTTGGTTACCCACCACGGACCCTGGGAAGAAGCCAGTTTTTGGCAGCCTGAAAACCCTGTGCCTTCCCACCTTCAAGTGCTGTGCTCTCTGGCACATGATCCCAAGGAGTGTAGTGCTGTTTCAGATTACATCAGCAGACACCCCAGAAGGCCAAGGACACAGCCACAGTTAACCTGAATGCTAAGTGCTTGCCTGCCATCCCTACTGAAAACAGCTCCTCCTAGTAGAGCAGAGGTGGGACCAGGGTCAGGGGAGGAGGAGCTTAGGGTGTAACATTTAAGGAGGCACTCATTTCCAGCTGTCAACTCTGTACTTGCATGACCCTGAGAATGAGTGCCTCCTTAAGATTGGGCCCCTTAGGGTACTACCTTTCAGAGGGGAGCATTCTCAGGATTGTGTAAAGGTCAGGGAAGCCCCAGAGGGTGGTCTCCTTCAGTGTTTTACCCTAGGCCCCTCACTTGCCTAGAGAGCCAAGTCCACATGTCGAAGCTAGAGCACCAGCTCTGCCGTCAATTAGCCATGGAACCTGAGGCAACTCTGCACCCCCACTTTCCCACCTTTCTGGTTCTGTGATTCTAGGGCGACTTTGCTTCTGTCAGCCATAAAGCAAAACAATTAGTATGTATTACCTTGATATAATAGATGCCTGCTTAAATTCCCTATCTTCACAGAAACATCCCCTGACCTGTAGGCCACTATCATGTTATACTAGAAATTTATTCCTTTTATTCACGGCAGTTACCACAATTTATAATTTTGCTTTATTTTATTGTTTTGTATGAGTCAGGATAGTTTAGATTACGGTGTAGTAACCCCCCACCCCCGCAAATCTCCGGAGCTTAAAACAACAAAGGGTTATTGTTTTTTCATTCCACACGTATGTTAGGAGGCAGCTGGGAGGCTCAGCTCAGGGGCCCAGCTGAAGGGGCGACCACCATACGGACACTTCGCTGGGCATCGTGTCAGAGGGCACAGAGCCCCAGGGAGCACCACATGAACTGCTCATGAAGGGACACACATCACTTCTAGTCAGGACTCATTGGCCAGAACCAGTCACTGTCCCCAGCCCCCACAAGGGGCCCTATCACTGCACTCATGATGTGTGCCCCAAACGCAGAAAGCCGCAGAGTTTTGATGAGCAGGTATAATGACTCCTGCATTATTTATTTGGTTTTGTCTGAATCCTCTGACCAGAACTGTCCAGAAGGGCAGGATGGTCTGTCTTGTTTGTCATTTCAACCCCAGTTGCTGGTTTGATCACCATCTGTTGACAGACTGAATGGTTCTGGTAGTTTAGGTTTGGAGACCAAGACTGTTGGGTGGATGAATGTCAGCTCCCAGCAAACTGCTTGGAATCTGGGGGACCTCATTTAGCTACACCCTCTTGAAAAGGGACGAATATTGTAACTGCTACTTTCCACAATTTTCTCCTTGAGTGTCTAACTGTAGAAGCAAACCAACAAGAACGTCTGGGAGTCTGAGAGCGTAGTCCAAAGCCCTGAGCTCTAATCTGACTTCTCTTTGTAATTTTATTCTTTATCTTAAAAGCTCATGTGAATTTTATATTTTGCTCCATATCATATCCATGGTCATAAAAAATGTTTTAAAACCTTGAATTGGGGGAAATGAGTGCTTTGCAAACACATGTCATGTTTATTTCACTGTTTCAAGGCCCCCTGACAGCTCACCCCCCCCCACCCCCAGGGCAGTATGCCCCCAGTCAGAGAACACAGCTCTAAGCCTCCTTAGGTGGCTGCTGGGGCCTTAAGGCTTAAGCTTAAAACATTCAGAGCATCCTCTACATTTTGTTGCCTTTCTGTGGTGCCTTTTTCTTTGACGGGGAATTTGTAACGAATACTTCATGTGGGGATTTGCCTTTGTCTAACCAAATGAGGAAAAGAATGATAGAGTCCTCATTTTCTTTCCCATGGGTTGATGGACAAAATTCTTCTAAACCATTGTTTCTCAAACTTTTTTTTCCATTATGCACACTAAGAAATGCATTTTCTAAAACTTCACGAAATGGACAGTGTGGGTAACCCCATGCAGGCCGGTGCCCCCATTCCCCAGCTGCCCAGAGCATTGCCTCCTTTCCTGGAGAATTACTCTGAGCTGAGCAGGAACTGCCTTCCCAGAGGTTATGCACCTCTGTTCCTCAGAGTGGTCCACAGCCAACGACTGGCTGACATGGGGGTTCAGGAGGCTCCCCGCTTGTTTCAGGCAGCCCCAACTCTGGTACAATTCAAACCATGAGATTAGGCCTGAGAGCACACCCTTTCTTAGCTCTCCTGCCCTACACAGCTCCCTCCCCTCTTTTTTTCTGAGAACTGTCCCTAAAGACATCACAGACACCCACATTCTTTTCTTGAGCTCTGCTTCCAAAGAACCGGAGTTAAGACGATACCCGACACACACACAGGCTGGCACACCCATACACAGACCTACATACACACACCCCTGAAATAAAATTGCAGCAACACTTACACTTTACGTGATCTGCTCTGATACTTGCTACATTGTTCTGTCTGATTTGTTTCAATTGCTCGTTTGTGATGCTTTAATTTGATTTCATAACCCACTAATAGGTCACAGCCCTGCAATTGGAAAAACACAACCCTCAACCTTTCCAAGTTAGTCTTCCGGAAGCTGGTGTTCAGTACCTGGGCGGGTTAAGGAGAAGGTGAAAGCCGAGGGGCACCTGTTCCGGTGTGCAGAGCACTGAGAGTTTAGAGGCCCAGCAAGTTGATTCTAATAGGACTGAGCATCTCAGGGGAGCAGGATGCGTCTGCTGCCTTCCAGCCACTGACCTGCTCCACGCTCTCCAGGCTGATTTTCCTTCCTGGCAGGAATGCACATACTACTCATGGCTCCAATAGGAAATGTGGGTTCCAAGGAAATAAAGCAGATTTTGACCTCGCACCAATACACACAGATGGACATGTGAGGACATTTATTTCGGCATTGTCTGTGATGGCCAAAAGCAAAATATTGCAAATGGCCACCCCTAAATGAACTGCACTGCATTATGTCCATTAATAGTAATATATCTAAGTACAGAAGGTTTTCCACTAAGTGGAAAACTCAATGGCCCTTCAGCTCACCAATTTAATCCCATTTTTATTTTTTTAAATTAGTATGTGTGTATATGTATAAAAATACGGAGAAGTATACTCAAAACTATCTGCAGGGGCAGGATAATGGGAGGCTTTTACTTTTTAAGTCATACATTTCCACAGCATTTGAACATTTTCCCTCTAGTATAATTTACTTTTGAAATGGGAAAAAGCAGTAATTTTTCATTTTAAAACAGCAAAACACAAAAGGAAGCTATTTATAAAGTGGCCGCATATGTTCCTTTGAAGTCACAATAGCAGTCCTTCAGCAGGTGATGTGTGCTTTCAAGAGTCTGCAATAGAACCTGTTTCTAGAAGTTCATGTTCTGAGGCAACATCTCAACAGAGAGAACATACAGAAGTGATAAAATACATGTCAAGAAAATGTATAAACCATAGAGAGTCTTGGAAACCAGATCGATGGTCCTGTGCCCCAGAAACAGAAGAGAAACCCCCCATCCGGGAGCAAGACTGAGGCCAGGACCCCGGGCTCAGTTTCTGGAAGCAGGTACAGGTGGCCGAGTTTGGCTCCAGCAAGGCCCCAGGACATTAAAAGAGGTGGGGGTTTGAGAGGAGGGTAGAGTAACCTCACTGCTGGATATGGGGACTGGAGCCTCGCTCCCCAGCTGGTGAAAGGAGCCTGGAAAAAGCTGCCTGACTGGAGTTGTTTGTCCATTTTCTCTTTTTAAATCAGGGATTTGTTATTCTGGCTACATTTTAAAATCACCTGGGGACTTCAAAAAAAAAAATAATAACATTGCCCTGGAAATTATAATTTAATTTTAAAATTCTCTTTTTCTCTCTCTCTTCCTTTTTTTAAAGGCTCCCTTGGAAATTCTAATCCACATCCAAGATTGAAACTTGGGATTTAGGTAGGGCTCAGAGGATCCAGACACAACCTCTGTCCAGGCACTCAACTGAACAAGCAACCAGCTTGGAGGTGAGAGCTGGGATTTCCCCATTATGACCTCAGAGTGGGCACTTCTAACCATTGTGAGGCCTGCTTTGGGACTGGAGGCCCTGCCAGGAGGCCTAACACGGCTGGTCAGGGTAGGGTAAAGAGACAGACATACAGACAGATAGACAGGAAAGAAATGTCTACTCATCAGTAAATGGATGAATCCATGATATACGTGATATATTCGTAGAACAGAATCTAATAGAACAGTGAGATTTAATCACCCAGCATTAATATGGCACTGACATCACCGTGAGCTATAAAAGCAACTTGCAGCAATGCATGTACATTATCTCATTTATTTAAACTTTAAATTATAGGAAACAGGAGTATGTATTTTAGTGGCTAAATCCGTATACACTAAAACTATAAAAATATCCGTAAGAATTAAACACACTGACTTGGGTCTGTGGTTGCCCCTTGGAGAGGAATGGGAGAGGGGCACACAGGGAGTGGCAGGCTCAAATCTGGATGACCCCAAAGGCATCAGGCTGCATGTAAGAAGCCAGCATTAGGAGGTCACATCCTTATGATTCCATTTACAACACTGGAGAAAAGAGTGGGGGAGAACAGACGAGAGGTCGCCAGGGGCCACAGGACACTGGTTATAAAGGGAGGTTTCGGGGGTGATGGGGCTCTTCTGTGTCCTTACTGTGGTCACCATCCTGTCACCCTACAATGTACGAAAATGCATAGGGCTGAAATTCACAAAGATAGCGGAATGGTGGTTTCCAGAGCTGGGGGGAGGAGACAATGGGAGTCACTGTGTAATGGGGAGGGAATTTCAGTTCAGGAAGATGAAAAAAGTTCTGGGGATGGATGGTGGTGATGGTTGCAGAACAATGGGAAAAGTATTTAATGCCCCTGAAATGTGCACTTCAAAGTGGTTAGAATGGCAAATTTGTGTTATGTATATTTTACGACAATTTAAAAAAAAATGAAAAAAATTCATAGGACTGTAGACCAGATGAAGAAATAAAAAGCCTTTTTTATTGAATTTTATTGCATAGTAATTAAAAAAACCCTAAAAGATCTGAAGCAAATATTGCAACATGTTAAGATTTATTAAAGCTACATGATAAATACATCCATGCTTGTTACTGAATTTTCTTCACTTTTCTGCATGTTTAAAATAGCCTAATAAGTTTGTGGTAGTTTCAGGTCGAATCAAATTTTTAGGGCTGCAGGGAGCTTTTGAGATCATTCCCTGCACAGTCCTTCTCTGAACAGAGAGAAACTGAATTTTCACAGCTAAAACCCCTGACTCCCAGGCCACTGTTTCACCCATGCTGACTATGTGAAACTAAAGTTTCTAACTGAAAACGAAATTAGGCTTCTTGAATTTTGACGAGCTTAAGAAATGCACAAACACACGGAGTGTGCTCAGCTTCCCCTTTTCCACAGGAAACAATCCCTACAGAATCAGAACATGGAACTAAGTACTCTCAAGAGCAGAATTAAAATTTAATCAGCAGCTTCCTTCAAAAGAATTGTTAAAATAATTTTAAAACAAAAAAGTTGCAAAAGAAATGTGCCGCTTTTACACGGAGATATTCAAATTGATCTCATAAAGCATTTTAACTTGTTTTGTCTCAGCTTTGCTTCTTCCTGTCTTTGTTCTCACCCCGCTTTCTCCTCGCTAAATACAACTTCATACTGAATAGCTTCTGGGACCACCTCTCACCCACGTTTAGAGTCAGGTGGCTCAAATTAGAGCAGACTTTCTTTAGCAAGTAGTACTCTGCAAAATTCTTGGCCGAAAAACAATCGGCCATTGCATCTGCAACGTTCTTGGTTGCGAGCAACCGAACTTGACTCAGAAAGCCAGGCCTGCATAGGGCAAAATGTGAGGGAGGAAGCCCAGCCAGGAAGCCCCTGTCCCCACAATGGCCACAACACTGCCTTTGGTACCATTGTCACCAGCAGGATTCTCACCTTGTCGCCGCCATCCCCACGAATTTCTCAGAGGATGGGATGTCTTCTGTGAATCATTCCATCGAAACTGAAGGCTCCAGGTGTGGGCATCCAGTTGGCTGAGCCTAGGTCCCCAGCCCCTTCTCTAGCTGCCAGGAACTCTGTTAAAGGGAGTCCCAGCTCTGCATTTCGACACCCCCACACACACACAGTGAAGGACTCTCCGAAGTAAGGAGGGAATTCCATGCTGGGGAGCAAAACAAACAAGAACTGTCTCTCCTCTTGGGTTTCCATAGGCTTCGCAGCATCCACAGATGCCATTCTTCCCTTACTTAAATCCCCCTCACTGCTCCCACCCACAGTCACTTCTCCTCCCAGCAGCCAGTGTGAATCCCTGAAGCCCAAGGTACATCTTGTCACTGCTCTGCCCAAACCCTCCAATGGCTCCCCTGTCACTCCAAGAAGAGCTGAATCTTCCCCATGGCTCCTGGACTCTAGGTCATCACCTCCGCCCCACCTGCCTGACCTCATCTCCTATTCCTCTCCCTCCCTCTGCTCCAGCCACCGTGGCCTCCTCCCTCTTTTTTTCACCTACCTAGCTTGGGTTCACCATGGAGGCCCTACTGACTTTTCCTTCTGTCAGATAGACACGCGACTTGCTCCCTGTACCAATGTTATCTTCTCAGCTCCCTCTAAATAAAATAGCACCCCATCGCTCTTCCCCCACCCTGTATCCTACTTTATTTTTCTTTACATGATCATAGCCAGCGGCCTTCTCTGTGGTTATTTGTCTATTTGTTTAGTGTCTATCTTCTTCCATCAGAACACAAACCTTATGAGTCAGGGCTTTGTTTTTCCATCGCAGATTCCCCAGAGCCTAGAGGAGGGGCTGCTTGAGAGCAGGTGCTCACTAAACAGGAGTGGCTGCTGAAGTACCAGGTGGAGTCCTCTGCTGAGAATAAAGGATGAGGAGGGGAGCGAGGGTGTCTTCCAGTGAGGAGGGTAGATGAGGCTTGAGAAGCATTCTCTGGTGAAGTGAAGAGATCTGACCAGGAAATGGAAAGGTTTGTATCAACGGCGAGCAAGGAAGACAGGGGTGAGGATGAGAGCTAATAAGAGCAAGGATCTGTGGTTGAGTAACTGTTTCCCTTTCAGGCCCACTCAGAGCCTCGAGGTAGGTGTGGAGAAGCACAGTTGAATTGATCCAGCAACAGAGTTGACCATGTGGGTAGGGCAAAGGAGACAAGGAGAAAGGACATTGAGGTTCATTGGCAAGAAAGCAGTTGTGGAAATGGGCTTTGGGCTCTAAGCTGCATGGGGAGGGGAGTAAAGAAAGACAAAGAAGTGGTACAGAACACCCAGGTGAAGGATAGCATGCTGTCAGAAAGAGGCGAATGGATGGCATCATCTGGGAGGATTTCTCCTGAGGAGTGGAGAGCCAGACCAGGAAGCTGGGAAGGGAGGACAGTCAATGGACAGGACATGTGGGAGGGAAGGTACGTGGAGTCCGAGATCTTTAAGTGAATCACTATGGGGTGATGTGTGTGGTCAGGCTAACAGAGGCAGATGTACACTAGAATGTAATCTCTGTGGATTTTTAAGATTGTAATCTCTTCAGTTGCAAGAGTATTTCTTCACTGTTATTGTTGTTATGGATATTAGGATGTAGCTGAAATGATTAATATCCCAAGGATACTTAAATATCCTATTTGTTATTGAACTACTCGGGTATGAACATAGGAGAGGATCTAATGTAAAATAATAATGACTATAGGTGACAACACTGCATTGTATAATTAAAATTTGCTAAGAGAGTAGAACTTAAATGTTCTCACCAAAAATAAAATAAAGTAAAATAAAATAAGATAAAATAAAATAAAATAAATATTTGAGGTGATGGATGTGTTAATTACCTAGATTGGGGGGGGAAATCTTTTCACAATGTATGCATATATCAAATCACCATAATGTATACTTTTAATATCTTACAATTTTGTCAATTACACCTCAATAAAGCTGAAATTTTTAAAATATGAGAGCTATTTTAACAAAGAGGTTTACAGTAATCTTTAATTGTGCTTTTTCCCAGGACAGAGACCAAATCTGACTCCCTTGAATGGGACAATTGGCAGGATATTGGGTCGCTCTCTTGGACTAACAAAAAAATTGGAAAGACAAACCAGAGAGGCAAAGCAGCAGGGAATGCAACCAGAAAGCAAACCATGTTTGTTGGGGTCATTTTAGAAGCTGCCACTAGGCTAGCAAAGATGATCCAATGAAGAGCTAGTCCTGTCCACCATGGCTATAATGACCTTACAGTACCCACCAAATCTCCAGTGGCAGCCCACTTTTCCAGTCTCATCCCCCATGGCCCTGTGATCTCACTTTCACAAATCTTGTTCCAGAGTAGTCCTCACTGATCCCCAGACACACCATGTCCCTCATGCTTCTGAGCCTTCCCCATGACCTAAAATGCCCTTCCCTCCCCTGGTGCCTTTATCAGCCTGGCGAGCTCCTACACACCCTCCAAGACCCTGTTAAATATCACCTGTGGGAAGCCTTTCCCTGTTCTCCAAGTATACAGTGTTCCCACAGCACCCAGGGGGTATCACTAGTACAGTCTTGATTGTGCTATATTTAAATTATCTGTTTTCCTGTCTGTCTTCTCCAGTGGACTGTTACCTTGCAGAGGCCAGGTCTGTGTCTAGTTAATCTTAGTTAATTAATTAACTGGGTTACTCTAATTAACCTAAAGGGCAAGGTCTTGTTATTTGCCTCCGTGCAGAGTAAAATGCCTGGTACATTTGCATGTTTAATAAATGCTGAATAAATAACTTAAATAATTAATGATGACCCAGAAAGTTGGAAAGTATCTCATGGTGCCACTTAATGGATTCCTCTCCTTCCAGGCAAGGTCTACTGAAATCTGATCAATCCTTTCCTTAAACCTGAGAAGCCTTCAGACAGACATTTTAATACTATATCTCTTACATATGGGGAAATGTTTTTTATGCCTAATGTAAAATCCTTTCTAGTGCATTTTACCAATTCTCTTGAGTCTTTCAATCAGTGGAAAAAGCTAAGCTCTTTACCATCACTCATACAACAACCTTAATATATACAAAAGTAGGTAGAGATGGCCACACTGGGCCAGCCCACAAAGCCTCCTCTATTCGTCTGCGAGGGCTGCCGTAACCAAATTCCACAGACAGGGCGGCTTAAACAACAGAAACTTATTTTCTCGCAGCTCTGGAGGTTGGAAGTTCAAGATCAAGGTGTTGTGAGGGTTGGTTTCCTCGGAAGCCTCTCTCCTTGCTTACAGATGGGCTGATGGCACCTTCTGGCTGCCTTTTCACATGGTGCCCCTGGTGTCTCTCTCTCTGTGTCCTAATCTCCTTTTCTTATAAGGACATGGGTCAGATTGGATTAGGGACCACCCTAATGCTTTTATTTTAACCTAATTACCTCCTGAAAAAAACCTACCTCCAAACACAGTCACGTTCTGAGATTCTAAGGATTAAGGCTTCCACGTAGGAAATGAGGTAGAAGAGGAGACACAGTTCATCCCAGAACACCTTCTCCTTCTCCGTGAGCATCTGGTCTCAGACAGTAAAACCAGAAGACAGCAGGCTGGTGGGGAGCTGCTGCAATGGGCCTCCCTAATCCATTCTTACAGCCATTCTCATTCCACCAATATCGAATGAGAGCCATTTATATAATGACATCATCTACAGAAAACCAACAGAGTGGTCTTTCCAAAATGCCCGTCTGATTATGTCTCCCTTCAGACAGAAACTCCTGAGTGGTTCCCATGCCCTTAGGAAAATTCCAAAATCCTAGCACAGTATATAAGACATTTCAAAATCTGGATTCTGCTCACCTGCACAGCTACAATTCCATCATACCTCTTTTGTTCCAAAGTCCAGTGGTGGTTCCCCAAACAAGTTATGCTGAGTTATTTCTCACCACATGAACCCAAGGAGAAAATGTATTTATTCAACAAATATTTAATTATCACCTCCTCTCTGGAGTTGTGCTATGCCCTAGAGCAGATAAGAAAATCCCACCCTCAAAGATCTCCTCATATGGAGGAAATATCAGACAAGTAAATGAAAATAGTAATATAATTGATAGGTGATTTAGTCCAGATATATGCAAAAGTGTCCTAGGAGTTCAGAGAAGGAACTTCTTAAATTTATAGAGCATTAATTCCTCCAGCAGAATAACACACCTACCTCCAAAATTAGACTTACGAGAAGGCCAATTTATAGCACAACATATAGGTTGTTGTGAAATACATCAGAAATGTGGTTCCAGTTATTATGAATGAGGTAAGTGACATCTTACATAACTAATGAAATTGAAACTGGTTACACACTCACCAGAGTATGCAGCGCCCTCAGGTGGAAATTAAAATCCCTCCTTGCTGCCATGAAATCATCTCTGGGGTGTTTTTCAAAATGCACACATGAAAGTCACATGGGACAACCACTATTGGAGCTACTCCACCAAGCCTGAGATAGTCTAGTTCATTGCCCAGAATTAGCCACAGTCTGCTGATATACTCAAACAAAATCATGCAATTTGTAGTGAGGATTATTTATTTATGTTTAAAACCTTCTAGCATGGTTCTCAAGAAGCTACCTACTCTAGAAGGTTGCAAAAACAAACAAACAAAGAAAGAAAGAAACAAAAAAACATCCCAAACTGAAGAGAGAACAGGTATTGGTAAGCTGCCCAAGTAATGCAGACGGAAATACAGACGGTTGCAAGGCATAACTGAGTTCTCAACCACAAAGGGGAATTTCCAATTGATTATAACAAAGAGAGAACGTAAAAGAAAAGTAGTAAGCCATGAGCTGACTAAGCAGCTACTCAATTGGAAGAGGTGGTATTGATATCAGTTTCCATGGAGTTCCGGTTTTAATGCCCACGTGGAAGCAGGGAGTCTTTGAGTCCACCTGAGATGAGGTGGGGGGGGTGGAGGGGTGGGGGGGGTGGAGGGGTGGGGGGGGTGGAGGGGTGGGGGGGGGTGGAGGGGTGGGGGGGTGGAGGGGTGGAGGGGGTGGGAGGAGGTTTAAAGCTAGGACTCTGAAAGGGCAGCACCTTCAGAGAAAGGCAAACAATAATGTGCCCACTGGCACATAGAGCAAAGAAGTATGTTTCCACTCATGTTCCGGGTATGGAAAAATGTTAATGCTGATCGGGCATTAATCAGTTCATTGCCTCTCAGTTACAAATTCACTTCTCAGTACCTGGTCCATGATCATGAAATGGATGCCTTAAGCGTTTCTTTGCAGTAAGTGTGATACTACGCTTTGTCAGTAGAGGGCGCTGGAGGGACATTGCTGGAAAGGGGGGTTTCTCTTCCTGGTTCCTGTGTGCTAGGTTTGGCTTTTTTGTGCTCTCACTGCATGTTTGGTGTGCACTGCGAATATGTGGGACATCCAGTGGTGCATTGCACAGTCACTTGGTGACCTCAATGGCCCAGCCCAGGCCTGGTGACCACTTTTCCTGGCTCTCCTAATAGATGCCACGTGCTCCAGACATCATGCCCACAATGGCATCTTGAATATCAATGTGCACCCATATAACAGCCTTGGCATACCTGCACCCTCAAAGTTGTTTCCTGCCTGCCAAGCAAGTGTGGACCTGCTCAAGTCTGGGCAGCTGAGTAAGCTGCTCTGCCTTCCGATGAGGTTAACTCAGTCAGTAAGTTGAACCCCAGCCTTGGGGAGGGCCCCCATTCCAAGTTCCTCCTTCATTTTAGCATTCTCTTTATATATTTTTAGTTACACTTTTATCATAGCTTAATAATTCCTTATGTTAAACTTAATTTTAATTTAAATCATGGTGTGGTTTCTGTCTCCTGGTTAGATCTAGACTACCACAATGGAGAAATCAAAATCCCTGGCCTTAAGGGTTCAAGTTGACGTTACAAAAACATCCAGATGAAATAGTTCCTCAACGTGGTTTGCATGGCATTCTCATAGATAAATCATGATGAATATGAATTCACAGTCCAAAATTTTAAAACTCACAAAAATGGAATCCTTCTTGAGGAAATGTTGTCAAATATAATCATTATGGGGCTTAGACCTACAATAACTTTTGATAATAAAGCAACCTAAAAAGATTACTTAAGTATGCTTAAAAGAAAATTGGCAACTTAGAAGAAATTACTTTAAATGTAAATGGACTAAACAATTCAACTAAAAGACAAAGATTGTGAAATCTTTATTTCCTGATTTGGATGGAGTTACATGGATATGTTTATGCCCTGAATATTTTATACAGCTACACTTCTGTGATTTTACACTTTTCTAAATGTATCATCTATTTCTTATGTATGTTTATAAAAATATATATACTTCTACATAATTTGTAGGTGAAAGAAATTAGAACTATTCTAGAAATAAATCACTAAATAAAATAATATATATCAAAATTTAGGAAATAGAGATAAAGCAGTATTTATAGAAAAGAAATTCATGAATCTAAATAGCCTTATTAAAAAAAAGTCAGTGAACTAAGAAATTAGACAAAATAGAATAAATTCAAAGAACACAGAAGGAAGGAAATCATACGGTTAAGAAAAACATGCCTGAGAAAGTGCAAACATTAATAGCTTTTCTAGTGTTAGTCTGTCCCTGCCCATCTGTGCAAGTAGGACACCTGAGCATTGAAACGGCTTTTCCCCCGAGGGCTTTTGTTGATCTAGGCAAACTTGGACTTCAGTTTGGGTAGCTTCATGGAGTAAGGAAAAAAAAGAAGAAATTGCTCAGCGTTTACTCTGATACTGGCAATCTAATAGGACACCCTCTTCCATATCAAGCTGGTCCCAAAAAACCACACCCTTTGGGCAAGGTGAAGCAGAACTCTTATCTGTCCCTAACCCAACCCCAGGGCACTACAGTAAAGGTGACCTCTGTGCTGAGTGCAGGTGGTATTCAACTTGCCTCTTTGGTTCCTTCTTTTCTTTAAATTCTGGCCTGATAGTTTTTTATAATTTTTTCAGTTCTTTAACACTTTTACAAGATTTTAAAATATAGCCTAGAAAGAATCTCTATATATAGTTTAGACAGCATTTAGGTATATTTATCACAAGGAAGGCTTGAATTATCTAGCCCAGCATTATCAGAAACCAAACCTCTAGATGTGGTAAAAGTATAAAAATCTGTGTAGGAGTTACACATACCAACTTAAGGATAATAGTTACCTCTGGAGTGGAAGGGAGGAAAACAAGATGGAGATAGGCCTTTAGCTTTATTTGTGACGTTCTATATCTTTACAAGAAAAAGATCTGAAGCAAATTTGCAAAATATTGACATCTCTTAAATCCTGGCAGTAGGTGACGGCAGACATTGGTGGGTTGTTGGCCCAATACCCAGTCTCTCTTTCTTTATTATTAATGGGACCCCAATTCTGATGAGGTTGGTAATGTCACTTTTCCAAAGCCCCTTGTGGCCTGGAATGGCCATATGACAATAGTTCTGGCCAAAGAGAGGTATGCAGAAGTCCCAGGGAGGGACTTCCTAATGCAGTAAAACAAAATCAGCAACATTCTGTGTATGGAGAGGTTGCTCTTCTGTCTTCTTTCTGCCTGAAATAAACCAGTGGTAGTGGCTGCAGCATCTTCACATCATGAGGCTGGACGCTAAGGGTGGAGAAGCAAGAGGGAAGGGTGGTCCTTGCAGGCATCTCTAAGATTCCATATCAGCTTTGACCTACCTCCAAAATTCTTGTTATGGTAGAAAAATAAACATGTTTAAGCCACTCTTTTTCATTTTTCTGTTGCAAGCTCCTGAACCTAGTCCTATGTGATACAATGGTACGTGGATTTTATTATTTCCTTTATATGGAAATGTCTCATAATTTATTTTAAAATTTCAAAATGGTAACAGAAAAGATAGGAAACTAGAAACAGTTATAGCCCACAAGTGTAGCCTCTCTGCTCCATTTATACTAGCCAAAGGGAATGAATGGCTGTATAATGCCATTCCTTCTATTTCTGAAAAGTCTCTTATGCAGAATCTTTTTCCATTTCCAGGTTTGCAAAAGAAATCCAGGTGGAGTAGTGTTCAGTTCTGCTGTATCAAATAACTTCTACGGTTCTGAACACTGGCGGGGATGGAGACTGTCTTCTGGTCCACTTGCTACCACAATTCCTGCCGGTGGAGTAAGTAGGTTCGACCAGTGTCATTGACGTCACTTACTATAATGCTGCTCAATGGCCTGCGACCCGCAGTCATATTGTGTCATAAGGGGAATCACGTTAGGATGGTTTGTAAATAACTTGGTGGTCTCAGCAGGAAGAGACTGTCCAGGAAGGAAGTTTCCACAGCTCAAGAGCTGACTGAGGAAACCAAGCAGGGAGGAAGCAGATATAGACATCTTCAAAGATGTCAGTGGCAGGCACCTCTCAGAGGCCTTGGCCGATCATCGATTGACTACATGACTCCAATCATTTATCTCTTCTTTGTGACATGCCAGTCCAAATTCAAAGGCGTGTGTGTGTGTGTGTGTGTGTGTGTGAGAGAGAGAGAGAGAGAGAGAGAGAGAGAGAGAAAACGAGAGAGTCTTAATAACTAAACATAAGCCTTAGGCCCTCTTACCTGCTACCAGGATTTGGACTTGAATCAGACACATAAGCCTTTAGATTCTGAAAGGATGAGCACGCCACTGACTCTCAGCTCCCTGCACAGACTGAAGAGAGCTGACGCTCTGGAAGGAATGTGGGCCACTGTAAGGAAGGCGTGCGGGGGCCAGGTGGCTAAAGCAATGATGACTGCTTGCTGCCAAGGGCCAGGTGCCGAAGGAAGGAACCGTATCCTAGTGGCTTCCCTCCCTGCTCTTTTCCTACGGTATAGAATTACACAGATGCTGCTAGTGGAGAATCCCATTTTTGCAGGTTTTGTTGAAAGTACATTTCTAAATGTTCCTGTCAAGTGAATACATAGGTGTTATTATCAACTGTAAAGGATATTGCTCAAAACATGCGCTTGCTAGACAATAAAATCAGAAAGGGTCAACTTTTTAAACTTATTTTTAAGAAGGCTTTTAAACTATTGCCATGTGGGGCACCCGGGTGGCTCAGTCGGTTAAACAGCTGCCTTTGGCTCAGGTTATGATCTCAGCGTCCTGGGATCGAGTCCCATATCAGGTTCCCTGCTCAGTGGGGAGCCTGCTTCTCCCTCTCCCCCTGCTCATGAGCTCTCTCTCTCTCACTCACTCACTCTTTCTCTCAAATAAAATCTTAAAAAAATTTTTTAAAAAACTATTGCCATGTAAGTAGCCCACTGCCTCCGTGAATAGAGTGATTAATAGTCCAAAAACTTAAATATCATTCCAACAGAGTGTTGCCTTATGACATCATTTATTCAAAGAAGTAAAATATTTTAAATAAATATATAGACAATGACCCCCTCCATACAATAAGCTAGGCTTACTTTTGAAAAATGCTTTGAAAATCTTTGGAAATTACTTTCTGAAAGTGTTAAATATTTTTTTTCATCATTTTGAAGTTTATTAACTAAATGGCAATATTGTTTTCCTTAGAGCTTATCTTGACATTTCTATTTTGTTTTCATCTGCTTTTTTGCTATGCAGCTAAAACCAGTGAAGAATAAAGCAGAGCATATTTAAATTTTAAGTTTGAAAAACCTCTTCTGGTTTGTGGTTCAGCATAATGCTCGAACACACACGTTTATCTCCTCTTCTTCCAGAGACTGCGTGAAGATGAAACTAAAGGAATTAAAAGGGTCAAAGTCAGCAACAATGTAGAATATCAGTAGGGCCCGTGGGTGGAGGTGAGATTTCAGCACATATATGCAGGACGAAAGTGGACAGACTTCCACTCTGGGAGCATAGTGGATCTAATATTCTGAAGGGTCATTCTGCTAGAAACTAAGTTCCATATAAATTACAACAAATGTGATTTCAAATGCATTGCTCAGATCACAAGAAAGTGAAGGAAGTCTCTAAAAGTCAAAAGTCAAAAGTCAAAAAAAAAAAAAAGAGTAGAGGGAAAGGAGAGAAAAGGGGACAGAAAGAAGCAAAGAAAAATGATTAAGTGAGCCAGACCCAAGGGAGGGAGCAATGACCAGTGTAACATAACTTCAACCTTCGTGCCCTCTGTGTTTCTATAAAACCACCAAGCTATGGAATTTTGCATAATAAAAGGAACAGGACATGCAGGAAAGCTAGGATTGGGGAAAACACTCCAAAACCGTACATAAAAAACTTACTGCAACAGAGTAATAAAAGTAAATAAATACATACATAAATGGTACTGCCACTTTTGTTTTCTAAAGAATAAACCTTATCATAATCCTAGACAAAGCCTATCAGCTTGCTTGCTGTGGTGAAAGGTAGCTTCCGAGTCACAGACAAGAGGTAGAAGGAAGAACAACATTCTGAGGCTGAAATGTTTTGACAGCCGAGATGGAGGGTTCCGGCTCATTGTCTGTTTTTCTTTCTTTTGCTCTGGCTTAAAATAGAAACCCTACCTTTGTTGCTTCCCAGTTTCCTTCTTTCATAAAGAAGCTGCACACGCAGCTCGATGCGGCCAGACACAGGGCTCCATCCTGCCTCTCTGAGCACTATACCGTCAGCTCTAATCCTCACAAACGCTTCCCACTCCCAGTTAGCACAGATGATAACTGGGATGTGTCCATCTCCTCTTGCCTTTATTTTTGTCACAGTGCTGTCTCTGATAGAATGCAATGGGGACTCCTTATTTCTTGGATATCACATGTTCACTCTTTTTTTTTTTTTAATTATAATTCCAAGCTTCCCCTCAATACTTTAAGGCTTTTTTGTTCTTGCTATTCACTACTTGGATTCATATAACCAAAATGTTTACTTGTGTTTGGAATGGCTGTCTTCAATATTTATATTAAAAAGACTACACAAGCTTCGGAGAACTGTGCAATACATACTTGCAGGTTATATAAATAAATGGAGGAAAGAGAAATTGAAGGGTGTGTGTGTGCAGGGTGTGTGTGCGTACGTGCTGAGTAGCCTTCCATGAGACACTACGTTCAGCAGGGTGGCTTTTTTTTTTTTTTAATCTGATGTTTGGCTGAAGCACAAACATAGTCAAAATGTGAAAAATTGTGGAAGGGCTAACGAAATTTCTAGCTTTGGTGAATTTATCCCTTGCTTATTTATCTTGAATATATAAACGTACCCATTTCAAACAAAACAAAAGAGATTGTAATGATGAGAAAGGCAAGATTGCCCCAGAGGCAAATGTTAATAACAGCTCTGCAATCTGGAGACTAACTCTTTGGCCCATGGAAAAGTATGTGAGCGTAATCTGAGATTCATCTATTAATATAGGACACTTAAAGGGGGCTGAAGGATTCTTGGGGTACCCCTAAGTCTTGGGTGCTACCAGGACCAGAAACAAATGTCCAGACTCTCTGGATGATAGTAACCAAATTAGGCACTTAGGATTCCCATAAGCTAATCTCCTTCATGAACACAAAAGCATAAATTTTAAACAAAATATTAACAAATCCAATCCAGTGCTGTATGAAGGGATTATACATCACAGTCCAGTAGGGATTATTCTAACAATTCAAGGGTAGTTTAATATTTGTGAATCAGTTCATGTAATTCACCACATTAACAACAAAAAAGGTAGGTGATGGAACATACAGTCATCTCAATAGATATAGCAAAGGCTTTTGATAATTTACTCTTAGCAAATTAAGAAGGGGTAAACTTCTTAATCTGAAAAAGAGTGTCCATACAAAAATGTATGGCAAACACCTTATTTTATAGTGAAATATTGAAAGCATTCCCCTAGAGATGAGAAATGAAACAGAGATGGCTTCTATCCTCACTTTCATTCATCATTGTCCTGGTAGCCAATGCAATAAAGCAAGAAAAGAAATCACAAGGATTGGGAAGAGAGAAATAATACTGCTTTATTCACAGATGATCTGGTTATGTAGATAAAAACCTAAAAACATCAAAAGGTAATTTCAGAATTATTAAGTAACTTTAGCAAGGTCACTGGATACATGGTCAACATATATGAAACACTGCTCTTTTTATATCTCAGAATAAGGAAATAGATTATGAAGAAAGTAAAATAACTCCATTATAATGGCATCAAAAATTCAAACCATCGGGGAAATAAAAAAAAAAAATAACAGTATTACACCACTACCCACCCACCAGAATGACTGTAACACAAAATCAGATGATATAAAATGATATCAAAGATGTGGGGCAAGAGTAACTCTCCTACTCTGCTGTGGGGAGCACAAATTAGTACAACTACTTTGGACAACTGTTTGGCACTATAGGGTACAGCTGAACATATAGGTACACTATAACTTAGTGCTTCAACTTCTAGGTATATATCCAACTGAAATGTATGCATAAGTTCATTTAAAAAATGCATAATTATGCTTATTGTTTTCTGTTCTATATATCCAAATATTAGACAGACCATAAGTGCTCATCAACATCAGACTGGATAAAGTGTGGTATTTTCGTACAATAAAATACCATTACAGAAACAAGAAGGAATGAAATTTTAGTACATCAACAGCAGAGATAAATCTCAAAAACATAACGTTGAACAAAAAAAAGCCAGATACAAGAGAAAACAGACTGAATAGTTATATAAACTTCAAAGGCAGGCTGAACTTCTCTATGATGTTAGAGGTCAAGATCACGGCTAATTTGGTAGAAAGTAGGAAGTGGGAGGGGGCACAGGAGGACTTCTGGGTTGGGATAAAGTTTTATTTCTAGATCAAGGTGCTGGTTACAGAGGTATGTTCACCTATCAAACTTTATATTACGGTTTCTGCACTTTTTTTGAGTATAATTATACTTCAATTAAAAGATATCTAAAAAGGAAAGAACAGGGAGAGCCTAAAGATACTGGGAGGTGAAAGGGGCTGATACAGGTGGGTGGAGGGGAGGGAGCAATGTTTTCATCTTAAAAAGTGGGGAGTCAATAGATATTATTACTTATGGAACAGGTAACTCGAGCTTAACTCTTTTGAGGTTGCAAAGGTGATGAACAGAGAAACCAAGTCTAGTGATAAAATTATAAAAATGGTGGTGTGTGGCAGAAGGGGATGAAATAATGAACTAAGTCCTCATTTGTCATAGCAGGGAACTGATGGGCAATGCCAAAACTGCCTAAAGAGACTTAAGTATTTTAAAACAGCAGCCATTTGTGATTTCTGATGGTTCTGTGGATTTGCTGGGCAGTTCCGCCATCGATTTTGTGTGGGCTCCCCCATGGGCTACACTCTCCTGGAGACATGGCTGGGCTGGACAGGACGAGGGGGGCTCTATTTGCACATCTGGCTATTAATGCCAGCTGTGCCCTGGGGAACTTCAGTTCTCATCTACATGACCTCTCACTCTTCTGTAGGCTAAATCAACCTCCTTCAGTGATGGTCTCAGGACAGCATTCCAAAAGGTCAAAAGCAGAAGCTGAAAGGCCCATTGAGGCTTAGTCTTAGGCTTTGCAAAATGTCACTTCTGCCTTATGCTACTGAGCAAAGGAAGCCCCAGGGCCAACCCAGACTCAAGGGGTGGGGAAATGGACTCTGCCTCCTGATGGAAGGGGCTGCGAAGTCAAGTTTCAAAGGGGCGAACGTTAGCAGTTAGCAGGCGAATCCTGCTAACAGGATAGGAGGGACTTGTGGCCACTCTCTTACTGTCTGTCCTCTGCCACAGTTATTTACATTTGTCTCACTTGCAGAAGAAACAAACACAGAACGTTCAAACTGACTGTCTCTGGGAAGGAGAACAGTGGGTAAGGAAGAGTGGGGACAGGGGCTTTTCATTCTAGGCCCTTCCATACTACTCTTTTCAAATACACGCATGTTCTATAAAAATAAATGTTTCTAATGTTATAGAAGATTCAGTGCCTATAAATCCCTTGCTTTGAACAGAAAAACTGGAAAGATATTTTCTCCTATCCTCATCTAATAAATGATGAACAATATTTACTAAGCATGGATTCTAAGAACTGTAAGATTCTTAAACGACTCACACCGACCCAACACTGTTCAGTTTTATTCCACCTCCTAAGGATTCAGTTAAAAAATGTGATTGTGTCTATGGAAAATGCTTCTTAAACTGTAAATGTTTTATAACGCACTATACATTATCTGTTGCAACTGTTTCCATGTTGTGCCCAGCACTGTATTAAGCAGTGTAGAGACCACGAAAGGACCAGAAAATACAGTTCCTGCCAGCATGGAATTAACAGTCTAGGTGAGGAGACAAGATGACACCCGCAAACCAATTATAGTACATTATGCGAGACTGTAAGGGCCCGTGCAGACAGGGACAATTACTCTTTGTTCATTGCAGCCTCATCAGGACCCCCCATATAATAAGACCTTGATAAATATGCATTGATGGAGGGATGGATCAATTACCTGGTAGCCCATGATTCAGAGCCCGGTCACAGGACCGATTGTGAGCGCTGAAGTGTCTGAGAAGTGGAGATCAGAGGAGCTTATTCAGTCTAGGCACCGAGGCTGGGCTTTATGTCCAACCGGGATACGACAAAGTCACAGTGCCACAAGAGGGGAAGATGCATATTGCAGCCTGGGGGAGAGCCCCAAAAAGGAAAGCCTCAGAGATGGGAAGGAGGTCAAACCAGCCTGGATGGAAGCAGGGAAGCAGGAGGAGGGCTGTACGGTCTCCCGGAGCACCCACCTTTTGTCCTTGTGGCAGCTGGGCAGACAGGAAACAGGGCTAGGGAGGAGTGAACAGGATGGGCTAGCAAGGGGCAGGAAGCACTGGGGGCACCTGAGAGGGAGGGCGAGAACAGATCCCACCATCGGCAGCCACAGGAGAACCCCAGTTCTCCCCATAGAAGAATCCTGCCTTTTCTTCCACACTGAAATCGGCAGGGAAGACAAAGGTGGATTGGACATTCTCCCACTCACCCGGACATCAGTCCCTCTTAGAAGGGGAGAGACACAGCAATTTAATTTTTTCTAAAGATTTCATTTACTTATTTGAGAGAGAGGGAGAGCACAGAGGGAGAAGCAGACTCCTTGCTGAGCAGGGAGCCCGATGCAGGACTCGATCCCAGGACCCTGAGATCATGACCTGAGCCGAAGGCAGATGCTTAACTGACTGAGCCACCCAGGCACCCCCACACCAGTAATTTAAATAAATAACTAAGGGTCTTGGAGCATCCGGAATGATGGAAAGCCAGGACTCTGAGTTCAGGCACACCTGGGTTCCCATCCCGGGTCCAGCGCCCATAGCTCAAGCTCCTTAGGCAAGTTAACCTTTGTTTGCCCCAGTCTTGTCACCTGAGATCAGTCCCTGCCTCACGGGTTGTGAGAATGAAATATAAGGTCCCCCATGTAAAGCTCTCAGAGGACTCCATGTGCCTTAGTATCGTCAGAGCCACAGCTGTGAGCCCAGGGAGGCTGGTCAGAGGTGCTGGGGGCTTGAAAATGAGCAGAATTGAGATACGCCAAGAGGTGAGCTGGGGCATCCAGCTGAGAGCAAGAACAAAGCCCCAGCGCATGAAAACAGCTTGCAGAGGGAACCTCAAAACTTTCCCTTTGATGGGCTGTGGCTACCTCTGGAATGACAGATAAGGTATCCTGGGGATACCGGTGGCGTGTCCAGAGCAAGAAACCAGAACTTGCTCTGGAGTCCGTTGGGAGCTGCCAAGGGTTTGAGCAGGGAAGTGACCGGGTGAGAAGTGGGTGGTGGGCCTATGGGGCAGGGAGCCCATGGGGCGCAGGCCCAGCTCCTGGAGAGGGTGGGAGTGTGGGTGCCTTTCAAATAGATCAACTCTGACACATTCTGGGAAAGACCTAGGGTTGAGATGTAATTCTAATTCTTAGGACTTTATCTCTTTCACAACTAGCTTCAAAGGGGAGAAGGCTGGGTGACAAGAGGGAGATAAAAGGGCCATGTTAATGATTGGAGAGGTAATGTGGTTCAGGAAAATAGCGATACACCTGGTCTAATAATTCACAGAGGAAGCATCTGCAAGAAAGGCGCTTGAGAAGGACAGCTCTGCACCCCTGACAAATGAGCTACAGGCCAGATGTGGTCTGGCATTGGGCGACGTGAAGAATGGATTGTTCCCTCAACCTCCCTCAAATCTCTTTAGGGTCTCATTGCCCTATTAGCACTACCCTTTCCCTCAATTGCCCAGACCCCATGGCCACATCTGAACACACTATGTCTCCATGTGACTCCCCACGGTGCTACTCCCCAGCTGTGTCCTGTGAGCAGGTGACTTATGTGGGTCCCTTGAGACCTCTGCAGGAAATCGAGATAAGGATGAATCCTTCACCGGTAGACTTCCTACTGGGAGGCTCAGTCTCTTCCTTCAGCACAACGGGAAATCTGTTGAAACTCTAACCTCAACAGACTGCTGAGTGTACATTGAGAAAGCTCACATGCTTCCCTTTCAAGTTGACTCTAAATCCACAGATGATGTTTGCTCCTAATACGGAGATATGTCCCAATCTGTAAAAACATCTGAACTTATGATCAACTTAGAGTCAGGTGCTAGGGTGCATGTTCCAGAGACTTGCAGGTGCTCTCAGCCCAAATTGTCCTTTTCTGAAGAAATGATGTGAAGTGTTGACGCTGGTGAAGCATTTCCAAAATGAAATCTGATTCAGTACATCTTCCTGACATGAAACGTCAGGAAGACCTAAGGCTCTACAAGAAGGTAGTAATCCAAACACAAAGCCAAGTAAAATGGGACATGATTTTAAGCAACTGACAGATTGAAAGAAAAGAAAAACTATTTGACCTTGACATTATTGTGCGTCCTTCCCCTTCGAGTAGCCCACAGGTCCTGACAATGGACCCGCCGGGAGGACTGTATGTTCCTGGCATATTGTCCCTGCCTGTAGTGGGTAATAATTAACTGATCATAATAACATATATGCATTTTCTTATGGATTCTAACTCTTTCCATCAACCATAGGGAAAGCAGGGAAGCCTTTATTACAATTGCAGAACTGAATGGAGAGCGTCTGAATGTTGACAACATGAAAGCAAAAGTGTAGCTAACAAAGGGGATCTAGATTAATTCAGTGGGTTGTCTTGCATCCTCCATAAAAATGAAATTACTGAGGAGGAATCCAAAGCAATCACATCAACAGGAAATGCCCAAATCCTACATTTAGTAAATTTAGCAAATTTGTTATTAATCAAACTGCATTTTAGAGAATTGGGCTGCTTCTTACAGAAGATAAGAGATGAAAGAGTGACCTTGTCTTTCATACAGGGAAGTAAATTATTGACTGATGGTGAAGAGAACAAAAAATAGAGGTTCAAGCATAGTATTTAAAGTTAAAAATATCAGCAATGAGGAATTTTTAGAAAATAACAGAACTATCAAGTCTTAAGAAAAGAAGAGGTAGGGGAAGTAGAGTCAATGTGACCTAAATCTGCGTCATTGTTTTGTTTTTTAAAGATTTTACTTATTTGAGAGAGAGAGCGAGGACAAGTGGGTGTGGGGGCAGGGAAGGGCAGAGAGAGAGAGAGGGAGAAAAACAGACTCCCCGCTGAGCAGGGAGCCCGATGCGGGGCTCGATCCCAGGACCCCAAGATCATGACCTGAGCTGGAGGCAGATCCTTAACCAACTGAGCCACCCAGGTGCCCCACATACCATACTTTCCTAACAAGTAGTCAAGAGAATGTCCTAAAGCTGAGAAAATTAGGAAACTGTGATCAAAGGTTATTGTTTTGAATTATGGGAGAAACCATGGGAGAATGGGACTAGGTTTGGGACATGTAGGCAAGGAGGGTGTTGCTTGGCATTTTAAGCTCGCTTTTGCCATTTTGTTTTTTACCAGGTGCATCAATGTGTCAATAATATGTTTAGGGGAGTGTGTGTGTGTGTGTGTGTGTGTGTGTGTGTGTGTGTGTGTGTGTTCCTCACAGGCAAGGACCATACCTAGCCATCTTTGTTTTCCTAGGTTTACTCTTGTAGTTGGCACAATAGCAATAAAATGACAATAATAGGAAAACCATTTGTGTGTTCAGTGCCTACCATGCCCCAGAAGCTGAGCCAAAACTTCTTCCCCCAAAACATAGTTATTCTTTACACAGCCCTGCAAGGGAAATATTCTGTCCTTCCAACGAGGGAGTGGATGTGAAGAAGTTCAAAAAGAAAAGAGAAGGTATTGCCCAAGGACACACAACTGGTTAATGACAGGATCTGAACCCAGATCCTGAAATCCAGCAGGATTTAGATCTAAGTCTGACTGTCTCTAAGACCTGGGGATTTTTGTTTGTTTGTTTGTTTTTAAAACTAAACCAGCGTTTGAAGGAATAACTGTGAATAAATGACTGTGAGTAAGTGAATGCCTACAAAACTTAAAGTGAAGTCAGTTATGTTGTTCTGTGCCTCACAAAGCATCATTCTATCAAGTATCACTATCCAGATCTGAAAAAGCTTTAGATTCAAAAACTGACTGTGCCTGAAATAACTGGAGGAGACTCTTGTAAAGTCATAAATAAGGCCTGGTAGAAGCCAGAGGGAAAATTTAGATTCTTTAAAGTAAGTGGAGAGATTTTGTCCCGTAATGGAACAAATTGGAATAATCCAGGCTGAAAGAACACTGGGTAGCAAATACATACTGAATCAACCTCGACACTTTCAGCTTTCTGGACTAAAATATCATTTTCATGCAGATTTAAAAGGCTTAGGCATTAGGGCTTAATGCAAAATTAGCCTAAGTGGCTGTGTCTTTGAGCCCAAAGAAGGTCATAGGGATGCAATGCAAGAGCGTGCTCGGCCTCAGGAGCACAGCACGCTCCCCGTGCCTGGTGGATCACTCACTCTATCAGTGAAAAAGGTGGAGGGCACCCCCTCCCTCATATATGTATCTACAAATTATATTCTGATATACTGGATTAAGATACACATGATAGTACATACACAAAAAAACAGGAAACATAAAAGGATGAACTGAATACTGCCTATAAACAGAAGTTCTATTGTTTCTTTTTACTCTCCAGTGGGTAGTCTTGCACAACCCCAGTTATACCCCTGCTTAAAAGTATCCTGGTCTAGGGGCACCTGGGTGGCTCAGTCCATTGAGCATGGGACTCTTGATCTCGGCTCAGGTCTTGATCTCATGATCATGAGTTTGAGCCCCGTGTTGGGCTCCCTGCTGAGCAAGGAGCCTACTTAAAAAAAAATACTGGTCTCTAGGGTGGATTATCACACACTGAGCAAGCAGTCATGGGGAATAAATGGTCTAAGGAAGAAAACAAAAGTATTATAATTAGAGTCAACATTTATTAAGGACTTACCTTGTGCCAGGCGCTGCTCTAGGCAGTTTGTATTAACTCATTTAATCCTCACAACAAACCTATGGGCAGGATGTAGTGTCAATCTCCAGTTTACAAGAGACAAGATTGAGCCACTGAAAGATTAAATAACTTACCTGAGGTCACACAGCTGGTAAGGTTGAAGCTGAATGGCCTTTTAAAAATAAACATTTAGGGGCGCCTGGGTGGCTCAGATGGTTAAGCGTCTGCCTTCGGCTCAGGTCATGATCCCAGGGTCCTGGGATGGAGCCCCACATCAGGCTCCTGGCTCAGTGAGGAGCCTGCTTCTCCTTCTCCCTCTCCCTCTCTCCCTGCTCATGCTTTCTCTCTCTCTCTGTATCTCTGTGTCTCAAATGAATAAATAAAATCTTTAAAAAAAATAAAAATAATAAACATTTAATTTTGGAATAATGTTTGATTTACAGAAAAGTTGCAAAGATAGCACAGAGAACTCCCCTACACCTGTCCCCCCAGCCTCCCCGCCACTAACATCTCCTCTCACCATGGTCCATCCGCGCAACCAAGAAACCAACATTAATACGTTAATATTAACGAAACCCCAGGCTCATTTGGGGTTCACCAGTGTTCTCACTCTTTCTGTTCCAGGATCAAATCTAGGGCATCCCATTGCATCTAACGGTCCTGTCTCCCCAGTCTCCTCTAGTCTTTGCCCTCCACAGGGCCCACAGTTACTGTTCAAAGACCACTGGGAATGAGAGCCACCCAAATCAACCCCAGACACCCTTGGGCATCTTTGGGAAATCCTCTCCTGCTTTCTAACCAGAATCTCAGACCCCTCTCCGAAGGGCAGAATTAAACTTTCCCCTCCCCTGCCGAAGGAGGTAGCCTGGAGTCAAGGGTGTTACAATGTGAGGCTAATTACTGTAGCCTTTTAATATTCTCTTCTCTGCGTCCCTCCCGGGAAGGATAAAATAAAACCCTGCATAATAATAGGTGAAATGAACGGTGGACTGGGAGCCTTCCGTGGTTGTGTGTGACCTTGGACAAAGCAGTTGACCCAGACCGGCAATCTCATTAACACACAGGGAGAGAGAATGAGAGAAAAGGCCCCTTTCTTCTCCTGGCCAGGGTGAGGAGGATCAGGCTGGAGCCACAGGATGTCACAGAGGACTTGTCCGGAAAATGGACCCAGGGAGGCAGTGCTGCCTTGTGGGAGACACAGTGCCTGCTTCTCGAACCTGGGGTCCTCTGTTATATCGCCCCACAATTTTTGTTCAGCTGACAGCCTCAGTTTCATTCTTCTAACGGCTTTTGTTTTGTTTTGTTTTCATCATGAACTATATCACATAGTTCATATCACATGGAAAAGTAGAAAAAGCTTCTGTACGGTTTGGAAACTAATAGTAACATGAACACCTGCGTATTCGCCCTTCAGGAACAGGAATGAAACCTTACCAAACCTTAAAATCCCCATGAGCCTCCTCCAGGTCAACCCCGTGGAGCTAACCTTCCTAGCCTGACTTTTGTGCTAACAGCCTCCCTTGCCTTTTCTTATCACCCATGAATGTAACCTCTAAAAATAGATTAATTTTGTTTTTGACATTTATATCAATACAGTCATACTGTTATGAGTTTCAACTGTGATTTGCTCCTCATGCTTGGTTTTATGTTTCTAAGTCTCTTTCATGTTACTAAGGGCAGCTGTGTGGGGGTTCATTCATTACCGCCACTGTGTTACCGGTATTGCTTTATACCCTGAATCAGACACCACCATCTATCCATTCTACTGTCAATGGGCACTCAGGTTGTTTCCAGTTTGGAGCCACTAAGAACAGCAACTGTGAATGGTCTTGTTACGTGCGTCCTGCTTCTTCAGGCAGGAGTGGAGTTGCTGGGTCAGGGAGTGGGGGGATGGTCAGCCTTACCGGGTCATATTCCGTAATGCCACACTGCTTTCCAAAGTGCTTGTACCAGTTTATACCCCCACTAGCCGCTCATAGATTTCCTCACCTCTCCCTGCCCAACTATAAATCATTAACCTTGGTTTTGCTAATTTGGTGGTATAAAATGGTTTTGCATTGTAGTTTTAACGTGTGATTCCCTAGTTGATAGTGAGCTTGGGTACCTTTTCATGCGATTATAAGTCATGTGTGACTCTCCTTCTATAAAATGCCCGTTTGTGTCTTCCCCACCATTCTACTGAGTCATTTGTTTTCTTCTCCTTCTCCTCCTTCTTCTTCTTTTAAGATTTATTTATTTATTTTAGAGAGACAGAGAGCTAGAGTGCTAGGGAGGGGGAGAGGGAGAGGGAGAAAGAAAGTCTCCAACAGACTCCCCACTGAGTGGGGAGCCCGATGTGGGGCTCCACCCCATGACCCTGAGGTCATGACCTGAGCCGAAATCAAGAGTCAGATGCTTAACCGACTGAGCCACCCAGGCGCCCCTGCTTTGTTCTTATTGTTTCTTAGGAGTTGTTCTATATCCTGAAAGCCCTTTGTAGTTATATATTGTAAATCTTTCTTCTCTACTTGTAGCCTCTGTTTACTGTCTTAAAGTTATCTTCTGAAAAAAAAAGAGTTCTCACGTTGAACATAGCTGAATTTGCAATGATTTTTCAGAAGGGTGGATCTGTGGTAGGGACAGTCGCACCACCTTCTGCTGCTTCTTCGGCATTGTTTATCCTCGGCCTTTTGATCATCTATACAAATTTAAGAATCTGCTTGTTATGTTCCACCAAACAAACAAAACCACAAACTCCTACTGGAATTTCACTAAATCTGTAAATCACAAAGGGAGGAATTTACATCTTTATAATGTTGTCTTCCTATTCAAAATGTAGAAATGGTGTAGGTCATGGTTTTAGGGCTAACTTAAAAGTCTTTCAGGAAAGTTTTAGAGTTTTACCTATAAAGACTTACATCTCTTTTATAAATGTCCTTCTAACCACTTTCTACCTTTTGTTGCTAAGGTAAATAGTAGCTTTCAAAATTATATTTTTCTAACTAATTGCCTCGGTATATAGAAATGCAACTGATTTTTTTTTGCAACTGATTTTTATATCACTTGTATGTGCAGCCATCTTGCTAAACCCTTAACTCGAATAATGAAGATATAGATTATTTTGAAATTTCTACAACTGAAAACAGTTTTGTTCCTTCCTCTCCTATTCTTAAACCTTTCATTTTTTTTCTTGTTTTATTGTCCTAGCTATGACCTCCAATACATTGTTGAATAGGAATATTGGAAGTGAAGCATTTCTATCTTATCCCTTGAATTTAAACTTTTGACTGTTAATAATGATGTTTGTTGTAGGTTCTTAAGAGGTCCTTTTTCAGATTAACGAATATCTCTTCTATTCCTAGTTTGCTTTAATTGCATTCCAAAAGTTTCAAAACAATATTTTCATCATATTCATTTCTATGTATTTTTAAATTTCCATTATGATACTTCCTTTGATCTATGCGTTGTTAAAGCAAGTTTTTCGTTTCCAAACATAGGTTTTTTTCTCATTATAATGTTTGTTATTGATTTCTAACTTAATTACATTTGAAATTTATTCAGAGAAAATTCCATTTATGCTTAAAAAGAAGCAATAATTTCCAACTGCAGAGTACAATGTTCTCTATATGCCCCTTTTATCAAGCTTATTAATGTGTTCTTTAAGTCTTCCATATCCTTCCTGACATTTATCTGCTGAATCTATGAATTACTGACAGAGATGTAGAAAACCTTCTACTAGCACAATGGATTGGTCTAGCTTCCCTTGTCATGCTGTCATTGGTTTGCTTTATGTATTTTGAGCATAAATAGATCGATAATGATAGATAGATAGATAGATAGTCTTATGAGTTGGAAATTGTTTTATGTGTTTGGGAAATAAAGCATTTTACTGCCACGTGGTGACCTCTTTATCACTCATAAAGCTACTTGCCTTAAAGTCTGTTTTTTTTTCTGATACTAATATATTTTTCCAGATTTCTTTTGATTAGTATTTGCCTATTATATCTTTCTCCTCCCTTGAACTTCCAATATATCTACATCCTTATGTTTAAAATGTGTCTCATGTAAGTAGTATACGCTAGATTATTTTTTATCCAGGTTATGAATTTTTATCTTTTTTTTCCGAGTTTTTATTTAAATTCCAGTTAGTTAACATATAGGGTACTGTTACTTTAAAGAGTAGAATTTAGTGATTCATCACTTACACATGACACTCAGTGCTCATCACGAGTGCCCTCCACAATAGCCATCCCCCATCTAGCCCATTCCCTTGCCTACCTCCCCCCATCAACCTCCCATTTGTTCTCTATAGTTAAGGATCTTTTCTCTGGTTTGCCTCCCTCTCTTTTTTTTTTTTTCCTTTCCTCTATGTTCATCGGTTTTGTTTCTTCAATTTCACATATGAGTGAAATCATGTGGTATTTGTCTTTCTCTGACTTATTTCGCTGAGCATAGCACGCTCTAGCTCCATCCATGTCATTGTAAGTAGCAAGATTGCATTCTTTTTTTTTTTAAGATTTTATTTATTTATTTGAGAGAGAGAGAATGAGAGATAGAGAGCATGAGGGGGAGGAGGGTCAGAGGGAGAAGCAGACTCCCTGCTGAGCAGGGAGCCCGATGCGGGACTCGATCCCGGGACTCCAGGATCATGACCTGAGCCGAAGGCAGCCGCTTAACCAACTGAGCCACGCAGGCGCCCTGATTGCATTCTTTTGATGACTGAGTAATATTCCTATATAAACACACACACCCACACACCACATCTTCTTTATCCATTCATCAGTCGCTGGACACTTGGGCTGTTTCCATAATTTGGCCATCGTTGATTCAATTTTTGTCTTTTAACTGGGGAGGTTAGTCCTGTTGTATTTATCATAATTACTAATATATTTGAATTCATTTCTACCACCCTGTTATGTGTTTTACATTTGTCTCACTTTTTCTGATTTCCCACGCTCCACTTCTTGTGAACTGAGGTTTTTTTTATTTATTCATTCGTATTTCATGGTTTTTTTCCCCTATTGAATTCTATTTTTTGGAAGTTACATTCTCTGCATCTTTTCTTTTTGTGGTTGCCCTAAAAATTTTAAGACGCAGTTTTCATAATTCTAAAATTAATGTCTTTAACCTCCTCCTGAAAAATTCACGGTCTTTAAATGTCTTTTTAATTCCATTTATTCTCCCACTCAATCCAGTGTTTAGGTCCTAATTCTAACATGTTTTTACCCTGGAAATGTGATATTATTATCATTTTATAGAGTTAAGGTGTATTCATATTTATCCACATACTTAGAATATATTTGTCCACTATTCCTGCTTGTATCTCCCATCGTCCCTCTTAGACCATTTTCTCCCACCTGAAGTACACTGTGTAGAATTTCATTTAGTGGAGACCTTCTGATGGTAAATCATCTGTTTTATTTCTTTTATTTTAATCATCTTTACTTTGCCCTCCGTCTTGAAACAATCATTTGGCTGGATATAGAATTTTTGTTAACAATTATTTTCTCTCAGCACATTATGCCCTCTGGCTTCCATTACAGTGGGGAGAAGTCAGCGATAACACTAATTGCCATGCTTTTTGTCGAAGACCCATCTTTCCTCTCCAGCTGCTCTCAACATCAGCTCTGTTTCTTTATTCTGTAGTTAATGTGTCTAAGAGTGGGCTTCCTTTTACTCATCCTCCTTTGGATTTGTTGAAGATTAGTGTCTTCTCAAAGAGTTCTCCAAATTTCTTGGCCATTATCTGTTAGAATGAAATCCTCTCCCCATGTCTAACTCAAATTTTTATTCGGTTCTCTCTCTCTTTCTAATTTTTGCCTTTTTTCCATATTTTTTAACTTCTCAGATTTATATCCACAATACTGTCATTGCATCCCTCTTCGTTATTTCTCTCTAACTGTATCTAATTTTCTGGTTATGCCATCATTTGAGGTTTTAACTTCAATTATTATATTTTTCATATTCGGGAGTTATATTTGGTTGGTTCTTTTTCAAATCCACTTGCGCCCTGCTCACATTTTCAAGATTCATTTACCTCCCAGAGTTCTTGGTTTCAGTTTGTTTGGGAACTGAGAGGATTATCTTATTTCCCTGTCAGCTCAGGGAAATTTGTAAAGATTTAAAGAAATACTTTATCCAGTATTTCAGTTGTTTTGGATGGGAAAATTGTTCTGGCTATCCAATTCACTCTATTGTTGAAAACAGAAATGATCAAGCTGTTTTATTTTTAGCCAAAGCTAATTTCCAGATCGCTCTGCACCTGTAAACCTGAAACAATTTGCACGAACGCTCCTTTCCTCTTGAGTTAAAAAGAATTTCCAAAGAGGATAACCAATGCACTTCTGTTAGAGGGAAGTCTTCCTGTTCCAGAGGCTCCCAGAATGACATTTCTTACTCAGATTTGAAACTATCCTGTCAAATCTACTACTACTCATAGCTAAGGTTCATCAGGGTAAGGCTTACTACATGCCCAGCATACATGTATTATAAATGTTACCTCCATTTTCACCACCACCCTCTGAGGTAGGTATTATTACTGGTTCCATTTTACAGATAAGCAAACTGAGGAGAGAAATGGTTATGAAATGTGCCCAAAGAACATGGTGTAAGTGGGAAGCAGTTGGGCCCCAGAGCACATGCTCTTAACCTTGCTGCCAGACTATCTCTGTTAGAAGATGAGCAATCAGTGCAAAACGAGCAACCTGAGAAATAGGACCCATATTGGTTTGTTCAAGGGAAATTGTTCCTCTAGTGCCATGGTTTTTAACCTGCACAGCCCATCAGAAGTATCCAGGGAGTGTTTTCAAAACTCACTCGGCACCTCCCAACTAGAGATTCCAATTCCATTGGTTGGGTGGGGTCTTTTGTCAAGTCTCCCCTGCAGTTATGATGGACCCCCTTGATCAGAACCACTCCTCTGTGGGTTTTCCAGGACTCCCACGCCGAATAGCTTCCTCTCTCCCTTTGTTCACATTTTAGAACGCTTTACCAGGTTTTATTTTCCCAGAAAAATGGACGTTGGGCAAGAAAGAGAGTTGTCATCTCACTAGTCACCATCCGGATGTCCTTGAGCAATTCACTCCCCCAAATCTGAGCGTCCGTTTCTTCCTGTGTAAAATGAGAGTCTGTTTTAGTGCTAACATTGAAGATTCTCGGTCACTGAATAAGCCCAGTCTTTTGGATCAGCACTGTGTAGCAGCAGGTCAGGGCTCAGAGAAGGGAAGTTCTGGCTTCAATTAGGCCTGGGGATTACTTATGGGGTTGATATATCCATCACTCCACACTCATGGATATTTGGAAGAGAGAGTCACCACACGATGCTGCCACCTAAGTGATCCTGAATGATCTCGTGCACAGAAGACCCTTGCAGAAAGCCCATGCTCTTTCCTTGCTAGTTAAGCACTTAAGAAAAGCACGAACTACAATTTAACTGGGGAAGAGTCACTAAGGGACAAAGTTCTAAAAAAAGACAGGGAGGCCCAGACTGAGAATGCCACCCACCTCCACTCACACACCCCCTTCTGTCAAGGCTGCTGAAGCCATCTGGTCAGAAAGAAGCTGCTTTTAAGGAATTTGGCTTTGTTGGGCCTGCGTATAAAATTCCAACACAGATGTTCCTTGGCAACCAAGCACCTGACTTCTCTGGACCAACATGGCAAGAACTCTCCCTCCTTGGCTGGTTCTGGCCCCGAGGGGCACCAACTTAGTCTTTCCATTCAGTGCTCCTGGCCTGAGCCCTCCTAACCCTGCTGGATCTCGCCCCAAAGGTAACTAAACATTTCCCCACAGGGTTGAGCGGACAGCCTCCTCCTCAGGGCTCCCTACCCTGTGCTTTAGAGGGTTTCACGGCTCTGCTTTGGCCACTCACAGTGCTCCCAACTCCAAAAGTCAGGGAGAAGTCCCTCCACGTGTAGTTAGAAATGTGAAGGTGATATGCTGAGTTTTCTGAGGACCCCAACTAGCTGTGGGTATTGATTCATAAATCAACCTCACTCATTCATGTGGGACTCCCCTGAGAGATGAACTGGCTTCCCAACCAGCCCCTGGCCTGTCTCTAGATCACAACCGAAGCCTGGGTCTGTCTCCTAGACACCCCTGGCCTCCTGTGGTTGCCTCTATAAATCCCAGGTGAAGCCTCAGACCGGTCATGCATTCCTAAGGAGGGGGGTTAGGCCTTCACTCTGCTGCCCTCACAGAGGTTCCTTAGGCTGCTGGGCAAGGGGTGGACAGAGAGAGTGGCGGTGGGAATGGAGGCCAGGAGGACCTGGTTCTATACCAAATAAGGTAAGGTGTTCAGTGCGCTACCTGGGGTACGGAAGGGCTTACTAGTGGTCTGCCATTATTAGAGGGCCAGGCAGACGGCAGATCTTCCAGACACCGTTGGAAGCACTCTGCATATATTCTCCACAAATCCTAATACATTTCCTTCAGGCTATTATTATTTTTCACAATTTCATAGCTGAAAAAACAGAAGTTCAGAGAGGTTAAATGATTTGTCCAATGTCACACAGCCAGCCGTAGTCATTTCAAACACAAATGAGTCCAACTCTAAAATCTGCACTCTTTCCACTATTCTAGGCTGTCTTATCTCCCCTATGAGACGGCAAGCTTCTCAATGAATTTGTTTCTTAAAACAACTCATAAAATATTTTTTTAAAAAGATTCATAAGAACTATGAGGAGAAAAGGCCAATCACTTTTATCAATGTGGGTACTGTAATAGAGCATAAAACTATGCTCTGGCCTCCTGGAAGCCCAAAGAGGGAAATGAAACAGGTGGAAATTTGTCTTCCTGGGCCCTCCTTTGCTGATGGACTTTGCTCCCACTCCACCCCCCAACCCCACCCTCACCCCCAGCATCTACCTCTATCCCTCTACTGGAAGGATTCTGGGATTCTGGTGCCTGGTGCTTGATTCTCACCCGGGGCAACTTCCAATGCCTTGCCCTGTCTCTTCCCTCAGCCTGCCATTCTGCGCTCAGTGATAATTTTTTCCTATATTCGGTGCTTGCATAAAACTCAGCGAGTAAGTCCTGTGTGCACTGAAGGACTGATCTGGGCACCACAGGTAATTACAGACCAGAGCAGAGTATGGTGAAGGTAGGAGTGTGAGGTGTAGAGAGGAAGAGCAGCAGGCATGTCTCCAATGGAGGAAGCATCTTCCATAGGTGGCAGGGGTAAAAGGGAGTATTCAGAATGGGAGTATCTTTGGGGGCCCCACACATTGTATCATAGAGTCCCCTGCCTGCTCTACCATGGGTTTGGGCTGTTCATCCTCTTAACAGATGGATACAAGGTCAAGCAAACTTCACTAAATAATCCTGGAAGAACAGGACTGCTTCCTTGGACATTGTATCCATCTCCTACTCTTCTGGTGTGCAGATTGCAGGCAGCTGACGAAATCCTATAGCTAAGGCAAGAGCCGCTCAACCTACTCGCGATTTCCGGAGATGGAAGGTATTTTGAGCATTAGAGAATCCACATGTGCACCAAGCATTTACTGTAAACTGGATGACTGTGTCTTCCACTACCATGAACCACTACTTCACAAAGATACCAGACCCTGTGGAGTTTATTGTCTTAGGTTCTTTTGATTCTAAGGAAGGAAGTCAGGGGAAAAGGCTCTTTGGTAGCAATGCCATTGAATGATGAAGGAGGTGAACTCTCATGGTGTATCAGTCAAGGTTCCTCCAGAGAAATAGAGCCAGTAGAGGCAGAAGCTGATGCTGCAGTCTGGGGGCAGAATATCTTCTCCAGGAAACTTCAGCTTTTGCTTTTAAAGTCTCATCCAATCAGGCCCACCCACATTATTGAAAAGAATCCTCTTAACTTAAAGTCAGCTGGTTGTAGATGTTAACCACACCTACAAAGTGTCTTTATATATATATATATTTATTTATTTATTTATTTATTTGACAGAGAGAGAGAGAGAGAGAGCACAAGCAGGGGAAGCAACAGGCAGAGGGAGAGGGAGAAGCAGAATCCCCGCTAAGCAAGGAGCCTGATTTGGGGCTTGATCCCAGGACTCTGGGATCATGACCTGAGCCAAAGGCAGTTGCTTAACCAACTGAGCCACCCAGGCGCCCCCAAAATGTCTTCATAACAAACCTCTGATTTGTAGTTGATCAAAGAATGGGTGGTATAGCCTAGCCAAGTTGACATAAAACTAACCATCACACATGCACATCCAGGAACAGGAACCATCATGGCCTCTTGAGGCCAGGAACAAAGAATGGGTTCTGGATCTACTAGTACGCAGACATTAGTATGATTCAGCCACTTCCTCCCAATCTCTTCTACTCCCAAAAGGCACATTCTTTTTGTACATTCAGTTCAGATTTTGCAGAGAAAACATATTGATTCAAGCCATTTTTTTCATCCTAGGCCGTGTTAAGGTCAGCGTGAGGACCGGTTGTCCTGGAGGCAGGTGATCTCCCCGTGGCCCAAGCACTGTTTGTCCCTGTGCAAAGGTCAGCAAGGGCTCTATCTCAGGGCAGGCCGCTGTGGGCCAAGGAGCTTCAGCTAGGCAAGAATGGGGAGCACAGAAGGCCCCTGACTGCACAACGCCAACCCAGTGGATCCTAATCACACACACTGCTCCACACAACTCACCTCTCCCAGCGAGGAGAGCACCAAAGATGTGTGTCCAATAGGCAGTGTGTGCAGCGGCGTCGGGGGGGTGGGGGGCGTCCCTTACAAAATTGTTTCTCAGCATCAAGGCCACAATCCCCTGATGATACTCACTCCTTTCATGTTCCCTCTGCAACCTTATCTAGGGGCTATTCCTGATCCTTCTGCAAACAAAGGGCAAATGGTGAATGTAACCACCACCAACACATCTAGTAAATATGATGGAAAACAGAACATTCTGAAGCTAGCAATAACTAAAGTAATAACATCTACTTTTCTTTAAAAAAAAAGTGGAGGAGAATATGGTATAATTACCCAACTTTCAGATTTTAGCAGGGAGGGGATAATAAACCTTAATAATTGGAAGGTACCATGCCCTTAATTCTGGAGTTAGTCCCAAGGCTGTACCTAACATTTGTCGCTCCTTTCCTCCCTTCTTCCACATTGCTAACTTTTGCTATCAGGAAGTCTTTTGTCTGCAAATAATAGAAAATCCAACTCATAGTGGCTTAAATAAATAGGAATTTGTTTTTCTCATAGAACAAGATGTAGAAAGCAAATTTCTGGAGTTGCTCTAGCAATAATGTCAGGAATCTAGGGGACACATCTCCATTTCCACTCTCACCCTCTGCCTCCTGATCACAAGATGCCACCGTGGGCATCCTGGCCATGTTCAAGTCAGGAGGACTAAATAGAGATTGACACCGGTGGCATCTTGACTTTTTATCAGCAAAGCCAAAGCTTTTCTAGGAGCGTCCAGCAGTCTGCTCCTTCTGTCTCCTTGGCCAGAACCCCATCACATCACCACTCCTAGCTATGTTGGAGGCTGTGAAAACAAATATCTATCAAAAAGAGAGAGAAATGTCATAATGGACTTACACCAAATGTTATTCTTTGACTGGTCGTGGCAGATTACCTTCCTCCAAACAAGATGAGTAAGAAAGAGGTGGAAAAATGACTGTGTGATTGATGCACCTGCCTACATGATAGAGCCACAGTTCCCCACCACCTTTTATAGTCCCCTACACCGTATTTTACTGTAGCAACTTCCCTGGATAATCAACATCAAGCTCCTTTGCCAATGCTCTGGACCCCCAGCATTTATCAAACCACCAGTGGCAGACCTGGTTCTATAGGGTTTTTATCATGATCCTCAGAGGAAGGATCTCTCCACTGGGTAGTGAAACTTCCAGACCAGCAGAGTTTAGCGGCAGCAGGAAAAAATGCTTCATCAAGGATAAGCATGAGTGGACCCCCACCTCCACCTGGAGAATCTTGGCTTTTTTTTTTTTTCTGGCTTCGAAGAGATAGAAGATATAAAAGAACTGAAAATTATTCAGCAATTCACAGTTGCTTTTTCTCATTATATCTTTTCTCAATCAGTTGTTACCAAACAAGAGTGATATGAGCGTCTGTGAAATGGTTTTGATTTTCTAAAGGGTTCCACATGCTTGAAGGAAGACAGAGGCCCACTGGTCCGGTGGGAAGATATCCAGGAGTTAGGAGCTTTCTGGGCTAAGGCTGGTTCTGCAGCTACCTAACCAGCTGTGCATCTTTGGAGAGACCACCTCCCCTGTCAGGACCCTAGCGGCGTGCTCTATAAGCTCAGCAGGATGGACTACCTAATCACAAAGGTCCCTTCCAGCTTGCAATACTTCTTACTAATTTATTAGGATTAGGAATCATTTATTAAGATTATTAATTTATTAGGATATTCATTAGAATTATAAATTAAGATCTATTAATTTATCTTGCAATTCTGAAATCTTATGATCCTATTACTTTCAGGGTTGAACTTTCTTGCTGTTCTTAGTCTGCCTTCATTTCGAAAGATAGACATCTTCTCATTTCCCCTAAAGGGAATGGGCTTTCTCTCCAGATTAACCATCTAGAATATACTGCAGTGGCATATAAGAAGACTCCCAGTGGTTGGTCATACTGTATTATTCACAACTTCTATTTTCAACGATCAGGAAAAAAAGGAAGGAAGAAAGGCATTCAGTTCAAAAGTCTTAAATCCCCCCAAAGAAAAATAAAGCAAACTGAAACTGTCTGGATATTATTGGGGCCTTTCACCTTCTAGGTTAACTGGCCATGCATCAAAAGTACCACGAGGTTCTAATAGAATTCATTAGTGCCAAAGTTCATTTATTCACATTTGGTGCAAAAATGACGGTGTACCATGGTGAAATAAATCTTCATTTAAAAAATAAATGTCAAGGCTGTTTGAAGACTTTTTAAAAATTGTTTGCGTTTTTTACCCCTTTCTTTCTTGCCCATAAGTGATTACGTGGTATGCTACAGAGAACCATGGAGCTAGGAATCAGTTATGGAAAATCGCTCCCGGCGATAATTGTGTGGTCCTTACCAAGTCCTTTTATTTCCTTTAGCTTCAAAATAGAAATGATAATAATTAACACTAAAGGCTTTGGTGAGAATAAAATCACACCAGAAGAAATACAGTAATATTTGCCAAAGTTTTTATAAGCTATAAAATGATATAGTTGAAATTAAAGACACCTTTGAGCTAAAAAGAATGTAAAATATATAATTTGTGATTAATAATCTTGTGTGAAGTTTAAAAGATCTTCTCCATCTGAGATGTTTTTTAGATCTATCTACCAAAATCCAAAGCAGCTGAACTCATAGATACACACACACACACACACACACACACACACACACACACACACACACACACACACGCTCTTTAGTAGCATTTTAGAAATTTGTTTTCATTGATTCAGAAATAAAGAAAAACAAAATATTTTCAATACCCTAATCATGTTTACTGTTTTACAGGTGTATACATGTCAAACCTTATCAAAGTGTACACTTGAAAATACAGTTTATTATATGTCAATGACATCTTAATAAAACTGTAAAAAATACTAATTCTAAAAGTCCATTGAACATGGAAGATTATATTCTGGTTGACTCACTCTCCTGGCTTCCTTGTCCTGCATTTTCCTTCATTCCTGGGAATGTTCTGGGAGAAAGTAGTCAGCACACATTCCTAACATTGTGCTCCTCGAAGTTAAAACTTCAAGACTTCCTACCACCTCTGGCAGTCATAAGGCAGAAAATGAAGACCAGGACTCTGCAAGAATCTCTGTCCCTGACGGAAGCCCAGCTTGAAACTTGCAGATGGGGGTAGAACCAGCCACTGCCACTTCCCAGAATCCCACACACACCCAACTGCCCGGCTGGTCCTTCTCTGGGAATTCAGCACCGAAAGGCAGACTCATCAGCTCATTCCCCAGGGAAATATATGGAAAAGGAGAGAGAGAGAGAGAGAGAGAGAGAGAGAGAGAGAGAGGAAAAGGAAGACTGGGCAGCCCTGAGGTTTGAGTCCAGTGCAAAAGCCAGCAAGAAAGTATGGTGGCCTTGAGACCACAGACCGCTGCCTCCCAGCATCCTTCCTTCCCCTTTCCCCGATGTTTGGCTGCAGAACACATTCAGGCGAGGCCAGACATAAGAACAGATTCTACTGAAAGCCATTTCACCCAACACAGAGATTTCTGAACAGACCATTCGAGGTTGTACACAGGAATAGAGGAGATAGGACATTTGCCAGATGACAGGAAGTTTTGACAGAGATGATCTCAAGAGAAGGCTACTCTGCCCAAACCGAGTCCTCCCCCGCCCCAGAAGTAGTTCATGATTCACTCCTTTGCTTTAGGTTTCGACTTTGATACAAAGTAAATTCCTCTGGGAGTGCACGGTTCGGGTAATATTTTTATTCTCAGCTAGGTTTGGTAAGGGTCAGAAAGCCCAAGCAGAGGTTCTCAGGATCGCTGGCCCATTGAAATTACCTGATTAGATTTTTTTTTTAAGATTTTATTTACTAATTGGTCAGAGAGAGAGAGAGAGAGAGAGACAGAAAGAGCACAAGCAGGGGGAGCGGCAGGCAGAGGGAGAAGCAGGCTCCCCGCGGAGCAGGGAGCCCGATGTGGGACTCTATCCCAGGACCCTGGGATCATGACCTGAGCCGAAGGCAGACGCTTAATTGACTGGGCCACCCAGGCGTCCCTACCTGATTACATTTTTAAACTACTGATACCAGGCTCTCACCTCCACAGAGTCTGACCTCATTGGTTTGGGCTTGAGCATAGGGATTTTTTTTTTTAAGTCCTCCAAATGATCTTAATGGGCAGCCAAGGTTAAGAAACACCTCCCTTGGGCAGGGGACCCACACAGCTGGCTGATAAGTGGATCCCCTAGGAGCCTGGTGAACGTACAGATGGGCAGACGCTCCTCAGACCTTCTGTCTGAGACTCTCAGGGGGTTTTCCTACAGCCATCCACTAAGCCCCGGTGTTAAGACCTTCAAGGAAGTACCCTCATCCACTGCCGTGCACTCTCACTTTCCCTAGGGCATAAGGCCTAAAACAGTGCCTCTCAAATGTGCATCCTGATTACCTGGGGATACTGTCAGAATGCAGATGCTGAAGAAGGAGTCTGAGACTGCGTTTCTAACAAGCTCTCACCTGATGCCCAAGCTGCCAGTCTGTGGACCACATTTTAAGGAGCAAGAGCCTACAGCCGTGGTTTTCAACCCTGGCTACACCCCAAAAATACTGATGTCTGGGAAAGTCTGATTCAATCGGCCTGGGGGACAGCCTGGGCCCTGGGATTATTTTTAAAGTGCCCCGGGTGCCCCAGGTGATTCTCCGGTGCAACCAAGTTTGAGAACCACAAATAAGCCAAAACAAAACGCTCTGTGAAAGGGATATCTGCTTTAGGACTTAGCGATGCTTTGTTTTATGACGGAAAAAAATACGTTAAAATAAGAGTGGATGTAATTTCTCTGTGGAGAACGGATCTTGAGGAAGAACCTTCTGTTTGCCGAAGAGATGGTAGAAATGCAGACAGAGGCTGGTGGTAAAAAGAGAACTCTTTCTATAGAAAAAAGAGCACGGAGCTCTGAGGGAAAATGATTCCCAGACACTGAGGGACAGGGGAGAGAGAGAAAAGCTGCTGTGAGGATGGAACGTGGGTAAGACGGAGAAATGTGTATAGAGAAATTTAAGACAGTTTTACTGTGCCTAGGGCCGTGTGAGCTCTTCCTCAGTGTCCAGAAACCTTCAACAAAGACCTAGTCCAAATAATAATCAAACTCCCCTCTGTGGTGGATTTTGTTTGGTTTTTGCCTGGGTCACTATACCAAATGGGGTTCTCATAATGACCGTATTATTAGGTTTAGAGAAGGTAAAAAATGTGCCCCAAGTCTCACAGGCAGAGGCAAAGCTGAAACCTGAGCATGGCTGAGGGAATCAACCCCAAAGCCCAGGCTCTGACACCCCAGGAAGAGACTGAGGCCTTGGACTCAATTTGCATGAGAAGAGACAAGGCCTCAAGGAAGAGAAAATAGGAGACAGGATGGAAGAACAAGGCTTCTGCTGAAGGCAGGAAAGCTGTGAGCTCAGCATCGGCCTGCCACTCAGACCACACCTGAGTCCTGAGCCCCAGGGACAGAGAGGGGTGGTGTGGGGAAGGAGTCATGAGGTGAAAAGTTAAGAGTTTTTTCTTCAGGCATCTCTCTGCAGACCCCAAGGTGGCCTGCCTCAAGAACAAAGTAACAACGAAACACGAAGGTAGGCCAGGGGGTTCCTCCTGCTTTGGCAGGAACTCTGTGGAACACGGCACTCATTCAACGAAACACTGATTTAGCACCTACTGCGTGCGCAGTGTTGAGGCGTGGGTGACCTGCAGTTCTAGTGCTCGAATGAAGACACTCCTCCGAAGACGTGCAGCCCACTGGCTTCCTCTGCCCGGTTCATCAGGGGCAGAGGTGCCTCTCTGCCCGGCGTTCTGCCTACCCACACATCTTGAACACTACTCATTTCACCAAAGAAAAATTGTTTCTAACTTTCCTTATGCTCTAAAGGTTTCTGGAAGTCAAAAACAAGAAGAAAGTATACATAAGATCAAAACAACCACCCAGCGTGTTGGAAGAAGTTTCTTTCATAGCTCCTTCAGGAATGCACACAGTCTAATGTAATCCACAAATCAACAAGAGTTCCAAGGGTTATTTCTTCAGTGGCTCCTCAATATAAGGTTACATATCACGCCAAAGAGCAATTCAGCAAAACAATTCCACAGAGGCCTACTCAGCGAGGGCCTGCCCAGAGGGGCAGCCTCATTCAGGGCAATGTTAACGGAATAATTCTTAAATTGGGGGGTGGGGTGGGGTGTTGAGATTCTCTTTAAGAACCTGAAGAAAAAGCCATCGAATGTCTCCCTGGGAGAAAACAGACATTTTGCACAAACAAAAAAAAACACTGCCTAGGATTCCAGTTCCTAGACCCCCAGAGCTCCAGTAACAGACCTGTTAGCGTCTGTGAGACCTGAATCCTGAACTGAGGATGCCTAGCTCGGAGGACCGAGTGGATAACATGTCCTTCAGCGCACCCTTCATAAATGTCTTCTTTCCATGGGGCTATAGAGAAAAACAAGGCAGTCATGAGTTCGAGGTTATGTCCTCGACAAGAGGCTGAAGCAGCTGCTGCTCTACAGTGACATCATCAGCACAGGGGGACTCATCGTGACTTCTCTGGCTCATCTCACTCCTGCAGTCGAAATGCCCCCTCTTCAGTTTACCTCATGTCAGCTGCCTTTGAAGAGGCATCCTCTTAAATCACCCACCCTAAGATACAAATGACTGAGAGCCCCAGCCCCACCTGGGGATCTTCCCATTTCAAAAAGTGGCTGGGTTTATCCAAATGGTGACATTTCAGAACACGTGACACAGGAAAATAATGCCAGAGGGACAAAAGAAGGAAAATAAATAATGAGCACCTACTACCCGTCAGGCACCACACACGTTCATTTGATTTCCCTAACGTCGTTGTCCACTCTTTACCGAGAAGGAAGCTGGTGCCCCAAAGACAAAACTTACTGCCCTGGAGCAGGGTTCTCAATCTGTGTGCACATTGCAATCTCCTGGGGAACTTCAAAGACACTGGCTCCCACCCCAGAGGTTGTAGCCTTGGCTTTGGCATTTTTAAAAGACGCTCTGAGGATTCTACTCAGGGGACATTTTGGGAACCACTGTCAGAGAGTAGATGGTGGAGATGTGAATTGTCCCAGTTCTTTCTTACTTCAGGGCAGATATTTTGTGGGACATCCATGCGGTCATCCAAGCTGTATAAATCTTGCACTAGTTTTGTAGCAGTTGGTATGTAGCTGCCAACTCAAGCCCCTGTCCTCCAACATCACCCCCATCCCTTGCCCTGACTCCCGGGTCCCCCTCATGCCCGGAGTTGGAAGGCTCTGCCAAAACTGTGGTCAAGTATCTTGAGGATCATCCCTGGCAGTTTCCGTGCTCACTTGCCTTCTTACACCACCTTAGTACATGGGAGCAAAGGCAGAAAGAAAATTCAGGGTAGTTTTCTGGGCATTAGTTCCACAAAGCTGAAAACTCCTGCCCCACACCTGTTCACCATATTGACACTAGCTGGAAATACCGACAGCAAATTGGGAACTTTGCTTAGTTTTTGCAAGAGACAGCTCAGGAGTTTGAAGTCAAAATATGTTTTGTTCTCGAATGTACCAAATCCATTGTCAGGTGGTCTCCTTGAGTTGTCCAGAAAATAAGAGATACTATGAAAGAAAAAAGGCTCAGGAAATGATCTCAGACTTCCCAGCCGACTACACTTTCCTGTAATACAAACGGCAGGTCAGGCAAGTCTGAGGTTTGAACAAGAAATTCCTGTTCCCATTGGGGCAAAGAGCAGGGGAATACAGCTTTCCACCATTAACCAGAGTAAACCACATAAAATGGGACAATCAGACAACCTGCAAAAACAAGCTGGAAGCCTCTGGCCTCTATACATCTGGTCAGAGACAGTAAATACAGAAAATGAAAACAATACATTTCACTATTAGGTTCCATCTCTTTCATAATTAACTGCAGAAGAATATAAGTAGTGATAAAGATCTTTATCTTACTTAAGGCACCTCGTCTCTCAGTGCATCTCCCAAATGAGTGCCTGTAGAAAGTGTGCCCTTCTTTATACATTTAACAAACATCAGCAGAGTGGCTACTATTTGCCATGACCTCTACTAGGAGACAGGATGGAATGTAAGCCTGAGAAAGACACGATGTTGGCTCTCAGGAACCCACAATCCAGGAAAAAGACACACAAACTATTATAATGCACCCTGAGAAAAACTGGAACCAGCCCTCATGCAAGGTGCCTGGGAGCTCAGAGCAACGGGTAATTCATTTGGCTGCCAGGTTAGGAAAGAACTCATGGAGAAGCCGTATCTGCCATGATACTATAGATGGATGGGTCCAGTTGATTCCTGCTGTTTATTCCAACCCTATCTTCAGATTCTATAAAAGAAGAGAGAAATACACCCTGGACATGGTCCTGGATCACGCATGAATATTTTTTAAAGCCTCAGAACAAAGGTTGGAGACTTCTTCTGCATCACTGAGGCCCCCAAAGAGTACCTGTGAATATCTGCTGGGTCCTGAAAAATGTCAGACTAAGTAAGGTATGACCTAGAGATTATGTCAGGACATTTAAGAATCACCCTTCAGCCAGAAAATGGTAGATCCTTTTACTATGAATCATGCATTTCCCAGAAGCCTCTGATTCCCTGAAATTTTCCCTGGGGTTCTGAGAGGCACTAATGAGCTCTTTCAAATGTCACCATTTTTGATCATGTCTGCCTCAGCGTTCCAGTAAGGAAAACTGGCCTTAGCCTTTCACACTGAAGATTTGGTTGGGTTTCATTTCATCACTTCCTCTCCTGCTGCTTTTTTCTTCGGGCTGGCTTGGAGTGGTGATTTCAAAAAAATTTAAAAAGAAACTCCTGACATGCCTAAACAGAGGCTTCAGGGGGAAAAGTTGACAACCGTTTGGAAATATATGTAGAGTCACTGAACACTCTTCCCTCAAGAAAAGCCTTCTTTCAAAGCCCACTGCCTGGGAGGTGAAGTCATGTCAGGGCAGGGGCGGAGAGAATTATTCCAAAAGTAAATCTAAGAGCAAAAGATTTGAGCAAAATGAGCAAAAATGAGCCCTCTCATTCCCATCCAACAGTCACTGCAGGTAGGGGCTTTTCCCATAAACTCAGTTGGTGTGTTCATTCTATTTACTGAGCATCTATACAGCCCAGGAGCTGGAGGAGACGAATCAGAATTCTAAGATGAAGGACAGACAAGTCTCTCAAAGGATTATATACTTTATTTACAGACATGGACAGTGATTTTATTTAAATCTTGAATAAATAGGGAACACAGTGCTGAGTGTGGAAGGGGCCAGTCTCAGTCTCTAGACTGGAATCTAATCAACGTTTTTTTCATTATCTTATGGCCTTTTGTTCTTGCAACGTTTATATAGCTAAGATCATCGTGAATATACAATTTGAGGGTTTTTTTTTTAAGTTTACATGAAAAAAACCTGTCCCCTACCATGAAAACATCCTAGTCAATATCATCTTTAAGTAAGTGCCCGGTATTCCATTGTGTGGGTGTAGCATAAAATTCATACAACAATTCCACAGTATTGGGCGTTTAGGTTGCTTTGGCAATAATAAATAACATAGTGATTAGCATCTGTGCCCATACATCTTTGTCTGCATTTCTGATTATTTCTCAAGAAGATTCCCAGAAAAGGAATTACTGAGTAAAGAGTATGAATATTTTAAGGCTTTTTTAAGCCCATTGCCAAATTGCTTTCCTGAACATCGGAAGCCATGCTTTTCTCCCCACACCCTCACCAGCCTTGAGTAGTGCCATAATCTTAATCTTGCATGATGCAGCAGGGGGCAAATTGTATTTTATTGTTGTGATTTGCATTTCTGTGATTACTGGTAAAGCTGAATGTTTTCCCATATATTTGTAAGCCGCTTTTATTTCCTTATCTGCGAACCGTCTGTTCACACTATCTACCTACTTTCCTATATTAATGTTTCACTGTTCTTCTTATCAAAGTAGAAACTCTTTAAAGACTGAGGCTATTAACTCCTTCTCCACCACATTTGTGATAAAAAGGTACTTTTAGTTGGCTTTTAATTTGTTATGTTTTTTTGTTTTGGTTTGGTTTTGGTTTGTTTTGCTTTTTTAGAGAGAGAGCAAAAGCGAGCAGGGGAGGAAGGGGTGGAGGGAGAAGACAGAGAATCTTAAGCCAGCTCCATGCCCAGTGCACAGCCCGACACGGAGCTCAATCTCACAACATGACCTGAGCTGAAATCAAGAGTCGCACGCTTAACAGACTCATCCACCCAGGCGCCTCTGGGTGTGTGTGTGTCTGTGTGTGTGTGTGTGTGTGTGTGTGTTTAACTTGCATTTACCATACATCCTAGTCTGATTCATTTCCTTCCCATTCTTCACTGATGCTCCTCTGCCTAGTAACTCAGGGTGGTGTATTCTAGAGGGGCCACTCTGTGAGGGATAGCCCAGACTCTGGAGAGAGATGATAAGGCCAGGAAATAGGGGTTGGCAGAACAGGGCTCTATTGGGGAGTAGGGAGGACATATAGCTAAACATGTGAGGAGGAAACAACAAGCAAGAGGAGGCAAAGGGAGAATGAGGGTGGGGACATCAACAGAGCCAGGAACGAAGCCTATTCAGAAATGCATGCCACGTAGTTCTACCCTCTGGTTAAGGGCTGGCTCTCAACCTTTTAGCGCCCAAGAGTGAAAAGGTGTGAAAGGGCTTTGGTAAGTCAGAGAAAGACCGTGGAAGAGAGTTGAGAGGTAGGTATGGAAGGAACCAGAGAATAGAGAGAAAGAGAGGCAGAGTGCCCACACTAGATGTTTACTAAAGCCCAACCACCTTCAGACGAGCATGCTGTGGTATTACAGACTCAGCGCATGGCAAACAAAAACTTCACCAGCTCTAGATGGTGATGTATTGGGTTGGCTGCAGAGAAACACTACGACTGATAACATCTGACATTTATACAGAGGCTGGAAAACATATTGCACAGTGAAACATACACCTCTGCAAATGGCACAAAGCTCTCTAGGCACCAAGGTGCTAAGATTACTAGGGTGGGAAGCATGAAGATCACCGTGGCCTACGTGTGTGGGTGCAAGATGGACTGAGAGCTGTCGGGTCAAACACAGATTGCACCACAGGACGAAGCTTCTTCTCTCCATACAGAAAACCATTGCTTGGATCTTCAGGTTCAAGTAATGGCATGCTAAGTAATTTAGACCACCCTCCTATCAAAGATAACATAATGGAGGACAGTAAAATCATCTATGTAACAAATCCAGTGGAATCTACAAATGGTTGCAGGATACAAGATCAATATACAAAAGTCCATTTTGTCTCTATAGACCAGCCACAGTCAGGAATTGCAATGATCAGACAAGACAGACTTTAAGTGAAAAAGTGCCACAGGAGACAAAGAAGGATATTATAAAACGATAAAAGGGTCAATCTACCAGTAAGATAGAACAATTATAAGTACATATGCACCCAAATCAGATAATCTAAATACATAAAACAAACACTGACAAGAATGAAGGCAGAACTAGAAAACAATAATAGTAGGATGCTTTAGTACTCTGCTTTCAATAATGGAGAAATCAACCAGATTCTTCTTTTCAACAAAGATACAGTGGACTTAAGGAACAACACAGACCAAATGGACCAAACAGAAGTATACAGAAATTTCAACCCAACCGTAACAGAATATACCTTTTTTTCAAGCACACATGGAACATTCTCCAGAAGAGGTCACATGTTAGGTCACAAAACAAGTCTTAACAAATTTAAGAAGACTGAAATCATACAAAGTATCTTTTCTGACCACAATGGAAATTGTAATTAAAGACCTGTACCATTTACAACAGCATCAAAAAATGAAATAGAGATGAATCTGAAAAAATGATGCAAAAGACCCATACACTGAAAGCTATAAAATATTGCTGAGATAAACTAAAGACCTAAACAAATAGAGAAATATATCTGGTTCATAGATCGGAAAGTTCAATATTGTTAAGAAGCCCATTGTCCTCAAATTGATCTACTGATTCAAAGGTATCCCAGTAAAAATCCTAGGTGGTAATTTTAAAGAAATTAACAAGCTGACTCTAAAGGACTGAGAATAACCAAAACATATCTGAAACAGAACAAAGTTGAATGGCTAACGTTATCTGGTTTCAAAAATTATTACAAAGCCATAGCAATCAAAACAATTTGGTATTTACATAGAGACAGATCGATCACTGAAACAGAATAAGATTCAGAGATACACCCACACATATATGGACAACTAATTTTTGACAAAGCCTCAAAGGCAATGCAGTGGAGAAAAACAGCCTTTTCAACACGTCACAATGAGATACTGCTTCGCACCTATTCAGATGGCTACAATCAAAAAAACAAAAAACAAAAACAAAAACAGAAAATAATAAGTGTTGGTGAGGACGTGGAGGAAATGGAAACTTTGTGCATTGTTGGTGGCCACATAACATGGTGCACTCGCTGTGTAAAACGGTATGACATTTCCTCAAAAAATTAAAAATAGAACTACCATATGATTCAGTAATTCCACTTGTGGGTCTATACCCAAAAGAGTTGAAAGCAGGATCTCAAAGAGTTATTTGTACACCCATGTTCACAGCAACATTATTCACAAGAGCCAAGAGGCAGAAGTAACCCACGTGTCCATGGACAGATGAATGGATAAACCAAACATGGCATATACATAGAATATTATCTGGCCTTAAAAAGGAAGGAAATCCTGACACAGGCAACAACATGGGTGACTCTTGAGGACATTACAGTAAGTGAAATAGGCCAGTCACAAAGAGAAAATATTATAGAATTCCATTTATATGAGGTACCCAGAGTAGTCAACAGTGGGTTGGGGAAGAGGAAGAGATTCCATGGCGGACCTCTGAGTTTGAAATGCCTGCAAGGCTCAAGTGTGGAAGTTTGATTAGCAGTTGAATATAGAGATCCAGGGCGCCTGGGTGGCTCAGTCGTTAAGCGTCTGACTTCGGCTCAGGTCATGATCCCAGGATCCTGGGATCGAGCCCCTCATCGGGCTCCCTGCTCCGCGGGAAGCCTGCTTCTCCCTCTCCCACTCCCCCTGCTGTGTTTCCCTCTCTCGCTGTGCCTCTCTCTCTCTGTCAAATAAATAAATAAAATCTTAAAAAAAAAAAAAAAGAAAGAAAATAGAGACCCAAAGCTAGGAAGAGTCTTTTAGGCTAGAGTTGCACCAAAGTATAGATTTTTAAAATAATAGTTTTTTCTGGGGGGCGGAGCAAGATGGCGGAGGAGCAGGAGACCTGGATTTCCTCTGGTCTCAGGAATTCAGCTGAATAGGGATCAAACCATTCTGAACACCTACGAACTCAACAGGAGATCGAAGATAAGAAGAGTAACAACACTCTGAACAGAAAAGCGACCACTTTCTGGAAGGTAGGACGTGCGGAGAAGTGAATCCGAGGCATATTCGGGAGGATAGACGGTGGGGGAGGGGGCCTCCGTCCGCCGCTTCTGGCAAGTGATAGAGCCGCGGAGCACAAAATCGGAACTTTTAGAAGTCGGCTCCGCTGAGGGACGTCGCTCCAGTGGCTAAGCGGGGGGTGGAACCCTCGCAGGACAGTCTGGTCTCAGGACCCTCGGGGTCACAGAAAGACCGAGGTGCCTGAGTGCGGCAGAGCTCCCAGGTATCAGAGCGGGGAAGCCGGCTGCAGAGACGGAGCTGAGGCGCGGGCTCTCAGCTTGGGGTTGCCATAAACTGTGATCCGCGGCCCAGTCGGGCCACTGCTCCACCAGCAGGAACCCAACAAGCGGCAGAGCCAGGGAGACTCCCCTTCCTCCCCTGGGAGGAGCGGTGCGGGAGCACACTGCAGGGATCTGCTGGGTTTGGAGACTCCACATGGGGTCGGGTGCCAGAGATAAAAACGCTCGGTCACAGGCCAGGTGAGCACGGAGTGCGGCCAGAGACCAGGGAAATGGGAGTGACTGCTTTTCTCTGGGGGCGCACTGAGGAGCGGGGCCCCGAGTTCTCAGCTCCTCCAGGCAGAGATTGGGAGGCCACCATTTTCACCCTGGTCCTCCAAAGCTGTACTGAGAGCTTGCAGGGAACAAAAGCTCCTAAGAGCAAACCGGAGCAGCTTGCTTAGCCCGGACTCACAAGGGCGGGGCAATTCCGCCTCCGGCAAAGACATTTGGGAACCACGGCAACAGGCCCCTCCCCCAGAAGATCAGCACGAACAGCCAGCAAGCCAAGACCAAGTTTACCGATCAAGGAGAACGGGAGAACTCCAGCGCTAGGGGAATACTGCACATAGAATTCATGGCTTTTTTACCATAATTCATTAGTTTTTCAAAGTTAATTTTTTTAACTGTTTTTTTTGAATTTTTCTTTTTCCCTTTTTCAAACAACATCTTATCAATCCCTTTTTTAAAAAAACATTTTTTATTTTTCATTTTTAGAGTCATATTTTTATCCCTTCATAGTAGTTACCCTTATTTTTGGCATATATATATATATAAGTTGTTCTCTCTTTAAAATTTTGAGATACAATTTCTTCTAACAGATCAAAATATGCCCTAAATCACTAGTGTATGGCTTTGTTCTATTCTCCTGCCTGATCACATTCTCTCCCTTTTTTTCTTTTTTTTCTTTTTTCTTTTTCTTTTTAAATCTTCTTCTTTCTTTTTAAAAACAACTTCTTATCTTATCAATTCCTTTTATAAAATCTTTTATAATTTTCATCTTTACAGTCATCTGCCATCCCTTCATTGTATCAACCCTTATTTTGTACATATATAAGTCTTTCTTCCTTTAAAATTTTAGCAGGCACTTTCTTCTAACAGACAAAAATATGCCCAAAGGCTAGTGTGTGGCACTCATCTATGCACTAGCCTGATCATATTTGATCATATTCTGTTTTTTTTGTTTTGTTCTGTTTTTGTTTGTTTTTATCTTTTTCTTTTTCCTTTTTTTTTTCTCTTCTTTCTTTCCCTTTCTTGTCCCCTGGTTTCAGGTCTTTTCTGATTTGTATAGAGTATATTTGCTGGAGACGTTGTTAACCTGTTGGCATTCTGTTCTCTCATTCATCTGTTCTCCTCTGGACAAAATGACAAGATGAAAAAAATCACCTCAGCAAAAAGAACAAGAGGTAGTAACGTCTGCCAGGGACCTACTCAATACTGACATTAGTACGATGTCGGACGTAGAGTTCAGAATCATGACTTTAAAGATACTAGCTGGGCTTGAAAAAAGCACAGAATTTATTAGAGAAACCCTTTCTGGAGAAATAAAAGAACTAAAATCTAACCAAGTCGAAATCAAAAAGGCTATTAATGAGGTGCAATCAAAAATGGGGGCACTAACTGCTAGGATAAATGAGGCAGAAGAGAGAATCAGCGATATAGAAGACCAAATGATGGAAAATAAAGAGGCTGAGAAAAAGAGAGAGAAACAACTACAGGATCATGAGGGCAGAATTCGAGAGATAAGCGATATGATAAGACGAAACAATATTAGAATAATTGGGATCCCAGAAGAAGAAGAAAGAGAGAGAGGGGCAGAAGGTATATTGGAGCAAATAATAGCAGAGAACTTCCCTAATGTGAGGAAGGAAACAGGCATCAAAATCCAGGAGGCACAGAGAACCCCTCTCAAAATCAATAAAAATAGGTCAACACCCCAACATCTAATAGTAAAACTTACGAGCCTCAGAGACAAAGAGAAAATCCTGAAAGCAGCTTGGAAGAAGAGATATGTAACCTACAATGGTAGAAACATTAGACTGGCAACAGACCTATCCACAGAGACCTGGCAGGCCAGAAAGGACTGGCATGATATCTTCAGAGCACTAAACGAGAAAAATATGCAGCCAAGGATACTATATCCAGCTAGGCTATCATTGAAAATAGAAGGAGAGATAAAAAGCTTCCAGGACAAACAAAAACTAAAGGAATTTGCAAACACAAAACCAGCCCTCCAAGAAATATTGAAAGAGGTCCTCTAAGCAAAAAGAGAGCCTAAAAGCAGCATAGATCAGAAAGGAACACAGACAATATACAGTAACAGTCACCTTACAGGCAATACAATGGCACTAAATTCATACCTTTCAATAGTTACCCTGAATGTAAATGGGCTAAATGCCCCAATCAAAAGACACAGGCTATCAGATTGGATTAAAAAACAAGACCCATCAATATGCTCTCTGCAAGAGACCCATTTTAGACCCAAAGACACCCCCAGATTGAAAGTGAGGGGGTGGAAAACCACTTACCATGCTAATGGACACCAAAAGAAAGCTGGGGTGGCAATCCTTATATCAGACAAATTAGATTTTTAAAACAAAGACTGTAATAAGAGATGAAGAAGGACACTATATCCTACTTAAAGGGTCTATCCAACAAGAAGATCTAACAATTGTAAATATCTATGCCCCTAACGTGGGAGCAGCCAATTATATAAGGCAGTTAATAACAAAAGCAAAGAAACACATTGACAACAATACAATAATAGTGGGGGACTTTAACATCCCCCTCACTGAAATGGACAGATCATCTAAGCAAAAGATCAACAAGGAAATAAAGACTTTAAATGAAACACTGGACCAAATGGACTTTACAGACATATTCAGAACATTCCATCCCAAAGCAACGGAATACACATTCTTCTCTAGTGCCCATGGAACATTCTCCAGAACTGATCACATCCTAGGTCACAAATCAGGTCTCAACCGGTACCAAAAGATTGGGATTATTCCCTGCATATTTTCAGACCACAATGCTTTGAAACTAGAACTCAATCACAAGAGGAAAGTTGGAAAGAACTCAAACACATGGAGGCTAAAGAGCATCCTACTAAAGAATGAATGGGTCAACCAGGAAATTAAAGAAGAATTAAAAAAATTCATGGAAACCAATGAAAATGAAAACACAACTGTTCAAAATCTTTGGGATACAGCAAAGGCAGTCCTGAGAGGAAAGTATATAGCAATAAAAGCCTTTCTCAAGAAACAAGAAAGGTCTCAAATACACAACCTAACCCTACACCTAAAGCAGCTGGAGAAAGAACAGCAAATAAAGCCTAAACCCAGCAAGAGAAGAGAAATCATAAAGATCAGAGCAGAAATCAATAAAACAGAAACCAAAAGAACAGTAGAACAGATCAATGAAACAAGGAGCTGGTTCTTTGAAAGAATTAACAAGATTGAGAAACCCCTGGCCAGACTTATCAAAAAGAAAAGAGAAATGACCCAAATCAACAAAATCATGAATGAAAGAGGAGAGATCACAACCAACACCAAAGAAATACAAACAGTTATAAGAACATATTATGAGCAACTCTATGCCAGCAAATTAGATAACCTGGAAGAAATGGGTGCATTCCTAGAGATGTATCAACTACCAAAATTGAACCAGGAAGAAATAGAAAACCTGAACAGACCTATAACCACTAAGGAAATTAAAGCAGTCATCAAAAATCTCCCAACAAACAAAAGCCCAGGGCCAGATGGCTTCCCAGGGGAATTCTATCAGACATTTAAAGAAGAATTAATACCTCTTCTCCTGAAACTGTTCCAAAAAATAGAAATGGAAGGAAAACTTCCAAACTCATTTTATGAGGCCACCATTACCTTGATCCCAAAACCAAAGACCCCATCAAAAAGGAGAATTACAGACCAATATCCTTGATGAACATGGATGCAAAAATTCTCACCAAAATACTAGCCAATAGGATCCAACAGTACATTAAAAGGATTATTCACCATGACCAAGTGGGATTTATCCCTGGGCTGCAAGGCTGGTTCAACATCCGCAAATCAATCAACGTGATACAATACATTAACAAAAGAAAGAACAAGAATCATATGATCCTCTCAATAGATGCAGAAAAAGCATTTGACAAAGTACAGCATCCTTTCTTGATCAAAACTCTTCAGAGTATAGGGATGGAGGGTACATACCTCAGTATCATAAAAGCCATCTACGAAAAACCTACAGTGAATATCATTCTCAATGGCGAAAAGCTGAGAGCTTTTCCCCTAAGGTCAGGAACGCGGCAGGGATGTCCACTATCACCACTGTTATTCAACATAGTATTAGAAGTCCTAGCCACAGCAATCAGACAACAAAAAGAAATCAAAGACATCCAAATCGGCAAAGAGGAAGTCAAACTCTCACTCTTTGCAGATGATATGATACTGTATGTGGAAAATCCAAAAGACTCCACCCCAAAACTGCTAGAACTCATACAAGAATTCAGTAAAGTAGCAGGATATGAAATCAATGCACAGAAATCAGTGGCATTCCTATACACCAACAACAAGACAGCAGAGAGACAAATCAAGGAGTCGATCCCATTTACAACTGCACCCAAAACCATAAGATACCTAGGAGTAAATTTAACCAAAGAGGCAAAGGATCTGTACTCAGAAAACTATAAAATACTCAGGAAAGAAATTGGAGAAGACACAAAGAAATGGAAAAACGTTCCATGCTCATGGATTGGAAGAACAAACATTGTGAAGATGTCAGTGCTACCTAGAGCAATCTACACATTCAATGCAATCCCCATCATAATACCATCCACCTTTTTCAAAGAAATGCAACAAATAATCCTAAAATTTGTATGGAACCAGAAGAGACCCCGAATAGCCAGAGGAATCTTGAAAAAGAAAAGCAAAGCTGGCGGCATCACAATTCCGGACTTCCAGCTCTATTACAAAGCTGTCATCATCAAGACAGTATGGTACTGGCACAAAAACAGACACATAGATCAATGGAACAGAATAGAGAGCCCAGAAATGGACCCTCAACTCTATGGTCAACTCATCTTTGACAAAGCAGGAAAGTATGTCCAATGGAAAAAAGACAGTCTCTTCAACAAATGGTGTTGGGAAAATTGGACAGCCACATGCAGAAGAATGAAACTGGACCATTTCCTTACACCACACACAAAAATAGACTCCAAATGGTTGAAAGACCTAAACATGAGACAGGAGTCCATCAAAATCCTAAAGGAGAACACAGGCAGCAACCTCTTCCACCTCAGCCATAGCAACTTCTTCCTAGAAACATCGCCAAAGGCAAGGGAAGCCAGGGCAAAAATGAACTATTGAGATTTCATCAAGATAAAAAGCTTTTGCACAGCAAAAGAAACAGTCCAGAAAACCAAAAGACAACCGACAGAATGGGAGAAAATATTTGCAAATGACATATTAGATAAAGGGCTAGGATCCAAAATCTATAAAGAACTTATCAAACTCAACACCCAAAGAACAAATAATCCAATCAAGAAATGGGCAGAAGACATGAACAGACATTTTTCCAAAGAAGACATCCAAATGGCCAACAGACACATGAAAAAGTGCTCAACATTGGTTGGCATCAGGGAAATCCAAATCAAAACCTCAATGAGATACCACCTCACACCAGTCAGAATGGCTAAAATTAACAAGTCAGGAAACGACAGATGTTGGCGGGGATGTGGAGAAAGGGGAACCCTCCTACACTGTTGGTGGGAATGCAAGCTGGTGCAGCCACTCTGGAAAACAGTATGGAGGTTCCTCAAACAGTTGAAAATAGAGCTACCATACGATCCAGCAATTGCACTACTGGGTATTTACCCCAAAGATACAAATGTAGAGATCCGAAGGGGTACATGCACCCCAATGTTTATAGCAGCAATGTCCACAATAGCCAAACTGTGGAAAGGGCCAAGATGTCCATCGACAGATGAATGGATAAAGAAGATGTGGTATATATACACACAATGGAATATTATGCAGCCATCAAAAGGAATGAGATCTTGCCATTTGCAACGATGTGGATGGAACTGGAGGGTGTTATGCTGAGCGAAATAAGTCAATCAGAGAAAGACATGTATCATATGACCTCCCTGATATGAGGAATTCTTAATCTCAGGAAACAAACTGAGGGTTGCTGGAGTGGTGGGGGGTGGGAGGGATGGTGTGGCTGGGTGATAGACATTGGGGAGGGTATGTGCTATGGTGAGCGCTGTGAATTGTACAAGACTGATGAATCACGGATCTGTACTTCTGAAACAAATAATGCAATATATGTTAAGAAAAAAAAAGAAGATAGCAGGAGGGGAAGAATGAAGGAGTGGAAATCGGAGGGGGAGACGAACCATGAGAGACGATGGACTCTGAAAAACAAACTGAGGGTTCTAGAGGGGAGGGGGTAGGGGGATGGGTTAGCCTGGTGATGGGTATTAAAGAGGGCACGTTCTGTGTGGAGCACTGGGTGTTATGCACAAACAATGAATCATGGAACACTACATCAAAAACTAATGATGTAATGTATGGTGACTAACATAACAATAAAAAAATATTTAAAAAAATAAATAAAATAAAATAATAGTTTTTTCTGAAAAACTGGGGGGGTGGGGTGGGGTGGGGAGAGGTACTTGTTTTGAGAAGAGAACTGAGACCTGAGGGATTCCTGGTAGGTTGAAGTCTAGGAGACAGGGGTGGCACTTGTCCCAGTTCATAAATGCGGAAGAACAGGTTCTGACAGAGTAGGCCACTTGCCCCAAATCACTCAAGTCAGTAAGGGGCACAGCCGGGATTTGGACCCTATGATTCACCCTTAGCCGCCATCCTCCTCCCGCTAAACAACAAAACAAAGAAACCACCTAAGCAGGAGAGGGCGCCTTGCCAAGTAGCTTCCTCCTGGCACAAGTCCCCCTCGCCAACTGAGACCCCGTTTCCTCACCTGCAAACTGGGGAAAATGGGACCTCTCTTTCCTGGGGCACCGGGCTGTGGCGAGGACCAGGTGAGTCCCAGATACAGACAACGGTCAGCTGTAAGGTACTGTTTGCTGGGGCTCCAGTCTCTGTGCACTGGTCTCTGAACAAGGGAAGACCCTCCGCGCAGTTGGCCTGCGATAATCTTCAAGGCAGAGGTCATAATCTTCCCACGAACCTGGACCAACAGCCAAGTTAATCAGTTCAACCTCAGACCCACTTCCTCATGTTTACCTTTCTCTGGGAACCACCAGACCCAGCCCGGTTCCCAGTCCGCCCAGTTCCCTGTTCGCTGCCAAGCCGGGGCCGTTCCCTGCCTCAAAGCCAGCCCCCCTCTCTCCAGGCTGGCCCTGACTGAAAGCCCAGTGCAGGATAGTGAACCCGTATCCTGTTCCAACCCTTTGGGACTAGAAACTGCCTTGTTTTGGGCAGTCCCCATCTCAGTGCCAGGACTGGAATCTGGGGAGTCAGGAGGCAGCAAGCTGCTGGTGCTGCCCAGCTAAGACTTCTGAGAAGCACCCGAGCCTGAGAGCAGTGAGTCACTGGCCCCTGCCCACCGCCCGCCTTGTGGCCTCAGGCTCACAGCCTGCTAGGACCACACTCTTGCCTTAGAATCACAAACCTACAGACTGCTGTGTACCACTACGCATCCTTCCAGCAGCCTCAGTGGGGCCCCCACCCTTTACCCAGCACCCCTATCCACAGTGCCTGCCCCCTCCATAGCCTTCTTTTCCTGCACCCTTCACCCCCAAATGTACATGTCTCCCAAGATTTCACCCGAGATAAATTTTCTTCTGTGGATTGACTGTCCTTTGACAAGCTTATCTACTCCTAGGGTTTCAACTAGCACCCCCAAAGTGGCAGAGGCCCAAGGATATAAAGGTCGTTTTCAAATTAGATTGACCAGGGCCCAAGGCTGGTCAAGGAAGGAGGAAGAAGAAAAGGGTGAGAGTCGAGAGGGAAGCTAAGTCCCCAGAAGGATGGCCCCTCACCACAACCGTGGAGGGAGAAAGCCAGGCCCCAGTGGGCTCTGAATCCTCCAGGCCTGGCACAGAGCCAGGCACAGATGGGTGCAGAGTCTCTGCTGGATGGATGAATGAATGAACAAGTTGGTTCTTCCCTCTCCGGATCCGAGTGCGTTTTCCGGAGCCACCCTCCCTCCTGATACACGAAGCCCGGAGAGGAAGTGACTAGGCAGCCAAGTCCAGAGAGGAAACACGAGTCCCTGTGAGATCTGTCCAGGAACAGGAGACTAAGAGAGGACAGAACAGGCACCAATATTCTGAAGCAGCACCCCAACTCCTGTTGTCTCCCTACAAAAGCTTGGGTACCACAGGCTTAGCCAAGCCCTTGACTATTTTCATCTTGTTTAATCCTCCCAAAGACCTTTGGAGGTAGGTACTATTATTTTCTCCAATTTACAGATGAGAATATAGAGGCAGGAGGTCAGGAAACCTGACCAGGATCCCACAGTTTATCAAAGTAACGGAGCTGGATTTTTTTTTTCTTTTTCCTGCAGTGGTGCTGTTTCATCTTTAAAATGCCAGCAATTTGCCCACATGCTCAGCTCTGCTACAATGTGTTATTTTCAGATCTAGCAATGAACTACAGAATGGTAGAAGTGGAAGAGCCTTTGAGATGAATTAGTCCGGGCCAGAGTTGGGGAGACAGGGGGAGGGAGGCTGAGCATACAGGCTGCAAAGCCTCCCCTCCCTCTTCTTCCTTCTGCTCCTAAAATAAAACCGAACAAAAGACTGGAAAGTTACTGGATCAGAGAATTCAGCATCTCCCTCCTAACTCCCTGGGATTTTATTATTCAAGATAGCAAGCAGGACCTAACATCCTGGAGCAAGAAGAAGCTAAGATCTCCCTGCCGGTGGGTGTGATTTTGAAAGTGAGAAAAGGCAGGAGCTTCTGGGCCCCTCCCTCCAGCGGAGACCTGTCCTCCTCAAGCCCCGTCTGGGATGCTGGGAGGCTGCAAAGGGCAGATGCAGGGCCTGAGGCCTTCCCACAGTCGGCTCCTCAAGAAGACAGCCCTGTCCTTCAGCAAGCCCTCACCTCCCCTCTGCATCCCTAATTGGCATCTTCTGGTGACTTCATTTTTCACTCTTGGCTAAAATGGGCCTCTGATGATTTATTCTATCCCGGGTGTTGACAAGCTCAAGAAGTTGTGTGGGGCCCACTGCCAGGCACTCATGGTGACAAAGCATGACTCACCGCTCCCAGGTCAGTTGGGGGGGGGTGGCTGTAGGAGGCAGGGGAAGCAGCTGACAAGGCTCACCACTGCATCACTGGGCCTTCTGCCCTCTTGTGAGGCAGCTCCGCTCTTGGATGGGAAATAGACACCCCAGAACCCTGTGACGGAGACAGGACAGGCAGCCCACAGGTCTGTCACATCTCAAGGCTGCTTCTCTGTTTTGTCTCCCACCCCCAGTGCCAAATGCTAAACTGTCTTTCAGAGAGAGTTCTAAAAGGGAAATATAAGCCAGCCCTCCTTGAATCCCCTCAATCATAGAACGTTAGCAGTGGGGAGGGGGGAGGCAAAGAAAGCCTTAGAGATCATTAAACTCAATCTTTTTATTCTGTGAGAAAGAATTTGAGGTCCAGAGAGGTCAAGTCATTTGACCAAGGTCCCAAAGTGAGTTAGAGGTGGAGCTGGGACTAGAACCTGGGTGTTTGTTCCAGACTTGTGCTCTCTTGCCAACCAAGATATGACTAGAATTTCACTAGCGCTCCTGAGGGAGAGGAGGCCGACTCTCCCCCAGAAAAGGGGGCAAGAAGTACTAATGCCTAAGGCGAGATTAGTTGGCTGGACTTCGGCTTTGCCCTTTGTTCTTCTCAGATGGGGCTCTGTGCTTTCCTGGCTTATGGGGAACCCCAGAGTCCAGGGGGCTCAAGGCTGAGCATTCCCTCTCCCAGGAGCTATACTTCACTCACAGGAACGTGCCAATGGCAGATGACCTGCAGACTCTTTCCTGGCTTAGCCAAGAGCAAGTTGCCCTTAGAAGAGCCTGTTGCATCTGGCTGCTAAATGACCTTATTTCTCTTTTTCTCTTTCCTGACCTTCTGGGTAAACAGTGTGTTAGCTCAGGGGAGACTTAAATTCATGAACCCAGTAAACGAGAAGAGGCCACAAATTTCCTCTGGTCTGTACATGCTCCATGGGACCCCCTCCACGACACCCCAGATGGACACTACCTTCAGCTTGAACACTTCCCAGAATGAGCCACTGTTTCTCCCTCACTCCCGGCCCCTCTGCTGCTGGACAGACCAAAGCGATAGAGACGGCTATCTAGTCCTGACTGGAGTCAGACACCCTGTGATGCCCCCTACACTGAAACACAGCGAGTGACTACCCTTCTCTGGACTATGGCCAGTGTCTTTGCTCATGACTTATAGGGACAAGCCCAGACAGACATAACTGTTTTTGATCCTACAAAGATTGAGTGTCTGTTTGGGGGTCTAGTCCAATAGGGCTCTTGCTCAATTTTCTTTTCCCATCTGATTTCCATGAATTTAAAAGGAAAGAAAGAAAGAAAGAAAGAAAGGAAGGAAGGAAGGAAGGAAGGAAGGAAGGAAGGAAGGAAGGAAGGAAGGAAGGAAGGAAGGAAGGAAGGAAGGAAGGAAGGAAGGAAGGAAGGAAGGAAGGAAGGAAGGAAGGAAGGAAGGAAGAAAGAAAGAAAGAAAGAAAGAAAGAAAGAAAGAAAGAAAGAAAGAAAGAAAGAAAGAAAGAAAGAAAGAAAGAAAGAAAAAGAAAGAAAAGAAAGCTTGCCCACCTTCCCTAGAGAAAGAGTAAGAAAAAAAGATAAGTGCCAGACCTGTTCATTTGCTTCTTGCTAGAGATTCTGGTGAAAGTTCTGACCGAGGAGGCGGTTGGACCCACCCACGGCGAGGTGCAGGGCATCTGTGCTCAGCAATTAACCTCTTTCTTCCCCTTCCCCTTGCGGTTGAAGATGACCAGCATATTCATGAAAAGTAGTATTGTTGTTCTAAATTCCTTATTTGACATTTCATTCATTTTGGAAGCCACGTGCGAGTTTCATCCAGTCAAAAAAAAAAAAAAAAAATCAATTACTATATGCCAGGCAGGGTTCCTGGGGATATACTGTGAGTGAAACAAAGCTCCTGACACCGTGAAGCTTCCTATTCTAGAAGACAAGGCAGGAAGAAAGTAATAGTTAGACATTATAACATAATAAACATTATAACCGGAGCTGCCGGGCACTACAAAGGAAGACAAAGCAACATGAGGGGCAAGAGGTGAGCTGTCATTTGGGGTTAGGAGGGTGAGGGCAGGCCTGGGAGGGGACGTTGGAGCAGATGCTAGAGTAGAGTAAGGGACCCCTCCCGGGGGAGATCTGGGGCAAGTGTTCCAAGATGAAAGAACTGTAAGAACCACAAGAAACCCCTGATCAGTGTGCACCTGGGATCTACTAGAATGCGTTGTTCAACTAACGATTCATAGATGAAAATAATGGTCAAGGCACATTTTGCCAATAGCTGAAAAATTCAACATGACATTACCTGCACTTAGAAGCCATTAGCATTCATAACCCGATTTCCGGGAAGGGGGCACCATCAGCATATGAATGAGGTGATCAAGCACTCTTCTCTCTGTGGAAAGTTCCCTCATATACCATCTTTTTTAATAATCACCACAAGCCCACAAGGTAGATCTTACAGTTCACAACAGTGTCCGGGACAGGAAAACTAGTTAGTAGTGACTCTGGTCCTGACATAGGCCACTGGTATGCAGAAGTGCCCCATTTCTAAAGGAAGTTGTAACATGTAATATAGAGAAAAGTCCAAGAACATCGGGGCTTGTAAATTTAACTTCAAATCAGCACCATAACTGATATCGGAGACCAGTATCTCTGTGGTAGTGTGACACGTACCTCTCACCTCTCCTTTCAGAGGACCTGCCAGGGGAAGCAGATTCCTGACTGCCCCAGTGAGTGCCCTGTGGACATGGGGGTGTCAGGGCCACCCCTCCTCCAGGCTGCTCCCAGGCAACCTTTGAGCTCTGGGACTGCTGCCCGCCTGCCTGAGACCCTGTCAGGAACGTACCGCCAACTGAGAATCTACCTAATTCTTCCTTCCCTCTTCCCTCTCACGCTGCCAGACCGGCATTATGAGCTGAAGGCCCTCCCTGCCATCTCCCGAGAACCCCCTTTCCTCCTTCACAGACATTTCTCCCAGCAAACCTACTGCGTGTCCAGGCTCATCACTTGGCATCTGCGTCCCAGAGGATCCACACTAACATTTCGAATCTCAATAGCTCTGTTTTACTTCTTCACAGAAGGACGACATTATGAGTTCATTTCTATCTTTGTTTTTCCTGGACGTGAAAATACAGAAGAGAAAAGAAAAAAAATATTTTGTCGGTTAACAGTGTCAGACTTTGGGCCTCATTAATGGTCCATTTTAACAAAAATGTAAAGGGAAATTCTGGAATTTTACTAGGGGTTACCTGGGGTGAGGTTTTGGCCTGAGTTCTGCCAACAGGCTTTTTATCTTAGCAGCTTCCTATCTGCTTTCACAGGTCCCATCGAAGATGAGCACCTCATGCTTTGTGTCCAGGCTGTGAACTCCAGCTTAGAGCTAATCAGAGCTGACAATGCCTATTGCAGAGTATCGAAGTGGTTACAGGAGGTTGCTGGGGGTGCTCTGAACCAGCACTGTCCAAGAGAAATAGAATGTGAGCCACCTACATAATTCCAAATTTTCTAGGAGCCACATTTAAAAAGGAAAAAGAAACAAGTAAAATGAATTTTAATAATATGTTTTGTTTAACCCAAAGGCATCTAAATTATTATCATAACATGTAATCCTATTTAAACATTATTGATGAGATAATTTATATTTTTGTCACTTTTTTATTTTTTTAAGTCGGCTCCACACCTAGGAGCCCAACACAGGGCTTGAACTCACGACCCCGAGATCAAGACCTGAGCTGAGATCAAGAATTGGAGGCTTAACTGACAGAGTCGCCCAGGTGCCCCTCACACTAAATCTTTAGATGAGGCACATTGCAAGTGCTCACTAGACATACATGGCTGGCGGCTCCCATGCTGGACAGTGCAGATCTAGGCACTTTCGAGTCTGAGGAATAATATTTGAATATGGAGCAGCCGACCAGCTGTTTTTCTTAGTGTTCCTCTAAACCAGTTATGGGTCGCCACCCCACTGAGGAATTTCAAAACCATCACCCAAGGGGATTTTTATTCAGAACTTTTGTTTGTTTGCTAGGAAATAGAAAGTATTCATTTTGAAATAAAATATAAAATAAGAGGGACTGCGTTCTTAGGTATCTATAAGATACCAGCTTCCACAATTATTTTAGATGAATCTTTATAGCTGGAGAATCCAGGGTACAAACATAAGAAAGAGGTTATTTCCTTCTCCCAAACATGTCTGAGTCTAGCAGCCCTCACAGTTCCCATTACGGGACTGATTTCTTTGGCCCCATCCCCAGAGTAGTCCCCTCCCGCCAGCCCCCCAGCAACGTACACCCCCAGCGGAGAGCATCAATCATGTCCTTTACTACTACAAGAAAACACGATACCCCCAATTTTTAAAAACCGGAATCATACATTCAAAAGCTATGCCACACGAGGCAAGTATTTACCTAGGCACTCACTCATTTTTCAACTTTATATTTTTCTCTCCATTTTACAGTTTCAGAAAGCTAAGTAACTTGCCCAATACCACATCGCTAATCATTCTACAAACCTTTAAAAGTTGGCATTGGGAGCTGACGGCATTGTAAATTGGTTCAGTTTTTTCTGAGATTAACTTGGCAACGTTTAACAAGTTATAAAATGGTCCATGCCCTTTTATACAATGATACTGGGATTAGTTCTAAGGCAATAAATAAAATATGTATGGACACACTCACACATTAGCTTGTGCAAAGATATTTATGACATAAAACCTACGATAGCTGACAAAATTTTAAATACCCTAAATTTTTCCTTCATTTAGCAAACATTTATTGAATACCTTCCATGTGTCAAGCACAGGTCTAATACCAAGGATTCAGCAGTGGAGAAAAAAACAAAAGGAGGACAATGATCCCTGTTTTCATGGAGAAGTTTCATAAACAAAGATCCTAGGGGTACAAAATAAGAATGGCTAATAAGGGCCACATACATAATTTTTAAGTTGTCTAGTAGCCACATTAAAAAGGGAAAACGAAACAAGAGAAATTATTCTTAATAATATATTTTATTTAACTCACTATATCCAAAATATTATTCTAACATGTAATCAACACAAGAAACTAATTAAGATATTTTGCATTCTTTTTTCATACTGTCTTCAAAATCCAGTGTGCATATTACTCCTATAGCACATCTCAATTTGAACAGCAAAGTTTCTTCAGAAATATTAGATCTATATTTAGGTGTCATAAAATTCACCATTAAAAATGAGATTCATACAATCAAACATACTTAAAGATTTCCCAATAATTCAGTTGAATATCCAAAATAATTCTTTTAATATTTGCATACACATTGACCAAAACAGTTCATTTTTTAGAATTGATTTGACTTCCAGCAAAAGCATGTCAGTTTCAAAACAATTTCTGTCCAAGTAAAGTAAACTCACTCACTCTTGGGTTAGCTCAGTCTTACTGACACAAATTCAAAAGGATATTACATAAAATGAAAAGCAACTCTAAATTTATCAAAACCAACAAAGGGTCCTTCAAGTTTTTATTATAATATTGTCAGCCAATTTGTATAACACTGTCGATTACAACTGAAATTTTCTGCAATTGATTCATATTAGAAAAAAACGTAAAAAATTGTTGTCATTGATTTGGATTATGAAAAGTTTCAATTTCAACATAAGTTCTTGTGCCTGTCTTGTTAGGTCATGAGCTTTTACTTTACTTGGAACTTCAAATTTACCTTGTCCACACGCAGTGTAATATCAGTGAGAAAACATAAATCACACTGTCATTGTCTTTTGTTTCAAGAAAAAAAATTGGACTTGCTAGCATAGTAAATCTTTGTAAAATGTTTCCACAATTCAAATAATGAGTATTGGCAAACAGCATTAAATACATTAAATCCATTGTCTTCTATTTTTTTCAAAAGTTCCATAAACTGGGGATGATTCATAGTATTTCCACACGTATACTGAACCATCTTAACAATTTCGTCCACAACACCTTTCTGAGTGTCTCCTCTAGAAAACTGCATTCAAATATTGTCAGTATGTGTGACACACAGTGGAATGAAGCAATAAGAAAAACATCCATGTCTTATGTCAAAATTCCAACAAACCTGGATATTTAAAGTGATAATAGCTGGATCACAGTACATCATGATAGAAAGGAATTTCTTCACATCCAGCTGAAGTTCTTGGATAAAAATAAAAGATTCAAAAATACTCATACCTTGAACTCAAATTTTTTAGACCACACATTGATATTTCTTTGTAAATGTGGGAATCCTTTGAGAAAAAAAAAAAAAACATCTAAATGTTACTGTTCTAGTCATAATACCAGCTTCTGCATCTCCATGTGGTTCTTTATCTTAAATTTAAATGTTTGTCCATACTTACTTTTTAACTAGAAAAATAATTATATTACAATTAAAATAAATGCAGGGGCACCTGGGTGGCTCAGTCAGTTGAGCGTCTGACTCTTGATTTCAGCTCAGGTCATGATCTCAGGGTTGTAGGATGAAGCCCCAAGTTGGGGGGGGTCCCTGCTCAGCAGGAAGTCTGCGTGAAATTCTCTCTCCTTCCCCCATCCCCTCCCCTCCCCTGCTCTCTCTCTCTCACAAATAAATGAATCTTTAAAAAATAATAAAAGCAATAACATTAAAAATTTTAATAAATGTTATTACTAATTATAATTTACATAGGAAATTCTCAATATTCCAAATACTCAAAATACTCAAATTTCCAAGTAATTTACATAGGAAATACTCAAATATTATGCAGGAAATACTCAAATAAACACAATACAAGTTATACCAGATACAAAGAAAAACATCAAACTGATTCAATCACCTGACACCAATTAGATGGGTGAGGTATGTATGGGTAGACTACAGTAAGTTCTTACACAATAGAATGAAATGTTCTGCTATAACAGCACATGTGATGTGTAGCAGAAATATATTTTATACTGCTGAAACTTCTAAATTAAATTAGATGAATTTAAGTTCGAATAATAATTCCATTCCTCCGTCACTCTGTGCACATTTCAAGTGCCGGGTGGCAACTGGTGACTGGTATTGGACAGCGAAGCCCTACAGGAAGATGGGGAGAGGGTCCAGATCACCGGACTTCAGAGCCACCTCATGTTGCCTTGAGGGTCCCTGAGTCTGGAGGGGGGAGAGAAAGCACTGAGGGGTGGGGCTTCCGGCTGCTCCCCTTCAACCCAGGTGGCTCCAATACATCTGCTTTCCTTATTGAATCATCACCTTAAGATTTGGTTGGAAAAATGTGTCCCAGTGTTTTTGTTTAAGGCTTTGAAACCATTGGTTCTCTTCTTCCTTGCTTCTCAAAGTGGTAAATCTAGCAGTGGCTTCCCCTCAGAACTGGTAGGAAATACATGTTCTCAGGCCATGCTCCGGGTGATTCATGTGCACATGGCAGTATAAGAAACAGTGGGCTTTTCAGCCCTGTGATCTCCTTTCCCTATGAATCACACACACACACACACACACACACACACACACACACACACAGTGTTTCAATGAGGAGTTAACCCATCGTGAAACCAGAGCCAAACTGTAGCATTTTAGAAACAATCACACGGCAGGGAATCTAGCCCTAGCATCTCCCTTCCGCAGCGGCGACCTGTGTGGAGCTCCCTGATCCTGAGTGACTGCCCCAGCACGTCCCTCCTCCGCTGCCATTGCCATCCCTGATGGAGCCCCCAGGAGCAGTGTTAACTGTAGAAGACTCTGCACGGACAGGGTGGAGGAGGTATGCTGAGTAGCGAACAGAATGAACCCTGGAGCCAAACAGAGTGGATTTAAATCCCAGGTCTACCACTTCCAGCCTTGCCACCTTGGGAAAGTTTCCTTGGGTGGTGACAATGTGTCGGTGTAGGTTCGTCAGTTGTAAAAAACGCACCACTCTGGTGGGGGATGTTGATAGTGGGGGAGGCTGTGCATGTCGGGGGGATAGGGAGCACGTGAGAAATCTCTGTACCCTCTTCTTAATTTTGCTTTGAACCTAAATCTGCTCTAAAAAGAAAAATTGTCTTAAAAAAAAAAAAGCCATTCAAGTGGTCATTTTGTGGTGGACACTATGATATGGCCCCAGATGAGAACAGAAGCCGGAAGTGATGTCCACTCCCAATTTCTTGGTTGAAGTTCTAAAGATGATGGCGGGAAGGACCCTTGTGCTGGACTGTCACCATTTGGAGGATGAGGCTGGACAAGAGAACAAGAGTGACATTTTCTCCATCAGGGAAATGAGCTTGGAGTCCACCAGAGAGTCGGAGTGGAAGAACATGAACTACACGCTCAACCCAGATTTCCTGCACTTCGCTTTGGGCAGCCACTTAATGGACACTTTTTCAGATGAGCTCAGCCTGGCCCTGGATCACCAAGAGTACATAGCTTTTCTCAAAGACCGCGAAGGTCTTGTCAAGAGCCAATAGAGGGGCGCCTGGGTGGCTCAGTCGTTAAGCATCTGCCTTCAGCTCAGGTCACGATCCCAGGGCCCTGGGATCGAGCCCCGCATCGGGCTCCCTGCTCCGCAGGAAGCCTGCTTCTCCCTCTCCCACTCCCCCTGCTTGTGTTCCCTCTCTCGCTATGTCTCTCTCTCTGTCAAAAAATAAATAAATAAATCTTTAAAAAAAGAGAGAGAGAGAGCCAATAGAGCAGACAAGATACTGAGTACCTTGATTTCATGGCGGGCTTTGGCCAGTGAACCAAACCTACTCTGAAGCCAGACACATGGGCTTTGAAATGGTTTTCATCCTCATATCAGAGAAAATAATTCAAATTGATTTCTGTTGCCTTCTTATTTACTATTCTTTTGTTTCTTCTCTACAAATCCGTTATTTTTGGATTTTTGTATAACATCGTGATGGACAATAACATTGGTTTATCTCCCCCGCCATCACCCTTCTTCCCCTTCCAAAAAGAGTAAGTAATGAAGGACTTCTTCCCTCAGCTGCCGGGAGCAGCCTGGAGGACAGTCCTCAGTGATCAGCAGCCCAGGAATTGCCTCAGCTGAATGAAGAGTCACTTCCCCAAGGTCATTTTGCATTCCTGATGGATACAGGGATAGAAATACCCAGCTCTCTTGTCTCAACTCGGGACAGTTCTGAAGGGTCATCCATCCTGAGAACTCCCCACAGGGCCACTGTTGCAGCTTCTGTTGACATTCCAGCACAGCTGGGCTTCTCCCTCTGCCGAATCCACTCCCTTCCCAAGGACATCCCTGGTAAACTTATGTTCCCAGCTCTTTGAGTTTGCCTCCCGGGGAACCCAGAGATGAGCTGTCCATTTCGAAAGAAAGGAAGTCACACACAGTATTCATTCAGAGTTCCTAACTTAGAGAATTCATGACATAAAGTTCTTTTGATTTTGGCTAATGTCCCTATTTGACACCTCCCACAGATGAACCACCCACCCATCAATACCTCTATATTTATAGAGAGGTACGTATGTTTATGAGAAGACAATTATACCTTCCCAGGGATGGTATTGCTCATCATTACTATAAAAGAAAGTTGAAAGAAGTAGACAATTCACCAGAACTCTTTTTAGTTTTTATCAGTCATTAAGTGAAAAACTGGGTATCACTTTGTTCTTTTAATTGGCAGTGCCCCAACCTGTGAGGTTGAGAGTGTTTGCAGGTGTTTATTAGCCAGCTAAATTCCTCTCCTGTGAATTGTCTATTCATATACTTTTGCCCATTTTTCTTTTGGCTTCGCCTATCTTTTTCATAATAACTGGTAATAAACTGTTGGACATATGTTGCTTTCTTGGCTTTCTTTAATGGTGACTTTCATCACTTTTTAAGATAACACTTTATGTGTTGGTTTTGCAAGGGTTATTTTCATTTTAGTTTTAAAAATCCATATATGCAGAAGCATATAAGGCAGAAAATAATTGTCTTAGTCCATTCATGCTGCTGTAACAAAAATACCATAGGATGGGTGGCTTATAAACCACAGAAATGTGTTTCTCACAGTTCTAGAGGCTGGGAAGTCCAAGATCAAGGCACCCACAGATTCAGTGTCTGATGAGGGCCTGCTTTTCCTGGTTCCTAGATAACTATCTTTTTGCTGTGTTGTCACATGGCCAAAGAGGCAAGGGATTTTTCTGGGTTCCCTTTCATAAGGGCACTAGTCCCATTCATAAGAGCTTCACCCTCATGACCTAAGTACCTCCCAAATGCCCCATATCCAAATACCATCACACTGGGGATTAGGATCCAATACGTGAAATTGGCGGGGGGGGGGGGGGAGGGCACAGACATTCAGTTTATAGCAGCGGTAATCACTTAAAATTTCTCCACTTAGAGAAATTACTTCGAAATTTTTCATTTTTTCTTGTAATTTTTCCATGCCCAGTTTTCCAAATTGAGATGATGTATTGAACTTCCTATGTAGCTTTGAATTCTTGTTTTTTCATATAATATTTAAGCATTTCCCCAGATCATCAAAAGCTTTAATAAGCATCATTTAAATGGGTGCCTAATAGTTTATCAAATAGATAAACCATTATTTGGTGTAATCCCTTCAGAAATGTTAGACGTGTGGATCATTCCAATTTCTCACTACAAATAATACTGTGATGAGCCTAGGCAGAAATATGTTTGTATTTCACATTGTCTCTTTAAATACATTCTCTAGATTGGAAGTGAGTTAAAAGTAAAAGCATGTAAGGGCTCTTGTTATGTATCTCAGTTCGTTTTTTGTGGAACCATTTGCAAACCAATGTTTTACATCTGAAGAGAAATACTGCAGTGAAAATATCACAACCAACCTTAGCCTGAGCACTGGAGGGAGGCCCCAGCCTTCAGTCACATTTGATCAAGCAAACATGTGATACACCTGCTGCTTACAGGAGATCAATTTAGGCCCTAGAGGGATGTCAATACGTTGAGCAGGATCCTGCCTGCCATCAAAGAACAAAGGGTCCAGGAGAAAAATGAGCAGTAACCGATTAACCACAACACAAGAAAGGGTGAAACAAATCTTCAAGGAAATTGTAAGTCAGCGTGTGTGGGGTACACAGTCAAACAATGCAGCCGGGAAGATAAGTTGTTATATGATGGTCTCATAAATACCCCAGAGGGCACTGGGACCTTCGCAGATTCAATACTGGAAGTACATGAATGTCCAATCTAGGATTTGGAATGTGGATTCAGGATTTTACATAATGACATAGTTAATGATTTTTACAGCTTTGCTTTTATGATCTGCTAGTGGTCAACACTATGGCTTTCTTGATACCAGGGGTCCCCAGCATGCAGCGTCCACCTTTTTCCTATAGAGTTGCATCCTCCAGAATCCCACTGTGCACCATGGACTTAAAGATAGCAATGTGTCCTCAAGGCCAAAACCACTTGTATTCCTTGATGTTTCAGTCTTCGTGCTGCTCAGCACCAGGGGGCTCTGGTGGGTGGAGAGAGACGTGCTGGTTTCCAGCAGAGCATGCTTCCTCCCCTGCTCTGAAGCTGACAGGACCCCACACATCACCCCTGAATTACTTAAGAGCAGTATGATGGATGGTCATGGAGTCAAAGTTCTGAATCTGACCTTTGCTTTCCCCACTTAGCAGCCCTCCAACCTGGGCAACCTAATTAAACCCTTCACCTTTCTTTCCTCAACCGTAAAACAGAGCTGAGAGTGGTCCTGAAAAGACAGAAAGATAATGGATACGAAAGCACTTAAAAAGAAGAAATTGTCTTTGAAATATCAGCATTTATTATGTTGTGGAAAATCTAAACAAAAGATTTTCTAGTCCCTCCTCTCCGAACAAACTTTGACTTCCATGGGGGTGGGGCACCAGGGTGGTAGTGCATTGATTTATTCTTCGTTAATTTTTAAAAAGCATGCCTTAAAGCGATGTGACAGAAGAACACTTCTACTGGCTTTGTTACATCGTGAGCAAGGCCGACTTCGGCTAGCTAACGCATTCTTGTGTGTGCCTAGATTTTTGAAAGTTAAGAGGGGACTCCTGTAGAAGGCTAGGTGAGAAAGTTTCCTTCGGGTTTACAAGTTGATTCCAGGCGCTACCGCATAAACACGCAGACCCTGAGCCCTCGGGGTTTACCTTCCACTCCATCTTGTACAAAGGGGGCGCTTGGGAAGCGGACTCTAACATGACGAGGGAGATTTAGCCAGGCTCCCGGACAAGTGAAGCTCAAAGGATATTCGAGCAGGGATCTTCAGAGAAGCACCTCCACTTTGTGAGCTTATGAGAAAACCTGCAGAATTGCTGTTTATCCCACTTTTGTTGAATGGAAAACATATACGGCTCCCTTAAGAGCCCACCCACAAGGTGAAGGAAGCCATTACCCGGACTGATATAGTTAGCCACGTGGGGAGGCCAACTCAAAGGGGCTACACCTTTGTTCAGAGACGCTCAGGGGAGAGACAGAAGCGACCGGACCACACTCCCCAATATATCTACCCACCCCCTCACCAGCCAGCCATGTAACAGCCCCTGGAGAGTGGGATTCAGGCATCCCTCCCCACTCACACCCCACTTTCCATCCTCCCTGGCACTCCGACAGGGATAGACAGTCCCTGTGCCAGGCTCACAGGGGGAGTTGCTTCCTTTGCTGGCCTCCCTTCTGCTTTCCCTGCCTACCTTCAAGGACCCTCCCCCGCCCCCAGCAACCTCGCAAGGCACCTGCCTCTCCAGGGGAAGGCCAGCCCCTCACACCTGATGTCTCCCACGGCCCCTCCCCAGCCACCCGGTGGGGTCACCCCCAGCTTTGCTCTCCTTCAGGTTTCCATCTCATCACTGTTTCCTAAGGGTCCTCTTTCTACCCTCTGCTCTGAGATCCCCACGACTGCCCGTGCTTGAAAGAGGGTCCAGAAAATTCCCAGGACACTCTAAATATAACTCAGCTCCTGCTCTGTGAATTCTCGGCCCCAGTCAGAAACGTGTGGAGCCTTGCCTCAGCTCCCCACCCTGGAGCAGTGGTATTTTTAGAGGCATTCGGCAATGCCGAGTGGCAGGGGGGCGGGGGTGGGGGGTGTCAGGCCAAGTGAAAGGACAGGTCTGCTGAATAGAAACCTTGCTCCGATGGAAAATAATAACCCTACGAGTCAGACTGGTCATTTCCTGAGACATTTGCTGCTCACATGCGTGCTCGTAGCCATCACTTCCTTGACTCAGCACCACCCGGCGAGGAAGAGACTCGGCGACGAAGGTAGACTGGCTCTGCTTTTCAGGCAAGAAACGTAAGCTTACTGAGAGCAGGTAAGGAAGTGGTTCCTGCAGAGCCCCGGACGGGGCGGGGGAAGGGGGGGTGCTTGTTAGTATTTGAGGTCTCTCCAGCTTCTGGCAACAGAGAGCAAGCACGGGGGAGCCGGGAGGCCGGCAGAGCCGGGCGCCTCCTCCGCCAGCTAGCAGCAGCAAGGAGCCTGGGCCGGCCAGCAGAGACAGGCCCGCCGCGGAGCATGCTGCCCGAGTGCAAGGCGGGCGAGGCGCCCCGATGGCAGCCTCCTACCAAAGCACGACTGCGGCCGATGGAGCCACGCGAGCTAAGCGGCGAGAGCTATAAACCTGCATCCTCACGTGGAGCCGGAAAACCGCAATCCATGTCCTCCAGGCTGCGCATCGCATGCCGCCACCGTGGACGCAAAACAGGCCACACTCAACCACGCCTCCTCCCCTTGCCTTCCCCACCGCTGCTCCCTGGCACTCCCGGGGCGGGGGAGTGCCCTGTGCAGTTTGTTCTTCTTTCTTCCAACAAGTGGGCAGAACTTGGTCTGGAATGCATCTCCTGCCAAGAGCAGACGGGGCTCATGGGCCTGTGGCTGCAAGGGGTCCCAGCGGGTGTGTCCGTGGGGAGCGGCCGCACCGGATCCCAAGGCTGGGTTGTCCTCTTCTGCGGAAGCTGGGGGATCTGGGGGGGGCCCTCCGAATCCCCCCCACCTCAGGCCTGGCAACCCTCCCGCACCTTCGCCACCCCCCACCCGGGCAGACGGCCTCCTGTGGGCACAAAGGAAATTTCCTCTCCACCGCACATGAGCCAGAATATGGGGATCCAATTTTCAGAGTCATTTTGCTGCTTTCTCTGCTCTTTCTATCTCCAAAGGGGTTACTTCCCCTAGAAACTCAGTGCTCCTACCAGGAAGAAAAAGCCGGGCACTCTTAAAGATTTACAGAGGGTCCTCATCAAAGAAGAAGGTCCCTGAGATGTTAAGGACAGACAAATATTACAGTGCTTTTGCAAACATTGGCTCATCTAAGCCCTGAAGAGCCCTGAGGAATAAATGGAAAAGCTAGTAGTAGTATGGGTACTAGTATTCGTGATGTGGGAAACAAAGGCAGAAGAAAAATTATTAAATTTCCTTACTATCTACAGCCCATTGACAAGTCCTTGAAACAGGCAGAGTGACATTCCTCTAGGGACTCAACTGCCTTGATGTTAATACTTTGCTAAGGGCAAAAGGCAATCTTAGCTGGACCCTCCAGGATCCTGTAAGTCTGCTTTAACATAAAAATTCCTTTGGGAACCTCCTTTATCTCTACCCTCAAGATATATGTTGGCAATCATCCCCCAAGCATATGGCCCACCGATAAACATCTGAAGGGTCTCATGACTAAGGTTTTCTTAGACGGTAATAAATGACATTTGCCTAACAATAACTAGCCCCTCAAGGTCCTGGAAACCTTGCTCCCAAAATTCCATAGAGACTGAATGCTATTCCTAACCCCTTCCCAACTTGAAGGTACATAATGGGCCACTCCTCACGACCCCAGAGCAGCTCTTTCTGCCCACGGGTCCTGTCCCGGCGCTTTCATAAAACCACCTTTTTGCAGCAAACATGTCTCAAGAATTCTTTCTTGGCCCTTCAGCTTCAAACCCTAAGGTCTTTCCTACATCATTAGTATCTCTATTCGTATTCCTGTAGCTATGGCTCTTCATATTAGCATTTGGATTTATGTTAGAATTTGTATTCACATTCGCATTAGCACTTGCATTCATATTTATATTCATACTATCATTCACATCCCTAGTGGTGCCCATACGGTATCAGTATCAGTATTAGTACTTTGGAGGGAGAATGGTGGGCGCACAAACAGCTAGAAGGTCCAGTGCTGTCACATGTTGCCTCTGTTCTCCATAACCACTGGAGATGGCCTCTGGCAGTAATGACAGGTATAAAGGCTCTAGAGTTCTCTTTAACCCCAGACAGGAATGGGGTGATAATGGTCCTCTTGGAGCTCTGAGAGAAGAGACAAGTAAGGCACAAGTAAGGTCTTAAGCATGGCCCCCAAATCCTACACATGAGGACAGTGCTCCAGCAAGGAGGTGGGAGATTATGCTGGAATGAGGACAGGAGGGCCAATTCTGACATTATGAATGACATCATGGGTTATGATAAGGGACTTGTCGTACTACAAAAATGAGGCACCATTGAGAAGCAGAAGGCTCTCTCAAGTCCCAGGAATCAGGCTTGGAACTCTTTCCCTCATCCAACACACCATGTACAACCCCTACACACACAGCAGCCCCCACCCCCCGCACACCCCACATACTCACCCCTACACACATACCACACCACACACACATCACACATACCGCACACACATATTACATGAACCCTCCATACACACTTCACATACTTACCCACACATATACACCACACACAACACATACATACATATCACACACACCACATACACACACACACACAACCATACACATCACAAATACATATCACACAACACACACACACACACACACACACACACACACTGCACAGAGCTTCTGACAGTCACTCATGCCCATATGTGGCCCCACTGCTTGGAGAACCCTCACAGAGTAGAGTCAAGCTTATTACCTTAGCCAGGGTAAGTTTGCGGCTTGTTCCACAGATGTCAGCCCCAGGGTGACTGGTGATAGCTCTGTTATTCACAGACAGTCTACACCACCTCAGCACTTCTTTGTGACAGGAAACCAAAGTATCAACAGGCCTGCTCTTTCTGGTAGCATTCAGCCTCTCATCACACCCTGAGATACAGAGGCTTTTGTGGGGAACAGGCCTCAGTCACCTTCTGTCTCAAATGTCCTTTTGCAGCAAAGGCCAGCACCTCACGTCCAATCCTTCCTTCATCTTCGTCCTGCTGTGGGAGGACACAGTACGGAGATGGCACATCTCCGGGACTTTCCACAACAGGAGGCCCATACAAAGCCATGGGTTTCTTCTTATCATGCTATTTCATGACATAAAAGAAAGCACCCACCCGGAGAGCTAGAGTCTGGAAAATATGCACGTTCCCCTACATTAGCATCCCTTTGATCTATAAGGACAGCGGAGGGAGGCATACTCAACTGGACCATAGGGGCTGCATCGTTTCCTGTTCATCATCTTCCTTCCTGCTTTGGAGGCAGTGAGTCTCACACATGCCTGGAAACCAGGTAAATGTCTGGGCTGGTAAAATGTACCCCTTCCAGAAGCACATTGATAGTCAAGGTCAGGCATCAGAGTTAAACCTTTAACATCCGAAATGCAAGCTTCTTATACTTTTATTACTCACCACTGGAAAGAATTCTAGACCATTCCAACTGAAAAATACTAGAGAGCTCATCTAACTTCGTCATTCCACAGATGAGGAAATTTAGAGATCTGTTTCCCCAAGTGTGATCCTCTAACCGGCTGCACCAGAATCACCTGGGGGCAGATCCCTTAGGTCCTTCCCTAGATTTGCTGCATCAAAATTTACAGTGGAAAAGCCTAGGAACCTGCATTTTAAGCAGACTCTTTAGGAAATCATATACCTGAGAATGTTATAGAAGTACAGCTGGTTGATACAGCTCAGACCATCACAACAACAACAGTAATAGTGACGACAATATTGAGGGGTGATAAATCAGGATGACCTCAGAGACTCATCTCCCCTCTTTGGAGCTTAGCAAGAACTGGCTCAGCAGGTCTGTGCAAACCAGGAGACAACCCCTCCCCAGCCACACAGCTCCCAAGATTCCCCCTTTCTAACAAGCCTATTTCCTCAACCAGGAAGCCCACGTGATCCATAGGTGTCCCCTACTCTTCTGTCCCTCTAATGAGGCAAGGTCACTCTTCTGGAGCTCTTTCCATGGTATGAACAGTCCCTCCAGGTCCAGCCCAAACATGTCTCTCATTTTATTGATTCTATAAACATCTATTGAAGGAACTCTGTGCCACACACTACGCTAGGTACCAGCAATCTGATGATCAAAAATAATGAATCTGACATCCAAATGTGGGTCTCCACCAAGAAGAGGCTGAGAATTGTTCCTCTACCCTGTGGATTAGAGATTAGGTAGGAAAAGCCTTCAGATTTGGGGAGAAGAATTCCTTCCTTCCAGACAGGAGATAGTAAAGGAAAGAGCTTCTCTCCAGGGTGGCCCTGAAGGGGGACACCAGGGAACATGTCCTTAAAATGGCCCCCCAAATGTGTTTCTTGACCTTCTCTGTCTCATCGGCCTCACACTGGAAATTGCACAGAAAACGGCTGCCAGTTTGGAAGTTCAAATGTGCCCACTTCCCTGCACTTGGCAGCCACCAAGCAGCCATCCTGAGACATAATCTCTTACCAATGTCTTCCCCAGAGTTGAGGGAGGTCCACCCAGGTCCACCCAGACTGTGCACCTGCATCAAGCCCTAAGCCTTAGGCAACCTCATAGCAACACACGCACACACACGCACGCACACACACACACACACACGCACGCACGCACGCACGTCAAATGACCAGAGCCTGCACAGCTGTGCTGACCAAGGGCTCCTGCCTAGTCCTCTGGTCCTCCAGTGCTCCTCCTCCCCCAGCCCAGTTGGGTCAGGCAGCTTTCTTCCCAGAGTGACTGCTCTGGCGGTGTGCCCTGATGAGTGGCCTCTGTCAGTGCCCTTCTCTTGGGTCTGGAGTCCCTGCCCCAGGCTGCCGACTGGGTCCTGCTCCCCAGGTGACTCTGGCCCCAGCGGATTGCCTGGTTCCCACTGGTGCCCCAGCTAGTGATGCGATCAAGGCCTTTGGAGTCAGGCCTCACCTACAATCCCAAGTCCACCACTTCCTAGCTGTGTTACCGTGAGTGATTTCCTCAATCTCTCTAAGCCTCAATTTCCGCATCAGTAACATGAGAAAAATAAGACCTCCCTCTCAGGGTGTACTGTGGACTAGTGACGACCTCCATGAACACCAAGCGTATCTCCATAGCAAGTGCCTAGTACATGATGGCCCTCGCTGTCACTCTCCATGTGTGTCCTTGGACAAATAACCTGTATCCCCCAAAGGACCCATTCACTCAGCCAAATACTTGTTGAGCAGCTACTCTGTACCAGACCCTGGAAACTTACCACGGACAGGACAAAATCCCTGTCCTCATGGAACTTCAATTCATAATGAAAGACGTAAAGGGTCTGTATTTGTTTACTAAGGCTGCTGTGACAGAGGCCCACCAGCTGGGTGGCTTACACAACAGAAATTTATTATCTCCTATTTCTGAAGGCCAGAAATCAAAGATTAAAGTATCAGCAGGTCTGGTTCCTCCTGAGGGCTGTTCTGCACTTCTCCCCCCAGCCTCAGCTCGTCTGCTGGCAAGGGTTGGCATTCCTTGCCTTGGGGTTGGCCTGATCTCTACCCCCATCTTCACACAGTGCTTTCCCTGTGGGGTGTGTGTGTGTGTGTGTGTGTGTGTGTGTGTGTGTGTGTGTGTGTGTCTTCTGTCTGTCTCCGTGTCCAAATTTCTCCTTTTTATAAGGACGCCAGTCATTTTGGATTAGGGCCGGTTGATTACCTCTATAAAGACTCTCATTTCCAAATGAGGTCACATTCTGAGGTACAGTGGGTTAGGACTTCAATGTATCTTTCGAGGAGTCGGGGGAGATGCACTCCAACCCATAATGGTGGCCCTTTCCATGTACTCACTCAGCCTCATTTGATCTCTGAATTGAATTGGTTCTGCTCAGGCCTCCTTCCAATCCAGTTTATTCTGGAATTGGGTGTATCCAGCATGTTCAGTGCTCTTAAAGGCTATCTCCAAGACCCATTTCTGTCTCCTCTCTGCTCTTAAGAAGGTAAAAGACCTGGACATGGACCTAGCCCTGACTCAGAAGAGGGACCATACAATGTCCCAGCCGGGGCTCAGGTCACAGAGCCAGCTCCCTTCCCCGGGTCTCTGACTCGGGCCACCTGTCCAGCAAGCACGGCATCTGACGCCAACACCCTTACCGCAGGCCTCAGGTGGAAGGTTAACATGCTGCATGTCGCACGTATGGTTCCTCTCTCGCACAGAGTCATCTCATATAAATGGAAGAAGCATCTCTTTGTGAAATTGCCTATCTCCTGCAGCTTCAGCTGGAAGAGTATTTACTTATTTGGCCCCAGGGAATCATAAGCATCTTACAGCGTATGTTAACAGTTACTCCATAATACTGTTCATTTTTAGTATCTGAAATTACCAAGTGTCCCCCGCCCCCCAGGATTTACCTCTAGTTGTTAACAGACGGATGGGCTCAGTTCTCCTTGTTTCGGGCCTCAGAGGGATGACGTTATTGGTCCTGGTTTGTCCCCTTCAAAAAAACACCTCTTGATGTGAGAAAACAGAGGCACCAGCCACCAGTAACAAACATCATTGCAAAACCTCCATAAATGCCCAAATAGAAGACCAGTCACCGATTATAAAAGATTTAGTGGTTCCTGAATGCCAGCCAGTGAGCCTGTGTGAACTTGAGACTTGAAATATGGACACCTGGAGGCCCCCCCGCGGCCCCCACCTATTAAAAATCAGAATTCTAGTAGTAAAAGGAGAGAATCTGCATTTGTAACGAACTCAAAGGAGATGGTGAAGAAGAGTGGGGTGTGGAAAGACCGCACCCCTCCCTCGGCCTCTCAGAGGCCCCTCCCTCACAGCAAGCTCGCTGCTCTCTGGGCCCCTTCCAGATGCTCTGTCCAGCCCAAGGGGTCCCTCTGGCAAGCTACTCAGGTCTGCCTGTTCCTGGCATCACCACTGCACTGCCCTTTGATCTGCCTCCTGCTCTCCTGCCACCATCAGGTCAGTCACCTCTCTCTGGGACCCCGCCGCACCCCCTGTGCCCCTCCCCGGTAGTGCTTGCTCGGCTCCCCGTAATCGCTCTTCGCATGTCTGTCTTCCCAGCTTGGCCATGAACACAGGGAGAATGTGCCTTTCTTCACGCCCCCAGCCCAGCTCCTGGCTCACCACATCCTTGCTACCTGCCTGAATGACGAACTGAACCCTGTCAGGGCCCTCCGTGACCTCAGCCCAGTGGGCAAGTTCCTTCTGTCCCTCATTCTCTTTCCGTGCGTCTGTCTCCATCTTCCTGTGTGGGCAGGGTCTCTCACTGTGCCCCTAAATTCTCAGTACTGGCCCAGAGTGGTTACTAAGAACTCCCTCCTACTGCTGTGAACGGGTCCTTTTTGTTCTGCCATCTGTTTGCATCCCCCAAGCATCTAGCACCGTGCTTGACATCTAGCAGGTCCCTGTAGCAATCTGTGGACGGCTGGCTGGTAGCGACACGGGGCAGTACCAAGGAGAGGACTCAGTTACACAGAAGACCTGGATTCCAATTCCATCCTCACACCTGCAGCGTGAATTGGCTGCATAATCCAGAGCTCACTCATTGATGACGACGGCTCTTGGCCTCCTTACTTGTAACTCCTCGTGTGAGGCAGGTAAGTTAGACAGGGTGAGGGAACATTCTTAGAACCCCCTGAGTCCGCAAGTGCAGATGTGCCATGAGTTAGCACGCAGCCTAGCCACCGTGGTGTGGTCCCATGGGGCAGTGTAAGCGCCCCCAGACCCTGCAGAAGGGACAGGCAGGACTCCTCACTTCAGCCAGTAATCTGGCCATAGGGGATGAAATCAAAAGCCAGTCACCCTCAGGGAGTCTCAGCCATGCCAAGGAGTTGCTGTCACCAAATCCATGACCCGTTGGCCCTTGTGTCTGGCAGAATGTTTCCTGAGATACCCTCGCCATCCTCCACACCTCTGCCCAGGTCAACCGACTGCCAGATGAAAAGAAGCCTACAGCGCAGGCCTGCCTCCATGCCTCAGGGCCCCAGGGGCGCTGAGGTCTTCCACCACATCCTACACAGTAGGAAGGAGTCACCTGCTTCCAGGAGAAGAGGCTGCGGGCTGAGAGCTCAGCGGAAACTGCTGCTTGGAAGACACTAGGAACAGACACTCCGAGCTGAGCCAGCCCAGCCCAAACTGCAGACAGCACAGTGACAGTCCTCTCTCAGGACGCAGGGCTGTCTGAGGGAAGCTCCCGACATGCCCCTACCAGGACCTTGTCGGGGTCCCTGGGAGGACAGCCCTGCCCGTCCTCTGCAGGATCACACAGGTGAGCACGCGCGGGCTTCACAAAGCATCCAGACCCCACAGCCCCTCTGGATCTGCGTGGTGTTACGTGCTGCTACTTGCCATCCTCCCTTCCTCTCTTCCCATGGACCGTGGGAAGAGAGCGGACACCAGGACTGGCAGAGGAGGTGGCTGCCTGTTCGCTGGGATTTCATCCAGTGGTCCAGCAAACACCAAGTGTCATAGGCTGTGCCTGCCTCCGTGCCTGGAATGCCCCCTGACCTCTGTCCTGACGTGAGGATTTAGGAATTTCACAATTAAAAGAGACCCTTGTTAAGATGTCAATATTCTATCTCTGGACGAGAAGGGACTGGGGCGGGGGGCGGGGGAGGGTGGGGAGGTCTCTACTTAACATTTTCACCTCATTTAAATTATCTGCTCTTTTCCAGAGTCCGTTTTCATTTGCAAAGGAAAAGAAAGCAAGAAAACTCCTCTTCACCTTTCAAGACACGGGTCAAGTGTGTCCTCGACAGAGGTTAGTTTTCTCCCGGAAAGAAAACAGCATCTTAACTTCTCGTTGCTTGTTTACATGGTGCAAGGGCTATTCCTTGCGCTGTCTTCAAGACGGTCTTGCAAGTTAAGCAGGGAAAGCAAGCCTCATTTCTCCCCTCGACAACTAAAAACAAAAAACCCTTATAGCGTTTATCATATTTAAAAGAACCCGATACTTTTTATTTTTATTTTTAGCTGAGAAGTATGAGAAGTTTAAGTTTATAAATAGTTGTGGCATGTTTTAGAGAACTTCATTTACTATAATTATACGTTTATTGGATACAAGAGTAATTTAAATGCTTAAGAGGGTTTTGCTTATTAATATTGTAAGTATACCCTGCCAGACATTTGAAGTGTCTAAAAAGTAAACATATTAAATTTATACATGTGGTTGAAGATGGCTAAGAGAATGTAATTAATTACGTTTGTAAATGGGACTAATTTTAATCTTTGCCGATGAGTTACTTGAAAATCAGTGAACCACTGAAAGTTATTTGTTCTCGATTTTTTTTACAAGAATCATTAGAAGTATAAACAAAAATATTTAAGAGTTGGCTTTAAATGCATAAAGAAAATGAGCCTTTCGCGTCTGAACTTGGCTGTCTAACTAGGTATCTCACACACGCCCCAAGTCCAGTGGCTTAGCTCCCCACAGGTGTCCTCATCTCCATCAATTCCAACTCTATTCTTCCAGATGCACCAGCCAAAAAATTCCCAAGTCTTCCTTGACTCTTCTCTTTCACTCACATCAATCCAAGAGAAAAAAAACCTAATGTCTTTACCTTCAAAAGACAAAGTCCAACCATATCTTAGGACCTCTCTGCTACACCCTGGCTCAAGCCACTGTCCTCTCCTTCTGGGTTACTGCAATCACCTCTCATTTGCCACCTCACCCCTTCTAATCTAGTCTCAACTCAGCAGCCAGGGAGATCCTGTCAAAACAAAGTCAAGTCATGTCGCTCCTCCACTCAAAACCCCAGAGTGAAAGCCAGAGTCTTCACGGTGGTCCACAGGGCCAGTACAAATGGGCTCCCTTTCCCCCGTGACCACACCTCCCCAGAGGTTCTTGTTGCTCACCCAGCTCCAGCCTCATCCACCTCTGGGCCTTGGCTCTAGCCGTTCCTATGCCCTGAGCTCTTCCCTAGATGTCAGCATAGGTTCCTCCCGGCTAGGCAGAATAATCGCACCCCACCCCACCCCCAAATATCCGCGTCCTAATTCTCAAAACCTATGCATATGTTGGATACGTGGCAAATGGGGAATTAAGGCAACAGATGGGGTTTGTGTTAAGGATTGAACTGCGTTACCCCAAAACTCCTATATTGGAGCCCTGACCCCCAGGGCCTCAGAATGTGACTGTATTTGGAGATGGTATCTTTAAAGAGGTTGCTAATCAACTCACCCTGAGATGAGATTACCCTGCAGTATCCCGGCTTTATGATCCCAGGGTCCTTCTAAGTGGAGTCTCAGTGATAAATGAGAGTATTCCTGCCCTCAAGCTGCTTCATCTAATGGGAGAGATATAAAGAAACAATGGTCAAATGTGAGAAGAGCTTTCACAGAGATTCACAGGCACAGAAAGGTGTGGTGATTAAGAACCTGACTTGATTCTGAGCCGCCCGGGCTCAAATCCTGCTTGCACCTCTCTCTAGCCACATTCGCTTGCACACGTTGATGGGCCTCATGTCCTCCACTAAGCTAGAGATAAGGAAAGTGCAGACTTTACAAAGCTCTTGTGAGGAAAAAAATGAGCCAACGCGTGGAAGGCGCTTGAATCGCACTCAGCACATGGAAAGCTCACTAGCTATTCAGTTCTCTCAGTTATTGGGCAGTGGAAGCACAAAGAAGGAAGTGACCGAAAGGGACTAACTCCACCCAAAGGGGCCTGGGATGGCTTCTCAGGGGAGGGCTATGAGGTGAATCCCTTTCCAGGAATGAAAGAGAGGATGGGCATTTCAAGTAGAGGGAGTGAATAGCCAAGTACCCTGAGGGTGATAGGGAACCAGTGAAAGTTTCTAAGCAAGAGAACGACTTGACAGATACGTGCTTTTATTTTTTTTTTATTTTTTTTTTTAAGATTTTATTTATTTATTCGACAGAGAGAGAGAGAGAGAGCACAAGCAGGGGGAGTGGGAGGCAGAGGCAGAGGGAGAAGCAGGCTCCCCGCAGAGCAGGGGGAGCCCGATGTGGGACTCGATCCCAGGACCCTGGGATCATGACCTGAGCCGAAGGCAGTCGCTTAACCAACTGAGCCACCCAGGCGCCCAGATATGTGCTTTTAAAAGAAGAGATTGGTTCTGGAACGGTGAGAGTCTGAGGCCGGGAGGCGAGTTACAAGGCTGTCAGCCGCTCAGGGTGGAAAGGAGAGGGGCCCGGAAGGAGGCAGAAGGAAGGCAAGGAAGTAATGGCTTCAGAGGTAGAATGGCTAACATACAAGAGGAAGGGAAGTGCAGTGCCAGGACTAAAAGAAAGCGTACATCTTTAGAACCTTCAGGTCTCCTTTCAGCCCTTCTTCCCCAAGGCCATCCAGGACCTCACCGAGTCGCCTTCGGCCCCTTGGCTGGTAAAGATGTGAAATTAAACCTCCCCCAAGAGAAGGGACTTCCGGAGCAAACGGGCAGATTCACAAGGTCTCTGGAAGTGAGTCCTGGAGCCAAGAGAGAAAACAAAGCCTGCCCAAACACAGGGAGAAGGTGACAGGAGGTTCTGGAAGCAAAGACCGCACCTCGAGGTGCCCTGACGTAAGATCCAGGGTCTTTCTCTGGACCCTTGCTCGGGTTGGTGAGCATCGGTCAGACGTGAACGAAACTCAGTCCCGGCCCAGAGGAAGGAAGCAACTAATAAACTGTAAGAAAAAAAGACGGATAACCCCCAGCCCTCTCCCCAGATATTTGCTCTTAACTCCTCAACACGCAGGATAGCAGGACACAAATAATCCGGGTACCTGGAGCCAGGCTTTATCCACCAGTGTTTCTTCCTAGCCTAAGTCATTCTGCCAACTCTAAAACTTGAAGAGAATTTGTCTGACGGCTCCAAAGACCCATCACTCAGTCACATTATGCATGACAGGGCATTGTTGTTGTTTGTTTGGTAAATCCGGGTAACAACAAAACCCCCAGTATTAAACATGAAATCTTCACATCTATATTCCCCTGTTGTTGTCATCACTGTTGTTGCTGTTGGTCATTGCCAAACACACCAATCCCAAACATCTGAACATTGTTCCTCCAAGTATAACTTCAGAACTCAAATGAGGTTTCCATCTAGAATTTTCTTTTGTTCTTGAGATGCCAAGTCTGAGAGTTCTGAGACCAAGAAAAATAAAGATAATGTTTTCTGTGAAGACCGTGGCTGCCCAGCCACTGTAAATTTAAATCAGGGTGTGGCTGGCAGGGGCTGGTCTGGGACTCTCTGGTCCCACTCCGGAGAGAGGGGACCCTGGCCGCCCCCCAGGGAACCAGCTACTCCATTTCCTGCTGCAAATCTCAGCAACTATTTTTTTCTCAAGTTTACCATGCTCCAGCCCTGCCTTCTGGGTCCTCTCCTTCCTATGAATAGTTAAAAGACAAACCGAAGCAAAAAAACAAAAAGCCAAAACACTAGAAATTTATACAGTCCAAAGAGGGGATGGGGACAGTGAATCTCCCAGTCCCAAGCTGAGCTCTGCTGAACGGTCAGTCCACCTCGATGTTGTTTCTCCGTGCTATTTGGTGATGCTTTTGAACGAATGTCGTTCTGGAACTTAGAGGACAAGCCTGCACTCCCCCAGAGCTGAGGTCTGCCGCCTCAAATCTCAGTGACTTCTGCCCCATGCACACCCACGTTCCAAGGAGCCAGTTTCCCAGCCTACTGTGGCAAAGATTCTCATTGCTCCCTCACCTTCACTTTCTGCTTTCTGTGCCCAAGGAATCACGCTTCTTTTCAATCTCCCGAAGGGCCTCATCACTCCCTTTCCTCAAAGAGGTTTTCCCCAAACAGAGCCACCAGGCCAACTCTTAAACATGGATTATAACAATAGCATCAAGGGGGTTGTCTTAGGCAGCTTGGGCTGCCATAACAAAATACCATAGACCAGGTGGCTTAAATAACACACATTCATTTCTCAGAATTCTGGAGGCTGGGCAGTCCAGGACCAAAGTGCTGGCAGAGTTACTTCTAGGTGAGGAACAGCCTCCTGGCTCGCAGAGAGCCACCTTCTTGCTGTGTGTTCACATAGAGGGAGGGAGCTCCATTCTCTCTTCCTCTTCTTGTAAAGGCACTAATGCCATCATGGGGGCCCCACCCTCATGACCTCATCTAAACACAATTACCAACCAAAAGCCCCACCTCCAAGTACCACCACAAGCCGGGGTAGGGTTCAACATATAGATTTTGGTAGAGACACAAACATTCAATCCACAACAGGATCTGAAATCAAGAAAGTCTGGTTGTCTCTTTCCCCTTAGGGAGGGAGCTTCTTCAAAGCTAAAAGGAGGTTTGTTTTCCTCCAAAGCTGACATGGCTGATTTGCAGGGACATCCTTCTATGGAACAAATTCATGGGAAACATACATATAACACAAGTTAAATTTTCAACTGGACGAGCCGCTGCACATCTTGATAAGCTATATAGTGATATGTCTCATGGGCCTCACTTTTCCCATCACCTACACAGATGACTCTCTCCATTCATGGTAGAGTGTATGTAGTACAGAATCCTGTGAAGAGGGAAATACACACAGACTCTACTAAGGTTTTCCTAGTACAGTGAATCCCAGCGTTGAAAGGGATTTTGGGGGGTGCCTGGGTGGCTCAGTTGGTTAAGCATTTGCCTTCAATTCAGGTCATGATCCCAAGGTGCTGGGATCGAGTCCTACATTGGCTTTCCTGCTCAGTGGGGAGCCTGCTTCCCCCCTCCCTCTACCCTCCCCCTGTTCATTCTGGCTTTCTCTTTCTCTCTCTCAAATAAATAAATTTTTAAAATCTTAAAAAAAAAAAAAAGGATTTTGGTATCACTCTATCCACCTCCCCCCACTCGATGTTTTAATTCCCCCTAATGTCTCTGCCAGTGGTTACTCAGCTGATGGGAGAGACCTCCAGTGCCAGAGAAACTGCTCTCTAGGCACCTTCTTGCTTGCTTCTGAAAACACACACACACTTTTGGCAGGTTGTAAGTATAGCATAGCAGACAAAGCCTGGGCTTTGGTGTGAAACAGACCTCCCAGCTTTGCCATTTTCTGTCTGGTTTTAGAGAAATGTTTGTACGTTTTTGAGCTTTAATGATGTCATCTGCTAAGAAGAGGGAGAGGCAATAGTGCCTACTTCCGGATTCTTCCGTAAACGTATTAGATGACAAAGGGCCCAGGTGTCAGTTAGTGTTAGTTCTCCCATTTCCTCATCGCCTTCCCTTTTAGCCCTCCATTCGTTTCCTGCAATACGGATATCTTGAGTGATGATTCAGATTAATACGGAAACACTATAGCCAACATCCCATTGATAAAAGCATCACAGAAAGCCATAAAGGAACCATTATGTTGAAAAGGGAGACCCTTGCCTGGCAAGTAGATTCATAAATCCATGATGATAATTAATGTCCTCATTTGATTATGAATTATTCAAGGGTATGGATCTGTCTTATAACCCCATAGAATCTGGCGCAGGTCCTTGTGTGTGGTAGACACTCAGTAAATGTTTCTAAGTTGAACTTTGTTGTATTTTTTACAAATTTTATTTCAGAAATTTATAAAGATCAATGCAAAATGCAAATAATATTTGGACGTCTGTTATTTGGGGGAATATCTGCTCCTGGGGGCTATCACACTAATAAGTAGGCATTAATTACTAATCAAACTTCTATAAAATTTAGCTATTTTCATTATATGCATGACTGAATTACATTTCTTTTTTTTTTTAGGAGACTGAAATATTTGAAAAGTTTATTCTCAATTACCCTTATATTCCTAGTGCCTAGTACAGTGCCTGACAATATTTCATGGGTAAATAGACAGATGGACAAATCTGTGGATTCCTGTGTTTCTGCCTTGAATATATTTGCTGAAAAACATAATGAAAGTGGAATTTAGGATTATACTTAAAAGTCTACTATATTATTTACTTAACTATTCACATTGTAATATAAGTTTTAATTCTGTATTCTGTCTGGTTCATTGAGTTATTATATAAGGTATGGTCTGAACATAAGTTACTCCAAAATCATAGCGATAAGTCACTCTTGGGGAATGAATTTGGTATAAATCAACAAATAAGGAGCTTAACTGCTGCAGAAATTACCCTTGCCAAGAGACAATTTGGAAATGTGTTGCTGTTACCAACTTAAGAATAACCTAAATACAATTAAGGTGATTAAAATATGACTTTAGAGACTTAATTAGAGAGACAGAAAATGTTAGATGAAGAGATGTGGGCAGCAATCAGTTTTCTTGCATAGCTCCCAACACTGTATTATCTTCTTAGATCCGTGCATACACCGTCCCCCCTATAAGCTCCAAGAGCAGGCCCCATCTTTTTCACTATAAAAGCTCCCGAGGTCCTGCCATAGAGCCTGGCACACAGTGCACACTGGGGTTTCTACAAAAGCCTACATGTTACCCTCTTGTCCTCTCTAGACTCGAAATCACTTGGAAAAAGCCCACTCAGCAATCAAGACACCAGCTTTCTTAATAAGAGAACTAGTAAGCCAAAATAGTTCTTACTTCAATGAGATCCTGGAGTAGGGAGAGTTTGGTCTCCAGGACAGACCCTCATCCTAGAGAAGAGGCAGTAAGACTGGGAGTATGAAACATAGTTTTTGCCTCAGGGACTCAAGGGCTCTTACTGTCAAAATTGTGGAGAGTCTGGGATTTTACCCTACTTGCAAGCTAATGAGCTGGCCTATAACTGTTTCATGGATGCCGGCAAGAAGCTATGATACTCCTGGATCAGAGACAAAGGGCTTTATTATAGCGTATGTAATAACCAGAGTGTCAGCATGATATTCATATCAGTGTCCCATGCCCTCCCCCAGGCTCCACGGGGACAATGTAGGTGGCCCCTAGATGGACCCTGAGCATGCAGAATTGTGTTACAGGAGAGGAAGTTGGAGCTTGGCTGATTTCACCGCTTTTATAGCAAGTGAAGGCAAACCTGTTCTTTGTCTTTTTTGTCCAGGGAGAGAAATGACCTCCTTTCTCAAGGTTGCTCACTGCACATGCAACCCTGAGTAATGGCCTGCATGGAGAGCAGTCAGACTCTTGTATTCATAGCACACACAGGAAGAACATGTAGAGATGGTCAGGGCCCATAGCCGACTACCTCTCCCAACACCAAACGAGGTCCCCCTTCCCATTGGAGCAGAAGAGGAGGAAGAGGAGTAGAGAAGAGTGTTATTCCAATACTTCTCTCTCCTGAGAAACAGAGATGCAACCCCCTTATGGGGGCACTTCCCAGCTCTTACTTACTTAACTTACTGGGTTTAACAAGGTCGACAGGCTTTGTGGATGCCCCTCTTTGGGGAAGAGAACAGCAGTTGTCAGTTATAATGCCCCCACATTTACTAGGGTATGTCCAAATCTACGACTATTGCTTTGTATTAACCTTTTGGGACAAATTATGGGTAGTTCAGATTTTGCCTCTATGATGGTTAGTTTTATGTCAACTGGGCTAGGCTATGTGACCCAGTTATTTAATCAAACACTAATCTAGGTGTTGCTGCTAAGGTATTTACAAATGTGGTTAAATTAACATCCTCAATCAGTTGAGTTTAAGTGAAGGTAATTGCCACCCCCTCCCTGCCCCCGATAATGTGGGTTGGCCTCATCCAATCAATTGGAAGACCTTAAGAACAAAACTGAAATTTCCCTGAGGAAGAAATTTTCTCTTAAGACTGCAACATTACCTTTGTCGAGAGTTGCCAGCCTGCCAGTCTGCCTTACAAGTTTCAGACCTGGAGCCCCCACAATTATGTGAGCAAATTCCTTGAACTACATCCTACTCGATCTGTTTCTCTGGAGAACCCTGACTGATATCCTCACATCTCAGAAATAGGTCAGAAAAGGATAGTAATTAAATAAACTTATAGCTCTGCTGCATCCTTGCTCACCACACAGTCATGCCATTGATTTTTCAGGGCCTCGAGTCGCTTGATACTGGGCAGAGCCCAGACCTCAACAGTCCATAATAAATCAGCATCTTTGCCATACTGTCCATAGTTTCTAAACCAAAATATCGGAGCCCATGGCCTGACAGATATAAGTGTACTTATAGGGAAAATTGGAGCGACTATTTGAAACCAGGTCTGTTCCAAAAAATCTGGGACATACAATTGATGTATTTATATATCAGACAGGTTTGCTTCACCAGTCCTCCGGTCCAGATAAATGCTAAATACACCCCCACAGAGCCCAACTTCTAGTCCTGCAAGATTGAGGATCTCCAATTATTCAACAAATATCCACTGAGTACATAACAGACCAGGCACCATCTTAGCGTTTCAGATAAAAGACAGAAGTTACAAATGCTCACTAGTAGCTCACTGCTGGGACAGATGGGCAAGTAAGGAGGCTATTTAAAACAAGACCCCTGACAAAGCCAAATCCCGGATATTCCCCCCCACCAAGGCTGCACCACCCCACCCCAGAGGCCCCCATAAGAGAGCCCCCTTCTGTACCACTTCCTCCCTTTTTAAATTCAACAAAAGCTGTCTGTCATGTCCCAGCTAAACGCATTGCTCTGCAGCCCAGGGTTTTCTCAGGGGCTCATGTTCATGGCTCTTGGTCACTAGAGGAAAACTCACAGGGACAAGGCCCACCCTGGAGATAGCCACCCACCATCAGCTGAGCTCAGGCAGGCCTCATGGTCACCAATGGCTGCCCCAGGCCTCTGGGTGCAGAGCCCCCTTCCTCACATATGGCTTTGATAAAGACTAGACTAAGAAATATTAACTCCTGCATCCACCCCCCACCCCCGCCCTAGACCGGCCTCCCCCATGGGCTCATATCTCTGGAGTGTAAGAACTGCTTTCCAGAGCCTGGGGGCAGCGCCCGGTCCAGACTCACTGCTCAGAGCCCCATGTTGAAGGGAAGGAGGCAAGAGGGTACAAAGGATGGAAAGAGATACTAGAGATGAGAAAATCCAGTGGCCAAGTGAAGAAGGGGCTAGCCTGCTGGGGGAGCAGTCCTAGATTTGGACACTGCCCGCTCTTCACTTTTAGTGAGTCTTTGGGCAAATGACTAAATCTTTCTGACTTGTCCTCATCCGTGACGGTGGGATCCTAAGAGCGTCTACCTCATAGCGATAGAGTGAGATGTCTATAGAGCATTTGGCACAGTGTCCGGCAGACAATTAACACTCCGTGTATATTCACATTACCGTGACAATTATTCTAGCATCGCTTCTGACCTGAAATTTCCCAGCTATAAAATGAAGGGTTAAACCACATGAACCGCCCCCCCACCTCCCTTCAAGCCCAACAGTCCTGTGACTTGGTAAGGCAGGAATCGGCTCTTTTTACATCAACTCCACACATGACAATGGGTGAGGAGTGCAGAGGTGCTGGAGCCCAACTCTGAATTCTGCCCCACGTGCCCAGGCCAGCTCCAGCACCCACTTCAGCACCAGGCTGGTGCTAGACCCGGTGGAAAGCCTGCCATCCCCGGACCCCCCCTCCCCAGTGTGACTTGTGTCTTGCCTCTTGTTAAAAAGCTAAGCAAATATTGGATCTTACTGTTGAGCACACACTGCACTGCTATTGATTGTCACAATATGTCTCCGACTAGCTTTAATGCATTATATATTCAGCCCCTCACGGCTTGCTAAAACCGGCATATGGTCACATCTCAACTCCCCGCAGGCCTTAGAATGTTTTCAGGACTCTAGATTTCTTAGAGAATTGAACAAAATTTTCATTGAACAACTGGCAGCTTTCACTGGACAGCTGACACTGAACAACTAAGGAAAAGAACCTCAAAAGTCTGCAAAGAACATAAATTATAATGATCAATTTCAATGACCCCCAGTGCGTGAATCATTCCAGTAATAAAACCGTTTGGGCAAAGACTGAAGGATTGTGTCTCTTAATCTTACACTCCCAGAATTCTGTTATTGAATGTGTCCAGGGCAACAGTGGGTTATGGATTCATTTGAAGAATCACCTAATTCCTCAAAACTCTCAGGACTCAAGTGGAATTTACAAGTGGAATTGGAAGATTTGTTGCTCACTAGAGCTAGCCAGTAGAGCTAAGGCATATGGGCAATTTTTCTCTCATTAAGGAATCTTCCAATACTTGAAAAGTGATAACTCGTTAAGAATTGCAGTTGTCGGGCGCCCGGGTGGCTCAGTTGGTTAAGCGACTGCCTTCGGCTCAGGTCATGATCCTGGAGTCCCGGGATCGAGTCCCGCATCGGGCTCCCTGCTCGGCAGAGAGTCTGCTTCTCCCTCTGACCCTCCCCCCTCTCATGTGTTCTCTCTCTCATTCTCGCTGTCTCAAATAAATAAAATCTTAAAAAAAAAGAATTGCAGTTGTCTGGGACAAATGGTAGAGCGCAACGGGTTTTCTTTATATTCCACGTGATTCTCCTTCTCCAGTGAAAGAAATCTTCCACTTTTTCTAATAAAGTTTGCTTCAATTTCTCTTTCCTCCTCTTCCCCTAAAAGAAAATCACAAGTTTAGCTAAAAATTAAATCGCCGTGTGTTTCACAAGTTAGTAGTCAATGGTCCCCATATTGGTTCCTGGCCATCAGTGCTGACTCCTGAGTAGACGGTGAGGTCCTTGGCAGCAGAAACCCCAGCAGAGGCTTTCCCTGAGTTCTCCCACAGGCCTAGAATGGCAGCTCTCAACCAGGACAATTTTGCCCCCCAGAGGACGTTTGGCAGTGTCTGGACACATTTTGATTTTGTCACGACTGGGCTGTGGTGGGTGCTACTGGCCTCAGGTGGGTAGAAGTCAGGATGCCGCTAAACATCCAATGCACGGGGCAGCCCAAGCACAAATGAGTTGTCCTGCCTGAATTAGTCAGTGTTCTCCAGAGAAACAGAATCAATAAATATGTAACTTAGATTTCTTTATACTATATATAATTTCTATTTATTTATACTTTATTATTATATTATATATCTCTATATAATATATATTATATATGTAGATATATAATGAGACTTATTATATAGTATTGGCTTATTATAAAGGATTGGCTCATGCTCTTAAGGCGGGTGACAAGTCCAAAATCTGCAGAGCTGATGTCCCAGTTCAAGTGTAAAAGCCAGCATGCTGTTACACAACTTGGAAAATCTAATTGGTATCCCAGTTCAAAGACCATAATGCAGGATAATTCTGTCTTATTCAGGGATGGGTATAATTTTTCTGCTATTCAGTCCTTCAACTGATTAGATGAGGCCCACCCATACTAGGGAGACCAATCTGCTTTACTCAACGTTCACCAATTTAAATGTTCATCTCATCCAAAAACACCCTCACAGAAACACCCAGAATAAAGTTTGACCAAATATTTGGGCACCCCATGGCCCAGTCAGGTTGACACATAAAATTAACCCTCACAATACCCAAAATGTCAGTAGTGCTATTGTTGAGAAATCCTGATCAGAATCATTCTAGCCACATGATAAATGCTCACAAAGGTTAACTGATGGAATACAACTAGATTGTGTTCACTCGAGACAAAGTGAGGTGAGTTACTCAGGGGGGGTCGTGGGAAGAGATAGCCTAGGTAGAAACTTGGAAGTATGTGTGGAACTTGGACAGGGAGGAGAACAGGAGACATTCCAGAATGGGAGAAGCTGCATAAGCATGGCATACACAAGGGGTCTCAGAGGACGAGAGCCCACTGTTTAAATTCTAAACACTTGAGACCATGAGGATCTTAGCAAGCAGAACCCAATATCAAATCTGAATGAATGATGTGGTTTTGTTCATTAAACAACTGAAATAAAGTGTTTTGAAGAAGGAAAGGAGGGAAAAAATTTCTCTTTAGTACCATTTATATAAATAGCACCACAAACTTATATTGGCACATTTTACAGAAGAAGGAACTGAGACATAGAGACATCAGCCATAAAGTTTGGGATTTTTTGCTTTACAGTATTATAAATCTGCTTCCTTCTATCTTTTGACATGAGGTGGGTGTTAGGAGGGACAGTCTCATTAACACACAGTATCAGTGGTGTCTCTAGCTTAGGATCCGGAGCTAGAGCCTGTGGGCTCAGACTGGCTCCACCACTTACTAGCTCATGACCTTGGGCAAGGGGCCAAATGTGTGAATATCACATTAGTTCATAAATGTAAAGCAGGCAGCACAGGGTCAAACACATAGAATTGTTCCATCACATTGGCTGTTGTTATTGTCATCGTTCTTTTTAATGATGTTTCCTTACTCCAGCCTATGAGATTCCACTGGATTCCCACTCTAACAAGCAACATCAGAATGTCTGGTGGTGGCAAAACCAAGGGGTATGAGTTTCCCAACCTTTCCCACAGGATACTCTCATAGAGTGCTCTAAACTTGTAGATATATGTATATATATATCTTTCAAGACTTTCCCAACCTTTCCCACAGGATACTCTCATAGAGTGCTCTAAACTAAGTGATTCCAGTGGCACTGTTTGCGTGGCAAACATTTTCTCCCTTGACCTCCTTATTAAACCTGTAGTTTGGACAAGCAAGCAATAAAACCAGCCTATGCAGCTTGCTGCTTTGAGTAGCCAGTTGAGTAATGATGCCCCCAGAAGTGTGTGTGTGTGTGTGTGTGTGTGTGTGTGTGTGTGTTTGTATGTATATGTATGTGTGTAGTGGAGAGGGGAGGGGAAAGAAGGGGGAAAAAAAGGAGATTGCACTAGGACAAGCTGGGGTTTCTGAGAACACAGCATCAGGCTGCAGTGGGGAAGGACCCTTACCTGTCCCCAGGAATCAGCACCTCTGCATGGAACTTCCGTGTCAAATAAAAAAAATTGTGGAAGGAGGGGGAATTTCCCATCAAAGTTACCTCCCCAGTTTAATGGCTCATCAAATGGGGAAGGACTCAGAGGAGAGCCAGCAAGCTGGTGAGGAGGCTGGAGGCTGTGCCAATGAAAAAGACTGCGGGAGGAGACGCTAATGGGAGCCGTGGTGTCTGCCTTTGAGTAGATGAAGTGCCAACAGTGTGGATGGGAATGAAATATGTTATGTGTAGGAGCCAGGTGCAAGGAGCAGGTTTCAGGACAACATACTGAATGCCTTTCTACTACTTAAAATAATCTAAAAATGCAGTTCACTATTAAGAGGCAGTGAGCTCCCCGTCATTAGTTATACAAGCAGAGGCTGAATGATCATTTTGTGGGCATGCGGTAATGATTGCACACCTAAAAGCGACTTCCAATGATATAGTTCTCAAATGTAAAACTTACATTGCGTATTTGGATGTGAGATCTAGATACTGCATGTTTTCCTTACCTTCCTCAAGCTTAACTGTGTGCTAGTGATTGAAAAGTGTCCATACTCCCAAGGCCAGCTCTTGTTGATTGTCCCTGGCTTCCTGGAACACTGCTAAGAAGGTTTCCAAGGCTGTGTAACGTGATAGATTGGTAATACCTGCTAAAGACAAAGAAAAGGAGCAAAAAAATCTCATTTTTCACCACAGTTGTATATGTAGCAGCTGTAATATATAATATGGATAATATTTTTAAAATATTTAAAAATCTAATTTCCCTTCTCAATAAGACAAGTTTTCTCTTTCCACCATCATGGTGGGTAGGGCATGAGGTTTATTGCCTCAGGGAAGGGGCAGTAGGATGGATCCACCCAGAACAAAGTGTCCCTGTGTAGGAAAGAAGATATGACATAGAGCAATTTCCAACAGACAGAAGGGAAAGTAGAGCTCTACCCAGGAGGAAGTGGAGAGTTCTGGAAAAGATGAACCTGAGAAGAAGTTGCTGACTGAGACCCCACCCCACCAACTCTGCGCCTTAGCTCAGGGCAGGGGGTGGGGGCAGATAGAAATTCTGAAGGGAAAAAGGAAAAGCTGAACCCAGAGCAAGATCCACCGCATTTCCATTTGGAATTCTGAGGGAGACCACCTCACGCTACACCTGTGCCACCATGGGGAGACCACATCAGGTACAAATGACAATGTGAGATGTTCGGGAAGAGAGAGGACTTGGTGTCCCTGAATGTCTCTGCTTACATGTGGAGGTGCCCGGAAGTTCCCACCTGCACTTGGCAAGGGACAGAGAAGGATGCAGAACTGAGGGCAAGGGACCCACCTTGGGTGGCCATTGTGAGAGGCCAAGTGACCAAATGGAGGAGGTAGCAGAAGCTCAGGGCATCTATATGGCCAATGAGGTCTGACGTGGGGTTGAGTCAACGAAGGGGGCTGATCAAGCCCTGAAGGTGCCAAGACAGCAACCCCCGAGTTACACCACTGTGATGTGTCAGTAGTGGACACACACAAGGGCAGACACCGGGCTAGAAAGGGTCCAGGGGGACGTCAGAGGAAGTGGATAGAGAAACACAGCGCTAAGACCAGGAACCTCTCTCTCCAGAACGTGAGGATGGAGAAACTTCCCCTGCTGGAAGGCACTGGGGAATGGGGAAGGCAGGGGGCACCCTCAGAGACCTCTGACAGTGGCCCTGAACTTTAAATGGACTAATTGTTGCGAAGGCCCTTTAAACCCAGCAAAGACTGAGTCGTGGTGTAAGGCATGGCTGAGATGGAACCGCTGTCTGCAAATCTGAACGGGACCACTTCAGCATCTGCGCCATCTCCCTCGCAAGCGCACACCATCCACGCATGCGCAGGCAACCGCAAGCCCCAGACGGAGTAGCTAGCGCAAAAGGTCTGGAACAGAAGGAAAGAAATGAAAGGATGAGGTGTGCAGAAGCCATGATAGTGTGGTAGGAAGGAAAGAGAAGGAGAAATCTATCTGAAGGATGGCAACGACTAGCACTACTGAATGTTGCTCGTGGAATAGGCGCTCTGCATCCCTATGGCTCCAAGCGTGACCTGGAGACCTGCAGTGCAGGCATCGCCCAGAGCTTCTTAGAAATCCAGAATAGGGGGCGCCTGGGTGGCTCAGTCGGTTGAGCGTCTGCCTTCCGCGCGAGTCATGATCCCAGGGTCCTGGGATGGAGCCCTGCGTTGGGCTCCCTGCTTGGCAGAAAGCCTGCTTCTCCCTCTCCATTTCCCTTTGCCTGCCGCTCCCCCTGCTCGTGCTCTCTCTCTCCCTCTCAAATAAATAAACAAAATCTTTAAAAAAAGAAGAAGAAATCCAGAATAGCAGGCCACACCCTAGGCCTATTGCATCTTTTTTTTTTTGTCTTTTTCTTTTTTCCAGCTTTATTGAGATATAATTGATATAATATTGTGTAAGTTTAAGGTGTACAGTGTGATGACTTAATATATGTATGTGTTATTGACCACATACGTACACATATCTATGTGTGTCTATGTGTGCACCACAGTAAGGTTAGTTAGCATCCTTCACCTCCCATAATTACCACTTTATTGTTGTTGTTATGATGAGAACATTTAAGATTTGCCTTCCGCCTGGGTGGCTCAGTCGTCGGGCGTCTGCCTTCGGCTCAGGTCATGATCCCAGGGTCCTGGGATCGAGCCCCGCATCGGGCTCCCTGCGGGAGGCCTGCTTCTCCCTCTCCCACTCCCCCTGCTTGTGTTCCCTCTCTCGCTGTGTCTGTCTCTGTCAAATAAATAAATAAAATCTTTAAAAAAAAAAAAAAGATTTGCCTTCCTGGCGACTTTCACCGATACAATACAGTGTTATTAACTACAGTCACCAAGTTGTACATTAGCTCCCCAAACTTATTTCTCTTATAACTGGAAGTTTGTACTGTTCACCTAGTATCTCCCCAACTCCCCTGTCCCCCAACCCCTGGCAACCAGCATCTACCTTCTGTTTCTATGAGCTCAGCTTTTTTAGATTCCACATTTAAGTGAGATCCTGCAGTATTTGTCTTTCTCTGCTTCTACGGATCTTGGTATGGACTCAGGTGATGTGTGAGCGCACTGCAGTTTGAGACGTATTATGTTACATGATTTAACATAATCCATTCAATACAACAATTCCATGAGTTAAAGAAATCTTCTCCCCATTTTGCAAATGAGCAAACTGAGACCCAGCCAAGTTCACATATCCAGTAAGTGGTAGGGCCAAGATACCAACGCAAGCAATCTGACTCCAGAGCCCACCCTCTTCACTACACCAAAAGCTTAGGCTCCTCCACTGGTTGGTTTCTGGTCAAAAGTGTGTTTACAGTTGCATTGATGCATGCCTCGAATGTTTGGAATGACCTGTGGACATACAGCAGTGACAAGATTTCCTTTTCCAACATCTTTTCCAAAATAAAACACCAGATATTCATGATTCAATCCATGTCCAGGTTTCCGTGTGATCAAGGGCCCCCAGTATTTCAAGCTTTTGGGCAATTTGTAACTATCATGTCTAAATTGTTCTGCTTGTTCTAAATTTGCCCTGCATGTGTACCTTTCAAGAATAGTTCTTTTAGCTGATACACCCCCATTTTCAAATGCAAATGTGTTTTGGAATGTAACCGTTCAATCACTTCTCCCTCAAAATCATACTACAGCTGAATTACTCCAAAGGAATCCATAGTGAAGCACGGAACATTTTCAAGCATAATCCTGTGGTGCTTTTCATCTAAAAAGGTGACTAACAGCTTGCATAAGCTTATAACCAGACTTAAAGCTTAAAAATCCCTGTAGAGTTTGCAAAGGGCATCGAGACAGCAAGCCAAACCTGGGAAACACAAAAATGTCTTTGCCTGCTGACTTATCTACCAATCAGTCACGAAACCAGTCTGAATCAAAATTGCTGTTACTCATTTCAGTTCCACAACCTCTGTTTTCCTGACAGTGAGTCAAAAAGGCACTACCTCCTCTGTTCAGAAAAATAAGAAAGAGCTCCTACCTAGCAAACGTTAATTAGGTCATGCGATGTGGTGAAAAGTGATTTGAGGTGAGAGGAAGCCCATGCACCGCTACCTGATGTCCAGTGGGTAACGACAAACGGATGTTTGAAGACATGAATGAGATCTAGTCTGGAACTCCCCAGATCTTTGACCTTGAGGAGCTTACTCTGCTCTCCAGGTTCATTTTCCTTGGCCTCAATGATTTCCTAAGATTCCTTCTAGCTCCACAGTCTCAAATTTTAAGTCAGACCTTAATTATGTGCTAAGTAAAGTATAATATATTTCCTTTGAAGGGTGGCATACTGACAAAGATGGTTAAGAAGATGACAAGGCAGCATGGAAAGTACTCATTACATAACATGGAATATGAAATGTTGTTTATACTTTCTAAAGCTATGTAAGATTCTGTGCACATTTGGACAGAAACTGGAAGGAAAGAGGGAACAAAGAAAAACAGAGTGAGATCCTGGGTGGGTGAAGTTCCCTTGTAGTTTGATTTCCATTAATTTGCTCTTTAAAAATCATACTTTTAGGGAAGCATATCTTGATGTTCTATGGAAGAACTGTTTGCCTGGTGCCTTGCTATCATATTTTCTCAGCTTCCGAGTTGATGGTAGCCAGGTTGAGCTCTCTGCTATTTATGGACTTATGTCAGGAGGGCTCGATATTGTTTTCAAAGTGGTCACATGCCTGGGCCCAGGAGCTGGGCCCCCATCCTTTCAGCCCAAACCTACAGTCACAGACTCGGCGCTTGCATTTCCCTCCACTACTGGCTGGGAGAGAACAGGTATGGAACATAAAGGTCCAATCAGAGGGCTTCGGGTGGGAAGGGAGCTCCGACTTTGCTCTATCCTTCTTCTGAGGTAGTCCGCTTGGAGTGTCTGCCTGGTTCACAAAGAAGCCTTTCACAGCCCGCCCTTAATCCACAACCGAGGGCCCTAGCAATCATGTTGGACAATATGCCTCTGCTCCCTCCCATGGCAACATCTGATTGGACCAGCCAGCCCCTGACCCAAGATGACCAAGCAGAGTCTCTTTGCCAGAAATTTGAGGTTGGGACTAAGAAAGAGTCAGTCTCTTCAGATGGTTAAATCTAAAACACATATGCGTGGATGCTATGGGATAGACATTTCTGATCACCCACGTAGACTGTAAAAGCATAGAAAGCTCATATCAGGGGTGATATGCCTTTGTGCTCCCTGTTCCAGCCCCTCCCTCAGGGATGCTGCAGGCTGCCCCTGGGTTCTGTGAAATAGCCTGAATTCTTAAGTCCCCTTTCAGCTTAGGCTAAGGCAAGTGGGTTTCTGTTACTTGCAATAAAAAATGTCCTAATACCGGGCGCCTGGGTGGCTCAGTGGGTTAAGCATCTGACTCTTGGTTTTGGCTCAGGTCATCATCTCAGAGTCCTGGGATGGAGCCCCAAATCAGGCTCTGTGCTCAGCGGGGAGTCTGCTTGAATATTCTCTCCCTCTGCCCCTCCCCCCACTCATACACAGGCTCGAAGGTGCTCATGGGCACTCTCTCTCTTTTTCTCTCTCTCTCAAATAAATAAATCTTTTTTAAAAAAATGTCCTAATACAGTTTATCTATGGGAGCGTCCCAGCATGCCATACAAGTGCTTGTGTGACCTGGCCCTGCCTGGAGCCCCACCCGGTCACCCACCGTCATCCCCGCCACACTGGGCCTCAGCTGGTAGTGCCACACACTGGGTCTCTCTGGGCTCTGTTGCTACTCTTCCTGAAATGTTCACCAGCCTGCCAAGCTCCGTCCCCAGCCCAAAGGCATAGACAGGTAAAAAGCCTGGCTACGGGGGTCTGCTTGCTTCCTCCCTTTACTTCAGCCTTGCATATGATTAGAACACTCAGGGTGCCGCCAGGGATGCTGAGAACCGCTCTTTCTACTCCCTGCTAGCCAGAACAGACCTTGAGCTTTTGGAGAGCAGGCCCACCTGGGGAAGCTAAGGGAAACTCATTGCTGCTGCCTGAGATGCTGCTACTCTCATTTGGTTTTGCTGCATTCTTTATTTATAAGGACCCTGGGCATCCAGGTTAAAGGCTGGCAGTACCCGGCATCCCTGCACTTAATGAGGAATCAACAGCATGGTGAAAAAAGTTGGTCTGGGGAGCTTTCCAAGGGACAGGCACAAGTGAAAGAAGAGAGCTTCTCCAAACATGCCTGGAGGGGGGACACCTCGCCTCCCAAAAGATTTTCCAGAGAGCAGCAAACAAGCACAGTTTAATCCTACCTATTTGAAAAGAACGACCAATAATGACTTAACCTTATGTAGTGCATAACGCAGAGCCTCACAAAAGTCATCGAACCCAGGTGGTATTAGCATCCCTGGTTAACAGATAAGGAAACTGGGTAAGCAACTTGCTGAGATTACACAGGGACGCAGTGGGCCTCTAGGTACAAAGATAGTGGCCGGGCTCCAGTGACTGTCCTCTAAGCCAGTGGTCCTCAGGATGTGTCCTGGGAAACAGCAGCATCAGCCTCACTTAGGACAAACTGGGTCAAAATGCAAGTTCTTGGGCCTCCACCCAGACCGACTAAATCACATACTCTGGTGTAAGGGCCTGGCAATCTGGGTGCTAACAAACCCTCCAGGAGATTCTGATGCATGTGCTAGACCCTCACTATTCAATGGGGGGGGTCTCGGTCCAGCTGCATCAGCATCACTTGGGAGCTGATTGGAAATGCAGACTCTCGGGCCCTGTCCCAGTGAGTCAGAACCTGCATTTTAACATCTTCCAGTGATTTGTTTGCACATTAGAGTTTAAGAATTAAAAAGCACTGCTCTTCCCTATGAGAAGCAAACAGTTGGCCCTTAATATAGTGTCAGAGCTCTCAGTGCAGGGCACATGCTGCTTGGTCTCAGAGTAAACAAAGCATGGTTCCATTTTTCTTACCAGTGATTGGCTTAAAAATAGATATGTGAGCATAATTCTAACCAATGAGACAGGAGAAATGAACATAAATGTTTCCTTGGTATTAAAAAAAAAAAACACAAGGGCCACCTCACACTCATTAGGATGGGTACTATCAAGAAGGAAGGAAAGAAAGAAGGGAGGAAGGGAGGGAGGAAGGGAGGAAGGAAGGAAGGGAGGAAGGGAGGGAAACAAATACTGGCAAGGATGTGGAGAAATTGGAACACATTGCATTGTTGGTGGGAATGCAACATGACACCATGGAAAACAATTGGCAGCTCCTCAGAAAATGAAAAGTAGAATTACCATATGATCCAGTCATTCCACTTCTGAATGTAGAGACAAAAGAATTGAAAGCAAGGTCTCAAAGAGCTATTTGCACACCCACATTCATAGTAGCTTCGTTCACAATGGCTAAAATGTGGAAGCAGCCCCAATGTCCAACAACGGAGGAACAGATAAACGAAATGTGGTGTATACGCAGAAGGGGATCTTATTTAGCCTTAAAAAGGAAGGAGATTTTAACACATGCTAAAACGTGGATGAAACTTTAGGACATTATGGTAAGTGAAAGAAGCCCAGTCACCAAAAAACAAATACTGGAAGATTCCCTTTATATGATCTACCTACAAGAGTCCGATTCATAGAGACAGAAAGTAGAAGGGCTGGTGCCAGAGGCTGGGGCGAAGGCGGGCTGCGGAGTTATTGTTTAACGGACATAGAGTTTCAGTTTTGCAAGATGGAAAGAGTTCGGGAGACTTATTGCACAACAGTGGGAATATACGTCACAATACCAAATTGTACACTTAAAAATGGTTGAGAGGCCAAATGCTATGTGACGTGATGTATGTTCTACCAAAATTAAAAATAATTTTTTGAAAAACGAGGCACAAAGGAGAGACCATCTCCTTTTCTGCCTCTGGATATTATCTTGTCTTCATGCAGTGACTGGAAGAGCTGACAAAATTTGGGGACCCTCTGGAGAGAGAAAAAAAGATGATAAAAATACAAATCTTTGGTGATGCCTTTAAGTCACTGCATTAACAAGCCCCAGATCAGCCTTATCTCCAGGATTCTTATAATGCAAAATATTTTTAATTATATAAGCGACTTTGAGTGTGCTGTTACTTACAGCCAAAAGCATCTTCACAGACACAGGGTTCTAAGTGCCCAATAAGAGGCACGCAGCCAATATGGCTCATGAAGATGAAAAGGCCTGGCTTTGAAACTTCCCATTTTACTGCCACAGCAGTGAAGTTATCTGGCAGTGATTACACAGAGACAGTCTCCATGCCCTACTTGCTCATAATTTTTATTTTACTTTCCAGATATCGCTGTGCGATATATGCTTTTATAAGTAATCACTAAATTACGCTAACTGCTTGGATCGCTATTGTATCATGAACTACAATGCAGCCATTAAAATGATGCTAAAGGCGTTTACTTATAAACATGAAAAGCATCTTACCTGTGCATGAAGTGGGGGTAAATGCAAGTTACAGAGTGGTATGATTCCATTTCTTATGTATTAGTTATAGATAAGCGGGCAGGCAGATGACCAATAGATGAATGGATATAAATACACAAATATATGTGAAGAGAGAACAAGAAAGCAAACAAAATATTTACACTGATTATATCTTGGAGTTGGGGGTTATAGCTATGTTTTATTTTATTCTTTTTAAAAAAGATTTTATTTATTTTTATGAGAGAGATTGAGATCACAAGCAGGGGGGATGGGCAGAAAGAGAAGCAGACTCCCTGCTGAACAGGGAGCCCGATGTGGGACTCGATTCCAGGACCCTGAGATCATGACCTGAGCAGAAGGCAGACAGTTAACCAACTGAGCCACCCAGGCGCCCCTGTTTTGTTCTTTTTCTTCTATATTTTTCTAAATTTTCTTTGATGAACCTACCTAACTTCTGATAATGAAAATATAGCGTTTTTTTAAAACCTTATGTAATAATTTAATTCACTTTACTCGGGCATACATGATTTTTCCCGAAGACCTGAGTATTTCATTTCCTACGTGTCAAAGTTTTATTTTAACCATTTAGAGAAGTCATCTCCATAATGTATGACATAGGTCTCTGCCCCTAAAATGGTGCCTACCGATCACAATTAATGATGCCGATGACACAGGTTTGTTACATTATATCCATCATTACACTGTAGTGTTCTCAGGTAATATCCAAGGCTGTGGCACACTTTGCCCCTCACTAAATGCCCCCAGTTGGCTGTGCTTTTAGTTCTTGGATCTGCTTTGAATAGTTTCAGTGTCATCAGACATTGCTCATTTTTTTGTCCTAGAGTCTGTCCGTTACACACCTTCTCCTCGCCTCTGCTCTGCAGCCTCCAATATACTGAATCTTTAGAAATCCAAGGAACTCCACGGTTAAGAGTAAATATTTTCTGAGTGAAACTTCAAAAAAGCTTTCCTATGGGAGAGGCCCAAGAGTTTTGGTGGGAGGAAGCCTATGCCATTTGGCTGTACACAGCCTTTGTTGGCTTGCCTCTTGGCGCCTGCATGTTTTCTAAATTGGCAAAGATGCTGGAGACCAGAGTTGTGCATAAATGAAGGGGGAGTGTTTCTATTAACTAAGAGCTACTGGATTAAGAAATAGCATGACTCTGAATCTCTGGACATGTCTCTCCTAAAGAAGAAGGCTGCAGATGGCAGGAACAGAGCCAAGTGGGGTCCCTTCTACCCCTATCAAAGTGAGGTTATTTAGGTTCACCACCTGGTTATTAGATTCGCCAGATGGCAAGCCTGAGTAACTGCTTGGAAAGAGAGTCACCAGCCAATCCACTACCCTAGCACAGTCGATACCGTTAATTTAACATGTGATGCACATACTAGTACATAATATGGGTAATGAGGCATCACAGAGCCATCGTAAAAGCCGCCATCTGGGCTCACGTGGGACAACCCTGTGCACAGTGGCCCTGGGAAAAACCTGGCTGAGTTTCATGCAGCAGGGACCAGGAGGAGGTGGGGGCGGGGGAGGCAGGAAGTGGGGTGCTTGCCCACGTGTCTGCTGTCCATGGGATTCAAATATCTTGCTTCCATCGTTAAGACATTGCTGACTCCTGCCCGGCTCTGAGAATTGCCCAGTTCTCAGCTTTTCTGTGTTGTTATTTTCCACTTTGATGAAAAAGTATATTTTTACACCAATGTAGGGAAAACGGAACTGTGACTAGAGGTGGATTTGAATGCTTTGACAGTTCTAGTCCAACGCCGACAGTCAGCAAAAAGGTGTGTGTGTGTCTGGGGGTGGTGGGGAGAGGAGCTGGGGGGAGGGTTCACGCCCGCTGGCCCCCCTCTGGAATGGGCTGGTGGAGGAGCAGCTCCAGCTGGTCCCACTGGGAACCGCAGCGAGGAAGGGCCAGAAAGAAAAGCCGGTGAAGCAGGCCGGGCCCCAGCCAGGCCCTGGCAGCCGCATGGGGGCCGCGGCAGTCCTTGTCATGGCTCCTGTCCCTCGGGGCTCCCCTGGTGCCCCCAAAGTCCCGACCCCAGCGCTGCCCGCGCCGTCCGTCCGACCCCAGCCATGGGCGTCCATGCACTTACCCAACAGGTACTTCCTGGCTGCTGGGCGCTAGCGGACACTGGCTGATGGGCGCCCGGAATCTCTCTGGGTTGTTTCTTACAAGGACACGTGCATCTCCGATGACCTCTAATTTAATTAAAAATTACATTAGAAAATCTTGAGTATGTCTGACAGGGAGAGGCTCAGCAGAAACAAGTGAAGAGCTCCAGGCTTGCTGTGAGAGGGAGATGGAGCTGGGGACAAGTGCTGGACAGATCATCAGGTGGAAAAGGGCATACACGTGTGCTGAGGGCCCGACGTGGGACGGGGAAGGGACGTCAGAGTGGAGGCGGCCACCTCCTGGGGGAGCAGAAGGAGGAGGAGGGGAGAAAGCAGAGGGGCTGGGCAGGGGTGCGGGCAGGGAGCCCCTTTCCTGGCAGGGCTCCAGCAGAGCCTAGGTGGCCACCCAGTAGGCACCTTTGAGGTTTCCTCTCAGCTCTAGGAATGTATGAGATGCTGACCTATTTTCAAAACCAATTTTCCTCACTGGCTCATTTTTTTGTTCCGACTGACCTGTGACTGTAAATAAGGCCATCTGTGTCTCTCATCCAGCTCTTCAGAAGCCGAGAACTTTCCACCACTGAACTTCTGAGCATCTAGTGGGGTAGGAATGCTCTTGGGACCCCCCTCTCAGGAGCTGTCACCATCCCTGCTGCCATCTAAAGGACATTCTCGTCGGGGCCGTGCCCATGGCTCCGGTCACTGCCGCGGGGTTGGAGGGGGGGTGGACAGGCACAGCCTAGGAAAGCCCTCACCCAGGTTTTCTATCAGACCCACAGGAGTAAACCTAAATGCCAAGGGAGATTCAACGTCCAGCACATTTTTATAGTATTATCTATACCACAGTCACGTTCTCCTCAGATTCTCAAAAACGCACAATAACCCCATGAGGCCAGAAGTGCTGGCCCCTCACAGAAAGAGTCAAAGTAAGAGACAGAGCGGGTCTCACACGCCCAGCTTCTGACTCCAGTGCATGTTCTTTATACTCAACCCCGCTGCTCCCAGCCTAGGGTTTTGCCTTCTCGGTATCAAGATGTTCTTCTCTGCCTCTTCTGATCTCAGCGTCGCTCTCTCCCCGTTGACCCCCATGCGCCCTCATCTTATTTCATCAGCGTTAGGCCGCCTGTGTCTCGGTACTTCAAGGTGATGCTCAGCTGCTCTGTGACTCGCTAAGTTGCCCGGACTACAGTGTCTCCAGTCTCACTCGCCTGATGCTCTTTATCCCCCAAGCACCTGCTCTTCTCCTCTGTCTTGCTCCAGTATAATTCCTTTTGGGGAGCAACCTGAAACAAGTCTTTATCAGATGCCAGCCCGTCTGCTCTCGGTGGCATTCTGCACGTTTCGCAGCCAGCGTGGTATGGAGGACGGCAAGACCAAAACCCAGGATTGCTTAGCCTCCCAGAATCAGCGGCAAGCAGCAGTCCTGGAGTCCAGCTAGGAGAGGCCAGCTGGCAGTGATGAGACCCAGGGGAGCATACAGGAAGTCAGAGCCATGGATGAGGAGTCAGAAACACGGACAATGTTACAGGGGGCAAGCCTGAGGAAGCAGATAGTGTCCCGGTTTGTCTGAAGTAGGGAAGCTTTCAAAGGGCCAGGTGTGGCTATCTCCTTTTGCTCCACAATGTCTTAGGCACCACCTGTCACCTCCCGGATGACTGATTTGGCAGCCTGGGAGTTCACAGGGGGCCTACCTGCCTTGGACACAACCCTGTTGATTGGAGCCAAAGCACCTCACACAACAGTGATAGGTCCAAGCCCACAGATATCTTCACACCCTAAATCATAGAGAAGGTCAGGATGAAAGAAGATGAATGGACAGGGTCCCTGATCAAAACAGACACCTCGTCACAGCATATTTAGTGGAAAATACGTGGAAAACAAAAGTTGAATTCTCTAACTTGGCTGCAGAGCCTAATATATCACTGCCAAGAAGAAAGCATTTAATAAAATCCTTCTTTAAGTTATATCTGGAGTAGGTGCTCAATGGAGCAACTAGGCAGACAGCAAGTAGCCCAACCCCCAAGCTCATGGTGCCATGAGAATAACCCTGATATGGACAAATAGACACAGCACATCAACCAACAAATACTTACTGAGTACCTACTATAGACCAGGCACCAAGCTAGTCTATAACTTCATACCACAGCTGCCCTTTGAAGTTTCCAAAGCAAGTAAAAATATACGATCAAGTCTGATCCCCATAAAAACAAGTGACCAAGGTGTTGTTATCCCCGCTTTGCAGATGAGTAAACTCAGACTCACCAAGTTTAGATGAATGGTCCAAGGTCATATGAGTAGTACTTGAAATAGCTTAGATCCATGGCCACGTAAACTTTTATGCATGGGAAAAGAATCTCAGGGAACACTTGTCCTTCAAGCCCCTGGATGCCTATGGACCCTTTCCTACCTGTGCCAAAAGCCTGGTCCTCAACCTCTACACTCACTCTCCCTCAGATGTCTCCACCTGTAATACTTTCTCTATAGGAAGGGTAATGTATCAGTAAGGATACGTTCAGCTGTAAGCAACAGAAAAACCAACTAAGAGTGCCTTAAGCAATACAAACAAATATACATAACAGGAGATGCGAAAGTAGGCATTTCCAGACTTGGCCCCTTAGCTCACAATTGTCATAAAAGAAAAAAAAAATGCATTGAAAGAACCAAGATCTTTCCTTCTTTTCACTCTACCATGTTTAGGCTCATCACCTCGCGTCTATAAAATGGCTGCTTCAACTCTATAGTTTCATGTTCTCGAAGGATTTTATCCAAAGGCAAATCCAGGTCACATGACCACCCAGGGGCAAGAATCTGATCTTTCATGGGGAAGGAGAGGTGCACAAGAGGGAAAGTTGGAATGGCTATTGGATAGCTAATCAAGAGTCTCTGCTGCTGGTAACTTTCTGATTCCTGATTAGGGTCTGAGCTGAAAACTAATTCTTCCTGAGCAGAAATATGGATTTCTTGACACTACCTACAGGTTGCTTTATTAGTTTTCTATTGCTGTGTTATAACTTAATGCAGCTTATGTCTTGGCAGCTTAAGACAATACCTGTTTGCTTTCTCATAGTTCTATAGGTCAGAAGTCCGGGAAGGCTTGAGTAGGTTCTCTGCTTAGGTACTTGCAAGGCTGAAATCAAGGTACTAGCTGGTCTGAGCTCTCATCTGGAGCTCTAGGGAAGAATTCGCTTCCAAGCTCATTCAAATCACTGGTAGAATTCAGCTCCTTGCAGCTGTAGGACTGAGGCCTCCATGGCCTTGCTAGCTGTCCACCAGGATCCCTCTCAAGTCCAAAGACCATTCTCCATCCTTGAGCAAGGCCCCCCTCCATTTTTAATGCCAGCAATGGTGCCCTGACTCCTTCTCATACTTCAATCTCTCTGACTTTCCCTTCTTCCAGCAGCTGAAGAAAACTCTCTACTTTTAACAGGCTTAAGTATTAGAGTAAGCCCACCCAGATAATCTGCCTTTTGCCATAATTACTGAAGTTAACACCAGAGGGTGAAGATCATGGGAGCCAGCTTAAAATTCCATCTACCTCAGTTGCCATTTAAAAAAAAAACAACAAAATCAGGATTTATTCTTGAAGGTCAAGATAGGGTCACCCTTCCCCGATTCACAATAAGGGCAGCAACACTCCCAATCAAAACAGCAGGACTCTGCAAGCAAAAAATTAAAGGAGAGAATGGCTACTGGGTGGGCAACCAAGAGTATCTGATTCAATCAACTTTTTTTTCTGCGAAACTGAGATATTAAGCCTAGCTTAGTCACACAGCGGAATCCCGCCTAGCTGGTGGACATTTTTTTTTTTAAATGAGAACATGGTGTATAAGAACCACTGATGGGGACATGGATTCCTGCTTCACTTAACTTCCCCCTGCCCCACTCCCCTCCTCATCCTGCAGCTCCTCAGCCTGCAATGTGCCCCCAACACAAACTCATGAAGAATGCTGACCAACAGGGAGTCTGATAGGGTTTTCTTACAAACGTATTTAGGGTGGCTAGATTTTTCATGTTGCTTTTTCACTGCCTTGCGTCTATCTATTGGGCCAAAGGGAAGGACAAGAGTTTATAGGAAGAGGAGGCCCCTCTCTCAGAGCTTACCCAGAGCAGCCCTCACACTGCCCAAGGTGTTCAGAATGAGCCCTGTGGGCTTTTCCATGGCCTTCTAAAAAGAGAAATCACACGCCCTTTCCTCTACAGAGATGCCTCATTACCAGCTCTTTCAATGCATTGTTTTCTGTTTCCCTACCTTAAGCCTGACTCAAGCCGCCTGTGTTTTTTGTTTCACTTAGTTTTCCCTGCTTTGTGACATCAGTGTGAACTTCACCTTTTCTCCCCCGACCCTCCACCAAAAAGTCTAAAATCCCAAGTCAGATGTCTCCAGAGCTGACGTGTGTTTGCACAAACGCGTGAAGATCCTTCAGAACTACAGATTATCCACCAGCAACAGCTCGATGCCTTTGAGAATTCTCTACTTTCATGGATGCTGTGTTTACCTTTTATTTTAAGTGCTTTCAAGCCCATTCTCTTGAAGCACCTTGCCTTATCAGGAGCCCTGCTCGTATGTCTTGTTGCCTCCTTCACTCAGAGGCCTCCCTCGATCAGTTTCTTGAAACAAGGCAGGTTCTGTGCAGAATCAAAAGCCACCACATCACAGCTGACAGCAAGAGAATGCAGTGAGCATTGTTCCCTTGTACACAAGCCTTCGTCTCTTTGAGAAGTACGTTTGAAATGAATGAGGCAGGCGAGAGTGGTGGCTTCAAAAGCAACTATCTTCCTCTGGGCTTTTCTTGTTGAAAAGTCCTGAGCAGCACTGTTACTAGAAAGTAAAGAGAAATAAAGGCAAATCGGAGGCGGGCTACAGGTTTCCTAGACGAGAGACTCACACCTGGCCTCGGCCAGGCTGTGCCGCCGGACATTTGCCTTTCCTTTGTAGATTTGGGTTTGCAAGGTTAACGTGAAAGAGGCTGTTTATTTTCTCCCAGGGATTATGAATAAAAAATACATAAATCTCCTAAGTGAAACAAAAAACACAGGCGGCTTGAGTCAGGTTTAAGGTAGGGAAACAGAAAACAATACATTGAAAGAGCTGGTAATGAGGCAACCTAAAGTCTTGGGCTAGTGAAAAAGTTCACTAGCTAAACAATATTCAGGGCTCATATAGACGATGATCCTAATAATTGGCTTGAGGATCATCGCCTTCCTCCCTCAACTGCCGAAGGTTTGCAACGACTGCTTGAAAGTTCAGAGCAAATATCTGGCCCATGACCAAGGAGCGAAAAGAACAGTATGATATTTGACGTGAAACCTCATTCATGAGTTCACCTTGTTTTTCCCATCCTTAGCTTCCATACCTGAATCTTCTTTTTAATAAGTCTTGCATTGTTTGCATCTTTAAAAAGTGCCTTAAATTCTTTTGAAGCAAGGCTAAATATACAGAAAGTGTAAAGATATTCCTCAGAAGTCCAATGGATTCTTGTTATTAGGATGGAAGGAAAAAAAGTACAAAGGTTTTTCTGGCCAGGAAGGGAAGACTGCATAGTGCAAAGCACCTAGAACATATTCCGTGTAAAAACCAAGTGGGATCATTTAAATGCATATTTTCTGTTGAAGAAAAAATATGCACGTGGTGCTCGCTTTGGCAGAGCACACGCTAAAACTGGAACGATACAGAGAACATTAGCATGCTCCCTGCTCAAGGATGGCACGCAAATTCATAAAGCATTCCCTATTTTGAGATATTGGTCAAAGGGTAACAAACTCCCAGCTATAAGATAAATAAGATCTGGGCATCTAATGCACAGGATGGTGACTATAGTTAACAATACTATATTATATACTAAAAGTTGTTAACAGAGTAGATCTTAAATGTTATCACCACACACACACACACACACACACACACACACACACACACACACACACACACACCATAATTACGTGAAGGGATGGAGATGTTAACTAACTGTATTGTGGTAATCCTTTTGCAATATATAATGTATCTAATCACGTTGTAAACCTTAAACTTACATATGTTATATGTCAATAATATCTCAGTAAAGCAGAGGACAAAAAATTGCAACTACAGAGATTAAAACCACACACACACACCCGCACGCGACTGGATTCAAGAAAACTGGAATTTCCGGTACAAAGAAGGGATAAGGACATGCCACTCCTAATTTCAGGAAGCCCCCTAAACACTTAGGGACCTGTTACATCAAGTCACTCACATGAGATTTTGATCAGTCCCTTCAAAAGCCTGGGGTGGGCCATGTGGACATGCCACACCAGCAGGGACGTGCTCAGGGGGTTCTGGGAATCCCAGTTCCTTGCACACAGTAAAAACTTTACAAATATCTGCTGAATAGATGGAAAAAATAAGTAAAACAAAATGAAACAAAAAACCCACAACAGCAAAAGCAGACGAACAACAAAAACCATTATGCCTACGTGCTAAGTTGACAGATAACCTTCATATGAACTCGGGCAGAAATGCTTTAGCAGCACCAAAAAGCAGGTGCAATACAGGTCCTCAGTCCTTTGAATCCTCTCGACAACACTTTGAGGTAGATGTTTTTATCTCTACTGTTTTTCAGATGAGGTTAAGGAAGGTTAACTAATTTGTGCAAGACCCCATAACCGTAGGTAGGATTTAAGCCCAGAGCGGTCTGATTCTAAAAACAGACTATTCCCTCCATCTACCCCATTATTGCCCAAGCTCTTCTCCTGTCAAGAACACACATCTGAGGCCCCATCCCAGATGCACTGAATCAGAGTCTCTGGGGAGGGGCTTGGAAGCATATGCTTAACAAGAGACAAGATGATCATGATTATCACAGAAGTTTAAGAAAACAGCTCTGTTGCCTCAGGTGGGGAATGTACCCATCTCTCCCTCTCCCTGATCAAACAGAAGCCATCAGAGATTTGAAGCTCACATGACAAAAATCAATCGCGTCATTCTGGAGTTTATCAGATTATAGTATTATAGGACATTTATTCCTCACCTTGGTACTATAGCATTGTCTGATTTGAGGTTATCTGGATCCTGAAACGCAAAGACAATTTTGGAAAGTTAAAAACGGACACTAGTGGAGTCCTCAGATTTTCTCACTTTCGTCTCTGTCTGTCTTTGGTCCTTCGGAGCAGAAGTTAAGAATTCAGCTTCAGCTCCTGGCAGCTTGAACTGATGCAGAGGTTCTGGCTGGGCGGGGGCTGGAGGGCGACTGGAAGGAGAGCCCCAAGCTGAGAGTCAATCCTCCTGTCTGGTTGCCCACCAGATGGCTGTCATTGGACGAGCAAATTCCAGGATTCAGGAAGTAGAAAATCCATCACTGCTTGGTTTGCTTTTCTTAGTGTCAGTGTTTCCACGCCCAAGGACAAGAGGAGAGGCCAACGAAGTCTGCAGCTTCAAATCTCCATCATGGAAGCAAACAATGTAGTTGTACCCCCTAAATCCTTAATGAATTAAATGGGAAGCAAACAGCGATTCCTGACAGGGCTGGATTTAAGGCAGGCTGTGAATGCCACAGCACAGCCAGAAGTAGAGACGGACGAGTCGAACTGAAACCTGACCACTGCCTCTCAGCAATTTTACTGTAAGTTATTCCGGTTATCTCAGAGAGAAATTTGAGACGGGGTTAGAGAAAAGTAGGGAGCTCATTCCCCCCCTGTTGAGCACAGATCGTTGTTTTAAGAATTTGTTTTATATGCTATTGCCAAGAAACTTGCTTTGAATGAAATTTCCAGGCCTGGTATCTATAATAGCAAAAAATGACAGTTACATTTTACAAATAATAGTTTAATATGCTTTACCATGCTTCTATTCCAGAATGTTCTTGATCTCCTTTAATCTTCACAACAACTCGATAAAGTTTATACTCTTAATTAACAGGACTGTACAGATAAGGACACTGGTAGCTTTCTCCTCATAGAGTCCTTAAGCAATTTGCAGCAAGTCCATAGCTCATAGCGGAGAGCCTATCTTCTATCACTGTGCCAATTGCATTCCAAGAGAGGCCGTATAATAGGCCGTTAGTTTCTCCAAAGACAAATTCCCACATTGGATTAAAACATAAGACCCAACAATATGTTTGTTGCTTAAAGACAGGTATCTGTAATAAAATGATGCAGAAATGCTAAAAATTTTAAAAATTTTTATGGAGGAAATTCATACAACAAAAAGGAAACAGTTGGTAAAGGTGGAATCATATAAAAGAGATTTTGAAACCAAAAAAGGAGGGAGGGTGCAAAGAGGCTCCTGATTATAATGAAAAATATAAAAACAACAGTGAAGACCTGGATTACCCAGGTGCCCCTAGACTTTGGCTTTTAATCAACAAAAATTCTGGGCTTCTTTTTCTAGTTAAATAAAATATGAGTACATTGAAAATACGGAATCATGGTTGTATGATGTACGGGTTTTAGCCTTCCTTTAAGTCGTAGGATTATATTATTGTATTTTTATTTTATATCTGCAAAGGTAGATGTAAGTTTGAAAAATAAAATAGAGGTTATGAACACTATGCACTTAGTATGCTAGAACCAGTGACGTACATTGAACTCAGTAACAACATAGTATCGTCCATACATTTTTCTCCAGGTATACGGGCACTGATACATATATGCTAACTCTTAAATAAGGTTCCAAAAATGAATCCAGAAGAAAGTTATATAGATATATTTTCTCACCACAGTGCAATAAAGCTAAACTCTGATGATATAAGTAAAAATACAATGAAAGGAGCCTTGGACAAAATAATGATCAAACCCACAGCCTTGGAAGTAGACAGCCCAGGGTTTAGACTATAACTCCATCCCTTACTGCTGTGTGACCTAAGCAATTTATTGAACCTCTCTGAACCTTGGATTCTTCATCTAAATATGTGGCTCTACTTTGCAAAGATGGTATGAATTTTATCTATAAAGTACATACAATAGGGGCACCTGGGTGGCTCCATCAGTTAAGCAGCCAACTCTTGGTCTCAGCTCAGGTCTCGATCTCAGGGTCATGAGTTCAAACCCTGTGTTGGGCTCCAAGCTGGGCATGGAGCCTACTTAATAAATAAATAAATAAATAAATAAATAAATAAATAAATAAATAACATAATACTAAGACTTAAAGGAAGACTAAAACTCATACTCATACAACTATGATCCCATATTTTCAATATACTCATATTTTATTTAACTAGAAAAAGAAGCCCAGAATTTATGTTGATTAAAAGCCAAAATCTAGGGGTGCCTGGTTAGCTCAGTCGGTTAGGCATCTGCCTCCAGCTCAGGTTATGATCTCAGAGTCCTGGGATCTAGCCCTGCATGGGGCTCCCTGCTTAGCAAGGAGCCTGCTTCTCCCTCTCCCTCTGCCTGCTGCTCCCCTTGCATGTCCTCTCTCTTTCTCTCTGTCGAATAAATTTTTTAAATCTTTAAAAAAAAAGAAAGAAAGCCAAAGTCTAGAAAATATATCTCTAAATACTAACAGTGCTTATCAATATGCCCTTGGATTTCTGGTGATTTTTGTTATTTTGCTTTATTTTTTTTTTACTATAAATGTATAGTTACTGCACAATAAAACATAATAAATATGAAAGTAAATATACATTTCTTTAGAACATAGCACAAGAAGAAAATAAATATCAATATATTGAGTGCCCTATAGGTGGGGGTTGCTGTGAACATACAGTCATTTCAGTTGTTGCCACGGTCATCATTATTGTAAATTCTAAAATGCTCTCTTTCTCTCTCTCTCTGTGTATACACACACACACACACACACACACACACATACACACACATTGGTGTTTATTTTATTATATATTGTAATAATAAATACAAAAATAACACCAAATTAGTGTTTATTTTATTATATATTATATATAATAATAAACACAAAAATAAAAACAAGTTGGTGTTTGTTTTACAATATATAAAATAAACACCAATTTAAATTAATTTTAAATTTAAATATAAATTAATTTTAAATTTAGATTATATAAATTTATTTATCTAGATATAAATATAGATATACATATATATACTATACTATATACTATAGTATTATATATAGTGCCAAAGTACTTTAGTACTATACTATATAGCATACAGTATACTACATAACCTAGAGTGTATAGAGTATACATATGTGTATATAGTACATACATATCATACAGTATGTATAGTATATATACACTATATACAGTGTACAGCATATTTATGTATATATAGTATATATACTATGTACATAGTATACATATACCATGCATATATATTATACAACACCTATTTGTATATATAATATATATATACTCTATACATAGTATACACATACTATGCATAATATAGTATACAGCATATATACATATAGTATATGTATGTTATACATATATATAGCATACAGCATATATATACTATATGTATACTATACTATATGTATACTATATAGGTAAATACTATATATATGTATATATATATGCTGTATACTATTTGTATACTATATATATATACCACACACTATACATATACTATATACATAGTATACTATATATATATATACACTATATACTATATATAATATGTATATATGCTATATATACTATATATAATATAGTCTATGTATAATATGTATAGTATATGTATATGTATAGATATGTATATGTGTACTATGTGTATGAATAGCATATATACATATACTATATATATACTAGACATATATATAGTATACAGCATATATGTATAGTATACTATATGTATGCTATATATATACTATATGTAATATACAGCTATAGATATGTATATATCTATATGTAGTATACATATATAGATATGCTGTATACTATATGTATAGTGTATACTATAGCATATATACTATATATGCTGTATATATACTATATATGCTACATATATACTATATATACATATACTATATAGGCTATATATACTATATATCCTTATATATATTCTATATATAGTATATATATATGCTGTATATTCTCTATATATGCTCTATACTCTATGTATAGTATATGTTATAGTATATATACTATATATATATGCTGTATACTATATATATACTATGTATAATACTATAAGTTATATAGCATTATATGTTATTCTATATAACAGCATTACATACATAAAAAACACAATATTGGGATAACTAACAATTTAAATATGGACCACAGAATTAGATAATCATATTGTATCAATATAAAACTCCCCATTTTTCTTAACTGTTAAATTCCCTAATTTTTAAGAGAAAATGTCTGTCTCAGGATATATACATTGAAACATTTAGGTTTGTATGTACATACACCTGCATCTTATTCTCAAATAATTTGGGGAAAAAATTCATATATAGAGAGAAAATGAATGATAAAGCAATAAGGAAAATATAAACAAACAAAATATATTGGGGTGCCTGGGTGGCTCAGTCATTAAGCGTCTGCCTTCTGCTCAGGTCATGATCCCAGGGTCGTGGGATAGAGCCCCACATCGGGCTCCCTGCTCAGTGGGAAGCCTGCTTCTCCCTCTCCCACTCCCCCTGCTTGTGTTCCCTCTCTCGCTGTGTCTCTCTTTGTCAAATAAATAAATAAAATCTTAAAAAAAATAAACAAACAAAATATAAACAAATGGTGCATCTGAGTAAAAGGTGTACAGGAGTTCTTTATACTAGTCTTTTAACATTTCTGTAGGTTTAAAATAATACAAAAATAAAAATTTACAGCAACAAAAAACAAATAAATGAGTAACCACTTCTAACAATAGCAGCAAAAGCTCTCCCTGGCAACAAGGTGAAGTAGGAAATTAAGAGCGTGATAATAACTTTTGGAATATTATAAAATTGAAAATACCACCTATCAAAAGTAAGGGGAGTACGAACAATCAGGGACCAGAAGTAAAGACAGAGATGCATTTTAGAAATATGAAATAAGTGAACTAAGCATCTGATTTAAAATCTTATAAAAAAAAGAGAGTCAACCTAAGGGAAAATAGGAAGAAAATAATAAAGATGAAGAACAAAAATAAACAAGCTGAAAAACAAAAAATGAGTGGAAAAAATAAATTTAACTGTTCATTCTCTGAAAAGATTATAAGATATATTGAAGCCTGTGGGAATGTAATAAATAAAAGAAAGGGTAGGAGTCAAGAAAATTAAAAACACACAATTGATATAAAGGATTTTAAACTATAAATGATGGCAATGCACAATTTATGATAATTCAAAATGTTCAACCAAATGGACAACACAAAATATAAAATCGGCAAAACAAGGTGGAGAAAACATGAAAATGATGATAAGGAGGAGGAACTTGAGAAACATATTAAAGAAATCCCTCACCTAACCAAAGAAATATAACCTAAACAAATTTAGTGAACAATATTTCTATATATTCAAGAAACAGATTTTGCCGTATGATGTAATCAGTTCTAAATCATGGAGAAACAAGACCCGATACCCAATTCATCGTAAGAGATAAGTATCATACTCATCCACAAATCTGTGCAAGATACCACACATGCACACACACACACACACACACACAAACACTCTTAGGATGGCAAATGTACACGTGTCAATTCCCGTAAAATTGGTTTGAAAAGATTACAACCAAGTTCAGACATACAGTAGATTTTCCAAAAATAATTGTTGGCTAAGTGAATCAATAAAAATATGGGGATATGAATGAAGAAATTAATACAGTCAATTAGCAGAGGGCATGGAAGGCAGGAACGGCTTGTGTAAGCCATGTATTTGTTAACTTCTTAATCATCTCATCCACACCAGGCCCAATGAGCATAGATAGAAAAATCTTTTTTCACTGAGCTTTGAGAATGCAGCTGTGACAAGAGAGTGTGATAATCAATAAAGGTAAATTCTAGGAATGTCAAGAGATCACAACAAATCAAGGACACCTTTTATAAAAGAATTGGGTTTTTTCTTCTTCTTTTTTTTTTTTTTGGTGAGACTTAAAAGAAAATATGAAGATAAAAAGGCACTAAGGATTGAAGAGTTAGCAGAATATACCATCCCCCAATATGCCACTTTGGTATTAGGATCATTCTGAGCTAAAGGCACTTGAAAAACAGCAGATTCGAGAAGGACATTCTAATCTTCCCTTTCTTCCTAAAACGGGAGATAAGAATTCCCACGTAAAAGATGCCCTTCCAGTACCAGGGGAAAGAATTGTTCTTCAATAGAGAATAAAAGCTAAAAGAAATCTGTACCAGCAGACCTTGTTAAAATACTTCTTATCTTCCTTTAGCTTCCCTACATAATTCCGTTACTCCTCACATCGCCTCTCTTTGTTCAGTCCCCTATAAAAGCACGTAGGTTTCACCATTTCTTTAGGTCTTCATTTCCTTATGAGGGCATCCTGTGTCCTAAAAAACTCACAAATTTGTACGTTGTTCATCTGTCAGTCTGTCTTATGTGGGTTAATCCTCAGGCCCAGCCAAAAACCCCCAGAGGGTATAGGTAAATTTGCCTCCGATGCAGAATGTTCCTGAAGGAAAAGACTGCTGGATCTGACTACATGAAAGTTTAAATCTATTCAACAGAAAACACCACAGGCAAGTGAAAAGACAAAATGCAGATTGCGAGGAGATATTTGCAATGCATGTAACCACAGAGAAGCCACATCAGTAGGAAAAACACTAATGAACTAATTGAAAGAGAGGCAAAAGATCTGAACAAGCAATTGGTAACACATGAAATCTAAACGACCAATGACATGCGTAAAAGGATGCTCAAGCTTATTTTCCCAGTAATCAGAAAGATGAAAATTAAAACAATGAGATACTATTTTACATCCATCAAACAGGTGAAAATGAAATAGTCTGACACTATCAGGTGCTGCTGATGATGTGGAAGAATTGGAGAAACATTCACATTTTGATGATGTGTTCACTGGCGTAAACCATTTTGGAGAATAAATGGTCAACATCTGGCAACACCGAAGAGACCCATATCTTACAACTCAGAGGTTTCACTTCTAGGAGTAAACTCTAGGAGCTCTCACTTGTGCACAATGCAAGTCCATTGCAACATCGTTTGTAAGAGCAAAATACACACAAAGAAAAAAGTAAATCATACAAATATCCACCAACAGGACCAACTAATTGTAATAGACTCATACAATGAGACCACTTATAGCAGTTTTATCAATAGCAGATAAGTCTCAAAAATATAATGTTGCATGAAAAACCAAGTTGCAGATAAGTAAGTAGAGGGTAAAAACATGTCAACAGGGCGCCTGGGTGGCTCAGTTGGTTAAGCGACCGCCTCCGGCTCAGGTCATGATCCTGGAGTCCTGGGATCGAGTCCCACATCGGGCTCCCTGCTCGGCGGGGAGTCTGCTTCTCCCTCTGACCCTCCCCCCTCTCATGTGCTCTCTCTCTCTCTCATTCTCTCCCTCAAATAAATAAATATAATCTTTTAAAAAAAGAGTAAACATACAAAAGAATGCTATATATTTTATAGTTACATACATATGTTGCAAACATATACATAGAAGAGAACCATAGGCACAAAAGAGGATGGGGCTGTCTCTGAGCCGGGAAAAATGAGACTAGGTTTGGGGAAAGACACACAGGTATTCAATTTCATAACAAAAATATGAAGCATATATGACAAAAAGTTGGGATTTGATGGATCTGAGTAGCAGGGTGGTATTCATAAATATTCACTATACTGTGTTTTAAATCATTTTTTAAATGAGCACCCCAATTTTAAAAATACATAAAAAATACAAGAATATATAAACTAGTATCTAAAATATATAAAAATCATTAACAGGTAATTCATAAAGAAAGAAAATACCCAATAAAAATGGCAATGGTGGGAAAGCCAACTTTAACTCACTGGTTAAAAACAAAGGAAAATATACATATACGATTTCAGCTTATCAATTAAACACGAAATTGCAAAACTGTGAATACCTAATGTTAACAAGGGGGAAAAGGCAGGTGGGAGGAGAGATCATATCCATTCACTGCTGACAGAAACTTAAAATGATATAAATTTACTTAATTGGGCAGTATATATGAAAGAGCAAAAAAATACATATGTATGTATATATATGTATATATACATATTTATAACCTTTGCCTCAGAAATTCTGCTTTAAGACATTTAAGAACAAAGGAAGTGATCAGAAATGTGTGCCAAGATTTATGCTTAGGTATCTTTATAGCAGCATTGTTCATCATAGTGATGTCTTAGATACACTAAGTTGATAAAAAAATAAATAAATAAGGAATTAAGGCAATTATGGTACATCTATAGAATGTAAGACTCTATAACTGTTTCAAATAATATTTTATGAGAATATTTAACACCACTGAAGTATTTCATTAATATGTTGTTAAGACAGGTTATAAAAGCATTTGTACAGTATGTTTGTTTGCAGTTGTACTTTTAAAAACAAATAAGAGGCACCTGGGTGGCTCAGTTGGTTAAGTGTCTGTCTTCAGGTCAGGTCATGATCCCGGGGTCCTGGGATCGAGTCCCGCATTGGGCTCCCTGCTCAGCAGGGAGCCTGTTTCTCCGTCTCCCTCTGCCTGCCACTCCCCCTGCTTGAGCCCTCTCTCTCTGTCAAATAAATAAAATCTTTAATAAATAGATAAATAGGCAGGAAAAATAATTTGGAGGTATCCAAATCAAAATGACAACAGTGGTTGTCTCTGGATGGTGAAATTATGAGTCTTCTTCACTATGTTTTTCTTTTTGCCCTTCATTTTCTTACTTTTCAGTAATAAATATTTATTTTATAATAGAAGAGTTATTTAAAATAAAATATTTACCAAAATAAGCTTTGGTTTGTTAAAGATTTAAATATAAAATCTAAATACAGAGGAAAATTGAAAAAAAGTGTTTATCACCTCTCTGGGGGAATTTTAACTTTCTCAGCTTGGAAGCAATTTTAATGATTTCACTATAAAAATTAGCATTACTAAAGATTTTTTAAGAGGGAAAATATTTCTATCAAACATTACAAATTAAGATCTATCACAAATAGCTAATTCAAATTTGTAAAATCAATGTCAATTTCTAAAAGATAAATAGGTAAAAAGACAGGACCATTCCCATAAGGGAAATACAATTAGCAGACAAACTAGAGTGGGGAAGGGAAATATAATTAGTAGACAAACTAGAGTGGGAAAATGTTAATTATCTCTAGAAATCAAAGAAATGTAAATGAAAGCCAGCCACCTGAAGATGACAGTTTACATATTCTAAAAGAACCAAAAAAAAAAAAAAAAAAAAGTTGAATGCTAATATCCAGTGCTGGTGAAGCTGCCCAGAAATTGATTCACACATTCATTTACAACCATTTCACTCCCACCCTTTAGGCAGAAACGCTTCCACTAAGAATTTATTCTTAAGAAATACTTTGGCAGAAGCAGACAGGTCCCTCCTCATCTACCTGACTTCTAACTGTTGGAACTCCCAGGACTCAGCCTTCTGACATCTTCTCTCTTCCATCCATGTGCACAGTTTGGAGGAGCTCATCTATACATACACCCAAACCTCTCTCTTCACAGGTCTCCAGGGAGAAAGCAGACCAGAGCAGAGATTTTCCTGGGCGTGGGTGAGGAGGAGGGGAGTGGATCTTGAGGTCAGTTCGAGGGCTCTGAATTCAGTCAAAGAAGCAATGAAGACAAGAGGGACTGGCAAAGAGACACCTAAAGCAAGTTTCATCATAATATTAATCCTTTAGGTTAATAACCGAACATTCCAGGCTTTGTCCACTAGGAAGTACCAATGTGGTCCCCACGAATGCCCTAATTGCAGTAGCCCTCAGCTCACCTGTAGGCCACCAGATCTCAACTGCCCTTGACCCCCACCTCCAAAGTCTGAGGGAATTATTTTTGTGAAGCAGTCCATAAACCACTTGAAGTGGGCAGCTCAACACTCCCTTCTGAACCCTACTGCACTAGAAGCCAGAACTTTCCCTCTGCTAGTGGCCACCCAGGACCCTGTTGTCAGCAAGGTGGACCCTGCTCAGAGGTCAGGAAACAGAATTACTTCAACCCCATGTCTCACAGTCTCTTGGTTCGCAGACATACTCATCCACTTGGTGTGCCAGTCTGGGGTCTCTGCCTCACATGGGTCCTTTCAAGGCTTAAGGGTGTTTGGACATTTACCATCCTTCGTTCTCATGACCTTGTGAGGTCACCGGTTCCATTATCCCCATCATTATTTAGAAGTCACGACTGACCCAAAGCAGAGCTGGACTCAAAACCCAGGTCTTCTGCCATCGGTCCACGTCTCTCTCCATGGCACCAAATTTGGCCAAGACTGGGTCTTGCTATTTCCACTAACAGCCTACCACTTCCTTTTTTGTTCATACCTTGCCTGTGAAAAATGGACAAAGGGGAGTTACTTTTCTACCAAGAGCTAAAACAAGCAGGTTTGCTCTGGAGACAGTATGACAGCAAAAGGAAAGAGTCCCCAGAGGCAGGGAGCACTGTGTAAATCGGACTGTGTTGTCTTCCCAGCTCCGAGATCCCAATTACACACCTGCTGACCTCTGAGATCTCATCTCAGCTGTTTCCCAAGGCATCAGGAGGACAATTTGCTAGCCCGGGAGTTCTCGGGACCATCAGATTAGGAGTGAAATTGTGGAGTGAAAAATGGCTCTCTCCAGGGTAATGCTCCAGGCCCATAAGTTTAAAGGAAGCCTAAACACAGCAATATTTTCTTCCTCCTATCCCTGAACTTTGCCTAGAGGCACAGCTCCTTTTCCAACCTAGCTCACTGAGAGCAAACACTCGTTCCACCCCTGCAGAATGTGGGCTGCCAAGGACAGGTGTGCCTGTGGGTTTCACCTGAATGATCTGACAGTTTCTCAAGGCGTAAGAATTGGGGCTGATGGAACCCTGAGACATGCAGGAATTCCTGTTTGGGGTTGAAGAGCTCACACCTCCACCAGACCCAAAGGGAAAAAAAAACGAACTTCTCGAAGGCAGATTTGCACCAACTGGCCTGGGCAGGGCCATATGGATAATCCTGTCTGGTGCCCAGTACAAGCTTCCCCCAGGGGTACATGGATTCTCTAGCCCATGGACATGGCCCCTGGGGTCTGAGGAGTTTGACCAGGGATAAACTCACCACCAAGCTCCTAGACCTGACTCCAGAAAATCACCTCTCCGGGCCGGGCTGTGAGATACTAGTCGCTGTAAGGAGGGCCCTTCCCACTTGAGGGCCTGTTTTCTCCAGCCGCTAACTTGAGAAAAGGAACTACGTTTTCAAATTTAAATTCATGGTGGCTGATTCAACACAGGCGATGGGAATTACTCAAAACCCAAGAAAGCAAATATCAGACAGAGGGGGCTTTATTTTTTTTAAATAGAGAGGAATATATCACAACTTATATAGTTAATTTCAAAATCAAGAACAGGACAGAGATGCCATTATACACTATACACTATAACTAGTTCTTCTATTCTTTATTATAGTCAGATAGATGGGCAAAAAAAAGAGAAAGGGAAGGAACATGGAAGTGTAGGAGAAATAAAAAGCACAGTGAAGGGGCCCCTGGGTGGTTCAGTCAGTTAAGCACCCGACTCCTGGTTTCGGCTCAGGTCATGATCTCAGGGTGGTGAGATCAAGCCCCATGTCAGGCTCCACGCTCAGTGCAAAGTTTGCTTGGGATTCTCTCTCTCCCTCTCTCTCTGCCCCTCCCCTCTGCTTGCTCTCTCTGTCTCTCTCTCTCTAAAATAATAAATAAAATCTTTAAAAAAAATGCACAGTGAAACATTATAATTAATAAAAATAATCATAGTGGACATGTATTGTGCTGGACACTGTGCTAAGCACAGTTCATGGATTTTTCTCATTTATTCCTCCCCCGAACCCTTGAGGTTAATAATAGTACTACCCCTGTGTTAGAGTGGGGAAACTGAGGCACAAAGATTTTAAATAATTTGCCCACTAAGTGAGCCAAGAGGGGAGAGGGCAGCATGGAGATCCAGTTCCGTTATCACAAAGCCTCTGCTCAAGAGACAAAGATACAAAGAGACAGCCTTTCCTCCTGAAGGAAACTTATCCTGCTATCTTTAGAATTCTGTAGCTAAGTACTTCCCTTTATCATTTCTTAACAATAGGAATTACAGGGGAGATTTTGTGCTTCAGTGAAAAACAATGCATTGTCTATGCACTGCGCTGCCATCCTGGGTTATCTGATTCAGGCGTTCATTGCCCTTGAGGCATTTTACAACTCTGTACACTGCAGATAACTAGGAGCAATGCAAAATGCAAATTCTGCCCTGTCCTGTGTGGAAGTTCGATTGACTTTCTTCCCACACTGGAAGAAGCTTGCAGTGCTTTCATTTGCGTGTTCTTTTCAACATTCCTTTATTCCTTTATCCGTATACGTTTGGGGGGGGTTGCTTCTCCCTTGAACTAGTTATAACAACACCCTTACGAGCTTCCTCATTAATGAGCTAAATAAAATACTTTCCATGTGTTCATTTTTAATATCTGAATGAGAGCCATGATCTTATCTTTAAAAAAAAAAAGTTATGTCTTGGGGTTCCTGGGTGGCTCAGTCGGTTAAGCATCTGCCTTCAGCTCAGGTCATGATCTCAGGGTCCTGAGATAGAATCATCACCATTGGATTCCGCACTCAGTGGGGAGCCTGCTTCTCCCTCTGCCTTTGCCCCTCCCCCCACTTGTGTGTGCTCTCTCTCTCTCTTTCATTTTCTCTGTCTCTCCCAAATAAATAAATAAAACCTTTTAAAAAATAAAAATAAATAAAATTTTAAAAGTATGTCTTAGCAGAATTATCAAAGCCTGTCAAAGCACCCCATGGCTTTCTGGAGGATCCTGGGCATGATCTAACCCAAATGGTTTCAAAAGCATGTGGGTAACTGGCAATGCTGGGTAAATAAGGTCATTTGTAGCGTAGGCTTGCCCCAACAATTCCCCGTCAAACACTCTGTTCTGTCCATAACAAAGCTTCAAGAGCAAGAACTCCAGCCCCCTCATGTTCGCTGACTTTTCTTACTGCTGATTGGGGAAAATTCTTCTGTATATAAAGTATATAGTTCTACCCCACCATGATGTCTCTGTGGTGTCTCTCTTGAGGAAGTGTTGTGGGCTATTTCAGGGCTCTCTCCATGAAATAGCGGACAAAGGGCTTGAGAACATTTGTTTGGGAAAATGGTAATATAAGTACACGAGCTACGTCTTTATCTGCCGTTCAAGAGCACACAGTACAATCTCATTCTTCTTTCACCTTACTTATGTGAGGATGGCATACTTGGCAAACTTGCTTCTTTGCTGTGTGGGCTTTGGGGTTAAACAATGATAATTCAAATCCCATCCCACCACTTACTAGAATGTGGGTTTGGGCAAGTTGGAAACTTCCAGAATCCTCTGTTGTCTTCTCTGTACAGAAGGGAATAATCACCCCTGTGTCATAGGATTGTTTCTGAGGTTTCAATGAGTCACATAGCAAGTCTGGCATCTTTGGGAGTTGGCCCCTGAACTGTTAACCCTGAACTGTTAACCCCTGAGCCTAGCAATCAATGACTAACTGCATCAAGATACCATAGACGCTGGAAAAACAATGAGCCATCGGTAGCACTTGAGGCAGATCCTTGGGAACTGTTCTTGATTTTTCACAGCCAAGGACTTCACTTGCTAATCCCAGAAAGTTTTTGTGAGAAGAGTGTGTGACATGGTGCGAATACCCACTGCTGCAGAGAGATTTGGGCATTTCAATCTGAGATGCTTCAGCCCTGCCTGATGCTCAGGATGTGGTCAGTGCCCCTGGGAATCCCATAGTCAGAAGCATGGGACCCAGAGAAAGCCAGCACGCTGATGGCCCACCTTCCCAAACTGTGTGTTTGCTCTGCTGTAAACAGCCATCCAGTTCATGGCTTGGTTAGTCTCCCCAAGTAACCCAGCATCATCACCTGTCATCAAGCCCCACCAACAGCCCAAGCGGCTGGAGGACACAGGCAGAGTCTAGGCTATACCTTCCCTCTTTCCCACAGAGGAGAAGACCCTTGGCAAATGTTAAGGAGCCACCAATGTTCCATGTCTATCTGGCTGTTCTAAATCAACTTAAACTTGGCTTCTTTTTGCTTCCAAGCATGATGCACACAAAGAAAAAAAAAAAGATTTGCCATTCTACTGCAACGACTAACATCATAAGATGCATTATTGGATGCAGAGTATCTGGCCACAAAAAAAAAAAAGACTCCTCTGGTTTTGGGGTTTGGGTTTGTTTGTTTTTTTAATTGTTCCACAAACCAGAAGCTGAAATTCTGACAGGGAGAGTAATTGGCCAGCACAGAGCAGGAAATAAAAATAAGTTCAGAAAGAGCTCGACTCTTTTTTCACTAGTTACTTGGCTCTTCACTTTAGACTGGGAACAAGAGAGCCACAGAGCTTCCAGGGACCTAGAAGTCCTCCCATCCAATCTACATCAGTTAGACATGTGACCTTGGGCAAGGAATCTGGGATCCTCCGTTTTCTCACCTGTACAACGGAGGAAATAATTCCTACCTCATTTGTTACCAAAATCAAGTGAGCTCTGGGCACCTGGGTGGCTCAGTCGTTAGGCGTCTGCCTTCGGCTTGGGTCATGGTCTCAGGGTCCTGGGATCGAGTCCCATATCGGGCTCCCTGCTCTGCAGGAGGCCTGCTTCTCCCTCTCCCACTCCCCCTGCTTGTGTTCCTGCTCTCGCTGTCTCTGTCAAATAAATAAATAAAATCTTTAAAAAAAAAAAATCAAGTGAGCTCTGACTGCCAAGAGCTGTTAAAGGCGCCTTCCACGTGATAACGTTTGATCTCACGATTCCATTTTACAGATGGGAAAACTGAGCCAGAGAGAGGTAACAATCTGCCTGGGGTTGCAAAACCAGTCAGAGGCAGAGCGGATGCAAAGTTTATCTGCAGAGTTTTATCAGTAAAGGCATGATGAACTCACTGAATAATACTGCTTGTACTGTTTGAAACACTTCATTCTTTCAAAGAATCTAAAACATTACCTGCAAACTTGTTTTCACCTTTCATTTGTTTACTGATCTAAAAAAAAAAAAAGTAAAACGATAAGGAAAGGTTAAACTCCAGGCCAACCCCTCTCCAAACGAGGACATGTTTCAAGCTTTCTTGTTTTTGCCATACTCCCACATGGTATAAGAATGTCCACACACTGATCAGTGACCCAATAAAAGCTTGGTCATTTTCCCAGTGGCAGCCTGCCCCCTGGCCGCATTAAGGGAAGGTGACATGATCCTGAAACATCATAAATTTCATCTTGGAAGTGGAATGCGGTGAAGGTGTAGGAAAGAAAGCCCCGTGAAGTCCCAAAGAAAACCAGACACATAGGGATTAAGGGCAAGTGGTTGTTAAGGAATCTGACCCCGGGCTCAGATGGCCCTGATTTCCCCCCTCTCTGCCTTTTCCTGGGAAGACACGGTTTTGTCCCAGTTCTTAATCTCTTAAATCTCAACTGCACAATGAGGGAAATAATAGTACCAGCCCACAAGTTATTGTTTCCGTTACTCTTGTCTGAGAACTCCAACCAGGGCTGCCGCTCTTGCATATCCCCAGTTTCTGAAGATGAAAGCAAGAACGGCTGATTCTGAATATAAAACTCCGTTTCTTTCATAAGTGAACTTCACCGTGATCCCCTGGCTTCTCCTCACCAGGGACTTGCTCTCTTTATCTCTGTAAAATATTTATTTCTTTTCTTCTGATTAACTTTCTTATCACCATTACACTATAGGAAAAGGTGACAGGCAGGTCATCAAATGCCAGTCTCTTGAAATTTCCATTTCTTCAAGAAGCTTTTCAAATTAAAAGAGAGCAAGAATTGGGCAATTTTTAAGAATCTAATTATAAAACCATTATTATTTTAGACCAAGGATTACAGACAGTGCTGATAACTCTGCAGGAGGCTCCAGCCTCCACGGGGCTCAGGCCTGCCCCCTTTTCAGTTCATGGGAAATGAAGCCCCCATAAACTGCTGGGCTTTCTTCAGCATGGAAGTGACTATAGATTCCACTAATCAATCTACTGACTCTTCCAATGTATTGATGGAGTCAACCACATTTCAGTTAGGTCATTAAGGCCTGGGAACCACTCTATGCCTCTATAGTAGAGTCTTCACACCTTTTCAGTGGCGCACCTTTATCAGTTTAAAAAACTTTGGGGTCCTTGGGTGGCTCAGTAGGTGAAGCGCCTGACTCTCGATTTCAGCTCGGGTCATGATCTCAGGGTTGTAAGATCGAGCCCTGTGTCAGGTTCCACACTGAGCGTAGAGCCTGCTTAAGATTCTCTCTCTCCCTCTGCCTTTGCCCCTCACCCCCACACGTGCACTCTCTCTCTCTCTAAAAACAAACAAAACAAACAAACAAACAAACCTTTAATACTCCACCCCACCAAATATATGGGTAGTTATATGCTTGTAAATTATATATCACCAATATATTCCATAGTGCTATATTCTAATTGTATAGTATGAATGTATTATAAACATTATATATACACACAAAATTTTCTAAGGTGATACCTTAGTCCATCTGGGCTGCTATAATAGACTATCACAGACTGGGTAAACAACAGAAATTTATAAACAACAGAAGGCTGGAAGTCCAAGATCAAGGGACCGGCAGATGCAGGGTCTGCGGAGGTCCTCATAAATGGCCATGTTCTCACTGTAACCTCGCAGGGGCAAAGCAGGAGGGATCAGTGTGGGGTCTCTTTCACAAGGACATTCCCCCCACTCATGAGGGCTTGCCCTTGGGACCTAATCACCTCCTAAAGGCCACACCTCTAATACCATCACCTTGGGAGTTATGCTTTAACATATGAATTTTAGAGGGGCACCAATAATCAGCCTAGAACAGGAGATATAAAGACATCTGAAAGGCCTATTATTTCCTTCCTGTGCCCTGATGGACCTCACAAGCACCAGTTGGAGGCAACTGTTCAAACTCTGTGTGACAAAGAACAGCCTGGAGAACTTTAGAATGAAGGTTCCTCGGACCTCAGCCTCAGAAGCTTTAATTGGATTGTTCTTGGGATGCGCCTCAAACCCATCCTCTCCTCGAGCTCTGGGGCTAACTCTGATTCCAATGCTCAAACAGATTTTGGAGCCACTGGTCCAGACCCTTCTGTTTTCCTACCCTTTTCATTTTATCACTGTGGTCCTGCTGTTATCTATCTCCTGGAGACCCTCTTGATTCCCTAGGTAAATTAAAAACAATACAGCAATAATAATAGCTGTCATTTATCATTTCCTACTGGCCGACATTGCTTCACCTCTTTCCATGACCCCCTCTAATCCGATCAGGAAGGCATTTGCAGTCCCTATACAGATGAAGGACAACAGTTAAAGCTCCGAACACTCACAGCTTGCCTAGGTCACCCAGTTAGAATGTGATAGGCCCGGGATTTGAACCTAGAGTGACCTCATTCCAAAGCTTTGACTTTCGACCACTGGTGTTGCCTCCAAAATAAGTCACTACATGAGCTGAATTTCAAGTATGGACCAGGCACACGGCTGGGCCCTTCACAGGGATGGATCTCAGTCCGGAAATTCTGGTGTACAAGACACGTCTCTATTTTCTGTAAGCCATCGGAATTATTGACTCCAAACTCGTGTTTCTCAGGCCCTCTGGATTTCTCCTTTCCATCCCCACCCCATTATGCCATAGTTCTGGATCAGACACAACCCCCAGGCCTGGGGGTGAGGTGGCACCTGGTTCTCTGTCACCCATGCACACAAGTGGCCACCGAGGGTCCTGTCTTCCCCATCTCACAGGACCTGTTAGCCCTGGAGGCTCACTGCTGCTCCTGCCTCATGCCAGGCACAGGGGCATCTTTTAGCCATCTGCCAACACCACACAGCCCTATCGCCTTCGGGTTCTTACCAACTTCCAGCAGGGTTTCTGGGAAGCCAAGTTTTGGGAAAACGAAAGATTTGTAGAATTGCCCTTCTTAAGAGGGAAGAAGAGCAAGGGAGAGAGACGTCAGGAGAAAAATAATAGTAAGTTGGTATTTCAGAATCTTATCTCTGGCTCATGTTATCCCATTTTAAAGGGAGGAGATGGGGCTTGTTAAGGTTAAGTTAGATTTTGCTCAGCTAGTAGATGGTAGACCCAGCATCCTCAGGCTCTGGAAACCTCATTCTCTGTGAAGTCCTCCTCTCTTTCCTGCCAGGAGTCTCCCTGGCCAGCTTCAAGGAAACACAACAGAGCTGGTGCATTAAAAGCACCACAGAAGGGTGATGGGCCAGGCAGGCAGAGCTTTGGCAGATGGGAGCAGACAGCACCCCTGAAAGAGAACCAACATCTCTCCTCCTACCCCACCCCAGGAGAGCCTCACAAAACAAGCTGGCATGAGATGATAGTAGAGAAATTCTTGGTGAAGCCAGGACTTACGAGAGCTAGAACTTTGAAGACCTCTTCCCATGTAGAAAGTGTACTCTGCAGGAATTTGGGAGGGAGGGGTCTTGGCATTCTGGAGCCGCTTGGAATCACTGGTGTCTTGCTGAGTTATTTGGCAGAGCAGAACCCCCAAGTTATCTAACTGCCTGCTCCACATTTCCAGTTGACTGTCCAAGAAGCATCTCAAAGGCCACAGGGCCAAAGCTGACTGCATCATCTTCCTCCACCAAAACTACTCCACTCAACAGCCTTCCCCACCTCAGCTGATATCAACCCCATTGTCCACTTGCTCGAGCCAAAGTCCTTGAAGTCATCCTCAACGCATCTCTTTGCCTTGCATCTCACTTTCCAGTAGTCAGGAAATCCTATTGCACCCACCTTCTAAATATATCCAACACATCCACCACTCCCCAGTTCCACTATTATCACGCTGAAGCAAACCCCCATCACTTCTCACTGATCACTGCCATGACCTCCTCACATTCTCCCCCACTTGCACCCTTGCTCATTTATAATCTGTTCCTAGCCTCGAAAACCAGAATGATTTTTTTTTTTTTAAATAATACAAACCATTCTGCTCAGAATGGTTCCCTATGTCTCAGATCATAAAAGTCAAAGTCTTTACAAGGGTGTCTCCTTGTTGTTCCTGGAACATACCAGGCATACACTCTTACCTCAGGGCCTTTGCACTGGCTACTCTGTCCCAAGATGTCCACAGAGGTTACTTACTGAAACCCTCATTTAAATTTCAACTTCCCAAAAAGGCTCACCCTGACCATTCTATTTAAAATCTGAACCTCGGGGCGCCAGGGTTGCTCAGTTGGTGGAGCATCTGCCTTCAGCTCAGGTCATGATCCCGGAATTCTGAGATCAAGCCCCGTGTTGGGTTCCCTGCTCAGCCAGGAATCTGCTTCTCGCTCTGCCCCTCACCCCGCTCGTGCTTTCTCTCTCAAATAAATAAATAAAATCTTTAAATAGTTTTTCAAAAATCACTACCTCCCCTACCCCCGTAATTGTGCTATACTTTCTTTTTCCATAGCTCTCACTGTATTCTACAATCTCTATAAATCTCTGATTTATTGTGTCTATTGTCTATCATCTGAGCCCTCCCACCCCCAAGGGTACACAAGCTTCACAAAGACAGGAATGTTCATTTGTTTTGTTCACTTGAATGTCCCAAGTGCCTAAAACAGTGCCTGGCATATAGTAGGTATGCAAAAAAAAAAAAAAAAAAAAAAAAGTTGAACAAATAAAGTTTAAATAAAACTAGAGACCCAAGGAATATCATGAGAGTCGCACACAGGAACATTTCCCCTGCCTGGTTTTGCTGAGTGGCCTGACTTCTCAGTCCTCTACACAGTGGGAGCGTTAATTAGCACAGAGGAGGAGAGTTTATTCTAGGGTCATCTCCCAAAGGGGCCCCCAGCAAAGGCATCCAGTCCTGCACCTTTGCTCCTTCCTACACTGACGTTAGAGGTTTTCTGTCCCTTTCAGCTATAGAAACATCGTCCCACCACTCTTTAACTTCAAGCACCAGCAATTTTGCTAAACCCAACAGAAAATGGACCCTCCGGTAGCTCTCTGCCTCCCAGAGCCCTTTTCTTTTTCTTTGTGCTTAGCCTGCAATTTGAAATACCTCTGCCATGAGCCAACATCCCCAACGCAGTGATGACAGAGGGAGAGCAAGGCAACCCCTGACCTTTGACAGAATTTCCAAACACATTAACTTTAAATTGATTAATTTGGAACTGTGACCTTGGCCCAAGAAGGTAAGAATATATGACAAGATATTTGATTTTCAAAATATATCAGGATTTAAAAAGAGCTTTTGTACATCAACCTGTGTTGTATTCGAAATAGTTGCACCTGGGGTGGGGGGCTAGTCAGAGAAGCGAACACTGGATACCATGGCTAAAGGTTAATTATTAATGAGCAGGCGTCCCTAACAAAGTATCAATAGGCAATCTGGTCTCTTTAACTTCAGAAATTAGCAAGAAGACCTCGGACCCTGGGTGAGACAGGAGAAATGGAAAGTCCCCCGTGTGTCTCTATTTTCTTGGTTTTGTGCGTCTTTATCCAATCAAGTACCCATGGACAAAGCCTGGGACTAGGTAAGAGCCTGCCTTTTCTGTGGAGATGGGCATGGATTTTCTTTTTAAAATGTCTGTCTTTGCGATGAATCCAAGGGGTTCTTGACGGTGTGGGACAGAGCTTGGTTCTTAGTGGCGTCACAGGTCACAGGACAAGCTGCCATTTGTGCAAGATTGAAATTTTAAGAAGATCTTTCTGGGGGTAGCAGTCTAAACGCACTTGCAGCTTACAATGAAGTCTCTCCCATGTCTGATTCAGAACTAGTCAAGCTAAGACTTGGATGGAGAATGATCTGAAAGAGTTTTGGATCTTCCTGAGCGCTAATTTGGCATCTAATTTGTGGCTGGGGAACACAGCTTGCAACGAAATGCTCCGTCTCGCTGAGGTTGTCTGATTGTTGGCTCTCTGGGAGGAGAGAGGGATTTGTAGAGTCCTGTTTCCAGTCAGGTCTAAAGGAGAGACAGTGTTGCACATTGTCTGGACTTCATTTTTTTCTGCCAAAGGTTTACTGTGAGACTGAGGAATCCAACAGCAGTCACACCTGTTTGATCTGTAAATTCATAAACTAGACTGATGGCCAAAGGCAGATCCAAATGTTTGATCAGGTAGGTGGATTCCCGGTTCCTGGCTGAACAGGGCATTGGATCAATAAGTGTCAGATATGAAGTAAACTGAACAATGTGACCAAATAGACAGGTATTTGGGACTTTTTGTGTGTGCTGGTTACTGGTCAGGAGCTAGTAACTCTAAGGTAGAAACTTTAGATTTTTCTTTCCTCAAAGACTATGTTTGGAAGGAGCTCCAAAAACCTTGAGAGTGAGGAATTTAGTAACCAATATCCCTGCAAATTCCAGAATCTTGTTTTCCCTTTAAAGAAAATTTTTTTAATTTTAGTATTATTTTATATCGTAGGCTGGTTAATAACTGATTAGTAGTATTAATTATTTACCATATACTGAGCATTTTCTGTGCCAAGCATGTGCTCATTATTTTACATACATCATTCTGTGTATGAAGTCAGGTCCAAAAATGACAATAAGAATTTAGAGCCAAACAGGCAAAATTGCTGATGATTTTTATTCCCTGGGTAGATGAGGATTTTGCTGAAGGACCTGTCCTGACCTTCGGTCCAGAATGTTGTTTTTGTTTGCTTATTTCCTATCAAAGTATAATATATATCAAGAAAAGTGCCTGTATCTTAACTGCCCAATGAATTTGCTTCGTAGTCGGAACCTGCATCCGAGAAGCTTCCCTTGCATACCCCTTGAGCCTTAACATAGATTATTTTGCCTTTAGGGGAACTTTTCGTTAATGAAAGCATAAAGCATGTGCTCTTTTGCTTCTGGCTTCTTTCACTCAACATTACACTGGTGAGCTTCATCCGGGGCACGTGTATGTGGTGGTGACTCATTCATTCTGGTGGCAGAAGCATTCCGTCCTGTGAATATACCTCCCTCCGTTTATCCATGGTGCTGTCGATTGGCCCAGAGTGTTTTTTAGTGGAGACGCAGAGGTTGGAAGCCATCAGTGCCAAGGAGGAGGCTACAGCCTCCAGGCTGCTGGGCATTGTCCAGACTTCCTTCAACGGACCTTGTGTTGGTCAGCTACTGCTGTCCCAGGGCCTGGTTTGTCCAAAAGCTGAGGGAAGCAGCCACGACTAGCAGGAAGGTTCTTCAGGGGAAAAGATCAGAGTCAAGAGGTCTCTTGTTCCCTTGAGAGCAGAATCCCTTGGCAGAATTCTTCCTGCAAGGAGTGAGCCAGATCTGTGTGTATGATGCTGGTGCGCCTTCCAAGACTGGCTGGAAGCAAGGGCCCGCCGTGGAGGCCTTGTCAGACAGGTATCTAGACTGGCAGTTCTCAACCAGGGGCAAAACTGTCCCCCAGGGGACATTTGGCAATGTCCAGAGACATGTTTAATTGTCACAGTTGGGGAGAGAGTGCTATTGGCATGTGGTAGGCAGAGGCCAGGGATGCCGCTAAACATGCTACAATGCTTGTGGCAGTCCCCACAACAAGTTAACCAGGGCAAAGTGTCCATAGTAGGTCGAGTGTTGGGAGACTCTGGTCCATACCCAAGCTCCCACTGTCACTAGCCATGGGCCAGGAAGAACTCCCCCCAAGGACCTTTCTTCCTTAACTCCACCCCTCCCAGCCTCTTGTGTTTTTGAGTGACTTAACTCATGGACCCACTAAGGTACTATGCACCCAGTATGTGTCCTCGCCATGGTGGAGAGTCAGCCAGCATTTAGGGGACCGGCGGGGGTCCCATGGCTGTTCAGAGCAAAGCAGGGAGAAGCACAGAGAGCTCGATCTGTCTGGCTGAGGCTCCAGGCCTCTCTTTCCACTGTGCTCACTCCCAGTGCATGGACAGCCAGAGGCCTCTCGAAAACAATTCCGCTCAGGTCCCATCCAGAAAGACAGATTGGGGCTGTTGTTCCAATCTGTCAGCATCAAGGGGAACAGGCTATGTGGAGCCTCCTGAAGACCCCAGGACACAGAGCTACTATCACCCTCATCCCCAGACCTCAACGCTTGAGGCTCAGGCCCACCCCACTGGTGTTGCCATGACAGCCAACACTGCTCTCAAATGGAAGCTGCCGCTTCCAGCCCCCAGCAACCCCACCCTCCAGGTGTCCACCACTGCCTCCAAGGGGCTGCCCCTCCCTCCCTCCCATCCCAGCTGCAGCTTCCAAAGCCCGGAAGCAGCTGACACGCACCCACCCAGTCCCTCACTCATTCCACCACTGTGCACCAGGATGCGCCATATATATAAGGCAGGGCATGAACACAGCTGCTCTCAAACTTCTTGGTCTCAAGATGCCATTACATTCTGAAACATTCTTTAGGACCCCAAAGAGCTTTCTTTGTATGGAATACAGCTATCAATATTTACCACATTAGAGACCAAAACTGAGAAAGTTTTGTAAATGTTAATGCCTTTAAAAATAACAGCAAACCCATCACATGTCAATACATATACTATTATGAGAAATGCCTGGTATTTTCCAAACATCAACAATAAAAAGGGAGTCCAAAGAGTGACATTGTTTTACAAAGAAGTGTTGCCAATTTCTTTAATGTCTGGCATCATGGGAGAGGGCTGGATTCTTCTGTTTCTGTATTTAGTGGATTGTGATGTGATGCTTTGTTTGGAGTACATGAAGAAAATTGGCCTCACATATAGGCCACATATAAGCCATCCCCTGGGCCTTGGCGCACACACAGAACCACTGATTCGGGCAGTAGACAGTGTACAACTGCCCAGCCAGTCCCCAGCCCTAAACCCCACCCAGAGCTGTCAAATCAGGGGTGGACCAGGGGTGGGGAGGTGGGAGCCATGTACCACAGAAGTCAGTAATAAGGAGGTCATCTTCCAGAGGGAATGTAAATACAATAAAAGAACCTCCTAAAAGTTAGTCTTTTTTTCATTATCACAATTCTCAATAACGTCAGTAATAAAAATAAACCTCCTACCCCCTCAAAATGGTTTTTTGACCAAAGTGGCAAACAACTGCCATGGCTACTGTTGAGTTTCATTAATATATATGTAACCTTCAGATGATCACATTTTTATTCTTATCCTTTAATAAATATGATGTTCTCCATCGATGTTAATTTTGAGAACACCCCATTATGTGGCTGGCCCCTGACACTCACCCATTAGGTGACGTGCTTACTGCAGGTGTCATGGTTTCGAATCCTCCCAGCTGGCTTTGACCATCTCATGTCTCCAACCCCTGTGGTACTTACTGCATTCTCCTACATTTAAACAGCAAATTCAAAATCAAAGATGATACCATAGTGATTGTGAAGACAAAGAAGCAAAACCTGAGAACTTCCATGCTGTTCCTGTGTGACCACTTAGAGTTAGTTATGTTTACAGTATAAAACAGTAAGACAGATATTACAATGAACCGGGACGTGTAATACAGTTGGCCCTTGAACAACGCGTGGATTAGGGGCACCGACCCCTCATGTAGTTGAAAATCCGCATACAATTTTGACTCTCCCAAAACTTAACTACTAACAGCCTACTGTTGACCAGAAGCCTTACCGATAACATAAACAGTTGATTAACACATACCTGTATATGTATTATATGTATTTTTACAAGAAAGTAAGCTAGAGAAAAGAAAATGTTATTAAGAAAATCATAAGGTGGGGCGCCTGTGTGGCTCAGTCGTTAAGCGTCTGCCTTCAGCTCAGGTTGTGACCCCAGGGTCCTGGGATCGAGCCCCACATCGGGCTCCCTGTTCGGTGGGAAGCCTGCTTCTCCCTCTCCCACTCCCCCTGCTTGTGTTCCCTCTCTCGCTGTGTTTCTCTCTGTCAAATAATAAAATCTTTAAAAAAAAAATTATAAGGAAGAGAAAATAAATTTACAGTACTGTGCTGTATTTATGGGGGGTGGAAATCATCCATTTATATTTGCACTCACACAATTCAAATCTGTGTTGTTCCAAGACTCAACTATATTTTGTTTGGTAAGTAAAAATTTTAGTTCTTACAGGAAATACTCTTAATGCATTTGAATATCTTCAAAATTGCAATGTGTTCTTCCTCTTAAATTGTTCATTTCTCTAAAACTAAAGAACCAATTAAGAAAACAACAATTCCTGATTTTTGCAATATTACTGAAAATAACTTTGTCTTACAGAGCAGAGGCATATTAAAATGAAGCATATCACTGAGTCTAATAAAGGAGATAAGATGTGTATATAAAATTTTCTGGACTGGGATACAGAATGTGATGAGTACCACTAGAGAGGAGTACAGTGGGTTGAATGTGTTTCCTGCGAATTCATGTTGAAATGCTAACCCCAATATGACGGTATATGAGGTGCGGCCTCTGGGAAATGATTCGGTCATAAGGGTGGAGCCCTCTGAATGGGATTAGTGCCCTTATAAAAAGGACTCCAGAGAGCTTGCTCTTTTTCCAGCCTGTGAGGAAAACAGGAAGCAGACGCTTACCAGAATCTGACCACGTTGGCACCCAGGTCTCAGACTTCCAGCCTCCAGAACCACGAGAAATAAATTTCCGTTGTTATGAGCCCCCCCAGTCTGTGGCACTTTGTTACAGCAACCCAAAAGGACTAGAACAAGGAGCAAGGGGAGAGGCCAAAGGGTGACTTCCAAGCACAGGGAGAGCTCTGGGGAGGCCGGCAGCATCTGAGCACGGTCTCACAGGGTGGAACTGGAGCAAAAGAGAAGGAGGCTTTCCTTGTGCATAAGCAAAGGTACAGAGCCCGGAAGGGGCACATGTTTTTCAAGTCCAAACACCTCCCCAAAACAGGCCTTCTGGGATGAAGAAAAGAAAAGCAAATCGCACGTAGGTAGATTGACAGCTGGCCTGGGTCCCAAGTGCCAAACACTGGAAGCAACTGGAATGCCTAACAGTAAACCATCCAGCTAGCACGAAGTCCAACTTTAAACAAGTATTGTTTCAAATGCCTACTAAAGTACTAAAAGTTCCAGGCACTTCTGGGGGTAATCAAGACGGAATTCACAAATGGAAGGCTTAATACTGGCCCTGGGGCACTCACAGTGTAACACCAGCGATATTAACCTGGCTTGAGGGGGGGTGGCATCGGAGAGTCTTGCTGCCTCCTCGGATGGCACCCAAGGCCGAGCCGTCTGTGCACTTTGACTGGGGGAGAGAGGTCATAAGATTGGCAGATTATCAAAGGGACCTGTGACCTCCAAAAAGTTAAATAACAACTGGTCTTGTAGCTTTTAAAAGTAAGTATACGGAAATTCTACACACAATAAAGTGGGGGAGAAAACAGGACTAAATAACCTACCTATGGAATCACAACTATGAAAAACCGATATACATGTATATGGCTAAGGATTAGAAGTATATTTAAAGATAGATAGATAGATAGATAGATAGATAGATAGATAGATAGATAGATAAAGAATTTTTAAGGCCATAGAGTGTGGGGTTGTTTTTTTTTTTTTAAGTATTTATAAGTAAGAGAAAGAATTAAAATAAAATAAAAAAATCCTGATTAGCTGCAATTAGATTGGTCTTGGATGTGTCGTCCCAAGCGCACCACTGGGAAAAGGCCGTACCTAGCACTGTCACTTCAGACCTCCACTATCATAGGCTCAGGCCCAGAATTATCCCCCCAGTGGGACCTACGAATTCCTGATAGGCCTCTACAATTGCAGGGAAGGTCATTTGTGAGTAATGTTGCAGGTGACATCCAGAGATGGAGCTCGCTCATTGGGAGTGCACAGGGAACCAGGGTCCAGCATGCTGATGACATGCTATCTTCTCTCTGCTAAAGGGCAGATCCCATCCACTGCCATACTTCCCGGCCCAGCCCCTCGAGCCCTCCTGAGGGTAACACACCCAGAGAGGACAAGCCTGGGGTAAGAGGACAGACCTGCCTTCCACCCTGCTTGCCTTTCCCAGGGGACCCGGGACTTGCACCCGTCTTCTTTCATTCTGGGTCAAGTGAATAGTACATTTTTTCAAAAAGAAACAGAGTGGCTAATTGTGGAAGGAACTGATTGGGACTGGGGATACGACCGTAGCCCGTGAATCACCAAGTGAGTAATCCAGCCAAAAGCCAACTAGCCAGTTCAGAGATGCCCGCTGCCACCTTCTCCCCGCCCTGTTTCCCGCACCAGCTGCCACGGGGCCACAAGGCATGCTGGGTCTTCGTAGGCCAGTCATCAGGGAGGGGAAAGGAGAGTGGGGGCTGGTCCCCAGGCAGGGCTGAGCAGTCCCAGTTACATTCTCCACGGGAATGGGTCCACGCTGACCTCAGCCTGGTTTCCCTGACATCCACAGGATCCATGGAAGGCAGGGGGACAGCCATTCTCACAGCCAGGAGGGTGATTATATGCAGGCTCCCAGGAGGGTGTCCTTTTGACAGAGGGGCCCTCTCTGCTGGGGGCTGAGGTCCACCCACTAGGGAAAGGGACTGGCCAGGGCCAAGCAGGACATCTGGATCCCTGCCAAGCAGGCTGGGGGTCATGGCTGGACCTCAGCCCGTGTGGAAACCAGGACAATGGGAGGGAGCACAGCCAGTCCTGCAGGGAGGGGAGCTCCCCCTCAGGCACCAGTCTAAGGCAAGGAGACAGACTCCAAAAGGCTCCTCCACACTGAAAGACTGGGGTGCCGGCCATGCTTGTCAAGAGAAGGTGCAATTCATAGATACAGCCACAAGGTAGCGCAGTGAGGACCCAGCTGCTTCAGGATTTCAGGAGGGGATTTCAAGCTTGGGAGAATCCCAGTTTCTGGATGACTCTGTTTTCGAAAACTCAGGGTTGTTGGCTAACCTTGCTTTCCTCTCTGTTCATGACTCTATTTCCAGGAACACTCATAGTTTTGATTTTTCCACAGTGGTGCTTGGTGGGGAGGGGCGAGATGAAGAGAAAATCAAAAGCCTCAAAGGGGAGGCCTCCTTCTCTGTCCAAGAGCATTTTCACCTCCACATACACAAGTTCACCCGGGTCTGGTGAAGTACCCAAGACACAGCTATTCTGTGAAGTGTTGTGTGGCCTTTCAGAATAGTTCTGATGAAGATGTGGAGGTGGCAGGACTAAATAGTATTTACAGTATTTATGTTAAGCAGGAAAAACCTTGTGCGGGTCCTGGTGATTACAACCCTGTGAAAATACGTGTGAGGAAAAAAAATACTAGAAGAAAATGTACAAGAATGTTTATACTTCAGTTGAATTTATATCTAAATTTTTGTCTCTTCCAAAATTTTTATAACGTTATAGTGTGTGTGTGCGTGTGTGTGTAGTATATTTACTTTAATGAGTTGAATAATTTTAAACATAAATTTATATCAAAATGATAAAGTGGCCTTGACCAGATTGGTGGTTCTCAGACTTCAGTGTACATCGGAATCTTATTAAAATAAGGTCATCTTAAATCTTATTCATAAAATAAATAATCCTACTATATTTTTTAAATAAATAAATCATATTAAAGCAAGATTTCTGGACCCTGGCTGCAGAGTTTTCTAATTCAGTGGGGCCTGGGGCAGGCCTGAGAATTTGCATTTCTAACATGGTTCCAAGTGCTGTTACTGATCTGGGACAACACGTGGAAAACTACTAGGAAAACAAAATAGCTAGTCAATGGCAAAACAAGACTTGAATCCAGGTGTCCCGACTTCCAGGCTTCGGGCTTTTCCGACAGAAATAACACAGGCCTCCGGGGCAAACCTGGCTTCATTTTGAAGTTTTCTGGTAGGGAAGGGGGTGTAATCAACATTGACTGATCCTGCATTTTTACCTCCCTCAGGGGTAACTGTAGCCCAAATAATACAAAAACCCCACGACATTTGTGACAATTTATTCCTCCAAAATAAAATGTGGGCATGGCAAAAAGAAAGTGATTCTTGAAATGAAGAGAAATCCCTAAGCTGAGACTTACTTGTAATTGGTGGGAAATTGCTAGCTGCAATAGCTAATGAACCATACACAGTGAACCTCTCCTCGGAAGGCCTGAAAACAGGATCAAGAAAATTCTTTTCAGATAAGCCGGGCATTTCCAAAAGCTAGGCAGAGCCGTGGATTCTCAGTTGACGAGGACTGGCCATTCTGATTGCGAAAAACTTTCCAGTGACAAATGTTCCAGGTTCCTTGTCCCAAGAGAATCCCAAATAGTGAAAACAACATCCTGCTTGATACTGAAACATAACAAGATCAACAGCAGCAAATTACAGCATTCATTAACCACCTACTGTGTACCAGGCCCCATGGTCAGTACCAAACCGCATCCCCGTAGATACAAAAATGAAAAAGCACATTTCATTTCATCAAGGAGCTTCCCAGCTGACGGGGTCTCTGGCTCCCTACAGCTGCAAGTGTGCGTGCATGCGTGCGGGCTGTGTAGATTAGAGATCGGGAGAAGCATAATTTCAATACAATGTGGTAAGTGCACAAGTAACATCACGTACAAAACATCATCAGGCCCTGAGGCAGAAGAGGTCCGCTGGAAAGATAGAGGAAGTGATATCTGGGTTGAGTTCTGAAGGAAAAGATGTGGAAGGACATGGCAAGCAGAAGGAAAAGCATAAACAAGTCTTGGACACTTGAAAAAGGATCATGAAATTGGGAAGCCCAGAGACGTTTGCTGCGGCCCAGGGTGGGCCCCCTAAAAAGAAATGGCCGGAGGTGAGGGTCTCCGAGGCCAGGCTATGGAGTTTGGCCCTCACCCTGGAGCAACAGGGCCACCACTGAGGCTGGTGTTTAAAAAAAAAAAATTTTAAAAAAGGGGGAATGAGGCTGCTGGCTGCCTTTTTGCTGGGTGGGTGGCTTTATCTCTCAGCCTGGCTGAAACCACAGCCACTCCCTCGTGGAAGCAATGGTATCAGCAGGAGAAGACAGGGGTGGTGCTCAGAAGTCACCAGCTCGGCAACCTCACTAGGCAGGCACCCACAAACACTCAGATCTTCCTCCCAGGCAGGCCCCAGCCTTGGACAAATGTCTTTGAAGTTTTCGTGTTCATTGCTATTCCTCCCACTAAATCGTAGGAGGGATTTACGCCAATGAAATGAGGCAGGCGCACAAAACAGGCTTGAATAGGAATCTTCCATTTAAAAAGTATTGTATTCTAAGTCTGGAAAGAGAACCATTTGGAAATTCCACATCGCACTAGCTTAGAGACCCAGAGCAATTTCAACCTGAAAAACTCCTTCCCACCCACGTCACACCTCTTGCCTCTTACAACATCCCTGTAAAGAATAGTTATTGGGCAGGTATCAGTGCGCCCAACTGACAGATGTAAAAGTTCACCAACGAAAGACCACCAGGGGCACACTCATCACACTCAAGTTCAAGGCTTATTGACCTTACTGCAGCAAGAAAGACTCCACCCCAGAGAAAGCCTGGGGTATCGCAGTGTGAGATGTTAAGGGGGGCTTCTCAGGAGATTGGGTTTTGCTGGCTGAGACGGAGAAGGGGGGGCACGAGGGCAGTTCTGGCTTGGAGTCTGTCAAGCGGAGGGTGGGCAACTCAATGACCGGATGTTTTCATAGTTTAATAATCAGGTAGTTACTGTAAACTCCCGATTGCATGACCTAGTCAATAACGACGTAGCCGGCAGGAAGGGGAGGTGGGGCTAGTGCTGGTTTGGTACAGGGGCGGCCTTTGCTGCTGTGGGTTGGGAGAGGGGAGTGGTTAGTCACCTTCTTGGTTCCTCTTGTCTTGTTGCAGACATAGACCTAGAAGGTCCTGGCAGCACACTGTTTCTGTTTTGTGGCCATCGTCTGTGTTCAGTTGGGAACATCCTGGTGCGGCCGTCCACAGGGCTGGTTTTTGGTGCTGCTGTGTTTTGTTTCCATTTTCTCACACCCCAAGCACCTCGGGGAGTGTCTTCGAGGTCTCTCAGTTCCTCTGTGCCCGCTGCCTGGTCTTGGGGGGGCTGCCTTCACCTCCTGGGCCTCCGATTTCCCTTGAGTGGCATGCAGGGTCCCTTCTAGCGCTGAGACCCCGGGTGTCAGAGGGACTCGTTAAGAGGTCACCATGGTGCCCTCAGACCATCACTGGCTGCCTCATCTGAAGTCAGCTGTTTAAATGTTAACGGGAGAGAAAAATATGAAAGCCAAGTTCTATGCCCTTTAAACATGAGACATTGCCCACTGCCTTAACCCTAGGGCAACTCAATTGCCTTGAGCGATTCAAAGGCTCCCAAACATCAGGAGGACAAAGGCACAATTCTGTAAGAACAATCCAAGCAGTAAATGACCATCAGACCATTTCTTTCCCCATGCCAGTTTCCTCCAGGGCCAGACGCCCACGTGGGCTTGCCCGAAGGGCCAGGGGCGAGAGGAGCCTCCCAAGGTCCCGGGGATTCTCACTGATGCATATTTCTGGTGATGCTGGTGTCCCCCTCAGAGCCCACACGGAGATCTTGGCCTTCAGAGTATCCTACTGTGGGTGTCAGTGCCAGGGGAGCCTGGGACATACTCTGAGCCTCTCTGGGCCTGACCACTTCTAACCAAACGCTTACCCTCCCCACACCCACTATGAGTGATGGCCACACCCAGCAGGAAACCTGTGTGTGGACAAAGTTCTGGTTCCTCGTATCTCAGCTTCCTTCACAATACCTGGTTCCCAAAGTCAAGCTCGTAAACAAGGTACAAACACAAACCCAGGCAGCCTGGAGAAAGGAGAGGCCCCATGATGCCAAGACTGAAAATTCTGGGCCAACTGAAGATAATCCAGGATACTTTTAAAAAGCTAAAATGTTTTTATTCCCTCAAGAATCCTCTAGGTACAGCGTTGCTTTCACAGAGCTGGACTCTTCAAGGCTTCTCTGAGACTTGTTGACGCCAGGAGAACACCTGAGAACGCTCCTCTCATGAGACTCCCCCTGCAGCCTATAACACAGGTCTTGCTGTTTTTCCATGACTAGGTCCCTTTGGCATGTCCATGTCCATTCCCTGGCCAACCACCTTCATGCCACACAGAGGGAGGGGCTCCCACCCTTGAGATTCATGAAAAGGATGGGTGATGTTGAATCAAAAAGAGCTGGAGGTGGGGCGCCTGGGTGGCCCAGATGGTTAAGCGTCTGCCTTCGCCTCAGGTCATGATCTCCAGGTCCTGGGATCGAGCCCCATGTCAGGCTCCTTGCTCAGCGGGGAGTCCGCTTCTCCCTCTCCCTCTGCCTCTCCCCCTGCTTGTGCTCTCTCTCTTTCTCAAATGAATAAATAAAATCTTGGGGGGAAAAAAAAAAGGAAAGAAAGAGCTGGAGGAAGACTCATAAGGGAGGGTGGCCGTGAGCCTATGCTCTCCCCGCCCCGGGGAGACACACAAATGACCGACTCAAGCAGGGAAGTCCACACTGGATGGATGACATCTGGGATGTAGATTTACTCACAGATTCAGCCGCACACCAGCTCTCTGCCAGACCTGTGCCGGGACTCCAGCGAATTCAGTAGTCCTCCAGTGCACTCGCATGCTGGGGCTGCCCTAACAAAGGGCCCGAACAACAGAAATTTCTTTTCTCCCAGTTCTGGAGGTTAGAAGTCTAAGATCAAGGTGTTCGTAGAGTTCGGTTTCTTCTGAGGCGTCCCTCCTTGGTTTGTAGTTGGCCACTGTCCCCTCTTTATCTTCACATGGTGTCCCTCAGTGCGTGTCTGTCCTAATGTCCTTTTTTATAAATCATATGGGATTAGGGCCCATGCCAGTGACCTCATTTAACCCTCATCACCTCTTTGAAGACCCTATCTCCAAAGACGGCCACATTCAGACATTCCGAGGGGTCGGACTTCAACATACGAATGTGGGGAGGGGTGGGGGACACAACCGACACCTAAATATCCAGCAAACACTTTCAAGACTCTGCTCTGACCCGGGTCCCGGACCCTGTACTGGGGACACTATGGATATATCATTGTTCTGTTTGAGCTTCGGCAGCAACCCTAAGGGGCTTCAGGGTTAGGAAAAGAGCTTTATAAATATACATGAGACTGAAAAGTGAGTAGTAAGTCGGCGCGCTCTAAATCAGGCCCAAACAGGGGAGCCTTTGCTGGGGGGGTGGGGGGGATGCAGGAAGTCATGGCCCAGCTGAGAGGCCCAGGAACCAGCTGGCAGCTGGTGGGGGGAGGGGGCTCAGCCTCTTTCAAGAGCATGATTAAGACTTTCTGGCAACACGAGCAATAACTGGCAGGAAACCAAGAAGGAGCCATTTATCTGGCTCATATTGCGGGTAAGTGATAAAACTTACCCTCTGGCGAGGTGCCTGAAAGACCAATCATCTTTGCTGGAGTGTGCTCAGCGTGAGCCCATACAATGGCTCTCTCTAGCTTTGAGAGGCCATTTTCCCACACAAGCTGTCTTCAGCCAGGCTGTTTCCTAGACTCGCCCGGGGCCTCGGCCAAGGAGAAAGGGCCCAGGGTCAGCTGCCATTTTGTCCAGAGTGCCTGCCTCCCTCGTCCTCACCCCCTGCAGACCCAAAAGGAAAACTGGAGGGTCGGCCACTGGGGACAAGGCAGGCCTGGGAAGATAAACCCTGGGGCCTCCTCCTCACAGCAGGGCACTTGGCCCCTGGCACAGGCAGGAAATCACCCATCCGCTCCTGAGAGAGACTCTGGGTGACAAAAGAGAACTGGATTTGGAGTCTGAAAGCCTGGGTCTCAGTCCCTGCTAGATCACTTACCAGCGGGCGGCCTTGGACACATCACCGTGGTCTCTAGGCCTCTGCTCGAGAGCGAGGGTGATGATTACAGACTTCACAAGGCTGTTGGGAGGATGGACTGTGATCCCAGAGGGGAAGCACTTCGCGACTGTGTACTGCGAGCCATAAACAAACATTTGTGAGCATCTACTGTTTAATAAGTTATCCCACCATGGTAATGCTCACCTGATGCATGCACTATCCCCAACGTTTTCCCCACTTTTTAGTACAGAAGTGTTCAAGTTTAGAAAAAGTTGAAAGGATAGTACAATGAGTTACCGTATTCCATCTGGATGGGTTCAATAACTGTTAACATCTCTCTCTATATATATATATGTGCGTGTGTATTTATATGTGTGTGTGTGCATTACAGAGCTACTTAATTCCCTCTCTCTCTCTCTCTCATATATGAATATATGTATCTCACTCCTCTCTCTCTTTCTCTCATATATGTATGAGCCCACTGTCCCGTGTCATTTGTGGACCTCTCACCCATGGCTCTTGGCTCATCGCTCTTTGATTACCTGCCAGCACATCTCTCTTTCCAATAGATTCTGAGCCCCTCAAGGGCAGGAGCGAGTCTTCATCCCCACTGTATTCCCAGGACCCACACAGGCCTGGCATGGAGGAGGCTCATGGCAAATGACCACTGAGTGTATGCCCCCTCATCAAAGGGCTGGGTAACTTACGTTTGTTTTCAGTAAATGAGTTTTAAGTCATTTCATTTAGCAAGTTCCACACCCCTGCTGGCGATCATGGAAAACATCCCAGAGGTACAGGAAAACCACCTCAGTTCCTGCCCTCCTTCCCCATCTGAACACCCAGGGACTCTGAAGTCACCTAGGGCTCTTCATTGGAGTCTGCCATCTGCATCTGTGACAGAGCTATCGATTGGCAAGGAAGGAACAATCCCCAGACCACAGTCTGCTCTGGGCCACGGGGGCACATGGAACCTGGCTCTGCTCCCATTATGGATCTTACAGAAGTGATTCGAAGTCCTTTGGGTTTCCACGGAACCAGGAAACCACTTCCAGACCAGCAAGAGTGGGAAGAGGGCATGCATGGCACGTGTGTGTGGTCTTCTTGCCTATGAATTTCTCACAGTGCTCGCTCCCTTCATAGGAATTCTTAGGCTTCCCCCAGCTTCAGAGGTTGCTTTCTAAAGCAAAGCTTCTCAAACTTTAATGTGCACACGAATCATCTGGGGAGCTTACGAAAATGAATGTTCTGTTTCAGTACATCTGGGATGGACTCCAAGATCTTGCATTTCTAATAAGCATCCAGGTCATGCCAGTGCAGCTGGTCCCCAAACCACACTTTGAGAAGCCAAGTTTTAAAGAACACAAAATAGCTCCTCCTTTACTCAGTGATTTTGCATTTAGCACCTACTGCTAGGTAGAAGGCAGTGTGCTAGCCCTGGAGGAACAAGGAAATGGGAAGAAATATAAAGACAAAGAAGACATAATTCTTTGCCTCAGGTCAGCCAGATACGCCTAATGACTAAGTCTAGCATTTTGCTTAGGTTGGCTTAATTCTATGACAACCTATAACCCTATGAAGTGTAGATTATTATTCTTGGTTCACATCTAAGGAAACTGGGGCGCGTACAGCCTAGTTGTTTTGTCTAAATGAGGAAAAGTGTGCAAGGAGATTTGAACTGTGGTCTACTTGACTCCAAGGCCCGTGTCTTTCCCCCATGCACCTCTCTGACACCTGGTCTTGCACTTTTCATCGAATCCTCGGTTTTGAGTGTGGAAGGGCAGGGAGAGCCCTGGAAGCAGACTGGCAGTAGCCCTGGGGGGAGGAGGTGGGGCAGTAGGAGTGGAAGGGGGGTACGGATTCTGGACCCTAGCAGCTTGCTCACGGGTCTTCTACCTATTTCAGGTAATATGTTGTCCCAGTGTGGTGGATCAAACACTGCCCACACTGGCCTACTTCGGCCACAATTATGGCCTGAACTTTGACACCAAATGACTGTGTGACTTTGGATAAATCACTGCCCTCACCTCGACTCAGAGTTGGGTGCTCTGTACACTCTTTCCTCTCTGACAAAAGGTCTTCCAGTTTCCCTTTTTGTTATGTCTGCACTCAGGGTCCCCCAGACCAAACTTGTTAGCTCAGGACTAGGAGTTTCTGGAACTCACCCTGCTAGTCTACTTCCTCTTTTCCTTCCTAACTTCACGGGTGTCACCGGATTCGTACCCGACCACAGACCCTGTGCTCAGGGCTGGGGGTGCGAAGGCAATAAGATGCACTCCCTCAGGGCGCCTGGGTGGCTCAGTCATTAAGTGTCTGCCTTCAGCTCAGGTCATGATCCCAGGGTCCTGGGATCGAGCCCCACTTTGGGCTCCCTGCTCGGTGGGGAGTCTGCTTCTCCCTCTTTCTCTGTCCCTCCCCCTGCTCATGCTCTCTCTCTCTCTCTTTCTCTCTCAAATAAATAAATAAAATCTTGGGGGAAGAAAAGATGCATTCCCTCCCCCAAGGAGGAGACCCAAATTAGACCGTAGGTATGGAGCAGAAGGGCCCCAGCTCAGGTCCCAGGAACACGGCACAGAGCACCTAACTCAGCACAGGCAGGGGCAGGCAGGGTGGGATGGCAGCTTCCCTGTGGGAAGCACACAGAGCTTCCCTGGAATAGTCCACTTTATCCCCCAGCAACCCTATGAGCTGAGTGCTATTATTGTCCCCATTTTAGAGACGAGGAAACAGAGGCTTATAGAAGTCAAGTGACTGGCCCAAAGTCACACAGTTGTGGGGATTAAGTGAGTTAATGTGCACAAAAGGAATTAGCAGAGCTTCAGGCAAGTAGTAGATGAATGGTAACTCCAAAGCCTTATTTAAATGATACAACAAATGGACAAGTTATAGGGGAAGGTCTTCCCTTGAGGACAAGGGAAGAAATATAAAGACAAAGAAGACATAATTCTTAATTAAGACCAGGCTTGGGATTGGCCATGCATGAGGAAAAAACGGCTAAGGAGACAAACAAAAGAACCCTCGAGAAAGGGCCTGGTAGGCTCCAAAGTGCTCCAATGCACACATGGTGGGGGCAGGAAGGTGTCCGCGGGGGTGGCAGCCATTAGTCACGCTGGGGGAGACTGTGGCACCAGAAGCAGCCCCTGGGCCCTTTGTCCTTCCTAGATGGCTCCTCACCCCAGGCTCAGCTGCTCCATGTTTCAGCCGCCACGCTCCCCATCTGGGTAATGGAGTGTTATGAAGCATGTTGGAGGCCATCAATTAGTGCTTAACTGCGTGTTCATTGGATTGTATTTCCAGGGATGCTCCACTCAGATCCACAGCAGAGGTAAATCTTGCTCCTTCTCATTCGACGGCTTGGAATTAAAATGCTGCCCGACATCCTTTCCCAAAGAAATTGAGATTTATGGGTCACTGTCAATATCAGCACATGTTGGCCATTATTTGTATGTCTCCTCGCTCCTCGGGACTGATTGCTATTTACTCTGAAAGATAGATGTGGGTTTATAATCCATAAGGGTTGCTGGGAAGAATAGGTTTTAAAGTACATTTGTTTCTTCCCTTGGAGACTTTTTCATTCCACTTCCTTCCTTCCATGTAAGCCCCACACTGCCCACACCCCTTGGATACTCTGATGTATCTGAGGCTCTGGAACAGAGACACGAAGAACCAGTCCGTCCTCAGCTTAGGTACCACTGTGACAACACACACAGACTTAGCACCTTTGTAGCAAAATTGCCTTCCTTATGGGCTGACACCGCTAATATGTGATCTGGGGCCAGGGTGGAGACCACCAAGGAGCTTGCTTGAGGAGCAGTAGGTGGACCCCTCTTTAACACGTGTGGCCTTCTGTGTTGCTGGGTGGGCTGTGGAAACTGAGGCAGGAACTGACTCACTTAGGTTGTGGTTCTGACAGTGATTCTCAAACTCGAGTCTGCATCCAAATTGCCAGAAGAGTTTGTTAAAACAGATTTCTGGGCTTCTTTCCAGACCTCCTGATTCAGCAGGCCTATGGCGGAGCCCGGGAATTTGCATTTCTAATGAGGTCCCAGGTGATGAGGCTGGTCCTGGGCCCCCTGCAGCACTGCCTTAGAACAAGAGTGTGAAGTATTTCAGGCCAGGAGTGGGAGAGAGGGGCTTGCTGGCACTGTTTGGCACTCTGGGTAAAGAATAGCAACAGCTAAAGAGGAATTTTTAACGTTTTGCTGGGCAATGTGTGATTTCAGTCCTTTTCTATGAAATCTTCAGTTAATAAGCTGTAAATTTGAAACTATTCTGGAAATGCACTGAAGTGCTAATGAGTCTGGGATCACCCAGGCCACCCATGGTGGTCTGTTCTACCTAGATTACTAAGAAGGTCGTGGTCTGCCTACTGGGATGTTCCGATAACTTTATTGGGTGACATTTGTGAGGAGATCCCTGGTGTTAATACCAGAGCCCTCAGTGCCAGTTCCCACAAAATAATCCCTAAGAGAATTTTCCTGCAATAGTCTGATCATTGGCAGGTGAAAGTGGGCCCAGGGCAACGAAGGTGCACAGTCTAAAGACTCCGAGAGTTCCTTGTTGAACACTAGAAGTTTGTTGGAAGTACATGATAGCTTTTGCTGTGCATCAGGGGTCTTACCTTGTAAGTCGTAAGGCAGGAATTGTCCCAGGAAATGTGCTAGGAAGAGTCATTATGTACCTAAGCTAGGCAGACCCAAGCCCTCTCCGTCAAAGTCCCGTGGGCTGGGCAGGTCATCACTTGGGACTCATTAGTTGGAGGTGGGCATCCCTGGAGCAACCAGAGAGCCTACTCTCACAGGACTGGGAGGCTGGTACTAAAGCAGGGGGTGCGGTGGGGATGGAAGAAAATCAACATATTTGAAGATGTGGAAAAGGTGGGCAAGAATATCCCATGATTGCATTAGTTGGGACTTCGGGTCACACGGACAGAAATCCAACTCAAATTAACTTAAGGAAAAAGGAGGATTTATTTACTCCTATAACAGGATGTCCGAAATATAGGCTTCAGGTACTGCTGGATTCAAGCCCGAATAAAGTCACCACGTCTCTCAGTTCTCTTTCTTCCTGCTCCCGTTCCTCCGCTACTCTCTGTCTCTTTCTTCCTCTATCTCCCTCCCTCTCTGATGGTACTTAGGAGGCCCACGTTTCTTTGGTCCTTAGAGCTTAAAATTCCAGACAGATCATGATATTTTATCACATACCTCTGGTAAACATTCCAGGAAGAACTCTGCTTGGCCAGGTGCTCACCCTTAAAGAGATGACTATGGCCAGAAGGATGGGACCTCCAATGACCCCTCCTTGCGTAGAATCAGCTGTACCCACACCTGACTGAGCCTAACCCACAGGGAAAGGGCCCTTTCTCTGAAGGGGAGATTACAGCCAGACCAGAGAGGACAGGTCCCTGCTTACACACCTTCACGAGGCACATCGGGCCCCTGCTCAAAGATTTGCCATAGCAGCCCATTCACCTGGGGAGAGCTGGCCTCAAGAGCATGGGGGTGGGGGGGAGCCCCCGTGACCTTGCAGACTCTGTTGTTTGTAAGGCAATGGACTTGCAGTTGGTTCTTTAACACAGAGAAGCGCCAGTGAGAGTTTCGAGCGCCGTTCCCTCCAGGGAAAGTAGTGAAATAAATAATATTGATCGATAAATTTTTTTCTCAAGTCTGAGAACCACTGCTCCATACATATATATTTGATTCAATTTAAGTTCAAAGGGACTGCCTACTATAAAAACTAAGACATTACGGGTTTATTGATCAGTCTGAATTTAGAGGGTTATGAACCTGAAACTGTTTTATAGCTCTCCCAGCCCTGACGTCGACCACGTATTTATCAAGTCATACTTTTCCATCCCTTAATAGCATCTTGGGCAGATTTCTTTTTTTTTTTTAAGCTTTTATTTATTTATTTGGCAGAGAGAATCACAGCGAGAGAGGGCATGAGCAGCGGGAGGGACGGAAGGAGAGGGAGAAGCATGTTCCCGGCCGAGCAGGGAGCCCGATGCGGGACTCGATCCCAGGACCCTGGGACCATGACCTGAGCCACAGGCAGACGCTTAACGACTGAGCCACCCAGGCGCCCCTTGGGCAGATTTCTTAACTTTTGGTCAGTTCTATTGTTCAAATTTAGTCTAATTTATTACGACTTAATTCTAAAGCCTCAGTCTCACGTCCATTTGACAGTCTTCCTTTTCTGCTCATGAGCTAGATTCCAGGAGGAGATGTTTTCTGAAGTGGGGAGGAGACATCTCTACTCTTTGACTCCTCTTCCCACTGGGGCACTGTGGGGTGGGATGGGAGAGCAGGCCTGGTTCTGGAATTACTCTCTGGGGTAGCTGGTAGTGGAGCACAGGTGGGGGACACAGAGATTCTAACTGTTTGTGCTCTGTCTGGTCTCCGCTTACTCTGGGCCCATCTGCTGCCGGTGGTCTTAGCTCCAGGATGGTCCTGTGAGGATGGGTGCATGGCTTTCTGAGGGTCCTGTCAGTGTGAACCCAGCCCATCTGTCATGGAGAAGGACAGCTGTGGCCCCCTTTGTGAGTTACTTTCCCACCTTCTCCTACCTCCCTCTCCCACTTACCTCCTCCGTGTGGCCAGAGGAGTGAGGGGAATGGTAACCGGGTCTGTTTCCTTGGGAACCTGGCCCCAGTGGCTGACAAGCGTCTTTAAAGAATATGGGTTACCAAACACTGGGTGTTTCCAACAGAGGTTCTGCTGCCAGTCCTGTTCACGGTCCCCTTACGCTTACTATTTGCGGCACGTTTTCACATATATTGTCTCAGTTGACCTCACAATAATCCTGTGAGACATCTAACCCGCAGGGAAACAGGCTCAAGCCCAAGGTCACATAGTACGGTGGCGATGGTGGGATAGGATCTCAGCGCTGCAGCCCCTGGGCCCCTGCCCTCTCCCTGTAATTCCATGCAGATGGCTCAGCATCCCTTGTCTTGTGGCTCTTGCAAACTTAAAGCAACTAGCCAGAAAAACAGCTTGCTTCCCAAGGCCACAGAGCAGCTGACAGTGGAAGGTCTAAGGCATGGGATTTCCTCAGAGAAAACACCAATTGGTTCAGATCATGGGTCCTGCCTTATTTCCCTAGGCCAGGGCCACATGACTCCAGGGAACCTTGAGTTGGCTTCCGTCAGCCAGCTACTCCTGCCTTCCTGGGGTGGGAGAAGGGGTGGGGAAGGCTGATAAGTTCGTACTTCCAAAGCAGAAAACGGGGCATAAGCTGACAGGGCTGACTGGCCAGACCCTGTGCTCTATTCCCATAGACTACCCACCCAGGTCACACAGGGTCAGGGAACCATCTGTGCCTTCTGGATGGCTCTGTCCGGAATGACTCATTTCCGCACATGGTGGGTAGAGGTTCATGGTTATACTCCCTGTAGTGGCCACAGTACATGGCCACTAATTTTCTAATCAACAGATGGGGATGGAGCCCCTGCTATACACAAAAGGCTCCTTTCTTCACGTTTAAGTAAAGACTTAAGACAAACATGAGACCCTCGCATGCCCCTGTCCTGAGCAGAGGTTTCCCCAAGGCTAGGGTGCAGTGAGGCGCCACCCAGATGGGCTGGGATCATATTTCCCCACCGAAGATCAAAGGCTTCACCCTTGACAGAGCCAGTTGTTACATTTTCAAAAATTTTGTGAGCTGATTTTTAAGCACAGCCATTATTTTAAAATTAAATTATAAAAACTTACAATTAAGTAAATGATGTTTAAAAACAACAGTAGTGGGGTGCCTGGGTGGCTCAGTTAGTTAGGCATCTAACTCTTGATTTTGGCTCAGGTCATGATCTCAGAGTCTGTGTCGGGCTTCACGCTCAGTGGGGTGTCTGCTTGAGATTCTCTCTCTCCCTCTGTCTCTGTCCTTCCTCCCCTCTCAAATAAATAAATCTTTCAAAAAAAAAAACAGTAGTAAATACTCAAAACTCCTCTGTTCCTATTTATCTTACTCCATTTTACTATTATCTCTGTCCTTAAGGTTATTGACATTTATTGACATTTTTGATAGAAATACTATATAATGATGTATTAAAGTGCATGTCTTTCCAACTCCCTGTTAGCAACATCACTGATAGTAAATATTTTTCCCTTTGTAGGTCATATCGTCAACTACACAACTTTGCCATTATAACACAAAGGCAGCTACAAATAGTAGATAAATGAATGGACATGGCCATGTTCCAATAAAACTTTGTTTACAAAAGTAGGTGGTAGACTAGATGTGGCAGGCCATAAATTGCCAGCCCCTGGTTTGGCCTTAAGAAAACCATGGAGAAAATGTTAGTAATGAAGATTAAACATATAAGTGTACTGTGTCTCTAGTTATTCCAATGGTAAATAAGACAAAAATGGAGGTAATATTCTTTCAGAATTCAAAAATAATTACCTGACAGAGCAAAGAAGTAGTTCATGTCACTGTTGAATGTTTGAAGTTCACAGTACACATCTTCATTGTTTCATTGTTGATTTCCTCATGAATGTAAATGAAAACACCAACCATGGTTTGGCTAATGATAAAAAGTTCAGCAAAAATGATTGAGAGCATTCTGTGAGAATCAACTGGCTATGTGGAGTTTACAGTAAAGTGTATTGGATATTTTATTATTTGTAAATTGTATAATACATGTCCTTGCTATCAAGTCTATATATATTTCCCCCCAGGGAGCCAGTTGTTAAATATTCCCATCACACTGCTGCCTGAGGGACATCTACATAAAGAGAGACCTAACTGTCCAGAGCAGCACACATTGAAGACAAGACCAAAGGCACTGTCCAGAGTCCAGGGAAGGGGAGGGATGTTAGGGATGGAGGGATGATCAGGAGGGTCCTCCACGGTGGCCTGGAAGGCTTTGTGGATGATCTAGGGCCCTAAAGAATCATAAGACTAAAAACGAATGGCGAATGGCTGCACTTCGTGCAGGTAAACAGCCCGAGCAAGGAGCGGAGGTTAAAATGCCCTGACTTGGATGGGGCTACCAAAGAGGAGTGTCAGCCCTGGGAAGCAGTGGAATGACGTGGGGGCTGGAGACGGTTCATGACATGGGAACATGCTATAAGATTGAATCCAAAAAAGCCAGTTACAAAACAGATACATTCATGTTAAGAAGAAAAAAAATACATTAGAAGAAAATGCACTTAAACGTGAATAGCTCTGGGTGATCAGATTATAACCCATTCTGGTTTTTGTGCTTCTTAATACTTTTCGGTACCTTCCTCTTATTCCGAAGTGGTGTGTATTGCTTTGATAATCATGAAAAAAGAAGTTTTTCCTGTATGGGGGGCAAAAAGCAGGCAGCCCCAGAGCACGAGACCATGGCTGAAGCCATAGCCAGGGACAGGGCACATCCGGCCTGATGTAGTCCAGAGGCTCCTGAAGGCAGGTGCAGAGGAGGGGTATAGTGGAGACTAGGGGGTGCCCCCCCTCCTGAGAGGATTGCAGGAGCACATGGGTGCCCACCACTGATGCCCCCACCCCTGAGGACCCGCAGTAGCCCTGTCCACAGTGGGGCTCTGGCCCACCCCTTAACCCCCCGGAGGTGTCTTCCGTCTCTCTTCTCTCCCCAAGGTACTAGTTTGCAAATGTTCCCCTCCCCATTCCCAAAGGCAGAACAAAATGGGAACAAGAGATGCTCTTTCTTTCCAGGGCTCCATCATTGATATTTTCCCAACTGAAGAAGTATGTATTTTTTCTTAAGTGCACCTGATTCATAGAATTGGAAAATTGGAAGGGATCGTAGAGAACATCTCGTCCAACTCATTTCTTTTGCTAATAAGGAAATAGAAACTAAGAAGGTCAAGTGGCATACCCAAGGGTGCAGAGCAAGGTGGAAACTAGTCTCCAGCAGAGATAACATCCAGGGCCCGGCACCTTTTTTCTCAGCATCCAAGCCTGTCAAATGAGCCCCGGAGGCCACTGCCAGGTAGTGTGAGCTGAGCAACCCTGGGCTTCAGAGCATGGAAGATCCTAATTCTTCCTCAAGCTTACCCATGGAAAGCAAGATTACCTACAAAGCCCCCAGCGGGTTAGATGTCACAGCTGAGCTTTTCCCCGCTCCCCAGACCACACACCCGGTGTAGCTCCCTCAGAGCATCAGACCCTCCTCCTCTCCACCCATGGTGGATGAGACCCTCAAAGCTGTCTTCTTCTTAGTCTTTCGATGATGAAGGTCATGTCATTTTGGGATCAGTCCCCTTCATGGTTAATATCTTTACTGGCCAAGCCAACCAGGTAATCCCATTTGGTAATCAAAAGGGCAGAAAAACACTGGCTTGTCATTTTCTCTATATAAAATTGACCAAAGTGGATATAAGGCAAGGATTTTCACCTTGCGCTTATATACCTAGCAGCCTCTGCCACTCACACAATTCCTTTTCCTCTTCCTCCTGGACCAAAACCCGCGTCTTCATCCGGCCACGGTTGCTGGCTCCTTGGGTATGCTCCACACGTCCCTCTGTGTTGTATATGCCATGTTGTTAGTCTTAAATGATATGCTCCTGGAGTGCAGGGGACATACCGGTTTATGCTTTTTCTGATCAGGAGCATCTGAAGCTAGAGGATTAAGAAATACATTTTCATGAGCTGAATAATAACAAAATTCAAATGGCAAAAGTCCTTGTGGTCCCCAGTAGCTGGACAGCTTAAAAAAAAAAAATAAGTACCTATTTTAGTTTTTTACTCCTACAGAGACAGGGAAAATTCCAGAGAAAAATTTGTGCCCATATATCTTGTGCCCTGCTTCTTCAAAGGAGAATAAAATTTTAAATGAGGTCATCAGGAAGAGCTCACTAAATGTGAAGCTTACAAACTGACCTTTGAAGTCGGGGTGTGGACTTCCCCCAGCAAGGTTGGCATATACACTGGTTGGAATCGCTGAACCTCCCCACCATATCCCTCTACCTCATGCAATGAAAGCATAACCCAGGCAGATTAAAACAAATAACTCAGTTTGTTTTTTGTACTGGTGTGCATGCTTTTGTTGCCATTTACAGCAGGAGGATCATCCCCATCCCTGGCTCTTCCCGCCAAGTCAAAACACCTGAGACAACAGTGTCTTTTGAGGCTTTCCCATCTCTCAGTCCTCTGTCTTGGATACTTTCAGCTCTTAGACCAGCTTTCTGCCAGAGCCGAATACTACTCTTGGTTCCTTTCTCCATGAGGAAAGCTCAGAAAGCAAAGAACTCCATTCTGATGCTCTTTCCAGTAGAATCTGGGTCATCCTTATGCCCTGGGAATTACACACCCAGTACCACCCGTCTCTGTCCCTTGTCCTTGACTCCAGTGTCCCAGGAGAATGGGGACTCTGGGGGTTACAGAACCTTTTGTAAAGGCCCCTTGCCAACTATCTCTCTGGTCTTTAGGAGATAGTTTAGTTGTACATTAGGTCGACCCCAATAACACCAGTGAGGTCCTTATAACTGTGGCTTTATTATTTTTCTTTTTGTTTTTAAGGGTTTTTTTAAGATTTTATTTAAAATCTTTAGATTAAAATCTTAAGATTTTAAATAAAAGGTTTTATTTTAAATAAAATCTTTAAAAAGATTTTAAAAGAGAGGATGCACACGTGTGCACAAGCCCGGGGAGTGGCAGGCAGAGGGAGAGGGAGAAGCTCCCCTCCCGCTAAGCAGGGGAGCCTGACACGGGACTTGATCCCAAGACCCTAGAATCATGACCTGAGCCTAAGGCAGATGCTTAACCAACTGAGCCTCCCAGGCGCCCTTATGGCTTTCTTATTTTTCTAAGGAATATTTAAGAGAAAAGTTTACTACATCATAGAATGGTGAGAAGGCCGTCAATCTCCCTTTGGTGACGGACGTAATACATTCTAGGAGGGAGGGGTGGAGGACTCACTTCAGATTTTTTAGGTGAGTTAGGTATCTTCAGGTTCTGCTGGGACAACGCCAGCTTTTGGTCATTGAAAGCCAGCAGCCTAGTGGACATTAGGCAGGGCTGGCCTCTCTCAGCCCAAGGAGACTGCTTTGAATTCTAGTCAAAAAAAAAAAAAAATCTAGTGGCCCTAGTGGTTACCTTTCCCAGCAAGCAGGAGGTGCCTCAGAAAGTGTCTTCTTAGAGATCCTGCTTTGGATAGTGCTCCCTGAGGGGCAAATATTTGCTGGTGAGGTTGGATTTTAGTCCTTGGCTTAAGTTTGAGTGGGACCATCTTTGAAGCACTGGCTTCATTGTTTTGTTTTCCTTCTGGGATCCTTTTTAGAGAGTTAACAATAAATCCATGCGTACATAAATCAAAGCCAAAATGACATAAAAAGTCCCAGGCTTTGTCCAGGTTTTCCGGAAAGCAGCGGTTTCTGGAGGAAGTTGCACCCACTCCTAAGAACAGAGAAAATAAATAAGATGAGAGCCCACCAGCAAACAGGTATTTTGTATTCCCTCTAAGGAGATGTCTACATTTACGGGAAAGCAAATAAACATTCCCCTGAATTGGGCTTGGCCCATAATGAAGTAGAAAGCAGCCCTGGGCTCTGCACAGAGTCCTGGCTGCATTTGCCACTGTCCCAGGAAGGAACAGGAGAGCGCACACCCCCTTCCCAAGGACGCCTGGACTAGAACAGATATTGGGTCCCTTTGCTCTTCAGAGAGGGACCAAGTTATCTTACAGCCTCCCGGGCCCTGTGCATGCAGCCCGGCTTCCTCCTTGGCACGAAGACCCTGGGCGGCCCTGGTCAAGGCCCTTGGGTTCCTCTGATATCAGAGCAACAGTGAGATGTGGGGACAACTGGCTGCACTTGACAAGAGCGGGCCCCTCCCACTTGCCGAGGAAGGGAGAACCATTCTCGGGACTCATCCCGAAGGCCAGGTGGCGAGGGTCTCGGTCTCTCTGCCTCCAAGCCCGAGGGTGGATGCATGAGTGCGGCCCTGTGGGGGTCTGCTCTGGATGTCCTTTCAACTGCCTGTGAGCCCCACTCAAGCCCACTCCAGAATACCCGAAGCCCCTCAGCTCCCGGAGCCTTGGCCTCCGACCGCTCTGGCTTCTGTCTTTAAGGACATTTAAAACATAGCTCTGAAATGAGGCTTGGGCCTTTTCCTGGAGTTCTAACTCTGTGTATGAAGCAGTGAAGGAGGGGCTTTGGGGAAGTCAGGGGTGCAGAAGAGCTCGTGGGGCAGCGGGTGGTGCTGAGCTAACAGGGCGACAGGGGCGTGGAAAGTGGAAAGGGAAGGAAGGCACCGGAGAGGAGGCAGCATGTGCATACAGTCCTGGTGGGCTCTTGGGGCCAGGGACCACCCACCCAGCTGGAGAGAAGGGGCTTCAATGCTCTAGAGCCGCGTCCTGTGTGCCAGACGCACTACCAGCCCTTCACTTAGGTTATAATCCGCACTCCATTCTTGTTTCCACCCTGCAGGGAGCTCTTCCAACATCTCTTTCAATGCCTGGGGCGTTCAGGCTCTGGATGGTTCCCTTGCTTGTTCAAGGACGCTTAGCTAGGAAGGGGCTGGGCTGGGCTGCCTTAGGAATATGGCCTGCTCACTTAGCCTCTTTGGCCCATGGTGTTCTCAACCGTAAGGGGACAATGGTCACACTGGTACTTCTCCAACACAGGGCACATCGAGGCCTTTCAGCAGAGAAGTGGCTGGAACATGACACTAAGGAGGCTCAGTGTGGGGCTGGTCCACAGGCTGGTTGCAGGAGAGGAAAGCAAGCCAACAAGACTGGCTTCCTAGACACATGGAAACGCAGAGGTGAGGGGGGTGGAGCAGCGCTCAGGTGCAGAGGCTCAGGTGGTCACTGCTGCAAGAGAGTCAAAGCAAGACACGAGAAACACTTCAAAGGAAAAACTAAGAGCATTTGGAGATTGACTGAATAACCACAGTGACAAAAGCCAACACTTACTGAGGGTTATGCCAGTTGTCCCAACAAGCGCTCAACTACCCATCTTCCCCGCAGCGGGGCTGGAATCTGAACTCAGATGCTCTCAGTCCAGAGCCTGTGTTCTTCGTCTCCACGGAGTCCTGCCTCCTCACCAGGTGCCGAAGGAAATCTTCTACTCGAATTGACTCCTCCTCCTCTGGTTAAAATTCCGTCAAATTCCAGATTTCAGCTCCACCCGAGAACTCCCACCCATCTACGCCTACTTCCCACTGTTTTCCCTGCAGTGTGGGCCTGCTCCTGAAAGTTCTGCTCCCGAGTCCCCACTCCTATCCATCCAGCGTCCACACCTCATCATCCAAGCCGGACACCGAGTGTCATCCCTCTGCCCCTGGAGTTAGGCCCCCTCCCTCTTTGCTTCCATCACCTCTACCTGCTTCTGGCATGTATCACACTGTAGTCATATTTTTTGTCTGCTTGTTCATATTTCAACCTCCCCTATAGGATTGTGAGCCCTTGGGACCGAGGCCCAGCCTGTGTATAGTGTGTGGCATATAGTGGGTGCTAGGCAGATGCTGATGAGTGACTTAACATGACTGATTGATTAACTGGTTTAATTAATTACTTGACACCTGGGTCCAGGACAGGGGTCCTTCTGGCTCCGACCCCACCCTATTCCACTAAAGAGGCTCACATTTAGTATTTATCGTAAAAGCTTTCTGCATCCTCCTTGAAAAGCTGAAAGCTGGTACCAGTGGTCCCCTTTTTGCCTTGTCTATGATCTGTCAGTTTAGACACACACACAACTCATACACGTGAATGTGTGCACACATGCACACACGCCCACATAAACTTCTTCCCTGGCTGCGCCCCAGACCAAAGCCAAGGAAATGAATGCCCCTTCCCTGCCCGGTTCTAGACATCCAGACAGATTAGTTCTAAGCACAAGAGGCGAGACCCTCCCTGGGCAGGGCAGGAGATGGATGGGCCCGCTGACTGACGCCAGCACCCGGGACGGGACGTAAGTCTCGGTGGGTCAGGGTCATTGCCAAGTTGGTTTTCTCACCTGCACCACTGCTCTCGGCTTCCCTCTTCTAGGTGGGAGGGGCCCAGCCCTGGCTCAGAGGCATTCTCCACGCCCCCTCCACCCCCAGGCAGTGCTGAAGGGAAACTGCGAGCTGAACCCTGGCCTCTGCAGGCCCAGGCAGAGGGAGCAGTCCCGCAGAACCCCCTCCAGGACACCCCAGCTCTGCTCCCCCGCCGGGCCCTGCCTGCCAAGACAGGTCAGTGGCGTTATTCTTGGTCCTCATTAGCACTTGCACAAGTTCTGGAATGAATCCTGTCTTCCTAAGTGGCCCCAGAATGCTGCCGCCTCAGCCTTGCTTTTGAAGTCATTGTGGGAGAGTCCAGGAAGTGGGTCCACTCTTGCCTCCCAGCGGTGGGGACCCACCAGAGCCGCACGGCTGTAGAGAGTGGAAGCCAGGGGCCAGTCCCCCAGTGATGGACGACACACTGCAGCAGGGGCCTCCTGGCTGGATGACCATGCTCGGGTCTCCTGTGGACCCTTTGCTCCTGGGTCCTGACAACAGCCACTAGCGCGGCTGGGGCCTCGCAGTCTTTCCAGTCTCGGTGCGCTCTGTGACCTCCGGGAAGGGGCTCAGCCCCCCAACATTTGTCGTTAGTACCTGTCCTGCCCCCTCCAAGGAGAGAACTGTGATCGCCTAGGGGAGCGCACTCTGAAGTGTAAAGAAGCATGTCAACGTGACTCTGTGGGCCACGGGAAACTCTCTGGCTCTCACTACTCTCCAGCAGGTAGTTTGGAGGGAGGGACATAAGACCCTAACCCCGCACAGCTGATTGTCGGTACCAAATTGCTGGTTCCTCCCTGCTGCCCGAAAGTGGCTTTAACCATGGAAGACAAAGAGCAAAGGACAGACTCCTGGGCTGAGGTTCCCCCTGGGCCCTGAGCAGGTGCCACCACTGAGTCATCCCACACAGGCACTTAGGGGACGAAGGGTAGGAAAGAAGGGGTTCCAAGTGTCTTGGGCTAGCAACTCCTCACAAGCAAAACAAATGGAGCCGGCTGTTGGGTGGGGGCTAGAGCAGCACCCAAGACCAGCAACCAGGGAGACTCCTTGTCTTTTTACTGTATCTGGTCAGGCCCTGTGCCAAACTATCCTGTATGTCCGAGAGACAAGAGGAAAGTAATCAGTTTCTAGCCCAGTGACAGCATGGTAGGAACTGGCCCAGAAACATCAGCCCTCAGCCCCACCACGCCCCTCTCCATCTTTGCTTAGTACAATCACACACACACACACACACACACACACACACACACACACACACACACACACACACACACACAGGCAATGTCCCAGCCGCCTGACCTCTGTCCCAGCATCCTTTACCTTTTCTCTCCAGGTTGCTTAGAGGCTGTTTTGCCTCAGGGCCTGCAATGGCCCATCCTGCGGGGGGAGGGGGGGGTGGGTGTCAGATTCCCCACCCCCACCCCCAGCCTCATTATACTCTTTCACCTGAGGATGAGTTGTTTTAAGATTTTATTTATTTATCGGGGGTGGGGGAGAGAAAGAGCAGGCGGAGGGAGAAGCAGGCTTCCCGCTGAGCAGGGAGACGGATGCGGGGCTCGATCCCAGGACCCTGGGATCATGACCTGAGCCAAAGGCAGACGCTTAACTGACTGAGCCACCCAGGCACCCCCTGAGGATGAGTTTAAACCCACCCACCAACCAACCAACACCAACCCTTTCCTGCCTTATTGTTCATCTCTCCAACTCTCCTCCTGTTACTCCTTCACAACACTTGCTTCAAATGGCGGACACCCCCACTTCACTCTTCTGAGCTTCCTTGTCTCAGGCTCCAACCATTTGCTGAGATCTGATTCAGACCTCACCTCCCCAAGGAGGCTTCGGATCGCCCCCCTTCTCTGAACACTGCCACTCGCTAACCCGTACTGAGCACTTAGGGAGCCAGGCTGTGTGCCGACCCCATCCGCTAAAACCACTGTCTTTCATCTCCTCGATGACCCCAGGGCCCTCATTCATCGGATGAGGAAACCAGAGTTTGCGAAGAGTTTGCGTAACTTCCTCAGGGTCACACAGACCCAAGGGTCTGACTCACGGCCAGGATGGCGAGGTGCAGACATGAGTGGGAGTTGGAGCTCGGGCATGGACTGCCTTGGGGCGGCCCCAGCTCAGTGCTTCAGCGTCTGCTTCTAACCACTCCTCCGTGGAAGGGGACAAGGAGACACCCCCTTAGAGCACGTACTGCTTTCCTGGTCGGCCCCATTGCCACTTTACCACCCATCCAGCACCTTGTCCTGTCTCGCAAGCAGCCGTCTGTGTGCAGGAGGAGGTCAGCGCCTTTGAGGGGAGGCTGCAGTGCACGTTCTGCCTTCCTACAACCTGGAGAGCCCCTCCCAGGGGAAGTGCCATCAATCTTCTAACTGGCTGATTGAAGTCTTCAAATGAGAGCGTCACCAAAAATGCTTTTGCCGCTATAGGAGTCTATGCCCTAGGCCACATCAAGCTTTTGGAATCTGTTCTGCTCTTTCCTTTCCCCCTCTCTTGCTGTGGGGTGTCCGTAAGGCGACAGCCCACACAGACCCCAACTTCCTGCCCACGGCTCACCTTCAAGCTACGGCACCTGCCACCTTTACCCCCTCAGGGCCCCTGCAACCAGCCCGAGGTCAGCCACGCTCCTCCGCTCGCCTGGAGAGAGTCTCCTCTCCACCCGGACACTGACACGCACTCAGCTCATCTTCTCCACTCCCATGTGTCCCAGCCCTCCCCTGCCCTCTCCCTCAGGGACCCAGCACCCGGCCCTGCCCTCCTACCAGCTTCTCCAGCTTCCCAGCACTCTCTCGGGGACCCTCACCTGCTTTGCTCATCTGGGAACAAACATCAAAGAAAAGCACTCATTTATCTTTGGACATTTGATTTCCCAGGACATCTTGAGCGACTCTCAAATATGAGATCAATACAAATACAATCGTTTAAATGGCCTGATATTAAATGCTTCTGACCCAAAGAGTAAAAAGCTTTTGGCGGGATCGTTCCATTGATAGGAGAATCACAATGACAGGTTTCAGAGATGAAAGTAATGGATCAGATAATAGAACCGTAGAGAAAGCACAGATGAAAGGCAAATAACCCCATTTGAAATCCAAAGCTTTCACTTGAGAGGGAAAAACTGCCAAAAGCACTGTTTTGTGTTAAAGAGATCATGATGCAAGGAGCACACACTTGCTACCTACTTGAGTTTTCATCCGTGCGCGTATGTGTGTCACTTTCCACCTTGAAGTAGTGTGGTCTTCGTTGTGGATGTTTCACAGGCCAGCGACACCAGTCACTTCAGTGCCACGAACACTGCGGCCAGGCGCGGCCCCCAAGTGACCGAACAGCCTCCGAGGGATAGAGAGAGAGAGAGAGGAGAGAAAGAGCTCCCAGCTCCCCGACCACATGGTGAGCTGAGTCCGATACCAGCCTGCTTCCCCACATCACTAGACTTCAGCAGACCTTCTCACTAAAAGAGCACATAACAACAAACAACTAGTACAAACAAAGCATTTTATTTAGAGCAAGATTTAAAGACATAGGAACATTAAGCATCTTAACTGCTGTTCTTTAGCTGTTATTCACCTCAAACTAAGCCCGTCCTTGAGTCCTCTCGCATTTCTGCAGAAAGCAGTTTTTCTAACTCACCTTCACCTTCTTGGGGTCAGTCCCTTCCAGGTTTCTTGTTTTTCTAGAACTTTCCGTGGCTTCATCGGGCATCAGAACAGGTAGGGTCCTTCTTCTACTTCACCTCTGAAGTCCAAATAAAAGAATATGACTACTACTGGTTTGCAGCAGAGTAAAGAAAAGCCCCATTATTGCAGCCCTATCACTTCCCTGGGCATTTGGGGTTTCTCTATCTTACCTCTCCAGGGAGCAGAGAAAGAAAAGATTCTCTGTCACGTATGCCCTACATTTTGCCTGTGTCACTCCTGTCCTCCCAATCAGACGAGGTTGTTTACTGCCTCCCTACCCTCAGCTCTTTGCCCTTTGGATCAAGATGTGTTTATCGGTCGATTGATATTTACTTAAAATTGGTGCTTATGAGATGCAGCAGTTTTTACACTTGGCTCCTGACACAGACCGTGTTCTTACATAGTCCTAATGAAGACTTAAGATTTAAGAAAAACCACATTCAGAAAGAATTCCGTGAAATTCCATGGGAACAATGGAAAAGGTTTTAAATGGGAGATTAAGGTGACCCATTAAATAAGGATTATAGGAAATGACCGATGTACAGGACTGGACTGGACCAAAGAGACGAAGACCGAATATCCAGCTAGAAGTGGGCTGATGTGTGATGGGGAGGAGTTCAAAATCAATTCAATACACTGGAGGGAGGGAGCGAAGAACTTAGACCAGGCATCCTCACTCCTAGGAAACCAGCTATCACAGGAAGGCTCAGACGAGTCCTGGGAGTGCAGGACCGGTACGCCAGAGTCTGAAAATACAGTCATCACAAATAACGTCTCTGAAGAGGGCTCTCTGTCCCCTGTCATCGTTTCTACTCTCTGCAGTGTGTGGTCAATCTAAGTATAGAGCACAGGAGAGTAGGGAGAGAATCATAGACCCCAGTGTCTATCACTTCTTTTTTTTTAAGATTTTATTTATTTATTTGACAGTGAAAGGGAGATAGAGTGAGAGAGCCCAAGCAGGCAGAGCGTCAGGCAAAGGGAGAGGGAGAAGCAGAGTCCCCACTGAGCAGGGAGCCCGATGCGCGACTCTATCCCAGGACCCTGGGAACACGAGCTGAGCCGAATGCAGATGCTTAAGCGATGGAGCCACCAAGCGTCCCTCTATCATGTCTAATTAACACAGGGTCAGAGGAGGTAGATCTTCTGGCGGATATCTAAAAATCCTCTGAAGTCCTATCGAGCCCCATCTCTGATGATTAAATGCCAGTTCTAAAATAAGAAGACTTTGTCCCCAAACCAACAGATGTTTGGGCTGTCATCATTTTGCTTGTTCTAAACTCATTTGTGATTTCACTGTGAAGTCCCATCTGTGTGATTAATAGGAATCACTTATATAAGATTATTTGGAAAATCTTACTAGTCATGAGGTATCTAACTCTCCATCTCAGTGACTTGTCTTATACAGCAATACAGTGGGGCATTCTGAAAGAGCATTTGGTGAACTTTCCACCTCATCAACCTAGAAAGGTTTCAGAAATCCCCCACACTCTTCAAGATGGCTTTTATCAGATACCTCAGATCCATGAAAGGTAGATTAATGGTTTCCATCTTGCATACAGTGCATTCCCTAATTGCTTATAGGACCTTGGACCAGCAACTTTGCCCAGTGGGTCTCAGTTTTCTCACCTATAAAATTAAAGTAATCAATAGACTACATTATTTCCACAGCTTCTTTAAGTTCTAAGGCTCTAGCATTATCTTAAATACTTCATTAGCAATCTTGACCAAACTAGCATTACAGGTGAGAAACAGGCTCCAAAGACAGAAATCCTTCTGGGTTTATACCCATTAGGTCAGAGACAACCATTTTATAAGTTGTTGGTTTACTCATTGCCGAACGTGTCATGACCTTGTCCACATTAAAGATCATCTATTTTTCTGCGCATTCACATGGCCCCATTTCATTATCACCCTCAGCTGAGCATTTTACCTCCTGGGATGCTCATACCTTCTTCCTTCTCTTTCTGTATAGTATGAAACTCTTATATGTTATTGCAATTACTAAGTAAAGTCACTTTTCACATCTCTTCATTCAGAAAATTATCCCAATTTTTTATGATGCCTTTATTCTAATGAATAACAATTCCAATTTCCAAAGTGCTTTTCAGACATCCACTGACTTACCTGACCCCTCAGAACAATCCCATTTTTTTTTTTTTATAAAAGTAATCTGTTACACAACATTCCTACCCATGTGTGATAGTTATAACAACTTCTTTCCCTGGTAAACTTTGGCATGAAATTTCATCATTTTTTTTTTCTGACAGTCAAAATCGTTTTCATTCATTGTACTCTTCCCCAAAGACTTGCTTACTTGGGGAAAGAAATCTGGTAGACCAATGATGCGTGAACCCAACTCACAGAGGGTCCTGGGAACTGAGAGCTGAAGTGGCCTTCAGGGATCATCTGTCTCACCCACCTGTGAACATGGGCTCTCTTATTTCCAGAGACCAAAACGTGCTTGCCTCTGGGGCTCCCCTATGTTGGGGTGCAGAACCTTTGTTTATGGGCTCCTTATATCCGTGAGCTCCCCTGAGTTGCTCTTGAGCTCATAATTTCTAATTTGTACGTATCGGGTCCCACTTGGTGGCTTTTCCTGGTCCCCTGTTGTGAGCCTCTTTTTTTGTTGTTGCTTTTCAAAGCTGCCCTTTTCCCAAGATGGCTGCTTTGACTTAATGCATCAGCTGCAGCATTTGTGATCTGCCGCCAGGTTTTCTGGGAGGCAGGTTTCCTGGGCTTCCATCAGGCTTTTAAAGAGCCCTCTGGTCTTCCCGCCGGCTGTTTGCGCTGCTCCGTTTTCCTCCTAATTAATGCCTTCGTCTTATCTGAGTGGCCTGTTCTCAAACATCGCAACTGAGTGATTGATGTGTTTTGTTGTGTTTTCTTTTGGAGCCCTCCCTATCTGCCCAGACTTGACTTAATTGGGGTTTGCTCACTGTGATTTAAACTGATTCGCCCACTAGGTAGCCCTTACATCAAATCCTGCTCACCACTCAGAAAAACCACAGCTAAGGATTGTTTGGCAAGTCTCAGTGTTCACAGGGTCTCCCACCGAAGGTCAGGGTTGGCTCAACGGTTGAGAGCTTGGGCTCTGGGGTCAGCTGGAATTGCCTCTGACAACAGAGCCCTTGACGAGGGGATGAAGCTTCCTGAACTCCAGTCTCTGAGTCTGTAAAATAAGAATTATAGGACCCACTTCATAGAAATGTTGAGAAAGTAAATTGAAATAATGCACGGAAAATGCTCAGTACCTGGTGAGGGCCGGGTGAGAGTTATTCCTGATTATCCCACTCAACCCTTGGGAATAGGCAAAGCAGCTCATCTTAGCCCCAGATTATGGATGAACACATTGGGCCCATAAAGGGCACATGGCTTACCCTATGCCACACGGCAGGTGCATGAACCATGGCAGGCACTGGACCCCCAGGCTCACACACTATCTGTTACCCCAACACTGCCTCTCAGAACCAAGACCCTTGTCCTCTATGACAGTGGTTCCCAAAGTGTGGTCCCCAAACTCCCAGCATCAGCATCACCTGGGAACTTGTCAGACATGTCTACTTTTGAGTCCCAGACCTAATGAATCAGAGGCCCAGCAATCCGGGTTTCAGCAAGCCCTCCTGGACTCTGATGCAAGCTCAAGTATGAGAACCACTGCTCTATAGAATAAGGATTTATCTCTTGGTCTAACTCCTGAGATAGAGGGGTCCCCACAAATCCTGGTGTGATCCCCAACATGAGTTCACCCTTCCAGGCTCTGGGACAGTATCTTCTTTGTGATTGATCCCTACTGATACCGTTGAACTCTGGAGTGCTTCTCACCCCTGGACTCACATTAGAATCATCTGGGGAACTTTGTAAACACACAAAGGCCCACCCCAGACCACTTAAGTGTTCAGTCATAAAGACACCGAGGAATTACCCTATGCACGCCCCATGGAACTCTGTTAATCTGGGAATATGTTTACCTCATTAAGGTTTTTGTGCTTTACAATCCACTTCCAGTAAATTGTTTCTTCCCTTCCTGTACACCTTGGATCCTCTGCCCATTTATTTGCACAGCTGCTAGTTTTGTACAGAGGTATTTACTTATACCTCAGCTTTGCTGCCCTGTCCACACCCAGAGTTATTCTGCTTGATCTAAATATAGTGACAAGATATGATAAGTACTCAACACTGACACACTATAATTCTTATTTTTCATCTAACTTAGAAGGAATAAAGGCAGATAGTTTAATGAGCATGTTGGACTATTAAGGATCCTAAGATCACTCCCTGGCCCACCAGGGTCACAATCATACACAGGGTCCTGGGGACCTAAGAAAGAAGACAGTGTCAGCCTTTCTCACCCTCACAAGGAACAGGAAGATCTGGCTTGAGCCTGAGGCCATAGTGAGGGCTTCTCCTGCAGCCCCTCTGAATCAAAGCTCAGCAGCCTCCAAAAAAGGGCCACCTCCACTTGTCCGACTGGCTCAGATAAGGAGGCTGAGAATCTTGGGGTTGCCTTACTTATCCCAGGAGTGGTAATTTCCTGTGAATTCCCGTTAACAAATATGGATCTTGCAGAAGAGGCAAGAAAAGAATAGAGAAAAAAGCAGGTGCTCCCACTCCAGCTGTAAGGTTGATGGACACTGAACCCTGTAGAGACCAAGAAGAATTTCCCTCTACACATGGGCACAGCCGGGTTTCACGGGGCCTGAAGCCCCACATAGCTCAGGATAGGAAGGGGAGGGTCACTTTAAGAAAAAGAATACAAAGTTACAAATACGAAATTAGGCATGAAATTTCAAAAGGGACCTTGCACACTAGGGCTTAAGTTCAAATTCCTTTTGTCCTACAGTATTTTCCCCTCCACCTAGATTCTTTTAAAAACTGTTCTGGATTTTTTTTTTTTTTTTTAAATCGATCACCCCCAGGTATACATCCTTCACAGTGTTAGACAACTTTCCATCATCCTCATTACCATCACAGAATATGTTCTTTGAATTTCAAAAGACTCTGTAAATGGGAAATTTGTTCATAAAAGAGGGTATTCACATGTACAAACACAAAGACCAGCATTTAATGTATTGACTTTATTTTTTATGAGGTAGTATATTCACATGGTCCATTGCTCAAAAGGTACAAAAGGATATATAGTGATAAGTTCTGAGTAAGTTTTATAAACTTTAAAATAAAACACATTATTATAGGGGCACCTGGGTGGCTCAGTCGGTTGAGCATCTGACTCTTGGTTTTGGCTCAGGTCATGATCTCATGTGTCCTGGGATCAAGCCCCTCATCGGGCTCCCTGGTCAGTGGGGAATCTGCTTGAGGATTCTCTCCCTCTGCCCCTCCCCCCACTGGTGTGTGCACGCATGCACACTCTCTCAAATAAATAAAAATAAATCTTTAAAAAAATAAAATGCATTATTATAAAATGCATTTTTCTTTTTTTTTAATTTTATTTATTTCCTTTATTTATTTGTCAGAAAGAGAGAGAAAGAGCACAAGCAGGGGGAGCGGCAGGGAGAGGGAGAAGCAGTCAGAGGGAGAAGCGATGCGGGACTCCATCCCAGGACCCTGGGATCATGACCTGAGCCGAAGGCAGATGCTTAACCAACTGAGCCACCCAGGCATCCCAAAGTGCATTTTTTTTCTATTAAGAAAGTAATACTTGCTTAATACAAAATTTTTAAAGACAAAAATACAGAAAGAATCACATTTTAACCCATTATCCAAAGTCAAAACTTAAGCTCTTTCCAAACACCTGCCAGATATGAGTAGATAAAGGTAGAGACTTGGCCTTTTGTCTGTCTGCCTTTCATCCTCCTAACACCTAAGACTTTTCCAATCTTCCCAGTAATGAGTAAGAAACAGGCTTCCATAAAGAAAGGTAGAAGGAATTGAAGCACAGTAGCATTTTGTGGGGGAAACTATAAGCTTTCGAAATGTATGGAGGCATCAGGCCATACCCAGTAATCTAAGAGTCTAGACCAAATATGGTAAGTGCCTTTAAGCCTAAGGAGCAATTCCATTCCATCCGGGATGACCGCCATGACACCAGCCTCAGTGTGAAGAACGCTGTGATCCATTAGCCATGTCTGTCATGCTCATGGAGTGGGGGCGGGGGGGAGACAATCTGAGTGACACACACAGGTCATAGTGGTCTAGGTGTAAGTGGAGGTTTGGCTAAAAGAACCACCTAGAGTCAGGGCTCCAAAAATGAGAATCAACTGAGTAAATTAACTAAAGCAAACAGAAATATATGGCTATCCAATCCTCATTGTGTAGAGAGGCTTACAGAGGGCAGGTGCCTGAAGGTCCTCCACCCATCTTTCCCCCTCACCCAGTGATAGCTGTCCTTGTGGACAATACTCCCCCAGCCAGAACAGGCACAGGCCCTCTCCCTCCCCTAATGCTCTTTGGGCTCCTCTCCTTCTGGATCTTACTTGTCTCCCCACTGGAGTGCCCAGGGGTCAAGAGCTGGTCATGTACTCTCTCTCATTACCTTCCTCCAGGCCCCACACAGAACCCCTGCACAAGCTTTCCATACTTGACAGATGTAATGAAGCCCTTTGGGTCCAAAAAATGTTGGGTCACACTCCTCAGCCCCTCAGACATTCACTGGGTACTCACTCTGCCCTTTGTATTCAGTGATGAAGAGGATCTAGACCCTTCCCTCAAGGGGCTTACAGTCAGTGAGGGGAGTAAAGCACATGCACAAATCATTATAATTAAATAATAAATTATAGTACTATAAATGTTATCAATTTAAAATGCAATTTTAATTAAGTTATGATACTTATTTAAATTAAAAATAAGAGAAACTAAGTGCCAGGTATGGATGCTAAGTATTTTGCTTATATACTGTACTTAATATAATCTTTACAATGGCCCTGTGAGGCTTACTAATATTATCCCCATTTCCAAATAAAGAAACCGAGGCTTAGAGCATTTAAGTCACTCACCAAACCAGTCAATGGAGAAGCCATAATTCAAACCCCGGGTATGTCTGTGTTGTTAATAGAAGGTCAAGGGGGTCATTTCAATCTGGGTTTGACTAAGAAGGGTGAGTGGTTTGGGGCACTTTGAAACCACCATCACGACCCCCACCCTCCAGGGTTGGCCGAGGGGAGCTGAATCCCCACTACTGGGACCCAACATTTCAACCAAGGCCCGCCCCGCCCCGGCCCCTGGCCCCTGGGCCCCGGCCCCAGCCCTTGAGCGCAGGTTATCAGCTCAGAGCCAAGAAGGCTACTGGGAGCAAGTGGTTCCTGCATTTGCGGTGCACGTGCTGCTGGGGTGGGTTTTATGAGACCAGAGAGAGGCGGGGAAAACTGATGAGAAATCAGAGATCTGCCAGAGTCGGGAGATGAGCCACAGGAAATGCTTTCGTCTAAAAATATGCCATTTCTGAAAGGAAACAGTCATTAGAGGGTGTGAGAAGCCCCCGTGGTGAGGAAAGCAAAACAGTGAGGCTCACAGGGAGGCCAGTGGAACAACAGAGAAGCCCATTACCCACCCACTTCCTGTGCGATTAACGAGACTTTGGGAGGATGAAAGGCACACAGACAAAATGACAACCCACAGACAGAACTCCAGGGGAAATGCTTGGGGACAGCATCCCAAGATGCAGCCGGGAGGTAGGAGGAGAGGAAACCGTTCCAGTTAATATTTTTCTCGTATCAGCTGGTTCAGCTATAGATTTGGCTAAAATTTCCTGTACACTTCCTATACGCCAGGCACAGAGAGGGTTTTTGCATACGTCATCTCCTGCTAAGAAGGAGGAGCATGAGCCTTAGAGGTTAGGTGACCTGTCCAAGATCATGGAGCTGGCAGAGGACGGAGACGGAGATTTCTCCTGAGTTCCCTGACCCCAAATCTCTCCCTCTTTCCCAGTCTGCCAAACTGCCTCTGATAAGATCAAGGATCCTGACCATCCTCAACCTACACAAGTGGGGGCCAGTCACTCCGATTTCCCCGGTGGACTCCACCTGTTTCACATTCTTTATCTTGTCTTGCATCATAACAGATCTTGTTAAAAGGAAATTCACCATCATTGATTCATGACTCGTTGTCAGCTAAAACACACTGCAGCCACACCGGTTCCAGTTCCATCTACTCACCGAGGAATAGTGCAGTCTTGGGATGGGAAAGTAGCACCTCAGCCACTTGATCCCAGGTCCTTCTACATCCATCATGAAGCAACTGTCCCTCCCTGGGGAGAGTTCCAGGGACAGGCGCAGGGGAGCATGGGGACTTTTGGCCGAGAAGGAGGGGACAGTTCCTTCAGGGGCATCCTGACTGTTAGGGAGCGCATCCTCTGCGCTGGGAGCAGGAAAGAGCGTTTCATATGCATTTCTTGTTCTACCCTCCTCCACCCCTGACGCAGGTGTTTTGTCACCGTCTTGTAGAGGAAGAAACAAAGTGTCCCTTACATCGAGCCCAGATCCAACTCCTTCCGCCTCTCACTCACGTGTCAGAATTCGGCATCTGGGAGCACAAAGAGTTAGATCTCCTCCGTGAAGACAGGAAGGGGGACAGCTTCCTCGACCTCTCTCGGTCCCCTCCACCCAGGCTAAACATCCTCAGGCCCCTCAACTGCCCGAAGTGACCTAGGGCACAAAGTCACTCCCACACTGGGACAGCCAGAGCTGGCTGGTGAATCTCCCGGCCACCCCCACAAATGTACTCAGGACCTCGGTCCAACAGCCACAGCAGAGGGGCACCCATCTCTATCCACCCAACTGCCCTTGCGGAGGAACAACTCCTCCAACGCCACGTCCCCTGGCCCTTCTCAGCCCTCCCTTGTTGGACCTCCCTAGTCAGAGAACTGGAAGTCAGTGTGGCCATCTCGCTCTCCCTTACCCCACATCCACCCAGTGTCTAAATCCAGTGATTCAGTGGACATGGAGGCCACTAAATGTCTCACTCCATGTCTCTCACACAATCCCCTCCCCTACACCCCTTTGCTGCCATCTTCTTCATGCCCTCCCCCCCTCCTCCCTGTGCTCCTGCTCTAGGTCCCTCACAGGCCACCCCCTCCCATCCCTCCTTTACCTGCAATCCTAGTGAGCTTACAAAGAGGTAGACTTAATCATATTTCTTCCCTGTCTAAGATTCATCAGTGGCTCCTCATGGCCTCTAGAGAAACACAACTTAGCCTGGCTCCCAAAGCCCTCTGCCATCTGCACCCTCCCCGCGCCCCCGGCCTGCTTGCTGACCATCTCCCGTGACCTATGACTTCCTGACTCTGCCCTCCTTCCCTTCCTCTGCCCACAAACTTCTGTTCTTCCTTCAAGACCCAACTCAAGTATCTTCTGTCCCCTACACCTTTCCTGACCTTCCTGCCCTCCAGTCAGAGGTGACTGTGCCCCTCCCGTCTCCCACGACCACACCTCATACTCACCCTGCAGGGGTCCTCCTGACTACATTGCAACAGCTGGCTCACACACCTGTGTCCACCAGTAACCCACTGAAACGTTAGGCACTGTCTTCCGGGCCAGGCCTTGAGCAAGGCGTGGATTTACAGCAGAGAGAGATGTCAAAGGGCCACGAGAGCTAAGTCATGGCATTTGGTCCCCAGGAAAGCAGCAGCCCAGAATAGGGCCCACACTTGTGGGCAAGACACCATCTTAACACTAGGAACCACTCTGAGCACTTCCCATGTGAAGCTTTTTGCCTGCATTATGTCATTTAAAAGGATTGAGTGAGTTATTTTATGTGAACTGGTTAACACAGTGCCTGACACACGGTGAGGACTGAACAAATGTCAGCAATAAAAGTGAGGGATCAGGGCGCCTGGGTGGCTCAGTCAGTTAGGTGTCTGCCTTCGGCTCGGGTCATGGTCCCAGGGTCCTGGGATCAAGCCCAGCATCGTGCTTCTCCTTCTCCCACTGCTTGTATGTTCTCTCTCTCTTTCTCAAATAAATAAATAAAATATTTTAAAACATAAATAAAAGTGACAGATCATTTAGGGGACATTTATGCCAGTCAGCATGCCAAGCACAGTCCATGCATTGTCTTGCTTCTTCCAACAACCCTGGGAGGAAGGTATTCCCATATGTCCCCATTTTACAGATGAAGACACTGAGTCCAGCTGGGCTAAGGGACCAGCACAGAAGTAATGAACTTGGGCTTCCAGCACCCAGGTTCTCCACGTCTCTCGTACAGCAGAGTGCCAGGTGTGCCCAGAACTCATCTGGGAAGAAAGCAGACCAGGTTCTTTCAGAGCAGAACCTAATGAGACAGCCAGGGGAAACACGAGGCACTGGGTGGTATCATAGTGTAAGTTGGAGTCAGTCCCCTCCTTCGTACAGCTGGGAAAACTGAGCCCCAAACAGAGCAATTCACACAGAGCTAGACATGGGGGTCAGTCTGTCAGCCAGGCTGGGCCCCACTCTGCTGGCCGTATACCAAATGACAGTGGCATGATGTCACAGAGAGGGCACAGGCTTTGAATCCAAAGCCCTGATCCCGCCAGGTGCTAGCAGCTCTGTGACATCTTGGTCAAGTCAGTTAGCATCTTGGAGCCTCAACTTCCTCACCTATGAAGCAAGGCTGAGGGCTCCTTCCTAGAAGGCTGTGGTCACATCAAATGGATGGTGGGAGCGGCCATGGGGGCTGTAAAATGTTCTCCGCTTGCTGCCTGGTAGCAGTGAGCTCAGAGAAATGGCCTTGAGCTCCATAGCCTCTCTGTCCCCATTTCTGCTGGATTGCACTATGCCTGGGTTCTTCTGCACCCCAACAGCAATCCAGTTTGTTCCGGCTCAATCCACACCATTCAAATGACAGCAGCGTGTCAGGACGGTGCCCGTCGGTCAGTGTGTGCTGAGCTCTGAGTAGGGTCTTCCCTTGCAAGCTTCTTCACGTTTCCTTTTTAAAAATATTTTCCCTTTTGGGCGCCTGGGTGGCTCAGTTGGTTGGGCGACTGCCGTCGACTCAGGTCATGATCCTGGAGTCCCGAGATCGAGTCCCGCATCTGGCTCCCTGCTCAGTGGGGAGTCTGCTTCTCCCTCTCCTGCTCCCCCCTCTTGTGCACTCTCTCTCTCTCTCTCATTTTCTCTCTCAAATAAATAAATAAAATCTTCAAAAAAAAAAAATTTTCCCTTCAACTGTAGTCCACAGGCTTTGGAGGATGAAGCCAGCCAGTGGTCTGTAGAACTTCTTCCAGGCAGGAAAAGGGTATTGCCATCTCCTACCTTTTTTTTTTTTTTAAGATGTTATTTATTTTTTGACAGAGAGACAGCGAGAAGGGAAATTTACACTAAGCCAGGGGGTTCACTTGAAAAGGACTAAAGCCATATTACCTCCCAGTATGACCCCAAACACTCCCAGAATTTTCAAGTACATTGTTTTTCCTGGGGAGTTCACTGATTTAGGTGGTTTGATTTTCCATTTTTTCCTTGGGAGAGTGAACTATGTTCCAAAAGCTGAACCATTAAGCAAAGGAGAGCAAACAGCAAACAAGGGTTACAGTGGAGAGTGACAAATCTATAATGGTGTGCACTTGTGAACCATTTACTCTTTTTTTTTTTTAAAGATTTTATTTATTTATTTGACAGAGAGAGAGATAGCGAGAGAGGGAACACAAGCAGGTTGAGTGGGAGAGGGAGAAGCAGGCTTCCTGCTGAGCAGGGAGCCCGATGTGGGGCTCGATCCCAGGACCCTGGGACCATGACCTGAGCCAAAGGCAGACGCTTAATGACTGACTGAGCCACCCAGGCGCCCCCATCTCCTACCTTTTTAAACAGAATGTGCCTTGATATTCTCTGCCAAGGTATCTCTTTGGCCAGAGAGGAAAGGTGCTTCTGAGGCTCCATGAGCTGAAAAAAGAAGTGAAAGAAGGAAGCAGGGGTGAGATGACCATGGTTCAGGGGCAAGGCCCCTGCTTTCCAGAAACCACCCCCCCCCCCCCCCGACAGCTCACCCACCACAGACTCGGCTCCTGGGGACAGACTGGAACCGGCCGAAGGTCAGGAGACATTATGTGGGCCAAAGCGCTTTTGAAGTTTAGTAATTCGGGGGTGGGGGGAGGACAATATTCACCTTGTCATTGTAAAGGGCACGAAACCCACACAGAGGAAAAGAAAAGGGTTCCAAAATCGTTGATAATGCTTTTCCCTTTCAGCCTGTAGAAGACATGTGTCCATTTGCCCCGCCTGCCCCTGCTGGAGCACCCACAGAGTTTCAGAGCTGGATAATGTAGAAGTTAGAAAATGCCCGTGTTTTCTGCTTGCTTTAATTTGAGAAATTGCCTGACTGAGCAGTAACTGAATTTCATTTTTAGAATAAAATACTTAATCTCCAGGGGAGCCTGGCCTCAAGCAACTGATTTTTACCAGGTCACTTCTCCTTGACCTCTGAGGACCGGCCTGATTCTTGGAGAAAATTTTAACCACAAGCCAGTCTGCAGGTCTACAAGTTCCTCCATGGTCTGGTCCACCCACCTCTCCAGCCCTCTCTCTTCTCCCTCGGTTCCCATCAGAGGGACCTCTAACCACCCCACACCCACCTTCCCAGGCTCTAGCTTTCAGCTCCTGACCCCAAAAGGCCCACCTCCCCCTCACAGTTCGGCATACCCAAGCTTAACCCACACCAAAGCCACCCCCACCCGCCTTGCCTCAAGCCAGAAGTAATGACTCAACTCCAAGAATAGTAATTATTATTATTATAGCTTGCATTTCTTGAGCTGAGTGCCACGCACTTTACAAGCTCTCTTTCACTGACTCCTCTCGGAACCGTACCATGTAGGTATTACTGTGATTTCTCCCCATCTCAAAGATGAGAAATCTAGAACTTAGGGAGGTAATGCAAATTGCCCAAGGTCATACAGTTGGTAAGCATAAGAGCCAAGAATTGGAACTCAGAGTCTGGTTCTAAGCCTATGACACACCATCTCTCCCAGGGGTGTTGTTTCATGCCACAGACCACCTCCCACCTTGCTCTACTAGAAGTTCTGTGAACTTGTTTTGTCACTTTACAGAGGTGTAATTCAATGGACATATTGAATAATTCTTCATACCTCCAAGAATACTGAGCTCTCAGGAATGAATGAATGAAAGAATGAATGAGAAAATGTACATCAGACTAGAGAGGTAGGCCAATTTTTATAAGCATTAATGGGTTGTCCTGTCAATAAAGATCCATTAAGTACCAACCACGTGGCCCACATTCTGATGGCCCCAGAGTTGAAGACCAATGGACTCTCAAATGTTCAATGGACATTTTCCAACCTACAAGACCCAGTTCTCTACTGAGCACTGATTTTCAGTCTCCTGGCAGCTTCTCTGCTCATTACTGCTGGGCAAACAATGTAATTTATGCATGAGATACACATATTAAGATGCAATGTAGTTATTCCAACTGTCATAACTACTAAATTGAATTGAATGGCAATAGACTGATAGTTCAACTTCTGCAGGAAAAAAAAATCTGTCTGAAAATAGTCAATTCAATAGTACTTTACAGACATTGCTAGAAACAACTGTAGAAACAGTAGGAAAGGTGATGTCAGGACTATCATTTAGTAACACATGGAGTTTTGGTGTTCTGCACCAAGATGAAGGCCACTGAAATGCAAAGCTAATTTGTCCAAACAGAAATTCTAATAAATACCTTTGATAGCTCCTTTGTCTCTATCCTTTACCAAAGACAGGCAATTAGCGGCATTTGCAATATTACAAGCAAATGAAATTGGGTCTCTTCCCAGCCTGCCTACAAAGGACTTCTATAGCAATAAAAATAATCAGTTGGATTCTTCATTTTCTGCTGGGTCCATGTGATTTCCTTAATAATGTCAATGCAGATTGTAATTTGCAGGGAAAAATAAATACCACTTGCATAGGCGTGAAATTTCAGGCCACAGAAATGTCATCTTTTCTTACAGAATTGTTTTGTTACAAGGGTATGCAGTTTGGACAGCTTGAATAGACCTCAGGTCTGGTGCCCAATTTGTCTTTCATAGAGTGACCTATATTTTGTCTAGCAAACACATCTTGTGTATTTCTCCTTCTGTACTTTGGCTCTGCCACAGTTAGCAAGGGAAAGCACCACAGTGAGGATCAGAACACTGACATCAAACCTCCAGCTTGGCCACGCACTAGCACGGTGACTTGGGGCTAGTTATTTAACAGCGCCAGAGCCTCAGTTTGCTTGTCTGTAAAATGAGTCATACAAATATGAAAGTGCCGAGAATCTAAGTTCTCTAGACTCCTAGGACATTGCACGGCCTACAGAAGGCATGCAGTATGTGTTGCTTGAGCAAATGAATGACTGTGTGTCTTGCACTGTATCTGGCAAGTGGTCAGCACAAACTAATTACTGCTTAGAAATTAAAAATCCATCCCTCACCTCTAACACCCACCTTCTTCCTCTTGGCCCAGAAAAATCTTCCTCATTCTTCAAGGCTAGCATCAAATGCTGCTTTCTCTGAGCAGTGTTCCCAAGAGCATACCAGCTAGAAGTGATATGACTCGCCCAAACTCCTAAGACATTTGTTGTCCATAAGCCCCACTTCGAACATTGGCTCCTGGCCTTGTATCATTGCTTCTCTTCTCATAAGGGATTTGTTAGCTGCCCAGTTAGATTACAAGCTTCTTGAGAGCAGGTCCAGAGTCTTTGATTCCTTGATGATCCCTACAGCTCTTGGTAAAGTGCATGACATACAATAGATGCTCCATAAATATCCATAGATTGGCTCGTGGAGGGGGAAAGCCCAGTCCCCAGGGAGAGGGACAAATGCTCATGATATCTAGGGTCCTGCCCCTGCCCTGGAGAGGCCACAGCACCAATCCTTACAGCTCTCAATTGAAAGCACTGGGTCTCTACAGACCTGTCTTCTATAGAAGAAAAGTTTGCTCCACTTTGCAAAAATGCTTCCCGCTTGTAAGGAACCAACACCCTCATGCCTTGTGGCGGAAGGGCAATTGTATGACCTCTTCGGGGGGACAGCCTGGCAGTACGTCTCAAAGTTAAACCACACCAACAACTTTTAAAAATTAAAGACACACAAATATCTTTTGAACCAGCAATTGCACTTCTCAATGTGTATCTTACAGATTGACCTGCACATGGTATAGAAAGACATATTAAGAATATTCACTCGGGGGAAAGGGTCCCTAAATGAGTGGCTCAGTTGTTTAAGCAACCGACTCTTGATTTCAGCTCAGGTCATGATCTCAGAGTCGTGGGATCGAGCCCCGTGTTGGGCTCGGCATTCAGCATGGAGCCTGCCTGAGATTCTCTTTCCCCCTCTACCCTTCCCCCTGCACTCACTCTCTCTCTCTCTCTCAAATAAATAAATAAAATCTTAAAAAAAAAAAAAAAAGAAAGAAAGGAAATTCACTTTGGATTAGCAAAAGACTGGAAACAATGTAAATGTCTATTAACAGGGACCTGGATAAACAAATCTCAGTACATGGCCTCCAAGATTTAAGTGAAAAAACAAAACACCACCCAGTCTGTATGGCCTAATCCAGCTTATGTAAAAGAGGACACATGCACATGTGTGCTTATAAGTGTCTCTAGAACAATACCAGTGGCTGACTGGGGGAAGGAGGATGGCAGGAGGGCCTGGGGGTCAGAAGTAGGAAGACACTTGTCATGGTGTTCTGTATTCCCGTTTGTCTCAGACTAAATTTATTAGCAAGTGCCTACAGTATCTTTCTCTTCTTTTTTACATTTAAATTTTATTTATTTTTATAAAGTAACTCATGTGCATGTACAAAATTATAAAAGGTGCAACATAGTGTATGCTAAAAAGTCTCCCTCCCAGCCCGGCCCCCAGCCTCCCGGTTTCCACCCCGGAGGCATCTAGTAGGGACCCTTCCTTTTAAAGGTAGCCCATGCTTTAAAAATAATCTTTAAAAATAATCTTAATAAAGTGAACTGGAGAAAAGCTTCCATCCGCCTCATCCTCCCTCTCCTGCTCTCCAGCCTTCTCGCCTCCAGATAGTCAATCAACTTGTGGACAGGGTTGTCTACTCGCATGGAGTCGTGAGAAGAGCCTCCTCAGTCTTGGAAGTCAGGCAGACCTGAGTCTTCAGTAAATTACCTAATTTCTCTGGGCCTCATTGCTTCCTCTGTAAAATGGCAAGTAATACATATATACCTCTTAGATTGTGTAGGTAGAAACAGTTCATGAAAAGAAGGAAGGTCACTAAGCAGGCATGTGGGGCCATTGTGGCCACTTGAGTTCTGGGCACTGCTCCCCTCCTCGCCTGGGCCCATCCGCCCTGAGCAGTGTTCCTGGGGACAACAGGAGACCACAAGACCCCTGGAATGTCCCGTCCAACCCTCTGATGGGGACATCCCATGTTTCCGAGGCAACATTCGTGGCAAACATCCATAGTAAGCCGAAAAACTTTGTGGTGTGGTATTATCCAAAAGATCAATACCAGTCCCTGGCCCTGGGTTTGGGGACTTTTGCAAGGGCTCAGGATTAGAAGTTAGGAAATCTATGTTTGAGACCTGACTCTACCACAAACTGGGTCTCCTGGAGCAATTAACTCTCATCCAGAGCCTTGCACAGATCACTTGCATGATTTCTCAGACCTGGCCAGCTTTACAACCGCCCATCAGGGATGCGTTAGGGGAGCTCTTTACTCAGTGAGAGGGTAGCTGGGTGTGTCTCTGAGCAGTAGTGTGATTTCCAGCCTAAACCATGGTCTCCCTAGTGATGTGGGCATAGAACAAAATGATGTGGGTATAGAACAAGTATTTCCTATATTCTTCAAAGCTAACCAACCAAATAATTAAATTCTTCAAGAAGGGAATCAATATTTTACATTATCTTTAATTCACTTTTATCATTCCTGAAATGACATGCAAATCATATGAACTATGCAGAGTATCAGATACAATCCTCCCTCTATCAAATGCCAGGTTACTCAAGAATAAGATGTGACCACTGGTTACAAAAGTTTTACAGACCAGTGAAGTGGCCATTGAGGGGAGCTTTTCTAAGACACAGTCCAACTCCAGGAGGCTCTGTTCTGACATTTGGCAAATAACAATTGACACCCTGAGCTGTGATTTAGAATCACACCCACGATCCTGAAGAGAGAAGGAGATTTTGTACCTGGCAGAAGCTTCCCAGGAACGTGCGTATGCACACCCCTAGAGTTGTGGGTGGGGTAGGAGGGGAGCTTGTTGTCAGGATAGAAAGGGGTCTCCTGTGTCCCTTCACCGAGTCTCTCTCATTGCCACATCACCATTCAGCATACAGACGCCATTCCCCAAAATAAACCACAGATAAAAAGTAGAAAGATGGCTCTCCATCTATTTTTTAAGTAAATTTGGGGAGTTAAAGGGCCCAGCGGCCTCCAATGATACCATGCTCATTGAGTAAAAATATCTCTTAGCAAGTTGTCCTAAATCAGTTTTTTTAATGAATACTCTTTTTTTTCTTAGTATAGGTAATTTAATAGCTCTGTGAAAGTGCGATTGAAGCAAGAAAACTGAGTATTTTCTAATTTCTTCTCCGGGAGATTTATCTATTAATCAAATATCTTAATTCCCTCCATACTTAAAGGGGGATTTTTAAAGTGACTTTCCCAGCCATCCCAGATCACTCCTCAAGTTTTTATTATCTGTTTTTAAATTTATGTCCAACGTGAACTCTCTTCTTGAGGCCTGAGCTATTTGAGAAAATTTCTATGGAAACTTGGGGGGAATCCACCAGTGGTGTTGAGTCTACCAAAGAGGGCAGGCCACCAAAACCTGGGAGAATTATCCCCTCTGATCCTGTCTGTTGGCCTGTTGTTCTAATGGGTATGAGTAGAGTTGAGCATGCAGGTCTGCCGTTAGTATTCTCTTCTATCCTTGACATCTCAACCCTTCTTCATCACATTATTCCTTTCCAACTCTATTTGTCAATAATTCCCTGTGCGCTGGGCACTTTCCTGGGCACCAGCATGCAGAGAGATGCCTAAGCCATATTCCCTGCCTTCAAAAGGACTTTATGATTGAGAGGAAGCAGGGATGAGCACATCTGACTAAAGGTGTGTCCTAGATACCATGCCTGGGGTGTGAGCAAAATGCTCGGAGGCAGTTCTTTTATCTATGTAACAAATGCTGGTAGAGCACTTACTATGGACTGGACATGGTGCTCTGCAGGGCATTACCAATATTAACTTATTTAATCCTCACAACAACTCACGAGATGGAGACTATCATTATCCCTTTGCACTGATGGGGAAACTGAGGCACCCTGCGGGTAAATAGCTTGCCCAGGCCCCACAGCCAGTGTCAGCGCCAGGCTCTGAGCCCAGGCACCCTGGCTCCCAAGTTCATGCTCCTACCATTAGGTACGCTGCCTCTCAAAATGCCTTCTCCCCCAAATTCAAAGGTGCTTAAATAAAACCTGCCGCAGATGGAACACGCTGAGAATGCTACAGGACACAGTGAGGAAGTGGCATTTACATGAAAACCTAAATGGTGACTAGGAGTTAACTGGGCTAATAGGAAGGCCGTGGGTTGCAAGTCAAGGTTCTGGGTGAAAAAAAAGTGAGCCGTGTTCTAGGAACTGAGCAAAGCCACCGTGGCAGGAGGGTGGAGACAGGAGGAACGTAGCTCAAGGGGCAGCTGAAAAGTGTGGTCCTAGACCATAAGAGTCAGCACCCAGGATGGTCTTGTGGCTGGCTTCCCCCAAGAACAACAGGTATCTAGCGAAGGGTGTTAGTAGGGGGATGGCAGCGTCAGCTCTGTGTTCTCCACAGTGATGACGCCGGCTGCCGGTGCATGGAATAGACTGGAAGGAGCCAGAGTGGAAGAAGAGACCCGTGGGGAGGCAACAGCTGGAAAAGAGCTGACGGTCCCTTGGAAGGGTGGGGACCGATAAAAGGGGATTCAAGAGAGACTTAGGAGGTAGCATTAACAGAAGATGGTGACTGCTCATGAGGGTGAGGGGAGGCAGGTGTCAGTGATGGCTCTAAAGATTCTGGGCATCCGTGGTGTCCGGGAGCACTGGAGGTGGGGCTGGCTAGCAGGGTGAGCCCCCCGCACCATTCGCCACTGCCCCGCTCACAGGCTCCTTCAGGGCTCCGTGCCTTCGGTCCTCTGAGTGTCCTTGCCCTCCTCCACCCGAGAGCTCCTCCTCAGAGATTCGGCTTGGACGTTGCTCCTCCGTGCACACATTGCGTGCTGGGCACCAGACTGGGCCCTCGGGCAGACATGCTCGTGTTTGGGCCTCACAACCTCCCCACGAGGGAGCTCTTGCCATCCCTGCTGACAGATTACTGAGGATCAGGGAAGGTCCAGAGTCGGCCAGCCTTCCAGGTGGCCCAATGCCTCCTTCCCAGTGACACTGAGGCTTGAAGAGTGAGCGTGGCCTGGGCCCCTTCTCTTCAGAGGCATTGAGGTTACTCCCCATGCGGAATAGAGATGTGACAAGGAGCAGTGAGAAGCTCCGCAGCCCATGGTGTGGGGGGCCGGCAGCGGGGTGAGGGGCTCGGCAAGAAGTGTGGCTGAGGACTGCCGGACCCAAAGCGGGTGTGCCCCATACAGCAGGCTTCTCTTTATGTCTCCAGAATTTGTCCCAGGAAGCACCTCCCGAGCATCAGGCAGCCAGGGTGTCTTTGTGTTTCCTAGAAGTAGGTTCCAGGGAAAAGACAACCCCCAGCTTCCTGCCGGACCACTCTTCGACACAGACCCTCCACTCTATCCATGCTGCTCTCTTGTGCCACTGTCCCTTCGCATGTCTGTCCCTCGGCCCGCCTCCCCCTCCCCTCTCTCCCTCTCTCTCTTTAATGTGCCCAGAGAGGTGCTAAACATTGGATCGGTCTCACCTGGAGTGTCCCTTCCTCGTCTCCTTCGGCTGGGTGAGGGTGACCCGCCATCCCAGTTTGCCTGGACTGAGGAATCTCCTGGTTTGTGGGACTTCTGGCACTAAATCAGGCAGTCCCATGTAAACCAGGACAGCTGGTTGCCCTAGTGAGATGCCTGCCCTGCCTCCGCTTGCTGCAAGCCCAAGTGTCCAGCTGTCTTGTACTCGTTGGTTCTCTCCTGTGTACCCCCCTCTCCAGGAGCTATGCTTCCCTGAGACCCCGTACCCTGGAGGTCTGGGCATTGCATGCAGTCAGTGCTGGTGGGATGAGTGGATGATGTGAGCATGGACCCCGAGTGCACGGGGTACAGGATTGCTCCCACCGCCCAGCAGTCAGAGGGCACCTCACTAAGAAGGACACGAGCATGAGGCACCTGGGTGGCTCAGTCGTTAAGCGTCTGCCTTCAGCTCAGGTCATGATCCCAGGGTCCTGGGATCGAGCCCCGCGTCGGGCTCCCTGCTCCGCGGGAAGCCTGCGTCTCCCTCTCCCACACCCCCTGCTTGCGTTCTCTCTCTCGCTGTGTCTCTCTCTGTCAAATAAATAAATAAAATCTTAAAAAAAATAAAAAGGACATGAGCAAAATGTGTGGCCTGCAAAAGACTGAACACTGGCCCGTGAGAGCCAAAGAACTTGTTCTGCTTGGTGTTTGTTTGTGTCATTTACCAGCTGGAAGCTTGGGGAATAACGTGGTGGAATTCCTTCCTAGATGCATTGAACTTGAAAGAATTCAAGGACAGGTGCTTGGCAAGCAACCAGTGAGCTAGCACAGGAGAGGAAGAACAGTAATAATCATAAGCACAGGGATGGTTCCACTCACCAGGCCGCTGGGTGAGCACAAGCCCGCCGTGGGTGTGAGGTGGAAGGTGGGGCGCACTTTCCTCCTCTGTGCCCCACATTGCATGAGCATCTTGTTGCCCTGAGTATGATTCTAGCATACAAAGACACTTATTTTTCATTCAACCTGGCCTTCATCTGATGATCCACTGGGACAAACACAGGCATACCCTGTTTTATTACGCTTTGCTTTATTGCGCTCTGCAGATAGTGTGTTTTGTTACGAACTAAAGGTTTGTGGCAACCCTGCATCGAACGAATCTGTCGGCACCATCTTTCCAACAGCATTTGCTCACTTTGGGCCTCTGCATCACATTTTGGTAATTCTAGCAATATTTCAAATTTTTCATTATTATCATATTTGTTATGGTGACCTATGGTCAGCGATTATGACTTGCTGAAGGCTCAGATGATAGCATTTTTTAGCAACAAAGTATTTTTAATGAAAGTATGTACTTTTTAGACCTAATTCTATCGCGCTTAACAGACCACATTATAATATAAACATAACTCTTATTGGCACTGGGCAACAAAAAAATGCATTTGACTCACTTTATGGTGATATTCGCTTTATTGGGGTGGTCTGGAACCAACCCACAGTATCTCCTGCATGAGGTATGCCTGTATTGGCTGAACTCCATCCTGTATGAGTGATAACGAGAGTTTCAAGGGCTGTTCTGACTACACATAACAGGCTGACTTTAGAACTCTCGTGAATGAGACTCGGGATCTTCCAGTCAAATACCCCTAGGTCCAAGTCCCAGCTGGGCTGCTTAGTAATGTAGATCTTAAGTAGGTAAATGATTTAACCTTGCAGAAACTCAGTTTGCTCTCGTGTCAACGGGGCTACAGGTATTCCTCTACTTGCTAGGTTTGTCATGAGGAGTAAAGATGATGCATGCACAACACTTAACAGAGTGCCTGGGACATAGTACGTACTTAATAAACACTAGCAATTGTTCCTTAGCGGTGGGAACAGCATTGCTTTTATTGGGCACTTAGAACTTCTAAAAATGAGAAAACTATAGAGTCTCAATCTGGGCATTTCCAGATAGTCCCTTAATAAATAGCTTCAGGAGGATTTGTCACTTAAAATTGACTGCATTTTTGTTTCTCCGTTATCAGTCATGTTATTCCCTACCTGATGGTTCTTGCTCCAGAAACAATGCAGCCCAAACAGGCTGACTGATCAGTACACATTTCCAGAGCACATACCATCATTCAGAAGCAGTTTTCTCAGCAATTAGCAGGTTTAACAGGATTTTCTTTCCCCTACACCCCCCACCCCACCCCCGTACCTATAAGCACACTCAGTTGATCACAACAGTTATTTTAAGGAAATTCAGCTGAAGTATTTGTGGGGTTTGAGGTAAGCTTGTGACGGATACATCAGAAAACCCTGCTGTCGGCGACACTGTGAGCGTGTGGCCGAGAGGCCAGAGGTCAGGAAAACCAAGCTCTGCCCCTGAGAAGCTATGTGGCCTGTGGCAGGTTGCTCCACAATTCTGGGCCTCAGTTTCCTCATCAGTAAAGTAAGGAAGTGGGCTTACTCAATCCCTAAGCCCAACTTCAGCCAGGAATTGGGTGGTTCTCTGAGACCAGGGCCCACGCTCCGGTTGGCCACTGATTACAAGGAGCCACCAAATGCCTCAGTTTCCTTATCTATGCCACTCATCCAACAGCTATTTATTAAGTCCCTATTGGGCACAGTGCTGGGTGCTGGGAGTAGTGACTGTTGTATCCATTCTGTCTTAATAACCTGTAGGGATGCCTTGTTTTCAGAGGTAGGCATCTTGGAAGGAAAACAATCCCAAGCTCCATTTCCTTCCCATTTCTTCCTGGAAGCTTCGGGAGCTGCCTCTCTGACCTGCCTCATCCTCTGAAATATGTCAGAAGAGTAAAGCCCAGGCTTGGGGCCTTTAGCCCAAAGGGATCAGGTCTGGGGAGAGGGAGAAGTTTCCAAGACAGAAGAAATCCTGGGATTTTTTGACCTCTCATTGTCCAGTCTTATAGTAAAATAATTCTACAGATGAGCAAACCTCTTCCCCCTCATACTTCCTTTTGTCAATACTTGGGACCCCCTCTAATATGGGCCATACCCCGGCATCTTCTGACAACCTAGGGATGAATTTCCTTAGTACATCTTACTGGGGCGGGGGGGGGGGGGGCGTGGGGAGAAACCAGGATTTGGGAGTCCAGACCTCCAACTTGAAAAAGGGACTTAATCTTGACCTCTGGTTTCACCATCTGCAAATTGCAGCATTGATAGCTACTTGAAAATGCTGAGTGTGTATCTGAAAAAGCATTACAAACTGTAAAAGCAATACCTGTGATCTCTCTTGGCCTTCTTCCACTTCGTGATAATGCAGAGCTGACCCTACAAATAAGCCAAAGAGATAGACATCTCCATAGAATTTGAATGGGTCCAGAAAGTTTCACCAGTCCAAAAATATCTTCCCCATGGCCTGAAATTCAACTATCTGTGCTTCATTCAAGCACCCTCTTAAATAGCTGTGCTTCCTGTGACCTACCTGCTTATATTATAAAGAAAAACTAGATGCATTGGGACCTTATCATGCTCCAGGCCCTTTGTAATACTTCATTCTTATTTTTTTTTAACCCCCAATGAATGCGAGATAGGGATTATTATTCAATACAGTTTAAAAACTGGGAAACTGGGCCAGAGAGCGTTTAGGGAAACTTGCCAGAAGCCCAGATGAGTGATGGGGTCAGGACTGAAGTATGGGTGGGGTTAGGAGGGTGGCAGGCCCCGGGGGGACACACATGACCGCTGCGGGGGAGAGGGGTCTGGAGGAGATGGGCGCAGGCACCAGTGACAATGAGGCCCCTCACAACTTCTAGCCTGGTGACCTCACTGCCGGGCCAGCCCCACAAAGACAACTGGAGTTTCTGCCAGGAAAGAAATAGAGACTGCTGAAGCTGTTCACTTTCTGAAACAGCATCCCCCCTTCCAGCTAATCTGGAACTATTATTTACAGGGCTCTAGCACGCCCCTTTGTCGTGGAGCGGGCGGATAGGCACCACGAGTCTTCAGCACCCCTGCCCCTCCGCCAGCCAGCGCCGCTCACTGGATAATTACCCTGTTGTCTTCTCACCTGGGGGCGGGGAAATGCAAGATGCCCTCTTTCCAAACCGGGCCCATCGCGCTAGCAACACTGGTATTTTTAGAAGCTGTTTTTCTCTGATAGTTTCACAACCTCTAATCTGCCACTCTCCCGATGAATATAAATTAAAACACCATAGTGAAGTCTGGAGACAGAGTTTCTCCCATCATCATCACTGGCTCTCGGAACCCAGGTCCAGGAGTGGGTGGAGCCCTGAATTGTCTCCAAAGCAACCGGGGAGCAGAGGCCGAGCAAGGAGAGGTGTTCCCTGGTGGCTTGCGGCTCTGATGAATGACAGCCAACCAAGTATTAGGGAGGGGAGAAGCACTTGCAAAACCTTCAGGTCTCTGGAGAGCCGGGAGAGCCCAGAGCCAGGGAGCGTAGAGGAGTCTAATTACACCCAGGTGGAAGCCTGCCTGCATCTCACCTGTGAAGAAAAGAGGGCTCCCGTTGAATCGGCTGGGTGGAACGGAGTTCACGGGGGGTGGGGGGGGTGTTGGATTTGTAGACTACAGCCTCGAAGTCATTCTCAGATTTATCCCCTAAAATCTGCAAGTGAAGAAACAAAAGCACCCTTTAAGAACAGGTCAAAGGAGCCCTGTCCGAAGGATAGGAGACCCAGTCCTTAGCTCCTGACAACCTTAGCATCAGGAGGGCACACATCCTGTCTACACAACCCTGCCCCAAGAGCCCAGGAAAGCCCTGAAGCCGGCAGCTCAGAAGCTGGCATTTCAAGAAATGAGAGGACTCCCAACTCCCCAAACTCAAGGGAGAAATAACAGAGGCTTAGTATAGCAAGGCAATGCCGGAGATGGTCAAGGGTGTGGGTCTGAGCCAGGCACGGGATCTCATCCTAACTCTACTGCTTACTAGCTGTGTCATTCGGGCAAGTCACTTTACTCCTCCGTTTCTTGGCCTGTAAAGTGGGAATAGTTACGCTATTACCTCTGTTGTGAGGTTTAAGAGACAACATGAATGTGAAGTGCCTGGCACACCACCTGGAACATAAGAGGTGTGAGGTTAGTTTAATCTGTCCCTCTCCCCGCGACGCCCCTACACCTGAGAGCAAAGTCCTGATGGATTCCCAAGGATTGTCTCTGCTAAATACCAGTTACAGGGTTGTAGCCAGGGATCAGGCAGCAACAACTCCACGGTCCCACCCTGTTGTTCAGTGAGGGGCACCACTCTAGGGACAAGCATCGGATTCAGGCTCTGGTGGGCACTTGCCATTGCTTGACCAGGGGGTCCCAGCACTGCCCCTCCCCCTCCTCCTGGTACTAACCACAGGCTGTCGTGCAAGAGGGCTGGGGATCCCCGGGGGAGCTCCGTGGTGCTGGGAGCACTGCCTGGCACATGATTGCAGGTGGACCCTTTCTGGGGTGCCAACAGACGTGGAGAGTGAGCAGCCTCTCTGCCTGCCCTGTCACAAATGCCCCGGAGCCGGGGGCCCACTCAACTTAGCGGCATTACTGACCCATTTAGATACCGCGACACGGTCCCAGCAAGCCACAGAGCGCCCATTGTTCAGCCTTCCCGGCCTCAGAAAGGGACGGTGCCTGCCAAGTACAGAGGTACCACCCGGATTCTGGCTGCAGAGAGAGGCTCCCCAGCCCTTCCACCCAGAAGCACAATGGCTCTTATCACATGGCCGGGGGCCCAGCTAGCTCCTCAGCTCTGTCTGCGCTGCTGGTTGTGAAGGGCCCCTACAGGGGGGGCCTGTAGGGGGAGGACAAGGGGGAGGAACCTAAACCGTGTTCTCTGCCTATGGCCATGGAGGCTTTATAGTGTATCTCTGTCATCGAGTAATATTCCTGTAATTATCTAATTTTGCTGGAATTAATATTACTATGTAGCTAGAATAGAAGCATAGAATGTAGCTTGAGTAACTAACCCTTATTCTTAGTGTATAGCGGGTCCATCCTAAGCATTATCTTATTCTAAACCTCCCAAAAAGGTGTGAGGTGGGAACTATCGCTCTTTATATTTTATAGATGAGGACAATCCAGAGGACAATCCAGTAATAAGTTACTTGCCCCAAACCAAACAGTCCTAAGGAGCCCAAAGTCCCACTGGGGGAGTCTGACCTCAGTCCTATGCCACTTGGCTCTGTAAATGTGGGCACTCAAACCTCAGGCTGGTCATGCAGGTGGCAGAGTTCTGAAGACCAAATCTCAGGGCCTAGCAAAGGTGCTCTGCTCAGCAAATGCCACTCCACTCTGCCTTCACTTAGGCTGGCTAACCCAGGAGGCGACAGAGCATGGTGTGGTCCACAGTGGGAGGGATCCAGAGTTAACCTCACCCAGCCTCAGTTTGCACTTAGATAAAATAAGGGTAATGGAGTTGTCAGGGCTCAACGATGTCCATGAAACCATGGAGCAGAGTTCCGCAAATACAAGGCAACACTATTTTGATTGTTTTAGCAGTTGCGGTGGCACACAATTCTGGGGACTGCTACTCTGTTGCGCTCTCAGGCCCAACCCACCTGTATAAATCAGTGCCTGTGCATATTTCAAATTGCCAATACCCAACCTACCCAACCTCAGGGAATGAAGTGTTGCAAAATACGGCTTGGGTGGAACCTCTTTAACCATCTGTTAGAGCTGATTTATAATTAACCTTTCACCTGAATGCAAACAGAGAGCCTGAAGTTCTTACTGGTTCTTGCTTGGAAATAATCTGTACTCTTCACTTATAGGCCCTCCCTTCACCCCATTTCCTTAGCAACCTTGGCACTGAAAACTTCCTCACTAAGAAATGCCTCTTTCTAGAACCCCAACCGTGCTGGTCAGACAACAAGAGCACCGGACAGGAGCCAAGAATCTGGGACACTAATTCTGGCTCTGATCTTTGTCTTTGGTGTGGCCTTGGGCAGGTCACTTCCCCACTCTGAATGACTTAGATCTGTATCAAAGGCTTCCATGATTCCACCAGTTATTCACTGAGCACTTCTGAGCCTTCTCCAATGCCCCCCTCACCTGCCCTACAGCACCCCACCAAAAACAAAGTATACGCAAACGTCAGAGGTACTCCTCATAATTCTCTCCCTGTGGGAGAGTGTTCCTTCTGAACACTGGTAGGACTCACTTGTGTGCATTCTGCCCTGAGGGGGGAACCATGATGACTTGGTGCTGGTAAATCAGCCCCAAGCTCACAACTATCCCAGCTAACCCTTACTGAGCACAATGGGCCAGGTACTGTTCTATCTCTTTAAATCTTCACAGCAGTGCTGACGTCGTAAATAACCTCATCTCCATTTTAACAGACGAGGAAACTGAGGCTCAGAGGGTAAACAACTTATTCAAAGCCTCCCGGCCTGTGTGAGGCAGAACCAGGATTCAAACACAGGCAGGCTGGGCCCAGGGCAGACTCACTTGAGACTGACATATTTTTCCACAAAGCATGTAAACTTCTTGATCAATTTCTTTTTGTACACAGTCAGCATCCGTATTTGTTCATTAGCATTAGTATTAGTGGAAGGATTAGGCTTATACTTACAGTGTAAGTATATGGTAAACTTTATCCCAACCTTTCCAGAGCAAGTGATATAATATGTTATAATAGATAGAGCCAAACTTCCATAGACTCATCGGATTTGGAAGGACTGTTTTCCCAACTCTCTCTCTTTTTTTAAAGATTTTATTTATTTATTTGAGAGAGAGAGAGACAGAGTGAAAGAGAGGAAGGACGGGAGGGGGGAGGGCCAGAGGGAGAAGCAGACTCCCTGCTGAGCAGGGAGCCCCATGTGGGGCTTGAACCTGGGACTCCGGGATCATGACCTGAGCTGAAGGCAGAACTGACTGAGCCACCCAGGTGCCCCTCTGCCTACTCTCATTTTGCAAATAAGGGAAGCCCAAAGAGAGTAAGCGAATTACTTCTGATCATATAGCTCACTCCTTGCAGCAGAGCCAGGAAAGGCGCTCCATCCTGTTGGGAGTTCAGTCGTTCTCACTGGTCCTCAACTGGAGCGGTTTTGCAGCCTCACTGCCCCCTGGGACCCATCACATCATCTAGGGACATTTTTGGTGGTCACAATGCGGGAAGAAGGTGCTACTGTCACCTAGAGAGTAGAGGCCTGGGGTGCTGTTCAACATCCTTCAGTGCACAACATACCCCCTAGCAAATAGTCACCCAGCCCCCAATGCGAGCAGTTCTGTGATTGAGAAACCCATTCTATGGGACTGACCAATTCCCTTGGAGGTGCTTTACTCCTGTTTGCTTATGTGTAGTCACCTACAGTTGGACACCTGTCTTATTCATCCTTGGTTCCAGTGCCCAACAAAGTACTTGGCAAGGAGTAAAAGCTCTGTGAATGAGAAGGAGGGAAGACCAGGGGAGGGAGTAAGGGAGAGGGGGAGAAAGGGAGGAAGGAAGAAGAGAGAGAATGACAGAAAAAGATATCAGGCTTTTCTGGCGGACAAAGAAAGCCCCACACTATACATCAAGACCTCTGTTCATGAAACAGAAGACGACTGATTTCTAGCATGTTTTTCCAGAGAGAAGACTAACTCTGAATACTTCTTCATTACGCCTCAGCATAATTTTAGGCCAATTCTAACCAAGTGAATTAAAGAGAGAGCCAAGCCCTGCTACAGAAATTTTCCCCCTATTAAAGTAAGTCCTGATCGATGGGTGTGATGGAGCTGGTGAAGTACAAATGCACTTCCCTTTTTACAAATACCTGGTTCCTTCGAGGTGTCCGCTGGGAAAATTGCTGTAGTTACAGCTGCCACTGAGGAAGACACGCTAGACAGCTCTCGTTCCCAGGGAGCCAGGCTGTGGAGGAGGGCTGGCCCGTGGGCTGTAAATCCGAAGAGCCAAGTACAGTTCATGCCTCTGCCCCCGACCGAATGACAAATGGAGCCCCTGTCAGAGCTGGCAAGTGATGCACCCCTCCTCACCCTGCCCACCGCGGCGGGACCATCTGTCAGGCACTCATTCTCAGGAATGGATGAGGGAGAGGGAGAAGTCAGCCTGTGGCTATGGGCAAGGAGAAGGGCTCTCTGAGCTCAGAGACCTCGGGTGATGCCGCTCCTGCCCCTTGGCGCAAATAAGGCTCCACTGCCAACCAAAGGAGAGCTGTTTCTCTGTGTTTTCATGAGGGCATGCAGAGCCCCTAGAAAATGCCTTGGAGCCATCAGATAGAAACATGCTTTATGCATTCCTCTCCCTCCCTCCTTCCATAATTCTCCCCAGTGCCCTCTGCATGGGTGCCCTCCCCATCTCCGTTGGTGTGCCTCTTCCAGAAACCAAACGACGCCTCCCACAGGGTTTTTTCCAGACCCCACGCCAAGGCAACGCTCTCCGCACTCCAAGCCCCGACTGCATATGCGCCTCCCTGGCGGGTGCCTGGCACACTCCACCCCCTTCACCTCGCTGGCTGGCAGCAGGGGAGCCTGCCCAGCTGCCAACTGTGTGACCCGCAGCACCGCCACCCCCCAGCTGGGCCCGCCACCGGGTCCACTTGCGCGGAGCCCGTGGAGCTTAGGTGTGAAGACCCCTTACATGCCCAAGCCCCTCCCGAAATAGAGAGAGTAATAAGCCCTCTACTCAACCGGGTATTCGTGATTTTGTATTCCTCTTCCTAAACAGGACCCCTAAGTTGTATCTACAACTCAAGCCCCCCAGGATCTGCTCTCCCCTGCCCGCAGTGCCCTGCATACCTTCTACAAAATAGGTGCTTAAAAAAGATCGGAGGATTGGGAAAAAATGGATCCTGACCACGATCACAATTAATTAGGAATCAGTGTTTCACAAGACAGTGAATATTTGCGTTTCCTTCAGGCAGGCTCTAATCATTCTTCCTCTATTGCTGGACCGAAAAAAACCAATGGGTGTCCTCTATCAGCCTGTCCAGCGGTTCTCAAACTCCAGCGTGCCGCAGAACCCCGTGGACGGCTTATTAAAGCACCGCCGGCTGGGTCCACCCCCAGAGTGTCTGGTTCAGTGAAGTCCAGGGCAGAACCAAGAATTTGCATTTCTAACTAGTGCCCAGGTGCTGCCGCTGGTCAGAGGACCGCTGAGAGTCCATGCATTCTCAACAAGGGCGATGCTGCTCAAAGGGGGTGAAAAACAGTTCTTAGGGAGGGGGGACCCAGAAATCTTATTCTTTTTATTACAAAGCAGACATACAGCGCAGTGCAGAAACAGATCTGGCTGTGGTAAAATTTCATGGATGGGCAACTAGGAAATAAATGTCTAAAAAGACTCCTTAGGGAGTAATAATGAAAAAAATTTGATCTGGCCCAGCTTTTTGCTTGGTGTGGAGTCCCCGGCAGCCTGAGCCAGGACCCTTCCTCTCCACCCCATGGCTGAAACTGTGAAAGGAGCACTGGACAGGGAGTCTAAAACCCAGGTTCAAATGCTGGCTCCGCCAAGTGGCAGCTGAGGGCTCCTTCCACCCAAACCCATCTTCGCTTCTATACCGAAATAGAGAAAGTAATATTGACCAAAACTACCCTCAGAGGGAGTGCTATATGTGGTTGGGGGAGATACTTTAGGAGGCTGTTGCAAGGAGAGGGGCGAGTGAGCCCCCAAAGAGTGTGGTGGCAAGAGCGGCACATTAACGCATCTTGCCCTGAGGGCGGGCCTGGTGACCGCCTTGCTTTGCTGGGCAACGGGAGGGTGAGAATGCTCCTTCCAGGGCAGAAGAGGATGACCCCACACAAGAGAGGCCAGGCTGGCTCAGGAAGGACAGAGACTGCTGTTGGCAGCCCAGGAGAGAGAGAAACGCCGAAAACACACACACCCAGTCCTGCTTTGGGCAGTTTGCTGAGTGGCAGCTTTTTAAAGTCTTTCTTCCTCACGCTTATGAATTCTACACTAAGTTCCTTGTCACTAAATAATGCTCAAGGAACCAGTAGATTATTTGGGGGTACAGCCAAGAGGGGTCGAGTCTACATTAGTGTGTTGGTTCAAAAGCAGAGACTCCCACGCAGGGACCTGGGTTACACTTTTTATCTCTGCTACGATTCGCCCAGTCTTCCAGGCCCCGAACCAGGGAGCCACCAAACCCCAGAATTAACCTGGGCAGGCCTCTTTCCGGCCCCAGGTCTCTGACTTCCTGAGACCTGCTCCCCTGTGTCTCCTCAGGGGCCTTCCACTTCTCGGCTAGGCCTCAGGCCTGCACCAGTGTTGATTCCACCTCAAGATACCTCATGTAGCCCTTCCTCTCTGCATCTCTGGAGGCACACACCTCCTCGGGGCCTTTCCTATCTCCCCCAGAGCACTGCAGCACCTTCCCCGTTTATACCTGCACTCTTTCTGGAAAAGATTCGAGGCAGCTCAGCATGCGCATACTCAAATGCCTCCATCTTGTTCCAGGGTAACTAACTACCTGAAGGGCATGCTTACTATTTTTTATGCTTTAAGTTTTTTGTTTCTTTTTTCAATTCTACACTCTAGTAGTTCTTTGGTGATGACAGATCTTCCCCCAGAATGACAAGGGATTTAGAAACATTTTCAACTTATTTTTAACGTCTACGTCAATGAACAAAGAAATCATAGTTGGTGACAGGATGGGGAGGAAAGAGGAAGGGAACTTAATTAGCTCTAGCTTTTATAGGGACTTCCATCAGTGCAGGCTGAACTGGGATGTGATATCTGATTGGGTCTAATCCCAAGAAGGAAAGGTACAATAAATTCCCACAAATATATTTACCAGCTTTTACAATGCCATTTTTTAAACTCTCTGCAGAAGCCAATTTCCTCACAAGGAAATTACCACTGCTGAGATTTTTTAGAATAAGCAACCCCCAGATTTCTTTCTTAGCGAAAGTCAGTTCATCAGGATCTAATACTGTGATTCTGAGAACAGACATCAGTGCAATCTTGGGGTCTCTGGCTCTCCACCCTTCTGGAATTTTCTGCAGCCTGAACTTGGGTAGGGAAATCCGAGGATGACAAGATTAACCAGGTATCTGTTATATATCTTGGTGTTAGAGGGCGGGAGTAAAACCCCAGCTCAGCCCCATGCCTGGGTAGGCTAGAATTTAATGAAATCCTGGAGCTGGGCTGGGCTGAGAGAGGCAGTCGCTGAAGGTGCTCGAGGCTGGACCTAAGGACTGGCTAAGTAACTGAAGGGCAAGGCCTGCGAGTGGGAGCCTCTCGTGGGCCTTCGTGACAGCTCTTGGAATGTGGCAAGAAGGAGCTGACTTACCACGACGTCTTTCTCACTCTTTTTCTCTGCTGTTGCTCTGATGTCCCACCCCTGGGCCCTTTCCCTCCCCTGAAGTCCCGCAGCACTGTCTGCACGTCTCCCGCACATTGCTGCACCCCACGTCGCTCTTTATGCACAGGACCCACCTCCCCGCCTGACTGTACACGCTGGGACGGCAGGCAGTGACTTACTCACCTTTGTATCCTGAGCACTACCTGGCACATAGCAGGTGCCAAGTATAAATTCCATTAAAAGAAAGAAGCGTGTGTGGAGCATTATTACTCAGCTCCTACACTTGGGTTTGTAAATGTTGTGCTCACCTCCATGTAAGTCTCTCCCTCTTTTGCAAGAGCATTATCATTTAGCTTGCCCCACTCTTTCTTTGGGGTTATAAATGACAAAGCACTCAGCTCCAGGTCACTCATGTGTGGTCATTAGGGTATGATGTTCCAAAATCAGAAGGAAATTTTCTAAAACTAGACTTTCAATAGCTGAAGAGAAGTATAACACGAGTAGGGCATATTCATCCACCCACTTATATGTATTCAGTAAGCAAGTCTTGGGGTGTTCCTATGTGCCAGACAGCATATTGGATGAATAAGACATGGTTACCGCCACCCTGAGAAGCTCTCAGCCTGTAGATCTTTCCTAATCATTCAGCAAAGATTCAATGAGCCCAGGAGATAATGAAACACTTTACTTGGCCTTTCTCTTTTTTAGAACAAACACCCCCATCGCATGTGCCAGGCAGCACTGAACATAGTACAAACATGAATAGTTTATACAGATACTTTATGAACATCAACTTTTATCTCTATAACAACTCTATGAGGTAGAGACAATTAATTAGCTATTATTACAGAGAGATCATCTCTTTTAATCCTCACAATTGAATGAGGATGACGTTGCTAATCCCGTGACAAAAATGAAGGAACTGAGGCTCAGAGAAGTTAACTAATTTGCCCAGAGTCACACAACCGATTAGGTGGTAGAACCAGGATTTTATTCTCCTTCTGGGATAAGAGAACTCGGTGTGTTCCTTAAACCTGGATCAGAATCTGTCACCGGATTCAGCGTGTTCCTCACACTCTGATCAGAATCTGTCACCAGATTGGCCTGCTGTTGATTCGGAAGCTGGAGGGAAGAGGGCAGAGGCTCAGGTTACGGTCTAAAAGAAGGAGCAGGGAAAGGTTGTTTGTGATATGACTTTAGGGGCAGCACAGGGCCTAGGATAACCGAGACCCCAGGGACACCAAGGCATCTTTGGCAGGACCCCAAGAGGGCTCTGCCTGCAGGGGCAGGGCCCTGCCTGTGCTCCCGGCGCCCATCATCCTTACCTGCCATCCAAACGGCACCACCCCTGGGGATCTCGTCACCAGGAGGTCAGGCTTCCAATCCACCCGCTCGTTGCAGAGCAGGGTTGAGGACAGGGCTCAGCTCCTCACTGCCCACCAAGGGTACACAGCACTAGAGCCGCTGCCGACACCGGTCTTTGTGAGGCTCCGCACATGCCAGGAACCAAGCACAGAACAAGATTCTGAGAGCAGTAGCAGAAACCATGGAGAGATTGCCTATCAGGACCCACAGTACTCAGAAACCAGGGTAGACTTTACACACACACACACACACACACACACACACACACACACACACACACGCTCCCTAGTCCTGTTTCCTCGGGTGGGCATTTTCGTAAGAAAACCAGAGAGTCCCACTACCAAGCCTGTGATCTGTTTCAAGATCTGCCAGGACGTAATTTTCAAGTGGAAAAAAAGAAAAGATTTCTCAGAAAACCCCGTTTCCCGCAGAACTCCGTACCCCAGTTGGAAATCGTCCTCTGACAGGCAAGGCCAGAGAACGGCCCCGTGGCATCCTAGTCAGAGTAAAATGAGCTCCATCCAGGCTTCACAGAAACCCCAGGCTCCCCGGCTTAAGTGTCTCCTTTAAAGGGAAGTTATTCCAGCCCCATCTAGGGCAATAACCTCTCAGGGCAGAGGAAAATAAATATGCCACCATCAGGAACCGCAGGGATGAAGTGATCACATCTGCCCCATCTAAGTTTTTCTTTTTTATGCCTGTGACCAGCCTTGGACCTCTCAGAAAAGAGATGGTGTCAGGGTCTCAGGCAGGCAATTCTTCAAGCCAAAGGTACAAAGACATTCCCCTTATCTTCAGGTCTGTCTCTGGAGGGCAAGCCCCCACCCCCCCTCCCAAGGTCAAAGGGGGCTTTTGGGGGCGGCCAGGCGAGGCAGAGCAGAACGGGGTCTGGGTACCGCACCGCTGTGTCCCTCAGCCTTGAGGCCCCGGCTCGGTCTCCCCTCAGCTGCTCTCGACAACTCATTTTCTAGTTTTTTGGTGGTTACGAAAGAATTTGGGTTGTCTTCCTCTTTTTCTCCTTCTCCTGGCAATTTCAAATGTATCAAAAGAAAGGAAATTTCTGCCATGGTCAGAAATGAGACCGAAATAACATGGTGCCATCAAACACCAGTGTCCTCGTCACCAGAAAGCGGCACGCCGGGAGTACCCGACCTCGAAGCACTGCGGCCCCATTAGCACACCACCAGGACAGCGGCCAAGCTGTCCCCTGTTTTATAAGGCCTGACATGCGGGGCACCTGGGTGGCTCAGTCACGGAAGCGTCTGACTCCCGATTTCAGCTCAGGTCATGATCTCGGGGTACCGGGGATGCAGCCCTGGGTTGAGCTCTGAGCTCAACGGGGAGTCTGCTTGAAGATTCTTTCTTCTGCCCCTCCCCCACCCCACAAAACAAATAAATAAATAAAAATGATAAGGCCTGTCATGCTTCTGGTGGCAAAGAAAAGGATCTCCTGGTTCTTAGGGGGTACCGGGGACACAGGCACAGAAGAATAGAGCTCACATGGTCAGATATTTTCAGTCACATGAGTTTCACTCACAAAACCTGAGCCCCACAGAAGCTGGAGTAACCACTCAGGCAAAGAGAATGAGACTTGCTCAGACACTGGGCATCAGAGGGTCCCCAGCTTTCTGCAGCACCTGAAGCCTGATGTGACACGCTGGAAGAGAAGACCTGTCCTTGCACCAGAAAGGACCCAACAGGCAGGGAAGCCACTAGAAGACGATTCGGGTGCTAGGCCAGGGTGGGGCTGGGGGGTGAGGGGCAGACACAGACCCCCGTGCTGACCTGACCGGAGCCTCTGCTCTGTGTATCCCTGCCTCTGACCAGCCAGGTGGCCTCAGGCAGGTGGTCCAATCCCTGAGCCTCAGCTTCTTCATCTTTCAAGGTGGGATAATAAAAGACTGGTCTACTTCATAGCATTGTTGAGAGGACTAAATGATGTAATGTGCCAAAAAAAGCATTTAGAACAGGGCTCGGTGCACAGTGAGTGCTCAGTCATTGTTGCAGGACTGGCAGCCTGGTGGGCAGGGATTTCTCTGAGTTGGGACAAGCATTCCATGAGTAGAACGGTAGACTGTTCGCATGACCCAGTCCACTGCTGTTAGAATGTTCCTCCCTTTATTGTACCAAGTTGCGTTTCCTTCATACTCCACCCAGCCTCATACCAGCCTTTCTCTTCTTTGGCTAAATATCCCTTCAACTGGTCCTCAGGTGACATGGTTGCCAGTCCCCTCACCCTTATGTCAGTCTTCTTGGAACAAGCTCAAGTTGCCAAATGTCCAGCTCTCCAGCCAGTCCCCACCCAAACCAACAGTCCAAGGCCAAAACCATCACCCCCATCACTGAGCATCCGCTTCCATTCCCGGGACTTCAGATTGCATTCTTGGGGCTGCAGGCCACCGGTCAGCTCTGGGGGAGCCAGCGCCATGCAGCCCCTCGAGCCCCCCATTCACAAGAGGTGGCTGTTTTCTCCTTTGGGCAGCCCCACCACCACCACCACCGCTGCCACCGTGGGCCTCTGAGAGAGGAATCCAACTGCTTGGAGTCTCCTTATGCAGCCAATCTGGAGGGAATTCCTCAGAGGGGATGGCAGTCACCTCAGCTGCAATCCGTCTCTGTCCTCATGGAACGCACCCTGCCTCGGCTGCACTTGGACCCCTCCACGGCACCTGTCTGCTCTGCTCTGGTCTCACACAAACTCCTGTGTGAGACTCCTTCCCCCACGGCCCGTGCCTTACAACCGGACTCTCCTTAGCCCAGGACAGGAGACACCATCTAGCAAAGAGATGACCACACCGCCCATGGCGTCGCTGGGGACAAGGGCGTTGTTTTGCTGCCTTTGTTGATCTTTAAAACCGCGGCTATGCCAGAACCCAGAAATAGAAGCCACAGCCGGCCTGTGTGGGGGTGGCACACTGGCTCAGCTCTGCCACAAGAGACACTCAACCAGCTGTTCCAGGACGGCCACTGGTGGGGGGAGGGTTCCTGAGCAGGGTAGGGGCTGAAGAGAAGGCACAGCAAAGGGGACCCAGGCACCTTCCCCTCGCCCTTCATTCCCAGTCAGCTGCCCATGATTCCAAATCCGGACCCCTAGCTTCTGAGAAACCCATGCGGGCGGCAATACTCTTTCTCTCCGGATGACACCAACTCCCGGGAGGCCCCTCTGCTAAAGCAGGGGTGTTCTTCCTGGAGACACAGGCTCAAACTGTGCTCGGCTCCAAAGTGGCTGTTTCTCGACTCCCCAGCCCTGCTGGCTTCCCCCACCCCCACCCCTGCTGAAGGCAGACACCACTGGTGTGTCGGGCCAACCAGGCAAACACCATGACATTTACCTGTACTGATCCACTCAGAAGCACAATTGGTTTTCATAATGGCAAAGCTATTTGGAATTCCTCCTTTTTTTCTCTCACCTTCTCAAGTGTCTTTTTAACCAAAAGAGAAAAACATGTCTGTCTCTTAAAAAAAAAAAAAAAAGAAAGAAAGAAAGAAAGAAACTTATGTAAGCCAAACTAACTTAACTTGACCTAGCTCACTATTAAACATACAAATGGGATCACCCCTATTCTTGGAGTGGGATCTGTCATCTGCCTGCAGGTCATGTGACATACCTGGGTTGAATTAGTTCTTTGAATCATGCCTTCCCCCTCCTTCCAGAAAAGTATAGCTAGTTGTTTTACTTGGATAACCAAGGGGGTTCACCAAAGCGGCCCCTCCTAAAATAAGGAGAAAGCAGTGGTCCCTGGGACAAGTTTCGGCTTCTGGAATTCTGGAATGCAGAAAGGGCAGTTACTGGTAACTTTAAAACCTAGACTCTACCAGGCACTGCCACCCTTGCGTCAATGAAGCCCATCATCCCCAGAGCAGTGGTGAGTCTTGCCAATTGCTTTCCCAACAAGTGACCGGGGCACAGGTCTCAGGGGTTAACTAGTGCCCAGTGGTCCCTGTGGGGGCAGGGAGAGTCTTAACACTCACACTTTGGTAAAACAGAAAACGCCTTTCCTAGCTCCCTGCTTTCCTGCAGGCGCCTCCCCACTCCCTTTATTAGTGTTGAACTGAACAAATGCATTAATATGGGAATGTTTGCAGGCATCGCTTTTGCTCCGAAATGAAGCTGTAATCTTCCCCAAATGCAGTGCCGGGGGCTAAGGGAGCATCTTTAAGGCTGAAGTTGTTTCTGTACAGGTTGTCATTAGTCGCTGCTTCTTCGATGCCTTTTTCTCCCCATTATTTCTTGCACCCTGTCCAGTGTGAAGACCCAATCAGCATGCTCTACACTGGTGAAAGGACTGTGGGGTTTGAACCCTTCCCTCTTGCTACTTTTTCTCACCAGCCTATGCATCTTCCTTTCTTCCTTCCTGGCATCTCAGCCCTGCTCTCTCTGGGGCACAAGTGGTCGCCGGGCCTCCTCCCTTCACAAGCCCCCAGAGCATTTGTGTCTAGTCCTAAATCAAAGCAGACCACGTGCAGTAACCTTTCTGGTAACTGCCAAAAGGACGAACAAACAAAACCAAGCCAAATGAAGTACAATAAAGAGGATATGTGGGGAATGGGGGTGGGGGGGCACGTTATCAGAATCCTCTCTTTGCTATTTATTCAAATCCATTAGTTCTCCTCAGTGCTGTCTGGAAATACATCAGTCTATAGCCAACGGTTCAGAGAGGATAGAATCCATCGGACACAACACCTTGCCTTCCTGCCAAATGATGAGCCGCATTCATCATTCTAATTCCAGTGCCGGCCCAAGTCTTCCTGAATGTCCACAACTCCCGTCGGACATTCCTCAAATCCCGGGTTTTCTGAGTCAGTGGAGTGGTTGACAAAGCCATGTCCGTAGAATCAGGAAGACTCAGACTGGAATCCTAGATGAGCTATCCACTAGCTACAGGAAGGTGACTCCGTCTGAGTGTCAGTTTCCCCAGCTGCAAAAAGAAGTGATGCCAACCAATCCACGGGCCTGTGTGAGAATTACATGAGCACCTGCTAGCCTAGGAGGTGTTCAGTAAATATATATATTGTCCCTCAAAATTCTTTTCTCGTCTAGTAGGCATAGCCCTAGTGCTTTCATGCCTTTCTAAAGCCTAACAGCCATTCTACAGCTTCCCAGCTCTTCAGCAAGCCTGGGCCCTCCGTGGACTCTGAGTGCTTTGCCATATCATTCACAGGGATGCAGCCCTGATGCCTATATGCCCCAGCTTGCCCTGCCTGGTGATCAGGAATCACTCCTATCACTACCTGAGAGCATATCTGTGTTGGAAAGCTGAAAAGCATTAAATGCAAGTACTTCCTACCATGATGATGAGAATTCTATCAGTGGGAATCAGCCATATCTTTGCCAGTCAAAATTTAGTCCTTGTAACTGGTATGACCAATTACATGAATTCAGAACAAAGGAGTTTTTAAAAACAGCAGAAGCTATTTATGTACTATTTTATTTCCATAAGACTTCAATCGATTCCCTAGTTAACAAAAATGTCCAAGTACAGGATTATATTAATTCCTCCATTCATGTGACACATTTATTGGGTACTTTCTGTATGCCAACATTGTGCTAGGTGCTGGGCACACAGTGGCAGACACAAGGGACAAGAACTCAGCTCCCTGGTAGAGGAAACAGATACTTTATTTTGTCAATTCTAAAGCATGCATTTCTTCATATTTAAAATGGGTTTGAAATTAAAAGACATCTTACAAACGCTGGGGCTAGGCCATGGCTGTGAGATTGATCAGAAGTGCTCATATTGGGCGCCTGGGTGGCTCAGTTGGTTGAGCAACTGCCTTCGGCTCAGGTCATGATCCTGGAGTCCCGGGATCGAGTCCCGCATCGGGCTCCCTGCTCCATGGGAGCCTGCTTCTCCCTCTGACCCTCTTCCCTCTCGTGCTCTCTGTCTCTCATTCTCTCTCTCTCAAATAAATAAATAAAATCTTTAAAAAAAAAAAAAAAAAAAAAAAAAAAAAAAAGAAGTGCTCATATTATCATCACTTCAACTGAGTTTTGTGCATCGTTGGGGCTACATGGGTCAAGCTTCATTGCCAGTTAAAATGTTTTTGAAAAGACTAACCTATGATTTGCATGCAAAAAGGCATGGAGACAGTGTGAAGGCATACATTTGACGTTTATTATTGGAGAAACGACAGCTATCCCATAATTTTTTACAAAGTAACAAACAAGTGGTTTATGGGAAGATAATCACAGTATAGGGAACGGAACGGTGCTTTACTGAAGCTTGTGCAAAAGGCTTGTCCGTTACACTCTAACCAAAGCAACTAGCAGAAGGAAACTGCCAAACCCCCAAAATAGATGAAAGAAATCTCAAAGCAATGAGATGCTACTGTGACCAATCCATGCATGACACAGGGCTATCATTAGGACATCATGTCATAGCTTAATTTGTAGCCTTCTTTTTTTCCTTTTTAGTGGTGTATAAAGCAATGGTGTATCATACTAACCATGGCCTGTTAGGCTCAATGAAATACTGTAATAAACAAGTAAGCAAAACAAAATCATTCCAGATCTTGAAAAATGTTATGAAACAATCAACAAAATGCTAATAGGGAATAACAGAACAACCAAATTTATACAGAGAGGTCAAGAAAGGCCTCCCTGAGAAGGTGAAGTTAAGGAGAAGCCAGCCCTGCAAAGAGCCAGCACAGAATTCTAGGCAAAGGGTATGACTAGCACAAAGGCCCTGAGGTGGGAAAGTGTTCTGTGTTCTGGGAGGATTTTATCACTGGTTTTAAGGTTCTGGTCTGCTTAGAAGTTCGTAACAACATCATGAGGCCACAAGCAAGTTCTACACATAGTTAACCTGACATATAGCAAGCATTATAATAAAAATAATTTGGAGATTATAGAAATATTTATGATACTTCATCCTGATAAATACATAGTGTCTACTGTAGTCTAATTATTCTGGTAATGGCATCACCACCCACAAAGAAATTCAGTAGTAAATAATCATGAGGGGAGGGGAATGAATACCCAATTCTAAGGCAGATCTCACGTTTCTGCCCTCTTTAGTTTGAGTGTGTTTTTCTCTGACATTGTCCTATGCCTTATCTTGGCATCATTCATGCAGAGCTTGCCCTCTCAGCTGGGCCATCCACTCCGTGTACTATTCTTATACCACGTTTTACTAAGGGGACTCCGCCTCTGTGGCAGGAGAGAAGAAGTAGTGAAATGGCTAAAAGGGCATCAGAAGAGAAATAAGGAGCTAGAAAGGTCCTGGCTAATTCACCAACTCAGTGCTCACCCCTAAACAGATTGATGCAGCTGTCCTCCAAGGAATAGCACCTACTCCAACCACAGGGTACCACACCATGAAGGCTCACAGTTAGGATTCTCCTGGGACCAGACAGGCCTGATTTCAAATCCATGTTTTCCCACTGACTGGCTGGGGGCACTGAGCAAGCCTCTGAGCCTGCGTTCCTCCATCTGCTAAAGTGAGGTGTTAAAGCCTCCCATGCAAGGCTGCTAGGGGATTGAATGAAATTACTTTGCAAAGTGCCTGGCTCTCAGCGTCCCTCACCTGAATGGGCACTTTATTATATCTCTGTCTTCCAACCTGGCCCTGCGTTGGAAAGACAGCACAGACGTGCCATACGGAGGACAGGCACATTCTCTTTGGCTCAACAGCCTCTTGCAGCTTCCTAACCAGAGACCTTGTAGGCACCTTTAATTCTCCAGCCAGCCGAGCGGCACAGAGATGTGCCCACAGCATGTGAGGACCAACCCAAGCTGAGAGACAGCGGAGCAAGAACCGCCCTCTGAACCATGGTTGTGGACCTTCCGCAGCCCCAGCCCACGCTCATCTGCGGCTTGCACTGGCTCTTCCGTAGCAGAGAGAACAGCTTTCATAGGGAAGACTGTCTCTTTCCCAGCATCCTTCCCATGGAGAAAGATGGCACCCCACAGGTTGCCCTGGGTCTCCTCACTGTCCCAACCGCAGAAAAACTTACACGTGCTTCTTTAATCTATGGGCATGTAGACTAACAGAAAATGGAACCCTCCATGTGCCAGGCACTGTGCTCAAGAGTTTACAAAATTCTTATTTCATATAAAACGCTGTTATAAGGTCATGAGCCTTAACCTTGTCTATTTTATTTCCTGTTTTATTCCTAGTATCTAGCCTAGCATGTAACTTCTTAATATATGTATATTCTTTTTGTTCTCTCTAAATTATTTATATGAATAGATGAATGAATAAATCAAAGACTCCATGAGAGGATATCAATAAAACCCCTGGCACATAGCTGGCACTCAATAAATAGTAGCTTCTTCCATTGTTTTTCTGTTTTTCCAACTTGCCCCTGCCTCAGCAAGACATCTAGACACCCCCTCCATAGTGCAAGGTGCATTCCGTCCACTTCGGAGCTGTCACTCAGCTCATAGATGAGGAAGCTGAGGCTCTGAGGAGGTTGCATGAGTCAGCAAAGGTCACAAGGCCACTGGGGGACCAGGGCCTGGGACCATGGCTCCCTACTAGAAACCTCCAAGTCTGCAGAAATCACTATACTAAGACAAAGGGATGTTCTCCTTTATGCCATGTAGTCCAGTTTCCAATGACCTGCACCGGGCCGATCCAAACTCAGTGGCCCAAAGGCCCACAGACTGTTGTCCTGAAACTCAGTGAGAATGACACATGGCAAGGAAGGTGTCAGATGGCGTCCATATGGCGGACAATAGCACTTCCCTCCGGGTATACTTAAGCATACAGAGCACTGGTACAATATCTCATCTCAGCACCTCAACTACCACACCTGGAAGGCATAATTATGATGTATATTTTACAGATGGGGAGGGGGCATGAATTGGTTAAGAGACCCCCCCAAGGTCACTCAGCTGATGCCTGTAGAATCAAAACTAGAACCCAAGACTCCTGACTCCCCCATCCTCCTGTCTTCCTTCTGCGCTACATGAAATGGTGCAAAATATGAATTCAATGATCGTCCACATTCGTATGTCATTCTGGCATGTTTCCAGCTAAGACTTCCCAGCCGCTGATCCACCTCAAAGGTATCCTCAGTTTTTCTCCCCTATTCTTTTGTAGTGCCTGGGGAAGGAGCGTGGTGAAAGGAAAGTAACCAAATCCTCATTAAAAGCGAGGCACGGACTCAAGGAAATGTAGGCAATAAACTCCTTGTACTTACCCTAGGGCTCTCCGGTGATGATGGCAGATGCTACAGGAACATGAGTCCTATGACTTTGTCCTCAAAGAGCTTGCAGTCAAGGTGAGGAAGTGAGCCAGTCATAAAGGAGAGCCCATCACAATGAGGCTCATTCCACAGGCATCCTCCAGACCCCACTGCAAAAGTTCATCTTTGACCTCCATCCAACTAAGCTAAACAAAAAACACCAACCAAAACAAAACAAAAGTAAAAAAAAAAAAAAAAAAAAAAGTACATAGAAAAGGAGACGCAGGGGAGCATAGAAAAGGAAAAAAAAAAAAACAGCACAGAAACCTCCTCCAAACTGATGACTGTTTCATCCCAAAGGACGCCTGACCTTTCCAAGGCATCCTGCCACTGAAGATGTCAATTTCTCACAGCGCGCAGCCCCCAGATTCCACTTGGCACAGCCTGGAATCAAGGAGTTCATTTAATGGAAACTTAGCTGATTCAGATTTCTCTAAAATTCCACATCCCATTCTGACAAGAAGCTGTTTTGAAAGATGACACTCCCTTGATGTGAATTTGCAGCCTGCCCCATTAACAGGGCTTCACTCAGAAAACATTTTTAGATCGACCCCGTTCTAGACTCTTGCTCCCAAGGACAAACTAGGAGAAATTCTGCACCAGCTCAAACCTTTCTGAGCTCTTTGATGATCAGAAACAAGGGAAAATATTAGAATGAATGTGATTAATCCAAATATTCTGAACAACCTTCAAAGCAAAGCACACAGCTCCTGCCGAGTCGGCCCCTGTGGCCCTGATTCCTATTAGCCAAGCCAACCCCTTAAAAAAAAACAAACAGATCTCAGAACAATGGGGGGAAGCATTAAAAATCAAAGGTGAGGAAAAGAAAAAGGAAGAGGAAGCAGGTAAATGAATGAGGAAAGAGGATTGGAAAACTGGCTGCGGTTAGCATGTTTCATAAAAAGAAAAATGTGAGGTGCTCAAACGACACAGCCCCCTCCAGGAAGCCCCCATGGTTCACTCTTGTGCCACTCCACAGTCTGGAGAGACCCCAGGGCATCCGGCATCTGTGCCCTGTCTCCTCACCCGACTGGCTGAGCGCTGTCCTCCCCATACGCAACTGCATCTTTCTGGGGCACGGTGGGAGGGGCGTCCCCATTTCCAAACCTCAGAACCATTTGCTCTCAGAGAAACACACATTTCCCCAGCCTTAGCCAACCTCGCCCAGCCGGAAAGTCGTAATGCTGAATTACTAGCATCTCAATCACTTCTGTGACAAGCTGGTGACAAGCTGCAATGTGATGAGTGGAACAATCAGATGTTGTTACAGGCAGGAGGAATGAGGAGAGAAGAACAATAGAGTGGTACAGTAATCGTCATCCTCATCACCCTGGCCCCCATTTGCATAAAATTTATAATTGCCAGGATAACAAAATGAGCAAGAGCTCCTGTTCGCCATCAGACAGACCTGAGACCAAATTCCAGGTCCTCCCCCTTTTAGTGGTGTGAGCCTGAGCAAGTTTTCTTGATCTTTCCAAGCCTCAGTTTTCCATCCATTAAAGGTGGAGAATGATCTTTACTTCAAGAGATTGCTGAGGAGTTTGAATGAAATAATGTCGGAGAGGCATTTGTACATTAGAAGTAATATGAGTGCTGGTAGTTTTGGCATTATGAGTAGTATTTCTATTATTTCAACTAGTATTATGTACTATTTCATTTCTCGTTTGCCTCATGGAGGAGAGATAGTTTTAACCTTATTGGGCTGAAAGTAAAACAGAGGCCCAGAAAAATTTGGTGTCTTTCCAGGAAATATAAGAAGTTAGTAGGGAAACTAGGCCTGTGTATTACTTTCTTACTGCTTCTGTAACAAATCACTACTGATTTAGTGGCTTAAAATAAGACAGGTTATTACCTTACAGTTCTAGAAGTCAAAAGTCCTAAAATCGCGGTATTGACAGTGCTGTGTTTCTTCGGGAGGCTCAGAAGAGAAAATCCAGTTCCTCCTTCAGTTTCTAGAGGCTACCTGTGTTCCTTGGTTCATGGCCCCTCCCGACATCTTCAAAGTCTACAGCTTTTCTCTTATAAGGACCCGGGCGAGCCCATCCAGATAATCCAGGATAATCTCCCCATCTCCAGATCCTTAACTTAATCGCATATGCAAAATCCTTTTTGCCATATAAAATAAAATTCACAGGCGCTGGGGATTAGGGCATGGCCATCTTTGGGGGAGAGTCATCATCTAGCCTACCCCAAACGAAAGCCTGTTCTGCAGAGTATAATTATTTGGGGTGGGTTGGGGTTTTGCTAGTTTTTGGTGTCATTTCGCTTTAAACTCTCATTTATTTATTCAGCAAATACTTTGTGCAGGGCACATTTATAATTTATACCTTGCTCCTCTCTAGATATAACCACATCAGAATCTAGCTTCATTAGTGTGAAATAAAAGAGGTCTCTCTATATACATGTCCTAAAACATCACTGAAGCCCAGACTTTAACAGTGAAAAGGACCTCGGAGGCCATTAGGCAATCCTCTTATTTTATAGAAGGGCATACCCAGACCCAGATGGATGACATGACAGTTCCAATGTCAAATAACAAGCTGGTGAGAAGTTTGGAGGGCCTGGATTAGAACTGGAGGAAGAGAAGCAAACTGAGAGGCATTTAGGAGACAAAATCAGTGGGATTTAGGAACCAGCTAGATGTGGGATTCAAGAGATGTTAAGAATCAAGGGTGCCTGAAGTTCATAGCTTGGGGGTGCCATTCACTGAGCTGGGGATATAGAGCAAAGGGAACACATTTTCTAGGGAAAATCATGTATTCAATGTGTTCTGGAACTTGGGCCTCTTTTTGTAGGACTAGCTTAGCATCATTGTGAAACTTCCAGTACTCTTTCTCTTTTCCACATGCTCTCAAAAGTGTGGGCACAGGGCTGTAATCTTCATCTGACCATCAAAGTACTTTTTTTTCATTAATAAACTTTTTTATTTTAGTTATTTTTTTAAAGAGAGAGGGGGCACAGAAGGAGAGGGAGAGAGAATCTTAAGCAGACTCCACACCCATCACAGAGCCAGATGCGGGGCTTGATCTCACAAACCCTGAGATCACAACCTGAGCTGAAATCAAGAGTCAGATGCCTAACTGACTGAGCTACTGGGGCACCCCGACAAACATTATTTTTAGAGCACTTTTAGGTTACAGCAGAATTGAGAGGAATGAGAGAGTTCTCATATGCCCCCGCCCCTACATATGCACAACCTCTTCCACCAGCAACAACCCCCACCAGACTGGTATATTTCTTACAATCGATGAACCTATCTGACACATCATTATCACCCAAAGTCCATCGTTTACATCAGAGTTCACTCTTGGCATTGTACATTCTCTGGGTTTTGACAAATATATAAGGACAGGTATCCACCATGATAGTATCCTGCAGAGAAGTTTCACTCCCCTAAAATTCCTCTGTGTACCACCTATTCATCTTTCCCTCCATGCCCCCCACCCAGCTCCTGGTGACCACTGATCCTTTTAATGGCTCCCTAGTTTTGCCTCAGTGCTTTCACTTTCCTACTTACACCAAGCCTTGGGGATGAGATTCTGTCCCATCATTTACCAATTTACATTTGCCCCAAGGCAACGAAGATGGCGGCACACCTCTATTTGATCTTTAAAGATGTTGCTCCGCTGTCTTCTGGCTTCCACGGAGATGTCTGTTAAATTCTTTTGCGTTCCTTAGTATACAATGTGGCTTTTCAGTCTGACGGCTTTTAAGATTTCCTCTTTACCACTGGTTTTAAGCAATCTGATGATGCTGTGCTTTGGTGTCTTTTTATCATATTTCCTGTGCTTGGGGTTCATCAGGCTTCTTGCAGGTATGCGTTTATAGTTTTCATCAAATTTACACATTTTTCTGCCATTATTCATTCAGACATTTTTTTCTGTCCCCCTCTCTTTCTTCCCCTTTGGAATCTCCAATTACACAAATATGAGGCCACCTAAAATTACCCCACAATTCCCTAAAGCACTGTTCTTTTATTTTTGGTCTTTGTTCTCTCTGTGTTTTTGTTTTGGGTAGTTTCTATTGCTATGCCTTCAGTCCACCAATCTTTTCTTCTGCAATGCCTGATCTGTCATTAATCTCACCCAATGTATTGTTCGTCTCAGACATCATTTTGTCAACCTGGAAGTTCAATTTCGATTTTTTTTTTTTTATATCTCCCGTATTTCCTCCCACCATGCTTACATTTCCTTCTCCCTTCTCGAACATACGAATACAGTTATAACAACTGTTTTAATGTTCTTGCCTACTGATTTTATCCTCTCTTTCATATCCAGGTTGGTTTCAGTTCATTGATTTTTCTCCTCATTATAGGTTGTATTTTCCTGCTTCTTTGCATGCCTGGTAATTTCCTATTACATGCAAGACAGCATGAATTTTACCTCATTGGTGCTGGATAGCCTTGCATTCTCTTGAATATTCTTTGGCTTTGTTCTGGGATGCACTTAAAGTATTTGAGAATCATTTGATCCTTTTGAGGCTTGCTTTAAAACTTTTGTAAGGTAGAACCAGAGCAACCTCTAGTCTAGGGCTAACTTGCCGTGCTCCTGAGTGATAACTATTTGAGTCTTCTAGCCGATGTCCTATGTTTACAAGGTTTTTTCACTCTGCTGGTGAAAACACAAACTCTTCCCAGCCCCACGAGTACCTGGGGATTGTTCCCCTACTCCTTTCTGGTCATTCTTTCCCCAACTTCCCATGTCTGTGCTCATCTCTATCAGCTGAAAACTCAAGGGGACCCTTTGCAGACCACCAGGGCTCTCTCCTCCCCAGCACTCTTCTACGTAAGCTCAGGCTGCCTGGAGTGAGACTCCCAGCTCTGTCTCCCCCACCCCCAGGAGGGGCCCATCCGCTGGAAATGCTCCCCAGGTGGCAAACTGGGGCAATGGTAGAGCTCTGCTTTTCTGCTTCCCCAGCATAGGAAAAGTTCACTGTCCTATGCTGCTTATTGCCAAATGTTTGATGACTATTGTATCTTATATTTTGTCCAGTTGTTTAATGTGAGAAGATAAATCTGAATACTCTTCTCCCATCTTGGCTGGAAGCAGAAGTCCTTTGCTATACACGTTTGAATACTAGAATTTGAGGTGGCTCGCTTAAAAAGATTCAACCCATCACAACCCTGTATTGAAGCAGGCGAGCGAGGTTCTTGTCTCACAGAGTTGAAGGATGAATCTCGCAGACAAAGGGGAGTGAGTAAAGTGATAGAGTTTTATTAAATGAAGATACCTAAAAAGCTCTCAAGAGTGAGAGGGGTCCCAACGAGGGTCACCAACATGGGCAACCACGGGCAGTCTTTTATTTAGAACTGACCAGGGAGCTTGTGGTGTTATCATTCTTGTGATGTCTTGGTTTGAGTAAGGACTGGTAATAACATCTTTAATGGCTTACTTCTTTTTAGGGTCTGGTTATTCTGTGTTGGTCACAGGTGACTGTCATAAAAAAAGGCATCTCCCCACCACACACACACACACCTGGGGTAGGGTGGTCTGGTTTGTTCCCTTATCTCTGGTTTCCTTAAACCTTAGCATTTAGGGGATTTCTGTGAGCCTGATCCCGTAGCCCCCTACTTATCTCTCCATACCTAACCCTGCCTGTCCCTTACTCAGCATTAAGATTCCAAACAACATGGCTTATATTATTAATAATTACAATACGATGCCCAGCTATTCACGTTCCACACTATTCGTTACCACACCGAGTCTCCCTTCAACATTGTATTTGAATAGAACTATTTACTGCCTCACTTTGTTCTCTTATTGACTCACAAAGCAAAATTCTTCAATGTTCTAAGAAATGTCTAAGGTCTTTTTGCACCAGCTTTGCACAGCATGGGACCTGTACCTCTTTCTCACAGAGTGTTGTACTCCCGTCAACTTTCCATGGCGTGACACACTAAGCCGAACAATATGCCATCAAACATTGTCATAACGTTCCATATCCTCACCTACGATGGCCTATAGCCCTCAGCCTCTCGTGTGACAACATCAAACCCAAGATTCAGCATGAAAAATACCTTGCTTTTCTGAAGTGAATTCCTTTGAGAGGGTGGGGGGATCTCACAAGAATTGAAAAGGGAATTTCAAGACTGCAAGTTCCTGTGTGGAGAACCACAACCTCAGAGAATTTGCAGGGACATTTGAAGCCCTGCCCACAGTTCCAGGAAACATCCTTTGTAGATGAGCTCCTTCCCCACACAAGTGTGAGAATGAGGCTATGGCCCGGGAAACTGAACACAGGGAAACAGAAATCCCGCTGGAAATGTTCTTGCACTGACATTAGACACAAAAACATCCATATACGCTTGCTTTGCTGTCACAGTCAAATAAAATAATAACATGTAAGCATTTCAAAGCAATTTCATTGACACTCTCACTTGATCCTGACAAGTCTGTAAGTAGGAGAGGCGGGCGGCACAGTTCCCAGCAAAAGATGAGGGAAGTGAGCCTCACAGAGGTTAAGTGATTTGAACAAGGTCAAATGGCTAGTTGGTTGGCAGAGGAGGGCCTTGAACTTCTAGGGGTTTTCTATCTCTAAGTTAAGAGCTTTTTCCATTATGCTCTGTTTCTTCTCTTCTTGTATCAGAAAAGGGAACGACCTCCAGATTCAGTGTTGACCGTAGACCAAGGCTGCTCAACAGCAGCTCCATTTACATTTTGAGCCGTATCATTTGGAAGGGGACTAGGGGTATTTCCATCCTGAGCACTGTGGGATATTTTGCAGTATCCCTGGCCTCCACCTACTAGATGTCAGTAGCAAACTCTGCCCCAGTCTTGACAAGCAAAGATATCTCTAATTGGCTACCATATTGTCAAATGGCCCCAGCAGGAGAGGGGAGACAAGATGCCCCCCCCCCATTGAAAACCACTGGCCTGGGGGCACCTGGGTGGCTCAGTCATTACGTGTCTGCCTTCGGCTCGGGTCATGATCCCAGGGTCCTGGGATCGAGCCCCACATCAGGCTCCCCGCTCAGCGGGAAGCCTGCTTCTCCCTCTCCCACTCCCCCTGCTTGTGTTCCCTCTCTAACGGTCTCTCTCTCTGTCAAATAAATAAATAAATACATCTTAAAAAAAAAAAAGAAAGAAAGAAAAAAAAAAAAAAAACCACTGGCCTAAATGTCCAAGAAAGCTGCCACCGTGTTTGAGGAAGTGTCAGTGCTGAAGTTCGTTCTGTAAAAAGAGAAATATAAAGGGGAATTGAAGCTTGTGCTTATGCCAGTGAGCCTAGGACCGTGGAACTCAGCAGTGAGGGACTGCAGTTGCTCAGCACCTGGGAGTTTATTTAAAAGTTTCTCTTCTTGGCCCTGCCCTGAACTTAATCTTTTGTGTTCACCCCTTCAGGCTCAGCCAACCCGGCATAACCCAAACCACTTTCCAAGGAGACATTTCCAGAAGGCAACATGGAGTTCGTTAACTTGACAAAAGGCAATATGGCACGGTAGCTAAGTTGCAGGCTCTGTACATGCAACAACAAGAATGAACTTCACATACTATTGAGGGAGAGGGGCCACACACAAAAGAGTATGTGCTTTATGAATCCACTTCCCCGATGCTCAAGAATAGGCAATATTATTGTCCGGTGAGGGGAAATCAGGATTACTATTACGTCTTGGTGGTATTCCCTGGAGACAGGTTTGGGGGATCCCTCTGGGAATGGAAATGTTCTCTGACTTGTTCTGGGTGGTGCCTACACTGGTTATAAACATATGTAGAAATTCGCAAAGCTATACAGTCAGGATTTGTGCACCTTACTGTGCATAAGTTATACTTCATAAAATAAATAAGCTTCATCGCCTTAAAAAAAAAAATGTCAACTCTGGAACCAAACTGCCTGTGTTTGAGGATGACTCTGGCTTCCTCAGAGTGTCTTGTGAGAGGTTAAGGAATTGAGTGGGGCTCAGGAAGCACACAGTGAGTATCAACATCACTGTACTCAAAAGGACCAGGTTGCAACCAGCCAAGCAATGCAAAGGATTGAGAGAGGTGCTTCTGAACACCTCTGTTGTCCCCTTTGCCCCACCCCACCGCTGCACCAGATGCAGAGTGTTGCATATGGTACATACATGATAACTCGACCTAGCCCCCTCCTCTATAGGTAGGCCCCCGCCCCCCGCCAGTGATCAAGACAGGCACGTCTGCCATTATTCTCTGTCTTCTTTAGTTCCTCCCGAATTCTCTCAGGAGGCTTGCTCCGGAGCTGCCCCTATTTGCAGAGCTCTTCATCAATAGACTGAATATTTACAGAACACAGCAGTTTTGATTAAACAGTTCATTTCACTGGAGACTGGAGTATTGTACTGTGTCTGCTTATGAGTTATTCTTGGCAGAAGCAGCCCTTGCTCTGAGCATCCATTTCTTTACATTGCAAGGCCCAGCCTAAGAAGGACCGCAGTGAAACAGATGAAACGAGGAGCAGATGGGGTTGCTCTGAACCTTTCTCCCAACTGTTTCTTGGTGGAGTTAGCACGGTATCTTTGCTGCTACGTGCTCCTTGCTGCCTCTTATTCTTCCCTTTGGAAACTGCGTCAGGAAGAAATAAGCAAATGCAAGAGCATGTAGAAAGAGCATTTGGTGGTATATTGGCAAACCCGAGTTCTAGATCCCAGTTTCCAGATGTGGGGTTGATTAAAATGTGTTTTCTGCACCACAGTTTTTGTTTCCTTTTAATCCGTTAAGTGACTGGTCTAGATTTGTGGGTTTTAAACCTATGTCATCCATGGAAACCCTCCTACAAACAGAATCCCAAGCAGAAAATGCTGAAACCTGAAGGCATTGTTGTTTGGATTAAAACGGAGGTGGGCAGTCAGGAACCTTCCCTCTTGACTTCTGCATCCCCTCCCCTGCAACAACCCCCAGATCCCTTGGGCTTGGGATCCCAGGAGCACAATTTGAGAACAATTCAACTTTTTTTTTTTAAAAAAAAGATCATTTCCCAGCCAGCTAAAATACTGTTCTAAAGTGGCCCCATTTCTATTCACCCCACAAATTTTAATCAACGGACCCTCCGCACTTCAAAAAAACCCACAAATAAAATTCTGCATGCCACAGATCTGCATGGGAAAAGACTATAAGGAAATACACAAAAAAGTCAAGAGCGTGGTCATCTCTGGCTGACAAGGATATGACCACAATGATCACAGCAGCTTTCACACGGTCCTCACATTCCTGCGTCACCACCTACGACATCTTGCCTGTCTCTAAGTACCCAGGTCTTCATCCCACACGTAAGGTCTTGCCTTCATTAGAACAGCTAGCGCCAGCTTAGCCTTCAAGACACATACACACACACACACACACACACAGTGTGAATGCAGCTCTACCAGGATGCATGCATGATGGAAAACTGTCCTCCAACAGGATTTCCTCAAGTGTGTCCCATGGGATATCAGTCCCAGAAATGCAAGGCCACACAAAAGAATGTGGGGGGAAGGGGCTGCCTGCTCCAAAGTAATTGTGTTTGGGAACCACTGCATTTCATTTGCCCTGGCTAGAGATTAAATGCACAGTAAGTAGTGGCTTAACGTCTCTGTCTGACCAACAGGAATCCTGATTAATATTACTTAATATAATTTCTCAAATTTATTTGACCACAAAATTATTTTTCCCCCATCAGCCCTATTAATGTCTCAACAAACAGTTTCAGATCAGAAAAGCCTGCACAAAAGCAGTTTTTAAGAACTGAGTATAAGGCTTGAAAGAGACTGAAGAATTACAGAAAGGAGGAAAAGGAAGGAGATGGGCTCAGGGTCTGGAGGACTCAGAGGTGAGGACAAACAAAGGACCACCCATGATTCCAAAGAATGTCTGGAACTTTCTTCTTATGCATTAGTGCCTTTTTTCCAGCTCATTCCTAGAGAGTAGACAGAGGCAGGGATCGCTGTGTTAGTAGTCCATCAGCTCATAACACCGAAGGGGACTATGGGTATTAAAAGTGACACAGTGCAGGGTCCCTGCCTCTACCCTTCCCTTCCTCTCAATGTGGGCTCACTGTGACAAATCTCTTCTTAGGAAGAGCAGGAAAATGAAATGATCCTGTTAATTCAATCCGGCAAATAACCCACCTCTTTGCCAGCTTCATGCTAGGGTCTGGGACCACGTGGGTGCATAAGACACACCAGAGGGCCTAGTTGGGAAGCCAGCAAAGAGACCAAGAATCCCTGCCTCGGGATCTGCACAGGGGCCCAGGAAGCACACAGAGGGGGCCCTTCTCCTGACCAGTTGTCAGAAGGTTCCTGAAGGACGCATTATTGTTCCTTCAAGCTGAAGGCTGAGGTGTAGGAAGGGGAGCAAGACCTGGTGGAGGCAACCGGAAGAGCAAAGTCACGGAGGCAAGAGGGCGGGCGGGCAGGGACCTCCCACTGGCTCCGGCTGCAGCCAAGGGTCAGAGTGTATGGCAGAACTGGGAGCATGCGGACAGAGAAGGGCGGAAAGACCAGGGCAGCCCCCAACAAGTCAAGTGGGTTAGATAGAAGTCCAAGCCTTGATGATGACTAAGACAAAGATGACTGTGACCTCACTCTCCTTCTCTTTCTCTCCTGGTGGCGGGAGCGGTTGGGGGAAACAGCAAAGGACTTGGTCAGAAAGAGAGTTGTTGTGAGAACACCAGGATGCCCTACCCCCTGCCCCCGTCTGTCCTTCTGCTGAATCCTGGCCGGGCTGGGTCCGGCCCTGCCACCTCCTCCTCCTCTGCTGGAACCCCAGTGCTCCCATCCGGACCCCTCACGCTTTTCCTCCCTAGCCTGCGGTGGCCTGCTTGCCCTACCCCAGCCCCCACCATGGGGCGACTCCACCCTCCTTCCTCCAGAGCAGCCACCCCTCAGCCTCCCCTGCCCCCAGCTCCCAAGGACCTGGGGTGCGCCCCGACCCCTGCAGAAGCAGGGAACGCGGGACACCACGCGCCGAACAAGGCCACACTGGAAACAGAATAGGGAGGCAGCCTCCTCCTAGAATGCATTCTCTTCAGGGTAGATGCCGAATTCTAGTAACACATTCCTTGAGGTGTTTTCAAATCCAGACCCACTGGAGCCTTGTTCCGGCCTCACTCTGGGCTAAGGCCTGGGCTCGCTTCCAGCCTCCGACCGGCTCTGGCTGTGGTCCTCACTCTGGCCTGGCTGGCAGCACTTAACCGGATGGCCTCACAGCCCCAGCGCTGCCTCCAGCCCCGGGCCCCCGAGTGCCCACTCGTGTCTGATATGCCCTTGCTCCTGGATGAACGCCACTTCCCTCTGCCAAGACCTCAGGAACTGCCACCTCCGGCCACACCTTCACTGGCCTCGCGGTACTTTGACCACGAGGAGAGAACACCTCACGGCCACCTCCATCTGGGACGGCGAGCACGAGTTGCCTGGTTTAAAGACTCGCCAATTTCCTCTGGAGTTCAGTTTCTTCCAAAGGGCCTGGCACATCTCAGCTGCCAGTATGAACTGTGAGTTCCCGGAGATGCCGATGGCACTTTCCAACATTCATCACTTCTGACACATCTAAAATATCCTCGCTCCCAGCGCTCCATGAGCACCAGCCCAGATGGACGGGCTGCCGAGGAAGTGCCAGTCTGGGAGAGGCCCCCGGCAGAAGCTTCCTGATGGAGAAGCATGTGCTCTCCTCTCCCTCCCCCTGCCCCTTCTGAAGCCGAGCCGGTGAGTGGGGGCCGCTGGGCCCTGACACAGCCTTCGCGGCCTGGCTTCCAAGCTCCAAGCCAGCTTCCTTCTGCAGAATTCCTCATACCTTCGCTCCCCATGGCTCCCAGCACTTTGCCATCTGCCTGACTCCATTTTCCCAGAGAGGAAGCTGGCTATTTGGGAAGTTCTCCGTAGAGTCACCTTTACTCTTTTAGGTCACTTGGGAAGGATTCTGACCCCTTGAACTATCTATTCAACAGCTGAAGTCAAGTGTCCCGGGGGTCAAGGTGAGAGAAGGCATGGCTAGAGGCATGAGAGGCACATGCCTAGCCAGGCCAAGAGGTAGGCCAAGGAAGATAGATGAGGCTAGCGGAATCTTTGGGCCTCCATCAGGCCCTGAGAGGTCAGCTTCCAGAGCCTTCTGGGGCCCAGGAGGGGTCCAGCAGCAGATGCATAGCATCAGGACAAATGTGCAGGTACAAATAGGAAACAAGAGGCTGGGCTCTTTGTGTTGTTCAAGATGATTTTTGAAGAAGTAAGACATTCACATGGCTCAGATGAAAAGAGTATAAGATGGATAGATTTGCAAAGTCTTGCCTCTCTCCTCATGTCTTTATCCATTTTGCCGCCCTGTCTCCCACTATGGGTAACCACTTCTTTATTAATTTCTCCTGGATCTTTCCAATGTGTCTTTATGCAGATAAAAGCAAATGTGAATTTATTTATCTCCCACTTCTCAACAAAAGATAACACACTCTAGATGTCATTCTTTACTAGATTTTTGTCAGGTCGCAATCCATTCTAGGTATCTTCTCAATCAGTACAGTGTTTCTTCAGTACAGCTGCATGGTATTTCATTGAGGCCCATGCCCCAGTTTGGTCTTCTGGTCTCCAGATGGACACATGGGATGTTTTACATTTACAATTACAGACCGTACTACAGAGACCTTGTATTAATTTCATTTTGTATGTGTGCAGATACATCCACAGGGTAAATTTCCAGGAAGGGAATGCTGGGTAAAGAACAAGTGCATTCGTAACTTTCACGGTTGTTACCAAATCCCCTTCTGTCCTTACACTGTTTTGCATTCCTGCTAGCCTCACCATTGAGGCGTGTGATCAAGGTCTTTAATGTTTACCAACCCAACAGGAAAGACCTGTGTCTCAGTATAATTTTAATTTCTACTTTTCTTCTTCTTAGGTTGAGAATAGGTTATATTCCTTTTCTGTGACATGTCCCTTTCTGGTCTCAGTCCATTTTCTACGGGTTTCTAGTCTTTTTCTTCTTGATTTCTAGGCACTCTTTATATATCAGGGAGATAAGCTCTTGGTGTTACAAGCTGCAATTATTTTCTCTCTTTGTTATTCATATTTTGACTTTGCTAATGATATTTTTATTTTATCTTATTTACTGAGTGGGCCATACACAAGGTGTTTGTTTTAACATAGTCTAATTTAATAATTTTTTATAGATTCTGAATTTTGAATCACAGAAGATCCTTGCTCACAAGGTTATAAAGGAATTTGCCCAAATTTTCTCCTAGTCATTTTATGGTTTCCATTGTTTCATTTAAAAATTTGATCCACCTGGAGTTTTTCTGGTGTATGGTGTGAAGTATGGTTCCGACTTTTATATCTTTCTATCTTTTGCCAGCTCTCCCAAAACTATTTATTTAAAAGCCCTTCTTTACCTCACTGATTTGAGAGGCCACTGCTAACACATGTTGAATTCCTATATGTATTCAGGTTTTCTGGATCTCTACTCTGCTTCTTTGGTCTATCTGTCCATGCACCAATACACACAGTTGGCATTATTGAATTTTTATGGTAAGTTTTATTATCTAGTATGGAGAGCCTTCCCTCATAGTTCATTATTTTTTCTCTCATGGTTTTCTTGGCCCTCATTGACAAGCTGAGCTCTGTCTCTGGGGCTCTCCCCTTGCTCATTTTTGTATTGTGTTCTCTCTCCCACAAGGAGGCCCACCTATACCTATAGGCTTCCAGCCAGAGAAAGAACCAAGCACAGCTCACTCCCCAAACAAAACAGAGGCACTCTCCTCCTGGGAGAGTCTCAGTAGGGTGTGTCCATGCACCTATTTGAGGCAGATGTGTTGGAGAAAAGCCAAGTGTGAGACCTGTATCTTCCTAGGGGCTGTACCCTGCAGATTCCTAACACTGATCTTCTGGTCCTTTTGACCTTTTGAAATGAAAGTGATTCCATATCACTTAGATATGAAGAGTTATCTTATCTGATATTTTGTCTGTACATGATGTGTTACCGACAGGGTGTGGAAGGACCCTTCAAAGAGAAAGATGTAATAGCAAACACCGATTACTACTTCTGTTACCGCCAATACCAGGGATACCACGATAACCACCTCTGTTCATTGAGAACTTGCCACATTCCAAGCATGTGGGAGGCTCTTTACACGTTTATCTCACTCCGAAGAGGGGCCTCCTTTTGGCACAAAGGCACAGCATCCTTGCCAAGACATGTGACATGCTGCCTAAAAGAAGTAAACAAAACTCACAGAAAGGTGCTAAATAGGCTGGCAAAAATCTTTGTGAGTATAAACCAGCAAGTATCTGGAAGGAACTCTGTTGGGTCAAGTCATGAGATGGAAGAGATCTGAGGTAAGCTTTGAAAGGAAAGAGAAGCTGTGTAGTGAATGTCTACGTAAACATTTCAGCGAGTCTCAACTTGTTCTCCCAACAGCCCTATGACACGGATATTCAGGGTGGCAATTTAAGAGAAGAAAGGGAAGCTCCCACAGGTGAAATGGACTTATCAAGATCACACAACTAATAACTGATAGAGAATCAAATACAGGGCCGACTGCCTCCAAAGCCAGTGCCCCTCCCTCCACACTACTCTGCTCCACCATTGTTTCCCATGGTGCGCCAGAAATTGTTGGAGTACATGTCCATGGCCTGATGGGGTCTGACATGCTGCAGTCAGCGGTGCCCCTGGACACAGTCAGTGAAGGGAGGACAGGGGTGCCGAAGAATATCGTAGGAAAAGTGAAACAAGGGCAAAAGCACATGGCCAAAATGTCTTGCCATCTCAGAACCTAGACATACGGAGGAAGAGGTAGAGAAATGGGATTCTGGGCCTGGTTTGATTTTTTTAGCCTGCTGTTAGCCTTGGGCCAGCCACTGAACCACTCCACATTTCTTCATCAGGAAATGAACCCACAGATGATGGGAACAGTTGTGTTATAGACCCCAGCGCCTGAGGAGTCTCAGTGGAAATGCAGTCTCAGAAAATCTGAAGGGCCTGGGGTGCAGGTTACAGCATGACCTCAAGTTCTATAAGTATAGAAGTGACTACCTTGGCCACACATGGGCCCGTCCTCCTTCCACATTCCATAGTCCTTCTCTCCCCGCAGGACCAGGCCTTGATGGGAATCCCCAAGATGAGCTGGGGAATGGGTGACACTCCTTACCCATGGGATTCCTCTGGCTGCCTTCACACCAGCCACCGTACACCTGAATATGTACCTCCTCTATTCTACCATCAAAACGCTGACCAAGCTGTATAACCATCGTCTACCTACACACTTCCACCAAAAGACCATGGGCTTCTTGACAGCATGGACTGTCTTATTCACTGTTCTATCCGCACAGTTAAACACCATCCCTGCCACATAGTAAGTGCTCACTCGATGTGGGGCAAAATGAATGAATGGTGGTTTGTCAGTCTCTAAGATCATACCCAATGACTGGCCCTCTCAGCCTTGGGCCACAACCCAGGGAAGCCCCAAGGAGGCTCAGGGGTGGGGTCCAGCTCATTTCGTCATCAGGTGGCCCCCAAGTCCCTGCACGTGTTTTAGCTCACATTCCCCACCCAGGGTTTACTTTTGCCTTATAGAGTAATCTTGGGGTTGTTTGGCCAAGTTAATGCTTAGTACTTTCCTTGTGCTGCAAGTATTTACTTTTGCAAAGCATCAGCTTCAGCCACAAGCACAGGAGAGGGGAGCATTTCTGGGGGACATAGAGCCAGGAACCCCCAGGTTACGCTGCTCTGACTCTCACTTTTCTTTTTGAAACCTGGCTTCACAAATACTTCTCTCTGGCATCTTTTACTCATTGCAACTCAAAGATGGGACAGTCTTAGGACTCATACATCCTAGACCCAGAGGGACCCTGGGATCTTCTCCCAACCCCTCAGTTTTCCAGAGGTGGAAAGGGAGAAAAGCCAGGTCTAGAATCCTGGTCCAGCTGACTAAAGGAGCCAAGGACGTCTCACTATACCACCATGGAGACCTCAGAGCTGGCTGCTCCAAACTCCTCACTTTCCAGAGGAGGAAACTGAGGCCCAGAAAGTTAAATGACTTGCTCAAGGTCAACGAGGATGAGTGAACAGGAAACTAGGACCTCGTAGAGATCTGCCAACACACGGTGACACCAAGAGCCAAATCCGAGGGACACAATTCTTTTTTTCATTTTTTTTAAGATTTTATTTATTTATTTGACTGAGAGACACAGAGAGAGAGGGAACTCAAGCAGGGGGAGTGGGAGAGGGAGAAGCAGGCTTCCCGCCGAGCAGGGAGCCCAATGCGGGGCTCGATCCCAGGACCCTGGGATCATGACCTGAGCCGAAGGCAGACACATAACGACTGAGCCACCCAGACGCCCCACGAGGGACACAATTCTGAGCGTCTAACGCCACGTTGTCTAGAAAAGCAGATGCAGTGGACCCAAAAGAGGACGTGTTCAGTTGCTTGCCTTATGTGAAATGTCTCCACTTTAGGCTCTGGGCCCTCTTCAAAGTTGCCACGTAAATGCGGTTCAACACCGTCACACTCATGACCACAGAGCTCAACTCTAAGGCTGATTTCAACAACCTCGTGATCAGCAACTGTCCTGTGGGGTACCGAAGGCCTCGCAAAGGGGGCTTGTGGGTCTGAGCAGGTGCTGAACTCCCAGGAGCACCAGGGAGCCACCCTCGGCACGAGGCCCAGCTCAGCTAACCCCCTGTGTGACCTTAGTCAAGACACTTAACCGCTCCGAGACCCACGTTTCCTTTTGGAATAGCACCCGGTCATAGGCGTGTCATGAGAACTGGATAAAATAAGGTGTTCTGGGTTACTAGCAAAAAGTTAATGATAGCCACATAAACGACCCTTTATCCACCCACTCCCCAGTCCCCAATCATCACCTCTAATGAGAACATTCAGGGTCTTACGGGGTTCTCTGGGTTGATAATAATTGTGGCTGAGACCCCGTGGGGGACTTACTTGTAAAGTTGCTTCAACTCCCCTGTCAGCAAAAATGATCTCACCATTTAAACAAGTGATGCCACGCCAGGTCATTCATCCTAGTGGAAATAATTCTCTGAAAGGCAAAGCTCACTGCGTGAAGTTCATCACGGCTCTGCTTATAAAGGTACAAAACTGGAAACATACTGCTTGTCCCAGATAGGGGAATGGATACATAAATCATGAAACATCCCCTCCATGGAATATTACTCAGCCTTTACAAAGGAGGAGTATGGACACCACAGGAATACGGAGAGATGTTTATTATATAACATGAAATGAAAAAAGCCAAAAGCAATTGTATCTGCGCAGTTACATGAAAAATATATTTGCTTCTGGATACAGAATAGAAACATGGGAAAATAAAAAGTCAATCCACTAGGATGATGAGAATGTGAGTGTATTTTTTTGAATTTTGTTTTCTGCTCTTACTCTGCTTTTGAGCAACAAATACCTTTTATAAAGAATAGGGAAGAACGCCGGATACTTGCTCCCAAAACGACTGAGCTGAGAGCAACTTTCCTTTGTAGGAAAACACCTGGCACAGAGTTAGCGCTCGGGAAGTGATAGAAGAATGAACGAATAAACAAGAGTAAACAGAGTACCCCCACCTCAACACCAGCACCGACGCTGTGCCACCGGGAAGCCAAAGTAGACCAGAAGGATTGGTGTTCTCTTTTTCCAACCAAACTCCTGGCCCAAGGTCTGTTCGGAAAAGCCATCGTGAGTCTCCCTTTCTATGGAGCTGAGAAGAAGAGGGACCTCAGCAGGCACTAAGTAAGATCAAGTATTAGAAGGCTTAGCAGAAGTGGACCACCTGTATGGCCATCGGTAATGTACAGAGGCAGAACTAGACGAGGAGACCGCCTGAGTCTCCACTGAAGAGATACGGGATCCCCGCCCACCGTCACTCCCAGTGTGCTTGTCTCCATGAGGCGGGTGGCTCTGGGCTGGGGTAAGACTCAAGTACTCCTAGAGCTCTTGACTGGGACACCACCCGACAATGCCCTAAGCCCCATGATTTGGAGTTAAATTCCTCTGCTCCCACCCCTCCTGCTCCTGTCACTTGGCGAGTATGTAGGTCATGTCAAAGACAGAGAGATAAGGGGAAACGAAGACCAGAGTCGTGGGCTAGGCAATCGTCATGCATCCAAATAAAACTTTGCAACAAGAACATGATTCGCCTAATCTATTAAAATAGCACTTGGCAACCTGATTTTAAACGAAGGTCCACCATTTCAAGAGCTGTGGAAGGACCTGTGACTGTCCAGATCCTGGGCAACTGCCCCAGGGCCTGACTCTGGTCAGATGCCAACATCACAGCCCCTTGGCTGTGTAAGAATTCTAGTGTTACCTCTGTGACAGAAGGGAACGACATCTAGTCCAGCGGCACCTGGCGGGCTCAGTTGGTGGAGCATGTGACTCTTCATCTCAGGGTTGTGAGTTCAAGCCCCACACTGGGCATAGAGATTATGTAAAAAAAAAAAAAGACATCTAGTCTGAAGATGAGGCTGGCAGACAACAGCTGTGACAGGTGTTTGAGGGGGTCATGGGACTTGTAGTTTTCTTACTCTGGTCACCTTAGTTGTTTGGGGCCATTTCCCATGGGGATGCCCCAGCAACTCTTTTCCATGACTCACCCACACTCCCTCCTTGACATCCAGGGGCCTTACTTGGAGGGATCAGCCTTTGTGAGACGCAGAATGTGAGCCCTCTGAGCTTTACACCAGCGACAGGAACAGAGTCCCCCAAACCTGGCAGGGATATGGGTTGGGACTCCTCTTCCTCAGCAGAGTAGGAAGACGCTGGCTTGAATGTTTGGGGGAGCTGACTTCTTCTGATTCTGCCGTTAGCCAGATGCCCAGTTTGGGGCTTGTCAGTTGGCCTCTCTGGGTCCCAGTTTCACCTGTAAAATAAGGCAGCTGGACTAGATTATTGTTACCAATAAGAGGTCCCTGGTCCCTAGGGAATAATGGTTGGGGGTGGGCAAAGGGCATCACTGAGCTATATTCAAACAAGTTGTAAGGGAAGATTGTATCACACAACACAACTAAATGTCGAGTTTCTTTGCTTTTCGCTGGAATTCTATCTGCTTGGTGTGGTGACAATGATTCTCTCCAGAGGATTAGAAGAGCAGATTGGTGGTGTTATCTAGATCCTTACTTAATAAGAGCAGGAAAGTGAATTACTCCTCAATAAATGCAGGTTGTTGGTGGGGATGCATAGAGAATGAAAAGCAGGCAGTAACCAGGCTGGATTCTAGGACACCGCATTGTCTCCGGGTCTCTTTTATCCCCAACCCTCCGGCCAGATATTTGCTTTCCCAAGGATGGCCTCCCCAGGCACCGCTGCTCATCCCTGGCCCAGAGGACCTTGGAAGGGCCTTCCAGGTATGCCAAGTCTCCCTGAGGTCTTGGAGGGCTGGGCCTGTCCCGGACTGATCTTATCATTTGGTTCAAAGTCAGGGCAGGAGCCCTCCCTGCCAATTGATGCCAACCTCCATAGGACTCAGAAATGTCCTGCTCTCAGGCCAGCCCCACCCTGCATGTAACGACACAGAAGGCCTGCCATTCAACCTACAGTGCCCTGGCCTGAACCCTGACCGGTATGGAGAAGCCACAGTCCTGCCTGGTTGTAGTTTATTTTTGCAACCATTTTTTTTTTTTTTTTAATGTACATCTAAGGGACCATTACCATCATCAAGATACGGAACATTTCAATCCCTTCACAAGTTGCCCTTTTGTTTTCCCATCCCCTGGCCCCCGGAAAGCACTGGGCTGGCTGCTCACTATCACTAGTTAGGCCTTCTCCAGAATGTCATATAAATGGAATCACACCGTATGCAACCTTTTAAGTTGGGCCTCTTTCACTTAGTGTAATGCCTGTTAGATGCATCCATGCTGCATACTTGCATGTATCGGAAATTTGTTCTTGATACCACTTACTGCTGAGTGGTATTCCATGATAGTCTATTCCTTGTATATATTTACTCATTTACCAGTTGATGGGTATTTGGGTTGTTAATAGTTTGGGGCTATTGTGAATAAAGCTGCTGTAAACCCTTGCATCTTTGTGTGGACATATGTTTGAATTTCTCTTGGGTAAGTTCCGAGACTTGGACTTGCTGAGCGTTATGGTACATTTACCTCTGTAAGAAATTGCCAAACAATTCTGCAAAGTGGCTGCAGTGTTTTGCAATTCAGCCAGCCATGCATGGAAAGTTCTAGCTCTTCCACATCCTCACCTGCACTTGGTGCTGGCAGCCTTTTTTATTTTAGACATTTTAGAGGGGGAGAGGTGGTATCTCGTTGAGGTTTAAATTTGCATTTCTCTCCTGAATAGTGATGTTGAGCATCTTTTCATGTGTTTATGTGCTATTTGTATATCTTTTTATAAGATGTAGCTGTTTAAATCTCTGGCTCATTTTATAATTGCGTCGTTTGTCCTTTTATACCTCAGGTATAAGTGTTCTTTATATATTCTGGATAAAAGTCCTTTGTCAGATATATGTATTTTGAATATTTTCTCTCAGTCTGGCTTGGCTTTTCATTTACTCAGTGGGATCTTTCAAAGATCAGATATATTTAATTTTTCTAATTTTTCTTTCATGATTTGTGCTCTTGGTGTCCTAAAAAAAAAAAAAAATCTTTGCTCTCCTCAATGTCATAAAGATTTTTCTCCTTTTTTCTTCTAGAATTTTTATGGGCTTTGCTTCTAAATTTAGGTTGGTGATCCATTTCAAGATAATTTTCATCCCTCCAACAAATATTTTATGGCAAACTATCATAATAGCAAGTGTTTATATAGCACACACTTACATGCCTGGCACTATTACAGAATTTATCAATACTAACTCATCAAATCTTCATGATAATTCTCTAATGTAAGTACTACTATTATCTCCATCTTACAGATGATATGATAGAAAATTCAGACACATAGAGGTTAAGTAATTTGCCCAAGGTCACATGAGTAGTAAGTGGTAGAAATGGACCTCGAACCCCCCCCCCCACATGGCTCTTAGTCTGGGTGCCTGACCACCACACTCCACAGCCCCTTGCTGTACTGACTAAAGTTTTAATGTGAGCAAAATCAGACCTAGGTTCTGCTTTCATGGAGCTTACCACCAAATAGGGGAGCTAGATATGTATGTAATGACTATTCAAATAGAAAATTACAACTGTGAAATCACCTAAGAGAACAAATAATAGGGAGATGTGACCAAGTGAGGAAAGTCGGAGAAATTTTCCCTGAGGAAATGAAGATTGAATTTAGATTTGGAGAAAGAATGATGTTAGCCAGGCAAATAAAACACAACAGCAGAGCATGTCAGGCCAGGGGACCACAGCGGGAAAGACCAGGCAGGAAGGTATGTCACACACTGGATGTTGGATAAAAACTCTCAGAATAATCATCAACAGCGATGGCAATTTTTATCATCTTTTCTCTCTCCACTTATTCACCCCATTGCCCTTGAACTAGAGTGGCCAACTCATCCTGGTTTGACAGGACAGTTGGTCACCCTATCTTGAACCTGTTCAGGGCAAGATGTGCCCATGACCTTGTAACCACTTTAAGGAAGTAAGCACCATTATCCGCAGAGGAGTCCAGTACAAATGGAAAACTTTTATTAATGGCACACTCTTTCATAATCAGATTTTTTGAAAGACAAAAAAAAAATTCACTTTGATTCTAACCAGAGTTACAGGGGAGTACAACCTAAGAAGAAAGCTTGGGGTGCCTGGGTGGTTCAGTTGGTTAAATGTCTGACTCTTGATCTCAGCTCAGGTCTTGATCTCAGGGTCATGAGTTCAAGCCCCACATTGGGAGGGCGGGAGAAAAGAAGAAAGGAAGGAAGGAAGGAAGGAAGGAAGGAAGGAAGGAAGGAAGGAAGGAAGGAAGGAAGGAAGGAAGGAAGGAAGGAAGGAAGGAAGGAAGGAAGGAAGGAAGGAAGGAAGGAAGGAAGGAAGGAAGGAAGGAAGGAAGGAAGGAAAGAAAGAAAGAAAGAAAGAAAGAAAGAAAGAAAGAAAGAAAGAAAGAAAGAAAGAAAGAAAGAAAGAAAGAAAGAAAGAAAGAAAGAAAGAAAGAAAGAAAGACAGGCTTGGAAGAAAAAAACTCTCCAACTAGAAAACATAGCCTCTAGTTACTTCCTTGAATCTCCAAGGAGAAATTGATTGTAGTCTCAGGCTACAAGACAGCTAGTTAAATCAGGCCAAAGTAGACAAAGAAAACAGAATAAATTAGACTTGGGAAAATGGCTTTCCTTCCATCCCTTACCTCATAGTCTTATTTCACAACAAAATGGTAATGGGCAAAATTCAAGATGGCGGGAGTCAGAGCAGCATTCCTCATCACAGCCTGGGGTAGAATCTGCTTATCACCAAAGATCAGCAATGGCTAAGAGCCGAATCTCTAAAGGCCCAGCAACAACTAAATTCTTATTCAAGTTTTTCCATCCTGCCATCATCCTAGAAATTCTGAAGTCAGTGCTGTGCACGTACAGATCACAGGCCTGGTCACAACCGCTGGGGAAGAGCTATGGTTACATTTATTTCATAGGTTCCTTCCATCCTGAACAGAGGACATGGCTGCGGAGGGGGAATGTTCAGAGTAATCATGAAATTATGGTCTTCCAGAGGACCCCTCTCAGTAGTCCCAGGTCTGGGTATATTTTCAGCAGTGCATGTTAACAAAGTTAACAAATGACACAACAGCTTAGCGATGTAAGTAATGGATATGAAGATATTTCACAAATAACTCTGTGAGGGGCATATTAATACCTGTGGCTCCTGTATCACGCACTTGTGTCCTCAGCAGCAGCCACGAGAGGTGCTCAACAAACGTGGAACCGAGCAGAGGCACCCAGCCCGGGCATCATGGGCAGAAGACAGAATGACGCACTCCCACCGAGGTCTTCTACGGCAGGATCCTTGGTTCCCTCCTGTGCCAGCTCAGCTGCCTGCAGTAACCACCTAATGATGTCCTCACCCAAAAGAAAATGAAATAATTTGTTCTTGTATGAAACATTAGGAAACGTCAAACCCGGGGGCTGACTTAGGAATGGAGAAATCACTCGCCACAAGGAACCTAAATATTAGAAATGCACAGGCTGCACCTCACTTCTGCTTCCGACTGATTGTGAGGAAGTTTCGCTGCCCCAGGAACTTGCTGTCATGCAGAGGGCAACTTCAAGCCTCCTTCGCTCGTCAAGCCGCTTTCAGGTTACAGGCAGTGACACTCCAAGGAACCGACGTTTTACCTTTAATAGTCTCCCTCTCAAAACCACAGCCTCATCCCCAGATTCTTATCACTGGTGTGTCTTTGTCTCTTCTAAAGACTTGAGAAAGTAACTACTGTAGAAGACACACCTGGAGAAGGAGCTACTCCTATGGAGTACAATTGGAAAACATCCCCCCCCCCCCCCCGCCGACAACCCCCCAACTCCCCACCCCGCCCCCGCCGCTCATAACTGAATCATTGGGTTTTCTCACAACTTGCTCACAGAGTTGCTGTGAGGTTTCAGTGAGTCAGTACAAGGCATACTGTTAGAAAAGTGCCTGGCACAGAGAAAATACTCAATAAATATTAGCTTAAAAAGTGCAGAAAATCAATTTGGATATATATGCATACATAAAGAGATACGCACAAGATCACGCCTAAGGAGCTAATGATTCTACTTTCGAAAATCTATACTAAGAAAATACTCATAGATTTTCCAGACAAAGATTTATGTATAAAAATGGTCATCAGGGCATTGTTTGTAATAGAAAAGAAACCCGAAACAACCTAAAGTCCAACAATAATGGAATAAGTAAACAAACGAAGCCACTTTTCAAAAGCATGCTTTTGAAGAATTTGTAATGCTGTAAGAAAATTATCATGACAGGCGAAGAGGGATATGAAACCATTCGCATAATACGATTTCAATTTTAGATGCTCCCAATAAATATCTACGGAACTCCATAATAAAAGATTAGAAGGAAATACTCCAAATATTACTTGTGTTTCTGTCCCAGTAGTAAGATTCTTTATTCATTTTTAGCATTTTTCAAATTCTATATACGTATACATATACAATGAGTGTGTATTAATTCTACAAATAAAATGTAAAACAGTTTCACTATTTCAATTTCAATTTCACATATAAAAAAAAAATTGCATGAGGTTCTAGCTAGGCCAGTGGCAGAGGAGAGAAAAGATAATCATGAGGCTGAGTCCTCGGTGTTTGGTGACCCATGAGGGTCACCAAGGGGACAGAGAGAATATCCCAGACAGCTCTAAACTTTCTAGCTTGAGCAACAGCATGGATAAATAATGGTGTTTTGCATGACAATAAGAAATGTAGAGAGAAAGGAAGAGGAATGGGTTGGGAAGAAAGAAAATAAATTCGGTTTGGCCTCACTGGGTTTGCAGTACCGAAAGGATCCCCTGGTAAGGGGTGCTCAGTCAAGAGCTGGCTACATGCGGGGGCGAAAGTCTGGGAAAGATTTTGGCATACATGTGGGCATGGGCGATAGCCATGTGTCGCTGATGCCTTGGCTTGGCTGAGGATGCAGCCGCATTCTCTGTGTTCTGTAAAGGGCAATCGGACTCTGTCCCCATGGAGGCTCAGACACTTGGGCTCTGGAGCTCTATTCCTTCCTGCCACCCAAAATGTGACCTGAAGTGACCCCTGCCTCCCTCAGTCAGTCACAGAGACTACTGCTGGATTATAGTGAAGAGCCTCCCAGAGATCCCCTATGCCTTACATGCTGTTTGGCACTGTGGCTGCCACTTCCAATGAGGATGACAGAGAACTCAGAGTCAACCACATAAAACTTGCTACCGCATATTTTGTAGGAATGGCGTTCAAGACAGTGGCCACTGCCTTGCCCGGTGGCCTCTTTTTACAATAACATATAAGGAAACCATCTCAGGCTTCAGCACCGGGAAAGTGTGAGCAACTGGACACCATGAATCCTATAACTGGTCCTGTTTCCCTCTCTGGTTTGGCCAATAAGAAGCTCAGACTAAAAGCTGTGGCCCCCATCTTCATCAACATTAGATGATCACATCGTGCGCATTCTAGAGCACTAATCTGTTAGCATTTCGATCTTTGTTGTTTTACTTTATTTTCTCTTTGTCCTAATTTCTTCCACTATGAATCTTTGTGAACTTCTTTAAGTCTAAGATTTTCTTCCGTGTCACACCCACCCATTGATTCTGTCTCTATCTCCTGGAGTTGCACAAGAGAATTCTAGGCCCTCTTCCCCATAGAAGCCCCTTTGAGGCTCATGTCCTCCACTAAATCTGATTCTTTTTGGGTACTAGAGCCTCACTTTCTTCAACAGTTTGTCCTAGACGTGAGCTCCTCAAGAATCTTTATCCTTCTAGACTCAACTGATGCCCCATCTTCCCTTGGGGTCTTCTCTAGGCCCTATTCAGGGTGTCCCTCCACGGCAGCCCTGAAAGCAACCACACTCGAGGACTGGTTCTCATACTTGCCTCTCCCACCAGACTGGGGACTCCTGAAAAACAGAGGTCATGCCCTATGTGCCTCCAAATATTACCTAGCCAGAGCCCAAGGCATAATATAATAATATATGCTTCATAAGTTTTTGTGGAGGAAATAGATGAGTGAATATATATTCATATGTATACATAACTTCCTCGCTCCTCTACATGCTAAAGGAAAGCCAAGCCCCAGGAAGAACAGGGAGAGCCCGGTTCCCATTCAGTTGTTTGTGGGCCTTTCTATCTGACAACCGCTTTTCCACAGGACTCTCCTGAACAGACCTGGCCCTAGGCACCGGCATGAGAGCTTATTCTCCCAGCTAAATCCAGAGTAAATACACATATGACAGAATTGGTCCTGTGAGGGCAACTGGGATAAATTTTCACAGAAAAAAAGGATTTCACAGATCAAAAATGCAAGATGCCGCTCCAACTCGTACTTACTTTAACACAGCCTTATATGGGTGCTAATATGTGTCAGGCATTGTTCTGAGCTCTTTACAAATATCTTATTTAATCTTTGTAACAACTTCATGAGATAGGTACTATTTCTATCCCCATTTGGTTTTCATATATAGTCTTCTCAAGCACTGGAGCCAGCTATCCTGCAAGGAAGGAAGATGTAGCTATTCCGTCACTAAATAAAAGAAAGTTAGTTACGTTTCGTTCACGCCAGTGCATGAATAGTTGACAAATCAAATCTTCCCCTTTGATGTGAGACCAGGATGCCACAGAATACATCATTCACTAAGCATTCATTGAGCCCCTACCAGCACTGCCCTCCATGAGCTCACAGCCTGATGGAGAAAACAGCACACACCTAAACAAATAAATTATCAGGCCCCATGACAAGCGCATTAGAAGCAAGGACCCAATACAGCGCTGGCGGCAAGAGGAAGTAATGATCTCTGGCTAGATGAGAAGCTTTCCTCCAGGGTGTAATGTCTGAGTTCCTTTTTAATGGATGGTCCAGGGTGCACCAGGAAGCCACAGCGACAGAGGCGGGAGCGAGAGGGCCAAGGTAGGGGGAACCATTGGCCGTGGGGAGCAGGAGGGCTGAGCTGGAGAATGAGGGATTATCACTGGGGTGGTGACCTTGGCTGCGACACCACGAAGCTCAAAGTCACTAAAGGATCTGATAGTCATTCCTGTTCTAGGAAGCATCTTTGAACTGCAGCATGGGGGAGGATGTCAAGACCAGAGAGAGAGAGAGAGAGAGAGAGAGAGAGAGAGATGTGTTAGGGGGTTGTTGCAATCAACCAAGCAAGACACAGTATGCACCTGAGCGGGGACACTGGATGCTAGGGATATTTGGGAACCTGAAGCTTCAGACTGATTGGAAGTTTGGTGTAGGAGTGCAAGGTGACAGCCCAGCTTCTACTTAGAAGACCAGGAAGCTGGTGCGGCCAGCGAAACGGGGAACGTGAGCTGAGAGCCCCCTGGCAGGGATGAGGAGAATCCTGGGCAGCCTCTAAGCCTGGGAAAGCCACACTAGGCAGCAGACATTTTCTTAATAATCGCAGAGCAGTTATTCAGATTCTCACTCGCAACTCTTTTTAATAAAATATGAGGCGTTTCACTCTGTCATCCTAGTGAAAAATCATTGCCCTTTGCTGGAAATTAATAACCTTTCAAATTAATAACCTTTGGGTAGGAAAATCGGTTTCATTAATACCTCCCCTTGCACTTTGTAGGTTCATCATCTCTCCATCCTGCTGTCCCCTGAAACCAAAAGCCCAAGACTTATTGTTTGAGAAGTCTGACTGACTTTATGCTCAGAATGAATGCTCGGGATCCTTCATAATTAGGCTCAATTGAGGTCACTGCCCAAAAATGCTGGCATGTCCCTCAACCCCCGGAGAGCCCACCCTGGGCTAGAAGGGACGATGAAGTCATCCTCCCCCAGCTCTTGGCCTGATCCCTAATCTTGGCACAAAAGAGGTCACCCACCTTGGTGCCCCAACCCTGAGAACCGAGCACCTCCCCAGGCTTCCCACAGCCCCTGAGCAGAGGTGTCTGTCTTTGGCCAGGAGCATGGCCGACCTGGCAGGGCTGCGTGATTGCTCATCACCACTCCAAAATGACTCAGGACCAGGAGCAGCCTGCCCCAAAAGAAAGACTAAAAGGCATTTTGAGAAAACAACTGAAGGTAAAATCTTAAAAACGATCTTTCTCTCTCCTACCCCATTCTTCCAGGGTCTTTGAAAGATTCTGAATGGATACTCATTTATCCTTTCCTGCTGAAAAATGCCTTAGCAGCAAACTTAACATCTCGGGCATGAAGTCCAGACTCCCCAGCATCCTGGGGCCCCTGACACTCTGGCTGCCCAGGCTCGTCTCTTTCCTCCTCATGCCCACAAAGTGCCACCTTCTGAGCCCTAACTCTTCTGTTCCCCCAGCTCAGAAAGCCCTGTTCCCTCCCACCACCCACACAGCCCCACACACAAGCCCCTGTCTATCCTTCCAGGCAGGATCAGCATCATTTTCTCTGAGAAGTCCTCCTCTCAGTGTCACTCCCTGCATCAAGCAGAATCAGCCACTCCTTTGAGATCCTTTCTGCCCGAACCCTACCTGGTCCAGGCAAGGCTACATGGCATAACGTGTCTGCGAGTGAGAACAGGCGGAACTACACGGGCAAATGCATAATGTCGTCTAACTAACGTGCTCTATTCACTGTCTCTGCAGCATAGGGATGTAGGCAATTGGAATCAGAGGGAGCTGGGTTCAAATCCTGACGCCACCGCTTATTGGCAGTGTGACTTGGGGTGAAATACTCATCTTATGCAACTGCCTCTTCCATATCCCTATTGTCCACGAGGTACTTCAATATCTGACTGGCTGAGCCCATAGTCAGGATGGCAGGATGGAGGATCTGGCCCCCTCTACCTCAGTGTTGGGTTCTTGTAGGTCAGCCTTCATCATCTCCCAGAGGAGAAATGGCTGTTCTGCTGGACATGCCCTCTTGGGTTCCCCAAAGCTGCAGTTCATGCCTACCTCCAGTACCTCCCAGTAACCCTGCTGGCTGGTGCTCTTAGGAACTTTTGGGCTGTCCCAGAGCTGGCAGAGGTGGGACAGATGCCAGGGTAAGCACTGTCTCCAATCTTACATTCCAGAGCCAGTTGGAAGAAGATCGAGAGCTGTTGAAACAAAGGAAGCATTGCAGGAGACAGAGACCAGATTCCTGCTTTTTGAAGAAGAAATGGATAAGGGCTGTCAGATTCGGCTGAATCACCCAGACACATTACATCGGTGTGGCTTCAACTCCTCTCTGCCCCTGGTGATGATAATCCACGGGTGGTCGGTAGGAAATGCTGACGTGCCTTTTTTCTCTCTGCATTTACATTTTTTGCTTTTCTCCCTTGCGTGTCCAATTTTAATAAAAAAGATAGGGAGCCAGTGATAACACTTTCATGCATAATATTTATAAAGCACATTTTAATTTTCCAAGTACTTCCCCACAGGATCTCATTGATTATGTCAACCCCATGAATAAGCAGGGTAAGGAAAGTATAATTATCTCCATGTTTCAGATAATAAAATGTGGTTCAAGGAGGTCTCACAGCACATGAGGGCCCCAGAAGTGATTGCGGTCCATGCAGGTGAATCTGCCTATTTCACAAGAGGAGATAGGAAGCTAAAAGACATAGTGTCCCAATGAAATGTTGTAACTATAAGGTTTAAATGCAGCTGCAAATAACAGAAACCCAATTGGCAGTAGTTCAAACAAAACAGAAGTTTGTTTCCATTTCACACAATAGTCTAGAGATATGTGATCCAAAACTGGGTAAATGACTCTGTCAATGAAGTCCTCAGGGACCCAGCTCATTTCCAGCTTACGACTCTGCCATTCTTAAAGTGTAGCCTTTGTCCTTATAGTCCAAGATGGTAGCCAGAGCACCAGCCATCACACCTTTATTCCAGGTAACACAATTAGTAAAGGGTGTACACAAAGAAGTCAAAGAGCATGGGTTTTTTTCAACAGCTTTATTGAGCTATAATGCACATACCATACAATTCATCCATTTAAAGTGTACCGTTCAATGGCCTTTGGTATAAAAGAGTGGGGTTTTTTTAGGTTAGCTACCCAGAAGCATCTGTAAAATGCTTCCAGTTATATCCATTGGCCATACCTAGGTAGAAAGGTGACTGAGATATGTAGCCTCTTAGAGAAAGTGTAGCCTTTTAGGGATGCTAAAAATCCTGGACAAAGGGGAGAAAGAATATTGTGGGCAATGGTTGAAATCAAACTAAGCAAGGACTTGTCTCCAAGAGGAAATTCTGCCTCCCTGGTTCCCAACCAACCCACGATTTGAAGCTTGGTTCACAACTTGAAACCTCCAGAGATTTGGGGATCTATTTCGTGACTTGGAAACCTTTCCCCGCCATCTTTGAAAAATACTCTTGAAACCCTCACCTATCCTACCGTAGAAAGCAAAATGAGCCCGTCTACCCATCCACCACTCTTTCAACATTTATTCACTGAGAGCCTGCTTTGTGTAGGCTCATAGCCTTCCCATGAACAATACAGACGCCGTGCCAAGTCTCATGTGGTGGTGGGGAGCCCCACAATGCCACGGGAGCGTTTCCACAAGGTGGGGTGCTTGCCACTGATGGGGGGGGGAAGCAGAGGCACCTAGAGCCTGCTAGGAGCTTCCCCCTAGGACTTAAAGGGCTCCCACCTAGGGGAGAGGAGGTTCCACACACCCCAGGGTCGGCAGTGAAGGTGGTGGTGGGCTTTCCTGCCCCTAAAGAAAGGACCTAACATAGGTTGAGGCCCTCCTACAAGTTAGGCCCTTTACATTACACATCAACCCGTTTAATCCCCACACGTCCCTCCGAGGTGGGTTAGCGTCTCTTAGAAGAAGAAACTGCGCTCAGGAAGGTCGGGCTGCTACCAAAGTCACACAGCCAAGAGTGGACAAAGGTTCACACGCAGAATCCCCACGCGCCAAGCTCACACTCTCGAAGACCCCCTTTGTGAGAGGGGTCTGACCGGGCCCCCATTCCTAGCAGGCTTCACCCCACAACCCTCACTGTGGCTCTCTCCTGCTGGGGTAGGAGCTCAATCCATGTTTCTGTAAGAAAAACAGAAGAGGAGACAGAGGGCAGAACACTAAGAAGGTGAAACCTGTTTTAAAGGAAACGAAAGATCGGCCACGGAAAGCTTTCCTGTGGGAGCCCTGTGGGGCGGGGGGGGGGTTGAGAAGGAGGCCAGCGGCGGTAGAGGAGCGTATCCCATTTCTTCAGCTCCTTTAGCCAAACGGAATTTCCTTACAAGAAAAAAGAGAGAAGGAGGGAAGGAGGGAATGCATCCAGAGGACAGATCGGGGGATGGGCGGAGTTCGAAGCTGGGGCCACCAAGTCAGAAAGGCTGCACACGGCAGAGCTGGTGATTCCTTCCCGTGCTCTCCCCCTCAGACCCTGCCCTCCTCCCCCCCCCACCTCCCTGCATTCCCCCTGCCCCCTTCACCTTGCCCTGCCTTGCCCTCGCCCTCCCTGCCTCCTCTGACTCTCCCTGCCTCCCCCTTACCCCTCCCTGCCCCCCACTTAAACTCCAGCAGCCCCCAACCCCTTGTAGCTCCTTCCCTTCCCCTGTGCTTTCTCTCCTCTTGGCCTTGGCTCAGCCTGCACCTTCTGCCTAGAGTGTTCTTCTCCCTCTTCTGCCAACCAGTACCCTAATATTACACAGTAGGTGCTCAAGAAATATTTGTTAACTGAATTCATGACTAAGCAAATATCTTGTTCACAAATGCAACGTGACCATAAGACCATTACTGGGGTCCTGTCCCAGAATGAACTCCTCCTTCTTAAAATGCAGAGAGGACTAGAACTACTATCACTAGTGATAGGAACAGTGTGTCAGTAAATGGGAAGGTAACTGTGCGTGACTAACATTTACCGAGTGCTTGCTGCATTCCAGGTGCTGTTCTAAGGGCTTCACAGCAATGGACTGATCTCCTCTTCACAGCAGTTCTAGAGAAAGGCCACTACTGTTCGCCCCATTTCCCAGATGGGGAACATCATGCACAGAAAAGTTAACCAGATCGCTAACTAACTGGGAGAGTTGGGATTTGAATCCAAGGTGCTCTATCCACATGGAAGGCACTGGGTGCACATTCATAAGTGGTTGCACTTGACCCCGAATGACCTGCCCCGTCATCAGCATTGTTCTCCAGCCTGCCTCCTGCCGGCTGGTCTTCAGGCACACCGGACTCTTCTCCCCCTAAACATACCCCGGGGCCCTCTCATGATCATGCGCCTCTGCTCATGCTCTTCCTTCTGCCTGGACCACCCTAGACACCCTGCCCCAGTCACCAGCCCACCCTTATTCTCGTAAGTGAACTCTTATTTATCCTTGCAGACACCAATGTCTTCGTTCCATGAGCCCATCAGGAGTGCCCTGCAAGTTGGTTCTCAAACAAAGCACATACACAGAAAGATTCTCCATAAACATCTATTGAGCTCCTGCTATGTTCCAACTCATGGTGTTTTATTCCCTCAAAAGCAAGCAGACGCAGTGGGCAGGAAGAGAGCAAAGGAGCTGGGATTCAGAGCTGTGATTGAACAGGGGAGCCGGGAGATATTAGAGCTGACCCTCAGAGGATAGGTCAGCTTTCAGCTCCTGATTACATAGACTTTCCATTATTTTAAGGCTTGGAAACTCTTAAAATAGGGGCATGTTAAGAGAATAGTTTTCTCAGGCTCCTTGCTGGGCAGGGAGCCTGCTTCTCCCTCTCCCACTCCCCCTGTGTGTGTTCCCTCTCTTGCTGTCTTTCTGTGTGTCAAATAAATAAATAAAATCCTTTAAAAAAATAAAGAGAGAGAGAGAAAGAGAATGGTTCTCAGTTGGAGGCCAGGGGTAGCCCGCAGGGGACATTTATTTGGCCAAGCCCAGGGACATTTTTGGTTTTCACAACTTGCGGGGGAGCGTGCTGCTGGCATCAGCTTGGTAGAGACCAGAGATGCTGCTAGATACCCTACAATGCACAGGCTAGCCCCCACAACAGAAAGTATCTGGCCCAAAATATCCATAGTGCCAAGGTCGAGAAACCCCACATTAAGCGCTTTCTTTTGGAAAGAAGGATACAGCCTTAATTAGCCAAGAGTTGGGAAAGGAAAAAACAAAAAAGGTGAATGGGGGAAAGAAGAGACTAGTTCAGCGCCCCACCTCCGCATCCCCTCCTGGTTAAGCTGGCGACTTTGTGGGCCCACCCGCAGGTGGACGGCTTCCTGGAAAACTGGATCTGGCAGATGGTTGCTGCCCTGAAGTCTGGGCTGGCCCAGCCTGTGAACGTGGGGCTGGCCGACTGGCTCACCCTGGCCTACCACCACTACACCATCGCCGTCCGCAACACCCGCCTTGTGGGCCAGGAGGTGGCGGCTCTAATCCGGTGGCTGGAGGTAAGGCCTGCCCCGCCCTCCCCTCCCCTCCCCTCCTCGCCCTTCTCCCGAGACTGAGGGCATTAAGCTGGTCTCCTAAGCAGCGCAGACAGGAGAACCACTCTGCTAAGCTCGTAGGAATGGGAGGGCACAGGGTGGAGAGGAGACATTGGGGGTCCCTCAGATGCCTTGCTTGGACCCCTATTTGGCAGAACTATCTTCCCTCCCCCTCTCCCAACCACTATCTCTTTTACGCTCACTCCCTTGGATGTGCTAAGGGATCTAAACACACTTGTATACCATCAAACCCCACAGAAATGAACAGCATCACTGTGCAGGGCGTGCGTGTCCTAGTAAAGGCCGGCAGACAGGGGGCAGCATCCCCAAGGGGCGGTCCTAGGTAGCTGAGCCTGAAAGGTGGGCACCAGAGAGGTGAGAAACCAGTTTGGGTCAGGAGGCTGAATTAAGCACCTCATTTACCACCTGAGACAAAGAACAAGGGGGGAGCCCAGAACGAGCTGGACCCACACGAGGTTTCTGTCCGGCAGCTGTCTGCCGTAAGCATCTTGCCTGTGTCTTCCAGGAATCTGCTCAGTTTTCTCGAAGCAATGTTCATCTAATTGGGTACAGCCTGGGTGCCCATGTCTCAGGATTTGCTGGCAGTTACATGGGCGGAAAGCACAAGATTGGGAGAATTACAGGTAACCATGCTGATAACCAATGACCTCACGGGGGTGCGAAACAGGACCCTCTTCTACAACAGGCCCAGAACTACCATGCCCCCAGCCTCCTTTGCACTGTTTTAAGCATGACCACTGTCCTAGACAGCTGTCCCTCGAGAATTCAGAGTAAATCACAGCCCCAACCCCTATTGCCTTTCCTCCAGTGGGTGCCTCTCATAGTCATGCCAGATAGGACCTGAAAAGTAGACTTTCTATACACTTTTTACCAGGAAAGAATTTATTTTTCAACCTATAGCTTAAAAAGCCCAATATGAGCAAGTTAAAGGATCACAGCCTGAAATATGTGATAACATCAGCCACGTCTGTGCCTCAGTTTCCACATTTGTGAAACACATGGGCCTTACGGTTGGACCCATTTGGATTGAGGGAGGGGGCTCCACACTGACTTGGAAATGGTTCCAGATACCCAGGGAGAGCTGAGGATGTGCAAGAAGGCCTTTCCTCCCAGGCCTCCTTGACACCAACCTCATCCCCCAATGCTATCCCACAGTTCTGTTTGGAAGAACACATCTGATCGGATTGTTCACCAGCCAAGTCCCCAAGGCCCACAGATATCCACAGGATAAAACTCAGAAAGCCCAGGGGCACCTGGGTGGCACAGTTGGTTAAGCATCCAACTCTTGGTTTTGGCTCAGGTTGTGATCTCAGGGTCATGAGATCAGGCCCCACATCAGGCTCCATGCTGATTTTGGAGTCTGCTTAAGACTTTCTCTCCCTCTCCCTCTGCCCCTTCCCCCTGGTGCTTGTGCACATGCTCTCTCTCTCTCTCTCTCTCTCTCTAAAAATAAATATATTTAAAAAGAAAGAAAGAAAAGAAAAAAAGAAAGAGAAAGAAAAGAAAGAAAGAAAGAAAGAAAAAGAAAGAAAGAAAGAAAGAAGAAAGAAAGAAAGAAAGAAAAAGGAAAGAAGGAAAGAAGGAAAGAAGGAAAGAAAGAAAGAAAGAAAGAAAGAAAGAAAGAAAGAAAGAAAGAAAGAAAGAAAGAAAGAAAGAAAGAAAGAAAGAAAGAAAGAAAGAAAGAAAGAAAGAAAGGAAGAAAGGAAGAAAGGAAGGAAGGAAGGAAGGAAGGAAGGAAGGAAGGAAGGAAGGAAGGAAGGAAGGAAGGAAGGAAGGAAGGAAGGAAGTCAGACAAGGCCCTTCTCAGTTTAGTGTTCCAGAATTCCGTGACCTCTCCTCCCTCTGCTCTCCTCCTGTAGTCCCAGGCTTCCATGACACTACATCTTTCTCTACTTTACGAACACACCATGGCTTCCTGTGCTTCTGGAACTTTGCATGTCCTTTTCCCCTTGCCTGAAATATCTTTTTTTTTTTTAAGACTTTATCCATCTCTTTGAGACAGAAAGAGAGCACGAGAGGGGGAAGAGGGAGAGGGAGAAACAGGCTCCCCGCTGAGTGGGGAGCCCGACGCAAGACTCGATCCCACAACCCACGAGATCATGACCTGAGCCAAAACCAAGAGTGGGATGCTCAACCACCTGAGCCACCCAGGTGCCCCAGGACCCCACTTTATCAAGTAAGAACATTTTTGACAGCTAATATCTACTATTACCATTACTTCACCAAAGAAGAGGTCGGTTTTAATGTAAAAAAAAGATAGAAATAATGGCAGACATTTAAACGAAATAAATTGGTCGTTATGAGAATTCCCTTCCTCATCCTTACTTTTTTGAGCTTGCCGGTAACTGGGGAGACCTGGTCGGCAGGCTAGTATTTGTGCCTCCAGCTCTGTGATTTAACCCTCATTAGGCTGGGGGATGAGCAGACCTTCACAGAAGGCCAATGAGGCCCATCACCAAGGAACCAGGCCTAGAAGGCTGAGTAAGAATCACAGAGAGGCGGCACCAGGCCCAGCACCCTCTCCACCCTGGCGGGTGTCATGGGCCACATCAGGCATTATTAGCCAGACCCACTCATGACAGAGGCAGCGGGACAGCTAATTACTCCTGTCGTCTCACACTCAGCCCCACGAAGAACAGACTATAAATCACACCAAGACATCTTTCATTTGTGACTATGGATGAGAGCTGGAGACAGGCGCTCTCACTGCCCCCTGTCAGTTCCTTCACCCACAACAAGGATAGAAGCCAGGGCTGATGTGGGACATCAAAGGGTCTTCCAGAGAAGGTAAGGGAGAAAGACAGAGGAAAAACCTTGAGCGCATAAATACTCCCCAACGACAGTCAGCCAGGAGCTGCCACTCGTCTCACGCACACACATCTGTCACTTGACCAGAGCTGAGCTTTGAGCAGTCCTATTTGCTCACAACACTTTCACCCGGGAACAGTCATGCCCCAAGGCTGTTCTGGACATTCTAATGAAATGACATTGGTGTGAGAGAAAAGTCAGCTTGTTTAGGGAAATTATTGACAACATACAGAGAAATAAAGTTTTTCTCTGATGGGTAGGTTAGAACTACTTACAATTATAAGCACAGTGGTTTTTTGTATGCAAACAGATGCTCTTGAAAGGAGCTTGAGAGGTACTTAAAATTGATTTGCTTAAATAAATCAAGCATTCCCTCATTACCTTATTTCTACCACTGGGTAGTTCCTGCAGACCTCTTCCCCATAGATAATGCGCAGCCTGTGTCTAATTTTCGGCACCATAAATTACTGCGGTTTTACTGCGAAAAGGTTATAGCAAGATTTTCTAGAGGAAGATTATCCCCTAGGATCTTCTTCTTCCTGCTAGCTCATGAATGTGTAATAACATCAGAAAGCTTAAAGGAGCATTCTCCTTTCTTCCCCTTGTGCCCACTGAACGCTTACCCTTGCTCTCCTGTTAGGGCTGGATGCCGCCGGCCCTTTGTTCGAAGGATCTTCGCCCAGGGACCGTCTTTCACCAGATGATGCCAATTTCGTGGATGCCATTCACACCTTCACCCGGGAGCACATGGGCCTGAGCGTGGGCATCAAACAGTCCATAGCACACTATGACTTCTACCCCAACGGGGGCTACTTCCAGCCTGGCTGCCACTTCCTAGAGCTCTACAAACATATTACCAAGCACGGCTTAAACGGTGAGAAGGAAGGCGTGGGGAAAAGCACTAGCCTGCACTGGCTCGTACCCCCCATACTTGCACACAGCCCCCAGATCCAGGACTCTGGGAAGGGTTTGGGAACCCAGGGTATATGGTCACCAAGCCCACTCAGAGGGAGAGTGGGTAAGGGCTAGGGTCCCTCCAGCAGGCCCTTCTCTTAACTGACAATGAGCTGGGGGAGACACCAGGATTCCCCACTTCTTTGCCCCTCCCAGGGTACCCAACAAAGTCTCTCCAGGCATACTAGCAATTCTGAAAGTGGAATCCTGATGCCTGTGGTCATTCCTCCTTCTCCAGAAGTTTCCTCACCCAGGGGGCTTCCTCTATTCTGGACCACATGAGGATGCACTTAAATAGATCCTTGATCTTTAGCATCTCGGTCTCTGGTCTGACTAGAGCGGGAGTAACTCTTCCACTCCTGGGAGCTGTAATCAGCTGATCCTGCAGGACCTTAGTGGGATTCTTCCGATTCAAAATTCAGTTCTAAACATGTCTTTGTCGCTTCCTTTATCTCAGGGCAGAAACTGGATTGTGGCATTATCTGGGTTGTGATCCCACTTCTCTCTCAAATCCTAGACTAAAATATTGACATGCACGTTGACAACACGCGCAGGGTTAAAGAACAAGCCTGTCAGCAAAAAGCATACATTCCATAGATGTTCCAAATCTCTCATTATTATAAAACATCATCCTGATGAAAACATACCAACTCACGCTAAGCCAGTCGGAGCCCCTCTCCTCCCCCGCCCCACGTACCTCCCTTCTCACCTCCATCATCCAAAACTGAGCTGAGAACCCAGTCTCCTGTGATTACATCACTACCTTCACCTCTCCAGTATCAGAACGACCTTCACACTCAACATTATCTCATTTTGGCTGGACTCCCAGCCTTCCACCCGCCCACACCTGAGAGAACCTTCTGGGAACTTCCCCTCGTCACTCCTCACATGCCCCTCACATCGCTGCCCCACCGGTCATCCACGGGGGCCTGCTCCATTCCCGGCTGACCAACCAGCCATCCTCCCAGATCCACTCCCTCCCAAAGCTCAACACAGGCCTGGTATTGAGTAACTAGTTGCCTGATAAATACATCTCTGTTGGTACGATTTGCTCTTTTGTGCGAACCTTCAAAGTGGTGGGACCAGGTACACTTATTTTGCTCGTCCAATTTTGGTGTGGTTTTTCTCGGTTTTCTTCACCTTTAAGTTTAAAAGTGATCCCATTCTGGGGTGGTTCTATCAAAGCATCTGAACAGAAGGTAATTTGGTAACTGCTTTGCCGCCCCAACCCCTCCTGGCTAGGTGAGCTGGAACGCCTCTGAAGCTCAGTTTTCTCGTCTGGAACAGCTGCCTGAAGGGGCTGTGATGAGATTCAGGAACTGGATGAGTGAAAGCACTCAGCATAGTACCTGCCTCATAGTAAGTGCTCAACAAATGCAGCACTAGACCAAGAGCCAGGTGTCCAATCTTGGCATTTAGCCTTCAGACACTGGGAGAAATAGCTTTTGGCAAAGTTACCTGTGCTGTGACATTAAGTACTTTACATACCTTGTGGTGGTTCTTCAACATCCTTGAGAATCATTTATTAAAGATTAAATTAATTGATTAATTTTTAAATTAATGAATGAATGAATGGAGAGTTTTTTTAAAAGGTCAAAAATTCATGGTAAATAAACTTCCTAACCTTGCTGTTTTGGCCCATGTAGACCTAGTCACTTGGCTGTATCCTTCTAGAAGCCAATCCCCTTGCTGGTTTTACAGACCAGTTACCCAGTGGGGGCAATGGCTGCTTTAGGACAGAGGGCAGACATTGTGGGAGAGGACTCAGCTTTCACCAGGCCATTAACCGAGCCCCAAGAGTACCTTGGCTCTCATTTGCCTAGCGTGGTTAAGAAAAGAGGCATCCCACACAAGCCTGCTCCAGCTGCCTCAACCCAAGACATGAGCACTTGCACATTTGTAGCCGTTTAAGACATACATATATTTTTTAAAGATTTTATTTATGTATTTGACAAAGAGAGTGAGACAGAGTGAGAGGGAACACAAGCAGGGGGGAGTGGGAGAGGGAGAAGCAGGCTTCCCGCCGAGCAGGGGGCCCGATGCGGGGCTCGATCCCAGGACCCTGGGATCATGACCTGAGCCGAAGGCAGACGCCTAACGACTAGCCACCCGGGTGCCCCAAGACACAAATATTTTTTAAATAAATCACACTACCCTGTGTTCTTAAATAATTCAGTATTTTTCTTAGGGACTTAGGCTTCCAGTTAAAACACCAGGGCGCCCTCAGGAGCCCCAGGGTGCTGGGGTGATGCCTCTCCACCTCGTGCCTGAGAGGGGCCTGCTCCTGGAGTTCTCAGTCACGGATTCCGTCCCAGTGTCGCCAGTGGGCCAGCCTCAGCAACCCCACCCCTCCTTCCCAGCGTGCTGCGGATCTGCGCTGGAAAGAGGACGATCCTTTGAGGAGAGGGTACTTTGGAAAACCGAGGGGGTGTTAACGTCCTTCTCGCCCTGTGTTCCAGCCATCACGCAGACCATAAAATGCTCCCACGAGCGCTCGGTGCATCTCTTCATCGACTCCTTGCTGCACCCCAGCCAGCAGAGCATGGCCTACCAGTGCGGCGACATGGACAGCTTCAGCCAGGGCCTGTGCCTGAGCTGCCAGAGGGGCCGCTGCAGCTCACTGGGCTACCACGTCCGCCAGCAGCGGCAGGGCCAGAAGAACAAGCGGCTCTTCCTGGCCACTCGCGCCCAGTCCCCCTTCAAAGGTGAGTGCGAGCGGCCCCCGGGGCAGCCGCTTGGCTGAAACCTCGCTCTGCTTTCAGTGTTCCTCAAACCACAGAGTCCAGACGGCGATGTCCACACAGCCTGTCTCTCTCTCTCTCTCTGTTCCCAAGAGTGTGTCCACCTGGCCACCAAGCGCCAGGAGGAGAAACCTTGATGCTTTCTGGAACGATCGTTGGTTGAGCCTCTCCTCCTCCACTTTCACGGTCCCCTAGGATGTTAGATCCTGAAGGCCCTGAGCAGTTCCGGCGACCACCCAGGTCTCATTGTGCAGGGACCTGGAGGCGTATTCAAACCCCAACTGGAACCCAGTGCTTTCCAGCTCTGCTCACAGCTTCCATGAAAGAAGGAGGCTCTGCGCTACGTTTGTGGCTCCTCATTTCCTCTAAAGTTGGGATCCGCTGATCTTACAGGGTATCACTGTCTTGTTGAGACCCTCCAAAGATGAAGTTTGGCTTCCAACTTTCCTCATCAGACCTTTAACCCCAGGGCAAAAACCGAGCCCCGGTCCCTCCCTGGATTGAAGCAGAGGTCGGAGCTGCGCCTCTTCGAGGCTGAAGCCAGCAGAGAAAGGCTCCACCCGAGCCCAAGTCCTCCAGGAGTGAACAAGCTGACATCTACCACCATTACCATTTCTGTCTCATCCTTTCGACAGCTCCTGAGTGATTTAGCGTCTTACTGTCTCACTGCACACGCTCACAGTGCCCGGAGGACTGGGCGCTGCGTTGTTTGATTATCACCGCCCAGAATATTTGTGGAGGCAGAAGGTGAACATGTCATCACCACCACTTTGCATTTGCACAGCCTTCTATACAAAACATCAGATGCAGCCATCACTTCTTTGTGGAACCCACAACAGCCAAGCAAGTTCGGCAGGGTGGGTAAGGATCTCATTTTCAAGAGGAGGGAAGCGCAGCTTGCAGGGAGTGACCTGCCCACGGCCACACAGCCTGGAAGGAGGCCAACAACCAGGTGCATCCGACTCCCGGTCTGTGTTCCTTTTCTCATCACACTCGCAAGTTCAAGTTCCCAGGCAACTTATTTTTTAAGCATAGGATTCCTGTTTATCTGAACTTGTGCTCTCCAGCCAGATTTCCCTTCCGTGAAGCCCAGGAATGACAGAAATCCACTGCCGGCAGCTGATAGCTTCTGAGGGCATCACAGTGAAAGCGGATACTTCCTGCCTGAGGGGCCAGCCGGTCCCCTCTGCTGACTGCCCCTTCGGGGTGGAGGAGAAGGTACAATCCGAAATCAGGCGAGGGGATTTGGAAGGGCTCCTGCCTTGGGGAGCTCCCCCATGGCAGGCTGCCAATTAGACACTCATTTGTGTTAACCGGCTTCTCTTTTAAATGGCAAAGCTGCCTGGAGTGATTAAGCCCCTCCAATAAGCACATTTCACTGGATCTACCGTAAATCATGGGATGTTAGCATTTCTAGAGGCTGTTCTACCCTGCCATTTCACAGCCGCAGACACCCAGGCCCAGCTGGGGAAAATCATCGGCCCAGGGATACAGAGTGAATTCTTGGCAGAGTCAGCGTTTAGACCCGGACCTCCAAACAACTAGTTGAGGGATTTTTATTTTTTTATTTTTTCCTCAGGAACCTGCCCCTTGTCTGTTTGTGGAGGTGAGGGAGGGAGGAGAGAAGAAGGGGAAGGTTTTGCTTTCTCCTTGAGATCAGCTGGGAAGAAAGGAAACTACTTTTCACCTTCCACAGCTTGAGGGTGTCCTGAAGTGAGGAGGTTGGTCCAGCTGGAGGACATCTACTGGGGGCTTGGAAATGGGGGTGGGCAGGCAAGCATGTAGAGAAGAAAGAGGGGAAAGGAAGACCAATAGGCACAACCAGGCTGAGTTCCTCCCTTTAGCCAAGGACCAGCACATGCTGCTGGTGTGAACTCACAGGGGTCCTTTTCCTATGAAGGAGGACCAGAGCACTGCATTCAGGCAGCACCACCCCACCCAAGCGGCTACCAAAACCAATGTGTTCATCCGTACGTTTATTCTTCAAACATAAATTGAGCCAGAGTAGTCAGAGTCCCTAACTCATGGGGTGCACTGGAGACCAGCCCCCTCCCATATGTACATGCTCAGTGCCATCCCAGGAAGACAGGCAGGGGGTCCCTTGGAGACAACACTCGGGTGTCTTTATTGCCAACGATTCATCTTGCTCCAGACTCTTCTGACAACCGTGGAACCCCCGAAGCCGGTGAAAGCCTGAAACTGTCAGAACCCATCTCAGCCCCTAACGGAAGCTCCTTGCTGAGCTGTGGCCTACACTGTACCCTCCCCCTCTCTGGGTCTTCCAAATTCTCCCCCGTTCTGTTTCAGTCCTTCCAGTGAGGAAAATCCTAATCTGTTCACTGGTGGGAAGTAGCATCACTGGAGTCACGCCAAGCTGCCCTGGGTATGGGCGGAAATTATCCCCAAGTGAGACTCTGCCTGTTCTGGAGAGCTACTAATCTGGATAATGCTGCGTCAGCTGGTAGGGTAGCTGTGGCTAGTTAAATTAGTTAGAATTAAACGCAATCAAACATTTGATTCCCGGATCACTCTAGCCACCTTTCAAGTGCTCAGATACGTGGCTGCCATATTGGAGAGCCAGAAATGGATTGCTTCCATCATCACAGAAAGTTCTGTTGACGGTACTGGCACAAGGCCTTTAATCTAGGTCCCATAACTACACGTTTCCCCACCCATCGTGGTCATGATCATCTCTGACTGGGGCCCTCCAAGTCTATTTCTCTGGCATTTGGTAAATACTTGCAGATTCTTAAAAGAAGAGACTTGCCCGGCCCTGGTTACAGAGAACCCATAATTCATATTTTTCAAGAACATCTAATTGTATGATATATTTTAGTGCAGGATCTGGCTGGGCAAAATAAACACGGCCTCCAGATTGTAGCTTCACAAGGGGTGACTAACTTAGCCTTTTATTCCTCTGGCTCCTAAGATATTTCAACCATCAAAGGGTCTGTTTTCTATGACCAGAACCCGGTGCCCATGAGGAGAGTCCCACAAGGCAGTTATTACTCACTTCTATTTTCACTCTCCCAGTAAGAGCCCTCGCCAGCCTGGGAGCCTGTTTTGTAAAAGAGAAGAGAGAGAGCATATCCATCCTGAGGGAGTCCTGCTTAGCAAATGCCTTATCTAATTCATCCTCTGGCGGTGGGACAAGGCCACTGGGAGTGGAGGGAAGTGGCACTTAAGGGGGCCTCTTCTGTCCAGGCTCCACACTGGGTATGTTGTACAAACTAGCTCCTTTATCATATAATCTTCACAACAACCCAGACAGAGGGACAGAGACTGAGATGGGTGGGGGTAGGGACTGATGATGGTGGACTTTCCAATAAATAAATTGAGACTCATAGAGTTTACGACTTCCCCAAGTCACACAGTCTGTTAGTAGCAAATGTAGCATTTGACCCCAGGTTGCTCTGATTCATGGCCCTTGCTCTTCCACGCCACACAGTCTCCCGAGTGTAGCACCAATGCCGGGTCCTCCCCGCCTCTCTCCCTCTCCCCTCCCCTCTGCATTCTGGGCCTCATCCCATCTAGCTCAACTTGCTTGAGTACTCTTTCCTTCTGGTTGGTGAGACAACCAACTAAACTCTGACTTGGGGTAATCTGTTTGTCTTTTTGGCTTTTCTCTGCTACTTCTTTTGGAAGGTTTTTGCTAATTTCCAGGGAGAGGTCCAGAAAAAGTGCTGGGTGTCATAGAGACAGTGCAGGCTTGAGATTGGGAATAGGGCATGTCCAGAATTTGGCTTTGCTGCCAACCTCCTATATGTGACCTTGACCTAGTGACAAAACCCATGCAGGTCTCAGTTTCTTCAGCCACAGAGTGATTGTGTGTGGATGAGCATGGGGGTGAACCACTAAAACTGGCCCCTGTGGGTGCAGCTCAGAACCGTGCCTGGTCAGTTCAGCACATAGGAAGGGAATAGGTATCACTGGGTTAACACCTTCTAGAAGCTGGGCACTTTTAAATATGCCATCCCATCGCATCACATCCTCACACCCTGTTAGAGTGCTCTTGATGCCCATTTTACACATGAGGAAATTGAGCTTCAGAGAGGCTATGAGTGCTCACAACCACTCAGTGGTAGGTGGCAGAGAAAAGACTCCAGGCCCTCAGCTGAGGGCTCTTACTGCCTTCCCACATGAAGCACCTATGGGCACAAACAGTGGGCAGCAGGCAGCAGGATGCCAGTCAGTACAGCACTCCTTACCACACACACAAACACACACACACACACACACACACACACTCCCCCAATCCCACCCCTAGCAGAAGAGGCAACTGCCCACAGAAGGGGCAAACATCCAATCCCATGACATCAGGGTGTAGGGGAGGAAAATTTTTCCTCTACCCTTTTTATTCTTTGGCTGGCCTATTAATTAAGTTGAGATAAAACAGATTAACAGGAGAAAATGTTAGTTTCATGTGTACTAGAGCCTCACAGAGCCAGGAGAGGTTCAAAGAAGTCAGGCAGTTGATGCCTATCTGCCATCCCGAGCTAAAGAGAAGGGGGTGGGGCTGTGGGGCTTCAAAGAGAAGGAAGTTAATTCACAGGAAGATGGGAAGAGCAAATGTTTGGGAAACGAGTGTTTGTCACACCATGCAGAGACAATGAGACACAGAGTGGAATCAACAAACAGGCCTGGAACCACCCCCACCCACCCACCCCCGCTTACCACCCCTCATCACCCAGACTGTGGCTCTCTGTGGTGGGTGCTCTCTTCCTGGACTAGGCCCCCCAAATAAATTCTTAGAGGCAGATAAGCAGGAGGCAAAAAGCTCTTCCTGAGTGTTTTGGGCCTTGATTGTCTTCCACTTAAAATACCCCACATGCTAAAGTGGCACATTTGGGAGAGGCTCGTTCTGAAGCACTATAGGGGTGTCACAGGGTGCTGTGAAGCCCAAATGTGGCCATCAACATGAGCCCAGAGCTGCACAATGCACCTGCTTCCAAAACCACCTGCAGCTACCCTACCTTCCTCCAGCCTGCCCTGAGTGCTGGCCCCCTCATGGGGTAACCCCTGCATGGTGCCATCCCCAGGCCTCTCAGTGCCAGGATCTGCAGCCTCCCTCTCAAGTTAGAGGCATCTCATGTCTAGGAACAAGCCCTTGGTGCTGCAAGACAACACAAGAGATCTCATTCCCCCCATCTTCATGAAAGAAAATCGATACACTGAAAGAAAAAGGCCTCTTTGATGTTTGCAAAGAGAGTCATAATATCTCCCAGCGCCAATATCTAATGATCTGGAATCGTTTTTTTCCATGAAACAAAAAGAAGAAGAAAAAAGAGGAGGTGAAGAAGAAGAAAAAGAAGAAGAAACAAAACATTCTCTTTTCATAAATTCCACAAGCCAATGTCTACTGTGGCTGGCTTATAAAAAGAAACTTAAGTGGTACCAGTGGGGTTCACATGAGATCAGAATCCGGGGTTTTGAGGGTATTGAACCACAGGAGGACTCTCTATTTGAGGAGAATCTCCAGAGGCCTCACATCTCTGCTCTAGGTGGCGTTTGCCTGATCTCATTCAGGGTTAATGGACTGTTTCATGCTCTTTATCTTTAAGACCTAAAATAATTTCTCCTGCCTGAACCGAGGAATGCACTGGGCTGGCCCCTCTGCAGTCACAGGATCAAAAGCATTTTTCCTAAATCATTTTTTAAAATCCTTACTAAACATGTCATGAAGGAAAGTGAGCAAAATTTTTCCTTAATCTTTGTAACAGCATCATTGTCCGGGGGGGGGGGGGGGGTAGGGAGAGGGAATGATAGGCAAATTGTCTCTTTTTCTTTTAAAGAAAAACACAAAAATCCAAAATAAGAACATCTAATTAGTTCTCAGTATGAAAGGCTCTTTTATATTTATAAAAATTATGTCATTTCAAGATTTCTCCCCAAAAAAGTGACTTTCCTAGTGCAGGTAATTTGGGACTGCCTGTGCCATCAATCTGCTTAGTTCTATATCCGGGCTTTTGCAGACACAAGGGTACCCTCATCCCCCAACTCCTGTGCCCTACCCCCCACAGCCCACACATCTTTCAGGAGCGCTTGGGAGGCTGGCAGACTCGGGCTTCTCAACACTCCTGCACCTTTGGGGTTCCGACTTCCTGCCAGGGAGACACTGCAGGAGGCCAGGTCATTCTCATTCAAAGGATGGGAAACCAAAGGGGTCCTGGCAAGCTGACCCTTGGATTTTACACCTTCCCCCAGAATGGTGCAACCATGGCATCTCGGACGTGGGAATCCATCTCCTACTCATGATTTAAGAACAAAGGAAGAAAAAAACCCCTCCAGCGCAGGGACATGACACATTTATCCCCACTCGGGGGCTAGGCATTCAGGGGACAGGCAGGAAGAATCTGCAGCAGCAATAGCCCAGGATGGATGTCAGTGGGTGAGACCCGGGAGGCACTTTGTCTTGGTGGCTTCGTTCCAGGAAGGTTTTGATGGCAGCCTTTCCTCAGGGGCCGAGTGTTTGCCATTTCTTTCAAAGGGCAGATGCAGCTTGCAGAACCAGAACCCCAGGAGACAGCGGGAAGGGGATTTTAGAATCAGACAGACACCAGACACCTGGGTTCAAATTTGGCTCCACTTGTAACTCTCTGTGACCTTGGACACGCGTCCAAATCTCTGCTTCCTTGTCTGACATCCACCAGAGTAATTGACACCCTAGGTCTCAGGAGAAAACAGGACTCCGCTGGCCGAGGTCAGCTCAAAGGAGTGGGCAGGACTCCTTCCAGAGGGTGGGGAGTAGGAAGGAAACCAACAGGGCCTTCCCCTTATTTAGTCTTGTTGTGAGGACCAAAAATGACATAGGCAAAACTCTTAGTATATAGCCTGATGCATACATAGTAGGCTCTCCACAAATGGAGATTCCCATTCACAGTTAGGGTCTTTAATGCAGCACGTGTCCTGCCTTATCTTCACACAAAAGAGCCCCTGAAGACCCCTTAGGTGCCCGGTGCATGCTGGGACTTGTGCCGATAGGAGCATTGATATGACACTGAGACTGCCCTCGGGGAGAGAAGACATGGACGTTGATGCCCACGAGATAAGAAGACAGAAGTGACTCTGCTTCCCAAGCACAAGCTCCCCCGAGTTCGGGACCGCAGCTTCTGGTCCTCTTGTCTTCTGTTCTAATACTTTTAAAAAGCATTTTCTTTTTCCAATAAGAGTCTAATTAGAATACAGGCATATTGTAGAAAACCCAGAACTTGCAGGAAAGCGTAAAGAAACAAAAACGACCCCTCTCTCCTCTCTGAAGATAAGCATGGTCACATTTTTATGCCTCTTCCTCTTGTGCATCCTGTTTTATAAAGTTGGTCTCATGTTGGACATGAAATTTTGCGTCCTGGTTGTTGTTCGGGCTTTCCCCCGCCCTCACTTCTTTCATAAGGATTGAAATTGCTCCAAAAATATCTTTTAATGACTTCATAAGAGTAAATCACATGGTTGGGAATATGAACTCGGAATCAGCAGACTCAAGTCTAATTGCAGCTTCCCCCGTTCTTAGCTGCATGACAGTGGACAAGTTACTTAACTTTCCCCGAGCATCAGCTCCTGCATTTGTAAAATGATGTGGAGGGAGGATAAAGTGGGCATCTTACACAGTTGTTGTAAAGAGAAATGAGATAATTACATGATGCAATTGGCTAAGTGTCTGGGACACGATAAAAAGTAAATGGTAGTTCTATGAGAACTACCTGATTAGTCAGTCTGTAGTCATTCTTCCATTGAATATCTCAGGTGTTGCCGACTTATTTTTAGTTAAACAGTTCTGTTATGACACTCTTGAACTTAAATCTCTCTCCATACTTCAACTTTTTCCTTAGGGTATATAAAGCTATGGTCCCAGGTACAAACACATAAAAATTCAAGTTCTGGAGCCAGGTGGCCTGGGCTTACATCCCAGCTCTGCTACTTAGGAGCTGTGTGACACTGGGAAAGTCACTTAACTTCTCTGTGCTTCAGTTCCCTCCTCTCTAAAAGGAGGTGATGATAGTATCACCTGTTGTGAGGATTAAGTGGGATAATAGACGCAAAGTGCCTGGCACAGGCAAATAAAATAAATATTAGCCAGTGTTGCTTTCTTGCATCCCGCCAATTACCCTCTTCAACTCCTCTATCCCCCATAGCTTTTAGCACCGGGTTGAGCACCAGTAGACTTCCAATTTATGTGTATTAAACTGGATTAAAATTGGTGACTAAGGGTGTTCCTTGAGTGCTCTGCAAGATGCTGCCTCCTCGTTAGGAGGTTACCCCAAGCCCAGTCCTCCTGCCCTGTCCTGTCCATACCCGACACCCACCCCACACACCTATGGCCTGTGTCTTTGGAAGGACCTTTCCTTTTGCCTCTGTTCAACTTATAACACAGTCTGCCCATGACAGGGTTCTCTTGATAGACCCCAAATAGTATATGGCTTCTCAGAGGCCTCTGGGATGTTAGGCCAGAGTGCCTGTCTCCATCACTGCCAGCCAGGGTTGAGGGACCCTTTCTGGAACCTGGGCCCACAGCCCTTCTCTTATTTCTCGCCTGCAGCCTCACAGTCCTGAGAGTCTCAAACTACTTTTTCCATGAATAAGGATCTGAGCACCTGTTACGGATAGGGCACAGTGTTCGGTGCCAGATGATGCCCAAGCTAGCTCCTACCTAAAGCAGAAAACTCATGGCCTATAAAAGTCCACTGTTCATGTTTGGCTCTTGTCGTGAACATAAATATACAAAAAGAAACTTTGGTGCTTCAAAGTAAGCCCAAGAGATAACCCTGGGCTCATAAGCAAGTCCACCACAAAACCCAAATGAGAAGGTGGTTTATGCCAAAGGGGAGGGTTGTGCAAACAACACAGAATCCCAGGAAAACAGGCAGCCTGGGACACTGCAGCTGGGGTGTTGGCAGCACGCCATCCGAAGCAGCTGTTGCTGGGTTTGTGTGTAGCTACCAACCTCCCGTGGCCATGCGGCATTTGGTAGGTAGGAGACTGACTCATGAAGATGACAAATTTCCACGTGTGGGGTATATGGGATGGATGAACAAGTGGCTAGTGCCATGATCTATGCTTTCTGGTGGGAATTTGCCTGCAACACAGCTTGAAACTCGGGTCTTGGATTCTCAGAGGTGGCTTCCATCTTGCTAAATTGTAATACACATCATGTTACTCCCAAGCCAACTGTCGGTTCATTCATCCCACCAAGTTTGCTAGACACCTACATCGTGGAAGTCACTGTATCAGGATTAGTGGATTAATCATTACCTAGAACAGGAAAAGCAAATACACAGCAAGCACCCCATAAATCCCTCTCCTCTGCCCAAGGCAGACACCAGTCTTCCCAAGAGCCTGGGTGTAACCTCAGTACCCGTCTCCACATAGGGCTCTGGGAAACCTGATCAATCAAGCGGAATTGGCATGCTATATGAAACCTGTTGGCCATCTTGGAGCTAAAACAGTACAGGCACGTAGAGAATGTGGAGACAGCAAGAGACAGAAGTCCAAGCAGTCCATTCATTTTGGAATTAAGTGGGATAATTTCAAGAACAGCCCCATAGGCGGCTGGTATGACAACACAGGGTAAGTCAAGGCCATCTTAGGAGCCTTAGCAATAGGTCCAGGCTAAAAGACAGGCTCTACTATGTGACTTTGAACAAGTCCCTCCCTTCTTGGGCCCCGGTTTTCTTATTTATAAAATGGGGATGATGACAACGATACCTCATAAGGTTCTTACGATGAGTGAATGAGATGAGGTACTGTAAAGTGTTTAACAATACCTGTGGGATAGTAAGCAATTTGCTTTTATTAACTAAATATTTAGGTAAGGGCGCCTCGGTGGCTCAGGTGGTTGAGCAACTGCCTTCAGCTCAGGTCATGATCCTGGAGTCCCGGGATCGAGTCCCACATCGGGCTCCCTGCTCGGCGGGGAGTCTGCTTCTCCCTCGGACCCTCTTCCCTCTCGTGCTCTCTGTCTCTCATTCTCTCTCTCTCAAATAAATAAATAAAATCTTTAAAATAAATAAATAAATGAATATTTAGGTAAGGAAGAGTAAAATAAGTTACCCTCTCCTACACAACCCAGTAGGACATTCTGAACATTTGATAAAATGGAAACATTTTATGCCCAAGTGCTAGAACTAGAGTTGTCGTATTTCCATCAAAAAATGTGCTTGATGAACCCCACAGAGCTAGTGCCTAGGAACCGCCCAGAATATAGAGATGTGGTCACTAGGGCATATGCTTCTTAACTAGAGCTCTGTCCATCCCCAAACGGACTTCATCAAACAGAGGCAAACGTTGAAAAGGGCAATGTGTTCTCTTGCCTTTGTCAGGTGCCTCAAAACGGTAATATCCTTCAGTTTATGAAACGGGACTTTTGCCAAATACATGGAATAGTCCAACAAGATCGCACCCAGAAATGGGTGAGAATGCTAGGTATACCATATTCCTGTTCTGCCTTCTTCTACTAGATAATATTTATTATTATACTACAAATACACCGTATGTCCTCTGTAAACATTTCGTAAAGACAGAAAAGGAAAAAGAAAAAAATGTAAAGCCTTCATAATCTCTCCACCCAGGAAAAAAAAAGAGTTGGTATCTATCTATCCAGACTTCTCCCTCTGCATTTTTAAATTTTAAAATATGAGATTTTTAATTTAAAAAAATCCTATTTAAATTCTCTTTCTCTCTCCCTCTCCCCCACCTTCTCTCTTCAGTGTATCATTACCAGTTCAAGATCCAGTTCATCAACCAACTTGAGAAACCAGTAGAACCAACTTTTACTATGACACTCCTCGGAACAAAAGAGGAAAACCAGATAATTACCATCACTCTGTGAGTACAAGTTGCAGCCCCGTCTATGGTGATGGCATGCTACTTTTTCTCACAGGGTCTAGAAGGTCCCCGTAATTTTCAAGGGCCAGGCCAGACACAGCTTACTCTTCTCAGCCCATACAACTGCCCCAAATGCCTGTCAGACGGGGTGTCCACCCCAAGCCCAGAGCCTTGTCATCCCTCAGCCTCAGCCGGGTCCCACAGATTGCTTTATGGTAAAATGACCTGTGTTTACAATGGGTTCATTGTGAGGTGAGCTGAGCAGAGAGGGAAGCCAGAGGTGGCAAAGTCCGTCGTCCACACTGCAGGAAGAAGAGCCAGGCAGGAGGAGCAGGGAGGGCTGGAGCAGCTGTCCGCAGGACAGCCCTGAGCTCCTTTCCAGTGAGTTCTCAAAGCCATAACCCAGAAACAAAACTGCTTTCAACTTGGCACCAATTTCCCACCTCAGTCAGCCTACACTGCCAGCCCTGCCCATCTGTCCTTTGCCCTGTTACACACCTGCTCACAAAGTGAACAGTAACCTCATGCCTCCCTCGGAGGCTCCCCAGCCTCACTGACCACATCTCGACCCTCAGTATGGCCTCTTCCTTGGAAGTGCCAGTAGGCCTCTGCCCACTCCAGGGATAGTCCTCAGCTTCCAGAAGATCTCCCCCAGCTTTGGATCTCTGGTCATTACACTGATTCTGACATTCAGCAAGTATTAGTCAGTGCTCTGCCTCAGGGGTAGAGAGGACCCTAGCCCTAGGATGCTCACAGCCTAGCGGGGCAGATGGATTCCTAAGCAGTTCTTTACAACATTCTGCAGGAGGAGCTATGACAAGCCGTGCAAAGGAACCCTCCATCCACCTGTCTCTCCCTAAATCCAGTGGTACCTTTGCACTGTCCCAGATCTCTCTTGGGGAATAGTTCCAAGGTGGAAAGGGCATCTAGCTGCTCAGTCAGTGTTGGGACATGTTAATGTCTTGGAGACCAGTGAGTAAATCTGCTAATGATACCTAAGGATCTGCATTTAAATCTTGCTCCAAATTGGTACATCCCTTTAACATGTGGTTTTCTACTACTATTAAACTTTGTTGTTTCTATTTATATGGGGAGGAAAAAAAGCATGAGTGGGTGGCTCTACTGTGTTAATCAAACCTCCAGGGAGCTGAGCTGCCCAGAGATCATTGCCAAAGGCCCACTGTCTTCTCAGGGGCAGTTTTCCTGATTTGTTAACTTAGAAGCTAGGAAGCCTGAGCTCAACAGAGTTATCAGATTCATTATGGCAGAACTCTCAGAGCCTCTTAAATATGCTGACCCAGAAGATACATGGCTTTGCCAGTATTAATGGTCTGGCCCACCCACTGCCTTTTCTACTAAAGGTCTGTCCCACACCAGTTTAGAAAATGCAGCAGAAAAGACCTTCCCGAGTCACTCAGGCAAACCCAACACAGACTGAATGTGCCCAACATGACTTTGCTGTTACAAATAAACTAGGTCTGATTTCCTTTGTATCTTCAAGGGATGAAGAAATTACTAGTAATAAAACTTATTCCTTTCTTATCACGTTGGATTTGGATATTGGTGAGCTGATCATGATCAAGTTCAAGTGGTGAAAATGGCGCCGTATGGACCAAATGTCTGGAACACAGTCCAAACCATCATCCCATGGAGCAGAGGGCCCCTCTACTCAGGCCTTGTTGTCAAGACCATCAGAGTCAAAGCGGGAGAAACCCAGCAACGGTGAGTATTGACTCAACCTCCCTTGACATCTATCAGGCATCTCTATGTGCCAGACCTCCACAATTAACACTTGCATTTATATCATAAAGTGGACACTATCGTGTCCTAATGATGGCATATAGATGCTCGGAAAGGTGAAATGACCATCCCAAATTCACACAGCCATAGATGGAAGGACTGGGATTTGCACCCAGGTCTTCTGACTCCCGGTCTAGACTCTTGCGGCTGCCCGTGGTTCAGAGCTACTTGCCTCGGAGTTTGAGATTCGCCTCACTGGCCCAGTGCCCTTCAAACTTCAGTGTGCAGGTGAATAACCAGGAGATGTTTATGGGTGCTGCAGTCCAAGGACCGCACTTTGAGTGGCAAGGACCAAGATGTGCCATTTCCTTCTTACTGCTCACCCAGAGAAATGCTTTCAACAGATCACAGTCTCGACATCCCATTCTGTGAGGGTGCCTCTCAAATCTCAGAGTGCCAAAGAGCCACTAGGGAGCTTACTAAATATGCAGGATTCCCAAAGCCACCTGCGGAGCGTCTGATGCGCAGTGGTTCGTGAAGGGACACAGGGCACACAGTTGCTAATAAAAGCCCTAAGAAATTCTGATGGGAACCAATGGAGCAGGCTTAGGACACCCCTGCTCTGTGTGATTTAACGTCTCCCTTGGCCCCAGTGTCCCCGGGGACAATAAGGATTGGGGTCAGAGTCAGACACAAAAGAAAGAAAGGGTGGTCCAGCTGCCCCTTCAGTCCTGTCAGCAAAGGGATGCCCAACATATTTTGCCATGGCAACTCTGCTTTTCTAGAGTTCTGCACTTCTCCATGAGAGGAGAATTCTGTCCTTCCCCAGACCCTTCCTCCTCCGCCTCCCCGTCGTGTTCAGGAAACTTGTCTCTCCTCTCCCACCGCCCTTTGTTGGGGAGCCCATTTCTGTCTCCGGCTTGTCCTCAGTAGAGATGGAGAACAGCAGGCCTCTCACCTCTGAACTATGTTCCTCCCTCACCCCACGGGCTTCACGGCCAGGAGTGGGCCCGCGGCAGATTTATGCCCCCGACTCCCTTATACAACAGCGCTCTGAGGTTTTATCTCCCCGGGATACAAAATCCCGGCAATTACTAGGAGCATACTCTGCAGCCTGCCAACAGATTTCTCCACATGATCAATTTGAGAAAATTCAACTGCTTCTGTCCTCTTAGAACCTTGGCTATTCTTGCATGACTTTCTAGCCCTTTAGAAGAGCTCAGGCTTCTGGGACGCCTGGGTGGCTCAGTCGTTAAGCGTCTGCCTTTGGCTCAGGTCATGTCCCACGGTCCCTGGGATCAAGCCCCGCATCGGGCTCCCTGCTCCGTGGGAAGGCCTGCTTCTCCCTCTCCCACTCCCCCATGCTGTGTTCCTTCTCTGGCTGTCTCTCTCTCTTTCTGTCAAATAAATAAAATCTTTAAAAAAAAAAAAATAGGAGAGTTCAGCTTCTGACAGCCACCCCTCCCCCACACTCCCTCAGCTCGAGGGTCATTCCTCAGGCCTAGGGGCTGTTCACCATGACAATTCTCTGTGACTTGACTGGAAAGGTTGTATAAAAACACACACAGCCTCTCACTGGTGCTTACCCACATGGTTTTGAAGGAGTAAAGAGCAGAGGGAAGGGAATGGTGCTTCCAGAGCTCCCACTGTGCCGAAGGCACAGAACCAAGTCTAGAGGGTTGGTCTCATGGAACCTTCCAGTGATGCTCGGAAGTGTGGTAGTGTTGGCTGTGCAGATGAGGAAGCTGGGGCTCATAGAACCACAGCCTGGGGGCACAGCTGATAATTGGCCCGAGTCCAGATCTAACTCAGGGCTTGTCTGATGCCTTCCTTGCCTCTTTGCTGTCCATGCACTGCTCCCAACACTTCCTTCCTCCATTCATCTGGGCCCCATGGATCTGACTTTCCTTAGTCTAAACCAGCAGTGGTGAAGTGCTGGGTATTCCTATATCTGCACATCAGACCCTTCCTCCGAGCTGTAGGAGGTACATGCTGAAAAAGGAGGAGGGGTGGTGAGACCTATAGCTTTTTAAGTTGCAAGTATTCAGTGGCTCCTATGTGTCTTCCCAGCACGAGGTACCACTGGGGGATACCAAAAAAAAAAAAAAAAAAAAAAAAAATCTGAGTGTGGCTCTTGGCAGAAAGAAATTCCAGGACCTAATAATTAGGAAAAACAAGATGCATTAATTTTACTAATAACATACTCCCTCCCGGTGCTTCTCAAACCTTCATGTGCCCAGGAAGCATCCGGGAATTGTGCTAAAATGCAATTAAAATGTAGGTGGGGTGGGGTCTGACATCCTGTGTCTCTAACAAGCTCCCGGGTGCAGCTGCTGCTGGCTCACAGACCACACTTTGCATAAGGGAAGGTCTAGCATTGCATGGTCTAGAAAGCCTAGAAGGGAGACAGCAGTTCAGTGGTGCTGCACCACAACAGGCTGTGGGGAGGCCAGGAGCATTCCCCAGGGAGAGAGGCAGCGAGCAAAGCAATATGGCAGCCAGAATCCGATGGCCTGCGTCTGCCGGCCCTAAGCTCAAATTCCACTTGCGGCTCACCACCTGTGGAGCCTCAGACACTAACTGCACCTCGCAGAGACTCGGTTCTTTAGCAATAAATGGAATTTATAATATGTATCTCATGAGACCAATAACAAACTACCAATTTCTGAGTCCCTCTACAAAACCGTAATCCCAGGGCCAGGATGCAAATATGCAACCTCACAGTCTTAAACTCTCTGCTGACTACAGGGCACAAAAATGGTCAAGTAACTCACTCTGTGTCTCACGGGAGGAATTCAATGAGAGATGATTTTTTTCATTCAGAGGCACAAAGTCAGAGATGAGAGGACCTACTGTGGTGGTGGAAGAGACAGGGCAGAAAACATTGGTTCTACAGCGGGACATCAAAAACGATCAGCTACACATAATGAGAAAATGTTCAATTTCCACAGTAATCTTTTAAATGCAAGACAAAAATCAATGAGATTATTCGCTGGTCACCCATTAGCTTGGCAGGAATTAAAAAAACAGACAACATCCAGAGTTGGTAAAGGTGTGGAGAAGCAGAGGCATCCTCATACACTGTTTGTGGGAGTGCAAATTATGGAGCTTCTGCAGGAGAATTTCATTCAACAACTAACATTTAGTGAGCACCTACCTTACACCAGGCACTGTTGTAGGCACCAGGCAGGGAACAGAATAGACAAAGCCCTCGGTGTCATGGAGCCTACATTATCAAAATTTTAAATATACATAATACCCAGAATTTTAACTCTAGGTGTCCATCCTGGATAAATACTCAAAATATCCACAAGAGATACACATGTGCAAAAACGTTTGTTGCGGTCCTATCTGTAAATAGTAAACCATTGGGAAAACCTCAATGTCCATCAGTAGGAAAATGGCTCTAATACACTGTGGTACATCCACACAATGGAATATAGTACAGGAGGTGAAAAAGAATGAGACAGATTCATATGTAGTGAGATGAACAGGTCTCCAAGTCCATTATTTGATGGTAATGAAAAAGGTCAGAAAATACATACAGTATAACCCCACTTCTATTAAAAATTCTTTATGTTTGCATATGAACATTGATATATGTGTAAATGCATAGAAGTAGGTCTGGAGATGGGGCGTCTGGGTGGCTCAGTTGGTTGAACATCCGACTCTTGATTTCAGCTCAGGTCATGATCTCAGGTTGTGAGATCGAGCCCCGCGTGGGGGCTCTGTGCTCAGTGGGGCGTCTGCTTAAGACTCTCTCACTCCTTTCTCCCCTCTGCCCCTCCAACCCCTCAAATAAATAAATAAATCTTAAAAAAGAAAAAAAGAAAAGAAAAGAAGAAGAAGAAAGAGATCTGGAGAGACATAAACCAAACCAGGAAAGCAGAGGGGAATGACCCTGGTGAAGGGTGATGGCAAAGAGGATCTTTAATATTTGACTTCGTTTAGTTCTTTACCATTTGAACTTTTCAAAATTACATTCACAAATTATTTGTAACACTTTTTTAAATTTTAGCTTTATTGAGATATAATTGACAATTAAAATTAAGATATTTAAAGTGTACATCATTGTGATTTGATATACATAAACGTGAGACTGGATCCCCCCACCACCCTGTTAACTAACACACCCAGCACCTCACATATAATATAATACAGTATTATCAACTATAGTCACCCTGTTTTACATTAGATCCTCAGACCTTATTCATCTTATAGCTAAAAAGTCGTATCCTTTTACCAACCTCTCCCTATCTTCCCCTTCCCCAGTCCCTGGGAACCACTTTTCTACCCTGTTTCTATGAATTCCACTTTTGGTGGGGAGGGGCAGATTCCACGTATAAGTGATATCCTGCAGTATTTGTCTTTCTCCATCTGGCTTATACACCATTTTAAATTTTAAAAAGTCTGATTTAATGAAGACTTGACCTAGATGCAATACAAAAAAGAAAAAGAAGAAGAAAAGAAGAAGCCATAAACTAGAATTCTTTGTGACTACTGATAGTTTTTTTCCTAGTAAATGCAAGTTAGCAACACAAAACAGCGTCTTAGGCCAAGCTCACAAACGGTCAAAGCAGTCTAAGGCTTGGTCTCCAAGAGCGACCCAAACACAGAGTGATGTCCTCTCTAGCCGGACAGTGTCTGCACCAATAAGAGGAAGGGGCTGAGCTTACAGAGCTGAGCCCAGCAGAGGCTGGTGACCATGGCCTCATGCCCAGGGACCTTTAAGAGCAGCTCTGACAAACTGGAGCGAGTCCAAAGAAGGCAGGCTGAGGAGAGAAGCCTGCCTTGTGAGGAACAGTTGAAGGAACTGCAAATGTTTGCCCTGGAGTCTGGGCAATGCAGTGAAAGGAACAATAGTTACCCTCAAATCTTTGATGAGGTTGGTTGGGGAGAAAAAAGAACTGCCCTGAGGACTTTCTGTTCTTACTGAGCTGAAATCACCCCAGTGCAGAGCTCCAGGAACCAGCCTTACACTGATGCTTTCGCTGACTTGGGTTTTATTTTTCTCTGAAGTTATGAAAATCTTTGTGCACATAAGAATCCAATTTTTTTTTAAAAAATAGCATGCATTACATAAATTGAGTTTTTATTTACAAAGGATGAAACACTTCAATAAGCTCCATCTAAAAGTTAACGCTGTGTTTGCTCTGTTTTCTCTTCAGAATGACATTCTGCTCAGAAGACATGGATGGCCCACAGCCCCACCCAACCCAGGAGAAAACCTTTGTGAGATGTGACGTACACTCTAAAAAATTGAAGAGAAAGATCAGATGAGCTTCTACGAAGTCCCAGTGTGAAGAATAAATGATCTTATTCCTCATCTGGAATGGTTACTTTATTTGGAAACCCAAGTTATATAAACAATCTTGCATAAAGTTTAAACAAAGTTTAGGTTTAAAGGGGGAGTATGTTTCACTATTCTAAACTGAGCTTTTAGAAACTGTATTATGTAACTGTATTCAAATATTTGTGTAACTAAAAATTTCCCAATTGTACCTCTGATTAAATGGTAATATATGCAATATATAAATAAGAGCCATTTTAGATCCATTGTCCTAATTTACAAGGTCTTTTACAGTTAAGTCAAATTCCCCATATTTCCTTCCTAGTTTATTCTGATCCGTTTTCTGAACCATGCTGGAAAGGTACTTCTTTATGACAGAACTCATGCTTCAATAAAATGAAGTTCCCATTAATCACTAGTCGTATGTCCCCACATACACATACTTTTAGACAATTCAGCTCACTAAAAGGAGAAAAATTCTAATTAAGCCATAGCTGCCATCATGAAGATTATACAATTATTTCACTGAATCAAACCAATAAAAGTAGAATTCTCCTAAAACTACTTAATGGCAACCTGGAAAGCTGGACAGTTGGTCATTTTAACAATTAAATTACTATTGCACTAAATACAATTTTTCTCTTTTACTAATGCTCGCATTAAAAGCTAATGGAAAAACTTACCTCAAAGACTTAGATACCAGATTTCAAACTGTCCAATAAACGAAGTAACGATGTTTTAACCAGCAAATTCTGTCACAAAACATATGAAGGAAATACTAGACATGGTCATGACTTGTGTGTGTGTTTCAAGTAACTCAGAGAGGGAGAGCACACTGTGCGTTTTGCTACGGGACTTGACTTGCGCGTGGCTTCAGCCCTGCCTAGCTCATAATGCACCTGCTCTTCAGCAGAGCAGGGCAAACCAGAGCTGATAAAGGACAAATCCCAAAGAGATGCCTGCTCTGATGAAATCAATTTAAGATTGTCTTACATGAGGGTGCCTGGGTGGCTCAGTCGATTAAGCCTCTGCCTTCAGCTCAGGTCATGGTCCCAGGGTCCTGGGATTGAGCCCCCACATTGGGCTCCCTGCCTCAGTGGGGAGCCTGCTTCTCCCTCTCCCCTCCCCCCTGCTTATGATCTTTCTCTCTCTCTCAAATAAATAAACTCTTAAAAAAAAAGGATTATCGGGGCGCCTGGGTGGCTCAGTCGTTAAGCGTCTGCCTTCGGCTCAGGTCATGATCCCGGGCTCCTGGGATCGAGCCCCACATCGGGCTCCCTGCTCCGCGGGAAGCCTGCTTCTCCCTCTCCCACTCCCCCTGCTTGTGTTCCTGCTCTCGCTGTCCCTGTCTCTGTCAGATGAATAAATAAAATCTTTAAAAATAAATAAATAAAAATTAAAAATAAAATAAAAAAAAAGGATTATCTTACACAATTCACTTTTATTTCCCTTGGAAAGACCCATAAAACTAAAGGATGGTGGGGGGTGATAGGGAAAAAGAACAGCTTGGTCAATATTGCCTCCTGTCCCCGAATGCTGATCCTGCTGGCAGAAGTAACTGACCACACTTTTTTTTTAAAAAAAGATTTATTTCTTTTGTTTCAGAGAGAGAGCACATGAGCAGGGAAAGGGCCAGAGGGAGAGGGAGAGAATTTCAAAGCAGAGTCCCCACTGAGTGGGGAGCTCAGAGTGGGGCTTGATCTCACAACCCTGAGATCATGACCTGAGCCAAAATCAAGAGTCAGACGCTTAACTGGCTGAGCCACCCAGGCGCCCCAGGACCTGACCACACGTTTAGGTAAAGTGTGTTATGTATGTGTCCAGAAATAATAGATAGTAAAATGAGCAATATGTCCCTCTATGTCTAAAAGAGTAAGATTTTACAATAATATCACATTTGCATGGATTTGGCATTATTTTATCATTAACTGAACCGGAAGGAATTTAAAATAACACTTTAAAAAAAAAAAACAACATAAAAACACTCTTTGTTATACACCCTACAGAGTCTATGCACATGTATACCAGGAAACACAGAAAAGAAAACTCGTATCAGCCTTGAAAGTCATGACAACCAGAAATGGCCCAAATGTCCACCAGTATAACGCATAAAAGAACTGAAGCATATTCTTACAAATGGACTACCACAAAGATGAACCAAAGCTACACACACTTACAGGAACCCGGCCGACTCTAGGGTGATGATATCCAGGGAGGCACTCGGGGTACAAAATGTAAGGCAGCGGCTCATGGGTTCGTATGTGTGCACAAAGACACCAAAAATGTATACAGTCTAATACAAGCCAAACTAAACTAGATTGTTGGAGATGAATACATGAGGGATAAAACTCTAAGTTAAAAGCAATAAAGCCACTGGCACAACAGGGACGCTGCAGTAGCTCTGGGAAGGAGGACGGACCCACCGGAGTTCCAGGTGCCAGAGGGGCTGTACTTCTCACTCGGGGATGGAGGCATGGGTGTTCATTTCTATAACCATTTTTAAACTGTACATATGTATGCTATTCACTCACTTGGGGTATGAATGTCACATTTTGTAAACAAACCAAAAAAAAAAAAAAAAAAAAACCCACGAAGATAAAGGGCAGAGTTAAAACCACCATTTTTCTACTATAGTGTGATGCGTTTCAGTATTAATGTCATTTCACACAAAATATAATTAGAAATTATTTCATCTCGGGGCACCTGGGTGGCTCCGTGTTAAGTGTCTGCCTTCAGCTCAGATCATGATCCCAAGGTCCTGGGATCGAGCCCCGCATCAGGCTCCTGATGAGCCTCCTGCTCAGAGGGGAGCCTGCTTCTCCCTCTCCCTCTGCTGCTCCCCCTACTCGTACTCTCTCCACCTCTCTCTGTCAAATAAATAAACAAATAAAATCTTTAAAAAAAAATTATTTCATCTCTAGGAGGAAAACTTGAAGTGACACAGTACGTCATAACATTTTGGCAGAGAACTCAATAAGCAAACCAACATGACAAATGGTTAACCAGAACATTTGAAACTCCTCTTGGCATGGGTTATTTGCACTTGGGAAGATGTGTTCATCGACATCCCATTTTCTGAAGTACATCTTGGTAGGGAAGTCAAATAGGGAAACTGAATAATGCAGCCACATCTGTTCATTGCACATGCAAAATGCTGGCTCGTGCACTGATTATATGCACCTCTCTCCAAAGAATCTGTATTTATGAGCCCACTCAGGAAAGATAACACTGGCATCCTGCCTTTCAGGCAAAAGCCTGTTTGTGCTTTTACTTCTAAGAGAGCACAGGGAAAGAGACAGAGGAGCGCCGATTACACTGCAGCTGGGCTCTTTGAGGTGCCTGAAGTCAGGGAGAAGGAAACAATCGCTCCATTCACTCCAAATGAATGCACTCTCCTCCACAGCAAAGCTGACTGTCCTCAGTGTTCACCTTGATCATGCTGTTGCAAATATTGTGAAAGCTTTGACCAAAGTTGCATATCCCGGGCGGGGGGAGGGGTGCAAAGCAAGAAGCCAAGCTGCCCAGGGCAATGCCCCCCTCCCCCCAGAGCTGGATTGGAGGAAAGTCAGATGGATGGGAGACAGAGACAAGCAAGAGCAAGAAACAAGAAGGCAATCCCAAGAGTCGCCATCTACCCGCTAACCTTATAGGTTAGGATACTACATACTTCACCTCCAATCCCCAGTACATGATCAATGGCCCCCAGACACCCCATCCTTTTTGCATCTCTGCCTTTTCTTATACCTCCTCCCTCTAACCCGCTCCCCTCAATTCCCTCCTCCCTGCCTAAGTGCATCTTATTTCTCTATCCAGGCCCGTTATTCTCACAGTTATCTCCTAGCTCCGTCCAGCCCTCGGGGATCTTTCTAGTCTCTGAGTGCTCCCTTGGTAGTCAGTCATTCCTGCTCCCTCCTCTCTGGCTCCTCGGTCTCCTTGTCCTCGGCTCCACTCTTTCAGGTCAGCTCTCTGGGGGACTGGGCCTCCTCTGCTCCCTCACTTCTCTCTCCCTAGGCAACCTCAGCCACTGTGCAGGCTTTCTCATCGACCGTGTACCGCAGCTTCGGTGTGGGGCTCTTCCCTGTGATGCAAATGCCCATGCAGCAGTGCCCCATGTCTCATAAGCCCAGAAGGTTCCACACTGAACCTCCCTCCTGCCTTCCCAAACCCACGGGTCTCCATGCCCCCTGCTCTGTGGCTCATGAACGTCCTCACCACCCCTCAACCGCTGATGCCCAACACTGGGGCAAGGCGGCGGGTTGGGGGGGGGGTCATCCATAATGTTGCCTCTCCTCTGGGCCCCCACGACTGAAGAGTCACCAGATTCTTCAGCACGCCCTCATCTCTGCACTGAGGCTGCCATCAGTCCAGCCCCCGCCGCCGTTCTCCTCGCTGGACGTTTGCAACAACTTCCCACCTCTTCCCGCTGCATCCACTCTTCTCATCACAGTACCCAGGGAGAGCTTTTAAAAAAAAGGGGTGGGGGTCAGATCCTATCATTGTCCTGTGTAAAGCTGTTCAAAGGAAAAAGTCCCATATTATTCCCCTAACCTCCAAGGCCTCTGGCCAAGCCCAGCCCTTCCCTCCAGTCAGCCTCCTCTGGCCATGGATCCCTCCGTCGCCATCCACCAGGTGTCAACCCGGCCTGCACGCTGGAACTGCCTTGGAAAACTTAAAAGCCACCCATGTGTCCACCCTAGAGATGTTTATTTACTTGGTCTGGGCAAGGCCTAGGCACTGAGACTTAAAAGCTTTTCAGATGTTCTAACATGCACTGAGCTTGAGAACCAAAGTTTGAGAACAGTGGGTCTCGACACACAGGCCACCTTTCAGTTCCTTCAAAAGTGTAAAGCTCTCTCCTACCTCTGGGCCTTGTCCCGTCGTCCCGTTGCTCACACCCCCTCCACTTCTCCCGGCTCCTTCACTGGCTTCCCCCTCAGTTCGGGTGTGACTGCCTCGGGGATAATTTAAGGAGGATGATCCCACCTCCGAAAGCTTCTATCAGCTCATACTGTTCTTCATAACTCTTAACATCTTTTCATTCTTCTGGAAAAATTATCTGTGGCCAGGCCCTGTGGAGCCATGAACAAAAGGAGAAATCAGTAACACTGATCCCGTCTTTATATAAAATTGTGTTATTTTATTCATCATAGGTTTTTTTCATTAATTTTGACCTTTTAAAAATAGTGCCCTAAAACATTACTTATTTTGATAAGTGAGTTTCTGGAGCCCCTCTTCTACTGGGCACCCAGGGTGAGTGCCTCTGGCCACCTCACCCTAGTCCTGGCGATTTATGGGACCGGTTATCCAATGTCTGTCTCCCCCACTGGATGTTGTGAGGCTCTGTGAAATCAGGGAGAGACTCTAGCTGTTGGCTGCTTTTAGAATAAAGCCCAGCCCACTGTGGCACAGAATTGCCATCTTGCAAATACGTGTTGAACCAACAAGTACGGGTCGGTCATCCTTTTAGAGGTAGGTCTAGTCTTTCTGAATACACTGTAAACCCCAACTACTGTATCTGTTCACAACAGAGTTCACCGCTTTCTCATCCGGTTCAAAAACACAACCAGATTGGGGTAGGAGGTGGCTTCCCTTCCCACCTCAAGGACAATGCCATCTCTTCCCGCCCGCTAGCCTCCCCCCAGCCTGGCTCAGCCTCTGCCTCAGTCAGTTCATTGAAAGCCCTTGTGTTCCTTGACTACATTTTCACTTTTCATATAGGTCTATCACAAAAAGGATTTTCTAGACACTGAGAACTCTCTTCATGCCAAATAAGTTAGAGTTGGGAGTGACCCTACAGATCATCTGTAGCAGTAGTTCTCAAACTGTGCTGTGCCTGGGGACCTTGTCCAGCGCCATTTTGGACTCAGTCTGCCACGGAGCCCGAGAGCTTGCATTTCCGGCAAGCTCCCAAGTGATGTCATTGCAGGTATCACCACTGCTGGTCCCCAGACCACCCTGGGAGTAGCGTGAACGCAGGCCAGTGTTTCCCACCCTGCTCTGATGATCTGCATCACCTGGACACTAAGGAAAATACAGCTTCCTAGACCACATCCTGTGGGGATTCTAATTCAGTGGGGTGAGGAGAGATCCCAGAGATGTTTATTTTTACAAGTTTCCTGGGTAATTCTTCTCATCAGAATATTTGGGACAACACTGACCTCATCCAAAACCTTCCTGTGGGGGGGGAACATCATACCTGTGGCTGAGCACCTACAAGTGGAGGGAGGTCCCTACACTTGCAGAGAGGAAATCTGGCTGCCTGTAACTTCCCCTCCTCGGGTTCTTTCCTGGAAGCCAGAGATCAAATTAATGCCTCAAATAGCTGAGGACAGTCTGTATGACACTGGAGCACTTCAGGCAGAAGTTTTCATGTGTTCTTGGGTTTCATTTATGTGGTGGTTTTAAATTTCTCATTTTTTTAAAGATTTTATTTATTTATTTGAGAGAGAGAGAGAGAGAGAGAAACAGCATGAGAGGGGAGAAGGTCAGAGGGAGAAGCAGGCTCCCCGCTGAGCCAGGAGCCTGATGTGGGACTCGATCCCAGGACTCCACGATCATGACCTGAGCTGAAGGCAGTCGCTTAACCAACTGAGCCACCCAGGCACCCTAAATTTCTCATTTTTAAAATGTTTTACAGAAGCATGAAAGCAACAGGTGAAACAACACAGAGCTGTTACAATCACCTCCCTGCATCCCCCTCATGCCCTACATCAGTGAGCTAGGGCAGGGAATAGGAAGCCTCCCACGATATTCCTCCAAACATCCACAAGCATTTATACACCCCCGGGGTTTTGACTGTTGTTTTCACCGAAATAGAATCAGAGTATATAGATCACTCGGCAACGTGCTTTTATTTTTTAGGTAATGATATATCATTCGTATTCCTGTAAGGCAGGAGCTACAGATCTTTTCCTCATTCCCATATAAGTAGAATTATACATGCTAGAGAAATTAGTACAATATTTTCCTACTCTTCTTGACTGGGCCAGTGCCTTGTCCCTTGACCCATGTTGACAACTAGAGGTGTAACTGAAATTTGCCTACAGCCATATACCCAAGCATATATACACATTCTCATGTGGAAGGGAGATGTCCCTGTTTTACAAAAATGCGATATTATATATTCTTTTCAACAGATTGATTTTCTGACTCAACAGTGCCTCCTAAAATCTTTCTAGGTCATTTGATACAGCTATTCATTATTTTGACGACTACATAATATTCTACATTGTAGGGCTGTCTTAATGTATTCAAATAGTCTTATACCAAAATGTCTTCACTTTGCTTACAACTCTTCGCCCTCCTGAAAAATGCTGCATTTAAAATCATATCCTACATCTAACCTATTTAAGGGAAATGTTTCTAGCAGTGGAATTGCTAGATCAAATTATTTTTTTTAATTTAATAGATGTGGCCCTGTTGCTTTCCCAAAACAATGCAATAATTTGCAGCTCCACCAGCAGTGTATGAATTTTCTCCCCCACCTCCTTCCAGGCAGAGATATTTATTGCTTATTTTAGTTTTTGCCAGTCTGATGAGTATAAGGGATGACCTCATTGTGACTTTATTCTACATTTCCCTACCTACTACTGAGTTTGAGAATCTTTCCAGATGGTTATTGGATTTGCTTTTCTGTGAATTAAAATGTTCAAATCTCATTTGCTGTTAGAATGCTTGTCTTCTTCTTATCAGTTTATAAAAACTACATGTTTTATGAAGTATGTTAACCCTTTATCTTTCTGCTTCTTTGCAAACATTTTTCCAAACCTATTCCTCTATTTATTCTTTGCTATACATAGTTGGATTTTTTTTTTGTTTAGGTCAAAAAAGTCTAACATTTTGGGGTGCCTGGGTGGCTTAGTCGTTAAGCGTCTGCCTTCGGTTCAGGTCATGATCCTGGGGTCCTGGGATTGAGCCCCACATCGGGCTCCCTGCTCGGCGGGAAGCCTGCTTCTCCCTCTCCCTCTCCCCCTGCTTGTGTTCCCTCTCTTGTTGTGCGTCTCCCACTGTCAAATAAATAAATAAAATCTTTGAAAAAAAAGTCTAACATTTCTTTTATAACATGGATTTCATGGTAATTTTATTCAAACCACTGTTAATGTTCTAATTGAGAATCCTATGAAATACAGAAATTAGCAGAAGAAAAATTGAGCATTTTGTTATACAAGGTCTTCTCATTCAGGAATATGGTATGTTTTCCATTTGTTCAAGTCTTTTTTTTTTTAGATTTATTTATTTATTTGAGAGACAGCGAGAGAGAGCCTGGGCAGGGGGAGGTGGGCAGAGGCAGAGGAAGGGGGAGAGAGAATCCCAAGCAGACTCCTTGCTTAGCTCAGAGCCTGACACGGGGCTTGGTCCCACACCCCTGAGATCACAACCTAAGCCAAAAACAAGAGTCGGACGTTCAGCTGACTTTGCCACCCAGGCACCCTTCAAATCTTGTTTCATGTCCTTCAGTAAACTTTTACAGTTTTTATTTATTCCTAAGAATTTTAATTTTTTGTCATTATTGAGACTAGAATTATTCATACCATTTCTATTTAATGGTGGTTATTACTATATAGAATGGCTTTTGGGTTTCGTTTATATATTCTATATTTGTCCACATTATAAAACTATCTTACTAACTCTATTTGGTTTTTTTTGTACCAGAATCTCATGGTATACAGTTGTGGAGTTCTTCTTAGAAAGTATATTGTAAGCCCTAAGGGGTGACTGTGGAAGGAGCTGAAATGTCAGCCGCATTCCTGTTCTCGGGCTATTGAACGCAATGGCCCCAGTAGGAGCAGGATCGCATGATCTCCTGGGTTAGTCTTAGAAAGTACATTGTAGGGGCGCCTGGGTGGCTCAGCCTTAAGCGTCTGCCTTCGGCTCAGTCATGATCCCAGGGTCCTGGGATCGAGACCCGCATCGGGCTCCCGCTCCGCGGGAAAGCCTGCTTCTCCCTCTCCCACTTCCCCTGCTTGTGTTCCCTGCTCTCGCTCTCCCTCTCTCTCTGTCAAATAACTACCCCTGCTTGTGTTCCTGCTCTCGCTCTCTCTCTCTCTCTGTCAAATAAATAAAATCTTAAAAAAAGATATTCACCATCACTTTGTACTTCTTTCCCACGCTTGGAGGCATCTGCCCTTGCTTTTCTGATTAAAAAAAAAAAAAAAAGCAAAATAAAAGCTGTGTGCGGGATTCAGCGGCCGCTGCTCTCCCTTGCAGAAGCAGCCCTGCCCGGCCACTCAGATTGGTGTGTGGGAACGTTATTTCAGTAAGCAACGACGTACAATCCCTTCATCACCAAAAAGACCAGATAGATAGATATATATAGTGAGTGATTGTTTTATTGTTTTTCTCACCTTACTGGGTTTGCCAGAAGTTCCAAGACAACTTAACTAAGAATGCTAGTAGCAGACACCTGTTTCATTATTGATATTAATATTGATATTGATTAACATTAATGTTTTAATGTTCTGCCTTTATAATACACCTTTTTTTTTGTTTTGGCAAGTAAACTTTATTGTATTTAGGTGACTTTCTTCTATTTTTATTAGAATTGGCCGTTGAAATTTAGGAAATGCCTTAGTAATATAAAGATTTTCTTTAGTTTATTCATAAAATAAATTATGCTCATAAATTTCCTGATACTGGCTCACACTTGTATTCTTGGATTAAACCCTCCTTGGTTAACAATGCATTTTTTATAACATTTTTTACATTTTATAACATTTTTTATAACATTTAGAACATTGCTGAACTTGACTTGCTAAAATTTTATTTAGAATTTTGCCTTTGTTGGGGCGCCTGGGTGGTACAGTCTGTTAGGCATCCAACTCTTGGTTTTGGCTCAGGTCATGATCTCAGGGTCCAGGGATCAAGCCCTGTGTCAGGCTTTGTGCCCAGCATGGAGTCTGCTTAAGATTCTCTCTCCCTCTCCCTCTGCCCCTCCCCGCCAGCCCCCAATCACTCTCTCTCTAAAATAAATAAAAATCTTGTTAAAGAAAAGAAATTTTCCCTTTGTTTTCATAAGTGAAACTGATCTACTTTTTTTTTTTTTGGTGCTATCATTTTCATGCTTAGATATTCTACAGCTTTAATATATGGCCTTGAATAGTTTAGATAAGATTGTGATGATCTCTTTATTTTTTTTAATTAGAGAAAAACTCAGCTATGAAACCATCTGGTCCTTGTGCTTATGCATGTAATATTCTTAGGTTTTCAGCTTTTACTTGTTTATTGCATATAACATTTATTAAAATTGTTTTTGTGAAATGCCTTCAAGCAAGAGAAATACAAAGTTATATATGATCACAGTCATGAGCAAATGAAGACGCAACATTAAAGCACAGGAAAAAAAATCCCAAACTAAACTGAAATTCAAATAATCCTGCCTGAGGTAACTGAGCAAATGCACATATTTTTCATGGAAAATAAGATTAAATCATAGGAACGCTATGTAGTGCTCTGTCCAACATTAAATTTAGATATAATCCACCAAAGGCAAAAAAAAAAAGGGGAAACCAATAGACTATAAAGTTAAATTAGTTAACTATAAAGAGAAACTATGCTGGAGAATGATAATATTTCTCCCAAGATCTAGAGATACTCTTCTTAAGAATATATTTAAATACTATCTTTTTAGGAAGTACAATTGAAATAATTCTAAGTTCTTGCAATTCCTAGGTGATTGGCGGGTTCATTCATTGCATGGCTGATGCGCTCTGAACAGCCCACTTGTTTGTTTTCTACCTTATATCCTGAAATTCTAATGGAATAAGAGGTACAATGAGTCTTATTTTTTTAACAATGACATACAGTGATGAGGGTAGGCCCACAAAATAGGCCCATTAATTTAGGAATATAAAGTTAGGTAAGAGACCTAATGTACATCTTTAAAAAAAAACGGGGGTTTCTAGAAAAAAACAAACATCTAAAGGACTACATAAGTTATGTCTGTAAGATCTCCTCTGAGTCTGGGGGCGTCTGGGTGACTCAGTCGGTTAAGCCTCCAGCTCTTGGTTTTGGCTCAGGTCATGATCTTAGGGTGGTGGGATGGAGCCCCGCCACCCCCACTGAGTTCCACCCTCAGCTTGGAGTCTGCTGAGATTCTCTCCCTCTCCCTCTGCTCCTTACCCCACTCTTGCGAGCAAGCACATGCACGCACTCTTGTTCTCTCTCTCAAATAAATAAATAAATAAAATCTTTTAAAAAATAGTAATGGTATGTAAGTTTATAAGTTTTCCTCTGAGTACAGATTTTGATATAAAGCATTCCCCCTTTCCAAATGCTTTCCAGTTTGCGGTTTTAGCTCTATTTTCCTCTAAGCTCCAAAAGTTGGCCAGGAAGTATTCCTTCATTTATAAATAAGCTATTCTGGACATCTAAATTTTTTATTTCTAACTTTATTAAGTGTGGCAACAAAAATCTCTCATGTCTAAATTTGGTAAGGTTTTCTTTGTGATCAGCACATAATCGATTTTTATAATGTTCTATGAATATATAAAAATTCCGGCTTTTTTTCACTCAAGGGACATAAGGTTACCTGTATATCTATTAAATTGAGTATGTTGATTGTATTATGCAGTCCTTCTATATCCTTATTTTTTGTATATTCCGATTCTGGAAAACATGTTTTGAAATCTACAAAGTTTTTATCAAGTTGTCTTTGCATCTACATTGTTTAGTATACATAGGATTACTGATGTTAATTCTGCATATGTGCTTTATATGGTTATGTAATATCCCTCTTAGAGTGCCTTTAGTCTTACATTCTTCCTTGTCTGCTATTAATTTTGCCATTCCTATTTTCTTTTTAATTATGCTTGCGTGGCATCCTTGTCCATCCCTTCACTTTCAACTGCTCTTTATATTTTATTTCTTTAAAATTTTGTTTCAAGGTATTGTCCTTCTAGATAGTGTATAGCAGACATATTTATATTTCTAGCTCAATCTGTGTCTCTGACTTTTAATAGGAAAATCCAGTCCATTCACATTTAGCGTAATGATTAGATGGCTCCTGGTATCTCATTTATTTGGTGGCTTATTTTACTTATTATTTCCCCCTTTTACTTATATTTATTTTTGCAGGTTGATCAAATTGATCTAATTTTCCCCTTTTCATCTTGTTAACACGACTTCTCTTGTGAATTTCCATTCTCTTTCCAGCTACTCTCTCTTTCCTTTTGCTCATAATCAGATACGTACTTCTTTACCACAATATGGAAACCAGACATATATTTCTCCACCAAAATACTCCATTCCCCCACTACTTGCACTCCAAACTTCGGAATACTTTCACTTCCTCCACCAGTTCCACAGCCACTCCCCAGATGAGACCTTTGGAACACTTCCCTCCTCTTCACCCACCCCCGGTGCCCAGATTCACTGAGACTCGCTTCTTATTTTTAGTTCCAGACTGTTTTTAGAAGAGTTGTCAAGGCAGATGGTGATGTGATCAATCCAGAAAAAGAATACACTTACAGAGTGGAGAGCCCAGCCACACTCAAGAGTCTGAGGAACGAGCTTCTCTGTGCTTTGTGTACCCAGGTGCTGATGATACACCCGGATTTGGGTGATGATCCCTTTTACCATTTTATATTCTCTTTGCCCTTCCTCAGTCTTCTGGAGACACTGAGTCTGAATATATGTGCTAGGTAAAAGCAAGCGGTAACGTATTCTCGGGTTAATCTGCAGGACTGAGTGAACTGAAGGTACAGAGGTTTGTCTTGGTGGATTTCCACACAATCCTCTTGGTTGGCCAGCAGTTTTCCACCTTGTAGCTTCCAGTGTGGTAGATAAGCAGTCCACTGCTAGGATGATTCTTTCCCTTTTAGGGATAACTTGTTCTCTGTAGAAACGTATAAGATTTTTCTCTTTCTTGTAGCTCAAAGATACAATACGCCTAGGAGTCTTTTCATCATCAGTCCTTCCTGGAACTCTGTGAGATGCAAGTCTCTCTTCAGCTAAGAAACTTTTCTTGTATTATCGATTCCCTCTTCTATCACATCCCCCACCCTCCTTCTGGATTTCTATCCATCTTTTGATTTATATCTGTGTATTTTTGCTCTGTGCCTTTAGGTCTATCTTTCTCTTATCTTCCAGGAGACTAACTCAGACATCAACAGTGACCTCTTTCTCCTTCAATTCATCTCTTGAAATTTTTACATCAAAATCATTTTTGGTCTCAGAAAATCAGTGTGTGTGTGTGTGTGTGTGTGTGTGTGTGTGTGCGTGCGTGTGGCACTTAAATCTCCTTAACTTTTCTTATTCTTCTGCTTCAAAGCAGCTATTTCTGTACCAAGGATTCTGCTTGTAATTCTTCTCCATTAGGCTGCTGGGTCACATTAGGAATCTTTTCCTTTGTTTGCTCACTGGGGCTCTGTCCCGTGTCCTGGGATATCTTAAATGGCAGCACTCCCAAAGCAGTAGAAGGAACAGTAGCTCAGCCTCCCCTGGCCCAAGCTTAGCAGCAGATGGGCAGCCAGTCATCTGGTGAGGCATTAGGAGGAAGCCCTTTCCTCCCCCTCTCACCTCTCCAACTTAGGGTTGGAGGCAACTCAGTCCATCTGTTCAGCTCTTCAGGAACCAGGGAGACCAGGTACATTCACAAGGACCTTCCCCTGCTCCCGTCCTTGTGGCTCTGCCAGAGCCTAGAGCCTCACCCACATTTGGGGCCTTGTCTGCCTCCTGGAGGCCCCGGCAGCTGCTCTTCTCAGGAGAGGCAGATGGGTTACACTGCAAGTAGAAAAGAGGCAGGATGTGTTCAAGCTGCTATCTTTCCAGAACCCCCATTCCTCGTGCTTGAAACTTCTTGTTTATTTTTGCATTCCAAAGGGACTCAATAAATATGACTGAATAAATGCCACCACTCTCACCTCACATCTCCTTTGGTGCAGCTTCTATTGATTATGATGCTTTAGGAAGCTAACAGAAACAAGCTTAAATTAAAAAAAAAAAAATTTTTTTTTTTTAGTCTTACAAAAAGTTAAGTCCCAAGGTAGGGTGGGCTTCAGGGATGGCTGATTCAGCAGCTCAGTAATGTCATTAAGATGAAGTCATTTTTTTCTCTTTTCTCTCCTCTACCATCCTTGAGGTTGGCCTCATCCTCAGGCTGATAGCAAGTTGGCTACTACCATTCCAGGCAGCGTACTTAGAAAAGACAACATCCAGAGAAAGAAAAGTAGAAATCCCCTCATATCTCACTGGCCAGATTGGGTTATATGTCCATTCTTACTCTTGTCAAGAGTAATGGGATTAACCAAAGACCAATCAGCCCTAACCACATGGCTGTTTGAGAAGATACTTAAAATAAGGGAACACCTGCTTGCAAGCTAAATGTTCTCGGTTCAATAAGCAGTTTTTCACGTGAAAACAAGAATAGTTGGCATTTGAGTACTCACCATATGCAAGGTGCCTTACAAACACGCTCATTTAATCCTCACCAAATACCCTGAGGTGGCTAGTATTATTATCCTCATTTCACAGATGAGGTACCTAGAGCTTAACTAACTTTTACAAGGTCACACAGTTAATGAACCATCATTTCCGTCCTTATAGATTCTATATGTCTATGAATGCAGCCTACCATTGCAGTAAGCAACACAGAACATCCTTTACATATTAATTCCCTTGAGCCCCATGTGAGAGCTATAATTAGGCACTCTCCTTAAAGATACTGTCTTTCATATCCTGGAGCCTGGTAACCAGCTAACAGTGCAATTCATTCACGGCAGACCACCAGCTGAGCTCTCCCTGATGCTGCTGGGACTGTGCAGGGGTGTTTGGCTATGCTTTGGAGTTTCCCCTTTGTTTTATCATGTAACAAGCTCAAGAATTAGAAATTGTATTATAAAACAAGCCTCAAGATCTGAACATGGAACAGCTGAGCCCTATATATTAAACACTCCTGGCTTGCACATTCATTTTGTCTTTTCCCTTAGAAACTACCAAGAGTCTCGGAAGTCAAACAAGTATCTTGAACTCCTGTCTACACACAAAACTCTTCCCATTGGGGGCTCTGCAGTGTGTGTGTGGTTATGTTTAATTATGTGTTTTCCTATTATAAAAGCAATACATGCTTATAGAACGTATCTGGGGAAATGTACCTGGAGCTCTACTCCCCAACTCTCTCTCCCATCCCCAAGATAATCCTGTTAACTATGTGGTTTATATCCATAGACTTTTTTTTTGCAATGCATTTCTTTTTAATTTTTTATTATGGAAATATTTAAATATACATAAAAGTAAAAATAGTATAATGAAGCCCAATGTTCCCACAACTCAACTCCAACAATCAACATTAACAACCTACTGGGGGTGCTTGGCTGGCTCAGTCAGAACAGCCAGCAACTCTCGATCTCAGGGTCATGACTTCGAGCCCCATGGTGGGTGTAGAGATTACTTATATAAATAAAACTTAAAAAAAATAAAACCCAGAGGCACCTGGGTGGCTCAGATGGTTAAGCCTCTGCCTTCGGCTCAGGTCATGATCCCAGGGTCCCGGGATCGAGTCCCACATCCGGCTCCCTGCTCAGCGGAGAGAGCCTGCTTCTCTCCCTCTGCAACTCCCCCTGCTCATGCTCCTATATCTCTCTGTCTCAAATGAATAAGTTTAAAAAATCTTTAAAAAAAATAAAATAAAACCCAGTGTCTTGCAACATATTTGACATCACAATGGAGTTAGTGACTTTAAAAATTATTTATTATAAAAAGAATCCAAGTTCATAAAAAATTCAAATATGGAAAGATACAATCCTCTTCCCAAGCCTTTCCCAAAACCTTTAATTCCAGTGTTCAGAAATAACCATTTTTAATGTATCAATTTAGACATTTTTTATACATAAATTACATATTTTTACAAACTTAAAAATGTTTACATACAAGAAATCAGATATATTTATTAATATTTGTTTTTTCCACTCAGTCTCTCTTGGACATCGTTAGGAATAAATATGGAGAGGCGGCCTGCATTCTTCAACAGCTACAGTGTTCCACTGGAAAGCATACTTAACCCAGGAATGCAGGGAGGGTGACAGATAATTTGAAAGATATGTAGATTCTGTCTCTAAAGCCAGAGATTTACAAAGTGGGTTGTTCATATACCCAGGTCTGTGCAAAACGACTCATTGGAATGTGGACTAACTTCCATTAACATTTAACCTTGTCCTTAAAAGTTTTGCATATTTCAAACATACATAATAGTGCAACAATACATTTATGTGTCCTTATCAGGAGTATGTACTCAAGATCTTTAAGTGTGGGGTATCAGATCAACAAAGCTGAAGATCACTGTCCCAGGCAGCTGTTTTAATGAATGCCACAGAAAGCTGAGAGGTTTCTAAGAGGCGAAGGAGGGGCCAGGTCACCTGTCCTCTGAGTCTCTGCGATCTGTCGCCCCCCCCCACGGCCCTTGGCATTGTGTGTTGTAGCATTCGTGAAACTCCAGCCCAATGAGAACTCCTTATGTAAGCAGAATCTGTCCCTGGATGGGGACCCTACAAAGGTACCCGCCATCTAAGCAGCGATCCCCAAAATGCTTCTGCGGAGCCCAGACTCTTCAAGGGGAGAAAGAGAAGAGTTAACTGGTTGGAAGCACTGCATGCTCTAAGACTCTTTTAGAGATCATAGTGGAGGCTCTGAAAGGTACTGCATTTAAAATAAACCAATAAATGAAAATAAAAATAAACAAAAACGTGTTTGATTTTAACTCAGCATTTCCATTTGACCCTGGGATCCATACCCCCTCTCAACTTTTTTTTTCTGAATATTTGTCTAAAATCCCACATAACTAGAATTTTGTGGGAAAACTTTATAGAAACATGTTGATCAGCATGTTTGTGGCAGGAAAATACCACCTACAAAATGCTTAACTTTCGCTTTTCGTTATGAAATAGTCAAATAAAAAATGCCATAGATGATTGAGCTTAAGAAAACACTGTTCACACATGAAGAAGCTAGGGCCTCCCCATTTAATTTCTAATTCGAGCTTTTATGAATCTAGCTCTTCTTCTGCCAGGAGTTACAATTTGTTGCTTACACACTCGAAAGCTAAGCTGTATTTTTCCCATTTGCACAGAACGTGGTGGGTAGATTTTATTCTCTATAAATACAAGTGCATACTAGATTTTGAAAGAAAATTTCTCCCTGGGGGCAAAGGGAGGAGGTCGTGCAGCCAGGGGATTTAGAATCAGAGATGTTAAAAGTTAGAAGTATGGGTGTCCGTAACATGTTGTAATGAGACTAACATTTGTGCTTATCTTGTGAAATTAGCTTCATTGCCTATTTACAAAGCACACACCCTTTATTAAAATATAAATGTTTATGGAACACTTTCTACGACCAAGTTCAAGGACATAGAGACTAATAAAGTAGAGGAACCAAGAGGGAAGGGGCAATCCAGGCAGAGGGAAAAACAAACCCGCGGGCATGAAAGTATGACAGAGCAGGAAGCAGTCAAGGAACCACCCTGCAATTACATCATTGCTCAAAGCTTGCGACGAGAAGTTTGGACAAGTTTGAGCAAACTTTTACTAAAACTCCTAAACTCAGCTCAAGCCTATCTCCTCTGGGGAGTCATGTCTGCTCACATGTGCATCTCCTCTGAGCCTCTAGCCACCCTGTATCTATAGGTTTTACAGCACAAATCCCTCAGCATTCTAATTGCTGGGCTCTTTCTTCCTACTAGACTATGAGCTCCCTGAGAGCACAGATTGCTGTCCCGGGGGGGCCGTGAGGACAGAATGCAGGAGATTGGTAAGTGAATGGGAATTGAGGTAGCCACTGAGTATCGATGATCCTTTCCAGAGCTTGGCTTAGATGAAGCAGGGTTAGCATGGCCGTGTGGCACGAGCTAGGACAGAAGCATGTACAGAATGCCAGAGCGCACATCAGAGGGTCACCTCACTAAGCACACTACGAGGTTAGATGTCCTGATCCTGAGTTGATGGGTAGCCATGGCTCAGAGGAAAAGGTCTGAAAAGCCAAGAGCCTTTCACAACTTCCAAACTGTTAGGCCAGCCAACATCCTCAAGAACCACCAAGTAGGACACATCTGCCAAAGGAAAAGCCAACTCTTCAGTAAATGAATACAGTGCTAAGCCAAAATGAAAAACCGCCCTTAAAAACTACACAAGGGAATCTGAATGGCTAGGTTTACATATAACAAAATCAAGAGCAAAAAATAATACCTTTCCCCAAAGAAAAATTAGCTATCAGCACCCAGTATAGAACCTTTCAATATTATTAAAAACTCTATTTGAGCCACTTACCCCTTTTCTTCATCCTTCAGATTTGGGCTCAAGCATCACTCTCGGGGAAGTCTTCCCTGACCTTCCTGACCAGGTCCCACCTCCTCCCTCAGTCCCATCCCTGCATGATCAGCTCTCCCATCAACAGAAGTGTCTGCTCCGTAGCATTTATCAGGCTTGAGATTGTACAAGTACCCACATGATTATTTGATTAACATCTGTCTAACCTACCAGACCGTAAGCTTCATGAGGGCAGGGACATTGCTACGTTCACCAATATATACCTATTAATCTAGCAGATGTGCTGGCACAACCCAGTGCTTAATGATCCATCTGAGGAATAAATGAGGTTACCAGCGCATGCCAACCAGTCTATGCATACCTTGAGCCAAAGAATTCCAAACATCCTCTGAGATAAGACTTCAAGGAACCGCGGGGGGGGGGGGGGGGGGGGGGGGGGGGGGGGGGGGGGGGGGGGGGGGGGGGGGGGGGGGGGGGGGGGGGGGGGGGTGGGGGGTGGGGGGGGGGGGGGGGGGGGGGGGGGGGGGGGGGGGGGGGGGGGGGGGGGGGGGGGGGGGGGGGGGGGGGGGGGGGGGGGGGGGGGGATGGTTGAAAGGTCAATTCACTTATTCAGAGATGCTACTAATAGGAACTTATGGAAAATAAGAACTAACTAGAATCACAAAACTAAATAGTGAAAATTAATCACAACATATTGACACCTCGATTTATAAAAACTGGACTTTTTTGTTAGAGATACAAAGCCTAAAACTCCCATGCCCAAAAGGCAGAGGGAAAAAAGTGAAATATACATTTGGAATGAAGAATGGCTAATTCGTTCAGTATTTGCTTTTCCAAAATTATTTCAAAAACTCATGCAATGCAATCACTTTTTATATAAGACAAACTGCACTCTATCAAATTATTCTAATTTCTTTATACTGAGAACAAACAACTCCAGGATATCTTTTTAACATTTCCACCTCTGGAGATCCTTATCATTTCAACAAGAAATGATTTATTCTATTTCTAGTTATTTATTCTATTTCTTCTACTATAGGACACACAGGTTAAATGTGAATAAATAAGACAAACAAAAACTAGTGCACAAAGAGGGATGGAATGGCCTGCTTGCTATGACTGCTGAATGACCGACAGCTTCAAGCATTTACCCTAGCAGTTGAAATCAGTTAATCATTCATTGTAACTGGAGCAGAATATAATTAATTATGTTAGCTTGACTGATTCAAGTTTAATTCCAGTAAAAAAAAATCATTATAAAAACTCATTGTAAATATAGGCTATTATCATGAATGGTTGTTGAAATAAAAATGAGTTTCTGTATGAATTTGATTCATACTTAAAAAAACATTTATGGGAAATTTCTAACATAAACACAGGTAGAGAAAATAGTACCTGTATAATGAATTCCCAAGTACCCATCACCCAGTTTCAGTAATTATCAACTCATGGTCATCTGTATTCCCACACACTACCCAGCTCCAACTCCTCAATTATTTTTAAGCAGATCCTAAATGCTGTATTATTTCATTTTTAAGTATTTCAATTTGCATCTCTAGTAGGGCTCCTTGTAAAAATGTAACCACAACACCATTATCACACCTAAAAATAACCGTAAAACTCCTCAAAGTCGTCAAAAATATCCAGTTATTTCCAGATTTCCCCAATGGTCTCATTTTTTTTTACGTTTATTCAAATCAAGATCCAAAAAAGCCCATAAATTATATTGGTAGATATATGTCTTCAGTCTCTTTTAATCCATCTTTTTTTTCCTTGCAATTCAGTTATTGAACAAATAGGGTTATTGGTCCTATAGTCTTCCAGAGTCTGGATTTTGCTGATTGAATTTCTTGTGGTATCAATTAACATGTTCCTTTCTTTTCTGTATTTCTAGTAAAGAGGTGAACAGTTATGGAGCTCAATCAGCATCAGATTCGACTTTTGGTCGAATCTGCTTCATAAGTGGTATATGTATTTCCGTTAAGAGGCACAAAATGTTTGCTCTCTCTGTGGGGTTAGCAGTTACTGGTGATCATTGCCTAGATCCATTAATCATTGTGAGGTAAAACGGTGATATCCTACCCTTCCTCTTTAACTTCTTAGCTGGGTATATTTAAGAGCATATTCCAAAGGTAACTATGATTTTGTACACTCTTAAACATAACATGAGCTTCAATTTCTTGCAGATGTTATCCTTATTGATGCTAAAATTATCTCAGCTTTGGCCAGTGGGAACTTCTTTAAGGTGCCTCCTGAATCTTTTCTGACAAATTTCTAATGGCTATTTGCTTTCTGGTATGACAGAGTGGTTTTTAGGCTCTTCTTGTACATTTCTTTCTCTAGACCTGGAATAAGTCATTCATCAAGGAAGTCCCGTTTCTTTGAAGAAAATGGCAGAGACCACAAATGGGGCACTATGTTTGACCTTCACTTGAATTATGTTCAAAGCTAATAAAGTCAATCAAGCAGGAGTTTTCTACTGTTTCTAATAAATTCATGTAGCTGCATATATGTGAATTTTTAAGCATGGGGCTCTCAGATTTAAAAAAAAAAAATTATATAATATGCTGAGGTGCCTGGCTGGCTCAGTAAAGCATGAAACTCTTGATCTTGGAGCCCCATGTTGGCTATAGAGATTATTTTGAAAAAAGCATATAATATGCTAATGGTGGAAGTACTCTTATATGATAATGGTAGGAATATAACTTGGTACCATCTCTCTGAAAGACAATATCATAATTTTTATCCATGACCTCTAAAAAACCTTTAGCCCAACAATTCCACTTTTAGGTATTTATTTTATTAGGCTTAGGCATTTTCCTTGAAGGGCTGTTTAAAATAATAAATGATCTAAAAACCTAAATAGGCAAACAAGAGGGAACTGGTTAATTTTAAGAATGTACAGTAAGTACATCCACAGAATAAATCATTAGAATTAAACATTTATAGTCATTAAAATGATGTAGATACTCTATCAGTGTATTGTTAAATAAGAAGGGTGGGTACAGAAGTGTTCATAACATGCCTTTAACCACATGCATAGAAAGAAGTCTTGTAAGCTATATCCCCCAATCTGAACATTCTCATTTTCTACTGCTGGCTTAGGACTTGGCTTCCCTGGGCCTGACAAGTCAGATACTACTTCACCTGCTTTCCAGTTTCAAAAATTGTGTTCTTGTTGTCTTTGCTTCAGTATTCCTTATCCTTGCCGGATTATGCTCTTTTCTTTCCCCAGTCACTGTGGCTTTAGTGGAGATTTTAGGAAAGAGCGGAGGCTATAAATATTTTATTCAACCCTCCATTTTACCTAGCATCCCACTGCTTTTTATGGGAGAGAACACACACTCTGAAGAGCTTATCAATTATAAAATATATGAATTTCTACTGAAAATAGTGCACACATGTGTATCTCTTAAACATACAAATAATATCGCAATATAGCACACAAGGGCTCATTTTGTATCCTAATAATATGAAGGGCTGGATACAGAAACAATCATGGAAAAACTAAACTGGTAATAAATGGAAAAATAATTAAATAGGAGTTGTTTTTAATCAAGAACATAAAATCAGAAATGTCGAAACTGAAGCTGAGCTCTGTGGGGCAAACTGACCATATTTATTACTTAGAAGTCAAACTGTTTTTCAAGAAACTACAATTTATTGCAAATTTAGACTTCTTTAAAGATGAATTGTCCCTGGCAGCTGCTTTAAAACCATATGCAACTTGCTCTCCAGTTTGGGGAGACACTGACCTTTTAATTCTGGATAATGAACATCATCTCCTCTTATACCCCTGAAGAAGGGCTGTCCAGTTTTGTAATGCATTTACTACACCGACCCTCTTAACACTTTCCATTAGAAATACTTAACAAGAAATTAAAAGCCTTTTCAAGCCCAAGCACCCACAACTGCACAGCTGCCAAGGACACGAATCCCATCTTGGGAGAAATAATAATTATTCATCTTAAAATGTACCAGCCACACGGAGAGAAAAAGAGCTTAAAAGTAGTTTGCTCAGTTTGGAGAAATCTTCAGTTTTCACTAGCCTGTGAATATGATAAAAACTAAGTACCCAAAGCACAAAGTGCTGAAGACTCCTCAGAAAATAAGACTGACCAGATAAAGTCATCTTTCCCTTTAAAAAGTCCTTCCCCAAACAGTATGATCTTTCCTGAAGCTACAGGGAACACCAAGTCCAAAAATCATAACAGTTTATTTTATTGATTTTGTTTTGTGAATTGTTGCTGGAATTTAGAAAACTCAGGGGGAAAAACATTCTAAACAAATTTAAGTATTCAACGGTAAGTAAAAACAACAAATTTGCAATCATCTGAATTAATTAGTATTAATGGCTTCACAAACAAAATTAAACATGATATATACTTTGATGTTTATAAATCAAAGTAATTAAAAAGTATCGCATATTTACTCATTTAACAAATACTATTTATTTATAGCTGGTCTTGATTTAAAAAAAAGAATTTGGGGCAGATTATTCTGTGCAGGTCACCAGTCTGGGCTTATAACTCTTTTTCTAGTTAAGACTGAAATGTCGGTTCTCTCCTTATTTGCTATGAATTTGATAAAACAGGAAATGTGGCTCCGAATTTTAAAACATACTACTACAATAGACTTTTAAAATAAATGAGGTACTTAGTATTCAAAACTTTGCAAAATATATGTAAGACCACAGTTTCCAAAATGACTCTGCTCATCTACCAAGACGAAGTCTTTTAAACATTTTGAATATTGATTAGAAGTAGTGTAAAGCAGTTGAGATCAGATGAATGTTTTTTTTAAATGATCATTGTATGTAGATACAGAGATATCTAATCATACATTTTTTTCATAGACTCCTAACCTGGAATAAAACTATCTGTATGTGTGTGGAGTCAATCCTCTCTCTGCTTAATCATCTCTCAGTTAGTAAGGAAAAGCTGCCTTGCGGGAAGCTCCTTTTGATACTTCTCAGAGTTCAAAGAGTATGGAACCTTCAAGTTGATTTCATCAAGTCTATTTATTAATGCATTTCAAGTTTCAAAAAACCTTACATCTTTGCACAATACTTTATTTTTTGCAATTTTTAGTAAAAATTTCCAAAGTGAACAAAAAGATACTGTATAAAACACAGTGGACATTAAACTGACAGTAGTATTAGATCTCATTTGTCTTGATCCTTTTGTTTTTACCACATTTTGATTTGCAGTGGAAAGAGTTCAGTGCACGTATCTCTTGTCAGAAAACATTTAACTTAGACTCAAAATAAAATAGGGCAGTGGGTACCTGCCAAAACCCTACCACAGGATAACATTACAAGCAAAAAATGTACATGTTCCAAAGTCTACCACACTCAAGAAGTTACTAAGAACTCTTGCAGAATAAAAGTCACCATTTTAGAAATGCAAACCCACTTCCAACCTTTGCACAGTCCAAAAACAAAGGCATTTAAATGATTTAAAAGCAATTACATACATATCTACCTACTTGTTGGTTTAGAATTATTTATAGTCTATCTGGGGTTTCATGTACAAAATTTGTCTCTAAATCATGTACAAAAAGCTGTATTTTGAAAAAAGTCACCACATACTGTACAAGTTTACAAGGAAGAGATCCCATTATTTTCTCTAGCATTTTTGGCCTTGCTGGCTTGCGTCACATTATGAGAATGATTGTGTAAACCTTATACTCTTAAGAAACAAAAAGGAAAAAAAAAAGCCAAAACACAAATCTTTTCAACGTTCTCTAAATTTGCCTCCTATGTGAAGCCAGAAAAATCATAGCTGTTTACTTCTAATTTAAGTGATGTAGTTGGAAAACAGAAGCAATAAATATGTCACAAGCTTAAAACTTTGTTGTAATGCCCCCTTCCATTCCTGCATAGCAATAAGCCTGTTACTACATTAAATGCTTTTGCTTTCTTTCTTTAAAAAGCCAGTTATTTACATCTGTTTAAAAAATAAATTTGGAATGGGACATTGTGCTGTTTCACCTTCACTGTTGTTAAAATATTTTAAGGAAAAAAATGTCAGAAGGCCTATCTACAATTTTAACTACTAGTTGAACAAATCACCCTTCTTTAGTGGTTACCAATGATCAGTGATAGTATGCTGAAAAAACTGTTCTAATATTTTGATAAAATAAAAGACACAGCTTTTTCCTTTCCATATCAGAGAAAACCAAAAACACAATTAGCATACTTTAGATATATGGAAAACACAAATAACAGGCTACAAATAAAAAAAAATCATTTCATTGACATAATTTCTACCAAAGCGTGATTAAAATTTCAAAACCGGAATTGAATTAGAAAGTTTAAAATAAGCAGAAATCAGACATTTACGTAAGAACGGACTCTGAAGTAGTATGCTGCGCACATCCAGTTTGCACACTTAACTGTGTCCTTCAACGTAGTCACTCCTATGCTCTTAGCAGCCATGGGGTGAAGACAAGAGGAGTATCAGAACCAACTCCATCATTATAAAAAGGTAAATTGAGTCTCACTTCAAAACTGCCTGTGTAAAGCATTACAGAATCCTGGACCACTGAATACCACCATTCTCTGTTATCCTGAGTATGTCAATTAAACAGTAATTTTTCATTAAGAGCGGAAAAATTTTATAATACAAAGAAACATCCATATTGCAATTTCTGTTTACAATTGCACACAGAAGTACAGTGTACGTAGGAAATACATGTCTGCATATAACAAGGTATGTACATTGGCAAGTGATGTCTCCAATGTTGAGGTGGTCGAGCCTCCTAGCCTTGATTGGCAGTTGAAAAAAATATATATATATTTCAATTTGTGATAAAAGTTTATCGAGAGCCAAGTTTGCCTGCAAGTGAAGAAAATGCAGCAACGAAGAACAGGGAACACGGGGCACATAATAATATTCTAAGACTTTGTGCCATTAGGTTAAAAATAGCTGTCCATAAGAAAATTGGGTTCCTTTTCCACCCCCCACCCCCAAATTGGAATTTTCAGGCTTTAAAATTTAAGTAATTCCACCTGGTCTGAGGACATGATCTCTTGCCATTTTTTCTCCGACTGTTATTTGTGAGGGTTTAGTTTGGGGATGATGATTTAATAGGTGTCTCTTTGGAGTGAAGTTTTCCCATTGTAGGCACTAGGAAGAACCAAGGCAAAAGCTGCAGTTAACGTCTCATGTGTCCCATTTGATAACTCTCCCGGGGCCTCTGACGCTGGGGTTGCTGAATGGGCTGTGGGGGTCTCCTCCTCTTTAAAGTGCCTGCGAATCACAAACAAAAGTAAAACAGATTTACTGGGTGCTTAATCTTAAAAAACAAAGCTGCCAATTCAATAAGAAAGGTTCTAGATCAGCACTATCCAACAGAAATACAAGCTGTAAATGTAATTTTAAATTTTCTGGTAGCCATAATGAAAAAAGTCAAAAAGATAGGCAAAATAATGTTAATAACTTTATTTCACTTAATCCAATATAGGCAAAATATTATCACTTCAAGAGGTAATCAATACAAAAAAGTATTAATGAACTATTTCATTCTTTTTTGTACACCAAGTCTTCCCAGTCTGGTATGTATTTTATATTTACAACACGTCTCAATGTAAACTAGCCACATTTCAAGTGCTCAACAGACATAACTATTAGATTAATATGAATTCTGAGGACAGAATCCATGAGGAATAAATTACGGAGTCTTTGAGCAAATGACTTAACTTCTCTGAAACTCAGATGCCTAGTCTGTAAAACAGGGATAATGAACTCCTACAGTCTTGTCTATATAATCTGTGAGGGTTATATGACAATTCATGTAAAAGTGCTTTTGGGAAGGGTTCAATGATAGCTAGAGTTTGTCTTTTTTTTTTTTTTTTAAGTTTTTAAAGGTGGAATTTGCTTAAAGTAAAATCAAGTAAAAAAAATTGTTATACTGCATGAGATCATAATTGCTAACATAGCTAATGAGTGTCATGTGGCCCTTAGAAATCCCTAAGAAATTAATATAAGTTTGACAGTGCTAACACTGTCAATTTACAAAAAGCAGTGACATCAAAATCAAATTTCCTCTGATTCCAACCAAGATGCTGTCCCAAGCATGACTACTGAGCTCTCCTGCCCCAAGATAGGTAAATTCAGGGGAGCAGCTGAGGGAAAAGTTGTAAGAAACCCCTAGTTTTAAACTACGCTGTTTAGGGTAGCAGACCTGGCCTGAGGCAAGAGGCTTCATGAGAAGTCTGGGGGAGGCAGGAGAGGGACAGCGGTCCATTCAGCTCTCGTTCTCTGCCACTGTTACGGCACCATGTCTGCCCCACATCTAGAGTGAAGAGTTCTGGGGCGGGTGTTCTGAGGGCAGCACAGAAGCCACAAATAGCTTGGGGAAGGGCGAGGGACAAACAGATGGGAACTAAATAATTTAGTGTAGTTGCTTCCTAACCCTTTTCTTCTCCAAATCCCTGGAGCTAATCTAAAGAAAGCCTCCTCCCAATGCTGTGTCTCCGTGAGAGGTCAAGGGTGGAGACCAAAGCTCAGGAGTTGTTTTCAGAGATGGAGAGTAAAACTATAGTTCCTTGGTGACTGAAGCCTCTATCCTAAGCCCTTTCCACAGACTGTCATCTCTATTTCCCCACAAGCATCACCCCTAGGGAAAATGAATTTATGTACCAGAAAATATTTCAAGAGCACAAACATTAGAAACAAAAGAATCTAGCTATTAGAATAGAAAAATCAATCATTTAGAAGTAGCCTAACATAATAAAAACAAAAAAGGGAAGATTTTAGAATATGAAAAATAAGAAAAAACAGGTATCAAGCAAAAATAAAATTGTCTAAGTCTAAATATTTTTAGTGAGTCAAGACAGATTAGCATTAAATTAGCCATTAGATTGGATTGATTAAAAAAGAAATACTTAAAAATCAACTAAATAATTCATCCACTAATCTCATCCTCAAAGAGAAAGTACTATATAATTTGTTACTAAAGACTTAACATTCAATTCTACCTGCTGAACAGTTCCGAGTTATAAAAATACATACCTTGCTCAAACTATCTTACCTGGAAGAGGTTTAGGAGGAGGCAGCTTTGGATTACTACTTGGAGTATGAACACTGCATATCTTAATAAATCCAGCCATTAGCATGATCAGGGCAATTCCCATAAGCAATACTGCCCACCAATAAACCTAGAAATAAACAGGTTTTTCTACTGAAAGAACTGTAAAATATTTTAGAATATTTTATATTACATAAAATATATATAATACATTTTAATTTTTGAAGAACATTTGCTCTTTGGGAAGTGTACAGATACCAAATATAAGATTAATTTCTTTAAATATGAGAAGCATAAAGGGGGAAAAAGTTGCCCATAATTTCACACCCTAGATGAAACCACTCAATCTTACTTTCCTTTCAGTCTCTTTTCTAGAAACAGCTATGTTGGTCATACACACAGATAAACTCACATGCAAAACTAGGGTCCATCCTGCATATAGTTTACATTGTGTTTCCCAATGTTATTAAGTACTTTCTGGTTTGAATATTTCCCTCTTTTTTTTTTCCTATTACTCTTAATAAACTATGTCTGTTTGCTTTCACATTCTTTAATGACTTAGAGGGTATATTACTTGCTTTAAATTTTACTTCTAGGGGCCCCAGGGTAGCTCAATCAGTTGAGCGTCTGCCTTCAGCTTGGGTCATGATCCTGGGGTCCTGGGGTCAAGCCCAACATCAGGCTCCCTACTCAGTGGGGAGTCTCCTTCTCCCACTCCCTCTGCTGCTCCCCCTGCTTGTGCATGCGCGCTCTCTCTCTCTCTCTGTCAAAATAAATAAAAATCTTTAAATAAATTCTACTTCTAGATAAATTTTTAAAATAATCTCGAACTAAATATTTTTTCTAATCAAAGTTAATATCGAAATTCTATCTTTTTTGAGCCCCTCCCTTTTCCTGTTATTCTATTTCATTTGGAATTTAAGCCCCAGACTACTGTTAGGAAATTATTTTTATATGATATATATTAGTTATATTTTATATATTATCATTACATACAATATATAAAACATTACATATTTATATCATGTCTATTATATATTCATTTATATTCATATATATTCATATTCATATTTTTAATATGAAAAGTGGAAGGCTATATATATTCTACAAAGTTTACCCAGTCTAAGAAGGAACTAAAAATTTCACTTCTAACTTAAATCATATTAAACAAATCAATAAGCCAAACAGACAAAAAAAAAAACTTCAAAAATTACTGGCATAATCTTATTTATAGAAAAATTATGGTTTCTATTCTTAAATTCTAAGTCTATTTTGCGATTCAAAATATTTAAACTTTAAGACAGTAAGTACTAATAAACATACAAAATGCAAAACTATCTTGAATGATGTTTACTATACCTTTTATTAAAAGGTTATTTTATAACCTTCACATTGGCTTAACAGGGATATATATAGTTATTGCTAATTATTGCCCAAGAAATTCCCATTTAAGATTTTTTATGATAAGGGGTCTTGTAACAATAGCCTACTACTTCTATCCTGCTTTCTTTATCAGCAGGGCATCATAATTAAAGTAATAAAAACTAAAATAAAAATACATGTTGCGGAAAATACCCCAAGCCACTTACTTCATGTGTGCATAAAGCCTTTCATATACATACATATTTTTAAGTTTTATTTAAACTTTATTAAACTTTATTTAATTTAAACTTTATTAAAACTTCTTTTAAAAGAATCTCAAACTTACAGAAAAGCTGCTAGTACAAAGAACTTTTTAAAATCTGGAACTATCTGAGAGTAAAGTGCTAGCTAGCATAATGCCCTGTTATACCTAAACATTTTAGCATATAGTTTCTACAACATAAGGGGTTTTCTAGATAACCACAACACAGTTATCAAAATCAGTAAATGAGCACTGATAAATTACTACCATTTAATCCTCATACCCTAATGAAGTTTTGCCATTTGTCCCAATACCATCCAATCAGAATTATGTGGTGCATTTAGCTGCTGTGTTTCTTCAGTCTCCTACAATCTGGAAAAGGTCCAGTCTTTCCTTGGCTTAAATATAACCTTGACACTTTGGGAGATTATAGGCCAGTTACTTAGTATTGGAATGTCCCTCAATTTGGGTTTCTTGGATGTGACCCTATGAGTAGACTCCGGTCATATATCTTTAGTAAGAAGACCACAGAAGTGATGCTGCATTGTTCTCATTGCATCCTATCAGGTGACACATGTTTTTGATCTTGTTATTGATGTGTTAACTTGATCACTTGATTAAGGTGTTATATGCCAAACTTCACCATAAGGATACTCTTCTCTTTTTGTAGTCAATGAGTATTTTGTAGGGACATAACTTGAAGCTATGTAGATATCCCGTTCTTCATCAAACTTTCAATTTATTCATTTCATTCATTATTAATCCCTCACGGTTTCCTATTTTATTCAGTGGGTTATAATCTGTTACTATCGTAGTGTGGCTTTTGAACACGTCCCTACCAGTCTTTGAACACTTCGCTTTCTGGCACAATTAGTTCTAGGTTTATCTTGTTCTTTCCCTGCCCCAGCCCTGGAATCAGCCATTTCTCCAAGGAGCCCTGGTTCCCTTTAGAACTGCCCCTCCTATGTAGACACCCTCCTCCTCCTAACACCTGTACTCGGATATCCCAAGCCAGTTGGCCCTCCACAAGGTGCCCTTCTCACCCTGCTTGGGCTTTAACAACACCTCATATTCGTCTTCTTCCCCATTCCCTACCCTCCCTACTCTGCTCAGGCTCTAACACCCTGCTCTGTGCCACGACAGCTCCCCCCACCTGGCACGGATGGCCTACCTTACTTGGCCACACCGAATGGCTTTAGGAATATACTGTTCAGGAAGGGAGAAGGTAAGATATAATGCAATTCAGCCTAATTACTGAAAGATTTGACTTTTCCAAAGCTAACAAATCTCAATTTTTATGTGAAATCTATTTTTAAATGCTGGTACCTCACTCAAAATTTCTAAAAATAATGCACAGACCATACAAGACCTGTTTACAGAGCTGAATCTTGCTTGGAAACCACAAGTCTACAATCTACTTTTCAGAGGCCACTTCTTGTATCTTACCGAGGATTGCCAGAGAATCTTCTAAAATTTTTTGTTTTCTTTTTTTTAAAGATTTTATTTATTTATCTGAGACAGAGAGAATGAGAGAGAGAACACGAGAGGAGAGAGGGTCAGAGGCAGAAGCAGACTCCCTGCTGAGCAGGGAGCCCGATGTGGGACTTGATCCTGGGACTCCAGGATCATGACCTGAGCCGAAGGCAGTCGCTTAACCAACTGAGCCATGAGCCACCCAGGTGCCCCCAAAATTTTCTTTTGTTTTCTACAGAAAATAATTTTCAGAGCATTGCTCTCCCTGGGAGTCTTTAGGATATTTCCTTTCCTTGTTACATAAACTTTCCATAGTCTATATGCACAGCTTCTGTCCTGTTCCTAGCATCCAGAGGCCTTTTAAATATGGCACTTAATGAAGTAGGACCTGCTTCTCCCTCCACTGTCTGCATTTTTGACACTCTGACCTAGTAAAATACATAAAGAACTAAAATCACCAGTTTGTAGTACTACAAGTGTTCTTCCTGCTCTATACCAGTGGTTCTCCTTAGCTGCACATTAGAATCACCTAGAAAGCTTTTAAAACTCAAGATACCCAGACCAAATCCCAGACCCAGATGGGGTGGCAGAGGGACTATGACATCAGTAATTTTATTAAAACTGCACGGGTTATTCCATTATGCAGCCAAGACTGAGAACCACGTTCTCAAACGTTTTCTATAAAGGGCCAACCAACAAATATTTTGGACTTGTCTCTGTTAAGCTACTCATTTCTGCCATTCTAGAACAAAACCCACCATAGATAACAGGCAAACAAATGAGTGTGACCATATTTTTTTTTCCCAAAAAAACATTATTTACAAAAACAGGAGCAGACTGGATTTGACCCTTGGGCTGTGGTCCCTCAACCCCTGTTCTATACCCACATACAGGACATTAGTTTGGAGCCTATACCTAAACGGATACCATCTAACACTAACTCTTCAGTTCTAAATCTCTATCCTAACTACCTGCCTGAGAATCTAGGGGGAAGCTGAGAATATATGATGACTGGCTGTAGAAGGAGAGTCCTATGACTGGGAAAATAGCTCAAATAGTCAGCACTCACATGATAAGAGGTATGGTTCCTATCACTGAGTAGATCTAAGAATTCTCTGATATGCTTATTAAAACACAGATTCTCAGGCCAAAACCCTACAAATTCCAATTCGGCTGTTCTGGTGGAGGGCCCAAGAAACTACATCTTAAACAAGCAAACCAATGATGAGGATGTAGATGAGCGCCTCTTACTCAGTGTAGATAGACATGCTGACACTGTGGTATGAAACCACTCAGGAAACACAGGAAATTTAGCATCCCTGGCCCTCATACATCAAATGCCGGTAGAGCCCTTCAGTTACTTTGATAACTACTGTACATTCTCAAATATCCTCTGGGAAGGAAGTATCACCTCCAATGTGATCCAATCCATAAGCACAAAGAATCAATGGTTTTCCTACTGTCAGGCTGATGTGCTAGCTACATCACATCTATTCCTAAAGTCCATTATATTCTCTAACACATTTCCTTCCTTCTAGTCTTCTCTGCTCAAAACCATCTTCCCCATGGTCATCAATGTTACAACTACCTAAAATACGGAACTGACTATGCCATTCCTCTATGTAAAACCCTTCTTTAAAAGCTTCTCCTTTTCTCCTTTCTCTAAAACCATTAAGCAGGAGAGAGGAAAAAATAAAACTTGAGCACAATAAAGTATGGCAAAGTACATATATGATTTCACTTTAAAAAAATATATGTGGGGGGGGGGGGGGGGGCCTGGTGGCACAGTTGGTTGGGCAACCAGCTCTTGGTTTCAGCTCAGGTCGTGGTCTCAGGGATGAGATCGAGCCCCATGTCGGATGTGTACTCAGCACAGGGTCTACTTGGGATTCTCTTTCCCTCTCCCTCTGCCCCTCCTGCTGGTGCTAAGATAAATAAATAGATTTAAATATAGATATACATATATATATATGCACATATATGTATATATGTATGTATACGTATATGTATATATATGGGCACTAATCGGTTGGGCATCCGACTCTTGGTTTCAGCTCAGGTCATGATCTCAGGATCATGAGATCGAGCCCCATGTTGGGCTCTGTGCTGGGTGTGGAGCCTGCTTAAGAGTCTCTCTCTCTTTCTCTCTCTCTCTCTCCCCGCCCCCCACCCACTCAGCTCTCTTTCTCTCTAAAAAATAAAGAAATAGATATATTCTTGTAATGGTATAGATAGTTCTGAAGAATATACCAAAAAAAATCATCTTGAGAAGACTGGGCTTCAGGGGAAAAAGGTGGCTTATTTTTCAATGCATTACTTTGTCATTTAAAAGAAAGGATAATTACATTTTCAAAAGGAAAAAAAGTAAAAACAAAAGTTTTTATTTAAAAAATTCATACGTATGTGACTTTTTAGATGCTCTCTATTCATAAAACATCCATCTGTACGCTCTATTTCTAGTCCTTAAGAATTTAGTTTTGGTATCACCCTCCTTAAAGAGGTATTCCCTAAATAGGTCTTCCCTAATTTCTATGAAAACACCAGGCAGAAATGAAAACAAGTTTCTCTGCACTAGTCTTCTCTAATCCAAACTGCACTACAAGCTCCCTGAGTTTATATCCTACAAACTCAGCACCTGTCTCACAAAAAAGTCTAGTTATTACAGGTGAATCACTATTCCAAATATCGACTTAATTTATAAACACGTCTAAACAGCTCATTTGTTATTTCTAGATTGCCCACATACAAATAGTGTGAAAAGGCTCTCACAACAGAAAGAGGATGTAAAAAATAGTGGTTTTGATATCTCTGATACTAGTTTTTTAGTACCTAAAAGTCTTAAATACAGATGCAAGTAGTCTGACAGTAAAAGAAGCACATAGGAGAGAAAGCCTAGATTTAGTAATGGTTTATAACTGTAGAAAACAAAAGTCAAAAGTTGAGGGTCCAGCTGAGATCGATAAACATTATAAAATATGGCACCCAGGTCCTTAAGAACTTCCAGTTCCTTTTAGCAGTGTTCTTGGACTTCCTCCAAATTTTCCCAGGTAACTACATATTGCAAAAGCCCACAGCTTGAGATGTTTCAGTGACAATGACAGCAGCTCTTCAGAGTTTAGTGTGTAGGGAAACAAAACATCACAGTGGTGAGAAGACTGCAAGAAAAACTAAACAAAACAATGGTGTATTTGAGAGTGTAGTAAATATGGCCACCATTGGTGGAGGGTATTTTCTAATGTTCCTTTTAAAAGAGAATTATCCTAGAATTGGTTAAATATGAAATTGCTTCTTTTCTCTTTTATACATATATAAAATCAGAGGAAAGAATACAAAGCAGGCTAACAAATGAAAAATAGGAGAAAAGATCACAATTGGTACACCCACTAGAATATGAAAGAAAGGAGAGCCATCATTTACTCAACAAACATTTAGTGAGTGTAAATTATGCGCCAACTCTTGCCTTTCACATATAAAAGGGTGTTAAGTCAAACTTGAGAGACAAAGAGAAGATAACCAAAAAGTTAAAACACAGCTTTGCAGTTACCAAGCACTAAACCAAGTCTGAGAAAATAATTCTACATAGCAAACAGAGAGATGTTACTCAACACAGTCATTTACATGGTCAAAAGAACACAAAGTAGGAAAAAAAAGTAAAATTATAAATTAAAAGGTCAAAATTTACCAGTCTAATTTATTATGTACTAATTACAATAGTTTTTTATTTAATAATCTAAATAAACAAAAGGGACCTACAGGATTATAAAATGATAAAACAGGTATCACCCAAAAGAAAACTGTGAGGGGGAAGGAGCAACACATATATTCAAGTCTCTCCAGACATAGGATAGTCTTTACTGTATTTAAACATCTCCATGGGACACCTGGGTGGCTCAGTCGTTTGAGCATCTGACTCTTTGATTTCAGCTCAGGTCATGATCTCGGGGTCCTGGGATGGAGCCCCGTGGCAGGCCCTGCACTCAGTGCTGAGTCTGCTTCTCTGCCTCTCTCTCCCTCTGCCCCTCTCCCCTCTTGTGCATGAGCACGAGCATAAGCACATGCACACTCTCTTTAAAATAAATAAAATCTTAAAAAAAAATCTCCAGAAAAACAACCATATAATCATTTTCAATGAATGTTTCAGTGTTTGACAACTCACTCTCAGCAAATGCACTCTAGACTTCCTGTGGCTCACAAAGCCTTTTTGGGCCCACAGCTCCTTGTGGTGATGCTGGTTTTGCCATCCTGCAGGGGCAGAAAAAGCTTCGCTTCTATCCTCCAGAACACACTGTTGTCTAGACTTTGACTAAATGTTCTTCCATACTGCAACACCCCCACGTGCCACCCCTCACACCAATCTGCCAAGCAGAAAGCAACTGGCTACTAATCTCTTAGTTACTTTAAGCGCAGCCTGGGCAAGCAGGATAAAATACCCCCGAGAGAAACGTGAAGATATTATAGCTTCAAAGTTAAGATAATATGTACAATTTTTATTCTATTCCATATAAATTATGACATTTAAGAAGTCTGCTTCATTCATCTAGCAAATATATACTGAATCCTTACCATATGCTAAGCCCTGTGACAATACTGCATCTTTGTTGTTCAAATTTCACAAGTGATAGCTATGTGGTCTAGTCTACTAGGCAATGCAGGTCCACACCCCACCCTCCATTTTAACATGTGAGGATGACAGAGTAGAAAATCTCTGTCATAAGCCTTTTTAAAAAGGAGTCATTACACTACAGAGACTAAAAAAATGGCTCCCAAACTTTAGCATGCACTATCACCTACTGACTAAGTGGCTCCAGGGTGAGGCCCGATAATTTGCATTTCTATCAAGTTCCCAGATGATGTTGATGCTGGTCAGGTGACAACACTTTGAGATCCAGGGCTCTAGATTAGGGGTTGGCAAACATTTCCTCTAAAAGGCTGGATAAATATTTTAGATTTGGGGGCCATACAGTCTCTGCTACAACTACTCAAAATACAAAAGCAGCCAAAGACAATATGTAGATAGATGGGTGTGGCCATGTTCCAATAAATCATTATTTATGGACACTGAAATTTCAATTTCATATAATTTTCAAAGGATTATTATTTCAGTAATATGATTTTTTTTATTTTTTTTCAACTACTTAAAAATGTGAAACCATTCTTAGTTTGTGAGCCATACAAATTAGGCAGTGGGCTAGATTTGGCTCATAAGCCATTTTGCCAATCCCTGGTTCTAGATGAATGGTTGGTTCTCAGTCCTGGCTCCCCACCAGAAATAGCTGAGGAGCTTTTAAAAGACCCAGATACGTAAGTGCCATCCCATGAGATTCTGAATTAATTAGTCTAAGCCCTAATTAATGAATAACCAGGAATAAGAATTACTGATATTAAAAAAAAAAATTACTGATCTTAACCAATATTCCCCCAAGTGACTTCTAAGGATATTTAGGGTTTAATAAGCCTTACATGAATGGAGGTTTCTGGGGTCAGGTAAGTTTGGAAAATGAAATTTAAGCCTTTTTTACTGCATGTATCCCACAATATTCTCATAAGTATCTAAGAGGGGACTATAGTATGCAATGTCTTCCAATGCATTTGACTACCTAATCCATGGATCTAGTGTTCTATGAAGTACTCAGAAAACACTGGCTTCAATCTTTCATAAAGAATAACATTAATAACTTAATACTTAGGTTCATAAAGTTACAACAAAATATGAGGAGAAATTAATTTAAAAATGAGAAATACAACTGATTCTTATCAAAATAATAATAAAAAAGAAAAACTCCTGGGCGCCTGGGTGGCTCAATTGGTTAAGCGACTGCCTTCAGCTCAGGTCATGATCCTGGAGTCCCGGGATCGAGTCCCACATCGGGCTCCCTGCTCAGCAGGGAGTCTGCTTCTCCCTCTGACCCTCTTCCCTCTCGTGCTCTCTATATCTCATTCTCTCTCTCTCAAATAATCTTAAAAAAAAAAAAAAAAAAAAAACTCCTAATAAATCTAAAATTAAAAAGAAAAAAGTCACAAAATAACAGGAAAGTATTTTTAAAAAGATGGAAGAGGGGCACCTGGGTGCCTCAGTCAGTTAAGTGCCCAGCTCTTGATTTCAGCTCAGGTCATGATCTCAGGGTTGAGACAGAGCCCCCTCCCACCGTCCCCCCCCCCCCCATCAGGCTTAGCACTAGGTGTGGAATCTGCTTGAGATTCTCTCTCTCCCTCTGCCCCTCCCCCCACTCATGCTCTGTCTCTTCTTCAAATACATAAATAAATCTTAAAAAGATGGAGAGGGCGCCTGGGTGGCTCAGTCGTTAAGTGTCTGCCTTCGGCTCAGGTCATAAGCCCCACATCAGGCTCCCTGCTCCGCGGGAAGCCTGCTTCTCCCTCTCCCACTCCCCCTGCTTGTGTTCCCTCTCTAGCTGTGTCTCTCTCTGTCAAATAAATAAATAGAATCTTTAAAAAAAAAAAAAAGATGGAGAAATACAATGATAAATTTGAAAAAAAAATCAAAGTCAAAGATGGTTTTCTACAATGTCAAATCTAATACAAAGGATATAGAAAATGTGAACACATCAGTAACTACGGAAAAAAGTAAAAAAGAATTACCAATGTCCTCAAAAACGTTTTGTAAAAAAAGGAGATAAGGATGCAGGGTCTCAAAAGATTTCTTGGTAATCGCTCTCAAACTTTTTAAGGACTACATGACTCCTTGATAAATCCAAAGGATGTTTTATCATTATCTCCTTGCCAGACACATTGTAAGCATTCAGCAAATACAGCAAACATATTTTTTTAAATACTATTAAAAATAACTTTTCCCAGGAAAAAAAAGTAAAAGTTTTCTCACATCATTTCCATGATACCAGCAGCAGTCAGTACCTCATGCCCTGAAAAGTATTAAACTGTTCAGGTTCTTCTTACTCTATGCGATCTGAGGAGAAAAGGTGCCAGGGTATGCTACAGAAAGGAGAAAAAAGCCTCTGGCCCCACTGGAAAGGAAAGTCAGTGAAACTAACCCTCCTCCCCTTCACAGCATCTTACACCACAGCATCCTAATAACCTAGCTTATTAACTAGAAGGACCCTTTCCTGACATGATGAAAAACCAAAGCATGAAGTAGTCATGTAACAAAATAAACTCTGCTATGCAAGTGAACTCTGCACAGAACACAAGAGAGACAAATAGCTTCTAAGAAACTGGATCTTTGTTATCTTACTGTTTGGCCTGAGAATGCCCACAAATGCAGTAACAGCCTAGTGGTACTCTCCAAGCATTATGGGCCATGCTGTCTGAAACAGTGGCATGTGAATGTCAACAGTCATATAAAATGAAAGCATTCTACACTCACTTAAGGCAAACTTGTATAAACCTAAAAGTGCCTGATTAATCAGTTTCAGAACACAAGAAAAGACTTCATATTGTTAATTCATTTTAAGAAGCATTTCACTAAATCTCCAAATCTAAGTACGAAAAAATGTTTTAAAAATACTTTTAGAGACATCTGGGTGGTTCAGTTAAGCATCCAACTCTTGATCTCAGGTCAAGTCTTGATCTCACTCAGGTCATGAGTTCAAGCCCTGTGCTGGGCTCCATGCTGGGCATGGAGCCTACTTAAAGAGAAAAAACAAAACAAACAAACAAAAAAAAACCTGGGAGAAAAGTAATACTTTAAAAAAATCATTTCCATTAAATACTTTAAAAATAGGAATGAATGAGCTTTTGATATGCCAAATAAAAGGAATCAAAATTAGAGATAATGGAGAAAAGTAAAAAAAATACTATTTTTAGATATGATTCACTACCTAGAAAACCTAAAATATCTGGCACAACATATACTCAGTAGAACATAACTCTGAGATCTCCATTATCAGATTACTTTTTTAAATACATTGTCCTCTATAGTGGTTAAGTATACCAGATCTCAACTTAACTCTTAATTAGAGATAATCAGGGAGAAGGGAAAAAAAAAAAAAAAAGAGCTGGATCTGAATTGAAAAGAGGGAAGTAAAGGGCCAAGAAAGGCAAGCTACTTGAAGTCATAGAACTGACAAATGCCAGAGGATGATATGAATCCTTGCATAATTCCCAAGCCTGCACTCTTTCCATTTTGCCACAGTGCCAAAGGCACCTTTAGCTTAATGGATATTTTTTTTTTTAACATCTATTATGCACCAAGCACAAGAGTATGAAAATGAGTAACATATCATGTTTTAAGGAGACCTAAGTTAAGTCAATTGACCCATCTTTTGGTTTAAAACCTAGGTCTCTTAGGGGCACCCGGCTGGTTCAGTAGGTAGAGCATGCAACTCTTGATTCAGGGTCGTGAAGTCAAACCCCATGTTGGACATAGAGCTTAATTTAAAAAAAAAAAAAAAAAAAAGGAAAGTATTCCCCAAACAAATAAATCCTAGGCCTCCTAAATCCAGGTTCAGTGATCCTTCTACCTCATAATCATTATGTAATTTAAAATCATATGCTTTAACATGCAAAATATTCTTCCTATGTATAATAAACACCATTTTTTAAAAGATTTATTTATTTATTTATTTGAGAGAGAGTATGTGCATGTGTGTGCACGTACACACACACAAACGCATGCATGCGTGAAGTCAGGGGACAGAGGGAGAAGGAGAGAAGCATATTCCCTGACGAGTGCAGAGCCCACCTGGAGCTCAATCTCACCTCCCTGAGATCATGGCCTGAGTCGAAATCAAGAGTCAGGGGCTCAACTGACTGAGCCACCCAGGCGCCCCAATAAACACTATTTTAGTACTGGAGATAATTCCAAAGTTTTTATTGCAAATGTTATTACAAGAGTACCAAAAAGGATGACAACCCGCAGAAGACTTTTCTTGTGCCTTTAAGGTATCCTCAGTCCTGAACACACACAAAAAATGTAAGAAACAATTCGGGAATGGGGGAAGGGAGGAGGAGCTGAGTTCTAAGTCCATTTCCAAAACAAACTCATTCAATTCAGATATAGCACATGCTCAAATATATCACTTGCAAATTTCCTACTGATATTTTAATGTAATCACTTAGAAACATGAATATTTAAGAGGCTTCAGTAGTCATTCTCAGCAATCTTTTAAGAAAATCTCAGGTAATTCAATATCTGTACAGCTTAGAGAATGTGGGCTTAAAAATACTATAGTTCAATGGATTTATGCTGGATGAATATCCATAATCATTAAGAAATCTGCAAAAGGCTCTGTATCGGATCTTAACTGTTCAACATTTTTGATCACTGACAAGATAAAGACCAAGAAATTATATTGAAACAACAGAAAAAAGCTTCAGAAAATCACCAATTTCTCTTTCATGTCTCCTGTTCAGCAAAATAGAAGCTGCAGCTGGCTATCTGTCATATTGAGACAAGGGAGAAATATAAAAAGCAAGCAAGGCTTTCCAAAACAACTTGAGGAAAATGCCCTAATAATATGGGCCAAAGGAGGAAGTAACCCATTCAGGAGAAAAACCAGGGAGCAGAGTAAAACAGAAGGACTCCCATCATCTACCAACTAATCTATGAACAATATGTGGAGATTCTGACCACTTATTTAAAAGAAAATAATACACAGGGATAACTGAACTTTAAAAATCATTCTTCTGATAAAGTTAATTCCAGCATAAATAGGTGATTTTCTCATAACACTGGTAATTGCTGGCCAGGTAAAATTACAAAAAAAACCATGTTAAGATAAGGTTTCTTTATAAATAAAAACTATACTTACCACAATCCATTCAGCAATGTTTTCATAGAGTTCTGGACTAAAAATTGCTTTTTTAAGCCTAGCCAGAGGTCCATCAGCATCTACTAATCTGCACCGCATGAAAACATCACAGTAGCCTCTAAAATCATTGCAAGGGGATCCAGGTTGCAAGGTGATGGTTCGACCAACGAAGTGCATGCTCCACCGCGAAGACCCTGTACTGGCACAAGTTGATGGATCCACTGGAAAAGAAGCGCCAAATATAAGTTGAAGATCAGATTTCCTACCAGGCTAGCTGGGGAGAGAGGGAGGAAAGGAAAAAACTGCCTAAAATCATTACCATGACATGTAATATAGACTTGCATTAGTTTAGGCTGGATAACACCATTAGTAATTCACCTTAAACATACAATATAAACAAACAGCCAGCAACTCTTGACTTAGTACCTACAATGGCTTAGTACCTACAATGGCTAACAGTGTTTATATTAATTATCGCCATAAAGTTGGCAGGTTTTTGTCTAGCTTATCATTTTTAAAACACTGTAGGGACCATAATACTAGAAACATAATGCTATGCTACATTTAAAATTTTCCAAAAAGGATCGGTATTGGTGGAAATTATCTGTCCAAACTGGATAACAAAGTTTAATGCTTAAAACTTAGGAGAAAAACGGGCACCTGGCTGGCTCAGTTGATACAGCGTGTGACTCTTGATCTTGGGGTCGTGAGCTCAAGCCCCATGTTTGGGGTAGAGTTTACTTAAAAAAAATATATATTTAGGGGCACCTGGTTGACTCAGTCAGAGGAGCATGCAACTCTTGATCTCAGGGTTGTGAGTTCAAGCCCCACGTTGGGTACAGAGGTTACTAAAAATAATAATAATAATGATAATAAATAAACTTTAAAAAAATTTAGGAGGTTTTTTTTTTTTTTTAAGATTTTATTTATTTATTTGACAGAGAGAGACACAGTGAGAGAGGGAACACAAGCAGGGGGAGTGGGAGAGGGAGAAGCAAGCTTCCCGCCGAGCAGGGAGCCCGATGCAGGGCTTGATCCCAGGACCCTGGGATTATGACCTGAGCCGAAGGCAGATGCTCGACGACTGAGCCACCCAGGTGCCCCAGAAAAATTAGGTTTTAAAAGAGATTTTATATTGGGGCGCCTGGGTGGCTCAGTTGGTTAAGGGACTGCCTTCGGCTCAGGTCATGATCCTGGAGTCCCGGGATCGAGTCCCGCATCGGGCTCCCTGCTCAGCAGGGAGTCTGCTTCTCTGTCGGACCCTACCCCCCTCATGCTCTCTCTCTCTCTCTAATTCTCTCTCTCTCAAATAAATAAATAAAATCTTTAAAAAAAAAAAGATTTTATATTCTTGTGTTTTAAAAGCCTTACTCTTCTTCATACAGCAGACGTGGCATAATTCCTTATCATCTTTGCCATCTGAACTGGCACAGGTACACTCCTCCAAGCCATACTTCTCACAGATAGAACCTGCACATTGCTGAAAGAAAAGTAAAAGACCAGTGTTTAATCTCTATACAAACCTATTGTTCACAGTAATAGACAGATAGACATCTCTGATGCTAAAATAATTAAGTAGAAATACAAGTGGAAAAAACAAAGATTAATAGCAGAAATGGATCATATAAACACATCCGAAAAAGAGTTAAATACAAATAAGGTAGCAAATCTTTTAAAGAAATGCCAACTTAAAAAAAATCTAAACAAAACCAAAACAGAGAAAGAGATTAGGTGAGCATCAGTTTTACACTGGTTATTATGTCTCCTTTATAAGAAGAGAAAAATGATTATTTTCCTCATGTAAAGTGAATATTGAGCCAAGAAAGTTTTAAAGGCTTCACATTCAGATAAAATGGCCAAAAGAGTTCTTTTATGTAGGCTGTTGAAATACTAATTTATAAAACTCAAAAGCAGTACCAAGTCATATGCCTAGCTATACAACTATTTTCCTCTAGAGACTATCAAACACATGCAGTGGACAGATGAAAGATAAGTCAGTTACTAATCAAATGCCACCAGGCACTTATGCCACATGATACATTCATGGCTTTATGGGGAAAGAGAGGGATATTATTGAAACAGGGACCAGGCTTAATTACTGGAACTCTGCAGCTTTAAGTAACAAACAATTATTCTGAAAAAGGAGGTTTAATAAAAAGCTTATAAATCAAATGCTCACCCCATTAATGCACACTTGTGTATGCCTATTACAGTCTGTAAAGTTTGGTTTAGGATCAGAGGCTGGGCAGAGCGCGGTGATGCCATTACATATTCCTTCTTTTGCACAGTCTGAATCATCCCGACACTTCTCAGTTTTTGATTTGAATGCACACTGTGCTGTACAACAGGGACCTTGACTTGGGCTAGAATAAACAGTAAAGTGATTAAAGAAAATCACTAGCATATTTCCTATACACATAGATATGGTCCTAATTTTTAAATCATAACTCTCATCTTTTAAATGGTAAGTATGTTACTGGTATACAACTTCAAATTTTGGACTAAGAGGCTACTAAATTTCAACATTCTATAAATGTAAAAAAGTGATTGTGTTGTTTTTATAATCAAGGCATACTATATTCAACATTCTTATTCTACCTGCCTTTAGTGGAAGGCTATCATAGAAAATAGATTTAATATTAGATGAGCTATTAGTGTTTCACAGTTACATCATACATTAGTTGATTCATCAAATTTTCTCACATTTATATGCTAAAATCAAACTAAGATATACAGACCAACCATTTAAAAAGTAGTGCACAAGCAATATTCTATTGCTTATATCTACCACTACCAAAGTAATTTTGACAAGTGAAATAATTATATGACACTAAGTTACAAGAGTCTACGAAATCAGTATTACCTAAATATTTAAAGTTAAGATTCTAAAAATACGGATGATAGTCACATTTTTAAGTTAGGAACTGAACAGTGTGTATTTTATTGAGTGTCCTGACTTTTGCCTTTTTTTTTTTATACCCACCACACAAGTTACAAGTAGCTCAATCTGCCAACCACAGTACACTCATCAATGCTACTCCAGAAAAATAAGTAAGACAACAGCAAATAAAGACGAAGATTCCCAACACTATGCATCTCTTAATGTCAGTTTTAAGTCGGTCACAACTGCCCTCGGCTGACCGGTGGCAGCGTGAGCACTCCTGGAATGGGCAGGGTACCTGCACTGCTTCCCAGGCTTCAGCTTGCATTTCTTGCCCTCTGGCTGGTTTGCATCATAGCAGCACTCATCTTTACACTGGTCACTATAGCCACAGTCACATTCTTCACCTTGCTCCACCATCCCATTTCCACAAATAGGTTGGCCAGATTCTGAGGAAAATCAATAAAACAAAGTAAGCATTGTCTGCATACATTAATTTGATTTAAAATCCACAAACTTTGGAACCTCATAACAAAGGGAGAAAGGATAATTTGATGAATACAAAAAGCAGAACTAGGAATCTCGAAATCAGAAGACCTAAATTCAATTCTAAGAGTGGCTCAGTCACTAGCAATGTGGCCTTGGGCAAGTCACTTCCCTTTTGGGGGGCCTCAGTTTCTTAATCTGTACAGTGAAGAGATTTGACATTATGGTCCCCTCTGAGGTCCCTTCTGGAAGTGGTAACATTCTATTTAGGCCACACTGAGCTTTACTGAACAACCGCACTATTTACATTACACAAATAAGAATTAAGTTAGTGCTTTAACAACCAGAAAAAAATTAAATCTTTTGTGTTAAAAGAAAATCTCAAACATACATAGTAAAGTAGTAGAAGAACAATGAACTCCCATGTACCAATCACTTGGCTTTAACAACTATCAACAATATGCTATAAACAATTCCACCTAACATATTCATTTATTCTTGTAAATACTCCAGGATGAATCTAAGAGATAGGAGTTTGTTTCTTTTTTAAATCTAACCATAATAGCATTATCACATCTAACAAAATTAACAATATGCTTAATAGCATCTAATAGCCAATTCATGTTCAATTTCCTCAACTGTCTTTTTACAGTTGGTTTATTTGAACCAAGTTCCACCTAAGGATCCTCAACCCCATGGCTGGTTTGGGTTGATACGTGTTCTTTTAATATATAAGCGATTCCTTCCTCTCTTTTTATTTTCACACTATTTAAAGAAATTGGGTCATTTTGTCTTACAGAATTTCCCACAATGTGTTTAGCTGATTGTATCCTAGTCAATAAATAATTTTTTTTAATGTACATTAATTTGCTACTCAGCTAGACCCAAGCTCTCTAAGGAAAGAACTACATATTACTCCTATTTTTTTATATTCCCAAAAAGGCTAACAGTATTGGGTCAAATCTTGGCTCATTAAGGTTAGTCTGGTCTAGGCACAGTGAGTAACTTTAGAAAAGTTTTTAGGCTCTTTTTTAAAGTTCTCGAATTTTATCAATGGGCTTTAAAATTGGAAGAGGAATGCTATTGTTTGTAAGATCAGAAGATCACAGACCTTGAGCATCTGCAGGGAGATGACAAGAATCAAATGTCTTCATTTTCTAGAAAAGAAAAGTAACTTCCAGAGAGTCTGTGACTTGCTGGAAACCATATGCCTCAGTATGGGCAAATCGAAGACCAAACCCAGGTTTCTGGGATCTAAAATCTGGTGCTCTTTTCTTTCTGCTACATCAAATTGATGTGGGAAACAGGTGTAGCACAGGCTTCAAATTGAGAACTGAATAAACATAAAGGAACACATCTCAAACACATGAACTCAACAGAAGGCAAATCTGAATCCAAATTATTCTAGAAAGACTAGCTTTATATTTAGAAAGTTCATTCTTAACCGCATCAAATATTAAAGGAAATCTTAGAGCTAACTGAAGCTCTCTCCCTCTCTTTCATTTTATATCACCTCTTCTGTTATGCACATGGACATATATCCTAAGTAATAATGACTTTATTCTGAAGTATTGTAAAATCATCATTTCAGAATTCACAGGATATGTAATTTAAGAGAAAAGGAAAAATGATGAAGTCAGAAAACCTCTGAGGCAATATTTACTATACATTGGTTTTTATCTCATATAGAAATATTACTTCAAATAAGCTAGGACACATGGAAAAGGTGCTGTTTAAATGCAAAAATTATAACAGACACATATCTCATTATAATCTAAGAAACAAATTTCCTTGGGGTGCCTGGGTGGCTCAGTCGTTAAGCGTCTGCCTTGGGCTTGGGTCATGATCCCAGAGTCCTGGGATCGAGCCCCACATCGGGCTCCCTGCTCCGCGGGAAGCCTGCTTCTCCATCTCCCACTCCCCCTGCTTGTGTTCCCTCTCTCGCTGTGTTTCTCTCTGCCAAATAAATAAATAAAATCTTAAAAAAAAAAAACAAACAAATTTCCTTACCATAATACCTACAAAACAATACGCTCATTTTTAAAAGACAACTTCACTCAGAAAGTTTACTGTGAAAATCCGGTTTACAAATAAAGACTCTATGTAGCACTTCTACATAAGACATTTTAGAAACCTACCAGTGATAATAACAAGAGCAGTAACAAAAATGATACCATCAATATAATTTGAATCTGCCCTTTTAAAAGAAATAGAAGGCCTTAAAAGAAAAAGCCAATCAATATAAGTAAAAATTGAAATTTGGGGCTGATCAAAATTTAATTTTTACTCTGGGAAAGATTCTGTGAAGAGGATAAAATGACAAGCTACAGACTGGAAGAAAAATATATGCAGATCAATATCTGACAAATGGCTAGTATGTAGGCTATGTAAAGAACTCTCAAAACTCAACAGAAAAAAAAATCCAATGAGAAATGGCCAAGAAAAATGGACATTTCACCAAAGAAGATACACAGATGGCAAATAAAGCACATGAAAAGATGAACAACTTTAGTCATCAGAAAAATATAAATTAAAACCACAACAAAATATCACTATATGCCTATCAGAACGGATAAAATAAAAACAATAAAAACACCAAAAGCTGGCAAGGATGCAGAGAAACTAGATCACTTATACACTGCTGATAGGAATCTAAAATAATACAGCCACTCTAGAAAACACAGCAAACTATTACTATATGATTCATCAACTGGATTTGGGAGCATTTATCCCAGAGATATGAAAACTGATGTTTGCATAAAAAACCTATACACAAATGTTTATAGCTGCTTTATTCATAATAGCCAGAAACTAAAAATAGCCCAGATAGCCTTTAACAGGTGAATGAACTTTCTAAACATAAAGCTAGTCTTTCTAGAACAGTTTGGACTCAGATGCCTTGCGCTGGGTTCATGTGTTTGAGCTGTGGTTCCCTTGTAGCCTGTGCCACAACTGTGAATGAACTGAGGAACATACACGCCATGGAATACTACTCAGCAATAAAAACAAGCTCCTGATACAGGCAACAGTTTGAATGAATCTTCAGGGAATTATGCTGAGCGAAAAAAGCCAATCTCAAAGGTTACATGTTTTATGATTCCATTTATACATTCTGGACTGACAAAATTTTACAAATGGAGAATCGTTTAGTAGGGCATCGGTCAGGGGATGGCAGGAGGGTGGTAGGTAGGTGTGTTTCCCCTCAAATAACTTATAATCTTGTGAAATAGGACAGGGACCCAAACAAACATAATACAAGGTAGAATATTTAGAACATATTAAATGCCACAAGAGAGGCATAACAGATGAATGGATAAACAAAATGTGGTATTATTCATACAACGGAATATTATTCAGCCATAAAAAGAATGGCATTCTGATACATGCTACAATTTGAATGAATCTTGAAAGTTTTATGCTAAATGAAATAAGCCAGACACAGCAGGCCAAATACTGTATGATCCCATCTGTATGAGGTACCTAGAATAGGCAAATTCATAGACACAGAAAATAGATTAGAGGTTACCAAGTAGGGAGAGAGGGAAGCAGGAGTTACTGCTTAATGATTACAGAATTTCTATCTGGAGAGATGAAAAAGTTTGGAAATGCGTAGTGGTGATGGTTGCACACCACTATGAATGTACTTAATGCCACTGAACTTTAACTTAAAATTAGCTTAGATATTAATAAAATTATACATATTTTATATCTTTTCTTTCCTGTAAGGCAAAAAAAAATTTCACAGCAGCTTTATTCATATTAGCCGAAACCCAAAGGGCCCAGGTGTTAATCAACAGGAGAGTGGATGAGCAAAGTGTGATATATTCATACAATGCAATATGAACTGCTCAGCAATAAAACAGAACAAAACACTAATAATGAATCTCAAAATATGCTGAGTGAAAGCAGCCCTCCACAAAAGAATATAAACCATATGATTCCACTTATATGAAGTAAAACAAGCAAAATTTCTCTACAATGAAATAAATCAGAACAATGGTTGCCTCTGAGAATGTGTTGGGGGCAGAAACTGCGAAAGGAAATAAAAGAACTTTGTGAGGTGACAGAAATATTCTGTATTTTGACAGGTGCTTAGGTTACACAGGTAAATGAATCTGTCAAAGCTCATTAAATGGTGGACTTAACTGTGCAACATTTTATGTTAAAAAAAAAAAGAACCACAAACAATATTGAACTTTAGTTAATTATACAGGCTGAAGTGTTTAAGGGTGAGGCATACTAATGTCTGCAATCCACTTTAAATTGCAACAAAAAAAACACGGGATTGAGGGATGAATAAATTAATAAATAAGTGGTAAAGTAAATACAGCAAAAACAGCAAAGTTTTAATAGTTGTAAAATAGAGGTGGTGGGTGCATGGGTATTTCAAGTTTTCTGAATGTTTGAAAATATATGTTGGGAAAACATACATACCAACAAAACAGTTGTTTCTCTTCTTCTCAAGAACTTGGCTTATATTTCTAATACTACAGAGTGAGAATTTATTGTTGTTAAGTTTGTCCCCGGATGTTGCTCTTGCATACATGATGTAATTGCCATTTTCTTTCTGCCCTAAATTCTTAGATTCTCCTGGAGTGCACTCTGTTCCAGAATCATGCTGCCAAACAGAATATAGAGTTACATAAACAGGAAGTAAAATAAGGTTTTCAGGTCATCTGATTAAATGTAATTTTCTCACCAGAAAAACAATGGAAGCTTGTGGACTCTCCTCTAAAAAAGGTCCTACAATTGTTTTAGACTGTGAGAAGGAAAACAATTTGCTCTTTTAAGAGCCACTGTCTTAGAAGGGGAGGAAAAATGACTGAAGGTCTAGCCACAACAATGTACAGCTCTGTAAAGAGGGAGTAGAATGGAGGATAAACCATCATAAAGTCTATCAAAAATAAGCTCGCCATGCACTCCTATATTTATTGCAGCCATATTTACAAGAGCCCAATTATGGAAACAGGCCAAGTGCCTACTGACAGATGAATGGATAAGGAGGATGTAGTACATATATACAATGGAATATTATTTAGCCATAAAAAATGAAATCTTGCCATTTGCAACAACATGGATTGAGCTAGAGAGAATAATGCTAAGTGAAATAAGTCAGTCAAAGGCAAATACCACATAATTTCACTCATATGTGGAATTTAAGAAACTGTAGCAAAGGAAAAAGAGAGAGAGAGAAACCAAGAAATGTACTCTTAACTATAAAGAACAAACTGATGGTTACCAGAGAGGAGGTGGGTGTAGGGTATTGGGTGAAATAGGTGATGGGGATTAAGGAATGCACTTATGATGAGCACTGAGTCAGGTACAGAATTGTTCAATCACTATATCGTATACCTGAAACTAATATAACACTGTATGCTAACTACACTGGAATTAAAATTAAAAACTTAATAAAATGAAAAAAATAAGCTCACCTACTTTCAAAACTAGTAACAGGAATATAAACTACTTAAAATGACTACATATTCTTTAACATACATGCTAAACTACTAACGACTAGTTCAGAGAAGACAGATGGGGAAAGACAGGAAACAGAATGGCATGAAGTTAACTACATACAAGATAGGCATCTAAGAGAGTTGACTTATTACCTAGTACATAAGAAAGATAAGTAAATGCTATTTTTTAAAGATTTTATTTATTTATTTGAGAGAGAGAGAGAAAGAGAGAGGGAGAGGGAGAGAAAATCTGAAGCAGACTCTACACTGTGCACAGAGCCCGACACGAGGCTCTATCCCACAACTGCAAGATCATGACCTGAGCTGAAACCAAGAGTTGTTTGAGCCACCCAGGCGCCCCAATAAATGCTATTTTTAAATAACAATTAAGAAGAGCCAAGTGGTAAAACTAAAACACTGATTTGCAAGAGTAAAACAACAGATACATATGTGTATGTACACAGAAAGTTTATGGTGTTGGCAAATATTACTGAAGTATCAGATACACACTAAAAAGTACCAAACTACAGCTCCATAAGTTTTCTCAAAGTAAATACACTTATGTGACCAGCACTAAGATCAACTAACAGAATACTATCAGATCACAGCAGCATCCCCATCTTCCTTCCTCCTCTGGGAGATAGGCATTTAAAAAAAAAAAAAAAAAAAAAAGGAAAGAAAACAGGGATGCCTGGGTGGCTCAGTTGGTTAAGCGGCTGCTTTCAGCTCAGGTCATGATCCCAGGATTCTGGGATCGAGCCTGGAGTCGGGCTCCCTGCTCAGCGGGGAAGCTTGCTTCTCCCTCTCCTGCTGCCCCCTGCTTGTGATCACTCTCTCTCTCTCTCTGTCAAATAAATAAATAAAATATTAAAACAACAACAACAACAAAACCAACCTCACAATGCTCCTCAAACAATTCAGAACTTTCCAGAAAGAGTGAAAATATTTGGGTCCTAGAGTAAAAGTTCTATTTAAACTGTTATTTGAATACCCAACAATTCTTCCCTCCAGAAAGAAAGAATACCCAAGGGCATTATGTTTCTTCTCAAAACCCATCTAAATTACTTTCATTTTCTACTCCCTAATCTGAAGCAACTTTTTTTTTAAGATTACATTTTTTTAACTTAATTAGTAATCTATACATCAAACATGGGGCTCGAACTCATAACTCTAAGATCAAGAGTTGCATGCTCTTCTGAGCCAACCAGGCACCCCGTGAAGCAACTATTAAAAATAAGACCTCTCCTATCACATTTATTCTTCCCAGTACCTCTTGCTGTTCTCCTGAACCTAGATTCAGCATTTGAAAACTCTTGACTATTCTCCAACATTACCTTGCTTTATGTTTTCATTCCATAGAATTCAATTTGGTTTATGATAATGCATGACACTAGAATTGTTCTCAGCATTAGAATTTTAGAAAAAGAAAGAAAAAAATTCCAAAACTGTGTAACTCTTGATATTATCACAGAGTATTTTCAATTCAATAAATATTAGAATGTGTCCATTATATGAACTAAAAATATAATATAAAAATATAAAGATGAGTTTAAGCACTGTCCCTAGCCTAGCCCTCAAAAGCCTTATATTCTATTTAAAAGAGAGCATATTTTGATATCCTTGGCTAGTCTGACTCTGCCCCATAAATCCATTACAGATATCACTAATTGGGGGGTGCCTGGCTGGCTCAGTTGATAGACTATATAACTCTTGATCTCAGGGTCATGAGTTCAAGCCACACATTGAGCAAAGAGCTTGGTTGCTTACTTACTTACATACATATATAAACAAACAGATATTGCTAATCAGTTATTACTTTACTAGCCCAGAGGATGTTGTAATGGATCATCATTAATGGCCATGGAGGGAGGAAGAGGTTATAAACAAGCATGCCAACTATTTGTATTTGTCATCCTCAGAACAGGGGATAAACAAGCACACCAGTAAGCAAAATATAGAACAGAATATAAAGGCCATCTTAACTATATCCCCAAAAAGTGCTGACAATTCATATGGTTTCACAAAGAAACTCTAAGTTTGACAAGAAAACAGAAAAACTTTTCTCTGGCTATAAAAACAATACATACTCTTTTAGAAAATTTAGAAAATAAAAAATAGATAAAACATTTCAATCATAATCAACCATGCATAATAACTACTATTAACATTTTGGTCTACTTCCTACCTGACTTGTACCTAGTCATATCATATTTTAATACAAAATTTGAACTACACCACTTGTAGTTATATACATGGTTTCTTTCAGCTTAACAGTATAATGCAAACACTGATTTTTAAATGATTGCAGAGCATTCCAGGATACTTTCATATTGGGGGGCCATTTAGGCTGTTTAAAACTTTTTGCTATAAATAAATAAAACTGCAATGGATACTTTTTTTAATGCACATAAATCTTTGACAGATTCTGCATTTTTCTTTTAGTTGGATTCCCAAGGGTAGAGTTTGAGTTAAAAGGTCAAACATTTTAAGGGTCTTGATACATAATGACAAATGACTGAAAGAAGGGCTCTATCAATTTACATTATATAACATGGATCAAGATTTCAGTAGGCAGAGATGGGAAGGAACTGGCTTCCTGACAAAAAGAAAATTTTAAAGGACTATAAATAACTTAATTTGACAGGAGAGGGCAGTTAACACTGGAAATACACTTGAACCCAAAAGATGGAAAACCCTAAATGCTAAGATAAGGAAACTGTATCAGCAATATCAGCAGGTACAGGAAATAAGGTTATAAACTGAAGTGACATGATCAAAACAATCAGAACTATAACCTAGACAAAGATAAATTTGGTAAGAGCAAGTACATATTATAACTTTCATATTGAGAGACAGAAACTTGTCTCATTTATGATTACAACTTCCCAAGACAAAGCTTATAAAGTGGTTAACAATAGGTGTACAATAAAGATTTGGGATAGAATAAATAAATATAAGCGACAGTGTGAACCACTCAGAGAGAAAGTAACACTGACATAGTACAGATGTACAACAGGAGAGATAAAGACAGATTTCAGATATAGATGTCAAGGGACACGGGCTCAGGAATTTACAGTTCTGGCTGCCCTTAGTTTATAAGTAATTTAATAGTAAGCACTACTGTGTATATGTATGGTAGTGTGAGCAACATGCACAAAGGAATGGGGTGTGATTGAGCATGGCAGAGTCATTAAAAGTAGTCTGGTAAGAGAGGAAAAGATAGCAGGGTAGGCAAAGAATGTAAACCAATTTATCCATTAAACAAAAAGCCATAAGTAATATAAAATTAATATACTAAAAAAAAAAATTTCTGGCAGCTGGGCAGGGAATAGATTAGACAGGAAATGAAAAGAGAAAAGATTAGATTCCCTACTCCAAGTGTGGTCTGCAGACCAGGGGCAGCTACAGCATCACCTGGGAATGCCTCAGAAATGTAAAAACTAGGGCACCTGGGTGGCTCAGCTGGCTAAGCATCCGACTCTTGATCTCAGCTCAGGTCTTGATCTCAGGGTCGTGAGTTCAAGCCCCGAGCTGGAGCCTACTTAAAAATAAAAAAATGCAGAAACTTGACCCCGCAACTGAAAATGGAATCTGTATTTTAAGATCCTTGGTAATTTGTATGCATATTAAAATTTGGGAGGCTCTACATCACTTGGCATCAGGGAAATACAAATCAAAACCACAATGAGAGGGCGCCTGGGTGGCTCAGTTGGTTAAGCTGCTGCCTTCGGCTCAGGTCATGGTCCCAGGGTCCTGGGATTGAGCCCCACATCGGGCTCCTTGCCTAGCAGGGAGCCTGCCGCTCCCACTGCTTGTGCTCTATGTTAAATACGTAAATAAAATCTTAAAAAAAAAAAAAAAACACAATGACATACCACCTCACACCAGTCAGAATGGCTAAAATTAACAAGTCAGGAAACGACAGATGTTGACAAGGATGCAGAGAAAGGGGAACCCTCCTACACTGTCGGTGGGAATGAACACTGGTGCAGCCATTCTGGAAAACAGTATGGAGGTTCCTCAAAAAGTTGAAAATAGAGCTACCCTACAACCCAGCAATTGCACTACTGGGTATTTACCCCAAAGATACAAATGTAGTGATCCGAAGGGGCACCTGTACCCCAGTGTTTATAGCAGCAATGTCTACAATAGCCAAACTATGGAAAGAGCCCAGATGTCCATTGACAGATGAATGGATAAAGAAGATGTGAAATGAAATCTATCCATTTGCAATGACATGGATGGAACTAGAGGGTATTATGCTAAGCAAAATAAGTCAATCAGAGAAAGACAATTATCATATGATCCCGCTAATATGTGGAATTTAAGAAATAAAACAGAGGATCATAGGGGAAGAGAGGAAAAAATAAAACAAGACAAAATCAGAGAGGAAGACAAACCATAAGAGACTCTTAATCAGAGGAAACAAACAGGGTTGCTGGAGTGGAGGGGGGTAGAGGGATGGGGTAACTGGGTGATGGACATTAAGGAGGGCACGAGATGTAATGAGCACTGGGTATTATATAAGACTGATGAATCACAGACCTGTACCCCTGAAACCAATAATATATTATATGTTAATTTTTAAAAATAAATAAATAAAATATAAATAGAAGAAAAAAATTGGGGAGGCCCTAGACTAAAGGACAGAGGAGTAGCTGAAGGGTACTACAACTCCCCTAGTAAGGGCTGGAATCAAGGGAACTGAGAGAGAAAAAAGAACATTTACTTGCCCTTAAAAAAACAAACTAACCATAAGCAATAGTTCTCTGCTAATCGCTACAATTTCAATTACTCTTTTAAGAACAGATCACATAGTGTGGGGTGCCTGGGTGGCTCAGTCGGTAAGCGTCTGCCTTTGGCTCAGGTCATGATCCTTGGGTCCTGGGATCAAGCCCCATGTCAGGATCCCTGCTCAGCGGGGAGTATGCTTCTCCCTCTCCTTTGCTCATGCTCACACTCTCTCTCAAATAAATAAATAAAACAGATCACATAATGTACATTTGCTGCAAAGAGAAACCGCTTTCAAAATTTTGAACCTCTAATAAGAAAAAAAAATGTATTGAGCTCAAGAACAAAACAAACAAAAGTTCACAAAAGCAGTTCAAGAGGCAGAGAGATTACACACATTTTAAATAGTTTATCCAAGAACATTAATAATCTATCAATTTCTGAGAAGAAGAAAGACTTGCAACTTTAGTGAGATGGCACTTCCATTTTACAAACTGGGAGAAAATTAGAGAAGTGCATTTGAGGATTTTAAGCTCCAACTATATAATATTTTTCTAAACTCATGAAAATTTCCATTTTTACAAGTGATATGATACAAGTAAAATTAATGTACATAGTTGTCAAATGGTATTTTCCCAAATTTGTTATTTAATAAGCCCTACCAAAATCACAAAGAGACTATCTTTCAGTATTTTGTATTTCTGTGTGCATCAATCTTTAGGTCACTTGAAAATCAATATGATGGACTGAGTACTAAATGACACCAAAGAATTGTTAATTTTGTCAGGTATCATAACCACGTTAGGGTTATATAAGAAAATGTCTAATTTTTTAGGGATGTATACTGAAATATGTAAGGGTGAATAAATTTGCTTCTAATACCTTACAAAAAGAAAGAAACACACAGAAAGGAGATGTGGCAACATCTTGATAACTGCTGAATCTGAATCAGAAGTTGGCAAACCGGAGCCCAACAGCCCATTTTTATACGGCCTAGGCTAAGTGGTTTTCCATGCTTAAAGGATTGTAAAAACAACAAAGAAAAATATGCAACAGAGACCAAATGTTACCACCAAAACTTAGAATGTTTACTAGCAGGCTCTTTATAGAAAAAGTTTACTGACTCCTATTATAGATAATGGGCACGTAAGAATTTATTGCACTATTTTTCTCAACTTTTGTGTACGTTAAGGTATGGAAAATTTTGAGTATCACACTAAAAAATTTTTAAATATCAATCCACAATAGAGAAAGACAAATCTAACAAACCCTGATAATGCTTTAACAGCAACCAAGCAAAAAAAACCACTCCACAGTTTGCTAACATTCAAAATGTACTTTAAACAATGAAAAGTGAGGGGAGCCTGGGTGGCTCAGATGGTTGAGCATCCCACTCTTTATGTCGGCTCAGATCACAGTCTCAGGGTCATAAACAAAATTTACAAATCACTCAACATAAAATTTAATAACTTTTAAAAAATCTTATAATTAGGCAATACTTACTGGAGATCCAAAGTTATGTCCAACTTCATGAGCAAAAGTAATGTGAGAGACTTTGGGGGGTACATGAGACCCATAGTTCTGAACAGTAATAATTCCAGTGTTTAAGGACTTCTTCTTACCATCTGAATACAGCTTACTTTTTTCACATATTCCTCCAGAGCTTCCTAATTCAGAACAAAAGATGGCTAAATTAGCATCTATTTACCCCCAAAGTAACTTTCTAATATATGCTATATTAAATTAAAACATTTTATATATCCCACACATATCAAATACTCAAAAGTTTCTTTTGTCCAAGATTAGGAAGTCATTTCAAATAAGTTTTAATGGTACACATAAAGAAACTCCCAGGACTTCGTACAAGGCCCTTAAGAAAATGTTTTTCATAATCAAAATATTCCCTAATTTTTGTTCCCATTAATTGAGCAAAACAAAAGTTTCTGTTAAATTTGAATATACCCATATTTACACAAAGCCTATACCTTCTCATTTTAAAAAAAAAAAAAAGAAAGAAAGAAAGAAAACATTTAATTTAAATGAAAGTTGAACAAAATATTCTCAAGTAGATTCTGAGAAAGTCACTTCCATAAATAACAGTAGTGATGCACAGGAGTACATGATTCACTATCTTGAGAGGCAATATACATATATTTTTTTAAAAAGAAAATCATTAGTAGTTGCAAGGGGCTGGCAAGGAAGTAGGGGGATAGAGAGAGATTTGTAAAAGGGTACAAATTTCCAGTTATAAAATGAGTAAGGTCTAAGTATCTAATGTATAACATGATGACTATAGTTGATAACACTGTATTGTATAAGATGAAATTTGCAAAGAGAGTAAAACTGAAACATTCTCACCAAAAATAAATAATATGTGAGGTGATAGATGTGTTAACTCATTGGGGGGAATCCTTTCAAAATATACATGAATATCATATCATTATGTTGTACACTTGAGGTATCTTACAATTTTGTCAGTTATACTTCAATAAAGTGGGGGGGGGAGGAGAAGAAAAGAAATACGTCCAGTGGGCAAGAAAAGGGGAGTGGGAGGGAAGGAAGGATAGAAGATGTATGGAAGGGGAAGAAAGCAAATGTGGAAAAATGTTAACCGATTAATCTATCAGGAGTTCACTATACTATTCCTGCAACTTTTCAGCAGGTTTGAAATTTTTTTCAAAATAAGTTCAAAAAGCTGAATTATGATTTTCCAATGTGTCTTGAGAATACTTTCAAATTGTAAAAGAAAACCTATAACACTACTTCTATTATACATATTAAATCACTTTGTAGTTCACCTGTTCCATAATAGTAACTTTCCAAAATAGCCTAATGCCAAAATGAAAGTACTTGTACATCTAAAGGCGGTTAATATAAGAAATTAAAAAAAGAACAATGGGAAAATCAGAAACTGGCTGGCCAACCCATGTCTGTATGTACACTGTACTGAGAAGAACACAGTTCTTTTAATAACTCTGAATACATCTTAGTGAAAATTCTTTAGTTTACATTTACATGTAAAGGGTTTCTCTCTTTGATTTTTTTTATTAAAATACAACCAAATGTTAGGATGTTCTGATAACTGATCAAATTATTTCAAATTAGCTTTCCATATGCAAAATTACAACCAAGTTATTAAGCCATTAAAACATCTAATGTTTATAATCCCTGATAAAGCATATAATAGAAGGCAATGAAAAATAGATTTGCAAGAATGGCATGACACTACAACTGCTACCCATTCATTTTAAACATTAGAAAGTAAATTTAACAGGGACACCTGCGTGGCTCAGTCAGTTAAATGTCTGCCTTTGGCTCAGGTCATGATCCCAGAATCCTAAGACCGAGCCCCACATCAGGCTCTGCACTCAGTGGGCAGTCTGCTTCTCCCTCTGACTCTACCCTCCTCTTGTGCTCTCTCTCACTCTCTCTCATAGTTTTTTTTTTTTCAAAAAAAGGTAAATTTAACACGAATTACCATTATGATTTAGGAAGCTAAAATAATAAGCGCCACAGAAAACTGAAAGACTGAGCTATATGCAGATTTTAACCAGCACAAGATGGAGAACCTTTATGACATTCAGAACTTACTACCTTTTCTACAAAGAAAACTGACAGCAAATGATTTATGAATATTTAATATATTTTCTTAGGCTACTTCTCTTTTGGAGATGAGTCTAAGGATTGTATCACTACTTCTGGAAATTAGAAAAGATACGAATAAGCACTCTGTAATAGTTTTAAACAAATAGTAAATTAATATCCTGCCTTAATGAAGAGCTATCATATGCAAATTGGTCCAATGCAGTACTGTCAAACTTGAATTAAGCATAAAAGACTCCACACTGTAAATCTCTATCAGTTAAAAAAAGAAAAAAATAAATAGCATGTATTAAAAACTCTGATAATATATTTTTCTGTATTTTTAAGGTCTATACAGTTTAAGGGAAGATCAGACATAAATTTGAATGTACTCTTCTGAAAATAGTCTTTGTAATTTTACATCATGTTTAACATCTTAGTAAATGCTTTTGGTTTTAATGTGTTATCACTTACAGAAAAGTTTAGTATTTGTTACAAACTAATAACATATGTTAAAATAACTCAATTATACAGAAAAAATAAGACTATATTTAATTTTATAAGTTATGGTTTAATTTTTTTTTGGCAGTAGTGCACTAATTTTTTTTAATTCCAATATAGTTAACATAAAGTGTTACATTAATTTCAGGTGTACAATATAGTGATTCAACAATTCCATACCTTACCCAATGCTAAGTTATGGTTTAATTTTTTACAAAATAATGCAACTAGTTCTGATGTGCCAGAAACTCAATCAGTGATATTATATATACCTATAGCTAAACCATAGCTCAAGTTCAGTAACTGCTTTATATTATACATTTAAAATTTTACTACATGTAGTCATCATTACAAAATACAAATTGTGAATAATAATGAGAAGGGCAAAATTTTATTATTTTGAGTTAAAAGCTATTACTGATGGATAGATGGCTCAGTAAACAAAGAAGGATAATGACATTTTTTTTATCTACAGTACAGCCTGAGAGCTAAAGTCACAGAATATTACTCCCAAACTTTAAAACAGACCCCCAACCCCAGGCCCCAAATTAGAAAAACTACAGGGTAATATAACATAATACCCTGACAGAGTCCACAAGTACAGTTTTGATGTGAGCAGGCCTAAACACTTAAAACTTAACAGTAGCATACTGATCATGCAATATTAATCTGAGCAGTAATTTTGAATCAGACAATAGTTCCACTCCCCGACAGGTTATCAGGAAATGTCCTAGGGCATTTCTTTGTCTTTCATGTCTGGAGAACAGTATTCACAAGTAATAGGGAGGGACAAGAGATGTTAAACATCCTGCATGGAACAATCCAGACTGCACAAAATGCCAGTATTAACTGTCCTGTTGTAATATTCTAATGATGTAAATCTCCCAGCCTTATAATTAGACTTTTAAACAACATGTTAAGAATTTGATAGGCTGTGGGTTATCTTGAGAACCCTAAGTTGAGCTCTGTATGCCCTTAAATCCTAATATGTAAAATCAAACTAAAATTTCTAAACTAAGAAAAACAGAAGAGACTATTGCTAACAACTGAAATGTCTCAAAAAATGTTTTTCACAAATGCTCAGAAGAATACAAATGGTTCAGGATTAACTACAGAGATGAATTCCAGAGCTAGCCTTACTCAGTGGCCTGCCCAAACTGAGACTATGTTCATTAGGATAACATTAAGAAGGATAATATATGAACAGAATGCACATTAATATATTAAAAAAAAAATGACCCCTCTCAAAAGGCATGTTGGAAGGGTGCCACAAATGAAGTAAAATAAAAAGATTATCTAATATAAGGAATTTACTTAGTTAAGGAATCAATGCTCCAGTCTCTAAATTAAATGATAAGAGGCTACCTGCTTAACACAGAACTGTGCTCATACAAAGAAAAGTTTAAAGAAATCTTGCCAGATTCATAATCAACACTGACTTTGTTTGGAAGACCAGATTCCCTTTTTTTTTTACTCCCTTCTAATCCCTGTGTAATTTCAAATGGGAGCGTCCAAGCCAGCCCAGTTCACTAGTTGTTTCCACTAATTATGGAGTTGGGCAGGAGGTGCTGTTTTTTCCTGATTAAAGAAACCCAAGGCAGTACCCAACTACAGTATGATATTAAATAAGAATAAAAAGTAGTGTAAGAAGACTTAAAAACAAGAAACCTACTATTCAAATGTTTCAACTTTTACTGCTTTTCCCAGCTTAACTGAGTCAGTGAAGACTATAGCTAATAATTTGAGTAATATTCTGTGAAAATTAACATCACAACAAAACCCTCCACACCACCATCTATTTGTAGTAAAATATCTGTAGAATTAAGTGAAACTAAGCTAAATAATACAACAAAATCAAAATTAATTAGGCCAAATAAAAATGAAAAAACTAAGAAACAGTAACAGATCACAAGCTGAACAGATCAGCTATGAAATGGTACTTTTTAATAAACAGATAACCACAAAAATTACTAAGATCTGTAGACAGGAACGTGCAGTCTCAAAAAGGACAAAGAGAAGAAATTACAATGAAAAATAAACACACTGAAGCAAAATGACTTACCTAAATTTAGCGAGAACAGACAAGAACCCAGTCTCCTAGCTCCCAAACCAGTGCTCTTCCCATTATGCCATGACAATTACCCAAAATGATGTCTAAATATTAAAGAGTAGAACTCTTTTATAACTTCTCTTTCAAAAAAATGGATTCCAACAATACAAAACCTCTATTAAAATGCAGGAAACATTTCAACTTCTTATCAGAAACATCTTAGAGAAAGCTAGAATATTATAGTATATAATACTTAGTAGAATAACTACCAAATGCACTGAACCTAGAGTCAAAAGGTCTAGACTCTGGGTTCTGTGTGATTCTGGGTCAGTCACAAAGTCTCTAAGTCCAAGTTTCCTCATCTGCGGAATGGAGGTAATAATACCTACACCTCAGAAGGGTACTGAAATAATCAATAAAACCAATTATAGATTTTTCCCTATAAAAAAATACAATGTTGGGTGCCTGGGTGGCTCAGTTGGTTAAGCGTTTGCCTTAGGCTCAGGTCATGATCTCAGGGTCCTGGGATCGAGCCCCACGCTCAGCTCAAGCTCCCTCTCTCTTTGCCCTTTACCCCGCTTGTGCACTCTCTCTCAAATAAATAAATAAAAATCTTTTTAAAAAACACAATGTGAGTCAAATATAAAACTCAGTTCAGGTAGTCAAAGGGTAAAGGGAAGAGGAGAAAACCATCAATGTCATGTTAAGGCAGGTACACTATACTAGAAAAAGCTGGCTCAAAAGAACAAAGATCAGGGCGCCTGGGTGGCTCAGTTGGTTAAGCATCTACCTTCGGCTCAGGTCATGATCCCAGGGTCCTGGGATGGAGCCCCACATCGGGTTCCTTGATCAGTGAGGAGTCTGCTTCTACCCTGCTCCCCACCTCCCTGCTTGTGCTCTCTGCTCTTTCTTGGGCTTTCTCTCTCAAATAAAATATTGGGAGAAAAAAAAAAAAAGAACAAAGATCCCTTCTCTTTTCCACTCTGGTCCCCATTCTTCTGTCTCTCCCTAGCCCCTTCCCAACAGCTCTTAGAAAAAGGCTTCTAAGAACTGGAGTTGGGGGTTTAACATAGAATAAAGGAAGAGGGTATCAGATGAAGGACCTATGACAAAAATACAAGTTATATGTCCCATTTTCAGTCAAGAACTTTGCCCACTGCTGTTCAGTAAAATAAGCAGCACCACAAATGGTGGTCCAAATATCAAAATAACTAGATATAAAGGCTAATTGTCCTCCAAACCCATTACCCTAATTTAATCATGAGAAAAACATCAAAGAGACTGCAACAGAGGGGCATCCCACAAGATACTTGACCAGTACTCCTCAAAATTGTCAAGAATCATCAAAAGCAAAATAAGCCCAAGAAACTATAATAGTCAAGAAAAGATTAAAGAGACATGGTAACTAAATGTAATGTGGTATCTTGGATGAGATCCTAGAACAAAAAAGAGACCTTAGGTATAAACTAAAAAATCTGAATCAACTACGAATATCAGTCAACAATAAGGAAACTATAGGTTTGTTAATTGTAACAAATGTACCATACTAATACAAACTGTTAATGATATGTATGGGTGGGGTGTACATGAATTCTCCATACTATTTGCTCAATTTTTCTGTGAATCTAAAACTATCCTAAAAATACAGTCTATTTTTGGGCGCCTGGGTGGCTCAGATGGTTAAGTGTCTGCCTTCCGCTCAGGTCATGATCCCAGGGTGCTGGGATCGAGTCCCGCATCAGGCTCCCTGCTCCTTGGGAGCCTGCTTCTCCCTCTGCTTCTCTCCCCGCCCCCCCGTCTCTCATGAATAAATAAATAAAATCTTAAAAAAAAAATACAGTCTATTTTTGCATCTATAGATATGAGGCTATCTGAAGATTTTAAAAAACTGACCAAGCTCCTTCAGGAGCATTACATTCCTAATGAACAAAAGTCTGAAGCTGAAAATGTAAAACAGTTTCTGGTTTGAAATCATCCAATCACTTGCCCAGAAGCCATTCTATGAGTAAGTTTCCTTAGAGACAAAAATATGAATATGGTAGTTCTCAAACTTGAATGTGAATCAGAATCACCTGGAAGCCTTGTTCAAACAAAGACTGCTGCACTTTACACCTAGAGTTTCTGATTCAGTAGACTTGGGTGGGGTCCAAAAATTTGCATTTCTAACAAGTTCCCAGGTGATGCTGATGCTGATGCTGTTACAGTTAAGGAAGACACTTTGAAAATATAGTAATTTAGTATACTAATGGTAATTTACAACAAACAATCAAATGAATCCTTGAATTTTCACAGTACTTACTAATGAATAAGTAGAAGAAACCATAAACTTTATAATAAATCATCCAACTTATTCAAGAAGGGGAAAAGAAATTTCAAATATACAAGTTATAAAACGTAAAATTATCATAGGAAAGAGTGAGATTATACAATCTGCTGACAATGCAAGTAACACAAAACCAGGACAGATCAACCTAAGAGACAAATATAAATCTCCAAAAATACTGTACTATGATATATAGTTCATGACATAAATCTGCACCTTAATGACATCATGAAAATGTGGAAGAAAAACAAAAGAAGCTTTGAAAATTGTGAAAGTAATATTCATTGCTGGCTTTAAAAATAAAGCAAGAAATATAAAAGCTAAAATATACTACTACTTAAAATGTTAAAATATACATCACAGATCAAACAATAAACTAATTAAAGAACAGGAATAGAAAAGCTTCCCTTACCCTGCATAAAGCATTCTATCTTTTAAAAAGATAGAAATGATACATCAGAAGAGATATTACCATATATAGCTCAAAAGATAACAGACTACTGATCAAACTCTTTATGGCAAAATTTATATTCCTAGGATTGTTTCTACCCAATCTTTCAATTAATAAATTTGTGTTTCTCTAAACTAGGTTCCTGAACTTATTAGACTGTAAGTTACAGTCCCCCTACCCCCACTGTAATGGGAAGGGGATTATCCTATCCCAGCTTTGTTAGTGACAGCAGTTTCCATGGTTAAGGAGAGACCCCAGCAGAGTTTGGGCCCAGGTGGTGAGGGTAGTGGAGCTGAGGGTACTGGGGCTGAGGGTACTGAGGCCTCCTGCTTACATCTCTTTTCAGGCAACACTTACCTTTTGTTAAAATAAAGGCTATAAATAAAATAATAATAAGGGCAGTCTTTCTTTTCTACCTACTGCTTCTGACTGGGGTTTCTCTGCTATCTCATTGCAGAACAGAAGCAAGAACATAGTTTTCCCCTTTTAATTCTAAGGACCTCTTTCCCAGAAAAGTTTTTTTTTAATTAATAATATTAACTTCTATGAAAAAATTAGTATTTCATTTTTGTTTTCAGAAATAAGCACCACTTTTTCCTCATGAAATTATTTCAGCCACTGAATATACCAAATGTCAGGCTATCTCCCTGTTAGTACTCATTTCAAAATAAAAAGCTAGTCCATCTATTTTTCTACTTACATTATGCTTATGACTCTTGCCTAACTCAAGCTCTTTAAATTAAGATATTGTACAGGCATCAGTTTCTACTATACTTTTATAAAATTTAATGTGCCCTGAAAATTGCTTGTTTGAAGTATTAAGCCAAGACATGGATAAACTACCTGAAGGTGCTCCAACCCAAGCCAGACCAAGAACACCATCATCAAAATCTCGGTCTGTGAAGACATAGGCCAAACAGTAGTCATCATGATTCTGCTCAGAATTCAATTCCAGAAACTTCTCCACACCAATATTTGGGAAACGGAAGGGATTTGTAGAGTCCTTTTCATCAGCAGTTGTGTTGATCTAAAATCCAAGACAACTATTTAAATAGGCAATTAATGTTAGCAGAGCCTATGTGTAAAGTCTTTGCTCACCTTCTTCTACATCCGCCTGGACAATACGCTTGGAACCCAAGGGAAATCAGGCCTGAATTAAGGTTTCTACAATTGTTCCCACAGCCCCCATCCCTGAGCTGATCATAGAAGCCAAAAAGAAAAAAAAAAGAAAAAAAGGAAAAAAGAAAGGCTGAGTAGGAGAATTAAAATTGAGTATGTTAAAAATTTCTGGGCAAGTATCGACCAAATTTCTAAACAATGAACACTTGGGATGGAAAAACAAGTTCTGCTTTCAAAATTTCCAATAAAGGAAGTACAGTTTCTCAAATTTAATCTTGTGAGCAAGTCTCTTTCAGTACTAATCTCCTGCACATGGTGGAAAGTATAAGGATATAAACCCCTAAATTTTAGCTAATTACTAGAACATAAAATTGTTATCAAACCCAAGACCATCAATTCAACAGCCAAATCATTTCCTCGGTTCTGCTTGCCTAAAATCATACGAGTCAAGCCCAACAAAATGCAAGTTCAATTTTTTTCCCCGAATGTGGGCAAGAATTTTTTTTTACTCCCCATTCTCTTCTCTTACTGTATCAAGCTCAGTTCCTCCAGAATGCTTCTTTTGATACTTAGCTACTGTACTCCTAGTGCAGGTTCCTCCTTCACCATCTGAAGAATAATCAGTTCTACTGAACTACTTCTACTTGTTCTACTAAACAAAAACTTCATTTATTAGCCTCTGCCTCCTTTCAGAGACCCCTGCCTGTCCTCTGAAGTTCTAGAACAATTTGGCTTTCCCCAAGTCAGAAAATTACATATACAACTGTTGATACAGAATAAAAAGGGATATGCATGAAAGTAAACATTTTTTAGAAGGCAGTCCTCAGTCTATTGAAAATGTTAGTAGTAAAGGGAGGATATAACGTTGATAAAATGAGAACTGCAGGTCTTTCTAGGTTCCACACTCTTCAGTAAAACCAAGAGGCTCAGAAGCAGGATCACAAAAACACTACTGCGGGCAACTGCTTAAGGACAGATTTATGGTTTCTCTATTAACAACTAAAAACAATCAGTAATGGTCATCTAACAAAAAAAAATCCAAAAGCAATCACGCTATATATTATAAATAGCCCATGCTTAGAGACATGCTATAGATGGCTTTTTCCCACTAAATAGTGAAATGAAATTCCCTCAGATTTTTATAATATTGGCTCCAAAAAAAATTGCATCTAAGTTGTAGTTAACTATATTAAAAATGAGATAATATTTAAATGTTTATTGATATAAATTTCAAATTAATGGGTCAGAAGGAATCTTCAGATGAGATTTAGTTAAAAGCTTGAAAACAACCAAATGCCACACTATCCATTCATATACATGCATTTCTTCATAATGCAAATCATTGTACTAAAAAAAAAAAAGTGCTTCACTATAATTTGTTCTGGTATTCCTTACTTTTCACTAGTTTGCATTTTATTGCTTTGCCTACTAAACAATAATTATTATCACTTTTACTTGCTCATTTAAGGACTTAAGTTACTCTCAAAATACAGGAAAGCAACTGATTATGAACAATTCTTATACTGTTTATCTACAAACCACATTTCACCTTAAAGTCCAATTTAACATTTAATCATATTACTAAGGACCATTTTTAACTATGCTATTAAATATATAACATGCATGAACAAAAACTATAAATTAGTCAATCATATTTTAAGAAAATTAGAAGCACAAATATAAAGAAATCTTATGGCAAATACTTTTGTAAAATGATTTTTTTTTTAAACTCAAGCTATTTATCTAGCTTATCAATTCAGATTCTTAAAAGCCTATACACATAGAAAGAATTCATATTTGGAAAATTTATGAAACCCAATTTTGTTAGTAATTTAATATCTACTTATTTAAATTTATAACACTAAAATTAATCATCAGTGAACCTGTGGCTCTAGGTGAGCATTTCTCAAAATGTGTTTTACAGTTCTTTGGACTCTCAGCTGACATTAATACAGAAAAGGTTCCATGGTCAAATGACTTTTGAAAATTATGAGTTTCTCTCCTGAAGGACTTATCGAAATTTGAGATATGTTAGTGTGTACTATGAATTTACAAGAAGAGAGCATAGTAGTGTTTTTCCAACTTCCAATTTTATTTAACCATTCTATCTATCCTTCCCTCCTCTAGAGCACCAAATGGGACACACTCTGAAAAATACTGCACAAGGCAAATCTTTAAAAACTGGGAAATGATAGGGCGCCAGGGTGGCTTAGTTGGTTAAGTGACTGCCTTCAATTCAGGTCATAATCCCAGAGTCCTGGAATCGTGTCCCGCATCGGGCTCCCTGCTTAGTGGGGAGTCTGCTTCTCCCTCTGACCCTCCCCCAGCTTGTGCTCTCTCTCTCTCAAATAAATAAAATCTTAAAAAAAAAAAAAAAAAAAACCTGGGAAATGATAAGGGGGTGCAGAATGTCAAGTACTCTATCTGTAGTTTTTGAGAGACTAGGGCTTTCTAACTGGCATATTAATCAGATAGAATACAGAATGACAGTACCTCTTTTGCAGTCCAGATTAAAGTCCTATAGATTTCATTTTTACATGATAAACCTAGTATCCCTGTGTGTGTCTCTGTGTGCGTCTGCACATGTTGTGTAAAAGCCAAGAATAAAGATAAACTGGATCAGCAAAACAATCTAAACTATTAAGGCATAAAAATGAAGTAAAAAGCATTTTTCTTTTTATAAACAAGGTCCTTGTTTCTCTTTCATAATGTTCTGAACTATTGAAATTCCTTACTCTTATTCGTTTCACCATGAAACTGATGTTACGGATTCCGGAGAAGTCTGTAGTCTGGTAAATCGTATCAATTGCTTTAACGTGACTGGATATCTATAGATTTAAAAAAAAGAATAACATTTTAGAGGCAATATTAAAATGTGAATAAAGCTGTGAATTTCTATTTTCCGAATCAAGAATGTTCCACCACACTCAAATTTTAAAATGTCTACATTATATAGTGGATGAAAAGATGAAATAGATTAGTGAGGTGGGGCTAAGAGGGAAGATTCTGTGGCTTTTCCAGACCCTTCTCCAGCCAGAAACAAACATCACTCTTGCTTCAATCACATAAAACTTTGTTTCCTCAATCAATCCTGCAAGGTCAGACCTCCGTGCCTTTTCACATGCTATTTCCTTATGAGTATCTTTATCCATCAGATTCAGTTCAAACATCTCCTGTAAGAACTTCCCTGATAGGGGTGCCTGGGTGGCTCAGTGGGTTAAGCGTCTGACTCTTGATTTCAGCTCAGGTCGTAATCTCGGGGTCATGGGATCGGGCCCCCACATCAGGCTCTGCACTGGGCATGGAGCCTGCTTGGGATTCGCTCTCTCCCTCTGCCCACTCCCGTGCCCCACTCCCACTCTCTCGTGCTCTCTCCCTCCAAAAAAAAAAACTTCCCTGATAATGTCAGGACACTCAGTCATCCTCTGACTTCAGGCTTTCTATTGCTGCACTAGTACACACAATCTTTAAAAGTTTTGTTGACCACTTATTATATACTAGGCACTGTTTTAGGTGCTGGGGACACAATGGTGAAAAACAGAAAAGGTCCCTATAAATTTACAAAGATATTCTAGAGGGTGACAGGAGAGAGGAAGTAATGCAAATATAAATAAGATACATTAAGATTTGCTAAATTCTAGGGCACCTGGGTGGCTCAGTTGGTTAAGCGTCTGCCTTCAGCTCAGGTCATGCTCCCAGGGTCCTGGGACTGAGTCCCACATCAGGCTCCCCTTCTCTGCGGGGAGCCTGTTTCTCCCTCTCCCTCTGCCTGCCACTCCCCCTGTTTGTGCTCTCTCTCTCTCCCTCTCTGTCAAATAAATAAATAAAATCTTTAAAAAAAAAGATTTGCTAAATTCTAGGAGAAAATTAAACATGGTGACAGAACATAAAGGGATTCTCTATTTACCTAGCTGACTCCCAACTAAATTCTCTGGCTTCTAAACCACTTTCCCATCTTCATTTATAAAAAGCATTCTTGCTATAGTTTATGTAAAAACATGTATATATTCTTTTAAAATTATTTTCAAAGAAATTACATAAACTTAAGATAGTCAAATAGAAGTATTAACAATAATTTCAAAAGTAGCCCAGGCTGCCAAACTGATAAAGTTCTAACAGTGCTGACAAGGTCCATTATAAATTCATGCTATTGAACCTCAGCTTGGCTTGGTAATCCCTTATCCAATTCTGTTTCTACTCCATTCCCAACGGTGGTAGTTCAAACATTCCTCCACAGATGATTATACTTCATACTTTACTGAGACTTCATCTTTACTTCCCTCCCTCTTTACCTTCAAATTTTTCTATATTCATCCATTTCTATCTTCCTCAAAGGGTAATTCTTCCTTAAAAGGAAGCTTTTCTTTATTCGCATCCCAATCCTTACTAAAACGTCAAGAACACTGTTCCCTATCAATTTTTCTCTCATATCTTACATTGCTTTTCTATTGGATTATTTTCCTCTTCCTACCAACTTACTCATCTATTCTCTGTCCTCCTTCCACCCCCATATTACTTCTAAGTCACCATATTTGTTTCTATTTTTCACATTTCTTAAAACCCTCACTGCTTTGGCCAACCCATTTATTACTGTTTGCAACGTTTTCACCCTCACAACTCTATCAGCTTAAAACTCATCAATAATCTTCTAGTAAATAAAAACCAGCTACCTTTTGTAGTCATTTTTTTTTTCAGTATTATTGAGGTGTAATTGACAAATAAAACTGTAAGGTGTTTAAAGTGTACATCTTGATTTGATTTGATATAATCTTGATTTGATTTGATATACACGTGAAAGGACTCCCCCCCGCCCCCCCCCCCAGCATCTAGCAAATTAACACACTGTAGTCATTCTCTTTGATCTTTCTGCAATATGACACCGTTAGCCATGCATTTGGTTTTGAAACTTGTTTCTTCCTTGGCTAATTCCATTTAATCTCCTACCTGTTTTACTATTATGTTTTACCCCATAGCTTCTCTTCCTCATCCTATTCACTATATACAGATATTATCCCCCCAGTTTCTTCCCTTTTAATTTCATTCTCTCCCATTACTTCAACTCCATCTTTTGTATCCTTAAATTCTATGCAGAAAGCTTAAGGTTGGGCTAACTTCTCCCAAGCTCCAGATCTACATTTTCAATATCCTAAGGAATGACCACTTGGCTCTTAAACACATCTAAAATTAAGCTCATCACCACCATCAAAATGAGTTCACCATTTATACTAGTGGGACCTACATTCTCTTAGTCTCAAATCAAATTTGGAGTCAAAATGCATTATCAAATTCTCACTGGGAATCTTCAACAGAAAGGACATTTTGAAGAGTCTCTCCAAAAACTTTTTACTTTAATAAGGGTGAGAAGACAAAAAACGCAAATAGCACAACTCTGAAAGTGCTGAGTACAAAACAAAAATAAAAACAAAAAACAAGCACTAAGTACAATGGGAATACAGAATAGAAATTAAATACTTCTCGTTAGAAGGATTCCTCTATTCTTCCCTCCTTTAGGACCACAGCTGAAAATTTCACCCTGTTTTCAAAGCTAAGCTCCAGTGTCATCATCTTCACGAAATCATTTTCTTACACCTGTTTTGGAGGATTCTAAAATATCCTAACTGGTCTTTTAGTCTGTGTACTTATCCTACATATTTTATAATTATTGAAAATATGTATTTTTTTTCCAAAAAAGGGATATGCCTTAACTTTAATTCTTAGAGGAAAATAGAGGTGTAATGAAACAGTATGAGAACTCCTAAAATAGTAGCAAAATTATAAATACCTGGGCAATCACAGCTTCTCGTGTTCCATAATATTTAAAGAACAGATGATCAGTCTGAATATAAAGCTGACAAGTATTTCTTTCAGCTGAAGTTGTACGTTTTTTCCTCAGGTGTTCTGGACCATTAACAGCATGTTCTTCTTGAGGTGTCTATATGTCAAAAAAAAAGTCATTTCTGATAATTAGTATGCTTCACTATTATTATAAATTTACATAGCTAAGAACACATTATGTAGAATTTCATATTCTATTTTATTATGGAACACCACAGGTATTCCCCCACACCGTTAAAAATTCTTCATAAACCTCGCTTTGAGCCTCATAACATTCCACTGTATAGGTGATCTGTAATTTATTCAAGCAATTCTTCCACTTTTAAACATTTTCAAAACCTACCTTTTAATATGTAATCATTTAAATATAAAGCAAGTCTTATAGTTGTTTATAATACTTTGATATCGTCTTCTATCTCCCTCTAATACCCAATCTATTACCCAGTCCTGTCAAATTGATCCCTTAAATACCTAGGGAATATGCCCATTATCTAGGGCGCCCGCACATCACCCCAAGCTACCATCACTTACTACCTAGAATACTGCAATAATAGCAATATAATCCATCCATATCCACTACTGGCCTTCACTCTATTCTCCATACTGCATGCAATCTTTTCAAAATGCAAATTTGCAAATATAACCCACCTGTACAATAGATTTCAAGGCTTCCTCCTGCACTAAGGATAAAGTCCTAAATCCTTTACATGTGCCACCAAATTAGCATTGCAGTCTCTGCTTACCTGCCCAGTTTCTTCTCATTCTATATTATTTCAAAGAGAGAGACTATCTACCACAGAACTCAACTCTTGCTCTCTGTGCTACAGTTAAACAGGCCTTCTTTCCAATCCTCCACCATCGTCTGTCTCCTGACGGTCTCTGCACACACTACCATTGTCTCTCCTGACCTAGCTAACTTCTCCCTTCAAACTTAGCAAAGGTCAATTTATCCATCATACCACCTCACGGAACCATATTCCCATGTCCCTTACATAGTGCGACTTTAGTTTATTATGTGGTGATTGGTTTAATTTCTGTCCCCAGCCCACCATCATTACTTCAACCACTAGAATATGAGCTCCAGAAAGAAGAAACTACCTCTGTGTTTGCTTCTCGATATACTGCTATCACCTAACACAGACTTGGCAGGTAAACAGTAGATATTCAGTATGTATTTGTTTTGTTTTGTTTTTTAAGATTTTTTTAATTTATTTACTCATGAGAGACAGAGAGAGAGAGAGGCAGAGGGAGAAGCAGGCTCCCAAGGAGCAGGGAGCCCGATGCGGGACTCGATCCCAGGACCCTGGGATCATGACCTGAGTAGAAGGCAGACGCCCAACCATCTAAGCCACCCAGGCGCCCAGTAGTATGTATTTGTTTAAAGAATCAGCACTGCTACTGAACCCAAGCACTTAAACATTTGCTGACATCTAAGAGCTCCATTTTAAGTGAATTTTGATGACATAGTAACAGAGAATTCAAATTAAATTAGATTTTAAGCCACAATTCCAAATTTACACTCACATTTTATACTTTCCTTCTCCCTTGACAACTCCATGTTTGTTCTCTCAATTACTGCCTTCATTTTACCTTTACTTATTTTCACTGAGTACAGCATTCTAGGATGGCAGTTACTCAGTTTCAGCACACTGCACTGTCTTCTGTTTTCAACAGTCTCCAATGAAAAATGAGCTGTCATTTCAACTGTTGCTTCTTTGAAGGTGACTGGACTTTTATTATTGGTTGCTTTTAAGAGTATATATCTTTTGGTTTTTAGACTTTTCTAGTAACATGCTAGGGTGTTACTTTCATTGGAAAGTATTTATCCTACTCTAATTGCAGGGTTTACCAAATTTGTTGATATCCTCTATCATATTTGGAAAACTCTCTGCCATATCTGTCCCTATTTCACTCTCACTTTTTCCCCCGAGATATCAATTATACATATGCTAGACCTTTTTAAGGAATCCCTTATCTATCTTTTTTGTATTTTTCTATCCTTTTGTTTCTTAGTGGTTCACTCTGTTTTCTTATGATACACCATCCAGCTCTAAACCCATCAAATTCTTTATTTCTGCTGTTATACTTTTCAATTCTAGAATTTTCATCAGGCTCTTTTTTTCATTTTCAGTTTTCTGCTGTAATTTTAAATTCCATCTTTATGTATTTGACCATGTTGAAGTCTGTATGTGTCTGATCATTTCATTATATGGAAAACTTTAGGTTGTTTACATGTCTGGCATCCCAGCTAGAACGTAAGATCTCTGAGGGTGTATACTCTATGTCATTTATTCTTGTATCACTGATGTTTAATATACAATAGTTTTCCCCTCTTATTCTTCCATCATGTTGTCTTGTTTGTTCATAGGCTTATTATTTTTAACTGAGTGCCAGACAACATACATGAAAAACCTCAGATACAATTTTAGGCTTCAGGTGATGATACCTTTCTCAAGACAAGATTTATTTTTTCTTCTGGCAATCAGTTAGGCTTGATGCACTAGTAATCCTGGATCACCTTACTCTAATTAGACATTAAGCATCTGTGATACAGAATTTTAATCCCCGTGACAGAAGGAGGTAGAACATTTTTTGACTCACCCTTACTCCCAGGGAGTAGCCCTTCAAGATCCCAACCTAAAGCCCTTCTGAGAGGCCGTAAGTACTATTTTTATCCTTAGCTTCAAGAATCTGCAGAGTTCTACTCAGCTTCTCAGTCTCTCCGCTACCTTATCGGGAACTAGAAGATACACCTGGAGAAAAGATAGCCCCAAAGGCCATGCTCACTTGTCTAGGCATTCTCATATTTTCCTAAGATCCAGCCCCATAATTCCTCACAGCCTTGTTCTCTCTTCAATGCTTCCAAATGCACACACAAACATGCACATGCAGACACACATATAAACATACACATAGGTACTTTTAAATATTTATATTTAAAAAATTTATGGGGCGCCTGGGTGGCTCAGTCACTTAAGCATCTGCCTTCGGCTCAGGTCATGATCCCAGGGTCCTGGGATTGAGCCCTGCGTCGGGCTCCCTGCTCGGCGGGAGGCCTGCTTCTCCCTCTCCCACTCTCCCTAGCTTGTGTTCCCTCTCTCGCTGTCTCTCTCTCTGTCGGATAAATAAATAAAATCTTAAAAAAAAAAAAAAAACTTGTATTTCGGGGTGCCTGTGTGGCTCAGTTAAGTGTCTGCCTTCAGCTCAGGTCATGATCTCAGGGTCCTGGGTTCGAGCCCCACATCTGGCTCCCTGCTCAGCAGGGAGTCTGCTTCTTCCTCTTCCTCTGGTCCCCCCCACGAGCTCGTGCTCATGTGTGCACACACACGCACGCTCTCTCTCTCAAATAAATAAAATCTTTTAACCAAAAGAAAATTTTATATTTTGACGCGAGGTTGGTTTTTATTAGCTGTTCTAAATAGGAAAAGGATTACTCTATTTCTTGAAAACAATTCCTTATTAGTTTTATGTATTGTGAATACTGTCTCAAAGTTTATAACTGTCTTCACTTTAAGGTGTCTTTTACTTTTAATTTTCATATAGTGAAATATATCAAATTTTAATAGTTAAAAGATATGTCATATTCAAAGTATTTCTCTACCCCAAAATCCAAAATACTTTTTAATATCTTTTCAAATGCTTTGCCCATTTTTTAACTGGAGCTCATGCATTTTTTTTAAGATAAAATAGTTCTTTGTATATTCTGGAGAAGTTTTTGTCAGATGTACTGCTGACATTTTTGCACAGTCTCTGGCTTTTTACATTTCTTTTTTCATTTTTTTTATGTTATGTTAATCACCATACATTACATCATTAGTTTTTGATTGGCTTTTTACATTTTCTTAACTGTGTCTTTTGAGATTTTAATTTGACAGAGTCCAGTTGATAAATTTTGTAGGGTATTTTTGTATCCTAAAAAATTGTTGCCTATGCCAAAGTGACAAAAATTTCTTTTTTTCTAGAAGTTTTAAGTTTTAGCCTTAAGCATACAGATTTATTATCTATTTTCAGCTAATTTTTATATAAGGTGTAGTGTACAGGCTGAGGTTTGATTTTTTTTTTCTATATGGATATCCAATTAATTATGCCAGTACCATTTGTCAGACTGCTCTTTCTCGGGACTTTTGTGAAAATCAACTGACCCTAAGGACTCTCTCCTTAGGTCAAGAGGACACTATCTTGACTACTATGGCTTTAAATCAAAATCCTTTAGCTTTGTTCTTTTTTGAAAATTCTTTTGACTATTCTAGGTTCTTTACATTTCAGCCTATCAGAATCAGTTTATCAATTACTAGATAAATCCCCATTGAGATTTCAATAAGGGCTGCACTGACTGACTCTGCAGAACAATTTGGGGAAAACTGACAGTATATACTGAGTCTTCCAAACAATAAACACAGTATATTTCTGCATTTAGACATTTAATTTTTCTTGGCAATGTTTTATAGTATTCATATGTCTTGTGCATATTTTATTAAATTTATTCTAAGTATTTTCTATTCTTAATGATATTTTTAGAGGGCTTTTTAAAATTTCATTTTCTAAATGTTCATTGGTATTGTATAAGATACGACTAATTTTTTTCATACTGACTTTGTATCTATCCTATATCCTTGGTAAATTTACTTATTAATTTTGTAACTTTTCCTAGATTCATCAGGATTTTCTAAGCCTACTCTCAATGTCACCTACAAATAAATGCAGTTTATTTCCTTTACAGTCTGTATGCCTTTCATTTCTTTTTCTTGCCTGATTATGCTATGACCATGATGTGTTATCTTCTTTTATATATTGCTGAGTTTGACTTGTTAATATTTTGTTTAAGAAATTTTGCATATATATTTAAGTTATATATATATATATATATTGGCTTGTAGTTTAGTTTTCCTGTAATGTCTTTGTCTGGTGTGGGTATCAGGGTAATGCTGCTCTGACAGAATGTGTGAAGAAGTATTCCCTTCTCCTTTATTTTCTTAAGAGCTTTGTATAAGATTGGTTTTTTTTTTTCTTTCTTAAATGCTTAGACTTCTATTGTGAAATATCTGGACTTGAACACTCCTTGATGGAAAATTATTAAGTATCAATCTAATACCATCATATACACACCTACTATTCTATTTCTGTTTGTTTTTCTTAATTTGTATCTGTAAAGGAATTAGCCCATTAAATTGGCTGTTGAATTTATTGGCTCAATGTGCTCAAAATTTAAACTACTAATGTGTGTAGTAATATCCCCTTTCATTCCTGGTACTGTTAATTTGTGTTTTCTCTTTATTTCTTGATTGGACTAGCTAGAGGTTTATCAGTTAATCTTTTCTACTGATTTCCTCTTGTTTTTATATCATTGATATCTCTCTTGTTACTTGATTCCTTCTATTTACTTAGAGTTTAATTTGTACTTCCCGGTCTAGCTTTTTAAGGTGGAAGCTTATGTGACTGATTTCTAGAACTTTCTTCTTTTCTAATATGATCATTTAAAACTTCAAATTCTTTGTTGTTAGCAAATGTTTCCTGTGCACTCTTCATTTCTTTGTATAGATCTAAATTTCCATCTGGTTTCCATCCTTTTTCTAACCAAAGAACATCCTTTAACTTTCCTTGCATTAAATTTCTTCCAGTGATTATTCAGCTTAAGCTGAATCTAACAAATTTTATTATTTTGTGTTTTTGTTATTCACTTCAAAATAGTTCCCAATTGCATTTGATGTGATATAATTTCTAAAAATTTCAGAATTTTCCAGACTTTTTGTTACTGATTTCTAATTCAATTTCCTTTAGAGCCAAGAACTTATTCTATATAATTTCAATCCTTTTAAACTTATTGGGACTTCTTTTATAGCCTAGCATATGTTAGCAAATGTTCATGTACACTTGAAAAGAATGTATATCTGCTACTTTTGAGTGGAGAGCTCTATAAATGTCAATTAGGTCAGATTGGTTCAGAGTGGTGTTCAAGTGGCCTATATCCTAACTGGTTTTCTATCTACTTGCTCTATCAACATATCAGTCAACTTCTCTCAGAAACAAGTGTACCTCCAACTATAATTTGTAGATTTTTCCAGTTACCCTTTCAGTTTTGTCAGTTGCTGCTTAATGTATTTCACAGCTCTATTACTAACTGCATTATTAACTAACATTTAGGATTATTTCTCCATGATAAAGTAAAAGGTCCCTCCTTGTCCACAGTAATATTCTGTGAACTGATATACATTCTTTAATATTAATATGGTCACTCTAACATTCTGATTGGCATTTTGTGATACATGCTTTACCATCCTTTTAAACTATCTGTGTCTTTACATTAAACTACATTTCTTTTAGCAAGGAAATTGAAGCAGTAATCAAAAATCTCCCAACAAACAAGAGTCCAGGACCGGATGGTTTCCTAGGGGAATTCTACCAAACATGTAAAGAAGAATTAATACCTATTCTTCTGAAGCTGTTTCAAAACACAGAAATGGAAGGAAAAGTTCCAAACTCTTTCTATGAGGCCAGCACCACCTTGATCCCCAAACGAGACAAAGACCCCACCAAAAAGGAGAATTACAGACCAATATCCCTGATGAACATGGATGCAAAAATTCTCACCAAAATACTAGCCAATAGGATCCAACAGTACATTAAAAGGATTATTCACCACGACTAAGTGGATTTATTCCTGGGCTGCAAGGGTGGTTCAACGTCCGCAAATCAATCAACGTAATACACTACATTAATAAAAGAAAGGACAAGAACTGTATGATCCTCTCAAGAGATGCAGGAAAAGCATATAACAAAGTACAGCATCCTTTCTTGATTAAAACTCTTCACAGTGTAGGGACAGAGGAAACATACTTCAATATCATAAAAGCCATATATGAAAAGCCAACAGTATCATTCTCATTGGGGAAAAACTAAGAGCTTTCCCCTTAGGGTCAGGAACACAGCAGGGATGTCCACTATCACTGTTGTTCAACATAGTACTAGAAGTCCTAGCCTCAGCAATCAGATAACAAAAGAAATAAAAGGCATTCAAATCGGCAAAGAAGTCAAATCCTCACTCTTTGTAAATGACATGATACTTCATGTGGAAAACCCTAAAACTGCTAAAACTTATACAGGAATTCAGCAACATGGCAGGAAATAAAATCAATGCACAGAAACCAATTGCATTTCTATACAACGAGACAGAAGAAAGAGAAATTAAGGAGTCGATTCCATTTACAATTGCACCAAAAACTCTAAGATACCTAGGAATAAACCTAACCAAAGCAGCAAAGGATCTGTACTCAGAAAAATATAGAACACTCATGAAAGAAACTGAGGAAGACACAAAGAAATGGAAAAATGTGCCATGCTCATGGATTGGAAGAACAAATATTGTTAAAATGTCTATGCTACCTAGGGCAATCTATACATCAATGCAATTCCTTTCAAAATACCATCAACTTGGGGTGCCTGGGTGGCTCAATTAAGCATCTGCCTTTGGCTCAGGTCATGATCCCAGGGTCCTGGGATAGAGCCCCACCTCGGGCTCCCTGCTCAGCGGGGAGTCTGCTTCTCCCTCTTCCTCTGCTGCTCCCCCTGCTTGTGCTCTCTCACTTGCACTCTCTCTCTCAAATAAATAAAATCTTTAAAAAAAATACCATCAATTTTTTTCACAGAGCTAGAACAAATAATCCTAAAATTCATATGGAACAAGAAAAGACCCCAAATAGCCAAAGGAATGCTGAAAAAGAAAACCAAAGCTGGTGGCATCACAATTTCAGACTTCAAGCTCTATTATTACAAAGCTGTAATCATCAAGACAGTATGATACTGGCACAAAAACAGATACATAGATCAATGGAACAGAACAGAGAACCAAAAAATGGACCCTCAAGTCTATGGTCAACTAATCTTCGACAAAGCAGGAAAGAATATCCAAAGGAAAAAAGGTTCTTCAACAAATGGTGCTAGGAAAATTGGACAGCCACATGCCAAAGAATGAAACTGGACCATTTCCTTACACCACACACAAAAATAGACTCAAAATGGATGAAAGACCTAAATGTGAGACAAGAATCCCATCAAAATGCTAGAGAACACAGGCAGCAACCTCTGTGACCTTGGCCGCAGCAACTTCTTGCTAGACAGTTCTCCAAAGGCAAGGGAAACAAAGGCAAAAATGAACTATTGGGACTTCAACAAGATAAAAAGCTTTTGCACAGCAAAGGAAACAGTCAACAAAACCAAAAGACAACCAACAGAATGGGAGAAGATATTTGCAAATGTCTTATCAGATAAAGGGCTAGTATCCAAAATCTATAAAAAATTTATCAAACTCAACGCCCAAAGAACAAATAATCCAATCAAGAAATGGGCAGAAGACAAGAACAAACATTTCTCCAAAGACAACGTATGAATGGCCAAGAGACACATGAATAAATGCTCAACATCACTTGGCATCAGGGAAATACAAATCAAAAGCACAATGAGATACCACCTCACACCAGTCAGAATGGCTAAAATTAACAAGTCAGGAAACAACAGGTGTTGGTGAGAATACAGAGAAAGGGGAACACTCTTAACAGCGCTGGTGGGAATGCAAGCTGGTGCAGCCACTCTGGAAAACAGTATGGAGGCTCCTCAAAAAGTTGAAAATAGAGCTACCCTACAACCCAGCAATTGCTCTATTGGGTATTTACCCCAATGATTATAGCAGCAATGTCCACAATAGCCAAACTATAGAAAGAGTCAAGATGTCCACTGACATCTGAATGGATAAAGATGTGGTATACAATGGTGTATATGTGTGTGTGTGTGTGTGTGTGTATACTGGTGTATATATATATGTACGTGTGTGTACACATATACACATCTGTATATATGCATACACACATACACATGCACAATGGAATACTACTCAGCCATCAAAAAATGAAATCTTGTCATTTGCAATGATGTGGATGGAACTAGAGTGTATTACGTGAAACAAAATAAGTCAATCACAGAAAGGCAATTATCATATCATCTCCCTCATATGTGGAATTTAAGAACCAAAATGGAGGATCATAGGGGAAGAGAGGAAAAAATCAAACAAGATGAAATCAGAGAGGGAGACAAACCATAAGAGACTCTTAATCATAGGAAACAAACTGAAGGCTGCTGGAGGGGAGGGGGTGGGGGAATGGGGTAACTGGGTGATGGACATTAAGGAGGGCATGTGATATAATGAACACTGGTATTATATAAGACTGATGAATCACTGACCTCTACCTCTGAAACTAATAATACATTATATATTAATTGACTTTAAATCTAAAAAAAAATTTTTTTTAACTACATTTCTTTTAGACAGATTTGATCTTGCTTTAATCACTCTTACCATCTCAGCTTTTTAAATCAATGTGGGTAGTCCATTTACATTTAATGTAATCAGCATGGTTAGATTTAAACTTATTTTATTTATTTTCTATTTGTCCTATATATTCTCTGTTCCTTTTTTTTTTTTCTCCTACCTTCTTTTGGATTAATTGAGTATTTTAAACTCCAGTTGATCCTTGAACCCAGGGATTAGGGATGCCAACCTCCCACCTGGCTGAAAATCTGCATATAACTTTTGACTTCCCAAAAACTTAAATACTAATAGTCTGCAGTTGACTGGAAGCCTTACTGAAAAAAAATAACTAGTCGGTTAACATATATTTTGCATACCATATATATTATATACTTTATTCATATATAAAGTAAGCTAATAAGAGAAAACACATTTATAGTGCTATAATTTATGTACTGCACAGTATTTATTGAAAAAAAAATCCACATACAAGAGGATCTGTGCAGTTCAAATCCATGTTTTCAAGGGTCAACTGCACATTTGATTTCCTTTATTGACCTGTTAACTATATCTCCTTGATTTTCTTTCAGTGGTAACTCCAGGGCAGGGGACATTACTGTAAACATCTTCTTAAAAGGAAGATAGTAAATACTTAGCCTTTTGGGCCACACTGTCTCTGTTACAACTACTCAACTCTACCAATGTAGTGCAAAGACAGCCATGGACATGCACCTGTGAATGACTGTGGTTGCATTCCAATAAAACTTTATTTACAAAAACAAGCAGCTGGTCCACAGGCTGTAAGTTGCTGAGCTCTGCACTAAGGTTTCCAACACCCAACTTTTTAATAGCAGAGTCTACCTGCCAAAATTATACCACTTCTTGTAGAGTGTAAGAAACAACAATATACTTCCACTTTCCCTCCTATCTTTTGTGCCATTATCATAAATTTTGATTCTTCATATATTATAGACACATTTTACATTACTATTTTAATTATCTCTTAAAGAAAATATTTAAATGATAAAAATGTCCTTTATATTCTACCTATGTATTTAATATCTTTTTAAAGATTTAGTTATTTTTGAAAGAGAGAGAGGGCGTGCATGTGGTGGGGGGGTAAATGGGGAAGACAGATGGAGAGAGAGTCACAAGCAGACTCCACACAGAGCATGGAGGCCGATGCAGGGATCGATCCCACAACCCTGAGATCCCCACCTGAGCCAAAACCAAGAATCAAAGGCTTAACCGACTGTGCCACCCAGGTGCCCCTACGTATTTACTATTTTATGCTCTTCACTTCTTTGTATAAATCTGTATTTCCATCTGGTATCCTTTTTCTACCTGAAAAAACATCCTTTAACATTCCTTGCAATGTAAATCTCCTAGAGACAAATTCTCCCAGCTTTGTCTAAAAAAGATCTTTAATTTGCTCTCATATTTTAGTATTATCTTCACAGAATAAAGAATCCTAGTTTGACAGTTTTTCTTTCAACACTTTAAAGATGTCATTCCATGTATGTCTTCAGTTCGCAATGTGTGATGGGGAGGCAGCAGTTTTTCTTAAATTTGTTCCCTGTATGTAAACATATCTTCCTTTCTATGGCTGTTTTTTTGTTTTGTTTTTTTTAAAGGATTTTATTTTTAAGTAACCTCTACCCCCAATGTGGGGCTTGAACTCAACCCTGAAATCAAGAGTCACATTATCCACTGGCTGAGCCAGCCAGGCACCCCTCTTATTTCTAGTGATTTCCAGTAACTTGATTTTAATGTGTCCTGGTATGATTTTGTGTTTATCCTGCCTTAGTTTCACTGAGCTTCTTAGGCTTTTTTTCATATCTTAAAATTCTGGAAATATTATTTTTTCAAATCTTTGTTCTACATTCCCTCCTTGAACTCCCAATTATTTTCTCTCTGTGCTTAGATTTGGGTTATTTCTATCGTTTTATTGTCCTTTATTCATGTTTTCTTATGTTAGCTTCTGCAATAACTGATTTGCTCTTAAGTCCATCCATTAAATTTTTCAATTCAGAAAATGTACCTTTCACAGTTCTGTAAGTTACATTTGGTTCTTTATTATAATTTCTCTGTTTTCATGTTTTCTGTAATTCTTTGAACATACTAGTAATAGTTGCTTTAAAGTCCTTGAGTGCTAATGCCTGTAATTTCTGGTTCTGTTTCTATCTGGGTGTTTTCTTCTCCTGACTATAGATCACATTTTTCATCTTTCTGTCATCTAGTAATGTTTTTTGAATGCTAGACGTTATGAGTGTTTACACTGTTAAATATCTGCATTCCGTGTCCTCCTTTAACAAATATTATTGAGCTTTATTCTGACAGGCAACTGATTTACTTGAAAATCACTTTAATCTTTTTCAAGCTTGATTTTTCAGCTTAATAAAGGCAGGTTTGAAGTAATCTTTAGAGTGAGGTCAACCTACTCCTAGCATGGCTTGGGATCTCTACCAAGTGTAATTTCTTACAGTTGTTCAATTTATATACTTTCCAATAGTTTGTCCTTCCTGGTAATTGTCTAATACAACCCTCACCCTGTGCACACACAGGTTAGTTTACAGCTAAGACTCAGGGTAACCCCTGTCCAGATATCTGGAACTTTTTCCCCAGTGTAGTCCTCTCTTCTCAGGTACTCTGTCCTAAGACCAGATATCTCATCCTTCCTAAACTTTGACCTGTCTCTTCAACTCAGCAGAATTGCTATGTACTTCTCACTCTTGAGATCCCCTTCCCCTGTGCCACACCTAAAATTTTGCCTCCAGTCAAAAAAATCAGGGAAATCACAGAGACTTATTGCTACCCTCTCGGGGATCTCAATCCTTCACTGCCTGTTGTCCAATGTTTTGAAAATAATTGTTTCAAATATTTTGTTCAGTTCAGTCTTCATATTTTTACAGGAGGTCTAGTTGGATAGCAGTTACTCCATCATAGCTAGAAGGAAAATCACCTACTTTTTCCACTAAGCATTTCACATTTTTCATTTTAGACATTTAAAACTTTAAGATACCTGAGTTTTGTTTTGTTTTAAATATAAGATAAGATGGAGACCCAACTTCATTTTTTTCCAAATGGACATTTTTTTCTGGCTCCAATTATTCAATGATCTCTACTTTTCCTCACTGATCTGAGCTTCTACCTCTACTATGTAACAAAGTTTCACACATGTATCGGTCTTTTTCTGAGCGCTCAATTTCATTCCTCTGGTCAACTTGTTCATCCTATGCTAATATCATACTCTCAATTATTATAATAAGTCTCAGTATCTTCCAGGGCAAATCCCTCTTTCCTGCTCACCACCTTTAGGGTGGGCCCTACTTCTTAGCCTTTACTTTTCTCTATAACATTTTCAACCCACCATTGCACTGTGAATAACCATGTTGTAATTTATATTGGAATTGCAGTGAACCTACAAATCAATATGGGGAAAATTGATGTTTTTATGCATATTAGGTATTATTTTCCACAACTATGGTCTATCTCTCCATTTATTTAAAATCAATCTTCCTTAACTTTTCTTCTGAAGTTTTATAATTTTCCTTATATAGGCTTGTAATTCCTTGTTACACTGATTCTTCAAATCATGATATTCTTGATACTATTATTAATGATGTCCTCGTTTTCTGGTAGTCTGCTGATAGAAAGAAATGCAACCTACTTCTGTATGTGAATGTTATATCTAGCCACTGCTAAACTCTTATATTTAGTATTCTGTCGTCTTGTCCTCTTTATCCACATTACCAATACCTGAGTACAAGCTGTTCTTTTTTTTTTTAAGATTTTATTTATTTATTTGACAGAGAGAGAGAGACACAGTGAGAGGGGGAACACAAGCAGGGAGAGTGGGAGAGGGAGAAGCAGGCTTCCCGCCGAGCAGGGAGCCCGATGCGGGGCTCAATCTCACATGACCCGAGCCGAAGGCAGACGCTTAACTGAGCCACCTCGGCGCCCACAAGCACTATTCTCAATTGAGTAACTGAAACACTTCAAATTAGTTTCCCAGTCTCCAGTTTTGTACCCTACCCTGGAATTAAAAATTCTTTACTGGTCTTGCTATCTCTCTGTTCCTCCTGTCTTCCTAGCTCTTCACGGTCAACCTAACTTCTGCTTATTCTTTTAATTTCTAATTATTGTCCTCAAATACTTCATAGGCTAGATTAACTATTCCTCATTTGTGTACAGTATCACCCCATGCTTAATCCTCTTCTATCTCTTACCACTCTCAATTGTTTCTCTGTGTCACCAATTAAACTACAGCTGACCCTTGAAAAACCTTTCATGGGTCTGAACTGTGCGAGTCCACTAATAATGCAATTTTTTCCATACATAAACTACCATACTGTAAATGTATTTTCTCTTCCTTATAATTTTCTTAATAACATTTTCTTTTATCTAGCTTACTTTATTGTAAGAATACAGTACATAATACATATAACACACAAAGTATGTTAATTAACTGTTCATTAACTGTTCAGAACTGTCTTACTGAATGGAGACAATAAGGTATCCAACCAACAGGAAGCTATCAGTAGTTAAGTTTTTGGGAAGTCAAAAGTTATATGCAGATTTTCAACTGCACAAGGGTCAGCACCATGTTGTTCAAGGGTCAAATGTTATTAATTTTTTGAGAACAAGCTTTCACGTTCATCTCCACATACTCCCAGAACCTACCAGTCTCTGACATACGGCAGAAGACTGACACATAATTATTCAACAAGTACAAGAATAAAATCTCACTTGTACTTGAAAGATCCACCTGAAATGGAATTGTTTGTGCCATTTTGCAGATCAAGAAATACACATATCTGCATTTGTGACTCAAGAAACTCAAGCAACATTACTCCATCTTACTACTTTTAGAAAAGATGCCAATACATAATAAATGTTTTACCATAAAAATAACTTTTTTATTTTAAATCTGTGTTTTGAATTAACTTTTTTTTTTAAGATTTTATTTATTTTTTGACAGAGAGAGAGACAGCGAGAGAGGGAACACAAGCAGGGGAGCAGCAGAGGAAGAGGGAGAAGCAGAATTCCCGCCAAGCAGGGAGTCCGATGCGGGGCTCGATCCCAGGACCCTGAGATCATGACCCGAGCCGAAGGCAGACGCTTAACGACTGAGCCACCCAGGCGCCCTTTGAATTAACTATTTTTAAAAAGGTCAAAAAAAGAGTAAAAAAACAAGAGTCAAATGGTGAAAAAACTTAATATATCAAAAGCAGAGCTGGAGGCCCACACTGGACATAGAGATTACTTTAAAAATCAATTAATTAGACAAATATATATATGTGTGTGTGTGTGTGTATATCAAAAGCCTTGTGATTTTTATTATAGAGCCTAACTATCTCAGTTTGCTTAGGAACACGTGATTTTTAGTGTTAAACTAGAGAAGTCCCAGGCAAACCAGGGGAATGTGGTCACTCTAATTTTCATACTAATACAAATACTTACATTTATATAAAACACATGTTCAGACTAAATTTTTCATAACTTGACAACAAAACATGAAAGACAGAGTATATTTTGGACATGTGACTTAATGTTTTTTGAGTCACACATGTTTTTTGAGTCACACATTCCAATCTCAGCACCATGTCTTTATTATAGGCAAGTTACCTGGCCTTTTGAACATTAAAAAATATAAATTATTTCCCCACAGTGGTATAAATCTTTCAGAAATTCTAGAATATACATTTTTAATGCAGAAACACATGCCCAGGTTCATTTCCATTTCTTAAATGCAAGCTAGTATTAAAATCCTTACCTGTGTTACTTCCTCTACACCAGTCATCTGGTACTTCCTCATCCTTTCAAATACTGAATGATCTGCACAGCCCCCCTGTGGACCATATTTATGGGGATAGTCTAAAACACAAAGAAGTAATGTCATTACTATCATATGTTTAGAGATTACTAATTATCTTATAAATGAAAAACTGTCACAATTAACGAAAGCCATAGATGCTTATTGAGCATCCTCATTTTAAAAGCTGGCAGGTTCGTAAGTTCTCCCTCAATAAAACATCACTGGTCTCTAGATTTTTGTCATATAGATGATTTATGAATTCTAAAAAAGGACAATAATCATTCTTCATTCTAGGTTTAACTTTCCCAACCTTTCCTGCTTCAGATATATAAAGTATGTTAATACTGCAATTTACTTCATTTCGCAATTTATAACTTTCCCTCCAAACACATTAAATTTCCTATGCTGCAAATGTACACCTCCAGCTGAACTACAGTTAGACTAATATAATATTCTACATAGTTGAATTCCTTCAATGAATACCAACTGGCTTCAAGGAAAAGTGACCTAGAAACATGCTCCATGGCACAGTAAACGCAGAGTGAGTTTAAATTTCTTCAAAATGTAATTCAAGTGAGTGCTTTATAAGCCAGTAACTATTTTATCATCATTTGTTTTCCCTTTATAATTAAGCAGTGATTAATTTATCTGTAACTGAATTGGTTCTATTTCTAGATAACTGTTCCATTTTAGCTTAGTCATTTAAAAGCTTTTTCCACTCTCTCAAATTTCATACTTCTCCCTTGCTAGGGTTCTCCTTATTCATGAACATATTTTATAATATAATCAAGTTACCATAATTAAGAGAACTGTCAAGATAAAATACCAAGACATGGGTGAGAAGGGAAGCACTGCAAAATCCTTAAGTAGCTTAAGATATAGTACAAAGAATTATAATTAGAAATACTACAGGTAGTTTCTCAAGAAAATCTAGAACCTAAAGTGGATACTAGTGACCTATTTCTTTGGAAATGCTAATTAGATAGTACAACACAAATTTAATCTAGCAGTTAAGAGGGAGGGGTTACGGGACAACCTACATTTACTGATATTAACAGTTCTGACTTAAACTTTAGTTTTTTATCAGAGGTCAAGACTGCAAAAACTGTAAAATTCTAATCAATAAATGTGAAATGATAGACTTAAAATGTTACATTATAACTCCCATATGTATAAAGTGATTTAGGTAAGGATCATATAATGGGTACTAAAACCATTAGGTGAAAGATATGAGGTTAACAGGATATTCAGAGTCTCTGAAAGTATCACTCCATAGATTATTTATTAATTATAAAGGAAACCAGTACCTTCACACTAAAGATACAGTAATTCTCACTTCATTTACCAAGTAATCAAGCTAAGCACGACCAGTAGTAGAAAGATATGTGCCTCTGATGTGATGCAGTAAGGAATGCCCAGCTTTCCCTATACAATATTGACCAAATATGTTCACTGAATCTAATCATGAATAAACAATCAGACACAACAAAATGCAGAATATCCTATAAGTCACTGACCTAGACAAGTAAAAAACGGCAATGTCATTTAAAGAAAAAAAACAGAAAAAGTTGATAACTAAGGGTAGGGGAGCCTGGTAATTAAGACACTAAAAGAGACATAATAAACAAATGCAAAAAAGGTTTTCTTAGGACTACTGGAGAAATTTTATTACAGACTGGATAGTAAATGATACTGCTGAATTAATTTTTTTAGGGGTGAAACACTACTATAGCTACTTATGAAAATGTACATATTCAGAGGCGCCTGGGTGGCTCAGTTGTGGGGCGTCTGCCTTCGGCTCGGGTCATGATCCTGGGGTCCTGGGATCGAGCCCCACACAGGGCTCCCTGCTCGATGGGAGGCCTGCTTCTTCCTCTCCCTCTCCCCCTGCTTGTGTTCCCTCCCTCGCTGTGTCTCTGTCAAATAAATAAATAAAATCTTTAAAAAAAAAAAAAAAGAAAAAGAAAAAATGTACATATTCTTAGGGAGTGTGTGTTTTAGGGGATGTGTTTAGCAATGAAGTTTCATGATGTCTACCTGAACCTATTTTCAACTAGCTCCCCAAAAAGTGTTGGAGGGGTGCAAAAAAAATTTTTTTTAATGGCAGATCTGGGAGATGGATATTATGTGTTTATTGCACAATTCTTTTAACTTTTTTTAAGTTTAAAATTTTTCAAAATAAAATTAGGACTAAAATACTGCAATGTTGGTAGAACAAATGATTTCAAAGTGGCACTGAAGTGCCAAATGAGAAAAAACCTAATATGTGTATTATTTTAGCATTTCAAAGGCTGACTTTTGAGAAAGTAAAAACATAACACCATCCAACATGTATCTAATAAGAACCTGCCTCAAAGGCAAAAAAGTTTTCCAATGTAATATGCCCAGATTTTCAATTCTCACCTTCTAGAAGATTTGGGGTTATAATCACCACAATATCTTCCTCTGATAATATAATTTTAACCTGAAAATCTAGCTTGCCTGAATCACCAGGTGAAGAAGTTCCTCCATGCCAAGAACACTCATTTTAATAAACAAAGAAAAAATATACAGTCATATTCATAGGCAAATTTATACACATAACTTAAGTACCTTTTTCAGTTAACAGAATTTAGATCCCATGGAACTCTGCTACTTATTTTAATTGTTATTATAAAGCCATGTTCATAGTTTGATATCATTTATACATCCATAATTTTGTACTATTTTATTTTACCCCCATACTAGGATAGCCCAGACCCTAGTAACTAAAAATATGGACTGATTCTTTGGCTTGTTTTCCCTTAACTCATGTCTAAGAAAATGGCTTATCTATTTAAGATAACAATGTATATGAGGAGGAATCCTTCCGCTGACCCTGGCAGTAACTAGGCAGATAAGTAAAAAATACACTCAGAGTTACTGATACATAAAATATTTGCCATATAAAAATGGATGAAACTAATTGATATATTTTCAAAAGTTTAGTTTCTGTTCCAATGTGATAAGCAACTAACTTACTATTCAATTAGTATGTTATGTTCTTATTTTTCCACCAACAGGTCAGTTTATGGTGCCTTAATTTAGATTTGTTTATTAAGTCGGTATTTAAGATAATAAGAATCTATTTTACCACTTACCTTAGGCTAATTTAAGTTCAGTGAAATAAATGCATATTTACCATTCGATGAAATTCTTATAGTTGAATTAGACATCTCCCAATACACACACACAAAAGAGCTATTTTGACACCTGAGACTATATAACACTGTATGTTAACTATATGGGAATTAAAATTAAAACTTTAAAAAAAGAACTATTTCAAACTACAGTTCTGATTTTATCATGACATTTCTTAAAACCAACTTAATAACCCCCAAACCCAAACTGCTATCTCTCACACAGAGACATTAACAGACACACAAGCGTGGACACCGATGACACCACTCCCAAATAAAAAAACTATTTAACTTAATTAGCCTTTCAAAAGACAAGCCCTGTGATTAAATCATTACAATCAATTTTCAGATGAACTTTCCCTAAACATCTACCACACCTGGTCTCCCCATCCCACACACCTTACCACTACCAAAAAGAAAAGAAGAAAAGAAAGAAAGAGAGAATAATGGGGGCAGAGGGAATAATTTGCTTACCAAAATACATAAATGTCCCCCAAACCCTTCATATCAGTATATCACTTAGCCAATAAAAAAAGGTTTTTAACTATTCAAAAATTTTATTTGAAAAAACAATTTTTCTCTTGGCATTGTTGGGTAGCCATTGACCAACAGGTCATTATCCTGCATACAAAGCTACACTGGATTTCCCAGCTCCCTTCCAAGTTAGGTGTGATATATAACCAAGTTCAAGTTGAAGGAACATGAGCAGTAGGAAAGTGCACTAAACAGGATCCTCCATGCTCTCTTCCCCTTCCGAATGGCTGGTGGGAGACAACCTGGGAACAGCATGAAATAAAGTACCCTGGATTCCTGAATTACTTACTGAAGAAAAGCTGCCTGATGAGGAATACTCACCTTAAACTGTGAGATAGTGAGAAATGAGCTTTTAATGCATTTTGTCACTGAATTTGGGGGCTTTTTGGTACTGCAGTTAGCACTGCCTTAACAGATGGTGAAAATGTTTGTCAAAGAGAGAAAAACTCATTTTATACCTGCTCTCCAATGGCATTTGGCAAATTTTTCCAATCATAGACAGTACCAAAATAATCTTAGACTAGCATATCAGAAATTCTTTAGCAGTATTAGTATTATCATTTTCTGAATGTTTTCATTTATAACTAGTTTTCACTCATCCCCAGATAGAACTTTTTTTTTTTAAAGATTTATTTATTTGAGAGAACGAGAGACAGTATATGAGATGGGGGAGGGTCAGAGGGAGAAGCAGGCTCCCCACTGAGCAGGGAGCCCGATGCGGGACTCGATCCAGGGACTCCAGGATCATGACCTGAGCCGAAGGCTGTTGCTCAACCAACTGAGCCACCCAGGCGCCCCCCCAGATAGAACTTTGGCCAAAAAATGAGACATACAGTCAAGCTGAATACTCATGGACACGATAATTCCACTTTTAGCTAAAGATAGAAACTCATAAACTCTTTAACACCCAGGTAAAATATTTCACATGCTTAGAGAAATGTTATCACTTTTCGAACAGTTTAAGAAGATTTACTCAATGCAAGATTTTCAGTTTTAAAAAGTAAACAGAGCTGTGAAACTTGTTAACAATGTGGTTATAAGTCCACCACATAACAAATATGTCAAAATAACATTTTTGCTTCAATACATAATTTAGTTCAATTATAATACTTCAATAGATAAAAATCAGTTTATATCTTGATATTATTCAAATTTGAGAAAAACAAATATAATCTGACCATGACAGGAATTAGGATATACCTCCATTCAAAACATACTAAGAGGGCACCTGGGTGGCTCAGTTGGTTGGACTGACTTTGGCTCAGGTTGTGATCTTGGGGTCCTGGAATCAAGCCCTGAGTCCAGCTCCCTGCTCAGCAGAGTCTGCTATTCCCTGTCCTCCTGCCCCTCCCCCCTGCTCATGCTCATTCTCTCTCTCTCTAATAAATAAATAAAATCTTTAAAAAAAAATACTAAGAAATATATTTTGAATCAGTTTCTACACAGGCACAAAAGAGCTACTACAAAGTATTTCTGGAAGAGAGAATTTTATACTTCCAAACACTTGAACCGGTAAATGTGCACGGCATTTAAATGAGTATCTTACTGAATTCAGGAACAAAACAAAAATATCCCTGTCTTAAACAACTGTAACATCATTCTCTGTAGTATGATGATAAGGGAAGTCAAAGAAGAATATACATGTCTGATTTATACATATTCAGCAGTCCTTATTATATAGTAATCCAATAAAATATAAATACTTTCTAGATATTAGTAATACCAGACACACGGACACTGTTGTCATCAATATATTGGCACTGATGCTGAGCATTTGAACATTAAGATTAGGGTACTCAAACAAGTACTGCTCAATGGGTATCTCAGCTACATTATATAATACATAAAGCTAATATAGTTATAGACAAACAAACATATACAGGTATACACACACATATATATTTGTTGACATTGTATATGTAGCAGATATTAGAATGGATTTCTTCCCACCACTCGAGAAGTGAAACAAATACTAGTATAATAGCACACCCCCTACAGGCTAACAGCAGCGGTTGAAAGGAAGTCAGCAGAAACTTAAGAACAGAACCACCACCTTGAAGGCCATCATTCCCTAGGGGGCTAAAGCGGCCTAAAATAAGATTGCTCTGCCCAATCACACCTCCAATAAGTTGTGTTTGGCTGGAACCAAGCGAATATTGACATTTCAGAAAATCACCTCCTCTGGTCCATCATCTAGCAGAGGTCAAGAGACTCCTGCCGTACTGCTCAACTTCATTGGGAGAACTCCAGCAAGAATCAAGGGGGGAGAGCCCAAGAACTTTCCTATTCCTGGGAAAACATTCCCCTGCCCCTCACATCACTAAACACTCATAACCATTTACCACTTTCCGCCTTAGGACCATCAGGACTATTCTCATTGTGACTTAGCTTTTATAGTCATGCAACTACAACTACTCTAACTCGTTATAGGCATTTGCTGCCCCCAGGTCACTACTTCCCTTTATTTCCTTATTTTTAGCTCCTATCTGACATCACCCCAATATAATTCTTAGTGATTCCAACAATATCGATGATTCTTCCAGTACACCTACACCACCTTTTCTCCAGTGATCTTCTCCTACATCAAGTTCTCACTTATAGTCATTCTTTTGAACCTGTCATTACTAACAACTGAAACCCATTAATAATCTCAACTTGCACATCCTACTTTCTTTCCACCAATTATCTTTTCTGAAAATTCCCTCCAACAATCCTGCAGCACCAAGACCTTTCAATCTACCAATGTTACCACTTTGTTCACTATCACTGGATATTCTCTTCCTTCTGTTTATTCAGCTTAAATCCAATAGTCAATTATTATCATAATTACTTCACTGTATTGCTTAAAACTTCCTTGTCCCCCAATCCCACCTCTCACCCAAATCCTGTTTAAAATGAACCTTCCACCTGCACCCCTGCAACTGAATGGGCCCAGAGAAAACCAGTAACTATGACTATTGTCACTCAAAAATAATCACCTGTAACCTCTAGCATTCCTTTATGCTACCTGGCAACGGCACTGTATTTGCAGAGTCACTCTCAATCCGATTTGCCCAGTTAACTACAGGTACTCCTTGCTTTGCTTGCCACAATAGAGGCAGCAGTACAAGTGACCATGCCAGCTGAAACTATGCAAAGTGATCTTAGTATCAATGGGGAAAATTACAATTGCTCCCAACCTTTAAAAATGTTAAATACAGAAAATACTAATACCCTCTTATTATACTAAAACTCTAATTATTACTTATAAATGTATAGGGGAATGAAAAATAATAAAACTATTATTTAGTACACCATACTTTAAAATATTAGAATTAGAATACCTAAAAAGAAAAATGTAGTGTTTTATCTCTTTGTAAATTATATTTTATATATCATAGAGACATTCTTTTTGACAGTTTAATATTTAAGATAAAAAAGACATTTCCAAAGCAACAAAACAGTATTTATATATGCTTCAAATTCTCTTAGCACAAAACTGTCCCAACAGAAAAAAAAAAGGAAATCAAGTGTAAAATTTTTCCTATATACTTTCAAAACTTCTAAAAGACCCTATTTACCCTGATCACATTAACGATGAAAATGGACAATGACATTTTCCCTCTAAAATTACTGACAATATAAACCCCATTTCTAGAAAAAGCCTTTGTTCAACTAATGAATAAGCCCTCATTGTGATGCTAAATCATAGGATGCACTGTAGTTCCCCCGAAAAGGCCAAACAGCATATTCTTTCACAAAGAATGAATCATTGGTGTAGAATATTCAGCCTATTTAAAACAGAGATTGGCTTTAAATCTATTGCCTTTCTTCCAGTTCTTTTGCATGCCAACCTCTTGCTTTTGTTTTGCTGCAGGAGGGGGCAAATATAAATAATACATATATTGTGATACCTCATCAAGCAGGAAATAGGTCTAGTTAACTCTCAATCATCCAGTCCAGGAAGAAGGAAATAGTTACCATTCAGATTCTCTGTCCAACAGAACTGGTGCATAAAACCCCCACTTCTCGCTACATACTAACTAGTGTAGACCTCACATCCCCTTGCATCCTCACTATTCCCAGTAAGGCTTCCCCCACCTCTCTGTGACTGGCAGGTTAGAAATCTGACTACAAGGCCTTGGCTATGAGATGTCAAAATTTGGTGTAATCTCTCCAATAACATGCTATGAATCACCAAATCCAATGAAATAATCTAACTTTTATTATCTTAATTGAATTTAAATAGACTGACTACACAGACAATGAACAAAAAGTTAATATCTGGAGGGTAGGTGGGTAGGGCCCTTGCCCACAAAAATGCTGTTTATTCCCAAAGTTGTCAAAAATCAACAAGGATTCACTGAAGAGTAAAAGGAAGAAGTGGGCTATTTTTTTTCTTTTTTTTTTTTAAGGACAGAGGATGAGTTTGGAGGAATAAAAGAATGGCTAGGGTAAACCCCAAATGTCCTTCCCTCTTTGAACTCCAGGAGATAGGAGTCCCTTTCTCCTGAACACCCTGTCCCCATTCCCCACACCCAGTCTCTGTTTGGGGAGGGTGGGGAGAGCATGGGAAGAGAAGCATAGTATGATTGTCCCTGGGAAGGAGAGGAAGCTGAAGGTGGTCCCCCTTTCCACCTGTACTCACAACATTGATCTCCCAGGAAAGAGAGATGGGAAGCTGGGTCAGGCATGTCCTTTCCCACACCTGGTTTTTAAGAAGAAAGGGTTAGTGTTGGGGGGCCAACTAGATCATGGGCATCAGGTCAACAGAAGCAATGGTGCTCTATTATTCTGATCAATTATAAACAGAATCACTAGACTCTAAGACGCATTAGGATAAGAACATCTGTGTCCACAGTATCTGAAAGTGTCTTACACAAATTATGCACTCAAATGATATTAATAAATTAATGTCAACTACACTCAAATTTTTAAAATAATCAATCATTAAACCTGTAAAACTTACAGCTGAAACTTGTAATGAAAACTTATACTGATTTAATATGACCATTACTTCCATTTATTCAATCTGGGACCATACCCCTACACACAGAAAATGGGTGAGTCCAGGGCAAAGAAGATGCCAGTTTCCTTTCCTTTCTGAAGTTCCTGAGCTATGGCAGCTAAAAACAAATATTACGGCAGCCAGAGTTACAACTACCTTTCTTCTGTCTTCAGAGATTCTTATACCCTATGTTCAAGGTTCAAGTCAAATGCCACCTCCCCTAAGAAGTCTTCCTAAGTATCACTAAGGCTCCTTCAGTTTGTACTACCCTCAGTGCTTTGATGACATTTCAGTTAAGCATTAATCACATTCTGACTAGATTACTGACTGAAGATTCTCCTGATGGATTTCTTTTTTAAGTCTTAATCCTTCCTGTACATGCACAAATCAACAAACACTTGTTGAATTTAATTTTTCAGTCAGCAGCTGGTTTCCATTCCTCTTCAAAGGTCATCCATTAACCAAAGACCTATAAACTGCTGACTACAATATCCTCCTATTAGCCTTCATTCCACCTGCAATAAGCTGGAACTGTCTGCAACTTAAAAACGGTTTCTATGTGAAAGTGTATTCTAAATCACTAACTACTTTGCAGATTCACTATAACACAGACCTTGTTCAAAATTAGGGCATGTACGCACATAAATTTCCTAATTGTATACCAATGTTATTCTTAATTGCATTAATTTATTTACAAAACAAGTAATGAGAGGAAAAAAACTATTAGTTACCAAACATCAGCAACACAAGAATAAACAGACACAGAGTACAGACCCTCAAAGAGCTTACAGTCTAGCTGGGGTGTTAGACATATAAACAAGTATCCATTTAAATACTAATTCCCTAAGTGTCAAGTGTTGCTTCAATGATCCGCAGTTAATAAACAGTTAAATATTGGTTGAATTTAATGTACTCAACCAGTCAACAACTGTTTTCCTTCCATGCCTCTTCACAGAGGTCAATCATATGGACCACTGACCTGTAAACTGCTGGATTCAAAACACAATGAGGACTCACCAATATACAAACGGAAGTAAAGAGAGGTACAGCCAGAAGTGAGGGGCCAGAAAGGCTTCTAGATTCTGAACTGTGTTTTGAAGGATGAGCATTGGTTTGGGGGAGACAAAATCTATACACAACTCGCATTAAGATGAATGTTCCTTCTGCTCTCTTGCTTCCATAAGGCTCATCTTAAATTTCCAAAATGTCCCCTCTCTAGAGCTCAGGTATTAGACCAAGACAGTAAAAGTCCTTAGTATTTGTTACATCCTCTTGTCTTTTTTCAAAATATATCATATGTAAAATGATCTTTAACCAATCAATAATTGATGAGTTTATCAAAAGTTTTAGAGCTGTTTTATTTTTAATAACCCAAAACAGAAACAACCCAAATGTCCAGGGCAAAGAAGATGCCAGTTTGCCAATAGGCAAATGCATAAAGATGCTACCCACACAATGAAATACTACATCAATAAAAAGGAATGCACTATTAATATACATGAATATGGATGAATCTCAAAAATATTGTGCTAAAGAAGCCAGATTTTTTTTTAAAGATTTTATTTATTCATTTGCGAGAGAGACAGAGAGAGAACAAACAGGGGGAGAGGGAGAAGCAGACTCCCTGCTGAGCAGGGAGCCTGATGCGGGACTTGACCCCAGGACCCTGGGATCATGACCTGAGCTGAAGGCAGAAGCCAGATTTTTTTAAGACTACATAATACATAAGGGCATTTACATAAAATTCTACAAAATGCAAACTAGCCTGCAGTTTAGTACCTGAGGAAAGAAGGGTTGAGAAGAAGAAAAGGATTACACTGAGTAGGAGGAAGCCTTTTGGGGGCAATGGATACATACACTATATTGATTATGGTAACAGTTCCACAGATGTGTCAAAAAATTACCAAATAGTGTACTTTACATGAGCAGTTTTGAAGATAATGTATACCACAGCCATGTTTAATAGTAAAAAAGGGGAAACAATCTAAATGTCCATTTAGTTGATGGGTTGGTAAATAATATATTCACCAATGAAACAAGAGAATATTATGCAACTATTTAAAAGAAAAATGTTAATGGTGGTAGACACACTCCTACTTCATCAACGGCCAAAACTATTTTATATAGTCATTTGATAATCAGCAAAATAAAAAATATTTCAAGCTCTAGAGGAAAAGTAGTTAGATATCCAATTTTTGAAGAGATAAGGGATATTAAAAATCTGGTCTAACACCCTCATATTATACATAGAAAATAAGACCTACTTACTTGCATTAAAAAAGTTCAGACTTTTTTCCCATAAGGTCACAAAGCTATTCTAGTGCATCATCCTGATTTCCCTTCTAACTCCTTTCTCATACATACGGCATGCCTCAGTTCTCTGACACGTTACCTCTTGTGCTTTCTTCCCTACCATGTCTGCCACTAACTTATGTTCTTGAGCAAATGAATTAAACCCTAAAACCCTTTTAACTAGTTGTTCTACAAGGTCACCTTTAAATCCATGATTATAAGACTCCCTAAGCTGCTGAAACCAGTTATATCCACATCAATGAATTCCTAGTGTAATGTCTGAATATAAATATATAAGATAGCAAGACTGCTTATGTAGATTATCTATGTGATCTCCAAATCAACCATGAACAAAGGACTAAGTGGTATTCTTAACTTGTTATAACTGTTCACGCTTCTATGCCTAGGAGAAAGTACTTTTTACTACCTAAGTACAGAATTGAACAAATATGAATTTTAAGCTGATAAATACATGTGGTTATCACCATCACATATGAGTATCAAAACACCTAGAGAAGTTATTGAACATTTTCACTGCAAACTGTCTCTGTGTTCTGGTACTGCCTCAGAAGCCATAGTCCCTAAGATTCTCTAGAACAGCAATATCATGTTCCATGGTGGCGTCATACACTTATGCCTACAGTTGCAAAAACAATTATTTAAAGAAGGGTAGCCAAATTCTCATCAGAACGCCTACCCTAAGTTGGTATACTTCACCTGTCATTTGCTTCTGCTGAGAATAAACATACAGGGATACTAAATTCACTCAAGCATATACACAGTGATCTAAACAATCACATACTAATTTAGTTGTGAAAGTAAATTATTGGCACTTGAGCAAATTATATGAAAATAATAATAGACATTAAAGGAATGTCCTTTCCCTCTTAATTAGTTGTAAAGTAGAACATCCACTGCTAAATACAATGAGGAGAGAATTTGGCTTAAAACAACAATAGATGCAAATGTGCCATTTTAGAAAGGCTTACAGATTTCAGAAGAGCCCCAGAAATCCCTGGAGCAATGTTAGAATTTACAGCTTTCTACCATAAGTGAAGCAGAGGAGCACATGCTTAAGAACACAAGATCCATTATCAAGTGACATTAAGTTTTCTAAGCCTTAATTTTCCTCATCTATAAAGCTGGGGACAAGGGGATACAATATGTGTGCCTATTACACTTTATAGTGTTATTATAAAGATTAAATGAAGTAATGTAAGCAAAAAATTTTATACAGTGACAGGACACATTAAACAGTAATAACTTTTCTTACTACTACCATAGTAGTACTTACTAGTACCATAACCTTAGGTATTCTACACAGAAAGGTTAAAGAGCCAATTAAAAGTAAGTTATCTAAGACACATGAAAAGTGCCCAACATTGCTCGGCATCAGGGAAATCCAAATCAAAACCTCAATGAGATACCACCTCACACCAGTCAGAATGGCTAAAATTAACAAGTCAGGAAACGACAGATGTTGGCAAGGATGCAGAGAAAGGGGAACCCTCCTACACTGTTGGTGGGAATGCAAGCTGGGGCAGCCACTCTGGAAACCATATGGAGGCTCCTCAAAAAGTTGAAAATAGAGCTACCCTATGATCCAGCAACTGCACTACTGGGTATTTACTCCAAAGACACAAATGTAGTGATCCGAAGGGGTACATGCACCCCAATGTTTATAGCAGCAATGTCCACAATAGCCAAACTATGGAAAGAGCCAAGATGTCCATCAACAGATGAATGGATAAAGAAGATGTGGTGTATATATATACAATGGAATATTATGCAGCCATCAAAAAAACGAAATCTTGCCATTTGCAACGACATGGATAGAACTGGAGGGTATTATGCTGAGTGAAATAAGTCAATCAGAGAAAGACATGTATCATATGACCTCACTGATATGAGGAATTCTTAATCTCAGGAAACAAACTGAGGGTTGCTGGAGTGGTGGAGGGTGGGAGGGATGGGGTGGCTGGGTGATAGACATTGGGGAGGGTATGTGCTATGGTGAGCGCTGTGAATTGTGTAAGACTGATGAACCACTTACCTGTATCTCTGAAACAAATAATACATTATATGCTAAAAAAAAAAAAAAAAAAAGAGGATAGTAGGAAGGGAAAAATGAAGGGGGAGAAATCGGAGGGGGAGATAAACCATGAGAGACTATGGACCCTGAGAAACAAATTGAGGAATTCTAGAGGGGAGGAGGGTGGGGGGATGGGTTAGCCTGGTGATGGGTATTAAAGAGGGCACGTATTGAATGGAGCACTGGGTATTATACGCAAACAATGAATCATGGAACACTACACATCAAAAACTAATGATGTAATGTATGGTGATTAAGATAACATAATAAAATTTAAAAAAAAAGGTAAGTTATCTGTCCATACTCTAGAAGAGGGAGGGGTAAGCAAACTACAGCCTGCTGAACAACTCAGTTGTTTGGTTTGCCCTTCAAGCGAAGGAAAGTTTTTACATTTTCAAATGGATGGCAAAAAATTACAAACAAAATCACTCTAAACATTACTATTTTTAAGCTATTATTAAGTAAATAATAATAACAAGAAAAGGCCTCCTTAGCATGAACATTTTTTTAATGAACATACATTTTAATTGGACAAGTAAAAAATAAGAGCTGAAATCAATGGTAAAGTTAAATGCCAAAAGGAATAGAAAACTTAGTCACATCCAATGTCACTGAACCTCCAAGCTAACTCATCATCTTTGAGGGAAAAGAAAGGCTGACATAAAGGAAGATATCTGGAAGTTACTGTAAGGTGGGAAGTGGAAAAATGCAATTATAGGACAGGAAGAAATAAAAGTGCAAAAAAGGAGAATATGTTTAACTTATTTACAAGGAGATAGGAGAAGGAAGGAAACGAGAGAGAAGATGTAATAACAGAAATCATAAAAGGCAGAACAAACACAGTATAGGGTGCTTATGGGAAGTATAAATAAGCAAAGGATAAAGTTTGATTATAATACAAGTAAAAACAGGAGTTCAAAATCTGTCCATTACTCTCCTCCTCTCCCTCCTTTCCCATAAGGTCTTGTTTGATTTTGAGAAAACATTATAAGGAAAATGTTTCAAGATTTTATTAAGTGTCTATAGAGTCTGCTCCAGAGATTAAATAATATTTGCAATGTTAAAGGAGCAAAAGAAACAGAAGCCACATTTGGAGAACTTACACACCCTGACAGGAAAGGTAAACCTGCAAGAAGATTAAATCACTAAAAAAATTACAAAGTAACATACAAATCAAGTAGATAGTAATTCTGTTGACAGAAAGAAAGGAAGGCAATGGAATTCATATTCCTGCTTGTGAAGAAGGACTGTAGCATGAGCCTGAGAAAAATCTGAAACACCAGGAGGGGAAACTGGAAAAGGAATCAAACAGGGATGAATAAAAATAAAGGCAAGGAGCATTAAAAATATGTATATATAGAGATAGGTAAGTAGCATTAACAAATTTATGAGTTAGCAAGTAGCTAAAATCATAAATGCATCCTATCGAGAATAATTATACTATTTTCTATAGCAATCCAGCATCAGAGATAACAAGCAGTTGGACAGACTGAAGAAGTATGGAAACTGTCAGAGCTGATGGAGCAAAAAGCCAAAATGGTTAGGCTTTCCAGTACATTATTAGGAGTGAGAATGAAATTACTGACAATAAATTTCTGGCTGTAGAACAGAAAATGAAGCCAGAAGGAAGGAGCCAAGTTAGGAAAATAGGCAAAAAATGAAAGACTAGTCTAGTTATAGTCAAAAATAAAATATGAGTATTCAAGAGGCATTATAAAATTAGAGGAATGTATTTCTGTGGTATTTCAGTAAAGCATTCTCGTGACTGGATGACTGTGAATATATGGACAATGGTAAAATTAAACGGTGAAGTCTAAGTACACTTTCTACTCTTAAAACACAGAAAAAGAACTCCCCCAGCAAATTACCATCATATAAAAACCAGGATAGAGGACAAAATCCATCATGATAAACCTGGAGTCTTACCAAGCTGAAGTAAAATCATTATTTCAAGATTCCAAAAAGAAATACTCAAAGGATTTAGAATTACAAAAATATCTAAAATATTTCTTAAATACTACATAATAGTACACAAATATCCATCCTGAAATTTACATTAGAAGGAAAACCACACACACACCAAGGCATTATAGCATTAAATGACTGGCTGATATCAGAATATAGAATTTCCAATTCAATCAAAGTTGGTTGACTCATAGTTCAAATAGAACTGGTTGTATCATATCAACAAAGTAGGACTGGCATGGATTGACAAGGAAATTACCTCTTTATATAGGTCTACTATTTGTTAAATTGAGACTTTGGCTGTGAAACTATTTTCTAGCCTGATTAATAGCTAGGAAAGAAAACAGCTCAGGCTTCGTATGTCTCCACATACTTTTAACTATTTATATGCCTTTTTGCAAAAGGCTACTTGATAAAATTTAAGTACTTACTAATATCATCTTCATGATAAATGACAGAATGAAAGGGCAGAGTTCGGTCTTTAATATATCTCTCTGCTGGCTCAACATAAAACGTGCCACCACGAGTCTGGATGAATCCTTCAAATCTTCCATCAATAACAGACCCATGGCTAAAACTTCCTTCTTCACCTATTAATGAAAGCAACAAACACTTGAAAAATTAATTTGCATGTTAATGTTAAATTCATTCTCCTTTAAAAAGGCATTCCAATATATTTTAAAAACCTGAATACAAATTTATTGGGGAAATAAATTTTCACATAAAATATATCAAGAGGAATTCGAGATGTGAACAGCAACTAGTACTTAGTTAAAATCTATACAATTACTAGATAACAACAGTGAAAAACAGAACATCTGTCTCATTGACAATCATATTCCCAGCATCTAAGCACAGTACCTGGCAAGAATTCAACAGTCATTCAATAAATTATTGTTAAATTAACTTAAGCTCAGAAAGAGGCGAGCAGATCCACTGATAAAATATGCACTTCCAAAATAAAGATATTAAAGTATCTTTTGAGGACTGCCTGGGTGGCTCAGTCAGTTAGCATCTGACTCTTGATCTCAGCTCAGGTCTTGATCTCAGGATCACTAGTTCAAGCCCCGCATTTAAGAAACAAAAAGACAGAAAAGAAAGAAAAGAAAGTATCTTCTGAGGTTTTGCTCTAATTACCATAAGTAAAAAAGTTCTTTTCCCACCTGATATAATCTGCATGAAACTTTTGGCTTCCTTTTTTTATAAATACATTTTTTAAATAAGAAAGTACCAATTATTTCAGAAGTAGTTTGAACAAAAGCATACCAACAATCCTTCTTAAGATATTGGATTTGTAATACTGTCCCAACAATTATACTTCCCTAGTGAAAGAAAATACAGGAAAAAAAGGGTATTTTGAGATATTCACGAAGAAAAGCTGAGCGTCAACCTTCAAATGACATAAAAAAGTGGAAAGTAGGAGGATGGTATGTTAAAAGTTAAATTTACCTGTTAAAATTTTCTCATTAAAATAAGTATCAGGCTTTCCACAATTTCTAAATTATAGATTAACATTAATTAATTGACTGAATTAACTAAGGACTGATGCTAAGAACCCAAGACACTGGTATTTTAAATGACATGATTTCTATCTGCAAACTCATTTAGTCTTGTACTTTTCTTGACCATCACCTAGCAAAGAAGGGCAGACACTACAAAGTTATTTGCCCAAAAAGAGAAATGATGAAAGGAATAATGGTTCAATATTAAAGGTCTAGACTGACGGAAAAACACTTTCCTTTGTTTACAGAACTACAAGAGTACAGAAAACTTCTTATTTATTAACGAAGTTTCATCTACAAGTTAAGAAATTCTAAGTATAGGAATGCCTCATTTATCTGGCATAATAAAAAATTAGAAACATTTTTAAACAATTTTCCATAATGTTATGATTTTGAGTGGAAATCTCTCTAATATGTAGAAATGAAATTTAACTTTCAGTTAACTTTGTCTTAATAACAGAATCATCTTCAGTATTTATTAACATACAGTTATAACAATATTTTGACCCTCTCTAGTACCTCCAGAAGATTTTGACTGTTCTTTCCACACTACTAAACTGTCAAATGTAACTTTCTCTTGGGTTAAGTGTGCTCCCCATCCCCCCAGTACCTTCTTAATCAGTTGTAGTAAGGGAAATTTGTTAGAATTGTGAACACAACAAATAGATTCTAAGGCAGGAAGGCCCTGCAAGGATTTTTTATGAATGACTTTGTCACATTATTTTTGGCTGTTAAGATGATCTTTATAGTTACCCTTTAAGTTTCTTCTCTCTTCTTATAAAACACAGCTAATGTTTTGCTTGAAAGATCAGAAAATTAATTAAAAACTTTTTAAAAAATCTAACAGTTTGTAGGTACTGAGAGAATCAAAACTACGTATCTTTCAAAAGCCAGGCACTGCATAATCCAATATTAAATATACATATATATACACATATAGAGATCGGTCCAAGGGTTACTTTATTCTTCAAAGACTGTTATCCTTCATGATATATTTAAATCTCCTCAGGATTTATCCCACCTCTCTGAAATATATGCATATAGCTCAAAATACATGTGTTTCTTTGTGTAGAAAAAAACTAAAGAAAGGAACTCTTCTAAGATTCAACTTACCATAAATATGTCCAGTGTAAATATGAGAGGTATCATAATCAAGTACTTCATTTGATGTTTCTAGTTTAAATTCATCACTGAAAAGGGATGTATCCCTCTTCATTCGTAGGTTGAAATGTCTGCAAAACAGGGTGGAAAAGGGAAAAAATGAAATTAAAAGGATCCCAATTTTAAACTTTTTTTTTTATTAAAAAGTCTGCAAAATATAAACTGTTTCACACCATTTGTCTACTTGGAAATACACTTTACAAGATTTTTCTTATAAAAATTTTGCTCCAAAATTCAACCTAGTAGCTGTGATACAAATCTAAATTATATGTAATTAAACAGTAACTGTCTAAGATATATTAAAAATTAAATGCTTATAGGCTGATTCCTATATGGGGTAAAACAAGTTAATTCCAACAGCAACTAAGTTGCTTGGACATAAAAACAAGCTTCTTGACCCAATTACTATTATTCACCACTACCTGTCTTCCCTCTTTAGTAATTCTGCAGCTTTGCCATTTTCCCCTACTTTACACAACTTAAACAATACATTTAAAAAGTGGCATCTATATTAATGACTCTCCTTCAGAAAAGCAAGTATGCATGCTCTTTTACGTATACATACACACACATCCCCTTTCAACTCCTGTATGTTTTCCCTAGGGCTTCTAATTCTAATTATCATTAGACCATCCTCAATTTGAGAAGCCAAAGACCAGGCACCTGGATGGGTCAGTCATTAAGCGTCTGCCTTCGGCTCAGGTCATGATCCCAGGGTCCTAGGATTGAGCCCCACATCAGGCTCCCTGCTCGACAGGAAGCCTGCTTCTCCCACTCCCACTCCCCTACATGTGTTCGCTCTCTCATTGTCTCTCTCTCTCTGTCCAAATAAATAAAAATATTAAAAAATAAAAAAAGGAGAGAGAGAACCCAAAAGACCATGATATTAGCTGAAATCATACTCATTCTCAATGGTCCTCTATAAGGGAAAGAGAAAAACCAAAATATTGAGATGAAATTAAATAAAGAATCTAACTATTCTAAATAAGAATCAAACCATGAATCAAATCTTACACCTAAAATCTAATAGCCCAGGATTCCGATCTGTTAAATAAAGACTATACATTCTGTCTTGTAAGAATGACAGCTTATAACGCATGTAAAGTCATTAACACAGCACCTGGCACAGAGGAGCTGCAAAATAAATGGCAACTAATTAGCTATCATTACTAAACTCTTAAAAGTAGATCAAGTCTCTTTTATAATTGTCATAAAAGTCTGCACACAGCACAATTTCTCCTCAATGAATCTGAACCTAAGTGTTCAATTAGCAAGCCCCAAATGTTAGTAGGATGTACAGTAACTGAACTGTCACACATTGCTGGTAGAGTATAAAATGGTGCACTTTGGAAAACTGACAGTTTTTTTAAAGTTAAACATATAAAAACCCTATGACCCATAATTCTACCCCAAGAGAAATGAAAACATAAAACATAAGTCCACCAAAACAAATTGGACACAAATGTCCATTGCAATTTCATTCAAAATACACAAAAACTGGAAATCAGTTTTTCAGTCAATATCAACAAGTAGAGAGAAAAAGACTGTGGCTTATTCATACAATGGCAAACTACTCAGCAATAAAAAATGTCAAACTACTAAAAATATGTACTTCTGTGAAGACACAAAAGAATATATATAGTATAATTCCATAGATATGTAATTCTAGAATAGGCAATAACCTATCTACAGTGACAGAAAGCAGATCGGTGGTTGCCTGGGATGAAGAGAGACAAAGAGCAAAGGGGGATGAAGGAACTTTTTTGCTATGAGGGACATGTTCTATATCTTGATTTGAATGGCAGTTACACAAATATATACATTTGTCAAAACCTAACTCATACTACACACTTGATATGAGTACAGTTGACCTTTCAACAACACAGATCTGAAGTGCGTGGGTCCACTTACCCATGGATTTTTTTCCCCATAAATACAGTGCAGTACTGTTTTCTTAATAACATTTTTTCTCTTGCTTATTTAAGAATACAGTATATAATACATAAGACATACAAAGTATGTGTTCATCAACTGTTTATATAATCAATAAGGCCTCCAGTCCACAGCAGTAGTTGAGTTTTGGAGGAGTCAAAAGTTGTACATGGATTTTTGACTGCATCAAGGGGTTGGTGCCCCTAACTTGGGGCATTGTTCAAGAGCCAACTGTATATTATTTTATGTAAATTATACTTTGTGCTCACTTCAGCAGCACATATACTAAAAAAAATATAAATTATACTTCAATAAAGTTTATCTTAAAGGAAAAAAACTCATTTTTCAAGTAAATAAGGGTCAACAGGGTACACTCATTAGCTTCAGAAAGTTCTGTCCCTTTTTCAAATTTTTCTATTTTCTATTTTCCTTTTAACTTCATGTCAATCTTGGTACTCTTTTATTTTGAGGCTGCATTCATTTTCTACTTGCCTAAAACTCTCACCAAAAAACTCCTAAAGTGTCCCAGGTGCTGTGACAAGGACTCTAGACTAGGAAAAGGATCCTTAGAGCCTTATGTTTTCCATCTCCTGGCACAAGTAATCAAAAAGTCAAACATACCTTCTAAATGGGAATTCTGCAAAGTTAAAAATAGACTACCCTAAACAAACAGGAATCCTGCCTGAATTCTTACTGCACATCCCGTCTTTTCATAAAATTTCTTTTGCTAACTAACAGATAGGAAATTCTTGATCATATATGCAGGTATAAATAAACACATTATTTTTTAAAGGATCACAATATTTTGAAAAATCATTAACTTATCATTATATATACTTTTAACTCACTGTACAAATACTATCTGAAAAAGAGCATCTTTACTAAACAGACTAAAACACTAAATGTCCAAGGGCTTAGTATATTTATCATCCAAGATTTATTATTCAGCAAAACTGTTATACCCTATAACCATTATAAGCAAGAGTATATTCTATATGCAAAAAAGGGGAGTATAAGCTTCAGAAAGACATTTAAACTCAGTATAAGAACAATCTATCCTACACTCCCTACCCCCGCAAAAACAGTTTTACATCACTTAAAATGTTTAAGCACCTAGGAACCCTAAAAGGAAGTTATAACAGAAAGAATTTAAAAACACTTGAAGTAGGTCCCTTCCAACACTGATACTGACAGCATAAGAAAATCACCTCACATGTACAAAACAGTCTCTGCACTGATTTAAATTGGACTAAACTACATATAAAATCAGTTCTCAATTATCCATGCACAATCAAGTAGCAGTATAGATAGTAAAACAAAAAATCAAACTTAGATATCCCCCAAATGCACTGCTTTTATTAACATTAATTTGCATCTAAAACATGTATCAACAGAAGAGGGAATGGAACAATAGTGAGCCTGAAAGGCAGGTAAATGGTAGAAAGAAGCCAGATTGAATTCAAGTCTGTCACAATCTATGAATCACGTTACTTTGCCATAATAAAAATAAATAAGTAAATTTTAAAAATCATTGTATTCAAAAGAGCTGGAGTATAAAATAAAATTTTGTGACCAGAAATATCCTTCTTAGTGATAAAAGCTCCAAGAGAACCAAATGAGATAGTGACACTGTGATGATAATGAGATTGTAACATTCTTCCCAAATGTATACAGGTAAATGATTTTCACAGCATTTTTACCTATGTTACTATATCTTATCCTCAGAGTAAAGCTGCAAAGGAGGTATGATAAATATTTTTATCAAAGGGTATGACTCAAGGTTACAAGACTAGAATTAGGACTAGAACTCCAGTATTTGGTTGCTGCATCTTGCTCTACCATTAACACAAATGCATCTCAAGCATGTGATTTAAAAAGTCAAGTTAATACATGCTAAGTGCTGTAGTAGTCTTAATGTATTATCAGTCTCCGCAAACAAGTCATCTTTTAAAATCTGAATGCAAATAAAATAGATAAAAATATAACCTTATTTAATTTTCACTAAAAATTTTATAATACCACCATAAGAAATTTTCTTTATTAATGGTTAAGCCACTTTCAAGAATAAGGCTAACCTCTGTCTCCTTTGAGTATGTTTCTTTCAGTAAGTTTAATTTTATTTTTATTATTATTGTTATTACTACATACCACACTGTCACCAAAGATAAACTTTAGATTTTCTTTGGCAAGGAAGATACTCTGTATAAAGAACATTACGTGCACTCGGAATGTATTTCTACTCTTAGATTTAACCACTATACTGATTCTACTGATCAACAGTATTTTGTCTCTCATCTTGATTATAGTATTTCTACTGCAATTCTTTCTTGTTTTCCTCAGTGGCACTATAGTAAAGATGTAAAGAATGGAGTGAAATTATAGGAGGGCAAAATCAGTTAACAAATGACAGTAATTTGAAAAAACATACCAAACAGATTCCAATTCTCTAGCTTCACTGCTTTGAAGATCTAGTTGTACCATACGGTAATAACAGCTGGTTTTCCTTTCTAGGCTTTAGAAAAGCACTCTACATCTAAACCAAACAAACAGTAGAGGTACCAGAACCACCTTTGGTGCAGAACAACAAAATAAATTTTGTTTAAGATATTTTGTTTAGGATATAACTATAAAAATTTCTGAAATGTCACGTACCCTCTACATCTTCATATAAAGAAGTAACTTTCCTGTATATTACAACAGTTAGAACAGTAAGAATACAGAGTAAGAAGAAGTTGCCTTTGTCCATACAGTTGCTATTTTGGCTAATGAGAGTATGGCTGTGATTCTCAGAAGAAAACAACAGATAAAGGGTTCATCCCTTGAGCTGAAGTCATATTAGCACAAAAGCCTCAACTAATGAAGTACCTTGGTAACACAGCGAAGAACCCTGAGAGCAAAAGCCTTGCTTAAAAGTACATCAGTGTAATCCAGCAGTCCCAAAGACCAAGACTGTCATCATAAACAGAGGTCTATCATGTCTAAATGGAACAGGTCTATGGCAGACCTGGCTCAATGACTCCTAGAAATAAAACTGTACTACTTAACAGGACATTCCTGATGTCTCTAGATGTTATCTCTTAACATTCACTTTATTCTTTCATTTTTTAAAAGATTTATTTATTTATTTGACAGAGAGAGACACAGCGAGAGAGGGAACACAAGCAGGGAGAGTGGGAGAAGGAGAAGCAGGCTTCCCGTGGAGCAGGGAGCTCGATGTGGGGCTCGATCCTAGGACCCTGGGATCGTGACCTGGGCCAAAGGCAGAAGCTTAACAACTGAGCCACCCAGGTGCCCCAACATTCACTTTATTCTTAATAAAGATCCTTGAGTCTCCATCCAAATTATTTTTTAAGACAAGTTGCCAACATTTAATACCATACTACTATGAGTTATATATCTAGTTTACTTCCACTAGCACACTTTCTGAAACAGAAAAATCCTTTTTTCAAATGATCTTTTAAAAACCAATATATATATTTTTAAAGGATAAAACGAATGGGTTGGTAGAAGGGGAAAGGGCAAGTTCACCTACGGGCACCCCAATGGGCAGTACCTGAGGCAACCACCCCAGAAATTCTAGGGCTATACAGTTTGAAAGACCTAGCTCCAGGCTTAACTATTGTCCCTAAGGTAAATTACTTTAAACAAGCAAAAACACATATATGAGAATCCTCAATGAAGATAAAAGTGAAACTAAAACCTGAGCTAAAATGAGTAATTTTATCCTGTGTAAGAAGACAAACAGATCATTAGTTTAAGTCTTTCCCATAAAAGGAGAGCCAAGGGGAAGAATCTGCCATAATGGCATCATTACAGAACATAAGATTACATGTATTTTACGTTACTTGAGAATAAATAGATTTATCTGTTGGAGAGGGGGAAAAAAGGTTTCTGTAAACACCTTCTGACTTTATGCAACTATGTTAACTAAACAACTGGCAAGCAAAACTACTGAATATAGACATACCTCATTGTTTTTTAAGATTTTATTTATTATCTCTACACTCAACATGAGGCCTGAACTTACAACCCCGAGATCAAGAGTCTCCATACTCCATACTCCAACTGACTAAGCCAGCCAGGAGCCTCCAGGCATACTTCATTTGATTGTGCTTCACTTTATTATGCTTTGCGAATAGTGTGTTTTTTTGTTTTTTTTTGTTTTTTTTTTTTTTACAAATTGAAAGTCTGTAGCAGCCCTGCATCCAACAAGTCTATTGGTGCTATTTTTTAACAGCTTTTGCTCACTTCCTACCTCAGTGTCACATTTTGGCAATTCTCACAATAGTTCTTTTTCATTATTATTATATTTGTTATGGTGATCTGTGATCAGTGATTACAACTTGCTAAAAGCTCAGATGATGCATTTGGCCTTTTTTTTTAAGATTTTATTTATTTGACAGAGAGAGAGAGATAGCGAGAGCAGGAACACAAGCAGGGGAAATGAGAGAGGGAGAAGCAGGCCCCCCGCCAAGCAGGGAGCCCGATGTGGGACTCAATCACAGGACTCTGGGATCATGATCCGAGCCGAAGGCAGGCACCCAACGACTGAGCCACCCAGGTGCCCTGCATTTAGCATTTTTTAACAAAGTATTTTTTAATTAAGGTATATACTTTTTTTTTTTTACATATAATTCTATTGCACATTGAACAGACTATGGTATAGTATAAACATAACTTTTTTATGCACTGGGAAACCAAAAAGTTCATTTGACTTGCTTTATTGCAATATTTGCTTTACTGCAGTGGTCTGGAACCAAACCTGCAATATTTCCAAGGTATGCCTCTATAAAACACTAAAACAAATATAAATCAAACATACAAAATCGTAAAAATCACCTAAATTTATTAATTTCACAGATCAGATAAGGCTGATTTGACCTAGATCACACAAATAAAATCAGAGCTTGAATCTGAACCAAGCTCTCAAACATTAATTCAAAAAGATATATGCACCCCATGTTTACTTAAGTATTTACAATAGCCAAGATATGGAAACAACCCAAGTGTCCACTGATTAATAGATAAAGATGATGTAGTATATCTATGCAATGGAATACTACTTGGCCATAAAAAAGAAGGAAATCTTGCCATCTGTAACAATATGGATGAAACTTGATGGTATTTTGCTAAGTGAAATAAGTCAGAGAAAGACAAATACCGTATGATTTGACTTCCATGTGGAATCTAAAAAAATAAAACAAAACAAAAACAAACTCATAGATACAGAGAACAGACTGGTAGTTACCAGAAGAGAAGGGAGTTGGGAGGTGGGTAAAAGGGATCAACTGTATGGTGATGGACAATAACTAGACTTAGGGTGGTGATTACTTCTAGTATATACAAATACCGAATCATAATGTTGTACACCTAAAACTTATATAATGTTATACACCAATTTTACCTCAAAATCAATCAATAAATAACAAATTAAAAAATAGGGGAGGAGAGCAGATGATAAGGTAAGAGAACAGAATCTAGCATAGAGAAGGGATTCCAAAACCTTTGCTGAATTAATGAAGACTTGTCTGGGCAGCTAGCAGGTTATTCTTCATGTGGCAAACACTATAAAACATCTCTATGATCATATCCCTTCAAACTACAATATTCCCTATTCCCTTTTTGGGGGAAAGTGAGGAATGAAATTTGCCCCTCTGCATTCAATCTCAATATTTCAGATATCTCTCTCTCTCTAAGATTTATTTATTTATTTGAGAGAGAGCATGCGCACACAAGTAGGAGGGGCAGAGGGAAAGGGAAAGAGAATCCCAAGCGGACTCCTCACTCAGCACAGAGCCTGATGCAGGGCTTGATCTCACACCCCAAGGTCACAACCTGAGCCAAAACCAAGAGTTGGAGGCTTAACCCAATGTCCCACCCAGGCGCCCCTCAGATCTTTTTTTAAAGAAAAAACCTATCATTATCTCTTCCCTATGCTCCTCAATTATTCCATTCCTATCCACACTTTCCTTCCCCTTTTAACTATCCAGATCCAGAGAGGCCTGGGGATCCAAACCCTCCTCCAAGCTCTACTCCCAGGCTCTACCCATCCAACTGTGGCTATTCAAGTAGCTCACGTTTCCTTCCCCATGGGTGAGTACTATACTCAGTTCTTATCCCAAGTCTCCCTCCCACTTAAGATAAAGTTTCTGATGAAGGAGAGGTACTGCTGCTCTGCTACAGCAAAACATTTGACAGCTTTTTGATTTGCCTCGCTGATTATCCCAACTTCCAGAGGAAAAAGAACACAATGATAAGAATTTCTACTCTACACTTAATACTAATAACTATGATTAACTGGATGATTAAAAGACAAGAACTTAGGAAGAAGATACCACCATCAGGGCGTCTCAGTGGTTCAGTGAGTAGAGCCTCTGACTCTTGATTTCGGCTCAGGTCATGATCTCAGGGTTGTGGGACTGGGCTCCTCGCTCAGCAGGGAGTCTGCTTGACATTGTCTATCTCCATCTCCTTCTGCCCCTCCCCGCTGAACTTGTGCATGCTCTAATAAATAAATAAATCTTAAAAAAAAATACCACCTTCATCTTATCACTTTATAGTTACTAAAAAGAAAAAACAGCATATGATAACAAAGGTTTCAATACAGCAGATTCTTAAATGTTCACAGAAAGCACAGGTAAAATTTCCTATTTGGGGACTTGAAACACATAGAAGTGAAGCTGAATGACCATGTCTCAAAAACATCATCCAATATTACATGGACAAAGTGATCTCTCAAGTCTCTCAAGATTTAGAATGTGAAAGGCTCACTTAGTTTGACAAGTGGGAATAAACTATCTGTAAAACTGAAATGTAAGATTTTGGGAGTCACGTACATGGTCCAGTTTTACTATGGACCAAAAACAAAAACAAAAAAACAATGAATACTGCTCATAACACAACTATTTATCCCATACCACCATTTCTAAGATTCTTGATATGCTACACTTTGTGTTCATACATAATTTGTTGCTTCAGCATTATTCTCCCAGAAATGACAGTTTTGGACCTTAACTAATACAAAGTGATTATAATTTAAGATTTCAGATATACATACAAATTAACAAATTAATTATTGTGTTTGTGCATCATACATTTTTTTTAAGATTTTATTTCTTTATTTGACAGAGACACAGTGAGAGAGGGAACACAAGCAGGGGGAGTGGGAGAGGGAGAAGCAGGCTTCCCGCCAAGCAGGGAGCCCGATGTGGGGCTCAATCCCAGGACCCTGTGACCATGACCTGAGCCAAAGGCAGACGCTTAACGACTGAGCCACCCAGGAACCCCTGTGCTTCAAACATTTAAGTAAAACTTAGCCATGCTATACTAAAAAGATAACTAGTGTCCTTGTAATCAATCACCACAGAATTAACAGAGATGGTTAGTCAAAGATGTTGGCCAACAGGCGCTTTTATCCAAAATGCCTAAAACCATACTGGCTATTTTCATGAATCATTAGAAATTCACACCAAAAAAAGTTACCTTGTTACCCTATTTATATGTGACTATGAAGTATCCAAATCTGGACTACCCTGTGCAATTAGATCCAGCAAGATCATCAAAACTAGAGAAACGCAAAGGGTAAATAACACAGATTAGAAATATTGCTAATGTTCAGCATAACAAAAGCAAGAGCAGCAACTCATTGCTCCCCTCCTTGAAACATTGTTTCCCTTGGCTTCTAGGATACCACACTCTCAGGTTTTCTGCTTTTCTTACCACTCATCAGGCTTTGCTTCCCCACCCCCCCACCTAACCGTAAAATGTTGGCATTTAGCAGAGTTCTCTCCTAGGCCCTCCTCATGAATTTCACAAAACATGTCCAAAACTGAACTTACGATTTCTCCTGAAATTTATAGCTGTTCCAATATTCCTTATCTAAATAAGTGGACCCAGTAGCCACTCAGTTGCTCAAACCAGAAAACAGTCCTCTTATAACTCCTTCTTTTATACCTAACTACATATCAACCAAGTCCAATAAATTCTACCTTTAAAATATCTTAAATCGGGGTGCCTGGGTGGCTCAGTTGGTTAAGCAACTGCCTTCAGCTCAGGTCATGATCCTGGAGTCCCAGGATCGAGCCCCACATCGGGCTCCCTGCTCAGCAGGGAGTCTGCTTCTCCCTCTGACCCTCCTCCCTCTCATGCTCTCTGTCTCTCATTCTCTCTCTCAAATAAATAAATAAAATCTTAATAAATAAATAAATATAATATCTTAAATCTACTCACTCTCCTTCATCACCTCTAATATCAACTTAATCCAGGCTACCATCTCCCATGAGGACTAGTGCAACAGCCTCCTCAACAGCCTCAATGCATTTAGTTTAACTCCCTTCCAAACTGTTCATTTGCAGCCAGACTGAACTTTTTAAAACTTATACAGTCACTTATCATTAAAAACCTTCCAAGGCAGGGGCACCTGGGTGGCTCAGTTAGTTAAGCGTCTGCCTTCGGTTCAGGTCACGATCCCAGGGTCCTGGGATCGTGCCCTGCATCGAGCCCCACACCAGGCTCCCTGCTCAGTGGGAAGCCTGCTTCTCCCTCTCCCATCCCCCTGCTTGTGTTCCCTCTCTCTCTGTGTCTCTGTCAAATAAATAAATAAAATCTTTAAAAAAAAAAAAAAAAACCTTCCAAGGCTAAGTAAAAAATCATTACCATGACTTACATAAACTCTCAAAGATCTGGCTCTTACTTACATCTACAGCCTCATTTGGAACCATACTCCCTTTACATTTAAAGATCCCTCATATACTGAAATCCCTTCAATTCCATAAACACGCCACTTCTCATCTTAGTATCTTTGCACATGCTGTTTCCTCTGTCTAGAACACATTTCACTCCCTTTGGCTAACCAACTCCTCTTCTGTCATCCTTCCAGGATCAGTTTAAATGCCATCTCCTAAGAGTGGCCTTCCCTAACCTCCAGACAAGATGGCATCCCCAATGCTCCCACAGCAATCTTCTGAACATTCCTTTCTTAATATTTATCACAGCTGTTATTCCTAATCCAACACCTGCTTTTCTCATGAATCCATGAACTCCTCAGCAGCAAGGACCTGTCTGTTCAGTTAGTCTATTACTAGTGACTACTAAAGTGCCTCGAATACATTAGGTGCTTAGGATATGAGAGTGGACTTAGTAAATTACAGCATATTAAAACTACAGAAACATCTCTTGTACCCCAAATAAACTTAAACAAAAAGAAATGCACAATGTATTTTTCATTCAATCCAGAGATCAAAATTCCATTCAAATGAATCTCTGGTTTAGGGTTAAAAAAAAAAATACTGCTACATTACACAACTATATGTCCCATACCAACATACCTAAGATTCTAACGCTAGACTTTTGGTTTATATTTGATTTTTTGATTCAGCATTATTCTTCCCATACAGACTGTTTTAGAACTAGTTTGAAGTGGTTAAAAGATTTCAGAGACATACACAAATTAACAGCTTGATTTGATCCCTATGTGTAAGTATTAAAAATATTTATCAACCCTCCCCCCAAAAAAGTGTCAACCCAAAGAAGCAAAGACATTTAAGAAGTTAAAAAAGTTAGAAAATTTTATGATACAACCAAGTGAGGAATCTCAGTATTCAGCTTTTCAAAAAGAAACTATTTATGTGATTACCAAAGAATTTTTAAACAGTTACCAGTTGTTTTTTTTTTTAAGATTTTATTTATTTATTCATGAGAGACAGAGGAGGAAAGAGAGAGAGGGAGAGAGAGAGAGAGAAGCAGAGGGAGAAGCAGGCTCCCAAGGAGCAGGGAGCCCGATGCGGGACTCAATCCCAGGACCCTGGGATCATGACCTGAGCCGAAGGCAGACGCTTAACCATCTGAGCCACCCAGGCGCCCAAACAGTTACCAGTTTTAAAGTAGCATACAACTATACAAGACCTCACTGATGCTTAATAAAACAATCCTAACAAGCATAAAACCAATAAACTAAACATACCCATTCAACAGTTATATAAAGAATTTTCAAGTATAATGAAATAGGATAAGCATTTAAATAACTTTTAGTTATATAAAACCCTTGCTACACTCTTAAGAAACAGCACAACTTACATGGGGCTTAATCAATTGAATAACAGAAAAAAAAAAAAAAGGATGGCTATGAATCCAAATTAAATCTAAGTTGGAGAACTTATCTCATAAAAGACCCAACTGCACATGCAATATTTTAGTATGAAATATAATTTACAATTGAGGAAAATGTATGATCGGCTTTTCTACTACTAAAATATACATAATTTCTGACACTTACTGTCTAGATCAACAACTCTAGAAACTCTGACATCTAAAGCCTGGTTTTTTGTGTTTTTGTGGGGTTTTTTGGCTTTTTTTTTTAAGATCTTATTTATTTATTTGACAGAGACAGACACAGCGAGAGAGGGAACACAAGCAGGGGGAGTGGGACAGGGAGAAGCAGACTTCCTGCGGAGCAGGGAGCTCAATGCGGGGCTCAATCCCAGGATCATGACCTGAGCTGAATTCAGGCAGACGCTTAACGACTGAGCCACCCAGGTGCCCCTCAAAAGCCTGTTTTGATGAACTTTAGAGGTGATGAGGTATCAGAAGAGTTAAAAACAGTCAGAAAAACACTTTTTTGGCAGAATTTTTTTATTTTATTTTTATTTTAAGTAGGCTCCATGTCCAATATGGGGCTTGAAGTTACAACCCTGAGATTAAGAGTTGCATGCCTGGCACCCCAGAAAGGTACTTTTATACTCTTACACTTCCATTCCCTTTTCCTCCCCTGAGCAGGAGAAAGCTCAGGTTTTTGGGTTTGTTTGTTTTTTTTACACTCATTCCATCTCTTCCACATAGAGCCTAGCTTAGTGCTTAAAAACATGTAAAATAAAAATGGTATTTTGATTGAAACCATATCTAAGAAACTAAACTCAGAGCAATCATCAGCTCTCAACTTAGCTTCTTAAATACAAAATTAACATGAATCCAACTCAGCTCTTGTTTTTCTTTATGATTCAAGAAGTAATTCAAATAGCCTGTGTCTCTTCAGACTTTTAACATATTTGTTAGCTTTAAAAAAATTGTTAGGCTTTTAATTTCTGTGTAAAGAGAAAACAGGCAAGAATAAAGAATATCACCTCCTAGGAAATCCACGGCTGACACAAAAAGCAGTGTGACATATAGCTTAATAATATATGCTAAAGAGTACTGTACCTCACATAAAGTAGGTACTAAATAATACCCTTTTTCTTTATAAATTTTTGCTTCAACCTGCTCAAATTTTGCTGGGAGAGATTTCAGTGCCAAGTCAGTATTTTTCAAAATTTTGTTTTTCCTCATGCATAACATTTTTATATAATTCAAATTTATTCTCTTGCTGTTCTTTATGAGCTGGCATCTGTTTGGGCTCCCTGGATTCTTACCTCTGCTTCTCAAAGTGTGCTGGTTTTTGCACAGAGTTAAAAGTGTCCTAGCTTTCTGCTACCTCACTCATGGTATGACAAAGATAAAACCAAGATACTTCCAGACTAACCCAAATCCATCAAAGGAAATATTTATGTCTTTTACAGATTCCTTGGGCCACCTTCTTGATACCTTCTTGATACCCTCGTATCTGAGCAGTAGGGAGAACTTAAGTTCCAAACTCCAAAAGAAAATGTCAAATCAAATGTCTGACCATTTGTTTCGAAAAGTTTGTAAGCATACTATTAAAAGGCATTAGGAAGAATTATCTTGTCAAATCAGAAAAAAGAAACGTATAAGTTCTCCAAAACATTATCCGGAACTTAAGAAAAAAAATCTGGTATCTTTCTATACTATATACAAATCATATATTAGAAACAATTTTTTATTTATTATGTAACACAAATAATTAAACACAGAGGAAGAAAAAATAGTCTATTACTGACTACATAGTGTTTTGACTTTTGTAAATTTAGTTACTTGAGTGTTACTAATATATTTTATAGAATTTTAAAGCAGGAAGGGGCCTAAAAACCTATCGTGTCCAAAATTCAAGGTTTTACTGAGGAAACTGAGACTCATAAGAAATCTCTAGATAACACATGTGACATTAGTAGAGAACTCCGTCTCTGAACACTGTACTCCCTTTCTTTACCTAGTTTATGACTGTTTCAATACACTTAATTATCCTTCCTATAAAATCACAAGTTTCTTTAAGTGGCTTTCTGCTCAAATGAAAAGTTGGTAGATGTGAACCATCAAATCTATAAAAGGCTGTAAAGTTAGACAAGTGGTGAGAAGACCAGAAGATAAAGACGACTGTCCATAATTTGGAAAACGAGGTAAGAAGGAAAAGGTTCAAAAATACATATATACACAACAAGAAAAAACAGGTTCTAATACAACAGTATATGCATACTTCCTACCAAAAAGATAAACTGTATTATTTCAGAGTTCTCAGATATTCTTTCTACTTATTTTCTTAAATACCACTATGAAGAAGTATTTCAGAAAATTTATAGAAGTTCTATTAGGAAAAAGGAATAGTGGAATGATCCCTTATGCTTCTCTTCAATGATAGTTGCAACAAAAGGCATAAATTAAATATATATATATATATATACACACACACACACACACAACATCAGAATCTCACTATGAGCTATATTAAAAATCACTACTAAACAAGCTTGCCATTCTTCTCAGGCTATACTAACTAATATTCTTGGATAAGTCCAAGAATACTTATTTATTCTAAATTTTCATCTATTTCAATATAGGACTATAATATTTCAGCATATTATATAAAATCCAGACTTGAACAATATAAAATTTACATTTTATGAAAGTCACACTAGCAAAATTCCTAATGAAACTGCAGTGCACTGGTAATGTACAAGCCTAAAACACAAGACCATGAAGCCAGGGACTGTAGGATACAACATGTCTTTTACTAGTATATAGGGGCACCTGGGTGGCTCAGTCGGTGAACATGTCTTTTACTAGTATCAAAGTAGAATAAGGGAAGGGAATAACAACAGACAGTCCCTGGCACATCACACACTTTCACATGAACAAGAGGACTGATAAAGAACAAATTTTCCATAAGTATTTTAAAAATCCTGTACCCCACAATACAATAAATCTGCCTGCTACTTACTGATTAGGAACAATTGCTAAAAAGGGTGAGATATCCCAGACTGCACAATATTTAAGCTAAAAATCTATTTCTTAATATTTTAGTGTATTTTATTATCCATCAAATTAAATATAAAATAAGCAACTGATACTTTACTTTTCTGATTAAACTCTCTGATAAGGGCCAGACCTAAACAAAGTATTAATTATATACCTCCCCTTGTCAGAACTTTATGCTTATAAATGTTGTGTTCCCTTCATAATGCTTCATTCATTCACTCATTCAAATAACTTAAATAACCACCATCTATATAAAAAAGGTAAATACAACTTAGACTTTGCCCTTCAAGTTTGCAGGGAATGAAAGACATATGCATGTAAACAAAGTTATAATAAAATGTACTAAATACTATAATTGATATACATATTGCTAAGTGAGCTTAGAGGAAGAAGCAATGCTCACTTAGGCATCCCATTATCCAAGTGAAGCAATTTCTGAAATCAAGAAAACTGATTTCTAATTTCTCAGCAAAGCTAAGAGTATCTTTTAACCTAGCACCTATATCAAAATATTTTAATATCCTAATGAATATTACTGAAGTATGTTTCAAAATACTTATCTTTCCTTAATCTTTCTGTAGCACTGCCTCACATGACTTTTATTTTCAAACAACTTCAACTTTATTTCAAGAGCAATGGTTTTTCATGGAATTCTTAAGAATGGACTGTGGGCTTAAAGAATCTCAACATTTCTTCATTTAACATTAATATCTGTAAACATGGGCTGTGATATACCCTTTCTTATTTAGGAAACTTGGAAGCCTGTTGGAAAGAAATTTGCTCATATACTTAAACATAAAACAAAGAGCACAAAGAATGACTTTAATACACACACACACACACACACACACACACACAGACTGTGCTAGTACTCAGAAATGCAAGTCATAAATGTCTAACTAAACAGAACCCTTTTCAAGTATTTTCCCTTTTTCTAAGTTAACTGCACAGTATTTATTATGTTCTGTAATTTATTAAAATACAGTGAGATCTGATTCTAAGGGATTAAGCCTTACCATATAATCAGGAGAAATAAACTCTACTTGATTATTTTTTAAAAGATGAAAAATAGATAACAAGTCTAGCCACAATGCACAAGGACAGCACACATTGGGGCACAAGTGTTTTTTTTTTTTTTAAGACTTTACTAATTTATTTGACAGAGAGGAGAGAGCACAAGCAGAGGGAGTGGTAAGCAGAGGGAAGAGGGAGAAAACAGGCTCCCCTTGGAGCAAGGAGACTGATGCGGGGCTCGATCCTAGGACGACATGAGCTGAAGACAGATGCTTAACAACTGAGCCACCCAGGTGCCCAGGGCACAAATTCTGAGACAGAATGAATATACAAGTATAACCACTGAGACAATAAAGTACAATACCTCAATTTGGATCTATTCTAGAGAATGTAGTGTGTGTATATATAGTTGATTAAACAGATTTCTGTTAAAAGTACCTAAGATGACCACTTAACACCGCATGAAATTTCCTGGCTCCAGGTCCTTTCTTGAGAGAAAGAAGTAAATTCTCCCTCATCTGAATATCTATAGTATTTTACCTATAAAGCACAATATCACATTTTCCTCTTATAAAATGACTAACTCACATCTTGCTGCCCCATTAGATCTATGTTTGATTTGTTTCTACCACCCACAGCCTAAACTAAGTAACCTAAATAGCACTCAATAAATAAGTTTTTGGATTAATAAACAACAGCATGCACACTCACATATCCTCACTCTCACTCCCACACATAAATACACCAAAAGAAGAGGTGGGGGGGAGCCTAGGAATTTAGTTTTGCCACAAGCTCAGTATGAATTATGTGACAGATAAAAATAAAAATCTATCATATAATAGAACTGTGGTATTCAAACCAAAGGCAGCCAGAATCTCAACTTTTCCTTCTGTTAGTTACACCGTATTTGGAATATAGTATTAAATTTATTTGGAGGTGGTCACTAAAACCTTACAAAGGCTTAATGATTGCTTATTATTTCATGGTACTCATAAAGAATGGGTAATTTAAAAATATCTGAAGGTAAGGTTCATAGAAATTTACATGAATTGCTGCCACTAAAATTTTTATCTAGAAAATCAAACAGACACTAAAATAAATATTTTTACCTCCTTTATATCAAAGAGATTTTATAAGTATTTTTTTCTACAATGATCATTACTTTTTAATATGGAAAAATAAGTTAAATAAGTTATTTATTTCCATGCATAAAACACTTTAAGCTTCATAGCATTTCTTATTATCTGATTTTTCATCCATTAATATCTTTCTTAAGCATCTGTACATCTGTACTTAAGCATAAGTACAAATAATAAACATTACTAAATAGTAGCCAGGATGCCTTCCTATGAGAAACAAAAAATACAGTTCTAGAAAAATAAATATGAAATACACACATGAAAAGGAACACAGAATGAATCAAATGCCAATGGTACATTTCACCTATTTAAAGGGTCCAAGAAAGGTGTAAGTAAATCTTTAAAGAACTTGAACAGTACATTAAAAGATGATCAAGATTTAAGATAAATGACACAGAAAACAAGCTGTTCATGGTATAGTCAGCAATTAGATCATTCTGGATGAAAAAGACACTTAATGTTGGGAAACAGAATAAAGTTTAGAAAAATAGAGTAGGAATTAATTTATAGAGAGAATCTTAAAAGCTAAGTTAAGAAATCTGGTTTACAATCATCATTGAAGACTTTGGAGCGAGAAGCTGACACGAAAAAGGAAGCATTTTAGGAAGAGTCATCTTGTAGAAGTCCACAGGATAGCTTTAATGATAAATGGAGTGGAAGCTGGGAAACCTATTAGGAGCTAAATGAATCAGGGTTACAGCAGTAGGAAAAGCACAAAAGGAACAGATTTACTAATTACAGCAAGCAAGGCAGAGTCTAACAAAGACTACTCTAGATTTTGTATCTAAGTGTCCCTAACCCACAGAAAGAAAAAAAAATATGGGGTTTAAGTGAGCCAGGTCTGGCTCAAATCTATGCTGTATAACTTAAAGAAATCATTTAACTTCTCTGAGCCCTAGGTTTTCTTGGATATAAAAGATATTACCCTGTTTGGGTTTGAGAAGATAAAATAGGAAGATGCATATAAAGCATCTATGCACCTGGGACACCCCAGGCACTAAATAAATGTGATTTTTACCTTCCTCCCTTGGCTCCCTGTTCTTTATCCCTTAACAATTCTGAGAAATGAGCATACAATAGGTAATCTGTCTACAAAACTCATTTTTAGAACTGATAAAATTGAGTTTGGGGTGCCTGGGTGGCTCAGTCACTTAAGCATCCAACTCTTGATTTCGACTCACGTCATGATTTCAGGGTCCTGAAATCAAGCCCCACGTTGGGCTCCACATTGGGCGTGAAGCCTGCTTAAGATTCAGTTTCTCCCCCTCCCTCTGCCCCACCAAACTCCTGTGCGCTCTCTAAATAAATAAATAAGTTAATGAGAAATTAAATGACTTAATGACATAAAACCAGCTACCTTCACTGTTGGCCCCCTAAGACATTTATCTACCCATAAATCATATGAAAAGTAGGAGGAAATTCATGAAAAAGAATCTTCCTTAGGGGCACTTAGGTGGTGCCGTCATTGAGCATCCAACTCTTGGTTTCAGCTCAGGTCATGATCTCAGGGTCAGGAGATTAAGCCCTACGTCCCACTCTATGCTCAGCACAGAGTCTGCTTGAGATTCTATCTCCCTCTCCCTCTGCTCCTCCTGCTTGTGTTCTCTCAATCTCTCTCTCTCTAAAATAAATAAATAAATAAATAAATCTTTTTAAAAAATCCTCTAATAATACAATAAAGGACTGGATTCATAAATTTAAAAACATTTAAGTTTGACTGTTTCCTTAATATAAAAGGGTAATCCTTTTTAAAAGAAAACATTTTTTTGCATATATACCAAATTCTAGCGTAGGCTGAATTTCCAAATGGGGACCTTTAAGGAAAATTAATGGTATAAAATTTCTTCTTCTAACTTGATTAATATGGAAAACTTCAGACTCAGCAGAAATTTACTCACCTTCCATGGGCATGGAAATTTAGACGTAAAAACTGGTCCTCATGTGAAACTGCTCTTTTGGCACGCTGGTGTTTTTGGTGTAATGAATCCACATCATAAGATAATCCTTCATAATGTCTAATGTATTTATTTAAAGGATTTCCATACTGACCTATAAAAAATAAACAGTTTGAATTAGTATCATCTGATGGTCCATTCTAGTTCTAATATGATTCCATGATTATTCAAATATCTACAAATACATATGAAACAATTGTCTCACTAATGTTAGTTTTTACTTTCACATACTTTAAAAAACTTATTGTAATGGGAATTTCACCCCACACAAAAGTTTGAATGTTAGCCATAGGTTTGTCTTTGATGTCTTCTATCATGTTAAGTTTTCTATTAATACTCTGTTGTAAAAACTACCAGGAACAGATGCTGACTTTTGTCGCCTGCTCTTTCTGCACCTAGTAAGTTGATTATATGGATTTTTTCTTTTTAGTTTATTAATTATGATGAATTAAACTGACTGACTTTCTAGTATTAAGCCAACTCTGCATTACTGAATAAACCCTACCTGGTCACAGTGTATTATCTTTTACAGTCATGAGAGACATCGGTCTATAGTTTTCTTTTTTGTACTATCCTTGCCAAGGTTTGATATTAGAGTAAAAGAGAAACTGAAAAAGTATACGTCTTTTTAAATTTTCTGGACCCTTTTATATAGAATTGGTATAGTTCCTCCTTAAATGTTTGGTAGAGTTTCACCAGTAAAGCCATCTTGGCCTAGAGTTCTCTTTGTGAAAAGGAACTTAACTATAATTTCAATTTCATATATAGAAGAAGAGCTATTCAGGTTATCTACTTAAGTGAGTGGTAAGAATTTGTCCATTTTGCCTAAATTGTTAAAGTTATAGAAATAAATTTATTCATAATATGCCCTCATGTTTTTTTATATCTTTTGAATCTGCAGTGATGTTACCTCTCTCATTCCTGATATTGGTAATCTAAATCTTGTCTCTTCATTTCCTGATCAGGATGGCTAGAAATTTATTGATTTTATTGATCTTCTAAAAAAAAACCCTTTTATTTCCTTTCATTTTCCCTCATTATTTTTGTTTTCTATTTGTTGATTTTCACTTTGATCTTATTTCTTTTCTGCTTACTTTGAGTCTAACTGTTCTTTCTTATTTGTTTCATAAAGTAATGCCACTGATTTAAGACTTCACTTCTTCTCTAATCCAGATGTTTAGTGCTATAAATGTCCCCTTAATACAGCATTAGCAGCATCCCATAGATTCTGTTACGTTGTGTTACCATTCTCATTCTATTCAACATACTTCCTAATTTCCTTTTTGATCCATGTCCTATTAGAAGTGTTACTTCTAATCTATCACTTATTTTATAACCCAGAATATGACCTATCTTTGCAAATATAGACACTTGAAAAGAATGTGTATTCTGCTGTTAACAGTGAATGTTCTAGATATGTCAATCTCTGCTCTTACTGAATATTCTATAAATGTCAACCAGGTCAAGTTGGTTACCGAGGTTGTTCAAGTCTTCAATATCCTTATTGATTTTCTAACTATTATCAAGACAGGGGTATTGAAATCTCTACGACTGTAATTTTTTCCTATTTCTCCTTGCAATTGTTTGCTTGATTTTTGAAGCTGTTATTACATGCACAGATGTTAATGATTATCATGCCTTTTGGTTTAAATAATCCTTTATCATTATCAAATGATCTTCTTTATTCTTTGTAATATTCTATGTCCTAAAATCTACTTTGATATTAATATGGCCATTACCCTCTTTTGGGGGGGCTAGCATAGTGTATCTTTTCCCATCCTTTTACTTTTTAACCCATTTGGTGGTGGTGGTGGTGGTGGTGGTGTTTTTCAGATTTTTATTATTTATTCGAGAGAGAGAGCGCACAAGTGAGGGGAGTGGCAGAGGGGAGAAGCCAGACTGCCCACTGAGCAGGGGGCCTGATACAGGGCTCATCCCAGGACCCTGAGATCATGACCTGAGCTGAAGGCAGACACTTAACTGACTGAGCTACCTGGGCACCCCTGAACTAATTATTTTTTATGATTCCATTATTATCTCTTCATTGGATTATCAGCAAAATCCTGTTTGGTTATTTTAGTAGTTGCTTTAAAGCTTATAGTATATAATCATTAACTTATCCCAGCCTACCTTTAAATGATATTATACCACTTCAGGTATAAGAACCTGACATTAATATACTTCCATTTCTCTCCTGCTGGCCTTTAGAGGTTATTGCCATTGTATATTTTACATATATATATATATACACATATATATATCTTATAAACCTCACAATATATTATTATTGTCTTCATTGAAACAATTATCTTTTAATGAGGATTAAATAACAAGAAAAAAATCTTCTCTAGTATTTCCAGGGTTATTTCTTTATGGTGAATCCATATTTCCATCTGGTATCATTTTCCTTCTGGATGATTTCCTCTAACATTTCTTCTGCTGGTGAAAAACTCTGTCTGAAGGTCTTTATTTTGTCCTCATTTTTGAAAGATATTTTCACTGGGCATTCCAGGCTTTCAGGTTTGTTTGGTTTTTTTTCTTTAAATACTTTAAAAATGTTGGTCCACCATCTTTTCACTTGTATTCCTTCTGAGAAGAAATCTGTCATCCTTATCTTTGCTCCTCTGAATATAATGTATCTTTTCCCTCCCTAGTTTGCTTTTAAGATTTTTCCTCTTTATCACTGGCTCTGAGCAATTTGATTACCATGTGTTTCTTCGTATTTCTTGAGCTTTATTTCAGTGAACTTCTTGGATCTGTGGGTGGACAGTTTTTCAACCATTATTTCTTCAATTTTTTTTTTAACTCTCTCCATCCTTCCCCGGAGGGACTCGAATTACAAGTGTATCAGGTGATTCAAACTTTTCCCACCGTCAACTGCTGGTTTTTCGTATTCATTAAAAATTCTTTCTTCTCTTTTCATTTTAAATTGTTTCTACTGCTGTATCTTCTAGTTCACTAATACTCTGCAATATCTAATCTGTTGTTAATGCCATCCACTGCATTTTCCACTGAAAACACTACAGTTTTCATCTCTAGAAGTCAGATGTGTTTTATATTTTCTATGTCTATACTTAACTTTTTAAATATATGAAATAGAGTTATAATACTCTTTTAATGTTCTTTTCTGTTAATTCTAATACCTGTGTCACTTCCAGGTTGATTCCAATTAATTGCTTATTCCTCTCATTATGGATTGCTGTTTTCCTGCTTCAGTGCATGCCTTATAATATCATCTTTCACCAAATGGATGCCGAACATTGCAAATTTCACTTTGTTGGGTGCTAAGCTTTTTTGTATTTTTATAAATATTCTCAGGCTTTGTTATAGAAGAAAGTATAGTTACGTGGAAACAGTCTGATCCTTTTGGGTCTTGCATTTATGATTTGTTGGCGGGGGGGGTCTGGAACAGTGCTCAGTGTAGAGTTCATTATTCCCCACTACTGAAGCAAGACCTATCTGAATAGTCTACCCCACTGCTTCACAAATAATGAGTTTTTTCAGTCTAGCCAGTGAGAACAGGCACTATTTCCTGCTCTATGTGAACACAGGGCACTGTTTCTTTCCCTGGCCTTAGGTAGTTTCTTTACATGTATTCGCTGATCAATATTCTGCCAAACACTAGGGAAACGGAACCCTTTGCAGATCTCAGGGATTCTCTCTCTATGCAGCACTCTTCACTCTGATAGTCTGGCCTCATTTGCTTCCCCTCTCTCAGGGATCATTGTCCTTTACCATCTGGTGACTAGTGTCTTTCAAAGCTGTGGTTTCCCTGTTTTGTTTTTGGTTTTTTTTCCCCTTAGGTTTCCTTAGTTTTTTTCAGGCAGAGGGATAAATTTGGTCCTGGTTTCTCCATCTTCACCATGAGCAAAAGTCAAAAAAGAGTGATTCCTTAAGAAATCAAAATTTCTTCCTAAAGAAAACTGCCTTCTTTTATAAAAGAGAACACCAAAATTAAAAAAAAAAACTATAATGGTTTATCTAACATTCTATAAAGCCTAAGTGTCCATCACTAAATTTTCTATATACATACAAGTCAGTGGCTAGTCATCATACAGTTAAGGACACACATTCTTATGTCAAATCATCTGGGTTTAAGTTCTGAAGTTTTCAGAACTTAATATATTTAACACTACTGAGCTGTACACTTAGAAATGGTTAAGATAACAAATTTTATGGTAAGCATTTTTTTTACTAGAATTAAAAAATTATCTGGTTTAAATACCATTACCTTCATTTATTAGCCTGTTTCCCTCATCAAATGGAAAACTCAGCTTCAGTGTCCCATCCTTAAAACTGGAGAGAAGTAGAATACCTTTCTCCTAAGGCTGTTTGGATTATGATTTAAGCCATGTGTGGTAATTAGCAAAGTACCTACAATAGTGTAGAGGCTCAGTAAATTATTCATCATTATCATCCATCTCCTCCATCTCTTCCTCTACTTCCTCCTCCTACACTTGCCTTTGAGACCTACATACACAAATTGAGGCCATAAAGTGAGGAATAAACACAGAACTGGGTTTTCATTCTGATACTTCCTAGCCATGACTAGATGAGCTGGGTAATTATTTAACTTTTTTAAAATCTCAGAATTCTTATCTGTAAAATAGAGACAAGGACTACCTTAAATGGACGTAAACTGCTTAGCACAAAGACTAGCATTAAAGGATCATTTAATGTAAACTATTATCAAGTCACTTCACTGTCCTTTTAAATGCACATCTCTCAAGAGAGATGACAAGAATGGAGTCCAAAACTAGAATCCGAAATTATGTTTGCAACTAACAAAGACAATACAGTGAAGCTAGGATATGAGATGATAAAGCCTGCTAGTATGAAACTTTTAAAAATCAAAACTAAATAATGGAATCAGATATTATACCATACATTTTCCACATTCTTTAAAAATATTTTTAAGTTTATACTTGGGTTTTAAGAAATCAAGAATGAGGAAGTTGTAGTATGAGAACTTTTGGTAGTTTCTTTCAATTTGAAATTCAATGTAGGGGGGCACTTGGGTGGCTCAGATGGTTAAGCATCTGCCTTCGGCTCAGATCATGATCCCAGGGTCCTGGGATCAAGCCCCATATTGGGCTCCTGGCTCAGCAGGGAGCCTGCTTCTCCCTCTCCCTCTGCCTCTCTCCCTGCTCATGCTTTCTCTCTCTCTCCCTGTATCTCTGTGTCTCAAATGAATAAATAAAATCTTAAAAAAAAATTCAATGTAGGATTTCTATTGGATTAATGAATTGTATTTAAATGGACTGAGTAGCCACAGCACAAACTTGGCTTTGCAAAGTTACTGCTCCCACTCCTTTTTCAGCACCAAAAAAGTAAACTTTTTAAGTCACAGTTCAGATATGTCACTTTTGACAACTTAAAACAGTAACTACTGTAGTTCTGGTGATGTGATAAAAGCTCAATTATTTGCAGGGATGGAATCCTACTGGGAGAGTTATTAAACAGTCATCTTTTCTCCATCCCACACACAAAGGGATTTTCTAAGGGAAGATAATGTTTACTTTCACTGATAAAGGATCTGAGTAATGATTTTCTGAATCTTTATAATTGAGATAAAACATGATTCACAGATTTTAACTGGTAAAGTTAATGCTACCCAGAAACATAGTTATCAAGTCCATGTCATTATCAGCTTCTACATAAGACCTATGTTTCTATGTTAACTATGCATAAATATCAGTATTTATGAGATGATCTCAGTAATATAAAAAAAACCATTGGGGCGCCTGGGTGGCTCAGTCGGTTAAGCATCTGCCTTCGGCTCAGGTTGTGATCCCGGGGTCCTGGGATCGAGCCCCGCGTCGGGCTCCCTGCTCAGAGGAGAGCCTGCTTCTCCCTCTCCCTCTGCCTGCTGCTCTCTCTCTGTCAAATAAATAAAATCTTAAAAAAAAATCACTGAAGTTAAGATAATGTACTGAAACTATATTATGTAATTTATATACCCTAATACTTAATAAAACAAGGGGGATCCATGAAAAAAAAAAAACGTTTAAAAAGCAGCCCATTCTCACATATTAAAAAAATTCCTCAAGAACTGAAACCAAGTAAAAAAAGGATATAACCAGTGTGTGTTGGATTAAGCTTATACAGGCTCATGAGCACCAGATCTCTTCCCAAATCAGCATTCATTGACATTATGTTGGTAGCTTGAAATCAGCCGGGGGGGGGGGCGGACGGGGGAGTATTTATACCACTGAAATTAGAACAGGCTACAAATCAGAGGATTTTTTTCTTGTTTTCAAGAGAGCCAGTGCACTAATACAACACTGGGCACAACCTAATGGTATAATCTCTCAAACAGGCAGCCAAAGAAATAAACAGAATATTCTAATGAGAAAGTGGGAAAGCATAGCACACTGGACTCCTGATGCTGTTCCTAATGTTCAGAGGTCATACAACTCGCTTTTTTTTTAAATCTCAAAAGAGAAGACAGCCCTGGAATTCTCAAAAAGGTTGAATATGATCATGACTCCATGACTGGAGAAAAATGGGTAAAACACAAAATAGCCCCTCAAACTTTGGCTCAGAGAAAAGGGAAAAAGAAATTACCCACATTATTATCACAGCAAAAAGAACAACAGGGCAGGGAAAATCGACACAACCATAAACACTGTCCAAATATGCTAGAGCAAAAACAAAGAAACAAAACAAAACAAAAAAGCAAAATAGAAAAGAATCCAATTAAGAAGGAAACAAAAAACATTTGGAGACAATCCTGTACAAAGTGGAATCAATCTTAGATAATATTAAGGAAACCTTGTTAATATTCTTCAATACAACAGGTATATAAAAGAAAACTCTGAATTTTTGAAGCTATATTTTAAATATTTAGGGGTAAAGTGAACATGCATAATTTTCACTGAAGTGATTCCAAGCAAGACAAAAAGAAAGAACGCAAACTGTTAAATCACTTTCCACTTCTGGCTGTAATGGAGAAAAGGAACTGAATTTAACCTACCACCAATAAACAATTAGAAAACTGAACATAAGAAGATAAGCAAATGAGGTGAGATCTACAGCTGGCCCAACTCACTAACTACAAGCAGTTTCCAGGCTAATATGCAGGCTGGAAGAATCCAAGCAGCCTGAGGATCTCAATGAATTGAAGAGCCGGATACCTGCGTTCAGGGAGGCCAGGCATTTAGAATTTGTGGGTCAAGTGCCAGGAAAAGCTAAACAGAGAAGGAGCCACGAGACCTAAAAAGGGGTCCCCTTAAGTGTTTGGCTGAGTACTAATCTGAACATGTGAGAGAATAAACTATCACAGGCCAGAAAAATTAACCACACACAAAAAACGTCAGCAGAACAATCTTCAAAAGCCAATAAAGGCAATCACCAAACCAATCCTATAAGAAATACTGAAAGGGGTCCTCTAAGCAAAGAGAGCCCAAAAGTAACATAGACCAGAAAGGAACAGAGACAATATACAGTAACAGTCACCTTTCAGGCAATACAATGGCACTAATTCATATCTTTCGATAGTTACCCTGAATGTAAATGGGCTAAATGCTCCAATCAAAAGTCACAAGGTGGGCGCCTGGGTGGCTCAGATGGTTAAGCGTCTGCCTTCGGCTCAGGTCATGATCCTAGGGTCCTGGGATCGAGTCCCACATCGGGCTCCCTGCTCTGCAGGAAGCCTGCTTCTCCCTCTCCTACTCCCGCTGCTTCTGTTCCCTCTCTTGCTGTGTCTCTCTCTGTCAAATGAATAAATAAAATCTTTAAAAAAAAAAAAAAGAAAGCTGAGGTGGCAATCATTCTATCAGACAAATTAGATTTTAAACCAAAGACTATAATAAGAGATGAGGAAGGACACTATGTCATATTAAAGGGTCTATCCAACAAGAAGATCTAAAAATTGTAAATATTTATGCCCCTAACATGGGAGCAGCCAATTACATAAGGCAATTAATAAAATCAAAGAAACACATCGACATAATACAGTAATAATAGGAGACTTTAACACCCACCTCACTGCAATGGACAAATCATCTAAGCAAAAGATCAACAAGGAAATAAGGGCTTTGAATGACACACTGGACCAGATGGACGTCACAGATATATTCAGAACATTCCATCCTAAAGCAACAGAATACACATTCTTCTCTAGTGTCCATGGAACATTCTCCAGAACAGATCACATCCTGCATCACAAATCAGGTCTCAACTGGTACCAAAAGACTGGGATCATTCCCTGCATATCTTTGGACCATAGTGCTTTGAAACTGGAACTCAAACACAAGAGGAAAGTTGGAAAGAACTTGAAAACATGGAGGCTAAAGAGCATCCTACTAAAGAATGAATGGGTCAACCAGGAAATTAAAAAATTTAAAAAATTCATGGAAACAAATGAAAACACAACTGTTCAAAACCTGTGGGATGCAGCAAAGGCAGCCCTAAGAGGGAAGTATATAGCATTACAAACATTTCTCAGGAAACAAGAAAGGTCTCAAATACACAACCTAACCCTACACCTAACAGAGCTGGAGAAAGAACAGCAAATAAAGCCTAAACCCAGCAGGAGAAGAGAAATGATAAAGATTAGAGCAAATATCAATGAAACAGAAACCAAAAGAACAGTAGAGCATATCAACAAAACTAGCAGCTGGTTCTTTGAAAGAATTAATAAGATTAATAAACCCCTGACCAGACTTATCTAAAAGAAAAAAGAAAGGGCCCAAATAAATAAAATCATGAATGAAAGAGGAGAGATCACAACCAACACCAAAGAAATACAAACAATTATAAGAACATATTATAAGCAACTATATGCCAACAAATTAGACAATGTGGAAGAAATGAATGCATTTCTAGAGACGTATAAACTACCAAAAGTGAACCAGGAAGAACAGAAAACCTGAACAGACCCATAACCAGCAAGGGAATTGGAGGAATAATCAAAAATCTCCCAACAAACAAGAGCCCAGGGCCAGATGGCTTCCTAGGGGAATTCTACCAAATATTTAAAGAATTAATACCTATTCTTCCAGAACTGTTCCAAAAAATAGAAATACTTCCAAACTCTGAGGTCAGCATTACCTTGATCCCAAAACGAGACAAAGACCCCACCAAAAAGGAGAATTACAAACCAATATCCCTGATAAACATGGATACAAAAATTCTCACCAAGATACTAGCCAATAAGATCCAACGGTACATTAAAAGGATTATTCACCACAACCAAGGTTGGTTCAACATCCACAAATCAATCAATGTGATACACTACATTAATAAGAGAAAGGACAAAAACCCTATGATCCTCTCAAAAGATGCAGAAAAAGCATTCGATGAAGTACAGCATCCTTTCTTGATGAAAACCCTTCACAGTGTAGGGATAGAGGGTACATACTTCACTATCATAAAAGCCATCTATGAAAAACCTACAGTGAATATCATTCTCAATGGGCAAAAACTGAGAGTTTCTTCCCTAAGGTCAAGAACACAGCAGGGATGTCCACTATCACCACTGCTGTTCAACATAGGACTAGAAGTCCTAGCCTCAGCAATCAGACAACCAAAAGAAGTAACAGGCATCTGTATTGGCAAAGAAGTCGTCAAACTCTCACTCTTTGCAGATGATATGATACTTTATGTGGAAAACCCAAAGACTCCACCCCAAAACTGCTAGAACTCATAGAAGAATTCAGCAAAGCGGCAGGAAATAAAATCAATGCACAGAAACCAGTTGCATTTCTATACAACGAGACAGAAGAAAGAGAGAAATTAAGGAGGTGGGGCAACTGGGTGGCTCAGTTATTAAGCATCTGCCTTCAGCTCAGGTCATGATCCCAGGGTCCTGGGATCGAGTCCCACATTGGGCTCCCTGCTTGGCAGGAAGCCTACTTCTCCCTCTCCCACTCCCCCTGCTTGTGTTCCTGCTCTCGCTATCTCTGTCTCTGTCAAATAAATAAATAAAATCTTTAAAAAAAGAAGAAAGAAATTAAGGAGTTGATTGCACCCAAACCCATAAGATATCTAGGAATAAATCTAACCAAAGAGGCAAAAGATCTGACTCAAAAAACTATAGAATACTCATGAGAGAAACTGAGGAAGGTACAAAGAAATGGAAAAACATCCCATGCTCACAGATTGGAAGAACAAATATTGTGAAGATGTCAATGCTAGCTAGAGCAACCTACACATTCAATGCAATCCCCACCAAAATACCATCAACTTTTTTCAAAGAAATGGAACAAATAATCCTAAAATTTGTATGGAACCAGAAAAGAATAGCCAAAGGAATGTTGAAAAGAAAACGAAAGCTGGTGGCATCACAATCCTGGACTTCAAGCTCTATTACAAAGCTGTAATCATCAGGATAGTATGGTACTGGCACAAAAACAGACACACAGATCAATGGAACTAATAGAGAACTCAGAAGTGGACCCTCAACTCTATGGTCCACTAATCTTCAACAAAGCAGGAAAGAATATCCAAAGGGAAAAAGACAGTCTCTTCAACAAATGGTGTTGGGAAAATTGGACAGCCACATGCCAAAGAATGAAACTGGACCATTTCCTTAGACACACACAAAAATAGACTCAAAATGAATGAAAGACCTCAATGTGTGACAGAAATCCCATCAAAATCCTTGAGGAGAACACAGGCAGCAATCTCTGTGACCTTGGCCGCAGCAACTTCTTGCTAGACACATCTCCAAAGGCAAAAAATGAACTACTGGGACTTCATCAGGATAAAAAGGTTTTGCACAGCAAAGAAAACAGTCAACAAAACCAAAAGACAACCTACAGAATGGGAGAAGATATTTGCAAATGACGTATCAGATAAAGGGCTAGTATCCAAAATCTATAAAGAACTTATCAAACTCAACACCCAAAGAACAAATAATCCAATCAAGAAATGGGCAGAAGACAAGAACAGACATTTCTCCAAAGACGACATATGAACAGCCAACACACACATGAAAAATTGCTCAACATCACTCGTCATCAGGGAAATACGAATCAAAACCACAATGAGATACCACTTCACACAAGTCAGAATGGCTAAAATTAAATCAGGAAACAACAGATGTTGGCGAGGATGCAGAGAAAGGGGAACCCTCCTACACTGTTGGTGGGAATGCAAGCCGGTGCAGCCAGTCTGGAAAACAGTATGGAGGTTCCTCAAAAAGTTGAAAATAGAGCTACCCTACGACCCAGCAAGTGCATTACTGGGTATTTACCCCAAAGACACAAATGTAGTGATCTGAAGGGGCACGTGCACCCCAATGTTTATAGCAGCAAAGTCCAAAACAACCAAACTATGGAAAGAGCCCAGATGTCCATTGACAGATGAATGGATAAGGAAGATGTGATAGATATATAGATATATATACACACACACGATGGAATATTATGCCACCATCAAAAAAGGAAATCTTACCATTTGCAATGACGTGGATGGAACTAGAGAGTATTATGCTAAGTGAATAAGTCAATCAGAGAAAGACAATTATCATATGATCTCACTCATAAGTAGAATTTAAGAAACAAGGCAGAGGATCATAGAAGAAGAGAGGAAAAAATGAAACAAGACAAAACCATGGAGGGAGACAAATCATAAGTCTCTGAATCTCAGGAAACAAACTGAGGGTTGCTGGAGGGGAAAAGGGTGGGCGGGGGTGGCTGGGTGCTGGACATTGGGGAGGGTATGTTGTGATGAGCACTGTGTGTTGTGTAAGACTGATGAATCACAGACCTGTACCCCTAAAACAAATAATATATCATAGGTTAATAATAAAAATAAATGAATGGATGAATGAATGCCAATAAAGGGCTGAGAAGTGTTCATATTCCCACCATCCAGGGAAGAAAGACCTGTAAAATATGGAGCATTGGGTAGAGCCCTCAGAAAAACATCACCTTATTCGTGGGGTAAAATTAGCCAAACACGCTAACAAAGCTTAAAGGCAATATTCCAAAGGATTAAAGTGATTCCAAGTAGTTTAACTATACACCAAAAAAGTCAGACAGTATCTAAAGGAGAGACAAAATCAAACATGCAAAAAAGTAATAATCAGAATGATCTACATCCAATCAAAAATTACCATGCATGTCAAAAAAAATCAGGAAAATATATTTTTCTTCATAACAGGAAAAAATCACACATTAGAAACAGAAACTAGAGAAATGATGGAATTAGCATACAAAGAGGTTAAAACAGCTATTGTAAATACGTTCCATATGTTAAGGAGCATAAAAAACAAACATGAAAAGGGGGAAAAAGTAAAAGATTTAACTATAAATATACAGAACCAAGAAACTCAACAAATCTTAAGCAGAATAAAATATAAAAGAAACCACAGAGGCAAATCATAGACTAATGGCTGAAAACTGGGGGCAAAAAAAACCCCAAAGAGCTAGAGAAAAAGATACATTACATACAGACGAACAAAGTTATAAATGACAGTGTAATTGTACATAAGTCAGGAGATAAAGCAGCAACATGTTTAAAATACTTTAAGAAAAAAAATTCTCAACCTAAGATTCTATACCCAGTGAAAGTATCTTTCACAAATGAGGTGAAGTGGGGAAAAGGTGAAATGATCCCTTTTTCAGACATCGAAACTGACAAAATCATCACTAGTAGACCTGCATTACAAGAAATGTTAAAGGAAGCTTTCAGGCAGAAGGAATGATACCAGATGGAAATGTGTATTGACACAAAGAATAGTGCCAGAAATAATGAATATATGAGAAAAAAGAATTTTTCTTTTTTAATCTTTTTAAAAGTTAAATGACTGTTGTAAAAAAAACAATGTACTGTGACATTTATGACATACAGAATTAAAATGTATGACAACAGTACTGTGGAGAACAGAAATGGAACTGTGTATTATTTGAAGGTATACACAATAAGTTATTGATATATATTGAACAACCTAGGAACACCTCTAAAAAATATAGCAAACAAATATAACACATAAGCCAACAGCGGAGATAAACAGAATCTGTTTTAAATAAATTAATCCCAAAGGATGCAGGAAAAGGTGGAGGGGGGAATAACAGAAAACAAACAGTATGATGGTTGTTTTAAGTTCAACCGTATCAATAAATACATTAAGAGTAAATGACCTAAGGGTGCCTGGGTCCTGGGACAGAGCCCCACATCAGGCTCCCCGCTCAGCAAGGAGTCTGCTTCTCCCTCTCCCTCTGCTCCTCCCCCTATTCGTGCTCTCTCACTCACTCACTCTCTCTTTCAAATAAATAAAGTCGTTAAAAACAAAAAAAAAAGTAAATGACCTAAACATAACAAATAAATGGGAGACAGTCATTTTCTTAAATAAAAAAAGAACAGGTAAATACAGGCTGTACAAAAGACGTTTTAAACACAAAAATAAAGATTAATTAAAGTAAAAAGGATGGGGAAAGTTATTCCATACCAACAATCCAAAGAAAGCTGGAGTAGCTAAGGTATTATCAAAGTAAACTTCAAAACAAAAAAAAATTATGAGGTGTAAAAAAGGACATTTCCCAATTCATCAAAAGGACATAACTATCCTAAATGTGTATCACATAACAGATATTCAAAGCACATGAAGAAAAAATTGACAGAACTGAAAGAAGTTATAATTATAGTTGGAAATCCTAACAGTCCTCACTGAACAAGTAGGCAAAAAATAAAAATAAAGTTGAACACTATCAAACAACTTGATCCAATTAACATTCACAAAACATTCCACCCAGCAACAGAATATTCTTTTCAAGGACACATGGAATAGTCACCAACACAGACTCAATTCTAGGCCATAAAGCATGTTTCTATAAATTTTAAAAGGCTGAAATCATACAGTATGTTTTCTGACTATAATGCAATTAAATCAGTAACAGATCTGTGGTAAAATCCCCAAATATTAGGAACTTAACACACTTTGACCCACGGGTCAAAGTAGAAATCAAAAGGGATATCACAAAGTATTTTCAATTGACTGCAAGGAGCACAAGGGAACTTTATAGGTTGATGTAAATGTTCTGTTATGATAGTAGTTATATGGCTATATACCTTTCTCAAAATTAATTGAAGTTTACTGCATAGAAATTATACCTCAATAAAGCTAATCAAAAATTTTTAAAGAAAAATGTTGACTCAAACTGGTAGGTATATGGCTATCTGGTCTTTTTTTTACCTTTCCCTAAGTTATAAAATTTTCTAAAACAAAAATCCAGAATCAAAAACAAAGACAACTCAAATATTACAACTTGTCCTCTTTAAGGAAAATTAATGAAATCAACATTCTACTCACCTCCAAGAAACTACTAAGCAACCTGTAATGACTCATTATTCAAAAATAACTGTATTTTGGTTAATAAGACATAAGTAGTAAGAAATGGAGGAAATAAAAAGATTAAATGACAAGTAGTGATCATAGGTACCAAAAGAACATTGGGGAAACCAAACATCAAGAGAAAATATCAATTAAGAAAGTAGAAACTACAACATTTTCAAGAACTTCTTAGCAGTACTGAAGTTCCAACTCAACATTTAAGCTAAAAAGCTAAAAGAAAATCTAGGAGCCTACTATTCACCATGTGTTCAAATAACGAGTTCATTCATTAACTATTACCACAGAGACTGGAAATTTGTGTTTGTGGATGTTTCAGTCCTGACACACACAACCTTGCTATTCAAACTGTGTTTTGGGGACTTGACTGTATGGGTATCTCCTGGAGAATTGTTAGCAATGCAAAATCTTGCACTCCCCTTTGCAATGCCCCAAGCAACAGACCTACATGATTCCCAGTGATCTGTACTTTTAGAAGTACATACAACTTTCAGAAGCCCTGCAACTTTTCTGTATACAGAAATTCCCTGACCTCTACCAGCAGCTGTATCTTTCTTTTTCTACATGCGGGCTTCAATCTAAGCATTTAATAGTGTATTAATAGGGCTAGTTACCACTGGTGCTACCACTTAGGCAAGAAACACCTTACCTGCTATCACAGGTAAAGTACTGAATAGAAAAAGTCCCCAATTAATGTAAAACAGAGGTAAGCAAATTAACCCAAAAGCCAATTGCAGCCGGCCACCTGTTTTTGCAGCAGTTATATGCTCATTCATTTATGTATTTTCTGTCACTGCTTTCATACTACAACAGCAGAGTTGAATAGGCAGAACATTACATAACAGGCATTAAATCTGTAGAAAGTAACTTTAGCACTTACTGACTAGTTATAAACCATCTTTTTTTCCTCGACAACATGAATTCTAACATGAGATCCAGGTGCCTCTGCAGAGGATTCATAAGCCCCTTAATTTTGCATGCAAAATTCTAAGAATATTATTTTCTCTGTCTCTGTTTAGCTGGTACTTTATTGATTCTGCTTTTCTTATTTAAATCTTTTATTCATCTATTTGCCTATCTTTTTTTAAAACTTACTACACTACCCAGGACTAACAAACCATGCTAAATAACAGTAGAGCATTTCTACTTTGCTCCTGATTTTTACAAGAGTATCTTTAGTTTTTATCATAATATATTCATAATATGATGCTAAGGTTGTTTCTTCCGATTCCTATTTTAGAAATCTAGTATTTTAAAATTCACATGAAAATCTGGCTAAAAGGGGCACCTGGGTGGCTCAGTCGTTAAGCGTCTGCCTTCGGCTCAGGTCATTATCCCACAGTCCTGGATTGAGCCCCACATCAGGCTCCCTGCTCAGCGGGAAGCCTGTGTCTCCCTCTCCCACTGCCCCTGCTTGTGTTCCCTCTCTCGCTGTGTCTCTCTCTGTCAAATAAATAAATAAAATCTTAAAAAAAAAAAAAATCTGGCTAAAAGACATTTGTTTAAAAAAAAAAAGCTTCACATGTCATATCTTTAAGCGTTAAACATCCAAAACTACATATGCCTATTTTATTTTCAAAATGTATTCTAATTGTTTTAAGTATACACTGATAGCTCACTACATACAAAAAATATCTTGATTAGATAAACTTAAGTATTAATTAAATAATGTTTAAAATTGGATCTAATAAGAAGTAAAATTTATTGAGCACTTGCAATCTGCCAGGCTCTGTAGTGTTTTTTTTTTTTCATTTAACCCAACCAAAAGACATATAAAGTAAGAACTATTAACCCATTTTAGAGAAAACTGAGGTCTGAGAGATACATAACAAGCCCAGAGTCACATAGCAAATAGAAGGCAGAATAATTCTGGTTTCAATTACTTTACGATTTTCTACAATAATTCTATTACCCTCATCATAAACAAGGCAAGCCACCATTCACCTTCACATTTCTGATGTAATTATAAAAAACTGAAGAGAGGGGCGCCTGGCTGGCTCAGTAGAGCATGTGACTCTTGATCTCGGAGTTGTGGATTCAAGCCCTATTTGCATGCAGAGATTACCTCGAAATAAAATCTTCCAAAAAAAAAAAACCAAAAACTGAGAACGAAAAAGAAAATATCAAAATACAGCACATGGCAGGGACCTTTCAAAACCTAAACTGATATCTACTTCTAAGATGCAGAAAATCATGTAATAAAATACCAAATAAGAACATACCTTTTAAAGACCCAGAAAATATATATGTATACCCTTGATTTCCACAGCTAGTGAATGAAACTGGCACAGTTTACTCCATGGGAGCCCACGCCAATCTCCAACCCTCTGCACTACTTAGCTCAGTCAGATATCACAAAATTGCCTGTTCCCACATACAGAGTCTGGACCTACTCAACTGAGATTTGTTCCTACACTTTAGCAACTAGTCAAAAGCTCAAAAAGTAGGGGCAGAATGCAGCTCTATCACCAAATCTCACTGATGCAGTTAAATATTCACCCATCTCCTCAATTCTATCTGAACAGAGCTTGGCCTCTGACCTACTCCCCTTTGTATCTGATCTCCCCTTGTTGCAGATCTTCCTGATTCCCTTCTTCTAAGCTGCCTATTTGTCCACTCCAATTCCTAATCAAGTACAGGCAACCTTGAACGGTGTGGGAATTAGGAACTGAACATGAGCCTTATAAAAGACTGCATTCCCCTACGCTACTCCCATAACTGTCTCACCACTCTCCCCTTATTCTATCTGCCACATTAGTCTCCTATTGTCCCTCTGCCTAGAACATCTTCTCCCAAAGCAGGGCTGGAAACCACACTTCATTCCTGTATCTACTCAATTTCTTCAGAAGCTGTCTTTGGTGACCCTATTTAAAAGCATAGATCCCAATCATTCTCATTCTAATATCCTGCTTTAGGTGCCTGGCTAGCTCAGTTAAAAGAGCATGCAACTCTTCATCTTGGGGTTATGAGTTCGAGCCCCATGCTGGGCACAGAGATCACTTAAATAAATAAAGCTTTAAAAAAATAATAATATCCTGCTTTATTTTTCTTCATATTACTTCTTATTAACGTATATCCCTCCACCATCAGAATAGAAATTCCATGAAAATAAGGACTTTATGGGGTGCCTGGGTGGCTCAGTCGGTTGGGTGTCTGCCTTCAGCTCAGGTCATGATCCCGGGATACTGCGATCGAGCCCCACATCTGGCTCTCTACTCAACGGGGAGACTGCTTCTCCCTCTCCTCCCCACTTGTGATCTCTCTCTCATTATCTCTAATAAAATTTTGAAAAAAAAGGACTCTATTTTGTTCGGTGATGTGTCTTCAGTGCCTAGAACAGAGTGACACAGAAAATGGGTGCTCAAGAAATATTTGCTTTAAGAATGAATGAATCCCAAAGGGATACATCACCCCAATGTTTATAGCAGCATTATTAATAATAGTCAAACTATGGAGAGAACCCAAGTGTCCATCGATTGATGAATGGATAAAGATGTGGTGTGTATATACAATGGAATATTATTCTGTCATCAGAAAGAATGAAATCTTGCCATTTGCAATGACATGGATGGAGCTAAGTATAGTATGCTAAGTGATATAAGTCAGTCAGAGAAACACAAATACCATATGATCTCACTCATATATGGAATTTAAGAAAGAAAACAGATGAACATATGGGGAGGGGGAAGGATATAGGGAAACAAGCCATAAGTGACACTTAATTATAGAGAACAAACTGAGGGATGAGGGAGGGATGTGGGTGGGGGATGGGCTAGATGAGTGATGGGTATTAGGAATGCATATGTTCTGATGAGTAATGGGTGTTACTTGTAATTGATGAATCACTGAAGTCTATTCCAGAAACCAATATTATACAGTATGTTAACTAACAAAATTTAAATTAAAAAAAAATTAATGAATCCACTCAATGTTTCACGGAAATTCCCATTTTCATTCATATTTATAAAGAAAGCAGCCTATACCTTGCTGATAAGATAAGCACAAAGCAATCATGAGAAAATATGTGGGTTAATGACACTTACCAAGAAGTACCAGAATTTCTACCAGGCCTAGCATTTGCAAAATGCAATTGGTTAAAAATAAAATTATTATAAGTTTATTCACCAGGTAATTTTTTAAAAAATCATCTTCTACTGATGCTACAACTGCATTTCAGATGCTTGTCTCTGTAATTACCCATGCAGTTTTTATCACCATTTTGCATGCCTTTCTGGACAATTATAACCCATATTCCTGTTGCAACTAAGTTTTTCAATAACCATGGCAGGTCAACATATCTTACTTCATGTTATAACAGTTTAGCAAGCATTTTATTTATTTATAAGTAGAACTTCATGACTTAGAATCCCAGCTTTGCCACTTATTTAATTTAGGGATCTTGGAAAAGTTACTTAATCGCTCTGTGCCTCAGTTTCCCCATCTGTAAAACAGGTGAAATAGCAGTATCTGTACCTAAAGTGTTATTATGTGGATTGAAACAATATAGGTAAAGGGCTCAGAATAGTGTACAGTACATAATAGGTAAAAATTCAGTAAATTATGGCTAAATTATTATCTAATTTAACTCATAACTGTAAAGAACAAGGATAATTAATCTTAAAATGAGGTACAGAGAGGTTAAGTGACCCAGCTAAGACTACAGAGCCACCCTCTAGCTCTAACAATCTGTGATTCTAAATTCAGTCCAAAACGAAAATGGGTTTTTAAAAGTTTCACCTTGGGGCACCTGGGTGGCTCAGCTGGTTTTGGCTCAGGTCATAATCTCATGGTCATGGGATCAGGCCCCTGCGTGGGAGTCTGCACTCAGCAGAGAGTATGCTTGAAGATTTTCTCCCTCTGCCCCTCCACCTACTCGTGTGTATACGCTCTCTCTCTCTCAAATAAAATAAATAAATCTTTAAAAAAGTTTCAACTTAACATAAAGTTAACAAGTTAACAATGAGTTTTAAGTTTTATTGAGTATAATCAGATAAGCATGAAGATACTCTACATTTCCCCTTGGGGTCCTAACTTTGCAGTGAATGACAACTGCTCAATGCTTTAAAAATAAAATTTTTTAGGGGCACCTAGCTAGCTCAGTCAAAAGAGCATGCAACTCTTGATCTTGGGCTCATGAGCTCAAGCCCCACGTTGGGTGTAGAGATTACTTAAATAAGTAAATTTTCAAAAAATAACATTGGGGGGGGTGCCTGGCTGGCTCAGTCAGTGGAGCATGTGACTCTTGATTTCGGGGTTGCGAGTTTGAGTCCCACACTGGGTGTAGAGAAATAAAAAATCTTTTTAAAAAATAACATTTTTAAAAATAGGAACACATACTAGTTGAGAAAGAGCAACTTGGTTTTTAGAGGGAAAATTCTAACTCATTCAATCTACCTAGTTTTTTAACAGAACATATAAAAATACTCACTGAGCAAAACAGTAACAAAATGGTAGTTTCATTTCACTTTAAAGTCAATTTAAGTAAAAAGACTAATCAGAAGCTTTCAAGTTTTTCCAGACATACTTAGACACTTAGGATTCTTACATAATTCACAAAAAATTATTTAGTTCAATATTCATTAATCTAATCACTTAAAACATATATAATGAGCACTTACTAATATCCTAGCCATTGTTTCAGGGGCTGGGAATACAGCAGTGGACAAAAACATTTTCTAATGTAAAAAAGTGGACGAATAAGTTATTGACCTCATGAAGCTTTATTCTAGAGAAGGAAGACGGACAATAAAATAAGTAAATAACTTTATTTACTTATTTATTTTATGTGACAGAGAGAGAGGCAGCGAGAGAGGGAACACAAGCAGGGAGAAGCAGGCTTCCCGCTGACAGGGAGCCCAATGTGGGGCTCGATCCCAGGACTCTGGGATCATGGCCTGAGCTGAAGGCAGACACTTAACGTCTGGGGGAGAGGGAGAAGCAGGCTTCCCGCTGAGCAGGGAGCCCAATGTGGGGCTCGATCCCAGGACTCTGGGATCATGGTCTGAGCTGAGAGGGAGAAGCAGGCTTCCCGCTGAGCAGGGAGCCCAATGTGGGGCTCGATCCCAGGACTCTGGGATCATGGCCTGAGCTGAAGGCAGACACTTAACGTCTGGGGGAGAGGGAGAAGCAGGCTTCCCGCTGAGCAGGGAGCCCAACGTGGGGCTCGATCCCAGGACTCTGGGATCATAGCCTGAGCTGAGAGGGAGAAGCAGGCTTCCCGCTGAGCAGGGAGCCCAATGTGGGGCTCGATCCCAGGACTCTGGGATCATGGCCTGAGCTGAAGGCAGACACTTAACGTCTGAGCCACCCAGGTGCCCCTAAATAACTTTAAATGGCTATAACAGTGTATTCACAGGGTAAGCAAATAGAATGCCAAGGAAAGGGCTGGTCTTTTTATATGAAGTAATCAGAAGATCTCACTAACATCTGAGCAAAGACTTAAAAGAGAGCCAAATGCAACAATCTAAGTGTACAGTAGTCCTTCCCTTCCCCGTATCTGCAAGGGATATATTCCAAGACCCCCAGTAGATGTCTGAAACAACGTAGCACCAACACTGGACATATGGTTTTTCCTATACATACATACCTATGGTAAAGTTCAGTTGATAAATTAGGCACCATAAGAGATTAACAATAAAAAATAATAAAATAGAACACTTAGAACACTGTAATAAAACTTATGTGAATGTTGTCTCTCCCTCAAAATACCTTACTGTATGGTAATCATGCTTCATTCTTGTGAAGATATGAGATGATAAAATGCCTAAGTGATGAGATAAAGTGAGGTGAATGACACAAGCATTGTGACACAGAGTGAGGCACAAACTGACCTTCTGACACTACGTCAGGAGGATCATCTACTTCTAAACTGGGGCTGACCTTAGGTAACTGAAATTATGGAAAGTGAAACCACGGTTAAGGCGGGACTACAATACTTACCACTACCCAACTGCACAAAATGGTCATGATGGTAAATTTTATGTTATGTGTATTTCACCACTATTTTAAAAAATAGTTTTAATTTAAAAAGGAAAAACACAGAGGGTAGATAATACAGCAATCTAGAAGGGAAGTGTTGCACGTAAAAGGACCAGCCGGGGCAAAGTCCCTGAGACAGGAACAAGCCTGGCATTTTTTACAGAGCTCTGTGCAGCTGGAGCAGAAGCAAACATGGGGCGAGAACTGTAGAGGTATTGCAGGGGAGATAAGCATACAATGTACATCACATAGGGCCTCACAAGCCACTTAGAAGGACTCTGGCTTTTACTCAAAATAGTAAGCCACTGAATGGGGTTTTTTTAATTTATTTATTTTGCTATTGCTTTTTTTGAGGTGCAATTCATATAACATAAAACTCACCATTTGTAACATTTTAAAGTATACATTTTGCCAGTGGATGGTTTTGACAAAAGGAGTACCTTTTGAACGGGATCACATTGACTGCTATGTTGAAAAAAGACCGGGAGAACAAGAGAACAGGGAGAAGAGTTAGCAGGGTTTACAGTAATTAAAGTGAGATGGATGCTGGCTTATGTCAACCAGGGTAGTAGCAGTGGAACTAGTGAGAAGTATTCAAAGTCAGCACATACTCTGCAGAAGAAGCTGACAGGATTTGCTGATGGACTGCCTGCAGAGGGTAAGAGAAAGAAGAATAAAGGGTAACTCAAAGTTTTTGGCCAGAGCTCCCATTTATGAGATGGGAAAGACTACAAAAGCCAGAGGGTGAGGAGAATCAGAGGTTTGGTTTTGGACATGTTAAGTTTGAGATGCCCACTAGACATTTAACCCAATATATAGCTGGTATACAGGAGGCTGGAAATCAAGGGAGAGGTCTGGGCTAGAGATACAAATAAATATGGAGGGTCATCACTATATTAGGGGTTATTTAAAGCAACTAATGGGGCACCTGGGTGGCTCAGTCGTTAAGCGTCTGCCTTCGGCTCAGGTCATGCATGATCCCAGAGTCCTGGGATCGAGCCCCGCATCAGGCTCCCTGGATAGAGCCCCGCATCAGGCTCCCTGCTCGGCAGGAACTCTGCTTCTCCCTCTCCCACTCCCCCTGCCTGTGTTCCTTCTCTCGCTATATCTCTCTCTGTCAAATAAATAAATAAAATCTTTAAAAATAATAATAATAAAGCAACTGAAAAGTAAATCCAGGAAAAGAAACTACTTCTTCCAAAGGTCTGTTGCAATTTAAATTAACATGTGATTTGTGGCCCATAATGGACTGTTTTCTTCCTCTAAGTTAAATCCTCTATTTACATGAAATAGATTTGTACATTAGGAAACATAGCCAACAAATCTATGAGTAAAAAACAAAATAATAATGAAAAGAACTAATGTTCTGTTGTTGCCTCTGAATACAGACCTGGAGTTTTTATTATCACTCTGATATAATACCCATGAGGGGCAAAACGAAAGACAGGGAAGGTTAACAAGAAGGACTCAAAGGATAGCAATCTGTTACACCTTTTTATTCCTTCTATTAAGAATAGAATACTCACTAATGATGTTCTCATGTAAAGTCCTTAGCAATGGAGAAACAAATCTGTTATCTCACAATGATGAAAATAAAATACATTTAACCTAAAGTACAAGTAAGATGTTAGTAATCTTACATCAGCAGAAAATGACAACTTCCACTTTATCTATTTCTAGATAACTGAAGTTTATCTATGTCCAAATATCTTTCCATTTGAACCATTATTAATTTTTTCCTCTACTTTAACATCTTCTTGGGCCAGGCTCATCCTTATTAACATCTTTATCCTAAGACATCCTCATAAAATATGATAACCTATAGGCTACTGTTATTGTGCCATTGTTGCTACATAAAATAGCTCCATCCTGCAGTATTCTGTCAATGTCTCCTCCTTTCTCTACTGTTACATTATTTTACCCATACATAAAAGCATACCAACATTTTACTTTCTGATCCTTAGTTGTAGTTGACAGAAATCTGGGCCTCAGAAAGCATGTAATAAATTCACACAGTGCCTAGTACTTAGAAGCTTCATGGGAAATTTGAACATCCCCACACATAAAAAGAGAAAGTAATCTTATTAGTTATGTAAGACAATGTCATTAATCTCATGAGATGCATAATGAAGTCTAGTGTTACAACTTACTTTCAAATGGTTCAGAGGAAAAAATATATAAATACATATTTTTTACTTATATTTTTTAAATGAGCGATAAAGCAAGCACGGCAAAAGATAACTATTAATAAATTTAGATCAAAGGTATACAAATGTTAATTGGACTATCTATACTTCCAACCTCTCAAAGTACAGAAGCTTTTAAGATACAAAGTTAGGAAAAAATATAGTATATACTGAGTAAATGCCTATGTGTAAAATTAGTAAAGTATAACTGTATTGGATCTATTAAATGGAGAAAACATAACTAATTTTCAAAACATTAAAAAAAAAACTGGGGAAAAAGTAAAGCAATACCAGAAAATTACCTACGTGCAGGAGTAGTAGAAAAATGGCCAGCAAGTTCTAAAAACTAGAAAAAAAAAAACATAACTTGGTTTCCTTGCCACTGGAGAGCTTAGAAAATGTCTCCCTTTTTACAGTTTGAGAATGGTATTTTTATTTCCTGTAACTTTTTTCAAAGTCTGCTGACTTTGGATACTGGTTCTTACTAAAGGCAATCTGCTTTAAAAAAATATTTGTTTCCTGATTACTGTAGAAACACATTAACTTATATCTCACCATCCAGAGATTTATTATGTATCTTCAAGCTTTTAAAAAATGAACATACACAAATTTATGACAAAATTGATATGATATTATGAATAAAATGTCCTATAAGCTGCTTTCCTCTCCTTAATTGTAAACATTTTCTAATGTAAAAAAAACAAAACAAAACACTAAAAGGTGCTTTCCTCTCCTTAACTGTAAACATTTTCTAATGTAAAAGAAAAACCTTGTAAAGAACTTGACTGAGGGCGCCTGGGTGGCTCAGTTGGTTAAGCGACTGCCTTCGGCTCAGGTCATGATCCTGGAGTCCCGGGATCGAGTCCCACATCGGGCTCCCTGCTCGGCGGGAAGTCTGCTTCTCCCTCTGACCCTTTCCCCTCTCATGCTCTCTCTCTATCTCATTCTCTCTCTCAAATAAATAAATAAAATCTTTAAAAAAAAAAAAAAAAAGAACTTGACTGACCAAAAGCCAAATGGCTCAAATAAGCATAAAGAGCCTAAATTGATGGCAAAATAATTGTCTTTGTACAAAGGCAGAATCTAACAACCTCACTATACAATGCCTTTCAAAGCACAAGACATGTTTCTTAGAGGCAGTATAGTGTTTAAGAGCATTAATTCTGGAGCTAGACTGACCAGATTCAAATCCTGGTTTTCCCCAATAGCTATATGACTTCTCTGACATTGAAGATGTTATCCTCCCTGATCCTGCTATCTCATTTGTGAAATGAAAATAACAGAACCTACCTTACAGAGATGTTGTAAAGACTGGGTTAATACACAAAAAATGCCCTAAGAAAAGTACCTGGCACATAATAACAATTCCGTAAATGCTAGACATTATGAATATTTTCCATATTTCATGGGTAGTTAGCATCTTACTTTCTAGGAATGCTGCAAACAAAAGCTTCCTTTCCAGCTTCTGAATCCAAAACCTACAATCTTCTGTTCCAATCTAAATTAAATATAAGAATAGGGCAAAAAACATAGAATGAAAATTTCATTAACATCAAGATGAAAAAACAATCAGAATATATCTTGCTGATATATCATCACATATCATCAATATCATCATCTTTGTGTGGGATAGCAATATTACATAACAAACTTTTTTTTCTATCTATAGCAAAGAAACTTTATTCTACAATTTTAAGAATGGGGGAAGAAAAATTGGCAAACATGTTTTGACATTACAGAGCTTCCTATTTACAGAAAAACTCAATTACAATAAATGAGAGGATGTGTAAGAAGCAGCTAAGGCTGGCACATTTCCATTCCGCAGAAAAATTACTTGTAATCAAGTTGTTTTCAACAGACTTTTCACTTGTGTAATTCTAAAATTAAGTACCAAGAGCATTTTTCCCCAACAGAAAAGTTTATTTCCTTCCTGAGAAACTTGAGTCATCAACTATGTCTTAGACATCACACTGTGTTGACCAATGCTTCTTATATTTGATATATATTCACTCTGATCTTGAAGCACTAAATACCACTAACAAAATTGTTTTCTTGTATGACAAAGGTAGACTTCCAGGAACTATCATGTCCTACATTTCAGCAATATATGTAAGTACCTTTACTATACTCCTAGAAAAGTTACTTCTTGGGGGGGCCTGGGTGGCTCAGTCATTTAAGCGTCTGCCTTCGGCTCAGGTCATGATCCAAGGGTCCTGGGCTCCCTGCTCAGCGGGATGCCCGCTTCTCCCTCTCCCACTCCCTCTGCTAGTGTTCCCCCTCTTGCTGTCTCTCTGTCAAAAAATAAAAAAAAAAAAAACTTTAAAAAAAAAGAAAAAGTTACTTCTACAATGTGACCTCAAACTTAAGTCACAGTATCAATTTCTTCACTAGAAATGAATTAGATCATTTTCTACAAGTAAATATCTACACCTAACAGTTCCAGTGAAAGTTCAAGATAGTAGGGTGTGTCCTACAATTATAAGCATATTTCAACACATCCACTTTTTGAGATAAACTGGTTTCTAAAAATTAAAAATAATAAAGCTAGCTGGCTCAGAAGTTAATATAAGTAGCTCTTTTTTAAATTATAAACTAAATCAATCACAAAGGGCATGAAACATCAATGATTAAAACATACTGAATGTATTAAATTTCTACCACTAATGTATGAAATACAACTTACAAATTCAAAAAATGGAACATGTACATCATTTAGATTTCTATGCTCATTTGAAATGCCTTTATACCATTTCACTAAGCGCAGACACAAGTACAGACAGTAACCCATGTAAGGGACTGTGACTTTCAACCTACCTAAATAAAACACACACACACTGGGCTCAGCCACAGGCTCCCCTGTTGATGTATATCTACCCCACACCCAACTTCATCCTAAGCCCACTCTCATTACTTCACTCTTCTCCCATATGACACCCCAAAGCATCTACCTCTACGTCCTACCAGGAAATTTGGACGTGCAAATAAAACAAGTCTGCCAAAGGTGTTAATGATGATAATAAGAGGAAGGGGGAATAGAGTTATAAAAAAGATAATGAAAGTTTTTGAGAACTTATGCATTAAAATTTTGAAGAAAATATTTTGTGAAAAGTTGAAACTGAGTAGAACTAATTCTGAAGATAAAGTTGCAGATGCTGCTGACTGAGTCTCTCAAAACTACCCCACAGAAACTAAAATCCTACTAATCTATGGCTCTTCTCGGTTAACAAGCAACTGGTTTGGTTTGGTTTTGAAATAATCCTCATGAGTTATCAGTCATTCAATTGCTATTATAAATTAACAGAATCAGATTTACTTTCCAACCACAAACTGGAAGATGAAGAATGGGAAATGCTGGAAGATAAATGATAAAAGTAAATTTTTCAGAGCTGCAGCACACAGAACACTAGGGAGAAAAAGGTTTGAACAGGATAAAAATATGGAAGCTTACGAAACTTGAGTAATCAATTAAGACAGCAAGCTATCAGAAATTTTTAAAAAAAAGGTAAAAAGACTCAAATTTCCTCTAGAGCAGGGTTTCTCACTCTCAGCACTACTAACATTCTGCCCAGACAATCCTTTGTTGTGGGGGACTGTCCTGTGCATCGTAAGATGGTTAGCAGCATCTCTGGCCTCTACTCACTAGATGCCAGTAGCATCCCTCCAGGTATGACAACCAAAACTGGCCCTAGTCTATAAATGTTTCAGTGTCTGCTCTGCATATACACTTTAACTACACATTAATTTTTTGAAGGATACAAAACTGCATAAATATTACAATGAAAATTCTTAATAATAAGCATTTTAAAAGACTGCGTGATTAATATTTAAAAGTGATAAAATTGTGAAGGAATTGTGGATTTTCTTAAATTCTGTTCTCTAGGGGCACCTGGGTGGCTCAGTCGGTTAAGTGACTGCCTTCAGCTTGGGTCATGATCTCAGGGTCCTCCTGGTATCGAGCCCCGCGTACTGGGTTCCTGCTCGGCGGGAGGCCTGCTTCTCTCTCTCCCACTCCCCCTGCTTGTGTTCCCTCCCTCGCTATCTCTCTCTCTCTGTCAAATAAATAAAATCTTTAAAAAAATAAAAAAATAAATTCTATTTTCTAATGCTTGGTATCAACTTTCTAGCATTTCAACTTCTAGAAATACATTTTATCCACCTATATTTTGAAACTAATAGATTCCAAATGAAAGCAGGCCTGGAAACAATATAATTTTTATAATATTTGTATAACATTTTACAGTCTTCAGCATTTTTACAAACTTATCCCAATTAATTCTTAGGAAAAGAGGTAGCAAATTAAGATCCCATTCGATTTATAAGTATAGGATTCTATCTGTATTCTTATGAAAACTAAATCCAAAGTTCAAATACGTGTATTGTATCCCTTGCCATCGTCTATGCAAAGACAAATAGAAAATTCTTCAAAAATCATCTATGTACATTTGCCAAAGAGCCTGATTCCAACTTGACAACAAATATATACCTGCAAAAATATACTTGTTAATATATGTTTAATTCTAACCTCTCCCAGGCGCCTGGGTGGCTCAGTCAGTTAAGCATCTGACTCTTGATCTCAGCTCATGTCTTGATCTCAGGGTCATGAGTTCAAGCCCCGCGTTGGGCTCCACACTGGGTGTAGAACCTACTTAAAAAAAAAAAAAAAAAAATCGAACCCTTCCCCTCCACTCCAAATTCACCAAACTTCTACCTCACAACTCTGGAGCAGTGCTTCCCAAATGACAAGCCAAATACTTCTGAAAGACTATGCAAAGTTTTAACCAATCCCCAACAAAAATATTAGATTGCAAGTCAGATAAAATCCCAGACTACGACACACATCCCAAACTAGAACCTACCTAGATTCAAAATCTTAAGATGTCTTATTTTCAACTTCAAAGACTGAGGTCCTCTAAGTTTTATGAAAACATACTCTCACCAATGCAACAGCCTCTGAGATCTAAATTCAACACAGAGTGAGCCTTCTATAAATTTTGTTAGCTTCATGTTAAACTTCTGCCAAGCTTTATCAGTTTTCTTCCATGAGATTTCTTTTTTATCCTTATTTATTTCAACAATACAGAAATAAATACAGAACTTAAACACACAATTCATCAAGCAACTAATTTATTCCTTACTGTATCATATTCCAACTCCTCAACATGGACTCCAACCAACATTCCATAACACTCTACCTTGCAGCTATAAAAGCCTAGAATATGAATAATTGGAGTCCTGGCTGTCATGGCCCAGTTAGCACTTCTTATTTCCTGCCATGGACTCTCCATTCCAGGCAAGAAAACCTACAAGCACCTTACTAGACTATTATGCCATTCTCTTTCCTCAAAAGGCTTTCCCCAACTGGGGAAATAAATCCTCATTTCATCTGCAACTACAATACATAATTGGAACTGTATTTTTATATCTTGGCATTTCTGTCTACGCTGACAAACTCAGTATTTTTTCCTTCTCACTCAAGACTGTAGCTCATGACTCCTACTAACCACAGACATACAATAAACTGGTGACTAAAACAGCAATGTTCTCACTGTACACGTTCTCACACTGTTTACTTGGAATTGTAATAGCTTCAGAATGAATTCACCCAGTATCAAAGGGAGTCTACATTCTCTAAGAACTATTCTCAGTATTGCTGTTTCCTGCAACCTGGTGAGACGGGACTGTCTCCATTAGTACCAAGGCAAAGCTTTCACACTGCTGGACAGCAATGTTACTGCCCTCATAGGAATTGAACTGGTAGGATTATTACAGTTTTCCCATTTATTCTTATTAACATTGCTTTCTTTTCCTAGTATGAAGACTGACAGTTAAACTAGTTAGAATTACCACTACTGGATTTTTATTCACAAAAGCAGGCATTTTAGGGTTGCTTGGAAGAAATTACTAACAATCGTTAAGTAAATCAATTCCTCCAAAAAAACCAAACCTGGGGCTCCTTACCCAAGCATGTCACAGAGAGTTGCCCATGTGCAAACAGACCAAATGCAAATCAATTCCTAGAATTTGGAGCATCTGCCCTGTGACGTGGGGCTCAGATTTGAAACCACTGTGGTTTTCTGTTCACAGCCTTTTGTATCTACAATTTGTCTCCCCCAGTTAGTAACCACACAGGCCTCATGGAAACTTGTGTTAGCAGCTATATCCAATGACTACTTGCCCTGTCCCCCAACTTCTCCACACACAAATTCCATTTTTGTTACTCCATGTATATATTTTAAGTTAGGCCATCCCCAAAATATACCTCCAACTTTGGCAAAAGTTTTCTAACCATTAGAATGTGATACAATTCAAAGACAAATTTAACTTTATGCAAATCACAAACTCACCAAATCTGTAACACACAACAGTTACCTTACTTCAAACTAACAATAAGACGCAGTGTCACAGTATCCGGAGTCTCTGTCATCTACCTTTTACCTAATGCTCCTTTAAATACAGAGAATATTTTTCTTAACTTTGCATTCCTCAGAGGATATTACAATTGCACATTTTAAGGTATGTTTAATATCAATAATCTAGTATACCAGTTTGGAACCAAAGTACTCATGATTCAGATCTGGGAAATGATCTACCTGCAACCAAATGAGTGTGCATTTTATTTGGTGTGTCTTCCTGGTTACCTATCAGTTTTTTTCTCTCCATTCCACCTTGCCTCACTTTAACTACCAAAATACATTAATACAACATTATCCTAATTGTTCAGAATAGGGAACCTCAACACTAAACTCCATAAGCCAAAATATATACATTAAAAATAAACTCTTAGGGGCGCCTGGGTGGCTCAGTCAGTTAAGCATCTGCCTTCGGCTCGGGTCATGATCTTGGGGTCCTGGGATCAAGCCCCGGTTCTGGCTCCCAGCTCAGCAGGAAGCCAGCTTTCCCTCTGCCCCTCCCCGCCCCCCCCACCCCCCCCCCCCCCCCCCCCCCCCCCCCCCCCACCCCACTTGTGCGTGCTAATAAATGAATAAAATCTTTTAAAAAGAACACATCACTTTAAAAAATAAATTTTAAAATATATATGTATCTAAAGTTCACGTACTTTATTCTAAAAAGATGCAGAATTTATTTATTCCACTTTGCATTCAAGTGTATCAAGTATGATTATTAGTTTCCCCACAGAAAACGTATTAGAAACAACTAATTAGAAGGTGATATCCTCAAGGTTTGCAAGAAAGCCAGGAATTTTAATCAAAAAGTCGGAAATACTATTGAAACCAGATACAAGAATAAAAAGCACAATCACCTAGAATAAATTTAGAATACTCATTTCAATTGGGGGGGGCCAGGGGCAGGGGAGGTGGGACAGAAACTACAATAGAGCCCAGAACAGTAACAGCTGTTCTCTATACTAAACCTCAATCATTTAAGAAAAGATTGAAGTCAGCCCATTTCAAGGGCACAGTAAATGTGTAATATATCCTAAAAAACTTCCATGAAAAATTGCCAAAATTTTACAAGTCTGGTCCCAGAGACTTATTTGGGAATCTTCTCATATCTGAACCTGTCATTGTCATTTCCCAACAATGGTGGAAAACGTAGCTTATTGTTGAATGTATTATTTCATTTTATGAATTTCAAAGGCAGAGTTTATGTTTATGACCTGTTCTTAAAAGAAAAAAAAGCCTAAGTTTTTACTTGCATGACCCTCAAGCATTTTTTTCTGTGAGTTTCATCCAAGTAGAAAAAGAAATGGTTTCTTATTTGCTCTTGAGATAAAGTGATCTGGTGCTCCCTTCGGCAGCACATATGCTAAAACTGACATAAAGTGATCTGGAAAAATTAGAACCATCATTCTTTAAGAACTTCAAATTGTTATTATGAAACAGGATTTTTAATATTTAATAATCTTATGCTAAATAAAAAGAAAAGTGTATGCCACAGCTTTTATTAACAAAGGTTTAAGACTACTGTAAAAATAATTAAAAGACATATTAAAAGTTGGATAAGAGGTCACAGTCAAAAAAACATTTCTAAAAGATTGGATTCACCTATGTAAGATGAAGCCAAGGTAGAGATGCAAATAACATAGTCGCAAGATCCACACAGGTGACAAAAATGAGTGAAGCAGGCCAAGTGTATTACCACTAGGAATGATACTAACTGCACTGACCAGTAAGCACATGCCCAGTCTAAAGAGGACAGCTACTGCTCTACCAACTCTGCTACAGACAATGGGAATGCAGCCCAGAAGAACCTGGGTTTCCAATTCTTCCAAAAAAAAAAAAAAAACCTAGAAGTCTATGAGGAATTTCCCAATTTTTCAATGTTGATAACTAGTTGAAACCTAAAGACACTACGAATCAAACAATACATCTCTAAAGTGGTTCAGCCCAGGGGCCACCTTTAACCTAATGTGTGAACTGTTTTCAAAAAAGGTTGAGGGGACAATGGGTAAAAAGTTCAGGCCTTGAGGTCAAGCTAGCCTGGGTGTGAATGTCTAATTCATCACTCAGCAGGTGGATAATGCTAAAGAAATTATTTCTTCAAGCCTATTTCCTCAACTGTAAAATACCACCGCTCTCTCAATGTTGAAAAGTGAAACTCCTAACACAGTATCAGACACACAATAGACATCACAGAAATGTCCCTTACCGCCCCTCCTTAACCCTGCAAATCCTTTGGAAAATTTAAGAAATCAGATAATAAATAAACACCCTTGAAGATCTTAAACAAGTTATTTAAAAAAAAAAAAAATCAGAAAACAGAGGTGCCTGCTGTGCCCATTTCCCTCACCCCTGCTATTCAGAGAGGTTCTGTGTATACAGAAAAGATACAGTTAATTTAGGGCATGGCTTGAATGGACTTAAAATGATACAATTAACTGGATTATCAATCTCAAAAAGATGAACAGGCAGAACTCCTTAAAGATAGAGACAAATCTGTCTCTTATTAACTTCATAGAACCTTATTTGCTGGTAGAAGTGAGAGAAATTGTTTAAGCTTAAGCTTTAATACTTTTAATACTTTTGTTTAAACTTCCAGAAAACTTATTTCTAAAGAATGCATGGTACAAAACAAAGGATTTACGCCAGATTTTTAAACATAAAAAACATGACAGACTCTAAACTTCATTTTATGTATGATTTCATCAAACCCAAGTACTGTCAGATTGAATTTACTACTAGAACTAAAATATCTTTCGACCTCTCAAACATACCAATTAATTTTTAAAAAGAGAAAAGACAACAACTCTCCAAAATATTTGTTAAAAAGTACTATGCACATGTACATAAAAAATATTTGGGCTATATTTACTTAGAATAGTTCCAAAAAATTTCTAATATGGCTACAAATAATAAAGAAAAACAATTTTATGTATACATATCTATATAAACACTTATTGAACTCTGCAAATTTTATGGTATCTTCCTACATATACAACAGACTGGGGCATGTGCTAGAAATCAAAGTTTAATGCGTGTGCATTAGGAAAGTTTAAGTTTCAGGAAGCAACTAAGGCAACTAAAATCATTTATTAAGTACATAAAAATGGTCTATACTTCAAAGTTAAATCCATATTTCCACTACAACTTCTCCTCGTCTACATAAACATATTCATTTCTTTCATGTTAAAACAAATTATATTCAATTTGAGTGTATTCTATTCTACATATCATATAAACTTCTTACAAACTTGACCATATAGTTCAGACTCATTTAAAAATAGTATATATTACAATAAAATTACAAATATCTCCAAGTACCCAAAGGCTACAATCTTGATGCTAATTTTAAAATGAAAGTTTCTTAGTGTCTTTATTTTAAAGTTCTGCTAAAACATGAAAAAGTACGTAGCCTTTTAATGTTTAATGCAAAATGATACTTTATAAATGACTCCAAAGTTCTGAATTTAGATTTTTGTGTACCAAGGGTGTTAACCCACAAAAATTATGCTGTTAATTTACTTTTTCTTCAACCATCAGGCTACACCAATTTATATTCTTATTGTTTCACACTTAAAAACAACGGTCATTTTATATACAACCACTCCTCAGTAATTTACAGTACCTCATGTGTTTGTCTTACTTTGTACCTCATAGAAATCAAGAGTCTAACACCTGACTATAATCATAAATAGTGGTAAGAGACAGAAGAAATTTGTCGGAAGCCACATTCTGCACATAAATACAAATGTTATAAAAGGCCCTTATAAAGGGTCTCTAGCACACGATACTCCTTAAAACTAAACATCTACTAGGAACTCTTAATCTAAAATGTACATCTAGCAAATGAACACCACAAACTACAACAAAAGTGTACCTACAAAGCATCGTTCTCGGACTAAGTAGAACTCAAGACAAAAATACGCTTGGCTCTGCAATCATAAGTTAAAGCGACAAAGAACAGAAACAATACACTACATAAAATACACAGTATTCTCTAAATTACCAAATCACACTGTCCCATCGGAAGCATTCCGGTAATTTTTTCAATTCAATGATTTTAAACAAACTTTGAGGTTTTTAAGTATACTTTGGGGCAAGACAAAAACTTTACCTAAAATAAAAGCACTTTACACAACACAGAATTATGAAGCTGGTCCTAGGGTCATAAAAAAATCGTCTTCAAAAACCCGAGTAATCAAGAAATTATCTGCTTACAGTAAATTTAACTCCAATTTGCGGGGTGGGGGAGTTGCCACCGTCTGACAACCCACTAACTACGCTGTAAGTCTACTCCACCTGAGAGCTTAAGAAAAAAGTTGGGTCACCCAGGGACTTGTCCATCTAAGAGACCCAATCCAAACAGATCAAACATCCCGGAACGCCTTACTTTTCTCCCCACCAAACCCATTCCCCTGGGCAACAGAATGTTTTCACTGACCATAAACACACCCTCCTGAGAGCTCTCTCCACACACTCGGGCAGAGGCAGGGCACTAAAGAGAGCGGAAGCGACTCGTCTCAGACAGCAGAGGACCACTGTTACCCCTCCACGGGCGGCCCCTCTGCAGAACCGGGTCAGTCTGGATCGCCGCGCCCGGTAAAGAACAATACACCAGCGCCCAGCCGCAGACATCTCAACTTCCCACGAGCCTGCGCGGCGGTTCCCCGCGTGGAGCGGGCTCCGGAATCCGCCACCGGGCAGAGGCTGGGGGCGGAAGGAGGGAGGTAACGACCGCCAGCCCCGCGGCGGCAGCCCGTCCCGGCACCCGGCGAGCAGGTTGGAGGTATGGAGCCACCGGCCTGGGTTCCACGGCTCACGCCCGGCAACTCGGATCTCCCCACTGCTTCTCTGGGAGGCGACCCCCGCCTCCCCTGCCGCCGGGGCAGTGGGGGGGCGGGAAGGCCTCGGCGGAGGCTCGGAGCCTCCTTGGCCCGCCACGGAAGGGAACGCGGTCGGGGCGCGGGGGACAATAGGGAGCGGGGAGCGCCGCGCGCCGGAGTGGCGCCGCCGGCCGGCCGGGCTGACTGACGCGCCCGCCGCGCGGCGCGACTGGGCTCCGCTCGACCCGGCCGCCGCTGCCGCTGCCGCCGCGCGGTCCGCCGTGGTCAAGGCGTCCCCGGCGCTTGGGGTCGTGCCTCACCTCCCAGCCCCGCCGCCCAGGAGAGGAGCGGAATTAACACTCTCAGCAACACCATCTTCCGCGGCCGCCGCCTCCTCACGGGTTAACCGCAGCACATCGATCCGGAGGGAGAAGCTGAAGGGGCTTGGTCCGGAGTCTCCACGGGAAGCCGGGACCTCCCCCGGCAGGAGAAACGGCGAAGCACCTCCCTCTCGCTCCACTTCAGGGGCCGGCAAAGCTCCCAGCTCCTCCAAAACAGGGACCTCCCTCCCCCTCGTTCGTTTCCTTCCTCCCTTCCCCGCGTTCCTTCCCTCGCTCCTTCCCTCTTCTCTACCTCCCTCCCCCGAGCCCGGGACCTCCGCCTCCTTCCTCACCACGTGATGCGCGACGCCCAACCGGCAGACCCAGCCGCACCCCTTCCTCCCGCCCCTCCCCCTCCCCCAGGCTCCCCAGGGGCGCGCGCATGCGCACGAGGGCCGGTTCCCCGGCAGCTGGGCTCGCCGCCGCTTCCTGTCCGCCGGCGGAGAGCTGGGATTGGGTTTAGAAGGCGGGGTTTCCCCTGGTCCCGCCCCCAAACGGGAGCGCATCTCCTCAGAGCAGCGCCGGCTCGCTCGCTAGTTCTTAACGACTGCTGAGGACCGTCCCTAAGACGAAAATGGGAGAGTGAAAAGATGTTAAGAGGCCGCTTTCTTCTTAACTTCACAAGGAAGGGAGATTTTTATTTCTTCCTTTTCTGTCTCTGGTGGTGCACGACAGCAACCAAATAAACGAAAGCAAAGTCCCAACAAGCGACAGCCACCAGTGATCAAACAGATGAAAAGACCTTCAAACCCCAGAAAGGAAAGACAACAGCCTATGGCATTTTTTTTTCTGAATTCTTTAAAAATTTGTCGCAGATCAGGCTTTGGCCTTTCTAAATGCCCGCAGTTTAATCCTTACGGTCCTAAATCTCCTGCCCAAAATATGTCCTCTTTACCACTCTCTTTTTTCCCTGCTCTGAAGAGAACTGCACCCCAACTTCTTTGAAGCTCACGTTTGGTTTCTGTTTGGCTTCTCAGTAACTCACTTTCGTTCTTCAGACTCGTATTCCTGGATTAAAGACTTAAACATAGGACCTGAAATTGTAAAATTTCTAGAAGCAAACTGGAAAAAAGCTCCTTGACATGGGTCTTGCCAATGTTTTTTTTAATATGACACCAAAACCACAAGCAACAAAAGCCAAATAAGTAGGACTACATCAAACCGAGAGGTGCACAAGGAAAGAAGCAATTAGAGGAATGAAAAGGCAACATACACAAGGAGAGAAGATATTTGTAAATCATATATCTGATAAAGGGTTAGTATCCAAAATATATAAAGAACTTATACAACTCAACAGCAAAGAAACAAACTAACCAATTTAAAAATAGGCAGAGGACCTGAATAGACATTTTTCCATAGAAGACATACAGATGGCCAAAAAACACATGAAAAGTTACTCATTATCACTAACCATCAGGGAAATGCAAATAAAAACCACAATGATATATCACTTTGTATCAGGATGGCTAAAATAAAAACTTAAATAACAAGTGTTGATGAGGTTGTGGAGAAAAAGGAACCCTTTCTGCACTGTTGGTAGGAATGCAAATTGGTGCAGCCACTGTGGAAAACAGTATGGAGGTTCCTCAAGAAGTTAAAAGTCAGAGTGCCTGGCTAGTTCAGTCAGTAGAGCTTGCAGCTCTTGATCTTAGGAGTTGTATGTTAGAGCCCCATGTTGGCTGTGGAGATTACTTAAAAATTTTAAAAAATCTTAAAAAAAAGTTAAGAATAGAATTACCATATGATCCTCTAATTAGACTAGAAATGTATGGAATTGTTGAATCATTATATTGTATACCTGAAACTAATATAACACTGTATGTTAATTATACTTGAATAAAAAATAAATTTTAAAAATATTTTTGAACAGGCAGAGGAACTAAATAGACACTTTTCCAAAGAAGATATCCAAAGGGCCAACAGTGCGACACTAACCATCAAGAAAATGCAAATCCAAACCATAATCTTCACTATTAGAATGGCTATTATTAAAAAGACAGGAGATATAAGTGTTGGCAAGGATGTGAAGAAAAGGGAACCCATATGCACTGTTGGCAGGAAGGTATATTAGTGCAGCCACTGTGGAAAATAGTATGGAAGTTCCTCAAAAAATTAAAAATAGAACTACCATATGATCCAGCAACCTCACTTCTGGGTATGCGTCCACAGGAAATGAAATCAGGATCTTGAAGAGATAACTTCACTCCCATGTTCACTGCAGCATTATTCACAATAGCCACAACATGGAAACAAGTGTCCCTCCATGGATGAATGGATAAAGAAGACGTGATATATATACACATGTATGTATGTATGTATGTCTATATATACAACAGAATATTATTCAGCCCTGAGAAAGAAGGAAATCCTGCCATTCGCCACATCATGGGTGAACCCTGAGGACATTATGCTAAATGAAGTAAGTCAGACAGAGATCTGATACCGTGTGATCTTGCTTATATATGGAATCTTTAAAAAGCTAAATGCTTAGAAACAAAGAGTAAAATGATGGTTATCAGGGGCTGGGGTGTGTGGGAGGGAAATGTTGGTCAAAAGGTACAAACTTCCAGTTATAAGATGAATAAGTTCTGGAGCTCTAATGAACAGCATGGTGACTATAGTTAATAATACTGTATTATATACTTGAAAGTTGCTAAGAGAGTGGACTTTAAATGTTATCACCACAAAAAAGAAATGGCAATTATGTGAGGTGATGGAGGTGTTAATTAACCCCACTGTGATAATCATTTTGCAGTATATGTGTATCAAATCAACACATTATGCAACTTAAACTTATACCTTGATGAAGCTGGAAAAAATTGAAATTAAACAAAAGTACACGATTCAGTAGCATTTAGTAAATGCACATTGCTGTACAACCATCACCACTATCTACTTCCAGAACATATTCATATGGCAAATAAGGGAGGAAAAAAACTTGTATTTCATTAACTAGAAACTCCTGGTGGCATTTAACTAGATATTCTTTATCTATTTGGCATCCTGTTTGAATAGGCTGAATTAGGGAATATAAGTATTAATAGTATCATTACTAATAATAAATTGGAATTCCTATACTTTTTATTCTGTATATTTTTTAAATTTATTACCCTTTACATAAGTCAAGAGTATGCTTCTTTGTCAGTTTGACAAATGAATTATTATAGTTTTGCTCCAACATTAATAAGCTCAAAAATACAGTCAGTAGTTCCAAAACCATCATTAAAAGCGTCCATTTATAATGAGATGTATGGGATTATTAAAAGATGGCAGATTCTCATGAATTTTTTTTTCCTTTCTTAAAAGAGTTATATGCAAACATTACGTTGCCTATCACCTGTGCTAGTTACTGTTCTCTTTTGGTGGTGTAGTCAACAAATTATATTTTGATTTCTAGCTATTAGACTACCTTGTGGCATGTTTTGTGTAGCACAGTATTTTTATAATTAATTATATAAAGTTAATTTTATATGATTAATTAATTTCATAATTATATTTTAAATTAATTTATTTATAATGGTTAGAGGCAAATGACACTTTCTCTTTAAATTCAGCCGGAGGGCCCCTCAGTGGCTCAGTCGATTAAGCATCTGCCTTTGGCTCAGGTCATGATCCCAGAGTCCTGGGATCAAGTCCTGCATCAGGCTCCCTGCTCAGCGGGGACTCTGCTTCTCCCTCTACCCTTCTGCCCTACATGTGATCTCTCTCTCAAATAAATAAAAAATAAATAAAATATTTGTATAAATAAATAAATAAATAAAAATAAATTCAAGTGAAAAAATCACCAGGATGATCACGGGAAAATTACACTTAAGATTGTATTTCGTTTTATTTTATTTTATTTTTTAAAGATTTTTTTGAGTAATCTCTATAGCCAAGCTGAGGCTTGAACCCACAACCCCGAGATCAAGAGTTGCACACTGCACCAACTGGGCCCACCAGGCACCTCACCTTTTTATTTAAAAAAAAACATAAATACATAACATACCAGCTTCATAATGGATGGTATTAAAATGTCACAAGTTTGGACCGCTATTTTGTTTGAAAATTTAACTTACCACATTCTGGGTATTTTGCCGATGTATGGGAACCTGATGGTTTATACCATCATAGACTGCATGGGGTTGGCTCCCAGCTCTCCCATGTATAAGCTGTGTAGCTTTGGCCAAATTATTTCACCTTTCTAACCTCAATATTTCTTTATAAGATAAGAATGATAAAATATTTGCCTCACGGGATTGTTTTGATGATTAAATTTAAATTAGGTTAACATTGTAAGGTGGCAGGTAATAATTGCTATATAAGTGTTTGTTTGTAAAAATATATAAATATCACTGTCCTTTCATGAATACTCAAACATCCATTCAAAAGCAGCAATTAGGAGCGCCTAGGTGGCTCAGTTGTTAAGCGTCTACCTTCTGCTCAGGTCATGATCCCAGGGTCCTGGGATCAAGTCCCACATCAGGCTCCCTGCTCAGTGGGAAGCCTGCTTCTCCCTCTCCCACTCCCCCTACTTATGTTCCCTCTCTCACTGTCTCTCTCTGTTTGTTAAATAAATAAAATTTAAAAATTTAAAAAGCAGCAACTAATAGGATTATTTCCTTAGCAACAATACACAGCTTTGATACTACCAGTATAATAAAAGTTATCCTCATGCTACAATAATGAAAAATTTGGCTAGGAAGTATATGCTTGTATACAGAATATTACACAAGTAATACTACATGAAAATGCTTGCTGCACAACATAAGCCAATCCTGGTAAATGTTTCAACAATTACATTTTAAATTTCCAACTTCTAATAAACTGCCTTCTCGATGTCTCACTGTCATGCCAAATTCAATATATTTAACTTCCTGTCTCTAATAATGGCACCATCACTCTCCCCAGTAACCTGACATGGAGAGTGGATTCATCATAGACTCTTCTTCCCTTGTCTATTCATAACCAGTCACCGTGTGTTAATTCTTCCCCTAAAACCTTTCTTGAGCCTTTAATCTTTCCCTTCCCACTACTGTCACTCCAGTTCACAAAATTTCTTTTGCTTACACTGCTGCAGGACTTCTAATCCATCTCACTTCAGTCTGCCGCTGGAAAGCATTGCAGTGCAATGGTCTCTCACCATTGGTCCTCACACAATGCACTGCAATTTGCTTCCACCCCTCTCATTCCTAAGAAGCTACTCTTGTCAGCATCATCAAAGATCTGTTAGTTATCAATGCCACTATACACCCACAATCCTTATCTAACTAGATCTCTTGGTCAATTAACACTCCTCAAAATTCCCTTCTCCAATTTTTCAAGACCTTGCTTATTTTCCTGATTTTCCTCCCTACTTTTAACCGCACCTCCTTCTGCAACTCTTCCATGGGGCTTTTTCTTCTCTTTATCCTTTAAATATTGGTGTTCCTCGGGTCTTTATCCTTGGCTCTCTTGTCTTACCATTCTTCATTTGCATGGTTGGTTTTTATTACTCTCGAACATCTATGACCCGCTAGGCTATGAACTCCATTAAAAAAAAGCCTAGATCTCTCTTGTTCTGAATTCTACCCCAGTGCCCGGCACACAGTCAGCACTTTTCCTATACTTGTGTCCCAAGTCCCAGACCTACATCCTAGTCGCTCCGTGTACCAGCTGTAACCTTGAATAAGTTAAGGCACCTGGGCCACACTTTGGTAATTTTTACAGTGGGGAGAATATAAGACCTACCTCAGAGTGCTGTTATGTCAGTCAAGTAAAGTGCTTGTAAAGCACTGAGAATATTACATGGCACATGTAATTATAAAATTTTAGGTGTTGTTATTATTGCGTATCTAACATTTACTAACCAACTCCTCCCAGTACACCAAATACAACATGTCCCAAACCAAACAAACCCTTACATCAACCTACTCAAACCACTTTTTCCATCTTGGTTAATGACAATCCCATGGAAGCAATTACCTAACTCCTCTCCCATTCAAGTAGGTCAAGTCATCTTGAATCTCCATCCCATGAACCCCCCCCCCCGATCTCTATGGCCAGAGCCCAAGTTCTCGTCTCTCTGTCTCACGTTACCCACTTCTTGACCTTTTGCCCCCACTACTGCTGGAGTGTTCTTCTTAAAATATGTATATCCTGGGGCACCTGGGAGGCTCAGTCGTTAAGCGTCTGCCTTGGGTGCAGGTCATGATCCCAGGGTCCTGGGATGGAGCCCCGCATTGGGCTCCCTGCTCCATGGGGAATCTGCTTCTCCCTCTCCTCCCCACTCGTGTTCTCTCTTGCTCAAATAAATAAGTAAAATCTCTCTCAAATAAATAAATAAAATCTTCAAAAAATATATATATATATATCCTTTTATCCTCAAGGTAAAACACAAAGGCTTCATGATCTGGTTGTTGCCTTCCTTGCCAGATTTGTCTTTCATGGCTCTCTTTTCTTTATCTTCTAAAAACTCAAGGACAAAAACCAGAATAACAGTAACAGCTGGCAGTTAGTAAGGAAATGAAAGCTTAAAGAACTTAAATAAGTTGTCATCTAGGAAAAAAAAAAGTGGGACACCTGGCTGGCTCAGTCGGTAGAGCATGCAACTCTTGATCTTGGGGTTGTAAATTCAAGCCCCGCATTCGGTGTAGAGATTATTTTTTAAAAAAATGTAGGAAAAAGAAAAAAAGAACTTAAACAGGTTGCCCAAAGTCACAAAGCAGGTATGAAGCCGAGTCAACATCCAAAGTTAAATTTTCCTCCAAAGCATGTGCTTTACACTACAGTATGCTGCTGTTCAGCTGCAGTTGTCTTCCCAAACACACATATCATTTCCCTCTTTGACACCTTTGCACATTTTATTGCCTCCATGAGGAATGCCTCTCCCATTTATTTTATATAGTCTATAAAATTAGTCTCAAAAGATCCTTTCAATAATTAATTTTAAGACATCTTTTTGCTAGGATTTTCCTTTCTGTGTAAGGGATCAGAGAAGAAAAGGACTTAGAAAATTGACTTTTGGGGAAAGAGAACAGTGAAAAATGGTATTTAAAACAGAAGGCATTTAGGGGCACCTGGGTGGCTCAGTCGTTAAGTGTCTGCCTTCCGCTGGGACACAGGGTCCTGGGATTGAGCCACGCATTGGGCTCCCTGCTCGGCGGGAAGTCCGCTTCTTCCTCTGCCACTCCCCCTGCTTGTGTTCCCTTTCTCAGTGTGTCTCTTTCTGTCAAATAAATAAATAAAGTCTTAAAAAAATTAAAAAAATAAAGCTGAAGGCATTTAGAAGGCATGTAACAAGTGTCAATTTCCTTTTGAATGTAAAGAAATAGATATTATTAAAGATATGGCTCAGGCTACTTTTCTGTAAAATCTCCACTAGTTTCTTCTCTTGACAAAATATAATATCTACCATTTACATACTTCTAATGTAGCTTTATTCAACTGTATTATAGGGGCATCTGGGCGGCTCAGTCAGTTGAGCATTGGACTTGTGGTTTCGGCTTGGGTCATGATCTCAGAGTCCTGGGATGGAGCCCTGGTGGGATTCCTTGCTCAGGGGGAGTCTGCTTCTGTCTCTTTCCCTCTCTCTCTGTCCCTCCCCCCATGCTCATGCTCTCTCTCTCTCTCTAAAATAAGTAAAGCTTTATTAAACTGTATTGTATTTATTTAATATCTTCCCTAATTCTTTTTTTTAAGAATTTATTTATTTCAGAGAGGGACAGAGTGCCCACATGCATTCTCATGAGCAGTGGGGAGTAGTAGAGGGAGAGGGAGAAGCAGACTCCCTGCTGAGCAGGGAGCCTGATGCAGGGCTCCATCCCAGGACCCCGAGATCACGACCTACTTAAGCGACTGAGCCACCCAGGCACCCCTAATATCTTCCCTAATTCTTGAAGATAGGAATGAATCACATGTAATAGAGGTTTTAAACACAGGGCCTCAGGGAGTTTAGCAAATATATACCCAACAAACGTTTATTGAACGTTAATACTAGCATAAGATCCATTTCGCTAATTTATTAAAAAACTAGGAGTGGTACCTCACTGACTAAATCCCTGGTATCTTGATCTAACGTTCAAGGTGCTCCACAAAAACAAATCCACTTTTCCAATCTTTTCTCTCTTGCCTTTGAAATGAATTTCCTGCTCCATCCAGTCAGACTGGTCTACCCTTCAGAACCCCAAATCATCAAAAACTTTCCCCCTTCTATGTTTTTTCTTCCCTTTATCTCTTTTCCTCTTATACAGTATGTAAAAAAACAAAAAACAAGACAACAGAGGTGCCTGGGTGGCTCAGTGGGTTAAGCATCTGCCCTCAGCTCAGGTTGTGATCCCAGGGTCCTGGGATCAAGCCCCACATTGGGCTCCGTGCTGAGCAGGGAGCTGTGCTTCTCCCTCTCTCTCTGCCTCTCTCCCCTCCCTCTCCTTGCTCGTGCTCTCTCTTGCTATCTCTCTCTCTCAAATAAATAAGTAAAATCTTAAAAAAAAAAAGACAACCGGTCCAAATGGAGTCATTAATGCTAAACCCCACATCACCAAACTGAGACTCAATTACAATTTCTACTCTCTCAGAAATGGAATCTTAAGCCAATCAGTCAATGAGGAAATGTCTGATCAGTCCTACTTAGGTAATTTGCCAGATAAGCTTTTGCCATCTCCTAAAGGAATTAACTTTGCAATAACCAACCTACTTTTTTTGCCTAGTATTAACTTCCTTGTTCCTACTCCCATTTGCCTCTCAAAGTCTGTCATTTTGTGGAGTTCTTCCAAGTTTTCTACCTACTAGATTATTAATATCTGTTGCCTGATTTGAATTGATTCTTGCTCAAAGAGACTTTTAAATTTTTAAATATGCCTCAGCTTATCTTTTAACAAGGATTACATAGTCTTTAAAGCTCTGATCAGAACCTGGTAATTCATAAACCAAATTAGACTCACAGACATGTTTGGTTTGACTTGTAGTTAAATTTTTTTCTTAATTAAATCTCAATATTCAGCAATCAGGAGCTTTTGAATTAAAACCTAGGTAACAGATTTTCTGTGAAAACTGAGAGGTTAAGCCAACTTAAGTTCCTACAAAACCTCAATTGGCTGAAACTGAGTAGAGGCTGCCCTCCTTGGATGGGCTGGTCTAATGTCACCCCAGCCTGTGTTATTCCTGTCAGAATTTTAGCTTGTGACCTCTGTGTTGAGAACTAGGCCAACTCTCAAATCATCCTGAAATGTTTTCCTAGACCACAGGGGTCCCACAAATCACAGTCACACTTTACCACAAAACACCTATTATTTATATCACTCATCTGTAATTAATCCTGTATTACTTTATGGAAACTCTCATATTATTATTCTGATATTACAGAGGACAGAGAGAGAAAGGTTCTGAGGCAAAGCAGAGAGCACCCAAAAAAACCTTACAGGGTGACAATGGTAATTATTGATCATCCATTCAACAAATATTTGTTCTGCTCCTGATTTGGGGATTTCCAGACTACCAAGACAATATTGCTGACATACTGCCAGGCACCATAATAAGCACTTGACATACATGATCCCATTTACTGTTCAAAACAATGCTATGAAGTAGACATACCCGTTTTACAAATGAGGAAACAGAGGAGGACCAGGCTTCTAACCTAAGTTTGACTCCAAATATTATAGTCTGGTTTGTTAAATTACTGGGTGAATCCATTTGTATTATCACTGCCATGGTCCAGAACCTACTATTTGATTTAGAAGGTCCAGAAGCTTGATTTTTCATAGTGCAACCTGAGTTGACCAAGCCAACAAGGACTAATTCATAGGAGCTAAATTCTTGAGGGACATCTTGATCAAAACATCACCTTCTTATGCTACAAGTTAGATATTCATGTTGACAAGTCACTGCATTCTCTTTTTTGTCTTTTAACATGTAAGCTGCTAATCATCATTGAAAGCAGCTTAGTAAGCAAGGCATCACTGCAGAAGAAGTTAATGAAATGATTTTACTGGCTAGTTCATCCAACTACACAATTTACTATGCCACATTAGAAACTGTCAAGGGACCAGACAGATATCAGGCCATCCAGCTGTTCAGGTGACCTCTACCCTAGGTGGTGATTGAAGCACACAATGACAAACCCCTATATTTTGGGATATTCTCTAGGCTCCACACAGACCACCATCTCCCTTTCTGTTATTTTTTTTTCAAGAATAATATAATTGATTAGGCCACAACTTTTTTACACTTATTCAGATTTTTATTTGATTGCTAAACCTCACTTTTGCTTCTTTTGGACCTGGAAAGAATCTTGTCTTCCAAGGGAACTATAACAAGTAGTGAATCTGATTCATTTTATATTGATTTGGTTATTTCATTCTCATCTTTCTGGGAAGCACTTCATGGTAGGCCTCCTATACTGCCTCGAGTGTCATATTTTTATTTCATTTGTAGATGCTTATGTCTTGTCTCCCTAACCATATTGTAACCAATTTGAGGGCAGTGACAATAATAATATATTTGAAGAGCTTTGCTGTATGTTCCCATTTTATTTGCAAAGCCACATAGCAAAATCATCCACACTAATATTTTTCTCTGTCTTTTTTTCTTTTACAAAAGGTGAAATCTCATGTTAAGAGAAGTAAATTAATTTACCCAAGCTTGTAAAATTAGTCAACGCAGGACCAGGTTTTGGTCCCAGGTCTTGTGGTCTCCAATCATCACAATTCCTACCACACTAGTCTGCTTCTGTGTGATCATGCTTAATATTCCCTTCCGTGCCCCAAAGCACCATATTGTAGATATTCAATAAATAATTACAGAGGTTCATTATTGTAATTAGAAGCTAAATGAGTCATAATTCCTACTATATGCATATTAACAATTACCAACTATACTTTACTTCTCAACAATGCAAGTGGTTATTATCTGATTATTGTTCTAGAGGAGTGTTTCTCAATGTATGGCCTGTGGAATACCTGCATCAGAATCACTTAGGATGCCTGTCAAAACTATGGATTGCTGGGCTTTTCTCCAGTTCTGTTGAGTTGAATTCCTGGGCTTGGAGCCCAGAAACATGCATTTTTTTTAAAAAAAAGATTTATTTATTTGAGGGGGTGGGCAGAAGGAGTGAGAAAATCCCAAGTGGATTCCCCACTGAGGGCTGAGACAGCCCATGGGGCTTGGTCTCATGACTGAGATCATGACCTGGGCCTAAATCAAGAGTCAGACACTTAACCGACTGAGACACCCAGGTGCCTCCAGAAACATGCATTTTAACAGGCTTCTTTTTTTTTTTTTTTTTAAGATTTTATTTATTTATTTGACAGAGACAGAGATAGCAAGAGTAGAAACACAAGCAGCGGGAGTGGGAGAGGGAGAGCAAGCTTCCCTCAGAGGAGGGAGCCCGATGTGGGACTCCACCCCAGGACCCTAGGATCATGACCTGAGCTGAAGGCAGATGCTTAACAACTGAGCCACCCAGGCGCCCTAGGCTTCTTATATAAGTGTTAAACACACTGAATTTTGACAAACATTGATCTAAATAAACATGAGAGATAGAGTGAACATCAAAGACCAGGTCCTCTTGGGAAGTCAATGTCAGCATATAAAAATAATAGAGAAGAGGGTATATTTCCTTGATTCTCAGATACCCTCAATTGTAAGGTATGCCATTGATTTAATAATAGCTTTTGAATAAAAGAGCATTAAATGTTCACCAAATGTTTAATTCTAGGGACGCCTGGGTGGCTCACTCGGTTAAGTGTCTGACTTGGGCTCAGGTCATGATCTCAGGGGCCTGGGATCAAGCCCCATACTGGGCTCCACGCTTAGAGGGATTCTTCCTTTCCCTCTGCCCCTCACCCCACTCATGCTCTCTCTCAAATAAATAAAATCTTTTTCTTAAAAATGTTTAATTCTGGAGACGCCTGGGTGGCTCAGTCGGTTAAGCGTCTGCCTTCGGCTCAGGTCATGGTCCCAGGGTCCTGGGATCGAGCCCCGCATCAGGCTGCTTGCTCAGCTGGGAGTCTGTTTCTCCCTCTCCCTCTGCCATTCCCCCCGCTTGCGCTCTCTCTCTGACAAATAAATAAATAAAAAACCTTTAAAAAAAAGAAAAAGGGGGTGCCTGGGTGGCTCAGTCGTTAAGCGTCTGCCTTTGGCTCAGGTCATGATCCCAGGGTCCTGGGATTGAGCCCCACATTGGGCTCCCTGCTCTGCAGGAAGCCTGCTTCTCCCTCTCCCACTCCCCCTGCTGTGTTCCCTCTCTCGCTGTATCTCTCTGTGTCAAATAAATAAATTTTTTAAAAAAAGAAAAGAAAAAGAAAAAGTTAAATTAAAAAAATGTTTAATTCTGAATCTAGAAAATTTTACATATTAAGAAAGTGAAACTTAGACCTGAGGAAATTCAATAATTGTATTTTTCTTAATAATTGTATTTTAAATGGTGTAGTAAAAAGAGGGGAGTTTGAAGTGGGAAGTTGGACATAATCTGAGTAGACTTTATTTATTTATTTATTTATTAAAGATTTTATTTATATATTTGACAGAGAGAGACACAGCGAGAGAGGAAACACAAGCAGCGGGAGTGGGAGATGGAGAAGCAGGCTTCCCGCGGAGCGGGGAGCCTGATGCGGGGCTCGATCCCAGGGTCCTGGGATCATGACCTGAGCCGAAGGCAGATGCTTAACGACTGAGCCACCCAGGCGCCCCCTGAGTAGACTTTAAAAGCTAAACTGGAAGTAAGAGAAAAAGGGAGAGGACTTTTTGAATTAGGGAAACAAAATTAGACAATAATTTGCATAGGTATAATTAGTTCAGTGAGTGAGCAAACCAAATCTTATAGAAAGAGGGTTATTATTACATTTTAGTAGTTGATAAGGCTGATAGATAGAATGAGGATAGATAAGAAAAACTTTGAATGCTAGACCAACTCATGATATTCAGTAGTTAAAGAAGTGTCTTTAAAGGTTTTCAGTGGTAGATGGAAATAATGAAAGCATTGTTTAATCTGGTAATATACACAATATACTCCAAGGAAAATAAACTCTAGAGAAATCAGTTAGCAGGTTTACTCCAGCATACTCACTGACCTAGGACAGCACCAGAGAGAATGGAGAGCAAGCCATGGGTAAAATATTGAAGGAACAGTCAAATCCTAATTGGACTTAAACATTTGGAAATCTATTAAAGGAGTAGAGATTCAGTTACAAAGACATTGATTGTGAAGTTCATAATAGTTAAACAATCTAAATGTCCAAGAAGCAGGGATTGGTTCAGCCATATAACAGAACATTATGAGTTCACTAGAAATGTTATAGATGAATGTATATTAATTCATAAAGATGTTCACAACATATATATTTTTTTTAAGATTTAATTTTTTTAAGTGAGCTCACACCCAACGTGGGGCTTGAACTCACAACTCCAAGATCAAGAATTGCATGCTGTACCAACTGAGCCAGCCACACCCTAAGATGTTCACAATATATTGATAACTTAAAAAAAAATGTGTTCAGAATGGTCCCATTTTTGTTTACAAAAATATGTATGTGTTCAGATGCCTTGAAAATTTGAGGAGGACATACATACTGTGAAGTATTACTAGTGTTATCTCTAATATTTCATTCCACATAACATGATGAAGAGTAGTTTTTCTTTTTTTGCTTATATGTGTTTGCTAATTTTTCTAAAAAAAATGAATATCTTCTGTATTAAGAAAACACAATTAAATATTTACTCACATTAAACATTTTAAATTAAAAAATAGGACTTGTTGACCATGAGGAAGCCAAACAAAAGTACTTGAATGTTTTAAGCCTGGGTGGCAGAGACTGATATTAAGGTAGAAAAATGTGGGAAAGACAAGAAGAAGCATTTTGAGATCAGGATAACAAAAGATGGTTTTCTTTTTTTTTTTTTCAAAAGATGGTTTTCAACATGATTTTGAAGGTATATACACACACACACACACACACACACACACACACACACATTCACCCCCCATCCCCCAAGGGAGACTATATGGAAAAAATGGCCAAAAAAACAACTTTGGAGAGTTTTGGGCGTGTAATGAAAAACAAAATTGGCTATAGAAGCCTTTTACTCTTGCTAAGGTTTATTTATTTGCCATTGGGGTGGGGAAGAGAGGCTTCCCCTAGTGCTAGAATAGTAATTCTCAAACTTTATTGTGAATCAGAATCACCTAAAGGTCTGGTTAAAACACAGTCCTCTGTGTCGCTGGGCTCTACACACAGAGGTCCTGCTTCTGTAGATCTGGGGTGGGCTTAGAGAATTATCATTTTTAGTAAGTTCCCAGGTGCTATTAATACTACTAATCCAAAAATCACACTTTGAGAATAATTGTACTAAAGTTGAGAGAAATCTAGCAAACCAGTAGGAGTATGTTTGAGGAGAGGTGTCTTAAGGCATGGTATAGTTGATCCAATAACAAAACCTTAACCATTGTCATAAGACCGGCAGAATAGGGATTTTGAGTTGAAGGTAATGGAATACAATGCTTGAATTCATTCCTGATCAGCCTATCTAGACCCAAATTTAGGTCCCACTCTTAAAAAGAACTACATAAGTAAAATTTTTTAAAAAAATTCTTTCACCAATACTTAGCATATTAGAGCTATAATGAAGGGAAAAGAAGGTCACTTTCCTCCACTCACCATCATGCATCTTTAATACCACCAGGACAGACTAGCATCTGGTAAAGCAGCATGGAGTAGAAGCAGCACCTGGTAGAATATCATAGGATTGGATTTGTTTCTGAACAGGTGTGGGACTCCTCATGGGGGCTCTCAGAAATAATTAAATAGGGGATGTACTTTGCAGGAGGCTGGAATTTCTGCATAAGCAGTTGAAGGCCAGAGCCAGTGCAATTTGAGTTACATGGAAACACTTGATTTTAACTCACGATTTTACCACGTCTTGAGTAGGAAGCTAAGAGAAAAGAAGTAAAGGTATATATGCCCCATACCTGTGCGATCTGCTCTGACCCAATTTTGGTTCAGCTGATAATAAAGAATCTTCAAATTATTTCTAGTACAACTATCAACCAAAATAAAAGCAAGATGTAATAGTCTAAAGAGTCAAATAGTTTATATAAAAAAAAGCGGTTCTCTGCCCTCTCCCTTCACACTTTTGAGTGCTGTTCTTTAGAAGCAGTCTCATTTAACTCCCAGATATTCTTTAGTTCCTTACCTCCAATTTCTGAGTAACATGATAACACTCTGATTTCTTCATTTAAAACTGTAGATAGTGTTTATTGATTTATTCCTATGGGAGATGAGGATTTAGGAAGAAAAAATCATAGGCCAGAGAATAATTAGAATGCTGATACACATTAGTAGTAAGATGATAAAGACTCAGCAAGGGTAGAGGCTATAGGTGAATGAAATAGAGAGAAAAGGGGTGTATAATGTCAGTAAGACTTGATAGATGAGATAATAATCAGTAAATAAATTAGGGTAAAAGTCAAAGATCGTACCAAGTTTTCTGTCATGGTAGCTAAAAAAGCCATGATCCAACTTTAAAAAGCAGAGAACTTTAAAAGAATAATAATTTTGAGTTAGAGATATATTTTTCGGGTTTCTTAAGCCTGAGATAACAATTGGTCTGTGATTTTAATTAGGATAATGTAGCTTAATTCCTCAATTATCTCATACTAAAAGATTTTCCTCATCTGAATTTTTATGTTATTGCTTGTACCACTCAGTATTTTTTGTTTTAGGTAGGCTCCACACCAATGTGGAGCCCAACATGGGGCTTGAACTCACAACCCTGAGATCAAGACCGAGCTGAGATCAAGAATTAGACACTTAACTGACTAGGCCACCCAGGTGCCCCACCACTCACTTAGTATTAATTATTAATTGACATATTCTCAACATTTCATGTGACTATATCTTATTTCCCAAAACAAATTTTGCCCTTCCAAAAAGTAAAATCAATGTTTTACACTTGTATCCCCCATATCTCACTCTCTGACACTATCAGTAACTCCATACTAAGTATACTTTTTATAGCATATTGTTCAGACATCCTTTGAAAAATGTAAAGGATACATTAAAAACTGTGATCAATATTCTAAGAGATGAAAGGTCAGGTGCCTTTAAGGAATAAAAAGGAACTAGAAAGAATTCTTGGAAGTTAAATATACAATAGTACCAGTAAACAATGCATTAAAAAAGAATTAAAGGAGCGCCTGGGTGGCTCAGATGGTTGAGCGTCTGCCTTCGGCTCAGGTCATGATCCTGGGGTCCTGGGATCGAGTCCCACATCGGGCTCCTTGCTTGGCAGGGAGTCTGCTTCTCCCTCTCCCTCTGCCTCTCCCTCTGCTTGTTCTCTCTCTGTCCATCTTGCAAATGAATAAATAAAATTTAAAAAAAAAAGAATTGAATGATAAAGTTGAGAAAATCTCTCAGAAAGTAGAACAAAAAGATAAATAAGATGAAAGAATAAATAAGAATTACAAAAGAAATGAAAAAAGAAAATTTTCCAGAACTGAAGAACATAAGTTTCTACATTGAATGTGATCACCAAGTATGCAGCCCAATGAATAAAGCAAGACCCACCCAAAAGTATATCAAATACTGAAATGTCAGAACACTAAGAAGAAAGAGACGATCGAATAAACTTCAGAGAGAAGACATGGGTTATATACAAAGGTTCTGGAGTCTCAGACTATTATAATCATCTGGAAGCTCAAAGATGATGATCAGTGACTTCAAAATGAAGAAAAAGTATTTCCAACATTGAATTTTATATCTAGCCAAACCTTATAAACGTAAAGGTAAAATAGAGGTCTTTTTTCAGACATACACAATCTACAAAAATGTGCTTCCTATGCACTCTTTCTCAGGAAGCTAAATAAGAATATGTTCCACCAAATCAAAGAAAGACAGGAGATCCAAGAAAGAAAGGAATCCACATGCAAATGAGGAGAAAGGAACTCCTAAGACAATAGTGAAGAGAAGTCCCAGGATGACAGCTGGGCAGCAGCCCTGTAAAACAGTAAATTTAGATCAGAGCAAGAGATGTAAGTGTTTGAGGAGGGATATACCCAAGATTAAAATGGATCTGAGTGGTAACCTGATAGGTTTGACTGTTCTGGTAAGTCTATGGTTGAGCTAGTGATAGGTGAAGAGTTAAGCAAACAAACGAAACAATGAGGTAATTGTTAATTCCAGGAAAAACAAAAACTTTAACAAAAAAATAAATGTAATCGCAGTCATAGTAAAATACCCGACTTAAATGGTAAAAAATAGTCACATGAGTCTGATCCTTTAAACTTTGATACCTTATTTAATCAAAATTTTTGAAGTAATTGGGAGGCTGGAGCAAGAGGAGGAAGAATGGTATGAGAGAAAAGAACTAAATCCTCAGCTCCCATAAGAATAAATCAATAAACAAAATCTACGATTTTTAAATGAAGAAATCAGAGTGTAATGATGTTACTCAAAAATTCGGGTATAAGGAGCTAAAGAATAACTAAAAGTTGAATAAGACTGCTTCTAAAGAACAGGACTCAAAAATGTAGAGGAATGGAGCAGGGAACTGCTTTGTTTTTATATAACTATTGGACTTTAAGACTGTTATATCTGTAACTTTGGAAAATAATTTAAAAAGTTTGGATAGTAACTATTGTATTTTAAAATGGTATATTTTACCTCATTATATATATATATGTACATATATGCAAAAAAGAATGAGACATTTTTCAGTTTATTGTCTTCTGGTATTTCTCCCTAGATACCACTCCCCACCTCCTTAGGAAAATAACTATGTACATTTTCACAAACTTAAATAATTAGATATGTACATTTTCACCACTGTTCATATTGGCTTATGTAATTGCTGACAACATATAAAAAGAAAAATTGGTTCTGTTTCTATTATAAATAATTAAATTATGCATGTGAGCATTTGAAACATATACGAGTGAAAACTACCAGAGCAAGTACTCTCCTATCTAAGCAGGGTTTTTTTTGTTGTTGTTTTTTTTAATAGTGAAAGGCTATTAAGACATGTGTTCCGGACGTTTTGGCTCTGTGGTTTCTGGCCTGTAAATTATCCAGTCATTCAATTATTCATCTACTATACCTTCAGTTATTTATTTATTTACTATACCTTCAGTTATTTATTTATTTATTTTATTTTTTCACAATATTGTGTTAAGGCGAAAAGGTGGAAGAAGCTCCATCTTCTGTATTCTCAGGAAACCATACTTCCCAAGCAAGTATTAAAAATATAGCAATAAGAAAAAAATTACTAGACAGTAAACCCAAAGAAGATATAAACTCTTTGTCTTATTCACCAGAGTATCCCCAGTGCCACAGTATCCAGCAGTGTACTTGGTCCTGAAATGTGTTAAATGAGTTAATGAAACTAGTTTGTAATTTTGTCTACCTTTTCTAACTAAAAGAGATACAGATACCATTCCATTAGGTGTCAGGTATTCACATGCCTAACTACAAAGTAAGACCTGTCTTGTCAATTGTTGTATCTCTGGGGCCTAAAAACATGATGAAACACTAAAAACAAGGCCGGGGGGGGGGGGGGGTGGAGCTCCTTGTCGAGAACAGGTCATAATAGGATCCAAATCCCATTTTGTCACGAACAAAACGTCCAGGCTACTCCGCCCTCTCTGAAAATTGCGCGGCTTTAAGACGAATCAATTCTAATTAGAAAATTCTTTCAAGAACAGGCACTTCCCACTCTATCCAAAGTGAGGCCAAGTTAACAAAACCGCAAAGACTTGGCTAATTCAGGCACAAGCTAATTTATTATTACTGGCCCAAATTACCCAGGTTCTTTTTTGTTGTTGGTTTTTTTGTTTTTGGTTTTTTTTTTTTTTGCTGCGCAGGCCAATATCCACAACCGTACTGGCGCCTCAAGTAGGGCGAACGTTTTCACCAGCAGCTGGTGGGGAGCCCAATGTTTCTCAGCCAAAACCCTGGGAGACTGGGATTTATGCGGTGTAGTAATCCAAACACCTCGAGTAGATTCCAGCCTTTAAAAATCTGCATCTCGTAAAAAATTCCTTCAGTTTTCCATATTTCAAGCCGAGGAAACATCTCCTGAGCTCTTCGGGGACGAGCTCTTTTCCAAATAACACAAACACCGCCAACCCCCCCCATTCTTGAGCCCTAGGCTGGGCCACACACAACCCAGATCAGAAGGGTCACAACAAACTAGACGCCGCCCGCCTCGCCTTTAAAGAAGCCGCGCGCGGTCGGGTTGCCCCAGAGTTCAACTTCCGGCCACATAGTGAAAGGATGTTTTCCTTCTGGTCACTCCCTCCTAGCCACGCCCGCCACGCCCCGCCTTCCGAGTCCGATCTCAGGCAGGCGGGCGCGCAGGAGGGGCGGGGCCGCATGAGGGCCGCTGCGCGGTTCGGCCTCACCGGGCGGCGCGCAGGCTCGCCCGGAGCCGGCGGATAGTGCGGTGGCGCGCTCGCGCGCGCTGGTGCCCTCCCCGTGACGTGCCTGGCGGAGGCCGCGCAAGGGCGCTGTTGCTGCCAGTGCCGCTGTCATGGCGTCTGAGGCGCTGGCTGAAGAGAACCCGCCGCGGTCTCTTTAGAGTGAGGGGCTGGCGGCTGGGTATGGAGAGCGGCCCCGGGAGCCTGCAGCCGCTAGAACACGGGGTGGCCGCCGAGCCAGCGCCAGGGACAGGTTCTCCGCAGGAAGGGCAACCGGAGACCAGGCTCGCCGCTGGGGATGGTCCTGGAGTATGGGCGGCGGAGAGCAGCGGCGGGAATGGGCAGGGGGCGGCGGCCGCCGGGAGGAGCCTCTCGGACTCGGTTTCTCCCGCCGGCTCTCCTCAGGTTCCCGGACCCTGCAGCTCCTTCCCGGGCTTGGACTTAAAGGAGAGCGATTTGAAGAATCCTTCCGCCCAGAAGACGCCTCCGAGAGGGCAGCACAAGGTGACCGCCTCCCCGGAGACAGCCGAGGCCGGAGCGGACCATGGATCGGGTCCGGCCGGAGACGCCGGCCCCCGCCCGGATGCCGCCGGCACCTGCCGGGCAGAGTTGGCGGCCGCCGGGTCCGAGGAGCCCAGCAGCGCCGGCGGCCTCAGCAGCAGTTGCAGCGACCCGAGCCCTCCTGGGGAATCGCCGAGCCTGGACTCCCTGGAGTCGTTCTCTAACCTGCATTCTTTCCCCAGTAGCTCTGAGTTTAATAGTGAGGAGGGAGCGGAGAACAGGGTCCCTGGGGAGGAGGAGGAGGAGGGCGCGGGCGCGGCGGTGTTGCCCGGGGCTGTGCCTCTCTGCCGAGAAGAAGAGGAGGAGGAGGGGGAGGAAGCTCAGGTATTGGCGGCCTCCAAGGAACGCTTCCCGGGACAGTCTGTCTATCACATCAAGTGGATCCAGTGGAAGGAAGAGAACACACCCATCATCACTCAGAATGAGAATGGACCCTGCCCTTTGCTGGCCATCCTCAATGTTTTGCTTCTGGCCTGGAAGGTACATTCTGCAGCTATTTCCTACCGCTTTTGGGGAGGGGGGAAGCGGGGTGAAGAAGCTGCTGCATGTCAGGTGACGGCTTCTTTTCTTTCCTCATTCATCAGTACTCTGTTCTCTTGAAATTCATTATGGGACTCCTTTGTCCAAAGAATATTCTTATATGTATTTCCTAAGGAATTGCCGGCAACCCCAGGTCTCTCAAGTGGTTAAATAAGAGTTCAGGCTGATGTACTTAAAAACAACTAGGACTTAGAGCATCCTAAATCCTAGGATTATTTTTTTAACTATATTTTTCTACGTTTCCTTCTTACTGACCTTGTCACATATGCAAAAGAGTGAAGAATTGGGGAAAATGATCTTCAGAAGTTACTATCAATCCGTGTTATCAAGGAGCAAGTTTTGATGGTTATGTTTAGTCGATTTTCCAACTAATACTTGTGCCATTTGGGTGTAAGATACTTAAGGAAATGGTGACAGGGAAGATGTGGCCCCTTTGACAAATTCCATTTAAGGGAAAGCATTGGTCTGAGCCCAATTACCATAACTTCTTGGTTTTCAAAGATTATGTTTTCATTTTATGCCCGATTTTTACTTGCCCTGTTTCTTTGGCTCTACTTAGTTTGGCATTATTACTAGTAACCTCGCATCAGAATATGTTAAGGGAACTAAAACTGTAATGACTAAAATAAGAAAAGACATATTCAAGGTAAAGGAACAAAAAAAGGAAAGGCTCTTCAAAACTTAAGTATATCGAGGACTCAGTTATGTATAATTGAAGTGTCTTACTCAAGCTTGCGGTTTTAGGGTGCTGAGAAGAAGCATCTTATGGCACACATTTTATTTCCAAATTGATAATTATATCTGTTGATAAAATGTTTCCTAGAAAAAAAATATCCTGGATTATTCTGACCAGTTAGGAAGAAAATCAAATAAAGGGAATAGTATTTATTATGTGCCTTCATTTTCCTGTTACTAGCAAGGGCTGATGCAAAAGAAATAAGATTAGAAACCTTGAGAGTATCTGGTACATAAGGGCACTCAAATGTTTCTTGAAGACTGCCTGCTTTTGAAGAGCTGTTGAGCTATTTGGGGTTGCATCATTGATTTACTTGAAATTACTAAAGGACAATGCAAGACAAAGCACTATAAATATAAATATGTTTATATAAATATAAATTTTTAGGTTATAGAAAACAGATGGAAATGTATTAGATATTCCAAAAGGGGAAATTTTTCTTTGTTTTGGCTTAGTCCCAGAGAGTTTCATGGAATTTGTGGTCTTGAACCAAGCTTTTAAGGAAAAATAGAATTTAAAATAATAGGGAAATGGAATTCTGGGAGAGGGAAGGGTGTAAACAAAAAGGATGAAAATCGAATGGATAGTGTGTGTGTGTGTGTGTGTGTGTGTGTGTGTGTGTGTGTTTGCATGAAAGAAGTGGTTAAGTTCATACCGGTGAATAATAAAAAATAAGATTGAAAAGGTGAAGAGCCACTTGATGAAGGCCTTTAGGGTCAGAGTCGGGAGTTAGACTTGATATATGGGCTGAAATCCCCAGGTTTTTTTGTAGGAAGGAATAACAGTTTCCTTTAGGCTTTTCTCTTCTCTTAGTTTCCATACAGTACTGCAGAAGTTCAGAGTTGCTCCTTCCTCTGGTCTGGAATTTTGGGAGATAGATGAGCATTTAATTGTCTCTTTCAAAGACATGGCTTTGATGAAACGATCAAACGTTTGAATTCCCACTATGGGTGAGGTACTAGAAATACAAAAACAAGATGCAAGTCTGCCCTCATGTAGCTCACTATTAGTGAGCTAGTATATGTCTATGTATAAATAATTACAATGTAATGTGATAAGTTCTAAATGTGCTTTGGGATTACAGAGGGAAGGGTGACTGGGGATGGGATATATCAAGGGAAAGCTTTATAGAAGAGGTAACCTACGAACTGGGTCTGAAGGATGAGTGAGAGAAGGCCTTTCAGGCAGAAGGAATAGTGTCTTCAAAGATGGTGAAGCAGAAAAAGATTTGTTTTTTTTCCTGATTCCAACCTTGGTCGGGAGTGCAGAGGAAGAGGGGAAGGAAATGGTAATAACAGAACGTAAAATTGATAGGTTGGGTTAGACTGTTAAAGAGCAGGCGTGCTAATTAATTTGGAGGATATTTTATAAATCTGTGGCTTTTAGCCTTCTTTCTGCCTCCAGGCTATGGCTACACACAAATAATACTCATCAGTAATCATCAATAGGGAGACAGGAAAAGAGATGAAAGGTCTGATAAAGCGGTGTTCTCTAAGTGAGCCAGGGGTGTTAGATGTCAGAAATATTTTCATAATACTAAGATGTTATTTGCCTTTTCATTCTCATTCTTTCACAAGTGTCAGTGGAGTTTCCCAGGCTATGTGATGTGTGGTGATATCATTCCTCTGACAGGAATGTGTGCTTATGTATTCTTCTGTTTAAAAATTTTCTCAATTTTCATTTCTAGTATGGTAAATATGAGTAGATATAACCTACATAGACAAAAGCTCTTTGGAGGACTGTAATTTTTAGGACTGTAATGGTCCTGACACTAAAAGGTTTGAGAAATGCTACAGTAAAGAAAAATAGTAAATATGTTATGAAAGTAGCAGTCAGATTTCAGAAGACCCATCACGAGTGATGTTTACAGTTTATATTTAGCTGATAATAGGGAACTATTAAAAATTACTGGACAGAGGAATAACGTGATGAAAGTGGTCTTGTTCGTTTGAGATTAGACTAAGGGTAAGATTGTAGTGAGTGTAGCAGGAAGAATGGATGAGGATAACCCTTCTGGTTGGGGAATTCTCTGCCCCTTCTCTTTGATGAAGATAATGTTGCAGCCTAAATGATGAACTGATCACTAACTGGACATAGGAAATGAAGGAGACCAACCCCACCTTTTCTAATCTGGGTAATAGAGATTGATTGGGTCATTCAAAAGATAGAGAATATGTTTTAGGTGGGAGATGTCAAAGTTTGGTTGTGTCAAGTTGGAAATGTCTGGTAGTGGGACATGATGATATAAATATTCATTGTGCCTCTGAACGCATGGAGTGGGTCTCTGGGAAGAGGTCAAATTATAGAGAACTGAATAGGGGAGTTACTGAATAGATGTAAGTATGGTAGCTTACTTGCCATAAGTGTGAGAATAAATGAATACTCCATAGGGAGTGGTAAACAGTAATTCTCAACTTTTTCCCATCCTAATATATGTGGGGAACTACAGATTGCCAGCTTAATTCCTCCCTGTAATTCCAGCCTGTAATTTCCCATGCCCTCTTCAGTAGACATGGAGAAAACAGAGGAACAAAGATTAAACTTGGTGGGGAAAAAGGCATGCTAAGCATTAAGGGTGAGAGAGTGTAAAAGAAACTAGTATAGGCATAATTTAAGATATTGAGAACTGGAAATAGGACAATGTCATGATAGTAGTCTTGGAGAGAGAGACTGTAGTAAAGTGGTCAGTTATTGTCAAGTGCAACAGCATCAAGGAGCCATTGGAGTAGGAAAGATTTTTGCTAAAAAAGGGCAGGTGTGAGGACAAGGTTGCTGAAAGTCAGGATAATATGACTCCTCACAATAGGTGGTAAAGTTCTCTTCAGAGGAAAGGAACAACAATCTCATTTTCTGAAGCAGTGGAAGAAATGGGACAAAGAAGATAGACAAGGTCTTGTTAAGATAGAGAGGCAGGGGGAGCCTGGGTGACTCAGTCGGTTGAGCAGCTGACTCTTGATATTGGTCATGATTTCAGGGTACTGGGATCCAGGCCCTGCAAGGCCCTGCATCATTGAGCTCCGCGCTCAGCAGGGAGTCTGCCTGTGGATTCGCTCTCTCCCTCTCCCTTTGCCCCCTTGCCCAGCTCACTTACATGCGCTCTCTCTATATAAAATAAATCTTAAAAAAGAGAGAGAGAGAGAGGCAGATGGAAATTGAAGCCTCATTCTCCCATTTTGGCAGAATAACAATTGACCTGGTCATTAATAACTATCGAACTTGTCAGTAATTAGCAAGGAAAGCTTGTAAAGCATGGAGAGGAGGATTTTGTGAGAAAGGTACATTATATTTTAAAGAAATTCTAATCTCATGGAGGTTATGTCTAGGAATTTGAGGCATAAATAGAAAGTAGGAAGCAGTAATGGATAAATTGGGGGTACTCTTTAAAAACTTTTAGAATATCAATTTTGCTTTGTTTTTGGTTTTTTTTCCCCAGTAGTTCTCTAATACCTAGAAATAGGAGTAGGAAGAATGGCTCATTAGAGTTACATCAGGGATTGGGCTTTTCAAAAGCTGATTTATGGAGAGTAAATGGAATTAGAGTTGAAAAATGAAACAGTTGATTGTTTCTTTTGGGGGAGGTGAAGTAATGGGAAAAATCAATAAACTAAACATCTTGGGAGGATTTGAGTGATTCAAAGAAAGTAAGTGCCGTGGTTCTGGTGGAGAGTTGACAGTTAAAATTATCAAACAGACCAAGTACTGTGTTGGAAATATTGGAGTATTAATTATAAGTGTTGCTTTAGGACTGATGAAGAGTAGATGATCATTCATAATCTCTGAAATAGCTGAGCTGTAATAATCCAACAAATCAAGAAAGAAGGAAACCTATTCGTTAAATTTAATTCAAGCTCAAATTTCTAATTCTGTTTAACTGACACCAGGTATATTTACCTAAATTTATGCTTTGGAATACATTTTCATTTTGCTTCTTTACTTTAGACTATACTTGGTGTTTTTTATAGTTTTTCTTTAATCTTTCATTTTATCTATCAAAAACAATGCCATCTATAGGTATATTTGAAGGCTGTGGCCCATTTATTTAGATGTGTTTAGGGGTGCCTGGCTGGCTCAGTCGGTAGGTAATGTGACTCTTGATCTGGGGGTTGTGAGTTTAAGCCCCACATATAGTATAGAGATCACTTAAAAATAAAATCTTAAAAAGATGTGTTTGTAAAAATCAACAAGTCAAAATATATATAAAATATAAAATTTAGTTTCTGATGATACTGACTTTATGTTATAAAAGTTGAAGCTTTGTGATGGGTACTTGGAAATTCATTATACTATTATTTTTCTATTTTGTGTAACTTAAATATTGCATTATGTAACATTTTTTAACGTTTCTGCCTTAATATCTTTATGTTTATGAAAGTATTACTTTGGGGTACCTGGGTGGCTCAGTTGGTTAAGCATTGCCTTCAGCTCATGTCATGATCCCTGGGTCCTGGGATCAAGCACTGCGCCCCCTCCATGGGGCTCCCTGCTCAGTGGGGAGTCTGCTTTTCTCTCTCCCTCCGACCCTCCCCCCTGCTTGTGCTCTCGCTTGTGCACTCTCTCTCAAATGAATAAAGAAAATATCTCAAAAATCTCTAAATAAATAAATAAAATCTTTTTTAAAAAGTATTTTTATATTTAATATAAATATTTAAAAATATTTAATAACAAATATTAATGTACACATATAGTAGATACATATGTACACATATTCATTGATTAAAAAATGATGATTTTTCTCTTTATTCATTTGAGAGAGAGAGAGCAAGCAGGGGTAGGGCAGAGGGAGAGGGAGAGAGAATCCCAAGCAGACTCTCCGCTGAGCAGGGAACCTGGTGCAGGGCTCTGTCTTAGGACACTGGAATCACGACCTGAGCCAAAACCAAGAGTCAGACGCTTAACAGACTGAGCCACGCAGGCACCCCATATTACTTTAATAATAGAGGGAATCCCTACTTTGTCATACTTTTGTTTTGTTTTTTTTTAAAGATTTTATTTTATTTGAGAGAGAGAACAGAGCAAGAGAGAGAGGGAGAAGCAGGCTCTCTGCTTGAGCATCATTTCCTTCTACAAACTTAACTTCCCTTACCAAATTTCTCATTCATATTGATTATATGGATCTTAATTTTTAGAATCTCCTGAGTCTTAGAGTTAACCTCAGTTATTCTTTCCCTATCGTCCTACACTTTTCTTTCTTTTTTTTTTAAGATTTATTTATTTATTTGAGGGAGAGAGAGAATCTTCAAGCAGGTTCCTCCCTGAATGCAGATCCCATCACACTCTATCTCATGACCCATGAGATCATGACCTAAGCCAAAATCAAGAGTTGGATGCTTAACCTACTGAGCCATCCAGGCACCCCTCATCCTCCACTTCACAAAGTTCTGTCAGTTCTTCATTTAAAATATATTTCAGATGGTGTTTTACATAAGATTTGTGTTGAAAGAAAGTGTTTTGCTGTAAAGTCTGTAAATACTGGTATAATGGAAAGGGTTCAATCTCAGTTTACATCATAGCTTTGCTACTTTGGACAAATTAACTTTTCAGTGCATTAGTTTATTCTTTGAATGAAGGTAATAAAATCTTCTTCATAGGATTGTTGTGGATTAAGGATAACATGCAAATTGAATGACAATTAGTTCAATATATTAAAATTTTTTTTCTGACTTTCCTAAAGAGCAGAGATTGGCAAATACTCAACTTTTTGTCTTCTCAAGTAACTCCCCAACTTATAGAGGTGTTATAATTCCAACTGTGTATTTCTCACTTTTTATTGGTATTCCAGTTAAACATTCAATAATATTCTTTGGTCATTTTTGTACTTACCATCACCTATATAAACTGCTTATTTCTTAGTTATTACTGGGTCTCCTGCATTTCTCTACTCCCCTCAGAATATCAATATCATAGGTATCAAAATCTTGGCATATCATTTTTGGGATGTTTTGCATTCTTGTTTAAGATTTTATTAATACTTTACGTGGAAGATTTGTTTTTATTTTTTTAATTTTTTTAAATTAAAAAAATTTTTGATCTTGCTTGAGTCTATTCTCAAATACACTTCACTCTTCAGATGACTAAGAATTACAGAATAATTTGGCTGAATGAATGAGGTTTTACTGTATAGTTGAATATTTGGAGTAGCTATTTCCTTTTGTTAACTTAAATATTATTGCTGTGCTTACATTATTAATTTGCTCAGGAAATCCAGTTAATTCAGTAAAATCTTTGTTCTAGGAGAGGACATAATTTATTTTCCTAGACTCTATTTGGACTCTTAATTTGGAGCTATGTATTACTATATACTAAGAAGCTTTGCTCATGTTTTAGGAAGAATATTTAAACTACTTAAGAGAGTACCTTTCAACTACCTTTATATACATTAAAGTACTCATGTACTTAAGAACAATATGTTATAGATTATGACTAAAAGAAGACCACCTAAGAACCTAGGTCATACTTCATTTGAGTTTTTTTCATTGTAAAATTTAAAAATTAGAGATTCAGACAAAATACCATACTTGTTAATTCTATATTCTTAGCTAGTTATTCCCTAACCTGTTTTTTCTTTTATAAAATCTAAAGAGACAAAGGAGTGAAAGTCATTGGATCATTAACAAAACTTTTGGCACTTGTTTTTGAGGTGATGGTGTAGAGGAAAGCAAAAAGAGAATCAAGCTTTCAGGAAGATCATTTTGTGGTTTTTAAAAAAAAAAGATCTGTTGACAGCTTCACAGTATTAGTGAGAAGTAGGCGTTCCTTCTCAATTATGTTTATTTGTCCTTAGTTTTAATGACTATCCGGAATATGTTATTGGCTAGGATTCAGGAAATGAGTATTTCACTGAGTCTGCTTGTGAATAAGTCAGTTAAAATATTTGTATGCTGTTGTCCCACTTCTTAATCAGTATAGAGGTGTCATTTTTTTTCCCAAATGTTTGAAACAACACATGGTAGGCAGTTGTTATTTGGAAATTTCAAGGCTATACCCTGAAATCATGTTTGTAGAAATCTAGAATTATAGTATGTTTTTCCCAAGTACATATACTTGTTAGTGCCTTTGTTTCTTATTTTGACAGAAATGCCACAATTGACACTTCTGCTAATTCTTATTTTGACAATTTTGTAAGAGGATTGCTACTTTAAACAAAGCAGAGGATAAGCTATCTGTTTGTGGAATTTTCTGCTGAATATTATTCTGACTGGACCTGTCTGGAATAAAAGAATATATAGGTCTTATTTAAGAAACATTGTTAGGTGTAAGTGGGACTTTTAGATTGTTCTGACAGTTATTCAGAGTATAAACATTCACAGTGAATATAAACTACTGGTTTAAATATCAAACTTTTAATAGTGCTACTGAAATAGCTTGATAAAATAGTCTATAGTGATAAAATATTCTATAGTAAACAGTTAAAATCGTCTAAAGCAGGGATCAACAGACTTTTCCCACAAAGGATCAGAGAGTAAGTAAATATTTTAGGCTTTGTGGGCTCTTTGATCTCTCTTGGAAAGATTCAACTCTATTATTGTTGTGCAAAAACAGCCAAAACTATACATAAACAATGAGAGTGTTGCAATAAAACTTTATTTAGAAAAACAGGCAGGAGACCATAATTTGCCAATGAATTTCAGTTTATAAATATACTATATATGGGAATTCTCTACTTTCTGCTCAATTTTCTGTAAACCTAAAACTGCTTAAAAAAAATCTATTAAAATTTTTTTGAGAAATATGACACAGGAAAAAAAAACAATTTAGAATCAAATAATGATCAAAACCTCCGTGGCATCTCTTAGTTTTCACTGAGTGATAAATCCCCTGGATGACAAAATTGTAAGCATTAATTGTCATGTATGCTCTCAGAGGGTACCAAACTGTTCTGTTTTACAGAGATCTGTTTTGGAACTTATTTTATTCATTGATTAAAACAAACAAAATATTGTAACATGCTATTACCACATTTGCTAACATAAACACCCAGAGCACCTTCTTCAACACTTGGAGGAATTGTTGGAAAAATTGATGATTTAAATGATTTCCTTGGTTGAACAGAAAATAATTCCCAAAAAATAACTCCTGGTGAATTTTAAATTACGTTACTCTTCTCCTGTCATTGATATTTAATTACTTTGAGTTTCCATCCTACAGTATTTATTTTTCTTCTATCCTATGAATATACCACTCAGTATGCTTTTGAATTAGTCAGTTAAAATATTTATAACGGTTGGCTGTAATATCTGTGTAACTCATCTGACAATTCAATTGAAACATTAATGTAGACTGTGTTGCAGCTGAATTAATTTTAGAAACTTAAATATGATTGTAATGTATGTATCTACTTTTAACCTTTTTATTGTAAACTATAACACATAGAATACATAAAACAGAGATGTATAGTTTAATAAGTTATTGTAAAAAAAAAAATGTCAGTGAAACTACCATGCAAGTCCAGAAATAGAGCATTACCAGTGTCCCAGAGGCTCTTATTTTTTTTAAAGATTTATTTATTTATTTGAGAGAGTGGGCGAGCAAGCCCAGTGGGGAGGGAGAGAGGGAGAGAGAATCTCAGGTTGAGCACAGAGCCTGACGCAGCGTTCCATCCCACGACCCTGAGATGATGACCTTAGCTGAAACTAAGAGTTAGACACTCAATGAACTGTTCCCCATCGGGCACCCCCAGAAGGCTCTTACATGCCTTTTTCCAACTATAACTCCTTCCCTTACCCCTAGGGCCAACCATATTGTGATTTTTATAGTATCCATTTCCTTACTTTTCTTTATAATTTTGTCACCATGTGTGCAGCAAACAATATAGTTTAATCTTGCCTGCTTTTAAACTTTGCAAGTGGAATCATACAGTGTGAATTCTTCAGTATATGACTAATACTTTATTTTTTTTTTAAAGATTTTATTTATTTGAGAGAGAGAGTGACAGCATGAGCAGGGGTAGGGGCAAAAGGAGAGGGAGAAGCAGACCCCCCACTAAGCAGGGAGCCCAACGTGGGGTTCAATCCCAGGATTCTGGGATTATGACCTGAGCCATGGGCAGATGCTTAACTGAGCTACCCAGGCACCCCTGACTAATACTTTAATACTGTATTCATTATAGTCATTCAGTAAAAATGGCCAAGGTAAACTGAAGTAACGGGATATTGAGCTATATTCAAACTTGTCTTCAGTAAAACTGCTCTGTGGGTGACCTCTCACATGTTTGGTGCCTCTTCCTGCCCTTCAACTGCTCTAACATGTAGGACATTGTTGGTAGTGCCTAGTGACAATCGTAGTCGGTGGTGAAAGGGGTAACACTTGGTTTTGAAAACAGATTTCTCAATGTCTCTATGAGATCTTATATCACCCTGTAAATTTTATGGTGATAAGATTGACTTTGCCATATTTTATAAAGATTAGTTATAAAGAATTTAATAACAAATATTAATGTATACATATAGTAGATACATATATACACATACATACTTATGTTTCTGACTGAAGAAACACTTTAATTACCTGAAACATTTGATTTTATAGAAAAAATACTTTGTTTTTCAGGTGAAACTTCCACCGATGATGGAAATCATAACTGCTGAACAGCTGATGGAATATTTAGGTTAGTGTTGAAAAGTGGATGATTTTATATCTCTTTCAAAATAAAGTCTCCAAAGCAATATATTACCAAATCGCATCTTTCTGAAGTGCTATTATATAATCTACTTTAAAATTATAATTTTGAATCTCTTAATTAAAAATTTGTATCAGTATGTTACTGTTCTTGGGTATTAAACCTTTGAAGGCTTTTTCTAACCAGCGTTAAAATTCTATAATATAAATAAGGAGACTGATAACTTCCAGAGAAGAACAAGTTACATACTAATTCCTAATAAATTGCAGAACAGGAAATGGTACAGAAATTCTGACATTGCATGTAGAAAGTGTTAAAAAAAATATTGAGTAGACTGGATTTAAAGACCCAGGAGGTGATTTAGAGCATCACTATCCAAAGTATGATTCATGGACCTATACCAGTCTATGAAGTGTTAGTTACCAATCTGCAGTGATATAAGGGCTTGTGCCAAAATGTAAAACATTTACATAAGCACACTGGTTCATCTGAAATTTTTCATAGCAAAATTTTCTTGACGAAGGAGGCAGTGTCTTAAGTTGCATTCTTATGCAAGCTTCTTATTTCAAAACAGACTAGTAATACGCAGTTTGCAGACCAGCTGCTTTCAGTAGAACTTGTTTACAGAGCAGATAGCTGTATATCACACTGAGGTCTTTTACAATTTAACAAATAGGAATTTATATATTTATACTGTCACCAAATAGGAAATCTTAATCCACATTTTTAGTTTTTTTAGTAATTAAATGTTTATTTTAAGAAAAATAATTTTTTTTTTTGGTCAGCTGGTTAGTTTGTCTACGCCATTCCAGACTACGAGCTAACTGATTTTTAATGAAATAATAGGCTTAGTGAAGTAATGGAGATTGTAGCTTTTGGAAGACCCTTTCCTTTATGTAATTACAGTCATTTATTCCTATTCACTGGCTAGGGAAATCTCATAGTTAAGGGTAGATTACTTTGAATACCCATGTATCTGGAAATAGAATTTCTATTTATACCTCTTTTAGTCTAGCTTAGTGATTCTTAAACTTTGTGATTTCTAAATTATGTTTCATAATTGGGAACATAATTGGGAATTATGTTTCATGGGGAAGGCTGAAATATGCTTGGTGCTTTGGTGAATAGCCAGTATGACTTCCAAGAAGTGTGCAAAGGAGATGACATTTGAGAGGTAATGGGGTCAGGTCATATCGGGCCCTGTATGTAGGCTATTATAGCCTGATGTTTGCTGTGAGTGAGCTTGGAAGCCATTAGAGGATTTGAACAGAGGACTGATGTGATCTGACTTTGAGTGTAACAAGAATTCTCTGGCTGAAATTAGAATTTAGGAAGGAAAGGACAAGCAGGGTTATCAGGAAGCTATTACAACAAAAGATGCTATTACAACCGCCAAAAGATGGTGGTGGCTTCAAACAAGGTAGTAGAAGTGGAGATTGTAAAATGTGGTCAGATTCTGGATATAGAGCTGACAGAACTTGCTGATCAGTTGAATGTAGAGTGAGAGTGGTTCACCCCCTGGTTTTTGGCTTGCACAACTGGAAGGATGGTGTTAACATCAGCCAAAACAGGGGAAAAAAATGGAAGGAACATGTTTAGGGAGGAATAACAGGATTTTGGTTTTGGGATGTTTATTGACATGCAAGTGGAAATTTCAGGATGGCCATTGGATATATAAATCTAGAGTTCAGTGGAGAGGTCTAGATCAGTGCTGTACAATAGAAATTTCTGTGATAGAAATGTTTAATAACTGCTATCTAGTTTGGTAGCTACTAGCAACATGTGGCTCTTGAGCTCTTAACATATAGCTAATGTGCCTGGGGACCTGAATATTAAATTTAGTTTTAATTAATTAAAATTATATAGCCATATGTTGCTACTGGCTAATGTATTTGGCAATGCAGATCTAGCCTAGAAATATACATTTGGGAGCAGACAACATATATAAATGGTAGACTGAGTGAAATCACAACGAGAATGAATGTAGATAGAGAAGGGGAAAGATCAATGGACTGAATGTGAGACATGCCAACGATTAGAAGTTGTGGAAGAAGGAAGAACAGGTATGTTCAAGCCAGGTAGAAGAAAAACAGGAGACTGATTTCCTAGAATCCAAATGAAGTTTCAATGAAAAGTGGAGATTAACTGAACCAAATGCTGCTAATAGGTCAAGCAGCGTGAAGAATAAAAATTGACTATTGATTGAACCATAGGAGGTCACTGGTAACCACTTCAACAAGTCCATGGGAGGAAACCAGACAGGGTGGGTACAAGAGAAAATTGGAAACCTTTATACGTAACCAATAGCAATGTAACTTAACACAGCCGCTTTGGAAAATAGTTTGTCAGTTCCTTAAAAAGTTAAACTTAGTATGACCCATAATTTCACCCAGGGGAATTTGTAAAAACACACATCCATACAGAAACTTTTTTATTCTTTTTTTTTAAAGATTTTATTTATTTATTTGACAGAGAGAGACACAGCAAGAGAGGGAACACAAGCAGAGGGAGTAGGAGAGGGAGAAGCAGGCTTCCTGCTGAGCAGGGAGCCCGATGCGGGGCTAGATCCCAGGACCCTGGGATCATGCCTGAGCCGAAGGCAGACGCTTAACAACTGAGCCACCCAGGCGCCCCAAAACTTTTTTATTCTTAATAACCAAAAAAATGGAAACAACTCAAATGTCTATCCACTGATGAGTGGATAAACAAAATGTGATATATCCATACAGTGAAATATTGACCACAAAGAGGAATGTACTGATAAACTTTAATGTGGATAAAACTTAGACATTATGCTAAGTTAAAGAGGTCAAGTCACAAAAGACCACATATTTTATGATCCCATTTATAGAGACAAATAAAATAGTGGTTGCTTGGGACTGGTGAAGAGGATAAGGGGGCAAATAGGGATTGACTGCTAATGGGTACAGAATTTCTTTTGGGGGGACAAAAATGTTCTAAAATCATGATGATTTCATAATCCTGTTAACATACTTTCAAAATATTGAATTGTATACTTTAAATGGATTTATTTTATAATATCTGAAATACATCTCAGAGCTATTTAAAAAAAGAAAACTGGAGGAAAGAAATTGAAAAGAGTACTTTTGACAAATAGAAGAATTAGTCTTAGATAGTATATAGATAGCTCATCAGTAGCAATAAGAGGTGAGACAGAATGTATTAAAAATAGATGCAGGTAGGTGGGTAGATGTGGCTGTGGTAGCTTGTAGACGGTCTTTTGAGTACTTTTATTTTCTCAGTGAGATAGGGAACCAGATCATCAGCTGAGAGTGAGAATGAAGAAAGAGTTGTTGGATGTGAGAGGGAAGGTATGCAATAATTGCCTGTAGAAGAGTAGGAGAGTGAATGGGAGATGTGATATGTTCCTGGGCATTACCTCTGAAGTGAGTGAGAGCAGCGAGCATGGTGGTATGATTTCTCCAGTCACATTTAGCTGCGTGAGTATAGGCCTACATAGTGGGGGGGGGGGGGCAGGATTTAACCAGAGTTGGGTTTTTGCCAAGTGAATAAGTTGAAGAAAGAGTCTAGAGAATTGAAGATGTGTGTTAAGAGTGATTATAATGACGGGCCAAGGATTTGAGTTGCATAAAGAGGAAACAAAGATATAAATGTGCTGAAAAAAAAATGTGATGGAGTTAAAGGACTGTAGGGGTTCTGATGGAGCTTTAGAAGTTTTGGAGCCTGGTAATGACAAAGCTGTATGACCATGGGGAATGAGTTTCTAGGGTAAGGTAGAATATAAGATTCTTGGGCGCCTGGGTGGCTCAGTTGGTTAAGCGACTGCCTTCGGCTCAGGTCATGATCCTGGAGTCCCGGGATCGAGGCCCGCATCGGGCTCCCCGCTCAGCGGGGGGTCTGCTTCTCCCTCTGACCCTCCCCCCTCTCATGTGCTCTCGCTTTCTCGCTGTCTCAAATAAACAAATAAAATCTTTAAAAAAAAAAAAGAATATAAGATTCTTGTTGAAGAAGAGATCAAGGAAGAGAAAGCTAGGTTATTGGATGGATTATCTCTATTAATATTGGAATTACCAAAAAATTATGTTAGGATTTGTGTTCAAGTGAGGTAGTAAGCTAGGAATGAGAAGGATTGACCTGGAAGTTAATAGAAGATTGCAACCAGGTGGGTGGATGATGGGTAGTAGTAATTGATGGTATGAGTTTTAAAACTGAGGAGTTTTAGGGAGGAAGGGGAGAGAGAATGACAACATGACAATAGGGAGCAAGTAGATACCTGCTCCACCTCCAGGCTCACTGGTAAAGAAGCATGAGAGAGAACTGTCACTTGAGAAGGCTGCAGTGTCATTAAGGCAGAGCCAAATTTCATTTAGTCATGAAGGTGAAGGGAACATTAAGAGAAGAATATACCTGGAAGATTTTGCTCAGGAGGGTCCATGAGTTCCAGCGGACACTGAAATTCAAGATAAGAATTTAGGAGTCATCAGTATAAAAATGGCATTTAAATCTGTGGAAATTAATGAGAGCATTAAGAGAGACAGTATAAAGAGAGAAGAGAAGAGGGTCAGGATTGTCCCCTGAAGTTTCCCAGCATGGAGAGATGGGGAAGAGCAGTGTTTCCCAGTCTTTTTTTTAATTATTGCCCCCTAAGGAGCCTTTGTAGATATTTTATCCTAATCACCCACTCCAGGAAATTTTAATACCACAGACATACTATATGTTTCTTCATGTACTGTGCCCTTTGAAGGCCACAAACCATTATACTAGCTTAAATATTTTTGGCCACTCCCCCCCAGGGAATCAGTTTTTGTCCTCCTGGGGCAACATAGCCCCTGCTGAATGCATGGGGTAGAGTCCAGAGAAGTAAGAGAAGAAGTAGCCAGTAAGATAGGAGAAGAGCCAAGAGAGGGTTGTATAGTGGAGCCAAGAGAAGGAGTGTTAGAAGGAAGGAGATGGGGTATAGAATACTGGAGAGTACTCTCCAAGTGATTTGGCAACATGGAGGCTATTGTGATCTTTACAGAAACAATGTCAGTACAGTGATGGGCTGGAAATGAAGTGGTGAGTTGAAGAGCATTTAAGAGGTGAGTAAGTGGAGACCTTGAGTGCAGATAACTTTTGAGAAATTTGGCAGCAATGGGTATGAGAAGTGGGTGAGAAGTAGGAAAAGGTTTAATAGAGAACATATGACTTGTATTGGGTTTTAAGTATAGTTAAATCTAAACCCTTGTAAAAAGAAAAACAATGTTACAGGGCTAGGTGGAAACTATTTTAAGCTCAAGCTAGAGGTGAAAATATATAAGGCATAGTTGGAGGAATGGTGAATGAGTACAATTTGACTGTAGTTGGCAAGTCTGCATGTTGTATTGTTGTTGGAATGGAGCTTGGATTAGGTGGGTTACAGCTAAACTGCAGAGTCTTTTGGGAGCCAGGTTGAGGAGTTTGGGTTTACTATACTAGGCTATTTAATCTATTTTAGTTTCTTAAATGCAGTTAATAACATGTTAAGTGTAGTTTTTAAGATGGTCTGATTGAGACCAATTAGGAAATAATAATAGTAGCTCAGATATGGTCAAATATCAAGAGATATTTGAATGTTTAATATATATAATTTAAGTGATGAGAATATATGTTTCTGAACCCAGTTTCCTATCCATCTCTTCCATATCTAATTACTGTCTGCCCTACTTTCTTTGTTCTCAGATCATGAGCATAATCACCTAAACCTGCACTGTCCAGTACAGTAATCACTAGCCACATGTGGCTATTGAGCACTTAAAATTTTGCCAATGTGAATTGAGATGTTCTATAAGTATAAAATATACACGGGATTTCAAAGACTTAATGCAAAAAAAATAAAGTATCACGAGTCTTATACTGTTGAAATGATAATATTTTTAATATACTGGGCTAAATAAATTATTTAAATTATTTTCACCTTTTACTTTTTTCAATGTGTCTACTCCAAAATTTAAAGTTACGTATGGGCTTAAATTTGTGGCTTGCTATTATATTTCTGTTGGACAGTGTTAGCCTAAACTACACTGCTACTCCACAGCTTCTAACTTCATTCAGGCTGTGCTCTCTGCTGTAATAGGTTGATGCCATTTACCTAACCTCTTCCCTGAAAGGCTCATATACTCAAAAGTATGTCCCTTCTCCCCCTTTACCACTCAAAAGTATTTTTTATATAATATTTGAAATTCCCACTACTTGTCTTTTTCTTTCTTTTATTTTTCTTATCCAGCAAATACTGATAGCACATACTGTGGGCAAGTTATTTGGAGGTGTCAACAATGCAGTGAATGTGGCGGCATAAGTGTATTCTATGAAAATGCTAACATGGTATTTTTCTTGGGAGAAAATAATTAGCATGTCTTTGTATAATTTGTTAGCTAGCAAAGCCATGAGGAAGCAGGACATAGGGTAGAAAATTTTAATAGGGAAAAAGAAAAATTGAGGAAGAAACATCTAAATCTGGGTAAATAAAGAGGTTTCGAAGTCCTGGGTTAGGGGGACTCAACTACTAGGGGCAGCATGAAAGTAATATCCTGGGGCACCTGAGTGGCTTAGTTGTTAAGCGTCTGCTTTCGGCTCAGGCCATGATCCCAGGGTCCTGGGATCAAGCCCCACATTGGGCTCCCTGCTCAGTGGGGAGCCTGCTTCTCCCTCTCCAACTCCCCGCTGCTGTCTCTCTCTGTCAAATAAATATCTTTAAAAAAATTAAAAAATAAAAAAAAGAAAGTAATATGATCCTAATGGGAGGTGGGGGAGAAGTAAGCAAGAATGAGGTGAGAAAAGGGATTCTGAAGACCCTGTCTTGCCAAAAGTGAACTTCATTCAGGGCCAACCCTGCCAGAACAAATTGTTTAATTTTCTAAGCTATTTGGATTTTCTCCTCTCGAGATTACTTCAGTTCTCTGGAGGAACCAGAGATGCTTTTAAATTAATAAGCAAATGCTAGTGGAAAGGTTGTAAGACAAACCATTAATTGCTTTCTTAGCACCTAGCTTAGAGACCACAGGGAATGGGAATTTTGATTGGCAAAAGTTAGAGGAGGAGTAAATTTTAATTTGAAAATTTTTGTTACTAGAGTATTGGAGCAGGGCCAAACATGGATGTGGCCTGTTGGAGGGCTTTGGCGTTGTGAAAGGATCGTTGCAAGCTAGGATAGGGAGGTCACTGTTGAAGCATTTTAATTTTGCCCAGAGTTGACCTGTCTCTCTATTCCTAATGCTTACTTGGCATAAGCTAACTACTGCCAAACCCTCTCTTCCAGTTTTTGGCCTAGTGTAGCTGTCAGGTTTTTGTTTCTTGATTTCTGTTTGTCTGGAATGTCCCGTTAGTAGCAAAGTCTTATGGGTTCTTTTTCTGAAATTCTTTCCTCTTTCTGTGTGTATTTCATGATATGATTTATTACAAACTCTGTTGTTTCCTCTCCCCTTCAAATTAGCCTACATAACAGTGTTATCTTCCTAAAGCATCAATTTCATACTTCACTTGTCTACTGATAAAGGTAAAGATCCCTGATGATCTTTTATAAGCAGCCAAACTTATCAACATATTATTTATGATTTTCTATTATCTGATCCAGTTTACTTGTCCAGCTCTATTTTCCACCACTCTACAACATATACCTTTTTTTTAAATAAATGGCATCATCTCTGCCTTTCCTTTCTTTTTTTATGATTTATTTATTTATTTTAGAGAGAGAGAGAGGGCATACATAAGCGGGGGGAGGAGCAAAGGGAGAAGGAGAGAGAGAAAATCCTCAAGCAGACTCCCTGCTGAGTGCAGAGCCTGACAAAGGGCCGGATCCCAGGACCCCAGGATCATGACCAGAGCCAAAATCCAGAGTCAGTTGCTTAACCAACTGAGGCACCCAGGCACCCCTACAACATAAATCTTATGTATAAACCTTATGAGCTGTCCATATGGCATGATGTTTCTTTCTTTCTGTTTTTTTTTTTTCAAAGATTTTATATTTAAGTAACCTCTACACCCAACATGGGGCTGGAACTCACAACCCCGAGATCAAGAGTTTGCATGCTCTGACTGAGCCAGCCAGGCACCCCAAGGCATGATGTTTCTTTTATGTGCTTTTCTGTCACTGTTTCTCCCTCAAAGAATGCATTTTCCCTCACTGCCTTGCCAAGTTCTGCCCTTTTTCTGAATCCAGTTTAGATATGACCCCTTCCAAAGGATATTTCTAGGTGCTATAGGCTTTATCAGTATCTCTTTTCAAAATCAATTGGTACTTCAGGCATTTATTACATGTTATGCTATGTTAAACTTTACATCATCTCATTCTGTTTCTTGTATGTTCTTTTCCCTACCAAATTATTAGTTTTTTAAGAGAAACATTTATTTGTTTTAGCCTATTATTAAATACTCATAGTAGACTCTCTAAACTCTCAATTTTTTGATTGTACTAGTATTGTTTTCATTTGTTTGTTTTTTGAGAGGGAGAGAGAGATGTGGGGGAGGGGCAGGGGGAGAGAGAGAATTTTAAGCAGGCTTCACGTCTAGTGCAGAGCCCAACGTGGGGCTTGATCTCATAACCCTAAGATCACAACCTGAGCCAAAATCAAGGGTCAGACGCTTAACTGACTGAGCCCCTGAAATAGTATTGTTAACCAAATTCAGATATACAGGTTAGATAAGCTAGATAAAACAACACTCTTAAGCGATGATTTATTTAGATAAATAAATCTTTCTTAGAAGCTCAAACTTAGTCTTTTAAAAATACCTGATAGTTTTATTACAAACTTTCCTAAAAATATAGATATCTATTGCTGCATAATACATCACCCCAAAATTCACCGGTTTAATAATGAACATTTATTATCTAATGGTGTCTGTACATCAGGAATCTAGGCATGGCTTAGCTAAGTGACTGGCTCAAGGTCTCTCATGAAGCCGCAGTCAGGGTGTCAGCTGGGGCTGCAGTCTCATCCCCAGACCCAACTCAGGAGGGTCTGCTTTAAGGTTATTCACACGGTTGTTGGCAGGATTGAGTTCCTCATAGGTTGTTGGACTGAGTTCCTCAGTTCCTCACTAACCATAGCCAGAGTCCTCCTTTAGTTCCATGCCATGCAGGCCTCTCCATAAGGCAGTTCAGAACATGCCACCTGGCTTTCCTCAGAGTGAGCAAGTGGGAGAGCATCATGACAAAAGCCACAATATTCTGTATTCTAATTTCAGAAGTGACATTTCATTATTTATGCCTTTTTTTTATTCCCTAGAAGTGAATTAATAAGTCTAACCCATACTCAAGGGAAGGGGATTATACAAAAATATGAATACCAGAAGACAGGAATTATTGAGGTCCATCTAAAAGTAGGCTCCACGCCAAGCATGGAGCCCCATGTGGGGCTCGAACTCACGACCCTGAGATCAAGACCCTAGCTGAGATCAAGAGTTGGATGCCCAACCAGCTGAGCCACCCAGGTGCCCCTGTTGAGGTCCATCTAAGAAGCTGCCTACCTTAGCCAAGTTATTCTCTTGTGCAGAAACCTTTTCTGTCTTCAGGAAAAGAGTTGTGTATTTGAGTCTTTCACAATAATTATTCTACTCTTAGCATTTAAATTTTTTTTTAAAGATTTTATTTACTTATTTGACATAGAGAGAGAGAGAGAACAAGTAGGCAGAGAGGCAGGCAGAGGGAGCAGGAGAAGCGATGCGGGACTTGATCCCAGGACCCTGGGATCATGACCTGAGCAGAAGGCAGCCGCTTAACCGGCTGAGCCACCCAGGCGACCCTTAGCATTTAAGTTTTATCTATGATAGCATAATCAGGGTCATTTAATATTGAATTCTAGAATGTTCTGCATCCTGACTCCACTAAGGTTTTAGTGAGGAGAGCAAGTACAGTCTTTTATCAGGATAAATACAGAACCTAAATATAAGACACAAGTATAGTAATTGTGTCCTCACTTATTTGAATAAATGGTATATAGAATTTAATTAAAGCATAGTTTTCAGTTAAACGCTATGTGAAAGCCCTAACATACAAATATACAGTGTGCCATGTATGGAGAGGACTCAAAAATGGTAAGTAGACTTGCTTATACATTTTTATGATCAGTTAATTTAGTGCTTTGGGAGTTCTTGTGCCTATGTGGAATAAAATCATTACTAGTTAGATTTGATAACTTAAAGTTCTAATTAGGGGCGCCTGGATGGCTCAGTCGTTAAGCGTCTGCCTTCAGCTCAGGTCATGATCCCAGGGTCCTGGGATCAAGCCCTACATTGGGCTCCCTGCTCAGCGGGAGGCCTACTTCTCTGTTTCCTGTTCCCCCTGCTTGTGTTCCTGCTCTCAACTATCTCTCTCTCTCTATGTCAAATAAATAAATAAAATCTTTAAAAAAAAAGTTCTAATTAAAAGAATACACAGGGGGCACCTGGGTGGCTCAGTCGGTTGAGTGTCCGACTTTGGCTCAGGTCACGATCCCGGTGTCTTGGGATTGAGCCCCACCTCGGGCTCCTGGCTCAGTGGGGAGTCTGCTGCTCCCTCTCTCTGCACTGCCCCGCTCATGCTCGCTCTCAGATAAATAAATAAACATTTTTTTTAAAGATTTTATTTATTTATTTGACAGAGAGAGACACAGCGAGAGAGGGAACACAGCAAAGGGAGTGTGAGAGGGAGAAGCAGGCTTCCCATGGAGCAGGATATGACCTGAGGCGAAGGCGAAGGCAAATGCTTAACGACTGAGCCACCCAGGCGCCCCTAAATAAAATCTTAAAAAAAAAAAACACAAAAAGCACAAGTAATAATATATTGATGTTCATAGGAATCTTTTGTTATCAGAGATTCTTGATGTTATCAGAAATCTCTTGTTGAAAAGTTTAAGAGAACACTTGATGCACTCTTTAGAGGTTTATTTTGAATTAGAAAAATAAAAGTTACATTAAAAACAATTTTTGGGTGCCTGGCTGACTCAGTCAGTGGAGCATGCAACTCTTGATCTCTGGATTGTGAGTTCAAGCCCCATGTTGAGTGCAGAGATTATTTAAAAATAAAATCTTAAAAAAAAAAACCCATACAGTTTTATCGACTTAGTGATTTGGGAGGCTAGGCGAGAAGTTAGTTCCATATATCACTTTTTATATTGAAATAAATTCCAGATAAATTAAAGATTTAAACATTAAGAAGGTAAACAAAAAATTACGTGAAGAAAGCACATGTGCATGTTTGTATATGCTTAAGAGGTAAAGATCTTTCTAAACATGACATCCAATCAGAAACCATAATAGAAGAATTTGACGTTATTAAAATTAAATATTTCTGTATGGTAAAAAAAAATAGACAAAAAGCATCACCATAAAGTCAGAATACAATATACGGGAAAAAAATATTTGCCACACAGTATAACAGGAAGTGTTCTAATTCTTCCGATTGAAAAAAAGTTTTTACAGAAAGAGACCCATAAATATAGAGAACAAACTGGAGTTGCCAGAGGGGAGGTGTGTGAGGAGATGGGCAAAATGGGTGAAGGGGAGTGGGAGGGTACAGGCTTCCAGTTATGGAATGAATAAGTCATGGAGATGAAAGTACAGCATAGGAGATACAGTCATTGATGTTGTAATAGTGCTGTATGATGACAGATGGTAGCTACACTTGTGAACATAGCATAACATATAGAGTTGTTGAGTCATGATATGGTATACCTGAAACTAATATAACATTGTGTATCAACTATACTTCCATTTTTAAAAAAGAACATTTTAAAAATCTTAAGGGCACCTGGGTGGCTCAGTCAATTAAGCATCTGCCTTCAGCTCAGGTCATGATCCCAGGGTCCTGGGATCGATTGCCTGAGGTGGGGCTCCCTGCTCAGTAGGGAGTCTGCTTCGCCCTCTCCCTCTGCCTGCCCTCCCCGCTCGTGCTCTCTCTCTCTCAAATAAATAAATAAAAATCTTTAATAAAAAAAAATCTTAAAAAAAGAGAGGGGTGGGGTGCCTGGCTGGCTCAGTTAGTGGAGCGTGCAACTCTTGGTCTCTGCGTTTTGAGTTTGAGCCCCATGTTGGGTGTAGAGATTACTAAAAATAAAATCTTTTAAAAAGTCATTTTACTAAAAAAACTTTTATAGTTCAATAAGAAAAAATGATATAGACAGGCAATTAAAAGAAAAGTGTAGGGGTGCTGGGTGGCTCAGTTGGTTAAGTGTCTGACGCTTAGTTTCTGCTCAGGTATTGATTTCATGGGTTGTGAAATTGAGCCCACCCCTCTTGGGTTCCCTGCTCAGCAGGGAGTCTGCTTAAAGATGCTCTCCCTCTGCCCCTCCTCCCACTTCCTCGCTCTCTCTTTCAAATAAATAAATCTTTAAAAAAAGGAAAGTATATATAGTTAATATGTTATTAAAAAGGCAAAACATAGGGGCACCCAGGTGGCTCAGTCAGTTAAGCATCTGACTCTTGGTTTTGGCTCAGGTCATGATCTCATGGGTTGTGAGATCGAGTCCCACATTGGGCTCCACACTTAGTGTGGAGGCAGCCTGAGATATTATCCCCCACCCTCCCTCTCTGCTCCTTCCCCTGCTTGCATGTGCTCTTCCTCTCTCTAAAATAATCAATAAAATCTTTTTAAAAATAAAATAAAAAAGTAAAAAGGCAAAACATAGATAAAAAAGTTACTGCATATATTAAAATGGTGTTACATACATTAAAAAGGTGCCACATATACTAAAAGTCATACATATATTAAAAAGATGATGGGGGAAGGGTGATAACAAAAATACATATATACCGATTTCTCAAGGGCAAAAAATATATTGTGTACTTCTTAGAATGGCAAACATTTAAAACACTGATAACAGCTGTTGGTTTTTTGGGTTTTTTATTATTTATTTGACAGAGAGAGCACAAGTAGGGGGAGTGTCAGGCAGAGGGAGAGGGAGAAGCAGGCTCCCTGCAGAGGAAGGAGCCCGCGGGGCTCAATCCCAGGACCCTGGGATCATGACCTGAGCGGAAGGCAGTTGCTTAACCAACTTAGCCACCCAGGTGACCCGATAACACCCATTCTTGAGAAAGTAATGAGGTAGCAGTTTATATTGTTGATAGCATTGAGACTTGGTACAGCCTTTTAGAGCTTTATTGTAGTGACATGGAAAAATGCTCAAATATATTGGAAAGTAGAAGTAAGTTCAAAAGCATTATAGTATGTACATTGAAAAAAATATTTGAGGTTATAGCAATTAGTTAACACCGATTTTTCTCTGAGTAGAACTGGGGGTCAGTTTTGTGTCACTTATTTCTATAATTTATAATTAAAATCATTACCTTTGTAATGAAAAAGTAATATTTTAAAAAGGCAATTTCACAATTTCTTTTTACAGGAGATTACATGCTTGATGCAAAGCCTAAGGAAATTTCAGAAATTCAACGTTTAAACTATGAGCAGGTAATAGACACAATTTTTGTTATATTAAAATGTGTAATTTTTAACTTAATGGGTGAGTTTAAGCTGGTGTTTAATGGATGTATTCATTGGTCTCTGTCAGTGGCTCATAGGCATATTCATTTTCTTATTTTACAACGCTTTACAAATGTAAAAACCATTCTTAGCTTCAGCAAGTTTTGGCCCACAGGGCATACTTTTACATCTCTGCTTTATATGAATATATATGCTATATGGAATGAAACACAGATCTACAGATCTATGTAGAATGATAACCTGGTATTTTTCTTGAAAAATTGACTTTCAAGTGAATTTGTCATTGATTCATTTTTCCTCATTTTATTTATATTTTATAATTATATTTGAGAGGAAGTTGAGTAAATGATGTCTATTGTGTGTCATTAGGACAAAATCTTTTCTTTTGTAGTTTCAATGTGTCCACATTTCTTGCATGTTTTTTAGAGATTCTATTCTGTAAAATAGGAGAAGCTCAAAACTATTGGAGCTGGAAGGAAACAAGGGGAACTTCGTTTTCTTCAGTATTGTTCTTCTGTTTGACAGCAAAAAGCAAGAAGGAGTCAGGTTCTTAACAGTGAAAGGAAGTATCAGGGAAGAAATAGACATCATTGGAACCTTTATAGTTACTTTCAAAGCAACATTTTTAAATACTTTTAGCAGTAACAAATTGGCTTAGGAAGCAAAACTCATTTTAGTATTGCAGATTTTTTTGAATTTGAATGATCTTGATAATCTAGTCCTAATAGAATTGAAAAACCAAACGTATTGCACTGCTTCACTCTGTAAGGTAGGAAATGTGTAGCTAAAGCCAAATTGGTATGCTGTCATCTAAATTCTGTTGGCATTTGTAGCTTAAAGCAGTAATTTCCAAATATTTTTTGCGTTAGAAAGTCTTTTCAAATGAAACCTCATGCTAACCTCTAATATAGGAAAGTGGTAAGTATAAAGTGATAAGATTCAATTTATATTATTTATCAAATTTATACCATCTCATTGAAATTAGTGAGGCTGTTTTGCTTAATACAAAAACTTGAAATTAGGAATTGTAGATGATAGTTGTAGTTTCATATCACCCTCAACATTTGTTTATTTTTGTTGCAGTCTTGAGAAAATCTTGATTGATGAGTATTTGCCAATGATACCAGCATTTTGTTTGTTTTTTCAAGTCCATCTTGCAGTCTCAGGAAATACTTCCATTAAAGTGATCTAGACTCTTGAAAAATGATTGGAAGTAAAGTTTTGTTTCAAGTTGAAACAATATCTAACAACCACTTATATTTCTTAAGAGAAATACATGTCAGATAAAAAATACCCTACGTATAAGATACACTCTTAGAACTGTTTATAAGGTAGTATGATTACATTACCATTAATTATGAGAATAACATGTACGAAACTGATAAGGCTGAGTTTAAGCTGGTGTTTAATGTTCTACAGGTGTGATTTAATAGTGTTCTTTTTTGTATAATTTTATGTGAACAGAAAGTTTTAAGCCTTAAATTCAAGAAAGACCAATGTAGAGCTGAAATCTTCTTAATTAAACTTCTCTGCCAGAAGTAGTAATATAAACAAAAAGCATATTTTTTCCAGTTTTGTTTAATGATAGATACCCTGACAACACAAGAAAGCACTCTGTGTGTGTGTGTATGTATGACAGGTTTTTAAATGACTGCAAATATATTTTTAAAGTATATTTTATATTTACATTAAAAATATTTCACCATGTCAGAAGTACCTTTGTGAAAAATTTTAAAAAACAGTTTAACCACTGACTTAAAGGAATCAATAGTAATTCTTTCTTGGGATATAAGCAACCATCCCAAGGATTTATATTTGATATTATTAATATCACAATTTGGGTTTAGGAACAAAATGGCAAAATACTCTCCTTTTAGTTCTTTTGTTTACAAATGTTCATTTTTTTGTCAGTGTTATTGATATTTATGGAGATTATCAAATGCTGTCAATTTAGATATTTTATTTTATTTTTAAGATTTTATTTATTTGACAGAGACATACAGCGAAAGTGGGAACACAAGCAGAGGAGTGGGAGAGGGAGAAGCAGGCTTCCCTCTGAGAAGGGAGCCTGATGCGGGGCTCGATCCCAGGACCCTGGGATCATGACCTGAGCTGAAGGCAGCCGCTTAACGACTGAGCCACCCAGGCGCCCATAGGTATTTTAATATTACATAATTTATAAAGAAATATAGAAGATACATAAAAGTGTTAGCATGAGCCCAGGAGCTATTAGAAATTATACCTACCCTGAAGGAAATTGGGTGACTGGCAACCAAGAATTTAACAAATGTAGAAGAAAAACCAGTAGCAGTAGAACTATAATCCTACAATAGCCCACTATTACTATTTTTTCAGATTCATCATTGCTATGGCTTAGGAAAAGTTTTATAGCACTGAAGGGAAAAAATGTAAGCTGATTATTTTCAAGGGTTCAACTTTTGGGAAGATTGAAAAAATATATTGTTTTGGGAGAATATAGTTATTAGGAAGAGGTGAAACTGATGAAAGCCAGATTATATAACAATGTTATCCTATTATAAATTCTTCATTGATAAATTTAAAAGATTTGAGTAATTTCTATTTTCAGTCTGTATAGTCTCTTCGAATGGAGTTTTATGTTATTTGGTAAAACAGAATTTTGTTCTTATGACCTAAGTTTGTCTTTTTCAGATTTCAGGGAGAGTCCCTAGTTTTAATATAAAAGGATTTATTTCGTGTTCACCCTCTCTACTATAAGCCGCCTGGTAGGCTATAGTCCCCTCCTATTTTTTTATATCTTCAATATGTAGCACAGTGTCTGATTAACAGTAGGGATTAAATAAAAATTGTATTAAATTTTATATATTGGGGGGCGCCTGGGTGGCTCAGTCATTAAGCGTCTGCCTTCGGCTCAGGTCATGGGATTGAGCCCAGCATCAGGTTCCCTGCTCGGCGGGAAGCCTGCTTCTCCCTCTCCCACTCCCCCTGCTTGTGTTCCTGCTCTCACTCTCTCTCTCTTTGTCAAATAAATAAATAAAATCTTTAAAAAAATTATATATTGGAGTTTTTTGTTTCATCAAATATATCCTCTATAAGTATGACCATATTTACTGTATTAAAAATGTTAAAAACATATTTTAAAATAGTATTCATTACAGATTTATGCGACCATATTTACAGAGACAACAGAGGTGGACAGAATGACTCCTTAATTTGGGCAACAAGTCTTTGTATTTGTCTTTTTCTTTCTCTGACTTCATCTCCTACACTTTCTACTTAATTTTGTTCTAGCTATTCAGGACTCCTTGCTGTTCCATGGACATAGTATCAAATCATTTCTGCATCAGAGTTTTTGTACTAGTGTCTACTTTGTTTGGAGTGCTTTTTTCCCCAGAGCTTCAGAGTCAATATTTTGCTTTGGTTGATATTTAAGTGCCATTTTTATAGAGCTCCCCCACCTTTTTAAAGCAGTTGACAGCAAAACTGAGTGGGAAGAACAGAGTTGCCATATACCTCCTGTCCCTCCCCATCCCACACATGCAAATGTTCCCCTACTATCAATATCCATTCATCGATACATAATTATCACCCAGAGTCCATCGTTCACATTAAAGCTCACTCTTGTTAGACATTCTGTGGGTTTTGAAAATGTATAATGACAAATTTCCACCATTTTAGTTCCATACAGAGTAGTTTTATTGCCCTAAAAAATCCTCTGTGCTCTGCCTATAAGTCCCTCCCTCTTCCTAACCCCTGGCAGCCACTGATCTTTTCACTGCCTCCATCTTTCCCAGAATATCATTTGGACTCATACAATATGTAGCCATTTCAGGTTGGCTTATTTCACTTAGCAATGTACATTTAAATTTCCTGTGTCTTTTCAAGCTTGATAGCTCATTTCTTTTTTTTATTTTTTTAAAGATTTTATTTATTTATTCAACAGAGAGAGACACAGTGAGAGAGGGGACACAAGCAGGGACAGAGGGAGCTGGAGAACAGGACTCCGGCTGAGCAAGGAGCCCGATGTGGGGCTCGATCCCAGGACCCTGGGACCATGACCTGAACCAAAGGCAGATGCTTAACGACTTAGCCACCCAGGCGCCCTCTTTTTCTTTTTAAATTGTGATTTAAAAACAATATAAAATTTAGGGGCGCCTGGGTGACTCAGTCGGTCAAGCATCTGCCTTCGGCTCAGGTCATGATCCCTGGGTCCTGGGATCAGTTGCCCGAGGCGGGCTCCCTGCTCAGTGGGGAGTCTGCTTCTCCCTCTCTCTCTGCCCCTCCCCTGCTCATGCTCTCTTCTCTCTCTCAAATAAATAAATAGAATCTCAAAAAACATATAAAATTTAATCCCTTAATATTTTTAAGTGTATAGTTCAGTAATGTTAACTATATTCACGTTGATAACAGATCTCTAGAACATTGTCATCTTGTAAAACTGTGAAACTCTAAACCCATTGAACAACTCCCCAGCTTTCCCTTTGTCCATCCCCTGACAACCACCGTTCTGCTTTCTGTTTCCAGGATTTTGACTACTCTAGATATTTCATGTAAGTGGAATCACATAGCATTTGTCCTTTTGTGATTTCTTACTTCACTCAGCATAATGTCCTCAAGTTTCATCCATATTGTAGCACGTAATAGAATTTCCTTTTATTTTTTTTTTAAGATTTTACTTATTTGACAGAGACACAGTGAGAGAGGGAACACAAGCAGGGGGAGTGGGAGAGGGAGAAGCAGGCTTCCCGCAGAGCAGGGAGCCTGATGCAGGGCTCGATCCCAGAACCCTGGGATCATGATCCGAGCCGAAGGCAGACACTCAATGACTGAGCCACCCAGGCGCCCTGATAGAATTTCCTTTTTTTTTTTTTTAAGGCTGAATAATATTCCATTGTATGTGTATACCACAATGTCTCTATCCATTTTTATGTCACTGGACATTTGGGCTGTTTCCACCTCTTGACTATTATGAATAATGCTACAATGAACATGGGGATGCAAGTATCTCTTCAAGATGTTATTTTCAGTTCTTTTGGATATATGCCCCAAAGTGGGAGAGGTAATACTCTTTGACTAGAAACTTTGTCTTTGGTCTTTCTGGTCTAAAATAGGTCCCTCATCCCTCTCAGTCTGTATGTCATTATCCTGTTCAATTTTCCTTAAATACTTGACATTATATTGTATATGTATTTGTCTCTCAAAATAGAATATTAGTTACAGGAGATCAGGAACTTTGTTTTATTCACTGTTATCTCTTTAGAACTCAAATTAGTGCCTGGTACATAGTAGGCACTTAATAAAAATTGGTTGAAGGGACAAATAAATTGGATAAAATGGAAAAGTAGAAGTAAATGTGCCTGCATTCAAGTATCTTTGCTGTTGTTATTGTCATTGTCGTTTGATTTTTCTCATCTTTACCTTTCTCCTTTCTATTTTCAGAACATGAGTGATGCTATGGCAATCTTGCACAAACTGCAGACAGGCTTGGATGTAAACGTAAAATTCACTGGTGTTCGAGTATTTGAATATACACCAGAATGCATTGTATTTGATCTTCTTGATATTCCTTTGTACCATGGGTGGTTAGTGGATCCACAGGTAAGTAGAAAATTTAAAATCATAAAAACACAAATATAGTAAAATTTATTCATTTGGAAATTAAATCTAGATTTATATTTTCTGATTGTTTTATATATATATATATATATTTTTTTTTTTTTTTTGAGAGAGTGAGCATGAGTGGCAGAGGGAGAGCGACAGCCTCTTAAGCATGCTCCACACGCAGCATGGAGCCCAACACGGGGCTCGATCTCATGACCCTGAGATCATACCTGAGCTGAAATCAAGAGTCGGACACTTAACCGACTGAACCATGCAGATGCCCCTCTGATTGTTACATTTTTGTAGTTTTATCTGAAATTAGCCAAATTGTGAGGTTAAGGGCACTGTCCTCCAGACTGCTCAGTTTGTCCAAGACTTCTGACTATAACTTCAGGGAGTTAGGAGTTACCTACAAAGTTGAGTCCCCATTCTCACCAACACTTGTTATTATCTGTTATTTGGATTATAGTCATACTAATAGGTATAAAATTGCATCTCATTGTGGATTTGTTTGTATTTCTTTTGACTAATAATGTTGAATATCTTTTCATGTGCTTATTGGCCTTTTCTATATCTTCTTAGGAGAAATGTCTGCAGATCCGTTCCCCATTTTTAATTGGGCTATTTGTCTTTTTGTTATAGAGTTGCAAGAGTTCTTTATATATTCTAGGTATAAGTCTCTTGCTAGATATATGATTTGTAAATATTTTCTACCATTCTGGGGATAGTCTTTTCACTTTATTGATGGTGTTCTTGAGGCCAAAAAGTTTTTAATTTTGATGATGTCCAATTTATCTCTTTTTTTTCTTTTGTTGCTTATGCTTTTGGTGTCCTAAGAAGGCTTTGCCTAACCCAAAGTCACAAAGATTTACTCCTGTATCTTCTTCTAAGAGTTTTATAAAGTTTTAATGCTTATATTCAGGAGTGTGATTGATCAATTTTGAGTTAATCTTTGTATATAGTTTGACAAGGGATCCAGTTTTATTCTTTTGCATGTGGATATCCAGTTGTCCTAGTAGTATTTGTTGTACTCTTTGTAAAAGATTATTCTTTCCCCCATTGAGTTGTCTTGGCACTCAGAGTGATCTTTGTAAAATAACCCTCCCCTTGATGCCTGTGTCCCCCTCCTTTCCTTAAAAACCTCCACTGTAACTCCAATAAGATACAAAATCCTTTTTAGAGTTTTTATGATATGCTGCATGACCTAGACTCTGCCTGTCTGTCCAACTTCACCTCATATAATTATCGCTTTTTTTTTTTTTTTTTTTACTACTCTCTAGTAATGCTGACTGCTCTTCTGTTCTTCAGACATGTCAAGTTCATTCCTATTTCAGGTTTTTCTACTGGCTGATTGCCTACTGTGGAACATTGTTTTACACATTGTTCTCCCAGATCTTCATGTTTCTGATACCTCACTATTCAGATCTCAGGTCAAATATCACCTTGTTAGACAGACCCTTTCTGACAACTTGTTGAAATTAGTCACCCTCCTTTTCCTCAGTCATTTCCTCTCCCACAATCCTATTTGATTTTCTTTACCACTTACCGTTATCTGGAATTATTATTTATTTACTTGATTGACTCTCATCTCCCACTAGAATGTTTTATGAGGGCTGGGCTCTTATATCTCATTGTTTAGAACAGTGGTTGGCACATAGTAGGTTCTTAGTAAATATTGATTGATGGCATGAAGCATTAACTACAAGGACGGAGAGATCGCAATAGCAGTAGTTTCTCCATCCTTGTCTGTTGGTAAAAGCAACTGGTAGTCTGGGCAAGGAAAGCATGGCTTACTGTAAACAGGGCATCTGTATCTTTATTGGCATTCTGTCTCTGAGAATATCACTGAAAAGTATAACCATGTCCAGCATTTTACATATCCAAGGTGAGCCATTTTGGATCCTGGCAGATGACAATGCCAGATTGCCTAGATTCTTGAGGAGAATGAGCTGACAGCCTGAGGAACTTAAGCCTGAGTTCTTAAAAATTTTACTCAGATCATCTCTCTGACTGTGTAGAGCTGTATATTGTCTGCTAAACAGTTGAATTCATATGCTTAAAGAAAAACATATACTCGATAATAGTGGCAAGATGGCGGAGGAGTAGGAGACCTAGATTTCGTCTGGTCTCAGGAATTCAGCTGAATAGGGATCAAACCATTCTGAACACCTACGAACTCAACAGGAGATCAGAGGAGAGTAGCAACAACTATCTGAACAGAGAAGCGACCACTTACTGGAAGGTAGGACGTGTGGAGAAGTGAATCCAAGGCGATATTCGGGAGGATAGACGGCGGGGGAGGGGCCTCCGCCGGCCGCTTCTGGCAAGTGCTAGAGCCGTGGAGCACAAAATCGGACCTTTTAGAAGTCGACTCCGCTGAGGGACGTCGCTCCAGTGGCTAAGCGGGGGTGGAACCCTCGCGGGACAGTGCGGTCTCAGGACCCTCGGGGTCACAGAAAGACCGGGGGAGCCTGAGTGCGCCAGAGCTCCCAGGTATCGGAGCGGGGAAGCCGGCTGCAGAGACGGAGCCGAGGCGCAGGCTCTCAGCTCGGGGTGGCCATAAACTGTGATCCGCGGCCCAGTCGGGCCACTGCTCCTGCAGCAGGGACCCAACAAGCGGCAGATCCGGGGAGACTCCCCTTCCTTCCCAGGGAGGAGCGGCGCGGGAACGCACTGCAGGGATCTGCTGGGTTTGGAGACTCCACACGGGGTCGGGTGCCAGAGATACAAACGCTCGGTCACAGGCCGGGTGAGCACGGAGAGCGGCCGGAGACCAGGGACAAGGGAGTGACTGCTTTTCTCTGGGGGCGCACTGAGGAGCGGGGCCCCAAGTTCTCAGCTCCTCCGGGTGGAGATTGGGAGGCCACCATTTTTGCCTTCGTCCTCCAAGGCTGTACGGAGAGCTTGCAGGGAACAAAAGCTCCTGAGATCAAACCCGAGCAGCTTGCTTAGGCCGGACCGACAAGGGCGGGGCAATTCAGCCTCCGGCAAAGACATTTGGAAACCACAGCAACAGGCCCCTCCCCCAGAAGATCAGCACGAACAGCCAGCAAGCCAAGACCAAGTTTACTGATCAAGGAGAACGGGAGAACTCCAGCGCTAGGGGAATACTGCACATAGAATTCATGGCTTTTTTTTTACCATGATTCATTAGTTCATCAAAGTTAATTTTTGTTAACTGTTTTTTTTTTTCTTTTTCTTTTTCCCTTTTTCAACCAACATCTTATCAATCTCTTTTTAAAAAAAAAAAAAAACTTTTTATTTTTCATTTTTAGAGTCATATTTTAATCCCTTCATAGTAGTTACCCTTATTTTTGGCATATATATATAAGTTGTTCTCTCTTTAAAATTTTGAGATACAGTTTCTTCTAACAGATAAAAATATACCCTAAATCACTAGTGTATGGTTCTGTTCTAGTCTCCTGCCTGATCACATTCTCTCCCTTTTTTCTTTTTTTTTTTTAAATCTTCTTTCTTTTTTCAAACAACTTCTTATCTTATCAAGTCCTTTTATAAAATCTTTTATAATTTTCATCTTTACAGTCATCTCCTGTCCCTTCATTGTATCAACCCTTATTTTGTACATATATGTCTTTCTTCCTTTAAAATTTTAGGAGGCACTTTTTTCTAACAGACCAAAATACGCCCAAAATCTAGTGTGTGGCACTGATCTATGCACTAGCCTGATCATATTTGATCACATTCTGCTTTTTTTGTATTGTTCTGTTTTTGTTTTTATCTTTTTTTTTTCTCTTTCTTTTTTCTTTCTTTCCCTTTCTTTTCCCCTGGTTTCAGGTCTTTTCTGATTTGTATACAGCATATTTGCTGGGGACGTTGTAAACCTGTTAGCATTTTGTTCTCTCATTCATCTATTCTCCTCTGGACAAAATGACAAGATGAAAAAAATCACCTCAGCACAAAGAACAAGAGGTAGTACCATCAGCCAGGGACCTACTCAATACAGACATTAGTACGATGTCAGACCTAGAGTTCAGAATCATGACTTTAAAGATACTAGCTGGGCTTGAAAAAAGCGTGGAAGTTATTAGAGAAACCCTTTCTGGAGAAATAAAAGAACTAAAATCTAACCAAGTCGAAATCAAAAAGGCTATTGATGAGGTGCAATCAAAAATGGGGGCACTAACTGCTAGGATAAATGAGGCAGAAGAGAGAATCAGTGATATAGAAGACCAAATGATGGAAAATAAAGAGGCTGAGAAAAAGAGGGAGAAACAACTACAGGATCACGAGGACAGAATTCGAGAGATAAGTGATTCGATAAGACGAAACAACATTAGAATAATTGGGATCCCAGAAGAAGAAGAAAGAGAGAGAGGGGCAGAAGGTATATTGGAGCAAATAATAGCAGAGAACTTTCCTAATGTGAGGAAGGAAACAGGCATCAAAATCCAGGAGGCACAGAGAACCCCTCTCAAAATCAATAAAAATAGGTCAACACCCCGACATCTAATAGTAAAACTTACGAGTCTCAGAGACAAAGAGAAAATCCTGAAAGCAGCTCGGGAGAAGAGATATGTAACCTACAATGGTAAAAATATTAGATTGGCAACAGACCTATCCACAGAGACCTGGCAGGCCAGAAAGGACTGGCAAGATATCTTCAGAGCACTAAACGAGAAAAATATGCAGCCAAGAATACTATATCCAGCTAGGCTGTCATTGAAAATAGAAGGAGAGATAAAAAGCTTCCAGAACAAACAAAAACTAAAGGAATTTGCAAACACGAAACCAGCCCTCCAAGAAATATTGAAAGGGGTCCTCTAAGCAAAGAGAGAGCCTAAAAGCAGCAAAGATCAGAAAGGAACACAGACAACATACAGTAACAGTCACCTTACAGGCAATACAATGGCACTAAATTCATACCTTTCAATAGTTACCCTGAATGTAAATGGGCTAAATGCCCCAATCAAAAGACACAGGCTATCAGATTGGATTAAAAAACAAGACCCATCCATATGCTGTTTGCAGGAGACTCATTTTAGACCCAAAGACACCCCCAGATTGAAAGTGAGGGGGTGGAAAACCATTTACCATGCTAACGGACACCAAAAGAAAGCTGGGGTGGCAATCCTTATATCAGACAAACTAGATTTTAAAACAAAGACTGTAATAAGAGATGAGGAAGGACACTATATCCTACTTAAAGGGTCTATCCAACAAGAAGATCTAACAATTGTAAATATCTATGCCCCGAACATGGGAGCAGCCAATTATATAAGGCAATTAATAACAAAAGCAAAGAAACACATTGACAACAATACAATAATAGTGGGGGACTTTAACACCCCCCTGACTGAAATGGACAGATCATCTAAGCAAAAGATCAACAAGGAAATAAAGACTTTAAATGACACACTGGACCAAATGGACTTCACAGACATATTCAGAACATTCCATCCCAAAGCAACGGAATACACATTCTTCTCTAGTGCCCATGGAACATTCTCCAGAATTGATCACATCCTAGGTCACAAATCAGGTCTCAACCAGTACCAAAAGATTGGGATCATTCCCTGCATATTTTCAGACCACAATGCTTTGAAACTAGAACTCAATCACAAGAGGAAAGTCGGAAAGAACTCAAATACATGGAGGCTAAAGAGCATCCTACTAAAGAATGAATGGGTCAACCAGGAAATTAAAGAAGAATTAAAAAAATTCATGGAAACCAATGAAAATGAAAACACAACTGTCCAAAATCTTTGGGATACAGCAAAGGCAGTCCTGAGAGGAAAGTATATAGCAATACAAGCCTTTCTCAAGAAACAAGAAAGGTCTCAAATACACAATCTAACCCTACACCTAAAGGAGCTGGAGAAAGAACAGCAAAGAAAGCCTAAACCCAGCAGGAGAAGTGAAATAATAAAGATCAGAGCAGAAATCAATGAACTAGAAACCAAAAGAACAGTAGAACAGATCAACGAAACTAGGAGCTGGTTCTTTGAAAGAATTAACAAGATTGATAAACCCCTGGCCAGACTGATCAAAAAGAAAAGAGAAATGACCCAAATCAACAAAATCATGAATGAAAGAGGAGAGATCACAACCAACACCAAAGAAATACAAACAATTATAAGAACATATTATGAGCAACTCTATGCCAGCAAATTAGATAACCTGGAAGAAATGGGTGCATTCCTAGAGATGTATCAACTACCAAAACTGAACCAGGAAGAAATAGAAAACCTGAACAGACCTATAACCACTAAGGAAATTGAAGCAGTCATCAAAAATCTCCCAAGAAACAAAAGCCCAGGGCCAGATGGCTTCCCAGGGGAATTCTATCAGACATTTAAAGAAGAATTAATACCTATTCTCCTGAAACTGTTCCAAAAAAATAGAAATGGAAGGAAATTTCATTTCATCCAAATTCATTTTATGAGGCCAGCATTACCTTGATCCCAAAACCAGACAAAGATCCCATCAAAAAGGAGAATTACAGACCAATATCCTTGATGAACATGGATGCAAAAATTCTCACCAAAATACTAGCCAATAGGATCCAACAGTACATTAAAAGGATTATTCACCACGACCAAGTGGGATTTATCCCTGGGCTGCAAGGCTGGTTCAACATCCGCAAATCAATCAACGTGATACACTACATTAACAAAAGAAAGAACAAGAATCATATGATCCTCTCAATAGATGCAGAAAAAGCATTTGACAAAGTACAGCATCCTTTCTTGATCAAAACTCTTCAGAGTATAGGGATAGAGGGTACATACCTCAATATCATAAAAGCCATCTATGAAAAACCTACAGCGAATATCATTCTCAATGGGGAAAAGCTGAGAGCTTTTCCCCTAAGGTCAGGAACGCGGCAGGGATGTCCACTCTCACCACTGCTATTCAACATAGTATTAGAAGTCCTAGCCACAGCAATCAGACAACAAAAAGAAATCAAAGGCATCCAAATCGGCAAAGAGGAAGTCAAACTCTCACTCTTTGCAGATGATATGATACTTTATGTGGAAAACCCAAAAGACTCCACCCCAAAACTGCTAGAACTCATACAGGAATTCAGTCAAGTAACAGGCTATAAAATCAATGCACAGAAATCAGTGGCATTCCTATACACCAACAACAAGACAGCAGAGAGACAAATCAAGGAGTCGATCCCATTCACAATTGCACTCAAAACCATAAGGTACCTAGGAATAAATTTAACCAAAGAGGCAAAGGATCTGTACTCAGAAAACTATAAAATACTCAGGAAAGAAATTGAAGAAGACACAAAGAAATGGAAAAACGTTCCATGCTAATGGATTGGGAGAACCAACATTGTGAAGATGTCAATGCTACCTAGAGCAATCTACACATTCAATGCAATCCCCATCAAAATACCATCCACTTTTTTCAAAGAAATGGAACAAATAATCCTAAAATTTGTATGGAACCAGAAGAGACCCCGAATAGCCAGAGGAATATTGAAAAAGAAAAGCAAAGCTGGCGGCATCACAATTCCGGACTTCCAGCTCTATTACAAAGCTGTCATCATCAAGACAGTATGGTACTGGCACAAAAACAGACACATAGATCAATGGAACAGAATCGAGAGCCCAGAAATGGACCCTCAACTCTATGGTCAACTTATCTTTGACAAAGCAGGAAAGAATGTCCAGTGGAAAAAAGACCGTCTCTTCAACAAATGGTGTTGGGAAAATTGGACAGCCACATGCAGAAGAATGAAACTGGACCATTTCCTTACACCACACACAAAAATAGACTCCAAATGGTTGAAAGACCTAAACGTGAGACAGGAGTCCATCCAAATCCTAAAGGAGAACACAGGTAGCAACCTCTTCGACCTCAGCCGCAGCAACTTCTTCCTAGAAACATCACCAAAGGCACAGGAAGCCAGGGCAAAAATGAACTATTGGGATTTCATCAAGATAAAAAGCTTTTGCACAGCAAAAGAAACAGTTCACAAAACCAAAAGACAACCGACAGAATGGGAGAAAATATTTGCAAATGACATATCAGATAAAGGGCTAGTATCCAAAATCTATAAAGAACTTATCAAACTCAACGCGCAAAGAACAAATAATCCAATCAAGAAATGGGCAGAAGACATGAACAGACATTTTTCCAAAGAAGACATCCAAATGGCCAACAGGCACATGAAAAAGTGCTCAACATCGCTCGGCATCAGGGAAATCCAAATCAAAACCTCAATGAGATACCACCTCACACCCGTCAGAATGGCTAAAATTAACAAGTCAGGGAACGACAGATGTTGGCGGGGATGTGGAGAAAGGGGAACCCTCCTACACTGTTGGTGGGAATGCAAGCTGGTGCAACCCCTCTGGAAAACAGTATGGAGGTTCCTCAAACAGTTGAAATTAGAGCTACCATTCGATCCAGCAATTGCAGTACTGGTTATTTACCGCAAAGAAACAAATGTAGGGATCCGAAGGGGTACGTGCACCTCAATGTTTATAGCAGCAATGTCCACAATAGCCAAACTGAGGAAAGAGCCAAGATGTCCATCGACAGATGAATGGATAAAGAAGATGTGGTATATATACACAATGGAATATTATGCAGCCATCAAAAGGAGTGAGATCTTGCCATTTGCAACTACGTGGATGGAACTGGAGGGTGTTATGCTGAGTGAAATAAGTCAATCAGAGAAAGACATGTATCAGATGACCTCACTGATATGAGGAATTCTTAATCTCAGGAACAGAGGGTTGCTGGAGTGGTCGGGGTGGGAGGGATGGGGTGGCTGCGTGATAGACATTGGGGAGGGTATGTGCTATGGTGAGCGCTGTGAATTGTACAAGACTGATGAATCACAGATCTGTACTTCTGAAACAAATAACGCAACATATTTTAAGAAAAAAGAAAAAGAAGAAGATTGCAGGAGAGGAAGAATGAAGGGGAGTAAGTCAGAGGGGGAGACGAACCAGGAGAGATGATGGACTCTGAAAAACAAACTGAGGTTTCTAGAGGGGAGGAGGGTAGGGGGATGGGTTAGCCTGGTGATGGGTATTAAAGAGGGCACATTCTGTATGGAGCACTGGGTGTTATGAACAAACAATGAATCATGGAACACTACACCAAAACAAATTATGTAATATATGGTGATTAACATAACAATAAAAAAATTAAAAAAAAAAGAAAAACATATACTCAAGTGTAGTTCATCAGACTTTTCTGGTATACACAGTGTTTTCAAACTCTTGGAAGGGGTGAGGGCTGTGCTTTTTATCTATTTTACTTACTTAATTTGTGACAGAATGATTCTGCTGCTGAGAAAGGAAAAAGAGCACGGCAAAAGTTAGTAATCGATAGGTGTATATGAACTACCTCTCAGAACTGGTTAGTTCTTTGTATTCTGATGATGTATTCTGCAAATGATTATCTTGCAAATAAATTTCAGCTGTTCTCTTGATGGTGAGCACCAGAATTCAGCCACTGAGAGGATATTTTTTCATTATTAATTGATAATAACTCTTTAAAAGCAACATTGGAAGCCAGATAACAAGTGGAAATGATATATTGAGTGTGCTGAAAGAAGACAAATGCTAACCTATAGTCCTGTTCCCAGAAAAATTATCTTTCAAGAATGGAACAAAATCATTTTGTAGGTTAATTAAATTAAGATAGCTTCCTTGGGGTGCCTGGCTGGCTCGGTCAATAGAGCATGTGACTTTTGATCTCAGGGTTCTAAGTTCAAGCCCCACATTGGGCGTAGAGATTACTTAAACATTTTTTTAAATCTCAAAAAAAAAAAAGCTTCCTGGCAATAGACCAACATTAATGGAAATTCTAAACAAGGATTTTAGAAATAAGGAAAATGATCTCAGATGGAGGGAAAAGTGAATGAAGAGAAAATAACATAAATATGTGGATAAATAGAAATGTGGACTGTATCAAATAATAACGCTATCTTTTGGGATTTTAAAAACATTAGCAAATACAAAAATAGCATAAGTTGGGAGGAAGGTAAAGTATTCTAAGGGCCTAGATTTAATTGTTCAAGAAGAGAATATTAACTTCTGACTTTGTGTAGGGGTAGATGTTATAGTTTCTGTAACTTCTTTGTCCAATGTGGTAGCCAAATGTAGCTATTTAAATTTAATTAAAAATTAGTTTCTGAGTTGCACTAGGTATATTTCAATTGCTCAGTAGCCACATGTGGCCAGTGCATATCTTATTGAACAACACAGATTTGGAATATTTCCATTATTACAGAATGTGCTATTGGATAATGCTCTTTTAGAGTAACTATGAAAAGAATAGAAAACATAGTGGGTAACTTCTAGATTAGTAGAAAAGAGAAAAATTAATCTAAAGAGAAGGAAGAAAGAAGAGGTAAAGGAATGTTGAACTGATGGGACAAAGAGTAGATTTAATAAGTTCAAGTATATAAATAATTATAGTAAGTGTAAATAGGACTAAATGCTCTAGTTAAAAGTGATTCTGAGGTTGGGTTAAAATAATATATATTTATTATTCACAAGAGATATAAAAAACAAAGGTTGCAAGTAAAGAGGGGGAAAAAAAGATGCCATACAATTGCTTAATGTTTAATTTGCCGAGGAGATATAATTGTTTTAGATTTGTATGTGCCCAGAGACACCTAGAAAGTAAATACCTGATTGATTGCTCATTCTTTGGACCCATGGGAACTGCCACAAAGAATAAAGGTCAGTTTTTTTTTTTTTTAAGATTTTATTTATTTATTTGAGAGAGAGAATGAGATAGAGAGAGAGCATGAGAGGGGAGAGGGTCAGAGGGAGAAGCAGACTCCCTGCTGAGCAGGGAGCCCGATGCGGGACTCGATCCTGGGGCTCCAGGATCATGACCTGAGCCGAAGGCAGTTGCTTAACCAACTGAGCCACCCAGGCGCCCTAAAGGTCTGTTTTTGACAAAAATAAAATTTGTGGGCGCCTGGGTGGCTCAGTCATTAAACGTCTGCCTTCGGCTCAGGTCATGATCCCAAGGTCCTGGGATCGAGCCCCGCATTGGGCTCCCTGCTCATTGGGAAGCCTGCTTCTCCCTCTGCCACTCCCCCTGCTTGTGTTCCCTCTCTCGCTGTGTCTCTCTCTGTCAAATAAATAAATAAAATCTTTAAAAAAATAAAATAAAATTTGTATGCATCTAATCATATAATCTCAAACTATATAAAGCAAAATTTAACAGAATTATAAAAAGAAATAGATTGCCATACTGGAAGATGTTATGTCTTTCTCTGTAATTGACAGAAGCAGAAAATAAAACCTAATGAATATATACTTTAAAAAAACTAATAAATTTTTATTTTTGAATAATTTCAGATTTACAGAAAACTTATAAAGATATTACAGAGAATTCCTGCATACTTTTCACCCCATTTCTCTTAATCTTACATAACCTTGGTACACATATCAAAACTTAATATTGGTACATTACTATTAGCTATATTAGAGTCTTCATTCACACTTCAATTTTTTTTTAAGTTTTTATTTAAATTCCAGTTAACATACAGTGTAATATTAGTTTCAGGTGTATAATATATTGATTCAACACTTCCATGCATCACCTGGTGCTCATCACGACATGTGCACTCCTTAATCCCTGTCACCTATCTCACCCATCCCCCTACCCACCTCTCTCTGGTAACCATCAGTCTGTTCTCTACAGTTAAGAGTCTGTTTCTTGGTTTGTCTCTCTCCTTTTTTTTTCCTTTGCTCGTTTGTTTTCTTTTTTAAATTCCACATATGAGTGAAATCATACAGTATTTGTCTTTCTCTAACTGGCTTATTTCATTTAGCATTATACCCTCTAGCTCCACCCATGTCGTTGCAAATGGCAAGATTTCATTCTTTTTTATGGCTGAGTAAGATTCCATTGTATATATACACCATATCTTCTTTATCTGTTCATCAGTCGATGGACATTTGGGCTTTTTCCATAATTTGGCTGTTGTAGATAATGCTGCTATAAACATTGGGTGCATGTATCCTTTTGAATTAGTATTTTTGTATTCTTTGGGTAAATACCTAGTAGTGCAATTGCTGGGTTGTAGGATAGTTCTATTTTTAACTTTTTCAGGAACCTCCATACTGTTTTCCAGAGCAGCTGCACCAGTTTGCATTCCCATCAGCAGTGCAAGAAGATTCCCCTTTCTCTAAATCCTCACCTATTATTTTTTGTGTTGTTGATTTTAGCCATTCTGACAGGTGTGAGGTGATATCTCATTGTACTTTTGATTTGTATTTCCCTGATAATGAGTGATGTTGAGTATCTTTTCATGTGTCTGTTAGCCATATGTCTTCTTTGGAAAAATGTCTGTTCATGTCTTCTGCCCATTTTTTAATTGGATTATTTGGTTTTGTTGGGTGTTGAGTTTTATAAGTTCTTTATATTTTGGATACTAACCCTTTATCGGATTTGTCATTTGCAAATATCTTCTCCCATTCCATAGGTTGCTTTTTAGTTTTGTTGGTTATTTTCTTTGCTCTGCAGAAGCCTTTTATTTTGATGTAGTTGCAGTAGTTTGTTTTTGCTTTTGTTTCCCTTGCCTCAGAGACATATCTAGAAGGAAGTTGCTGCAGCTGATATCAGAGAAGTTATTGCCTGTATTCCCCTCTAGTACTTTCATGATTTCATTTCTCACACACTTCACCAATTTTTCCACTAATTTTTGTTGTTCCATGATCTAATCTAGAATAATACATTGCATTTAATCATCATATCTTCCTAGTCTCCTGTCCATGACATTTTCTCCTGTTTTTTTTTTCTTGAACCTGACTATACATTCATGAAATTTACAAAAACTGACCTGTGACAGGGCTATAAAGCAAGTTTCAGCAAATTTCTAAGGATTTAAATCACATAGAGTATAGAATATCTTCTGACCACAGTGCAGTTAAGCTAGAAATCAGTAGAAAAACAATAGAAATTGTTTGGGCCAAAAAGGATAATGAAAGTCAGAGTATATTTTAACCTGCACAATAACTAAATCCATATCAAAACTTGTGAGATTTAGCTAAAACAGCTTTTAGAGGGATTTTTAAAGCCCTAAATTCATATATTAATGAATAAGAAAAGATTGAAAGCTAATAAACTATATATCCATTTTAAGAGCAGAAAGTGTTTTTAAAAAAAGATCAGAAAGTATTAAAAAGCAGAAAGTAAGATTAACAAAGCTAAAATCTTCAAAATTCTTCAAATAAACATTCTTCAAAAAGATTTTTTTTTTTTTTTTGACAGAGAGACAGCAAGAGAGGGAACACAAACAGGGGAAGTGGGAGAGGGAAAAGCAGGCTTCCCTCTGAGCAGCAAGCCCTATGTGGGGCTCGATCCCAAGACCCCGGGATCATGACCTGAGCTGGGATCATGACCCGAGCCGAAGGCAGATGCTTAATGACTGAGCCACCCAGGTGCCCCCTTCAAAAAGAATTTTAAAATGACAAACAGAAGGGGCGCCTGGCTGGCTCAGTCGGTAGAGTATGTGACTCTTGATCTTGGGGTTGTGAGTTCGAGCCCCATGCTGGGTATAGAGATTACTTAAAAATAAAATTTTTATTTTTTTATTTTTATTTTATTTTATTTTTTTAAAGTAAGTATTTTTTGTTGTCAGTAACAAATAACTTTTTTTTAAAGATTTTATTTATTTATTTGACACAGAGAGAGACAGTGAGAGAGGGAACACAAGGAGGGGGAGTGGGAGAGGGAGAAGCAGACCTCCCGCCAAGCAGGGAGCCCAGTGCGGGGCTCGATCCCAGGACCCTGGTATCGTGACCTGAGCCGAAGGCAGACGCTTAACGACTGAGCCACCCAGGCGCCCCAAAAATAAAATTTTTAAATAAATAAATGACAAAATGAAATTTTAAAAATATGTCATTTACATAGCGTAAGTTCCTAAGAATAAAGCTGACAAAAAGATGTGCAAGATCTCTGTGTGCACAATTTTAAATTTGAGAGAAATTAGAGACCTATGTAAATGTAGGTCTCTATTCTTAGATTTTAGATTTTAAGACAATTTATACAGATGTCCATTCTCTCTAAAGTAAATTATAGTTTCAGTATGACCCTAAACAAAATCCCAACAGATTTATGGGGAGTAGTTTTGGAATGAGACAAGTGGATTCTATAATTTATGTGGAAATGCAAAGGGCTGGGAATAGAAGTCATGATATACTTGAAGCAGAACAAGCAGGGAGGACTTGCTCTTCCAGATAGGAAATACTTTAAATATTGTAATTAAGATTTGGACCAGTGACAGAGAATAGAGAAGCCAAAAAGACCATGCATATATAGACAGAAGACACTGTAGAGCAACAGGGGAAAGGCAGTCCTTATAATAAAAGGTGCTAAGGCAATTAGGTAGCCATTACATATTTAATTAGATAGCCAGTTAGATAGCCAATTTGGATTTCTAATTAGATAGTTAATTGGAAAAGAATGAAATTATTTCCTCCAACTCACAGCATAAAATTTGTTCCATATGCATTGATATTTAACTGTAAAAGCTAAAACTGCCAAAGTTTGAGAGTATGTTTCTGACTTTAATGATAGGAAAGGATTTCTAAACAAATACATTAACCATGAAGAACTTTGGTAAACATGACTACATTAAAATTGAGAACTTGTATTTATTTAAAGAAATGCCAAAGAAAATGTAAAAGCAAGCCCCTGAGAGGATTACAACTTATATAATGAATAAAGAGCTCCTACAAATATATATATATATATTTTTTAAGATAGGCAACCCAGTTTAAAAAAAAGCAAATGACTTGAACAAGCACTTTTTATAAAAATGGATATCCAACTAGTGAACATATGAACTAGTCCTCAGGGAAATACAAATAAAAACCAAAATGAGATACCACTATACACCCATTAGAACATAGAACAATTAATATTTAAAAGTCTGACAGTACTAAATGTTGGAGAAGATGTGCAATGTAGAGAATTCTCATTTCCCACTGATGAGAAAATAAATTAGCTTTCTGTTTTGGAAAGTAGTTTGGAGTTCTGTAGCAAAGTTGAGGATAAGCATACCTTAAGACTTAGCAATTAGACAAAACATATTTCCTAGAGAAACTTTTTATGTGTAGAATAGGATAAATGTATAAGGATATTCATGGCAGTTATTTGTCATAGCCCAAAACTGCAAGCAACTTAGCCATCAAAAAATGAATGAAAAAAAATTATATCATGGTATATCCATACTGTGGAATACAATGAAAACAAAGAACAGCTGTACACCACTACATATAACTACCTAGCATATAATATATTTGCTTATTTGGTTTGTTGTTTGTCTTTACTCTAGAATGTAAACTATATGAAGGCGTAGACCATTTCTTTTGTTCACTGCTGAGTCTGCAGTTTCTCTAACAGCACCTGGTACACAGCTGTGCATAAAAGGCTCCCAAATGAATTAATTGAATGAAACGCTAATGTAGAGATTTGGCCTATGAAATCTCTGTATTGAAATCTTTATATTGTTCATTGCTGGTCTATGGAAGTACAATTGATTTTTGTATTTTTATCTTTTATTTGTATTTTGTGGATTCCTTAGGATTGAAAATTCAGATCCTTTGGAGTTAATGAAGTTAAGTCACTAAGGAAAATTGCTGTAAACAATAAAAGTGTTAAGAAAAATAATGAAAATCTAAAGGAACTGTGCCTCAAATTGCTTCTTAAGGGTCTAAGTTTTCATTTTAAATCAAAACTGGAAGTCATACTCTTTTGTGTTGTTTACATAGAATTGTAAGATTCTGCTTTCAAAGAAAAAGCCTTATTGGCTCTACCGTGAAAGATTGACAAGTGAATACATTTGTGTATTTTAACATGAAATGTTCAAGATGTGTATATAACATTTTTTCACAACTCCCTGCTTTGACTTTTTTCAATTAACTGCTCTTCTCAACAGTTGGTCCCCACAGTGGTTCAGAGGTTTTTTTCCATCCTAGAATTTTGCAGGAACAAAGAAATTATAGCCTAGAGCAGTTTTTCCTAAACTTTGCTATGCAGCAGTGGAATGAAAATTTAGACAGCTGAGAAGCAACTTGAGCCTGGAATTCTTTTAGATCTTTTTAACAAGCTCCCCAGTTTGAGAACCATTGTCCAGAGTATTATTTGAACAGATATATGTGAAGACTTGTGGTATTCAAAGTGTAAGTATTCAAGAAGATCATTGGATATGGAAAGAAAACATTGGCCCTCTTATGTTATATCTATATATTAATTTATATTTGTTTAATTATATGTCAATACAGTAGTACATGTAGTTTATAAGTAAATATATTTTACAGTTGGGATGGCAATCAAAACAAGTTGTTTAGACACCAGAAACCTCTTTGTCTTCAGTAGTCAAAGCAAAGTGTAATGGAAGGAGAGTAGAGATGCCCAGTTTCATTTTCCTTCAGCTTAAAACTTTGCATTTACTTTTCTACTCTACTGCCAAAGACAAAGATTAAATAAGACTCATGAGGCAAATACTATCCCTGATTAATGTATATTAACTTTTCTTCAGGAAAATGACATAGTTATGTCTACTTGCATCTCCACTATACTTTGCTGACAACTAAATAATAAATGGGAGAACTTTGTTAATCCCATAAATTATCTTTAGATTTGCCTTGCTTTAAATGCAAAATATTTGTTTTTAGAAAAAAACCTGAAATATTCTTATTTTTCCTCCTGAAATAGTTTACTTTTTATTTTAATCACTAGCATCTTTACAACCTTAAGAAATAAAGTTGCATGTAATAATCCCATTTCATTATTTTTTGCATAATTGAAATACAGCTAAGCAGTATTTTTCATAATGTGTTATAGTGAGCTGTAAACAAAATTAGGAACTGTTGGGTGTTGATTTTCTTTTTCACAAGTCATATTTTTACATTTAATATTAGAATAAAACCCTGAAGAGTGATGTGGGTTTCTTTGTTACTGTTTTTAATCTTATCATGATTAGTGAGACAGTCGTTTGTTTTCTAGATTGATGACATTGTAAAAGCTGTTGGTAACTGCAGCTACAACCAACTAGTGGAGAAGATCATCTCTTGTAAGCAGTCAGACAATAGTGAGCTCGTTAGTGAAGGTGGGTGAGTGCTGCTATTACCTGATTTATTCTTGGCAAAATAACTTGTGTTATAATATACTAGCTTTTAAATGTCATAAATAAGCCTTCTAAAAAAATCCAAGTGATGCTACTTGCAGGAATTAAAAGAAGTAATTATTCATAAAGATACCAGTGAAAGGTTTTTTCTAGAACCCTTTTTGCTTGACTTCTAAAATCAGGCCTGGGTTCTACTAAAAGTCTTTGGAATCACTTGGTAACTTTGATACGATCAATTACCCAGGAGTTATTGATAATTACCTTTTTTTAAAAAAAGGATTATTATTTGGGAGTACTGAGTGAACTTTATAATTCATCCTCTAATTGATTGAAATGAGTATTATGTACTCATTTCAATGAGTGTTTATTTTAGTAGAGCTCTGCCTTATGTTTCAGTACAATATAGTACATTAAAGCACCATTCTAAATGAAAGTATACCTCTGATCATCAGATTTCCTAATCCTTAACTAATTAAAATTGCTAAATTTATCATCGTAGAAGCAGTTTCATGTTTTTTCAGCTGTGTTCTGATTAATGAAGGGAAAAGCACATTTGAAACCAGAATGCTATCAGGAGCCATAGTATTTGGATATATCTTTCCTACAACCCACTTCACTTTCTTGTAAATATACACAAATACTTAGGCTGCTCTTCTCCTCTGTTTGAAGGGTAAACAAGATAGAAATCATGAGAAGTAGGGGATGGGCTTCATCATCCTCTCAGACAGTTCTTTTACATGAGGTATAATAAAAGTTGATTATAATCACCACATTTAAAAAAATAAAACTGACTCCAAGAGTATATAAGAACATATGAGAAGGTATGTACATGAATCACATACTATATTAATCAGAACCCAAGTAATTATTCAGTTATCCATAAGTTTAACATGTTTATTCAAGAAGCAGGTAGCAAGAAAAGAGAGTATTTTAGTGGAGGCTTATCCTAGGTTTTTACTTGTAATAAATACATAAGCATACAGGGATACTGATCACTGATTTGTATGACAGCTCTTTCACTGCAACCCAAGGCAACAAAGTTTAATTTTAGGGGAGAGAGGAGCAACAAAAGCTGTTAAAAATACTTTCAATTAACAAAATTCCATTCACTAGAACTTTCCATTCCTTACCCAAACTCTTATTACTATATATTCCTAAAAAAACAGACGATAAAGAAAATTTCCATGTGTAGGTTCCAGCTTTCTCCATAACTTCCAATATGCTATTCAGTAGTAATTGAGGGAACAGTAGGATTCAGCAAGTGTTAACAGATGGAATAATAGCTATATTAGGGATATTTGGGTGAACAGGCTTATAGGGTAGGAAGCTATAGGAAACACTTGGTAACAGCATTTTCCCCAAGCGAGGCTGTAATGTAATGTACTTAGGCACTATGCTAATTAACAAAGTGAACAATAACAAAAATCCAGCCCTTTCATCACTTCTTTCTCTCACCTGATGTTACAACTATTGTTACTGTTTCTCTAACATTGATTCCCCAGGGTAACAAAAAACTATAACTAATTTATATAGTATTGATACCTTGAGAAGAACTCCTTGATAAAAGCAAGGAAGGAATCCTCCTCTTTAGTGCTATAAAATTTTGGGGTAATATGTACCAGAATTGATTAATTCCTTGGTATATAAATTTTATATGGTAGAATTCTGCATATCATATTTTTATATCAAGGAATAATTATATGTAGAATTCAGTACAATTAAGAAACTACAAATGTGTAGTCTGAAATAATTATTCAGTTCCAATGGTTACTTGTATAGGCTCTAAGAAATGGTATAGGAAAGAAAAGGCCACAATGGACATTTTTACTTATAGTGTAGCAATTTAGCTCCCCCCCTCATTGTTTTCTTCCTCATATTTTCTTGGGTATAGTGTTCAGATGAAGGAGTCTGCTTTCTTTTTCTGTTTAGCCCCCAGCTGTAACTTTCCTTCTGAATCAATAAAATATCCCAAAGGTGGTTTATTTCTAATCCTTCTTTATTAAAAAGTGTTAAGCTTTAATCTCAGGTGATAATTACTAATTTTTTTAATTCAAATATTTCATTTCCATAAGGTACAGAATACAAGATATTTTTAACTATCTTTTTTTATAAAAAAGCAGTGTTATTTAGCTAAATAAAATTAGATATTCTTTTACCTTCTTTCAGATAACATTTTTTTTTCTTTTGATGGCAATATCTTGTAAGTAAAAGTACAGAACTTTTACATGTACATAGAGAGTATGTATTATTTGCTATGTCTTTTGGATGGCAGTACTTTTTTGAATCTAGTTATAATGATGGGTGTGGCATGGCAGCAAAAATCAGTAAGGAAAAAAAATAGCACAGTACCAGCTGCCAGACTTTACTAGAGCTGGTCATTTAATTCCAGAAGCTTTCTCAGGAATAATTTCTTCTTTAATGGTTATTTCTAAGTTAAAAAAAATGCTTAAATAATTCCAGAATATTCATTCATTCAAATATTTATTGAGCCTTTATCATGTGCTATCAACACTGAAGATTATAGTTTGAATTCATGTTATTTCTGATTAAATGATACTGATTTTCTTTTTTATGTTGAAAACTCTCAAATCCATAAAAAAATTGGAATAGTACCGTGATTATTTATGCACTTTGCCTGAATTCACCAATTATTAACATATTGAAGTTTTGCTTTCTTTCTGTGTTTACACACACACACACACACACACACACACACTTTTTCCTAAGTCATGTGAGAATTAGTTGCAAATATCATAGCACTTTACCCATTAATGCTTCAACAGTTGTCTCCTAAAAACAGGAATTCTCCTATGTAGTCACAATACAATTATCTCAGGAAATTTAGCATCAATACAATACTCTTATCTAATATACTGTTCATATTCTCAATTTTCCAGTTGTCCCAATAATGCCCCTTTTAGCTTTGAAGTTTTTTCAATGTAGGCTCCAGTCAAGAATCATTTAATTGTCATATCAATTTAGCTTCCTGTAACCTAGAACAGATCCTTAATCTTTTTTCTTTCTTTTCTTTTTTTCTTTTTGGTCTTTTCTTATATTGACTTTTCTTAATAATCCAGGCCAGTTTTTTTGTAGAATAGTCCTCAATTTGCATTCATTTGATTGTTTCCTCATGAATAGAATAGGTCATATATTTTTGGTGGGAATACTACATAGGTGATACTGTGTCTTTCCCAGTGCATCAAATCAGGCAGCACAAGATAGATATATGATTATCCCATTATTGGTGATGTTGAAATATGGTATGATTAAGGTGGTATCTGCCAGATTTTTTTGTTGTAAAGATGTCCTTTGCCTTTTGTAATTAATTAGTAATCTCTGATATCATGCTTTGAAACTGCGGGAATACCCTGTTCCCTAATAATCTTTTAGCCAGTACAATTGGCATTCATTGATTCTTATCTGAATCAACCGTTACTGTGGTGGCTAGGATATTTCTATTCCTTCTGCATTTATTAGTTGGCAGTTTTCTGTAAAAATAAAAAGTGTTTTCTCCTCCCCCATTAAAAAATTTTTTTATCAATGTAGACTCACAGATTTTTTTTTATTCAGTGTGTTATAATCCATTATTATCGTCACTCTATTTAATGCTTAGAATTGTCTCAGATTTATCCAGTGGAATCCTCTCAGCCTGGATCCCATGTTCTTTTAACATGTCTTCATTTCTTGAGTACTTCCTTATTTTATGGCACAATAGGGATGTTCTGGTCCCTACTACATTCCTGGAATCAAATTATATGAGCCCTTATATTTCAAAGAAGATCTGGGTATTTGTCATATTAAAAGGGATTGTTTTGTTGCATCCTCTTGGGGAAAATGTTAATATAATAATGTATTTGATTTTTGAATATTGATAGTAGATGAAATTAAAAAGAAAATCATTGTTTAAAACTATCACACTGTGACAAAGTTCTGATTGAGTTTAAATATGAATGCAAATCTTAAGCAGTGCCAAATCTAGCCAACATTTAAAAATAAGCTGTTTTCCTTTTTTCCTGTATCCTCTTTTTGTTCCTTTTTACCTAATTTTAGTGCCTCTGTTTCTATTTCAGTTTCTTTAAGGCACTTAGTACCTTTCTGTTCTCTAATAACTCCTCAGTAATGAAGGAAAGTAATTTGATAAATTTAGTATTGAATTTCTGAAACTAAGAAATATTTTCAAACACACTAATGTCAAGAAACAATTTTTAATTTAAATTTACGTTTAGTAATATAATTTTATTATTACCATTATATTAATTTTAACCTTACTTTAGTATCATTAATAACAGTATCTGTAACATTAAAATTGAAATTTAAGGGGCACCTGGGTGGCTCAGTTGGTTAAGCATCTGACTCTTGATCTCAGCTCAGGTCTTGATCTCAGGGTCATGAGTTCAAGCCCCACATTGGGTGGGTGGAACCCACTTTAAAAGAAAAAATGAAGTTTAAGCTAAATGTTGCAAATAAACTGTCATTTGAAGCAATGCAGATAAGTAAACTGCTATGTAACACTTAGAATTGTTTACCAAAATTTGTTTAATTGGTTATGAAAAGTTGAAACTAGATTAGGCTTTTGAACATTCCATGAAAATCACAGGGGTCATTTTAAGAGTTGGTAAAAGAATTAGGAAACATTGTTCTCTCTAAGTCTAAATTAGAATATGCTTTATGGCTTGGGAGAAATACAATTCAGTTTGCATTTATAGTAATCAGCACTAAATTTTTAAACTTAATACCAATAATTCTCCTGGGTTCCAGTCTTCACTTTGCTGTTACTAGTTTTATGTCCTCGAGTGAGTCATGTATTCTCTCTTGAGCTGATACCCTGTTCTCTAGAAAGAAGTACCTGAGAAAGACCTTTCTAGTGTAGCATTTTTGAATTTCACACACATGAAATAATGTTGTGAATTCAGTAATCTCCACTCATGTTTTGTATCTTTTTGAAAGGGATTTTTAGAGAGGATATTGTGTGAGATGTGGGAGGGGTATTTAGAAACATCTTTCTGAAGGAAGCATTTAGTAACGTGGATATTATGTAGAGCAGTGGTACTTTTCAGCATAGATATAGTGCTTAAGACTGAAACTTGTTATATAGCAAGTACTTTAGTATATAGTCTACTCAGTAACTTAGTACTTAGCAAAGTAATGATAATAACTGAAGGGGGGGGAGCTCTACTAAATGTATAAACCCAAGAAGTTGCAAATGGGTTATAAATTTCCTTTGGCAAGGGCCTTTTGTATAACTTGTTTGCACTTCTCCTCCAACCTTAACCAATTCCTTGGAATAGTGTGATACATTGGTAGTTTTTTACAACCACTTTGCAGCTTGAAGTGCTATAGCTTGACACCAAGGGCGAGGGATAGAGAGGGAGTGGAATAAACCTATGTTATCCAGCTGCCTCTGGCCCTACGAAGTTTATTTTTCAATTTCTTGTTGAGGTGTCAGTTTCTTAATGTAGGTTTATCTTTCCTCCCTGTATCTGCACCTCTCTGCTTACTTATAAAACTTTTTAGAGCATTCTATTCCACCCTACCACACCCCCACCCCCACTGCTTCTGAGACATTCCTTATTAAAGGAAGGGAGCAGAAGGATGAAGGAAGAAAAAGCAGGAAAGAAGAAAAATACAGCCTTTTAAGTTATTTATACAGATTCTCATTATTCCTGGTAGTTACGTTCTGTAAAGTTGCAGTGAACATTAAATTCATGAATACTGAACCACTATTCCTAGGGGAAACACAAGATTAGGTTCCTGTGAGCCTCTGGTCACAAGATTTTCAACTGATCCATATATAACCTTGTTTTATTTGTGTTTCTGTTTAGAGACCCCTTATTTAATACATACTGTTGATTCATTAACATTAAATTCATGGCCAACAGCAACTATAAATCACGTCTGAATGAATCTACAAAAATATGTGTTTTCTCTGTAATGCACATCACAGCCTTTGACTCCCCAGCACTTCAGTATGCTTGGGGGCCATTTTACACACCCAAAAAGACATACCTATAGACTGTGAAAAGTCTATTTATAGTAAGAAAGCTGCAACAAGAAGGCAGAATGTTGCCTTGTTTGACCTCAGTGGGAAATGTGTGCATTGACTCACAATTTTTGCCACTTTGTACAGATCCAAGATTGACCCTGAAGCACAGCAAGTATTGATTTTGGATTTATAAATTTTAGTTACTAGGCAAGTTTGCAGATATGAAAATATGATATGAAAGTGCACAAATAATGAGTATCAACTGTACATATATCTTTTAAATTAAACTCCAGAAAACTTCTTTATATTTCATTGTGTTTTGAAAACAGATCATTTCTGTCTCTGAACTTGATATATCTACATAATGAGTGGTATATGTGATAGGACATTAGGATAAAAATGGCATCAGTTATCCCACTGTTTTCTATTTGGTCTCACACCTACTTTTAGTTTTTTAAGGCAAAAACTGAACAGTTTGTGAATTGAGAATTATCTGGGATCTTTGTTAACATCTAAAAGCAACTCAAGTTGTTAAACACCTTTCCATTGGGAAAGTAGCTGTTGACATACATCTTTCATCCCTACCTACTTTTTAAATTGCTAACTCTTGCCTTCTTAATTATTTTAATGGGTTTTAGTTTTATTGTGTCTGTATCTTTTATTGATAGCTGCCTGAAATCCTTTTTGGAAGTAGGTGGAGCATAAGTAAATACATTTATTGTTAAAAAGAATTGCACATAACTGTTTCTTTAGGATGGAGAATGTCTATAAACAATCTTCCATAGCAAAATTAGAAAGAAAAATCTTCAATTTGGAGTCATCATATTATAGTAGTTAAAATCTTATTTTGGTTGGCCTTTCTTCATACTTGGAACACAATGTAAATAGAAAAACTTTTTAATTCTGAAATTATTCTTCCATCTAATATTATGCATTGGTTCCATAGGCTTTGTAGCTGAGCAGTTTCTAAATAACACAGCCACTCAACTGACATACCATGGATTATGTGAACTAACTTCAACGGTTCAGGAAGGAGAACTTTGTGTGTTCTTTCGGAATAATCATTTTAGCACCATGACCAAATACAAGGTATGATATAGAAATAGCTATTTAATTGTTATTCTAAATTAAAGGAGCTGGATTTAGAGATGTCTTATGATCTACTTCAAAATAAAAAAATTCAGCATAATATTCTTTATTCATCAAATTATGAAGGTAATTATTAAATATTTAGGATGCAGTGGATTCGCAATTTAAGTGTTACTTCAAATCAGCTTTTTGTTTTAAGTCTCAACTCCTTTTTCACAAATTACTGCATTAAAAAGTATCATTTCCTTTCTAAGAAAAAAATAAAGATAAACCTTAGAGATAGTACTAGGATTGCTCATGATGGGTGTGTATATTTGAGGGGAAGTTAGAAGAATCAGGATTCGTCTCTATGATAGTGTTTAGTAGTATTAAAGTTATCAGTGTGACTTTAAATTCTTCTTATGCCATTTATGGCCCTGCCAAAAATCTTACTGATTTATCCTTTTTGTTATCTCTTCATCCATCTCTTCCATTTTTACAGCTGCTACCTATTTGAGGAGTTTCTCAACTTATAGGGAGGCTTCTGTGGTAGAATACTGCTCTGATCATGTCAATAATATAGCAAAAATGCTCAGTAGCACTACTGCTATCCTCAGTGCCTAAAGGATAAAAATGCAAGGTATTTGCTACTATTCTCCTATGCCAATACTTTGCTTCAGCCATATAGCCTGCCTACTCATTAAGTCCTGTATCTTCGTACACACTTTATGCTTTACCATTTCTGCATTTTTACCATTTCTTACTCCTTAATTCCTCTTTGAAAAGATCTCACTCCTTTTAGCCTATCCACATTTCACCTAGCTTTTAAGAAGCATTTCAAATACTAACTCTCCAGTACAGCTACTCCTTTTCTCCTAAAACCAGTAGTTCTCAACCAGGTCGTATACTAGAACTACCCGGAAGCTTTTTAAAAAATACTAATGCCCAGAGCCCACCACCAACTCAGTTAAATCAGAATGTCTAGAGGTAGGACCTAAGCATCTGTATTTTTTAAATGCTCCCCAGGTGATTTAAATGTGCAGCTAAGGCTGAGGATCACTACTTTACCCATCCTCCTCTAGCTATTATGAGACTTGTCATTCTTACTTCCCTTACAGATGAGTACCTGGTTACCAGTTTTCTTTTCATGTAAATGTGCCTTCTTTCTCTAAATGAAAGTAAGTGGATTGAAGTCAGGAATCGGATCTTCATATTTCCTTCAACACTTTAATCAATGAATTGCACAAAGCAGTGTAAAATGATTTGTTTGCTTATCTAAGAATACTCTTAAGTACTGAGCAATAGATGGAATTGTTGAATTGCTATATTGTACATCTGAAGCTAATGTAACACTGTATGTTAACTGTACTGGAATTAAAATTTTAAAAAATAATAATAAAAAAAATACTCTGTGGGACACCTGGGTGGCTCAGTCAGTTAAACGTCTGCCTTCAGCTCAGGTCATGATCCCAGGGTCCTGGGATCGAGTTCCGCATCCAGCTCCTTGCTTAGCAGGGAGCCTGCTTCTCCCTCTCCCTCTGTCTGCCACTCCCCCTGCTTGTACTCTCTCGCTATCTCAAATAAATAAAATCTTTTTAAAAAATTTTAAAAAATAAACTGACACTTGAAAAATGAATCTTTTAGGAGTTTAATCAGTTAGCAAAAAAAGGATTAATTCTAAGCAGTTAGAACATGTGTGTGCAAATGCCCTGAGAAGGGAAAGAACTTAACTTCTTAAGGAATTAAAAGAAGGCCTGTGTGATTGAAGCATAGAAATTAAGAGGCATAATATAAGACTAAAAAGATAGGCAGGTACCAGATCTTGTAGAGTCTTGAGTTAAGGGGAGAAACATCTTGGTCTCCTGATGGCCTAGTGGTTCTTTATGTTTTCTTTTTTTTTTTTTGGCTCAGCAGGGGTGAGATCGGTCAATGGGAAAAGAAGATCTCTGACTGTCATTGGTGGTTGTTATGCAACCTCCCCAGACTAAGCTGTAGATGTTTCTCTTTTCTGTCAAGGCCATATCCCTGACCAGAAGTCCTTTACTAGTCAGCTAGGGATTCCCAATGTTCCTATGTGGTTGGGGAAGGGGTACCTCTCCTCAGGCACTTTCTACCATGTGTCTGTTTCTGGACGAAGGATACCTTTCTGTAAGATAATGATAACTCAGAAAATGGGTGCATTCTGCTGTTTCTCTTCTTCCACGTTTTTCTCAGTAAACCTTATTCTGTGGCTAAACAGTGTATCCAAGGTGTTGTATTCTCTCCCTGCCCCCTTTGTACAACATTAAGGTGCTTTGGATTTGGGAGCAAATGTGGATGTGGATTTAGTTAGGAGACCATTGCAGGGGCCAAGTAAGATGTTACAGTGACTTGGACTAGGATGGTAAAGAAGTGCAGAGTAGAAAGATTCCATAGACATTTAGGAGGTAATCTACCAGATTTGGTGATTAGGATGTAAGAACTAAGAAAGAATGGTTTCTGGGCTCTGAGCACGAAGAACTGGGTAAATGGTGGTGCTCTTTATTGACACCGAGAATGCTGAAGAGAAGACGACAAATAGCATGAAATCAGCCTTGGAACTGTTAGAGCTGCTTCTGAGGCATACCTCCAAGTGGAAATGCTGGGTAAATGGTTCAAGACTGGAATAATTTTTGTGTATAAATGGTAATTTGGGGAGAGGATGCGATTTACAAGGAAAATAAAGAATGAGAAGAAAAGAGATGATAGGACAGAGATTTAAGGAGTGCCAATATGTAAGGATCAACTAAAGGAGTATGAACTAGCAAAGAAGACTGAGAAAGAAAAAAAGAAAAGGAAAATCTAAAGAATATGGTATCATGTAAGACAACAGGGAGAGAGTATTTCAAGAAGACTGGAGATCTCAGTTGTTAAATGCTGTTGAGAAGATGAGTAAGGTGAGAACGGGGGGGAAACGTGATACGGATTTCGTTGGTACCTTTTAGAGATGGTGGCAGCAGAAAACTCAATTTCAATTGGTTAGGAAATGATTGGGATGTCAGGAACTAGAAACATCATCTAGGAAACTAGTTTGAAACTGTGAGGGGGGCATAGACATAATGGCTCATAGCTGTAGTGGAGTATGGAATCCAGAGGGTTTTGTTTTTTAATATGAGAGACTTGATCATGTTTCGATATTGAAGGACTCACTAGAGAGAGAAAGGTTGAAGATTCAGGAGAGGAGATAATTGATGAGAGAAGGCTCCTAAGAAGGTGAGAAAGGACAGAAATTTTCACAGGCGAAGGGGATTAGCCCTTGATTGAAGAAGAGACCTCTTTATTTTAAAGGAGGGAAGGAACAGACTGAGTACAGCTAATTTATAGATAGCAGGAAGTAGAGAAAACTACTGTTTGAATGCTTCTAGTTTCTGTTACTATTTGGAAGGCAAGATCATTTACTAAGATTGAGTAGTTAAGTTTGGTAACAGATTTGAAGGAGGTAGTTTGAAATAGTCTTTATGGCATGTGGGAGAAAGTTCTAATTAGAGAAATTAAGAAGGTAGTATTGAGGATGCTAATTATTACATGAATATACCTCTTGTGTGATTTTTCTGCAGAAGTATTCATCAGGGTATAGGCATGGCAAAGGTAGTTATTCTAGATTTGGGACTTTGTTAAGTGGGCGCAGTAAAGAATAGAAAACCAAAGGAGTTTAGGAACATCATTCTTCACGAAGGTAATCCAATTTTTTTTTTAAAGATTTTATTTTATTTATTTGACAGAGAGAGAGAGACAGCTAGAGAGGGAACACAAGCAGGGGGAGCGGGAGAGGGAGAAGCAGGCTCCTGGTTGAGCAGGGAGCCCGATGCCGAACTCGATCCCAGGACCCTGGGATCATGACCTGAGCCGAAGGCAGACGCTTAAGGACTGAGCCACCCAAGCGCCCCAAGGTAATCCTATTTTTATAGAAGGGATAAATGGGAACAACTATCTTGGTGTTCAGTCACTAAGGGAAATGCTTAGTTTCCCTTGTTTACTGTAGTGACCACCAAACTGAAACAGTAACACTGCTTTTTTTGTTTATTATGAAAAACATTTTTGTATTTTTGCTTATACTTCAATATGCATCTCTAAACAAGAATATTTTCCTTTCAAATCACAGTACCATTACTGCATCTAACAAAATTAACTATAATTTTTAATATCATCTGATACCCAAGCTATATTCAAGTTTCCCATTTGTCCCCTAAATTGTTTTATAGATGATTTGTTCAAGCCAGGGTCTAATCAAGGAACATGCATTATATTTGGTGAAGTAACTCTATTTTAATATGATGCAAATCTTGTGTTTTCCAGGGATCTTATAGGCCTGTGAACAATTTACTTATGCCCCATTATAATCCTCTCAGTCCAGTCCTGTTTCCTGTATTCCCATTGAACTATCCAATCCCGAGGGTCTGTAAATAAGACACTGCTTTACATCTGGCAGAGTACTTAATGATTACATTCTTTTTTTATATATAAGAACATTCTGGGTTTTTTTTTTTTCCTTTAAGATTTTATTTATTTTAGAGAGAAAACGCACGAGCAGGAGGAGGGACAGAGGGAGATGGGAAGGGAGAGAGAATTTCTAGCAGACTCCCCACTGAGTGTAGAGGTGACCACATGGGGGCTTGATCCCATGACCCTGACTTCATGACCTGAACTGAAACCAAGAGTCTGACACTTGACGGACTGAGCCACCCAGGTGCCCCAATGAGTACATTCTTTTATAAGAGTCAGAGACACTTTCCCTCCTCATGACCCAGTGGCTGAGAAGCTGATTTACAACAAAATCTATAATATTTCTTTGGCTGTTGGTGTAGAGCTAGAAGCCCTAAAAGAATACTTAATAAAGTTTAGGGATGGCATTCCTCCAACATGGTATCCATTTGCTTGGTAAGGAAATAGGATATAAGATTGTGCCCTTGTTCTATTAAACCTGTTCAGCATTAAAGCTATTATTCTCTACCATTAATTTCCGAGTTGTTAAGAATTTCTGTAGTTCTTTATAAATTTGAGCCCCAGTAATCTATAATTTAATAAGGATATAAAAGTAAGGAAAAACTGTAAAGCTGCTTTTTCAAACAAGATATGGCTACTTTTAATACTACATTAGGTCTTCATAACATTTCACTTTTGAAGACCCCTGAGATTTTAGGGCCATTTTATGCATTCATATTTAATGATTATTTCCCATCTTCCTACCCCTGTGAACACTCTTTGGAATACCTATAGTATAAATACAGTTCATCCCACAGAATTCCAGATATACTTTCAACAAAAAATAAATTTAACATAGGGATAGAATACTGCTCTCTACTACAGATAAATGATGTCTATAACTAGTACATTAATAATAAATTATGTAATGTTAAATTTTATTTATATAAATGTCAATAATAAATTGATAATGTCATACGTCTCTGTAGCTGTATTATTTTATTTGTGGGGCTTATCTTTATTGTGATTTACAGAAAGGATCTTTATGCTTTCTGATACCCATGTCATATCATGCCGTTATCATCCCAGGACCAAGACATACAAGGAGGAAATCCATGTTGGCAGGACAAAGGATTACCTAGGAAAGGTCATTTCCAGTTTCCTTATTGGTTATATTATTTCTTTAGGGAACTTTCTAAACTCTAATTTATGTGTAAAAATCTTCTTTCATTTAAAGTCTTTTGAAACTCAAGATATATGAGCTATGGACTTTTATTTGATCAAAGGGGAGGCATATGTCTGTTATAACATTCTCCAGTACTCATCTTTGTTCTAACTCCTCTCTTTAGACACTGAATAGAGGCAGAGGCAAATTCTCTGTTAGGTTAGACTTCTTTATGACTCTCTATAAAGCACTGAAGATTATAGATGTTTCTAAAACCTGTACCTGGACAAAGTATTCTCTTTACTGACTTTATGATTCCATCTTCATAGACTTTTTATTAGGCTTTCTGCCATTACAGAGTCACAATGATTGTGTCAGTCCAATTGACTTGTTTTTCCCTGAAGAATATCTACCAATCAACCTCATACTTCTCAACTCTTTAACATAGCATGATCTATGGTTCTGATTGCACAGCCTTTCATGATATTTTGCCTAACCAGAGATAGTAATTAACTTATTGGAAAGTCCTCTTATTATTCCTGGTTTTGTGATTTACCATTACTAAACCCTAGACAAGTACCTGTGCTGTTTCTTCTCATCACTAGCAAAATAATCAAGTCCAGCTCTTGCTAGTGATTTGTTGTAATAGCACCCTCCATGAATCCTTTTTTAAACTCTTCATTCCTCATCTGTCCATCAGGGAAAATATATATACCAATTTCTGCTGTCACTTATGTTACCTTGCTCTGTGTACTTCCACTCAATCTTGTACAATTAAGCTGGGCAGATCATCTTGGCAAATCCCTAATGAATACATGAGCCTATGAAGATCTGTGCATCAACATAACTAGATTAGGATCTGAAAGCAGCAGGAGGAGATCCTAGTGAGAGAGCAGATGCTTTCAGGGCCATTCCTGTGGTTCCAGCTAGTGAGGTGACGTTTTTATCCAGGCAGGAAATTTGAAAGTATAAAAATGAGTTGTAAATAAACTACCCTTGTAGGTCTATTTCTGGGAAAGATCTTCTAGATCTCTTTTGCTTCTCATATTATCTATATGATCATGACTGTTAGATTCTTATATATATAATTCTATATCTAAGATCTAGTTACTCCATTTTATTCTTATGATCCTTCTCCATTCTCCAGTACTTTCTGCTTTCTCTTTAGTAAGGTAAACTACAAATTTCTTGGCCCCTATGTAGATCACTGAGCTTAACTTTGGTTTATATAATGATGTCTGTGTAGCTGTTTCCCCATCATGACACTCTTTTTTTTTGTTTGTTTCTATTCACGACTTCCTCTTAATCATCCCTTATCCATGTCAGTCTTTCTATCCATGTCACAACTGCTGCTGCTTTTTTTTTTTTTAGATTTTATTTATTTATCTGACAGGTAGACAGCAAGAGAGGGAACACAAGCAGGGGGAGTGGGAGAAGGAGAAGCAGGCTCCCTGCCGAGCAGGGAGCCCGATGCGGGGCTCGATCCCAGGACCCTGGGATCATGACCTGAGCTGAAGGCAGACGCTTAACGACTGAGCCACCCAGGTGCCCCCACAACTGTTTCTTCTGCCTCTTGGCTTTAATTACTCACATTTCTCTGGAGTATATTCAAAACCAGGGTTTTTGAGGTTGGCTTTTGTTTGTTTGCATTTTTACTTTACATTGAGGGATTAGAAATGAAAAGTAGTTTAGAAGGAGATACAGTTCTAAATAAGTGCTAAGGCCATATTAAATAAATCTTTTCTCTTTCTTGTTTGACTAAGACTATATTGGGATTTTTTTTTTCCCACTGAAGGCTACATTTAAGTAAAAGTTCAATTATTTTAGTTTTTTTAATCTAGTTATTTTTAAAAGATGGTGGGTACATCAAAAATTGTCACATTAAGGGGCGCCTGGGTGGCTTAGTCGTTAGGTGTCTGCCTTTGGCTCAGGTCATGGTCCCAGGGTCCTGGGATCGAGCCCTGCATTGGGCTCCCTGCTCCACGGGGAGCCTACTTCCACCTCTCCCACTCCCCCTTCTTGTATATTCCCTCTTTCGCTCTCTTTCTCTCTCTGTCAAATAAGTAAATCTCTAGAAAACAATTGTCACATTAAGCGGGGGCGGGGGTGAGGAATGTAGAAACAGACTAAGACAAGTGATAGATTCCATAGTATAGGCAGAGATTCATCTTTTTTTTCTAAATAGGAGGCAGGAAAAGGCGATATAGAAACAAATAGATTTAGGTGGTATTCATGAATGTAATATCTTATATTCATTAAGCATTATGTGCCTTGCCTTGTGTTAAACCCTTAACATGCATTATCTCATTTAATTTTCACTCCTTATGAGGAGTGGATATTATTACTCCCACTTTACAACTGAATGAACAGGCTTACAGGCACTAAGTAACTTGCCCAACACCATTCAGTTTGTAAGCAGCTCCAGTCTGACTTTCAAGCCCACACTCGACAGCTCTGCCTCTCTGGATGGATAAGAAAGCTATTTGTAGATGAGAGAGATGCTTGCTTGTTAAGTAAAAGTAAAGTTCATCTTCTAATTTATAAAATATCTTAGAAATTCTCTGGTTGAACTGCCCCTATATCACTTTATAATAAAGAAAAGAAAACTAAGGTCCAAAGACATTAAGTAATTTGAATCCAAGCTAATCAACCAAAAATATTTGGGCAGTGCTTTTCTCCATATTTAAAGGCTGGAATTACAGAATTAATTTTTTTATACATTTGACAAGTTTTCTTCTGTTTTAACAATTTACAAATTGTGATGATATTGTCATGTATGTTGTTAATACAGGTAACTCATACTCTGTATAGGACTAATCTATCAGAGTGTTTTATTTATTTTTTAAAGACTTAATTATTTGAGAGAAAGAGAGCATGAGCAAGGGGGAGGGGGCAAAGGGAGAGGGAGAAGCAGACTCCCCACTGAGCAAGGAATCTGACACAGGGCTCCACCGCAGGGCCCCAGGATCATGGCCTGAGCCAAAGGCAGACGCTTAACCGACTGAGCCACCCAGGTGCCCCATCAGCGTATTTTAGATAGAATAGGTTTTCATTCTGTCTGATGATCCAGTTGCTTAGTTTATAAATATTATCTAATATCATTTATTATTTTCATATAATAATAATTTGTATACATTTTATACATTAATACCTAATTTAAGAATTTAATATATGCATCCTTTATTAGTTATTTTTTGAAATTAGTATTTAGAGACTGGTAAGATTAGGAAGAAGATTCAAGGCTTAGAAAAGAACGCTTTGACTAGATAATGTAGCAAAAGTGCTAGGATATAAAAGCAAGAACTATTTTTTTTTTAAGATTTTATTTATTTTTGTGTGTGTGAGAGAGAGAGGGAGAATGCACACGAGTTGGGGGGGCGCAGAGGGAGAAGCAGACTCCCTGCTGAGCAGGGAGCCCAGTGCAGGACTCAGTCCCAGGACCCTAGGATCATGACCTGAGCTGAAGGCAGACGCTTAACCAACTGAGCCACCCAGGTGTCCAAGCAAGAACTATTCTTGATGGTGATTTAATTGTGGACTCTCAGGAACCAATGGGCCTAAACTATTCAGTACTATATTAATACATACTTTGCAATTCTACAATGCAACTATATAAAGGAACTGTTGAGTAATAACCAGCATTATTGACAGTGGACTAGTTACAGTCTTTTTTGATAAATGTCAAGATCTAAAAGGGGAAGAAATTGAGACTGATGGCCTGTGAGAAGACAGGTCAGTTATTTCAAGAAAGAAACACCATTTTGGTTAAACTTGTAAGTATTCATATGCTATGGATGGTAATAGCTTTCAACAAAACCCTCCCAGAATTTACCCATCTTAAAATGTCATTTGGAGAATAAGACTGATTTCTCTCCCAGTAAGTAGCCACTCTAATATATGATTTATATAAAATAAATTGTAAAACCTAGATATTGTATAATATAATGGTGTATTAAAATATGCCCTGGTGGGGTGCCTGGGTGGCTCAGTTGGTTGAGCGACTGCCTTCGGCTCAGGTCATGATCCTGGAGTCCCGCATCAGGCTCCCTGCTCAGCGAGGAGCCTGCTTCTCCCTCTAACCCTTCACCCTCTCATGTACTCTCTCTCTCTCTCATTCTTGCTCTCTCAAATAAATAAATCTTAAAAAATATATATATATACATATATATATATATATACCCTGGTAAGTATATACATAGAAGGGTCAGATCTATTCAGTGGGAAATTGGCTGGAAAGAACTTTTAGGTTTTCTTTTCAATTATTTTAGGGCAAGGTAGACCCTGACCGGGTGTTAAAAATATGTTAGGTAATGAGGATGCACGGATGAATAAAACATGGCTTTGTCCTCAAAGAGCTTGAAATACATTAAGACAGATAAGTAAATAGACACACAACTACAGTTAGATGTATAAAGTGCTATGATAGTGGTAAGTGCAGTATTCTATGGAATAACATAAAAGGGGTACCTCATACAAAGTAAGGAAAGATCATTACTTTCCATGATATGAATCCTCAAGCATTTAGCATAGTACGGAGCATGTGGTAGGTATTGAAATATTTGATGAGCTGGAACCTACTTGATTAAAAAAATGAGATATCACCTCATAATTTTTGCTTAAAGCAATGTCTTTATACTGTATATGCCAAAATGTTTTTCTTTGTCAATACTTCTCATGTTGCTATAGTAATTTCAATGATCATAGAAATTAATCAGTATCTACAGCTAATTCTTAGATGTAACCGGTAGTAGACAATAGGTAAGATTTCCTATTTTAGCTTAGGAACAACTGTGTTGCAGTGCTGGACACGTAGTAAATGTTCAAAAATAATAATTACTTAGTTTTTTAAAGCTTCAGAGTTTATTCAATGATTTCTTGTCATTGTAAATGGCAAGATTTCATTCCTTTTTATGGCTGAGTAATATTCCAGTGTGTGTGTGTGTGTGTTGTATGTATACACCACAACTTCTTTATCCATTCCTCAGTCGATGGACATTTGGCCTCTTTCCATAATTTGGCTATTGTAGATAATGCTGCTGTAAACATAGGGGTGCATGTATCCCTTTAAATCAGTACTTTTGTATCCTTTGGGTAAATACCTAGTAGTGCAGTTGCTGGGTCATAGGGTAGTTCTATTTTTAACTTTTTGAGCATCCTTCATACTGTTTTCCAGAGTGGCTGCACCAGTTTGCTTTCCCACCAACAATGTAAGAGGATTCCCCCCCTTTCTCTGCATCCTAGCCAACTTCTGTTGTTTCCTGTGTTGTTAATTTTAGCCATTCTTACAGGTGTGAGGTGATACCTCATCATAGTTTTAATTTGCATTTCCCTGATGATGAGTGATGTTGAGCATCTTTTCATGTATCTGTTAGTCATCTGTATTTCTTCTTTGGAAAAATGTCTATTCATATCTTCTGCCCATATTTTAACTGGATTATTTGTTTTTTGGATGTTGAGTTGTATAAGTTCTTTATGTATTTTGGATATTAACCCTTTATCCCAAATGTCATTTACAAATATCTTCTCCTGTTCCAAACGTTGCCTTTAGTTTTGTTGATTGTTTCCTTCGCTGTGCAGAAGCTTTTTATCTTGATGAAGTCCCAGTAGTTTATTTTTGCTTTTGTTTCCCTTGCCTCAGGAGATGTATCTAGTAAGAAGTTGCTATGGCCGATGTCAAAGAGGTTACTGCCTGTGTTCTCTAGTATTTTTATGGTTTCAGGTCTCACATTTATTTATTTTTTTTAGTTGCTTTATTTTTTATTAACATACAATGTATTATTTGTTTCAGGGGTACAGGTCTGTGATTCATCAGTCTTACACAATTCACAGCACTCACCATAGTACATACCCTCCCCAATGTCCATCACCCAGCCACCCCATCCCTCCCACCCCCCCTACACTCCAGCAACCCTCAGTTTGTTTCCTGAGATTAAGAGTCTCTTACAATTTGTCTCCCTCTCTGGTTTTATCTTGTTTCGTTTTTTCCTCTCTTCCCCTATGATCCTCTGCCTTGTTTCTCAAATTCCACATATCAGTGAGATCATATGATAATTGTCTTTCTTTCACTTAGCATAATACTCAGGTCTCACTTTTAGGTCTCTCATCCATTTTGAATTTATTTTTGTGTATGGTGTAAGAAAGTGGTCCAGTTTCATTCTTCTGCATGTTGCTGTCCAGTTTTCCCAATACCATTTGTTGAAGAGACTCTTTTTTCCATTGGATATTCTTTCCTGCATTGTCAAAGATTAGTTGACCATATAGTTGTGGTTCTTATTCAGTAATTTATCTAATCCCACCACCAAACTCTCTAAAGGAATTTCTTATTCTTAATTATTAAGATTAATTATAATGAGAGAACATGAGCACGAATCTTGTGCAACAACAAATACTATATTAACCAGTGGGAACCCTGAGTAAGTAAATGAAAGTCCTATCTTTGGCAGATCTGAAGAAAAAATGGTTTATAAACCTTACGTGGTATAGTAGGGATGCTTTACATATGATTGGAGTTAGAACTAATGCATATGAAAAATTAGAGGTTGGTACTAAATTCTGTGTTAGTGACGGTAAATACAACTTAATTCATTAATTCAATAAATATTTCGCTTCAACTTTATGATGTACCCTACACTAGGCCAAGAGATAACAGATTTAAAAATATGGTCTGGGAATGAGGCAGGGGAAACATAATCGTGGCACAGTGTGATTCAATGCTCCAATAGAAATAAGTGCAAAGTACTGTTGGTATGGAAAGAAGAACAGCTAGTGGTGCTAGCAGAAAAAGAAAAAATTTGTATGGATTGGATTAGTCATATAGGCTTAATTTTTTATTTTTAATAAACAGGCAGTGTGATATCATTTTACTATGACTGTGTCTTGTTACCTGGTATGTTTTTAAGGAACTTGTATAGTATATTTCTATTTTATGAAATGAGATTATAAACCCCCAAAGGCTTATTGATAAGTCATTTCGTAGGTGAGCCTACCAGCAGCTTCCTACCTCTCGTTATACTACAGTACACCAATTATAAACTATATTCAAAGCCAGGTAGACCTAATTCAGTGAACAAATAAGATACCTAGTTTATTATTTATTATATTTAACTAGTAGGAATAATTAATATGCTTTAAACATACAGGTGATAAAATTTCCCTTAAGTGTTAACTAGTTTTGGTCAATTTAACAGTCCTTTTTCTTTCTTATTAAGGGTCTACTGTATTTGCTGGTAACAGACCAGGGGTTTCTTACTGAAGAAAAAGTTGTTTGGGAAAGCCTACACAATGTGGATGGTGATGGAAATTTCTGTGACTCAGAATTTCATCTGCGGCCTCCCTCAGATCCTGAAACCGTATACAGAGGACAGCAAGACCAGATAGATCAGGTAAATTTGTCTTCTTCCTATAATTTAAAATGCTCTTGCTTTTGGGGCACCTGGGTGGCTGAGTCAGTTAAGTGTCTGACTTTGGCTCGGGTCATGATCTCAGGGTCCTGGGATCAAGCCCCATGTGGAGTCTGCTTGATCTTCTGCCTCTCTCCCTGCTCTTGCTTGCTCTCTCAAATAAATAAATCTTTTTAACAGAATAAAAAATAAAATACTCATTCCTTTCGAATGTGAATTCAGTTATCTAAAACTTCTGAACCAAAGATTTATTGTGAGATATTCCTGACATTTCCTGAATCGGCAAGTGATCATTTACATGTTGTACATTGATCATACACTTTGGTTCAGAAGGCCAGATTATATTGAACTCTGAAGGCCATGGTACAGTGTGAATTTTATTCTGAACTGTAATAGGAAAGATATGCCAAGTGTTAAACATGGAAGTGAGATGATTTGCTTTACCTTTTTTAAAGGCTACTATGTGAAGAATGCATAGGTATGAACAGATGACACAGGTATAAAGCAGAGACTAGCAGTTCAAGCAAGAGGTGATGACAGCTTAGCCATGGTGGTAGATAGGAGCTGAGCACAGACTAGAGATATATTTAGCTAGTCAGAAAAAGTAGAAAAAAGAGAGGGTAAAAAACCAGGTAGGTGTTCTAAGCCTTAGGATCCAGAGTAAGGAGACACTTAGAGCAAGAACTGCACTAATGAGTGGAATTCTCATTTAGAACTGCGACAGATGAGATCTTCACCTGCTATAGGTGGGCAGTCTTGGAGCAACAAGTGTATTTGTTACTAGAAGTATAACAGTGATGTGATTTCTTCTCCCCTACCGAGGCAAAAATACAGTTATGTTGAACAGTTGGCACATGTTTCTGATACTGATAATTTAAGTACATAGAGACTGTTCATTTAGCCAATATTCATTGAGTAGTTGTGTTCCTGGCACTATTAACAAGGTCCTGGAGACTCAAAGATAAATTTAGTCCTGTCCTCAAAAATTCTACAGTCTAACAGAGAGGCGAATATTTGACCAACCAATAATTATATGTTAAGTTCTGTAGGGCACTTTGAATAGTAAGCTATGAGTACAGAAGAATACTTGATTCAAACAAATGCTGATCTTTCTCGGACTCTTGGAAGTTAAGTATACAAATAGTTATAATAACATGCTCATTTTCTTTCAGAAGCTTTATAGGGGCATTTAAAAAAAGATTACTGGAGAGAAATGTGTAAGATTTTTCTAACACTATATGTAAAAAATATTAGAGCAGAGGGAATGAAGGTAAAGCAGTCGGTTGCTACAGTAGTAAAGTTGTAAGATGCTGCGAAAAAAATAAATAAAATCTTTTAAAAAAAAAAGATGCTGCGAAAAGAAGATATAGGATAGTGTCTGTGGAAGTTGCAAGGAAAGTGGATTTAAGACCATAGGACGGGGCAAAGAGCAGTTTGAAGAAGTGAGGAGAAAAATTTGAAGGACAAATTCTTCATATTGGTAAGATATTCATGCTAGATAGTACAAAGTCTTCTTAGGCAACAACTTTTTAGATATCCTCTGTGGGTAATTAAAATTCTCTTAACTTTGAGGATAGTCTGGGGGAGATGCACAGAATAGTCAAGTTCCATTCAGTACTAATTCTTAATAAATGTGGGTGTGAAGTTAGATAATATTAACACTTCAACCAAAGAAGCAGCACATTTTCTCATAGGAAGTAATTTGGGGGTGTTTGTGGGAGAAAGCAGGAAGTGATTAAGTAATTGAATATCACTGTATGATGGGCAACTGTGTTGGTTTTAAAAATCATGTTTTGGCAGTCGCTTAACCAACTGAGCCACCCAGGCACCAGGTCATGATCTCAGGGTCCTGGGATCGAACCCCGCATCAGGCTCCCTGCTCAGGAGGGAGCCTGCTTCTCCCTCTCCCAGTCCCCCTGCTTGTGTTCCCTCTCTCGCTATCTCTCTCTCTGTCAAATAAATAAAATCTTTAAAAAAAAATCATGTTTTGGAAGAACATTTAATAAATGATTTGGGAAATTCTTATGATTTTTTTAAAAAAAACAAGACTTATGACATTAAATGGAGGTTGGGAAATGTGTTTGAGTTTGTATGTGAATGTAGAAAAAACTACATGGCTATATATCAGTTGTTAACAATAGTTATCTTTGTATAATATGGTAATTTTAACTTATTTACATTTTTTAATTTTGTCTCAATTTTCTACAGACATGTCTCTTTCATAAATAGGGGGAGGTTTATTTTGGTTTTTTTGTTTGTTTGTTTTTAAAGCGGGCTCTACGCCAAACATGGGTCTTGAACTCATAACCCCAAGATCAAGAGTTGCATGTTCTATAGACAAAGCCAGCCAGGTGCCCCTAGGGGGAGTTTTGTGGTGGTGGTGGGGGGTGTTTTTTCAGGTGAGTTGTTTTTACAGCTTTCTTGAATGCCTTATATGCTAGTTCTAGAAATAATTTTAAATGAATTCCAAGAATATTTAGAACAATGGCAGCATCACTGAAATTATAGCTCTCAAACAGAAATACTTAGGTAACTTTAGTTTTTATATTTAAACTCTGGTATGTTTTTAAAAAGCTTTTCTCATAGTTCTGTAGGTATAACTTCTATATTTATACTCCTCAGTCCTTCAGTTAAATTTCATAGCTAAAGATGGTTATAATTTAATTTCTTAGGACTACCTTATGGCATTGTCTCTACAACAAGAGCAGCAGAGCCAAGAGATCAATTGGGAACAAATACCTGAAGGAATCAGTGATTTAGAACTAGCAAAGAAACTCCAAGAAGAAGAAGATAGACGGGCTTCTCAATATTATCAGGAACAGGAACAAGCAGCAGCAGCTGCTGCTTCTGCTTCTACACAGGCCCAGGTAAAAACTATTGTTCTGATTCTTAAATACAATGATCACTTTAGCAACAAAGAAATTTGTACTGAGATAAATATTTTTAAATTAGGTATTGACTCGAGTTATGTTAGCATTTTAGCACCCATGGTTTTATGGCATTGTCATAAGTTTGTGATTATCTTAATATATTTCTCATTTAGTGAAATTATTTTTTCTGAGTTTCTGATGGCAAGATTTTTCAGTTTTGTTTTTGTTTTGTTTGTTTTGTTTTTTAAGTAGGCTCCACGCCCAGTGTGGAGCCCAACGCGGGGCTTGAACTCACGACCCTGAGATCAGGACCTGAGCTGAGATCAAGAGTCGAAGCTTAACCGACTGAGCCACCCAGGCGCCCCTTCAGTTGTTTTTGTTTTTGTTTTTTAATTCCAGTGTAGTTAACACAGTGTTATATTAGTTTCAGGTGTACAACATAGTGATTTAACAATTCTATACATTACTCAGTGCTTGTCAAGCTAAGTGTACTTTTAATTCCCTTCACATATTTCCCCCATTCCCCCCTCTTCATCCACCTCCTCTCTGGGAAGCATCTGTCTGTTCTCTATAGTTAAGAGTTTATTTTTGGGTTTGTCTCTTTTTTTTTCTTTTTTCATTTAGTTTTGTTTCTTAATTACACATATGAGTGAAATCATACAGTATTTGTCTTTCTCTGACTGGCTTATTTCACTTAGTTTTATACTCTCTAGCTCTATCCATGTTGTTGCAAATGGCAAGATTCCATTCTTTTTCATGGCTGAATAATATTCCATTGTGTATACCACGTATTCTTTATCTACTCATCTACTGATGGACACTTAGGTGGCTTCCATAATTTGGCTATTATAAATAATGTTACATAAACATAGGAGTGCATGTATCCCTTTGAATTAGTATTTTGTATTCTTTGGGTAAATGCCCAGTAGTGTAATTGCTGGGTCATATGGTAGTGCTATTCTTAATTTTTTGAGGAACCTCCACAGTGCTTTCCATAAGTAGCTTCATCAGTCTGTATTCCCACCAGTGCATGAGGGTTCCTTTTTCTCCACATCCTTACCAACACTTGTTGTTTCTTATGTTTTTTAATTTAGCCATTCTAACAGATATGAGGTGATATCTCATTGTGGTTTTGATTTGTATTTCCCTGATGATGACTGATGTGGAGTGTCTTTTCATGTGTCTATTGGCCATCTGTATGTCTTCTTTGGAGAAATGCCTGTTTATGTCTTCTGCCCATTTTTAACTTTTTAAATTATTTACTTAAAGGAAAGGGAGCAAGTGGGAGGGAGAGGGAGAGAAGATCTGAAGCAGACTCTGCCCTGAATGCAGAGCCCAACGTGGGGCTCTATCCCACGACTGTGAGACTACAACCCGAGCCGAACCAAGAGTCAAATGCCCAACTGACTGAGCCACCCAGGCACCCCTTCTGCCCATTTTTAATTGGATTATTTGTTTTCTTGGTGTTGAGTTGTAGAAGTTCTTTATATATTTTGGATACTAACCCTTTATCAGATATGTCATTAACAAATACCTTTTCCCATTCAGTAGCTTGTCTTTTAGTTTTATTGATTGTTTCCTTTGCTGTGCAGATTTTTTATTTTGATGTAGTCCCAATAGTTTATTTTTATTTTGTTTCCCTTGCCTCAGGAGACATATCTAGAAAGATGTTATTATGGCTGATGTCAGAGAAATTATTGCCTGTGCTCTCTTCTAGTATTTTTATGATTTCAGGTCTCACATTTAGGTCCTTAATCTGTTTTGAGTTTATTTTTATGTATGGTGTAAGAAAGTTGTCCAGTTTCATTCTTTTGTATGTAGTTGTCCAGTTTTCCCAACACCATTTGTCGAAGAGACTTTTTCCTGTTGTATATTCTTTCCTCCTTTGTCAAAGATTATTTGACCATATAACTGTAGGTTTATTTCTGTGTTTTCTATTCTGTTCCATTGATGTATGTGTCTATTTTTGTGCCAGTATCACACTGTTTTGTTTGTTTTTTTTTTTTAATTTAAGTAATGTCCACACCAAACATGGGGCTCAAACTCATGACCCTGAGATCAAGAGTGGCATGCTCTTCTGACTGAGCCAGCCAGGCACCCTAGAATCATACTGTTGATTACTACTACTCTGTAATATAACTTGAAGTCTGGAATTATGAGACCTCCAGTTTTGTTTTTCTTTTCCAAGATTACTTTGGCTATTCAGGGTCTTTTGTGGTTTCATGCAAATTTTAGGATTGTTTGTTCTAGCTCTGTGAAAAATGCTGTTGGAATTTTGATAGGGATCGCATTAAATCTGTAGATTGCTATGAGTAGTATAGACATTTTAATATTTGTTCTTCCAATCCATGAGCATGGAATGTCTTTACATTTCTTTGTGTTGTCTTCAATTTCTTTCATCAGTGCTTTATAGTTTTCAGAGTACAGATCTTTCATCTCTTTGGTTAAGTTTTTTTCTAAGTATTTTATTATTTTTGGTGCAATCGAATCAAATGTATTTTTTAAATTGTATATCCAAAGAATATAAACGAACGGGAACAAAGTCTTTTGTAACGATTAGAGGGCAGTATGAAGTACTGCTGGGAAGAATGTAGACTTCAGAGCCAGATAGAAATGGATTGCATTTCCTGCTTCTGTCTCCCTGTGCTAGTTGTAACACCTTGGACAAAGTCCTTTACCTCTCTTAGCCTCATTTTCCCTATCTTGAAAATAAAAGATAATGCTTAACTCTTAGGTTTGTGGGTAAGAACAAATAATGTTAGTACTTAACCCAATGTCTGACATGTACTAAGTATTTAACAAAGGTTATTAGCACCTTTCCACTTTTCCTAAACGTATTATGCACTGAAAATGTGATTATTAAGTGGGTTCCTTTATATTAAATCTCATTTTATTAAATGAAAAAAATATTTCCCTTCTTTTATGTTTAACTGTACCATGCCAGAATGGTTCCTTTGACTTGGGTGTTTAAGAAAACAAGGTGCACTCTAAGGTCTGATGAAACTTTAAACATAGAGGTCTCCATTAAACTAAGTATTTCTATTCCTAATTCAAATAATGACTATTCCAAGCTTAAAAGTTAAAACCTACCACGTTATGAGTAGCTTTTCATTAAAAACATTCTCTTACATTCTCTTATTTCACAGAATACACTTATTTCACACTCAAAGTTCTCAGGATTTTCGTTTTTCTCCTTTAAAATCTGTTTATTATAGTTTAATGAGATCTTAGGGAACTTAATTTACCAATGTCACCGTCTTTAACATTTTCTAAACTTTAACATAAATATTTCTTGAATTTGAGGTTTCAGGGAATATAATCCTATATTTATTTATTGTTTGAAATTCCATTTACTTAGAATAATGGATACATTAATTAGATCTATCCAAAATGACAGGGGCAGTTATTCAGATACCATGTAACATAACAAATCTGTATACAAATAACTTTTTTTTCCATTAATGATTCCTTTCACTCTTGTGGTTTTTCCTTCTAGATAACTATGATTAAGCACCTTAGAAAGTTGAGGTAATTTCTTCCTGTTTATTTTTCTTAAAGCAAAGCCAGCCAGCACAAGCCTCTCCAAGTAGAAGACAACCTGGGAATAGTGAACGTAAACGAAAGGAACCTCGAGAAAAAGATAAAGAAAAGGACAAAAATAGCTGTGTCATTTTGTAACAAGTGTTGGATTCTGTTGGATGCATCTATATGTCTTGAGAAACAAAACCACACGAGGAAAGGAAGAAAAACCGATAAATACCGTCTGTGCCTGATTTCCCAATGGATTTTGTTCATGTTTTTCAGGGGAAAGGTTGTTACTTAGTTACAATCAGACTTTTTCAAGTCACACAGTACACTCTTTATGAGCTGGAGTTTCATGTTACAAGTTGGAAATGCTGTGTGTTATCATTCATGAAAAATACTGCACTTGTAGCCAAATAAGCAAATCACAGCAAATTTTGTGTCATAGTGACATTCATAACTCATATCAGTTAGTAAGCTATTTTATCTTCTGTTCTAACAATGAATGGAGATAACTTATTTTGTCTGATTCCTTCCTGAAATCTAAATATTAGCACAGTAGTTTCTGAAATTAATTTTTACAATGTTAAATTATGATCTAATCCAAGAGAAACCAGGGGTTTAATATAGGGATATGAAAAGAAAACAAAAACAAACACAAACAACAAAAGAACCGAGACAAAAAAAAATAACAGAAATAAATAAATAAATAACCCTTAATCCTGTATTGGACTAGTTCAGCCCTTGAACAGCTTTACCTTTCTTTAGGAATGTACATTTTAGATATTATCTTGAGAACTGATAACGGAGCTTGGGTTTAATTTAGATAGAAAAAAATAATTTGTATTTCTTTTCCAATAGCAAAAAATTGCATAACACTAATACTCATATTCTATCCAAATCAGATATTAATGACTTTGTAGTCTTGTGAAATTTTGAGGAATTTTGAAATCTTTAATATAGGTAACTTGTACTACAGTTACTATTTATTGACAGTGTGATAACTGAGTATAAGAAGGAAACCAGCGTGGATGCTAGGCCTTGTAAATATGGGATGTAGAAAAGCAGATAGTTCAATGTCTACCTTTTTCTAGAATTACCTTGAACCTTAAAATTTAAATCATGTTTATTTGCTGGAAAATTAAGTATACTTATTAAAGCCAACAAAAAAGCACATTTCTGAAAGGAAGTTAGAAATAATCTCTGAGTCTAGTGAAAAAGCATTAATAAAAATCTGTTTGAAAATAGATAAGAATTGGGAGGAATTTATGTAAAAGCAATCAGATTTTTTTTAACTTATGGGAACCAAATAGACCTATAACATCTTGTAGTGTTTATAGGATTCAGAAAGAAATATTTATTGAACTTTATTATGAGGCAACACATATTTTCCTGTATTTCTACTATCCTTAATAGTCCTTTTTATATGCTTTATATTTAAAAGTTTGTTTTAGTTATTTTTGAAAAGACTATTGCTGCTGCAAGTAGTCATGTGATTTACATTCTAAGCCTCAGTAAATTTCTTTAAGAGCGTCTTAATCTAACCTGAGCATCCACTTGGAGAATGTTCATGTGGTCTAGAGTTCTTAAGCTATGTCCTTAACATTCTCCATGATCCAAGACCACTTATAGGATGAGTCTATATGTAAAAATAAAAAGTAAAGTCTTATTTATGGAAGGAGTTATTCTAAGGGAAAATCCAGGGTCAAGCTATATCTTTTATGTCATGTCCTTCTGCATTTCATGTCTGGTTATGTTATACCATTTGTTTATTCCTTCAGATTTCCTATGCTAGCATGATAAATCATCATAGAACCTGTTTGGGGTATAAAACTTTGATACAAAATATTTGGTGAGTCTCTAGTTAATAACCTACAATATGTGTACATTGGTAAAGTAATCAAATGTACTACAGAATTCTCTGTTGGCTCTTGCAGTTGACCTTAGTCCAAGCTTACTCTTGATATCACTCTATTGGTTGAAGGAGGAAACTCAAACCTCAGGGTTTGTTTTTCCTAGAACAGATAGTAGTGGTAGTGCATTATATTTTAATAAGAAAAAGCAAAACAGTAAATCCTGAGAAATTTTAAAAAGCATATTTGAGGCATATTTTTCCATAATTATATACTTATCTATTTATTACCCTTGAAAAATATATGTGTAAAAGTTATTCTTCTGTTATTTGTTACTATCTTCTTAATTTGTTCCAAAGATAATACTGCCATTCTGCATTCCCCTTGGAAGAAAAAAAAACTCAAAACCAGCAGTGCTGCTATCAGATAAATAGATGTCAATGTATACTTATAAAAAATAACTAAAAAATGTCATGTGTTTATTAATTCAACCTTTTTTCTATGTAATATTTCCAAGTCAGACTTTCTTACATTCCTGGAGTTCAGTTTAATATACCAAGAGTAATAATGATAAAATGTTTGCTTTGATTACTGTGAGGAAAAAATTAAATGTTCAGTTCTATTAAACTTCTTGGAGATACTGCTTTCCCATCCTTGAAGGTTAGAGCCATTGTCTTTATTTTCTTGTATTTTGCTCAAGGCAACAAATTATATATTCAGACATTTCATTGCTGGTTTGGGTACATTGGAATTTGATAGTGGTATATTCAAGTCTTTCCTTCAGTGTTTTGAAAACTGTTACATGAACTGCTAGCAGAAGTTAGAACTTAAACATTTTTGTTGTTAATATTTATAGGCTAGATTAGGGAAACATTTGCATCAACTAATCACTATTAGATTTAGCAAAAGAGATATGAATGAGTGGATATGGTCACTATACTTTATTGTACTTTCAAAGGCTATTTCTTAAGTTTAGTGACCAGTCTTCCTTACCAGTATGAAAATTGTCCTGATGTGTAATCCCATTGAATTAATAATGCTGTGATTTACAATAGGTTATCAACATTAAAAGTATGTGTGTGTGTGTTTCTGAAGCAAGGATCCATGATTTCTATTATCATTTGAACTGTCCCTCAAATTTAAGAATTACCATTTAAGAATACACACACATATGTACATACATTAAGCAGTTTGAGGCAGCTAAAATTTGCATTGGCTGCTTCCTGTAATATGCTGGTCCAATATGCTTAGGTGATGTAACTTCTTCCATGTTTCAAGGTGTCAGTTTAGCGGTCGAATGAGGCATAGATTTAAATTTAGGATTAGGTTTTGGAATGTATTTTGTTTTAGTGTCTTGTATTTGACAACTTACCCCATATTATATTTCAAATTCTTCCTCATACTTCTTGATCTTAGCTTAATTAAGCAAATCAGTATCAGAGATTAGTTGACTGAACCCAACATTAACCATTTTGTACTTGCACAAAAACCTAATACTTTGTTTTTACTGAATCACCAGCTCAGGTCACTAAGAAAGATCTTGAGAGGAAGGAAGACTAGAAGTCAAATAGATATTTAAGTAAAGAATTGTTATAGTCCCTATATTAATGTTGGCATATGAAGCAGATATCTGTCAAGTCTTACTGGAGAAATAATCAAGGCGAGAATTTCCAGGGCTGTCCTCTAACTCATTTATTAAAAAAAAAAAATTCTTTTAAGCAAAAAAGCAAACTGATTATTACATTTCACTTAATTTCCTATTAAATATACCAGTTATTTTAAAATATGGGAAAATTAACAGGCTTTACCTATCACAATACTTGGGCATACAACTTAAACTATCATTGTAAACTTATTAATGCTTGATAAAATAACATGGAGGCATTAAAGATAGTACATAATTTGTATTTTAAGGAACTGCAAATGTGGAAATGTTGGAAGTCTGAACTGTTTTAGGTCTAAAAATCTGGCTTTTATCTTTCCAAAATGGGCAAACTTTCTGTGCCTCAGTTTATTCTAAATATGTAAAAGATGCTCATTTTTTTAGTGCTTTATACTCCTGAATAAAGGGCATAGTATAAGCTCAGAATATGACTTAAATAATCATAAATATTATGGTTTTTGTTCTTGAGTGTGCAGAACTTTCTCCCAATGACAATATTTCTTAAAGTCAGTTTTTTTAATGCTGTTAAAATTTGTAGAATTATCTTGTCTTTGAGTATGGCATCATCTCTTCCCAAAATGTATTTTGTGGTTGCTTTTGTGTTTTGATCAAAATTGAGATTATTTTGAGAGTATAAGAAGCATTAAAAGTCTATTTTTTCCAGTATCTTTCATATATCTAAATACTTAGATTCTCTTTGCCTTTTTCTCCATGGAACGAAGTATAGTGGTATCAGGTTACTAATACATATATGTAAACTTTTGTGCATGGATGGAATTCATTTAGGTCTGTCAAGTACTGTCATTTTTAGAGCTATTTGAATTATATCTGTTTTTTAGTATAAAATGTTATTTGATAATGTGCAGATAAATTCCTTTTAGAAAGTGACTAAAAATCAGAGTTCTTCGGTTCTCTGGGAATATAGTGGTGTTTGTTTTGTTTTACTGTGATATCCAACACTTCTACAGCTGCTGAGAAAATCTCATGAAGAACTAGGTAACTTTTCTCAGGTAACACTTTAAAACAAACTAAAGTTTAAAATCGAAGCCTTCTTGGCCAAAAAAATTGCAAAATAGAGATAATGGAGTCTGAGGGACAGATTGCAGGACCCAGGTAATTTTAACTTCTTTTGAAGATCTATCTAAATTTTAGTTTACACATGTCTGTTACTTAATCCCAGTGTCTCTGTTATTAGAAATTGGGCCAAAGTCTTCAATAATAGCTGAACTATTATCAAGTTCAGCTTTGTCCTACTGTCCTGAGATTTAGACTTCTCTGCCTATAACTGGTATTTTTGAGAACATGGTACTATCCCAGATAAGGTATTGAAATACCATGGCAGAAATACAAAACCTAAACTATAAATCACTGTAGATTTAAAAGACAAAAAGTTCTAGTATTATTCTACAATGCATCTACTTTATTTGATACTAATTTTAAGAATTTTTTTCAAATCACTTAATAATTTATCATTAACTTTAAAAACTTTATATCCTTCCTCATTGCAGTATAGTGCTTTGAGAGGCAGAGATGCCTCCTAGATTAGAGGATGCACAAAGCAAAATTCTGAAGGTGATTCTGGCTTCTTTGGGTCTAGTAGTCACACCTTTAAATAGGAAGTCAGGAAATTGAAATGCCCATTTAAATTCCCAAATCAGTGACCTGTCTAAATGGGCATTATTGCTGAAATACCACTATAGAGTAGTTCTAACTAACAATATGTTTAAAGACTAAGATTGGCATTTAATCTTTGAAGATCTGTCCGGGGTGTCTCGATTTTGTCAGTTTTTATTCCTTTTTACATCTTAGTTGTATGAGGTAATCATTTTTTTTCCCCAGAGTACATAGGATATCACAGCTCTATAGATTTTTAAAGATGGGACTTTGAAAAATGGTTTTTGTTAAAAAGCAATTTTCCTTAGTAAAATGACAACCACTGTTTTCACAGGCCCACACATCACAAGTAGGACAATATGATAGAAGACTGATGTATGATAGCTACACAACAGTCAGCAAAAGGGATAATCTTCACTTGTGACACTTTAGAGGTACCTGAAAGTCATTTCCTAAAGTTTGTGCATGTGAGTCTTTTTCCTTGAATTGTGCAGAATAATTGGATGTGGCCAATTTTGGGGGGAATAGCAAGTGAAGTAGTATCATGACTACAGAGCAAGTGATCTTGAAATGTAGTAAGAAGAAACAAATTTCCTTCCTCCACTTTAATGTCCAACTCCTTGGGTCAGGAAGTTGTCGTGACATATCATAGCTCTCTTGGGTTAGGGCCAAGAGTGGCCAATTGAAATAGAGTTCTTAAAGAGTTTAAACATACAGGGTATGAGTGCTGGTTCTGTCCTCCTTTGCTTTGCTCTCTTAACGCCCTTTCTACTTCTAACTCATTCATTTTGCTTTATGACCCCCTTTAATTGCAATGTGAGAATAATAGCAACTGTAGAGACTGAGACAAAACAGCATTGAAATACATTTTTCAAATGACACCTAAAAGCATCTACCCAACTTAGAATTGAACTGAATCTCTATGAAAGAAAGTTACTTGTTTTAAATGCTAATTGTGTTAAAACTATTTAATTCTAAAAACTATGTCTTAAACAAGTTTCAAAAGCTTCACTTTTGGAGGATATTCCTAAAAAAGGCATACTGAACATAGATGGGAAAGTATAAAATATTTCTGACAGAGTTATTCAGTATTATTCAACATTTAATTTCACGTTTGTTACTGTACCACAAGGATAGTGTCATTCTTGGATTAAAATGTTGGATTTTTTTGTTAATGTACTTAAAACTGTAACCAGTGATAACACCCTTAGTATTTTTTATTATAGATTATATTTTATTTCAATAAACTTTGATATTTAGACCAAACAGTCTTTCTGCTATGTATATTCATCTCATTAAGGTACTTCTTACAAAGTGGGGAAATGGAGAGATGGGGAATTGACATATTGATTCACATTTACCTAGGATTAACTCTTAGAATATTTGGACTAACTCTTGATAAAGACAGATTTTTACCCACCCGAGGCAATGAACAAAAACTCGGGGCACCTGGGTGGCTCAGTCGTTGAGCGTCTGCCTTCGGCTCGGGTCGTGATCCCAGGGTCCTGGGATTGAGCCCCACATCAGGCTCCCTGCTCAGCGGGAAGCCTGCTTCTCCCTCTCCCACTCCCCCTGCTTGTGTTCCCTCTCTTCGCTGTGTCTCTCTCTGTCAAATAAATAAAATCTTTAAACACACACACACTATTAACTGTAAACCATACAATAGTTAACTACCTGATCCCAATGGTAGATCATTATATCTGACTTTTATCCTCTTGGAAGACTAAGTTAGAGCTGAGAAGGGGTCACTTTATCTTTATACTAAGCCAACCCTAATGTAAAGTTTCTGTCCAACAATTTAATGTCCAGACTGGCTAATGTCTGACATTTTTGTGAAAGTTTTCTTAGACACCACAGCCCTCTAAGCAGAATTAATCATTACACATAGTGTTTTGTTGACCTCCTCTTGGTTATAGCACTTAGGCTAGACTGTGAGCCTTTTAAGAACAGGAATCAAATTTTACTCATCTTGATTTTCTTGGCACATTACATGATCATTGGCACTTGAAATGAACTTGAGTATCTATTTAGAGGAATTTTTAAAGATCTCTCTATTTAGTTATTGCTTGCCTGTCCTTTAATTAAGTAAAATAAGTAAATTGAATTATTGAATTGGTTTTCTCCTATAGCATATAAGTTATGTAGATAGACGGAACTAAAATTCCTCATCTTTTATCCCTGCCTCTGATTTTCCTTGGGCATCATCCTGCATTCTCCCAGAGTCAATGGAAGAATGCTTAGGGAACAGCAGCTTCAACAAAACTAGAGTAAGCAGCATTGTTCTTCCCTGTTTCATACCTTCCCTTGCAGGGTCTCTTTCCTCACTCTACATTATCCCATGAAGTAGACACCTATTAATTTGTTGGAGCTGAGATTTGAAGCCAAGCAGTCTGACTCCAGAGGCTGTACTCACAGATATATCTGGAAGGGGACATAGAGGTCTAGACCAGGTCTGTGTTCAAATTCTGACCCTGGACTTTTGAAGTCACATCTGTTTCAAACCTGCAAAAATCTGAAAAATCAGGCCTTTTTTTGTACTCTCTAGTCTTAGAGCAAGTTAACACTACATAGCCTGTTTTCTTATCTCTAAAATGTAATGATTTATACCTTGTTACAAAGTTTAAAGTTACTGCATATAAAGTATGAGATATATAACAAACAATAAATTGTAACAATAATAGACTAGGGGAAACTTTTTTTTTTTAACCAAGCCAAGAACTTTAAGAAAGGCTTTGATTAAGGAGCTTAAGAAGGCTACTTAAGCCCCATAAAAGCAAACATTTTTCTGTTCTCTCCAGATACAATGCTGATCCTGCTATAAGGGCTGGGATCAACCTGTACTCAGAATGACCCATAGTGAAAAGTGTGCAACAAGCAAACTTAATACATAGAATAATATAATAGTGGATTCTAAAACTGGAAATTGTGGCATGTTCTCCTTGAAGACTAGTTTGGTTATGCATTTATCAAGAATAAAATATACCAGGAGACCCAGGCACCTAGACTTTATAGGAAGGACCATATTTGGACTGAAGTTGTGACATTAAATTTTAAAAGTAAGCACAAGTCAAGAGCAGAGGACAAAGAGTCAGCCAGACCAAAGTCAGCACCTTCAACAAAGGGTCAGGGAAGAAAAAATAATTTTCCTTCTACCCTTGTAAGTTCTTAGCTTGAGACCCCTGTAACATAAGGCAGATTAAGAAGAAAAAAATATTTATTAACATGTACACCTCATGTACACGTGGGAGATAGGGAAAGATGCATTAACTCTCACTTTGCTTAGAACTCTGGCTTAAATACCATTTCAGATAAAGATGAAAGAAGAGTGTGGGGGAGATCAGGTCAGGGGAAGTAACCAGGAAACGTATAGTAAACAAAAGTAAGGTTTGTTATGCATATTAAAATCTTTAAGTTGGTGTCTTCTCCACTGACAAGATTCTCATGATTTAGTCATTCTCTTTTTGAAATAAAGGAAGATTTCCTTTATAAATTTAAATTTCCATTACAAAAGGGTAATTTCTATTCTGTTTTCAGAACTCCTGGGTTTGCTGTTTCTCAAAATAATCAGCTCAAAATAATACAAAGAAGCATATTTTGGGGTGGCATATTCTATTACCCTTCAGGCAACTCAGGCAAAGGCTGACACGACGTCACCTTTAAAGAAGGCTGCTGCTGCTGCTTTTTTTTAAGTAAGCTCTAGGCCCACTGTAGGGCTTGAGCTCTTGACCCCAAGATCAAGAGTCTCACACTCTACTGACTGAGCCAGCCAGAGGCCTCTAATGAAGGCCTCTTCATTCTTTGGAGGACTTTTCTTTGGACTGCCAACATTGCTAAATAAGTCACTATAAATAAAAGGTGATAAGGTAAATGAAATATAGTAGCCCCTGAATCCTGGCGTTTCACTGAATGTCCCAGTCCTTGGAACAGGGAGCTCACTGGTTCCTACTAATTATTAGAACAACCATACTCTACATTTATTAGGCTATTACTATGTATCAGACATTGCAGTGTTTATCTTCTTAATCTTCATAACAGTTTTAGGAGACTGATACTGTCAGTTAAAGAAACAGAAACTTGAAAGATTATGCAACTTGCAAGAGGTCACTGCTACTGGCAGTGTTGAACTTTTAAACTAAACCTGTCTACTCCAAAGCCTGTTCTCTTATTTCAAAATTATGGAAGGAGTCACACATTTGCATGCCATTCTTGACTCCTTTAATGTGGAGAGTAGTTATCAGTCCTCCTAGACTTAAGTATTTGTTTAAGACTACCCTTGACAGAATCCAAATCTCAGCATAGGGAAGCTACAGGAAATCCTTTAAAGTCACATTCTGGGACTAAGCATTTGAAAACTTGCCTCATCAGTGTTTTGTTTTTTTTCCATTGGGGTGGAACTGGGGTACTAGATCATCCATTAAAAGGTCAAAGGTATGGTCTGAAATTTTCTGAAGCTTCTCTTTCTGTGCTTTTGATTTACCAAAAGAATAGTTTCAGTCAAATTGAAAAACTGCAGCTTTCTAGAGGTGGTTTATTCTACGGACAGGATTTGGAGGCCAAATTAAAATGTGCCTTGTTTGTATTTAATCACTGCCTTTTAGATTTAGGCCCCTTTATAAAGATTTCATTCCACAAAATTCAGTAAGCTTTTGCATACCTAACATATTCTAATGACCTCCTTCCTTTTTAAGCCACTTATTATACTTCTGAAGTTTTTCATCTACATTTCAGGTATCCAATCAGAAATTTAAATCTGGGATCAATAAGATTTCTCTTCTAGATGTGTCATGGTTTTATTCTTACAGTTAGGTCTGTAATCCATTTCAAGTTAAACTTTCTTTTTTTTACTGAATACATTTGATGCGTCACATTGTGTAAGTTTACAGTGCGCAGCATGTTGATACATTTATAGGACTGCCGATGTAGTGCTATTTATCACATCACATAATTATAGTATAATAGTATTATCTATAGCCATAGTGTGTATTAGATCTATAAGGCTTATTTTCTACTTGTTAAAGTTTGTACCCTTAAAAACTATCACTCTTACCCCTATCCTCTGATAACCACCATTTTACTTTCTGTTTTTTACAGGTTTAACTTTTTTAGATAAAACATATAAGTGATATCATACAGTACTTGTTATCCTTTGACTTATTTCACTTAGGATAATGTGCTCAAGGTCCATCCATGTTGTCAAAAATAGAGGGATACCTTCTTTCTCCGTGGCTGATTAATATTTTATTGTGTTTATGTACCACATCTTTTTTATCCATTCATCTGTTGTTGGGCATTTGGGTTGTTTCCATAGTTTGGCTGTTGTGTATAATAGTGTGATAAACATGGGAGTGAATATATGTTGTCAAAATCCTCTTTTCATTTCCTTTGGGTATATACCCAGAAGTGGAATTGCTGGGTTATATGATAGATCTATTTTTAAGTTTTTGAAGAACCTCCATATTGTTTCCCGTAGTTGTTGGCCAATTTACATTCCCACCAATAATGTATAGGCTTCCCTTTTCACCACATCCTTGCCAACACCTGTTGTCTCTTATCTTAATGATGGCCATTCTTTTTTTTTTTTTTTTTAACTTTTTCTTTTCAAGATTTATTGATTTGAGAGAGAGGGCAAAAGGGGAGAGAGAAAGAGAGAGAATCCCAAGCAGACTCTGCTGAGCCCAATGTGGGGCTCGATCCCATGACCTTGAGATCACGACCTGAGCCAAAACCACGACTGGGACGGTTAACTGACTGCACCATACAGGCACCCCTTGATGATAGCCATTCTAACATGTGTGAGGTGATAGCTCTTTGCAGTTTTGATTTGCATTTCTCTGATGATTAGTGATGTTGGCCATCTTTACATGTGTCTGTTGGCCATTTTGATGTCATTTTTTGAAGAAATGTCGACATAGTTCTGCCCATTTTTTAATCAGATTTTTTTGTTGTTATTGAGTTGATGGAGTTCTTTATATATTTAGATAGTAACCCCTTATCCAATATATGGTTTGCAAAAATTTCTCCCATTCTGTAGGTTGTCTTTTCATTATGTTAATTGTTTCTTTTGCTATACGGAAGCTTTGAGTTTGATGCAATCCCATTTGTTGATTTTTGTTGTTGTTTGCATTTGGCATCACTCCCCACTCCCAAATTATTGCCGATACAAATGTTGATGATGTTCTTTCCCTACATTTTCTTCTATGAGTTTTATGGTATCAGGACTTAGGTTTAACCCTTTGATCCATTTCAAGTTAATTTTTGTGAGTGGTGTGAGAACAGGGGTCCAATTTCATTGTTCTGCTAGTGTTACTCCCGTTTTCCCCACACCATTTGTTGAAGAGACTATCCTTTCCCCCATTAGGTATTCTTGACTCCCTTGTTGAATATTACATATGACATGATTTAATTCTGGGCTCTTTATTCTATTCTATTGGTCAGTGTGTCTATTTTTGTGCCAGTACCATACTGTTTTTAAAACTATGGCTTTGTACTGTACTTTGAAATTTGGAAGTATGATACCTCTGGCTTTGTTTTTTTTTCCCCCCCAAAAATTCTTTGTCTATTTGGGATCTTTTGTGGTTACACATAAATTTTAGGATTGTTTCTTCTATTTCTGTGAAGAATGCCTTTGGAAATTTGACAGAGATTGTGTTCAATCTGTAGATGGCTTTGAGTATGGCCATTTTAACAATATTAATTGTTTTGAACACGGAATGTCTTTCCAAACCATTGGGTTTTCTTCAGTTTCTTTCAGCAAGGTTATTTATAGATCTTTCATTTCCCTGGTTGAATTTATTCCTAAGTGTTTTATTGTTTTTGGTGCTACTGTGAATGGGATGCTTCTCTTTATTTCATTTTTAGATGCTTCATCATTATATAAAGGAATGCAATTGATTTCTGTATGTTGATCTTATATCCTGTCACTTTACTGAAATTGTTGCTTAATTCCAACAGTTTTTTGACTGATTCTTTGGGATCTTCTATACATAGGGTAATATCAGTACATAATGACAACTTTACTTAGTCCTTTTTTATTTTTTTTTTTAAGATTTTATTTATTTGAGAGAGAAAGAATGAGAGAGAGAGAGCACATGAGAGGGGGGAGGGTCAGAGAGAGAAGCAGACTCCCCGCCGAGCAGGGAGCCCGATGCGGGACTCGATCCAGGGACTCCAGGATCGTGACCTGAGCCGAAGGCAGTCGCTTAACCAACTGAGCCACCCAGGCGCCCTTACTTAGTCCTTTTTGATTTGGGCCTTCTATTTCTTTGTCTTGCCTATTTGCTCTAACTAGACTTCTAGTACTATATTAAATAGGAGTGGTGAGAGTGGACATCCTTCCATTGTTCCTGATCTTAGGGGAAATGCTTTCACTTTTTTCTCCATTAAGTGTAATGGTAGCTGTGGGTCTGTAGTATGTGGCCTATTTATTATGTTGAGGTATGTTCCTTCCATGCCCAGACCGTTAAGATGTTGTATTTTGTCAGATGGCATTTTCTGTACCTTTTGAGATGATCATATGGTATTTGTATTTCATTTTATTGCTGTGAATGTATTACATTTATTGATTTCTGTGTGTTGAACCATCCTTGCATCCCAGGGATAAATTCCATTTGGTCAGGGTATATAATGCTTTTAGTTTGTTCTTGAATTCAGTTTGCTAATACTGTTGAATTTTTGCATCTATATTCATCAAGGATGTTGATCTGTAGTTTTTCTTACAATATCCTTTTCTGGTTTTGGTATCAATGTAATGCAGGCTCATAGAATGAGCTTGGAAGTGTTCCCTCCTCCTCCCTGATATTCTGGAAGAGTTTGAAGAGGATTGGTGTTAATTCTTTAAATGTTGGGTAGAATTCTCAAGTGAAGCCATCTGGTCCTAGCTTTTCCTATGATGAGAGATTTTGGCTTACTGATTAAATCTCTTTCTATTTCTTCCTGATTCAGTCTTGATAGGTTGCTTCTAGAATTGTATCCATTTCCTGTAGATTATGTAATTCATTGGCATATCATTGTTCACAGTAGTCTCTAATGACTCTATTTAATTTCTGTGTATCAGTTGTAATGTCTCCTCTTTCATTTTTAATTTTGAGTCTTCTTTTTAATTCCTTATTTCTTTAGTTATTGTAGCTAAAGGTTTGTCAGTTTTGTTCATCTTTCTGAAGAACCAGTTCTTAGTTTTGTTGATCCTTCTATTGTTTTTCTGATCTTTATTTCCACTCTGATTTTTATTATTATCTTCCTTCTGATAACTTTGGTTTTGTTTTTTTTCTAGTTCATTGAGGTGTAAAGTTAGGTCATTTGAGATCTCATTTCTATATATATATATATATATATATTAATATTATATGTAATATATATGTAAATATGTAATAATTTATAGATAAATATAATTTTTTTAAAGTAGGCTCCATGCCCAACATGGGGCTTGAATTCACAACTCTGAGATTAAGAGTTGCATGCTCTACTGAGCCAGCTAGGCACCCCTCTAATTTCTTAATATATGCATTTATTGCTGTAAACTTTTCTCTCAGAACTGCTTTTGCTGCATCCCACAATACTTGATGTTTTCTTTTTATATGTTTTGAGGTCATTTTTAATTTGCTTTTTGGTTTCTTATTTGACCCAGTGGTTGCTTGGAAGAATGTTATTTAGTTTCCACATATTTGTACATCTTCTCACTTTCCTATTGTTGATTTCTAGTTGCATAGCTCTGTGGTCAGAAAGGATATTTGGTATGATTTTGATCATATATATGCTTATATATGCATATATATTTATGACTGTTATATATTCCTGCTAGTATTGACCCCTTTACCATTATATAAACAAGAGACGTTTGTCTCGTTACCCTTTATGCCTTGAAATATATTTTGTCTAAGTATGGCTATGCTTGCCTTCTTTTTGTTTTTGTTTGCTTGGAATATCATCTTTCATCCTTTCACTTTGAGCCTATGTGTGTGTCTTTAAAGCTGAAATGAGTCTCCTATTAGGCAGCTTATAGTTAGGTCTTTTTTTTTTTTAAATACATCCAGCTACTTTGTGTTTTTTCATGGTATTTTATGAAAAGTGCCTCTGCTGCTGCATTTTGAGTAGCAAGTACCTAATAAGGTAAGGCTGTTTTTACTTTGCAGGTCAGCAGGTTGATAGTCAGGAGCCTTCCTTGTGTTTTCCAGAAAGTGGTGCTATAGCCCAAAATTTTTAAATTTCTTTCACCAGAGCTGACTCACCACTAAGGTTGGGAGTGCAGCATTAAGAAAAAAAGGCAAAGAGTTGCTGCACAGTGGGGTAGGTGTGTACTCAGTCCTTGTAGCTTTGGTTGTGCCCACAGCCCAGTAGGGGAATTCTCAAGTTGGGGGCAGGGGCTCCCAGAGGTCCGTGCATAGTCAATCTTGCCTCCTGGAGCAGACACAGGAGATGCTTTCCTTCAGTTGCCCTTGCCTACTACCCTTTCCTTGCTCTCCTCTCAGTCATCACAGACTCAGTGAAGAGACAACTGGTCCCCCAGCTGCAGCCCTTGTGGCCAGGCAGACCCCACTCATCACGTTCACCCTCAACTCCTCTGCCAAAAAGTTCATGCTGGCTCACTGCCAGACCCAGCCTTCTCTGCCATCACTGCCTCTACAGCAAACACCTGTTTCCCTGCAACCTCCTCCACAGTCCAATCCACCCACCTTCAGGTGCATGTTTGGATCTCACAGGTATCCTGGTATGCTGTGCAAAGGCACGTTATTATTATTATTATTTTTTGCATTTTTAAAAAGTTTTAATTCCAGTATAGTTAACATAGTGTTGTATTAGTTTCAGGTGTACAGTATAGTAAATTCAACAATTCTATGCATTACTCAATGCTCATCATGCTGAGTGTACTCTTAATTCCCATCACCTTTTTCACCCAACCCCCACCCATCTCCCCTCTGGCAACCACCAGTTTGTTCTCTATAGTTAAGAGTCTGTTTTTTGGTTTGTCTCTTTTTTTCTTTGTTTCTTAAATTCCACATGTGAAATCATATGGCATTTGTTTTTTCTGACTTATTTCACTTAGCATTAGACCCTCTAGCTCCATCCATGTTGTTGCAAAGGGCAAGATTTCATTCCTTTTATGGCTGAATTATATTCCATTATATATATATATATATAATATAATATAAACATATATGTAATGTATATATTTATATGTATATTCTCAAGTTGGGCAAAGGGGAAAATATATATATATATATATCACATCTTCTTTATCTATTCATCTATTGATGGACACTTGGGTTACTTCCATAATTTGGCTATTATAAATAATGCTGCAGTAAACAAAGAGGTGCATATATCTTTTTGAATTAGTGTTTTTGTATTCTTTGGGTAAATACCCTGCAGTGGAATTACCGATCATATGGTAATTCCATTTTTAATTTTTTAAGGAACCTCCATACTGTATTCCACAGTGGCTATACCAATCTGCATTCCCATGAACAGTTTAAGAGGGTTCCTTTTTCTCCACATCCTCGCCAACACTTGGTATTTCTTGTGTTTTTGAATTTAGCCATTCTGGCAGGTGTAAGGTGATATACCATTATGGCTTTGATTTGCATTTCCCTTATAAAGTATACTGAGCATCTTTTCATGTGTCTGTTGGCCACCTGCATATCTTCTTTGGAGAAATGTCTGTTTATGTCTTCTGCCCGTTTTTTAATTGGATTATTTGGTTTTGTGAATGTTGAGTTTTATAAGTTCTTTATATATTTTGGATCCTAAGCCTTTATCAGATATGTCATTTGCCCATATCTCCTCTCATTCGGTAGACTGTCATTTAGTTTCATTTTCTTTGCTGTGCAAGAGCTTTTAATTTTGATGTAGTCCTAAAAGTTTATTTTTGCTTTTGCCTTCCCCTGCCTCAAGAGGGATATCTAGAAAGATGTTACAGCCGATGTCAGAGAAATTACCGCTTGTGCTCTCTTCTAGGATTTTTATGGTTTCAGTTCTCATATTTAGATTTTTCATTCATTTTGAGTGTATGTATGGCATAAGAAAGTGGTTCAGTTTTCCCAACACCATTTGTTGAAGAGACTGTCTTTTTCCCATTGTATGTTCTTGCTTCCTTTGCCAAGGATTAACTGACCATATAATCATGAGTTTCTTTTTGGGTTCTCCAAAAAGGAGAAGTCCTCCAGCTTTGTTCTTCTTTGTCGAGATTACTTTGCCATTCAGGGTCTTTTATTATGATTCCATACAAATTTTAGGATTGTTTATGCTCATTCTGGGAAAAAAAAATGCTGTTGGTATTTTGATAGGGATTGCATTAAATCTGTGGATTGCTTTGGGTAGTATGGACATTTTAACAATATTTGTTCTTCCCATCCATGAGCATAGAATTATCTTTCTGTTTGTGTCATCTTCAATTTCTTTCATCAGATTTATAGTTGTCAGAGTACAGGTTTTTCACCTCCTTGGTTAAGTTTATTCCTAAGTATTTTATTATTTTTGGTGCAATTGTAAATGGGACTATTTTCTTAATTTCTTTTTCTGCTTCTTCATTATTAGTATATAGAAATTTAACAGATTTCTGTATGTTGATTTTGTATCTGTGACTTTACTGAATTCATCTATCAGTTCTAAGTTTTTTGGTAGTCTTTCAGGTTTTCTATACATAGTATCGTGCCATCTGCAAATACTGAAAGTTTTACTTCTTCCTTACCAATTTGGATGCCTTTGATTTCTTGTTGTTGTCTGATTACTGTGGCTAGGACTTCTAGTTCTATGTTGAATAAAAGCGGTGAGGGCGGACATCCTTGTCTTGTCCCTAATGTTAGAGGAAAAGTTCTGTTTTTCACCATTGAGCATGATGTTAGCTGTGGGTTTTTTGCATGTGGCCTTTATTATGCTGAGGTAATTTCCTTCTAAACCTGTTTTGTTGAGAGTTTTTATCATGAATGGATATTGTACTCTGTCTAATCTTTCTCTGCATCTATTGAAATGATCATATGGTTTTTATCCTCTCTCTTGTTGATGTGATGTAGCACATTGAGAATATTGAACCATCCTTGCATGTCAGGAATAAATCCCACTTGTTTGTGGTGAATGACTTATTTATTGTATTGTTGGATCCAGTTTGCTCATATTTTGAGAATTTTTGCATCCACATTCATCAGAGATACTGGCCTGTAGTTCTTTTTGTAGTGCCTTTATTTGGTTTTGGTATCAAAGTAATGCTGTCCTCATAGAATGAATTTGGAAGCTTTTCTTCCTTTTCTATTTTTTGGAATAGTTTGAGAAGAATAGGTATTAACTCTTCTTTAAATGTTTGGTAGAATTCACCTAGGAAGGCCATCTGGTCCTGGACTTTTGTTGTTGGGAGTTTATTATTATTATTATTATTACAGATTCAGTTTCATCAATGTTCAAATTTTCTATTTCTTCCTGATTCAGTTTTGGAAGGTTGTATGTTTCTAGTAAGTTATCCATTTCTTCTAGGTTGTCCAGTTTGTTGGCATATGCTTTTCATATTTTCTTGTCATTCTTTTTATTTCTTTGGTGTTATTTCTCGTTTCATTTCTGATTTTGTGTCTTTTTTTTTTTTTTTAATTAGTCTGGCAAACAGTTTATCAATTTTGTTTATCTTTTCGAAGAACCAGCTCCTGGTCTCATTGATCTGGTTTTTTTGTTTTTTTTTTTTTTTTTTTAGTTTCTATTTCACTTATTTCTGCTTTAATCTTTATTATTTCCTTTCTTCTGCTTGTTTTGGGTTTTCTTTGCCCTTCTTTTTCTACCTTCTTTTGGTGTGAGGCGGATTGTTTGAGATTTTTCCTGTTTCTTGAGGTAGGTCTGTATTGCTGCGAACTTCCCTCTTTTGCTGCATCCCAAAGATTTTGGATGTTGTGTTTTCATTTTTATTTGTCTCCATGTATTTTTTTGATCTCCTCCTTACTTTCTTGGTTGACTCATTCACTGCTTAGTAGCATGTTATTTAACTTCCATGTATTTGTGTTCTTCCCAGACTTTTTCTTGTGGTTGTTTTCTGGATCCATAGTGTTATGGTCAGAAAACATGCATGGTATGACTTCCATCTTTTAATTTGTTGAGACTTGATTTTTAGCATGTGATCTACTCTGGAGAATGTTCCATATGCACTTGAACAGAATGTATATTTTGCTATTTTATGATGGAATGTTCTGGTGATACCTGTTAGATTCATCTGTTTCAATGTATCATTCAAAGCCACTGTTTCCTTGTTGATTTTGTTTGATCTATCCATTGATGTAAGTGGGGTATAAAAGTCCCCTACTATTATTGTATTATTATTGATTAGTTCCTTTATGTTTGTTATTAGCTGCTTTATGTATTTGGGTGCTCCCATGTTGGGTGCATAAATATTTACAAGTGTCATATCTTCTTGTTCAATTGTTCCCTTTATGATTATATAGTGCCCGTCTTTGTCTCCTATTACAGTCTTTGTTTTAAAATTTATTCTGTCCAGGGTGGCTGGGTGATGGATATTGGGGAGGGTATGTATTGTGGTGAGTGCTGGGCATTGTGTAAGACTGATGAATCACAGAACTGTGCCCCAGAAGCAAATAATACAAAAAAAAGTCTATTCTGGGCGCCTGGGTGGCTCATTTGGTTAAGCGACTGCCTTCAGCTCAGGTCATGATCCTGGAGTCCTGGGATCGAGTCCCGCATTGGGCTCCCTGCTCAGCTGGGAGTCTGCTTCTCCCTCTGACCCTCCCCCCCCTCATGTACTCTCTCTGTCTCATTCTCTCTCTCAAATAAATAAATGAAATATTTAAAAAAAAGTCTATTCTGTCCAATATAAATATTGCCACCCCGGCTTTCTTTTCACTTCCATTTGCATGATGAATGCTTTTCCATCCCTTCACTTTCTATCTGCAGGTGTCTTTAGTTCTGAAAGGAGTCTCTTGTATGCAGTGTATGGATGGAATTTGCTTTCTTACCCATTGTCACCCTATGTCTTTGGATTGTTTAGTCGATTTACATTCAAAGTAATTATTATAGGTATGTACTTATTGCCATTTTGTTATTTGTTTTCTGGTGGTTTTTATAGTTGTTTCTTCTCTTGCACTTTCATAGTTTCCTGGCTTTCTTTAGTGATATACCTGGACTCCTTTCTCTGTATTTTTTTTTTTTTTACATGTCCCTTACTGTTTTTTTGGTTTGTGGTTACCATTAGGTTTATATATGACATCTTATGCATATAGCGGTCTGTATAAGGTTGATGGCCCCTCAAGTTTGAAGCCATTCTTTACTCCTCTTCCCTCCCACTTCACATCCTTTTATTTTGTGAATCCCTTGACTAATTTTATAGATATACTTAATTTTGTGCTTCCTACTTTTCTTACTTCTACTTATGGTCTTTCCTTTCTACTCAAAGAGTCCCCTTTAATATTTCCTGTAAGACTGGTTTATTGGTGATGACATTCTTTAACTTTTGTTTATCTGAGAAATTCTTCATCTCTCCTTCTGAATGATATATCGCCTTGCTGGATGGAGTATTCTTGGTTGCAGGAATATTTCTTTCAGCATTTTGAATATATAATGCCATTCCCTTCTGGCCAGAGGCACTTTTTGCCCTAGTTATGGATGTCTGATGAGTTGTAAATCAAGGGGAGAGAAAAAGGAAAGGACTCATACTGCCTTATGATGCTTATGTCCCTCGAGTTAATTTTTCTATATGGTGTGAGGTGAAAATCCAAATTCATTTTTTGTATATGGCTGTTCCATTAGTTCAGTCCTATTTGTTGAAAAGATTATATTTTCCCATTTAATTATATTGGCACTTTTGTCAAAATCATTAATTGTAAATGTTCAGGTTTTTATTTTCTGCATACTACTGATCTATTGTTCTATCTTTATGTCAGTACCATAACATATTGATTCTTGTTGCTGAATAAAATGTCTTGAAATCAGGTAGCAGGAGTGATTAGGATTTTTTCTGAAACTTCAAGGTTGTTTTGACTATTACAGGTGCTATATAATTGCATTTTTATATAATTTTAAAATATAAGTGCATTTCTATATAATTTAAAAATGAACCTGCCAATGACACCTTAGTCTTTAATTTCTTAATCTATGAGCATGATTGCCAATACATTAGACTTCATCAATATTTAAAACTTTTGTTCTCCTAAGGACACTTAAGAAAATGAAAAGGCAAGTTAAAGACTGAAGAGAAAATATTTCCAAATATATATTAACAAAGAACATGTATTGTATATCAAGAAATCTTACAACTCAATAAGGAAAAATATTAAAAATTTGCAGAAGTGTGAACACTTTACCAAGAAAATATACAGATGGTAAATAAATACATGAAAAGATGCTCAACATCTTTAGTCACAGGAAAATGCAAATTAACACCATAATGAGATACCACTACAAACACAGTAGGATGACTAAAATTAAAAAGATTGATAATATCAAATGTTGGCAAAGATGTGAAACAACTGGAACTTTTAAACTGCTGACATGAATAACTTTGAATAACTGTTTGGCAATTTTTAAAAAGTCAAACATACACGTACCATACAACCCAGCTATCAGACTCTTATTTACCCACAAGATGTGAAGGCATATGTACATGTAAAGACTTCTACACAAATACTCAGAGTAACTTCATTTGAAAGAGCCTAAAACTGAGAGAAACCCAAATATTCATTATCAGGTGAACGCATAAACAGATTGTAATTCATCCATTAAATGAAGTGCTAGTTGTCAATTTAAAGGAATGAACTACTGATACATGCAACAACGTGAATGAATCTCCACGTATGGTAAGTAAAAGCAGCCAGATAAAAATGAGTCTGTATTTATGACTCCATTCATATAAAGATCTAGAAAATACAAATAAATCTACTGAACTTAAAGTAGATCAGTGGTTGCATGGGGATGGGGTGGGAATGGATGATAAGGGGCAAAAGGAAACTTGGGAATGCTGGATGTTCTTTATTTTGATTATTGTATCAGTTCATGGAGATATATAACTTGTATATGTCAATATTTACCAAGTGTTTATGTGCAATTTATTGTGTGTCACTATTTATCAATAAAGGATAAAATAACAAAGGCCACATTTGTTCTATCATAAATCACTAGAAAACTGGACAAAATACATAAAGGAACTGTTTCAAACAATGGACAACAGACAGAGTAGGGCTGTTATCCTTGAGAGATGAGAAGGAAAGAAGTGAGCTCTAGGAGTCCTCCATCTTCTTGCCTGTATGCATTTTCCTAACAGTGGTACAGGGAGGGGAACTTAATCAGAGCCCAGAATGCGGAGTATGGAAAGAGATGTCGGCTGCAGGACAGCTCTAGAGAGAAGGGAGTGATGCAGAAAGGTAGCTCCATATAAGTACCCTTTAATCTTTGCTTAGTATGAGGCCAAACACGCATGAAATGAAGCTCATGTGGTTGAGCAAAAAAAAGATGTATCAGTTTCAAACAACAACTCCCAGAGTGATGCGGGCAAGAACTGAAGCCTTGAGCTCTGAGTGGTCAACTAGGGCATTCATTGTCAACCACAACGAGGCTATCCCACAGGACTATGACTGAACTATCTCTTGAATGAAATCTAGTCTAGCTTCACCATAACAATCTATAAACAAAGCTCAAATCTGTCAAGCTGATCAACAAATAACTTAAATGCCTTACACTCCTTGAAGGAAAACAACAAAATCCAAACATTCAACTATACAGTAATCATAATGCCCAGCAACCAGTAAGAAGTTATTAGACATGCCAGGACCCAAGAAGATGATCCCTAACCAGGAGGAAATTCAAAAAGAATGGTAAGAGATGTTAAATTAGCAGACGAGGAACTGTATTCACATATTCAAAGGCAAATAAGGACATAAGAGAGAAACTCATTTTTAAAAACCCACATAGAACTTTTAGAGATAAAAAACAATGTAGGAAATAAAATTTTCACACGATAAGATTAACAGTGGATTAGACATTGCAGTAGAAAAGACTAGTAAACATGAAAGCACAAAGATAAAATGAATGGAAAAAATAAAAGTTTCAGTGACTTCTGAGGGAACGAGTTCAAAACTGCATGTCAATGAAGTCTCAGAATAAGAGAGTGTAGAAACACTATAGGGAAAAAAAATGGCCAGAATTTTCCAATTTGATTAAAACAACAAACCACAAGTAGAAAATACACACACACACCAAAACACACCATAATCAAATTGCTGTAACCAGTGGTAAGTAGAAAATCTTAGAGCAACCATGAAGAGCGAGGGACGGGCTAGGGGAGGAATTTCCCATCCCTGTACCCACACGCCACCCCACCTAGCATAACCTACCAAAGTTAACCAATTGCTTGAATGATGCAAGACTCCTAGACAGTGTGCTTAGGCTTTAGTAAGTTTCACTGCATAACAAATGCCAAAGGGACTGATACTTCAGATAAGGGGCTTACTGCATTGTCCCAAGGAGAGGCTCCTAGGAGCTCTAAGTCCCAACCCAAATGCCTTGGAGGGAGACTGGGAAGCCTTGTAATGAAAGATAGCCACTTAGGAGCAGGCCATGTCCCTCTCCTCCATTCTCCAAATAGAGAAACCGAAAACCATGACTTTCCCCATACGGGAAATGGCAGATCTGTAGCAAAGAAGTTTCCATCCATCAACCTCTGGGCTGTGGGGCCAGCACTCATGCTGCATTGCAATGAAAAATCTAATTTTCAGTTACAGAAGAAAATACCCATAGTACCCATGTGGCACAACCAAGGCATCAATGCAAATCTACCTTAAGCCTGAAGTACTTAAACGTTATACAACCATCACTATGAGGGAGGTCCCTAAATATAACAATACTGATTTGAGGCTCTCCAGAGGAAAATGATGAATGAGCAGACTAAAGAACCTCTCCCCCCTCCCCTGCCATACCCAATGAGGGAGGGAAGGAAGGAGGGAGAAGGGGTTTCTGGGGCAGGAGGAGGAAGGAAAAAAGGAAAGAACGATAAAAGGAAAGAAAGAAAAAAGCCTGGATATAGGAAAAGCTAATAAAACAAATGGACATGGACACACACACACACACACACACACACACACACACACACACACTATTAAATTGAAACAAAGTTTCAGGGGCACCTGGGTGGCTCAGTTGGTTAAGCGACTGCCTTCGGCTCAGGTCATGATCCCAGGGTCCTGGGATCGAGTCCCGCATCGGGCTCCCTGCTCAGCGGGGAGCCTGCTTCTCCTCCTCCCTCTGCCATCCTCCCCCCCTCGCCCCGGCCCCGCTTGTGCTCTCTGGCTCTCAGTCAAATAAATAAATAAGATCTTAAAAAAGAAAAAAAGAAAGTTTCATAATTTGAGCCAGTTGGAAATCCAAAATTTACTCAAAGAATTTACATAACAAAAAGATTAAAAGGGCACTGATTAGGTCTTATGTCTCTACAATGTACAGGTTCTGAATTAACTTAATATGTACTAAAATACGCCAATTGGGGGCGTCTGGGTGGCTCAGTCGGTTAAGCGTCCCACTCTTGATTTCGGCTCGGGTCCGTGGGATGGAGCCCCGCATCGGGCTCCCCACTCAGTGCAGAGTCTGCTTGTCCCTCTCCCTCTGCTTCCTCCCCTGCCCCCTCTTTCAAATAAATAAATAAAATCTTATGAAAAAATAATAAAATACATCAATTGGTAAAACTTCATGGACTCAATATTGGGACTCAAATTTCAGTTATGCCTGAGGATAAATTTGAATATGGTACCCCAATAATTTGAGGGAAGTAACTAAATATGGAGAAAACAGGTATGCTCACTCTGCAGCCTCACCTTTCCCATAGCGAGAGTACCCACTGCCCTAAAATATTCCACAGTGAGCATGAGTAATAAATTAAAACTAAATTAAGTCTTTGACACTTAACAAACTGGTTTGACAAAATAGAACCCCACAGATCTCTGGTTAAAGTAGTCAATACGGGGACGCCCGGGGGGCTCAGTCGATTAGGTGGCTGCCTTCAGCTCGAGTCATAATCCCAGGGTCCTAGGCTCCCTGCTCAGCAGAGAGTCTGCTTCTCCCTCTTCCTCTGCCCCTTCCCCTGCTTGTGCTCACTTGCACTCTCTCTCAAATAAATAAATAAAATTAAAAAAAAATAAAGTAGTTAATATGGTCCAGTGAGGGTTAAAATAGGTCCTTCAAGTATGGGAACTTATATATGACCCAACTGATGAATGGGTGATTCATCAATCACCTACTGCTTCTCCACTTGACAGCCCACTTCTGCCTGTTCTTAAATCTAGGAGAATAGATGATGCCTCATGCTGGATCACTGCAATCTTTTTTTTTTTTTTTAAGATTTTTATTTATTTCAGAGAGAGAGCATAAGCTGGAGAGACAGGCAGAGGGAGAGGGAGAAGCAGACTCTGAGCAGGGAACCCGATGTGGGGCTTGATCCCAGCACCCTGGGATCATGACTTGAGCTGAAGGCAGACAAGTAACCAACTGAGCCACCCAGGTGCCCCTGGATCACTGCAATCTTAAATGCTGTGGTCCCATCCATGAAGGCCCCCAGACTCAATACCCAGTATTACTGAAATTACTAACATCATCCAATCAGAAACCAGCTAATATGTTCAATTTAGTGCCTATTCACACAGCCCCTCAGCCAGTTTGCCTTCACCTTCGAAGGAACACAATACACCATGACTAGACCACCCACGGGGTACCTCGGCAGCTTTGCCATCACACCCATCTTTTGCAGAAAAGCTCCTAACTGCATTTACCTTTCTCCAGGGGCACAGGTATTACCTTAGTTTGATGACATCCATCACCGAGGAGATTCATTTGACACACTCACTAAGGACATACAAGTCAACAGTTTTTAGTCCTTTTTGGGCTCTGGAGGCAACACAATCCTCATTTCAAGTTTTACTTAATCTCACCGATGCTACTACTTACAAATCAGTCCATCTTAAATGGGGCTCCCTCCAACAAAAGGCCCTAGAATCTGCCCAAATGAAAATCAACAGGCACTTCCTTTAGTACCTTTGGAGACTCCACTGGAGGGGCTATGACGACCTCCCCTCTTACCCCCCGGTCTCTGGACCACCTCTGATGGCCTTAAGTTGCCCATAGGCTTCTGATGCCAGAAACTACCCTTCTCAGTCCCACGCTATACACCACCAGAGCAGAAATCGCTGGCCACATCCTGAGATACCCTGGAAAGAGTGGCTCCCACAGACCCCGAGCCTATGACTCTCTGTACCCAGCTGCCCATCATGCCCTGGGTGATGGCAGTGACACCCCACAAGCTCAGCACTGCTACTGAGGCCCCCTTGTAGGACAGAGCCAAACGTGGGCCCTGTGGCTTATTCAGACTGCAAGAGAAATGGCCTCCTTTGTTCTCAGCCCCTTGCCAGATGCCACCCCTCCTCCAGACCCTGGGCTACCTGGGGGGCTGCCTGCGGTTAACTGAGTGAGCAGCAGTGCACGCGCACAGTGTGCAGAGAGCACGGCCCCCACCGCACGGGAGGGAGCCCAGGAAGATGTTGCTGCTTTCACCCCTTCCCCAGGATGTCCTGATAAAGGACAGGACCCAAGAGTCAGCAAATGTGGCCGAATTTCAGGCAGTCATCTTAGCACCAACTGCACATTTTTACGAACTTTGGGGCTACGGCCTCAAAGTTGGTCCCCTCCCCTCAAGGTAAAAAACTCCAAATCTCTTACCTCACAGATACCCAAGATATAAGTCAAAGTCACATGTGCCTCTCTATATACTAAGGCCACAATACAAGGCCTCACTGGACACTCCCCACCCTCTTCAGAGTCCTAGACATTACTGATAGTTACCAAGACACACATTGCACTTCTCAAACTACACAATGCTGGGCTCTTAGAATGGCATTCAACTGAACTTTGACCTTCCCAACAGGTCCCAGCCAGCAGCTAAATGAGACCTGTAATGGTCTCTTCAAATAACTTCTCTTGAAACTCTAGTCTGCAAATGGACCCCTAAATGGGTCTCTATCTTGCCCCAGGCCTATTCTCTCAATTCAAGACTCCTTGGATGACTCATAACTTACACCAACTAAACAAACAACTTTCCAATGCCCTTTCCTATCTTTAAAGAGGGCATGTCTAGCCTCTCTGTATGTATGCAAACTCATATATGTGGTCCTTTGATAATGCCTCCGCTGTCTTTAAGGATTTTCAATCCTGCCTCCATCCCGTAAGGGCAAGAAGCTAGACTGAGGGTGCACTGTCTTCTGGGACCTGCTTACCACAAATTTTCTGTCAGACAAGACATTTGTTCATCTCATCTCATCTCATACGGGATTTGAACCTGAATTTCCACCACCCAGAAAACCTTCAGTATTCAGATTATAAATAGGTGGATAATTTTTCTGGGATCTGCCCCCAAACCTCTCAAGGACATAAAAATTAGTTGTCCAGGGCCATTGCCACAGGACAGTGTAGACTATCAAGAAGGAAGACAGAAAATCCCACTTTGCAAATGAAAATCACGTTCAGAGATAATAATAAAACCAACACCATGTCCCACACCGATGAACCGAGACAGCCCCTTCTTGGTAACACTCCCGCATGCTCGAGCAAAATCGGCACCGGGCTGCCAAAGCCTGCGGCACACCATCCCACAGGCTGGTGGTCTGGTTACTTTCGGTCAGAGCGCTTTCACTGGTTTGTAATCCGGAGGCCCAAACCCTCCGAGTCAGTCACTGTTTCAACCAGACAGAGCAAACGTTGAGGCCCATGCGACATCGAGTGTGGCTAACGCAAGTTCTGCAGCCCGAAGGCCCTGCCAGCTGGCCTGCCAGCAATCAAACCCACACACGGGACACAGGGCCCAAGGTAACCAGCCAAGTCGGAGGGTCTGCATACGGTCTAACGCTGCAGCGGCTGCCACCCGCGCCGCAGAGATCTGGCTGGCCGACGACGCGCGCCGGAGTCAGGCCATGAGGCCTGAAACCCATTTGCTGCAGAACCCCTCTCATCACCCATCCGGGCGAAACCTTGGGCTGCTGGGGAGGCCTGAGGCCTGGCCGCACTCCCTGAGGCGCTGGGTTCCGGTCCGGCGACCCAGTCACACCAGGCTCCCGGGCGCCACCATCGCGTTTGCTGCCCAGACGCCCACAGAGCCCCGCACTTAATGGGACACTCGCAAGTCAAGCTCGCTGGCGCAACACTGCCTTCAAATTCTGCAAGCAGCTCAGTCTTATTATATTATAGGTTGTAGGAGGGATGTTTATACACTCTGATGAAAGAAAAAAAAAAGAGAAAAAAAAACCCAAATTCATTATAGTGTATTGTAATTAGCTTTGTGAATGTAAAATTAAGGCACTTCTATTAAAACTGTTAGTGACTTTAAAGATTTATTTTAGAGCGAGTGAGCACAGGGTGAGCAGAGGCAGAGGGAGAATCTCCAGCAGACTCCTCACTGAATGCAGAGCAGAAGCAAGCCTGACACAGGCCTGACGCAAACCTGACGTGGGGCTCGATCCCACAACCCTGAGATCATGACCTGAGCTGAAATGAAGAGTTGAGGCGCAACCCACTGAGCCACCCAGGCGCCCCAAGAGGTAGTGACTCTAAAAGGATTAAATGGTCATCAGATTCTCAGGATTTTGGTTCACTTTTTTCCTCTCGGTTCAATTTTGTAATTTCTATTCTCAGGAAATAAAACACTCAAAAAACAAAAACCAACCAACCCCATGACCCGTATCAATCTGAGGGGGTATCCACTTGGAAAGGATACACCAGCCCCACGTCCCAGATCACACTGCTCTGGCCCAGGAGTTCACCACGCAGAAGACGCTGCCTTGGACACCATAACCCGTCCAAGATCTCACCACTGGCGAGGGCTGCACTCCAGGCCCTGAGACCAGGGCAAGCAATGCCCATGGGCTACCTCCGCTAAGGTACTGACAGATGAGACGCAGGTCACTTATTGCTTTTCCTCTTCAATAGGAGGGATTCCATTATGCTTCTTGATCTCGTTGTTTACTTAGCCCACAGTCCTAGTGTACTCTCTGCTCTCTGCCCTCATACTCCCATGCCTAAGGGGAAATTATGGACAGCTTACTACCATCTGTGCCATTCTAAAAATTAATGGAAATTAATGCTTTCCCCAGCGTGCACCCGCCTATTAGTCTACCCCTCAACTCCCTGGGGACAGGACCTCACGGTCCCCACTGCATCCTCCCCGCCCCCAACTCCGGCTTGCCACCCGACCTCTCGCCCGTCATTCCATCAATGGTCACCACCAGTCCCCCTTCCCCTTGGTTACAACAAACACCACTAACATTTAAATACATTTTACCGAACTATCAGTTCATTCCCTTCAATAACATAACTGCAGAACCTCCCACCTTGACCCAAGGAATACACCAAGATAGTATTGTCATGAAAAATATAACTTAGGCTTTTTTTTTTTAAAGATTTTATTTATGTATTTGAGAGAGAGAGAGAATGAGAGATAGAAAGCATGAGAGGGAAGAGGGTCAGAGGGAGAAGCAGACTCCCTGCTGAGCAGGAAGCCTGATGCGGGACTCGATCCCGGGACTCCAGGATCATGACCTGAGCCGAAGGCAGTCGCTTAACCAACTGAGCCACCCAGGCACCCATAACTTAGGCTTTTAACACACAAGTCCACCAAAATACTGTTAGAGACCCCAGAAATTTCAGATCGGCTTCCATGGCTAATGCCATATAAATGGGGAACTTGGTTATGGGCTAATCTGCAAGGGTTCCTTGTACTACTTCTTTTCTTCCTTTGCACCTTATAATAAAATGTTTTCTATGTTATTCAAGACAACTTATCTCTACTCTCTCAAATTCTCCTCTATTTAGGCCAAATACCCCAACTAACAGAGCTCAAAACTGATGTCAAGATATCGAGAGGTCAATTTTAATATGTATTTTAAAATTTTCTCTTTAGGGGCGCCTGGGTGGCTCAGTCATTAAGCGCCTGCTTTCGGCTCAGGTCGTGATCCCAGGGTCCTGGGATCGAGCCCCGCATCGGGCTCCCTGCTCAGCGGGGAGTCTGCTTCTCCCTCTCCCTGCTTGTGTTCCCTGTCTCTCTGTCAAATAAATAAAATCTTAAAAATAAATAAATAAATAAATAAAATTTTATCTTTAAAAAATTTTTCTTCAGGGGTGCCTGGGTGGCTGGCTCAGTTGGTTAAGCGTCTGCCTTCGGCTCAGGTCATGATCCCAGGGGCCTGGGATCGAGCCCTGCATTGGGCTCCCTGCTCAGCGGGAAGCCTGCTTCTCCAGCTCTCCTCCCCACCTGTGCTTTCTCTATCACTACCTCTCTCTCAAATAGGTAAATAAAATCTTAAAAAAAACTTTTCTTCTTCATTTTTGAGGTATAATTAACACACAGGTATTAAGTAACACACTGTATACCCTTATGGTGGACAGCCTGTTCTGACAGGATACATTGTGAAATGATCACCTCAATCAAGCTAATTAACATAACCATCAACTCAACAGTTACCATTTCTCTCTCTCCTTTCCTTCCCATTCCTCCCTCCTTCCTTCCTTTCTTTTGTAGGGAGAACACTTAAGATCTACCCTATTAGCAAATTTCAAGTATACAATACAGTATTATTAACTATAGTCACTGCTGTACACAAGAACTCATTTTTATCTTGCACACCTCAAACTTTGTAGCCTTCGACCAACACTGCCCTATCTCCCCCTTCCTCCCATCCTAGCAACCACCACCATACTCTCCGCTTCTATTAAATTGACTATTTTAGATTCCACATATAAGTGAGATCATGCAGTATTTATCTTTCTGTGTCTGGCTTACTTAGCATGAAGTCCCTCAGATTCACCTATGTGATCCCAAATGGCAGGATTACCTTCTTTTATAAGGTTGAATAATATTCCACTGTGTGTATGTATACACACACACACACACATACACATCAATATGATGTGTATCATATTTATCATAATATGATCAATTTCTTTATCCACCAATAGATATTTAGGTTGTTCCCATGTCTTGGCTATTGTAAATAATGCTGTAATGAACATAGACATGCAGATAGCTCTTCAAGATCTATACTTCATTCCTTAGGAAATATCTCTAGAAATTAAAAATGCTCTCTTGACCCAATTTAAAGGCCCTAGCTAAGTAGCAAGTCAGTTTCCCTTCTTGAGTGGCTGACTGAGTCCACACCCTGGCCACTTCCCTTACTGAGCTCTCATACCCTGGGCCACTATGCATCCACCCTAATTACCCTGGGGCCAGGTACCAGACAACTAAGGACAATCTCTATGCAGCCAAGTGAAATTATTCAAAATAGCTGATCCTCAGGAGAGCCCATGAAACCTAGCTAACCTCATCCCACTTGCCATACCTAAGCTGCCCCTTACTTCTCTAATTTGCTGTTACTTTGTCCTGGGGTGCAACCCTGTGCTGCACCGCATGGAAGCTTTAACTCGCTCAGAACTGTAAGTAACAGAGTTCTGCCTTTCATCTATCCAAGTATTTTTATATTGTGTCCCACCATCTTTAAAGAAGAATCTTTAAATCTATAAAACAATTAGAAAAGAAGGGCCTAGGGGCGCCTGGGTGGCTCATTTGTTAAGCGTCTGCCTTCCGCTCAGGTCATGATCCCAGGGTCCTGGGATCAAGCCCCGCATCGGGCTCCCTGCTCGGCAGGAAGCCTGCTTCTCCCTCTCCCGCTCCCCCTGCTTGTGTTCCTGCTCTCGCTGTGTCTCTCTCTGTCAAATAAATAAATAAAATCTTAAAAAAAAAAAGAAAAAAAAAGAAAAGAAGGGCCTATAAAAATGATCTAAGTTTCTACCTTAAGGAGAGAAAAAGAGCAAATTAAACCCAAACAAGCAGAAGATAACAAAGAGTAAGATCAGAAAAAATGAGTAGAAAATAGACAAAGGATTAAAAAAAAAAAAATCAACAAAACCAAGAGCTGGTCCTTTGGGGGTAAAAAAAACTCTAAAATTACGTTAGCCAGACTGATCACGTGAAAAAGAGCAAAGGAAAACATTTCCAGTATCAGAAATGGAAGAGGTGGCTACACTACAAATCCTACAGATTATAAAAGGTAACATAATGAATAATTTTCTGCCAATAAAGTTCACTTAGGTAAAATGGATAAATTCCTTGAAAGACAAAAAGTACAAAAATTGGTTCGAAAAGAAACAGGAAATCTTAATAGCCCTATGTCTATTTAGGAAATTGAATCTATAAATTTAACATCTCCCCAAAAGAAAATTCCATGCCCAGATAGTTTCACTACTGGTAAATTCTATTAAACATTTAAGGAAAAAATACCAATCTTATACAAACTCTCTTAGAAAAAGACAAAGGAAGAAACATTTCTCTATCACAATGTGCAGCCAGCATTATCCTCATAAACATTACAAGAAAACTACAGACTATTCTTCATGGAAACAATGCAAAAATTCTTACCCCCAACACAACAAAAACAACAGAAGAACAAAGAAAAAAACCTCAAACTTTCCAATTTCAAAACTGACTATAACGCAACAAAAATAAAGGTAGTGTGATACTAGCATACGGACAAATAGGTCAATGTAAGAGAACTGAAAGTCAAGAAATAAAACCATGTGTCCATGGTCAGCTGGTTTTTGACAAGGGTGCCAAGACTATTTGGTGGGAAAAGAATAGTCTTTTCAACAAATGGTGCTGGGAAAACCGATGATACACATGCAAAAAAATGAAATTTGACCCTTACCTTGTAACAAATATAAAAATTAACCCAAAATAGATCATACTCCTAAATGTAAGAGTTAAAACTATAAAACTCTTAAGAGAAAACACAGTGGTAAATTTTCATGACTTCTGCTCTGCCAACAGATTCTTAGAAATGATACCAAGAACATAAGCAATAAGAAAAAAAAATAGACTGGGGCACCTGGGTGGCTCAGTTGGTTAGGCGACTGCCTTCGGCTCAGGTCATCATCCTGGAATCCCGGGATGGAGTCCCAGGATTGAGTCCCGCCATCAGGCTCCCTGCTCAGTGGGGAGTCGGCTTCTCCCTCTGACCCTCCCCCCTGTCATGATCTCTCACTATCTCATTCTCTCTCTCAAATAAATAATCTTTAAAAAAGAAAAAAAATAGACTGCACTAAGTCAAAATTAAAAACTTTTGTGCTTCAAAGGGTACCATAAGTTCAATGACAACCCACAGAATGGGAAAAAATATTTGGAAGTCATATATCTGACAAGGGACTTCTACCTAGAATTCTTACAACTCAGTAACAAAAAGGCAAATAGCACAATTTAAAAAATGGGTAAAAGGTCTGAATAGACATTTCTCTAATGAAGATGTACAAATGACCTATAAGCAAAGGAAAAGATGGTCAGTGTCATTAGTCATCAGGGAAATGTAAATCAAAACCACATGAGATACCATTTCACACCCACTACACTGGATACAGTCAGGTAAGTAAGCATTGGTGAGAAAGTGAAAATATCAGAACCCACACATGCTGCTGATGGAAATATAAAATTAAAGGACAAATGTGGAAAACAGTCTGGCAGTTCTTCAAGCAATTAAAAATAGAGTTAGCAAATGATCCAGCAATTCCATTCCTAGGCGTATACCCAAGAGAAATGAAAACATATGCCCACATAAAAACATGTACAGGAATGTTCATAACAGTATCATTTATAAAACCAAAAGGCAAACACAAACCAAATGTCCATCAACTGATGAATGGATAACGTGTAGTATATCCACACAATAGAAAACCATTAAACCATAAAAAGAAATGAAATACTGATAACATGCTATAACATGGATGAACCTTGAAAACATTATGCTAAGTGGAAAAAAGCCAGTCACAAAAGATAACATGATTTCACTTACATAAAATGCCCAGAATTACCAAATCTATTGAGACAGAAAATGGATGCTTAGGATTGGGGGAGGGCCAGGGAAATGAGAGAATGAGGAGTTAAAAGTACAGTGTTTCTTTCTGAGGTGATGAAAACGTTCTAAAATTCACTGTGGTGATCTGTGAAAGTACTAAAATCACTGAGCTGCACACTTTAAGTAGGTGAATTGGATGGTATATGAATTATATCTCAATAAAGCAGTTTTGAAAAAGTCCTTCAAATTTTAGTAAACCAAACCCAGCTATAACAATATCTGGAGACAGAGATAGAGAAAGAAAGAAGGAAAGGAAAAAAGAAGGAAGGAAGGAAGGAAGGAAAGAAAGAAAGAAAAAAAAATCATTACTGAGTATGAATTTTGTCTACTATGCAAGGTTGATATTTTAGTATCAATGTAATTCACCATATTAACAGAATAAAGGGGAAAACCCATACAATCATCTCAGTAGATAGAGAAAAGGCCTTTGACAGAATTCAATACCCATTTGTAATAAAAACTCCCAGTATATTAGGAATAGATGGTAACTGCCTCAACCTCAAAAAAAAAAGAAAGAAAAAACGAAGGTGATTACGGTAACTTCTAGGAAAAAGATAGCGTTTTCAACAAATTATACTGGGAAAACTAGATATCCATATAGAAAATAATATACCTCAACCCTTAGTTTATGCCATACATAAGTCAACCCGAAATGCATTTTATCTAAACGTAAAAACTAAAAACTATAAAAGGCCCAGAAGAAACACAGGAGAAAAACCTGTGAACTTGGGGATAGGCAAAGATTTCTACCTAGAGCAAAAATATTTCTGACCTTTGAAAGAAACTGATAAACTGAACTTTATCAAAACTAAAAACTGTTTTTCAAAAGATAACATTAAGAAAGCGAAAAAGGCAGGAGTGCCTGGGTGGCTCAGTCAGTTAAGCATCTGCCTTCAGCTCAGGTCATGATCCTGGGGTCCTGGGATCAAGCCCCATGTCTGGCTCCCTGCTCAGTGGGGAGTCTGCTTCTCCCTCTCCCTCTGCCGCTCACCCTGCTTGTGCTCTTCTACTCTCTTTCTCTCTCAAATAAATAAATAAAATCGTAAAAACAAAACAAAACTATTTTTCAAAAGATACCATTAAGAAAATGAAAAGGCAGGAGCGCCTGGGTGGCTCAGTCGGTTAAGCATCCAACTCTTGTTGATTTCGGCTCAGGTCATGATCTGAGGGTCATAGGACAGAGTCCCACTGTGCTCAGAAGGGAGTCTGCTTGAGATTCTCTCCTCTCCTTCTGCCCCTCCCCCCATTAGCATGTTCTCTCTCAAAAAAATAAACCTTAAAAAAAAAAAAAGAAAATGAAAAGGCAAACCACAGACTAGAAGAAAATATTTCCAATATATATCTGATAAAGGACTGGTATCCATTACACATAAAGAGATCCTGCAACTCCGTAAGACTTTAAAATGCACAATTTAAAATGGGTATTTGAAGACACAATTCACAAAGATAGATCAGTGGTCAATAAGCACATGAAAACACACTCAACATCTTAAGTCACCAGGGAAATGTAAACTAATACAAGATAGTTCTATACACGCATTAAAATGGCTGAAATTAAAAAGACTGACAATACCAAGTGTTGATGAGTCCGTGAGGCAATTTTTACCCTTTACGTTGCTGATGAAAAATGGTACAACCACTTCAGAAAGCTCTGTAGCAGTTTCCTGTAACGTTACACACACCCTTACTATATATGCATATATGTCCTATGCTGGATGAAATGATTTGATGTTCTTATAAGTATGCGCCTAATGTTTGAATCTTGGTTCTACCACTTGCTATCTTTACTACCTTGGACAAACTTCTTTAGTTTCCACACATATACCAACAGGAATAATAGTACCCACACCTAAAATAGTACCTACACCTACAACATAACATTGTTGTGGAAATTAGTTAATGCATGTAAATTACCTAGTAACAATGCCTAGCACATGTAAGTACTCAATAAACAGTAACTTCTGTGATGACTCTATGAATCATACTCATTCATATTTAACATGCCTGACACAGTTATCAGGAAATGTAATTCCTCCAAGTTGTTATTGATGTTTTTAAAAATTATTTTGACTAATCTCATTCCTTTGCACTTCCATGTAAGGTTTAAAATCAGCTTGGTAATTTCTACAAAAAAAAGCATGCTGCAATTTTGAATGAAAATATGTTGAATACATAGATTAAATATGGGGGGAATACACATATTAATTACCTTATTGTGTGAGAAAAATTTTTTCCCTTTAATTGCCTTTGATTCAAAGATCAGAACTGCCTAAATTTCTTTTAAAGATTTATTTTTTCATTGGGGAGGGTATGTGCTATGGTGAGCGCTGTGAATTGTGCAAGACTGTTGAATCACAGATCTGTACTTCTGAAACAAATAATGCAACATATGTTAAGAAAAAAGAAAAAGAAGAAGATAGCAGGAGGGGAAGAATGAAGGGGGGGAAATCGGAGGGGGAGACGAACCATGAGAGACGATGGACTCTGAAAAACAAACTGAGGGTTCTGGAGGGGAGGAGGGTGGGGGGATGGGTTAGTCTGGTGATGGGTATTAAAGAGGGCACATTCTGCGTGGAGCACTGGGTGTTAGGCACAAACAATGAATCATGGAACACATCAAGAACTAATGATGTAATGCATGGTGATTAACATAACAATAAAAAATTAAAGATTTATTTTTTTAGAGACTGAGAGAGTGTGTGCATAAGCGGCAGGAGGGGCAGAGGTAAAGGGAGAGGGAGAGAAACAGACTCCCCGTTGAGCATGCAGTCCAATGCGGGGCTCCAACTCATGAGCCTGAGATCATGACCTGAGCCGAAATCAAGAGTCGGACATTCAACCTACTGAGCCACCCAGGTGCCCCCAGAGCTGCCTAAATTTTGAATTTTTATTATAATGGAAGTTGGACAGTAGGAATCATAAAGGTTGATAAATCTAGGGAAAAACAAATTGGGGTCCATAAAGATTAAATTATATGCTTCAGCTAGTAGGATCAGAACCAGACTCCAAGACATTCTCTTGATCTAGTCTCTCAATCTTGGTACCCCGCTAAAACCCTTTTTTAACCCTTCTCAGAGGGGACTCTCTACTTAACAGAATGAAAACAAATGACTATAATATATAATATTAATAATATTAAGATTTCACAGCTTAATCAGGACAATTCTGAAAGCTATGGACACAAGTTCCTAAAGTTGGGGCACAAGCCCTCCTTTGTCCATTCCTGAGTGGTTCAACTACATAAAGTTACTAATCATCAGTTAACTAGAAAATTCAATTAATCAGAGCACCTCATCCCCACTGGCAAAAGATGGGGTTTCTAAAACTGAAATAATGTGTTTGAGCAGTGATGAGGAAAACTCTCCTACCCACAAATCACTGGCTGTTCCTCAGAGAGCATTTGGTTTTACTTACTCTGGACTCTATCAGTGATTCTCAATGCCACCTGCACATATGAATCGTCTGGGGGAACTTTTGTGGAAATGTCTGGGGGTGGGGCCAGGCTTGAGAACCACTGCCCTAGCTCACCCAGGGAGACCTCCAATTTTGTCCAGCCGGCAGCTGTACCAGTGCATTTCTCTATTTAACCAGCAACCTTTACAAACGAAATCATCAGCTGTGGGTTTAAGAAGGACCAAAAAGGTTATGAAACCCAGAGTGATACAAAAGCACCAGTTCCCCAAAAGGCCAAAGACCAGGGTACTGTGGCTGCCCACGCCACTCAGAAGTCTGAGTCATCTCATGACCCCGACCATGGCCACCGATGGACATTTACAAGAACTTCTACATAGACTACTTCCCAAATCAAAAGGTGGCCTCAGGGTGACCCCTTATTCCCATCTTTCCCTTTATATGAGCACCCAGACTGTTGAATTATCCAACAATCTAGACTATTTGGATTATTCATCACTGATTTATAGGAAGGAATATGGGAGGCTTTAAGAGGTGGTATTCAGAATTCACCTCGAAGGGCTTTCCTAGAAAAGATGCCTTTAAAAAAAAAGCCGTAAGATTTGTGGTTAACTCACCAACACTTCACCAGAGCGTGCTACCCAGCTACTGAGGTAAAAATCAAAGTGAGATTTATTTCCAAGGAATAAAGACCAAAAGACTGCCTTCAAAGCTCTAAACCTAGTCACTTACTTTGGGTTTAACTCCAGAAAGGGCCGGAGGACTAACACCTAAAAAGCTGGAAACAAAGACACATACACTTCCAGGTGTGGATTTTTATTTTCACAAAGAGACAACAATGCCTTCCCACATACAAGTATTTACAAAACCCAACTGATTCACCAAGCTAGAACCTGGGTTTTTTCCAGTTCTCAACATAGTTGGGAACATGGAAACATTAGTACCCACACAATTCCCAGAGATGGAATTTATCCACCAAACAGTGTAGATTACCTAATGAAAGTGCACTTACCTGCACAACTCAGTCTAAAAACCTCTGTGATACAAACCTCATGGCCAAGGTTTCATTAATCTATTTGGTTTAATACCATGCAAACCCGAACAAGTGTGCTGCTACACTAACCTGAAAATCGGCTCTCATTTTACAATTAAAAAGGTTCTCAACGCTTTAGCAACTATACAGAATATGAAGGTTTATTTCAAAAAAGAGTACATTTTTTTTAAACCAGGATACACAGATGCACTTAATGTAACAGTACCTTCTGCAAAAATAGGTTACATAATACTCAGAAATGCAAGGAACAATCTTATTCTCTAAAAATTAGACAGCAGACTTTTTTTAAGCTTAGACAGCCTTCAAAATGGAGGCTGAAAACGCTTGGTGACAAGAAACTCTAGAGCCTGACACCACAGAGCTAATGCTGCAAATGAAACTACTACCACACAGCTGCAAACTACTCTTTATATTCACACAGCGTTAAACAAAATGGTTTTGATTTCATCTTTTCAAATGTGTCTTGGTGCTGCAAGAAAAAAAGTTGAATGATACACAAAACTATTAAAAGTTACAACGGAACTATTTAAACATCTTCTCCAAAATTGAGAAAAGCAATCATGTTAAATTTTAAAAAAAGAGAAAAAAAGAAAAGTCTGACAGAACTCTCAAGCAAGTCAGAGGTCCTCTTCATAAAGTAGTCAAGTAAAGTTTACAGGAGATTTCAATAAATTATCTTGAAACCATGGCAGAGAGCTAATTTTCAGAATCGTCGTGGAGGTCCACCCTTAAATGGCTTAAATCCGGAGCCACTTCCTCTTGGCATGGAATTGCCACTGATTTGTACAATTCTATTAATTGGGGATGCATTACTGAAAAAGGTTTAAAAGAAAAAATTGTCAAGAACAAAAGAATAAATTACAGCTACTACCTATTAAGCATTTATCATTTATCAGGCACTGTTCTTTGTACTTTACCCATATTAAATAACTGACTTTTTTCAACAGTTTTGTGAGGTATGGACCATTACTAACCCCACTTTCTTGATGAAGAAACTGGGATCTGGAGGTTAAGTAACTTGCCCAAGATCACGGCTAATAAATGGTGGAACAAGGATGTGAACTTGGGCACTCTCACTTCAAAGTCTCTGCCTCATAGTAAGCCAATTAATGGGATGCACATGAATGGATTGGAGCAGTGGCTCTCAGAGTGTGATCCCCAGATGAGCGGCATCGGCATCACCTAGGCACTTGAACCTCCGAGCTAGAGGACATCATCACAGAATTATCTGTGGATTTCTTTTAGAGGAGGATGGATTTTTTTTTTTTATACGTGTAATGGCAATGTAGTGGGTACTAATGAGCGACACGGGAAAAAAGACCCACCAAAACACCCTACAACCAATTTGGGAGACAAAAACCCATGGTGAAACAGTTTAAGTAGAATAAGATCAGATTACATAAAGGTTCGAGTGCCTGACTGAGGATGGCAGGTTAGATCTGTGACCAGAGAGGCGGCTCATGGCTTTGGAGCAAATAATGGTCTAACAAAACAGTTCTAAGAGTTAAATTTATAAATAGTGTGAGTAACAGAGAAGGTGAAAGACTAATCGGAGAAGCTGAAATGTGGAAGAAGGCATAGCTATTACAATTATTTTTTAAAAATGGAACCACATTTAGAAATTTATGCTAGGGGTGGAAGGAGATAAAAGATGAGGCCCAGTCTGGGTGAACAAGACGCACAGTGGCACTGGCAAACTGAAAGAAGCTGGAGGCAACACGTGGAACACGAAGGTTTGAAACGGGAGAGGAATGAGTTTGCCTGTGACCCTGAATTTATGGAGACGGCAAAACATTTACATAAAGATCCCAATATAGAGCTAAATATCAAGAGCAGTGTCTGAAGTTCAACCATCTGAAGGAGCCAGCAAAGGAAATCAAAAGGGCAGAAAGAAAAGTCAGACGCATTAGAAAACAGAGGAGTATTCCCCCCGAAAAAGAAAAGCCACAGTGAGCAATAGTGCTTAACCACCAAGGACACTGAGAGCTCAGAAAATAAAGGAATATAAATGTGGCTAGAAAAAAGGCATTGGTGACCTCTGAAACCAAAGGCTGAATGAGTGCCAAGGCGGTGCAGACACAGATACAGTAAACACTCGCTCACTCCAGTCTGATGGTGGGGCTGACCAGCGCAGCAGGGAGTGGGGTCAGCGGGCCCGCCCCCCTTCCAAGACAGGGGAATGGGAAAGAGAAAGGCATGGAACAGAGGGGGAGACCAGACCCGCCAGCTGAGGGGCCACGATGGACGCTGGTGCACAAGAGAAAGCTCGCCTCTGAGGATACGAACAGGCTCTGGGTTAGTTAAATGTCCAACAGTTTTGCTAGAGCTACTGGAAAAGGGAGGGAGCAGAACGTACTTTCAGTCTCCTCTTCCTTTCTAGGACTCCTTTCTAGGACTTTTAGGAGTGACAGGTGGTGAACAAGATGACGGTTCAGACATGAAGTTAGTGCTCCTTATCTACTGGATTATGACACACACACATACCTGTATCTCAGTCCATGTGGCAGAATGCCAATCAGTGAACTTACAATGAGGAGTATAAACTAACAAATTAACATCTGCTGCCCGGCGTATAATCTCCGGGAGATCTGGAGTTAACATGGGGAAATGTTTAGGCAAAGTTAGGACTGTGACCACTAGCTGCCATTCAATATCTCAGAAACTATACTGCCCTTCAAGGAAAGGACAAAGGTTTGGGTGAATGCTGGCAGAAAAGTCTTAACCAAGTACTTACCTTGCGTGCTGGGTTATCATGCCTGCTCCTGTCCGGCCATCACCCATCCGCCTTGCATCGTGATAGCCAGGCCCTTGAGAAGGTGGACCGTGCCACTCTTTCCGTGGTCCACTTGTGTCCCGTCCATGGCGTTCAACCACGTGTCGTTCCTCAGGGTAGTGCTAAAGAGTCACAGATTAAAAGAAAAGTCACAACACCTGCAGCCTCATGCCGATTCCCTTAGGCTGGTGTGCTCTGAAGTGTCCGAAACACATCAATAAGGTGTCTGAGAAGAAAAGGGGGTGAATAATAGCAGAGCACATGCAAAGAGTTTCCAGCTATTTTGTACTGAGAAGCTGCTCAGGCTTCAGGGCAGGGTGTGGGGGCAATGTAATTTCTATTTCCGTAGCTTTCAGCACGCACATACTTTTTGACCCTCGGGAATTTCTAGATCCATATATGATGCATGGATGGACAGGTGTATAAGAAGGCAGAGTGAGGGGTCAAAACAGTACAATGAATCAGGGTAGGTGGTAGGATCAACAGGCAAACAGCACACAGACACGGTGGTTGTTGTCCTATTTCACATAGTACTCATTATTGCTATGATTCTTACAAGGTCTTACATACATGACTATGAAAAACAGAGTGAATGAACCTAAGGAAACAAACGCCATAGAACTAAAGATCCAAGGAAAGCAGAGTCAGAAGTGATGACACTTAGTCTACAGAAAATAAAGCTGAAGATACTATACAAAGATATAATATTGGCAAAACAATTTATATTAGGAAAAACAGCATTTTCAAGGGAGGAACAGGATCTCCTCCTGGGGATACCTTTTCTAAGTGGGTATCGGAATATGGGGGCCAGTCTAGGAGTTCTTACTCTAAGGCAGAATGTCTGGATTACAAACCCCATCTTAAAAGTTCTGCTCATGGGGCGCCTGGCTGGCTCAGATGGTTAAGCGTCTGCCTTCGGCTCAGGTCATGATCCCAGGGTCCTGGGATCGAGTCCTGCATCGGGCTCCCTGCTCCGCGGGAGCCTGCTTCTCCCTCTGCTTCTCTCTCTCCTCCTCTGTCTCTCATGAGTAAATAAAATCTTAAAAAAAAAAAAAAAAGTTCTGCTCATGGGGGGGCGCCTGGGTGGCTCAGTCGTTGAGCGCCTGCCTTCAGCTCAGGTCATGATCCCGGGGTCCTGGGATCGAGCCCCGCATCGGGATCCCTGCTCATGGGGAGCCCCCTTCTCCCTCTCCCACTCCCCCTGCTTGTGTTCCCTCTCTCACTGCATCTCTGTCAAGTAAGTAAATAAAATCTTAAAAAAAAAAAAAAAAATTTCAGGGCTAGCATCCTACTTCTTTCGACCATTAATGTTTTTGTTTTTAAGATTTATTTATTTGTTTGTTTGACAGAGAGAGACACAGCGAGAGAGGGAACACAAGCAGGCTGAGTGGGAGAGGGAGAAGCAGGCTTCCTGCTGAGCAGGGAGCCCGATGCGGGGCTCGATCCCAGGACCCGGGGATCATGACCTGAGCCGAAGGCAGACGCTTAACGACTGAGTCACCCAGGCGCCCCTGGACTATTAATGCTCAATTGTTGACAGTAAAATATGAAAAACATTAAAATCTTTGATGAGAACCTCATCTCCCAATCGTTCCACTCTAACTAATCAAGGCCACATCAAAATGGCAAATCCTCGGAATTTATTCCCGAAGAGGTGACAATACATTCTCAAGCACTTACCTGTGTTCCACTTCCTCGGTCCGTGATCACACCTCTGTCTCCCTCTCTGTTCCCGTAGCCCGAAGCATTACTGCGACTGCCAGGGGGAGCCCCTCTCACGCTGTGTCCTGATACTTCCCTCCCAGATCGTTCCGGCCTTTCAACTCTGTTAAACAAAACCCAAAGACATCTATGATCAAAACTTTATTACACCTTTTTTTCCTTAAACCCAAATGCGTTCTATGCCATTGGCTGGGCCCTGGCAACTACTCAAGATACCTTGTTTCCCGTTTGTCGGAGGACATGCTGCTGTCACTTTTCCAAGTGGTTGGTCTGGATGGATTGGGCCCTGCTTCTCGAGGATGTCTAGGGTGAGTGATATCAGGCCTGTCATGGATGATCACGGTTCTCCTCTCATCTCGTTCTCCCCGGACTTCTCGCCTGTCCGTTTCTCTAAGTTCATTTCTTGGTGGTGGAGGTTCATTTCTTCTGGAATCACTGAAATTTTTGGGATACCTTTCAAAACCCGGATCTTCTCTTCGTGCAGTAGGACGTGTTTTTTTCCCTTCACTTTGACCAACAAAGCGTTCTCGCCTATTGATTATTGAGAGCAAAGAACAGAGGTCCTGAAATGTACTTACTTGGCCTTATTCTTAATTGTATTTGCATAACTTACAAAAATCACAGCTTGTTTAAAAATTAACTTAAGGCAAAGCCACTAAAAAAGCCACAACTTTGATTATAACAACTTATACTCTAAATGTCTGGCATGAAGATTGTTGTTTAGCATCTGGGAGGAATTCACATCAAACACTCAAATGACTACCGACCTGAAGGATATTCTAGTGTTCTAAACAGTTGAAGCACATCCAAAGCTAACAGCATTGCTACCGAGTTTTAAACAAGGTTAAGAAGATAAAGCCAATCTACTTAACCTTGTTACGGTGGCCTATTAAACTAATTTTTTTCCAAAGTCTATTTACTTAAGCAATCTCTACACCTGACATGGGGCTCCAACTCATGACCCCAAAATTAAGAGTCTCATGCTCTACTGACTGAGCCAGCCAGGAGCCCCAAACTAATTTTGAATACTGAATCACATTTACATTAATAAAATCAAAAACCAAACATACGATTTGTTCTGAACAGTCAGATCTGAGCTGTAGTACTTAAGATTTTACTAGCGAACCAAAGTTATCATTAGCAAGGCTCATGTACCAAATATAACAACTTTTTTTTTAAAGATTTTATTTATTTGAGAGCGAGCGAGCAAGGGAGAGGATGAGCTGGGGGAGAGGCAGATGGAGAGGGAGAAACAGACTCCCGGCTGAGAAGGGAGCCCAACGTGGGGCTCGATCCCAAGACCCTGGGATCAGGACCTGAGCCAAAGGCAGATGCTTAACCTACTGAGCCACCCAGGCACTCCCCAAATACAACAACTTTCAAGGTATCTATCTACCTTTCAAAAGACGAAGACTGTACTGTTGAACTCTCAGGAAACCTGCCCCTCTCTCGGTGATCAAAGTCATTAAATCTGTTTTGCTGGCGAGAATAGTCAGATCCATGGCTGAATCGTGCATCTGTATCTAGAGACAACTTTTTATTCTCGCTCCAGTAAGGATCATCTCGCCTTGAAGAGAAATATTTGCTCATTTATATAAATTAGTTTTATAATACTCCAACAACACTTACTTGGAGTCATACATACCACATGCTAGGAACTGTGGATACTGAGGGCTAATAAACTCAAGACATAAAACATTCTGTTACAAGAACAAGCTAGCAAAGAATTAATTATCAGATTGCATAAAGTCATATAGTGTTAGAGGAATTTCACAGAGAGAAAATAGTTGAAAAATGGTCTGTTTTAAAATTCGTAAATGGAAAAGACAGCTACCATTTTATAATAAAATTCTAACAGTCCACAACTTTTTCAGTCACACTAACTTTGGAAAGGTTAGGTAAGTCCCAAGCACAATTCATTCATTCCATCTATTTCTCAACACAATCAACTAAATCTCACAGAACTTATATTAAGAAAATTAAATGACTGCATTTGGATATCTATTAAGCAGCATGAACACAAACACACAATGCACTCTTTCCAAGTCTGTCACTTCCAAGTTTATCTGCACTACCCTGTCAGAATTTTCACAATGGGTCTGAGTTTGAGAACCACCATGGGAGCCTACTATGGTGATGTATTTCCAGTCATAATGGAAAAACATTTGGCAACAGGAAGGGAAAGGGAAAAAAGAGCAGACTCTTCCTACTTGACAATGCACTGGATCCACTCCAGTCCTGCAATCATTCCCATCCCTACTGGATCATGACCTGTATTCCAGTGATGGTTGCCTGTACGTGCTAATCCTCCAATCAGTCTTAGTTTGAAAGGCATAAGATAGCAAGTGTTAACTGTTAAAGAAGAAAGCAGGCAACTACCTATGATCTACATCACGTGGGCGTTTCAAAGAATTCCTTTTCTCTTGTTCGTAACGAAGCTGTTGCTGTTGCCTTCTCAGCTCCTCTCGTTCTCGAGCAATACGTTCGGCTTCCTTACGGCGTTCCTTCAGACAACACAGAAGGAAGAACCAACCAATGCAAAATGAAAACACAAGGTAAGTACATGCACAACCTTGTTTCATCCTGTCATTAAGAAACCACCATAGGCAAGCACCGGGCAAAACACATACCTGGGACAAATATATAAACAAAATTGACTTCAGAAATCAGTAAGCTAGGCTACGGCTATTGTTCTGCAACATTAAAAATAACAAGAGATTGGGTGGTGGAAGTGGCAGGTAATTGGGAAGGTCAGATTTAGTTTCATCATTTGACTGAAACAAAAGCACCTAAAGGGAATTAGATATAAAGTTCTTAATATGTCTGCAAACTAAAGTGCCTTAAAACCCTGGATGCAATTCTGCAAAGAGAGGCATTATTTCCTTCCAGCCTTGGGAAATCATTCCCACTCTACTATGTAAGGAAATAAGTTATTATTTGCTGAGACTGGGATAGTGACAGAGCCTGGATTATAACTACTCTGGACTCATAGTCCTATGCTCAGACTATTAGGCTGCCATGATATTGCAGAGCTTGAGTTATTACCAATTGGCTAGAACAAAGTCACTACTAAATGTATTTTGAACTAGCACCTAAGTGATTGTTATCTTTCAGGGACACCTTAATAAATGCTCATTAGCTGAACTCATTCTATAGAAGCTTTACAGCAAGTAAAGCAAATTTTAGGGCAAAAATCACAGGGTTTGAAAAAGGTCAGTTATTTAAGATGAAAAGATTTTCTGACTGCACCTGTTCAATACGAATGCGTTCCCTTTCCAAGCGTTCGCGTTCCATTCTCTCTCTCTCTAGTTTTTGCCTTTCAATTTCTAGGCGCTCTCTCTCTCTCTGTAAGCGTTCCCGTTCTTCCCGTTCACGAATTATTCTAATGCGTTCTCGCTCTCGACGCTCTCTTTCTGCAATCTCTCTTCGTCTAACAAAAATCAGTATTTAGAAATACTTAAATTATGCTAGCACTGTGTGAAAGAGAATAGCTTTTGAGTTTGAATTTTTCCTTGAGGTTGGCAATTTTAAACTTCAACTCAACCTAAGTAGTTTTAATGTAATTGGAAAGAGAACTCAAAATAAAACTTTAAACAGATTCCAATGCTATCACTTATTTATTAAGACTGTCAACTGAGGAGCTGAATTTTATAGAGTAGTTGCCTCTTAGAGGATTCCTGTTTAAATAAAAATCCCATAATAATAGCCCATTAGTGAATCGACATTTTAAAAAGGAGATGTTCTACATATATGAATTTCCAAAACTACAACTTCTACTGTTTTTGAGAGGAAAATTTCCAGTATCTAGTCTACCTCCTTAAGCAAGGTATACCTTATTTTGATGACTTGGGATCATACCCATCAACGTGAATTACAGCAAATGCTACATATAATAAAATGTGGCCTTACGTTAAGGGCCTTTTTGGTGTTCACTGGCCCATGCTTCTCTGAATCAGGACAGAGTTCAAACGTTTGCTGAACTGAATGAAGTTACTGTATTGGGATTTCTAATCACGTTTTTGTCATCCCCTCACTCTAAGGCCCTCCATGCACTCTATCACCATGTCTTCTAGCAACCCAGTGGTTCTCAGTGGCTCAGTGCTGCCCCCATGGAAATCTGAGGGCCATTTGAAATTATCGCAACGACCATGGGGGCTGTTAGCAGCATTTAGTGAGTGGGGACTACGGATTCTAAATATCTTATGATGCATGGAATAATCAGTATAGTTCTGCATAACAAAAAACTGTCCAACACTTACACCTTTCAAATGCCATAATGGACATTCATGTCATTAAAACAAACAAAATCACCTTAAAAAAAAATTGGAGCCTAGAACTTGACTCGCTTTTAATAAATGCTAGGTCGGTTTGTTTGCTTTGGCATGGTTTTATATACACTAAAATTTCTAGAAATGCAACTCCATGTAAATTAGAGGAAAAATGATACTTTCTTAAGACCTTCACCAAGAGCTGTTCACCATTTCAGAAATCATGTAGTAATGTCAACACCACTCCTGGTATTTGACTTACCAAAATGACACACCAATATCAGTCTGCATTTGTAGCTGTCACATTTTCATTGAGTCTAAAGAGGGTTGTAAACATCTGACTACTTCATTAGGTCTTCTAGAGTCGTGCCTAAACATTCATATCTGGAATATATGCTTCATTATAATTTACTTTTATTTCTTCTTTATATTAGAGTTAAGGCATTATATTGTTTTTTTGGAAATTATTTATATAGGCATATTATGCATTTGTAGGCCTATTATGCATCAATTACATTTCAGCAGAGTAAAGAGAATGCTGTGACTGTGTGTGTGTGTGTGTGTGTGTGTGTGTGTGTATACACACACATACATAAAAAAAGGAGTGCTGGTCTGACAGACCTGAGAATCACTGCTCTAGTGGCTCCCACTCTCTCATTCTGATTTATCGTCTACATAGGAATCTCAGTATATTGGGACTTCATCAAAAAGAGGAAAAAAAATGGGTTCTGAGTAATGCAAGGATTATTTCCTTCTAATAAAGTATGTGACATACTACTATTTAAGTTGTCAAATGTGTCTGGTTGTTCCTAATACTCCTCTGAATGAATAGATGAAATCCCATGATAAAAGACCTCTCAATGAGATAGGTTAATATTTGGAAACTTATATTACAAAACATTTTCACGAGAATATTTTAAGTGGCATCAAAAACCTGACATAGGAAAGCAATGGTGGCATTCATGGTGAACTGCTGAGATATTGCCACTAAAAATAGAAATGTTTTGTTTTGTTCTCTATTTTAAAGAGAATGCTTGCTTCGAGATAGAGCTTGAACACAATAAGGTTCACAAGGCGAATCTTCCTTCACTTGGGCTCTAATCCAAAGTACAATCAATTTTTCCTAAAATGTCAACATGCTACTTGAACACTGTAGCTTACACTATCTTATCTCAACATCATTTTTTCCTTTAAAGTCACGTTTTTCATTGCGGCAGCTTTGGAGTAGAGGAAAGAGCATTGGACTTGGAGTCAGAAGACTTGGGTCTGAGTCCCGACTCTGCCACTCATTAGCCATGTGGCATTGGAAGAGTCATTTAGCCTCTCTGGGCCTCCATTTTTTCAATTAAGTAACGGGCGCACCTAATCTTACAGAACAGTTGAGACAGAGATAACAGATGGAAAGGTACTTTGTAAATTATGAAATGCTATGCAAACTTAAGAAATCATTAGGTCTTACTGCACTTCTTAAAAGTGGCCAATAGCTTTCTGTGGGAATACAATTTCCAGAAATCTGGTTTGTAACTGGCGTTAAAGATGTACGTCTAGTTAAAGACAGGTATAAAACAGACTCTTTTCCTACCTTCGAAGTTCCATTGCTCGTCGCAATCTTTCAAAGCGAACTAAATGCTCTCTTAGTCTTTGTTCCTTCATCTTTTCAAAAGGCAAGATGTCTTTCCTTCTATAGTCTTTGTCCCTTTTTTTATCTAGGCTAGCTCTCTCCTTTTCCTTGCTTCTCCCATGAATCTACAGAAAAAAAAAGTGATAACAAGACTAGAAGTTAAAATAATTCGGGGTTTTGGTTTTCAAGTTCAGCTGGTCATTTAAAAAGGTTAAATGAGTAATGACATTCTATTTTTCTTAGATTTTCAAGCACAAAAGTATGCAAAAAATGGTTACAGAGATACTAAATTGTCTTCTTTTAGAAACAGGGAGAATAGGATACAGCATCCATCCAGAGACTTACTTTCTCATATCTTCCTCTTCTTGATGGCCTACAATGATCTCCTTTAGTTTGGTCTAGTATTACCATATGTCCTGGACTCTTGGAACCTAAGAGAAAAAAAAAGTAGATAAACAAATGCCTAAAAAACATTTCATTAAAAAAGACAATCAAGATAATGTAAAAATGCTGAATTCTCAAATAGCCAGATATTCAGAAACCAGTGCATGAAATAAAAAAAACCTACTTATTTTAGGAGAACTTAGTTGCACATAGTTTTTAAAAATAACTCAATCCACAAACATAAATACTTTCTGTGATACCAAAAGATCCCAACTCAGTTACACAACTACGAATCAATGGCCATTTACAGCCAGCCCAGGTCTTCCAGTAAAGGGGCTCAGCTGGAAGAACACCTTTGTTTCCCAAGAGTAGAAAAGACGACAACTAGTGCTACTGGACCTCCACCTCCCCTTCTACCACAGTGACATCTAACAAAATTTAAATATTTATCTGGACTGTAATCTCAGGTTTTCCCTTCCACTGTAAAAATGAAGTTGTAAAAAGCATTAGAAAAGGGATCAAGAAGAAAGATACATATAGCATACTTATTCGCTTCTTTTCTTCACTTTTTTTAATCGAGTCTGAAGTTTGGCCACTTGATCCATTATCATTCTTCTCGTCTTTACCTTCTATTTTCTTAGTCTCCTTGCCTTCCTTTTTTTCACACTTCTCAGACGACCTTTTCTCTTCTTTTTTGACAGAGGCTTGTGTCCTGACCATACCACCCAAGAAAACAACAAAATGAGAACTACCTCATCAATTTCCCAAAAGTCTATGTGCTTATCAAAAAAATAAATCCTTACTTGCTACTTCTATCACTCATATTTTTTTTGTCTCCAGAACTTCTTGAACTACTCTTTTCATCATTTTCTTTCTTCAGTTCTTTCTTAGAAGGATCACCTTTAACCTGAAAGGTTTAAATAGAAAAACAAAAGAAAACAAAACAAAAAAACTGTAAGTTACACTTATGATCATAACAAGTATGTTGCTGGGACAAAATCTGGAAAACAGGAAGTAAAAAATCTGGAAAATCTGGAAGTAAAAAACTAAAAATAAATACTTAAAAATTATACCAAATTCTACTCCCTACTGGTATAACATCTTTAAATTGAGCATTACTGGCCCTCAAAGTAACCTCCCTCTTATATACATTTAGGCAAGCTTACTTTTTCCACAGAAATCAGCTGTCCATGCAGCTCAGTGCGATGAAGATGGGCAATACATCTGGACACCTCTGTGCTTGAAGACATGGTTACAATGCCATAGCACTTTGCCCCAGGACTTCGAGCATTTGTAACTACCTTTGCACTCAGAACCTATAACATAAGATAACACTTTACAAAGTTTTGCAACTACATACATTTCTGAGTAAGTCAAACTTCACAAGTAAGACTATTCAAATAAAACGATATGTTCAGGATACAGAAATTCATGATGAAGGATAAATTTAGGATATATATTATTCTGTTTTATATTCTTGTGATCACTATCTACTTGGCTTGTAAGTACTTAGTAAATATTCAGGGGAACAATTTAAAGTGTCAAAAAGCAATTTAACCTACCTTTATTTTTTTCTTTTTTTTTTAAAGATTTAATTTATTTATTTGCAGAAAGAGACAAAGTGAGAGAAGGAACACAGGCAGGGGGAGTGGGAGAGGGAGAAGCAGGCCTCCCGCTGAGCAGAGAGCTCAATGCGGGGCTCGATCCCAGGACCCCGGGACCATGACCAGAGCTGAAGGCAGTTGCCCAACAACTGAGCCACCCAGGTGCCCCTATTTTTTTATTAATTTTTTTAAATATATAGCCAAAACACAGTCACATCAATGAAATAACGGCACAATTAATGAAAGCAAAGAAATAATATTCTCAGTTAGATTTGGGCCAAACTTCCCCTACCATAAGTCCACCCTGACTCTCTTAGAGGGGGGAAAAAAAAAAAAAAAAGGTAACTTTCTAGAAAGTTTCTAAATGAGTGTTAACAATTTTCTGTAACAAGTAACTACAAAAAATTTCAAAAAAATGAATAAAGAACCATCCACATATAAAAAAATCAGTCTTTAAAACACACCCTACAAAAATACACTCTAAAGAGACACACTTTCTGTTCTGTGCTTTTAAAATTTATACCAATATCAAAGTGACAAATAATTTCAACTCTATAAAATCGTTAAGAGAGACAAGGGATGGGTGAGTAAGAAGAAAAGTGAGAGAACAGTCTAGTGCTGAACAAAGAGAAAGACAGACATAATGCCATGAAAAGGTAAACAGGGAATTTAGGAGGCTGTGTGGTGTGAATGGCTGGAAACTATCAGCTTTTACCTCAACTCTGGGAAAGGCAGACTTGCCCCAACAGCAACTTGATTTTTAAGCCCAACATCTTGTTATAACGGTGTCCTTTATATAGTTTTAGTCCCAGGAAATGCCAGCATTAAAATATTGGTTTTGGATCTCTAACAATAAATTACCAAGGCTAGTCATGTGACTACAATTCTCAGTGTTCTGTATCTGACACCTACAAGAATCCTTAACACTCAGGAAACTCTCTATATTAAAAGGAAAAAAAAGACTCCTGAAAGCAACAGGATAGATTTTTGTAACATTCATTACTGGTTATTTACCGATACTAGTCATAAATAAATATTCCAAAGCCTACTGTGTGCACACAAAGTACAGCAGATAAAGTCTCTGGTTTCAAAGAGCTTACACTGGTGTAGATTACATACAATGTATTAACGAAAACCAAAAATATAAGGTAGAAAGTGGTGAGTGCCTTAAGGGATACAGATCGACTATAATTCAATTCAACAACTATTAACCATTTAATTCATTTAATTATTCATTTAATTATTGACTATTCTTCTCTTCTATTAGGTCTTCCCCTTATATGCCAGGGAAACCTTTCCTGATGAACCAACTATAGTAAACCTTCCCCTTTTTGCTTTCTTAGCAACTCTTTCCATCATAGCACATATCACGACTTCTGATTAAGTATATTTTTACCAGTTTTACATTTTTCTCCACTACTGTACGAGAATCTGTATGATGACAGGGACATCAGCTCCCACCCCACCCCCAAACTCTATATCCCATCGTCTAATACTAGTCTACCTATATTTTCCAAATGACCAGATCAGCCTCAGATACTCTAGTTTCTAAAAAAATCATGACAAATGTGAAAAACAAAATGCAGTCCTTGGCTGAGATGGGCTCAAAATACGAGCTTTTACTAAAAAGATCCCCAGGGTTCAGGGTGAGATTTTATGTTGCAATTCACCAATACCACAGAACTCAATAATTATGCCTATACCAGTCCTAAGAAAAACAAGAAACTGGAAGGTTTTATGTAATACCGTTTTGAACATAATCCCCATTTCAAATGGAGATACCAGAAAGACAGATAAAAATTGTACCTTTCCATATTTGCCAAAGAGGTTCTTCAAGTCAGCAGCTTTGGTATTAGAAGAAAGTCCACTAACCCAGATATTTTTAGTTGAGCTTCCACTGCTACCACTAGTACTACTTGTACTTCCTAGAATAGATTTAACATCAGACATTTTAGTGTCTTAATTGGAAATTTTATTTTTTAACAAAATTATTGTCCATACGCTTTCAAAATTATAAAATCCTCCTTTAATTTAAATTATGGTAGTACAACCCTGCTGTATCCAAAGCCTATGAATCTGCTATTATTAAAATCAAACACAATAGACAATACAGCTAGTGAGGAAACAAATCTGAACATCTGTATACTTCCTACCACGTGAGTTTAAAATCAAAATGTGTGAAACATCAACCACAGGTCTTGGACTTTCACTGTTAAGTTTAATCATTTATACTCTACCACTGCACTTATAAACAACCAGAAAGCAGTCATCAACAAACATACAGACTGCTTAATTACCCTCATCTGTTTGGGCTTTAGATCCTGAGAAACTGGGAGTGCGAGAGGGAACAGTCAAAGCAAGGGATAAACTATTTCCAAGAATTTAAATGTTTAATAACAAAGACTAACCAACAGCTCATCTTCATTCTCTAGTAGAGAAAGAATAAAAAAGAAATTATACGCAGCTAGTTAACTCTGGATTTAATAAAAGACAATCTTCTAAGACAAATTAATTACAAGAATAAAATCAGAAACCTCAAAATCCTTTAGAATAGGTAAATATAATGTTATATGAATCATTTTTGCACTAATTCCAACACAAATTATGGTTTCATACACAGAGATGCCATTTCTTAGAATACAGGCCTACTCAGTCACCCTCCAGTGTTTTTCCTCAAACGTGCTGTACTAAAAGGGGAGCTTTCATTCATTTGACTTTACTTGGAAAACAATTCTTACCCCACTTTAAGAAAAACAGTAATAATTAAAAAGTAACAATTTTTGTAACTTCAGGTTGTTATATGTGGAAAGAGTAAAACTTTCAATGCTTTCGAATATTACATGCCACAAATTTTAGTTGAAAAATTACTGTCAGTGTAGACTTATATGAGGAGATAACATCTACCTGACTCAAATATTTTAAATATTAATGGTTGCTGCATTTCTACTCTTAAAAAATACATTTATCAAAGGATCGATTTTATTCTATGAAATGCTAACAAGAAGCGCATTTGTCTTTTTTATATTACCAGTAACATTTGGGCCCAGGTACTTCTCTTACAGAAAAAAAATTTTTAGTTAATAGAAAAAAGTTACCATTTAACCAAGACCACTAAGTTTCTAAATTTAAAGGATAACACTTAATAAAGTTATTGTATTTTGTCCATTAACCAAAACTGTAAGGGATCTAAGTATCGCAATTAATTGTCAATTAGTAAGTCAATCACTAAGATTTCCAGCAATAAAACATACCAACAAAGTAACACTAAATGCACCACAAAACAGATTAACATTCACTGAAGAGGCATTTTAGGACTCTACAGTACCTGAATGGTGTTATTTTTCTCTTAAAATGCTTTTTTTTAGAAAACAAGAAATGTTTTCAAGTAGATGGCATATGTACAAGAGGAGACCATAGTGCACAGCCATGAGATAACCAGACATCCCAACATCAAATATTGCATCTTTAAGCTTACAAGAATTTCAAATAAAACTAATTTCCAACACAAGACTCCCATCAACCCAAAATAAGTCAAATTAAGAAGTAAATCTTCAAGAATCAAACTATTATATATTGGCTTCGTTACTAGAAGTGTGCCCTGGCTTAAACAATGAAAGAAGTAAAACCAAATGTTAGAGACTGATTTTCTTTTAAATGCTAGACTCCACAAATAGAGGCAAATACTATTTACAGTACATTTCCTACTAGACAAGAACAGGGGAAAAGTTGTGCTGGTGCATAAGGGTTGCAAATGACTACAATTAAAGATAAAATACTTCTAAAATTATAATGTAAGAAAATGAAATATCCATTAACACTCAGTACAGCTGCATAGAACACAATGTGAAAAACACATACTTTTAGCATACTCAAACCAGTTTACAAATTAAGTAATTAAAGCGTAACGCTTCAATCACACCCAGAGTTTGTAGAAGTCTGTTTAACTCAATAGTCTACACCGAGGCCCACCCAACATTTTTAGTATGTCAATTTTTAATGACTAAAGGTCAAAGGAAACCCCAATTACTACTTTTTAACGAAAGTACGCCATTTACCACTGAAACAAACTGGAAAAAAATTCATTACCTTTGTCATCTTTGGATGATGTCTTGCTGTCCTTAGATTCCTTTGAAGAGCTAAAGAAGCAAATCACCAGAAGAAAATTGAAAACAAAAAAAAAAAACAAAAGAAAACAAAAATCGAACAGCTTGATATTGACTATATTTCACACTAGTACTATTTGTACAAATTAACAATTCCAAAGGCCTAGATTAGGTTATTTGAGCAAATGATTCCCTTAGGATTCTTGCACTGATTTTCCCCAAGATGCCTGAAGAGCTAGATTTTCTGACAATTCTATTCAGTGGATATATGGCCATCTTCTCCAGATTTGAGGACTGGGACTTGACTTCACTTTGTGTTCTTAGGACTGATAGTTGTTCATTAACCATCATCACAAGGATTTTTAAAAATAAAACACAAAAAAATTGTCAATTTGAAAAAAAAACCAAAAAACAAAAAACAACCAAAAAAAAAAACCAAATATATGCTGACAATGCAACAATGCAATCAGTAGGACACACTGCATATTACGAAGATCTTGAAATTTTTTTAAAAGTAACTTATGACGGTCAAAAATATTATAGGCAGGATCATAAGTACTAATTACTGTACATGGTCTTGAAGCCACCCCCTTAATGTAGAGTGATCTTATTGAATGCTGGAATTCAGTATCGTAAAGAACTGACATAGAAAAACAAACCTCTTTGCTTGACCAGAGGCCCCAGTAGACGAGGGCCCTTTCTTCAAAGTATCCTTTTCTTTGTCTCCAGATTCTGCTTTCTTAGAACTTTCTCTGGCTTCCTTCTCGACAGGATCACCCTTCACGCAGTCTTCCTTCTTACCATCTTTATGGTTCGCATTCATCTCATAATCCTTGCTTTCCTTCTCCGGGCTCTGTGCAATGGCGTCCTGCCCATCTTTTGGCTTACTTGCTTCAGAATCTGTAATTTTCACATTTTTACCTGTTTCTAGGAGGTCATCACCATCAAAATCCAGAGTGATGGCATCTTCAGCCTGGATTGTGACCGAGATGTTGTCATCCTCAGCTTCTTTCACAGGTGCATTAGCTTCCATCTCTTCGTGAGCTGTGTGATCAGCCTCAGCTAGGTTCCCTTCTGAAGGAAGAGGTTTAGATACTTCTTGTGTACCATCACCAGAACCTGCTATATCTAAGAGGATTTAACAGGAATAAATATGGCAAAACAAGAAGTTTAAACAATTTCATATTCATAAGCTAGAATAGGACCTAGAAAATATAAAGCCAGTTATTAGCACTGATGGAAGGTTAGGGGAAAAAAAAACACAAGGGTATTAACTAACATAAACAATCCTTTACCCAGGATCACTTATTCTTCATGGAAAAAATGATCTCTACATACAAATACCAAACAACAAAAGTGAGGAAGTGGTTCCATCCTGAGGATACCAGCTCTTCGTTTGTGGTTATAAGTTAATGGCAAATGGAAGATTTTGTTTCCCTCGATGAGATAGTGACAGATGTGCAGATTTGTTATTCAGTGTTCAAATCATCTTGGGTTTAACCCTTGTGACCTTCAGAACTCCCATGGTGACGTCTTGAAAGGTCACAGTCTGAGGATATCAATCAGTCTTCAAAGTTTTTCAGGGCCCCATCCTTTTCACTCTTCTGATTCAATTCTTGGGTAGTCCAGAATCGTATGGAAAACTGCTACAGAAGGCTCCAAAGATGTCCTGCTCCATAATGTTCAGGAAATTGGTTATTTCCAGTCTTCATCCTGTCCAGCCAGTCCCGAAATTACCATTTTCGAAGATGTCTTGCATTTCCCCAAAATGGAAAGGCTTCGGGCATGTGAGATTTTCAGTCAGTAGCTTTACTTCGTCATCGCTTTTGGGCTTTTTATTCTGCCTTGTCCTGCTCCATGTCCTTTCTAGTCCAAAGGAGGATCCTTTGACTTCCATCCAAGAACTCTTCCATAACCTCGTACTGATCAATGCATTACTACTGATGTCCCTGTAATTGTATTGAATGAGACAGTTCTCCTAAACTACGAAAACTGTCGGAAGACTGTATGAAAGTTTCTCTACGCAGCAAACAAAAAGTCAGTCTCCTGGTCACCCATTTTTAGGACTGGTTGTACAATTCATTATCTGTTACACTCTAGAACCCCAATAAGCACGTATGAGTTACTGCAGTGCCAGTCGTAAAGGACATTATCGACTTACCGTATGCTAGAAGTTATTTTAAAACATAAAATTAAAATTGGGTTAAATAAAATATGGCAATGTCCACTACAGTAACTGATATGTACCATTAAGTTAGAACATAGCTTAAACGTTAAAAAGAAAATTAAAACCAATTAAAAAATAAAATCAAGATGCTAACTTAATTCACTAAATTGATAAATTTGAAAATAAACTCATTTCAAAAATAAGATTTCAAATAAGGAATGTTTTATTTTCACATAATTTACTATTTTTCTAAATGTCAGCAATTTTTAAACTCTACTTGGCATCAAACATACCTTTCTCATTTTCTTCTTCCTCACCATCCTGAAATTCAAAGAATAATCAAATGTAAAATGAATTCACTTAAAACTAGATTTTAGTAATAGCACAAAAGCAGTGAGGTTAAACTAGTATATAATTTAATAATATTAATTAGGGACACCTATCACTAACAAATATAGGCTATTCCGATCAGAACCAGAGCCCATTTAGAGAAATGTGGCACATTATCTGGTGGATGTGGTCTCAGACAAAACAGATAAATCTATCAGTAATTATATCAACAACCAAATGGATTAGTTTCAGTATTCAAAACTAGTTTATAGAATCTGAATCCTACTCACATCAAAGAGTTGCCAAAAGACTGACCTGATTATCTTATGTGACTCAGGTCAAAAGCACTTTTAGGGCGTGCTATTCGAAACAGTATGAGAAAGTACACTGTGAAGACATACACTTTCAAGGGCTTAAATGCACATTAATAAAACAAACAAAAACCCTTTCCAGGCATCTCAGAAGTAAGAGGAGTGACTACAAGAGTAGTTATTTTCAAATTACTCATTCCTTTTTTCGGTTGAAAATGAATTCACAGTGGTCACATATACCCTGATGGTCAGACGCTTTAAAAATGGTATTTGCACTACAGGTAATCAAAATAGTAACTCACACTGTTTTAAAAATATGACTGATTTTAATTTTAAAATATGTGATCTCTCCGCTTAATCTAAAATTAAGCATGTGCTAGCCTGAAAACAGGAATACTGCAAAGGGATTTTCCCTTTTTCTCTACCCAGCAAATACTACAAAAAACCCCCGAAGGTAGTCAAAGTCACACCAAGAAAAAAAACCAACATTTTCCCCAAATTAAAGATCAGAACAAATAAGCAAATACCCATTTAATCTCGGGAAAGGGAAAAAAAACTTAAGGGATGTTTTAATTTATAACTTTTAAAATAAAAGCTGAGTTGAAGTAGATCATTTTCAGTCAAGGTGGTGTGAAGCTACCACATACAAAGCCTTAGAGTAGTGGGTCTCAAACTTTGAGTCTGTATCAGAATCCCCTGGAAGGCTTGTTAAAACAGTTTGCTGAGCACCAACCCAGAGTTTCTAATTCAGGTCTGGAGGCAGGACTTGAGAATCTGCATCTCTAACAAGTTTCCAGGTGATGCTGATGCTACTGGTCCAAGGACTACACTTTAAGAACTACCACCTTAAAGTGACAGCCTAGCAGTGAATGACGACTTTAAAAATTGAACTGTACACAAAACTTTAAATGGTGTATTTATCTTATAACACAATTTTAGATTCCAGAAAAGCATGCATTCCTTAAAAATGTCAAATATTTTACCGTATGCTCAAAATTACATCTGATAACCACCATTATTTCTAAGAAATCATTTTAAAGGATTTTTCGACTTTAAGCTAACATGTAAGTGCCCCCAAATTATGGAATGCCCAATTGCTTTACACACTAAACATGAAGGAAACTTAAAAACACTGAAACAACTAAGCCACAAGCTTAGGAAGTAAGAGTCCAAAAACAAGTAGATTATTGATTGATAGCAAAGTGAATTGTATTATCACGTAAGTCCATTATATTACGCTCTAATAACCTCTTTACTGTCGTTCTGTTGAACCAGAATTTAGTTTTAGTCATTGTTTCTAATCTGCAACATCTGGAAAGGAAAGAAAAATGCTTTCACTTGGGTGGAGTGACAGGCAATGGCAGCAAAGAAAGGATGAACTGTTGATTTATCTTTTTCTTCCAGATTCTTTTAGCCCAGTAATTTGTTGTGGAGGGATAAACAAACTGGAATATCTTAACTTTTATTCAGGAGAACAAATGAACTTAAAGAATGCAACTTGCCGTTTCTTTATCTACCAACAGCACACCACTTCCCAGTTATTCTCTTAGAGTTGCGATATTGACAGGTTCAAAAAAAATGCCCAAATTATCACGTTTTAAAAAGTAAAAAAATTTAAATACTGTAATGTAAAAAACAAAATCCTTTCTGCTGTAATTCTACCAATTAAAAATGTTATTTCTTGCTGCTAAAATAACTGGTAAGGTTTGCCTTACTTTGCTGAAGAGCTTTGAGATATTTATCCTAATTACTCAAAATGTCTTCTGAAGAGGCTCATAACATTAGTTTCTCAAATTAGAGGTAACACTAGCTTTACTACATATCCTTAAATGCCCCTAGAAGAGTCTGACCCGGCTTCTAGAATACAAAACCGACTACAGTTGGGGGTGAAGCACAGAAACCACTAGGGTTAGTAGGAAAGACGAGCCACAGTTCAGTGCAGACTTTGCTGTGCAGTATGTGCAGTACACAAAGCACTACTGAAGTCAAACCTTTGGCCCTACGTAAGCCTGAAGTCCTCATAATAAGGAAACAAAACAAGAAATGCAAGAAAGATAATGGGAAATTTTTCCTGTCTAAATGATACAAATGATAAATCATGCACCTTATCTGAAAATAATTTTCCTCCACTGAAAACAGGTTTTTTTCAAATGAAAAATATACTAAATCAGTAACAACAATGTAAAGCATCCTCTTACATTAACTACTTTTTGAGTTTATCTTGAAAACAATGTAACATTTCACATAAGAAAATGAAGCAAATGCCCCCTGTAAGATAGGAATTCGTGTTATCTTTGTAGCAGGACCTACAATCCTTAGTCAAATGCCAAAAGTCATATACGAAGCTTCTCTATTTTTATTTCATTCTAGGAGCAGCAATGATAAGAGACAAAGACAAGCGAAGGACTTATTTTTCAGTTAAGAAAGTGCTTATCACATATATAGTAAGGATACACATACTCACATGTGTATATATATGTATATACACACACTCATTCTACCTTCCCCCTAGCTTAATCTCGTGAGATGTGTAACATATACATGCTACGTAAGAAGACCTCTTCTGGAAAGTCTCCTTTCCCCTGACTTGTATATAAACAGTATATTCAGCCTGATTTAAAATAAACCTTCAAAATAACCTTAAACCACCAACTGCCTGCTATTAACCTTAAACCACCAAATGCCTGCTATCTATCTGGCAATATGCTAAAGGTCATAGGAAATACAAAATACCCCGCACATGGTAAGTACTCAATAAATATTTGTTGAATGATTTTACTGAATAAATGTGGTGTGAGACACTACTATTTTTAGATGGAAGGAATGAACTGCTCATTTCCATGTATGTAACGAGCTTAACTGCAGCACTGTGTAAGTACAATGAAATTCAGAAAACATTTACTAGTGTGCAGTTATTTAGTGAAAACAATACCAAACTAGACATCTTAAGACCTGGGTATTTATCCTATCTTTACCACTGAAACAGTTTTACTCTGTGGTACTGTTATCCACCTAGCTGAATTTACCCATAAAATAGAGATAACATATGACCTAAACAGAACACAAATAATTAAATAAGATAATGGATATAAGAAGTTCTCTGTAAACCGTAAACCACTACATAAGAGATATTAAAGAAAGTTTTATGGAGGAGATATAGATAAATCTGGCTTTTGAGGTACACAGGCTTCATATGACAAAAAAACGGTATTAAATTAGCGAAACATTAAGGGCAAGGGCAAATAGAAAAAAGAATATACATGGTGTGATCACAGAAGACTGAAGAGACTGAGGTTAGAGGAAATTTCTAAGAATTACAGCACTAGCAAACATAAACATTGAGAAAAATTTCCCCAAATTTCTCAAGTAACGGGTATCTTCAAGCTAATAAAACAGTATTACAACCAGACTGCACAGGTACTAAGTGCCAGGATCTATGATCAATCCTAACATCAATCCAGCAGGTAGGAATTACAAAGTTCATTTTACAAACATAGAAACTGACTAACAGAATCTGCCCAAAGTCATAATATTATAGGTAACTAATAGAAGCACAATTTGAACCAAATTCTATGTAGTATAACAGAGGCTAACACTTAAAGGCCAAATATTTAAAATCCAAGTAAGCCTGAAAATTGGCTTGAGTGAAGGGACTGTTTTGAATGCATTTTTCTCATAGCTTTGATTTTGAAACCACGTAAATATTATAAATTATAAAATCAGATTAAATTTTCTCGCTATTTTGAATTATATACTCACAAGAAGTTACAGATTCAAATTTTTTAAAAGCAATACTTTAATTATTGAAAATAAAATAAAACACATCAACCTAAATCTGTATGAGCTGGGGTGATATAACCATATAGAGCAGAACTAGTCTAATATGCAGTAACTGTTCATTCCTAGAAGGGTACATCTTTAGGACAGATATAATGGGGAAAAAATCTTAAATTATTTTCAGTAATCTTTTTGATAGTGGTGTTGGGATTAAGTTTCTAAGACTGTTGTAGGCATACTGTAAGACAAAGAAAATGATTAACTTAGAAGTATCCCTATGACCTCAAAATCTATTTAACTTAAAAGCAAAAACAAACCAAAAAACCACACACATTCACTAGCACTGTACACTGAAAGAAAAGACCTAGAAAGCATGAAAACCCAGTAGCAATGAACACCCCTACCACCAAGACCAGGTTCTTGAAAACCACTTACCACCAAAAGGAAACAATGGCTAATTAAGGTCTAGAGAAGAAAAAGGAACATCATTACATACCAGAAAGCAATCAAAGACTACCAGGATCATGTTGAAAGGAAGAGGCTCTCACCAGCTACAGATGGGGCAATTTAACATTGAACAATGATAACTACAATGGACTTAAATACATTAAATATATTTAAACCCATGAATTCAAAATGAAACTAAGGGAGGAAAAATAAAAAACTCATTAGTCACTGTTAAAGATAGTAATGAACTGGCTCCTCATTCCAAAAATTGGTAAATAAAAGGAAAAGCATCAGAAATAAATACATATGCTGGCTTTCCTTTGTAAATGGTACCACTGAGTAACCAAATAGTAGGAGATATTTCTACTTCTAGGACCATTCCAGCTAATAAATAAGGAAGAAATGACAGAATTAGAGTATCACTACTTTGATCCAAGGGGTATGGATCAATGATTGGTACCATCATCGAGAAGATATAACCAGAAATTAGGTGCAGCCAAATGGAAGAACACACCACTATCTATGAAGTAGTTGGGTGTGTTGGGGTGGGGGTGGGGGTGGGGTGCCCTGAATTGGACAGCAAGCCTCTAGATCCCATAGCCAACTTACCAATTTACAAAGAATACAGTAAACAGAGAATCATGTTGAATGACTCCACAGAAATGTAATCAGCAATATCTAGACTCTGGAAACCCTACAAGCAGGGATTGGCAAACTATGCTAGATGTCTCTTTTTGTAAATATTTTTACTGAAACAGCCATATCCATTTATTTACCCACTGTCTATGGATGCTTTTACACAACAATGGCAGAGCTGAATAGTTATAACATAGATCGTATGGCCCACAACAGCTAAAATATTTTCTACCTAGTCCCATTAAGAAAAACTCTACCAACCACCTTTGCTCTACAGAATACACAACTCAATTTCTTCAGCAAATAAAATAGTGGAGGGGAAACCTTTAAGAGACCTAATAAACATTTCAATCAACCAGAACGGGAACATATTTGTACAAAACCTGTAAAAACAAAAAGCAAAACAAAAACAAAACAAAAACTATACACAATTGAACATTTGAATACTAATTGTATCTTTAATGATAATAAAAACACGATGAAACATAGATACATTTATATATGTCGCTAGATGTTCCACTGTACATTACTTAGAAGGAGAAAAAAGGTCATTTTACTTAAAGAAAACTTCTCTGAAGATGTAACCTCCCTATCTTTTGATACAATAAGGCAATACTTGCCCCTTGATGAGAAATAACTGTTCTTTCATTATCAGGATAGAAGGGGAGCAAGGCCCTCTCCAGGCCATATTGTGAAAATTAGAAAAAGGCATCCATTCCTTAAGATACTTTACTTCCATCTGTTAAATTTTTATAAAAAATATATAGTTTATTATGTGAATGGGGCCCCTTAGATACGATTGATGCCTTTACACAACTTACAACCTGCACAACTTCAGGAGTGGCCCTTAGTGGAAATGAACAAGCTAGCTGCTAAAGAATATGACGAGCTCAACTCTACCTTTTTGCAAATTAGTAATGTAAAAAAGGTACCCCGCCCAATTTGAAAGTTAATTTTCCTCAACTAATCTTTATCACTCAGAAAGGAACTTATTTATAGCTAGTACGGGGAACAAATCTACAGACTTTCTTTCGCAGTCCTAACATTTCCTTCCTGAATATTCTAAATTATCAGACCCATTTCTCCCAGAAATCCAGTTTCTCCCCCACTGCGATAAATGCAGAAAGCCAAGATACAACCTCCCCAGCATGTGTGGCTCACCATCATTTCAAAGGCAAGAGAGCTGCAGGAGAGAAGGTGTGTGTGACCAGAGGCAATCCGCTAAGCAGTGCATAAATATGAGCCCCACTACGTACTCTTCTGGCAAACATTAACTAAGGAAATAACAGACCTGAGCACTATTTTTTTCTAAATCTGGGAAACAGAGGAAAGTCCTATCTCTACTTCAAAGCATACCATTTAAAGAAGGTACATAAACAAGGCTTCTTGAATATAGGTATGGAAAAAAACAAAACAAAAAACAAAGGATAAAAAAGAAAACATTGTAGCAACTGAGTTATATAAATGTGTTTATAGCCCCTGTAAACCACGCTTTAAAGTGTACATTATATAAATCATATATACCAAAAAAACACAACACGCAATAGAAGAGCACTCATTTTCTACACACATACACACACACAAACACACACCTGAGTAAATCTCTAGAACAGAGATTTTTATCATTTTTACACTATGCCCACCCTAGGTGTGTTAAATTAGCAAAATCTTAAATAAAGCTTCGGAAAGGATATTAGTACTTCTAAATGATTTACTTCTTAACAAAGTGACAGGAAAAAAAAATTCAAGGAGAGTATAGACTTCTCAAAAGACTGGTAACCAGAGTTTTGTTTTGTTTTTTTTAACAGAAAGGATGGACTATTTTTATTTTTCTTCTGAAAAGGGTAGGAACCTTGTAATAATTCAATTACCCTTGTGGCAACAGAAATTTCAGCTGCCAATTTTAAGTATCTCGTATATACCACATAAATAATTCAGTATTAAGTTTAAGGCAGTTTTATGAATTAGAGGATTTTGAAGTCAAAATAAGATTCCTTTTCCAAGCCCTTCCACCCACAATATCATATTCATAGGACTAAATATAAACTTACTTGGGCTGTTAGAAAGGTATCATCTTCACCTTCTTGAGCTTCAATTTCCTAAGTAAAAGGGTATACAATAGCTTTGCTTTACAAAATATCTGGGTAACATGAGAATGCTTTTATGCTCTAATTATCACTTGCCTTGTGTTCTGTACAGTGTCTATGATACCATGGGTACTAAGTCAATGCTTAATAATGCAGACTATATTTTTTATGCCAACATAAAAGTAGTCACACTGATAGAGAATTAGAAAAATCTCTTGAGCCCTTCATTTATTAAGCTAGGTAGAATGGAAGTATTCTAAGCATGATCATTAACTGTACTGACTCCCTCCCTAATCCACTGGTTTTCTTAAGACATACTAACATATTTCAAAGCAGGACAAATGGTCTCTTTCAGTCAAAGAAAGTCTCTTTTAAATTATAGGTGTTTAAATTAAACTTTCCTAAGTAATTCCCCACCCTTGATAATAACCAAAGAAATACAAGTTAATCTTTTAGATCTACTAAAGTAGCAACAGATAAAAAGTTACCATCCAGTACTGTTGGCAAGATCAGAGTGAACTGATACACTCATCCATAGTGGAACAGAAAACAACTTCAACATAAATGTCCCAAATCAAAGGAGCTGCTATTCAGTCTATTAAGTTACAGTATAACACACGCATTATGAAGTTATCATGATAGGTTATATGAAAACATCATATAGAACAAACAGCAACTAAAGGCATGATAACTATTCTGTACAAATATATACAAATGTGGAAGATCATAAGCCAAAATTTAAAAGCTAGTAGGATTCCAGGTGACTTATAAATAAATTCAAAAATATATTTTCTGAAAATTCTGAGACTTCCACATTGAACTAGAAAAAACTTTTTATTATTTATTACTTAATTTATCTGTTCACATTTTTAAAAAACTGTCTAAAGACCTGACTTTCGATGTCCTCTTTTTCTATATCTTCTATTGCTTCTGCCTCTATTAATTCATGAGTTCTCTTGTTCTCTTCTGCAGAAAGTAACTCCTTGGAATGTACATTTTCTTCTTCATTTTCACCAAATTCTTCAGAGTCCTTTAGTTCGTCATTTCCATCTTGTTCGTGTGCCTCTTGATTCTCCAATTCACAGTCCTTTTAATGGTAAGAAAATTTGGTACAACTAGAGGCAAAGTAGTATAGGCTATCCATCAAACGTTTTTTGGTAATTTACATGTCTACATGTTTTAAATTTTACCATATTTTGACATTATTCCCAAAGTCAAAGTTCAATCATTTGACCCTACATATTAACTGTGTCTTTAAAAATAGAGGGAGTCAAATCCCAAAGTCATTGAACCATGCATCTAAGTTCCCAATTCTCTCACAGAGATAAGCACTAACTAGATTGCTACTAGAGATGCTCTCAAGTTCCAGTTATTTAATATTTACCAAGTTACATCCCAGGAGCTGTCCTAGAAGATAAGGCTTCACAGAAATGACTTGATTTCTCCATGTGCCACTGTTTAACTTCAAAGACTCTGCAAGTCTTACATATTATAACAAAGTTTATTTCTAATTAATAATAAGGCACCCAAACTGTTACATTCTGTTCTTGAAAAAAATGCAAATAATTAAATGTATTTGTTTTAAAATCTATCACTGTGCCACAATCCCAGTTAGGCAGGGGAACATAGGTTGGGACTGTCTCGGTGAAGGAATTCTGTTTGCCCTTCAAAGTTTATGGACACACAGTACTTCAGTAGAAACAAAGAAAAGCAGCAATCTAGTTAGTTTCCTCTTTAACTGCAAAGAAAGGGCTGAAAGCAATGAACACTCTTCCCCCTTCCCTATTCTACAGTAAATATAACAGATTTAAGAAAAGCTTTCTGGGTTAAAAGTGGAAAAGGGTAGGGGCATGACTATTAATCATTCAGAGCTGAACTACACATAGGAAAGAGAAATTTCTGGGGAGGCGAGGCAAAGAAAAGGAACAGGATTTATGGGAAGGTGGAGTGCTTGGGAGCAGGGCATCTCTGGGACAGTAGGTTTAACCAACTCATACACGTATGAGTAAGGGAACACTGGAGGTTGAAAATGGAGTAGGGGACTGTATAACAGTGTATAACTGTATTAACAGTCCCTACTTTTTGCATTTACTAATCCAAAAAAAAAAGCAGCCAAGGGAAATCACCGAGGGAACTGTATCTACTCTGAAGTGCCAACCCTGACCATTCTCCTCACCTATAAATGAAAGCAATTACTATACTATTCATGTCTAGGCAATAGGTGATATTCATTCACCACTACTGTATAAATTCAGAATTACCAAGTCTGAGAGATAAGTATATTCACTTATTTTCTATCAAATACATCACATATGCCAGTACCTCCCCAAAGTGAAAAAGGAAGTAGAAAGAAGAAACTGAAGATTTATTTAAATCAGATTTTTTTTTAAAAAGCTCTTTTGTTCTTCTAGACATTATGAACAGGCTCATTTAATAATCACACAAAGGTATCCTTTGCAGCACATACAAGAGACAGTACTATTATGCTAAATAGAAGTATATATCGCCTCCTAACATTTCAAATGAATGTAAGTATGAAGAGCTAAAAGTTAGACATTTGAAAATTAAAATGTCTTTACTAAGTCATAATGTTTTTCCAGCTTATGGATAATTTTTGCTTAATCATACACTCACTAGTGAAGACACCGGGAGAAAATAAGAGCGAAGGAATAAACCTAAAAGAAGATGTATCACAAAGATAACAGAATAGAGAGACTGGAGAGTTCTGAAAGGCTCAAACAAAAGCTGATTACAGGCATGCAATCATCAATTTTAATGGCTCCCTGGGCAAGGATTTCAGGGTTAAATCCTCAACCACACATTTCTTTCTCCCTGTGCGTATGTAACCTCAAAGTGCAACGTGTGAAGTGTGGGACATGTGGTACACTCTGTGGTCTGTGTGTGCATGTAACGTGGGGAGGGTAGAGAGCTAAGCAGTAGGAGAGATGGCCAGGTGAATGGACATGAGCTGACTTCATGGTAGGGCACACAGACATCCAGAGATGTTATGACCACATGGACTAACTGTACACAGAAAACAGAATATATGGGGTATAAATGTACATAATGTAGGAGGAACTGTGCTCATTAAATAATTCCTGCAAATGCCACACTACTTGAGACCTAATGATCAGTAAGGAGGAGATCGCATCAGTTAAAAAAAAAAAAAAAAAAAAAAAACCTGTGATTAAAAATAACTTATAGAACTGCCACAACTGCAGTTAAAACTGTACACATTATTTTTCTGGCTGGTCAGTTTTGAAATACATTCATTTTTAGCCAAAAAAGATCTGGCTTAAATTTATCTTTAAAGGGCAAAACAATTTCTTAATTTGCTCTTTACTAAGTAGCAACACACCAGCAATCTTCTCTCTCCATTTTAAGGACTACATTAATCTAAGTTCTGTATATTTTATAAAAAAGCTAAATGCAATGGGCAGATGAAAAATAAACTATCAATACCCTCATTGCAGTACCTTGTCTAGGAACTAACATATCATTTGTCTTGCAGCTGTTCCTCTGGCCCCTACGTCTGATTTTTACTTCAAGGCCTGGACAAATATTATTTTTAGCTCTATGTCTCATTTAACTAAAGACAAAGTCATTTATTATATTTCTCAACTATGATGAGATTGACAATACTACATTAAGTCTCTATCTTTATTTTACCTTCATACTTCAGGATCTATTATTCAAGTAAAATGCATGAATTCATCATGCAAAATAAACGTCTTAACCTGAGTAATTAACACTTTACCTTGACAAAAGCATCATCTTCCACAGAAGCATCTCCACTCAACTCATCTGCTTCCTGTTTTTTACCTGCGAAAGAAGGAAAATGGGCTAACAACCAATATTTTATTACTTTAAGAGCAAAAAACATTCAGAAGAGTTTACCCCACGGTATTGATCGCTCTCTACTCCCAAATCATCTGACAAAACTAATGCGAACTGCTTTGTAAACCACCTGCTCATAGCTGTCCCAAACAAAAACCTTTTTTAAGGACATCATGCTGCTTCACTAAAATAAACTGCACAAGTAATCTTAATACAAACCCAAAACTGACTTGATATATATAATACATTTTTCTTTATGCCACTCAAAATTCTCCTCTTCAATTCTCCCAGAAGTAGCAGCACCTTTCAATGGTGTTCTGAATCTATCACCAGATGTCTGATAGCTAAGTTCAAGACTCGTGTCCCCCACAAAGCTATCCCTAAGTACTACTCTTCAACAAGCTTTCTCTGAAATAAAATTCTCATGCTTTAATCTACACCTTACAAAAAAAAATCTATACCTTACAGTCCATCAGTTGATTATATATTGCCCTGTATTCTCAAATACATCTTGCTTCACCATTTAGAAAAGAAAATTCCTTTAGTACAAGTGACTGCTTTTATGCTTATTTTGGTACTTCTCCAAAGGCCTAAATATAAATGGTGCTGGGCACTTAAAATGACTGATTTAACTGATTTAAGGCAAGGAGAAATGACTTCAGACGGAGAACTGTTAATAGCCTCCAGACTACAGGCCTCCCCCACCCAACTCGCATCTTCAAACTTTAAAAATCAGTAGTTGGGACTTTAAAAATGCTTTCCACAGTTAAAGAAATATGTATTTCCCACAGAGCCAATGCTAAAAGTTTATGTTTTCAGGCCACGTCACAGAAACCTACTAAATAAACCATGCATCAGAAATGCTGTAAAAAACACAGCTGCTGAAACTTTAATATGTATTTTTTTTAATTCATTTTGAAATGTGAATGGATGTTCTCTCCTGAGGCCAACTAATCATCAACTTTTCCCTTTGTCTAAAACAGGGACTGCCATATACCTATCTCAAGCTTCTGTGACTCACGGTAGAGTTTAGGTTTAAGGTGGCTGTAAAAAAAAAAAAAGTCAGTGTAGCTTCCTTTCCCTAGTCTCAACAGCCTCTATCTTCCATGTACTCCTAATTCGAAACCCTTTCCTTGAAGGCGCGATAAAAAGGCAACAAGATTCTGATCCTTCCAGGTATGTGAAAAACAAGATCAAGAGTAAGAGTGGAGATTTTTTTTTTTAACCCATTGAGGTAAAAGAGGGCTTGTCCCTGTTTCTTAAGGGCTTATGTGAATCAAAAGAGAAAGTGTGGAGCCCGTGTGGTATTCGTTTCCCATATGGAATGTTGGTGTGTGTGTTTTAAGGAAAATAGAAATTAGAAGTTACTACAGGGACAACTAGCAAAGTCTGCTGGTCAGAAAGCGTTTATTGCTATATTAAAAAAAAAAAAATGAAGATGTTCCTTCCCTGAAAACAGTATCAGATGAAAAAGAGCTCACTAAATTCTTCCATCATATTCAGAAGAAGTTCCATGGTATAAAACCTTTAAGATGCTTCTTTTGGGAGAAATAAGCTTTTTAAAAATATAAGAGCCCCAAAACACACCACTAAGTAATCTATAGAGTAGAGCTTTGGGGGGAACTCCTTCAGAACATTTGCAAATAGTATTTACTCCTTACAGTTACAAACTGCCTTACAATTTGCAAAGCATTTTAAAAAAAAAAAGTTCAACTGATTTTCCCAAGCACCCTATGGTACTTGGGGCAGGTAATCACAATCTTAGGAAAGAGAAAATGAGCCTGAGAGGTTAAGTAGCTTGCCCAAAGCGAGTAAATGGCACTGTCAGAACTGGAAGCCAAGGCTTTTCCAGTCCTAAGTTCTTTCCACTACATCCTACTATGACCTACTTAAAAGACATTATCCTAGTAAGGCGTGGTTCATTAACTCAGTTTAAAGATACTATCTTTGAAATGGCAGCCTTCAGCATAATGACAAACTACATGTTTTGCAGACTCCGCGGTGAATTTCACTTGCTTTAGTTTACCTAAAGGAAAACCAAATTGCACCACGGCAACAAAAACAACACTGGCAGTCACAATCACTGCTTAAGTGGCTTCCATGGTCCAGGCACTAAGATAAATGTTTTATATACAGTAAAGTATTTATTTAGTTTATCCTCCTAACTACTCTGAAACTATTATCCCCAGTCTATAAAAAAGGAAACTGTTGCTCAAAAACTAATCAGATTACAAGCTAGTAAAGGCAGTGCTTCAATTTATTTATTTTTATTCTTTAAAGATTTTATTTATTTGTCAGAGAGAGCATGAGCACACAAGCAGAGGTAGTAGCAGCAGAGGGAGAGGGAGAAGCAGGCTTCCCGCTGAGCAGGGAGCCCGACTCCGGGACTCCATCCCAGGACCCTGGGATCATGACCTAAGCCGAAGGCAGATGCTTCACCGACTGAGCCACCCAGGCAGCCACCCAGGCATCCCAGCAGTGTTTCAATTTAAACCCAGGCCTATGCCTACCTCTCAAAACCCACAAAGCCATTAGATCTGTGAGTGGCTAGAATGTGCCAGTTGTTAATGCTATCTCTTTCAATGTAAACAGAGGCTCCAAAAGTCACATCTATAAAATGTTTACAGGTAAGCCTCCAAGATTATGTAACCTGCCCCATGACAAACAGGCCACAAGAGGCAGAAGTGCACAAAAAGGTGCAACTTTACTATGCCTTACTGTTATAAGCAGCTGTATCACACGAAAGCACTGGACATTTAATATATCAGCTTGTAAACATAAAAACCATGAGGACAAGATTTTCAAACATACAGTGATGAAACTGCAGTAATAATTTGATAGGTACATAGTCTTTAAGAAAACTGAAATTTTACCCTCTTCGGAAACTGATCTTTAAATTTTGAGAGTATAAGAAAATTCTAGTTGGTGTCTCAGGAATGAGCTGACACCATATTTTATTCTGCATATTTAGAATGAAGTCATGAACAAACTTTATAAAGACGTCTTTGATCATTCCAAAAAACAAACAAAAAAACCCTGAAATTTTACACTCTAGCTTTTGACTGCTTTCATAATCTGTAACTTTGGGCTTACTCTACACCTGTTGAATTAGAACCTATGTTGTAATTTCTTCTTTTATGAAAAAAGTATCATCCTTCCCCCATATAAAACATAACTCACGTTTTAAAAAGTTCTGATGATCATCATCTAGCCCAGAACCTAGTACAGCGTTATATAATGAGCAGAGAGATTTCCTGACGATAATGGAGTAAGTCCCTAGGTTGGATATAACAAGGTCTGGATTTCTATTCAGCCCTCAATGGGACAAGCAGAGGTGACATGCCAGCCAAACTAGCACCATGTGCAGCCCCATCCTCTCAGTAAAGTCTGTAAACTCCCAACGTCAATGATGCTAGAGTACCTCCATGGATTCCTAACGTAGGTCACAGATGAGAAATAACTTAAAAGAAAAACCAAATCCCCCTTAAACTCCAACAAACAACACCAACCACCTTTGGCTCTTTTTTGTACAGTCAGTAACCATTTCTATTTCCAGCTCCCATTTAAGCCTGTGCTATCAAAACTCCTATAGCAAACTAATCAACTAATCTTCAGTCCTTCAAGGACTCAGGCATGTGCCACAGAAATGTGAATTGGTGCAAAGGAAAGTGGTACAACCAGGATGAGGGCGCTAACTTAAAAGTTTAATGTAACCGAAGCTTTTTTTTTTTTTAATTTTTAAGCAACATCTACATATGACATGGGGCTCGAACCCACAACACTGAGATCAAGAGTCGCACATTCCACCAACTGAACCAGCCAGTCACCCCTGAAGCCTAATTTTAATGCTTTGAGAAACAAAACTAGAAAATAAACTGAGCAGTAAAGATAGTCTGAATAACAAAATACAAATGGAAGCAAAACTAACTTATCACATTTTAAATTATCACAGTAGTAACACATGGCTATTTTTGAAATTACATAACTCCACATAAAAATACTGCAATACTCTTTGCGTGATTTTAGGGTCTAAAGTAAAATGGCAAAGCAAAAATGTATACACCTAAGGAAGATGATGCTAGAAACACTTCCTTATTTATGCAACATAAATGTGTACAGGTCCACAAGTATTTAATTTTTAGAATTAAAGATAATTCAGAATTTTCAGATTTTAGAAGAGTATGACAGTATATACACCATTTATTAATCTAAATTTCCCAGTGGCTTCTGGAACAGGGTCTCTCAATCACAGAAGTATTTGTGCAATGAAACATGCATATTCACGCCAAATGAGATAAATCAAGACTATAAATAAATCAAGACCATAAATAGCTTCACTTTTGCCAACAAACTTAAGAAAAAACTTTCAACTTTCAGAACTTTTGTATTTCAGAATTATGAATAAAGGATTCTAGGTCATAAACTGGTTTTCTCCTCCAAAGGCAAAAGGTCCTTCTAAGGATTTGCAATTTTCCTTTTCAAGTTCAGAAATACATCCAAAACAAAAACAAAACAAAAAACTCCACTCAAAAAGTAGATTTAAAGTAATTTTGCCCAAAAACTTTGTGACTTGATTAACTCTTTCCCATAAACGTTTACAAAGCTATAAAATGTAGAAAATGTTTAGTCATAAAATTGCTGTTTGACAAATAATACATTATATGTTAAAAAAAAAAGAAGATAGTAAGAAGGGAAAAATGAAGGGGAAATCGGAGGGGGAGACGAACCATGAGAGACTATGGATTCTGAGAAACAAACTGAGGGTTCTAGAGGGGAGGGGGTGGGGGGATGGGTTAGCCTGGTGATGGGTATTAAAGAGGGCATGTATTGAATGGAGCACTGGGTGTTATACACAAACAATGAATTATGGAACACTACATTAAAAACTAATGATGTAATGTATGGTGACATAATAAAATTAAATTAAAAAAATAGTAATAACAAAAAAAATTGCTGTTTGAGAAGGGGGGCGGGGGAGAGATTCAGAATATAAGCCAAATTGAACATGAATGTTTCCAGCAACAACCTCTCCCCAATTGCATGCAGTATCTTAAAATAATCAGACTATGCTTTGTGTTGTCTGCATACAACTGCATGTGGTTTTAGCATCTCTTCTATTAAACTGATGTTTTACTACTGAAATCTTTCTAAATGACCTTGTATGTTGCCTTAAACATTGCAATCATCCAATAGATCATTTTATTATTTTTTAAAATCTACTGCAGATAATTCACACTCATTATAGTAAATCTAGAAAATACCAACAGTATATATTTTTTTATTTTTTAAAGATTTTATTTATTTGACAGAGAGAGATACAGAGAGAGAGGGAACACAAGGAGAGGGAGTGGGAGAGGGAGAAGCAGGCTCCCCACTGAGCAGGGAGCCCGATGCGGGGCTCGATCCCAGGGCCCTGGGATCATGACCTGAGCTGAAGGCAGACACCTTTTTTTTATTTTAAGATTTTATTTATTTATTCATGAGAGAGAGAGAGAAGCAGAGGGAGAAGCAGGCTCCCAAGGAGCAGGGGAGCCCGATGCGGGACTCAATCCAAGGACTGTGGGATCACGCCCTGAGCCGAACGCAGACGCTTAACCATCTGAGCCACCCAGGTGCCCTGAAGGCAAACGCTTAACGACTGAGCCACCCAGGCACCCCCCAAAAGTATATTTCAAAAAACCTGTTAACTTTGTTGTCTAAAGATAACCAAACCCAACAAAGACACACACACACAAAATACATGCACACGTGTACACACAAGATTTTAAAAGGCAGCAAAACTGTAACTCAGTTTTTAACAGGTTATTCTTCTATTCCATCAACAGAAAGAAAATACTACCAGCTGACCCTAAGCCTCATTGTCAGAATCAAATAAAGCAATGTGAAAGTTTTTTGGAAAACGTGAAGTATACGAAACAATTTGCAAACTGACAGGCAGAAAGAAATGAATGAAAATGATGCCAAGCTTCAAGCTCTAGTCTAGAGCGGTCAGTGGTTCTTAACTCTACCTGCGTGAGAATCACCTGGGGAACTGTTAGAAAATAATGAAGCCTGTGCCCCCAACAGAGCAGCCAAAACCAAACCTCTGGGGAGGCAGGAGCCTGGTACCTGTATTTTTAAGAACTCAAGTGACTCTACCATAGAGAATCACTAGGATGACTGAGCATAAATAACTAAGAGGCTAGAATGAAAAGAAAGTACAAGGAAGATTATTGTTTTCAGCTTCTCCAGACTAGAGAAAATTTCAATTCTATCTGCCTTTAACAAAACACCATGTATGATGTGAACCTTGTTTTAGTTGTTGAAAAGGGAAAAAAAAAATCCATAAACATAAATCTCCTGTGAGTACATGCACATGTACATATACAACTTAGATCAACAAATAACACGTGATAGATTCAGGGTGATGGAATTACAGGCAATTTTCGCCTTTTAGTGCCTTTCTGGATTATGAATTTTTTTAATGAACGTATTTCCCTTTTATAATCTGGAAACAACATTGTAAAGCCATCATGCAAACTACTATACCAGGGTACCAGATCTGCTATGTAAGACCAACTCAGGCTGTGGAGTTCAGAATGTGACTAGTTAACTCCTAGAACTGCAGAACCTCGAGGCCCTTTTATATGACATATATGTGAGAACTATAGCATAGTTGATTAATTAACCAGTAAATTCCACTCTTATACCCTAAACCATTTTTCACCCTCTTCATTAAAGTCATTTCTGATGCCACCAACTAATATTTCTTTTTCCCCTAATTCCTGGACAATTCATACCTTATTTTACATGAGTTTGTGAAAGAGGTGATAGTCTGAAGCCCTCTGCTCCTAATTCAGAAAGCCTAGAAGAGGACTAACTTGGGAGAAGCGCACTGTCTTAAAGTACTAGAAAATTTTCCCTACCCTGACACACACCACATTTGACACAATAAAACAGCTGAAAAAAGTACATGAGTGCTTTGATGATAAATATACTCCACCAGATAAACTGCAGAAAACAAGCTTCAGGTTTTAATAGCAGAGGTGAAAGGTCTGATTTGGTGATGTGAAAATGAGGCTGGATAATATTCCAGCAAAAGTTATGAGGATTTCCAACCCAGCAACAAAGTGGTAAGGAATAAAAGGATGTTGCAATGATTCACGTGTTCCGTGTTCTAAGAGTAAGGATGCTTTACACATCGGTGCCTAAGGAGGAGCCACAAGTGCCACTGAGAAAGGTACTCTAGAAGATAAGACTATTAATCTCTGATATACGAGCTTCTAACAAAGAAATAGGCAATTAAAATAAGCACCAAAAGATGTATTTTTAAAAGCAGTTAAGAAAGCCATCATATGGCCCTCAGGATTCATTCAACAAATATTTTCTGAGTACCTAATACATGCCTAGCACTGTGCTAAGCATTACAGAGACTAATGTAAACAAAAGACTATGTCCTTACCCTCACAAACTTTCTAGCCTAGTGGGTATCCAAAAATATTTACGACAATTCTGTCCCCAGAGCTCTTCTCAATGCCACAATTCTGATTAGTTTCCTTAACACCCAAACATACTGCAGTTAAAAAAAAAAAAAGGCAAGAATTAAAGTCCACTAAAATAATGTATTATTATGTTAAATGCATTTTATGTGGTTTACTATATCCTTATCAGACACAAATTTTAGGAAGCTTTATACAGTAAATATACAATTAATTACATTGTCAGAGGTATTTTCCACATAAAATTAGGCGTTAGATATTTGGATAAACCTATAACCCCAAATTATACTTGTTCCTACAGGAGGAAAAAAATCAGATTTCATGTAGTGGTTTGACCCTTACTAAGCTTGCATGTATTGCACATTTCAACATCATTAAGTACTGCGTTACATGTAATTCCGAATACTATACTGATTAACCACATAAAATAACTTTTGCTGAAGTTTACAGGTGACTCTAAAGGTTGAAAATCAAAAGAATATGATATGCCATCATCAGGTAAAGCAAAAGAAATCTTAAATCTATAATCTCTAAAACAAGTTAATGAGGAGTTAGCTCTACCTGTTTAACTGCTTTCTTAACACACACCCAAAACAGTAAATCTTCCCGGTATAGCTTTCTTCTGTGTTACTTATTAAAAAGTTCACAGCAAAGAAAGTTGTAAAAAGACTCAGAAGAGACAACCAATATAAGCTACAAAGTGTTTCACCATATTAACCGCATGCAAACAGATTTTATAAATATTAGAACTATAACACTATCAACATTATAAGCACAAATTTGTTTTAAAAATATTCTAAAATATAGTTAAGAATACAGTTCCCTTTTCCTCTATTCTAAACACAAATACTGTAACATAAATTTTTTAAAGAAGTAGTGACCCTGCATTTGTAAGAGAATAAGCTTAATATTTCACCTAAGTAATTTATCCAGACCCATTAAGCTTCTCTCTTGCTTTCTTAACATCACGTAATTTTTACCTGATACCTTAAGATTACCATAAGAATTATTTATCTTCCTGACAAGCTATTATATGCCGTATCTTGCTGATGTCAACATGACTACCTCTAAGTAATCCCTTTCTTTGTTTTCCTTTTCTAATAATCTGTCCTAAAGAATATTTATACTGACTGAGCACCTATGAGTTTTACAGTTCCTTCCTTATACATCCATTTTAGTTGAACAGAAAGCATTTTTCTTCTGACTCCCGACCATATATAATCATTAAATTCCAGAACTAAGCGTCCTACAGATGATCTAGTAAAAATTCCAATTTTACAAAAAAAGGAAACAGACCACTGAAGGAAAGGTGGTATGACCAAGATGAAGTTATTTTCAAGGTCGATACTGTTGAGTAAAATAAGATTTGGAATGTAGTAATTCAGCAATTACACAAAAAAACTGACATCACATTAAAATAATATTTAATTTCTTGAATCCTTAATTTTAAAATTTATTATTTTTAAATTTCCATATTCAAATTTCATTTTTACTATTTTTATAATTTTTATTTTTTAACATTATTTTTAAACTTAATTTAAAATAATCTTACGTATAAGCATCTTTAATTGCATGTTAATTCAAACCAGGTTCTCAGTTTGGGATTTACAGCATGTTCTTTGTAATTCATAGAATTTTCAGAACAATGATAAATGGAATTTCAGGAGACAAGAGCTATTTATCGTGCATGTCCTAGAAGGAGTCTCATGAAGTACTCAATAGTAGTCTGCTACCGACAAATGATTAAATGTTACAACTTCTAACTAAAGACCACAAGACACCTTAGTATCAGTGTTATGGAAAAATTAAAGTTCAAGTATCCTAATAATCCATATAAAAGAAAAAAATTAAAAAACTGATTACATATATACACACACATTATATATAAAGAAAAGAACAACTTCTTAAAATTTTATGTTGCTGAAATTATTTCTAAGGGTAAGACAAATGAAGTTCCTAATAACTGAAAAAGAGACAGAGAAATTAAAAATAGGTGAGAGTGACTATATCAGATGAGGTTTACTTTCAATGCTCAAATCGATAATCAGCTTGAATAATCTGGAACTATGATTAATACACAGCATCTGTTAAACTATCTCAATGTGCTAAATAAATGACATGAATCAAAATCACTAGAAGAAATGGTTAATTTCTGACATATTTATTTCCAAAATTTCTATGCTTCATTTTGAAATAGCCTCTGGTTTGTCAGCATAGGCTTCTCAGCACAAGCTTCTCTCAACACAGGGAAATGTATCTCAAAGTGATACACTGAGTCAGAGTTACATTAAAAGACACAGATCTTCAAGGTAACTTTGTTTTTCCTCCAAACTCCATTTCCACCTCTGTCATTCCCATCCTACCCAGGAAATACTCCTTAGCCCTGTTCAATTTCCTTTGGCACAAAAGGCGGACTCTTGCAAACCTCTGAAGACTCAAATGGTGAAATGGCATCAAGATCTGCCTGGTCCTAATACCTACAGATTGCTTAGGATCAAATGTTAATAAATATTCCCATCTTTTCAAGGTTAATCCATTCAATCATTTTACCTAGTTACAGTCAATCTGGTCCACGGCAGACAGAGCAGTATTTGGATAATTAAAGTAGTAAGGAAAGTTAGATTTTTAAAAATTCTGCAGCTGTCCATGACACACTCTACATGGAACTTGTAAATGGGTACCAGGATCCAGATACCCACATCATGTCCACCCTCTGCCACTGTCCTTATGAGAGGGTGGGAAAAATTTATAATTATTCAAGTAAAGACTTCAATTACCAGAACATTTAAAAAAATATCTAAGTCCCATTTGTACTGTCAAAATGTTAATTTAAAACCATTTTTCCTTATTCATTAAATCACCATATCTTGGAAATATTTTTATTCTGGCCTAGTTTAAAAGTTATAAAATTAAAATCTTTAACATGTCCCTATAATTTTTTTAAAGCTAAATTAATCATGGATTTTCCCTACCTTGTTAGTATGATTGGTGAGGTCTTTTTGAATTTCACTGAAAATTAGAATGTATAATAGCATAAATGGAAATTAAGTTCACCAAGTCAAACAAAATACTAAACGTTTATAAAGGTTATAAAACTTTAATATACGAGAAAAAACAGCAGGAGCCAAGGTGAAAGATTTGGAAGGAATTCCATCAATACTCTGCCAATTGTGGGGCAAGGTAGACATGTATTAAACTGTATTTTATTCTTCAGGTCTTCACTCTATGAAGGAAGAAACATTATGAAACTGTACTTTGTGATTTTTTTGTAAGCAATAAAGAACTGGTCTCTTTCAGGTGAGCTTCAGCCAAATCTTAAGGGCTACAAGTTACCCAGAGCCTGGCAACAGTAACTTTTCTTCCTTGACCCAAGAAGGCAGAGTGCCAGAGGGAAATAGCAAAGAGTAGCACTATATAAACAGGGCAAGTGGCACAAGAGCAGAGGCAAGTTATATAACCAAAATATATTTTAAAATATGTTCATAACTCGTAACAACCTTTGCCTTTGGTTGGTTTCTTGTTTGGAGTATCAGTTGAAACAGTTAATTCAATATTATCTGGATCGCCTCCTTCCTCTTCAATAGCCTACATTAGAAAGAGAAGTTAATATGCTACACAATCTATCTAAACTTATTTTATAAAAACGAAAAAAAAATTAGCAAACCTCAAGCCTCGAGACATTAGAATTGCCAGTCATTTCATAAACCGACTTCAAAAAGAGCAATTAAACTACACGAGTGAGAGAAACTTTCACGGGGAAATATCATTAGGTATGAAAATCACATGGAGTTTTAAATTCTACCGAGTCGAGATAATTAAATATCGCATAATATCATACCGAACAAAAGTAAATATTCTCAACTGCAGAAAAGTTGCTAGCTATGAAAGTAAATAAAGAGTTTTCCTGATTTCTAGAATGCAGACTTATTTCTTCTCTACTACAATTCCAACGCTCACTCAAATAAACCAGAAAGATAATCAGGGATGAAAAAGCAGATTACTGCTCTGATGCAAAAACGGAAAACAAACCCTCTCTCTTACCCACCCCTCAACTCCCACTACCAATTCCCCCCCAAGATGGGGAGGAAACGGTTGGGCACAATTAAACGGTAACTTCGCAGAAGTCACCAAAGTAACCAGTCCCTCCGAGGCCAAGAAATGCACGCGCTCACCACCGCCAAAGACTGGGGACCGAGCGCCTCCCGGGTCTCCACGATCGCCCTTGGGAGGCCGCGCCGGCCGTGGGCAGCCCTCGCAGCCTGGCGGGGACGTCCCGTGGGAGGCAGGGGCGCGCTCGGCTGCGACGGCCAGTCCCGGGCGGCTCGCGGGCCCCTCGCAGGCCCAGCTAGGCTCGCGGGGGCGGAGGCGCCGCGGGAGGGTCCTCACCCTCCTCGCGCGCGCGGGCGCCGCCCGGGGCCTCCCCACCGCGCAGCCCCACGGGCCCTGGCCGCTGCGGGCGGCCGGGGGCTGCGGCGGAAGTGGGGGCTCCGAGGCGCGGCCTAAGCTCCCCTTCCCGGACCTCGCCGGGCCTCACCTGCTTGAGTCGGGAAACGAGCACAGTCTTCACTCCGGTGATGTCTAAGTTCCGCCGCTTCAGCTCGGACTTGAGATCGATGACCCGCAGATCAGTGATCTTTTTACCTTCCGCCTGACCCGAGGCGGCCGAGGGTGCCACAGCACCGGTAGCGGCAGCCATTTTAGAAGAGCAGCGCGCTGCCGAGGCAGCGAGTGGGCTGCAGGGCGGCGGCAGCAGCTCCAACTTCGACCCAGGCCTCGGCGGCCGCCGGCGCCGCGCAGCGCTGCGCACAATGAGCCGCTGGCCCCGCCCCCTGTCCGCCACCCCAGCGCAACCTGCAGCCGCAGCCAGCACCCGGATGACGGGCGCGCGTGCGCACTGGCGCGGGGGACGGCGCCCGGCGCGCTCCGCGGAGCCGGCCGTGGCCACCTGGGCGGCGCGACCCCTTGCGTGGGCTGGGAGGTCAGGCACGTCCAACCGCACCAACGTTCGCTGCGCCGCCGTTCTCCTGCTGCTTCGTTAGCCATTTCCTGGCAGTCTGGAGTCTTGAGCAATAACAGTGTCAGGCACTTCACGGCATAGATAGTTCGTGCATTGCTCAACACAAACCGAGGAGCGTGTGCGCGCCTTGAACCTCTTCCAGGGAGATATTTTATCAGTCCTGCTGAATAATCGAAAAAAATGTGGCCAGTGTGCACTAGCGAACTAGGTTCTCCGAGTTCCAATCAAAAGGCCAGAAAGAAACCGTAGGGCAGTTTTAGAAAATAAAGAATATAAAGGGCTCTAAGAGTTATAAGAATATAAAGGTCTGGCCTGGGTGATAGGTCCCACTAGCTGGCTCAGGGGAAAACATGCCTTCAGCCCAAAGAGGCTTAGTTTATCCCAGGGCTGTCCCCGCTCGCTGGAAAACCAGGACAACAACTTCCCCTCTGCGTTGGCCTCAGTTTGCCAACCCCTCCGGTGGACCTGGAGGCGCAACACGAAATTGATCGCTGAATGAGGAAGTTTCTAAGTACTTGTTACCATTTTCATACACTGTGTTCACTGTTTTGCCCCCGCAAAATTTGGGATCCCAAGAACAATCACCATCTTCTTAGGAAGGACCGGCCTGTACAAGTGAGTACCTATTCGTAACTTTAGTCAGCATTATTTACGAAGCACAAGCATTTATGGAATAAAACTATTCTAAAAATTCCATACACTGATTATGACGCACAATTAATTATACTGTCATTTTCTGGTTTAAAATTTAAATTGATGAGGTCTGTCTCCCTTTATGTCGTTTTTTCTGATTGACTAATTAGATCAAAAGAAGAAAAACTGGACATAATGAAATAATACTTGACATTCTGGTAGTTCTTTACAGTTTATAATGTGCTTTGACATGCAATAACCCTCTTAATCCTTCTGAACTCTGTGGGGTAAATCTATGCGAGGCTTAGAGAGATTAAATGGCTTGTGCATGTTCACATAGCTGGTATGTGGCAGAACCGGTGCTCAAATCCAGGTCTCCTGATTCCAAGTCCAGCTCTGTCTCTACTATAACTTCGTTCGCAGTCAATAGAATTTTAGAATTCAAAGGATCTTTAGAAATATGGCGCAGTCCTCTTATCTCTCTCTCAATGAAGATTTTTAGAAATTTATCTAGGGACCCACAACTAATTATTGGCCAAATTGACGCTGAACCTAAGATCTCATTCCAGTGTCTTTCCCACTACACCACCTGCGTTGTGTCCACTAGTGCACACTGGCCCACCTTTGTGAATACGTGTGAATACTTGTAAAGAACAGTTGTACTAACCAAAAACTAATGTGATAGTTAAAGTGAATGAGTTTTTCTTTATCTTAAGAAAAAATTTGATAATGGAGTTATCTTTAAAAAGGAGATCTGTGCCTTCTGATCTGATGCACTTGAGAAGGACACATCACCTGCCAAAATGCCAAGAATATTTAACCCAAATCTCATCATGAGAAAACAATCAGACAATTGTAGGGCATTCAACAAAATAAAAGCTCTAGATTCTAGATTTATATAAAAGTAAAAGTAGTAGAGCAGTTCTGAAATAAAGATCACTAAAGGGATTGAAAACTAAATTTTGTGTGATTGTTGTTTGGATTCTGGATCCCCAAAAGCTACTAAATGAACAATTGGGAAATTTGAGACAATTGGAAAATTTGACTGTAAATTAGATTGCATTATTGTACCGGTGTTAAATATCTGGAATGTTGTATCATGGTTACCTTGAATGTCTTGGTTCTTAGGACATACTTGCTGAGGTTCTTAAAAGTGAAGTATCTTTCTGTCTGCAATTTACTTTCAAATGGCTTGGATGGGGAGAACAAATGTGGCAATATGTTACAAATCACTAAAGTAAGTGTAGCAAAATATTAATAATTGAGGAAACAAATGTGGCAAAAATTTTAATAATTAGGAAATCTAGATGAAGGGCATAAGGTTGTTAATTGTATACTGTTTAAATTATTTTTATAAGTTTGAAGCTATACATAATACATAAATCTAATTTTTTGTGATAGAAAATAAAATGGAGGAAAAAATATTTTTTCACTTAACATCTAGAATATTTGATTTTGTCAGTTAACCTATGATTTTTGGTTTTTGAAATTACTTATCTAAGTAATTCACCTTTATTTTTTTTAAAGATTTTATTTATTAGAGAAAGAAAGAAGGCACAAGCGGGGGAATGGGAGAGGGAGAGGGAAAAGCACACTTCCCGCTGAGCAGGGACCCCGATGTGGGGCTCGATCCCTAGATCCTGGGATCATGACCTGAGCCGAAAGCAGACACTTAACTGACTGAGCCACCCAGACACCCCAAAAGTATTTATTTATTTGACAGAGAGAGACACAGTGAGAGGGGGAACACAGGCAGGGGAAGTGGGAGAGGGAGTAGGCTTCCCGAGGAGCAGGGAGCCTGATGCGGGGCTCGATCCCAGGACCCTGAGATCATGACCTGAGCCAAAGGCAGACACTTAACCAACTGAGCCACTGAGGCACCCCAGTAATTCACCTTTAAACGGATGTTTCTTTAGTATGATATTTTTTCCTGTTTTCCTGCATCAAGAACACTACTTAAAAAGTAATAATAACCTGTGTTTTATTGTAGAAAGCCTCTTGCCATTTACTGAATACTTTTGCATTCATTATGGGCTTTGTTTTTGTTTTTATATAAGCTCATCGTTTAAGAAATATCTGTTGAATATTTAATATCTGCTAGGCTTGCCAGGTTCTAGGAAGATAATGATAAACCTGATCTATTTTGTTCACCATTGTGTGGGCTCCTAACACAATGTAGACTCTCAGTAATAAATTGCTTGAAGGAAAACAGACACAGTGCTCTGAGAGCCTATAATAGGAAAATTTAACCCTTATCGGGTTAGATAGAATGATCTTTATTTTATGGACAAGAAACCTGAGGTTCAAAATGTCAATAACTGGTCCAAGAGTATAGAGTTAGTAAAAGGACGATCCAGGATGATTTCAAATCCATTGCATTTTTTTTTGTTACAGTGTCTTGTTTTCCACCAAAGTTTATTTGCATTCCCAAAGAGAATTTTCTACCTTCCTCCTAATGCTAAGCCCCAATTTCTACTATTCACTCCGGTTCGGTTTTTTTTTTTTTTTTTTTTTTGAGACCTTAGTCTCTGCTTACCATCTTCCTGTTCAATATCATTGTTCCCTACCCTCACTTTCTAATAGGCTTTAAAAACTTTCTCATCTTGAAATATCTTTGGTTGGCCCAGGTATTTACTATTGGCAGCCGTTGAGATGTCGCGTCCTTCCCCTAATGGAAAGTGTAGAGCTTGGTAATGACAGAAGAGGTAAATCAGATAAATGCCCCCTCTAAAAATAATAAAAATGCGGGCACCTGGGTGGCTCAGTTGGTTAAGCAACTGCCTTCAGCTCAGGTAATGATCCTGGAGTCCCGGGATCGAGTCCCACATCGGGCTCCCTGCTCGGCAGGGAGTCTGCTTCTCCCTCTGACCCTCTTCCCTCTCGTGCTCTCTCTCATTCTCTCTCTCTCAAATAAATAAATAAAATCTTTAAAAAATAAAAAAATAATAAAAAAATAAAAATAATAAAAATGCTTGACAAAATAGAAAGTTCATACCTTTCCTTACTTATTTTCTGTGTCTTGTTATATTAATTACTGTGAGAGATGTGTTAAGAATTTCACAATAGGGGGAGATGAACCATGAGTGACTATGGACTGAGAAACAAGCTGAAGGTTCTAGAGGGGAGGGGGGTGGGGGGATGGGTTAGCCTGGTGATGGGTATTAAGGAGGGCATGTACTGCATGGAGCACTGGGTGTCATATGCAAACAATGAATCATGAAACACTACATCGAAAACTAATGATGTAATGTATGGTGACATAACATAATATAATAAAATTTTAAAAAATAAATTAAAAAAAATTTCTCAACAAGGGACGCCTGGGTGGCTGTCAGTTAAGTGTCTGCCTTTGGCTCAGGTCATGATCCTGGGGTCCTGGGATTGAGCCCCATGTCGGGCTCCCTGCTCAGTGGGGAGCCTGCTTCTCCCTCTCCCTCTGCCTGCCGCTCCCCCTGCTTGTGCTCTCCCTCTCTCTGTCTCTCTCTCTCTCTCTGTGACAAATAAATAAATAAAATCTTAAAAAAAAAGAATTTCACAACAAGAATGTGGATTTGTTTGTAGAACTGTCAAATGTTACCTCATGTATTTTAAGACTTTGTTATTAGATGTATACAAATATACAATTTCTACAGCTTCATAATTAATTGAGCCTTTTATCTTTAGTAGTTTTTATTTTGCTTAAATGCTACACCAGCTTTCTCTAGGCTAGTGTTTACAAAGTGTGTCTGTTTCCAAACTTTTGCCTTCAAGCTTTTTGCATGTTTTTTAAAAGATTTTATTTATTTATTTATTTATTTATTTGACAGAGAAAGAGAGCACAAGCAGGGGGAGCAGCAGGCAGAGGGAGAAACAGACCCCCGCTAAGCAAGGAGCCTGATGTGGGGCTTGATCCCAAGACTCTAGGATCATGACCTGAGCCAAAGGCAGACACTTAACCAACTGAGCCACCCAGGTGCCTTGTTTTTTGCGAGTTTTTAATTTTTTTTAAAGATTTTATTTATTTATTAGAGAGCGAGCGAGAGAGAAACAGCATGAGAGGGGAGAGAGTCAGAGGGAGAAGCAGGCTCCCCACTGAGCTGGGAGCCTGATGTGGGACTCGATCCCAGGACTCTGGGATCATGACCTGAGCCGAAGGCAGTCGTTTAACCAACTGAGGCACCCAGGCACGCCCTAATTTTTTTCTTTAAGTAGGCTCCATACCCAGTGTTGAGCCCAACATGAGCCCCAACATGGGGCTTGAATTCATGACCCTAAAATCAAGACCTGAGCTGAAATCAAGAGTCAGACGCTTAACTGACTGAACCACCCAGGTGCCCCCTTTTGCATGTTTTTAAGATATGCTTTTCTAAGTAACATACAGTTGTTGTTTTTAATCTAGACTGACAAGCATTTATCTGAAATATTTAATCCATTAACACAATGTTATTACTTTTAGGTTTAGATGTATTATGGTTCTCCAGAGAAAACTTGAACCAATAGGAGATGTATTTGTGTGTGTGTGCATGTGTGTGTGTGGAGAGAGAGAGATTGTATATATATATAATCTCACATAGTTATGGAGGCTAAGAAATCCCAAGATCTTCCATCTGCAATCTGAAGTTCTGTCCTGGTGTATGGTTTTAAAAAATGTATCCTACTTGGGTTTTGTCAGACTTCTTGAATCTACGGATCAAGATTTCCTGGTGCACCTGGGTGGCTCAGAAGTTAAGCATCCACCTCTTGATCTCAGCTCAGGTCCTGATCTCGGGGTCCTGAATTCAAGCCCTGGGTTGGACTCCATGCTGGATATGGAGGCTACTTAAAATAATAATAATTTTTTAAAAAAGAAGTAAAAGAAGATTTCCTGGCCTTATGCCCAGGAAAGTCAGTGGTATAATTCCAACCCAAGTCTAAAGGTCTGAGAACCAGGGGAGCCAATGGTGTAAATCCCAGCACCAGGGCAGAAGGTTAATGTCCCAGCTCAAGCAGGGAGGCTTGATGATTTGAGGGTCAGCCCTCAGGTTTGTCTCTCCTCAAAGATCATATTGGAAGAATATTGTTGGGCGCCTGGGTGGCTCAGTTGTTAAGCATCTGCCTTTGGCCCAGGTCATGGTCCCAGGGTCCTGGGATCGAGCCCCGCATGGGGCTCCCTGCTCAGCAGGAAGCCTACTTCTCCCTCTCCCACTCCCCCTGCTTGTGTTCTCTCTCTCTCGCTGTGTCTCTCTCTGTCAAATAAAATCTTTTTTAAAAAAAAAAAAGAATATCATCATGACCTTGGATTAGGAAAAAAACTATAAGGATACAAAAGCACTGGGATGCCTGGGTGGCTCAGTCGTTAAGCGTCTGCCTTCGGCTCAGGTCATGATCCCAGGGTCCTGGGAACGAGCCCCGCATTGGGCTCCCTGCTCAGCGGAGAGCCTGCTTCTCCCTCTGCCTGCCGCTCCCCTTGCTTGTGCTCCCTCTGACAAATAAAGAAAATCTTTAAAAAAAAAAAAAAAAGGATACAAAAGCACTGACTACAAAGGAAAAAAATGATGTATTTGGCTACATTAAAATTAAGAATTTCCACTCATCAGAAGCTACCATTAAGAGAATAGAAGGGAAGCCATGGAGTGAGAGATATTTGTAACACATATAACCAATGGTGGGTACATAACCATAATCTACAAAGAACTACAAATTAAGACGCCAATTCAGTGGGAAAAAAATGGTCAAGTCTTTTTTTTTTTTTAAGATTTTATTTATTGGTGGTGCGCCTGGGTGGCTCAGTCATTTAGCATCTGCCTCTGGCTCGGGTCATGATCCCAGGGTCCTGGGATCGAGTCCCGCATCGGGCTCCCCGCTCAGCAGGAAACCTGCTTCTCCCTCTCCCACTCCCCCTGCTTGTGTTCCCTCTCTCACTGTCTCTTTCTCTGTCAAAAAAGAAATGAAAATCTTAAAAAGATTTTATTTATTTGTTTGAGAGATAATGTTGGGGGAAAGAGCAGAGGGAGAGGGAGAGGCAGACTCTCCCCTGAGCAGAGAGCCTGACACAGGGCTCTATCTCAGAGCCCTGAGATCATCACCTGAGCTGAAGGCAGATGCTTAACTGACTGAGCCACCCAGGTGCCCCCAAAATGGCCAAGTCTAAAAACATATTTCACCAAAGAGAAAAGTCAGATGGCATGCACACACACACACACACACACACACACACACGTGTGTAAGTGATCAATCTCATTAGTAATCAGGAATTTATATATTAAAACTACAATGATACCACTTTATGCCCCAGCATAATGCCTAAATCAGAGAAACTAACAATACCAAGTGTTGGCAAAGATGTGGAGTAATTGGAACCGGGATTAAGTGGGATTAAAAATGGATACAACTACTTTAGAAAACAGTTTAGAATTATCTAATAAATTTACAGAACCACATATCTTTTGACCCAGAAATTCACTCTTAAGTATATAGTTTATGGGAAAACAAATAACACATAGCAGTAGTATTTGTAATAGGCCCAACCTAGAAACCCAACAAATGTCAGTTAATAGCAGAATGGGTAAGGGTGCCTAGGTGGCTCAGTGGGTTAAGCATCTGATTCTTGGTTTCAGTTCAGGAAATGATCTCTGGGTCAAGGGATCAAGCCCCACATAGGGCTCTGCAGTCAGGGCACAGTCTGCTTTTCTCTCTCCCTCTCTGTTCCTCCGCCTGCTCACACTCTCTCTCCTTCTCTCTCTCTCAAATAAATAAATAAATAAATAAAATCTTTAAATTAATAAATAGACCATAGTGCATATATACACCTATGCCTCCAGGAAGCCAGACACAAGCCTCCAGCCCAGACACTAGAAGGCAGAAGCATCCAACACACATGATCTCAGATAAACAACCCCCTACAGCTCAAGCTGAACTTAGACACCTGGGTATTTCCCCTGAGGGGCTGCACTGTTCCTGGAGGTACTGCAATACCAGGTCGATACGTGGAGTGGGCAGAGTAATTTCCTATTCCATCTCCCTGCTCCAAAAATCCATTTAATATGCTGTCCTCAGAGAACGTATCATATATTAAACTGAAAAGAGCAAATACTACATTTGATCTTAGCCAAAAGGCCGAGAAGTGATTGCTTAATTTTTTTTGTTTTAAAATAATTATAGATTCACAGGAAATTACAAAAATAGTACAGAGTGTTCCCATGACCCCTTCATCCAGTTTCTCCAAATGATTACACCTCTTGTAACTATACTACAATATCAAAATCAGGCATTCATATTGGTACAATGTGTGTATGTGTATTTCTATGCTATTTTTATCTCATACAAAGATTCTTGATACACTTCAGTGAAGACCCAGAACTATTCCATCACACAAACATCTCCCTGTGCCACTTCTTTATAGTCATACCCACTCCTTTCTCCCGCCCCCACAACCCTAACCACTGGCAACTACTGATCTATCCTCCATCTCTATAATTTTTTCACTTGAAGAATGTTACACAAATGGAATCATAGAATATGGGACCCATTGAAATTATCTTTTTTTTTACTCAGCACAAGTCCCTAGAGATCCAAGTTCTTGCATATATTTATAATTTGTTCCTTTTTGTTGCTGAGTAGTTTTCCATCGTATGACCGTACCACAGTTTGGTTTTTGTGTGAACTCTAGTCATTTCTCTGGGACAAATTCCCAGGAGTGTGAATGGCATGTCAAAAACAAAAGCTTAGGGGCGCCTGGGTGGCTCAGATGGTTAAGTGTCTGCCTTTGGCTCAGGTCATGATCCCGGGGTCCTGGGATCAAGTCCCGCATTGGGCTCCTTGCTCAGCAGGGAGTCTGCTTCTCCCTCTCCCTCTGCCTCTCCCCCTGCTTGTTCTCTCTCTGTCTCTCTCGCAAATGAATAAATAAAATCTTAAAAAAAAAAAGCTTAGTATCCCTGATATAAAAAGAACTTCCAATAGTAGAGAACGAAAGGTCATGTTGTTTGTATGTTTTGTTTTTTAATAAACTTCCAAACTCTTCTGGTGTGGCTTTACCATTTTATATTTCCACCAGCAATTTATAAGACATCTAGGTTTTCCATATTCTTGCCAGTGTTTGGTATTTTCACTTTTTAAAATTTTAGCTGATTTATTAAGTATGTAATAATGTGTCATCAAAAGTTGGGACTTTTAATAACTAAAGGGAATCAATGTCTAATACCAGGATACATTCCAAATGGATTAGTATTTAAATATAAGAGATGAAATCATACAAGTCCTGGAAGAGAACACTGGTGAATTCCCAGGTCCTGGCAACCATTGATCTGATTTCTGTTACTATAGTTTGCCTTTTCCAGTTTACCATATAAATGGAATCATATAGTATGAAGCCAGTTGATGGGCTCAAATTTGAGTTGTTTTTAATTTTAATATTATGAATAAAGCAGCTGTAAACATTAACATACAGGTACTTGTGTAGACATTTGTTTTCATTTTGAGGTGGGGGTAGGTACCAAAAAGGGGTAGTATGGTAATTGTATGTTTAACATCAGGAGAAACTGCCAACCTGTTTTCTAGATATGCTATTTTGCATCCCCACCAGCAATATCTGAGGGTTTCAGTTGCTCTAAATCCTTATTAGGACTTAATATGAATACGGACAGTCTTTTTCATTTTAACCATTTTAGTAGGTATATAGTGTTATTGTTTTAATTTACATTTCTGTAATGACCAATAACTTTGAATATGTTTTCATGTGCTAATTTGCCATCAGTATGTGATGAAGTGTTCAAATCTTTTTGTTGTTGTTCATTTAAAATATTGGGTTGTCTCACTATTACTGGGTTTTAATGGGTTTTTTTTAATACTATGCATATAACTCCTTTTTTATATATGTGTCTTTTGAATATTTTCTCTTGGTTTCTAACTCATACCATCGTTTTATTAGGGATACTTTCAAATGTCAGGACTTTTATTTTTTTTATTTTTTTTAAAGATTTTATTTATTTGGGAGAGAGAATGAGAGAGAGAGAGAGAGAGAGAGAGAGCACATGAGAGGGGGGAGGGTCAGAGGGAGAAGCAGACTCCCCACCAAGCAGGGAGCCCGATGCGGGACTCGATCCAGGGACCCCAGGATCATGACCTGAGCCAAAGGCAGCCGCTTAACCGACTGAGCCACCCAGGCGCCCTCAAATGTCAGGACTTTTAAACTTTAAGGATGTCCAGTCTGTCATTTTTTTTCATGATTCATGCTTTTTGCATCTTAGCTAAGAAACATTTGCCTAACCCAAGGTCGCAAAGATTTTGTCTGATGTCTTCTCCTGAAAGTGTTGTGTTTTTTTTAAGGTTTTATTTTTTTAAGTAATTTCTGCGCCCAATGTGGGGCTCAAACCTACAATCCTGAGATCAAGAGTCCCATGCTTCACCAACTGAGCCAGCCAGGCGCCCCCTCTTAAAGTATTAACTCTTAAGCCTCTGATCCATTTTGAGTTAATTTTTGTATATGGTGTGAGGTAACAGTCAAAATTCGTTTTAATGTGGAAGTATAATTGTCTCATCACCATTTGTTGAAAAAACTATTCTTTCCTTGTTGAATTATCTTGGCAACATTGTTGAAACTCAGTTGATCTAGGATGCCTGGGTGGCTCAGTCAGTTAAACGTCTGCCTTCAGTCAGATCATGATCCAGGGGTCCTGGGATCTAGTCCCATGTTGGGCTCCTTGCTCAGCGGGGAGCCCACTTCTCCCTCTGCCTGTCACTCCCCCTGCTTGTGCTCTGTCTCTCTGACAAATAAATCTTTTTTTCAAAGAAAGAAACTCAGTTGATCTATTTCTGGACACCATTGTGCTCCACTGAGCTACGTGTGTATCCTTACAGGATTACCACACTGTCTTGGTTATTGTAGCCTCATAATAACTCTTGAAATAAGATAGTGTGAGTCCCCAAATTTGTTCTCTTTTTTGAAAATCATTTTGCTCTTTGAGATCCTTGACAGAGAGAGCACAAGCAGGTGGAGAGGCAGAGGGAGAGGGAGAAACAAGCTCCCTGCTGAGCTGGGAGCCCGACATGGGGCTCAGTCCCAGGACCTGGAAATCATGACCTGAGCTGAATGCAGACACTTCACCATCTGAGTCACCCAGGAGCCCTGAATGTTGAATTTTGTTAAATAATTGTTCTGTGTCTATTGGATGATCATATGGTTTTTCTTCTTTAGTCTTTGATATGGTTAACTATATTGATTGGTTTTTGCATATTGAGTCAACCTTGCTCTTTTTTGGTAAACTCCAATTGGAAAATTAAAATTTTCCTAAAAATTATTTTTGTTCCATAAATTATATATTATTCTTCTAAAGATTGCTGGATTATATTAATATTTTGTTAGGGTTTTTCTTTGAGTAAACTCTACCCACAATGTGGGGCTCAAACTCATGGCCCTGAGATTAGGGGTCTTGTGCTCTATCACTGAGCCAGCCAGGCACCCCATTGTTAGGGATTTTTTAATCTATTTTTATGGGATATGAAGTTTTCTTTCTTGTAATGTTTTTATCTGCTTTTGATGTCAAGGTAATGCTGGTCCCACAAAATGATTTGGGAAATGTTTCTTTATCTTGTATTTTTGCTAAAAGTATATATAGAATTAGTATCATGTTTTCCTTAAATGTTAGGCAGAGTTCCTCACTGAAGCCCTCCAAATCTAGAATTTCTTTTCTTTTTTTTTTTGTGGGAAGTTTTTAAGTACAAAATCAATTTTTCAAGATATATGACTCTTCAGGTAGTTTATTTCTACTTGAGTGAGCTTTGGTAATTTGTGTTTTTTGAGGAATTTGTCCCATTCACAAAGTTATCAAAGTTTCACATAAGGTTGTTCCAAGTGGAAAGAGAATTTCTGTTCTTCTAAGAGAAAAGCTAATGTATAGTAAAGTGCCTTTTTTTTTTTTGTCATAACATTTTAGGTTGGCATGGAGATTAAAGGTTTGTTAACTTGTATTGTCAAAAATGTGTTGTCAATATCTCCTCATGCATTGCTGACTGGACTGTAAATTCACCTGTATGGAGATCAATTTGAAAACATATAACAAAATTACAATGCACGGACGCTTTGGCCCAGAAATTCTACTTATAGGTAATAATGCGTTCTTGTAGGTAATAGCACGCTTATATGAAGTAACATATGCACCAAGATATTTACTGTGGCATTATTTACAATAGCAAAATTGATGGAAATAATCTAAAAATTCATCAATGGTATGGTTATATAGCAGAATGCTCAGTACATATTCATAAGAATGATGGATCAATGCATATACTACTATGGAAAGATCTACAGGATCTATCTTAAAAATCAAACAGAACGAGACATTGGAAGATAGTTTGAATGGTATGCTATCATTTGTAAGGGAAAAATAATGTGTATAATTACGTATGTAAACATATAGACGTATCTGGAAGAATACACAAGAAATTGTTAATAGTTGCTTCATCGAGGTATAATTTTGTTTTAGTCCCTTTGGGCTGCTATAAGAAAACCACCATAGACTGAGTGGCTAAGAAAGAACAGAAATTTTTTTCTCACTGTTTTGGAGGCTCAGAAGTCCAAGATCAAGGGGCCAGCAGATTGAGTGTCTGGTGAGGTCAGAAAGGATGAAGAGAGCTTTCTGGAGCCTCTTTTATAAGAGCATTAATCCTATTCATGAGGACTCTGCTTACACATGAATGGGGGGGACACAAACATTCAGTCTATAGCAAATTTGCATACCATTTAAACTATACAATTCAATGATTTTTTGTAAATTGATAAAAGTTGTACAACTGTCCTCATAATCCAGTTTTAGAACATTTCTATCACACCAAAATAATCCCTCATGCCCATTTGAAGTCACCCTTGTTCCCACATCCCAGCCCTAGGCAACCACTAATATACTTTACATTTCTATAGATTTGCCTTTTCTGGACATTTCATATGAATGAAATTATACAACATGTGTTATGCATCTAGGTTCTTTGAGATTTATCCATTTTGTAGCCTGTATCAGTTGTTTGTTCCTTTATACTGCTGACAGTGATCCATTATATAGATATAACTACTACATTATGGTTGTCTCTATGCTAGTTGATAGACATCTGGATTGTTTCCACTTTGAACTATTATGAATAATGCTGCTGTGAACATTTGTGTACAAGTCTTTGTACTTGTTCTCATTTTCTTGGATAGACATCTAGGAGTGGAATTGCTGGGTTTTATTGTAAATTTATGTTTAATTTCTAAGAAACTGCCATAGTAGCTGTACCATGTATATACCCATCAGCAACATATGAGGGTTCTATTTCTCCATATCTTTTCCAACACTTGTTATTGTCTGTCTTTTTTTATTATAACCGTACTAGTGGTGTGAAGTGGTATTTTGTTGACATTTTAATTTGCATTTCCCTGATGATTAATATGTTGAGCATCATTGCATGTGCTTATTCCAGCCATTCATGTATCGTCTTTTGTAAAATATCTATTCAAATCTTTGTCCATTTATAATTGGGTTGTTTGGGGGTTTCTTGTAAATTTCTAATACTACTTTTTCTATTTATGGGATTTCTAATTGTATTTTGTATCCATCTATTCTTGTTTTAGTTCTGTTTTATAATTTCTTATTATTTTTAATAAACAAATGTTACTTCTTCATTGATCTCTTTGAGGATCTTCAACATAATTATATTTTCTTTATTTTTTTGGAAAATTTCAAACATAGACAAAAGTGGAAAAAGAGTATAGTGAACATTCATGAATTCATCATACAAATTAATATGTCTCCCATCTCTTTTGTAAGGTTGGTTCTTTAGAAAACCTTGCCTTTGGTTACTCAAGACATAACTGTTAAAACCCTTCTCACATGTAACAAGTTTCCCCGTGTACATGGTACTGTAGGAATAGTATTGCTTCTCTATGTCATGCAATAATTGATCTCTTTATGACTAGTAGCAGAGTGTTCTAAAATCCATGGTCTTTGTCTCACCCAGCCTTTGGATTTCAGATAAGCTATAAATACCCATAGTACAGGAGGGGATGATATTCAGGAGGTTTTACATAAAGAAGAACCCTCTTGCAAAGCTTGTGTCTTGACTTGGTGGGAGAGCACATGGTCCTAAACCTCCTAGATTTTTGTAGTAAGAGATTATGGGAGATTATTATTACCAGACTCACACTTTGGCTTCTATATCGGCCTCCCTTTCATATTGTTTACTTTTAGTTGAGCTCACCTCCTCTCTTTTTTAAAATTAATTAATTAATTTAAGTAATCTCTACATCCAATGTGGGGCTTGAACTCACAACCTTTTTTTTTTTAAGATTTTATTTATTTATTTGACAGAGAGAGAGCAGGAGAGCACAAGTAGTGGGAGCGGCAGAGGGAGAGGGAGAAGCAGGCCCCCTGCTCAGCAGGGAGCCCAATGCGGGGCTTGATCCCAGGACCCTGGGATCATGACCTGAGCCGAAGGCAGTCGCTTAACCAACTGGGCCACCCAGGAGCCCCTTGAACTCACAACCTTGAGATCAAGAGTCACAGGCTCTACCAACTGAGCCAGCAAGGCACCCCAAGCTCCCTCCCTCCCTTCCTTCCTTCCTTCCTTTCTTCTTTCCTTCCTTTCTTTTTAAGATTTATTTTAGAGAGAGAGAGAAAGAGAGCAGGGTGAGGAGCAGAGGGAGAGGGAGAGAAAACCTCAAGCAGACTCCCTGATGAGCGTGGAGCCTGACATAGGTCTCAATCTCAGGACCCTGAGATCATGACCTGAACCAAAACCAAGAGTCGGATGCTCAACCAACTGAGCCACCCAGGCACCCCTCCCCTCCTTTCTTAAAGAGTTATGGATCTCACTGTGCTATAGGTCACCCCAGCTTCCTTTCCTTCATGAAACTCACTATGGTAATTATTGTAGGGATGTTGTTAAGAATGATTATTGTCACACAGTGTCCCTTTAATGATAATATTTCTTTCAGGTTTCAATATAAGGAAAATTTCTGCTGCTTCTGAGACATATTACCATAATGACTCTTGTGAATCTTGTAACTGATTATGTTTACTTATTGGCTTTGACTGAAAGGAATCTAAAGCTAAACTTGTGGTTCACATCTAAAAATTGTCCAGGATTCTATGGTATGTTTCTTGTGTCATCTCATAATTGCTTCAGGCTGAATTTTGCTATCCTCCCGTGTCATTGTTTTTCTAAAATGTTAATCGTTTTAAATTTCTACCCTGATATTATTTGTATTCATGTAAGCTATCACAAATACAATTAGAGAATAGGGATGGGAATGTTTGCACACACACAAGAGATGGTTTGTTTAAAGTGGCACTTGTAGCAAGGAATTAATGAGTACTTTACATCTTGATATATAGTCATAGTTTCAGATTCTTAGATTGCATCTCTAAGCTTATTTTCTTGTCGTTAAGACAGGTTTTTGTTGCACAGTCCAAAAATGGAGCAGTGGAAAATATTCATCCTACAACAACAAAAATATTTTTATTTTTATTTTTTTTAAGATTTTATTTATTTTTTGTCAGAGAGAGAGAGCACAAGCAGGGGGAGCGGCAGGCAGAGCAGGTAGAGGGAGAAGCAGGCTCTCTGCCAAGCAAGGAGCCCGATGTGGGACTCGATCCCAGGACCCTGGGATCATGACCTGAGCCAAAAGCAGCCGCTTAACCGACTGAGCCGCCCGGGCGTCCCACAAAAATATTTTTAATGTGAAACAACTTTTGTCTTTGTGTGCTCCTTGTTTTAACACATGATATTGACTCTGGGCAAGTAATGAAACTCCTATATAATTTTCTCACTTAAAATGTGAATAGAGCCTACTTTACTTACTGATCAATTCAAAGAGATGGTACCTTTTAGATGAAAAGACACAGTTGACTATTACTACCAACTAAGTTGCTATAGGATGTTGGACAAGTTATTTAATCTCTCTAGGGTTTACTTTCCTCTAGTGGGAAACAGGATGACTGAATTAGATGATCCTTAAGACCCATTACATCTCTTAAACATTCATACAGAGATGAGTAAAACAAAGGGCTTATCCTTTACAAGGTCACAGTAGAGTGAGAGACAGAAGGGTAAATGGATTAAATAAAATATCATAAGTGCTCTAACAGTGGTTATAAATATAAGTTTATTGATACAAAGGAGGGAAACATGGACTCTAATTGCAAAGCTAAAGGTAGATTCAGAGTTTATGACATTGACTTTGTTTTTGTGTTAGGGGAAAAAAGTGTTAGTCTTTTACTATTAACTTTGATATTAGCTGAAGGTTTTTTTAAAGATGCCTTGTTTTAAATGAATCATGGAACACTACATCAAAAACTAATGATGTAATATATGGTGATTAACATAACAATAAAAAATTTTAAAAAAGATGCCTTGTTTTAGAATGATTTAGAAATTTTTTTCCCATTCTTAGTTTGCTGTAAGTTATCATGAAAGGGTGTTGAATTTTGTCAAGTGATTTTTTTTAATCTTTAGAGATGATCACTTTTCTTTTTTTAGTGTGATAATATGATGAATTACATTAACTGATATTTTATTAAACCAACCATGTATTCCTGTGATAAAATACACTTGTTCATGATATATTATCCATTTTTATATATGGCTAGATTTGATCTACTAAAATTTTGTTAAAGATTTAGCCATCTATGTTCATGAGGGTTGTTGGTCTAAATTTTCTTTTAATATTTTTGCTCTTGGTTTTAGGGTAATACTGGCCCCATAAATGAGTTGAGATGTATTCACTTTTGTATTATCTACAAGAGTTTGTGTAGGATTGGTACTCTTTCTTCCTTAAGTATTTTATAGAATTCACCAGAGAAGTCATCTGGACCTCAAGTTTTCTTTAGGGAATTTTTAAAACCCAATGAAGTCCATGTATGGATCTGAAGTGATGTCCTTTTTCTCATTCCTGATGTTGGCAATTTATTTCTTCTTTCTTTTATTAATCCTTAAATAGTCTGGTTAGTGGTTTATCTGTATTACTGATTCTCTTAAAGAACCAGGTTCCACTGATTCCTATTACTTTTGTTTTCTCATTGATTTCTGCTATTTTTGTGGGTTTTGTTGTTTTGTGTATGTGTGTTTGTTTTATCTTTTGGCCCCTTTTCCCATTTCTGTCATCCTCCCAACCCCTGCCTTTGTTCTCTGTATCTATGAACTTGTTTTTGTTTGTTTGTTTCTTTAGATTACTCATGTAAGAGAGATTATATAGTATTCATCTTTCTCTGTCTGACTTATTTCACTTAGCATAATGCAGGCAAAGGTTCATCTGTTGTCACAAATGGCAAGATTTCCTTTTTTTGTATGTGCTAATAATATTCCATTGTGTATATATACCACAATGTCTTTATACATTCATCCATCAGTGGACATTTAGGTTGTTTCCACATCTTGGCTACTGTAAATAGTGCTGCAGTGAACACGAGGATACATATATCTTTTCAAGTTGTTGCTTTTATTTTCTTTGGATAAATACCCAGAGGTGGAGTTGCTCGATCATATATGTTAGTTCTATTGTTAATTTTCTTAGGAACCTCTGTACTGTTTTCCATAATGGCTGTACCAATTTATATTCCTACCCACAGTGTACAAGGGTTCCCATTTCTCCACATCCTCTCCTATACTTGTTATTTCTTGTCTTTTTATACTAGTCATTCTGACCGATGTGAGGTGATATCTTATTATGGTTTATTTGCATTTTCCTGATAAATTAGTGATGTTGAGCATCTTTGCATGTGTCTGTTTGCCATCTGTATGTCTTCTTTGGAGAAATGTGTATTCAGGTCCTCTGTTCATTTTTTTCATTGCATTGCTTGGGGGTTTTTTGCTATCGAATTGTATGTGTATTTATATATTGTGGATATTAACTCCTTATCAGTATATACAATTTGCAAATATTTTCTCCCATTCAGTAGATTGATTTTTTATTTTTATTTATTTTTAAAGATTTTATTTATTTATTTGAGAGAGAGAGAGCGTGCATGAGTGCAGAGGCAGACGGGGAGGTAGAAAGAATCTGAAGCACACTCCACACTGAGCACAGAGCCCCAGGTGGGGCTCAATCCCACAACCGGGAGATCATGACCTGAGCTGAAACCAAGAGTTGGATACTTAACCAACTGTGCCACTGAGGCACCCCTTTTTATTTTGTTGATTGTTTTCTTTGCTGTTCAGAAGCTTTTTAGTTTTTATGTAATCTCACTTGTTTATTTTTGCTTTTACTTTCAGTGTCAGATTTTAAAAATCATCACCAAGACCTATAATAAGCTTACCACCAATGTTTTCTTTTTTATTATTGTTATGTTAATCACCATACATTACATCATTAGTTTTTGATATAGTGTTCCATGATTCCTTGTTTGCATATAACACCCAGTGCTCCATGCAGTACATGCCCTCTTTAATACCCATCACCAGGCTAACCCATCCCCCCACCCCCCTCCCCTCTAGAACCCTCAGTTTGTTTCTCAGAGTCCATAGTCTCTCATGGTTCATCTCCCCCTCTGATTCCCCCCCTTCATTTTTCCCTTCCTGCTATCTTCTTCTTTTTTTTTTTTTTAACATATAATGTATTATTTGTTTCAGAGGTAGAGGTCTGCGATTCAACAGTCTTACACAATTCACAGCATTCACCATAGCATATACCCTCCCCAATGTCTATCACCCAGCCACCCCATCCCTCCCACCCCCCACCACTCCAGCAACCCTCAGTTTGTTTCCTGAGATTAAGAATTCCTCATATCAGTGAGGTCATATGATACATGTCTTTTTCTGATTGACTTATTTCACTCAGCATAATACCCTCCAGTTCCATCCACATCGTTGCAAATGGCAAGATTTCATTCCTTTTGATACCACCAATGTTTTCTTGTAGGAGTTTTATGGTTTCAGGTCTTATGTTCAAATCTTTAATTCATTTTTAATTTATTTTATGTGTATGGTGTAAGATAGTGTTCTAGTTTTATTCTTTTGCATGTGGCTGTTCAGTTTTCCCAACACCATTTATGGAAGAGACTATCTTTTCCCCATTGTATATTCTTGACTCCTTTGTTCTAAATTAATTGACCATATATTTGTGGGCTTATTTCTGGGCTCTCTATTCTGTTCCATTGATCTATGTGTGTGTCTTTTTATGCCAATACCATACTGTTTTGATTACTATAGCTTTCTACGTTGACCCTTGAACATGAGTTTGAACTGCATGGATTCACTTATATGCAGTTTTTTCTATACAGTATAGTATTGTAAATGTATTTTCTCTTCCTCATGGTTTTCTTAATAACATTTTTTTCTCTAGCTTACTTTATTATAGTAGTACAGTTATATAATACATATAACATACACAATATGTGTTGTTTATATTTTCAGTAAGACTTCCTGTCAATAGTAGGCTATTAGTAGCTAAGTTTTGGGGAGTCCAAAGTTATACATGGATTTTTAACTGCCTGGGAATTGGTGCTCCTAACCCCTGTGTTGTTCAAGGAGCAACTGTAATAGAGTTTGAAATCAAGGAGCATGATGCCTCCGACTTTGTTCTTCATTCTCAAGATTGCTCTGGCTATTCCAGATCTTTTGTGACTCCATACAAATTTTAGGATTGTGAAAAATGCCATTGGAATTTTTTCTTTTTTATTATTATTATGTTATGTTAATCACCATACATTACATCATTAGTTTTTGATGTAGCGTTCCATGATTCATTATTTGCGTATAACACCCAGTGCTCCATGCAGAACATGCCCTTTTTAATACCCATCACCAGGCTAACCCATCCTCCCACCCGCCATTGGAATTTTGATCAGGATTTCATTGAATCTGTAGATTGCTTTGGGTAGTGGACATTTTAACAATACTAGTTCTTCCACTTCATGAGCATGGGATATCCTTCCATTTAAATTGTGTCTGCCTCAATTTTTTTCCTTAATCTCTTGTAGTTTCCATATAGAAGTCTTTCACCTCCTTGGTTAAATTTATTCCTAGGTATATTATTCTTTTTGATATAACTGTAAATTGGATTGTTTCTTCATTTCTTTTTCTGATAACTTGTAATTAGTGTAAAAAAATGCAACGGATTTTTATGTGTTGATTTTGTATCCTGCAACATTACTGAATTCTTTTATTCTAAGAGTTTTCTGGTAGAGTCTTTAGGATTTTCTATATACAATATCATGTCATCTGCAAAAAGTGACAGTTTTACTTCTTCTTATCAATTTAGATGCCTTGTGTTTATTTTTCTTGCCTAATTACTGTGACTAGGTCTTCTAATACAATGTTGAATAAAAGTGGTGGAGTGAACATCCTTGTGTTGTTCCTGAACCTAGAGCTTTTCCACTGAGTATGATGATCGCTGTAGGCTTGTTGTATATGGCCTTTATTATATTGAGGCACATTCCCTCTATACCCACTTTGTTTAGAGTTCTTTTTATCGTAAGTGGGTGTTGAATTTTATCAAATTCCTTTCCTGCATCTATTGAGATGATCATATCATTTTTCTCCTTCTTTTTGTTAATGTGGTATATCACATTGACAGATTTGCAGATGTTGAGCCATCCTTATATTGCTGAATAAATCCTGCTTGATCATGGCATATCATCCTTTTAATGTATTGTTGAATTTGATTTGCTAATATTTAATTGAGAGTTTTTGCTTCTATGTTCACCAAGGATAATGGCCTGTAATTTTCTTTTTTGTGGTATCCTTGTCTGGTTTTGGAATCAGGATAATGCTGGCCTCATAAGATGAATTTGGAAGAGTTCCCTCCTCATCTACTTTTGGAAGAGTTTGAGAAGAATTGGTATTACTCATCCTTTGACTATTTGGTAGAATTCACCCATGAAGCCATCTGGTCCTGGATTGTGTTTGTTGGAAGGTTTTTGCTTTATTGATTCTATTTACTTTTTAGTAATTGGTTTGTTCAGATTTTTTAATTTCATGATTCAGTCTTGGTAGGTTGTATGTTTCTAGGAATTTATCCATTTCTTCTAAATTGTCCATTTTTTTCTATTATTTTTGTTTTCCATTTCATTTCTGCTTTATTTTTCTTCTGTCTGAAATATTAAAAGTTTATTTTGTTTTCCAGAGTTTATATTATTTTTTAAAAGATTTTATTCATTTTAGAGAGAAAGAGAGAGAGAGAACACGAGCTGGGGGGGGCAGAGGGAGAGGGAGAAGCAGAATCCCCACTGAGCAGGGAGCTTGATGCAGGGCTTGATCCCAGGATCCCTAGATTATGACCTGAGCTGAAGGTAGACACTTAACCATCTGAGCCACCCAGGCACCCCACCAGAGTTTATATTATGTATAAACATAGGGGCGCCTGGGTGGCTCAGCCGTTAAGCGTCTGCCTTCAGCTCATGTCCTGATCCCAGGGTCCTGGGATCGAGTCCCGCATCAGGCTCCCTGCTCCACTGGAAGCCTGCTTCTCCCTCTCCCACTCCCCCTGCTTGTGTTTCTGCTCTTGCTATCTCTCTCTCTCTCTGTCAAATAAATAAATAAAATCTTTTTTAAAAAACCGTAATAATATAGTACATAGACATAACAGATCTAAGATGATTTCTGTAAGTAAAATTTTAAGCACAATGTCCTGAACACAATCAAAGATGAAGAAGCGCATACACACACACACACACACACACACACACACACACACACACACACACACACACACAAAAGATGAAGTACACAAAGAGACAAGGTGCTATGAGTTAAAATGAGCAGGAAAACCAAATGGAAGGAAACAATTCACAGGGACTCCAAAAATTGTAATTGTCAGGCACAGAGTTTGTAAGACAACTATGATTATTGACAAAAATCAAACTTGAGGACACCTGGATGGCTTAGTCAGTTAAGCATCCAACTCTTGATTTCAGTTCAGGTAGTGATCTTAGGGTTGTGAGATTGAGCCCCACATTGGGCTCTGTGCTGGGTGTGGAGCCTATTTAAGATTCTCTCTTTCCTTCTCCTTCTGTCCCTCCGTCTCTCTTAAGAAAAAAAAAAGTGATATAGCAGATGTGGGGAAAAAAATAGAAATTCCAGAAGTGAAGATATATAATACCAAATTTTAAGAAATGGTTTAGTGTATTAGTCACAATTGAAGAGAGAATTAGGTGATTAGAATAAATTTCAGAAGAAACTATCTAGAATGAAGCTGGGAGCAATTAGATATTGTGTAAATAATACATTGTTTCATTATTTATTTATTATATTATTTATTGCTAATAAATAATATATTATGTAAATAATACAATATAAAGAGCCAGAGACCTATCACCTGACTGCAGTGAGAGGATCTAACATATTTAGTTGGAGTCCCAGAAGAGAAAGAGAAGAAATGGGTCTGAGGCAATAGTCTGAAGACATGATTGCTGATAATCCACTAATTCAAGAAGGCTTACAAAGCCGAAGCCGAATATATAAAGGTAAATCCTCATCTAAACACATAACAATGAAACTTTAGTAAATCAAGACAAAGAGAAAAATGTTGAAATAGCTAGAAAACAGACAGATTAGCTTTGAAGAATCTGTAATTAAACTCACCACTGACGTCTCAATGATGCAAGCTTCAAAAGACAGTGAAATGATATCTTCATGGTACTGTGGAAAGTAACTATCATCCTAGAAATACTTCAATAATGAAGGCAAAATTAATACATTTTAAAGGAAAGTAAGACATTGTCAATAGGAGATAAGCATTACAGAATATAAACTGCTCGTCATGCAGAAGGAAATCTTGAAAGATCAGATGCAGAAAGCAATGGTGACCAAAGAAAATGATAATTATGATGATAAATCTAAATCACACTGACTTTGAAAATAGGGGGTGTGAACCAATACTAATGTCTTATGGCATTTAAATGATACAGTTATAATACATAGTAAAACATATTGTAAATAATGTGTGTGCATGTGTCTGGGGGTGGTGTATGTGGTAAATGTTGTTAAACTATTTATGGATTCTTCCCCAGGAGGATAATAAAGGTAACAATATTAGGTTTTGTTAAATAGGGATTACTTTCTAAGGCAACCACTAAGAGAATGAAACAAGGTGTAACCACACTGAGATGCCACTACCCGCTTTCTACCCACTAGGATGACCATAATAAAAAAGACACATTAACAAGTTTGGCAAGGATATGGAGAAATGAAAACCCTCATATATTGTTGAAAGGAATGTAAAATTGTGCAGCCACTATGGAAAACAGCTTGATGGTGTTTCAAAAAGCTAATCATAAGGGCGCCTGGGTAGTTTAGTGGGTTAAGTGTCCAGCTCTTGATCTCAGTTCAGGGTTGTGAATTCAAGCCCCACATTGGGCTCCACACTGGGCCTGGAGCCTACTTAATAAAACAAAAACTGAGGGCACCTGGGTGGCTCAGTTGGTTAAGCAACTGCCTTCGGCTCAGGTCATGATCCTGGAGTCCCGGGATCGAGTCCCACATCGGGCTCCCTGCTCAGCAGGGAGTCTGCTTCTCCCTCTGACCCTCTTCCCTCTCATGCTCTCTATCTCTCATTCTCTCTCTCTCAAATAAATAAATAAAATCTTTAAAAAAAATAAAAATAAATAAAACAAAAACTGAAAAATAAACATTTGGAGCCCCTGGGTGTCTTGGTTGGTTAGGCATCTGGCTCTTGATTTCAGCTAAGGTCTCCATCTCAGGGTCAGGAGTTCAAGCACCGCATTGGGCTCCATGCTGGGCATGGAGCCTACATTAAAAAAAAAAAAAAAAAGAACAAAAAACCAAAAAGCTAATCATATAATTACTTATGACCCAGCAATTCTACTCTTAAGTATATACCCCACAGAACTGAAAATGGACTCAAAACAACTACATGTAAATGAATGTTCATACAGTGTTATCCACAATAGCTAGAAGGTGGAAATGATCTGGGTGTCCATCAGGAGATGAAAGAATAAACAATTTTAGAATTTTGTAACTCTTCTTCAGTTCTGGGGATTTCTAATCATTTCTTTCATAATTTCTTCTCTCTATATTCTTTGTTCTCCCTTCCTGGAACTTCTGTTAGATATTTTACTTCTAGGATTGGTCCACTATAACTCATCTTTTCTTTTTTGTTTCTTTTCCTTTTTGTCTTACATCCTGGAAGATTTTCTTGCCTTTATCTTTCAACTTTCCTATTGAATTTTAGTTTCGGAAACTATCATTTTAATTTCTAAGCATTCTTTCTTGCTTTTTCTTTATAGCATCCCTTTCTTCTTATAAGGATGCGGTATCATTTTTAATTTCTAAAGATATTAGCGGTTTAAAATATATTCCCCCTTATTTGTTAAATTATGTCTCCTCTCTATAGTCATTTTTAAAAATGTTCATCTTGGTCTCTTTTATGTTACAGGTTTTTCTCAAATATCTGGCATATCTTGGTTGTCAATAAATATTTTTAAATGAGGTAGTATATCAGAACTAATGTGAAGTCTGTGTAAAAGGGTGATGCCTACTGCCAGGCAGGTATGGGCAAGTGGGGCCTATAAGTATTTGAATGTGAAGTATTTAGTGTAGTTTGTCATACCAGCTGTTCTAGTTCTCAGCCAGCTCAATCTGTTTCTTTTCAGAAATCCCTGTCCTTGTTTTTAATTTCAAAGCCTAGATGCCATATATTCTTTACATAGTGAAGAGAGGCATGGAAAGTTTTGCCATGCCACATGTAGACTTACAATTAATCTCTCTTTCTCTCTCTTTTTAAAGATTTTAATTTTAAGTAATCTGTACATCCAACATGAGGCTTGAACTCACAACCCCTAGATCAAGAGTCTCATGTTCTACCGACTGAGCCAGCCAGGTGCCCCTGGTTAAATAAGTTTTTAAAGAAAATTTTCTGTTTGAAGATCATTTTAAATGTACATCTTTGAGAAAAAAAATTTTAGAACTTTAGGTGGTCTGAAAAATGAACTTAATGTTGAGATGTTTAAGAAATTTTTATTCAGCAGGTGGCACTATTTCCTAGTTTAACTCAATCCTGAATTACTGTTTGAAGTGTTTAGAGTAGAATGATTTTATTTATCCTTATAATCCGAATAAATAAGGTTTCAGAGTTTGGTCATCATCAACTTTGACCAATTTATATTTTCAGAACTTATCTGAGCAAATTTCAAAATAAGATACTAAACTAAAATCTCTAAATAATCTTTCCAATGTTCTTAAACAGTAGTGTAATAATGACTTATGCTCTATCAAAATGTAAAAATTATTAAAATCTCACCAGAAGCACTGAGTACTAAAGTCATTCAGATTCAAGTTGTTAAATATTTTTTAAAATCTCCTGTCATTACATGGGCAGTTTCATTTAATTCCCTTCTTTTTTCTTCTATATACTTACTTCTGAATAGCCCCCCTTATATCAGTATTTCAAAGGTACTGTATATTCTATAAACTAATCAAAACACAGTTTCTGTTTGCAATCCCATAACCCAAAATTATAGTCAAGATATTCGTTAGGCAATTAAACAAATACTACTATGGTTTAAGGAAACATTTAATGTTTGGGGAAAACTTTACATGATCTATAAGTAGCAAGCAAGTACATAGAAACATCTTTACTTCCTGTTCTGAATTTGCAAATAATTTGCCAGTATGTAAATCACACTTGAAACTGTAATATTCACAAGGTTTGTATAAATCTTACTAGGTCTGAAGCAAACCGTAAAATGTTTGATGTTGATGTTGAGCTCTGATGTTGGAGATTATGTAACCTAGCTTTTTAATCATCAGAAACTTGCGGATTTTTTTATTGCTAACAGAAGTGAGTCCTTCAGAAATTATGGATTTTAAAAAAATGGCACTGCAGAAGCATTCCAAAAAGAGTTAAATATAAAATTTCAGCGGTAAACCTATCACCAACCTTGACTAAGAGTATAAAAATACTGGTAATTAACAGAGTAAACTATTTCTGAGAACGGTTGTTGATCAATCCAGACAACTCAGTTGTGACACTAGGGTTATATGACCATGGTGGGTGGTGGCTTTCTCTTTCATTTTCCTACAGTTTTGTTTGAAAATATACTTCATAGAACCAGATGGCCTCAAACATCTGGCCAGAATTTGGCCAGATAACCAGAAATATTTCAGGATACTTGAAGTTTAAAATGCTTGTCTACAAAATTCCAGGCATTCTCTGTCTCCTTGTTCGTCCATAATTTGTTACCCCACTGTTTTAGAAACTGAGCCACATGGATAGTATGAGTGCTTGATAATTCAAATGTATCTTGAAGGTTGCATTCCAAAAGCAGTCAGAGAAACTTTAAAAATTATAAGTAGTCATCAAAATTGTACTCTTTTGATGTTATCCTTTCACCAAATAACTCCTCAATTTTTCAGTCTATAATTCAAAATAGTTTCAATAGATTAAAAAATGACTTCAAAGTAGTTTATTAGTAGGAAAGAAGTGCTGTTTCTAATGATTCTTCTCTTTGTTTCTCTGTTTTTCTGCCTCTGTATGGATAATAAAGATTATAATCTTCAAACTAAACAGTCTGTGTTTGTAATTTTATCAGCTAAAATCAAATTTTATATATAATGTTTTAATGAGGTCCTGTACTGCCTCAACTAAATCAGCAGTGCTGTAGAAATCTATAAATTTTTTTCAGTTTCAAGTTTCAGTGATATCTTCATATATTAACTGGAGAGTAAAATGTTGTGGATCACTAAATGTTCTGACTAGTGCATCTCTTAGATCCTTTTAATTCTTCCCAGACCTTTTCATCTGAGGAAAGAGTTCAGTAAATATTTTCAGCAAGTTCCCAAGGTCTCCCTATCTCATTACATTAAATCTCCAAACTTTGCTTCATTTTCTTCCAAAGAGCTCACAGAGCTCAATCCACACAATCAGTTACTCTCACTTGCAAACTTGTATGTGATTGTGAAGTATGCAATGGTTGGTGGGTATACCAGTCTTTCCCTCTGACTTTGGTAATTTGTAGAATTTTTCCTTTTTCCATTTATTGCAGGTGACTCATTAATTCAGCTCATTATCTTCTTTTCTTCTCTTTTCATTTATTCTCTTCTCTTTTCTTTTTTCAGCTCTATTTCCATGTTTAGAGCAAGCTTCTCAAATTTCTGCCTACCAGATAGTTAGGCACTGCTGGCCCATATATGCAGGCTAATTTGGTAAACATTATTTTGCACAGTTTCAGGCAGGCAGAATTTGGTTAGGACTATGTGTTGGGTGGCAGGATCTTTCCACAGGGGAGTAAAATCAATTTTTGGAAGCATTCAAGTGATTTGATTAAGGATTTCTGGTTTCTTAGTGGGAAAACTGAGACTAGAACCCCAACCTAATCTCCTTATTCTGTAAATTCAGTAACTATTTATTGAGCGATATTTTTCCACTGAAGGGAGAAGGATGTTATTTTTTTTTTTTTTAGCTTTTTGGAAAAGACAGTCGGTATAAATATAACACTTCGAATAGAAGCATACACAAAGATTGAAGAGAGTACAAAAGTGGGAGTGATTATTAGCTCTATCGTGAGAAGGAGGAAGCAAGGTAAGGAAATGCTTCATGGAAGAGGGCTTTGAGGAATAGATAAGAGTTTCCTAAACAGGTAAAGCAGGAGTGGGGGATATGGAGGAGAGGGGGAGGATATTTTGAGACAGAAGGAATAGTAGGTGCCAAGGCAGGTAGATCCTGGAACAGTATATTTTTTCTGGAGGTCTACAAGTAGTTTGAGAAGTTCTGTCAAGTGTAGGTAGGGGCAGGCAGTAGGATGGTGGGAACGGGTGGTGCGAAATGACTCTGGAGATTCTCAATTTTAAAGAGCTCTATTTGCCAAGCTAAGGACTTGGGAATTCATTGTGAAGATGTTGGAAGATCCTTGAAGGATTTTAAGCAACTTAGTGGCTCAATCAGTTTCTTTTCTTTTTGTTAAAGATTTTATTTATTTGATAGAGAGAGGCAGACAGAAGGAGAGGAAGAAGCAGACTCCCCACTGAGCAGAGAGCCTGATGCGGGGCTAGATGCCAGGACCCTGGAATCATGACCTGAGCTGAAGTCAGATGCTTAACTGACTGAGCCACCCAGGCACCCCTCAATCAGTTTCTACCGTACTCTGATAGTGGTTCAATGTTACACCGGATGGTTGGAGTAGAAGCATAGAAAGCAGGAAACTGTATGTAATTCAGGTGCGAGATCTCTCCCACCCCTATAATCTACCAGTGTTCCCATAAATACAACTTCATGGAACCTGTCCTCTCAGTCACACCCCTTTCTGCTCTGGGCTTCCTGCCTTTGATTTGTTGTCTGCCTACTGCCTGCCCTGCCATCATGATAGTGACTATTCTGATTTGTTTTTTAATCTCTCTCCTAATTACTCTCCACCCAACCATTTCCAAACCTGATATCTTAGTAGATGGCCTTACCTCATGTTTCCCAGAGAAATCAAGGTTGTTCAATGAGCAATCCCTTGACTTGCCCCCTGAAGCCAATAAATTTTGTTCATTTGTGAAATCCCTTCCTCCCTCTCCTCATTTGTTTCAGTGAAAGAAATAGCTCTTCTATCCAAGGCTAATTCTTCCATCTGAGCTTTGAATCCCATTTCCTCTGCCTCCATAGAGCATCCCTGTATTTCCATTATCTTTCATTTCTCTTTTTCTGCTGCTCTCTCCCCTTCAGCATACAGAAAGGATTCAAGTCTTCCCTTCCTTGACTCCATATCCTACTAAATATATGTCTATCTTTCTTTTTCTATTTACTACCATTTTCTTGAAAAAGTACCGGTCCTTGTCTAAGTACATTGTTCAATCCATTCTAAACCAGGACTTCCCAACTGGAATATTATTGGCATTTGGGGCCAGATAATTCTTTGTGGTAGGGGCTGTCCTGTGCATTACAGGATGGTTAGCAATGTCTGTGGCCTCTAAACATCAGATATCAGCAACATCTTCCCAGTTATAACAACCAAAAATATCGGGACATTGTTAAATAATCCCGGGGGGTCATAATCAACCCTGTTGAGAACCTCTGTTCTAAAATGTACAAGAGTTGCTGAAACTGCTCGTTTACAGATTTTCTTATTGCCAAACTAGTGGACATTTCTTATGCTTGATCACCCACTTTATCACTGAAACTTTTTTCTCATTTGACCTGTTACCTATTTCTTTGGGTTTTTCTCCCTTTGCTCTGGCCCATCCTTATCCTTCTGTGACTTCTCTTCATTCTTCAACTCAAAATATCAGCCTTCCTCAGGTATCTGTCTCCTTTCATTTATATTCTGGGTGGCCTCATCAAAATTATTGCTTCAGCTATCACAAGTTAATCCCTGTCTTCACCCCAGACCTCCCCTGAGATCCAAACCCATTTATCCATCACCTTACTGAAATCTCCACTTCGGCTAAATGTTGGACACCTCAAACTCAACTTGCCCAATAAAGAAGTAATCATTTCCTTTCGACCTCCTCCTTCATCCCATCCCAACCAAAAGCCCCAAACCCAAAAAGTGTCTTTTTCCTGAATGGTACTTCCACCCAACCACTCACCGTAAATCTGGAAGCCTCTGCCATTCTCCTTCTCCTTTACTCCCTATACCCAGTTAGTTATTTAATCTTCTTGTATCTGTCCCTTCCTTCTCATTCTCATTTTCACTACTCTCATCACTTTTTACCTGCCATTCCAACTGGTCTTCATCCCTCTGTTTTTGCCCCTTTCCAATCCACCCCCTACTCCCTTATATAATGCTGTCTCTAATAGTCAATCTGATTGTTACTTCTCTGGTTGATTTCCCTTTGTGGCTTCCCATAGTTTTAAGTATAAAAGAGCTCAAACTCCTCATCCTAGCAAAAACAACCATACTTAATCAATTTCTATCTACTTTTCTTCCCTCATCTCTTAATAGTCTTTCTGCATGACACATTCAGTAGATCCTACTAGAGAATTTGCTTCATGCTGTTTCTGTACCTTAGCATGTATTGATCTTTCTGCCTGGAATGTCCTATTTGCTTCATTTAACTCTTTATTTATGTTGCAAAATTTAGTTTAAACATCACTTCCTCTTGGTTTGACTATGGTGTTCCATCTTTGTGTTCTCAGAGCACTCTTACGCCATCCTGTCCTTTCCACATTATAGTGTAAATATAGATTTTTTTTTCTGGGTCTTGGAAAACATTGCAAGTAATGTGCCAATAGTGCACAATGTCTACTTGAAACTAAAGATAATAAAGACCTGGACTGGTGCAGAGTATTGAGAGGAATGGGTCCATTTTCAATATTTGAGATATTACAGAGACAGAATTAGAAAGACTGATTGATTAGAGATAGGGAGTGAGGGAGAGAGAATAGTCAAAGATGACCTTTGGGTTTCTAGTTAGTTAAGTTGGTCCCCTTGACTGAGACAGGAAAGACTGAAATGGATAGTGTGTAAATGCAATATACCCACATTTATTTATTTCAACATGATGTGTTGGAGATGCCTGTGGGACATTAAAGTGGAAATACACATCCAGCAAAATAGCCATATGGGTCTACATCAGTCAGCACTGTCCAATAGAAATATAATGTGAGCTACAAATGTAACTTTAAAGTTTATAGTAGTTATATTTTAAAAAGTAAAAAAACCCAGGTAAATTAACCTTAGTAGTATATTTTATTTAACCCCAGCATTTCTCAACTGTACTATTAACATTTTTGGCCAGGGAATTCTTTGTTGTGGAGGGCTGTCCTGTGTATTGTAGGATGTTTAACAGCATCCTTGGCGTCTTGTTAGTAGACGTCAGTAGCCATCCTTCCCTCAAGTTGTGAACACCAAAAATGTCTCCAGATATTGCTAAATAACCCTAAGTAGGGGCACAAAATTGTGCCTTCTTGAGAACCACTGATTTACCCCAATATATCCAAAATATCATGTAAACATGTAGAGTATTAAAAATTATTCAAATTTTTACAAAATTTTTTATATTGTATCTTTGAATTGGATAGATACTTTTCACTTACAGCACTTCTCAATTTGTACTAGCCACATTTCAAGTGCTCAATAGCTACACGTGGCTTGTGTCTACCTTTTTTTTTTAAAGATTGTACTAGCCACATTTCAAGTGCTCAATAGCTACATGTGGCTTGTGTCTACATTTTTTTTTAAAAGATTTTATTTATTTAACAGAGAGAGACACAGTGAGAGAGGGAACACAAATAGGGGGAGTGGGAGAGGGAGAAGCAGGCTTCCCACCCAGCAGGAAGCCCGATGTGGGACTTGATCCTGGGACCCTGGGACCATGACCTGAGCCAAAGGTGGATGCCCAATGACTGAGCCACCCAGGCACCCCGTGTCTACCTTTTTGAAGAGCACAGGTCAAGAGCTTGAGGAAAAAGGTTAGGTCTGGAAATACAGTTCTGGAAATACATGGCATTGAGAAGTCATGAGTCGTTAACAATTGAAACCATGGCAGTAGATAAGCTACTTCAGACAGAATTTTCTATTTAGAGCCAGAAAATAGGAGGACTGAGAAAAATTTCTGCAATGCTCTTCCCGTTTTCCCAAACAATCTGCAATCCTTTCTTGTTTGTTATTATTATTTTAAAATATTTTCTTCACAGAATGGAGAACATGAATGAAAAGAAAGCATATTGAGAAAGGTTGATGACAAAGGAAGGGAATTAATGTTTATTGAACATTTAATTGGTAATGTTCAAAGCATTTTATAAACTGTCTTAATCTCACAAGAACCCTTTGAGGTAAATAATGTTATTTCAATTTATAGAGAAGGAAATTTTTTTTTTGGTTTAAGATACGATTTTATTTCTTTTTTAAATGGAGGTGTAATTGACATTTTTTGGGAAAGATTTATAAAGGTTTAATAAATCAGACTGCTGTTAATTGGCATCATCGGGATTTGAAAGGAAGTCTGTCTGACTGATTCCAAAGCCTACATTCTCCTTGCCTACATCTTCCTAATGCACTTAATGAAGCATTTGCTATCTACTGATTTTCATAAAATAATTAAGAAGGCATATGTATGTGTTCCCATAAAACATCTTATGGATGCTGGAGAAAAAAAAAAAAGAAGGCGTATGTAATTGTCCAGTCATTTCTCAGGATATCTATTACCACTTTTGATGTGATTCTGGAGGCAAATTCACTTTAAGAGAGGAGTGCTATGATCTTTATGTCATTAGCGAGTATGATTTGGCTATCATTTTTCTTGTGAAAGACAGTAAACCGTGATGTTTTTGTTTAATTGTAAGTATAATCAATGATTCTGTGGTTAGCTGTACTAAGTTATGAAAAAATTAGCCAAGAAATAGTATTTTGCTTAAATGTGGAAGACAATCACGAAGGAAAACAAAATAATGAGCTTTATGAAATCGTTCGGCTTCGTTAATAGACTTGATAAAGCGAGTACAAAGGGGGAGGGCTGGGGAAGAGAGGGCGGGACATTGAGAAACAAGAATCTGAGCAGGCGCAGAAACAGATATTAATGGAGGCGTGAATGCTACTGCGCTCTCACTTTCCGAACTGTCGTAAAGACCTTGAGTGTCGTGCTCGCTCGGTAGAGGAGGGATTGGTTAGGCGGCGGCAGGAGAACAGCAGCAGTGGCGGCGACGGTGGGAGGTGTTGGGTCTCCGCAGCACAGAAACGCCCGCAGCTTCGGGGGAGGAGTTCTTGTGGGGTCGAATCAGGCATTCTGAACCCAAGCCGGGTGAACTGGGCCGAACCAGGCGCTGCCGCTCGTACGGTTTGGTGGCGGTGACAGACGCAGCTCTTGACTATAGGGGCCTATTAGGCCGAGATCTGAGGCGCAGATCACTGGCTCTCGACGCATCCTCTTCCCCTCTTCCATCTCCTGTCTTCCTTCCTGGGTCAGTGATTCCCGGACCCTGGGAAGAGGGAAGCTGATGATTAAGGTGAGAAGACTAGGGGGGAGGGGATCGATTGGAAGCCGCGCGTGCGCGCAACGGGGGAGGGGCCGGCCTGGAGGGGAGAAAGAGGAAGGGCTGCGGCCGCGGAAGGCTGGGGTCGGCGACCGGCCGGTTATTGCTGGCTCCATAGTGACTTAGGGTCTGGGTCTCCGCAGTAGAATTAATTGTGTTTGAGCAAAGCATTCGTCTACAGACACACCCACACCCCACAGTAAGGGAGTGTGGGTGAGGGGATTTCTTTCCCTCTTTGGACTCTCCCTGGAGTCTAGAAAGGGGGCAGAGGACTGAGGCGTGGGAGTGCGATTTGACAATGGAGTGATGAAGGTAACCCGCACCCGGCGTGTTGGAGGGCGCTAAGTCAGCCCTGACGGTTAGGGAGTTGCCTTCTTATGTGATCAAGGAAACGTCCGCGGAACAGCAGAAATACAGACGCGTCAGATTTTTGTGTAGAGTTGGTTTGTTGGTCATTAAAAAAGAAGCTCGATATTTTAATTTTGTTTTTAGATAATTTGTCAGAGTCAGTGGCAAGGCTGTAGTGGAAATGTCCTGTACTGTAGAAATAGAGGTTGTCACGATAGTTTTTAAATAGGTTATAATAGATCTTTACAGATACTTCTTAACGCAAATCTCAGTTTTAGTGCTTAAAAAATACCAGGAAGTATAGGGTATTCATTTAATTTGCTCATGTTTGTAGTGTGAGGCGACTCCATTGTATTGTGTGCTTTCCTGTTTCTTGATTTATGTGGAGTATGAATTTGGAACTCTCTGGAGTGGTAAGATGCCAGCTGACATAGGCTTCATTTTATAGTTCTTTTAGCTTTTGAACCTGACTTAATCCAAACTTTATTTCACCTGGTATTTTTATGTTTAATTTTCTTGTTTTAGGGACCTCTTCAACCAAAAAGAACAGCCTGGGGAAGAGATAAGCTAAGGTTCCATTTCCTTTCCCATTTGTGTGTGTGTGTTTTATTGCTTTCAAATGTTAGGATGTGATTTCGATATTACACACAAGTTCTGTAATACTAGTTTTGTTTAGTTTTATTATGGTGAAGATCTACATTTTGATAGTTTGTTACTACTGTATGTTTTTTAGTAAAATTTTTCATGTCAATATAAACTATGTTGCTTTTCATACTAAACAGTAGTCTTTGGTTGCCTTTGTGAGACAAAACGGGATGAGAAAGAAGCCCTCTTACTCTGAAAAGAATGTTTAATTTTTTTTTTAAAGCCTTGAATTATTTTACTTTTGTCCACCTCTTGTCATTTAACCTTGGACAAATGACATCTTTCTCCTGCTCATTTGTTTGCTGTCTAAGATTCAGAGTAGTCTAAAAAACTGGTGAGGGTTTTTGTGAATTAGTCTGAACAATATTGTAGGAAAAACTGGGAAGAATAGAGGCTCTCCTTGTTTACAGGGGTGCTGCATCTTATATGTGTGGCTCTTTCTGTTACTTTTTTCCTTTTGGTGTCTGTTGGTCACTAGCATGTTCTTTCACTGGAGTTGGCTTTTGAAGAAAGATGTCATGAAAATAATTTTATTTTGGTGAAAAGTGTATTACAGTGGAGGTTATACCTTGACAAATTTCATTTCAGTACTTTATTTCTACAGATAATTGAGAAATAGCTATACTGATGTTTAAATAAGAGAATAAAAATTTACATGTTTAGAGCAAAGGAATGGTCAGCAGATTATCCTAAATAGTTGTTTTCATTATAAAATTTAAAGGATTAAAATTGATTGAATCAAACTAATTAGATTTTTAAGACATTTTATTATTTTGCCAAAATAATAACAATTTCCCCCTCTGAGCGAGGACTTCAATATGAAGAAAAGAAGTGACAGTATGGGTGACATCCTGTGGAAGAGTCTCTGGTTTGGAGTTCTGAATTTTAGATCTAGCTTTGCTTGCTATTCGTTAGATTTGTGACTTTATTGATAACCATTCTTAGCTTCAGATCTCTCTCAATTGTTAAATGAGAAATGTAGGATGGTTTTCTAGTTTCCTCTAGATCCCAAATTCAGTGGCTTGTATTTTTGATTAGGAGCTTTTGGTACTTATTGGTGTGTTCATCATGATCCGATTCCCAGAAAGAAGTGCTATACTGAGTATAAATTCCTTCCTGTTTATATTAGGGGAGGGGGAAACTATGATAAAGCCATGTTTGTTGTTTTAGATAATGCTTCTGTCCCATTATAGATATTATATATGATTTAATAGCTCTCCTAATAAAAGAAGAAACTTGGTTTTACTTCTGGTAATGCTTTTTAAATCATCCTGAATAATTTGTCTTCCAGAAACCTGTAATCGGTCAGTTAAAGTCCAGAATTGCATTTGAATGCCTTACACCTCTCTTTTTTTTTTTTTTTTTTTAAAGATTTTATTTATTTACTTGAGAGAGAGAGAGAGAGAGAGAGCAGGGTCAGAGGGAGAAGCAGACTCCCCGCTGAGCAGGGAGTCCGATGTGGGACTCGATCCCGGGACTCCAGGATCATGACCTGAGCCGAAGGCAGTCGCTTAACCAACTGAGCCACCCAGGCGCCCGCCTTACACCTCTCTTCTTTCTTTCCTGCATCCCACTGATTCTTGGTAACAACTGGCCCAGGTTTCTACAGGTATTCAGTTCATATCATTACATGTGGAGTGGGCTACAGATGTTTATTTAAAAACATACTAAGTTGAGCTTACATTTTAAGTGGAGGTACTGCATTATTATTTAGTTACTTGGTATGTATTTATTGAATGTCTCATGTTCTCAGCATTGTTCTTGGTCTTCAGTGAGGAAGGCACTCTGTCTTCAGGGAGTGGACATTCTACTGGGGAAAACATAATAAACAGTAGTTTGAGGTAGTGCTGAATGCCATGAAGAAAATAGGACCATGTTATGATGAATGGAAGTCGAGCTCTACTGTGGATTAAATGGTTAGGGAGGGCCTAACTTCTTTTTAGAGGTGATAATTTGATTTGTGATCAGTGACTAGAAAGAATCAGCCATACTGGTAATCTGGAGGAATCTTGCAAACAAAGGGAACAGCAGATGCATTCGGTTGTGTTTGATTCTGGAGAATTTACAAATGTAAACTGGTTTGTGTGTTAGGCTTTTTCATAATTGCTGATAGACGATGTAAAAAGAAAGGTTAAAAATATTTTATGTATAGCAACCAAATACAATGTGTTGACCTTGTTTAAATCCTCACTCAAATCCATTGTAGAAAGTCATTTTTGAAACACTTTGGGGGAAATCTGAATGTGAATGGATAGTAGATGATATCAAGGAATTATTGTTAATTTTGTCAGGGATGATAATGATACTATGTTTATATAAGCATCCGTTGATGATTCTTGCCTGTATTGATCGTTGGTGATTGCAGAATGCTTATTTTCAAACTCTTCCATCTCCTCTATCTTATAAGTAGGCCTTCTCTTGTATGGAAGAAGCATTCTTTTATCTATTACCAATATGGACTTATGTACTTCCTGTTTTATTCAATAGATTATAATCCGTTACTGCCTTTATTAATTTTAATGCTCAAATTGTCCCACATTTGTCCGGTGGGAGCCTTTCCACCATGGCTCCTGTGTCTTTTTGACATATATAATTTTTTATGAGTATTTCCTTTCTGGCACAGCAAGATGTTCCCACTCATCTTATATCTTTTCTATTTCAGTCTTAGAATCAGCTATTCTCTAAGGAGGCCTGGTTCCTTTTAGTGGGGAGTCCAATTTGCTTTTGAGTTATCTGTTTATATATAAAAAATAATCTCTTATTTCCTGGATCAGGACATCTGAGAAACTTAGATTTTGATAGTGGGTTTATATTTCTGTGGAGATTTTATTTATTAAGTAACTACATAAAATGTAGCAATTTGTTATATTTACCATAAAACAACTATTTTATTCTATTTCTTCCAAATAAGTTCTGATTTGATCTTAATTATGATCAAATGAAATAGAAAAAATAAAATGTTATTTTACTTTGTGTTACATTGTGTATGTAGAAGGTTTAACCACTTAACTGTTAAATATGATGTAAGATTTACATACTTAATTTTTTTTTTTTTTCATACTTAATTGTTTTTAACCAAGTCATCAGACTTTCTGGTCTGGAGGAAATTGTTGCTTTTTAAAAAAACTAACTTTTTAAATGAAATTTTTTATGATGTAGAATAATATTTCATATATGAGTAGAAACTCACAAGCACATTGTTCCAGAAAGTTACTGTTACACCTTGGTATGTTTCACAGCCATTCTCTCACCCAGTGCAGCATGGGTATTTGCTTTATTTATTTATCTTTTAAACCTCACTTGTATTTTTCCAGACAGTATTTTTGTTTTTGTTTTTTTTTTTTTTTTTTTTTTAAACAAGCTCTGGCAGGTTTTGTGTGATTTGCTTTTTACCAGTTTGTTCTGGCATGCTCCTAATGATTTCAGTCACCTGGATCAATGATAGCCAGTGTGCATTCTCTGTAGTATTTTCCTCATGCTGTACCCAGTTCAGTATTATTGACACTGTAGCGATGCATACCAGTTTTGGCCAACATGGCATAGTATTCTATTTTAGATTTCCTCAGGGCTGGGCAGTTGGCGAGGATAACCAGTTTTGCTTTGCCATATCTGATCATTTTCAGAGTCTGCTTGTACTCCAGCATGTACTTTACACTTTTCGTAATGAGTTGGAGTCTAGAGTTGATTGACTCCAGAGACTTTCGTCTTCCTTGATGCCACCATCTTCCTGCCTTAGGTGCAGGATGGCCCCAACCAAGAGCAGCCACCAAGGTCCCAGACAATATTTTGAATGGTATTTAACCAGTTAATTTTTGAAACAGTTAATATGTATGGGGTTTTTAAAGTCGGTTCCACAAAGGCTTATAATGAAAAACAACAGTCTGTGCTATTCCTCCTCTCCCCTAGTTCCAGTTCCTAAGTGGAAACACTTTCAGCTCTTAAATTTTTTTTTCCTGGTATTTACTTTCATATTTCTAAATAGTATGCTTATGTGTCTGCTTAGCTACTTTTGATGTCAGTTTTTTTTTATATTTAATTTTTAAAGATAAAAGCAATACAAATGGAACCAAATTCACAAGGTATGAAGGGTGTACAGGGAAAAAATAAGTTTTCTTGCCATCCCTGTCTTCCTATTGCCCAGTTCTTTTCCCTGGAGATATATCTCCTCTTAGTATTTTACATGTATCCAGAGCAGCAGTTCTCAGAGTGTGGTCTCTGGACTCTTGAGGGGGTCTTCAGAAGGTCAGCTGGTTTGAAACTGTTTCATAGTAATACTAAGTTCTTTACTACTTAACTATGTTGTTATTTGCATTGATAGCAAACACAGTGATGGGCAAAATTGCTGGCCCTGCAATCCATATTAAGACAGTGGCTAAAACTATACTAAGAGTCATCATATTTTTCATTACTACACATTGACAAAACCAGTTTCATTTAAGAATGTCCTTTACAAAGCAGTAAAATCTGTTAATTTTACTAATCTTGATCTTGAGTACATACCTTTTTAATATTTCATGTGATAAAATGAGAAGAATGTTATAAGGCACTTCTGCCCCATCCCAAATTATTCTTGTCTTGGAGAAAAATACTTGTGTGATTGAGTTGCAGGCTGAACTAGCAAACTTAGTTGCTTTTTATTTTTTTAATGGAACCATTTTTTTACTTGAAAGAATGACAAGCTATAGTTATTTAAACTTGAGTATTTGTATGTATTTTCTCAAAAATAAATGAAGTGAGCCTGTCACTTTAGGGAAAACAACTGATAGAAATTATTGCCGAGATAAAATTAAGGCTTTTAAGCAAAAATTAGAATTTTGGAAAACATATCTGCCACTATGAGCTTGGCAGCTTCTCAGGACCTTTTTGATGAAATTGATGGGGATATTAACAAATGTGATTTTTTTTTTTTTTTGGTTATTGTATAATTAAATGTGTCAGTGTTTGGAAGATACGCATAACTTCGTGGACCAACTTTTTTCATATGACCAGTGCATGATATTACAAAATCATGCTGTGTGTGAAAGATCTACTTAAGGGTAAGATAGATCAATAGGTTCTTAATGAAATGGTATGAAGTCTCGTAGATAAGGTATCAGATTCAACATTGCAAGTAAGCTTTACAAAATTATATTTATTAAGTTTTGGGTTAATATCAAAGAATAACACACCCACTATCTGAATATATTATTAAAGACACTTCTCTTTTTTAACTACATATTTGTGTGAAGCTGGATTTTTTACTAGATTCAGTACAGAAGCAGATTTAAGAATCCATGTTTCTTCTGTTAAGACAGACATTAAAGAGATTAGCAAAATTGTGTAACAGTGTCATTTTTATTAACTTTTTGAAAAAATATATTCATAAATGTTACTTAATAGCATGTAATGGGTTTACTATTGCTGTTTTTAAAAAATCTTTAAGCATTTATCAGTTTTATTTTCTTACATTGTATTAATATAACCTACATATTTAAGGCTTTTGGGGGTTTCACTTAGTTTTAAGAGGATAAGGGGCTCACAAATCAAAAAGTTTGAGGATTGCTGTACAGTTATCTTTTGCATTATCTTTTGACCTCCTAAGGAAAAGGAGTCCACACTTCTTTTTTCACCCTTTCTCCTGATATAGTTGTATCACAATTTTAGATTACTTTAATAATTCAGCGTGTATTTATTGAATACTATGAGTTTTCAGCTTTGGGGCACATGGTAATGATGAAAACAGACTAGGCTCTATTTGGGAAATTTTAAATTTTACAAATGGTGATTATGGAAATAACTGAGCTGGAAAGAGAAGATAGGGCATGGGGTTAGCTCTTTAAATATAAGGTGATTAGGGATGGTCTCAAGGACAAGAAACATTTGAGCACAGACAGAAAGGGAGCAAGTGAGAGGTGCTTGTGGCTATCTGGGGTCAAGCATTCTGGGCAGATTAAATAGTAATAGCATACTTGGCCTGCTCAAGGAAAAGCCAAGAAGCTGTTGTGACTGGAGGGGAGTGGATGAGCAGAATGGTGATCTCTGAGGACAGAGGTAGCAAGGGCTTAGGTCCTTCAGTTTTAAGAAATATTCTTATAGTAGCTTTCATTACTCCTTAGTCATTTTTTTTTCCTGTTTTCTTTTTGGAGTTGCTGTCAGTCAGATGATAAGATTCTGTTGCTATATCTTTGTTGCTATTAGATCCTCTGTTGTGTGTGTGTGAGAGAGAGAGAATTGAAAGTTTTTTTCATTTAGTGGGAATTGCAAGGAAATTTGAGATAAAGTTATTTGTGTAATTTACCGTGTTTAAACAAAATATGAACTTTTGCTTTTGATAAATACCAGGAGCAAGTTACATTATTGATACAAAAATGGGCTCTCTTTCCAACTTTTAGTGGTAAAACCATGTTGTTTATTTTAAAATACTCTTTTTTTTTTTTTTTTTTTTTTTTTAAAGAGAGAGAGAGTACTCGCAAGTGAGCACCTCTCGGGAGGAGTGGAGAGGGCAGGGGGAAAGGGAGAGAGAATCCCAAGCAGGCTCCATGCCTAGTGTGGAGCCTGACACAGGGCTTGATCTCACGACCTTGATCATGACTTGAGCTGAAATCAAGAGTTGGGTGCTTAACCGACTGAGCTACGCAGGTGCCCCCAAATCATGTTTAAATATGTGAAAAAATACATGTGTAAATAGGTTTGTAAATAGGTTTACTTTACAAAGTCTAAGTCGGCTTTGACCACTGTTTTTTAATTTTATTTTATTTATTTTATTTTTTTAAAGATTATTTATTTATTTATTTGACAGAGGGAGACACAGCGAGAGAGGGAACACAAGCAGGGGGAGTGGGAGAGGGAGAAGCAGGCCTCCTACCGAGCAGGGAGCCTGATGCGGGGCTCGATCCTAGGACCCTGGGATCATGACCTGAGCCGAAGGCAGACGCTTAACGACTGAGCCACCCAGGTGCCCCACAACTCTGTTTTTTTAATACAAAGTAGTCATTAGCTGAAGAAAATCATGTCATGTAAGATTTGTATTACATCTACAGAATGACTATTATCATGGATTTGATTGTATTTTCTGTGAAATCACATTTCTTTAAAGAACTCTATGTAGTATGAGATAAAACTGACCATTTTATGGAATATTATGCAGCTGTAAAAAAGAATGAGAGCCTGCCACTCGCAAGAACATGGATGGATCTAGAGGATATTACGCTAATTGAAATAGTCATGAAAGACAGATACTATATGATCTCACTTATACGTGGAATCTAAAAACCAAAAGAAACAAATAAACAAAAAGCAGAATCAGACCTATAAATTGATGGTTGCCAGAGGGGAGGGAAGGGACAAAATGGGTGAAGGGGAGTGGGAGATACAGGTTTCCAGTTATGGAATGAATAAGTTACAGGAATAAAAGGTACAGCATAGGGAACGTAGTCCATGGTATTGTAATAGCATTGTATGGTGGCAGATGGTAGCTTCACTTGTGGTGAGCATAACATGTAGAGAGATTAAATCACTATGTTGTACACCTGAAACTAATGTTACATTGTGTCAACTATACTTAAATTAAAAAAAATTTTTTGATAATAAAATGAAAAAGGGAGGAATAGGTCAGACACAGACTGCTTTACCTATATACATCTGGGAGAATATAGAGAATTTTGATTGTTTAAAATAAACAAATCATCTATTTTCATAACCACCTTCCTGTCTGCCATTCCTCTGATGTGCTTTTATGCTTATTCTCCAATTGAGGAAATCTTACTTTTAAGGACTAGCTCTTCTGTGAAGTTTCTCCTCTAGAATCAATGGCTCTCCCTTCTGTTTTGCCATAGTATTTGGTCCTTCTCTTACCTTGTAGCAGTTATTTCCATTTTAGTAAACTTTTAGCATTCTCCCACTGTGGAGGCTAAATTCCAAAATCTTCATGGTAAGTAGAAGAAATTGTAGTTGAATTACATAATAATCTTATATGAAAATAATGTCATGGGAACTGAAGTGGTGAGTGAACGTATGAAAGCCCACATAACTATACATTTATCTTAAAAATGAGAGAGACCCAAACCAGCAACTTATATAAGAATTAAGATCCAGATGTTTATCTGTCAGACCTTAGGCAAGTTGCCTAACTTTTATAATTCTTAGTTCCTTGGAAATAATAGTTTTTAGTAAGGATAAAATGGAATAAAAACATGGCACATAGTTCCTTACAGGCATACCTGATCTGGCCCTTGACCATTTCTGATCCCTTTGTGTGCCATCTCCCTTTCCTCTCACTCCCTTTCTGTTGTTTGTTCATGTTAGGCCTCTTCCTGCCACACGGTCTTTCTTTACTGTTTCCTTTGCTAGAAAGGCTCTTCCTCTAGCACTGTGTGGCGTGGTTGACTGGTGGCTTGTTCTTCTCATGATTCAGGTCTTCAGCTTCTTAGGAGCCTGTTGATGGTCGTATTTTACTATTTGTTTTATTTCCGTAATAGCACAATTTTTTTTCTAAAATTATCTTGACTGTCTATTTGTGCCTTGTTTGTTCTCATTTGCATGTAATTTTCATGAGAACAAAGACTTTCTGTATCCTGTTCATGGCTAATCCCAGTGCCTACAACAGTGCCCACATTATAATATGTTCTCAGTAAATATTTGTTGAATGAAAACAATAACTGCATAAATGGTAGCTAATATATTATCAGTGATATTGTATCTTTTTTTTTTTTAAGATTTTATTTATTTGACAGAGAGAGACAGTGAGAGCAGGAACACAAGCAGGGGGAGTGGGAGAGGGAGAAGCAGGCCTCTCGCTGAGCAGGGAGCCGGATGCGGGGCTCTATCCCAGGACCCCGGGATCATGACCTGAGCCGAAGGCAGATGCTTAACGACTGAGCCACCCAGGCGCCCCGATATTGTATTTTCTAAAATATTAATAAGTGACTAAAATTTCTGTTCCCTGGGTGACATTTCCAGATTCTGATCTGATTCCAGATGCTTGGGATAGAAAAAATTTGGATATCCTAACTTGTGTTTACCCTGTTTGCCATCATGGGGGTGATCATTCTTCTTAGACTCTTGGATTTCCCCATTTTATTCCCTATAAATGAATAATTTTCCTCCCAGATAGCAGTTCTGGGTGGCGGTTCTAAGGCCGGGACTTAATTTCAGTCATTTTCCTTTGTCTTGAACAGGCTTCAATTTAAAATATTTTTCTTTTCTCTCCTGTCATTTTTGTTAATCCTCAGTTGCCTCTTTTTCTGATTATCCCCTTCAGGAAGAACTCACAGTCTATGTATACTGAAACCAAAATTCTAAAGATTGCCCAGAAAGTATGTAAGTAAATGCATGTAGGCTAGCTTTACATGTGTGGGAATCCACATTAGGGTTAAGATTACTGTGTTTATCCAAAATATGAAATTCTTTGGGCTAGAGGAGCACCTTAACTATCTTCTTAATTATCACCTTAAGCAGTCATTAGGAGTAAAAAAACCAAAAAGGGTTTGTTGAATAAAGTGGCTGATGTTAGCATAGAGGATAATAAATCCTTGGTTTCTCCAGACCGGTACCCTCAATTGTCTAATAGCTTACTATTTTTGTTTCTTGCCACAAGGATTTTCACTTTGCTGTCAGAATATACAGATCCAAAGAAGGCAAAAATGTCATTTAGTCAAAATAACCTTGGAAATCCCTAAAGTTGCCCGTAAAATGTAAAATATAGACGTACAGTCTCTCAGAGTTCAACATATCCTGTTTTTCCTTTAGTATTGGAATGAATCATGTTTCATTGTTAAACACCAGATGAAGTCGTAGGCTGTGTTTATGGTCCATGTTGTGGGAAAAATAAATGGCTCTAAACATTAGAATCTGACAGCACAGCAAGATGTTCATATCATGAGAGGCACATGGGAAGTGAGACCAACTAGAGAATAGTAAAATTTTATCTTTCTGTGTTCATTCTGGGTATATAATTATTGAGCAGAATTGCAAGCATAACCTACATGGTTTAAATTATCTTTTTCTTGTCTTCACATTGTTGAATTCACATTGTGGGTGTGCTCCCTACCCAGAGGTATTTTCCCTAATCCAGTTTTCAGTAAGCCTTTACCTTCTTCAATCATTGAAAGTGTCAGTATCTGCCTTTTTTTTTCCTGTATGACTCTTATTCCTTAGAACATACTCTTTTTTTTTTTTAAAGGTTTTATTTATTTATTTGACAGAGAGAGAGAGAGAGAGCGAGAGCAGGAACACAAGCAGGGGGAGTGGGAGAGGGAGAAGCAGGCTTCCTGCGGAGCAGGGAGCCCGATGTGGGGCTTGATCCCAGGACCCTGGGATCATGACCTGAGCCGGAGGCAGACGCCTAACGACTGAGCCACCCAGGCACCCCTAGAACATACTCTTTAATTAATATTCTCCAGGTTACACATTTTGACCCCAAATCACGTAGGAAGAGCAAAAACAACTTTTGTTTAAATTGTTGGACTGCATCCAAGGAGAAATTGTTTCCTTGGGTAGTTTTGCTCACCGCATTAGATCCTACATTCTCAGGGCAGTTGCTTTCTTTCCTAATCTAACAAAATTTTTTGTTTTATTTATATTTATTTTGTTACACCACCCTTTGCTTTGGGTGCTTTAACAGTTCAGGGTTTTGATCTGATCTTCAAGAGGAATTTGAGGTTCATTCGAATAAGATAGACTAGCTTGAGGTAGGTGTACCTAAAAGAATTGAGGGTCAGCCCCCCACCCCCACCCCCAAAATAAAACAGAGGGGAAGCTTGTGGCCTTTTTTTTTTTTTTTTTTTTTTTTGCCAGGATGATTTCTAAAAGCTAGTTGACTCTTTGACTTTAAAAACAATAATAAAAGCCAGCATGTGCGTACATTATTTTGTTTAAACACTTAACCCTTTAAGGTAATTTCCATTTTTCAGGTGAGATTTAGGCATCGAATGGTTAGTAACTTGCTAGAGACTCACAGCAGTAATGGAGTTGAAGGGATTATGTCAGGAGGTTTGAGTCACCTGAGAAGGGAATTCCAAAATTCAGGAGATGTCCCATTTGAGAGGTTAGTAGGATTGGAGTAAAGAGTTTCTATGGCCCTGAAGTAAGAATTTAACCAGTATTTCTGTATTGCCTTTAAGGAAGAGACAATAAGGTATATTTTTATCTCTCTTGGGCATAGCCTTTGACAGAAGAGAAAGAAGGATGGTGATATTTTATTTGGATGGTGTGATTGGGAAGGACTTAATTTCTCTGTGTATTACTATTTTCAATAGGGAACATATTTTAAAAATCAGTTTGAGCTATAACTTATATACAATATAAGGCACATATTTTTACTGTACAATTCAGTGAGTTTTGGCAAATGTATATCTCCATGTAACCAACACCACAATCAGGACATAAAACATTCCATCGCCCTAGAAAGTTTTTTCTTGCTTCTTTGTCATCGTTCACCCCTCTCTCTTGCCATAGGCAACCACTGATCTGATTTTTGACATTATGGATTAGTTTGTTCTAGAACTTCATATAAACACAATCGTATAGTGTTACTTTTTTGTATTTGGCTTCTTTTGCTCATCACATTTTCCCTCTAGTATTTTTTTTTTTTTCTAAGATTTTATTTATTTGACAGAGAGAGAGACAGCAAGAAAGGGAACACAAGCAGGGGGAAAGGGAGAAGCAGGCTTCCTGCTGAGCACGGAGCCCGATGTGGGGCTCGATCCCAGGATTCTGGGATCATCATGACCTGAGCCGAAGGCAGACGCTTAACCGACTGAGCCACCCAGGTGCCCCCCCTCTAGCATTTTTTGTGAACATTTTCAAACATGAAAAGTGAAAGAATTGTACAGTGAACAAACATTTCCCCATCACCTACATTCCACAATTAACAATTTGCTGTTTTTGCTTTATCACCTGTCCATCTATTCATTCCTCTAACTATCCTTCAGTCAAGCTTGCCACTGTTTGGTTTGTATTGTTTTTAAAGTAAGTTGCAGGTATCAGTGCATTTTTTCCTAAACAAAATCAGCTTCCGTATCATTAACTAGAGTTGAGTATTTGTTTACAGTTCTTTGTTTTTACTTTTTTTTCTTTTCCATGCATGCTCAAGCTGGGGCTGGGGGGCGGGTATGGTGGAAGGAGAGGGAGAGAATCCTAAGCGTGCTGGGCATGGAGCCTGACTCAGGGCTCGATCTCACCGCCCTGAGATCATGACCCAAGCCAAAATCCAGAATCGGACACTTAACCAACAGAGCCACCCAGGAGCTCCTACAGTCCTTTGTTTTTAAAGTAAAATTTACATATAGTGAAGTGCACAAATCTTAAGTGTATGATTTGTTGTGAAGTTCTGCCAAATGTATGTTTGTGTAACCCAAATCCTTATGAAGAAATAGAACATTAACCAACACTTCAGAAAGTTCGCTCGTGTACCTCGCTCGTGTACCTCATATTCAGTAGTTTCTCCTGTTCTTTGATTCTTTGTAGAACACTAGTTTTAATTTGTTTTCACCTTAGATTATTAGGTTTGCCTATTCTAGAACTTCCTGTGTCTGGAATCATATACTTCATATCTGATTTCTTTCCCTCAGCAGGATGTTTTTTTTGTACCCGTAATGTTACTTGTATCAGTAGTTCCTTCTTTGTTGTTTTGCTGCTGCTGTTTGGTATCCTATTGTATTTAAAAATCGTAATTTTTTTTTATATATCATAATTTTGTTTATTCACTTGTTTATTCATTTGTTGGAGATTTGTTTTTCCCAAACTGTTGGTTATTATGAGTAAAGCTATGAACATTCACATACAAATTTTTTGTATACCTGTGTTTTCAAACCTAGGTGTGATATTATTGGATCATAGGTTAGATGTGTATATGACTTTATTAGAAGCTACCAGAGAACTCTGTGTAGAGTTCCAGTTGTGCCACATTCTTGTTAACGTCTGGTGGTTTTGGTCTAAGAGTTTTAGCCTTTTACTGGGTTGTGCAGTAGTATCTCATTGTGGTTTTAATTTGCATTTCCCTGATTACTAGAGATACAAAGCATTTTTTCACATACTCATTGGCCATGTGTATGTGTTTTGAGAAATGTTAAAAATCATTTGTCTATTTTTTTGGGTGGCGTTGTCTTACTAAAATGGAAAAGTTTTGCATATATTCTGGATTCAACTTATGTGTTTATATATACATATAAATTACACATAAACGCAATTTTCTTTGTATTTAGTTTGCTACCTTGCCTTTTGTTTTCTTCTTTTTTTTTTTAAAGATTTTATTTACTCATTTGAGAGAGAGAGAGAGAGAGACAGCACAAGTAGGGGGAGAGGCAGAGAGAGGGAGAAGCAGACTCCCTGCTGAGCTAGGAGCCTGACATGAGGCTCGATCCCAAGACCCAGAGATCATGACTGGAGCTGAAAGCAGACACTTAACCGTCTGAGCCACCCAGGCACCCCATTGCCTTTTTGTTCTCTAGTGGCATCTGTGAAGAGCAGATTTTCATTTTGGTAAAGTCTAGTTTATCAATTTATAAAAAATGGGTAGTGCTAGGGGCTACCCTCTGGCTTGGCTCAGTTGGTAGAGCATGTGACTCTTGATCTTGGGGTCGTAAGTTCAAGCCCCATGTTAGGTGTAGAAATTACTTAAATAAATAAATTTTAAAAAATAGGTAGTACTATTTGTGTTCTACGAGACCTTTGCCCGTGGTATGATTACATACAATTTCTGCCATGTTTCTTTTAGAAATTTAAGGTTTAGCTTTTAGGTCTAAGTCTCTGATCCATTTTGAGTTAATTTTTTTGTCTGATGAGTGGTATAGAGGTTAAATTTTCCCCACATGGTTCACCAGTTGTTCCACCACCATTTGTTACTATTCCTTTCCTATTATCTTGGCACTCTTATTGAAAATTACTTGATATGTTTGAGTCTATTTCTGGACTCTCCAGTCTATCCTTATGCCAGTAGCACCCTGTTTTGTTACAGTTGTGTTTTAATCTGTCATCTTGCTCTGTGTTTTCTATTTGTCCCATCTGTTCTCTCTCCCTTTATTTTCCTTCTCATGTTTCCTTTGGGCTTTAGTTTTTTAGTTTTTTGGGTTAAAAAAATTTTTTTTGTATTACAGTTTATTTCCGCTGTCGGTTTATTAGCTATACTTATTTTTTATCTTTTATGGTTGCTCTAGGGTTTACACTATGCATCTTTAACTTTTCACTGTCTGTCTTCAAGGAATAATAGACTATTTCAGGGGTGCCTGGGTGGCTCAGTCAGTTAAGCATCCGACTCTTGATTTCAGCTCAGGTTATGATCTTGAGCCCTGCATTGGGCTTCATGCTGAGTGTGGAGCCTGCTTGAGATTCTCTCTCTCCCTCTCCCCCTTCCCCACTACTTGTGTTTTCTCTTTATATAAATAAATAATTTTTAAAAAATAGACTATTTCACATATGATAGAAGAAACATCAAACAACCTACATCTCTTTGCTCCACTCCTGTGCTTTGTGTTATTGTCGTACACTTTTTTTTTTTTAAGGATTTTATTTATTTGACAGAGAGAGACACAGTGAGAGAGGGAACACAAGCAGGGGGAGTGGGAGAGGGAGAAGCAGGCTTCCCGCCGAGCAGGGAGCCCGATGTGGGGCTCGATCCCAGGATCCTGGGATCATGACCTGAGCCAAAGGCAGACGCTTAACGACTGAGCCACCCAGGCGCCCCTGTTGTACGTTTTACTTTATATGTTATTAGTTTTGTGAGGATTTCTTTGTTCAGATTTTGAGGTTATAGCTAGAGAATAATTGTGAGGTTATCTGTGTGAGAGAAGATGCTAGTAGAACTTGCTTTATTCCATTCTACTTTTAAAAGAGACTGGACAGTGATGATTTCTGAAAAAAGTCTTTAAAATTTGATAAATTCAGACCAGAAAATTTTGATATATGAGTCTGAAAAAAGATGGTTGTATCATTTACTCTTTTTATGGAACTCAACAAAGAACTTGGAGCATTTGTGACCAAATGTCTCTGAGTATTACCCAGTTATTGACTTTAGGCAAATTATTCAGAGAAAAACAACAGAAAAGTGTCTCCCCTATGTCTTTTTTTTTTTTTAAGACTTTATTTATTTGACAGAGAGAGCGAGAGAGGGAACACAAGCAGGGGGAGGGGGAGAGGGAGAATCGGGCCTCCCGCCGAGCAGGCAGTCCGATGCGGGGCCTGATCCCAGGACCCTGGGACCACAACCCGAGCCGAAGGCAGACGCCTAACAACTGAGCCACCCAGGCACCCCTAAGATTTTATTTATTAGAGAGAGAGATTGAGCACACAAGCAGGGGGAGCAGCAGAGGGAGAGAGAGAAGCAGACTCCCCACTGAGCATGGAGCCCAATGCAGGGCTTGATCCCAGGACCCTGCAATCATGACCTGAGCCAAAGGCAGTCGCTTAACCAACTGAACCACCCAGGCACCCCTCCCCTATGTCTTTATCTGTATATAAGCTAAATCTAATTGTAGTATTTTATATTTATTAAAGTGTTTTTAATGATTTTGCTAATTATCCTAAGCTTTTATTTTCAGGTCTTGATTTTGTCATTCAGGGTATATGTGATCTCTTTTCAGCTTTGTGTCATTTGGGGATGTGGTGAATATTCCATTTATGCCTTCATGTGAAACCACAGCTAAAAACAGAGTTTGGAATGCATTTTGTAGGCTAATTTTTAATTATACACCTCATTTTATATTGCTGATTATTGATACTTTTTTTTTTTTAAAGATTTTATTTATTTATTTGACAGAAAGAGACACAGCGAGAGAGGGAACACAAGCAGGGGGGGTGGGAGAGGGAGAAGCAGGCTTCCCACGGAGCAGGGAGCCCGATGCGGGGCCCGATCCCAGGACTCTGGGATCATGACCTGAGCCGAAGGCAGACGCTTAACAACTGAGCCACCCAGGCGCCCCTATTGATAGATTTCTAGTCGAGTTTTGGATCTTTATTCCATTTTAGCTTTCAAGTATATTATAGCTTATAATTCTTCTCTTAGTACTGAAGGTTAATGAAGTTGAGACTGTGCTACCTCATGCGAGAGGGAGGGACCTTAATGTTGAAGATTATGGGAGAACATAAGTTTTAGTTATTGTAGATTCCTCATTCCTCCCTCTATTATTAAATTGAAACAAACTCTGGGGGAAATTTGGTAATTCTGTGGAACTTTGTTTCGCCTTTCATATACTGAAAAGTATCCTAAGAACTCATCTTATTTCTTCTTTTTCTTCCTACCAATAATTCTAGACAAATAGTTCTTTGAAGTCGAGTGGCATCTTTGAAGACTTTATGTCCTCTATCAGAAGATCATGTGTTGTCTTTCAGTCTTTCAGATAACTGGTTTTGTGCATTTTTATGTGTACCTCTTCATTAAATATGTGACTCACTCAGAGATCCTCTGCCGTGGAAAATAGGGTGACCAAGTCTCATTTCTTCCCATTTCACTCTTTTTCCTTTTGTTCTTCCTGGGAAAACCTTCCCCGGTCCCCCCTCCCCTTCAGAACTGAATTAGGCTCTACTACAGTTTGTTTCAGTGCATACCTCTATTATAACACTTACTGTATTTTAATTACCTGTTGATATGCCTCCCTGACTGCTAGACTCTAAGGACAGTTTTATGTCTTATTCATCTTGTATTTACAATATTTGGGATAGTCTGGCATATTTAAGATATTCAGGAAATGTTTATTGCATGGTGTATTCATTTGCTAGAGCCGCTATAACATACTTCAGACCCGGTGGCTAAACAACAACAAACTTTTTTCTCACAGTTCTGTAGACTAGAAGTCCAAGAACAGGTATAGTCAGGTTTGGTTTCTCCTGAAGCCTCTCTTCTTGGTTTGCAGATGACTGCCCACCTTCCTGCTGTATCCTCACATGGTCTTTTCTCTGTGTCTCTGTGTGTATCCAGACTTCCTCTTCTTAGAAAGGATACCAGTCAGATTGGATAGATCCCACCATATGACCTCGTTTAACCTTAACTGCTTCTTTAAAGGCCTTGTTTATACTCATATTTGAGGTACTAGGGGTTAGTATTTCAACATACGAATTTTGAGGAGGGGGGCACACTTAGGTCCCTAACACATGGATATTTTGATCTTGCATATGTTCCAGCTGAAGGTGATTTCTTATGGGCCAATACCAAACCAAGATTGTCAGAGTTGGAACCAAAGATTTCCTAGCTTGGATAAGAACATGTGGCTTAATTTTAATATTTTGTCTTAATTCCCACTTAGATAATTGTACTATTTAATGATTAAGATCCTGTTACTTTTAGGGCTTTGAAGTGTACTGCCTAGCTGTACTCATTTAATAATAGGTTTTCTTTACTTTATGTCACAAAAAATAAAATACACACATACACACACACACCTGGGCACATGTGTGCTTTGTGTACATACTGGCTATGAATGCATGATTATTGAACATTTTAGCCCAAGAAATACATGTTTATTTGCCAAATTCCCAGTGGTTATTTGGAAAGGATTCAGTAATTTCTCTATAGAAATTCCATGAATTATACATAATTTCCCAGTGTATACAGAGATACATGCCTTGCTATCCCATTTGAGTGACCAGATAGTTTTTTAAGCTTTTTCTTTTCCTGTGGTAGCTCCAGCTTTAGATTTCCCTCTTTCCATCTCCGCTAGTAGTCCCGTATAAGATTTTTGGAGATACTGGCAGTAGTGAGGGGCTGGTGATGTTGGAGAGCAGGATAAGCTCCATTATCACTCATCTATTTTCTCCCTTTTTAGGGATTTCCTTGGGAGAAATTTGCATATAATGCCCTTACCTTTAAAAAAAAAGTTTTTATTTGACAGTAGTTTTACATTTATAGAAAAGTTGCAAAGATGGGCACCTGGGTGGCTCAGTCGGTTAAGCACCTGACTCTTGATTTCAGCTCAGATCATGATCTCAGGGTTGTGAGATAGAGCCCCTCATCAGGCTCCACGTCGGGCTCCACGCTGAGCGTGGAGCCTGCGTAAGATCCTCTCCCTTGCCCTCTGCCCCTCCCCACCTCTAAAAAAAAAGAAAAGAAAAACAAGTTGCAAAGATAATACATAGAATTCATATGTACCCTTCACCCAGTTTCCTCTGTTGTTTTTTTTTTAAGATTTTATTTATTTGACAGAGAGAGACACAGTGAGAGAGGGAACACAGGCAGGGGGAGTGGGAGAAGGAGAAGCAGGCTTCCTGCAGAGCAGGGAGCCCAATATGGGGCTTGATCCCAGGACCCTGGGATCATGACCTGAGCTGAAGGCAGACGCCTAACGGCTGAGCCACCCAGGCGCCCCAGTTTCCTCTGTTAACATCCTACCTATCCTATGTCCGTCGCAACTAAGAAACCAACATTGGTATATTACTATTAACTAAACTCCAGATGTTATTTGAATGTAATCTCCTGTGGTTTCAGTTTCTCAGTTTCTCATTGTTTTTATGATCTTAACAGTTTTGAGGATTGCTCATCAGGTATTTTATAGAATGTCCCTCAATTTGAGTTTGCCTGATGTTTTTCTCACTGGTTTGACTGGGGTTGTGGGTTATGGGGAAGGGTCCCACAGAGGTGAAGTACCCATTAGCAACATGAGTTACAATATTAACCTTGATCATCTGGCTAAAGTACTGTTTGCTCCACCTTAAAGTTACTCTCCTTTCCTTCTTAGTCCTTTCTTTGGAAGTAAGTCACTAAAGGGAGATGAGTCATTAAGCTCTACCTCCTGGAAGGGATGCATCTACACAACTCATTTGGAATTCTTCTATAAGGAAGGTTTGTCTCTTTGCTCCTGCTTATTTTTTTTTTTTTTAAGATTTTATTTATTTATTTGACAGAGACACGTGAGAGAGGGAACACAAGCAGGGGGAGTGGGAGAGGGAGAAGCAGGCTTTCCGCGGAGCCGGGAGCCCGATGTGGGGCTCGATCCCAGGACCCTGGGATCATGACCTGAGCCGAAGGCAGATGCCCAACGACTGAGGCACCGAGGCGCCCCTGCTCCTGCTTATTTAGTCATTTATGTCAGTATGGATTAACAGAATTTATTTTATACCTTGGGGATAGAATCCAGTTACTAATTTATTTATCTTGTTGCTACAGTTCTATTTTTAGCCATTGGGAACTCTTTCAGGTTGGCTCTGGTGTCTCTTTGACGTGCCTCTGTCCGTGTGTGTGTGTGTGTGTGTGTGTGTGTGTGTGTGTGTGTGTGTGTTTTCTTTACTTTCTGCTCCAGGTTCATCTTATATCTTCTTTGCCCCAAGTTAGAAAGCTTTAAAGGGGGCGCCTGGGTGGCTCACCTTAGCATCTGACTTAATCTCCGCCCAGGTCTTGATCTCAGGGTCATGAGTTCAAGCCCTGTGTTGGGCTCCGTGCTGGGCATGGAGCCTACTTAAAAAAAAAAGAAAAAAAGAGGGCGTCTGGGTGGCTCATTCGGTTAAACGTCTGCCTTCAGCTCAGGTCATGATCTCGGGGTCCTGGGATCGAGCCCCACATTGGACTCCTTGCTCGACAGGAAGCCTGCTTCTCCCTCTCCCACTCCCCCTGCTTGTGTTCCCTCTTTCGCTGTGTCTCTCTCTGTCAGATAAATATAATCTTTAAAAAAAAAAAAAAGAAAGAAAGCTTTAGGAGGAATGTTTGCTTGTTTTAGGGGCAGGCAAGTAGGGAAAAGTCCTTAGATTCTTGTTTTATTTTAAGCTCCCCAAAACGAACTCTTTTTTGGATGGCAGGAAACCTGCCATGAACAAACAGCAGGTGTATTTGAGAACTTAGGCTAACAGGAATTGTAGACTTCTAGAGTCTGTTCCTCTCCATCATCATCACCATCATCAATCGCACTTGTATCATCATCAGTAATACTAGTATTATTTTGCCATAACTACTGTTATTGCAGGCTTACCTCTCTTTCCCATAATGCTGGCTTTTCTTTTTTCTTCTTAATCATAGAAGTCACTTACAAATGATTTGTAGACTGTCAGGGCAGGTAAAAAGATGAGGGAGATTGGAACCTTGATCCAGTTGCTTTGGCTGGAGTTTTGTTCCAAGTAATGGAAATTGGAGCTTTTAAATGTATTTCTGCCTTGAAACTTTATTAAACATTTTAGAAAGTGAATGGACCTGTATCTAGGAATGGGTTTATTGCTGAATTCTCTTGCAAAGTCTGATTTGAAATAGCAACTGCAGCTCTATGAAAGGTTTTAATTCAAACAGCGGGAGTTTGTCCTTGTCACAATGGCGAAATAAAGAGCCAGGAATATTCACAAGTTTTCTGAACTTCCTACTTTCTTATCCTTTAAAAATCTGTAGTTCAGCCTTTATCCTCCTACTTATGTTTAGCTTCAGATTTTAGGATCAGTTCCCACTAGGGACCAAAGGTTGTAAATAACAAACCTGAATGCCTGTTTTTAAAAAAGTTTGGTTATTTTGTTTTATAAACTTTAAAGAATAAAAATAAATAAAACATTATAGGTAAGATAGAGAAGTCACCTAGATTTTCCTTATCAGTTTGAGGAAACAGTGCATGTTATGAATATAGTTTCATATTTTGCAAGTATTTTGTGTATTTTAAAATTTTATTCTTTTACCACTTTTATGAATTTATATGCAGTTTTTTTGTACTATCAAAATTTTCATCTTTTGTACATTTTCAGTAAAAACTGAGATAATATTGTTAGTCACAATTGGCATGTTTCCTGTTAAGCAACTAAAAACTTATTAACCATATTGTTGTAAATATGCCTAAAACATGTACGTGTTTATTTTACTGAGAACAGTCTGCTTTCTGGATGGCTCAGAATTATGATTCTGAACATCAGCTTTTATTCTGTGCTGTATTACAGTGTTGTCCTCAGAAATTGTTCACATAAAATTATTTAATCTAGGCAAACTGAATTTTTTTTAGCTATTGGGACAAACGCATTAGTTCTTCTGTCTCTTACCTGTTTTTAGGTGCTGCCACTAATATTCTGTCTGTTGTACTTGGTATTCAGACAAATAAGCTTATAAAATTATATGTAAAATAAAATAGTCTCTGAATATTGAATTGCATGTGGCCTTTCTGACAAGTATTTTGATCCTTTAGAGAATCATTTTTCTGTAGGCTACATTCCTGAGAGTTGAGTTGCTGGAAATCTGACTTCCAGAGGAATAGAGTATTTATTATTGCCTTACAAAAAAGAGAAAAGAGGAGTTATTTGAACAGTATGATAAGACTTGAAGAGTATTTTGTGCAAGACAATTATAACTGAATTATGAAAGATACCGTATTTTAACATGAATAATTGCTTGGGTGGGAGTATAAAGTTGAAAGCCAAGTGTGATACCAGCAAAAAGCATTCATTCCAAAACAGCAATTCTGTAGGGTTCTGCAGTTTGTGATTCTAGGTTGATTTTTTTTTTTTTTAAAGATTTTATTTATTTGACAGAGAGAGAGACACAGCGAGAGAGGGAACACAAGCAGGGGGTGTGGGAGAGGGAGAAGCAGGCTTCCCGCCAGGCAGGGAGCCCGATGTGGGTCTCAATTCCAGGACCTCAGGATCATGACCTGAGCCGAAGGCAGATGCTTAGCGACTGAGCCACCCAGGAGCCCCTCTAGGTTGATTGTTGAGCAGTGTTTTGAAAAAATGTTGAAAAAATGTTTCAACGAAAATGTTGAAAAATGTTCGTGGTCATATTATGGTATTTTGGCTCAAGTTTGTTCAGTCTGGAGATGTAGTTCTTGATTTGGTAGAAGAAGCCTGCCCTCCCTTCTATCCTCACTCCCTCCCTTCTTTCCTTCCACGTAGGAGAGCAGGTACAAAAGAATATGAAGTAATGCTAATCCATGTAATAACTGATTATAGTGGCTTGTGGTTGAGCTGCTTTAACAGCATAAAGTTGCCAGTTTAAGTCTTTTTTGAGTGGAGCGATGCTGTTAATCTAAAATACCTTTTCCAATACAGGGTGGTATAGTTGATAAGGGTCCTGATATAAATTGAAAAGTTAGAGATTGGGTAAAGGGAAGTAAGATGTTGGAGTTTTTTTTGGTAGCCTCTATCTTCTATAAGGTAAGAGGCAGAGTTAGTAATTTGCTTAAGATGAGAGGATATAAAAGGAGAGGGCTTGAGGAAATAAGTATTTGAGTCCTTTACTATGAGGAAGGAAAGAATTACCAGGTAGTTATTGGCTTAGTTGAGGTTAAAAAATTTCTTTCAGTTAAAAATATTTGGTACTGGTTAGGATGATTTAAAGACCATAGCAATCAACCTAAAAGCAAAGGCAGGTGGTTTAACTGTTACAGAATTACTTACAGAAGAAAGGGATGAAGAATTTTTTTTTTTGTCTTTAAATTTTTTTATTGTTATGTTAATCACCATACATTACATCATTAGTTTTGGATGTAGTGTTCCATGATTCGTTGTTTGTACATAACACCCAGTGCTCCATGCAGAACATGCCCTCTTTAATACCCATCACCAGGCTGACCCATCCCCCGACCCCCTGCCCTCTAGAACCCTCAGTTTGTTTTTCAGAGTCCATCGTCTCTCATGGTTCGTCCCCCTATTTGATTCCCCCCCTTTCATTCTTCCCCTCCTGCTATCTTTTTTTTTTAACATATATTGCATTATTTGTTTCAGAGGTACAGATCTGTGATTCAAGATGGAGAATTTAAAGCAGAGCTTTAGCTAGTATACCATGTTTGGGTTGCAGGTATGTGGAGATACTGATCCCTTCAGCCTTCAAGACATCAAGAGAGGGTCTGGATGGCAGGAGCCCCCGGGCTGGCACCTTGTAGATGCCTTATCAACCCTAAGTGCCCAATATATATAATATTCTATGTGTATCATGATATAAAAAATAGTTGGGAAATACTGATTCACAGAGCTGGTGAGAGCAGTACTGAGGTGTATTTCTGAGTATTTGCTGGTTAGTCAAAATGTGAAGTCAGGAGCGGATTAATAAACAGGGAGAATAGCGTCCAGGGTTTTGCCTTCTCAGATCTTCTGTCTCAGACTTTGTTATTATTTTCTTAAGTTTTTTTTTTCTTTCTGCCCTTTCTTATGGCAGATACTCTATCATACCATACTCTTTTAGCTCTTTATTCTCTATATTCAGAACTTCACTTTTATGAAAGTAGATAATTTATTGACTATAGTGATTTTATTTTCCTCCAAGTAGATAATGCTAAAATCTGTATTTCCAGACCTGATATTATAGGCATAGTCCCATCTTGTTGTCTTATTATTATTTCAAAATATCCAAAATTGAATCCCTGCATTCTCTTTCCAAGTAACTTCATTTCTGACAGTACTTAACGTTTCTTCCAGATATCCAATCAAGACCCCAGACTTGGGGTGCCTGAGTGGCTCTGTCGGTGAAGTGTCTGCCTTCGGCTCAGGTCATGATCCTGGAGTCCCAGGATCCAGCCCCGCATCACGCGCCCCGCATCACGCGCCCTGCTCATCCTCTCGTGCTCGCTCTCTCTCTCAAATAAATATATAAAATCTTAAAAAAAAAAAAAAAGACCCCAGACTTGGCATTGCCTTTTTTTCTTCTTTGCTGTTTCGCTATCTTATTTCTTTGTCTTAAAAGACTCATATTTGCATATCCTGCCTTTTCCTTCACTTCACCCTTCTCCCCCTAAAGGTGCCTTTTTGGGGCAAAGCTTTCTCCCCAGTCTGTCGGACTTGCCCTCAAGCCTACTCCTGTTAGCACCTCCTCAATTAAATATTTCTTTTATTTTTAAAGATCTTATTTATTTATTTTGACAGAGAGTGAGAGAGAGAGAGACAGCGAGAGAGGGAACACAAGCAGGGGGAGTAGGAGAGGGAGAAGCAGGCTTCCCGCTGAGCAGGCAGCTTGAGGCAGGACTCCATCCCAGGACCCTGGGACCATGACCTGAGCCGAAGGCAGACGCTTAACGACTGAGACACCCAGGCGCCCCCAATTAAATATTTCTAATTCTGTGTTAAGCAAAAGCATAGAATTCTTCACTTCTTGGTGAAGAAGACTCCAGCTTATTCTCTCCCACTAAAACAAAAACAAAAAAATCCATATCCCAAACATTTAGAGTATTTAGATACTGCCATTTCTTGCCGTTGTTTGAAATGAACGGTTTTCTCTGCCTACCATCACCTTGTACATCCTTCATGGTTTGACTTGGATGTCATCTTCTCTATAGAGCCTTTCCCAGAGACACCAGTTGCTTTCTCCTTTGTGTTCTCATGGAGGGTACTTTTTATTTATATCATCATTTATAGCATTCTATATTTTGGTTATTTATATTCTTTCTGTTGTGCTAAATTATGAACTTCTTGAAGGATAGGTGCCTGTATCTTATTTATATTTCTGCCCATGTATCCAGCATACAAGGTAGTTTTCTGTAACTATTTGAATAACTGAGCATACACGATATCAGTCAAAACTTCATCTTTTTTAGCCCACCATAGTTTGGTTCCACTCTACCTACTTTAAATAATATTTCCTGCTTCTTGCAAGGATGTGCTCACTGTTTCATTGAGGTTCTTCTCTTTAGAGAGTTTTGTGTAAGCCACAATAATTTTTATCTTTGTATTTTTGATTTTGATTTCTCCTTCTTGAGCATTATTCAGCATACATGACCACTTATAAGAGAAACACCAAGTCATTTTATGTTTCTCTTTTTTTCCTTTTTTAAGTAGGCTCTGCACTCAGCATGGAGCCCAACATGGGGCTTGAACTCACGCTCCTGAGATCAAAACCTGAGCTGAAATTAAGAGACAGACATTCAGCTGACTGAGCCACCCAGGCACCCCAATTTTAAATTATTGACAAAATTTAGTTCAAAATGTTAAATGTATTTCTGTAAAGATTTAAGATTTTGTTGAGCAGTATGGTTTAATTCTACATTGAGCTCTTGCAGACTTAAAATTTGATAAGATAGTAGGTGTATTAAAGCAGATATTTCCATATACAAAAGTGTTAATCATCTTTAAATTGCCTTCTATTCCTTTAAAAAAAAAAGAGAATTCTCAATTCACTGAGTTCCAATCTCCAAGGAAACCTGGAGGCTACTTGAAGTTCAGTTTTGGAAACTGTAAGTTTAAGTAACAGTAATCTCTAAGATTAGTTAGTAAATTTGAAGCTTTGAAAGTGGCAGATTGGTTACTTGAACAGTTATTAAGAATGAAAGATTGTGGAGGTTTGTTTTCCTTGTACATTATTTTTTTTTCTTCTTACACTTTTCGGTTAGCCCAACAATACTAATTACTATTCTTTTCATGATGAAAGATTTTATGAAACGATTTCATGATAAATTATTACTTTCCAAGTATTAAAATTTCTTTGTAAAGGTAATCTCAGAAACAACATGCCTAGAATCATAGAGCGGTATCAATAATTAAAAAGCATAATCAACTGTCAAATCTGACAACTCTTCAAATTTGCCAACAGTCAGATGCTATCTGTCAGTTTTTGCCCTTTTTTGTTATTAAGCCATCCAGGATTAGTGGTCATTTCTAGTAACTAAGGTGGAATTTTATGCCTAGTCAAGGTTCCCATAAAAATCATACTAGCATATATTTGATTTGTGTAGTAATCTGCAATTAACAAAGTTGTGTCCTAGTCCAGTAGAAAAATAAAATATATTTTGTTCTCATTATTTTTTGTTCCTTTAAAAAATCCTTGTACTTTGATTTTAAAAGGGGCAAATGATTGTTTTAGAAAAAATTCAAACCACATAGAAATTGTAACACAGAAGTTGAAAGCTCCAAACCCAGTGCTATAAATCTCCCTCCTACAGTCTCCGTCCCCAACTAAGTGTATGTTTTTCTATATTTTCCCCATGCATATATAAACATAAGTTGTTTTACAAAAACGGGTCATACTGTAACAGACTTATTTGCAACCTGCTTTAAAAAATTATCTGTACTTTCTGTATCTGTACAGAACTTACCTCATTTTTTTTTTTAAGATTTTTATTTATTTAACAGAGAGAGAGAGAGAGAGCACAAGTAGGCAGAGCAGCAGACAGAGGGAGAGGGAGAAGCAGGCTCTCCACCGAGCAGGGAGCCCGACGTGGGGCTCGATCCCAGGACTCTGGGATCATGACCTGAGCCAAAGGCAGCCGCTTAACCGACTGAGCCACCCAGGCGCCCCAGAACTTGACCTCATTTTTAAAGGCTGCTCAGCAGTTTGTTTTATGGATATACCCTAATTTTATCTTAGTTGTGAAAATTAAAACCTAAATAAAAAGGAAAAAACACTTGAATCAGATTTTCCCTTTTACTTCTACCCTCCTCAGTTATACATATAGCTCTGTGTAGTTACTATTTTTTTTAAAGATTTTATTTATTTGTCAGAAAGAGAGCACAAGCAGGGGGAGTGGCAGGCAGAGGGAGAGGGAGAAGCAGGCTTCCTGCTCTGCAGGGAGCCTGATGCGGGACTTGATCCCAGGACCCTGGAATCATGACCTGAGCCAAAGGCAGATGCTTAACCAACTGAGCCACCCAGCTGTCCCTCTGTACAGTTATTTTTAATTAAATGTTGATTATTTGAAAGTTCCAGTGAACAAAATGGTGAGAAACTACATGCAAAAAGTATAAATTTGAATTAATCTTTAGTTTTAGTGTTTTTAAAGGCAGTAACATGTCCATGGTGGTGGTGTTTATGTTTTATATTTAAAAAATTATGGCTTTTTTCTCATTTGTAACAAAGGCCATTTAGAGTCTTTGCTCATACAGAAATAAGGTGTTACTCCATTTATGAGGATTGTCTTTCACATCCTATTATACAGTTCTGTAGTTTTTTGCGTATTGAATCTTTTTTGGTTGATTCTTTTAGGTTTTTTTTGTGATAGAACTTACTTTATATAACATAATTAGCAGTATCTTTGTATTTCATATTTCATGTTGCAATATAAATCCCAGAGTCCAGGCTTCCATACCAGAAATGTTAGACATTGTGTGGTGTACCCTATGATTTGTAGCACTGCCTTCCTAACGAGTTGAAACGGAGTCCCAGATACTCTTCGGGCTTGCCAGGATTGAGACACCCTTCATTTTGCTACTGGTCATGATGACACCACAATCATGGCTAGAGTAGTAGTAGACTCTGTATTGAACTCCACCTAGTTTGTACTGATAGGAGACCTAAATAGATGTTAGATATGTTTTCCTTTGATGACTAATACTTGGGGATTTTAGAATATTTTAAACAAGACAAACAAGAAGATCGTTAGGTTCATTGAGTAATAGAAACCTAATATTTGAGAGAGATTTATCTTTTTCCAAAAGTAGAATGTCTAGTATTAGAAATTAGGGAGCATCCAGCTCCTCAAACTTCAGTCCTCCATAGTAGAGGAGAATCTGTAGAATTATTTGTTTTCATGGATTTTGTGACAAAGACTATTAGTTCTTCATTTTTATACTTTAAGGTTCTGTAGGAACCGTTGATTGTATGCCCTTTGTGACTCTGAGGATTTCATCTTTTTCTAGGTATAAGGGAAGATCTTTTTTTTTTTAAGATTTTATTTATTTGACAGAGACACAGCGAGAGAGGGAACACAAGCAGGGGGAGCAGGAGAGGGAGAAGCAGGCTTTCCACTGAGCAGGGAGCCTGATGCGGGGCTTGATCCCAGCACTCTGGGATCATGACCTGAGCCAAAGGCAGACGCTTAACGACTGAGCCACCCAGGCGCCCTAAGGGAAGATCTTAAACATATTTCTTATCTATGTAACTGCTCCTCTAGAAAAGGAATTAATAATAAGAGCCATTATGCCAGGTACTCTGCTAGGTACTCTCATTTAACCCTTTAAACAATTTTATGAGATAGATAACTAGTATCCCAATTTTATAGATAAGGAATAGTCTTAGAGAGTTTAAGTAATCTGCCCAAGGTGACACAGCTAGTCAGGAGCAGTCAAGACTTGAACCCAGCTCTTTTTAGTACACAAAGGAATGACACTTACTTTTGCTTGACTATTTATTCTTTTTTGTCAGTGATCCCACTTAAGCGTGGAAAATCACCTTCCATATTTGTCATTCAGTATCCTTTTTTTCATAATGTTTTTAGTTCTTAGATATGCTAGCTTTTTTTATCATTATTGTAATGCCTCATTTTCTCTAGCTTCCTAGAATATTTTGACAATGTTTTATAAGATTTCTTAGTCTTACAGTCACCTTCTTGGTGAGTTGGTCAGTCAGCTAGTTCTCTTCCCTGTTTTTTGAAGTCAGGTTTGTACTTGGGGGGACAAAAACTTCATTCACAGAGTAAGCCTTAGCTGAGATAGTCAACCCATGGTGCTGTCTGTGCTTCTCAGAGGAGATAGTGATCCTGGGCATACCTCTCTTTAGGTAACTTGCAGAGTCTGACAGTTCTAAACTCTATTGTACTATACACCTTAATTCCTTTTAATATCTGGGCAATAATATCTAGAGCAGCATGGAATGGAGGATGTCCCTGAATCTCCTCATGTGGGTATCTCATGTCTGGTTCCTCTCAGGTTATTATCTCTATGGATATCTGTTTAGGTTAAAGAATAGAGTGAACATCTTTGGATTTAGGTCTCTAAATCTCTTCACTCTCCATATAAATCATTCTAAAATTCAGTGACTTTTATTTTTTATTTATTTATTTTTTAAAAAAGATTTTATTTATTTATTTGACAGAGACACAGCAAGAGAGGGAACACAAGCAGGGGGGAGTGGGAGCGGGAGAAGCAGGCTCCCCGCCGAGCACGGAGCCCAATTTGGGGCTCTATCCCAGGACCCTGGGATCATGACCTGAGCTGAAGGCAGACACTTAAGGACTGAGCCACCCAGGCGCCCCAAAAAATTCAGTGACTTTTAAATGCACCCGTAAGACTGACCATGTGACTCTAGCAAATAATATGGCAGTCCCCATTATATTAGCATAGACCCATCCAGTGATACTCCTTGTCCTACCACCTCTTTACCCAGATGATATCAAGATTTTCCTCTGGTGCTGAGAAAAGAAATTCTGAGCTGTGTAATACAGAACTGTGAACAGATCTACGTGTCTGGAGGACTATGGATGGCAGAGAATCTTTGAAGGTTAAGAGAACTAGAATGCTAGTTTCCTTTGTTTTAAGATTTTATTTATTTGAGAGAGTGCGTGCACACAAGTGGTGGGGGTTAGGGGCAGAAAGAGAGGGAGATAAGCAGACTCCTCATTGAGCAGGGAGCCCACCTTGGCACTTGATCCCAGGACCCTGAGATCATGACCTGAGCCTAAGTCAGATGCTTAACCAACTGAGCCACCCAGGCGCCCCTCCATTGTTTTATAATTTTAAAAATTTGCTAGTATTTTGGAGTCACATTAAATTTCCCAATAATTTTTGCAAAACTGACATAGTAATAATTGTTTTCATATAGGTACTGTGTCTCTCTCTCTTTTTTTTTTTAAACAAGAAGTTTATTTAAACAAGACGCTTGACTTGAAGGGAAAACTCTCTAGGATTCATTTCTTTTAGAGTAATTTATCCCTACTTAAAGACAGATTGCGCTACATGTAACAGCTACGTACAAAAAAGTTATAAAATTGTCCTTGATTTTAGAATGATAAATGAAAAACATTAAAATTTTCCAATCGAACAAGATATACAAGGATTTTTATGTTGTTCTTTTTTTGTTAAACAGTGAGAGCAAAATAACTTACTGGAATATAAAGAGCTGACTGAGCATGCCACTAATGGAGAGAAGGTATTTTCACAGAAGCAGTATTTTCCCCCATCCCATCTCCATTTGATGTTGATCAAAACATACCATTGGCCATTTAGTTAAAAAAAAATGCAATATGCTTGTGCACATACATAGTTACTTTATGTACAATAAAGGAATGGGGAAGGGGAAAATGAAAGAATAGAGAAAACTATACTGTAGTAGTCAGGATGTGGTGGAACCAAATTGCAGCTTTCTGATTGAGACTGTCTTCTTGGTCTGGAGGAACTGAGTTCTGGAGTAAAGTAGCAGGTTCCCTTTTTAGTAGACATCTCCTGTCTGCTGCTGGAACACATCAATTTCATCTTCATCCTCCATTTCCAACAGTGCAGGTGTGTCTGTTTCATTGATTGGCTGCCCATCAAATAGAAATCTGATCTGCCTCATTGACAAACCCTGTCATTCACAATAGGCTTTCATTAGTTTACTAAGTGGTGTATGCCTCTTAATCTTAAACTGCACCACAGAACCATCCTGCCCTGCCAACTTCAAATTAATATGATCGTTGTTCTCAGTCTTGACTCTGTCCTTGAGCTTTTCGTCGGCCATGGCGAGCGCTGGAGTCTCCTCAGCTGCCGCTTCACAAAAGAGGTACCAGGTCCGCACTGAACGAGCACACAAGCAGCACCAGGAGTCGGTACTGTGTGTCTCTTGTTAAACGTTATACTGGGTATTAAATCTTCTCACCTCTGTTGTGAGTGGTATTTTTTTTTCTGTAGTATTTTCTAATTAGCTACTCTTTGTTTAAAGGGAAGTCACTGATTTTAAAGAATTATTGTGGTAAACACATATAACTTGCCCATGTTACTGTTTCTAGGTTTTTTGTCAATCTCCTTTGTTGATGTTATCTGCAAATAATGACCAAAATATCACCTCCTTTTATTTATGTCCATTCTCTTGTTTGAATGACTTGACTAGCCCTTCCAGAACTATGTTATGTAGTGATGAAAGCTTTTTTTTCTCCTGATATTAATGAGAACTAACTGTCACTTTTGTTTTTATTTTGTTTTGTTTCTGAATTGTGGAAAGAAAACATGTCTGTGACCTGAATCCAGCCTCAGTTCTCTGGTTTGAAGATTTATTTTTTAACGTTGGACCTTGATACTCTTAGGGACATGAAAAGTGGTCTCTCTAGACTTTGTGCAAGATGCAACCGCTTTCCTATTTAATATTTACTATGAATCAAGAAGCAGCATGTAGATCAGGTTACCAATTTTATGGAGGAGAAAATCTTTGTTTCCTTACTGTTTCCTTTTGTGATGAGTTTCTCTGTTTCAAGGGCTTGTTGAACCCCCAAGTATAAAATATTTATTTTTTATGTCTTCTGTGGTTCTAGAGCTGTTGTAACTGAAAATAGGGTTATGATAAATGTTCAAGTCTTAACATTATTATAGTTACATAATTTTGTTCCTATTACTCTCATTCTTCATATTCTTCTTTCTTTCCTGTCTTATGACAGCACCATAATTCTTAGTTACCCCAGCCAGAAATACAGCAGTCATTTTTAAAATTTTACACATTTATTGTTTTACTGATTAATGCAATAAAAAAATATTCATTGAGTGCCTACTATGTGCCAGTTGAGTTTTAGTTGCTAGAGATCGGGCAGTGAATGGGGCAGACAAGGTTCCTGCTTTCTTGGAACTCGAAATTTAGTGAGGGAACCCATACCATATACAATAAAAATAGGCTAACGAGACTTCAGTTATTGGCGGGTCAAGGACTTTACAAAAATCAGGATGTGATATTGAGTGATGGGGAAAAGAAGTTGGTTCTTTAAATGGAGTGTGTGTTAGTCCAGGTTCTCTGAGAAACAGATGCCACAAGATTAAATGTGCAAGGAATTTTTTTTTTTTGGTTGTAAAATATACATCATATAAAGTTTACTATTTTAACCATGTGTAAGTGTGTGGTTTGGCATTAAATATATTCAGATTGTTTTGCAACCACCACCACCATCCATATCCAGAACATTTTTATCTTTCCCAACTGAAATTCTGTACCCATTTAACACTAACTTCCATCCCCTTCTCCCCCTGTGCCCTGGTGACCACTGTTCCACTTTCTGTCTCTGAATTTGACTGCTCTAGGTAACTCATGTAAATGGAAACATAGTATTTGTCCTTTTGTGACTGGCTATTTCACTTAGCTTAATGTCATCAAGATTCATTCATGTTGTAGCATGTGTCAGAATTTCCTTTTTTTTTTAAAAGACTTTTTTTTTTTAAGAGCAGTTTCAGGCTTATAACAAAATTGAGAGGGAGGTATATGAGAGACTTCTCATATACTCTCTGTCTCCATTATCAACATCAATCACCGGAGTAGTACTTTTTTTTTTTTAACCAAAGATGAACCTAAATTGACTCTTCAACACTCAGAGGTCTTTAGTTTACCTTAGGGTTCACTCTTGGTGTTGTACATAAATGGGTTTGGACAAATGTATAATGGTATATATCCTTCATTATAATATCAAACAGTATTTCACTGCCCTGAAAATCCTTTTTGCTCTACCTGTTTATTGCCCCCCAAGCCCCCTCCCTATAACCACTAATGTTTTTATTGTCTCCATAGTTTTACCTTTTCTAGAATTTGATATACTATAGTTGGAATCATTCAGCATGTTTAGCCTTTTCAGATTGGCTTCTTTCACTTAATATAATGTGCATTTAAGGTTCCTGCACATCTTTTCATGGCTTGATAGCTCCTTTCTTTTTAGCACTGAATAATATTCCATTTTCTGGATGTACCACAGTTTATCCACTCACCTCTTGAAGGACATCTTGGTTGTTTTCCAAGTTGTGCCAATTATGAGTAAAGCTGTTGTAAACATCTAGTGCAGGTTTTTGTATGGTTTCCTTCCTTAAAAAAAAAAAAGATTTATTTATTTATTTTAGTGAGAGAGAGGGAGAGGATTTCAAGGAGACCCTGTGCTGAGCTTGGAGCCCCACTAATGGCTTGATCTCATGACCTTGAGATCATGACCTGAGCCGAAATCAAGAGTTGGACGCTTAACCGACTGAGCCACCCAGGTGCCCTGGATTCCTTCTTTTTAAGGCTGAACAATATTTCACTGTATATATACACCACATTTTGTTTATCCATTCATCCATTGATGGACTTTTGGGTTGCTTCCTCTTTTTGGCTGTTGTGAATAATGCTGTTGTGAACAGGTAAGTCAAATATCTGTTTGAGTCCCTGCTTTCTTTTAGGGGCATACCTAGAAATGGAATTGCTGGATCACATGGTAATTCTCTGTTGATTTTTGGAGGAATTGCCATACTCTTTTCCACAGCTGCTGCACCATTTTACATTTCCCAGCAGTGTACAAGGGGTCCAGTTTCTCCACCCCTTACTGATACTTGTTACTTTGTTTTTTAGATAATAGCCATCCTGGGTGTGAAGTAGCATCTCATTGTATTTTTGACTTACATCTCTCTACTGATTAGTAACATCTTTTTATTTTTATTTTTTGTGTGGAGCCCAGTGAGGGGCTTGAACTTAGGACCCTGAGATCAAGACCTGAGCTGAAATCAAGAGTTGGACACTTAACTGACTGAGCCACTCAGGCGCACCTCTTTTTATGTTCCTGTTGGCCATTTGTGTATCTTCTTTGGAGAAATAATTATTCAGTTCCTTTGTCCATTTTTAATTGGGTTTTTGTTGTTGAGTTCTAGGAGTTCTTTATATATTCTAGATATCAAGCCTTATCAGATATCTTATCAGATATATGATTTGTGAATATTTTCTTGTATTCTCCGGGTTTCCTTTTCACTGTTGGTATTTTCCTCACTGCACAATGTGCAAGGATTTTATTAGGGGGAAGTGCCTGTAAGAGAAAATGACGGGGTTAGCTGGAGAAGACAGAGTTGTTGGACTGCAATGCAGGTCTGACCCTGAGTGAAGGAAGAGGAAAGAAAAAGTTGAGTCTGCCCCGAAGGCAGACACTTAATGACTGAGCCACCCAGGCGCCCCTAATTTTTTAATTTTTTTAAGTTTTTTTTTGGAGAGAGAGTGAGTGAGAGAGAGATAGATCATGGGCAGGGGGGAGGGGCAGAAGGAGAAGCAGACTCCCTGCTGAGCAGGGAGCCCAGTGAGGGACTTGATCCTAGGAGCCTGGGATCATGATCTGAGCCAAAGGCAGATGCTTAACCGACTGAGCCACCCAGGCACCTAGGTGGTGACATTTAAACCAAGACCCACATGGTGAGCAGAAGGTAGTTAGCCTTTCAAAAATCTTTGGGAAAAGCATGGTAGGCATGGGGAATGCAAAGTGTAGGTGCAGAGGAAGCTTGCCATGTTCAAAGAACAGCAAGAAAGAAGGCGAGTTTGGCTGTAGTCTAGTGAGTAGAGGTGAGGTGGTAAGAGAAATAGAGGGGCATTAGATCATAAAGGGTCATATAAACTGTGGTAAAGGATTTTGTTTTTGAGACATTTGGGAACCACTGGAAAAATTTGAGCAAGGGTGTAATATCTGATTTATATTCTTAGGATACACCAAGTTGCTATGTAGAAGTGAATTGTTGGTAGAAGTAAGAACAGTTAAGAGTCTGTTGTAGTAGTACAGGCAGAAGATTATGATCATTTGGATTAGGATGCTAGCTAGCTCTGGTTGTTTCCTATACAAAGGTTAACATACTCCTGGTAATTCTTTCATTATCTCTGGATTTTGTGCTTTCCCGTTCTAATCACCAATCCCTTATTGTCTATCCATGTGTTTTTCTCATTTTATATAGCAGTAGCATCTTAACTGTTGTTTTCTGTCTTCAGTTTTGGCCCACTTCAATCCCTTTTTCACCCCGTGTTACCAGATGGTCCAACTGAAGTACAACTATAATGATACAACTTTGTAGTTTAAGATTTTTCAAGTTGTGCCCTTTGTCTTATATTTTAGAATGGCCTGCCTCTTCTGTCCCCCACTACGCTGTTATTCCCTTTCCTGACTCTTATTTATCCTTCAAATTATGGATTCCTTCTCTAATATCTAAGTGTCCCTGCAGTGTCTTCCTTTTGGTTTTTTGTAATCTGTATTTCTCTCTCTCCCCTGTCTGAATTCTTTGAGGGTTAGGACTATGATTTTACTTTTCTAATGTCAATATGTGGATCAGTGTCTCTTGCAGCCCCTGAGATACATACCCTAGTGGATCTGCTGGAACTGTTGATTCAGTAAATGCAGTTTTTAGTGTTCTGTGAGTTTTATCCTGGAAGTTTTTTACATTATCCCATTTTCTTCAGTACTCTCATAACATTATATCTGTAATTGTCTCTTCTAGGACCTTCAGTGAATTATCTGTAATTGTTTATTTCATCCTGATGCCCTTGGTCAACAAGATTTCAAATAATCATTTGATAGCTAACAGTCTATCTTCTGAACATTATTGTCTGTTTAGGCTAGGTTGCCTTGATCGTTTATCTTTTTTACATTTTTATTACATCTAGCTTCCCTTTTTTTTTTTTTTTAAGATTTTATTTATTCATGAGAGACAGAGAGGCAGAGGGAGAAGCAGGCTTCCTGCTCTGCAGGGAGCCCGATGTGGGACCCTATCCCAGGACCCTGGGATCACGACCTGAGCTGAAGGCAGATGCCTAACTGACTGAGTCACCCAGGCGCCCTACATCTAGCTTCCTAAAAGAAGTTGAGTTTGGTAGTCTCCCAGTAGTTATCCTGACTGTAACTTCCTCTTCTCTTTCGAGGTATCAGTCTGCAAGTTAATTTTTATTTACTAATAAGTTTATCAAGGTTCCCTCATTCCTTTTCATAATTGAGTATATTGTGTGCTCCTCTGTGTAAGAGCAGAGATCTCTCTTTAAAATTATTTTTGGCATTTTGCTAATGTAGTTATGAGCCCAGAATGATGCCTGTTGGGCTGAAATATCTTTCTTGCTAATGAAATTTTGACTGTTCAGAATATGTAACAAACCATATTGTCCATACTATTTAGCTGTAAGTAGTGGTAGTTATTAAGCATTTAGGTGGAGAGAGTATTCTGTCAGGTTCTTGATTTCATATTCTTAAACTGGCACATGGTAAAATAAATATCAGTAAAAGCGAAATAAAAATTCAAAACATGTCCTGAGTAATATCCCTATGGTACAAATATTTGTTTCCACTTAATTATATGAAAAAAGTGGATAAACAGTGGTCATATTTCTAGTTCATTTTCTGATAATCTTTAAAACTTTTATAGAAAAATACAAAATCATGGATATTTTTAAAAATCTTGTTTCCTTTAGAGCTCTGTAAAATCATGAAATTTCTATTTAATCTTAACCGTACTTAAATTTATCATGGGTTATAAAAGTCATTCATACCAATAATAATGACTGTTTCTAAACCATATTTCAGTTTAGAGGTAGAGTTCCTCAAAGTTGTATCCATAATCTTAATGAGGTTTTACCCCTCCCCTTATGCTCATGTAAATTTAATTTATGATGTAAATTGCCAAATCCTAACCCCAATTTTTAGTTTGGAAAGTTAACATTTTTAGTTTTTGTGCTCTTTTTCATGCAAGGTTTACTATTTGGGTATCCTACACTGGTATCAGGAGTAATTGGTATGCTGCTGTCATGACATAGCAATAAAATGGTTGAATCAAACCAGTACAAGGAGCGACTAGTCTTGTGGATTCAGTATTGAAGCAAGGTATAATGACAAACTAGTCCTACTGTGGCTAAGGAGTTAAGATATATCTGGTACATATTTAACGTCCTTTGTAAATTGGATCAGCCTATAATTTTCATAGAAATAAAAGACTAGATTATAATTTTATCAAATACCAAATAGTTTGGAACATTATTTATTGACTCTTTGTGTTAGTTTTGCTTTTTTAGTTAAAAAAATGAGTACTGGTATTTATTTCTTTTAATGGACTTCTCTTCTTTTTCTCAGTTCAAAATAAAAGTATGAATTAGAATACTCCCTTGGTGGGAATAGCTCAGGTAATATGGGATGTTAATTTTGTATTTGATGACTGCTTGACATGGTAACTCAGAGAACAGTTACCTGTGTACAAACACACACCACGTACCACACCATATACCTACCGCCTATCCCTTATTCCCTCCCTGCCTCCAGCTAGGCAGACAAAACTCACCAAAACCCAGAGCAGAGTTAACCATAAAGAGTTCATTGTTTTGGCTTTGGGGCATAAACTAATGGAAAAGAAATTGAGTTTAGTAAATTATGCTATGAATCACTTCTTTGTAAATTCACTTATGGATTCTTGTTCTCAGAATTGATCTGTCCATTTGGCAAGTTTTCACTGCCTCTCAGATCTCCATTACCAGGACCCAGAGGGTGACTTAGTAATTAAGGATGAGGAGTCTGAAGCAGTTTTTTTTCTTCAGCATATAAAGTTTATTTCCTCAGAGATCCAACTCATCACAACTCCTGGGAGACATAGACTTTTGAAAGATCCCCAGATTTTTCCAAATGACCTGACTCTTTAATGAGATAAAAGAGAGGTCCATAATTATCTGATGCCCAGAAATCTGGATACCTTCTTGACTTTTTGGCAACAGCTTTATGGAGATATAATTCACATACCATTACAACTCTCCCTTTTTAAGTGTATACGTCAGTGGTTTTTAGAATATTCAGAGTTGATTAGCTATCACCACGATCAGTTTGAAAACATTTTCAGTTCACTGAAAATAAATCCGAAACACTTTGGCCATCACATCTCAGTTCTCCTGTCCCAGACAGTCATTAATCTACTTTCTATCTCTATAGCGTTGCCTGTTCTGGACTTTTCTTACGAAAGGAATCTTACAAAATATGGTCTTGTGACTGGTTTCTTTTACTTAGTGTATTGTTTTTGAGGTCATACCACTCTGTAGCATGAAATAATATTTTATTTCTTTTGATTAATGAGTAACCGTAGTATGTATGTGTTTATTCAATTGTTAGACATTTGTATTGTTTGTACTTTTGAGCTGTCATGAGTAATGGTACTATGAATATTGTGGCTACACCATTTTACATTCCAAAGTGGCCACACCATTTTATATTCCCACCAGCCATGTATGAAGATTCCAACTTCTTTATATCCTTGCCAACACTTGTTATTATCTATATTTTTTTATTGTAGCCATCTTAATGGGCCACCCCTTGAATCTTAAATCACATGTATCCGTACTTTATTGTTGTGATTTGTGTTTTCTTAAATTTAATTATGGTGATCCTTGTCTGATTTGCTGCCTCTTATAATTTGCTCATTGCTGTGCCCATGTGTTCAGCCATCTTTGTGTTCCTCCTTTACTACTGATCCTGCTGAACTCCAGATAGGGCTTGATGGCTGATTTTGGATAGAGCACTGCCTATCCTTGTAAATAAGAATTATAGAAGATAGAGGTTTAGATAGCTTATACAGAAATAGGCTGTTTCTGGGGTGGCTGGCTGGCTTAGTCAGTGGAACATGTGACTCTTGATCTTAGGGTTGTGAGTTCGGGCCCCATGTTGGGCATGGAGCCTACTCAAAAAAGAAAGAAAGAAATAGGCTGTTTCATTTTTTTTTTTAATTGCTGTCATCTGTTCTGATAATAGTTATGCATTAAAATAAAGTGGGAGACCTGTGAGGTTGTGTATTCCTATAACTGTCATTTGTGGAGAAGGAAAAGACTTGCTACCATATACCTTTTTATCCTCTTTTTAGGACGTGGTTTAAAAGTGCATGTTAAATACAAAACTAATCCATAGTCGTTACAACTTCCAGTAGTTGGAGTGACTGGAAGGGGATTTTTAGGGTGCTGGTTATCTTATGTTTTGTGATCTTGGAGGTTACACACATATGTTCACTTTGTGAGAATTTATCGAGCTATAAATTTAGAATATGTGTGTCTGTTTACTTCAATAAAAAGTTAAAAGTCTTTTTTTTTTTTAAGATTTTATTTATTTGACAGAGACACAGCGAGAGAGGGGAACACAAGCAGGGGGAGTGGGAGAGGGAGAAGCAGGCTTCCTGCTCTGCAGGGAGCCCGATGTGAGGCTCGATCCCAGGACCCGGGGATCATGACCTGAGCCGAAGGCAGACGCTTAATGACTGAGCCACCCAGGCACCCCTTAAGTTAAAAGTCTTAACAGTATTTAATCATATTTTGCACTTTCACATCAACTGGCTTTCTAAAAAATGCATTCCATTTTGAGTCATGATATTTAATTACTTTTATGTTATTACCATTCTCATGTGTACATTGATGTAGATGCATTAATTTCAAATCCCCTTGTTCAGCAGCCCCTAATTTCAAAGATAGAATGATTTAGATACCCATAGATTAGTTATAGGAAATTTGGTTTTATGTTCTGCAGTGCTGCTTTAACTGACTGATCTTTAGCAACTCACAGTCTTGGCTGGAGTCTTTCTGCATGTATCTAAAACTTTGTGAAATGTACTGATTGTATATTTTGTCTATCAGTGAGTTTATATTCTCATCAGAGAATAGAATAGTATGAAGAAAAGAACCATGGGGAAGAGAAGCTGTATTTATACTAGTTCATTATTTATAGCAATCTGTCTAATACAGTAGCCATCTAGATGTACAAAAAATATTTAATTACCACTTTCAGGATACCAGGAAAAAACATTGACTAATCAAAGTCTTTTGAATTCTAGTCCTTTAATCTATTTTTACTATAATAGGTTTTGAAGAAATTGTTAGATTTTAACCAAATATGTTGCTGAAGGATAGAAAGATAATACAGCCAGGTAAGTTTTTGATTAATAGAAATTTTCAAGTAGGCTTATGGTCTGTGATCTTATTATATTTCTAAAAATTGGGTGTGTGGTAGAGGTATCAGAGAAAAATGTTTTAAAAGAACAGCAAAATGACTTATTACAGCCATTTTATATCCTGGTATATCAGGAAAAGGCAGTTCTCTGTTACAGCGATGTTCCCAGTGGAATCTGAAACTCTTCAGTTTGTGTAGTAAAACATTAACATCCTTTTAAATTTCTAATTGTGTCTTCTAGGCCTTCCTTAAAGTTTCCCATGTCTCAATGGACTCCTGAATATAACAAGTTATATACCTTAAAAGTGGATATGAAGAGTGAGATTCCTTCTGATGCGCCAAAGACACAGGAGAGTCTGAAAGGGATCCTCTTGCATCCAGAGCCCATTGGGGCAGCCAAAAGTTTTCCTGCGGGAGTTGAGATGATTAACAGTAAAGTGGGGAATGAATTCTCTCATTTGTGTGATGATTCTCAAAAACAAGAGAAGGACATGAATGGTAACCAACAAGAACAAGAAAAAAGTGTTGTGAGGAAAAAACGCAAAAGCCAGCAGGCTGGCCCTTCTTACATGCAAAATTGTGTTAAAGAGAACCAGGGAATATTAGGATTGAGGCAACACCTAGAAACACCAAGCGATGAAGATAATGATTCCTCTTTTAGTGATTGTCTTTCTTCTCCTTCATCTAGTCTGCATTTTGGAGATTCTGATACTGTGACTTCGGATGAGGATAAAGAAGTCTCTGTAAGACATTCCCAGGCAATTTTGAGTGCTAAAAGTAGAACTCATAGTGCACGGTCCCAAAAGTGGCCCCGGACAGAGACAGAATCTGTTTCAGGATTGTTAATGAAAAGACCCTGTTTTCATAGCAGTTCATTAAGGAGACTTCCATGCAGAAAGAGATTTGTAAAAAATAATTCCTCACAGAGGACACAGAAACAAAAAGAGAGGATATTAATGCAGAGAAAAAAACGCGAAGTGTTAGCCCGAAGAAAATATGCATTGCTCCCCACTTCTAGTAGTTCCAGTGAGAATGACCTCAGCAGCGAATCCTCTTCCAGCTCATCAACTGAAGGAGAAGAAGATTTGTTTGTTTCTACCAGTGAAAACCACCAAAACAATCCATCTGTTCCCTCAGGTAAAAGTATTTCTTAAGGTGAACAAAACCTGGAAGCTCTTGCATTGTGTTTGTGCTTAATTCTCTTCTACATGTTAGCGATTTCATTGCTTTTAGAAGGAATATTAGGCTCAATTAACTTTTATTTTTAAGCCATATAAATAAATTGCCAACTGTGGTATTAAATCATGACTCCAATTCTAAGATCAGATTTTTTAATTTTATACTTTTTCGGATAGCTCTGTGATGGATATCTTTCACATTCAACCGCAGTAAGAACACTAAAATACTTAATATTATTTTTCCTTTAAGTATTCTTATTACTAGTTACCTTGTCATAATCTTTATAACTGAAAATTAATTTCAAGTATTTGAGAGATGCTTTTATTCTTTTTTTTAAAGATTTTATTTATTTGACAGAGAGAGACACAGCGTGAGAGGGAACACAAGCAGGGGGAGTGGGAGAGGGGAAAGCAGGCTTCCTGCCCAGCAGGGAGCCCGATGTGGGGCTCGATCCCAGGACCCTGGGACCATGACCTGAGCCGAAGGCAGACACCACCCAGGCGTCCCGAGATGCTTTTACTCTAATACTAGAACACAAACTTTTAGTCCTGATAGTGCTCAGTAGAGCACATGATTGATCAGTTAAAATTGAATTGATAGAGGATTAGCTTGAGAGCATTGTCCCCTCCTCACAGTAAATATTATATTTAACTAGAATAAGATTATGTGCAGTCTCTGAAGTGTAAGTATGTTCCATTTTTACGGTTTGTAAAGTATACCATTTTTACGGTTTGCTGAATTTAAAGGAAGTTTTTGAAGTGAGCATTGAGGAGTAATGTCTTAGCTGAGGGAAAAGAATACTTTCTTGTGAAAGAATGGGGGATAAAAGGGCTATGATCATGGTTTTTAATACTGACACAAAGATCTCCCTGTCTTTGCCTGATGTCCTGCTTGGCAAGGGTAGAGCCTGCTAATCTGTGCCAATATGCCATTTCCCCTCTCTCTTTTCTCCTTCTCTATGGGTTACTTCCTTTTCCAAGACTCCCTTTCCTCTTCCATTTTTATTTTTCTATCTTTGCCAGAATTCCAAAACCAGTAACTTTGGTATTTAGTTTTAGCCATGATCAGTTCAGTTTTTTAAACTACCCAAGTATTTGTTTTAAAGAGTTCGTTGAGATCACCTATAACTGGGAGAAGGTTATAGCAACCATTCTCTGAGGTCTCTTGAGAAACAGCAAGGTGAGAATAGGAATTGTCTTGCTTAGTTGCCACATTTCACATTTTCCTCAGGTGGTTAGACTGTGAAGACTTGTTTGGGGAAGAGAGAGCAGCAGAGCCCAATTTCTGCTTGAAATTAATGAGGTAGGATGGTTGGTGATGTAAAGCAGAAGTTCCAAGGAGCTGCAATTTGTAGGAGGCATGAGAATAGAGGTAATGTAGGTCAATATCAGTGTCTGTTTCTAGGAAGAAAGGAGTTCATATACTCTCTCAAGTATTCAAGATAAATGCAAACTCTACAATTCATTTTAAAATCTTACTTGATACTATGGCATGTGGTTTTTGCTATCTTTTTTGGAAAAATTGCATTATTTCAACTATGTAATACTTTCAGACATTTAAAAGTAATGTTTGTCTCTGGAAACACAAATCCAAATGTTGAAACAAATTCTTTGGATTTTTTTCCTGGTTTTTATTTTTTTAATCTCTTTTTGAAAGATTTTATTTATTTATTTCAGAGAAAGTGAGAGTACACAAGCAGGGGAAGGGGCAGAGGAAGAAGCAGACTCCCCACTGAGCAGGGAGCCCGACGTGGGGCTTGATCCCAGGTTCCTGGGATCATGACCTGAGCTGAAGGCAGACGCTTAACTGACTGAGCCACCCAGGCAGCCCCCTTTTCTGGTTTTTACACCAGTGTTTTGTTTTAAACTAATTTTTTTTTTTTAAATAATGGTTTAAGAGTAACATTCACATAGTGTGCAATTTTTTTAAGTACCCAGAATGTTTAAAATAAAAAATAAAAGTTTACCACTTCTTCTTAGGTCCCAGTTTTATTACCCAGAAGTAGTCAGCAGTTTTCTCTCCTCAGAAAATGTGGAACATATATAAGGATAAATAAATAATGGGGTTTTTAAAAATATTAGTGTGTATAGTTATATCCTCATTTAAAAAAAATGGTTGCATAGTATTTCCTTTGTATGGATGTTTCATTATTTAGCCAGGTTTTTTTTTTTTTTTAAAGATTATTTATTTATTTGACAGAGAGAGACACAGCGAGAGAGGGAACAGAAGTGGGGGGAATGGGAGAGGGAGAAGTGGGCTTCCCACCGAGTAGGGAACCCGATGCGGGGCTCGATCCAGGACCCTGGGACCATGACCCGAGCCAAAGGCAGATGCTTAAAGACTGAGCCACCCAAGCGCCCCTATTTAGCCAGGTTTTGTTGGTGAATATTTGCTGCATTGAACAGCCTTCTGCACACAGTTTTGCACACCTAGGCAAGCATATCTTAAGGAATAATTTCTAAAAGCATATAGGAGGTTACATGCATTTAAAAATTTGCTAGCTGTTGTTACCAGAATGCCCTCCAAGGAATTTTCATCAAGTTCTTTTATCACCCAACAGTAGATGATGTCGTGATGATAATAAAAATACTTAGCACTTTTGAGTATTTACTCTGTGCTGGTAATGTTCTGAGTGTTTATATGTATTCTCATTTTATCCTCCCAACACTCTTATGAGGTGTATATTGTTATCATCATCCTCATAATACATATGAAGCATTTGGAAAACTATTTTAGATTGATTTACGTTCAAAAAGTTAAACTGAAATATTTATGGGACATTGCTCTATTATCAAAAAATTTCTTAGATTCTTAAGAGAGAGATTTTCCTTGTAGATGTATTTTTAGTGCTGGCTTTCTGACTCCAATTCCAGTATGTCTTAGTGTGTGTTGGGAAATAGGAGAGGGTTTGAATATCTCAAATTTTAATTAATCTATTATGCCTTAATAATATGATTTATATGCATGGGTATTAGTTACTCTAGAGCTGCTAGGACAGCTTTTTCACACACTATCCAATGCTTATTGGCTATTGCTGTAGTGAACTGATGGAAAGAATGTTTGACATGTTAAGTATTTTGTTATATCTTCAAACTCTCTAAGATACAACAGTTGTATGTAATTAACTGGTTTTACCAGATCACCTAAGAATGAATTAAGTCAGTACTTTACATTGTAACAAACATTAGTTCATTTGTTGTAATCAGTAGATTTCTGGGAAATCCCTATTTGCCTCATCCTTATTGTGTTTTAAATTTATTATGGCTCTCTATTCAAGCCTGGAAAGCCAAAATGACATGTGACTTGGGTTGTTAGTTGCCAGTTAGGTTGAGAATTTATACATTCAGTTTTGTTCCTGATAATATTCACCAAGAACTTTAGATACTTTAAAACAACTTAATAGAAGCTAAGTTTGAGAGTAGATGTTAATTTTAGTGACATATTTCTGTGATCTATTCAGTGTACTTTAACTGAACTGCTGCTTAAATTCTTATTTTATATAGTCCTTATATTAGCACTGGGAAATCCTGATTTCCCAGTTGTTACTGTTTTTTTTTTTTTAATTCAGGGACTATTTTTATTTACAGCTTAAAAAATATATCCAACAGGTATATATTCATAATTTCCAAGTGCAGTCCATACTGCATTGACTTGTGTTTTAAAAGTTTAAAAGTTTAAAAACTTTAAAAGATAACCTTTAAGATAAACTTTAAGATAACCTGTGGAAATGTGAAGTCTTAATATTAAGAATTATATTTGTGGGGGCGCCTGGGTGGCTCAGTTGGTTAAGTGCCTTCGGCTCAGGTCATGATCCTGGAGTCCCGGGATCGAGTCCCACATCGGGCTCCCTGCTCAGCGGGGAGTCTGCTTCTCCCTCTGACCCTCTTCCCTCTCGTGCTCTCTCTCTCTCATTCTCTCTCTCTCAAATAAATAAATAAAATCTTTAAAGAAAAAAAGAATTACATTTGTGAATATTTCTTTTCCTCCTTTTCCAAAAATAGCACTGATAGAGGTTTTTGTTGTTATTTTTATATGGAAATGTTCATACATAAAAATAGAAGTATACCTACATAATCTAGCTTCAATTTTCAGCATCCTGCCATTCTTTTATCTCTCACCCCTCACTTTTTTTTTCTGGAGAATTTCAGAACAATTTCTAGACATCATAGCATTTAATTTGTTTTGTATACTGCGTTATTTCCTGCAAACTGGTAGTTAGATCTAAAAGCTTGATTTGATTCAAGTTCAGTTTAGCAACACTTCCTTGGTGGTGCTGTATACTTCCTGTTGCATCACTTGTTAAAGTTGATGAGAGGGTTCAGATGGTGTCATTCTGATCCTTCCACCCTAAATTCCCCCATCAGCATTTCATGTAGTATTAGCAACAGCTTTGATGACCTTGCCTGGGTCCATTATTTCATTAGGCAAAGTGTTGACTTTCTAATTCTGTCATTCTGCTTACATTTATTAATGGAGGTTCTTCTACAAAGAATTCTTCAACTAATTGCTTATTATGAAATGCAGTCCATATTGGAAAGGCAAGATGAATGTTTGATTTTTTTACCCTAATTTACCACTTTTCAGAATGAATCTGTACTCTAGCAATATTTTTCATTTTCAGGTATCATTATGAACTCATGGGGTATAATACAGTTGATGTATTGCAATCTTTTTATTTTTTTGATGCTTGAATAGTTTCATCTGTGGCCTGTGGGAGCATCTTCAAATTGGGTTTATGTCCTTTTGATACCACCCCAGTGGTCTCTGACAAGATGGTCTCTGATAAAAGATGGTCCACATTGATATTTTACACTACCTGACTCAAACCTGGAAAACAACCTTTTTTTTTTTTTAATTACTGCTGATTTCCTTTTATTGAGAAGTGATACTTAGAGGTTATAGACTGGGAATTGTGGTCATTGCTCTGCTGAGTTCTATTATTGCTTTTAGCTTTTTTAATGGATAAAATTAGGAATACATAAAGATTTTAGAAAGTGATAAATCATTAATTTATATGACTATTTCCATTGAAAGTTTGGGATTCAGATTTTTATGTAAACTTGAGTTTTATATTTGATCTCTTTGCGCTTACATTGACAATCTTGATTCTTAACAATATGAACAATTGCTTTTTTGCTTTATCCTATACATCCTATAAATACATATAAATGAACATTCATAAATTAATACAAATGAAAATATTTATAATTATTACTAATAGTAATGCTAATAAATATAAGATTTTTCTGGTTCCTTTATGCTGTTGGACAGTCTTCTGTGAGGTTATGCCACCAATCAATCAATTTCAAAGATTTTATTTGAGAGCGTGAGAGAGAGTACAAGCAGGGGGAGCGGCAGAGGGAGAGGGAGAAGCAGGCTCCCTGCTGAGCAGGGAGCCCAACACAGGGCTCGATCCCAGGACCCTGGGATCATGACCTGAGCTGATCATGACCTGAGCTGAAGGTAGACACATAACCAACTGAGCCACCCAGGCACCCCGTGTTTTCATTACTTTTAAATTTTCGTTTGTTATTCCATCTTTTTTCTGTTCAAAAATGTAAACGGGTGTCTCGGTGGTTCAGTTGGTTAGGCGTCTGCCTTGGATTCGGGTCATGATCTAAGAGTCCTGGGATCAGGCCTCACTTCAGGCTCCCTGCTCGGTGGGGAGTCTGCTTTTCCCTCTCCCTCTGCCCCTCCCCCATGCTCATGCGTGCTCTCTCTCTCTCAAATAAATAAAATCTTTAAAAATATGTAAACAAATAGCATATTCTCTCCTCTTTTTTTTTTTTTAAAGATTTTATTTATTTATTTGAGAGAGAGAATGAGAGCACGAGAGGAAAGAGGGTCAGAGGGAGAAGCAGACTCCCTGCTGAGCAGGGAGCCCGATCTGGGACTTGATCCAGGGACTCCTGGATCATGACCTGAGCTTAAGGCAGTCGCTTAACCAACTGAGCCACCCAGGCGTCCTATTCTCTCCTCTTAAAATGTGTCTCTTGATTTTTCACCTAACTATATGGAATTGTTAGGGTATAGAGATTATAGAGGAATAAAAGTGTGTGTGTGTGTGTGTGTGTGTGTGTGTGTGTACACACACACACACACATATATATAATAGGATATATATACACACAGTTGTATATATATACACACTATCATTCCTTTATTCATTGGTTTTCATTCTTTATTTTTATTTTTTTTATAGCTTTGTAGTATTCCATTGTATAGTTAGACCAGAGGTGGTTCAATATTGCAGCCTTTGGCTGTTAAAAACAGCACTGCAATGAATAGCTTTTTATATATGTTATATATATAAACATATATATATATAACATTATATATATGTTATTTCATATTTTTGCCATTGTATCTTTGGAATAGAATTCTAGGAGAAGATTGTTGGGCCAAAGATAAATGAATGTATTATTTTTAAAATATGGCCAAATTTCTCTGTGGGGATCATAACCATTTTGGATGCTCACCAGCAATATTTGAGAGTGCCTGTTTTCTCAAAGCCTTTCCAACAGAATTTATTGTCAGATTTTAGGTTTTTTGGTCCATCTGAAAGGTAAGAAATAGTTTGCCAGCATTTAAAAAATTTTTTAATAAGTAATGTTGCATATCTTTCATATGTTTTTTATTTTTCAAAAGATTTTATTTAGGGGTGCCTGGGTGGCTCAGTTGGTTAGCATCTGCCTTTGGCTGAGGTCATGATCTCAGGGTCCTGGGATCGAGCCCCATGTCAGGCTCCCTGCTGCCTCTGCCCCTCACCCCTGCTCATGCTCTCTCTCTCACTCTCTCTGCTCTCTCAAATAAATATTTGAAGTAAAGAAAAATTTGAGAGAGAGAGCAGAGAGAGAGTGAGCAGGTGGAGGGGCAGAGGGAGAGGGAGAGAGAGAAGCCTAAGCAGACTCTGCGCTGAGCACGGAGCCCGGTTCAGGGCTTGATCCCACCATCCTGAGATCATGGTCTGAGCCAAAATCAAGAGTCAGACACTTAACCAACTGAGCCACCCAGGCACCCCTTTTCATATGTTTAAAGGTCATTCTATTTCTCATGATCAGTCTCTTCATATCTTTTGCCTGTTTTACAGTCAGGATGTTGGTCTTCATTCTTCTATCCATTTTCCGACCCTTTATATATATTGGGAACATAAATCCTATATAATAACACATTTTTCCCAAATTTGTGATTAGTCCTTTGACTTTGTTACCCTTTTTTATCATGCCAAATCTTTTTTTTTTTTTTTTTGGTTAGTCACATTTATTAACCTTTATCTTTACTGTTTCTGGGTTTTGAATCATAATTAGGAAAGTTTTTCCCACTCCATGTTTATAAGAGAAATAACCATTTTTGCCCTAGCCCTTGCATTATTTAATTTTTTTTTTTTTTTACATTTAAAGCACACATCTATTTGATGTTTATCCTCATGTACAGTATGAGGAATGAATCCATTTTTTTTTTAGTGTGGCTATGCCGTTGTCCCAAAACAAATCATTAAAAATTTTCCTTCTCCTATTGACTTCAGATACTGTATTTTTCATATTTTAAATGTCCATAGGCATTTGGACCTATTTGGAGTTTTCATTATGTTCCATTGGTCTATGCTTAACACTAGAAGCACACTGTTTTAATTATAGACTTTTATATTTTCTTGGTTATTTTTGCCTGTTCTTCCAAGTGAACTTATCAGCTTGTTTATCTGAGGATAGTGGTAGTGGGGAGATACATGATGGTATTCTTACTGGGATTGTATTTGTTGGCTAAAGTAGTGTGAACTGACATATTTAGTATTTTGAGTATTCCCATCTAGTTTTGTATTTGGCAGGGAATGTTTTATAGCTTTTTTTTTCTTAAAGAAAACGGCTTCATTGAGGTATAATTTACGTACTGTAAAGTTCATCATTTTAAGTATATGATTCAATTATTTTTAGTAAACTTAGAGAGTAGTGCAGCCATTACCACGATGCAGTTTTAGAACATTTCCGTTAATCTCAAAAGATCCCTCCTGATTGTTTGTATTTAATCCCTATCCAATCCTCAGTCCCACACAACCTAATCTGTTGCTGTCTCTAAAGACTTGCCTTTTCTGGACAGTTCATATAAATATATGTGTGTGATCTTTTGTGTCTGGCTTTTTTTGGTAAGTGTAGTGTTTCTGAGGTTCATCCAAGTTGTAGCAGGTATCAGTAATTAGTGTCTGTTTATTATTTAGTTCTTTTTTTTTAAAGATTTTATTTATTTATTTGAGAAAGAGAGAATGAGAGACAGAGAGCACGAGAGGGAAGAGGGTCAGTGGGAGAAGCAGACTCCCTGCTGAGCAGGGAGCCCGATGCGGGACTCGATCCTGGGACTCCAGGATCATGACCTGAGCCGAAGGCAGGCGTTTAACCAACTGAGCCACCCAGGCACCCTATTTAGTTCTTTTATAGTATTCCATTGTATGGATATACCACATTTATTTTGTTTACCCATTTGTCAGATGATTGACATTGAATTGTTTCCAGTATTTGGCTACTGTGAACATTTGGGTACAAATCTTTGTGGATATGTATGCTTTCATTTCTGTTGGATAGATACCCAACAGAAGAATCCTAATGAGGAGTTAGAGCTGCTACAACTTGAGTAAGTTTGTTACTGCAAAAGACAGGAGCCAGTAGCAAAAGCAGCTAGAAGGAAGATTCTGCTTTTGGTAGTAACTAGCACCTGCACGTTGGGTGCTTATAGCATGGTTAATGTAGTTTATGTGAAGACTATGAGCTTTAGAGTTGAAATTAGTTTGAATTCCCAGTGTTGCTTACTATTTGACAAGTCACTTAAACTTGCTAAGTTTCAGTTTCTTGATAGAGCTAGACACACAGAATATTGTACATGGCACAAAGTACGTGCCCTTGAATTGGAAGCTATTATTATTAAGCATCATTCTAGACTTAAGACAAAGAGGGACCAGGTAATTGATTATAGTGTTTGAAATTTCTTACAGATGCTACCAAGAGAATCTGTGATCTCTTAGCAGGGAATAGAAGTGGTTGTTGAGTTCATGAAGAACTCTCTCAGAGAAACCATTATTTTTGTGACCTGTATTAAAGTACCTACATTCTTTCCAGGCTGTTACCTGTTATTTTTCTCATTATTTTTTCCTTTTCCTCGTTATGTTTTGAAAGGTACAAGCAACATAAGTAATCTTAAAAGAAATTGTTAAGATCATCTAGGGTCCTCCTACTCTAATGTCTTGGCTGTACTCAAATTACCTGTCCTTTAAGACTTCTAAATATAACAGACAACGTGAAAATAAAATTGTTCCAGTAAGAAGTGACCTGTTCTCCTGGTTTTAAGTAGTACTGAGGTTTAACTTCATACTTTTAGGAATGTTTCCTGTGAATTTTGTTTTAAATAATTGTCATTCTAGAAAAAAACACTTAAGTTATAGATATCCAAATCTTTCCTGTTGTGATTATTTAGTTACAAGTATTATGCCCAAGTTATGCTTGCAAAGTTCCTTTTTAGAAAAATGATACTTAAGCAATAGAGTAAGAGTGTATCAGTTACTTATATAACCTTCAGTTACACAATCCATGTTCATAAAAAATTATGTAAATTGAATTTTAATGCATTAACAAAGCTAGCTTTGTATCACTTATCACTGGAACTTCAAAATATAACATTTATGTTAGATTTTGCTTGTTTATAAGGTGTTTATAATGTTTGGTTATTTTTTTTACAGACTTTTAAGGAAATTTCATGTACACAATACATGGAGAGAAATCACTAATAAAGTATACATGCAAGTGTAGCTTTTCTTTTTGTGTAGAATGGTCATGTCTAGTTGATGGGTTAAAATAAGGGAAGTATTAAAAAGAATCTATGATGTTTTATTTATATGTATAATGCTTTTAGTTTTAAATATATAATTCTTTTTGTACTCCTGGCTTAAGCTGCATCATGTGCATGATTATGAAGGAAAAATTGGAAAAGCAATTTGGAAATTGAATGTAGGATATTATTTTAAATAGACACTCAAGTGCTATTTTTTTCCTCTGCCTATAAGATATATTTAGGCTGTTAAAAATACATTCTACCTCAATATGTCTATGTGTGTAGTCTTTAGAACTTAGAAACTGCTTCAGAAATAACTTTCTCCAAATCAGATCATCTTTCATTGACTCTGATTTTCCGGTGCCTGCTGTGTTCTCCTCTTTGAAGTAGCAGAGAGTACATCGTAGATCTCTGCAACGGGCTCGTACCTCCTCCAGGTACTGGGCAGCTTTTGGAATAGTGCCAATGTTTGATGATGTACAGTTGTGTTAGAGATGAAATTCGACGTTTCCAAGGAATGGCACCTTGGGTGAAGGAATAGATTGCATAAACTCCACCATGACAAGAAAGTTGAACCATTTGTTGTCATTGTGGTAAGCAGGAGTTCAGTAAAAATTGGGTAAAAATGCATATACAGTATCGATGGTATACTTACATACTAGGAGAAAATAAGAATAAAGGGAGCTCATTTAGAAGAGCGACAAGGAGAATAAAGTCTCTAAGAATAATCTTAATAGGAGTATATTTGGCCTCTGTGAAGAAAATTATATAGCTTTATTAGCATTTATAATCAGACCAAACCTACAGGTGTTCTAGAGATTTATAAGAGATATTGGTAGATGGCAAGATATATTCTTGGATGAAAAAAATATATTTTATAGATATGTCAGGACTTCGTTAGTGTTGCTTAATGCCAGTTCAGTCCAAGTCTCAAGAATTTTCCTTTTCCCTTGATTTTACAATCCTAAAGAATTAGGAAAACCTGAATGTACTAGGTATCAAAATGGAATTATTTTAATCTTTTCAACAGATGTTATTGGGACAGTTGTAGATCCACATGCAAAAGAGATTAATTTAGACCTTTTATGTCATGTCAGACACAAAAATTAACATAGACCTAAATGTTAGAGCTAAACTATACAGTTCTAGAAGAAACATAGGAGAAATTCTCAGTGACTTTCTGTTAGGCAGAGATTTCTTAAATGTGTCACCAAAAGCATCATGCATAAAAGAAATTGCTAATTTGGATTTCATCAAACTTAAAGACTTTTATGCTTCAAAAGACACCATTAAGAAAATGAAAAGTTGTGGAGCCTGGGTGGCTCAGGTCATGATGTCAGGGTTGAGGGCTCGAGTTCCATGTCGGGCTCCTCACTCCGAGGTGAGCTGGCTGCTGGAGATTTTCTCTCTCTCTCCCTCCTGCCTCTCCTCCTCTGTGCTCGGGAGAGGGAGAGAGAAACCCAAGCAGATTAATGTTCATAGCGGCTTTATTTGTAATAGCCAAAAATGAGAAAAATCCAGATGTCCATCAACAGAAGTATGGATAAACAAATTGTGATATATTCATATGATAGGATACCATTCAATAATAAAAAAGAATGAACTATTGATACACACAGCTGCATGAGTAAATCATGAATGACTATTTCACTGAATGAAAAATCCAGACACAAAAGTGTATATAATGTATGATTCCATATTGATACAGAACGAAAATACAAACCAATCCATAATGACAAAATTTAGGTCAGTTGTAGGAATGTAGGAATGGGCATGGAGAGATGATGATTGACTGAAACACAGGATCTTTTAAGGGTGTTGGAAATGTTCTAAAATTGGATTGAGGTGATGGTTGTGTTCTATAAATTTACTAAAACCAGTGAAATGTGCACTTAAAATGGGTGAAATTTTTAGCTCTCAGCATTCGTATGGGAAAATTCTTATTAAAAACATGACTTGTAAACTCTTGGCAACCTTTACGGTGACAGGTAATAGTAATGAACAGAGAGGAATGTTTTTAAAAAGGTTAAAAAAAAGAAGACATTCAGTACCAGATTTGTGAAAAATATAGCAAGAGAAGAAATGGAACATGATTTTTATTTATTTATTTTTTTACCATCTTAACCGTTTTTAAGTATACATTTCAGTAGTATTAAGTAAATCCACATTGTTGTGAAACAGATCTCCAGAACTTTTTCCTCTTGCAGTTTGAAACTCCATACTCATTAAATAACTATCTTTCCCCTCTCCCCTCAGCGCTAGTAGCTACCACTCTACTTTCTTTATGAATTTGACTGCTTTAGATCCACACATAAGTGGAATCATACAGTATTTTAAAATTGTTTTGTGACTGGGTTATTTTACTTATAGCATAATGTCCTGAAGATTTGTTCATGTTGTAGCATGTGATAGGAGTTCTTTTTTTAAGGCTGAATAATACTCCATTGTGTGCATATACAGTATTTTGTTTATTCATCCATTGATGGACATTTGTGTTGTTTTCACCTATTGGCTATGAGCATGGGTGTATAATATCTCCTTGAGACAAAAATGTGAATTTTAAAGTATGAAAGTTATACCTTAGAGAAGCTGTTTTAAAAAATAGAATTCCCTGATAGAAGAATCTTTGTCAAAGGGGATAAATAGATGGCATTAAAATACAACCTCAAACATGTAAGAATATTTAAGGGAGTTATCAAAACTTAATGGGAGGAAAGAAAGGATTTTTCAGTAAATGGTTTGGGGATAACTAGTTAGCCATGGAGAGACAGGGCCGGATTCTATTTATAATCTTACCTAATGCCTTAAACAAAAGTTAGTTCCAGATGAAATAATTAAGGAAATACATTGAACTGAGTACATGTATCTATCCTTCCAATAAGGATGCCCTTTCCAAACTTAGAATAATTTAGAAAAGAACATATACCAAAAAATGACAGATTTCATAGTAAAACCAAAAATTACTTTGTATTCATAAAAGAATACCATATCTTGTTTAACAAAAAAACGAAACTCTTGGGTAAAACATACAGCAAATGTAGTATCTTTATTTTAGATATTAAAGGGTTATTATGGAATATAAATATATAAGATCTTAATACCTTTAGATATTACAGGATTAATATATCTATATAAGATCATACAAATAAATATGGAAATCACTAAAAGTTGTAAATAACAAACAAAAATCATAAAAAAGGAAATAAACATATGAAGACATAGATTGAGAGAGTAAGTACTATTTTCACTATGTGTGTTTAACTCTGTTTTTTAAAAAAACTTTCATTTTGACAGGTAAGATTTTTAGTTTTATAATGAATTTCATAGCCTTTAAAGTCAAAGTAAAAGGTTTTTGTCAGTTTAAAATGTTTTCCTTTCTGTTTCCAGGAAGTATTGATGAAGATGTTGTGGTGATAGAAGCTTCCTCCACTCCCCAGGTCACTGCCAATGAAGAAATTAATGTTACCTCAACTGACAGTGAGGTGGAGATTGTAACAGTTGGAGAAAGCTATCGGTATGATTTTAATTCCTAGTTGTATATGTGAAGGTTTTTTTTTTTTTTTAAGATTTGATTTATTTATTTGAAAGAGTGAGCGAGCAAGCAAGTAGGGGGAAGGAGCAGAGGGAGAGGGAGAAGCAGGCTCTGTGCCAAGCACAGAACCCCACGTGGGACTTGATCCCAGGACTCTGAGATCATGACCTGAGTAGCTGAAATCAAGAGTCAGAGGCTTAACCGACTGAGCCACTCAGGCGCCGCCCCTATGTGAAGTTTTAAATACAAATATTTGAACATACTGTGCTGTGGATATTTACATTCTTTTACCCTTTTTTTGGAGACCTCATTTGAGCACATACCAGGTTAGTGGTTTTCAAACCAGGTTGCATTAGACTCACCTGGGAAGATTATAAAGTAAAGATAAAACTGTTCTCTGGATCATATCCCAGATGAGCAGAACCAGAATCTTGGGGGTCAGTATTTTTTAAGCACTGCAAGTGTACAATGAGAGTTAAGAGTTATTGCTGTAGATAAACAATAATTTTACTTAGTGCTTTCCAAAATTTTGTTTTATGATTCAGAGAGTTCATGAACTTCTTTGACATTTAGATGTGAATAAAACATAAAGTGTTGAAAAATATTAAGGAGTGTTGATGTTGAAGTATTCCTTTTTTTAAATTATTAACATATATTATTTGTTTCAGGGGTATAGGTCTGTGATTCATCAATCTTAGTACACAGGGCTCACCACAACAAATACCCTCCCCAATGTCGAAATATTCTTTTTTGTTACAATCTGTTTCAGGATCTCATTGATACCATTGAAGTTTATGCTGTTAGAGGGCAACCTAGTATAAAACATATTTTTACAATGCTGTTGTCCTTCACTCAGTAATTTCATATAAGCCCCGTACTAAAAAATGAATGAAAAATTCTCATTTCTTTTAATAAATAACTGTAAATAACATCGCCCTTTTGTGAATCACTTTGACCAAAAAAAAAAAAAGAGAGAGGAAAAAAAAACCCTAACAATGTTCATCTTGTGCTTTAGATGATTACAAATACTGGTGAGAGAAGCAGTGAGGTGTTCCTTTATTCCCTTTGGTATACCAAACTAATCTATGGAGGAACCTTAATTTTTGTGTTGGAAGGAATTGAGATATGCATATGCTCATGGTGTTTTAATTTGTGTTACTTATTTTAAAATTTTTCTTATTTTGGAAGCATGTTATAAACATACCTAGAAGGTGCTTCTCCATTTGTACTTTTCCATTGGAGTGCAACTTCTAATGGCATGGAAGAGAGCACTCTGTAATATACCCATTTAAGTTTTAAATGATTTTCCTAGGCTCTGAGGAAAATTGATACTCCATGGTAGGTGCCACAGTTATCCTGTGACTGTGCATAGTGCTTGGTACAACACTGACTCAGTTTTTATGAGCTACAAGAATTGCTGAAATGAGGGACCTGTCTTTGTGGAACTGGAGATCTTTTTTGTCACGGAGGTGCTTAATGTTCAAGTAGATACGTTTACCATAGTAATGGATAGTGATCTTAAAAAAGACACACAGTACTCATGAACCCCTATTTATTTTCCTTATTGTTACATGGGATATTAACTTGTCACTGTTTAGCTGGCTCTTGGCCTTTCCTCTCTAAGAGAGAATGCATCCACGGGTGCCTGGCTGGCTCAGTCAATGGAGTGTTGCATCTTTGATCTCAGACTTGTGGGTTTGAACTCCACATTGTGTGTTGAGATTGCTTAAAAATCTTTTTTTTTTTTAAAAAAAGAGAATGCATTTTGTTTCACATTCTTTAGTTTCAGGATTTGACAGTTGCTACAAATCACAGGAACGACTAAGGCTCCTGTGAAACTGTTCCTCATACACCAGGTTTGTTGGTGCTTCATTCAGCATAAATTTGGAGTTAGGACATTCTTGAAGGTTTCATAAACTGCAAAGTGGACCTGGAACTTTCTGCAGCTATTAAGAGCTTCCCAGAAATAATAGACTATTCAGTCTCACTATAGGCTCTTGGTTTCTCAAGAAATTTAAATAGTGATCTCTCTCCACACCAAAACCATTTCATTCTGAGACATTTGTTTACTGTCATGCCTCAATCTACACAGTTTTTCCTGGAATGCACATTGTGTCTTTTTTTTTTTTTCCTTTTTACTATGTCTCTGGAATTAACCTTTATACTCATATTTACTTGAGAATTTCATTTTAGAATTTGAGCTTCTTTCTAAATTCTTAGGCTCTGTCTACACTTGTTGAGGTCGTTTTCAGCCTGGGTCTTTTCTGAGTGGTTGAGCTCACATCCCTGATGTCTGCATATTAATGGATCTAGTTCACTCTTTCCATACATGCTGACAATAAACATCTTTTTTTTTTCTTAAAGTTTATTTTTTTTTTTAGTAATCTCTACACCCATTTTGGGGCTTGAACTCACTACCCCAAGATCAAGAGTCACACGTTTTTCCAGCTGAGCTAGCCAGACGCCCCTAAATAATAAGCTTCTAAGGATTTTTACATTCAGTTTGGGCAAGAGGAAAAACCAACTTCATAAGCCCCATCTTTCTGTTTTTTTTTAAAGATTTTATTTTTTTTATTGAGCAAGAAGCCTGACATGAGGCTAAATCCTTGGACCCCGGGATCACGACCTGAGCCGAAGGCAGATGTTTAACTGACTGAACCACTCAGGTGCTCAAGCCCCACCTTTCTAGAACAGACTTATTTTTCTCCTGGATCCTTAGGACTGCATATTCTATATAATGTCCTTCCATACCCTTAGTTCAGATTATTACAGTGAATTCTTAAAAAATTTTTAAATAATTTAGTGCAATATAGCACCACACACATAATAAAAGATGATGACATGAGTGTTAGGTGTTGAGGGTTTGTGGTTACATGCTTTAAAAGCATGAAGTGGCTCAAACAAGTGCTATTTCTTATGACTACCAAACTAATAAACTAGCGGCAACTATCCTTACCATTCCTGATCCTAGGAAATCTCTGGTGCCTTGAATATTTTTTAGGACAATACCAAAAATTTACTTTGTTTAGGCCTCTCAAAACCATGTTTTGCAAATCCAGTCTGGACTAAACATACAGGCTCATGTGGGTATTATTTAATGTTTAGGGTGCTGATGTTTTTGTTACTTTACCTATGGTGAATAATTTTAGGTATTAAAGAAAATGTAAATACATGATTACAACCCAGGTGGGTATTCAAAATGACCATTGAAAAGAGAGCAGCATTATTTTTTCTTTTTTTAAGATTTATTTATTTATTTTAGAGAGTGTGCATGGTGGGGAGAGGCAGAGTTTTTTTTTAAGATTTTATTTATATGAGAGAGCATGAGCCGGGTGGAGAGGGAGAGGGACAACCAGACCTCCCAGCTAAGTGCAGAGCCTGACCTGGGGCTCAATCCAAGGACCCTGAAATCATGATCTGAGCCAAAGTCAGGTGCCTAACTGACCAAGCCACCCAGGCAGAGAGACTCCATGCTGATTGTAGAGCCCAACTCGGGGCCTGATCTCACAACCCTGATATCATGACCTGAGCCAAAACCAAGAGTTGCATATTTTATACCAGTGATTGGTGTGACATATCATTTCTCATATTCTTCGGTCAGTTGGTTGGTGAACATGTTGTTGAACATTTCATTCAACAAATGTTTTATTAAATGCCAGGCATAATTTTTAATTCTATTACCATTATTTCTTTGGAGAAGAAACTGTACAACGTATTTTGTAAGAAAGGCTTATGGTTTCTTGGGTAACAAATTTTTGTTCTTTTTTTGTATTAACTAATTTAATATTGATGTCATTTAAGGTCTCGTTCAACTCTTGGACACTCCAGATCTCATTGGAGCCAAGGTTCAAATTCTCATACAAGTCGGCCACAGGAGCCACGGAACCGTAGTAGGATTTCTACTGTTATACAACCCTTGAGGCAAAGTGCAGCAGAAGTTGTGGACCTTACTGTTGATGAAGATGGTAAGTTGGATGAGTAACAGTATAGAATTATGAAGAGAATTAATAAAATCAAATATCTTTGAAACTCCTATAATGAAAGTCCTAACTGCTTCCTGGTAACATTGTTAAACTACAGGAAAATTGTCAGATATCCCAGTCTTCTTTTTCTTTCTTTTTTTAAAGATTATTTATTTATTTGACAGAGAGAGACAGTGAGAGAGGGAACACAAGAGGGGGAGTGGGAGAGGGAGAAGCAGGCTTCCTGCTGAGCAGAGACAGCAGGGCTCTATCTGTCCCAGGACTCTGGGATCATAACCTGAGCCAAAGGCAGATGCTTAATGACTGAACCACCCAGGTGCCCCCCCAAGTCTTATTTTTTAATTGATATAACAGCCTCAGTTTGTAACTTGTGCTTAAAATTCTTTCTCTTGTTTCATTGCTCGGTAGTTATTTTCTTAGGGAAAAAAATACTTTTTTTTTTTCTTAAAGATCTTATTTATTATTTGAGAGAGAGAGAGGAGAGAGAACATGAGTAGGGATGGGGCAGAGGGAGGGGGAGAAGCAGACTCTCCACTGAGCAGGGAGCCCAATGCGGGGCTCGATCCCAGGACCCTGGGATCATGACCTGAGCTGAAGGCAGACATTAAACCTACTGAGCCACCCAGGTGCCCGAAAAAAAAAAGAATACTTTTACAAGTGGTAGTTTGCTCTACCCTCAGACTTACCTATTACTTTCATTTATAATATTATTGTCATACTTTAACTTTGCTATGAAAAATAGAAATGACACTTTTTCAATGCAACAGAAAAGCAGTATAACTTGAATTTATATAATAAATATTGGTTATTTGCAGTGTCGAAATTGGGGGCACCTGGGTGGCTCAGTTGGTTAAGTGACTGACTCTTGATCCCAGCTCAGGGCTCAATCTCATGGTCGTGAGTTCAAGCCCCATGTTGGGCTCCACACTAGGCATGGAGCCTACTTAAAAAAAAAAGAAATGTGGAAGTTACTTTTAAAAGTATGTTATCTTCGGGTGCCTGGGTGGCTCAGTTGGTTAAGCGACTGCCTTCGGCTCAGGTCATGATCCTGGAGTCCCAGGATTGAGTCCCGCATCAGGCTCCCTGCTCAGCGGGGAGTCGTCTTCTCTCTCTGACCTTCTTCCCTCTCATGCTTTCTCTCTACCATTCTCTCTCTCTCAATAAATAAATAAAATCTTTAAAAAAAAAAGTACGTTATCTTCTAATATTACTGGTACCTTTTGTGCTGCTCAGTTTAGTGTTTTCTTTCAGCTTATAACTATATCCACGCAACTAAGAAAATAAAGCTAGAGTTGGAAAATAGGGATTAAGGAAAGTGGTAGCATGAATGAGTATGTGAATACATATGTGAATTTCCCCACATATTGAGAATTACCTTCAGGTATTAGTTACATCTTAGAAGGAAATGGTCAGTCATAATTTCCTTAAAGGAAGATGATGAGCCATATTTGAATTTGTTAACTATAAATTGGGGAAAGGATACATAAGGTAGAGTTACAGGCCTTCTGCAGTCAGCTCTTATATGGATTGTTTGCAGCTTGGATGATCATAACTTTCAGAGTATCACTACTTTGGAATTAAGATGTTCATGAAGAGATAATTTATTCCCACTGTCTCCATTTCATTCAACCGTATCTCAGTTTTTATCTGTAAAACAGTGATTTTTATATTAGGGATGGATTAGAGATTTCTCAGAGTTAATTTATTTAGGATTACTGCTTTGGAAACTGTGTTTTCCCCTGGGACATCTGTCAACCAGTAAGTAGGAGAAGGTGACAGAGTAGTCTTTTAACCCACTGGAATTAGTTCAACCAGAATATTTTTAGGGAGTTGTAAATATCCCAGGGATCTGTAGATGCCCTGTCTCTCTGCTAGTTTCTCTCGGTGGAAAGCATCTATCTTATTAAAAATAAGTCCAAAATACTAAGTATGTCAGTTAGACCAGTAGTTCTTAAGTGGTGACCATTTTGTGCCCCAGAAGAGAGTTGGCAATATCTATAGACATTTTTGGTTCTTAGAGTTGTGGGGCGGTACTACTAATATTTAATGGGTAGAGGCCCAGGATGCTGCTATAAACATCCTACGATGCACAGGACAGCCATGCCCCTACCCTGACTCCCATCCCTAGCCAAGAATCACCCAACCCAAAATATCAATACTGCTAAGGTTGAGAAACTGAGATATAGCATTTACAAATAAACAGAGGTTCTTCCTTCCGCTTTTTATGTTTAAGCAAATATATTTGTTTAAGCGTCCAAAGTACATTGTCCCATGGAGATCAACAGGGACTATTTGTGTTTCAGCTTAGAGCACTGCATTGTATACAATAGTTTGTCCTTTCATTCTGTATCACATTAAGAGAGTCCCTTTTCTGATCCAATTGTTGTGACTATTCTTTGGACAGACTTAATCTTTTTAAACAACTATTTTATAATTAGAGTCTAAAGTGAACTTGTACATAAGTCGAGGTCTGCCTGAAATTTCTTTTACTTTCTACAAATTTTATTAGAATACACTGATGAATATTTATATTTGCAAAAATTTTTTTGAAAACATACAAAACCTGTAAAAAAGATTAAAACAGGTTTAAAAGTCATAGCTAATATTTAAGTGGTTACTATATATAAATCATTATACAGAGTGCTTTGAATGTGTGACCTCAGTTCATCCTAACAATAGTTGTGTGAAGAAAATTCTGTATTTCCCAATTCTACAGATGAGGAAATGGAGAGTGGTTAAGTAAGTTATCCATGACTGTAGTGTCAGTGGTGAAATCAGAATTGCTTATCCAAGCAGTCTGACTCTAGAATCCATTCTGTACCAGGGAAAGTGTAATTTCTAATATTGTTCTGACAGCCTGCGACAGTGTGTATGACAATAATATAAAGAGACTTATACTTTTCCTTTTCTCATTGTTTTCTTTGTGATCAGAAAATTTACATAGTTGTTACCCAAAAAACTGTGATAATCACCTGAATTACTGGAATATACATATGTGTTGGAGTTTTTTAAATGCAGTAATCATAGGGCGCCTGGGTGGCTCAGTCATTAAGCGTCTGCTTTCTGCTCAGGTCATGATCCCAGGGTCCTGGGATGGAGTCCCACGTCAGGCTCCCTGCTCGGCGGGAAGCCTGCTTCTCCCTCTCCCACTCCCACTGCTTGTGTTCCTGCTCTCACTATCTCTGTCTCTGTCAAATAAATAAAATCTTAAAAAAAAAATGCAGTAATCCTATTTTAGTTACATGTCATTTTAATGTTGCAGCTAGCTTTATGAAAGTTTTTAAATTATATGTTGTGCTTATTAGAGTTATTTTCCAAGTTTGTTTAAATAATTATAAAAATGTTACCTTGAATTAAAATATAACCTATCTCCTAATATATTTTGAAATGCTAAATAAACATTTTGTATTTTGTAGAACCTACTGTAGTACCAACCACTTCTGCAAGAATGGAATCCCAAACCACAAGCACTTCCATTAACAATTCAAATCCATCTACCTCTGAGCAGGCCTCTGATACTGCTTCAGCTGTCACTGGTAGCCAACCCTCCACAGTGTCAGAGACTTCAGCTACTCTTACAAGCAATAGTATGACTGGTACTTCTATAGGAGGTATGTAATAAAGTGGGGGAGGACTCTTTCATTACTCTTGTTAGAAAAAGTATTGATTTTAAGATTTTAGCTATATTAGCAAGAGCATATTCTTAGAATAAACTGTATGTGAGCAAAGTAGTCTCTTCAGAATTAGACTATGATTTCATATTTGAGTTTGTGTGCTATATATTACCAAAGTATCATAGCTCAACTGAAAGAGATCAGCGAGAATTAAATGGCTGACTAAAAGCATAATAACAAAAGAAAAAATAGGTAAACTTCATCAAAATTTAAAACTTTTGTACATCAAAAGACATTATCAAGAAAGTGAAAAGACAGCCTACAGAATGGGAGAAAAATACTTGAAAATCATATATCTGATAAGGGTCTAGTATCCAGGCTATATAAAGAGCTTACATAGCTCAACAATAAAAAGACAGATACCCCAGTTTAAAAATGGGCAAAGAATTTGCATAGGTATTTTTTCAAAGAAGATACTCAGTTGATCAAGAAGGACATGAAAACAGCATCATTAGTTATTAGAGAAATGTAAATCAGAATCACAGTGAAGCACTACTTTATCCTTATCAGGATGTCTATTATTCAAACAAAACAAAACCAAAGAACAGGAAATCAGAAAATAACCAGTGTTGACAAGAATGTAGAGGAATTGGAACCCTAATGTACATCTGGTGGGAATATAAAATATAAAATGCTGCAGCTGCTATGGAGAACACTTTGGCGGGTCCTCAAAAAGTTAAACCATAGTTACCCTATGACCTACAGTCTCACTCCTAGGTGTGTCCCCAAAAGAATTGAAAATGAGGATGGGAATTTTTTAAAAAGTTTGATGATGTCCATTTTCTCAATTTTTTTGTTTGTTTGGTTTTTTTTGCTGTCATATCTAAGAAGCCATTTCCTAACCCAGGATCACAAAGATATGTTTTAAAACCTCCTATGTTTTAAGTGTTTCAGCTCTTACCTGAGATTATTTATTTATTTATTTTAAAGATTTTATTTATTTATTTGACAGAGAGAGATACAGTGAGAGCGGGAACACAAGCAGGGGGAGTGGGAGAGGGAGAAGCAGGCTTCCTGCGGAGCAGGGAGCCTGATGTGGGGCTCGATCCCAGGACCCTGGGATCATGACCTGAGCCGAAAGCAGATGCTTAACGACTGAGCCACCCAGGCGCCCCCCTCAGATTATTTATTATGTTTCAGTTAGCAATGATATCTCTGGTTCTTTTTCCTATCCCCTGTTTAACTGAGCATTAAGCTAGCCTTCTTTCTTTCCCGGACAATGGCATGGAGATAGGAACTTGCTAAACATTTACTAACTGGGATGTTGTAGACCGTGTAGCTCATAGATTTGACTGTATCACCATTAATAATGAAACCACCTTATGCTATCATTTTTTACTTTTTTTTTTTTTTAAGATTTTATTTATTTGACAGAGAGAGACACAGCGAGAGAGGGAACACAAGCAGGGGGAGTGGGAGAGGGAGAAGCAGGCTTCCTGTGGAGCAGGGAGCCCAGTGCGGGGCTCGATCCCAGGACCCCGGGATCATGACATGAGCCAAAGGCAGACGCTTAATGACTGAGCCACCCAGGCGCCCCCATTTTTTACTTTTAATAGTATCTTATTTAATTCTTAAAATATCACTATAGCTTCTATTGAGCAGATTAGGAAATCTTCTTGTGGCTGGATTTAGGCCTCACCTTTGTGGAAAATTGAGAGTAGAATCCAAAGTCCAAGGAGGTTTCCCAAAGATGTCTTTTAAATACTGTATTCTTTGAAAATAAAATGTAGGGAGAAATGAAATGGGCTGGGGCGCCTGGGTGGCTCAGTCATTAAGCGCCTGCCTTCTGCTCAGGTCATGATTCCAGAGTCCTGGGATCGAGCCCCACATCAGGCTCCCTGCTCAGCGTGAAGCCTGCTTCTCCCTCTCCCACTCCCCCTGCTTGTGTTCCCTCCATCGCTGTGTCTCTCTCTGTAAAAAAAAGAAATGAAATGGGCTAATTTTTATTTCATTTTTTGAGTGTACACTCTTTCCTGAGTACCCTATTGTCTTATATGTTATTTTATGTATTATTATTTAATTCTTAAAAATTTCCTTGTTACTAATATTACTCTTCCCATTTCAGAAATGGAGAAATCTGGAAGTTAAATACTTTCAAAGCCAATAATAATCTTTGAGGCAAAGATTTGAACTCTTCTTATTTACTTTTTTCTCCTGGTAGCTTTATATACTCTCATCTTGTCTAGATTTTATGTGACACGTACAAAGCTTTTATTTACTTATTTTTTTAAGACTCTTGGTCCCTCAGAATTCACATTTAGTATCTGGGGTAGTGACTTCACTGTCTGAATGGTTTTCTCATAATACTACTTTACCTATATTGACGACTACCTTTGGGATAGACTTGCTTGTGTTGTGTTTCTCTAGACTTAGGAGAACCTTGTTCCAGGCCAGATTGTTCCTCTGTATAAACCTAATAGAAGCACATACAGGTACTCATATGACATTAGGGGCACTCAGTTCTCCTGACTTCATTTCCTGCTAAGACTCTGTAGAACATCAGTCTCCTATTTTCTTCACATCCTGTCCTTACTTTATACCTTCTTTCATATTTCCAACCTTGACTCACTCAAGCCATCAAGCATCACTCCTATCCAGGTTTTTAGATGGGGCTGGTCAAAATTATAGAACCAAGCAGATTGGTGCCTCATGAATTTATGGTATCTAATCTTGGGCTTTTGGTAATAAGTTGCCATAGTGTGATGTATCTCATTTAATTCTCTTTCTTTCCCCTTAGTGGCTATTCCAAAATTCTCTCATTCTCCTCAAGACTTTGATTCCTCCAGGGAAAAGTAAATAAAAGTAAATGAAGGTTCTTAAGCATTCATTAACTTCCAACGCTTCCATGAAAACTTTTATACCTATCCTTCTCTCCTGACTCCTGGTCTTTTAACTCCTTTCTGTTCTTTCCAGTCCCTTTATTGGTGCTCTACCTCTTGTCCTTCTTGTGTTCTTGACCTTGCTTTAACAGTTACCTTCTCAGCATCTTTGCTTGTTCCATTCCCTTAGTGTGCATGTGTACATTTGTGTTAAGTCTTATACACTTAAGTGGATCTTCTGTACCTTAAACTCCTTCCTTTAACTTGCTTCTGACTCCTGTCAAAGCGAACGTGTTGAAAAGTCTGGCAGTAATCTTCTTGTCATCTGTGTTTTCTCCAAGGACTCTATTCTTATCCTTTCTCACTGGCCCATCTCATAACTGCATGTGTTTTCAGCTACCACCAGTATGCCAGTGACCTTCCATTTGTGTTTCCAGAGCCCTCTCTTTGTTTTAAATTTTCATATCCAGCTGCCTGTTGGAAATCTCCTCTGGAACATTCTGCGGTCACCTCAAACTCAACATGCCCCAGGCAGCTCTTCATCTCTCTGACTTTTCTATGTGCTCCTTGCTTTATCCATGCATAATATCTTATATATTCATTTATTTAAATATTGATTGCACACTATAAATCAGGCACTGTTCTAGGCAGTGGGAAGAAAACATAAATTTTCTTCCCTAACAGAACTAACGTTCTAGTGGATAATAATAGCTAACATCTGTTGAGCTCATAATATTGGTGTATGATTTACCTACATTAACTGATTTTTGTAATAACTTACAAGGCGGATTCTATTACTTTTCTTATTTTATAGGTGAAGTAACTTGCCCATGGTTATATGATAATGGAATAAGTATTCAGACCTAGGAAGCCTGGCTTGGAGCCTATACTCTCTCCTCCTTTATGCCTGTACTCTTCCTTTATTTCTCATTCTTGACACTGTTGTCTTTGTGCTGCACAGTTCTTTGTATGGGGGGCTACCCTGTGCATGGTAGAATATTTAGCAGCATTTTTGGCCTCTAATCTACTAAATATCAGTAGTACCACTTCCTCTCCAGTTGTGACAACCAAAAGTATCTCCAGGTGTTGCCAGATATTCCCTGGGGCACAACATTGCCCTATACTACATTAGAACCCAGTGCTTCTGTTCTCATGCTGGTTGATTTATATCTCAAATTTTGTCCATACTTGACAATGATCTCCTTGAGAGAACTAAAGATCAAGTTTTTCTCTTCTTAGCACTTAGCTCCATGCATGCCTCTTTTCCCTTGTGAGGTTAATTTATATTTAGCAACAGCTTATTGAACCACCTACATTATGCAGGCCTGTTTCTAGTTGCCAGAGATAAAACAAGAGAGGCAGACAACATCATAAGTTATTTTAAAGGTCAGGACTTTCGGGGTGCCTGGGTGGCTTAGTTGGTTAAGCATCCAACTCTTGATATCAGCTCAGGTCTTGATCTCAGGGTCATGAGTTCAAGTTCCCCATTGGGCTCCAGGCTGGGCATGGAGCCTACTTTAAGGGGAAAAAAAAAAAAAGCCGGGACTTTTCGTTTTCACCATTGTATTTTCCAGTGCCTTTTGTAGATCCTTTACCATACCATTATTATGTGTAAGACTTGCCAAATGAATGGATAGATGCGTGAATACATCTAATAATCCTGCTAGAATTACAATGAAAGTACTTTAACCAGCTTTATGTCACTGGGCAATGGAATTAATTTCTCTGGTGCAGGTTTGTTATTGTCTCATTTTTAGTGGACACTCTGTGGGCTAATTCTAATTAAAAGGAAGTGTTTTATTTGCTCGGGTAGGTATTTGTATTTCACTTCTAATTTATGGCAGTTTTCCTTGGTCATTAACTCTGGAACAAGAGGAGATTCAGTTGCCTTTACTTTGGGTTGCTAGCCTGTTTAAGGAACAAAGAGGTTCTGCACTCTAGGCAAATAGATTATTGATTTAATTGGAAGCCAAAACTGTACCCTAAGAAGTAGAACTATAAGATCAGTCTTTTTGAGGCCACACTGTTAGTGATAGGACCTTTTAAATATTTGTTCAGCTGTACATATAGTAATGCTTCCTCTTGTCTCACTCTGATTTTTGTATTAGGAATATTTGAAGACAAAGAGGGCAAGTTCTTTCTCAACAAATAAGTATGATATCTGTCACTTCATTCACAGCCTTATTAGTCCACAGATCTTTTGCTCTGCTTACACACTCCTACATTTTATTTTATTTTTGTCATTTTTTATTTTTTTAAGATTTTTATTTGAGACAGAGCGAGAGAGCGAGCACATAAGCAGGGGGGTGGGTGGCAGGGAAAGGCAAACGGAGAAGGAGAAGCAGACTCCCCGCTAAGCAGGGAGCCTGATGTGGGACTTGATCTCACAAGACCTGAGCGCTAGGCAGACACTTAACCAACTGAGCCACCCAGGAGCCCCCCGTCCTACATTTCAGAGTTACACATAATCCTCAAATAGCTGGATTTGTATAATTAAAGCATCTGAATTGGAAGGAACTATGAACGTCATTTAGTCTACCCACTGAATGGATTTAGTGTTCCAGAGGTTTTTGATCATTTTTTATGAAGTAACATAATAAATGATACTCATTTGTGCAACACTTTTTTATGGGAGCTGAGGTAAAACCCTGAAAATGTTGCCAGAAGTAAAGCTACTATAATAGTTATTGCTACAAATATTACAGCATATGGAAAATAATTAATGTTTGATTCAGCATAGCAAAGATAGGCTGTTGATCATAGTCTCTTCCTGATAAGCTACTTGTAACTTTGTCCAGGTTATTTAAGAAAATTAGAATGCAAATGAATGAAAGTGACATAATTATAGAACTGACTTTGGATCTGCTATAATTTATGTTTTAAAGGTAAACACGTTGGGGTGCCTGGGTGGCTCAGTCTGTTAAGTGTCCAACTCTTGATTTCAGCTGAGGTCATGATCTCAGGGTTGTGGTTAGGCTCCACGCTCAGTGAGGAGTCTCCTGGAGATTCTCTCTCTCTCTCTCCCCCTCTCCCTCCCTCTGCGCACCCCCTCCTCAAATAAATAAATCTTAAGAGAGGGAGCTTAAAAAAAATAAAAGTAAATACCTTGTCAACTTTTTTGTTGTTGTTACAAGTTACTTATAATATTTAACCTCTCAACTGGTGCTAACAAGGTACTATTAATTCCAGGAAGCAATTAGAAATTAGTAAAAATTAGTAATTTTTTTCCATCCAAGTTCACAGATTCCTGAATTCTAGTTCCAAGGTTAAGAACCTTTACAAAAGAGTACAAGAAATTAGCCCAAATAGGACAGACTAGGAGCTTGGGGAAAAAACAACGTAAAGAGATTTAGAATGGAGATACAGCCTAACAGGGTTTAGATCACAGACCTTGCCCAGAAGAGAATCAGGAAAGGCAGGATAGAACATGTATTGGAGGGCAGACACAGGGAAATTACAGGGAGGTTTGCTGCAATCAGATACAACAACCAGAACCTGAAGCACCCCACCCAGATTCATTTATGTGAGCCTGTAAATTCCTTTAATATTTCAGCCAGTTTGGGTTGGATTTTTGTATTATTTGTGAATAACTAGAATATTCATAATCAGTCCATTGGCCCAGAAGAGATTGGTTAGGTTCTGTGACCCAAATAGAATCAGGGTATCCCTGGTCTTGGTTACTCCAGAAATAGGGCCAGAAAAGTGATACTGGAGTTGCTCGCTCCAACTGACTGGGCCATTTAAACATCATGGTAGGGGTGCCTGGCTGGCCCAGTTGGAGGTGAGTTCGAGCCCCACGTTGGGTGTAGATATTACTTAAATAAATAAAACTTAAAAAAATTTACAAAAAGACACCATCGTAGTAAATATGAGCCTCCTGAGGAATTAGACTTTCAGAAAAATCCCAGTGAAGATAACTGCCCAAAATTATGTGACATGCATGTTAAGAATATGGTGCTATCACATTCTTATTTACAGAGATTTGAATTTACTAAACAATTCTTTATTTACTTATTTATACACAGTCCCTATTTTTTACACAGTGATATTTGATCATTTGATTGTTCTGTGCATTTTTGTTTGTTTCAAGATGACTCAAGGAGAACTGCATCTAGTGCTGTAACAGAAACTGGCCCTCCTGCAATGCCAAGATTACCTTCCTGCTGTCCGCAGCACTCACCATGTGGAGGGTCATCACAGAATCACCATGCATTAGGACATCCACACACAAGTTGCTTTCAGCAGCATGGCCACCATTTTCAGCATCATCACCACCACCATCATACTCCCCACCCGCCTGTCCCAGTTTCTCCCTCCTTTAGTGATCCTTCTTGCCCTGTGGAAAGACCTCCACAAGTACAAGCACCGTGTGGAGCCAACAGTAGTTCTGGTACCAGCTATCATGACCAGGTATGTGGAATGAGGTTTTCTTTTTTCTTTTTCTTAATTTTTAAAAATTGTGCTTGTAGGGCGCCTGGGTGGCTCAGTCGTTAAGCGTCTGCTTTTGGCTCAGGTCATGATCCCAGGGTCCTGGGATCGAGTCCCGCATCAGGCTCCCTGCTCAGCAGGAAGCCTGCTTCTCCCTCTCCCACTCCCCCTGCTTGTGTTCCCTCTCTTCGCTCTGTCTCTCTCTGTCAAATAAATAAAATCTTTAAAAAAAAAAATTGTGCTTGGTTCAGGAAGAAAAAGAAAAAGAACCCTAATGCTGAATTTTATATACTAAATAAATCATTCTTGTTGCCCTTGCAAAAGTGGCCCAATTTAGTGGTCTGTGATTTTTTTTTTTTTATTCTCTAGGATTTTCTGATGGTCTAAGTTAATTACAACTAACTGAGAAGGCCTGGGATGTAGAAAATTAGAAGTGATACTGTTTTTTTTATTCTGAAATGGTTTTTGGTGTTTTTAGTTAAATACAGGTGAATCTGATCTTTGGAATTTTATTTCACAGTGTTGAAATTGCACTGTCAACCTGATTGATGAGAAATTGGGAAATTTTCTTAGTCTTTTACCCTCTACCTTTTTCTCTGGAGCTGCCTGTATCTCCACTCATCTAGAAACAAACTGCCTTCTCAGATACAAACCAGTGACATAGTTTCTCAGGAGCAGATGAGGTTTTTAGTTCATTGGGAATTGAAGTATCAGTAACAAAATTATAATTAAGTAATTTAGTTGATATTATTGATGAATGCTTGAAATGTCAAATAATAATAAAGTATTGGTGATCATGTGGAATAAATGAAAGTCATGTATAACATGCTATTTTAACTTTTGCTGTATCATCTCTAAAATTGTGACATAACCTGGGTAGGTACATACTTTGAAAAACAAAACATAATTTCAAGGTAAAACTATAACTGACATACTAGAAAATAGTCAAAAAGAAAATTCAGAGCAACTGCTTTTCTGTATCCCCTGACATTTCCTAGAGTACTGGCTTCATCTTTTTAAATTTTGATGGTTATCTCTTCTGGATCTGACAAGTAAAAATTATTAAGAAAGAGGGATGTTCCCTTAAAACCAAACAAAAGACAAGCTGCTGTTCTCAAGAGTAAATTTGAAAGAGTTTAATAGGAAATATAATCAAATAGATGTTAGACTGTTTTGGTTGTCCTAACAGTTGTAAGTATTAACATCTACTGATAATCTAAACCTGTTCTGCCTCTTGGGTATGAGGAAGCATCAAGAAAAAACTTTTTAGTGGACTGAATGTAAGGCCCTGCTTAGAAGCAAAATTTTCTTTCACTAAAAATATGAGCTGAAAGAGAGGGTTTAGAAGTACCATAGGAAAATGGTGAAGAAGTGGATTTGCTGACTTCTCCCACATTCTTGAATAAGAGCTACCAAAATGTGGGGTTTTTGTTTACAGAATATTGTTGTTGAACTAATAAAATAATAGTTTGAGAGATCAAGTGTGTATGCAACATTTTCTTTTAACCTGAGTGAGTTAATTATAGGTAGAATCTCTTCTAATTTTCACTGTAAAACAAATGTAATCTTTTCACTTATCGCTAAGTAGATGTATTTGGTTTTTTTTTTTAAGATTTTATTTATTTGAGAGAGAGCACATGAGGGGGGGAGGGGTCAGAGGGAGAAGCAGACTCCCTGCTGAGCAGGGAGCCCGACGCTGGACTTGATCCTGGGACTCCAGGATCATGACCTGAGCCGAAGGCAGTCGCTTAACCAACTGAGCCACCCAGGCGCCCTAAGTAGATATATTTGGACTGCACACAAAACTTGAGGAAAATCAACAGGATCAGGCAGTCAGTGGTGATAATGGGTATGAAGGAGAACAGAGAGTGAAGCTTTAACAATATGAACAGTTTGAGACTCATATAGACATTGGAGGACTCTGAAATCAGCCACATGCTCATGAGATAATGTCAGTCTCCAGTTGAGACCTGTGTGGGCACAGCAGGAAGTTGAGGAGTAGGAGAAGCAAACTAATCTGAGGATTTGTGATTGTGTAGATGTGTTAGGATTAGTGTCAGATTGTGGGTGGGCAGAAAACGGTTGGGGAGGATTTGGCCTGATAACAGAGAAGGTGCAGTTGTCACTTGATACTCTGTAGCCCTTACTATACTCCTTTGGATGTAGCTTTCTCTTTTGAGAGGATAGTTCAGTTAGCATTATGCATTACTTAGGATCTTTGTAAAGTAATACTTATAAATGGAAAGGTTATGAGGCAAAGCTAGCTCATGCTTCATTTTGAATAATCAGTCACACACCCTTTGCATTTATTTATTTTTTTAATACTGTCTTTTTAAGAATTTATTTATTTGGCAGTGAGAGATATAGTGAGATACAGCAAAGGGGTGGGAGAGGGAGAAGCAGGCTTCCCGCTGAGCAGGGAGCCCGATTCGGGGCTTGATCCCAGGATGCTGGGATCATGTGACCCAAGCTGAAGGCAGACACTTAAAGACTGAGCCACCCAGGCACCCCAGTACTTGCCATTTCTGTACTGATCTTGCTTACCCTCTCTTTTTCTTTTAGAGTAAGAATTGAGTGAACTGTTGGAATTATGAAGAGGCTTCTCTTTCTTGGTTTTTCTCCCTTCTCTTTTTATTCTTTACTTTTAACTTTAGCCCCAGTTTCTTCTAGGAGGACACGCACCCTACTTTACTCACTCTCTGGGAGTGTTCTTAATCACTGACTGGAGAAAAAGATAGGAAATTTGCTCAACTTCATAGTATGTTGATAATCCAGTCCATTTGCCAAGTCTTAGCCTAAATAGGAAAATAGGAAGGAGATACAAATTCACAGTCTTACAATATTGTTCTTAAACCTTATTACTCAAATTGAGGGACATACATTGTATTTGTCAACTCAAAGAGGCCAGACATTTGCTTAATGGATTGTAGATACATGATCTAGAAGAAGAAAGAAGTTCTTTTTCATCTTCCCACAGCTTCTGTGCCATCATCCTCCTTTCCTTTTAGCATTCAGAGTTCCTTTTGTTTCTGTTACCCCTCAAACCTGGAGTCCATTGGAAGTATGGAGACCACAGTGGTTCCTGCAGGGACTGCTGGGTGACCTGGGCCTCTAATAATGCATTTCCCTAGCTTCTTCATCTTCAGCTCCTCAGCTTTTAGTATGGAACAATTCTTGCATATAAATTCATATGTAGCATCAAATTATTTTTTTAATTTTTATTTTCTTTAATCACATGTTTAAAATTACAGCTATACTGAACACTAAGCAAAGACTTGTATTTAAATCACTTAAGAATACAAAGAAGCAGTTCTGTTTTTGTAATCTGCTCTGGAATAGTTTGTGATGGAGTGAAATGTTTCACTTAGAACTTTTCAAAATGCTTATGGGGAATAAACTTAATTACTGACGAGTAGACATGGAATCTAGATTCTTTGGTTTATTTTCCAACTGAGTAAATGGACCTTCCCTAAAATCATATTTCTAATTTTTTTGTAAATGCAAAGGTTAGGAGGCAAAGCTAGCTCATGCTTCATCTTGAATAATGACACACTGTTTGCTATCTTGGATAATGTCTGTATTGTTAGAGTTTCAGTTGAATGCTTGCTGAATACAGTTTAGAAACAGGACAGGAAGTTTTTACCTAGAATCCTAATCTTTTCAGTGGTTTGACTGTGTGTTTTCCAAAGGAGTCCTAAATTAATGAAATTTGGGGGTAAAGAAGAATATGGAACTCTGATTTGGAAGTTTCTTTCTCCCTAAGATCTAGATAATGAAAGAGAAATAGACCTTGAAATAATATATAAATTAACTTTTGTTCATCTTGTAGCATGATTTTATGCTTGATTTTTAAAAACTGATTATAGATTTTAAATATATAATCACTACAATTCTTATAATCCAAGATACACATAGTATTTTTTTGGTGCTGAATAGGTCTTCATACTAAAAATTTCACTATTTTTTAAATTTTAATTTAGAGATTATATTTTTCTAGATTGCAATTGGAGTACTTTTTTTTTTTTAAGATTTTATTTATTTATTTGAGAGAGAGAGAATGAGAGATAGAGAGCACGAGAGGGAAGAGGGTCAGAGGGAGAAGCAGACTCCCTGCTGAGCAGGGAGCCCGATGCGGGACTCGATCCCGGGACTCCAGGATCATGACCTGAGCCGAAGGCAGTCGCTTAACCAACTGAGCCACCCAGGCGCCCGGAGTACTTTCCTAATATAACATGAAACGGTGTTTTGACCAAACTTTAGAAAGATTTATAGTTCCTCTTTATACAGCAGGCATTGCCAGTAGACCTGAGCAACAATGGTATCAGAAGTCATGGAAGTGGTGGTTTTCACGGAGCATCTGCATTTGACCCCTGCTGCCCTGTTTCTTCTTCCCGAGCTGCAATCTTTGGCCATCAGGCTGCTGCTGCCGCCCCGAGTCAGCCATTATCAATAGATGGTTTTGGATCAAGCATGGTTGCGCAGCCCCAGCCCCAGCCCCCTCCACAAGCCTCACTGTCATCGTGTCGACATTATATGCCACCTCCTTGTAAGTATAAATTTAACAGGCAGAGAACTTAGAGGCATTGTACATTCCTCCATGAAATAACCTTTCAATAATCCTAATTCATAAATTTTTAGTATTTCCTTGGCCTAAGAGTGGGGTATATTTTTTCCATTTTGTCCTCTCTTCACCCCACATTCCCAAAACAATCTTCTAAGGTAGAAAAGACAGATGTTGTTTAAAAAGGTCAGGGAAATAAAAAGTATTATATTTTGTCTCTTTTATATTTTAATATATGAACGTGAACTACATTGAATGGCACCTTAGATTCCTATAAAAGAAAACCCTAAGGGATTGAGATTTATCCTTTAGGAGTAACAGACAGTTTGAAAGTTTAGTAGTCATTGTTAGGCACAAGAAAGTAAATTTTGACCAAGGATTCTGAAGGTCAGCTGAAGCATACGAGAGAAAGGCATGAGGTATGCACAGAAAGCTTGGCTGATTGCGAAAAGGTTTATCTATTCATTTTGATGCAGGCAATTAAAGTCAGACATGCTTTTTCTAAAGAAATTGAAATCTGTGAGATCTGTGAGTATCATAAGAAGTGAGAAGTGCTCTTAGGCTGTGTAATACATATTTACTACTTTGTTACATTATAGGCTAATAATCAAATGAGAAACTTAATTAATATTGTGATGTTTTCATCACTGAAAATTCATACCAGGAGTACACTAGGAGGTTGGCAAGGACATTTGCTTTTTTTCTGATTGCATGCAAGGGATAATTTTCAGTTATATAATATCTCATTAGATTTCTTTCCATCCCTAGAATTTAAAAAATCTGGGTCTTGCAGATATAGCTGGAGTCAACCCAGAATGTGTACAGTGAAACCTTGGGATAATATCATTTACCTTTTCAATAATACAACTTAAGATATAAAGTATAAGTTAGAAAACAGGTTTTGGAACAGTTTTTGCAAAGCATTGATCAATGGGCAAATTCTGCTGTACAGGCTGTTTTGTGATACCTATTGATAGTGATCTTTAATTGATTGTCTTTTATTAGGAACTCAAAATGTGTGGTTTTCTGCCTCCCCCCCATAATATATTGAAGCAGTTTATAAGTGAGTGCATTTCTTTTTAAATGCCTTAATAAAGAAGTGTTTTATGATTTAAACTTGTTTTACTTTTATTATTAAAGTAACTTGTGTACATTGTAAAAAAGTTCAAACTGTAGAATGACATAAGATGAGAAGTTAAAAGCCTTTCCCTCACATCCCACTGATCTTAATACCTTGAAGGTAGTAACTGTAGCTTATAAAACCTTCCAGAAGTTTTCTTTGTACACACAAAAGTATATATATGTCTCTCCTTTTAAAACAGTGGATCATAACAAGCATATTATTTGCCTCTTTGAGTTTTTTCTTTTTTAAAAAAATGTTAACAGTATATCTTAGATTTTTTCCATATTAGCCATAAAAATCTAGGTTGCTGTTCTCAGTATCCTCATAATATTCCATTGTATATTAAATCAGTTCTCTATTGATGGTTATATTGTAGTTTCTTAGTTTGCTCTTGGGTAACTTGTTAGAGTGAGATTGCTGGGTCAACGTGACATGTTGAACTTTTAGGAACCAATATCAAGAACTTTTTTTTTCTTTTTTTTTTTTTTTTTTTTTACTGGCAAGAACATATAAAATAGAGAAGGAAGGGAGATGGTCTGTGGGAATGCAGAATGTCACCTTTCTACAGTGGTTAGCAATCTATTTTGTTTAGACTATACAGTGAATTATAACAATGGCTGAACTTTTCACCACACACACAAAAAATCATAACTGTGTGAGGTAATGGATGTGTTAATGAACCTGATTGTAGTAATCATTTCACAAAGTATATGTATTTCAAATCATCATCTTGTACACTTCAAATATATATAATTGTATTTGTTAATTATACCTCAATAAAGCTGAAAAAATGCTGAAGAGTTAAATAAATTGATTCATTCTGAAACAAAACTTAAAAATTTTATAGTATTTGTCAATATTATTTCTTGTATAATGATTATAGTAATGAAAACTTTGAATTGAAACTGGAAAAAATACTCTGAATTTGAGGAAGGATAGTTAACAATGGTAAAACATAGTGACTTCTTTTTTTATGACCAAGTACTGAGTTTTCTTGGAGTAAAGCCTTGATTTGAAAACGTGACATTTAGAAAATCACTTAAAAATTTTGTCTCAGAGTTTATATTGAGCTTAATGAAAGCTTCTTTAAATACATGCCAGCAAGGTGTCCTTTGAAAATTTGGCTGAATGAGTTCATGGTTACCTTTCACCCCTGCTGAATAAGAAGTGATTAAAATTGAAGGAAACTCTTCTGTCATGAAAGTAGAGAATGGCCATACCTCAATATCAGATTCCAAGAAGGTCTTACAAATACAGTGAAATTGGGACTGAAATCCAAGGAGGAGACAAACATATTTTTAAACCTCAAACAGATGCATGTCTCTTAGAGTAAGGGAGATGTGTATTCCTCAGAGGGATTTTTCAACAGCCACTTTGAAACATAAAGAATGAAGAAATGGGGGAAGCCATTTTTATTAAGGCTGGTTTCCATTTCAGGTTCTTGGCAAATATGTCCCTTCATCATCTTAAATGTAGCACAGGAAAAAAAGGCGTGGGGCAGGAAGAGAGAAGAGCAGCATGAAAGGAATATCTTTGCAGTCTTGCCCAGAAGAACTCATGAGTTCCTTTCTTCTCTATAGTGCTCTATAACCAGTAATCATGAAGGAAAGCAAGATTTATGTATTTATAAAAGTATAACTTCTACATTTGACTTCACAAAAGCAGAAAACTTGCATATGGTAAAATAAAATTAATAAAAGACAATTTGGAAAAGTGTTTATACCTTATGACAAACCTTCCATGTATACAAAGAATACTTATAGACCAATGAGAAAAAAGGTGAACAATAGCCTAAGAATATGAATAGGTAATTCTGGGAAGAAGTATGAGTGGTTAATAAATACAAGATTTTTCTTAGATTGGCATTTAATAAGTTTAGTAATTAGGGGTAATCAGGCACTCCTGTATACTGTTCACGGAAACATTAATTATGGTAACCTTTTGGGAAGGGTATTTTGTCACCTGGTATCTGAGTTTAAGTGATTTTCTCCGACTAAGAATTCCTTATAGAATTTATGTCGCAGAAGCCGTCCATGAGTAGTGCATGTGTGCGCGCACTCATATGCATGTATGTGTGAAAGAGTGAGCACAAGAGGCTTCATACACACAGGTGTTTAGTGCAGCATTTGGGTTGTTTCCCAATTGTATCAGTGGTGATTTCTTTAATAAATTTTGGTACATTAATAGAATGCTGCGAAGCTGTGAATGAAGTAAAACTATATATATTGACATGAGAAGATACCTAAGATTATTCAAAGAAGAAAGCAGGGTGCAAAGCAGAATTGAGCAGACTCAAGCCTTAATAAAGTATTCATAAAAATTAAATGTGTACTAATATGTTTGTAAAAGACAAAAGGAATGTATAACAGCAATATATGCTCAATTGCGTGGTGTCCGTATTTTTTTTTACAGATGCTTCTTTGACAAGACCACTTCATCATCAAGCCTCTGCCTGTCCCCATTCTCATGGAAACCCTCCTCCTCAGACTCAGCCTCCACCTCAAGTGGATTATGTTATTCCTCATCCTGTACATGCTTTCCATTCTCAGATATCTTCTCATGCAACATCTCACCCTGTGGCACCCCCACCCCCAACTCATTTAGCCAGTACAGCTGCACCAATCCCTCAGCATCTCCCTCCCACACACCAGCCAATTTCACACCATATTCCAGCCACGGCACCTCCAGCACAGAGACTGCATCCTCATGAAGTGATGCAGAGAATGGAAGTTCAAAGAAGGAGGATGATGCAGCATCCAACGTATGTTTTATGGTTGTTTTTTTTAAGATGATCACTTTGTGTTCCTTTTCCTTCTATTTCTGTGGGTTTTTAAAACTAAAAATCTTTAGAAGTGATGTAACTCTACTAAATCCTCAGTTCACTAGGGAATTCTTTACTAACTAGAATCTTCCTTTGTCTTGTCCTGAGTTGTAGGTGCTTACAAAGCAAGTTTCTATCAGGTTATTTAAAGAAATCAAACCGTTTTCAGGATATGAGCCAGGGTCATTTATTTTCGTAAACCAGTCTCTTGTTCGTCATTTTCTTCAGTATCCCATAGTAGAGATTAATGTTAAAATTGATGATCCTGAGGAACAACATGTAAAGTTGTCAAAGATTTAATATAGGTTACCAGCCAGAGAGAAGCATACCAGTAGAATTTTCAACAGCTGACATTGAAAAAACAGTCTTCTTCACTTAGTTTCTTTATAAACATAAATATTAAAATATACTCTCCAAACATCATGAAAAGACTATAATTGAACTTTTTGAAAATTCAGGCTGTGATTTCCTAATTCATGGTAGCAAACTCTGTTGGTCTAGTTTTGCTTGTTTATAGAGTTTTATAGGTAAACAGCTACACTTGTTCATTTCTGTATTGTCTGTGTCTTCTTTCACACCACAAAGATTAAATCGAGTAGTTACAGTAGAGATCATACTGCCTAAAGAGCCAACAATATTTACCATTTAGCCCTTTCCAGAATGTGTTTGCAAAACTCTTTGTTTGCAAAACTCTTGATCTAATTAATGATCTAGCACATGGATAACTACTTCTTTAGTTATGTAAGGTTATTCCCAGAATCTCTGGCTATTACTGGCATTCTAATATAGTAACTCTCTATATAGAAAGTTGGCAATTTAAAATTCATATCTTCCCGTATCTAGAAAATTACTTGTTTTAAATCATTAAGCTTAAACATGCAAAATCTGTAAATACATGAGAAACTGATAGAAACTAGGGATTAGACTATAAAAATGAATCCCTGGAATAGTTTTGTTTTTTTAAGTGCCATTTGTTTAGAACTTTATGACTGTTTATATTTATAAATTTGGCTGACTTTAGACTAAAAAGAGAAAATATAATAATCTGGGATGCAGAATAAAGAATGTGAATGGAGCTAATATCAGTTTCCCAGATACGTTAACATGTACTTGCATGTGTTTAAAAAATGCGCAAGGTTAAAAGTGTTTTCTCTTAAAATAAGTTTTATCCATTAAAATGAATGAATGTCATTACAATATAGAAGCAAAGCAAAAAAAATAGTTTGTTTTCTTCCCTTATATGTTTATATAAAATAACTTCTTTGTGCCTAGCATTTGCTGAGGTGTTTAATTTTTAAAGCTTTATTCCCATCCATTTCCCATTATTCTCTTTAAAATAGCTGCTATAAAGAAGGTATACAAGATAATGTTAAAATTGCCTTTTTCCTTGGATGATATTTGAATTTGGAGGCATTGTAATAAGCACTGAGATTTGTGGGGTTATGGTTTCTTGATTTATTTATCATTACATCATTTTATTTTTTATAATTTATAAAAGTAATTTTATTACTAATTTATAGATGTTTATAATATTAATACTAGATTGTTTTTTCTACATTAAGAAATAACCAATTATTCAATTATTTCCAGTGGTCTTTTTGTGTTCTGTGTTTCCAGGCGGGCACATGAACGGCCCCCACCCCATCCACATAGGATGCACCCAAATTATGGTCATGGGCATCATATTCATGTGCCTCAGACTATGTCCTCACATCCTCGACAGGCTCCTGAGAGATCTGCCTGGTCAGTATCTTGTTTATTTCAAAGTTACGCTCAGCAGTCTGGTAGAAATGTCAGAACAGATGCTTTGTAGTGGGATGCCATGCAGAAGGGTGATGAGAAACTGAATTCCAGCTTATCTGTGAGGCACTGTCTCTGGGCAAGTTACAGAAACCTGCAGTGGGAAGAGGAACTTGAGTTCTGGGGCAGAGAACCATGTCAAACAGAAGTAGAGCTTTTTGTTTTTCAGGGATATCTGCCATCAAAGTTAAATCCCTAAATGGATCTTTCACAACTTCCTTATCCACTCCCCCACCTTTGTACTCAAATTTGCTTTACCACTCCTAACCCCTGTTTATTGACAAGGGAAATCGAGCCTGTGTCCTAGACATGTGGTCTTTTTTAAAGAAATGGAAGCATTTGCATTAATTTTTCTTTCCGAATCCATTGTCTGTAGGTAGAGATTGAGACCTTGATCCACAATGACATTATGAGGCAAAACATAAAATGAGAATAAGTAAATGAAAATTTGGCATTTACCAATTAACTCTTTCTAAAAATTTTGTTTACCCTTACTTTATAAGGTATAGAAGTGTTTGTTCTTCTAATTATCTTGATGCCAACAACCCACAGACACTATCCAACAAACAGAAGCCCTGGGAGCATCTGTAACATTCATATAAACCAGAAAATGAAACTATTTTTTATGATCCTCAAGTAGAATCAGACTTTTAGATTGGAAGGAACCTTAAGGGTCATTTATCATATTTCCTTCCTTTGTAGGATGTGAAACTGAGTACAGATGCTTTGCTTCTCATGGTCACAAAATTGAATTTTTGAGTTTTAAATGCTGAAATGAATTTGAAATTATTAATTAAATATTTGGAGCTAAATTATCTTTTTCTCAGCTGTGCCAATTAAGAAACTTTGTATTACTTTTAAAAATGTAAATATACTCCCCCATTTCTGTTGATAATAAAGACACTATAAGGATGGCTAAAAGGTAGCCATCCTTTGTCATCCTTTGTTTTCATCCTTTGTCAGGGAACTGGGAATTGAAGCTGGAGTAACTGCAGCTACTTATACGCCTGGAGCACTGCATCCTCACTTGGCCCATTACCATGCACCACCACGACTTCATCACTTACAATTGGGAGCTCTTCCTTTAATGGTAAAATAGAAAAATTTCAAAATTCTGATATAGTCTCCTAAAAGTATTCTTCCTTTTCTAAATTAAATATTTTATTGGAAAATTTTTAAATGTTATTAATTGTTATGGGTGTTTTAATGGAATTTGAGAATTATTATTATTAGATTGAAATTGTGCTATAAAAAGATAGATATATTAAAGTCTATATATATTTGCATTGTGAAATGTACTCTTCTTAATATAAAAAATGATAGTTTTTTCTTTTATACCAAGATGACAATCTTGATCCACTATGACTAGAACATATGCTTTATTTTGTCAAAGCTACTAATAGGTCTGTTCTGTTGCATTCATCCTTTATTTTTTGATCTGCAGGACTATACTGATTCTCTGTCTTATTTGAACAGATTCAGATCTTGTTGATACCTGTTTGAATTCTAAAGAACAAGTTCAGCAAAAATATGAGTTCACTATTCATAATACCTACTAGTTATAAAAGTGGTACGGAGTAAGGAAGTTTTTTCATCTTGTGGGAGTAAAGACCTTGCAGGAATGGTTTCCAAGATGCTTTATTATACCTGCGACTTAGGCTTTGGAATTGAGAATGGTACTCTTAAACAGTGTTTATAGCATGTCAGGAGCTGTCAAATAGCAAAAGCACAAGGAACTCCAAGTAAGTTGGTATTTGTAGGTCTTAGGGATGGGGGTTACTCAGCAATAAGATATAAAGCTGCCCTCCCAAGAAACCGGGACTCAGGAACAAAGGAGACAGAGGGAAGGTTACAGGGCAAGTGCAGGTTTAAATAATTTGAGGGGCAAGAGTTCCTTTCTTATTTTTTATTTTCCTTAGAGATGTGTAGGAGATTAGGTTATCTGCTGAGAGCTTGGCAGTATTGATTTTGATTGTAAGTTGTAGATATTTGAATAGTAGGCTATTTGAAGGTTAAAAGTTATTGCTTATTTTAAATTCTTTTCTACATACAAATTGTCTTTTAAAGCTATAAACTTGTTAGAAGTATGTTGTGGAAGTATTCAGTGGAAGCTGACTAAAAAATAATGTTGGAGATTTATTTATAATGATGGAGGAATGGTGCTCTATCCCAGAATCTCCCTTTCCTAATACAGTCTACTGTTGTTATGTACAACAGTTACATGTTATAAAGTTGTGCAAACACTAAGTAAATATAGAGCCATTATTCTTTTTTTTTTGTTTTTTAAAGATTTTATTGAGAGAGAGAGCATGAGAAGGGGGGAGAGTCAGAGGGAGAAGCAGACTCCCTGCTGAGCAGGGAGCCCGATGCAAGACTCGATCCTGAGACTCCAGGATCATGACCTGAGCCAAAGGCAGTTGCTTAACCAACTGAGCCACCCAGGTGTCCTAGAGCCATTATTCTTGCAGTAAATATAGGGTTAGGTTACTGCAAGCCTCTGGTCACCGTGTTTATCTGGTCACAACAGCCAGTCAGTACATAACCTTGTTTTGATGTCTGTTTCAGTTTAAAGATACCTTATTTGATATGTTATGTATTACTGAGTCACAAACATTGAGCTCATGGCCAATAAAACTCATACCTGAATGAAGCTTATCTACACACATTTTATCCATAAGGCATATCATAGCCTTCTAGCACTTAGGAACACTATCCCCCAGCACTTGAGTTTGGTGGCCACTTTAAAAACAAAGTCACCAATAAAAAGCACAAAAATGGAAACCTAGATAGCTGGCACTTAAATAGATCACAAAAAAGACCCTTGTTTATAGTATAAGAGCTGAAGCAAGAAGGCAGAGCCTTGTTCTACATGTCAGGCATCTTAAATTTTTTTTCTCCTGTGTATGTGCCCGTGAGTGATTGAGAAGGCACAGGTATTGATTTTGGAGTTATAATTTTTATCAAGTAGGCAAATTCATGAATAATGAAGATTGAGTATGCCTAACACAAAATTAGAAAACACTATAAAACTTTCAGCAACAGAACGAAACATAAAAAGGAGCCAGAGTACCTTTGGCTATTAGGAAGTTAGAGGAAGGGAAATAAGTTTTGTAGGAAAGTTCTGTGCATTTTTATTTCATAATATGGTTTAATAAAGTTCTCTGAAAGTGACAAAATCTTAGGAAAATTTTACTCTTTATAGACTACCAAGAGCATCATTATTAACTTTGGGTATTTTCTATTTAGGATTCTTTGTGCAAAATAAATCAAGTAGAAGAAACCTATTATCTCATGGAACAGCAATTCTTTTTTTTTTTTTTTTGCTTGTATTTTAATAGTTATTCTGTGAGATTATATTTGAAGAGAAACCTAACCCTTTACAGAGTGCTTACTTGGAAACTTATTGAAGTTGAATTTTGTGAGTAGCTGAATGGAGAGAATGGAGTCTCAGTTATTTATGTGTTAAAACTCAAGCCTACTCTTACTTGATTTAGCCTGTGTCTTCTATTAAAATAGGTTCCTGACATGGCAGGCTATCCTCATATTCGTTACATTTCATCAGGATTGGATGGAACATCATTCAGAGGTCCTTTCAGGGGCAATTTTGAGGTGTGTAATACAATTAATGAAGATATTTGCCACAGTTATTTTTAATGTAGAGAGAGAATATATGTATTATTAGTATTCACAGTTGAGTAGGATTGCTGCACTGGCTGGAGATCAGAAGGCAGCACGATGTCTGAATTTTTGATACTGCTTCTGGGGGTTATCACAGAAAGGCTTATAGACAATATTAATCTTAGTATCAAAGTTATTCAAGTATTTTAAGATGAGTAAATGAAAACATCTAATATAAAAGAATAAAGAAATTTTTAAAATCAATATAAATATCAGATAAAGAACTATACCATTAAATGTACAGGGAAAATCTCAATTGCTTTTGACTAAGCTTATTTTTAGAGAAACATTACTGGACAAAAGAAACCTTAGTAATTCAGTTCATAGCTAACTATGTTTTTTGAATTTTCAGGAAGACCAAATCATTTGAATATGATTTGAAGTTTTGTTTTGTTTCTTCATGTCAGTTTGGAAGTTGGAGTCAGAGGGACTTTGAACTATCCTTTGATTTGTTTCCCTATTTCACTTAAAGATTTCATCTTCTCCACGCATACATACTGACTTTTATAGCACCATGTAGTAATATGGTGTCCTAATCTGTAAGCATAACTTTGCCATACTACTGCATTGGCTGAGGAAAGAATTATAAACATTTGCCTTATCATATATGGCTTTTGTATTTACATTGAGGCTTATAAATATGGAACTTTACTGCTTTTACAATATTAACAGTGCTGTTCAAGAAATAATCATGCTGGCTTTTGATACTAATTATTCTTTACCTTCAGGAACTGATTCATTTGGAAGAAAGATTAGGAAATGTGAATCGTGGTGCATCACAGGGGACAATTGAAAGATGTACATATCCACATAAATACAAAAAGGTAAGAATTTATCCTATGAAATGTCTGTGTTATTGTTGAAGTGCATAAGATTGAATATTATGGACCTTTTTTGAGATTGTGGAGTCTAGCAACTACATTATTTATTACTAAAACAACACATGTCATAGTTTTGTTTTGTTTTGTTCTTTTAATAATTGAAGGTCTAAAAAAAATACTTGAAATTTCTTACCCTGCCGACCCCCGTCTTCCTTCCCAGAAGAAAAATCATAGTTAAGGCTTTTGTAGGTAATCTTCCAGATATTTTTATGCATTTACAGTAATGTGCATTAGTATGCATTTTTTCTTTCCCTTTCAAAAGTAACACAAAGGGGATGATATGCACACAATTTTGCACATTTTCTTTTCTTCTTCTTTCTGCACTCACAGGTCACCCATTTAATAGCATATACAAAATTTCATCATATGGCAGTACCATAATTTAACTAGCAGTTTATTTGGACATTTAATTGATCTACATTTCTTATATTCTACCCTCAATTCCTTATGTTGTAGTATAGTATATCTAGAAGTTAAGGAGCAGACATGTTAAGTAAGTTTCTTTCAACAAACAACAATGTCCTCTGCTACACAGAGGATAATAAAAGTATGAAAATTATTGTTCTTTGTATTTTATCTGTTTTCTAAGACTATCCACTAAATTTAAATCCTTTCAACTATCTAAGCTAAAGACTATAATTAGCATTAATTTATTTGGGTATTATTTGAAATAGTCATTAGTAAAGTAAAGTTCATGTAGCTGTTCTCATGACGGGACAAAAATAGAGTTTATATCATGTATCATTCCTAATTGTGGATTAAAAATAATAGAAACTAATGAATTAAAACTAATGAATTTCTATTACATTTGATTTTGCTTTTGATGCTATTTAAGGGTCTTAAAAGAACAGTTGGTGGTAGTCACTTAATTCATCCATGAAATTCATGACAGCCGTACCTGGGAAATAAGTTGTGGGTGTGAATGTGTGGTTTTGTTTTGTTTTTGTTTTTCAAATAAACGCAGACTTTACTCAGTTGTTCAATAATGTCATCTCTACTAATAAGGTAACAACTGATTGGTTCTCACAGAGGAAACTGCACTGCAAACAAGATGGGGAAGAAGGGACTGAGGAAGACACAGAGGAAAAATGTACTATCTGTTTGTCTATTTTAGAGGAAGGTGAAGATGTGAGGTAACTAGACATTAATTATCTAAAATCTGTTGTCAAAACTATACAAGAGATTTTATTTGAAAATAGACTACAAACCAAAGATTACTCCTGGCATACCCTGTTACCAATATCTGACATGCAGAATTGCCTTTTTACAGTAAGTGAAAGAATAGAAAGATGAGCCTTTGTATTACCAACAAAGGGGTTGGTAATGGGGAAATATACTGCCCATTTTAGAGGCACACCAAGATTTGGCCAGGAAAATATATCTTGCAGAAAGGAGAATTTGGAGGCTTCAGAGCCTAAGATAGTTATATTAATGTATTCTTCAAAGCTTAAAGAGAGCCCATCCTCATTAGCTCCATACAGTTTATCTTATAGCATCTTTTATAAAATAGTTTTGCCCTAAAATTTCCTCTCAACTTATAGGACTCTTCTTGCAACTTTGTGATTTAGAAATGTTACCTATGCTCACCCGCTGTTAATTTTAGGCATTTTCTTTTTTTTTTCTCTCTCTGTTTTTCTTTCAAGAGTGAGTGAGTGAGGGGAGGGGCACAGGGAGAGGGAGAGAGAAATCTCAAGCAGGCTCCACACCCAGCAAGGAGCCCAACATAGGGCTCATTACCACTGAGCCTGAGATGATGACCTGAGCTGAAATCAAGAGTCAGATGCTTAACTTACTGAGCTACCCAGGCGCCCCAGGCATTTTCTTTTTATAATCTCTTAAGTAATTGTTTTATTTTTATTCTGTTTTTTCTTAATGTAACATAACCCCATATGAAACAAGTTCTATAGCATATGTAACAGAACTACATGATGATTTTGTAGCCCTAACATGTAACATGGATAACTTTTTCATATTTCTTCAGTTGGCTGAGAGAGAGAGAAATTATGCATAGTTGGCTACTGTACCACATATAAGGCAATTTCAAACACATTTTAAGATTTTATTGAGAGAGAGAAAGAGAGAGAGAGCGTGAGCACACGAGCGGGGGAGAGAGGGAGAGGGAGAAGCAGAGAGAGAGCGTGAGCACACGAGCGGGGGAGAGAGGGAGAGGGAGAAGCAGAGAGTGTGAGCACATGAGAGGGGGAGGGAAGGGGAGGGAGAAACAGACTCTCCACTGATCAGGGAGCCTGATGCAGGACCCGATCCCAGGACCCTGGGATCATGACCTGAGCTGAAGGCAGATGCTTAACCAACTGAGCCACCTAGGAGCCCCTAAGGTTATTTCAGAACACTGTATTTCCAAAGAAGGTTTATAAATATGGAAGGTAATTGTTTTTACAGCATTGACAGTCTTGTTCACATGGTAATTGGAACACCTCTTTTTAGCTACTAATTTTACAAAATGTTAGAAGTCTGACAATGTATGACAATTCTTAACAGTAGATGGAAGTAGAAGTGGACACTTAAATCAGTAACTTTTATCTCACTGTTCATTTAGATTTAATATTATCCTGTATTGCCTGGAAGCATTATTTCTCAATTTCTAATTGATAGCCCAGGGTAGTATAGTGAAGTAAACATCTTCTTTTAACCTACTTTTATTTCTTCCATTAATTTTTTATTGAGATATAGTTAACATATAACATTGTATTTATTTCATTGTATTACAACATGGCTTGACAATACAAATATATTCCAAAATGGATTGACCTACCTTTAAAAGAGTAGCATGGTATTAAGTGGATTTAACAATATTATCGAAAACAACATTAACCTTTAATCAGTCATGTACTCAAGTTTAATATATAAAGATTCTCTAGATAAAAAATAATACTGCATATTAAGACATTCCTTAATTAGTATGATACTTACTGTAACATGAGTGCAAATGTTTTTGAGGGAGAATTAAATGAAATACATTCTTAAATGCTGAATAAATGTAGTGATTTGACATTAAAAATATATTTGCAGTATTATGTAACAGGGAACATACTGCCAACTTCATTAGAAACCAGACCGGGATAATTGCCAGTGTAATTGTCATTCTTAAAATTCCTAAGATTTTATGTAATTTGGTTCCATAGCTGTGACAGTTAATTATCATGGTCATTTATACATTATATTGCCCAAAGTAGTAATTTAATATAGGTGTAACTTGTTAGAGAATTGGGTATGTGTTTTGTTTGTTTGTTTTGTTTATATGGAAGGGAAAGAGCTAGTAACTTCAAAACACTGAATTATTACATGTTATCATTTATTTAAAAGTAAATGCCACGTGCAGTTGTCATGAAATTCACTTTTGCAATTTTTGCTTTTTGTTTTGTTTGCCCATAATAGGCGCCTTCCCTGTATGCACCTTTTCCACCAAGTGTGTGTTGACCAGTGGTTGATTACCAATAAGAAGTGCCCCATATGCAGAGTGGACATTGAAGCCCAGCTGCCAAGTGAAAGTTGACACCATGTTTCAGAACTCTTGCCCTCCCTCTCATTCCCATCCTCCTGGTACTGCAGTCAACCAAAGATGGCGTGACTTACCTGCGCAGATTTGGAAGCCTTGAACTTAGAGTGCGGCTCTGCTATATGGTACAACTAATGCTAGACCTACAGTTTATGTATACAGTTGAGTTTGATGTATTTATAAAAGCTTTTTTTTCTAGATTTGACATTTTTCCTGTATCATTTTACTGTATTTTTGCATGGTTCCTTGTATTGCATTTCTTTGCACATATTATGGGCTTGTGACCCTAAACTTGCAGGCAAGATTAGCTGCTTTAGTAAGTAGAATTTTGTGGTCTTTTTGTTTTTTACATAGTACCAGGTCTTGAGAATTATGAATTTTTTTATCCATTACTAACCTTTAATTTAATCAATCATGTACTTTAGTTTAATGTATAAAGATCCTCTAGAAAATGATAATATTGTGTATTAAGACATTCCTTAATTAGGACAAAATGGCTGCTGTATATTTACAATATGGAGTTCTGAGTTAAATACCATCCTTAATACTGGGAACAGAATACAAACCATATTCAATCAGATGCAGGTGGTATTCACATCACCAGAGTGATCAATAGAAATTTTCTTGGTGTATCCTTTTCCTTTCAGCACAATGCAGATAGAGTTGAATATTGATACCATACATTTAGACTGCTGTTCTGATTGTATTTATCTTTTTCCTACATCATTTAGAACTTTTATTTCCCTGAGTCAGTTTTTGCTGCTGTGAAACAGCTCTGATGAACACTAAATATTAATTTCAATTAGCTGGATTGTACATACTTGCAGATTTAACAAAATTTTAGGGAAATTGAAGACGACATGTAGAATTTTGTTCAGTCTTCTGCTAAGCACGTATAGCAAGGATATCTGCTTAACATTGATTTTGTAATAAACACATTCAGTCAGGATTTAGAATTGCAGTCATTGGCAGGTATCTCTGCATTCATAGAATTTCTTGAGGTCCCAGGATCACTTTTAAGGGATTTTATTAGTTTAAAGATAAATAAAGTCAGCTGAATCTACATGTCTCTTGTTTTATTTCTCTTTAAACTTGAAAACAGTAAATCTGCACATACTGTGAGGCACAAATTATACTGTCAACCTACTGTTGCTCTGGTTTTAGACTCCCACTTCATACATTACCAAGAGTCGATCACTGATTTAAAATTTTTAATTTCTATAGTTAAGATTTACTGCATAATATAGAATATAAAGTTAAGTTAACGTACTAACATTTCTCCTTTGGAGAAAGTTTTAATCCACTTCAGGATGCATATTATCAAGATACTTTCATATACAGGATAGCCTAATTTTATTTGTCTAAATATGCTTAACATGCCCCAGATTGCAAATGCATCAGTCAGTAATGTCACTGTCTGTATGTGGAAGACATGTTCCCATGGATCATATGTGAAGATGTCAATAAGCTTGCATTAAGCCACCTGCTTTGTAAGTGGATTGATTAATAAATAACTTATATTTCTATTGTCTTTGTGTTTAATAATTAGTTTTATAAAACAGTTTATCAGACATCTTGGAATTCAAAAATAGTGATCTCAAGTTGACATTTGCAGAATTTTCATGTTCATTCAGTTATGGCTACTTGCTTTTTTTTTTTGTATTAGTAAGTATAACACTGTAGTAATTGTCAGTATCAACATGCTTCAAAATAGTTACGTGTAGAGATGGAGGATGGACTATGGTTAAGAAATTTGATGTAAAGTAACATTTTTTAAAAAGAATACTTGATGATTGGGCTGCAGTTGTAGAAGGGCAGAGGAGGGAGACAGAGAAAGAGTGACCATGGCCCATGCCTGCCATCTTACTGGGGAAAGGAGCAAGTAGCCTGTCTTCAAGTAGCCTGTGATGGGTGTAGGACTTTTGCACTGGAAAAGCCAGGGTCCCTGTCAAGGGTGGAAGTATATATGGGGAGAATTCTGTACAATGGAGTACTCTTGATATTCCTCAAAACACAAGAAGAACAGATAGATTTCTCTATTTTTTAATATTACATCAGATTAATATTACAGCACGACTACCTGTTGACCTGTTTCATAATTGCTACTGATTTTTTTTATGTAGATAAAGCCTTATTTCTCTAAAATTTATTTAATACAAATATTTGTGGCATAAACCTGGATTGTTAATGCAGGAGCTTAGTAAGCAACTGTAATTAGTTACAGAAAATGTGATTAGTAATGAACCAAGTACAGAAGATAATAATTTTTAATATTTTAACTTTTGTGCTTTGTTTTGGTGTCTTCCATATCCTGCTGCATCTTATGTCAAAATGAAAATTTCAGTGATAGCTGTCCAAATACTTTAGAACTAAAATTCTTTTGTCAGAAAATCCTTATTTTTATTGTTGTTAATATGCAAGTGATAAACTGATATTTGAAACATTTTTCTTACTCTGGTGACTTTATTTTAGCTGCTAACATGCTTCATCATTTGAACCACAACAATTTGACATAGAGAAAACTATAACTCTTTTTAAAATGGCATTTATAACAACAGACTCGACATTTCAATATTAGTATTTCATAAATGGGAATAGTTTAATTCTGCAGAAAATGCATCCTGATTTCGAACTTACCTTCCAACTCCTGAAAACACAGTGAATTTTCTTCTTCAAGAAGAACATGCCGGCACTGTTGGTAGAGCATGTGACTCTTCATCTCGGGGTTGTTAAGTTTGAGCCCTACCTTGGGTATAGAGATTACTTAAAAATAAAATCTTAAAAAAAAAAAAAAAGACAATATCACAATATTAGATATGTCAAGGTTGAAATACCTTCTCTCAGTTATAGATTCAATCATCTTCTTGAATTAAGACTACAGTTGACCCTTGAACATGGGTTTGAACTGTATGGGTCCACTTATATATGGACTTTTTTTAATAAGTACAGTATAGTAAATGTATTTCCTATATTTTTTTAAATTTTTATTTATTGTCTTTATGATATTCTTAACATTTTCTGTAGCTTACTTTATTGTAATACAGTATATAATACATACGATGTACAAAACATGTTACGTCTACGTAGTTGATAAGGCTTCTGGTCCACAGTAGGTTATTAAGTTTTGGGGGAGTGAAATGTTACATATGGATTTTCGGCTGCGTGGTTGGTGCCCTAACTCCCCCATATTGTTCAAAGATCAACTATATGTCCAAAACAACTATTTCTTTTTAATACTGAATGGGGGGCCTGAACTCATGACCCTGAGATCAAGACCTGAGCTGAGATCGAGAACTGGATGCTTACCCACTGAGCCGCCCAGGCGCCCTAAAACTATTTCTTACTAAGAAAAATAAATGTTACCTATTTTGTGGTTGGACCTACTGGGCACAATATCCTCTGTACAAATTTACAGACCACACAAATGATTTCTGTAGTTGTGGAAAGAATATAGGTTTTGGTGTCAGGCAGACAAGGGCTTTGAATTGTGCAGCTTTGAACTTAAACTTTCTGAGCCTCATCTGTCTCATCTATAAGAATAGGTTGTTATTAGAATTAAATGAGGTAACAAGTGCAAAGAGCTTTGCATGTAGTACATACTTAAGAGTAGAAGTTCAGTCATGCTGTTAAATATTAAATGCTAAAACTTTGGCGGTTCCTGCATAAAATTGAAAAAAAGAAGAAGAGAAGAAGCTCTACCAATGCTCACTGCATTTCACCCCACCACCCAAAACAACTACCCTTGCCCTTGATAACAAATGGTAGCATAGCATGGTGCTGAACCACAGATCAGTGTTTGTCGCTAATCCTTCTCTTCTGAGTCCAAGGAGATAATTACTAGGTAAGAAAGAACACTCCTCTTCAGCCCTTCTTTGATGGATTGGACTTTTTCTTCTGCTAGAGGGCTGGAGGATTTCCAGCACATTTGCCTTCTTCCCTTGCCTTGCAGTCACAACAGGGACATAGTTAGTTGCCCATCAGTACCATCCAATGCTATATTTTAGGCAGCCATTGCCAGTGGATCAGAATTGGCAAAGGATATGAAACCATTTGTGTTCTCTGATCTAAAGGAAAATTTTATGGAGAAATTAACAACTAGAACTTATCATTCTCCCCTAATTTTTTCCTCACCAAATTGTGCTATGCAGGGACCTGGTCCCTGTTAAGGGTTAATTAAGCACATACCACTGAGCTGCCTATATTGTTAGCTTCTGGGCTTATTTTTAGGCTAATAGCTATTACTGAGAGAGCATGTGGAAGGTATGGGTTTCTAGGAGATGCTTTTGATTAGCCCAGACAAATTGTGTGTCTTTCAATTCTTTATCCTCACTACAGAAAATGAACTGGATTCACTAGATACTAATTTTCATTGTGAGCTCTGCTGAATCTTGAATATGAACTTCTAAATCATTTTTGCTTTAGGTGGTAATATTCAGTATGTATATGGGGGAAAGCTTTGGGAAGTGTGGAATTCTGCAGATTATCACTGGTACATTGTGCTCTGTAAAGGAAGAATTTGACTTTTTCCACTGCCTGTGTGGCTGGTAGCGCAACTCAAGACACTCAGGTTTTCCAATCTGGCCTGCCCTTACCCCCCTTTCATATGTGGAAATTCTTCCTTAATATGGGATGCCCCAAACTCGCTATCCCAGGGATTCTGTCCTTTAGATTTTCAAGAGCTTTCGTAAAAGGAGTGTTGGACAAGGGAATTGGAAGAGATGTGGCAAGTCTCCCATCCACTGCATCCTGACCTTCCTTTAAAAAGGAATGAATGTCTTTCACTGAACTGCTATCTAGTTACCATGCTATTAGCATTTGCTCAGAGAATAAGTTGTTATAGTGTACCTGGTTTCCTAGAACGTCACTATTAGCCACACACGCCCCAGAGTTTTGTATTATCTATTGCTGTGAAATAATTATTTATTGATTTGTAACTCTAGAACTTAGTGGCTTAAACATTAAACATCTTAGTTTCTGTGGGTCCAGAATTTGGAAGCAGCTTAGCCTGGTGCTTCTGGCTCAGGGTCTCTCATGAGGTTACAGTCAAGATGATAGCTGGGGCCCTCAGTCATCTGAAGCCTTTACTTGGTCTGGATGATCTGCTTCTAAGCTCACTCACATGGCTGTTGATAGCTTTGGTTCCCTATTGGCTATTGGCCAAGAGACCTCTCCTCCCCCTATCAACAGCCATGTGAATGAGCCATTTTGGCGATAATCCAGATTGAGGGGGAGGGGAGATAGCTACCTCTGTTAGAAGTGGCAGGAAAAAAAAATGGCTATCTTTAATCTACCACAGTTAGGTAAAACAAACCCTTTTGCTTTCTTAGAATTACTATTACGAACTTCCTGAACTCATTAGTTTTTTCCCTCCTAAACGAAAATTTAGTATATGGGAAAGCCATGTGTGCAAAATGATGTTATGTTCTCAAGCATAATCAGGGGAATCAGTAGTGGAAGAACTTTAACTTCTCTATGCTGATATTTGAGTAAAAGAAATTTATGGGGGGACGTCTGTGTGGCTCAGTCAGTTAAGCATCTGCCTTTGGCTCAGGTCATGATCCCAGGGCCCTGGGATCGAGCCCCACATTGGGCTCCCTGCTCAGTGCGGAGTCTGCTTCTCCCTCTCCCTCTGCCTGCTGCTCCCCCTGCTTGTGCTCTCTCTGTCAAATAAATAAATAAATTCTTAAAATAAAACCTATGGGATGGAGATAGCTAGGTATTTCTGTAATTTAGAAATTCTTTCAGCAGTATTCTTGATAGATGATTATTATGATGGTTAACTTTATGTGTCAACTTGACTGCACCATGGATGCACCATGGAGTGCCCAAACACTTGGTCAAACATTATTCTGGGTGTGTTTGTTGGTGTGATTCTAGATGAGATTAACATTTGAATATCTGTAGATTGTGTAAAGCAGATTGCCCTCCCTAATGTGGGTGGGCCCTGTCCAATCAGTCGAAGGTCTGAATTAAAAAAAAACAAAACAAAAACCTTGGGGTGCCTGCATGGCTCAGTTAAGCATCTGCCTTCAGCTCAGGTCATGATATTAGGATCCTGGGATCAAGCCCCACGTCAGGCTCGCTGCTCAGTGGGAAGCCTGCTTCTCCCTCTCCCTCTGCTTGGTGCTCTTCCTGCATGTGCTCTCTCGTTATCTCTCTCTCTGTGTCATATAAAATCTTTAAAAAAACAAAAACCAAAAAACCTCACCTTCCATGCCTCCCCCTGCACCCCATGACTAAGGGAAAATTCCTCTTGCCTGATTCATTTTTCTCTTGTCTTTAGACTCAAACTGAGACATGGGCTTTTCCTGGGTCTCTAGCTTACCAGCCTTTGGATTTGGAACTATACTAATGGCTTTCCTGGGTCTCTAGCTTACAGACTGGAGACTGTAGGACTTGTCAGCTTCCATAATTGTGTAAGCCAATACCATATAATTTATCTATGTATGTATCTAGTCATGTGACCATGTGAGCCAATACCATATAACCTTTCTTCCTTTCCTTTCCTTTTCCTTTTCCTTTTCCCATTCATTTCCTTCTCTCTCTTCCCTCCCTCCACTCCTTTTTTCCCCCTCCTCTCTCTCTCTCTCTCCCTCTCTTGACTCCTAACTAAAGCAATTAATCATGCTCTGGTTATATTCTTCCAGTGATGATGAGGTCACTACTTATTGAAGAAGCACATTCTTTTATAAACAGTTACAGTTATTCTTTATTATTATTATTATTATTATTGGTAGATGTTCCTATAACTTCTTCTACATTCTAGAGCAATGCAAAAATAAATCTGGTGTCTTCCTATATGCTAACTCTTCAGATATAGACAACTATCTTGAATTTTTTAGGTCTTCCCCAAGTGAAATATTCTTAGTACCCTTGACTTTGTTTAACCTGGATCTTAAGCATCTTAGCTATTCTTGTCACCATTTTCTGGATACTTCTAGTTTATTAATGTTCCTCAAAGTATGATACCTATAAATAATCATTACTCCAGAATGGTGTATTTTCTAAGGGAGCACAGGTTTCCTAGGATGAGTGTGCAAATAGAAGGAATAAGAATGGAGGGGCACCTGGCTGGCTTAGTTGGTGAAGCATGCAACTCTTGATCTCGGTGTCATGAGTTTGAGCCCCATGTTGGGTGTAGAGATTACTTTAAAGATCTTAAAAAAAAAAAAAAGAATTGGAAATGGATTACAAACTGAAGGAAAATGAGACACAGTCTTCACTCTCATCATCTATGTGAGACAGGGACTGGCTCTCATGTCTAAGTAGGCCTGCACACCCCCAGGAGCAGGTTAGTCCAGGATTGGGGCTGTTACTGAAAAGTCAACTTGATAGTCCAACTGGGACACTTCATTCTGCAGCTCCTCAGTATTCTACCAAAGCTGATAGGATATGATACAAAAATTAGAGTTCCTCACAATATTTATCTGCTGTAATAGAGAATAGGAAATGCATAAATAATTGAACAGCATAATTTTACAACTCTTGAGTCAATGATTTATTATCCTCAACAGAACCTGTACCTTTTCATTTTCTAAGGATGAGTTAATTATATTTTCATCCTTTCATGTACCTTATCTCTATATTTTAAACACCATGAGGGCAGGGACCCAGTTTTTATGCCTTTTTTCCCATCTAAGTAGCAATGCCTTGCTTATAGAAGGCATTAAATTTATTTAAAAACAAAGGGTGTGCCTGGTTGGCTCAGTCAGTTGGGCGACTGACTCTTGGTTTCAGCTCAGGTCATGATCTCAGGGTCACGTGATCGCCCCCCCCATCCCATCAGGCTCCATGCTCAGTGGGGAGTTTGCTTGAGATTCTCTTCCTCTTCCTCTCCCTTTGGTCCTTCCCTGTTTGGGTGCACTCTCTCCCTCTCTCAAATAAATAAATCTTAAACAACAACAACAAACTTGGATAATTCACAAGCTTGAGGTCCAGATTTTAAAGAATCATTTTGGGTGGAGGCCCATGGAGGCACTAGAAAGGTTTGTTTCTACCTCTCTGGGTTGTCTTGCTTCTGAGCAAGTTTACAGGCCCTAGACTGGGACATATCCATGCACTCTGTTCAGCTAGTAATAAGTTACCTGGTTACCTGCATGGGATAGATAATGTTGACCTGTTGGTTAAGGTGAAAGATGTCAAGATGGATGCAAGCAAGGCAGAGGAAAAGGCTTTCTTTTTGTAAGAAAAATGACTGACCTACCTTTCCCCCTCCCAAAGAAATTAGCAATGGAAATTACTATTTTTATCTATAACTTGGTTTGCATAACTTTTGAAAGAAAATTTTAACGTAACCACCCAAAACTTTTATGTTCGTTACTTTACAATTATTTTCCGTCATCATGTTCAGTTATTTGTGAAGGTTCTGTCGTTCCCCCAAAATTGCCTCTCATACCTGCTTCCATTTTTCATTTTTCACACTCATCCAAGTCAAATTTTTGTTACATCTCATCTGGGAAACCTTTAGCTTTCCAATCCACTACAATCCATTCTTCATGCTGCCCAGTGGGTCAGCTTTTGAAAACAAGGCCTGACCAAGTCATTATCCTTCTTAAAAATGTTCCATGATTCCTCATTTTCTGGATCTTTTGTAGCTTTAACATTTCTATGATCCAAATGTGTGAGACTACTTCTGGTTTTTCCACAGATTTTTTTCCCATTGCTCCCACTTCTTGAACACCTTTGCTATCCCAGCCTGCTAAATTCTAACCCTTTTTTCAAAGCTCAGCTCAAATGTTTCCTTTTTAGTAAGGCTTCCTTCATCTACCCGGAATTAGTCTTCTCCTTTGTGCTCAGTCTTTTATAGGTTCTCCCTCTTAAAATAATTTTGTTCCTATATGTCTCCTCCTCATTGTTTTGAACTTGAGGGCGTGGTTCATGCTTTATTCTTCTCTGTTCCCTGCAGTGCCTCGCACAAACTGACATTTTAATGTTAATATAGCAAAATATATTTTGTCTTCTAGCTAGTTGAGAGAAAAGAAGAAATCAGAAAGAGGTAGGCAGAAATGGATGGGGGTGGGTAAGAGAAATGGGGTAAGGGCAACTGAGGGAGAAAACATGGGAGTATATTAGGAAGATTGCTGGGTTCTGATAAAAATCTTCTGGTGAAAAATGATAATTTGTCTATTCACAGATGATATATAAATTATATATTACATAGATTATGATGATATATAAATTAAACCAGGCCCTTGATGCCCTGTGGTCTGGAATAATGGCAGCTGAAACTCACCAAGGATGGAAGTTGGAAAAGCATTCTTTAAGGATGCAGAAACCATGAACGTGAGCTGAGCTTTTGGACTTGTCTTATATACTAGTAGGTAACCCAAATGAGTCCTAATAAAAATTCAACAATAAATAAGCACCTTATTTATTCTAGGCACTAGAGATAGAATAGTGCACAAAACAAATACCCCTGCCTTCATGGAGCTTACATTCTAGTGCATTTATTCAAATTAAGTAGCCCCTGGGTTAAGCTTCAGATGGTCCTAGTGGCCTGCCTTTGGGACTTCTAGAAGGGCTGTTAGGTTTCCAGCCTCGAACTGACCTAAGGCAATTTTTCCTGCCTGAAGTTCTTAAGTTCTGCAACAGTGGCTATCTGTGAAGTATCCCCAATGGGGGAAGGTCCTGGAAATCTGAGAAAAAGAATCCCAAGGCCAGGAGAAAAGGGGAGTATGTACCTGAATAAGAAATTGGAAGCGAGGAGGGTCTGACAAACAGCAAGCAAGTCTTTGACCATTCAGAACAGTCCTGATAGCCAAGACTGCAAGTCCCTACCCCAAACTGGGGAATTTTGGTGTCAGGAAAGAAGAGTTCCCATCTGGCATTCCAGGAACTAAACTAAACATTTGTGTAAGAATCTCAGAATCTCTGTCTCTGACTCCCTTTCCTGGTGTTGGAAGACACTAGGCAACAGCTACCTTGAAGCCCAGTACCTCCTGCCAAGCCAAACCATTCACCTTGTTTCCAGCCATGCCAGTTCAGTACTGGTGGTCCGTGCTTTTGCTTGGGGTGCTCCCTCTCTGCAAACATCTCACTTCACCCTATATCCACTGGAGTTCATATGTACACCTTTTCAAAACAGTACTTGACCAAGAAATTAAAGTGAATTGATCATGTGGAATTTTACCATACTGTAAAGGGCCATTGGCTTTTAAGAAATTTATTTTTGGTTAATTTAATATTTGATTTCCTTCAATGACTGTTTCAAAGTTTTCCCACTCTTTCTGCCAAATGTAAATAGAGTGACAATGGTAAATATAGTGGAAAGAGCACAGGTTTTGGAATCAAACTAGAGTACAAATCCTAGCTTTGAAACTCAGAAGCACTATGATTGCAGCCAAGACATTTAACTGTTCTGAACCCTAGTTTCTTCATCTGTCAAATTGGGATAATACATGATGAATGTTAACTAGACTTATTGTGGTGATCATTTTGCAATATATACAAATATCTAATGTTGTACATACCTGAAACTAATGTTATATGTCAATTACACCTCAATAAAAAAATGACAAAACATTTGGGATAATACTACCTACTTTATAAAGATTGTTATGAGGATTCAACAAGAACGTTTATGTAAATTAGTATATAGGAAGTGTGATCAATAAATGTTACCTGAGACAGGAGGGAACAGAAATAGAACCAAGAGGCCTAGCTGGCTCAGTCAGTAGAGCTTGTGACTCTTGATCTCCAGGACCCAAGTTCAAGCCTCACACTGGGTGTAGAGATTGCTTAAAAAAAAAAAAGAAAAAGAAAAAAGAAAAAGAAATATATATGGACCACAATGCATTAAGCAAAAGGTTGAATCAAAAAGTTTATTTGTAAAGTTCCAGGTTAGTTGCAGTGAAGGATACAAAAATATTATTTCCATTTTTAATGAAAGTACAATCTAATATGGATTAAATTATTCAATGTCGACAATGTCAAGTCAGTTAATAAAAGCACTTTGCCATCCACAACATTCCTGTTTACAAAGCCCTATGAATGCGTGAGGATTGTTACTTTCATAGTTCTAGCTTTTGATATCACAATATTATGACAAGTAAAAATATAATTTTACTCACAACTTCGGTGCACTAAACGTCTATTTTTCCTTCCTCAGGCTTTTTCACTGGATACCTAATTTTCAGTAATCAGTCAATGGATACACTAAGATCTTTCCATGCCACATAGTAGCTGCAATTATTTGGGTTTTACAAAAGAGGAAACAGGTTTAGAAACGTCAGATGCAAGGGCAAGGGCAGAATTTAATTCAGATTACTTAACTTCATTCAAGCCTCATTAGTACCCCAGTAACAGTGGTAAAAAGTGGTAGAACAGAAACGTTGCTCAACTTCTTGGACGGAGGCTGCTATCAGTTGTCATTCTACTACCTCTACTGTGGGCGTTGGACCTTTCCTCTCCCTTTTTCCTTGCCTCTTTTCCGGTCTCCCACCCTTCTGCCCAAGGCTGGATCACACCCTCTTTCTCATTTTAAAATCTTCTACACGTCATAGGGTGATTTATTCGACAAATATTTATTGAATACCGACAATAATACATACCGAAAAATGCGCTAGGTGCCGGTCATAACAATGGAGAGCTTACATGAATCACGAACCACACAAATCACATTTACCTTTTTATTTTCCTCTTCCTGGGAGTCTTAGCTTTTGAGCAAATGCCACAAGTCCCACTCCTTTAGCACACGTTTGAGTCTCAACCACCTAACAGTGCTGACCCTGAACCGCCCAGAGGCGTCTACTCCCCCACTCAGGCCAACCCAACGTAGACGCCAACTCGAAGTTTCCGGAAGAGGAATAAAGGTCAGAAATGGCAGTTCCAAGGTGTTTCCTAGAACGAACTTCCGCCCAGCTAGTACAAACGTAGAGAGACATTCTTAGGTGAGACCTACTCAAAATTCAGAGAAGGCATCCTACGTCTGAGTCGTCAGTGAGACATTTCATTTTTGTTGATCTTAGAGGCCGAGATTTAAAAATAAAGGGGAAAAAAAAAAGACAGTAGGCGGAAAAAAAAATCCAGTTGTCATGACAACCAAACGGGTCTTGAAAATTCAGCCAATCCGCCTGCGGGAATGCCTCCCGCCTAGCCAATAGGAAGAGCGCGCCGTACGTAAGGCCGCCCAATGGGGGCGCGAGCGGCGCGGTATTTGAATCCTGTAACAAGGCGACATTGCGAAGGTCTTTAAGCGGTGCGGTCCGGAGTGCGGAGCTAACGGCGCCGCGGAAGTTTGTGTCCTCCCTCTCCGGTCCGCGTCCCTTTCTGGGCCGGGCTGGCATTCTTGCCCGCCCCTTCCCACATGGCGCTGCTCCGACGCCCGACGGTGAGTGGGCCCGGCCGACCCCCCACACCCGCCAGGCTCTTCGGCCGCGCAGCCGGGTCACCCGCCTCTAGCCTCCCTGTCTCTCCTGCGCAGGGCTTCTTCGTCCCAACGGGTGCCGCTCTCCCCTCCTGCCCGCTTCCCCTGCGCCCCAGCCTGCCGCCTGTCCTCTTTGCCAACCTCTCCCCTCCTCGGATCCGCTCTGGGTTCCCGGTTTCCGCCCTGGCCAGTCCAGGGGTGAGGGAAGTGTAAGGGTGAGGAGAGTGTGGGAAAGCGCCTCGAAGGTGGCACCTGTCAAGTGAGCCTCTCCAGCACTGGACTTGGTGCTCAGTGAGCGATCCCCGAGTGCTCTTTGTTGGAGTGCTATCTAAATAGAGGTGGTTGTAATTTCCGTCCTCTGTTCTCAAACTCCTTGCCAGCTAAGGGATGGGGGATGGGGGATGGGGAGAAGGACTGGAAGAAACTAGGTGGTCGGCTGTCTTCAATGTTTGATCAGGCAACAGTCATGGCTGTTTTTCGGATTTTTCACATTTCATTTTGTGTGAAGTTTCCTATTTATTTCTGCGCTCCAAGTCTTCCAGGTTAAGTTCACTAACCTATGCGTTTATCACTTTAAAAAATTAATTTCTCTAATCAAGTTTAATAAAGATTTTGCATATAATTTGGGACATATGCAAACAGAGGAAAGGGTCCAGATTCATTTGTTTCATCTTTGCAAAAATGGGAGTGTTAATGGTGTTTTGAATGTTTTTTTTCTGTGGTCTTGAATTGTATCTGGGTCTACTTTTCCTTTGCTGGAAAATGGAGGGCCCTGACACACCTGAGTTCCATCCTCCTGACTATAAGCCTAGTTAAAAGCTGCCAGTTTTCCCCTCCAGATGGATTTAAACTTAGATAACCAGGCTTTGACCCATAAGCATTAAAATTTCAAACACTTTTTAAAATTGGCAATTACTGCTGGAAAGATTTGAACAGTGTGCTTTTGAGAATCCTAATAAGTTGAATACATTCGGTATTTAATTCCTATCCTTTTGTGGATCTAAGTTGAACTGACAAGAAATTTTTGTCTAATCTGTCCCATAAAGTTCTTTCATTGTCAAATTCTGTCTATTCGGGGAAGGCTTGAGTTTTCCCCTGCCCCCTCTGTCTATCCTTGTAGATCCATTCAAACCCCCTCTTGGGAGATTTTTTAAGATTAGGACTCACAATTCTCAGGGATCGTACATTCTTTTTTTTTCTCACGAAATGTTTATCACCTCTACAATAAAATAAACTTTTTTGTATGAATTGCTTTTTCTAGCAAGTTTTGTTTCTAAGCACATTCTGTCAAAAGTAGGTTAAGGTCAACTAATGATTTTTTATTCCATACCATTTCAACTTTCTCTGAATTTGAGAGTAAAACTATTTTACCTGTGAAAACAATTTCCTTTCTAAGTATCTTTAACATAAGAGAGTCCGTGCTATGGCAACCTCATTTTAAAAGGTAGTATCTCTGAAGATCATGTCTATAGGAGCACTTCTTATTTGTAGAATGGCGTGAGAATCAAAGCTAGTTTAGGTTTTAAACATCTGGACCTATTATGGCTTTTTAAATGTTTTAATTGTACTTGTTATTAATCTTCCTAAAGTTTTTATTATAGCGAGAGCTTGCACATGTGGTTGGGGAGGAGCAGAGGGAGAGAGAGAGAGAGAATCTTAAGCAGGCTTCATGCCCAGTGCAGAGCCCGAGGTGGGGGGCTGGATCTCACAACCCTGAGAGCATGACCTGAGCTGAAATCAAGAGTAGGACTCTTAACCAAGCTACTCTAAAGAAAGATTTTTAAATAGATTAATTTAGTATACAGGGATCTTTAACAATTGGGTGCTATATAAGAAATAATCACTTATCTTGAAACCTCTTACTGGGATTATTTTACAGAAATGGTGGATAAGTGATTTGCCTAATTTCAAGTGACGTGATCAATCACAAATAGCATTTTTAGTCTTCCTAAAAAAATGTATCTTTTCCCTCTCACAAATAGATCTCTGCATATTTACCTTTTCCAAATTCTGTGTTTGGATATCTGACATTAGCAAAGTATTATAAGTTGTCTCAATTCATCATTAACTCTCTCTCTCTTTTTTTTTTTTTTTTAAGGTGTCCACTGATTTGGAGAATGCTGACACTGGAGTTAATTCTAAAACTAAGAGTCATGTGACAATCAGACGGGCAGTTTTAGAAGAAATTGGAAATAGAGTTACAACCAGAGCTACACAAGTAGCTAAGGTAACAGCCATGAGGACTGTCCATGTGCACACTAGGCTGATTGTGTATAACTCTGAGAAGCAACACTATCTTGCCCTATTTATGTTTCTTTTTCCTTGTAGAAAGCTCAGAACACCAAAATACCTGTTCAACCCACCAAAACAAATGTCAACAAACAACTGAAACCTACTGCTTCTGTGAAACCAGTACAGATGGAAATGTTGGCTCCAAAGGTAGGATGGTCTCTCTTTACAAACGTGCGGAGTAGCTGGTTTTTGGCTAGACTGAAAGGGTGCCTTTATCATCACTGCAACTTTTTTTTTTTTTTAAGATTTTATTTGTTTATTTGAGAGAGAGAGAGAACAATGAATAGGGAGAGGGGCAGAAGGAGAGAGAGAAGGAGAAGAAGACTCCCTGCTGAGCAGGGAGCCCGATGCGGGACTCGATCCCAGGACCCTGGGATCATGACCTGAGCTGAAGGCAGACACTTAACCGGCTGAGCCACTCAGGCGCCCCAATCACTGCAACTTTTGAAGAACATTCGTAACTAGAGCTGTACTTTGAATTTGTGTACAAATTGAACATATACATCCTTTTAGTGATGGTACTTACTACAATGTTTTGACCTTGAATAACAAAGTTAATTACGTTGATAGTCAAATAAATTTAGTGATCTCAAAGTGAAATTTGGTCGGTTTTATAATCCATTATAAGAATGAGCTTGCCCATGAAGGCTGTGAAATCTCACAGTTCTGAGACTCGTACTCATCATGTAGGAACAAGGTAATGCCAAAATTCTGTGTTGATAAATTGTGGTCTCTGTGACTGCTTAACTCGGTTGGAGTTAGAATGCTAATGGACCCATTGGCCTGTAATTACTATAGGACAGGCACTGTGGTAGGTGCTGAGAATACAATAACTGCTTTGCTCTTTCCAGCGCCCGCACTTGTGTGCTCTCTCTCTCTCTCTTTCTCTCTCTAATATACATTAATAACATGTCTATAACTTGTTTAAAAATTTTCCAAAATAATACGTTGGATATATTCAAGAAGTATATATATTGAGCACTTACTATGCCCAGCCAGTAGTGTTAAGGCTGTTAAAGAGATATCTTGCCTTGAGGAGACTTATCCAGAAGGGACACATGCACCTGAAATTAAATTAGTAGTCCCAGGGACTGATGCCAGATGCCCCTGAACAATGGATGATTGAGCTTCAAATGTCTGGGGTAGATGGAAGCACCATCCTTCAGAAAGTGTTTCGACAGGAGGGAGAGAACACTAAGGGATGAAGTGGTCAGGGGAAACTTCATGGAATCAGTGGGAATTTTAAGGATGGAGAGATGCTGATAGGAAAGAACACTTTTTTGGGGGAACAAAGCACAGCAGGAATCTAGGCACCAAAGCAGAAAGAGACCTATAATGTCCTTGGGCTAAGGAGTCAGCACATCTAAGCTGGGTCAGAAGGTTTGTGGGAATAAGCAAAACATAAAGTTGGGGAAAAGGTTGCAGTTGGATTTGAAGGCCTTGGAATTTGGATTTTATCCCATTATGCAGTGAGAAACCTGTGGAAGTTTTGAGGAGGTGGGAATTGATGAAAGCAGTGTAGGCTGGCCTTGGGAGGGACATAAATGAGGAGGCATTGCAATTGTCATGCAAGAGCTGACGAGGGTCTTGAACTAGCCTGGATCTCCCCTAAGCACTCACTCACATACCACTATCTATAGGGTGCTAAGAAACCACATGGAATGTGTTTGGGGTGTACCAACTGGTCCCAGGGACATTGTCCTGTATTTAGAAGGAATTCTTTGGCTGTGTTGTTTGCAGAGCCTTAAGCAAGCACTTGAGTATTTAAGAAACGGTTTATGCAATAAATTACTAAAGAAATGGGAAAGTCAGGGAAGGGAGGTAGTTCTGGGGAAGGCACCTCATTTGGCTTTAGATTTGTTGAGGTAACAGAGAAACCTCCACGGGGAAAAGCACTCAGAAATATGCCAGCAGCATCTGAAGGAGAGGGGCAGACATGGGAGCCTTCTGCTTGCAGGTGATGGTTGCAAGCATGTTGCTTTTCCTAAGGCAGGACAGAGAGCATCAAATCAAGAACAAAAGCTCAGAACAAATCCTGAAGATCGACCTTGCTTTTATAGGCCTTTCCTTGGAGGTTTCTAGTGCCTAAATGCCAAACCAAAGCAGCTTTTCATCTTTGACCTCTTAACCATTATGCAGCATTTGATAGGGATGACAGTTTGAATGTGGTTCCTCCCACATGTATGGAAGGCGATTTGGCAGTGTCTTTCAAAAGGTTATTCTCCATACCCAGTAAATCTGTTTTTATCCTAAGAAAATTATTAGAGGCACACCAAGGATTTTTAAATAGTGCTGTAATGAATATCTCTTAGGTAATAGAGAAATATTAGAAGTTTGGTTAAATCTATCTGTTTAAGTTCAAGTATAATTAACATAGAGTATTACATTAGTTTCAGGTGTACAATATAGTGATTCAACAATCCTATACATGACTCAGTGCTCACCTAGTTCACCCATTCCCTCTACCCAACTCCCCTATGGCAACCACCAGTTTTTTCTCTATATTTAAGAGGCGGTTTGGTTTGGTTTGGTTTGTCTCTTTTTTCCTTTTCTTTCCTTTTTTTTTTAAGTTTGTTTATGTATGAAATCTCTACACCCAACATGGGGCTCAAACTCACAACCCTGAAATCAAGAGTCACATGCTTTTCTGACTCACTGAGCCAGGCAGGTGCCCCTGTCTTTTCTTTTTTCCTTTGTTCGTTTGTTTTGTTTCTTAAAATCCGCATATGAGTGAAATCATATGGTATTTGTCTCACTTAACATTAAACCCTCTAGATAAATCATGTTGTTGCAAATGGCAAGATTGCATTCTTTTTTAGGGGCCGAGTAATATTCCATTGTATATATACTGTATCTTCTTTATATTCATCTGTGGATGGATGCTTGGGTTGCTTCCATATCTTGGCTAGTGTAAATAATGTTGCAGTGAACATAGGGGAGTATATATCCTCTCAAATTAGTGTTTTTGTCTTCTTTGGGTAGATACCCAGTAGTGGAATTACCGGAGCAACTTCAATCCATTTAATGAAAATACATGGACCATTGATAGCATGTTTTGGTAGAATATTTAAATGTCAAAATGTATGTTACATTAGTAGAAAAATCAGATTATAACACAATAGAATGCAGTACAACCCCAGATTTCCTTTTTTTAAAAAATTAATTATTTTTCAGAGATAGAGAGTGCATGCATGTGGGGGGGGTGGGGAGGCCTGGGACAGGGTGGGAGGGGTGGACGGAGAGGGAGAGAGAATCTTACGCAGGCTCTGTATCCAGTGCAGAGTTTGATCTCACGACCCTGAGATCACAACCTGAGCCCAAATCAAGAGTCGGATGCCTAACTGACCGAGCCACCCAGGTGCCCCAGATTTGCTTTTAAATGTGTGCCAAGTGTGCTCTTTTTTTTTTTTTTTTTTTTGAGGGGGAGAGGGGCAGAGGGAGAGAGAATCTTAAGCAGGTTCCATGTCCATCACGGAGCTCGATCTCACGACCCTGAGATCATGACCTGAGCTGAAATCAAGAGTTGGATGCTTAACCGACTGAGCCACCCAGGTGCCCCTAAAATTTATATGCAAAATTTGATGGTAGTTATTTTTGAGTATTATGTTGGGCTTAAGATTCATTTTCCTCCTTAAAATTTTCAGATTTTGGGGCGCCTGGGTGGCTCAGTCTTTAGGTGTCTGCCTTCGGCTCAGGTCATGATCCCGGGGTCCTGGGATCGAGCTCCGCATCGGGCTCCCTGCTCTGTGGGAGGCCTGCTTCTCCCTCTCCCTCTCCCCCTGCTTGTGTTCCCTCTCTCGCTGTCTATGTCAAATAAACAAAATCTTTAAAAAAAAAAAAATTTCAGATTTTTTTCACCTTAGGTACATATTACATTTCCAATCAGAGAAGAAGGGAAAAAGGCAAATTAAAACAACAAAAAATGTTATGAACAAAACAAAGGAGAAATTTCCTCCTGTGACTTCTGCATCTCCACTCTTTCTGAATTACTCCACCTTTCCTTGGTGACTCCTTTTGCCTTTAGCTTCCTGACAAATTTGAGGCCACTGTGTTTCAGATAAAGAAAGATGGACCTGTAGCTCCATTCATATAAGTATCACTTCCGTGGCTGAGATGTGCGGCTAGTTTTAGAAGACATCAGGGATTAATGAACAATAATTACTTCCAATTCAAATACACTTTTCTCTGAGAAACGTAGTACAGAAGAGATCATTAAGTCCCCAGTTTAGGGGGAGCTCCTCCTCCTGGCAGATGAGCCCCTCTGCTTGCCTGGCTCTGGTCAGCCATCTGGCTTTTACTTTGTCATCTGCTCTATCTGCAGTCATTGCTGCTCCTTTATAGCTGGTCCCTGGGGATGTGGCAATGCCAGTTGAGCACAGGGTTCTAGCAACAGTGAGCCCTGGAAAATTTATAAGCCATGTGCTCATGAAAGCAGATGTTCCCAGCCAAATCCATTTACTATACTCTGCAAAACCAGAGTTTGCAGCTGAATCACAAAGGGCTCTGGCTGAGAACTTGAAAGGGTTTCAGCCATTCACAGGTGTTTACAGAAGCGGATTATCCTGCAATTTTTAGAGGAAACAGTGTTTTTGTTGTTATTTTATTTATTTTTGTGCTGACCAATGAGGCTTTGGCAAACACTGAGTTGTTTGCGAAAGGAAGGAGAAAGTTTTTTCCAACCCCCCTGGTTTGCTGGGCACTGGAGAAATCAGGTGAATGAGCCACAGACTCTGTCCTCAAGGAGCCCCCCAGCCAAATGGAGAAATGCCCGAGCACGCGTTCTAATAGGCTGTGGCAGAGATAGATGCACACTTTGGAGAGGTGCTGGCAGTCAGAGCTAGTAATTCAGATGAAGTTTTAGATTTACAGATTTGATCTAAACACTAAATTCAGTGATAGTTGTGGGACGCTCTTTTCAGATGGGGGGGCCACCAAATGTGGGGTGCCAATTGGGTGGGGGCCAGCGGCGTGTGTGGTGAAAGGATTTACCCACGGCAGAACAAAAGAGAGCGACGTTTACTGACCAGGGAGCTGTGGGCAGGACAGCAACGGAGAGACTGTCTGCCAGAAGGGGGTGGTGAGGGGCCACAGGTACAGGGTGGGACGAGGGAGGGTGGGAATGTATGGAATTTTCCCGTTTCTGGTAATCTTCGGAACCTGTGCCTATGGCTCTTTCCAGGTGGTTTGCTTAATGAGCCTGTTGGCATTCAGCTCGGTGGTCGCTGTGGGCCCCAAGTTCCACTGCTCAAGCCTGTTGCCTAAAAATGCCTCTACAGTAGTCATTCAACCATGAGAATGTTTTATAGTTAACTATCCCTAATACAAAAACTATGTATAAAGGGGAAGTAAGCACAACTTTTCACGTTTCTTTTTAAAAAGAATGCCTTTTATTTTTAATCACACAAGAAACCTAGTCATAACAAAGCAAAATACTACAGAAATATATCAAGTACATAGAATAGAAAGTCAGTTTATTTTTACTACTCTCCTTACCCTCTAAATTCCATTTCACTGTATTCCCTAAAGCTATTCCAGTAAATGATTTTGCCTTTCTATAATTGTGTGTGCCTATGTTTGCACAAGTACACACTTAACTCCTACAAATCATGAACTAATTGGAAACAACAGTTTTTCTGGGAGTCCTTTCTTGTTGCACTTAATTGACATTGTTTATTATAAATCTGGTAAATAAAGGAACTCTGGTTACCAAAAACTTGCACAGACACCTACATGTTTGTATATTAATAGTCGTACATTCTCTCACCAAACTCAGCTCAGACTCCGCCCTGCTCCTTACCAAACTGGAGCTTCTGAAGCGCAGCAAAACCTCACATTTATTGTTTCTGATATGACTTTTCACTTGTCTCTGACAACTGACAGAACTCATTCATTAATCTAATTGGAAGGTTTTTATTCTCAGACCACTTTTGTCATCCACAAGTTTGTGATGGTTAACTAGCTGAGAAAACTTTTTTTTTTTTTTAAAGATTTTATTTATTTATTAGAGAGAGAGAGAATGAGAGGGAAGAGGGTCAGAGGGAGAAGCAGACTCCCTGCTGAGCAGGGAGCCCGATGCGGGTGGGACTCGATCCCGGGACTCCAGGATCATGACCTGAGCAGAAGGCAGTCGCTTAACCAACTGAGCCACCCAGGCGCCCCCTAGCTGAGAAAACTTTTAGCTTTGCATGCAACAGACACTGGACAGAGGATTACACGATTGGCCCAAAGGGCTTAGGCTACTACCTGCACAGACAGTGGGATCTTAGGAAGGATTTTATAATAAATTATGTTGGAGCCCAAGAAGAATGCTTTTAAGAAATTCTAAAATTAAGGGCCAGAGCAATGATCCATGTCTCCTCCTGGTAGCTTTGGGATGTGGCTAACCTCAGGGGTACCTCTGAATAGACACGGGTAAACATTTCAAGCTGCTGAGGCAGCACACATAGCGCATGACCGTAACCTCTGCCTCCTTAAACCAGGCTTCCCAGTACTGACTGCATTTCCCGGGGACACTGATGATGCTTATCCTTGAACTTAACCTAGCTGTATGTGCTCATTAAAATGCACATCTGATTCTAGTCACTTTTTTTTTTAAAAAGATTCTATTTTTAAGTAATCTCTACACCCCACATGGGGCTCAAAACCACAACCCCGAGATCAAGAGTTGCTCGCTCTACCAACTGAGCCAGCCAGGCGCCTCTGATTCTTGCCACTCTTGATCAGTTCCTTCAGTGGATTCACTTCCCTTCGGGTAAAATGTAAACTCCTTAGCCGGGTTCTCACTCACCTTTCCAGCCCATCTTCTCACACGTCATGCACTAGCTCCTGCCATCCCAAATCAACGTGCACTTCCCAGACTTTGTTTCTTTGTTTCTTGGCTTCCTCCGGGACTTCGTACTTGCGTACCTTTTGCCCACTCATTTTCCTTGAGGTCTTACCCTCTCTGGTAACCTTATCTAGGTTTCTCCCTGGTGCCCCAAGGAGCTCTTACTCATTCTAGTCCCTTGAGGTTCGGAAGTCCTTGAATAGATGGCCCGTATACCTGCATGACTCTTGCTTAGCTGGCCCTCGCTCAGTTTGAGAACTGATGTAGGAGGGAAGGATGGGTTTTGAACTGCTATATACATTTTCCTGCTGTTGTTTCATCCTTCCTTAAGCCTGGAAACTATCATCACTGAGCTTTAATGTCCATTAAAATTGTTTATTATACAGCCTTCTCTCTTTCTGTATTTTATTTCTTTAATACATGGTCTTTATAGCCTAGCAGGCTTGTTAGGTTTTACTTCGAGAAGTACCTCTTATTCTTTTAAAAAGTAATGGGTTATTTACACTTCATTACGAAACACTTGTTTTAACTTACTTTATAAATTTTTAATTTGTGTGATTTTTTTTTTTTTTTTTTTTTTATAGTCACCCAGTCAGCATAAGAAAATACTAGGTGTGTACTTGCTCGGTCTTTGCTTCCTTCTATTTTATTCATAGGCCGGAATGTGCTTCTCTGCTTTTTAGTTGCCTGTTTCTCAATTTAGAATAAATTAGTTTATGAGGGGAAATCTGTATACCCACAGAAGAGGCTACAGCTGAGGTGAACTGTCAGCTCTGAGAGTTTCTGCACCCAGATGTTTAAGTTTCTTTCACTCAATAAATATTTACTGAGCACCTACTATGTGTCAGGGATGATGTAGACGTTTGAGATGATGTAGGGGACAAAATCAGTTTAAATAAATGTATTATTTATTTATAAATGTATTTATAAATAATTTTCTACCTCTGCTAGCTCCATAACCCCTGCAGAGCTGACAGTCTCGCAGAGGTAGACAAAAAATAATATACATCATATATAAGTAAACTCCACAGTATGTTACAAGGTCACACGTTCTATGGGGGAAAAACACAGTAAGAGAAATGATGCGTGTGGAGAGGGGGGAATAGGGGACAGATGGTAATTTAAAACAGGGGTCAGGATAGACCTAATTGGGAAGGTAACATTTAAACAAAACTTGAAGATGAGAGAATTGCCCATGGGGGTGCAGGGACAAGAGCAAGAGCATTGTGGGAAGAGGGAGCCGGCTTGCAGTGAGGGAGGCTGCCATGAGGCAAACCAAGGGGAGAGAAATAGATGGGTCAGCAGAGGAAGAGGGCAAAACCTGATCATGCAAGCCCCCAGGCCATCGTGAGGACTCAGGCTTTCCCTTGGAGTGAAATTAGAGAATTTTATTTTATTTTTTAAAGATTTTATTTATTTATTTGACAGAGAGATAGAGAGCACAAGTAGGCAGAGAGGCAGGCAGAGGGAGAGGGAGAAGGAGGCTCTCCACTGAGCAGGGAGCCCGATGCGGGGCTCGATCCCAGGACCCCGGGATCATGACCTGAGCCGAAGGCAGCCGCTTAACCGACTGAGCCACCCAGGCGTCCCGAAATTAGAGAATTTTAGACAGAGGAGTACATCTCTAAAAACTTCATCTACTACATCTTGAATTATTCACCTTACTCTGAAATTTGTTTTGGCTTTCACATATTTTAAAAATGCATATGATACTTTTAAACCAGTTGACTCTGCTCTTATTTGGCTCTGATTAACAATTCAGGCTACTGCCAAGGTAGTGATGCATGCACGTTAGTTCGTTCATGGAGGGTCCTTCCCCCCCACAGGAGGATATCTCCATGAAGGAAGAGAATCTCTGCCAAGCTTTCTCTGATGCCTTGCTCTGCAAAATCGAGGACATTGATCATGAGGACTGGGAGAACCCTCAGCTCTGCAGCGACTACGTTAAGGATATCTACCAGTATCTACGGCAGCTTGAGGTGAGTGGGCCTTTGTGTTTTGGTTGTGCAAGCAATGCAGCATTTACCATACAGCTGGGATGGAAATGAGGTCAGCTTTTAAAACTTTGAATTCTGCCAACAGGTTCTGCAATCCATAAATCCACACTTCTTAGATGGAAGAGAGATAAACGGACGCATGCGTGCCATCCTGGTGGACTGGCTGGTGCAAGTCCACTCCAAGTTTAGGCTGCTTCAGGAGACTCTGTACATGTGCGTCGCCATCATGGACCGATTTTTACAGGTGAGCGTGGCTTCAGGGGCTCACTGTAATGGCATTCTGCAACACCAAAGGGTGATACCTGAAGAAAAGATCAAAAGCCCCTTGGTGAGAAACCAAGGAACTTGAGCGGCTAGAGGGAGAAGTAGCCAGGTGTATCCCACCTCTGGTGATGCTGACGGCTGCTGGGCGTTTCTGCTAGGTCAGCCTGCCGAAAAGTGCTGGGGGGGAGATCAGGGGCTTGGCACTGCGTGGCCAGTTGTTCCTCCAAGCAAACATACCAGCAGGAGGTCTGAAAGTCAGCCCGAAGCCTGTGGTGCCTGCGGGTGCTGGTTTTCCAGACCTGCTTCCATGATTTCCCGGTGGCTCGTAGTTTGGTAATGGTTTCCTTGTCTGAAAAATGAGGAGTCTGGCTAGAGAACTTGGCAGTTTCCAGCCAGCTGTGGCGTGAATCTGTGTAGAAAAGAGAGGAGGCAGAATTGTTAAGAAAGGGGTCGGGGGTATGTGTGGGCAGTGTACTGAGAATGGGAAGTCTGAAGCAGAGGAATGTAAGAGATTGAGCTGAGAGGCAGAGTGGTCATGGAAATAGTTATCGCCTGGTGACACAGAATGCTGACCACTTAGAAGAAACGCCAGACAGAAAGCACTCGTGTGTGATACACCAGCCAGGAGCCCTGCAGATTGGGATTTATTTATTTCCAGTCAACATTTATGATACACCTCAGGTACAAATTCTGCCTCAACAGTACAGTAATAATGGTGATTATTATAATAATGACCCTGAGATAATGCAGAATCCTAAGAAAGCATAGATTCAGTGGTTTGCATTATACATTCCTCACTGGGTAGGAGAGCAGTTAGATTTTAGGTAGATTTTCAATAATGAGAGTTGAAGCAAGGAAAGCAGCCTTTTATTTTATTTTTTTATTAAGATTCTTAAAAATCTATTTGACAGAGACACAGCGAGAGAGGGAATACAAGCAGGGGGAGTGGGAGAGGGAGAAGCAGGCTTCCCGCGGAGCAGGGAGCCCGATGCGGGGCTCGATCCCAGGACCCTGGGATCATGACCTGAGCTGAAGGTAAACACTTACATCCTGAACTGAGATTGTTCTTCAATTAGGTTCAGCCGGTTTCTCGTAAGAAGCTTCAGCTGGTTGGGATTACAGCTCTGCTCTTGGCTTCCAAATATGAGGAGATGTTTTCTCCAAATATTGAAGACTTCGTTTACATCACAGACAATGCTTATACCAGTTCCCAAATCCGAGAGATGGAAACACTGATTTTGAAGGAACTAAAATTTGAGTTGGGTCGACCTTTGCCACTACATTTCTTAAGGCGGGCATCAAAAGCCGGGGAGGTAAGTGCCTCCGGTTCTTTTTTTTTTTTTTAGATCTTTGTTTTCTTTTTTAAAGATTTTATTTATTTATTTATTTGAGAGGGAGAATGAGAGATAGCACGAGAGGGAAGAGGGTCAGAGGGAGAAGCAGACTCCCCGCTGAGCAGGGAGCCCGATGTGGGACTCGATCCCGGGACTCCAGGATCATGACCTGAGCCGAACGCAGTCACTTAACCAGCTGAGCCACCCAGGCGCCCAAGTGCCTCCGGTTCTATACGAGACTTGATTTTGCTGTTTGTTGTCTTATCCTGGAAACGATCCAATTAAAGGAAAATATGGGCATTTATAGGACACATCTTTTTGATAGGTCCTAATGCTTATCTCATCAGTTCTTTTTTTTTTTTTTTAATTTTATTTATCTGACAGAGAGAGACACAGCGAGAGAGGGAACACAAGCAGGGGGAGTGGGAGAGGGAGAAGCAGGCTTCCCGCCGAGCAGGGAGCCCGATGCGGGGCTCGATCCCAGGACCCTGGGATCATGACCTGAGCCGAAGGCAGACGCTTAACGACTGAGCCACCCAGGCGCCCCAATATCTCATCAGTTCTTAAGAGAAAAGACCTCATGCTCTGTGTTTGTACCATACTGTGGAACAGGGTAGTTGCTGGGCAGACCGGTGAGTCAAGTGGCTTTGAGCTCCTAGGCCTTTGCCCAGGATTTTGCAAGAGGGTAATAGTAGCCGTGCTTCTTCTTGTCCCTGGCTGTTCTTTCGTAGGTCGATGTGGAACAGCACACTTTAGCCAAATATCTGATGGAGCTGACTCTCATTGACTATGACATGGTGCATTATCACCCTTCAAAAGTGGCAGCAGCTGCATCCTGCCTGTCCCAGAAGGTTCTGGGCCAAGGAAAATGGGTAAGTGTTGGGTTAAGAAGAAATTAGGTTATATTTTCGGCCCCCTTGTTATGAAAGGCCTTAGCATTTGCACCACACTATCCTCGAGGCAATGGTTAAAATCCAGAGACCTAAAAGAAGACTGGGATGCTTCAGGCAGAGATGAGGCAACCACACAGCATGGCACCAAGTGTGCTCTAGAGTTGTGAGGCCTGAGCCAGGCCGCCGGCAACTGGTATGCTAAGATTTCTGGGATCTTTGCTTAAGTGAAACAAGCAAGTCATCAAGCATCTAAGACAAAGCAAGTCCAAGGCCTGACCGATTTCGCCACTAAAGGTAAAAGGAGCCACTTTTACATTCACACAAGTAGCCAAAGCTGCCGGCAATCTCACACACCAAAAAAGGACAACAACCAAAACAAAAGGGACCAGATGACTGCAGTGTGAGTCGTGGAATACCCTTTTGTGGACGAGCTAATTCTAGACTGCCGCTAAGCAGTTTTATAGTCTGTAGATGTACCCCAAGAGCAACAGAACAAAAGCCTCATCACAAACCAGGTGTTAAGAAACAAGTCTCATGATAGCCTCTCAGGGGAGATTCAGAAGGGAATGCGAGCACTCCTCCCACACCCCTATCCTCTCGTGTGCCAGGAGGATCACAAAGCATTTTGCCAAGACAGATAAGCTGTGGTTTAGGCTTTTGCCTGGGTGGCCCCGCGTAGATACGTGCGAGATTGTCAGGGCACCATGGCAGAACTCTTCCTCTACACAAGTGTATACATTTGACATCTTGTATGAGAAAGAAGGAGAATAAGAGAGTGTGTATATGTGTGCTTATGTATTTTCTAATTTTTCAAAAACTACTTTCATAAACAAAAAAAAAACTTCCGTAAACCAGAAACTAATGAAAATGATACCTGTGGGGTTGGGTGGGAGCAGGGTAGAAGGCTGAGGATGGGAACAGGACTTCTGGTTGTAACTTTTTATCAACTGTGTACAGTATAACGTTAACTTTTTTGGCTTTTGAACAGTATGAGTGTTCATATATTGAACAATATGAGAGTCCCTAAATGGACTTAAGCAGAAACAACAATGTCACTATATATCAAAATGGTAACAACACAGAGGGAAGAATTAATTCAAATAACTTTTGAAGGCAGTATTTGGACTGTGCATCCTTACTGGTATACAGCTAGACAAAACAAAGGACCAAAAGAGGTAACAGACTTCAAGTTTACTTAGGAGCTTTATTGTTAGTAGTGTTCTGTTATTATAATTGCGAGACTATTTTTATGAATATTATAGGATAAAACAAACATTCGTGTTACCAAAAACTAAAATTTTCACTATAAAAAGAGAGATAATATATTGTTAACAATTAAAAACAAAAGGAGGGGCACCTGGGTGGCTCAGTCGTTGAGCATCTGCCTTCGGCTCAGGTCATGATCCCAGGGTCCTGGGATCGAGCCCTGCATGGGGCTCCCCACTCGGCAGGAAGCCTGCTTCTCCCTCTCCCACTCCCCCTGCTTGTGTTCCCTCTCTCGCTGTCTCTCTTTGTCAAATAAATAAATAAAATCTTTAAAAAAAAAACAAAAGGAAAACACCTATAACATTAAATCTGTTTTCAAAATGTCAGTAAATTAAGAACGAGAGGGCCTGGAAACAATGATAATCCTGTAGCAATGAACACACCCAATGCCTACATCTTGGATACTAAATGCCATTACCCACTAAGAACTAGGTCTCCTTTGAGAAACAACTGAGATCTGGGCCTTGGCAGAGGAAGTATAAGGTGAGCCTAGGTCAATTTGTAATAGATACTGAGCACATTCTCAAAGATCTATGTCAAAAGGACATAGGAACTGGCTTGAAAGGGTTCTGACTAAATCTGAGCTTTAAAAAAGAATAATGACAGTAATAGATTGTAACGCAGTTTTTAAAAATCCATGCATTTATGATGACACGAAAGAATGAAAGGGGGGCTCTTTTTTTTTTTTTTAATCAGTAAAATACTAGCTAATTAAGGCAGAAAGAATGGTAGAGTTAGAAATCAAATTGTAACTCCTGATGTAATAACTGATTCAAGCGAGAATCTACTGATGCTTATATCATTAGGTGAAATTGTTTTGGAGAACAAGATTCACATGGTCTCAAAATATGACCCCCACAGATCTGTAGTAATTCTGAAGAAAAACTGTACCTTTGTGCTAGAGAGGTCTGGCAGTTACCACCTTAACCCGGTGGTCAACCTTGGCATCACCAGTGGCAGTACTACCTGACTTGACGTGTCTTCTGGTGCAGTAGGACGTATACATGATTGCCTATATGGAATTCTTTTTTTTTCTTTTTTTTAAGATTTTATTTATTTATTTGAGAGAGAGAATGAGAGATAGAGAGCACGAGAGGGAAGAGGGTCAGAGGGAGAAGCAGACTCCCTGCTGAGCAGGGAGCCCGATGCGGGACTCGATCCTGGGACTCCAGGATCATGACCTCAGCCGAAGGCAGTCGCTTAACCAACTGAGCCACCCAGGCACCCGCCTATATGAAATTCTTGCCCAAAATGTTTGACACGAATCCAATCATCAGGAAACACTCAGATTTAAAATGTGGGACGTTCTAAAAGTAACTGGCCTGGATCCTTCAAACAAGTTGTCATTTAAAGCCAAGAAAATAAGAGTCGTTTTTAAATTAAAAAAAATTAAAGACCAGATACACGGCAGGTACCTTGATTGGACCTGGATCTAAAAGAAAAATCTGTACAAGATATTTTTGGAACAATGGGAGACATTTGAATATAGACTATGTACTAGATGATAGTGTGGAGATGTTGATATGTTTTCTGTGATAATGGTTTGCGACTAGATGGGAAAATACTTCTTAGGGATGTTTTTGAAAATTTAGATGTGATGTGTCATGGCGTCTGCAACTCATTTTCAAGTGGTTCAAAAATTGTGTGTGAATACATACATATAGAATTTTTGCTGAACCATTTGAAATTGAGTTAGTTGCAGACACCATGAGAGGGAAAGTGGCAAAATGTTAGTAATAGATGAATTTACACAAAGGATATACAGATGTTCATTATAATATTTCAGTTTTTCTGTAGATTTGAAATTTTTTGAAATTAAAAGCTTGAGGCAACAAGGCTGCTGATACATGAATGATACATGGTCCTGATGCCAGGGGCTCATTTTAACTAAAGTACTTTACTCTTAGACCTGCCTTCCTTGGGCTCTAAACCTATTAACTGCAGGTCTCCCTGGTTTCTGGGAATTGATTTCAAAAGGCCAGTAGTTGTGTGTTATTTCAGGATTACTCTTGCTTCATACTTTTCTTCTTTAAACTATTCTAGGACTAAGATTAAATTCTGATTTATTTTCCCAATCATATTGTGCATATGAGACAGATGTATTTTAGCCTTTAGAATTTTATCACAGAACTGAAATAAAGTCAGGTTACATATCTTCACACATGATAGGTCTTATTATCAATCAACAGCTGTCCTGTTGCTTGATTTTTGTTCTCTGGGAGGCTAGGTCAGAAGGTCGGGGGTAGAGGCTTCTCTATTCTCTGTTCTCCAGTGCTTAACTACACAGGGCCCAACAAGAGGATCCTGGATTTCATAGATTAGCTTGCCGCCTGCGGCCCAGTCTATCTCTTAATTCTGAACCTCTTTCCCTGACTGACAATATGGGTGTCTGGGCTCTCGAGCTCCCCACCAGCCGCTGCCCAGTAGGGCTTTGCCTGGGTCGGGGGTACATGTGAGATGTGCCAGTCCTCGGTCTCTGCCAGTCCTGTGAAGGGGACTTTCCTTTGTTGGGTTTTGTTTTCACTCTGTCCCGCTTTCCATCCCCTTCCAGTGTGGTGAGAGAGGTTAGTGTGAAAGCTTTGTTACTTGGAGTACCTTCCATACCTGTGCAACCTTCTTTAAAAATCAATAATACGGGACCTTTGACACTTGATTTAGCTGAAGCTGCACAGCGTCTTGATTTAGTCTTGCTCAGAGCCAAAGTCATCTTGCATTTACTGGCTGCTTTGCTGGGACCACGATAGTGTTTAGGGCTGTTGTTGAATTTTCAGAAGGTAAGAATATCGTTTTATAGCTTTTACGTAAGTGGTAAGTGCTGTCAACGTGCGTCAGATATGCTCTTCTACAGAAGCGGAGGCTTTATCTTGCCCCTTCTCTTTGCATTGCATTCCAGAACTTAAAGCAGCAGTATTATACTGGATACACAGAAAATGAAGTATTGGAAGTCATGCAGCACATGGCCAAAAATGTAGTGAAAGTTAACGAAAACTTAACAAAATTCATCGTAAGTACTCCTTCCTACACTGAAAAGCATTAGAATATGGGTTTTGTGAGTGAGGGTATGCATATGTGTGTGCGTTTGCATTTTCATGGAAATGTAATACTGACATTTGTGAGAGTCTGTTGTAGCACAAACTCTTTTCTCGTACAGCAGGGGATGGAGCATACGGATATACCCCACAAGCAGACTCTCTTTAAAACAAGGTAGCTAGGCTAACTGTGTCCAGGCCCAGTGTAGTCAGCCAGACAGCCATTCCATGCCTCTACCCACACTCGTCCCGGCGTCCTGGGGAGGGCACGCAGGCAGTCAGGGCAGGTGCTCACTGTGTCGTCTGGAACCCCTTAAATGGCCCTGTGGAAGGCTTGGGGACTCGGGGCCTCTGTCCAGGATCTTCTGGGACAATGGCCAAGAGGCCCCCGAATGCAGGCCTGGTGAAGAAGGAGGGGCAAGAAGCCCATTCAGAAAGCTTCCTGGGGGCCTGGTGTCTGTCTCCGTGTGGCCCACCTGAGAGGTGGAGGCAGAGCAGATGGGGCACTATCCCGTGCTTGTGTGACACCGAATATCACCAAGGATCTGGTGACAAAGCAAGGCATTTGTGCCAAGTGTCCTGACAATCTGCTTTGCTTCCTTGCATGTAGCTTCCGCGTAATTTAGCGCACTGTGGAAGTGTGAGGGTATTGTCGTCACCTGAGGGTATTGTCTGGGGTCTGCTAAGCACTGGTTGCCACTTGGCTTTTATTGCCATTGTTGCTGCCTGTCCTGGCAGACCTGTTATGGCCTGGTGGCACTTAGGTCTGATAAACACAGCTCCCACAGCCCACCCCTCTGGCAGCATAGGAGAGAGAGCCCACTCCTTGGACCTTGACATCATTTCTTACCCCTCACCAGTGCTACCAGCTGGGTTTTATCCGGTGCTGGGCATGGAAGGAAATTGTCAGGTGTCGCACATTATGACCTCAGGGCTCTTGCTGGCTTCAGTGAATCACCATCATCACACCAATTGTAGATTGTGGGTCTGGCCCCTAAATACTTGTGAGTTAGACCAGGAGTGAAGTAGAAGGGGGGGGTCCTGATGTGTGCTTAATCACAGATGACTTCTGCAGGCCATCAAGAATAAGTATGCAAGCAGCAAACTCCTGAAGATCAGCACAATTCCTCAGCTGAACTCAAAAGCCGTCCAAGAGCTTGCCTCCCCTCTGATGGGACGGTCCTAGGCTGCTGTGGCCCTCGGGGAAGAATGCTCCAACCGTGCACTTGGTCTCGCTGATCTGGAGCTCTTCACTTTGTATATAGTCCTCTGGTCTATTTCATGAAAGCTTTCCTTAGGCCTATTTTCTAAAATGTATATTGAGGAAAAATAAAGCTATTAATTTTTCTTAAAGTATCCTGTGTGTTTTTTATTTATGCAATCTATACTGAACAAGGTCAGTAGAAGCTTGGTTTGACTAATTTCTTTTTGAGCTGTTATGAGTAGCATGTAAATTATTGCCTTTGTGGCTTTGGGAGAGACCTTCCTACCATTTTCTCAAATGGAACAAACTAGAACTTGCCTTCAGTGATTGCTAACCCATTCCTAAACTTCTGGAATATACAAAGATTGACTCATGAAAATTGAAAATGGGAGGATAACCATGACAGTTCTCTTTCTAGAACCTACTCAATTATCTTCTCATTCCTACACAGGAACGCCTGGTCCACTGGGGTGAGGGCCACCAGAAGCAACCCTCACAATGTGTCTGTGTCTCAAAGGCATGGTGGGACCAGGAATGTCAGTCCTAAAGGACCATCGCTGGAAAACGAAAATGGGCCTGCGACACCTTGTTAGAGTTGAAGGTTGGAATGCATTTTCCTATTTCAGCCACCTCGTAGGTTACTATTTATTATTATTTTTTGGCGGGCAGTTGATCACATTTAACATTATTTTCTAAGGGGGAATGCATTCTCGGTCTCCAACCACTAACTTAAAAAAACAAAACAAAACACCACCATAAAATAAATGAGTGCCTTATAGCAACAACTTCCCAAACTATTAGTTCAACACATGTTAATTGCTTTTGGCGAGAAAGGAGCCAAATACATTTGGGAAACACTGCAATTCACTTTAAGATTCCTACAGGCTCTGAGAAGCTTTGCAGTAAATTCCTTTCTTCCCCCAGTCGAGAGTGTGGTAAAGCTGCCTTGTGTGGGGCAGCGAGGTCTGCGGGTGCTGGTTCTGGGACGCAGCTGTGGCTTGTGACTGGCCTGGGAGGAGAGCCTGGCTGGCTCCAGCTAGGGCTCGCTCCCCATCTCTCCCTAGGCAGGTCAGGGCCGCCTACAGAAGTCTGTAGGTGCTAAGCGCTCAAGCACAGGGAACCTGGAAGCTGTGTATGTTGAAGTCCTGGTGTAAAGCTTCTGAGTGTCCCTGCTTGAACGAGACTTGTTCCCATGGCAGCCTTAGACTGACTTGGGTCACACGTGAATAGCAATGAAGTGAGACCATGCAGGGATCTTTCCTGGCTCTGAAAAGCCAAGTTATTGCCCGGGGATGCTTGAGCTCCAGCTTCTCATCAAGAAAGGATGGCTTTTGTAGGAATATTCTGAAGACGTTTTATAGCTTCCTTGTTATATATTTTGCTTAGTTAAATATTAAATAGCCTGATTCAGGAAATTCATACTTCCAGAATCTCATTAAAAAAAAAGACCTTTCAGATACTTCCTTATGTGCCACAGCAGGCACCCAAAACTAAATTAGTGTTATAAATGTGCAATAAGCTGTAAAAGTAGAAATCATAATATTGTAAAAACACTGAAATTAGAAAATGAGATGATGTAACCACAGTATTTGAAGAGCACAGATCCTGAAGCTGGATTGCACGGGTTGAGGTCTCGTTAGCGGCTGTGGGATCTCCGTGCCCATGTCTGTGGGGGAGAGTGGGGGTCCGAGCATCTCCCTCATAGTGTTGGAGTACTGAGAAAGGTATGGCAAGCCCTTAGCGCCGTGTCTGGATGTGCTCGAATGTTAGTGGCTGTTATTTTAAGGAAGTTGATGGTCTTGGAAAGAGATGGACTCTGGGCATTCAAAGATATGTTAGATACCGCCCTTGCCCGTCAAATGAGTTTGCAAATTTAAAGCTGTGGAGTCTTATTTGTGAGTTTTTCTTTTTTTTATTTTGGTTCTTGATTTTTATTTTTTTGGTTCTTGTTCTTTGAGAAAAGTATAATTGGAAGTGGAAAGGTTGACAATTAGACTATCAAACTCCTTGATATTAGCTGGATTGAAGACAGAGATGAAAAGCACAGGCCTTGGGGGTCAGATCAGGGGTCAAATGATGGTTCCTCTCCTTACGAGCTATGTGACCTGGGCAAGGGAGTGAACTGTACTGAGCCTTCTTGCGAGTGGTTTTAGACGAGGCCATGCCTGTCGGAGGGGCAGGTACAGTACTGTAGGAGGGAAAGGCGTCCAGTAGCTGGTAAGAGTAAAATAAGCTAATTCAGGAGCAGCTGTGAAGGCCAGCGAGGCCTTGGGAGAAACCCAAAGTGAGGCAGCAAAGGGAGCGAGCGACGTAGCAGAGTGGCTCCCACTCTTTGACCGTAAAAGTGAAGGGTACCAGGGAAAGCAGTAGGTTCTCCCCGGAAGATGCATCCCGGGCACATGGTGCTCCTGAACCCGGACCCTGCCTCCACCTGCCGCTGAAAGCACTGTAAAAGCGGCCAGTAGAGGCAGGGCCAGACTCGTCTGCGCAGCTGCACGCCGGGGAGGGCTGCGGAGTTTGCAGGGAGTCCGGATTCTGTACAAGCCCTGCTCCATGGTGCGCCAGTGGAGGTCGTCAGTTACGTGGGCACACAGCCGTGTTGTCTCGCGCTTGTTCTTGTGGACTTCTCTGCCTGGAAGGAGGAGGAAGATCTCTCGCTGGTGCCCTGGATAAACTGCTCTCTGTGCTGAGACTTGCTGTCCCCAGCAAGAGACTCCCAGCTTCCCCGGCAGTTGAGGCCACGTGACTAAGTTCCAGCTACTAGACTGTGAGTGGACATGGTGTGTGCACGTTGTAATGAATGTTCTTTAAAAAAGAAACTGCTTCTCATCCCCTTTCTACCTTCATAGGGCTGGACTTGGTAATGGTGGTGAGTCACGTTTGATCAGATGGGCTGGGACAATACGTGTGCATGGTTTGCACGCCTGTTGGCAGAACAGGTTATAAGGCCTCACCCTTTGCCCTCTCCATGGGCATTAGTCTCGCTTCCCAAAGCCTTGGGGAAGAGATGGCCCTTTCACATGATGTTTTCAGAGAGCCAGCTGCACCCCCTGTTCATTAGCACTTAGCCCCTCTGGTGGTTCTCAAAATGTGGCCTGGGGATCCTCGAGACTCCTTGAAGAAGCCCACGAGGTCAAAACTATTTTCATGTTAAGACTAGGATATTGCTTTTTCTCATTCTTGTCTGTCCTTAATGTGTGGTGGCATCTTCCAGAAGCTACGTGACATGTGATGATGTCCTCACTCTGGCGGTTAGTAGACTGTGTTTTTGGTGTTTTCAAAAATTTTGTTTGAACTTCTAATATAGTAAATACCAATAGCTGTACGGACAAAAGCAGAACTCTCTGAGGTTTTCAATAATATTGGAGTGTAAAGGGGTTCTGAGGCCAAAGGGTTTGAGAACTGCTGGTCTGCTACTCGTTGAACATCTCTGTCCGAGGGAACGTTCAAGCCTGCTCAGCATGCTTGGTTACTTTAAACCTCTGGTTGAAGGGATCTCTCACATCCTTGCACTGCGTTTTCTGCTGCTGAACATGTGTGGTGTATGTACACAAGCACACCATCATCCCAAACAGGATGGTGTGTTCTAGAAGGCAGGGGTGGCCCCTTGAGCCTCTTTACATACAGTCTCCCAGGTGAAGTTACTCTTGACCTAACAGGGAACAAAATGGCCGGCCTGGCTAGATGCAGAGCCCAGAGAAACCTAGGATCATGACTTCAATGAATTTTCTCCCGTTTAAGCAACGTTGAGGACCTCCTCGAGCCTGGCACTAGGTAAGGCACATGGGTGCAGGGCTGGGGCTTGCTCTGTGACCCCCACGAGCCGGGCTGTTCCCGCTGCTCGTGTGGATGTTAGACTCTGTTCCTATGTTGTCACCTAGAGCCTGAGGGGTCCCAGTTACACACCAGTTTTAAAGGCCCATCATTAAATTAAAAGCAGCCAAGATCGATCCCATTTTTTAATGCATAACATTAGGAAAATTATGTAAAGCAATAATTTTTGAGTGTAGCTGACACACAATGCTGTAGTAGGTTCAAGTGTACAACTTAGGGATCTGACAAGTTCATACATTGTGCAGTGTTCACAAGTGTAGCTGCCATCTCTCATGACCTCACTATTACAATGTCATTGACCGCATTCCTAACGCTGTGCCTTTTATTCCCAGGACTTATTCATTCTATGGCTGGAAGCCTGGATCTCCCACTCCCCCTTGCCCATTTCGCCCATCTCCCTACCCTACCCCGGCCCCCCCCATTTCTCTGTATTTATAGGTCTGATTCTGTTTTTTGGTTTTGTTCCCCTAGATTCTACTTACGAATGGAATCGTATGGTGTTTGTCTTTTCAGCCTGTCCATGTTGTCTCAAGTGGCACAACCTCATCCTTTTTTTGAATATATTTTTATTTAAGGAATTTCGCAAGGGATTCCTTCCACTGCCCAAGGTCACCTTAGTTCCTCCAAAGCTTGAGTTAACATTTATCCTCAAGATAGGCCTTTTCAAAATAACTTATAGTTAATTCAGGCTGTCCTGTCACTTGGCCAATTTTTTTTTTTTTTTAAGATCCTGAGATCATGATCTGAACTGAAATCAAGAGTTGGCTGCTCAACCAACTGAGCCACCCAGGCGTCCTGGAACCAAACTATACTTTAAACATTATTTGTTATTGTTCTGTTCTTGAACACAGAATTAAGTGGTTTACTTCTAAGTTCAGATACATTTTTTTTTCCTTATATGTAACCCCTGGTAATTTTTCCCCTGGACTCAGGAAACTTGGAATGACAAAAAGGTGTGTGCTGGTCAAACCCTACTTTCCCAATAGCTTCAGAAAGGCCGAGGCAACCAGGAGAAGGAGAGGCAGAGAACTGACCGTCTCCCCCGAGAACCACTGCCTCATTGACAGACATTCCATCGTTTCTGACTTTTCACTATTACTGCAATAACCACCGCACTGGCCTGCTAGGCTTGCCTTCACAAAGTGCCACCGACTGGGTGGCTTACCGACAGGAACGGACGGTCTTCCAACTGTGGAACCCAGAAGTTCAAGATCTGCTGCGTGTGGGTAAGGTTGGTTCCTCCTGAGGGCTGTAAGGGAGGCACATCTGTACCAGGCCCCTCTCTGTGGCTGTAGACGGCGGTCCCTTCACGTCCTCTCCCCTCTCTGTGTCCATCTGTGTCCAAGTGTCCCCTTTTTACCTGGACACCAGTTATATTGGACTGGGGCCCACCCTAATGACTTCATTTTAACTTGATTATCTCTGTAAAGAAAGACCCTCTATTTCTAAATAAGGTCATACTGTGGGGTACTGCGGTTTAGGGCTTTAACATATCTTTTTTTTGAGGGGGTAGGGAGACACAATTCAACCTATAACAAATGTCACAAAAGAAGAGGTGGTTCACTGATTCCTTTATTTATTTAGGAGGTAGGGGGAGGGACAGGGGACAGAGGAAAATTACCTACAGGGCAAGGGTTGAGAAGGATTTGCGGGGGCTGGGCTAGAAAGCAGTAACACTGATTCTATAGTTGAAAAGGAGTAGTGCACATTTGTAAGTACCTGGTGGGAGATTTGTAATAAAACCTACCTTACGAATAAGTACAGTGGAATACTACTTAGTACATTCATACATGTTTCTACCATCTTAAGATTTTTATATATACAGTATATGATCTGTTTTTATAAATGTACAGCTTGAAAAAAGAGATCCTTCTTGTAATAGGTACAGCATTAAACACAAAACCAACATGGGCCAGCCACATTCCAACTGAAGACCCAGAGAAAGCAAGGCCCCCAGCCCAGCCCCCAGCCCCGGCCCAGCCCGGCAGCCTGATGGTCCTGGCGAAGCGTAAACCAGCACCCCTCTGCCCCTGTGGGCTCCGCAGGCCATGCTGGCCCTTGGCATCTGCACGGCAAGTGCCCGCTCATGCCAAGCCCAGCCTGTAGAGGGCAGGTCCTCCCTGAGGGAAAGTGGCAGAGACGAATGTGTGTGTCAGGTAAAGAGGGTTGAAAGAAATGTGCTCTTTGACTAAAGGCACTTGTCAGCGGCCGCCTACAGCCAATCCCTGGGCCTGGTGAGTGAGCGGGGTGCTGTTTTGATAGAGCCAACAAGGTCTGAGTGGACCTCGCCTGTCCTCTCACCAGGTTTAAATACAATAAATAAATCTTGGTGGTGGTTTTGCCCTCCTGGGCTCCTATGAATAGGGCTGCCTTTTAGGATCATTTATGGAGTGACACACCCTGTCCCCAACCCAGCATTTCAATGTCCTCCATGGGGAAGGTGCCAGAAAAACTCCAGGCCTTAAAGGAGGAAGCAGTTGCTCGCTATGGATCAGAAGGAGAACCCCAAGCATCCCCTTCCCTGTCTAGAGCTCCTTCACCCGTGAGTCAGTCTCTGTGCGCCTCAGATCTTGGTCACATAGTTGTTGGGGAACAAGCCCTGCTTGCCTCGTAGTCGACCCGTCCACCAGCCAGAAGGATCTGCAGGAGACAGAGATGGCGAGAGTGACGGTGAGCAAGGCGGTCCTGCCTGGGCCAAACACACCCTGCTCCTACAGGTGCATCACGTGGGCACAGGTGGTTTGGCTCCCTCCATCTGTGTTCTTTGTCCTTATTTTCTTTTGTTAATTTTTAAAAAGATTTTATTTATTTAAGTGGGAGAGAGCGAGCAGCGGAGGGAGAGGGAGAAGCAGACTCTCCACTGAGTGGGGAGCCCGACGTGCAGCTCGATCCCAGGACGTTGGGACCGTGAGCTGAGCCGAAGGCAGACGCTTAACCGACTGAGCCACCCACATGCCCCCTTTACTTTCTTTTAAATGAACGCGTTTGTTGTAAAAAGTAAACTCTCCCCCACAGCAGACACAGACCACTCAGGGTCCCTGCTGCTCCCACGTGAGGCTTTGCCCGGCCTCTGAGATGAGGCTGACTGCTCCCCGAGGGGCCCAGGCACACCAGCCTCACCCAGCAGTCTTTACTCTGGACCAGCAGCTGAGCCGCGGGAGGCTGGCTCGGGGCGGTGAGATGGCCCCCAGTCCTGCCTCCCCAGTCTTCCTCACACAGGGCTACTCCCCCCTGCACCTTTCCCACTCCTTCCTCCAGCGCAGAATGTTCCTGGAAGAACCTGATCTACCACACCTCCCACCTTAATCCCAGGCCCTCCACCAGGAAAAAGCATGTGGTCTACATTCTTCCAGACCCTCTTCTGTGATTATAACCCCACACTCATTTTAAACAGAAACGGGCCACTCTATCTTACTATTCTGCTTCTTGCTTTTCAATACTTAATAGATATTGTCTTTCCACGTCTGCATCTCATTTTTAAACAGCTGTATTGTATACCAAGATTTATAGAACCATTTACTCGGTGATGGACGTTTGTTCCCACTTTTTCCACTACTGATGGAATAAATGTCCATACCAGTATCTTTACATCTGCATGCAAGTAGCTCTATAGGAGAGATTCCTGGCTCAAAGAACATAGACCTTTTATTCTGTAAGACAACATAATTCATTATTATAATAGGTAATACTCTTCCGTGTGCTTTTAAAAGTACCAAAGCAGAGTGCCTGGGTGGCTCAGATCATGATAATTCATTTACATATTTTAGATCTCTAATTCATCTGATATTTGTTTTGGGTATGAGGTAGAGCCCTAACTTTATTTTCTTTTCAAAATGGAAAGTCATTGTCTCTCCTTTCCCCTGATTTCAAAGGCCACATTTATCCTATATTAAACACCTGTACACACACGGGTCTCTTTCTGGATTCTGTCTCATTTATCTAGATGTATTCCTGTACTCACAATGCACTGCACCAATTACAGCGAAAATTTATAGCGTTTTCTGAGAACTTCTAGGACTCTACATTTTACACAAATATGTAACTGTTTTGATTCAACCAAAATACGTGTTCTTTCTAGAAAAATCTGAAATATTGAGAAATGAAAAGAAAGCAATATTCACTTAAAATTCAACACTTTAAGGAGACCACATATGAATATGTGAATATATACATACGTGCAGAGAACCGTATGTTTTATATTTTTACAAAAATAAGACTACAGTCCAGTCTACAACCTTTCCCCCATGAACATTTTTCCATTTCAGTAAGTATACCATACTACCGCATCATTATCTCTAATAAAAATGTATGTCATCGAAGTTCACTGAATGGATAGAGCAAAGCTTATTTAGCCAATCTTTGTTACTTGGTAATTGGTCATTTCCAATATTTTTGCTGAACAAAGCTGGTGATAAAATTCTGTTTGTGTTTACTAAGCATTTATTTCAACTTTTATTTCTACTCCGACACCTTCTAGGAAGAATACTAAATGGCTGAAATATTAGTATCTACAGCAAACTAGATGGCTCAAGGAGGTCAAAATAATGCCCAGAGGTCATTTAGAAGATCAGCCCAGGGACCTATAAGTCTCCTCCGAGTGACCCCTGATGAAGGAATCGGTTAAAAACACCATTCTTGGAACTGTCTGTCCTCGGCCACCTCTTCCTGAAGGCTGAACTTACCAAGGCCCACTTCACTCAGGCTGTCCTTGCTCTGCCCCTAATGGATGGTTCCGTACTGTCCACAAGTTCTCTTGAGCCCAACATTCAGGGCCCTCCACCATCAGGCCACTCTTAGCTTCATCTTGTCTCCTATGACATCCCCTGGGGAATCCTGCCACAGGGTTGAGCTCATTTTCCTAAAATGATCTGCTCTTTCTAGCCTCCCTGGCTTCTCTGTCTCTCCCTCCATTCCCCACCAAAAATGCCATTTCCTTCAAGGTACTTTTTTTAACATCCTAAGTCAGGTGTTATTTTATTTTTTTTGTTAAGATTTGTTTATTTACTTAGAGAGAGAAAGGGGGGGGGGAGAGGGAATCCCAAGCAGATTCCACACTGAGTGCAGAGCCGACGTAGGGCTCGATCCCATGACCCTGAGATCATGACCTGAGCTGACATCAAGAGTCAGATGTTTGACCAACTGTGCCACCCAGGTGCCCCTGAAGTTATCTTTTAAAAAATACTTCCATAAGCACTAATGTTTGGTCATACATATATTATATTCTAACTTATCTTGTCTACCAAATTAATAAAGCATTCAGCCAAGCTCACAGACTACTTTTATAAGAGATGTTACAGGTTGCCTCCCTGACTTCCATTCCATCTACCTTCCGTATGAGGAGGCCATCAAGTTTGGGTGGGATAGTCGTAACTCCCATTTCCTACAGAAGTCCCTGCCATGCCTAACCTACTATAGGTACAGCCTTTGTCTTGCTACAGAGATTCAGGGATGGACACACGACCAATTTGGTCTAATCAGAGTGAAACTCAGGACTTTTGTCCAATGGCTAAGAGAAATTTCAGAGATAAAGATTTCAGACCTGGTTTGATCTGTTGCTAGAACTGAGGCAGCCACTTTGCTGCCATGAGGGAAAACAGCCAAGAAGGGAGCAAATACAAAGAAGGCAGAGCTGAAGAAGTATTTAAAAAAAAAAAGAAATTGGAGCATTGATCAAACTGAGCCTGAAGCCTAGATTCCTGCTGCAAGTTTCAGTTAGAGCAGCCTATAAATTCCCTTCGTGTTTAAACTAGTTTTTATAGCACTGTGACTGAATGTTATTTAGGAGGCTGTCCCAGCCAGCCAGCCAGCCATGCACTTACCTTCTTTGATAATGTCGATAATGTCATTGGCATTGAAGCTGAGTTCATCTGTGTCCTGAGCATCATAGGCATAGAGAGCCTTGCACTGTGGCACCTGAGGCTTAGGCTTGGGCTGGGGCTTGGGTCTGCCCCCAGCTGGGGGAGGCCGACTGCTTGTTTGCCTCCGGACACTGTGGAGAGAGTGGAGGCAGGTGAGAGACAGGACCTAACAGGAGGCCAGCACCGTGTGGTGGTCTGGAGCACGGGGCCAGCACTGGCCTGCTCAAGTTCAAATCCAGTTCCATCCTTACAAGATACGTCAATTCCCAAACTTACGCTGAGAATAAAAATACCCCCGCCCCCAACTCTGGAGACAGAACTTTTGCCAGTGCCCCAGAAGCCTGCAGGTGCCTCTCCTCAACAGCAATCCTTCCCAGAATTGACCACCACCCTGCATTTTGTATTAATAATTCTGCTTTTCTTTGTGGTCTTGACCACACACAAAAGTATCCCTGAACAGTACACATAGTTTGCCTATTTTTTTTACTGCATAAAAGGAATCATGTTTTGTTTTGTTTTGTTTTGTTTTTAGGGCCGGGGGTGAAACAGAGGGAAAGAAAGACACAATCTTAAGCAGGCTCCACGCCCAGCACAGAACGCGATGCAGGGCTCGATCTCACGACCCTGAGATCACGACCTGAGCCGAAATCACGAGTCCGACGCTTAACCACCTGTGCCACCCAGGCGTCCCAAAAGGAATCATGTTCTATCATTCGCTCTATTTTTGAGATACACCCTGGTGATGCATGAATGTACTGGCCACGAGTTCTTGTGGCCTCACCCTCTTCCATGGCACGAATATGTCACAAATTACTTCTCCAGTCCCCTGTTGATGGTCATTTGGGATGATTTCAGTTTCTAGCATTGCGAAAAAATAGCAAAAATAAACATGCTGCTTTGACTATTCTTGCGCGAGCAGTTTCTCAGCCTCAGCACCACTGCCGTCTGGGGCCAGCGCTGCTGGGGACGCTCTGTGGGGGCCGCCCCGTCTGGTGTACCACAGGCTGCGGGCAGCATCCCGGCCTCCACCCACTGGGTGCCAGCAGCACCTCCCCCACCTCACTGCGATCATCAAAACCATCTCCAGCGCCAGCGCCCTCAGCCGGGTCTTCTAGCTTTACACGTATTCTTTCTACACACTATACTGCCTCCAGCCTCCCTTCGTACATGTCTCAGAGGCACTGTAGCTTGAGAGATCTTTAAACTTCTATCTGAAACAACTCTTTGTTAAGTATGTTCATACAAGGCATTTAGAAAAAAAAGTAGTAAATTTCCCACTCTGCTTGAGGAGAAACCAGGAAAAGCCTACATTCATTTGGTCACAAAACAAACCTAAGTTGAAGATTTCTTCTCGGAGAAATTGGGCTGTAATCAACTCAGTGGGGCGGGCTGTGTTCATACCTGTGGCAGGAAGAAGGAGAAAGGAGGGTCCCTCCCCCGCCCCCCGGCCTGAGTTGTGTGGGGGGGAAAGCACACCCAGCTTTGAGCCGTGCCTCCTGAGGTCCCATGATAACAGATGTGCACTGGGTGCTGATGAGCAGGTTAGATCATGAGGGGGTATCTGGGTGGGGGGGGTAGGACTGTTCCTGTCAGGGGTGGGGTTTCAGGGGGCTGCTCAGGGCTCCCTGCGTGGGCGGGGAGCAAACCCCAAGGTTACTCAGGCTCTACTCTTAGGTCAATCCCCATCCCCACCTACCCACCCGCCACCAAACACTTTTCTTTCATCATAGAGGACAGGCATCTTGTAGATCACTAGTATGACATCATTTCCTCCCTGGTCGATTGGAAATCCCCATTCCCTGCTCGAGAAGTGCTTGCTTCTCTGAAAGCTGGTGAGGCAAGCAGGCTTTTAATTAAGCAATGTATACATTAGGGATGTGTCAGCATCTGGTTAATAAGAGCCATTAGCGTGGATACCAGAAGTCATCTGATTTCCCAGCAACAAGGAAGGGGGGGTGCATAGGAGGGGTGTGCATTAGAATACGCCTCCAGCCTGCTGGTTCCAGGGTGCAGGGTTAGAAGGGTATGCGTGTGCGCGCGCGCGCGCGCGCGCGCGCGCGCACACACACACACACACACACACACACACACACACACACACACACACACACACACACTCTCTCTCTCTCTCTCTCCCCCCACCCCCCAGACACTCGTAGATGGAGAGCTGGCCTCTCTTATGTCCAGGGGGGAAACCTACAAACATTAGGGTAGTTGATGAGGTGTCTGGACCCAAGAGTATTCGGACTTAGGTGTAGTCCCCGGGGAAACAGGGGCCGGGGCCTCTTAGTGGGGAGAAAAAGGTAGATGACGCTCTGAAATGTAGGACGGTCCTTCCTGTAGCATCCTCGGAGTCACCCCCTGGCTGCTCTGCCCATCACCTCCAGCTTTGACCAACCCCTGGCAGTTCCTCATCCTTCATGTCTTTGCTACCAGTTGCTTACTTCCCGGGCTCCCTGAATATCCCCCAACTCAGTGTCTGTTAGTTCACTTCACCCTCCACTAAAAATCCCGACAGCTTCTCCTACTCCTGGGAAATGGACCAAGACTTGCATGGGGCCTACAAAGTCCCTGCCAGGCGTGGCTCCCGCTCGCTTCCAGTCTCCAGTCCTGCTGCAGGCCACACTGGTACCTTCCCACCTTTCTTTACGAGCCCTGGTTGGGGTCAGGACACTCTGTTCACGTACTCCTAGCTTACATCATCTTTAGGGGACACTGCTTTCTCCCCAAGATCAGGAACAAAACAGATGTCCACTCTCACCACTTCTGTTCCATACTGCACTAGAAGCTCTAGCCAGAGCAATTAGTCAAGAAAAATAAAAGGCATTCAGACTGGAAAAGAAGTAAAAATACCTCTATTTGCAGATGAGATGATCTTGCATGTAGAAAAAAACCTAAGGAATGCACTAAAAAAACTATCAGAACCAATAAGCAAGTTCAGCAAGATTAGAGAATACAAGATTGAGAAAACAATTCCATCTGCAATACATATAAAAAAATATACCACGTAGGAGTAAATTTAACAAAAGAATAATTCCACTCATGAAATATCCAGAAAAAGCTAATCTATAATGAAACAAGTAGGTTAGTGGTTCCCTAGGGCTGGGGCTGAGGGTTGGGGAAAGGAGGTTTCTTTCTGGGATGATGAAAATTCTAAAATCAGATTATGATGGGGCACCTGGCTGGCTCAGTCAATGGAGCATTCGACTCTTGATCTCGGGGTCATGAGTGTGAGACCCATGTTGAGTGCAGAGCTTACTTAAAAAAAATTTTTTTAAATTAGATTACAATGATGGTTGTATAACTTGGCACCAAATACCGCTGAATGGTACTTTAAATGGGCTGATTTAATAGTATATAAATTATATCTCAAAACTGCTTAAAAAACAAAACAAGTAAATGACATAGACCCCTCTTGGCCGGGCAGCTCACTGCTGATACCCACAGTGACCTCGGCCAGTCTGTCCACCCGCAGATGGATGTCCCAGAACCAGGCCGGCTAGCAGAGGAGCTGGGGGAGGGGAGGACTATCTAAACACCTGTGCGAACACAGCCATTGCATGGTATCTGGTCCCAAGGCATCAGAGGATACTTCCTTAGGATAAGTCAAAGTAAAACCTATCAGAATGAAACCTCAGGGAATACTGGGGGATTGGGGTTCCCTTGCACGCCCTTGGCAACAGTGGGCTTGGTTGTCCCAGGCCCTGGACCACGGCCACCATGCTTTACCAACGTAAAGCCATGTGCTCATTTATCACTTGGCTAACCCGGGTTCACAGTACCCCACATTTGGGAGCAGGGAGCGTCCAGGCAGCTTTGAGATGTGGCGCTGGGTGCTGGGGAGCAGAGTGTGGACTGGGGGGCTGTGTTTGAGGGGGATGGACGTGGAGGTGGGGGACAGCTCTGCATTTTGCGTTAGGGAAGTGTCTGCGTAGACAACCAACCCCAAGGTCACAGTGATCTGGCTCTTCCCTGTTTAAATGTCCTCTGTGACCAGGAAGGAGCACAACTACTCCAGTGGGGCAATCGGTCCGCGCCAAGTCCCTGCGGCCCCATTCTCACGTCTCAGCTTGTTTTGCCCCTTCCTATGCGACTCAGCAGAAGGCCTATGTCGCCTGGGAACCCCTCCCTGCAGCTGTATGAAAGCAGATCACCTCGCCTCGGCCGTGGCTGCTCTAGGCATCTCCACAGGCCCTGCTTCACTGCACCTCCCAGCGCTCCCGGGCTCCTGGGACCTCCTACCCCAGATGGCACAACCGCAGATGCACTCCAGCTGCACACACCTTTCTGGTCCCGGGGTCTGCCCCCCGCCACCCGCCGCAGCACTGCTAACTCTAATTCTCAGATACTTTATAGCGCGCTCTCAACAAACTCTCTACTGTCAGATGTACCACAGAGCCCAGCAAGTCTGCGCCGCCGACATGCCTGCCTCCTCTCCATTTTACCACAGTGTGGACCCCGAAACCGTCACAGAAAACACTGGGATGGCCACAGCCATTTTTCCCAGTCCGTCTTAGCCTCAGCCGTAGGCCCACACAATCTCCTTGGCAGCACTAGGTGGCGATCCTGTGTAATCAATAATGAGCAAAGAGAAAGACTGCTAGCTGCCCGAGGAGACTGATTAATGGGGCCCTTCGGGGGCCTGGAGCCCTGCACGTGCAGCCAAGGGGCGACCGGCCAACGCAGTGAAGAAGGGCTTCGGGCTTGCTACACGGGGAGCCAGAACTGGCTCAGTCCAGCCCAGGAGCGGGGGTTGTCACACCTTAGGAAGTCTGTGAGTCAGCTGTTAAACACAGCCATTGTTACAGATGAAATGGAACACACAAGTTCAAATAGATGAAAAGCAAAGGCAATAAATACTCAAAACTCAACCCTTTCTAATTATCCTACCACATTTTACTTCTGTCCACGTGCTTGACGTTATACACGTCTGGTTGCTTAAGGATGGAGGAAACACTCTAACGGTGCGCGGCTGCGCATCTCTTCCCCGCTCTGAGACCAGCGGGGTCATGCTGGTAGCCTGCCCTTGGCCATGGCGAATGGAAACTGGCCAACCGAGTACAACTCAGGCCCTTTCATCTCCAGAGAGTCGGCTGCTCACCAGCACCCTGCTGTCCCCACACGGTCGTGGTGACCCCTGTTCGCTCGTCTCCAAGTGTTCTGCCTACATCAGTTTCGTAAGGCACGTGCAGGAGTTAGATCATTTTGGTACCTCTGGTGTTTTACAACACATGCGCTCCTAATCAGCTTTACACGACTGAGAACTGTCATAAAAGCATTATTTCATGGGGATCATGGGGGTTGGAGCAAGACTTTCAGACTCACAGTAAGTTATTTTTTGCGTTACATATATTAACAGATCCTTCTAAAACTCCACGTCACCGAGCCCATTCAGTGTTTCCCTCGGTGTAACTTTGGCACGATGTAATCGGGTTTCCCTATGACGACATGACCCCCATCATTACCACTTGAGTGGATCTCTTCCCCCCGAAGAAAATAAGCACACAGCGAAGCCGAGCTACAGCAGCTTGCTTTTACAGCAGGTTGCTCTTCTGAGCAGGGCATCGGGCCTCGATGCAGTCACATTCTAACCCACCCCACACGGTTGCCCCCCTCCTCGGGCGCCTCCCACCCAGGCTGCCCCGTGTTCCTGAAAGGGGCGGCCGAACCCTCACAGACAGCTGCCCAATCTCACGGGGTGCCCAGAGCCCCCAAGAAGGCAAGCCCCCTGCGGACGCCAATGATGACAAGGCTCTCCCCAGCGAGCGTTCGTGCCTCGGCTCGCCCCTGGTAAGTAACGTCTGTCCCTGTCCATGGGATGTGAGCTGTTACCGGGAAAGGAGCAAAGGATGTTTCACTCGAAAAAGACGGGGGGCGGGGGGAGGACGGGACAGGCGGAGAAGTCTGACACTTTATTCATATCGTCCAAGTGCAGCTAGCGTCTGTTCTAACGTTACCTCGTGGCTCCCCGTTTTGCTGTCGCTCTGCGCCCACAGAGAGCAGCAGGCTCTTCCCTGCGTGTGTGAGGGGGAAGCTGTGTCCCGGGCCGGTCCCCTTGTCCGCAGGCCACCCGTCCTCCTGCTAAAGCCGGCAATGCCTGAAGCTTCCACCCGCACGGAGTTCTTCAGAGTAAAGCCGCCTTTCAATCAGTAGAACAGGACTACTTCCCGATAAGACCGAAGCACACGAATAACAGTAATAAAACCAATACAAATAAACTTTCAAGGCACACAACACCTACCATTTACAAAGCCCTTCCTTCATCTTCAAGACGCCCCCGAGGAGTGGCCTTTCACGTGAGATTATTATCCTTGCGGCGCAGGTGAGGACCCCAAGGTGTGGAAAGACCTCGGGACAAGCAGCAGAGGGTACAGCAGGTAATCAGGGAAACGATGTGTGGGTCCGGCGTGCAGCCCAGAGCAGGCACGGGGCTCAGTAAATACCTGATGACTGAATCAATGAAGGATGAACAAATGAATGGGACCGACACGCAGTCCCTACAGCTGTGACTCCCATGCTCTCTGCACACGGCCAGGCCACCTTCACGAGCGTCTCCGCAGCTCCCACACCTCTGGGGCAGCCAGCTGTACCTGGTCGATCCCCGGGTGAGCTGGGATGAGGCTCTCGAATATCACCTCTTTGTTCTGCAGATGTGGGATTTAGGTCTTGAAATTCCAAGAAGGAAAATAATGGCATTTTATTTCACTGGCTCTTTAAAATACGCTCTGTTCCAAAAGGTTGAACCTATAAACATTACTGGAAACGTGGGAATGGATGCCAGGAATTCCTAAGCCTCACGTCTGCCTGGGCCAGAATACAGCTCCAGCTCCCGTACATTTTGGGTTGAGAAATATTGCTATTGGACACTTGTTGGAAATTTTAAGCCCTTTGAAAATATGACTCCATTAGGAGAATCTTGTCAAGAGACATACAGGCAGCATTTGAATTTTTCTCTCAATTCCTTCTCTTTGTGGCATGGCCAGAAGCCCTAGCCCTGAGCACTTTCAATAGTTTTCTGTTTCTCCAACTTCTAGTTGGATTAACCTCTGGAGTATCTCGAAATTTCGTGAAGTTGCCCTCCCATGAAATGGACCGCAGGATTAAAGAGGCCAACCAAAAAGACAGTGTTTCTGTGAAGTCAGAGCAAAGGCTGATGAATGAACTGTCTGTATGATTCTTGCTTAACCCGTTCTCTTTCCCGAGGATCAGGAAAGATCTTGAAGCTGCATCAGACATTTCAAAAGGTATGCCGAGAGACTGCAGGACGCAACTCTCTTAGTCTCCTCGGCCAGTAACAACGAGGATGCCACTAAGAATAGCCCCTGTGTCACAAACACGGCAAGGCAAGGGTAAAGAACCCAGCTGGGATGGTAATTTAGTGAAGGCTTCATGCTCTCTCCAAAAAACCTGGCTGAACCTAAAATAAACTGACCAAGACTTTCCTGAATTAACTGGAGGTGCTAATTACACCATTTGATTTTATCCACATTACATGATCCAAAAGAAATGATTGCTTATGCTAAATATGTCCATACAGGAAAGTGCACTGGGGGCGGGCGAGGGAAAAGAAAGATAAGCCCAAGGGTGTGAACGCCCAAGCAGAGAAAGACCGCGGTTATCTGGTTTTTATGGATTGGCCCATTCAAGGTCACTGTTTGGAACTGTGACGTACACCAGAGTGTCCGTGTTTGTGGAAAGGTTTGAGATCCCAGAGTCTGCTGTTTGGTCCAACAGGCTGCTATGAAATGAATGCAATTCGCGCTTCCTTGGCGAAGAGCAGTTACTAAATGCAGCTGACCCCGAGGCTCCCGAAATGCCTCAGGCATGTGCCTCAGGCCTGTCTAAGGTCTCTGATCACAGTAGAAATTATTTTAATTTTCACTTCATATGTTTTAGAAAATAAATACCAAGAAGCAGCTCAGCCCTTTGACCGGAGTGCGATTTTTCAAAGCAATGTGTGCACCACAGCAGATCTAAGTGTGCAAAGAGGAGGCTGGCTGGAATTCTTATAGCTCCTGGGGCTGAAAGGCGCGCGCACCACGGGAGGTCAGGAACATCTTCCTGCCTGGTAGGCAGCTGCGAAGGTGCCCTCCCCATCCAGCCCATGGCCATCACCACGCCACCATCATGTATGCCTGATATGCCATCATGTACGCCCAGACCCAGAGGTGGCAAAGGGTGTGATGAGCCTTAAAAAGGGAGCCAGGCAGCCCAGGGCTGGAAGGGAGCAGCCTCAGTTAAGACAAAATGTTCCTAAATTGCCTGCTTTTGGCTGACAGATGCTCCCTGTTGGCTGGTGTGCAAGTCTGTAACTTGCAAAGCAGGGCTGGAAAGATAGTCTTGCTTGCCAAAGCCAAAGCAAGTAGGAAGCTAACAGACAGAGCTAAGAGATTTGGTGCGTTTTGTTGATTGATTTGCACCCCCTGCCTACTTTTGGGACATCAACCCGGGCCCAGGAAGGGTTGTTTGAGTATCTTCACTATGTCCATCCATCTGAATAGCATAGGTCTGGGTTATGGAGTAAAAATCCGATTGCCTCAACAGCACCCTTTGCATTCACTTGTGCACAGAATCTTTTCCTGGCTTTATCAATTAGACAACAGATGCCTTCAGATGAGTGGTTTTAAATGTGGTCCCTGGATCAGCAGCAACAGCACCTGAGAACTTGGTAGAAATGTGAATTCTTAGGCACCGCTCGGGACCCGCTGAATCAGACACTCTGGAAGTGGGCCAGGAAGTTCTCCAGGTGATTCTGTGCACATTAAAGTCTGAGAACTACTGCTTTCGACCAAGCCAGTCAGGTAGGCCATGGTTGCCGGAACTGGTGGGGGGCAGCTAGTTCCGCAAGCGTGGGGGTAGGTGGGGAGAGGCCCAGCGAAGGACGGCAACCCCTCCACTGTCAGCCTATCTGTACAAAACTGAGCTGCTTTCATATCTGGAGCCCAAATGAGGTGAGACTAGCCAGGGGAAGAGGAACCCCAGGAGAACACGGTTACGTTTGTAAGAGCTTCACGGTCTTTTAGAAGGAAGCTGACAAGGCAGGAAGAACATCCTGTAATGGGGCCTAGAAGGGGATGGAGGAGCTGTTGTAACTCTCCCAGCACGGCTCTATTTCATACACAAGTCTCCTGACCACACGCGAAACTTCATCACTGTAGAGACACGGAGAGAATGGAAAATGGAGGTAGGCACCAGGGAGGGGAAGAGCGGGCTGGAGCAGGCCCGTTCTGGGGTTCAGCAGGAAGACTACTCCACCTCAGGGGGATCATGCAGGGTTGGATGACTGCTTCCAAGTCACTATTCAACCGCCACAAGATAATGGCTTTATCACCGCCCCTGCCATCGTCGTCTCCAAGCCACGGCTGACCGAGTAGCCCCTTACATGTCCAGTACCGTGCCGGGTATATTTTATGTACCTTCTTTCTCGTCCTCCCAACAGCCCTGCCAGCCTGGTGGTATCACAACTGCGTACAGGTGAGGAAGACGAAGCTCAGAGAGGGTACACAGCAGGTCCAACGTTAGATGCATAACAGGGATTGAAGTAAGATCCTCAGCCTGATCTGGTGTTTGACAACCTCACTCTACGGTATTTCTGCCTGGTTATTTCCACCCACCCTGTGCCCGAACACTTCCAAGGACAAAGCGCTCCTTACAACCCAGGGCAGTTCATCTTTGGGCTTTTAGAATGCTCTTTTGTTTACCGATGCCAAAATCTACCTCCTGGCAGAGTTCATCGACTTTAATCTTAAAGTTGGCTTATTTTACGCCTGGCGACTCCTCAGGACATGTCCAACCCCCTTTCCACACCACTGACTCTTTGGAGTATCAATATAGAGTTTCAGAAGTCTTTCCTTCCTCCAGCTAAAAACGCTGGGTTCCTTTTTTACCAGTCCTCACTTCTGAAGCCCTGAAGATCTGTATGCATAAAAACATCCACACCTCATAGAAGGCTGGGATGTTTTCCTTCACGTTTCTGAGGGTGCTCTGAGCTGTAGCGTTTATGCACCTGCAGGCACAGAGATCAAAACCCCATCATTCCTCAGCCATGCCAGACAGCAAAGCAGGTCACAGAATAACTGAATCTCAGGGCTGAAGGGGACCCTCTTCTGAGGTTCATGATAAGCCGTCTCCAGAGAAGGAGCTGTGTGCCATCAACCTGGCTGTACTTTCAGAAACGTCAACCAAGAGCCCTGAGGCCTCAGCCTTGGATCCCGGATTACAACACGCAGGTGGAAAACAACCCTAGAATCACGCAGAGGCTGCCCAAAGAAATCCCTGGACCTTGCTGTGATCGAAGGAGAGGGAAGTCACCAGCTTCATCTAGGGGAGGTGGGACTCTTACCCGGCAGCACCCTGGTCTGGGACCTTAAGGAAATCCAAGCTTTCCGGCGTCTGGGACACTCGGTCTGACCCGGTGGACTGTTGTCGTGGCAAGGGTGGGCGGGCCATGGAGGTGTACAGACTTTTCTGATTTAACCTCTGGCTGCCAGCAGCATGGGGATGTGGCAGAAACTGGTTTTTGAGGACTCCATTCTGATGGTATCCTAGAGAGAGAAGGGGAGAAAACAACACTTCAATTTCCTGATCTTCTGCTAAAAGGCTCTCCAAATTCCTTCCATCTCTTAGCCAAGAGCAAGCTACTTAGCTTCTCTAGGCCTCAGTGTCCCATCTGAAAATACAGAGGGCATGACTGCAAATACATCGTGAAGAATCAAACTAATACATTGTAAGCTGTCGAGCAAGTGCCTGGAACATAGCAGACACTCACACATGCATGCTGACATTAGAATCACCAGATGTTCAGGGTTTCAAAGCCCACGTGCAAGGAAAGGTAAGCTTGCCATGAGCTGGCAGGCACATTCTTCGATCTGAGAAAAATTATGAGGTTATGATTCAAGAGGGCTGGCAGGCAGCTGTTTAAACAGTTGGACATCCATTTCCAGGGGGTCAGCCTTAGGTGTCCTCTGCAGGAGCCCGCTGTGGGAGGTAGAGGGAGTACTCCACACAGGCAGGGGAAATGTGGCGCTGGTTGGATCAATCCAGATACGGCAAGCTCTCTGAGCCAAACAACTGTTCCTAGTCAAGATCATGTTATCTGGTTAGTAACGGAATATGGTGATGGGCTCCGAGCCACAGGCCCTGGCTAAAAGGGGCATCACTATTCCATCGTGTTATGGTCTCTTCTCTCTTACCTGTTCTCCCACTGATAGATCTGAGCAAGAATGAAGGAGAACAAGACTCCCCAAGGCACATTTTGGTGAACCTACCATAAAACCTCTTCCAACCAAGTTAAGAAAAGAACGCTTTGGTACAGATGGGACGACCCCTAGTTTATAAGAGGGACTAGCTGGTCAGGTTTGGTTCTGCCTTTATTAGTTCTCTTGACCTTGAGCAAAATCTGTGACCCTTCAGTGTGTCAGTTTCCTCCTTAAGGAAACAAGAGTCTGGTGAGCTCCTCCAAGGTTGCCAAGGAGAGGTACATGTTCTAGGGCTGTGATACTCAAAGTGGGAGGTTCACAGCTCAGTGCGTTCAGAAATTAAGAATAAGCACTTAGAAATGTTCATAGCAATTTCACAGACATATTATGAATCCAGTAAGAAATTTGGGCTTCTGTTTTGAATGCTTTTAAAATTCCATTCTTTGAGTGATTTTTATTATATCTTACAAAAGTATGGTTTGCGATGGGTTGAAAAAGAAAGAAATTAAGAAAAGAGGGAAAAAAAAAAAAAACCCCAACCGACCTTGTTTCTTCACCACAGACAGTGTGAGAAAGGTTGATATAAGGGATTCAGGTCCAACTGTCTCATTTTATTGATGGAGAAATGGTCACGTAGAGAGGTTGGGAGCCGAACTCAAGGTCAGGTATTTGGTCTAAGGCAACTTTGGCCAACCTAGCTGAGGCAAATGAGCTTTCCAGGTGGCCTGGCCAGGCTCTCGCCCCGGGGGATGGGGGGCCAGCACATAAGTAGTAACACAATCCTACACTGGTTCTCTTAGGTTCTTTTGTGCTTGGACCTTCTTCAAGGGTGAAGGCAGAGGGGAGGAGAGAGCGCAGGGCCAGGCAGCATGGGGACTCCAGAAGAGATGAGAATTACTTTCTTACTGCTAGGCACGGGTGTTCATATTTTAGCACACAACAGTGAGATTCCAGAGCAGGAGACAAAAGAAATGCTTTTCACTGCTTACCTTGGACACAGCTACGATAGGATTCCCTTGTCTGGGATGATCTGAGTTAAATAAGTGTGGTCCTAACATAACCCTTTCAGACCTAGATGCCTAAGCTTATCAATACCAAATATTCTGGGGAACAGTTTTTTATTGACTGAATGTTGTAAGTGATGGAAAAACATTTTGTGAATTTTGAGAGTGCTCTTAAAGCACTAAATGGATTTTTTTACAGGCAAGAAGTCTTGCATTTACTCAGGTTTTTATTTTATTGACCTGCATGCTATGGTTTTATCAGAAAATATGAGTTGCATAAGATCTAAAAAACATTTTGTGTCCATTTTGTAATCCCTTTAGGTATTACTTTTTTTATTTTTTTAAAGATTTTATTTATTTATTTGAGAGAGAGAGAATGAGAGATAGCACGAGAGGGAAGAGGGTCAGAGGGAGAAGCAGACTCCTTGCTGAGCAGGGAGCCCGATGTGGGACTCGATCCCGCGACTCTAGGATCATGACCTGAGCTGAAGGCAGTCGCTTAACCAACTGAGCCACCCAGGCGTCCCTAGATACTACTTTATTTTTTTAGAGCACTTGTCCTAGAGCCTAACTGACTGAAAATAAAGATTTTCTACTTATTCATTAAGGTATTAACTAGTTGCAAAATATCCTTGTGATATTTGGCTGGAACTGAGTAGTGGTGTGGCGGTTACAACTGGCCGACTTCTAGCTCCACGAAGGCTGCATCCTGTAACTGAAAAGCTGACAACATTCTGGTTGCCATGGACAAGGAACTCCTTTTTCTCTTACTGATGTAAAAAGCCTTTCCTCAGGGAGTAATATTGCTAGGTAATGAAATCCAGATCGTTAACTCAGCTACAGTTCAGTCTCACGAGCTCATACTTTTCCTGCACTGCGGGGTCACAAGCAGGGCCATTGTGTCGGTATGAGTGTATCTGGCATTGAAATGGCTCACGGCTGGCTGCTATGTGTGCATTTACTTGCTCCGGGGTTTCCTCCCAAATACGTTGTCCAAGTTAGGGGTCCCGATTCGGGGTCCTGTTCTACGGCGCATGCTCGGTTACCTGGAGGGGGAGGGGCAGCTCTCATCGGGTAGTTGGCGTTGTGCGTTCCCTTGCAGTAACTTCTGTTTTGAGTTGTGTTCCTTCTGGTGGGACCTGAAATAAACAAGCGAGACAAAGTCAAAATCAGTGCCACTGGTTGGTTTTATGGCTTCTGCTGGAGTTTTGCTGATGGGAACCTTCGGCCAAGTGTGGATTCCGGCTCCCAGGCAGATCTGCAGCAGGACGGAGTGGAGGGGGGATGTCTGAGGGAGGGACCGTCTTGAGAGCTCTTGGGCCGGAGGGGCCAGGACGTGTGTCCGTGGAACGATGGTTTTGAAATGGTAGAGACCGTGGCTTTACAAAGAGATATTCACACTCTTATAAAAGTGTTTCTGTTTTTGTAGGCTTTCAAAAGAGAAAGAGGGGGCATTTTCGGGTTCGCGCTCGTATTCTGAACACGGCGCAGAGGCCGAACGCGAGCGTGCTGCGCGTCACGGCCACTGGTGTGCAGCGCGTGTCAGCACTCACTGCACCTCCGCTTCGGTCAAGAGCCTTTCCCGCAAGAGCGTGCATTCTACAGTCTTCCATTCAAACAGAGACCGCAAAGGGTGGAAGCCGACTTGTCCCCTTGACGCAGACGTGAGGAGCTAGAAAGCAAGCCAGGGCCACACGGAGCATCACTGTGGCCCAGAATGGGGACGCGGCGGCAGGCACTCTGCGGAGGACATCTCTGCAGAGACATGTGTATTGCAAAGGCAACCAATAAATAAGGTCTCAGGGAGGACACAAAGGAGGACAGGATTAATCCAGCTGAAGAGGGGTGCTGACCGAACTCCTTGTAAAGAGCAGGGCTGAGGAAATGAGAAGAGCAGGAACTGACAAGGCATGCATAACATAAAAGGAAGGAGCTGGGTGTCGAGGTCTGGGGGCAGGGGAAGTGGCCTGCTGAGGGCTGTGCTGGCGGTCCGCCCCGCAGATGTGTGCACCCACCGTGAGCACTGGGTGAGAAGCAAGTCTGGCATGGAGCAGGGTAAGGGAAGGCGAGGCGGGGGGCCGGGGACACTTACGAGAGTTCTTGGGCAGCCCGGGTCCGATGCTGACCTGCAGCACTTTGTTACTGGGCTTGAGGATGGCCAGGTCACCAAAGCCTTGGTGGAACTGCACTTGTCGGGAGCCCCCTGCACTCCAGGGACCCCAGTTCTCCTTTTTCAACTTGAGTTCAAGCCTGCGACAAGGACATTTGTGGGTAACGGGCAGGAACGCCACAGTAAGAGAATGGTGCTCGCAGACCCCAGCGGGGACTTCTACTGCTGGGCAAGCGTGCGGGAGAACGAGGCCAGCCCGGATGATCAGAGCCCAGCTGGGGCCCTCGGACGGGGACAACATCCAGGGGTTTGGCACAGCGGGGAGGTGAGCCACTGCCCCCAGAGGCAGGAGTATGTGGGGCCTGGCGCCTGTGAGAATCCGGTTGGTGAGTGAGGTACCAGTGTCACTCCAGGTGAAGTCCGGTGCACCTGCCCAGGGCACGGCAGGAAGGGGACACTCTCCAGGCCACACCTACTGGGATATGTCACTGTGCCTCTCTGATTTCCCTCAGTCGTGGTCGGGGAGAACTGGGAGATGCCAGACATGAGATAGCCCATGTCTCCCCAGCCCAGAAAGTGGTTATTATTTAATTAAATTCCCTTCCACACTAGCAACCAAAATCCAAATAGAAGGGAAGTTTACTCACAACCCCAAAACTACCCAGCCAGTTTGTGTCATACTGCCTATATGCCTGTATGACACAATTCCATGTTCTGCTCTTTTAACTTCTATTTTCTTATGCTATAGGACGGACAAATCCTCCTTTTAAGTAGCTGTCCGTATTACTTCACAGAAACACAAAAGTGGCCTTTCAAGGTCTGTAACACCCATTGGGACTGTCTTTGGCAGGCCCCAGAGCTGTCTGGGTTAAGTGGAAGCGAGTCCTGCTCTACCCCACAGGCCTCCCCTCCTCTCAGCCTGGACCCCAGTGGGGAGATCAAGATTTACTCAGAATTTTGGGCCCCAGGTCCCCACTTACGTATTGCTAAATTTCAGAGGTAGTTGCTTCTGGGTTTTTTCCTCATAACGCTTTGCTAAGAGGCTCAAGAATTCAGTTTTGAAGACGGACTCAAGCAAACTGTCATACTCTTGCTCGTGAAGAATGAAAATGTCATCCTGCATAGTACTGAGAAGAGATTGGAAAGACTTAATGAAAGTTGCACTTCTGTTTATTCCATTTTTTTAAATCTCCTGTAAGATAGCACTAGGTTTCTACAGTCTTTCTATAAGTGATAATCTTTAAAACAAAACACAACAACAATGAATTACATGAAACCTGCTTCTGAAGGAAGTTCATAACTCACCAAAAGCATAATCAAAATAAATCTCCCACGTGACTTTTAAAATCAGGAATTTCAGGACAACTTAGTCTGTATTAAAAACAACAACAACAAAACCCAACCCACTTTCAAATTCAACTTCTATGTTCTTAAGATGGTAAAAATCCAAACTTTTATGAATAGAATGTGGCTGAAAATGAACAATCCCACAGAAGTGCCCAGTTAGTAGAATCTACATATGGTTGTAGCTATTATAATGAGTCCTAACTCAAAAGAATTGTAGCTCAGTTATCAACAGGGAAGCCAACGTCCTGGGCTTTGTACACACTTATTAGGAGTCTTTGGGTATTCGGGGCTCTGCTTAAACTGCGTGCCATGTGCCGCTAAATGCACACACATACCAAACTACAAAGATAGATAAGACAGGGTGTCCAATGGCAAGCAAGCCGCTGTGGGAACTGCATGTGTGGATAGGGTGGCACTGGGGGGCAAACTCGGGCCTGGAGGGAGGGCATGTGAGGAGCTGCAGGAAGAACGGAAGAGGCTAAGGCAAACCCAGTCCTGGGGAAAATGCTTAGTGGTAGAAGCGACTGGTTAGACCCCCGTGTCCAGGCCCAGCTAGACTTCATAGAAATGACAACACACATATAATTGAGACTTCTTATTCCCTGGCCATTAGATGTATAGCTCAGTTGAAGGAGGCCACCAACCCCAAAGGTTTCATAATATACTCGCTTACAACGACCTCCGAGTACCACCGTCAAATATCTAAGATAACCCTCTGAAGAACATTTCATTAGGGATGGTGTTTTTCCAGGTATGAAAAACAAAACAAAGTAAACCTGCATCAGTGAGTTGGCCACAGTAACATTTTAATCCCTCCAAGTGCAGGAAATGCCAACAACGTTTGTTTGTTTTTTTTTTAAGTAACCAGCGCTGAGCTGTATCACACAGGAGCTGTGCCTGTTCTCAGGGTCCCCAGTACCAGGGCACCAGTAGATTACTGTGCTGTCACAAAACCAGACAGGAAGGCAAGTATGGAGGATGAGGAGGTAGACAAGCTTTGAGATGAAGGATTCTTCTTCCACGTAGACTTTGATCCATTTAAACTACAACTCCTGTGGTCTCTCTGTCCAGTCTCATGAATATGACGAGGCTGGGGTGGACCGGGGAGGTCTTCTTTGGGCAGACAGAGGCTCAGTGGCTCATCAGGAACCTTCTCTGTGGGCTGAGGCAGGGAGCTCATGACCTGTACCTGATCGCGCCATGGCCTCTTTCCCTGAAAGCTCAGCCCCTCAGTCTTCCTACAGGAAAGGAACTTGGTAATCCACAGGAGAAGAAAGGTCTAAGGGAGGACCACCACGCAGCCAGGATTTAAAGGCACAGAATGGCAGCACGCACAAACCACAGGGGAGGGAAGAGTAAACTGGCAGCAGCAAGTTAGCCTCACCCAGGAGAGGGAGCTTGGCCCTTCACTGCCTGCTTACTGAAGATGGGTATGCCCAAGAGTTCTTCTTGGATGTGAAGGCAGAATACTTCACAGGCATGTTTGGACACATAATGGCCATGTGGGGGGAGCACTCAGTTATTACTATCACCTCAAGAGTTTGTTTTCAAACTTCCCTCCATCACAACTAGTTTCCTGCCCACTCTTGTTATAGTTGGGATATAGGTTTTTCTGGCATGATGAAGACCATGGCAACTGGTGGTTTAAACAACACAATGTTTTTGTCTCTTGTTACTCAACAGCAGGTGCAAAAGCAATTCAGGGCCAACGTGACCGCGCTACAGTGCCTGGGAGCCAGGCATCTACGCCTTCTTTTCACAAGTGGGACCAGGAAGTTGTACAAGTCACTTCTGCTCACACCCCATTGGCCAGCACTATGTCACATGGTTACCCCTAGCTTGCAAGGAAGCCTGGGAAATGCAGTCTTTGGGTCGGCCATCAGCTTTTCATATGGAAAGGAGAGAATAGGTCCTGCAGGACAGCTCACAAGGTCTACTACACCTTGTTCATAAACTTTTCCAAACTAGGAACTGGAATCTGAAAGTCTGAGAATGCACCTCAGAGGGTGTAGCCACAAAGCTATTATCATCTTTCTGTTTCTAGACGGATGAAAACTCTGGAATTGTCTCGATCACTTCGCTTATAGCACTTCAGAACTCCAAACAAAGGTACTTAGGTAGAAGTCATTTGGAATGAATGAAATAAAATCCAAGCATTCCCGCATCCTGGCCCAGGGGCAAGAAGACTGTTGCATGAAGAAGGGAGTGTATGCAATAGGGAGAGAGTAAAACAAGAAGCCCCACTTTCTGGTGTGTGGAGTGAGGAACGGGGCATGTCTGGATGTGTCTGCCCGGCTGTACTTGAGGCAGGACAGTGCTTATTCAACAGGGCTAAGTGAACCCAATGCAAATAACCTTGAGTAGTTTAATGTACTTAGATTTATTAGGAGTGACCATAAAGAAAAAAAGCAAGCAGGCCAAAACTTCAGGGTCAATTAGCAGGAGTCTGGAAATGAGAAAGTGTTTGGACACTTTGACTTCAACCATCAAATTCAAAAACCCCTCCCTCTGGTGACCCAGGCTTGGGAGTCAGTGCAACCATCCTCGGCCAGGCCAGAGTTTCAGTTCATTTGCCTCTCTTCAGCCCATGCTCCTGGGTCTAAAAACAAAGCTTTTACATTTATTTATTCTAAAAACTCAGACTTATCTTTGGACCTCACCCCTGTCTTATTCATAGGCTCAGGCTACAATTCTTTACAGATGTTTGACGCAGAACCCCATGTTGAAAGATCCTTTACTAGTCCCTGGTCTGGCTCTCTACTCAATTTTTATCCCTCATCTTTGTGGCTTATTGTGGTACTGCTGACAACACTAGAACATCTTATTTCACTCCCTTAACCAATGTCTTTTTCACAAAAACGTTAGTTCCAAAACATTGAGTAAAGACTTAAAGGAGTTTTTTGTGTTTTTTTTTTTCCTCCCTAAGCTGAGAAGGCAATTTCCTAGGCCAGTCCTGCCTTTATTTAAACCTTTATACAGTTTTTTCCTAATTATGAAATATGTTTCTTTTTAGCAAACTGTAAAGTACAGAGGTGCTTAAAGAAGAAAATAAACCTTACCCAGAATTCTACCATTCAGGGAAACCAATGGCATCAACTTGGGTCCTACTTAATTTCTCCGAGACAGCAGATACATGCTGTGTCGGGCCTAAACAGAAGCCTCCTAGAGAAGGAGGTGAGAAGGCTCACCCCGCCTTTTTTATCCCAGGAGTATCCTGTATGGCACCTAGCTACTCAGATGCCCTGCTCCCCCTTCCAGAATGACAGGGAGCTCCTTGAGGCAGTGACTGTGTTCTCATTCACCTTTGAATCCCAGAGCTGAACAGAAGGTTGGTGGTCAGTCCAAAAATGCTGACAGCTTGCAGGTTCCCAAAGCTCAAAGGTCACATCAGGGAAAGATGTCAGTCATGTTCAGGTCAGCTGAACAGGAGTGAAGCAGGCTGTTCTTATTACCACGTTTAGGCAATCAGGCAGGGAAACATCCTGGGCAAGAACGCTGTGACCAGGGGAGCATCTGCCTGAGGTCCTCTTACAGGTGGCTTTTCCCATCGCATGTAAGTACTAGAAAATCTACTGACCCAGACAGGCAGCCATGTACTTTTGGGTCTTTGGTGGTCAGCTACTGGAATGACAAGGACCCAGGGAGCCCGAGGCGGGGCTCGATCCCAGGACCCTGGGATCCCAAGAGCAAATGTCTAGACCATGAATACTCAAGAGAAGGCAGATGTTTAACCACTGAGCTACCCAGGCGGCCCCATCCCCTGATATTCTTGCCAACTCTCCCATGAAGGCAGAAATGTTTGAAGTTTCACTTAGACAGGATTTTTCCTTCTCACATTATCCTAGAGTCCCTTTGAGAAACTGTAGTCTTCACCTCTCCCTGAGCTATTGGGCCTGTCCTGTATCTTCTTCCTTAACTAAAACTTTTTAAAAAAACTTCAATGATAACTTGATTAGATATATTTCAGTCTATTTATAAAAGGTAAAAACTTCTAAAAATATGATGTCTACCAGAGGATTAGGAAAGACTTTTATTATGGAAAATTTCAAATATTTTAAAAACGTAGAAGAGCAGAATGAACCTCCATACCTTGGGAGGTTTCAGCAATTATCAATCCACAATCATATTTGTCTATGCTTACACTACCCCTACTGCCACACACAAACTACGTTATGTAAGAGCAAAGTATAAACATTATCTTATCCTTGAATGTTTCATTGTTTATCAAGGAAAGGCAAAGCCTCTTTTCTTTTCTTTTTTTAAGGTATTATTTTTAAGTAATCTCTACACCCAACGTGGGGCTCGAACTCACAACCCTGAGATCAAGAGTCACATTCTCTACCAACTGAGCCAGCCAGGTGCCCCAAACAAAGCCCCTTTAGACAAAAATAACCACCACACCATGATCACACCTCAAGAAATCAACACTAAATCCTTCGTATTAAATAGTCATGCTCTCATTTCCCAAACTGTCATGTGGTTGTTTTTGCACGGTTGGTTAGTTTGATTGGGAGCTGTGAGCCCATTCTGCTTTTACAGGGGTCATAAGAGTTAGAGGTGGTCCAGAAGACCGAGCTTATGGGCACTTTGATGGTCTTCACTAGAAGAAGCCATTAGGTGATCATTCCAGCCAGTAGTCAAGCACTAAGCCTGTCTTCAGCTAACATACACATGATACAACTTTTTCCCTGAATTAAAACTGTTAAAATCCTTCTCTATACCAGTATTGAAATATTTTGAGAACACACACACACACACACACACACACACAAATTTGGTGGTCTGGTAGCACAATCAATTTCTCCTCTGGGTTTGATTCTGCACAAACCATCACCCATCTGGTTGCATTCCTCACTTGGTTTAGATTACTGGCCTAACCCAGTGGATGAAGGAAATAAGGGAACAGAATTAAACTTGGTGAGTGTAAGGCTCAGTAACTGTAACATGCACAGATCACAAGTTACAATGACTCAGACTCTTTTCTTTCCGGAGAGCCAGAACAACTTTTAGGCTAAGTACCTCATTTTACTACATCCTCTAATAAGGAAAGGCCATAAGGGAGCAAATGTCTAGACCATGAATACTCAAGAGAAGGCAGAGGAAGGTGGTTTTACCACAAGACACTGTATCCCCAGAGGCTGTGAGAGAAGACAAAAGGAAAAAATCTGAGTGGGGATATCCCACACACCTTGATAAATCTCAAGGACTAGACGAAAAAGATAGTGTCAAAGTGGCTGATACAAATGTAGACATATGATTACTTATGATCAAGCGCTGCTTGAGTGGTCTGCAGGCTAAAGACGGGCCTGGGCAATAATAACAGGAAGAATCATCACAGATGAGCACAGACGCCCTGGAGCTATGATGCCCTGGCGTTCAGCCACAGCTCCTGTCAAGAGTACACAGCATGTTTCGGCTAACCCCGTTTGCCCAGGTGCAGCTGGTCCCCATGCAAGAAAACAAGAAGCTTCCAGTCGGGTTCCTTGGAACAACAAGGGCAGCCTCAGAGCCCAGCTAGCCAGGAAGTGTGGCCAGCAGGCTGCCCAGCTCGGGCTGTGACCTAGCCGGTGAGCTGAATGCTCAGGAAGACCTGAAAACGGGACAGTGCTGAGAGCTCTTCTTGCCAACCCACGGCACTGAGGGCCACCTGATGTGGGGCTGCTAGAGAGGCGGCTGATGGACTCATCCGCTTAGAAGTTTTACCAGCTGAAATGTTTTAAACACTTAACCTCACAGCACCACCTGGCCCTTTATCAGGAAAACCGGGAACAGAGAGAATCAGAAACCACAGTGACACAGGCAAGAATGGACACAACTTGAAATCTGTTTTGGATTACACACCGGAGCCAGGATTTCCAGCCTGGTAGGTTGGAGGCCTGAGCACACAAAACCCTGGCTTTTTCCCCGAGAGCAGCAGTTTTGTCTTCTGTGTGGAATAACAGTTGAGAGGTGTCCCAATTCCAGAAGACATGTTCATAAGCAGCCAGAACAGCACCACTTTTAATGCAATGGTGGCCCGCCGCTTTCCCTGACAGAAGCAACAATCTCCTCAGAAGGGTCCAGGGACGCAACTCAAGGGGGAAGCTACTGAGCTCAAAGGGGCCTTTCTTCCCCTTTTCTTAGCCTTCTGTGTACTGGAAGGATTTCCTCTCATCAGAGGGAATTTAGTCTGGGAGATCTGAGCATGGGATGATTTAAGGAAGTCTCCTCACACATACAAGCCCCTCTGTCAAAAGAAAGCCCGACTGCTGACGGGAAGAGCCAGGAACCCTGCCTGTGAACCTGGGGCTGAAGGGAGCATTTAGCAATGACTCCAGGGCTACAGATTATGGAGACCATTTGTACTCCCTCCATGCCCGAACAGGCAAAAAGGAACTTCAGGAGTCCAAAGACACTTCCCTCCCAGGACAATCCACGGTCACAACAAACTAAAAGGCAATACTGAGGAGTGGATGCGAACCTCTGCTTGGGCCTTTGGCGGGAAGTGGGTTAAGTCTTCGACATGGGTGAGGTGGGCTTGGGGACAGACTCTGGTCCCTGGGCCCCACTTCAGTCAGAGCTTTTATACTCAGTTTCGAATAACAGGTTTTTCTCTCACGTTTTATGAGAACAAAGGATCTGAGTACCCCCCTGACTAGTGGAGCTGACCAGAAGGCCACTTCTTGGAATCTCATTCTTGAGACCTATGAAGGTCAGGTCTCCTCAGGGAGGAAGACGACACTCAGTTCTCTTCACCATGATTTTCACAACTGGGGAACCTGGCCAGGCCTTTTTCCAGGCTGTGTTTGGAACGGCAGATGGCGGTGATGAGGAGGGATGGGCAGCCCTGTGCCTCCAACGCTTGCCACTCACCTGAGGGACACGGACAAGATTCTCTCCATCTCAATTCTCCGCTTCAGCACCTCCTTCACCAGGCCTTTGTCTGGGCCCTGTTTGACCTTCTCTCGTCCAATTAAGTACAAGCACTTAGGAGTAAGAAGCAAGTCTCGCTTTACACCCTGTAGGGAAATGTGCTTTAAGAAGGTGGACAAGACGTCTCAAAGTGGCAACTTTCCCCACAATGGGCAGCGGTCAGTGTGTACCTTGAACCTCCTGTCGTACTTGGTCACTGTGTCTGCAAAATCGATCTTCTCCCTCTTCCCCACAAACTGCTGGAGTTCCGGGTGCTCGTCCATCCCGATGTAATCCCCGATGAAGTTCCTGTTAATACTGTTTCTCCTTCTCTCCTTCTTGTTCAACAGAAGGTCTGAGGCTGTAATAACCGAAAGGACAGAGAAGATGGGAGGGTCAGTTCCCCGGAAAGAGGAGGAAAATCGTGTGGAAAAACACAAGAGAAACTCTACGTGAATGTAAGATTTTTAACGCATGACCTTATACGCAGAATAAAGTGAACACCTGTAACTTCACCTAAACTCAAAATTATTCTCGAGATTTGTGAAATGCACGAAACAAAACGACTGAAATACCTTCTTCTCTCATTTGGACGTATTTCTTCCGGGCCACAAATTTCCTCCATGATTTCTGTATCACTCGAGCATACCCATCATACTTTCTCTCTCTCATTTCTTCTAGAAGGAAGAGCTGTGAACGTAGAGAAGGCAAATGTGAGCCAACTCACAAGACCTGAAGGTCACTTTCTTTGGTTATCGGGGACACTCAATTTAGTCAAGGACATAACCTGGGAAGTGGCTTCTCAGACTCGTGAACGAATGTGAAAACATGATTAGTAGGGCATATGGTTTATAATCACTGGACCGTCTTTATCTCTGTTTTCTTCGTTTAACAAAAAACATAACGGCAAATAGCCGTATCTGGCGTCAGTCAGACCTTGATAATGCCTGCCCTGCCTTGCTCCCAATTTGTGCACATCTAATGAGTGATTCACCATTTATCCACTGGCTCCCCGCCTTGATCCCAGGAGGGTATTAGCTGGCTAGACGAGAGGAGGAGCCTGTCATTTACTGCTGCGTGCAGCCTCTTCACAGTTTCCAGCTTCTGTGGGAGCAGAGCTTGTGCTGCTGTGGAAAGAGAGCTGCCCTACTTTCAGTTCCATGAAAGGACACACGTCCTGCTGCACAGTCTCCAAGGACTCCCTGGGCCAGAGCGTAATAACCAGAGCAACTGGAGCTGGACTTCAGATGTGCAATGAACGGACATGGGCTCAATGAGAGGGACCGAGACTGTTTGGTTTGAGGGCCTACATCAAACACTGGCAGGTCCTGAGACTCAGGCCATTTTGACAATCCCGACTGCTCCCACGCTCCTCAGCGGAGCTCTGGAATAATGAAGATGAGAGCAAACAGCTGTAATGTGCCGGGTGCCCACTGGGGCTCAGGAAGCATTCTAGATTTATATTCTAGAACACCTTATTTCATCCAGCTCATCAGCCACGACACCGGCCACATATTTCTGTTATCTCCGGGATTAAGGTTGGGTGGGTCAGGAAAGTGAACCTTCCAGGTCTTCCAGGCCCTGCCAGGCTCTTCCTCACTTTGACATGCAAGTCTTTCTCTGTAAATCTGCCTTTGATCAACTCATGAAATGGTGGGAAACTTTCTCATTCACCTAGGAAGTGGTTTTCGTGACTCTCTAGGAAACAAAATAAGATGTACCAATGAAAACAAGTAAAGATGATGACAAGTCAGTGCAGAAATGTTCCAGAAGTAAACAAGTGAATTTGCTTTGAAGGCAGCCAGGCTTGATTTGTTGCCTCTGTTCATCTGGGTCTATACTCAGTCCCTTCCTGTCCCTCAGCTTCTGCTTCCCACAGGCCCCAGCTGTGCAAAAACAACATCTCAAACTCAAAAGGGAAGGGGCTGCTTCATTCTGCAGCCCTCAGCACCATTAACAACAGGCACGAGGAGATTTCCAAAAACAAAAGGAAGACATGGTTGCACATTTGGACAGAATGGTTAAAATCTGAGCCCTGTGGTTGCTTGTTTGAAGAATATTCGTTGGTTTTTCTTATCTTGTGTGTTGGGTTTCTGAGTAAGCCTTGTTTTCTTCTTTCCCAGAACTATTTTGGGAGTGTCACAGAAAATACACTTGTGACTCAGAAAGCAGGAGGCAACCAATTCCCAACTTCCTATAGATTATCAAAGATTAGCTGGGTCTTAGGTTTTTTCCACAAGTCATGCGGGTTAGAGGGAGGTTCAAGAAAAAAGGAAAAGAAAGAGAGGAAAATAAACCCCAAATCATGGACACATGTAACAAATAAGCAAAACCAAACCTTTTGGTGTCTGATGTCTAATGTGGGTTCTTAACGCAAATGGGTTATTTTGTATAGTCAGAACATTTACTATAAAAGTCAAGACAAAATCATAACGTTGATTTTTAAAAACCAGTTTCTGTAAAGTGTTGGCAATGTCAGCGCTCGATGTGGATGGATGAGTGATGGGGAAAGGGAGAGATTAGTGGTGAAGGTATGTGCACGCGCGCGTTTGCGTATACGTGTGCGTAAAAACATGGGGAAAAGGGGAATCAGGTGATGGTAATAAAGCATTTGGGAGAAAGACAAGGAAAAGCAAACCCAAAATAAACCCTGACTTTGGAAGTAAAACCCCACAGCTCAACTAAATCAGAAAAAAAAAAAAGTATGAAAAATATTGAGGCTGTTCTAATTATATGTGAAAATTTAGCAAGACAAAAAAGTAAAAGCGGGTATAAGACAACAGAGGAGTTCTGCATTGTACTGATAAATCACTCCATCCCATTTTAGAAAGAACAGGAACTGCTCTGTGGGTTGCTTAATGGTATATGACACAACATTTTCATTTTATATTTGGAAATGAAATTGCTGTGAAGCTACAAATAACTCGAAGTGGAAAATGCTACCACAAACTTTTCATAAATGGGTTCAATTGATGTGTGCCACTTATTTATTTAATAATTTTTATGGTTCTTAAAGCCATTCAGTCACAACCATTATCATTTCTGGGTCTCAGGCTGATCCTCTGAGGCAGAACATGGGCTGTGGGGCCCATTCTAGAAGAGAGAACTCATGGAAAGACCGGGGTTTGCCTCAAGTTCAAGTGTTCCCACCATCACCAACACTGCCAGTTCTCATGCTATTTCCCCTTGATCTGATGACTAATTTTGCCAAGCTCACCATAGACTCCTGAAATGGAGTCTTACGATTGTTCAAGAAACCTCAGGAAATGATGATGCCTAACCTTGGTTAGTTCCAGAAGTTTCTCCATCTTAAAAAGTAATGTCTTCATCCCCTAGTCCCAGAGCTAATTGGGCAGAAGAACTGACGGTTCTGCTCAAAGGAATCCAGCTTAGGAACTGAGAACTTCCTACAGAAGTTCATTAGGCTCACAGTGACCACCTCCCCATCAGGGAAGATAAAGAAGTTCCTCCAGTGAATCTGTGGAGGTCTAATATGTTTGTGAATTGTAAAAATGCATGTTTATCTTACAGGTAAATATTTGTGTTCCATGAACTCAGATTTCTCCTCCTCCCTAATTTTCTCCTCAAAGTTCTTTCCAGGCTCCCTCATGGTCTTCAAGATATAGTCCCGAGACTTCTCACCCTGAGCTCTGTTCTACCTTTGAGGAGGAAGCCTGTGTCCGTGTGTCAGTGACCTGACTGGTGTTGCCCAGGTGAGGATGTAAGTTGACCATGTGTGGTCAAAGAAGTCCTGTGTGGGACAAAGAAGTCCCTGTGTGGGACAAAGAAGTCCCTTTCAGCTTAGGCACTACTGGACACTATAAATAACTGGTGGGCACCTGCTATGAGCCACGTTCTATACAAGGCTCTGAGTACACAATGGCCTATCACAGGGACAAGAGTCCCTGACCTCGATGGGATTACCGTCTAGAATGAGAGACAATGGGAAAGAAGAGAAACTACTCTATGATGACTTCTTCTTATACCTGCTGCATGCTCTGAAGGCTACAGGAGCAGGGATGTGGGGAATGACCCACACAGGGATCGGCAGCAAGGGAGAGGACACCGAAGGCACAAATGGATGGAAGGGGGGAGAAGGCAGCCAGCCATGTGTGGGGAAGGGCAGGAGAGGTGTATGGGAAGAGGGGTGGCCCTGAGGCAATGACCGGGGGGCAGCCGCACACTCACAGACTCGGGGGCTTTGATGAACACTTTGCTCCTTCCGAGCTGGAACTGGTCATTGTCCATGTTGACGGACTGCAGCAAATGGAGGACCCCTTGTTTCTCGTCCCCTCTCCACGAGGGCCAGGTGGCTTTGGTCAGAATGGCGTACCTGTGAGGACAGTTGGGGAGAGAAGGGTCAGACTCAGACTGGACTATCCACCAAAGGCACCCAGTGCTGCAGGGTCCTGGAGATCCACTCACCTCGGTTCTAGGGCCGAGGGATGGGTCTCAACAGCTGCAAAACTCCAGCGGGTCTGGTATTCCCATTTTGGAGCATCCCTCCTACCCACTCCCTAGCCGACCGTTTCCATGTTAACACCCCGGTGAAAATCTGCTTTTCCTTTCTACCATCGTCTAAAAATAGCACTCCTGAAGGTGGCCAGTGACAATCTTTGGGCAAAATCAAACCTTCTTTTCTCAGCAGTGATTTCCCCCAATTTCTTCTGCACACTTGACAGTTAATGCAAAGAGTTTTATCAAGCTCCCTATAAGCAGCAGTTATTACTAAGTATTCACTTTCACCTTCGGAATTCTGCGCATCTTGAGTCCCAAGGCCCTGGTCATGCGGTCCTTGGCTCTTCTCGCTACGTTCTCGCCTACTCACTGTGTTCCTGGGAGGATGGCCTCTTCTTCATGCACACTAAACTCTCCCTCCTCAGAGCCTGGCCCATGCTGTCCCCTCTACCAAGTGTGCCGTTCAGTAAACACCTTATGTGGCTGGCTCCAGTGCAGAGGGACTACCCTTCCGTGACAGTTCCAGAGGGGCCTTTCTGGACTACTCAAGCAAACATCTCCCCTCCCCTGCTAGTTTCTCTCATAGAAAGTAATATTTTTCCTGCAGAGCATATATTATAGTTTGTAATTATATTCATGTTTGCACTTAATTCATTTATGCCTCCTCCACGAGGACAAGAACTCCTCGCGTGGATGCCACACCTGTGTAGTTCATACTACACATCTAGCACCTTCCCCAATGTCCGGGCTCAGCAGTCATAACTAACAGCAAACGGCCAACATCTACGGGGTGCTCTCCCTGCTTCAAGTGCTGTTCTTGGTGCTTTGTCTTTTAAAGATTTTATTTATTTATTTGACAGACAGCAAGAGAGGGAACACAAGTAGGGGGAATGGGAGAGGGAGAAGCAGACTTCCCGCGGAGCAGGGAGCCCGATGTGGGGCTCGATCCCAGGACCCTGGGATCATGACCTGAGCTGAAGGCAGACGTTTAATGACTGAGCCACCCAGGCGCCCCTTGGTGCTTTAGATGTATGATCTCATTTTCTTCTTACAGCCACCTGATTTGGTTGGTCTTTCCACTTTGCAGAGTAGGAAACAGAGGCAAATAGAGACTCACCTATGGCTACTTAGCTAGTAACTGTCAGAGCTGAGATGTGAACCCCAATCTGTTTCTTTAATCACAAATCTACCTATAAGCCATGGAGTGGCTTATGTGTATGTATTTCTTTTAAAGACCATACAGTCTACTACACATCTGTGCTATAAACATTGTAATTATGCAAGAGGCTGACATACTAAGCACTACAGGATGTCAGATATCGAAGGTCCCAAAGACATGAAGTGGAAGGAAGGAAAGAAGTGGGGGGGGGAGGGCGGGGAGAAGAAATCACAGAGGAGTGTAGAAGGGAAGTTGGAGGGCATGGCCTGTGTGTAGGCACGTCCAGAACACAAGCAATGATTGGGCTCCAGGCCTCTAGGGAAGCCAGGCCCTTTGTTTCCAGAAGCTATACGAGGATTTGACTGACTTATGGCATTGAAGGGAGAAGGGAGAAAGGAATCTTGAAAAGAAGAGCCGCCAGGCCTTCAGGACCCAGAACGCACTAAGTGGAGAGAAACAGGTTCTTACTTCAGGATTGGCTGGTTGGGACTAAGGTGGCACCCTCTCTGATGCTCCCAAATACCCACGTCTTGCTTGATAATGTCTTAAATGCCTTGGAGAAGCAAACCCTCCTATCCCCTAATTAGAGACAAAAAACTTAAAAATGAAAATACCCAGTTGAAGCCACGCATTTGTACGAATATATTTCATGTGTGGCATAATGAGTTCCAACAAACAAAGCCACATATAAATGACGGATAGCAAAACTTTTCTAGATGCCACTGGAGACCCGCTGAACAAGTAGGAATGCACTGGCAGTCTAAATGGATGAAGGAGAAAAATTCATGCAGGCTATGGGAGAGAAAGAAAAAAACCCGGCCTCCAAGGTGACAAATTTCTAACAGTCCAATTCTGCTTGGCTCCACCTAATCAAAATTCTAAAGGCAAGTATCCATACCGTGCAACCATAAACAAACGGGCAGCTCTTTGCAACTCACATACCCCCACCCCTATTAAAATGATGCTGCATTTCGCATTTGATTTTTTTATAGTAAGGAAGTTGTTTTGCAGACTTTCTCTCCCTTTAGCTGACAGGGTAAGGCTTCTAATAGTTTGGGTCCGGGCGAGATGTGGGTTTTGCGTGGCGTTCCCAGGGCCCTCTGACCACAGACCATCGCTGTGTTCCCCTAGCTTTCATGAAGCCTGAGGTGCCCTCCTCACTTCCTTTTGTGTTCAGTGGAGAGACCAGTGCCCAATTCTCGTATAAGGCTCTCCCACTAAGGAAGACCCCCACCAGTTCACCTGTCCTCCAGGACATGTTGCTGGAAACAGGGGTCGGAAGGCAATGGCGTGCCGCCTACATGGTACCTGTGATAGCTTTGGAGAGGTGAGGACCGTAGCTTACATTCCCCTCATCAAGCATTTTCAGTTTAAGACCCAACTATGCCAATATTTCATTTCAAGGCCTGTGTGCTGGCTCTTCTCTTTGCCTCGGACTGGTGGGTCATGGGCTCCTCGTTATCTCAGAGGACCAATCAATGTTTCCTCCTCAGAGGAAATGCCCTGACCCCAGTGACCTCTCGCTGCTGGCACTGGAGTTGAGGATATTTCTGACATCCAAGGACATGAAAGTCTTGGCAGCTCGTAGGACACTCTTGACACCCCATGTTTTCCTGAGCCTTCTATTCTTTCCTCTTCCTTGCCCAGGATATGGATTGACTTTCCTCACAAATATCCCTTTCCCCCGCCCCCCACATTCTGAGAGGCTGGGTCAAGGTCAAGGGAAGTATGTTGGTGAGGTGTGTAAATGGTGCCATAAGAACAATTTTAGAAAGCTCTTATGTTCCTATCAGGTTTTTCTTCCTAAGAATCAGGACCCACACTTGTTTTTTTCTTCAGCCACAGTAAGGGGCATAGGCTGCCTAGCTTGAGAAGTTGTTTTCTGAGAATTTACAACTATTTTCCCAAGCAAGACTCAAAAGTGGCTGCCATTTCGAATAGCTTTTGACACTTTCTAAAGATATGAGAGTTGTATTGGGGGCGGCAAATAGGGTGTTCCTTCTGAAGGCAGGGCAGGCCTTACTTCAAGAGCACATGGCCCATCGGTGGGGATATTACGGCATCTTTTGATTTTTCACAGTCAAGAGGGATGGTTTTGATAAACATAAAGGATTTTTCAGAGAGGAAATGAACACACACAAAGGCCCATTTCCCATTGGCTAAGCCTATTTTCTAAGCTCTAGGTTGTGTGTGAACCATTGCTCTGTTAGACCTCTGGGCTTCCTTCCCAGGGAGGGATGTAGGAAGCAAGCACATGGGCAGTCATGCCGGGTATTAAAACATCCTTCTCTGTCAGGTTGTTATTTTCTCACTTTGCAGGCTTTCTGCAGGCGTCTAGAAAGCAACTCTATAAACAAAGCCTTTTTTCTCAGCCCTGAGGAGACTAAAGGTATGACACCGTTCAACTACTCACAGAGGATCACGGGACGAGACAGACAGTGGTGGACTCTGGCCCTATTCTGCATGACCAGGATCTCAGACTCACACACCTTAAGGAAAACAGCACTGTCTCTGGAGAAATATTCCCTGCCCATGGACACAGACGGCCTGCTAGCCATTTTTGAGTACTTTTTATTGAGAAATAAATTTTCTTCCAAACTTTCTTTTTATTACTCTCCTAGCATTCTCAAATCAAAAGATATATGACATCAAAAGAGCCTGCTCTGTATAAGACAGGGCTGTCCATTTGTCTCTTCTGAAAGGAAAAGCCCACAGCAGGAGAGCTAGAGGGGAGACATCCAAGGATGGAATCACTTCAGTCAAAGTCCCTCAACATAAAGGGGCTAACAGAGATTCACTACATGTTTACTCTGTGTCAGGCGCAGAAGAAAGTCCCATGCGTGGGGTCAGGATGGCACTCGACAGAGGCCCGGATATTATCACCAAACCAGGTCATTTCACAGCTCATTTACGGAGCTGCTACAAACATGTAACACAGCCTACTCAGGGTAGCTCAGACGTTCCTGAGGACTGCCTGCTCTCCCCAGTGCGGAGGCTCACGGCATTGTTTACGGAAGTCAAGTTTGATGGCTTGTCTGTTTTTTTTTTTTTTTTTTTTAAAGTAGGCTCCATGCCCAGAGTGGAGCCCAATGCAGGGTTTGAACTCATGACCCTCAGATCATGACCTGAGCTGAGATCAAGCGTTGGATGCTTAGCCGACTGAGCCACCCAGGCGCCCCAATGGCTTGTCTGTTTTTAAATAATATGGAAGGCACGAGGTCTTTCAGAATCAGTTTCTCCAAAAACCAAACAACAAACAAAACACCCACAAAAAAACCGCCAACTTTAAATTTTTAAAAATATGTGGTTAGTTTTCAATAGTAATGTCAACTGGAGAGACTTTGCAGATTAAAGAGTTCTTAAATACAGGAAAAACTACTGAAGGAGAATAAAATTATGAATGCTTTGGAATTATTGAGGGCAGGCCCTTCTGAGTTAGGGAAAGATGGAGGAAATACTTTTCATTCACTATTTTCTGTATTTAATTTTTTTCTCTTAATTAAAAAAAAGGGTATTTGTCAAAGACATGCAGTTTTGCAAAAACTTTAATGATTACTGAAGGTGTGGTTCTCAACTGGTTTTACCCCCACCCCCTAGCAGGGGACATTAATATCTGGATACACTTCTGGTTGAGTGTATCCTGGGAGGGATAGAGGGCAGCATCCCGTCACGCACAGGATGGCCCCCCCACAACAAAGACTCATCTAGCCCCAAATGTTGATAGCTGAAGTTGAGAAATCCCATTCTAGCTAGTGTTATCGATCTGTTTAAAGGAGAGTAGTCTTTCATAATTAACATCTCAGTTGTTCACTGGCAAATGTTTGCTGCTATAGTAATGCAAGAACTTGACAGATTTGTTTTCTCAACCGCCTAAGTACTTCTTGCCATACAGTTCTGCTTCCACTGTAGGTGGAGTGGGCCCTTTAATCAATTCAGAGAGCCACGAGCGTGGATTTTATGCCTAGTCTAGTCTGCCTCTCAAATTAACAGAAATCTTGACTGTGTGGAGACAGAGTCAACGAGACTTTATTGAATGGAACGATCTACCCTTTTGTTAGGCCTCTCTCGACCTTCCACATCAGTGACAACCCACACTGGTGACGGGTAGGCCAGTCATTCCAATCTCAGGACACAAGGAACAAGGACAGTCCTCAAGGAAACACTACTTTATTAGAATTACTCTATTTCAAAAACCGCAAAAACCGTAACGAAGCTCTTCTTCGGCCTACTACCTCTTCGTTACATAAAATTTGAATTAAAAAAAAAAATTCTTACATCTTGTTTCTCTATCTATACCCTGAAGACATAATTATTTTTTTGACATAATTATTTTCTGATTAAAATGCTAAATATGGCTTTCTTCCCTCTTAAATAAGAGTAAACAGATGTAGAAAATACAGCGGGATCCCATTAACTTAGAATCGTTAAGAGAAGTTAAAACCATGTAATATTTTAAGGACATTAAATTCTATCCTTTTCAAAAACAAGTAGCATGAAATAAGAGCAATTTAAGTACAGGTCCTGCCAAATACACTTTAATGGAAACGTGAAAATCAGTTTAAGTTTATACATGGGCTCTACAAAAATTTTGAGGTTAAATATTTTAAGCTTATTTTCTTAAGTAGGTTAAATATTTTCCTGAAATCATCTTCATACTACTATTTGGTCAGTCAAGTTAAACCTTCCCGTGTCACAATTATCATGAATTCCCGAACTTAAGTGTTACACTAAGCAGACCAAATACTTGTGGCTACTGATTTATTCTACAATAAACAATGGTAAAAAGAATTCTGTTACAACTTAATAAAAAAGGACAAAGAGCTCAATTTAAAAATGGGCAAAGGAGCTGAACAGACATTTCCCTAATGGCCAATAAGCACATGAAATATGCCTAACATCATTTCCCATCAGGGACATGAAATCAAAACCACAACGAGATACCACTTCATACCCAACAGGATGGGTATTATCAAAGTCAGATACTCGCAGATGTTGGCAAGGATGCAGATAAACTGAAACCTTCAAACACTGATGGTGGGGACATAAAATGGTACAGCCACGCTGGAAACCAATCTCTCAATTCATCAAAAAGGTGAAACAGAAGTTACCAGAGGACCCCGTAATTCTATGGTTAGGTGAGCACCCAAGAGAAATAAAAACATATGTCCACACAAAAATGTGTATGTGGCTGTTGACAGCAGCATTCTCTGTTATTCATCACAGCCAAAAAGTGGAAACAACTGATGGCCATCAGCTAGCTGATGAACAAGTAAAATGTAATACAATACTGCAATATCGGTGCAAGCGAATATTACTGGGCAGTGGGTAGGAATGAAGTGCAGCAGATACACACCACAGCGTGGGTGACCCGTAAAATCATTACGCTACCTGAAAGAAGCCAGTCCCAAAGGACACATACTGTGAGATTCTATTTCTACACAATGCCCAGAAAAACGGCAATATTTTTAAATTCTTTCTACAGAGACAGAAAGAAGTGTGTGCCTAGGGCAGGAGGTGAGGGGGAGAATTGGGGGCCAGTGACTAGGGAAGTGGGGTTTCTTTTTGGGTGATGAAAATGTCCTCAAACTAATCGTGATGATGGATGCACAAGGCTATGAATACATTAAAAAGCCAAAAATTGTATACTTTAAAGGAGTGACTGCTATGGTAAATGAATTATATCTCAACAAACCTGTTTAAAGCAAGAAAAAAAAAAATCCACAGTCATCAGTTTCTTACCTCTGTAGGAATTTTTGGAAGATGCGCCGATAAGCATAACCAGCTCTTCTCACTCGGATATTTTCTTTCAGACCCAGGTATTCTACTTGATGCTTCACCCTGTAAAGGAGAAAAGAGAGCCAGGATATTATTGGATAATTCTTTCGCCTGGCTCTCCTAGCCACTATCCCCTCAAACCCCCAATTACAAGCAGCAGGGACACATTAAAAAGACTACAATTTAGGAGCTCCATTTTATGCAAACAGACTAGATGGGATGCTGCCCAATTCATGAATCATTGAGTAAAAGCCAATCTGATCTTTAAATGTACTCAGCTGAATTACACACACACACACACACACACACACACACACACACACACACACACACGTAAAGACTATAGTGGTACCTGGGGGGCTCAGTTGGTTAAGCATCTGATTCTTGATTTTGGCTCAGGTCATGATCTCAGGGTGGTGAGATCGAGCCCCCACATTGGGCTCCTTGCTGGGTATGGAGCCTGCTTGGGATTCTCTCTCTCCCTCTCCCTGTGCCCTTCCCCCCCACCAAAAATACAAGCAAACTATAATTTATAGTGTTCAGAGTCTGAGCTGACCCTCAGGTTATATAATATTCATTTAAAAAATATTTTATTGTGAAATACAGCAATTACAGAAGACTTTACACATCTATTTCAAAAAATAGTAAAACAAAAAGCCATATGCCTGTCATTGAGATTATGAACAAAAGTATCCATTTTCCAAAAGACTAAAGGAAAGAACTTTTAACTTTGGATTCAAATGACACTAGGGCTGTTTTTGTTCTCAACCTAAATTTAATAGTGACTCTAGGCCTAAGGAGATTACACATCTAAGCTTTTCACATGCAACCTAAGAAAGGGCATATAAATTAATTAATTTCAAATATCTAAATTAAAAATGCTCTAATAACATATGTAAATCATAGTTTTAGTTGGTTTTCATGATAGTAAACAAGTGCCAGCGTGTTTTGGAAAATGGATGCAGGTCCTACTAGATTGGGTTCTCCCACGGGATTTTCGTTATCAGAGCAAATGTCCCCTGCCCCGCCCCTTGGGGATTCTGCCTCAGCAGACCTGGTGGGGGGGGAGGTGGGGGGGGGCACTGGTGAAAATGGCTCACCCCTTCCCGAGAAGCACAGTGTCCCTGAAGCCGAGTGGCAGACCCTGGCCACTAGCTGCTGACCGTCCACTCGGGGAGGTCAGCGGGGGCCTTTGTTGTCCGTCACGCAGGCTGGTTGAACACGGGCACCGGGACACATGACATTTGAGGGAAATGAGAAACGGTGCCGTGGCAGGGAGGCAGCCCGCCTTCTCCGCACTGAGTACATGTGACGGCTCCCGGAGAAGGGCCCCTCGTGACCTGCGTGACCTGCTGCACTGGAAAGCTAACTAGTAGCGGCCCCCTCCAACTTCACTCCGGGGCCCAACACTTGGCTCTCCGGCAAGGCTCTCGGCCGGCCACATTTCCGCCCGTGCTGCCACCCGCTACGTGCCACTCCACACCGCCCTCCGCCGGGGAACCTGGGAAGGACAAAATGGTTCCCGCTGAAGATCTTGCAGGCGGCACAGTGGCCCACAGCTAGGTTCCGGGGCTGCGTCCCCGGGATGGCCCCGGCTCTGCCACTGTGTAACCTCTCCATGCCCCACATTCCACGTCTGCAAAGTGACGATGGTGACGTTAGTTCTTTCTTCCTAGTTGGGTACCTTGCATGGAAAGCACTGAGCTGGCTCCTGGCATGCGTGACACGAAGCTGCTATTATGCTAATATATTCACAGGTACAGTTAAGTAAACCAGGACAGGAGACTAGAGAAAGAAATGGATTTTTCATAGGGAGGGGAGTCTCAGACGGTGACGTGTGCCTGGGTCTGGAAGGATGAGTTGAATTCAGCAGGTGCAGAGGAGGGATAGGCAGGGGGTACGGTGGAAGCGAAGGCACAAAGGTGGGGAAAGGCTGTGGCCCGGGGCGGTGGGAGGGGAGCAGGTGCAAAACTAAGCGGAAAGAGGGCTGGAGCCTGGACTGACCCACACAGTGAGGGATGTAATAAGAAAAGTCTTGAGTCCGACTGGTCTTACTTGACCAGTATCCAGAAATGTCAGCTCCTTCAAGATAATTACTTTTAAAACAACCTTTATAGAAAGAATAATCAATATCCACACTTGACTCGTGACCCATATCTGCTTAACTAAAGGAGTAGAAATCGATTCAGGAAAATAATTTATTTTCCTTTCTCCTATCCTCCAAATTCCAACTCACCACTGGCCTTTTCTCTGCTAAGGAAAATACATACGAGGGTGTCAATTAGAGGTATTTGGTCATTTTTAAAAAGATTTTATGTATTTATTTTAGAGAGAGAGCATACACGTGCAGGGGGAGGGGCAGAGGGAGAGAGAGAGAGAATCTTAAGCAGACTCCCCACTGACCAAGGAGCCCAATGCAGGGCTCGCTCCCAGGACCCAGAGATCATGACTTGAGCCGAAACCAAGAGTTGGATGCTTAGCCAATTGAGCCACCCAGGTGCCCCAGGTATTTGCTTGCTTTAAGTATTGTTTGTAAACACTGGCTTTATCCCAAGGTTTTGAGGCAGGGAATGCATCACCCACTGATTCAAGTCAAAATGTTCCATTTCCATAAATCCCATAGGAAAGAATATGCCTCTTGTTAAAACATTGTTTCATTCACTGTAACTTCCATCACCAGGAAACTGTCTTACAGAAATTTTCTTCCACAGGACGATGGGTTTAGCAAATTCTGTATTGTTTAGCATTTTATGTAATCAAAGGAGCTAAGCTGACTTTTGCATATCACTGGGGTCATTCATTGGAGCACTATCCCCTCCTCAGTAAACATCAACCAGGATGGTAATGCCCAGTGGTTCCCTCGGGGCAAGGCTTCTTCAAGACTTTCCTTGGCTGTTAATGCAAGTAGGTCAAGGCCTGAGAACTCTGCTAGAACAGCAATTCAGAACCCAGGGCAGGCAACTTTGCCAGAGCCAAACAAAAACACATTTTCAACAGGAAAAGAAAAATAAACCACACCCCATAAACTTGTGGAATGAGTAACCCTGTCCACTGAGAACTTCAATTGACCATGTAATCCCCGCCAATGAAGCACAGTGCCCCTTCATAGCCCCTAACTCTCCACACTCAGAAGAAGTGAAACCATCTGTCACACAATAAACCTGAACTGGGATGGGGGGGAGGGAGGGGCGCATCCCAGGAAGCAATCCTATATGTAATATAAATCAACACTTGACCAACAAATACCTTAGACTTTTTAACACCTGTTTATACTAATGGATCTTAAGAAGTTCCTTACTGCAATTCAATTAAGTGATGTGATTTTTTAAAAATAAATGAATAAATAAAAGGAAATCACCACTATGGGGGATTCTATGGGGATTTATTGAATAAATCTATCTCTGTTTTAATTTCTCCATTTTTTGATATTTCAATGAATCAGTTTGGATTTTATGAGAAGATAGCATCAGGGCTGGGAAACATTCGACCAGTAGCTATCACAAAATTTCTACATTAGAGAGACTTAGAGCAGAGCAATCTACACGGGGTAAGGGAGTTGTGTGCTGGGGAGGTGTTGCATGTGTAGGGGGAGGGAGAGGTTTTCATTTAAGATGATGTTTATTGGAAAGGGCCAAGGAAGGAAAGCTGGATGGGATTTGAAGTAGGGGGACAGGTGGCCTAAAGCACCCCTTAGCACTACCTCTGCTTCCAAGATTCCGTAATCTGAGGTTGCCTGTATCACCCTCCTTCTACGGTGTGTGTGTGTATGTGCACGGGATGCGATGCGGTGTGCGTGCATGTGAACGTGGGAGTGACACAGAGATAGGCAGAGGCAGGCCGACAGCGCACCCAGGTCTGGAAGAGACATTCTGTCAGACTGAAGGAGATCCCGTTCTGAAGTAACGCTCTTCGTTTAATGAGGAAGAAATTGAGGACTGAGGAGATGAAATGTCTCACTCAAACCTCTTAAGTGACAGGCCAGCACCACAAAACAGTCCTTCCAAATCCCAGGCCAGTCCTTTGCTCTAGATCAGTTGTTCTCAAAGTATGAGGCCCAGACCATCTCCACTAGCATCACCTAGGAACTTCTTAAAAATGCGCATTCCTGGGGCGCCTGGGTGGCTCAGTCAAGTGTCTGCTTTTTTTTTTTTTTTTAAGATTTTTATTTATTTATTTGACAGAGAGAGACACAGCGAGAGAGGGAACACAGCAGGGAGAGTGGAAGAGGGAGAAGCAGGCTTCCCGTGGAGCAGGGAGCCCGATGCGGGGCTCGATCCCAGGACCCTGGGACCATGACCTGAGCTGAAGGCAGACGCTTAACGACTGAGCCACCCAGGCGCCCCCAAGCATCTGCTTTTGGTTCAAGTCATGATCTCAGGGTCCTGGGATAGAGCCCTGCGTTGGGCTCCTTGCTCAGCAGGGAGTCTGCTTGTCCCTCTGCCCCTCCCCCCACTCATGCTCGAGTGCATGCATACTCTCTCTTTCTAATAAATCTTTTAAAAAATGCACATTCCTGGGCCCCACCTAGGCCCGCCGAATCAGAATCTCTGGAAGCGGGGCCCAGCAACCTGAGTTTTCACAAGCCCTCTAAGGGACGCTCTGGTGCATCCACAAGCTTGAGAACTAGTATACGAATGCTAAATAAATAAATAGACAAACAAACAAATAAATAGACATTTTCTATCTTCAGGTGGGAAGAGGTGACAGCGCTGCTACCCTCTTAGCCTCAAAGGAGAAATTGAGTGACACGTTTCAGAAATGCAGAAGGCAAATTAAGTACATCCAGGGGAATGACTAAGAAAGGGGATGGTCAGATTCCACATCCAGTTCTTTCAGAGGAACTGCGGTGGGAGTGAAGATTGCAGCGAAACGGGACGACTGCCGGGAACAAACACAGGAACTGTCAGACGGAAAAGTCATGAGAATACTTCTTCGAGCAGATTAGAAATGTTGGATCAGGGTCACACCAACGTAGAGAAAGACTGTAGAGCTTGCTAATAATACAAGAGCCATCCGAAGCTGGACTGGTCAGATACGGGGAGAGGGTCCCTCACTGGAGCCTCTATATTGTTACCTGATCATGTTTAAGAGGAATCATGGTCAGCCATTCAATAGAAAGGATGCCTGAGGAGCATGTCTCTGTGGATGAGATTCCTCAGAATATCGCGACTGACGAAACGGAAGGCTGCTACATCCCACAGCCGCGTGAGGGGAGAAAACAGACTCGGGCTGTACATGAAGTGGGAAAATGCAAACAAGGCCTAACAGCGAATGCTGGGCCCTGGGCACTTTCCTCCCCACTCATCTTGTCCGTCTTGTAACGGACCAGGTCTCGCCTGCCTGCCATGCTTAGAAAGGCTCTCACCGGCAGGATGGAAATGGACTCTCAGAGGGGGAGACTAGCAGCCATGACTCTCCCTCCTGGTCTTGCCATTGTGGAGCTCAACCTTGATACGTCACTGGGTACCTAAGTCTATCTACTTTTCTCCAAGAGAGAAAAGAAAAAAGATAGTAATTCTGTATGCTCCTGTCCAGGGACCTGACTGTCCGGTGACAATGGCAGGCTCCTCCCTCCCGTCCAGTCACCGTAAAGCCTTGCCTCAGTCCTGCTTCCTGTGTGCCCATGGATGGTGGAATTGGGCCTCTTAGGAGTGTGGGTCTGGATCCCTCCCCCATTGGATAACACTGTATTTTCTAGTCATCTGTAACATTTTCCCACTCATCACTTCCATTCTAGCCTGCAGAGCCCACATCCCCAAATGCCTGCCGCAGGAGGAATGGGGGGCCCAGGATTCCTCAGGGGTCAGAGGGGAGAGGGCTCGCTGCATGCCATACATCACACACCTCCCTGGGGCTTGGTCCCTCCCAGAGGGAGTCATCACTCTGCTCATGAACACAGTCAGTCCTCCTACTGAACCTAGAGCAGCAGTAAATGACAGATTGCTTTATAACCAGCTCTTTAGACCTTCACTCTGAACCCTGAGCTGAGAGCATGCTAGGCCCCATCCTGTGGGTACCAATGGGGAGCTAAGTGGACTAAGAATGTCCACACAGGGCCTCAAACTAATTTTAAAACCATCCTGACTCTGCAGTATTAAGGCTTTTTTTTCCCCCCGTCTGTCCCCAGACTAGCCAAGATCAACATTATAAATTGCTAATTCTGAACCGAATGGCACTGCTAACATTTTAGGAAAAGACAAGGGAAGGGGGAAAAAAAAAAAGGCCCGTTTGCCATGAAAAAGTTAAGACACAAGGACATGAAGCACATCTGAAAGCAATTTAAACTGCTTCTGCCCTTGGCATCGGGTAGCCCATCTTGAGCAGAGGGAACACGTGCGGGGCTCACCCGCCCCCCAGTCTGCCGTCTTGACCATACCTGCTTTCCTCCCAGTCTCTGGGCTTCTTGGTTTCGTTTGGTTTTATGCAGCGGATGTAGTGAGGTGTACATTTCATCAGGGTGCTCACAAGGTCGTTGGCTTGTTTCTAGAAAGGAAGAGTAACATCAGATGGAAATGTGGAACTTTCTCTCAGGCAGACCGAGGTTCAAAGGGGAGCTATGAAACTCTAGTGTGGAAATAGACAGCTAGAAATTAATCTTCGTGACAACTTGTTCATTAAGCTTGCCTCTGGTCTACTTTCTTTCTAAAGGCTCTACTGACTTTTATGATTTTAACACTTACACTCGGGTTTGAAATTAGATTTTGAAAAAACAACCAGGTCTTTTTAGTATAGTTAATAAAATAAAGCAAAACAACAAAACCAGTAAATCTTCACATATAGTTCTTTTCATGAGAAACAAGGAAGCATGCCAGTTATTAACAAATTAAGTTTATACTGATTGAGGGCCTTTGCAAACACATTGTTCTCATAAACTTTTTTTTTTTGGTGCGAGGGTGGGGCAGAAAAGAGAAATTATTTGCAAGGATAAAGCATCAAAGGCCCCTGTACTCTCTGGGCAATCCAACCAATGAAGAATCACTGTATTAAAATGATGGAAATTCATAAAGAGTGGGAGATAACATCAAAATTCTCACTTCAGGAGCGCCTGGGTGGCTCAGTCATTAAGCGTCTGCCTTCGGCTCAGGTCATGATCCCAGGGTCTTGGGATCGAGCCCTCCATCGGGCTCCCTACTCGGTGGAAAGCCTGCTTCTCCCTCTCCCACTCCCCCTGCTTGTGTTCCCTCTCTCACTGTGTCTCTCTCTGCCAAATAAATAAAATCTTAAAAAAAAAAAAAATCTCACTTCATTCACCTTCCTCAGCATGTCCTTTTACAAACCTGCTTTCTGAGTGGTAGGTAACCTGCTCCTTCACCAAATACTCAATATGAAATCATCTCTCACTTACTGGGTACCCAAAAGGAAACTGGGCTCCAGTAGAGAAAGCCACATAAATAAAGCTGGAATTGCTTATGATGCATTTCAAATCATGAGCATCTCCAACTCAGAAGAAAGAGCAGGGCTCATACCAGCATTCCCACCACTACACAGCTGAGCCCTTGTGGGGCCAAGGAGGAGGCCCAAACTCGCCTCCCGAGCAAATCAGTGTGAAGAGAGAAAACCTCTAAAGGACAACAGAGGAGGGATCTCGAAAGCCAGAAAACCATGACCAAGTCAGCAGAAGAGATCTGCCTGCAGTAGACAGCCCTCTTGCAATTAGGGCTTTGCTGTTGTCATGGGCTTGGGAAATCTGAAACCCTTGAGAAAAACTCTTGAGTATATTCAAAGCAAGAGGTTCCCTGGTGAGTTATGTTCTCCGTTTAGATGTGCAGGATACAGCATGTGTTGCAATGCTTAGAGGAAAGGACAAAGCTGTAGAGGTTGGACGGCCAAAGCAAAGCCCTGTAGTGAAAAAGAAAATGGACTTCCATCTCCTCTGTTTTTTTTTTAAAAGATTTTATTTATTTATTTATTTATTTGAGAGAGAGAGAGAGAGAATGGGAGATAGAGAGCACGAGAGGGAAGAGGGTCAGAGGGAGAAGCAGACTCCCTGCTGAGCAGGGAGCCCGATGTGAGACTCGATCCTGGGACTCCAGGATCATGACCTGAGCCGAAGGCAGTCGCTTAACCAACTGAGCCACCCAGGCGCCCCTCCATCTCCTCTGTTGACGCTGATTGTATTTGAGAACAAATCTGATGATCTTTGCAACACAGGAGGTGGAGCTGGACAGGGCCTGCTCCTCATACAGTTTCTTTTTCAGTCCCCAAACTTGTTTTTATTTTTTTATATTTTAATTTTATCAAACCTTTTTAATTTCCAAGAATAAACTTGGCAGACTCTTCAGTCCTAAGCTTTTAACAGCACACCTTTTCACCTTAGTGTGAACACACAGAGGGGCAAATGTAACCTGAGTGACCTGCCAACTGACATGGGTCTCCCTAGCTCCAAGTAGTAATGGATGACATTTACTGAACGTGCACCAGGGGCTAGACACATGGACCTTCTCATTTCTGCCTCACGATTCTAAGCAATAGCTACTAGTATTATTATTATGATTTTTTTAGACAAGGAAATGTCACCATGAAGAAAGTATTGCTCAAGATGGCACACTTAGTGACAAGCACTGAGGCATGAACTCAAGTGTGCAGCCTACCAAGTCTGTTCCTTAAACACAAGGCTATCCTGCCTTCCTAGGGAAGACAGGAGATAGTTTGGTGTGATGTAAGAGGAATTAACATAGTGAGTGAGGAGTAGATAAAGCCTTGAGGTTGTGGGGAAATTCATTTTGGCAAACAGGAATACACCTCGACCATCAAAATTATCCTGAATTCAGCTATGGGTCAACCTTAGATGTCTCCTGAGGTGGTTGGGAAGCAGCAACTGGATTTATCCGGACTCTAGACCAGGACAGTCCAGGAGTTACGACAGAAGGCTACCAAAGGCACTTGCTCAAGAGAAGCATAAGGCAAAACATTGAGACAGGACAGTGAGAAAAGGCATAGGGTGAAGGTTCCCTGTTCTACCTTCAACACAGGTTACTAGCAAGACCAAGTTGGGGTTCTGCCTCTACTATTTGCAAACTACATGACAAATCACTAAATTTCTCTGGGCCTCAGTTTCCCCATCTGTAAACTAAGTGGATTGAATTAGAAGACCTCTAATATCTTAATCTAAAGGTTGGAAAAGACATTAAAAGTCAATGAGTCCAGTCCCCGCATGATGCTTTCGCCTCCTGACGTATCCACTCCACCAGAGTCTGCTCTCACTTAGATGAAGCCGCAGGCTTGTGCACTTGGCCAGCGCTGAGCTCAGTGCAATTTCCCACGGCGTCAATCTTTGACTCTCAATGCAAAACTGGTCTCTTCCAGTCACAACAATGTAGAATTTAGTGAAGCCTCAACATCAGAAAGTGCAATTAAATACAGCATACTATGATTTATAAATAAGAAAACAGGAGTTCTCACCAAATGAGTATTCATTAATTAGATCCTACAGATCAGTTTGAAATTTTAAAAGAATTAGAATACAATAGAATACCCAACACTAAAGCTACCTTGAACATAAATTTAATTTCTCTTCCAAAGAACTCCAGATCCCTTTAAATGTGTGCACTTCAGGGATAGCATTAAGATGATACTTACTATCTGCAAAATACCGTGCACATGAGCGGTCTAAGAGATTGGCCATGGCTATGCGTCTCTAAAAGGTGTTTAAGAGGGGATTGTACAACAGGGAGAATGTCATTCCTACGTGGAGGTACACCATCAGACGAACATGGGTCACATACCCACAAAGGACGGTACGCCTAGGGTTAAGAATATGGACAGTATTACAATCGTACTTAAGCTGGCTGACTTGAGGTTGACCTCCCAAGACAACAGCCATATTTGCAGTTGCTGCAATCCTGAATATTTTAATATGCCCAGAAGGTGGCAATTTTGAGCATTCAACTAGACAAGAATATGAAGGAAAGAAAGAGGTCAAGTCTTCCAATGAGGAGAAAGATGCCTCTACCTCCATCCTCTGTTTTATAGGGAATAAGCTCAACTGAGAATCCAGACCACTTGAAAGTGAGTCATTGTAACCTTGATGATCTGGGCCCCTTGGATCTGAATGTGACAGTCTTGTGACTAGATTTTCCAGCCCAGAGCTAATCCTTATCCAGGACCTTGAAGTAAAGGCATGAGTCAGAAGCTTCACGCAGACATTACTATCTGAAGCCTCATAAGAATGGCATCTGCTCTCTGCTGTGGACTCCCGGCTCCAGTGAACCCAATCCAGAGACCGTCCCAGGGCTATTAAACGTCTCTAGGACTTAAATGTCTCATGACTGTCCCCAGTCCCAGAGGACTCTACCCTCTAGTTCAAAACTGAGCTTGCGTCTGACTTCCTCCTCCAAACCCAAAGGCTGCTCGCGCCTGGGATCTTCTCATTGCTATGAGGTCGTTTCCTTTATTCCAGCCAGTGTTCTTGCCCTCAGGGGCTGGGGAGGCAGGCTTCCATACAGGAAACACTCAGAGAAGAGAGCCAGCAACAAGAACAGACAACCACCACCATGGTGCCCAATGGCAGTGATTGTGGAGGTGGACCAAGATCTGGATGCACAGAGCCAGGGAGGGGGCACGGACATGAGCAGACAAGAGTCCACTAAGAATGAAGCCGAGCTGAATAAGTGAAGGCACAGGAGAGGGGCCGGATGGAGACGAAGCAGAGTGTAATCGGAGACCAGGTACATTCTGTGCGTATGATGTTTCCAGCAGTGCGCTACCTGCCTTAGACGGATTGCTGAATTCAAGATTACAGTCCACCCTTGAGATAGGTACAAAGATCCCCACCTTACAGATAAAGCAAAAGAGGCACTGAGAGTTTAGGCAATTTGCTGGCAATCACAAGCTAATAAAAGCCAGGGCTGGGATTTCAACACACGCGATGGACAACACCCCCCCACCCCAAGAGCGCTACTGTTAATCATTCGATGGTCCTATGGAGTATCAAACTGGGGTGGTATTTAACTGGTATGATTTTTTTAAAAAATAGTTTAGTGACTTTCTCACAGAATTACATGACTAAGTGTGTCTGACACAACCTCTAAGTTCAGAGTGTAATTAGGGACAATGAATTTCATCACACAGTGGCTTAGATAACACAGTGCACTCTCCACAGGGGCTCCCCAAAAACACTGGAGGAACTCCTTCTAGATGTTAAGACATGACCGGGCCAGATGTGCCCTTAATTTGCAGAAAGAAGGGGCTTGCAAAATCCAGTGGGGAGGGGGCTTAAACTGCCCCTGTGAGACCCAGGAGGATTCCAGGTACGTGAAGTTCCATAATTGGCAAGTGTTGGGGTCTGGTAAAAGGTCATCAAAATCCAAAATGTGGTTCTCAATCCTAAAATTTTCTCTGCTCGTTTAATGTGAATTCTTCCAGATTCCTATTAAAGCCATTTCCTCGTAGAAAGTAGCTGATTATCATCCGCTGACTGTGAAGCTATGAGGTGTTTAATGTCCATTTGGGGTTTCGGGACAGCCAAGTCCAATTCGACGTGCATCCTCTCCCTTTTTTCAAGCAGCGGCATTACGTCTGGGCATCTTCTGTAACCGGGCTGATACATCTCACTGACCTCATCCTGGCCCTGGGGTGCAGTTCCTGACTGCTAGAAAACCCTGCCTCTTACAGGCATCTATAAACCTGCCCAAATAGAACAAACCTTTATTTTGCTTCCGGCAGTAGTCGGGCGCCCCTTCTTGTCAGCTTGCAGATTTTCTGGAAATAAGGACTTTATAAAAGGCCTGGGAAAGGGAGAAAGAAAATGGATTAGCAATCAGTGGGCACCTCAGGGGCTGAAAGCCTACTTCCATGGAGAATGGACAGAAAGGCCATGCAGAAGTGCATAATCTTGGCTCCAGAAAGCTCCATCTGACTCAAAGCACGAGCCATCAAGGTGTGACTCGCGGAAATGAGCAGTGGACAAGAGAAACAGAGGAAGAATTCTAAGATCTAAGCACCTTAGCGTCTAAGCCTGGAAAACACATTTTAAAACTCTGCCTTTTGAATTTGCCCACTCACTGGAACCAAGGTATACCTTGACGAGGGGACACACGGAGGGAGTCAGTACGGGTTTGCTGCATTAAGATTAGTAAGACAGACAGGAGCTCGGGTATGTGTATGAACTGTTGGGATCCAGTGCAGATCCTGATCTGATCTAAGGCAGGGTTTCTCCATCTTGGTGCTACTGATATTGGGATCTGAGGCTGGAGAATTCTTTGTTGGGGTCGGGAGGGGTAGGCTCCCCTACACACTGTAGGATATTTTGCAGCATCGGTGACCTTTGCCTACTCGATGCCAGTAGTCCACTGTGCCTCCTGCCCCTGCAAAAAACCTTGACAAACTGCGCTTTTGAGTACAAGTCATTTTAAGCGGAATAGCAGTAATTCACCAATCCTTTGCCTGTTGAATAGATTTTCATTAGTCACTCCAATGGAGCTGCATTTGTTCATATGCACCAAGGCACGGGGCAGGGACAATGTCCTAGTAACCTCAGTGCCTCTGGTGTCTGGACACAGCCTGGTACACGGTGGGTGCTTGATAAATATGTGCTAGCTGACTGAATAAAGTCATCCGTGTAAACCGGCAATCTGACCCTCAAATTCAATTCCTCCTAAATGGCTTTGGGGCCACCTCGAATTTTCTAGGAAGTCTCCCCACAATCTACTTTTAACTTGACCAGACGTGATTACAGATTTTTGCAGCAAACATGTTTAATAAGCAACAGACCATGTCTATAGGACAGGAGTTTATGTGGGAGCATCAGTAGCTCTCAAACTCGGCAGTAATTTTAATAATAATAAAAAAAAAAATCTGAAAGCAGGTCTGCACCTGACAGGCATAAAAACCCATGAGGCAGGACTTTCGGCTGACCTGACGTTTTAAGAGAGGAGCAAATCAATTTTCTGTGTTTTCAAACGAAAACAAATTCAGGATCTCCAAAGCTAGGGCGTGAGCACGGGGAAGTACAGCACGGGGAGATGTGGGCCAGGAGAGTTTGGGCGGGCGGGGGATGGAAGAGAATGAAATGGAGAAGAACAACTTCTGGCCAAAGCCTGAAAAGCACACTTGTTTTTCTTTCTTTTTTCTTTTTTTAAATTTTATTTATTTATTTGACAGAGAGAGACACAGCGAGAGAGAGAACACAAGCAGGGGGAGCGGGAGAGGGAGAAACAGGCTTCCCTTGGAGCAGGGAGCCCAATGCGGGGCTCGATCCCAGGACCCTGGGATCATGACCTGAGCCGAAGGCAGATGCTTAACGACTGAGCCACCCAGGCGCCCCAAGGATATCCCTCTTAAGTTGCCCCTCCCAAATTTCTTGGGCCATTTTCCAAGTGGTTCAGGGACACGTCATCTCACATCCTGCTAAGCCTTTAGCCATTCAAAAAATTAAGTGACCATGGAAAATTCTTGGGATGATATTCTAAGGGCAGAGTATCACAGAACCAGAACATTCCACTCTTAGTCAGAAATGGTCATCCCAACCCAACCCCAGGGTAGTCGCCTCTCTCTGATTATACTGCTGAAAATGATGAAGCTAGGGGCCCTGAAGGGCATGCACATAGCACACAGAATCTGGAGGCAGAAGATGTTAGGGGTACATGGGATTGGAAAAGAAAAATTATTATGAAAAACCAAATTGTCCATTAATAATCTGGACCTGAGAACTCAAAGGAACTAAACTGCTGACCACTCAAATGCCACAAGTTGTTGTTGTTGTTGTTTTTAAACACTAAAAATTTGATCAAAACTACATCCCATGTCAGATAAGGCAAAATACACTTACAACTCACTGCTCTGCATAAGCTCGATCAGATCCATAAAAAGCACATCACGGTTCCTTTCACAAAAGCCAACCATGTCATAGGATACCTGGCCAAGAATGGAAAGAAATCTAGTTTTATCCTGTAAGTTTTTCACCGAACAAAAAAAATCCAAGTTGGCATAGCTATTCTTACTAGAATGTGAATATTTCCAGATGTACAATAGGGATTTCATCATGAACTGTCACATTAAGGCTGTGCATGTTTTATTTAACTTGTTAGCTAACTTACGTGGTGATGGTCTGTGGATGTTGATGAGTGGCATCCGGCTGCCTACATGGCCCAGATGATCTATGACCAGGACTCCAGCTACCGTGACCACATACCCTTTCTCTAGTTAATCCACAGGACTGTCTAAGTAATAAACTTAATTCTTTTGCTAAATTTTCATTACAACAGAATAAAAGAAAACTCCTTCTGCTCATTAATCCATTGCAATGGGACATGTCATCTGAGGTTTTGCAATTTTTTCCACAAATGGTATCATAATTGGATCAAGTCAGCCAAAAGCTCATGCTCAGGGACGCTGGTTAACAAGAGCAGATGGGATTAGGTGAGACCAGTGGATTTCCATAGGATTAGAAGACCCTAAATATCATGACCTCAACTCACTTATCTTTGTATCACCAGCACCTAGACAAAGCCTGGTACCCGGGAGGCACCCAATAATCATGCATCTTATGAGGACCAACATCAAAAGCAAGCCTTTATTTTTATTTATTTACTTATTTTAAGTAGGCTCCGTGCCTAACACGGGGCTTGAACTCATGATCCTGAGATCAAGAGTCGGATGTTCTACTGACTGAGCCAGCCAGGGGCCCCCACAGCAAGCCTTATGTATACTCCCAGTGGCACAAGCAGGTGAGGGATACAGGCTTGTGATTGTTGCAAGAGGCAAGACAAAAATCCATTCCTTCAGCAGTTAATATACACGCCAGGGCAATTCATGATTTAAAAATATGCAGTAGTGTCTACTACCCTTCGTTCTGCCTCTGCAAATACCTCATTGGTCCCGTGTTGTTGAATGAATGGATGACCGCTGAATGAATAAAATACAGTGAGGCAGATGAAGCTATACGGACATTGTTATCAGTTGCCTCATGAGAAAACAGATCACAGACCCAACGGCTTAATGAAGGCAGACATTGGGAAGGGTAACTTCTCCTATCCCGCGGGGCCCCCGTTCTCTGGACATACCTTTCCAGCATAATGGTGAATAATGAAGCCTTGGTTCCAGCTGTTGAAGTGCTCGTGATTTCCAATCTGCATCTGAAGTTTCTGCAGGAGCGTCTGATCTGCCCCCTCCCCTACTGCATGCATCGTGGCACACACGTCATCCAGGATGCTCATGATCCCAGGAGGGTTCTGATGGGACCAAGAGAGCAAAGCCCCAATTCAGCGACTGTTGAAAGCCCCAGTTCAGTGGCTTATTGGGTCTTTTCTTTAGCAAGGAAATGGTTCTCCAGACTCAAGATACCATCTTGAAAGTCAGTCTTTCCCTTTGAGCAAGAATGCCATTAATAATCCCAAATGGGAGTTAACTGCTTGGATCTAATGATGGAGCAAAGTTCATTTTCAAAAAAAAAGGTTTAACTCCCTGAAGTTCTATTCAAACTCATATAAAGATCACTATCTGTTGACTCCTATTTGTACTAAGTTGCTTTTAAAAACCCAAAAGAAAAATGAAAACATTTTCCTTTGACCCTAATTCATTTCCTAATGTTCACTTTCAGCCTGTTACCCACAGAGGCATGGTTTACATGGTTATAGAGTGGACACATTCTCTCATGCATTACTCTTTTCGCATAACATTATTTTATAAACAATCTCCATGCTTTACATAGTCTTCATACTTACTATTTTAATGGCTGTATTTTCCTGCTCTGATGTGCTATAGGTTATTTAAAGACTGAATTGTCTTTGGATGTTTTTACTGTTACCAGTTTTGGACTTTTATAAAAAACCAAACCAAACAAACAGTACTGTGGAGATCTCTGCCTACACCCTTCTTGTTTTCTTTTGGATAAATTTTAGGGCTACAGTCCTAGGAACTGTATAGATGGTCCAGAAGGCAGGGCCAATTCTATGCCTCTGCATTCTCTATGCCACCCATTTAAGTCACAGACATCTTCTCTCAGAATTCAGTAACAACTTCCATTTGTAAACTGGCATTTTATTCATATACACATGTTCATATTACTACACAGACATCTATACACACAACTGATGTCATTGCTAAAATTCTCTGCAAATCAGAGTTGTCACTTCCCCTACTCTAAAGCAATGACACAAGAGAACAAAAACCCACTTGACATAAACCTGTGTGCAGTGAAGAGACACACCAGACTGATACTTACAACTTTGTTCTCTATGAGGTCACACACAATTTTGTTATTAAAGTACTCAATGGGTGTCCATCTTATTCCCTCTTGAACATATTCTTCCTGAGGGACAGAAAGCGGGGATTCACATTATTACCCAGTGAAGACTAGCTAGAGTGCCACACAGATGACTAGTAAGGCACAGAGATCACAATGAAAGAAAAATTGGAATGCCCTTTGACATAAAATGGGAACAGAAAGGAACATTTCATTGCTTGGTAATTTTCTTTTTCTTTTTCTTTCTTTCTTTCTTTCTCTCTCTCTCTCTTTCTTTCTTTCTCTCTCTCTCTCTTTCCTTCTTTTTAAGAAAACTCTGTGCCCAACATGGGGCTCAAACACACGACCCTGAGATGAAGAGTCAAATGCTCTACCGGCTAAGCCAGCCAGATGCCTCATGCTTGGTAATTTTTAGTTTGAACCCTATGAAATTTGTTACCACACAATCATTTTCGATATTCAAACGATGGCAATTTAGTATGGCTTAACCTACAGGTCCAGTTACAAAATCATCTCTTTGAATTTAATGTAAGGACAGCGGTACGGATTAGCCTCGAGGCACCCAAAGGGAAGGCCTCTCACTCACGCGAGTTGCTCATTTAACTTGATGAACACCACCACGTTCTCCTGGTTTCCTTCCTTCCTCACCAGTCTTGCTTTGTCAACTTCTTTCCAGATCTTCACCTGATGGAGTCTCTGGACTCAATCTTCCAGCCTTCCTATATTCTCAGCCCTGCTTCTCTAGGGGATTTCAATCAATCCCATGGTTTTAAATAGAACCTGCAGGCTAATGACCCCCGAATTCATTTCTCTAGTCTAGACTTCCCCCGTGAATTCCAGGGTCATGCACATTTCATACATTAGAGTCTCTGTTCAGACGTGTCACAGGCCTTACAGATGGAACTTGTTCACTGGAGATCTGATTCGGCATTTCCCCACCATCGCCACCCAACTCTCCTAATCTCACTCTTGAGCAAATCGCCTCACCATTGGCCCTGTGATTCAAGCTACAAAGGGAGCAATCATCTTTAATTCCTCTTTCCTTCTTGGCTTCTTGCTAATTATTTTGAGCAAGTCATGCTGACTCACTTTCCAAAACACAAGCTGAATCTGACCACCTCTCATGGTGTTACTATCTCTAATGGTACCATCATTGTCTACACCCCCACCATTTCTTGCCCAGTCTCCTAACTGGTTTTTAAACTTCCTACTCCTGTTTGTCTTCCCCTCAGCCCACTCCACAAGTCTATAGAGCCTGAATAACCTTTTCAAAAACACAAATCAGACCATGTCATGCTCTGCTCAAAATTCCCCCAGGGTTTCCCATCACACTTCCTACAAAATGTGAAGCTTTTGCCACGCTGGACAACATTCCTATATGACCTAGGCTCTGCCTACATCATCCGGTCTCAGTCCCTACCACCCTTTACCCTAGGTGTTTTGCGCTAGCTGCTCTGACGGGATGGAAGGCTCGAACACCAGGGCAGAGATTTATGTGGAAACCGCTGCTCAGTGAGATTCCCAGGCAGAGGCACGAACACTTCCATAACTTAATGTCCCCCAAATAGCCTTTCACATGTATAGTGGGTTGCATGTGTCCCCCAAGATTTCATGTCCTAGAACTTCGAAATGGAAGGTTTTGGAAATAGGATCTTTGAAATATAGTTAAGCTAAGGATCTTGTAAATGAAATCATCCTGGATTGAGGGTGATCCCTTAATCCGATGACTGGTGTCTTTACAAGAGAAAGAAGAGGGAGATTTGGGCACAGAGAGACACACAGAGAAGAAAAGCCACATGAAGGTAGAGGCAGAGCCTGGAGTTACACTGACACAGAACAAAGACCACCAGGAGCCTCAGAAGCTGGAAGAGGCTAGGAAGGCGTGTGGCCCTAGGGACATTATGGTTTCAGACTCTGGCCTCCCGAACTGTGACAGAAGACATTTCTGTTGTTTCAAGCCACTCAGTTGGTGGTACGTTGTGACAGCAACCCTAGGAATCCAAAACAACATGGAACCCAGAATCAAAGGGAACCTGCCCTGAACTCTGAGGAGAAACTATAACCAAGGCATGTTCCTTCAAGTCAGAATGAAAACTACAAGCTTTGTTAAAGACACATTGATTTTTAAGGAAGACTGGGAGTAGAGCAAATCTGAGAAAACCCAAGTTTTTCCTCTGGAACACAGTCCATGCCATCGACAATTGGGGTTGGAACTAGGTTTCCATTTTCCACTTGGTCAATGAGTCAGAGTAGTAAAAGCAGCCAGTAATAAGTCCAACTTCAAAACATCATTTGCTTAAAGGAGAAAGAAACTGTAGCAGATGGTGTTTACACTTCATAGACTAAAATGTCACAACGGCATAGGGTTTTTCTGCCTGACTTTATTAAGCATATTTCCTAATACAAGACTAAAACTTGAATCTAGTACCAAAAGAGAGACTTTCCTATCTTTAAAAAAAAAACACACTGGAAATAACACAGGAGGAAAGAAGAGGGACTGCTTACCTGTTCTGCCTTTAATGTCAGCTCAATAAAAATCTGCTGTAATTTTTCATTGACAAAATTGATACAGAACTGTTCAAAGCCATTTTTCTGTGGAAAAAAAAAAGTTACTTGCATGTAATTGTTTCTGTGAAATCATTATGCAGTCATTTCTTAAGCGGTTAAGTGAAATGTTTCAATGTGAGAAGCCTTAACAGAAATGCTGGCGGCATCGGTAGACAGCAACATAGTTTATATTTAGGAGAAACTAATTTAGTAAAGGTACATGAATAACTTAAACAGAGGCAAAAAGGAACTATAGTGGGTTTTTTTCCATTACCTAGAACTGTTTCTTTTAAGCCAGATGAAATGCACCACCCTCCCACAACCCCACTTGTTCAAACTGGCCTTACCTGGAATATTTCAAAGCCATAGATGTCCAGGACGCCAATGTTGTATTCTTCATGGTCCTTCTCCATTGCTTTGTTGATGGACTAGGAGAAAGTAACCAGCATGGCAATTAACTCATTTTCTTTCCTCTCAGAAAGGGGCACACGTGGGGGAAAGGGAAAGGTACTGTCCCCAGCAAATGCTACTGTGGGCTGGAACAGAGGATGACAAGAAGAGAGGTGACTCGCAGCTTCGAAAAAAGGCTTGCTGCAAGGTCAAGTACTCTGGGAAGCCACCAGGATCCGAAAAAGCTACTGTTTTTTAACGATGAAAGCCATTAACTTCTGGCAGCTAGTTTTTCCTCAGGAAGTCTGGAGAATTGGAAGAAAATGTCATCTCGGATGGCTGAAGTAAAACCTACTTCGTATAAAGAACCAATAAGACGACATCCATAAATATTACTTCCACTGACCCCATTCAGTAGCCACGTATTGGCCCCCAACACAGCTGGGAGGGGTATCAACGTGACGACAATGTCTGGTGCTAGAAGCTTAGAGAGAGGGTGAGCCGGCTACGGATGATAATACCAATCATTATTATGAAAGTCATGAGAATATAAGCAGCCCCCGTGTATTTACCATTCACCAGTGCCCAGCTTTGCGCAGCGCTTTCCATGTGTTTCACTGAATCCTCACTATGATTTTGCCAACGACGGTGACATTAGAATCCCCAAGGCTGCCCTGGGCCAGGGGCAGGGTCTGAGGTTCCATGGAATGGCACGTCTACCACGTCTGTGTTCTGGATCACTGTGAGAAGGGACATGCAAGCCCACGGCCAGACCTAACTCGAGAGGGTGGGTGCGGGTTCCACCAGGGGCCTCAGAAAGGCAGGCGGGGCAGGCAGGGACAGAGGAGTAAAGTTCCCGGAGATGGTGAACACCTGGATGAATGTGGAAGCACCAGAGGTGTTCTCCGAGCCAAGAAAATGACGTGGCCTCTTTTGTGAGCTAATGCGTCATGACACACAGCCCTCAGCCCTGTGCCTGGCTCTTGCTCAGTGCCCAGGAAATGTTAGCTCTAGTTACATGGGGCGTCCATCTGCTTTTACCACACAAAAAATTAAGGGCAGGCAAAAAGAAAGTAAGGTAGGAAGCCCAGCCCTGGAAGGCATGGGACGGGGAAACAAAGAGATGAGAATCGTGGGTTCTACTGTCAACTCTGCATCACTCTCTTGCTGAACGGCCTCGGGCAAATCCACCAATCCCTAGGCTTAAGATTCCCTTGTCAGTAAAACTAGGAGTCTGGACAAGTTAAAAGGATGACTAATCCTTAGTATGACCCTGACCTTCCCCAGAAAGTACACAAAATAATTACCCTGTCCTGCCCTGCCCTACTCAACCCTAACCACACCTAACCACACTTTAAGCCTGATAGATGTTGTTGCCAGGATTCACACAGATGTTTTGGAGCAAATGGCCACGGTGCGCTTCTTGCCCTAGGGCTCCCCTACGGTTCTTTCTAGCTTGAAAGTATAAAAGGCAGAGGGGTAGAAGAGCTAGAACGCGGCCAAAGTACCTGGGTGTGATTCCTAGATTTATCACTTAATGGTAGTGTGACTTTGGCTAAGTTCCTTAGCCCCTCCATACCTAAGTTATCCGTAAAACGGGGATAATAATGCCTGGGTCGGGTGGTTGTGGGAAGAATCGCACTGTTTTGTCCTAAAATACTTAGAATGGCATCTGGCACATAGTAAGGCCTGCAGAAGTGTTTGCTATTTTATTCTACCATTCAGAGGCTACGATGATTAGCACAGGCTGTCCCTGGCAGTTCCATACGGTTGAGAGACTAATTTTCAGAGTCTACACATGGTGTACATATATATATATATATGTATGTATATATGCTTATGCCATCATATAAACAGTCTATGGTAGTTTTAAAATATACCTAAAAACTCTTTAATACACTTCCCTTCAAAAGGTAGAATCTAATTCTCCTCCCCTTAACGGTGGGCTGTACTTAGTAACTTGCTTCTAACGAACAGAATATGGCAGAGTGTCAATATTCGAGTCCAAGCTTACAAATTAAAAGCTTTGTGGCTTCTTCCGTGTTCTCTCTCTTAGATCACTCCGTCTAGGCGAAACCAACTGCCACGTTGTGAGGACATTCAAACAGCCCAAAAGAAGGCTCATGCAGCAGGGAGCAGAGGCGTCCTGCCTAAAGCCATACAAGCGCACCAGCTTAGGACGAGACCTTCCAAGCCTTCAGATGACTGTAGCTGCAATCATCTTCTGGACTTCAGCCTCAACCCTACGTCAGAACCACCAAGCTAAGTCACTTGCAGAAACTGTGACAGAATAAATGCTTATTGGTTTAAGCCAATAAATTTAGGGTTAATCTTTAACATAGCAATACATGACAAATACAGTATTCTAAAGCTTTAGGCTCAAGAGTCAACCAAGTTTCATGACCACGGGTCTTCCCCTTTTCTGTTCTGTAGTTCTGGCTTTACTAAATATTTTGTCCATAAGAAGCTGTTACCGTATTAATGTCTTGCTGGACAATTCTAGAAGCAAAAGTGGGATTCAATAATCCCAGGCTGAAAGGATAAAAAAGTGGAGGAGTAAGCTAATGGTTATAAGGAACAGGTCAAAACATGAAAACAAAGCCCTTAGTAGTTTTACTCTTTAGAGCTGAGCCGTGAAACGCCACCAGCGTTAACTTGCGTTTACTTACATCTACCAGGAAGTCAAAGACTCGGGCGTGCAGAGCCTTGGCGAGGGCGTCCCTGGTGTAACAGGCCTGCTCCACGTTGAGCGTCACGTGGATGGACTCCGACTTGCCTCCCCACTTGCTATCCATCTGCCGGCTTGTGAGCTTTTCTTTCAACCTGTCCTGGTTTATCCCCAGAAGATATGCAGGAAAAGCCAAAACTACAGAAAACAAAATAAAACATGACTGTCTTTCAGAATTTTAACAATTCATTTCGTAAACACGCAGAGGCACTTTTATGTGTGCACACGTGCACCTACAAGACACAAGACACCATCATTGGCCCCCCAAAAACTTTCACTCTAGTGAAGACTGCTTGTCAGCAGTCTCACACACACACCCATCCACTTTGCTTTTCTCAATTGTTCTATTACATGAGTCAATTCCTATGACGGCTGAGACTTCCAATAATACAAATCAGTGATCCAAGAAGGATGGGGAACCAATCCCCTTGCTGAGATCACAGCTACATGCCTAAAATGGACATCTCTCCAAGCTTGCAGCAAGGAAGCCCGGAAGGAAACTAAATCAAGAGATATTTCTTTGGCTCCAAAAATTGTTTTCTTCCTTTCTGGTACGGTGTTTTCATAGCATGTTGACCAAAGATGTTGAAGCACCTGGTATCAGGAAAGTAATAATGACAATATCATAATAATCATCTATTTCTTGAGTGCTTACCACATGTAGGTTTAACACAAAATGTTAAGAAATCTTGAAGAGAGTCTAGATGAGGCATGGACAGCTTACCTAATTAAGAAGCCTACTAAAAGCTGAATAGGTGATACAGGGAGAAAATAAGGTCCTGGAGGAATTTAGAACAGGAAGGTATTATGACTTGCTGGGCAGTCGAGGAAGATGTGGGACTCGGGTGGGGCCTGAAAGGATTAACAGGCTTTGAACAGATGCAGAGGAAGAGGGAAGAGGGAAGTGCAGTAGGACGTGCACAGGGGTGGAGGGAGCAGGGTGGGAGACACGGTAAAGGTGCAGGAAGTGGACCAGCATTGGCCATAGCTGGAAAGGTAGGCGGTTACAAGGTTAGGGTGAACCCTGACAGTGGAGGTCCTTGCATGGTAGGAGAAATTTAGGCTAGAGTCAAAGGGGGCCTGCATGGCTTCTGGGTGGGTGGAGGGGTGTGATTTACGAGATGTCTCTGGGAGAGGCAGATAGAGCGACACGGAGGGAACGGGTGCTATTCACCCACAGCACACCCAAGCCATCCTAAGGACACATAGTAACATGGCTTTGGTCTTTGAAGAGAAGAGCTGAATAGATGGCTTAGTAACTTATTCAGGCCATGAAACTTGCCAAGAGAGGGCCAGTGATATAAATGGATTTTCTTGATTTCTGCTCCAAACACTCTAATATGAATAAGTGACACCATTCTGGGTCATGAAAGAATGCTCAGATTTTTTGTAGTATGAATGAAAGATTTTCATGGACACAAATCCAAACTCTAAACTTGGGATATGAGTCTTCTTTTTCTGCATAAACTGTATCAACAGTTTCTGATAAAAGGATTTTGTTAAAGACTTTATGATAAGGCTCAAAAAATCACAAGCCTCCCAATAAAGAATATCTGAATTTCACAGATGGTGTTAGACTGAACGGGCTGACATTTCTCAGTAGATCCCTTCCAACGAGATTAAGTCAGTAAATGCATTTTGAAGAAGTATAATGCCAGAGCAAGGTATTTATTATCTATGCTCATGTTCTACCGAAATGCTCTGACTCGTATGAGGGCTTCCTTGTACAAAGGGCATGTGAACAAAATCAAGGCACTCATTTGCCAATGGCCAATTCCTTTAGTTTGGTTTTCATGTTAACACATATGTTTAGGAATCTGGATGGGTCTTCCACTAAATTGAAACTTAAGCTTTGCACAGGGCAAGGACAGAAGATGCCCATAAGGCAGACTAGACACATGTGTGGTTGTTGGGAGAATCAAGAGACATTTACCAAAGTGTCTGACATGTAAGAGGTCTTTACTAAGGGGAAGCTATGACATTGGTTATTACCACCACCACTAGGCAGTTAGTCAGATAACATAACATGTCTCACTTGATACAGTAGATATTATTACCAAGGGTTTAGAGTAAATTCACCAGGGCCCCTCACTGTTCACAGTAACTACACCGCAGTAAATGCCTTGATACGATGAATAATTAGCCTCCATTTGTCTGTTTTATAAAACATGGGCGTCTCCCAAGCCCCTGATCATGCTAAAATAGGGACACAGTTAACATATTTGGTAAAAATGGGGCACCAGGGTGGCTCAGTCGTTAAGCATCTGCCTTCGGTTCAGGACGTGATCCCAGGGTCCTGGGATCGAGCCCCGCATCAGGCTCCCTGCTCAGTGGAAAAACCTGCTTCTCCCTCTCCCACTCCCCCTGCTTGTGTTCCCTCTCTCGCTGTGTCTCTCTGTCAAATAAATAAATACAATCTTTAAAAATAAATAAATAAAAGTAAAATAAAATATTTGGTAAAACTTTCTGACCATAACTAAAGAAATACAACATGAAGGGCTAAGTCCTTGGGTCCTTATCTAAGACTGAAAAAGAAACATACTAATGTCTGAGTCCCCCACAGCTTCTATAGAAGAGGTCAGGAGTGAAGGACCAGACGCACTTGAAAACCAAAGCATGGAATCTGGCCAAGAATCAGAGCCACAAACTTAGGGAGACCCCTAAGAAGTTTAGAGAGGAAATCTAGTACTCGCTTGGAAAAAAAAAAAAAAATCCATGCCATGTTTTTCAAGTACAAGCTTTTAGGGCCCTGTATTTTCTTCAGTGGCGGCCCTGGTGCTGAAATTATAGGGCTGCTCATACTGACTTCCTTCAGGCTGTGACCTTCCATAAGCACGGGTACAGGTGTGGCTGGAGAAGGACATCAGTACAGAAGCTTGGAGGCTGTGGGGAGGGAGCGAGGGAGGGAGGAGGTATTAATTTCAAAATGCTGCTATAACTCTGGTATCATTAATCAGAGTTACGCAGAACATAAAAGAACCTGCTAGAAAATAATGTTGCAACACATTTTGATGATAAGAACAGATTTCTGTCATTGCACTGAAGTGTAAAGCAAAGTTGGATTAATTTTATCTGGGTGCACCTGAAGCACAGAGGAGATAAACTAAAAAGATGTAGCAAAAACAAAATGCTGTTTGACAAATCTAAAAGAAATGGCAAGGTAAATGTGGGCTGTCTTCGGTGTTGAGGTTCCGTGCTCTCTAATCCATCAGTCACATTGCAAAAAAGATGGGCATCATCACTCATACTTTCCATTGCTATTTTCATATTTTTTTTTCCCCTTCAACAACATTCACAGGTTAATATCTTTGGAGCAAGACTTGTTTCCAAAAGTATGTCATCTTACTGTAGTGACTATGGGGGATACACATGTGCTTAAGCTGAGGTTTGTTTGCCTTCTAAGCAATGTACAGGTTCGTCTCAGGAAATCCTACAGCTCCACTAGTCTAAGGTCGGGTCAATAACACAATCTGTTGTTACTGAGGGCTGTTTTGCTTTATTAGGTCAGCTGTGACAGAATCTTACCATCTTTTTCTATAGTAGCTAGAGAAAGTCTGCTTTCTTCTCTTATAAAAACACGGGCAAACACTTCCCTCTAAAAATTTATTCTACAGGAGGCACCTGGGTGGCTCAGTGGTTAAGCGTCTGCCTTCGGCTCAGGTCATGATCCCAGGGGTCCTGGGATGGAGCCCGAGCCCTGCGCCGGTCTCCCTGCTCAGCGGGGAGTTTGCTTCCCTCTCCCTCTGCCTGTCATTCCCCCTGCTTGTGCATGTGCTCATGTTCTCTCTCTGTCAAATAAATCAACGATTTTGTTAAAAAATTAAAAAATAAAAATCCATTCCATGGGATATTCATTTTAGTGTGTTCAGTGTTGTAATCGCAGAGGTTCCACCTTGATATCCACCAACATATGATTGGTTCAGTAAAAGTACACATAGCCAAGCAATGGCATACTGTGTAGCTAAAAAGGGATGAAGCTCTTAATGAATAGAATAATCTTCAAGACATAATGTGAAGTGAAAAAGCAACTGTATAGAACATGATGTGTTATGCCCCCATTTATGCACAAAAGTGAGAAAAAAGAATGGATGAGCATCGAGGCTCAGGAACACATATTACTGGAAACTCTGGTGCCCTCTGGGGAAGGGAACAAGGCAACGAGCAAAGGGGGACACTCTGCTTAGGTAATAATTCATGTTAAGGTATACCAAGTGAGCAGGAAAGAAATTCTCAGAAGGAGGGCCCAACTCTTTGCTAGCTCTCTTTAGTCTCAAGCATAGCCTCTCCTGGTCTCCACCACTCCAATCAAGGCATTGCAAGGCAGTTGCCAATCCTGGGCCTTACCCAGTTGGCTGAGGAGGCTACTTCCTCCAGGCATCGATGTGCAATGAACCACTTCTTGGCTCAAGCATATGGGGGAAGGCTTGCTGTGTCAGAGTTGTTTTGTTCTCCAGCATAAAGAGGCAATAAAAGATTGTACTATCCAAGAAGGCAAGAGAAATTCATTCTGCTTCCACAGCAACCACCAAGAAACCCACACTGTCAGTGTTAAAAAGGACAAGTGTTAATGACCCTCCTGGATACATATGTGCATTTGTTAAATGTGAAGGAAAATGTACATAAGTCTAGAAACACAGTGATTATTATTAGGTCCTGTTTCTAGACTTTAGGCACACCGTGTATATTTAGTGTTTTCCCCCACCACTCACTTCCCTGGTCAACATAATTCATCTTTCTCTTTATCAGATAGACATCAGAAGTTAGCAGAACTTCCCTCTTTTATCACAAAAGAAAACAAAAATATAAAAAAAGAACCTTATTTGGAATGGAAATAGCCTCCCTGCATTGTCAGCAATGAGTGGGATACTATTTATTACTAAGCATCTAAATTTATCATTCTGGAAGAATGCTGAGAAAGGAAGAAATGTCTTCCTGGGTGGTTAAAGGCTGTGTGGGTTGAGAGCAGCCTGGAAAGCCATCTGATGCCTCAGAGGCTAAAGTCGCCACACAAACCAATAACGTGTCTGCAGGAAGGACCGATTTCTTCCCCAAGAGCAAACATGATCCTTCAGTCTTCAGGCTCTATTACAGAGGTGACCATGAAAGGTGATCACCAGCACTACCAACACAATAGCCAGTGCCCATTCGTTTTTGTTTTCAGAATTCAATCTAAACCAGCCCCCAGATAAGCTTCATCTGCAAGCTTTCCATACTGACATAAACATGATCAGCGGCTCTTCAGGACCGTGAGGTGAGTGGAGGCCCTACAAGTCAGGTACAGAGAAGATTTTTCTTAGGAGACAAATCTCTGGAGTTATTTGGCTATTACTCTCATCTTCATTAAAGTATCACTTTATTTTTAAACCTAGGTGTGAAATTCGGCCAGACTCCCCCAAGGTTGATGGTAAATTGAAACTGAGACAATCTCATGAATGGTCTACTGGTGTGGGATGTGGTGAGGGGCACAGGTGACCAGAAGCCCAGACTCTCTGAAGGCCTTTTGTTCTGCCCCAAAAGGACACATGACTTCCCCAAATCCCTGGCTGAGACCCTAGCAAAGGACATCGGTCGGTTACCTGCGGCGGCGCCAACCGATTGTTCACCCACATTCACCCGCCGTGTGCCAGAGCTACTCACACTCCTCACTCTCCACGGCCGCGTAATTGCCAACTTCCTTGAAGCTGATGTTCCCCAGGTGGAGGACACCCGCCACGATCTGCAGCACCAGCATCTGCTCCTCCGCGAAGATCCCGATCACGTTCATCGCGTGCTGGAGGAGAAAAGAGAAATCATCCAGGTGGGTCAGCCGCCAGCTTTCTAAGCACGTAATAAAGAAGCCAAAGCTTAAACGTCCACAATAGCCAAACTATGGAAAGAGCCCAGATGTCCATCAACAGATGAAAGGATAAAGAAGATGTGGTGTATATGTATATATATACGATGGAATATTATGCAGCCATCAAAAAAAAATGAAATCTTGCCTTTTGCAAGGACGTGGATGGAACTAGAGGGTATTATGCTAAGCGAAATAAGTTAATCAGAGAAAGATAAGTATCATATGATCTCACTGATATGAGGAATTTGAGAAACAAGGCAGAGGATCACAGCGGAAGGGAGGGAAAAATGAAACAAGACGAAACTAGAGAGGGAGACAAACCATAAGAGACTCTTAATCTCAGGAAACTGAAGGCTGCTGGAGTGGAGGGGGGTGGGAGGGATGGGGTGTCTGGGTGATGGACACTGGGGAGGGTATGTGTTGTGGGGAGCACTGTGTATTGTGTAAGACTAATGAATCACAGACCTGGACCCCTGAAACAAACAATACATTATATGTTAATAAAAATAATAAAAAATTTTTTAAAAAGCCAAAGCTTAGATTGAGTTGTGCGGCCACATGGGACTTAGCTAGCAGTGGCAGCTGGAAGGCGCTGTAGGATACGGTCACTGCCCAACGCACTCACCCACTCTTCTCAAGTGTCAGGGGCACACTGGGAAGGCAGTTCTGTCTTTAGATCCAGCACACGATCCCCCGGCAGGAGATCTCCAGGAGCAGAGATACACAGAGGGAGCAGCAGGATACCCAGTCAGCACCCTGTCCTTGTACCCTGTGGGTGTCCTCACTGCCACCCCCCTCCCTCCAAGGGCACGGATGCCCCCTTTCCAGTTACTCCAAGGAGACTTTGGAGATCTTTTGCCACATCAGGAGGGCAAAAATAGATTGTACTTGAAAAAGGATCTTGAATAAAACTCTCCAGCAAATAAAATGAAAGCATCAATAGGAAAGTCTTGTTTCTGAGGCCCGTTAACTTCAGTAAAACCAGCTGACATGCCGAGACTTATTTATCTGAATCCTAAGAGCACCACATGCTAGGACCAATGCAGGCCCCCCATCTGCATTTCTTCTCCCTGCTCCCTTGAGGCCATGTGGCCCCTTGGTGCTGTCTTCTTTCCTGCACCCAGGATACAGTGTGCCTGAGCGGCCTGCCCCCCCCCACCAAGCAGGAGGTCAGCTCCTCTCCAACCGCACCCCCACTTGCCCTGTCAGGGTCCCTGCCTCGCATCTGGGTCTGGGCTGAGGGATGGGCCTGGCAGGAAGCTGACTCAAAAGGCAGAGGGTGATGCTAAATGGGTGAACAGCCCGAGAAAGTTCTAAATTGACTTACTGAGTTGTTTCCCTGAAGATGTGACCCCTCAATAATGTTCCGGGGCTGACAGTACCGTAACATGCACGCTGCAGGAAGGGCATGGAGGCGAGGGCTGCCCTCTGCCCATTCAGTGTGGAGGTAAAAGGGAATGCACATGGAGGTGTTGGAAAAGATCAGAAGGGTGGTCTTCGCTTCACCTTTCTGAGGAAACAGCTCAGCAATGGCATAAGCTCTAGGCAAACTGGGATGGTAAATGTATTACCTATAACGGTGTTCACCTGTTAATCAGAGCCCCTGCAGGGTGGGGGTGGGGGATGAGGAATTCACTTCTTTACCCATTTCAACTCATTCGATGGTCCTCAGGCAGCTGGGCGCATGGCTCTTGAAGGGTGCTTACACATAGGTTTAAGGAAATGGAGAGCTTGCAGCAGAATGAGGTGGAAATTTCCCGCGGCTCTTCACTCTTAACCCTCCCTGCCCTTCGGCGCCGCAGAGCCCCTCCTGCCTGGCCCTGAGCCAGCACTTACCAGTGTTTCCTGAAACTCCCGCCTGTCGTCGATGTCGTCCACCTTGTAGGACCCAGAGAGGCTCAGGTAGTAGTAATAGTCCATGCTGGTGATGCCGAGGCTGTGCTTCTGCTCTGCAGAGGCGCCCTCGATGAGCTGGACAAAAGGAAGTGGGGTGTGGTGTGCCCACCAAGCTGAGGCCCCACGCCAGGGCCCAGGTGATGAGCACGTTCTGACCCTGCCTTCTGAAATGATGGGTGCTCATCTCCAAAATATGGGCTTCAGGATAGCTGCTCTGCTGGTGGTAGCCCCGGATCATCTCTGCAAATTCGAGTTCTGAACTCTGGTAAGACCTATAAGAGCTGAGACTTTCCCCTCGTCCAATGAGGAGAACTGCAGTGCTGTGTGGGTGAGAGCCCTCAGAGGAGTGGAAAACAAGCCAGGTCATATTACTTCGTTTCTGCTCAACGTGCTTAGGGCTTTATGATGTGCAGCCGCCCCTTCGCGCTTCTCCCCATGGATGCCTGTGGAACAGCAGCCCCAGGTCCCGTGCTCCAGCACTCTGAAACCTCCTACCCAGTGGACTGTCCCGCGGCTTTCTGTGCCTGCTCTGATGTTTGCCTTTGGTCCGAGCAAGGCCCTCTTAAAGGACTCCCACCAGTGGTGTGCTAGAAAGATATTCAACCATCAACTCGTGGGGAGAAAAATGGATTTGTAGTGTTTGCTGACTGTCGTGGTGTAAATACTCCTACCACGACTGATTTCAGACTACCAAGAAAATAGCCCCGTTGGAGGAAGTGCTTGGAAGGGATGCACACAGCCTGTGCGAGCTGGCTCCACCTGTTCCAGCCCGGAGGGATTTAGGGAAAGAGAGGGCCTAGCCACACTTCTCCATCTCAGTCAAGCTCCTTATGTCATCTCAGCCCCATGCCCCACAAGGACGGAACATCATCTCCATTACAGAGAAGTTCTAGGTCACCCATGACATCAGGGTCCCTTAGCTTTCTTCTGCCTCCTCAAAATAATCTTTGTGCCGGGGCACCTGGGTGGCTCAGTCGTTGAGCAGCTGCCTTTGGCTCAGGTCATGATCCCAGGGTCCTGGGATCGAGCCCCGCATCGGGCTCCCTGCTCCGCAGAAGCCTGCTTCTCCCTCTCCCACTCCCCCTGCTTGTGTTCCTGCTCTGGCTATCTCTCTGTCAAATAAATAAATAAATAATCTTAAAAAAAAAATCTTTGTGCCACCCCCTTCCTATTTTCCCCCTTCTGTGTTTCCTCCCCATCCGCATCACCCAGCCTCTCATTTCCATCTTCAAACTGCCCCCCCAACCCTCTTCAGCCTGCAGACACATGCTGCTCGTGGCCGTAAGCTTTTCCTTGACTCTGAACTTCTCCAAGCCCCAGAATAAACTTCCTCATCACGCGCTAGCTAGCCACCTGCAAGAATGATTTGCCATCATCTGAGATAGCTATCTAACTGAAAAGACTGTATGAGTTCCCGACACAGCTTTTAACTTCCTTCTAATCCAATGATCTTCAAACCATAACAAAGTAAAATTAACACAAAAAACAGCTGTAGGCCTTTCTTCAAAGAAAATCTGACGTGGACCCCTGATATATGAAATGCTAATACATAAACTCATACATAAAGAAATTGTTTTGGTATCATTATATTTCTTAAGTACTTAAAAACATTTTAAAAAGTAGGCAAATCCAAGGATACTCGAAGCCTTGGGACATAATCTAAGAGCAACCTGCAACACTGCTCTAGCCCCACTCCCCGTGGCTTCTGGACGTCCAGGTCAGAACTTCCTGACCGGGGATTAAAGATCCTTAGCCCACCTCTAGCCTTTCCTCTGAGCTCCCCTTCGGGAGACTTCCACCCTTGCCAACCGGTCCACCTGACTTGCCAGAGCAGCCTCCCCACCTCGTTCCCCTGCACGCCCTCTGTACCTCTCCTCACCCTCCCAGCCACACCTCCCCACGTGGACTCCTGCCTGGCAAAGAATCAAGCACTCCTAGTTTTGTTCTGAAGTTATACTAACACTTCTTGATTATTTAACTTTTGGGAAGTTCTTATTTTCTCTCCCCAAGAACGTACTCTCCTCGCAGGTAGGGATGTCCTCACAATTTTTTGCACATTGACTTATACATACTATAGTAATAAATACTCCTTGGCTTGGCAGACTAGATTGCCTAAACCTGACAGCTTAGAGGAAAACAAAAAAAATTTTTTTAATGTGGAGAAGGAATAAGGAAATAGGAAAGAAAAAATATAAAGGAAAACCTGGTAAAATATGTGAAAACTCCGCTCTCCGGGGTTCCTCATCACCACCCTGGATTTTTCCAGAAGGAAGTTGGAGATCTTTCCACCATCTGGTTCCCCACCTGGACTGAACTGGATTTCAAAGTATTTTCCCTGCAAGAAAGTTAGGGATTTCCTTCAATGGTTGGTGAACAGAAACATGATGTTCCAAACAGGCTTTGAATATAGCATATAATTCAAGGAAATTCATTAATGAAAGATACATTCTGAATTATTCCCAGTTCTGATCAAGACTTCCTCACTTCTTCCTATCAGACAATAACCAGGGCTTTTGTCCAGTCACACGATTCTGAATTGAGAGAGAGAATCTATATTTCCAGCCCGACTAAATAAGGGTATGCTGTATTCCTTGCCCATTTCCCCCCAGTGGGTGCTTGCCTGCTAAGCCGGAAGCTGTAAAGAATGGGACAGAAAATCTCAAGGTTCCCTTGATCTAGCAAGAACGAACTCCATCAGCCTCTTTCAGGGAGAGCAAATTTTCCCTCTGCCAGACATATTTTCATGGCTTTGAGCAAAAGGCACCCCCTTTTACCTCTGGATCATCTAGCGTTCTTATATAAAGTAAAAACACTTGATTATAAACAATGTTCTTTCCAGCTAGTTGTGGGTGTGTAGAGTTTTCTTACTGTCGTAGTTAATTATTTCCTTTTAAATTACTGCTCAGAAGGAACAAAGGAGAATAAAGCCTTGGGATTTAGCTGGAAAGGTGTCCAGATTGTTAAGGAAATGACATTTTCTCGCTAGAATCTGGTTGCTCTCCCATCCTTGGAAAGGGCCAGGAGTGTAAATGTAGACGAAGGAAAAGATGAAAATGTGGGTGTTAGGGAGTGGTACGGCCTGGGTTCAAACTGGCGGAGCATGCCCAGCCTAACTGCATTTCACATTTTCAAATTTTAATATTTTAAAATATTAAATATTTTTAAAATGTGTACACTGATGAAATCCACCCATTTCAGGGCTGGCTCCTGCCAGGCCACAAGTCTGGGACTAGAACCATAAACTCATTAAGGACAAGAAAAGCCCATTTTGTGTTTTTCCTGCTGCCTACAGCATCCACTACCTGCTGTGTTCCTAAGTCAACTGCAGATTCCAAGTATCAGAAAGGCTACAAAAGAAGGCCACCCTCTAACTGTCTATGTGTCTTATTCTGATGACTTCTCCCCCTTCCCCAAAATAAACCCCCAAACACCTAGAAGCACCAGACAGAGAGAAGGACCACAAACCATGTTATCCCAAATTGCAGTGCTTCCTGAGAAATGATTGCTGAACAAGATTCTCCATGCTTCCTATTATGATGTCTATTCCTTCATCATCCTTTCCTTTTGGCACGTTTTGGAGGGAATAAATCAGTGTCTGTCCACGTGTAGCCCCTAACCATTCCCCATCAATCTGGGGGTGGGAATGAAACCAAACAGGACATCAAACCCAGGAATGGCAGATGTAGTAAATGACAAACTCTCAAGCCCTTCCAGAAGGGGTTTGAAACCTTGGCTGCCCTGTTGCAAAGACCTGGGGAGCCTTTTTTTTTTTTTTTAAAGATTTTATTTATTTATTTGAGAGAGAGAGTGAGAGAGAGAGAGAAAGCATGAGCAGAGCAGAGAGAATGACAAAGGGAGAGGGAGCAGACTCCCCACGGAGCAGGGAGCCCGATGCAGGGCTTGGGACTCGATCCCAGGACCCTGGGATCATGACCTGAGTTGAAGGCAGACACTTAACCGACCGTGCCATCCGGGTGCCCCGAGAGAGGTAAATCCATCTTTAGGAACTGGTACCCAAATCTGAGCAGTTCTAAAGAGCCTGGGTGATTTTTCTATGTGGCCAAGGTGGAGAACCACTGTTCCAATGAATAGAAAGGCTAATATACAATTCAAATTTGTTACGTAAAAGTTAAAACCCCTAACAAGAGAGTTTTGTTGTAGAGCAGCCTGGGGAAAAAGAGGAACTTGTATGAAGAAAGGATGTTGCGTTTTCATAATTAAATGGAAAGAAACATTGATTCTTGGTAATGTGTTGATTCTTGGTAATGTTTTATTTCTTAAGCTAGGCACTGGGAACACTGGTGTTCATTGTATTATTTTTAAATAGTGTTTGAAATATTTCATAATATATTTCTTAAAACTTGAAAAGATTGGTGTAAGTGGAAATATGGGAGTTTTTATGATTCATACTGCATGTCCATTTTTTTTAGAGATTTTTTTTTTATGTAATCTCTACACCCAGTGTGGGGCTCGAACTCATAACCCCAAGATCAAGAGTTGCATGCTCTATGGACCGAGCCAGCCAGGAGCCCCTGCATGTCCATTTTAAAAAGAGAAATTACCTATATTCCCACCCTGATGCCCCTTCTACTCCCTCCTACTAAATAATCACTTGTTAATAATATAGTCAAACTTTGATTTACAGACACCTTAGTTAAGTTTTATATAATGTGCCTTTTAAAATAAAAATGAGACCATATTATAAGCACATTATAAATATCATAAATATTATTCTATAACCTATTTTTTTGAAATTTAACAATATATTATGGATATCTTTTTAAATAAGTCATTATTAACAGGAAACTTAGATAATTTTTTTTTTTTTTTTTTTACATAGGCTCCATGCTGGAGCCCAACACAAGGCTTGAACCTACAACCCTGAGATCGAGACCTGAACCGAGATCAGGAGTCAGGCGCTTAACTGACTGAGCCACCCAGGTGCCCCTGAACATTTTAAATGTTGATAAAAAAATGCCAAATTGCTCTCCTAGGGGAATGTGTCAGGCTTCAACCAATAGTGTTTTTTCTCTGGTATTATAAATCTCCTTAATGTTTGCTCATCTGAGAGACAGAAAATGATATATAGTTTTAATTTACATTTCTCTCATTATTAATGGAAACATCTTTGGATGCCCCATCAGACATTACTCTGTGTGTGTGTGTGTGTGTGTGTGTGTGTGTGTGTGTGTGTGTGTGTGTGCATGCGCTCACACTCTTTCTCATCTTTCCATCAGGGTTACATGAAATTTTATAATCGGAAAAATAAATGCTATTTTTGTTTTGTTTTACAAAGAATGACTGACGTATCCTCCTTGTCCAAGAATAAAGAATAACTTATATTGGAAACATCAAAATACCCATTTAATTATTCTTTTGCTCTCTAAGGAAGGCAAAGGGGGGGATGGGTAGCTAGAGAGTTAAATTTGGTCAAGTGCATTTTTTTTTTTAAGATTTTATTTATTTATTTGACAGAGAGAGTGAGAGAGCACAAGCAGGGGGAGCAGCAGAGGGAGAGGGAGAAGCAGGCTCGCGGAGCTCAATCCCAGGACCCTGAGATCACAACCTGAGCTGAAGTCAGACGCTTAACCATCTGAGCCAGCCAGGCGCCCCGGTCAAGTGCATTTTTTATATGACTGAGACAGACAATTAGGAAAAAAAGGTCAAGTGGAAAATTCATTCACATTTTCTTTTGTATTTCATTACCTAGAAACTTCTTCAAGATAACACGACCCAGGCATCAAGCAGAAAAATAGGAGTGGTGAACAAATGAACAAACAGTGTGAATAGTATTGAACAGCAAGGAAAGTGAGGGCAATAAGGAGAGATATAACTCACCAGGGAATCTAACAATCACTGCATGAGACCTTAGTAAGAATTCTCTTGGAAATAGAAGCTTCCTTCCAAAATAGAAGGCTGAAAAAGAAATTGTTTTTCTCCAAAATTCCCACTATTTATTTTAAAATGGTCCGGAATCAGCCTCACAGATGGCTCCTTGAATGTTTTACTGCCAGACATAATCTAGGGTTGAGATAAGATATAAAATCTACATAAATCAAAGCTACTGGCCAAATACTCATTTCTTTGTAAATGTGACTTTTTGTCAAGGGGGATATATTCCTATGCATCCTCGCCAGCTAATTCACCCCCGAGGAGACACTCAGGCAGAAAAATGTCTAAGTGGGCATTCATGACAATGCATTTGGCTGACACTTTCATTGCCTTGGGTTGAGTGGACCAGCTGGGAGGCCATCTGACGGACCGCATCCAGTTGCTTTTGGATGTGATTATGTTACATGAGTATGTCTAAAACAAATACACAGAGCTCTTAGGGGTGGGCAGACAACTAGCTCACTCTGGATGACAGAGAGGACAGTTGTCTCCAAGATACAGGATCGAAGTGTTCGATCGGCCCAGGTTCCAGGAACCAAAAGCAAGGCAAGAAGACCTGCAAATCTAGTGAACTCGTTTATTTGTCTGGGAAAGAAGGTCCTCCCGCCAGGGTACAAGGCAAACCCCTCCAGGACCAAAGCTGACACTTCTATCAATTTTTATTTTCCCTAGTGAGGCAACTTGGGTTGAGAACTGTTTTCAAAAATTATCTTCTATCCCGAGGCTCAAAAATAATTTCAGTGAAAGGGCAAATGGATATCCTGACAGCACACAGCTATAGAAAATGAAGAAGAGATTGAAAAGGCAGCCTCCTGATGGTACGTGAAAAGCTCCTATTTCCTTGGGGATACCAGACGTAAATCGGGGGTATCAGCATCACCCATCAGGTGACATTTTCTGAAACAGGGAAGAGACTCACAAATCGGCTGGAGTTGTTGTTGCGGACGGTCTTGGCGTTCCCGAAGGCCTCCAGGAGCGGGTTGGACTGCAGGATAATGTCCTTGACGTGCTGTCACGGCAGACAGGCCAGAGGTTAGGAAGGTGCAAGCACCAACCACGCAACGTGACACCACACTCTCCCTAAGGACCTGGTTTCTGAAGGCAGTTAAGATGAGGTCTCAAATCTCTACATGTTCCTGGGGTTTCTGGAAGATTTATGCTTTTCTCGCAACAGATCTAAACCTGCTTGTGTGTTCATGTCTTCCAGCTCCCTTGACTTGGTGCCTGTGCTTCCCAAACCTTCATGCTCATGAATCCCCAAGGGATCTTGTTTAAATGCAGACGCAGATTCATTGGTCTGAGGCGGGGCCCGAGAGTCTGCATTCCTAACCAGCTCCCTGGTTCTACTGCTTTTGCCAGCGTGGAGCCATGTTTGGAGCAGCAAGGGCCAACACTGGATTGTATGGAACAATTCCTGGCCTACTAGAGAGGAAGGATTTGGTTTTCAAACACCCCATTTCTGTGCCAGACTGAAAAGTGTGCAAAACACTCTATGGGCAAGACAGCTCAACAGATAGGAGTTGATGTTGGAGAGGTCTTTCAACAAGTGAGTCATTCCTTGTAGTTCTAATTATTCACATGCTATGGTTAAACATGTTCCAGAAATAACAAGTCTTTGGTTTGTGCTCTTTAGCTACTGACTAATTTCAAGCCAAGAGCTCTGTATCATTGTCCTCATAGGAAAACAGGAAGAGAAAAGTCAACAATAACGTCTGCAGTCTGGCCACTAGGTCGTGGTCTGTAGCAAACAGGACTAGATTAAGGCACTAACTGCTAATTAACTATGTAACAGCCGAAGCTGCTCCCTCGGCATTCTCCTGAACAGTCAGAAGAGGAAAGGGAATGGGAATTTCACTAACTGGGCTATGTGGTTAGCAATGGCACCAAAGGCAAATTCTGGGTGGTCCCTCCATGGGGTCAAGTTCAAAGCTTAGAAACATCTTCCAAGCTGCCTACTCTCCTTTAAAAACTCATGGATTTATGCAAATGATGCCTTCTTTGTAAAATTAATTTTGACTTTGTGGCTCTTCATCAATCAATGCTTTATATGTTATTTGATACCCTTTATCAACACTCAGCTTCTCATAAGGGGTAGAACCAGAGAAAGGCTCTTCTTTGTCTCTTCCCTTCTTTAATTATTGACTTTTAAGCTGAGAATCCTTATGCACATATGCATCATCCATCCATCAACCATCAAGATGTCCAACAGAATTTTGGGGCGTGTGGTCAGCATTTGGGGAAAAGACAAAGAACAAATAAAGGTAAAGGTGCAGCCCACCCATAAAACAGCATCCTGAGTTTGTCTTCATGTCAACCTTCTAGGGATAGGGTGTGATCACATGAACAGAGACAATCAAGTAGCACCGCACCAACCTAAGTTCTTGAATCACTCTCACTGTCCAATGCTGAAGCCATGAGCCATGTGTTGCAATGAGTTGCAAGAAGGCTAGTCCCAATTGAGATGTGCTGTGAAGTGTAGATTACATGCCAGATTTCAAAGATTTAATATCAAAAAGAATGCAGAGTATCTTGTTAGTTTCTTGACATGGATTATATGCTGAAATGATCATGTTTGGGATATGTTAAGTAAAATATATTTTTAAAATTAATATCACATGATTCTTTTTACCTTTTTAAAGATTTAGCCACTTGAAAATGTTAAATTCTGTCCGTGACTTGTGCCATCTTTCCACTGGCCAGTGCTACTCTAGATCTTCTTTTCATTCAATGAAAGAGGGCCCTCTAAGACTCTTTTACTCTGTGAAAGGAATTTTGGAGGCTGCCTGAAGCTTTCTGACCCAGAAGGACACAATGTGACGGAGCACCATTTAATTAGCAGACAGAACCACAGTGAAGAGAGTTTTGATGTACCTTTTTAAAGTCTACAGATGACTGCACTTATCCAATGATTCAGATTAAAAAATTAATCTTTACGGTGAAATCTACCTGGGAGCACGAGTACCGGTAAGAAACTGTTCCCAGTGGTCTGCGCCAGTGATAAGCCCTATGCCTCTGGGCAAGCCCCTGTGGACCCTGGCCCACCTCCGCCATCAGCCATTGCTCTTCGGGGAGGGGGCTTCGCCCAGTCCTGCTGACGCCGATGCCGCTACCACGCTGGGTCAAAGTAAAGGCAGACGAAGCAGTAACTACCATTCTCCACGCTGCACCCACGCTGCACCCTCGAACGTGCTGCCTCTCGGCCCATATTGTGCTCCTCTCCTTTTTCATCTCTCCTTTGTCCTCATTTTCCTGGATGTTCTGCTTTCCTAATGTTACCCTCTAACGTTTCCTTCTTCCTTTCTCTCCCCTGCCCCCTCCCCCACTCTATTTTAAGATTTTTGGAAATGCAGTCACATAGTTCAAAATTTAAAAGTTTCAAAAGGCTATAGGGGAGAATGTGCCTTTCTCTCGGTCTCCCAGTTTCCCTCCCTGAAGAACCCATTACCAGTTTCTTATCTAACCTTCCAGAGGTATGTTATACCCATCCAAACAAATACGGGTATACGTTCTCTTATTCTCCTCAAATGGCAACACGTTTTACACAATGCTGTGAACCTTGCTTTTTGTAACTCATCATTATCTTGGAGATCATTACCTATCAGTACATGAAGTTTCATTTTTACAGCTGTCTAATATTCTATTCTATTATGAACCATAAATTATTTCACCAGTCTCTGACTGATGAACCTTCAAATTGTTTCGAGTCTTTTACATTACTAAAAAATGCCATATCAAATAACTATATCATTTTGCATACATTTCAGCACATCTAAAGGATACATTCTCTCAAGCAGAATTGATGAATCAACAGGTGTATACACATAGAGTTGACAGATTTTGCTGAAATACCCTCCATAAAAGTATACTAGTTCATGCTCCTACCCGTAATGTATGAGAGGAACTATGTTCCTATATTTTTACCAACAAAGTGTTTAAAACACGACAAAATTTTTGCCATTCTGACAGTTAAGGAATAGTTCTTTGGTGAGGTTTCATTTTGCACCTTATTATCATGAGGGTGAGCATGTTTCATGTTTTATGAGTTGTCCTTCATTTATTCCCTTTTGGGATTTTTTGGCCTTTGCTAGATATTTAAGAGCTCATTCTATATTAGGTATCTCCATCTCATGCTATTTCTTTGGAGATTTCAAGCTTTTGGTTATAGAAGTTGGTTGGTTCTGTGTCTTTTCTGTGGAAAAAAATTTTTTTAAACAGCAAATGGAGACTTTTACACTTCACTTAATACAGGGCCTCAAAATGGGTCATGTCACTAACTCACCTGGACTTTGGGACCTCCTCCAGATACTCTAGAGACATAACTCATGATGTATTTGGCAGCCACTGTCTTTCCAGCACCACTTTCACCACTGAGGAAAGAAAGACAAAAATACCCACCCGTGAAGTGGATCACAACCGGTTCCCTCCCCCCTGACAAAACAAACAAACAAACAAAAACAAAAAAAGAAAGCAAGCATAAAGGTATTCAGTAATAAAGGCACAGCACTGGTTGAGAAAGGCAAATCCATGCCAGGATGAGGTCACCTCCCTGACTTGTATGAGCAATATCAACATGGTTTGTGGACCAAGGTCTTGATAACGATCATGTCTGGAATAGACAATTAGGCATTCTAAATGCCCAATAATGGAGAACATGATTAGGAACATTATGGGATATCAGAAGGATGGAATATTATACAGAAATTACAAATGACAGGAAGATTGTAAACTTAGGGGGAAAAGCATAGGAAGTAATCAATTGAGTGAAATCAGAAAAAATTATATATGAAAACATGACTACAAAATGTAAAGAAAAAAAACACTGAAAAGAAAAAAAGACTAGAACTACCACAAAATATTAGTAGAGGTTCTGGTAAAGTGAAAGATACCATGGAAGACTCCTTTTAGTTCATTATTTCCCAAACTTTTAGTAACACATACATTACTTCTGTAATTTAAAAAAAAAGGAAACCGTAGGCACTCTCAGGTTTTAAACCTTGTGCCCTGAACTGGTACAAGCAACTTTATTTTAGAAGTTCTAAAATTAAATGATGAGGCAATATTAATCACATCCTGCATAACAAAGACTACCTTCCGTTTTGGTGGCCTCACTGCATGGGGAAACCCTTTTGTTAAGAGTGTATAGGCTGGTCTTCAAAATACCCGTTCTTCCTTTAAAATCCCCTTGAATTGATGATGACCTCAACTCACAACATGCTTAAGTCAGTCAGATTTCTCATCTCTCTGTTGGTTGCTTTGTGTTATCAATGGCTCACTCAAGAAAAGAGGAAACGTCTGCTTAGGGTACATCCAAAGCCAGGTGACCCCTTAGCATCAAAAGGAAACAAATAAATTTGGAAATAATTTGATGTTTTGAAACAAAACAAACACAAAAAGGATTAAGGTAACCATCAGAGCAAAACTCAGAACTTGGTGAATTTCCCTGACGTAACACACACTTAATTAGAGAGATTAGAGGGAAGAAGAAGGGAACAATACTCTTTGAGGGGCTCTGAATCCACCAATGTGACTTATTCACCATGTGAGTGCTTGGAGCCCCCGGTTTCCAGGTCACGTGACTAGGGAAAGCAAACTGAAGTTCCATAAGATGTGGTGGCAAGAAAAAACCAGCAAGTGTGGATGAAATGGCACACTGTTTATAGAGGACATGCTTACTTGCAGGCCCAAGGAGGTATAGCAAATATCTCGGCTCCATGAGGAAATGATCTATTTAAATGGTCCCTGTAATCAAGTGATTTATGTGCAAGACCCAGGGTCAAAACATGTACTCTTGCTTATTTGCAGCACAGGTTTTGTCGACAAATGAAACTCCATTTTATAATGTTGTAAATCATGTGAACGGTCAAGAATATTGTAAAATCCCAAAGTGCAAAGGTACAACCACCCAATCCAATAATCACACAGACATTTAAAATAACTAGAAAACTACGTGGCAACATACATAAAGACTGCAGCTAAAGTTGATGGCAACATAAGCAGAAGACAATGTATCTATAATGTGATCACAACTAAGTAAAAATAATGTATGGACAAGAATAGAAATGGAACAAAGAAAAAGAAGCATTTCTGACTTGGGGCGCCTGGGTGGCTCAGTCAGCTGAGTGTCTGATTCTTGATTTTGGGTCAGATCATGATCTTGGGATGGTGAGATCGAGCCCCACATTGGGCTCCGCGCTCATAGTGAAGTCTGCTTGAGATTCTCTCCCTCTGCCCCTCCACCTGCGCTCACATGTGCGCTCTCTCTCTCCCCCATAAATAGATAAATCTTCTAAAAAAAGAAATACTTCTGACTTATTGAAGGGTTTTTTTCTTTGGATGTGATTTCTCTTAATTGCTTAAATTTTTGAGATAGATAATTACTTATATATTTCAGATTTTTAAAAAAGCATTTCTAGAAAAAGTGGAACCACACAGCACAGTGATAATCAACACTGATCAATTTCTTTATTCTTCAACTTCCTTTATCACGATGAGTAAACATATTTTCATGTTCAGAATTCCTTGGAGCAAGCTGTGTGTGTGTGTGTGTGTCTGTGTGTCTGTGTAAGAGAGAGAGGGAAAAGGAGAAGCAACAAATCCTATTGGAATTATGAAATAAAAGTATAGCGATTCTTCGGTTAATAGTGTGATAGACACGAACTATTTTATCTCTTTGGTTGGAAGCAAAAGAACAGAAGAATAATGGAACAGAATTCATTTCATGTATTAAAATAAGTACGCCAGGTCCAATAATAGAACATCGACATTCTAGTAATTGTGGTATTTTTCAGAAGCTTTAAAATAATTAGTTCTGGCTGAACATTGACTGGAAGTTTCATTTCTTGGTTTCCATTTACAAACACTTAAAAAAAAGTTCTATTGATCAGAGGCTGGTAATTTGCTCAGAATATGGTACAATAATGGAATGTTACATAATTATCTGAAGCTTACAGTATATACAAGCATAACTATACTGGTCCTTTTGGGATGGCAAAATATTATTTCTTCCTCTGGACTAAAACGCAAGTTAAAAGAATGTGAAGGTATCAGACATTATACAGCATGCCTAAAATTATTTGCTTTGCATCTCACAAGAGTTAGGAAATTTGCTTTGCTTATGTTACAGGCAGTCTTTCTTAATTCAATTGCCTTCACTTGACTTCTAACGTGGACAAAAAAATACGCTGGAAGTGTATGTGCTTTAAATTAGAAAAATGCCCCATTGGTCCCTAAACCCAGCAGCCTACCAGAACCCTCAAAGTAAAATGCTCATGTTTGGGCTCCTCTTCTGACCTGCTTCCAATCCCAGTCTCCAAGGACAGGCCCTAGAAATAAGATTTTTTTTTTAAAGATTTTATTTATTTATTTGACAGAGAGAGACATAGCAAGAGAGGGAACACAAGCAGGGGGAGTGGGAGAGGGAGAAGCAGGCTTCCCGCCAAGCAGGGAGCCCGATGTGGGGCTCGATCCCAGGACCCTGGGATCATGACCTGAGCCGAAGGCAGATGCTTAACGACTGAGCCACCCAGGCGTCCCTAGAAATAAGATTTCTTAACTCTGTAGTTCTTATATAACTGGCGGAAAGAGCCAAGCAAATTTAAAACAGTCAACAGAGACTTCATAGGAAATATCAATTCAAATAAGAAATAATGTTCTGTGTGCATTAGCTATAGAAATGGAAACACATGCTAAAATTTCAAAGAAATGGAAAGAATGTTCTGGGGGAAGAATCTATTTACAATGGTATATTAATAATTGGATCCAAGGACCATAATTGCTTTTATAAGCCTGAAAGTTATTCCTCACTTAAAAATCAATAGTGTTTTCAATTAACTTCAACTTCCTCTAGCAAATGTAAAAACATTTCCATCATATTTTTCAGGCAGATTTCCCATAGAATAAGGAGAGTCAATCTTTTCTACTGCTCGAAGATTCACCAATCTACTCCCATTTCCCCCTTCCTAGTCTCATAATAATCTGTAACTTTTTAAATTATTATTATTTATTTATTTATCTGAGAGAGCAAGACTGAGAGCGAGCACACATGCATGTGAGCATAAGCTAGGGGAGGGGCTGGGGGAGAGAAACTCAAGCAGACTCTGTGCTGAGCGTGGAGCCCGATGCGGGGCTCGATCCCAGGACCCTGAGATCATGACCTGAGCTGAAACCAAGAGTCGGACGCCCTGACTGAGCCACCCAGGGGCCCCTCTCTAACAGTTCTTACCACAGTAACTATTGTTCCCTTATAACTGATCAAGTTAATGTCATTGAAATGTTGCTTTACCAGCCTTAGATTTGTTTGCACTTTACAAAGGATAAACGCTTCAAACAAAAACTGTGTGTGCGTTTGTTTACCCTACATGTATTGTCTAAGCCCCACCACGTGCCAAGCTCTGGGCTGGAGGCTCGAAGGAGAGGTGGCTCCTGCCCTGAAGGGGCTCACCACCTGCTGGGGAAGGGGAGTGCACGCAGGCTGTAAGAAAACCGTGTAGATGGGGATGCAGTTTTAGGGACTCCTGGGGGCATGTATCCCTGATTGGAGCACATGTTAAGAAAAGATCCTTAAAGGAAGTCACAACTATTTTAAGTCTCAACAAGACACGTAACATTAGCCAGGTGGGGTGTGTGTACCCATGTGCAGTCGGACCCAGGGGTGAATGGTGAAGCCTGAGTCCTAGCTGGAGACAAAAACCCCACTGGGTGCGACTGAAAGGAAGTACCACAGGTGAAAAGAACTTGAAAGGGAGCTGGAGGGGGGAGGAGAGGGGCTGAAAGTTCCATGACAGTGCCTTGGGTATTGGTTTTGAGGAAGGACCATGGGCTCTGGTCAGAAGCAGTCAGTGTTTCTTATTTCATACAGACCAGACTCCAGTCCTTTCTGTATCATATTCATGAATTTTGCCTTTACTTCTCTTCTAAAGACCAACTGATCTATTACTTAGTATTTTTCTCTAAACTGAGTCAATTTACTTAAATTTATTTTAAAAAGGAACATATATATGGCTGCTGTATATAGAAAACCACGATGGCTTACCCCAAGTTGGCAACCCTAAAAATAAATACCACAAAAATAAAAGTTATTTGTGAAAATAATTCAAATTTCTACCAACACAGAATAGATAAATAAACTGTGACATATTAAAAAGTGGAATTCTGGGGGGGGGGGGGGCGCGGAGAATTATAGTTACACTCTCCCAGTAAATTTCAGGAAATTTAATGTTGTGTGAAAAAAAAAAAAAAAAGCAAGCTGCAGAATACATGGAACGCATATAGTAGGATTCCATTTACATCAAATTCAACAGTGCAAAAAGACAGTCAAGAGGTTGGTTAGAGTAGCAAATGTAAGTAAGTGGTAACACCATAAAGAAAAGGGAAGGAGATATTTAAAATTCAGGACAATGGTTATCTCCCTGTGAACTGGGATGGGAAAGGAGCCAAGACGGACTGGAGAAAAGGAGGGGCAGCTCAGAGGATATTCTTTTTCTTTCTTTTTTTTTAAAGATTTTATTTTTAAATAATGTCTACACCCCATGTGAGGCTCGAACTCACAACCCCGACATCAAGAGTCATATGCTCCACCAACTGAGACAGCCAGATGCCCCTCAGGGGATGTTCTTTTAACTTAAAGTGAAGTGGTGGGTGATCTTTTGGGATCATGGCTCTTTAAATGTACATGTATTTTATAGATATAATTTTAATGTCCTCAGTAGCTCACATGAACCATTTTGGAAGTGGTTGAATTCTAGCCGGCCTGCCAAAGGCCTTGAGCCTGAAGCCTACTCTCTTTAACAAAGAGATCAGCAAGAGGTTTGAAGACATACCAGCACAAAACAGACTTACTCTCTGATAGAAGCAGGCACATTGAAATAAAACTAAACATGGGCTCGTCCTCTGTGCGTACTTCAATACCATGTACCCCCTGCATGGCTGGGAAGCGCTGCAATCATCAACGGGAAACGGGTGGAGCACGGAGGCCAAGCTGAAAGGAGGTGGCCAGGTCAGAAGGGTGTGCAGGATCCAGGCGAGGGGAATGAAGGCCTCCATGACGGCAGGGTTGGTGGCAAAAGATGTAAGAGGGTAAACTCCTGTCCCATTAGGGAGTAACATTGGGTTTTGACAGAAGATAGGTAAGAATGAATGAAGAATGACATCCTGGTTTGGGGCCTCGGGAGCCGGTGGATACTGTATCGCTAAGGTAAGAGTTTTTATAACCCCCAGGGCAGGGTTGGGGGTTATATCATGTGGTTGTAGGACCCCAGAGACTGAGGATGCAGAGCAGTGAAGGGCATTTGAAGGGCCACCCACAAGTAGGGGCCAGTGGGCAGAGCCATGGGGAGGTTGAGGGGAGCGGGGAGGTAATGAATGGAAGAGACAGCTGGTGATTGGAGGACTGATTAGATTGAGCACATAAATTAGATTGAGCAATAGACAAATACATTGAAAATAATGTGAAACAATACTCTCGTTGTCAGAAAAGTGTTAGCAAATTTGAAAAGGAGAAAGAACCCTGAAGTGCTGGATCGGTGGTATTAAAGGCATCCACTTTAACTGTTGGAATGAAAGTTATCAGTACACACACACAAAAACTTTGTGTGTGTGTGGTATGTATAGTGGGCATAGCGTGTGTATATGTATTTATTATATATATATAATAAATAAATAGAAGGGACCAAGGCTTCTTGGAGAAATGGCCAATTCAAAAGCTGGGCCAGGGAAAATGCAAGCTGAGCCTAGAACACGTAGCTGTGTCAAAAAGTACAAAAGTACAGTGTCTGATGTAGACATGTCAAGCCCACAAGAGCCAGTTTGAAAGGGCTCCCGCTGATCGAGGTCATGGTAGTAATGGACTATGATCATTGAATATAGTCCATACATACTGCCATAAAACAAGATAAATCAATAATAAGGGAGAAGGGAAAACTCTTCCTTATCACGGAGTGCCCACTAAGGAACAAAGAAGAAATGATGGAAACAGAGCATCACCATTTGGCACCTGTCATTTAAGTGACTGATGTGGGCCAGAGTCATCAATGGATTCTACGGTGGGTGGAGGTTTAATGAGGAGCAGGATGCTGCCATAATCTCAAAACAGGCCCACAAAACGCTAACATGTCCTAAAAGAAAATATGGTGAACTTAGTCAGAAGGAACACAGCAGACATGCCCAGGCCCAACCAGTTGCTCAAGAGCACAGTGTTGTTTCTAAGGAAGTCCTGCTCAGCAGGAATGACCTGAGTCTGGTCAGAAGGAATCACGAGACAGACCCAAGCCGAAGTCAGCCTACTGAATTTAACGCCTGAACTCTTTAAAACTGTAAAAAGCAAGAAATACACATATTGGATAAACCTGCAATGTGTCCCCTGCAATCTGAGGAACTGTTCCAAAATGACAGCGTCTGAAGAGACATGTATTCCTGGAAAGAATCCCGGGACAGAATAGAAAGAGGGGCGCCTGGGTGGCTCAGTCGTTAAGCGTCTGCCTTCGGCTCAGGTCGTGATCCCGGGGTCCTGGGATCGAGCCCTGCGTTGGGCTCCCTGCTCGGTGGGAAGGCTGCTTCTCCCTCTCCCACTCCCCCTGCTTGTGTTCCCTCTCTCGCGGTGTCTCTCTCTGTCAAATGAATAAATAAAATCTTAAAGAAAAAAAAAAAAAGAATGGAAAGAGACATTTAGGGGAGAACTGGTAAAATGTAAATGGGGTCTGTGGGTTAGGTGGCACTGTACCCATTATCAGCGTCCTGATTTGGAGTATTATAACTGGTTAGGTAGGAAAACATCTTGTTTTTAGGAAATACACACTGGAGAGTTTAGGGGTGATGAGTTATCACTTCTGCAGCTTGATCTTAAAAGTTTCAGAAAAATATTAATATAATTGGTAATATCAATCATTGTGTGTGTCTGGGTGCATCTGGTTGGAGGAAGAGGTGGGAGAGAGCGTAAATGTGGTCAAATGTTACCAGTTGGGGAAACTAGGTGAAGAAGACACAACAGTTGCTTGGTTCATTCTGCCCATTTTTCTGTACAACTGGAATTATTTCAAAATAAATTGTTTGAAAGAGAGTTTATAGGAAACGTTGCAAATCTGAGGATGGGGAGGAAGAAGTAGAGGGAATATTTGTTCACCTGTGTACATGTGAAAAAAATATATATATTTTCCCCGTTTTAAGTCGTGTTGATCGGTGGCTAATAGGGATAGGCAGCAGATGGGTGAAAATGTGAGTCTGAAGCAGAGGGAAAGGTTCTGGATGAGAATACCAGGATGTGAGTGAGAGTTAAGTGGGACTAGCAAAGAGAAGCATGCCTGAGCACAGACTGCACTGGGACCTTGGGCACTGCAGTGGCCACTAGTGGTTCCCCCTCGAGCTCTTTTCCCCACCTCCCTTTCCCTGACAATTTCCTGACTTGGTTCGGGTATCTCGCCCGGTACACCAGATAGAGAAGCTGGTCCCATACTCAGCTGAGCCCATCTGCACCTGACCTACCACCCCCAGCAATTCAACAGTCCATATTAACAAGGTTGCCCCATTAGACTCAAGGGAAGGACTCATGGGAGAGGCTCCTCTCCCCTCTAGGATGTAAGGAGGAACGTTACTCTGATTGCCCCTGGTAGCCATCTGCAACCACCAAGGGGAACCGGAACAAATCTTAGCATGTCTGGACTGTGAAGCAGAGAGCTGGAAAGAACCTGGGTCCTTGATGACATCAATGGACCATGGAGCCACCAGCCCTGAGGTCTCCACAACCTCTGCGTGTTCTGTTATGCGGGATAATAAATTGCCTTAATTTCTCAGACAGTTTGAATCAGATTTTCTGTTGCTGGCAGCTCAAAGCGTATCAAGTGAAATGGGGACCACTGACATTTCGGGAGCTCTGGGGAAGAAACTCCCCATGGAGAGCAAGCTGGCAAGACTGGAGGGGCAGGAGGGAAGGGGGCGGATGAATGCAGCATCCCGGGAGCCGAGGGAGCTGGAGGCTGACTGTGGCAACATGGTGGGGAGACCAAGAAGACAATGAAGTTCTGAAATCTTCCTGCTGGGACCGATTCTCTCAAACCCTACTTTGGGATATAGGGACATATTAGTATTGAACTTGACTCTTAGTTCAAAATGTATAACCCAAGGGTAAAAAACACAGAGATAGTTAAAAAAATTTCTTTCCTAATTCTAGAGTTCAAAAGATGAACATTGTGTGTCTGAGAAATAGTCCAGAAGATGAGAAATAACATCAATTCCAAAGGAGATTTGAAAGGAGCAAACTAGTGGATGTAATCATTGTAGCACTGGCCCGTGAGTGAGCAGCTCAGGCACGTCAGGGACCGTTGTACGGGCTTCACATCCATCAATCACTTGACCTGAATGATAGCCCTGTGGGGTAGGTGCTCTGATCCCCTTTCTTTGATGAGAAATGCTACACAACTCGCTCAGGGACACACAGCTAGTGAGAGGCATTGCTAGTAGGAAAGGAGCCTGGCTCTACTGCTTCGGATCAGGGCACATATTTAAAATCCTCATATGGGTTAGCTGGTCGATTAAAATCAACAGTGTTTTTGCAAAGTCACTCCATGAATAGCACGGTTCATAGCATAATCGAACCTTTCACTACACCCGAGTCTGTACTGATAGACACCTCTTTAATTAAGGCTTCTGCCCAAAACATTTATTATCTCACACACAGTGGGAAGGAACAAATAATAGCCTGAATCCCTGCGATCACATGACAACATGTGATCAAGAAGGAGAAACACATCAGAGAAGGTTCGGGACAGCCTTCTCCAAAGATCCAGTTCACACATTCCCTTCCTGGCAGCCTTCCTGGATCTGGGCAAGAGGCAGGTGTGAGGGGAAGCATCTCTGTTGCTCACCTGGGGGACTGCAGGGCAGCAGAGAAAGGGGTGATCTCTCAGATCCTGTCCTGACACTGAAAAATAAATCCTCAAGTACGTGCAATAGCTAAGTGTGTAAAATACAAAAATCACACAGACCGGCCAAAGCTACTGAGTAAATGATAAAAATCCATTCTTTAACAAAATGAGAAAAGTGTGAACAAGACACAGAGCTCTTATTTCTTCCCAATTAGTATTGTCAAGCAGACACAATGTTCACCTACAGTCTGCCAAGAAAACGGCCTCATGGCAGCACTCTTCTTGGCTCAGGCTGACGCAATAGGGAGCCGAATGTTTAGTCTGAAGACCAAGTTTGAGCCCCAGCTCAACTACTTATTAGCTTTGAAATTCTTTTCAGTGTTATTAGCAGATACTTTACAGCACTCCTTAACAGTTAGTTTAAAAACATTTTGGGGGCGCCTGCGTGGCTCACTCGGTTATGTGTCTGCTTCTGGCTCAGGCCATGATCCCGGGGTCCTGGGATGGAGACCCATGGCAGGATCCCTGCTCAGTGGGGAGTCTGCTTCTCCCTCCCCCTCCACTCGTGCTCTCTCTCTCTCTCAAGTAAATAAAATCTTTTAAGAAAACCCATATTTATGTGTATTTCTTTATTTGGCTTTCCCTATATTCCTTTAAGGCATTAATTCTCTTTTTTAGATGAAGCGACTGAAGAAGCTTGCAGAGGTCAGACACTTTATATAGAACAGAACTGAGTCCACCCTGTGACTCAGCCCTCGAGGTCTTTCGTTCCACTACACCACGTGACCGTGGCTGCTAACAGATTATCACCCAGATAACCTGACACCTGCCGGCTCAGTGCATCAGGGAGAAGTGGAAAGAGTGTAATAATGGAGCCAGGCAGTCCTGGCTCGGTGTGTGGCTTTGCCACATTGCAAACGTGAGATGTTTAACATGGTTCCTTTACCTCTGAGACTCAATTTCTTGATGTGCAAAAAAACGGGGGTAGTTAACACCTCGTCTGCCAAGTTGTAACTGATATAAGTGAAAGATGTTGAGACTTAAAGCAGGGACCCAAAAAGGGGCTACTATTATGATTTTTGGATAATATATTAATACGCTAGTGAGTCAGCCTTCCTGAATAACATTCTTTGGTGATAAAGGAATTTCTACAATCACACAGGCTGGAAGGTAAGAGTTGCATCGAGCCTGGGGGAAAGGGGAGATTTGAGGTGGTGCTCTTCAAGCCCACAGCCAGAGTGTTCGAATGCAGACCCCAGTCCAGGGTGTGAGCTGACAGGGCCTCCCAAAGCCAGGCCAAAGGGACAGGGAGCCTCAAAGGCCAGGGCTGCTGGGATAAACAAGAAGCTAGGTGGACGAAGAGAAACAGAAGTGTTCCAATGCTAATAATAAAAGGTTCCTGAAATACATCAAAGACAGGAAGGTAGCTTGAGATTCCATGAGACACTTGATGGTGCAGAGACAGGACACAAGCCAAATGTTAGAGGTGCTCTGATTTTTTTTTTTAATCTTTTCATCTTTAACCTTTATTACTCCAAATCTTAGGGATCCCAAATGCAAAGTGTCTTTTGAAGCAGATAATTCAGAAATCTTAGACCCAACAGTGACAGCTATTTCCTTTTCCTCTATGAAGATTTTCATATTCAATCAGTCACCAAATGCTAGTGATGTAGCTTCAAAATATCTCTCATGCCTTTATTTATGTCTAAAACAGTATTTATCTGGCACGGATGCAACCTGCCAAGACTTTACAAACTGGTGTTGGACACATTAAGGACAGAATGCCCTAGTCTCTGGAAAACAATTGCAGCAGAGTATTTTAAGCAAAAAATAAAATTAGGAACTGCACCCAATGCGATGCTTTCAAATTGACAACACGGTTTTAAAACAAGCCAAGATGGCAAGAGCTGATGTGGGCCTAAAATGATAGGAATTCATTTTGATAGCAATAAAAAGGTCACATACATGTTCTCCACAGCCCCATATTTCCCCACAGAGGTCACCTGGCAAGGGCCCCAGAAACGGCTCCGGCCACACTGCCGAGCTCTTGTCTGGTAATATAGAGACGGTAAAGAACACACGAAAAACTTGCTGGTTCTCCTTCCCCTTTTACCACACGATTTACCTTTTACCACATGATTATTTTATTTATTTGTTTTTTTAAAGACTTTATTTATTTGAGAGGGAGAAAGAGACAGAGAGAAAGAGAGAGAGAGAGAGCATGTGAACATGAGCAAGGGGAGGGAGAAGCAGACTCTCCACTTAGCAAGGAGCCCGACACCGGACTCGACCTCAGGGCCCCAAGATCAGGACCTGGGCCCAAGGCAGACACTTAACCAAGTGAGCCACCCAGGTGCCCCCACATGATTATTTTATTAAATAGATGGGCAACAATGTCTCTGGGAGATCCAAAGGCATCCCATATGTAGTTCTCTAACACAAATCCAAATTCTGCATTTTGTAGTATGGAAGACGAATGAGCTAAGCGGATATGGGTGGCCATGTACTGGACCCACTGGTGTCTACTTGTGTCTTCAGGAGCTCATCATTGCCAATGACACTGATGGAGCTTGAGTGATTGTGGGTTTGTCTGGTTTTTTTTTAACAGCGATAAAATATGCTTTTATTTACTTTGCTGAGTTAGAGGGTCGTAAAAAAGAATATTGCTCGAGTGGTTGTGTTTATCTGTTGGCACTGTCCAGAGTCCCTGTGTCCGCCCTGTCCTCTTAGTGCTTCACAGGCTTACTGAACACATCAGCTCACACACCAGTTTCCTCTTTGTCTTCCCAGCTCAGGTCAGGGCCTCCTGACCTCACCAGCTATCTGTATGCTCTCAATATCCCATCGACTTACTTTTGTCAACCAGCCTTTTGTGCATCATGTCCCTGCTCAGAGACCTGCAAGATACCAACGAGGCCCACAGGCTTACCCCAGATCACCCAGCCCATCGTTCAAGCACACTTACCTCCCCAAATCAACCAACCCGGCACTGCCACACAAATGCTACATTGGCTATAACAGAGAAACAGAAGTAGAACTGGCCCACAAGGGGCGCCTGGGTGGCTCAGTCGTTAAGCGTCTGCCTTCGGCTCGGGTCATGATCCCAGGGGTCCTGGGATTGAGCCCGGCATGGGGCTCCCTGCTCAGCGGGAAGCCTGCTTCTCCCTCTCCCACTCCCCCTGCTTGTGTTCCCTCTCTCTCTGTCAAATAAATAAATAAAATCTTAAAAAAAAAAAAAAGAAGAAGAAGAAGAACTGGCCCACAAGTAATGTACAAGGACGATTTGTCAATAGAAACCTTTAACAACCACACGGATAGCCTCCTCACTTTCTCCCCGTCACACAATGTGAGTTCCAGAGGCTCTCAAGCCATTCATGTTTTCTTCCTCCTACACATCCAGCGGGGAGGGCTCAAATCAAGTCCCAACATCTCCGTGACACCTTTGCTGACTGTTTTAGGCCAAAGTGATCTCCCCCTTACATAAAAGCGAACAGCACTTACAGCTTATTTCAAGTGTTCCAGTTTCAAAAGTATCATGAAATAAACATTTATCGTGTACCAGAGAACCCAAGAAGCCTAACATCAGTTTCTAGTCATCAAGCATCGAAAAACTACTTAAAATAAGCACATGCAAATTAAATAATCATAATACGAAGTAGGTGAAAATGAGGGTTATATGAAGTGCTACTGAAATTCAGGAAATGGAGAGATCACTGGCTTGAGATTGATGAGAAGCGGGGGAACTACCCAGGCAAGGACTTGGATGCAGAAGTGAACCTTACCCACTGGAGGGAAAAAAAATAGAGTAATTTGGTTAGAGTAGCAGAAAATAGAGTGGGAGGTATCCCAAGGTAGGGACTTTGGTCTCTACTCAAGTTAGGGGCTTTGGACTGAACTAGGCAATGGAGAGCCACTGAGATATTTTGTCAGAAATGAACACAGTTTAAATGATACGACAGTTTAAGAGCATTCATCTAGCAACCATGTTTGGAAGAGGGTAGGTGAGGGAGTAAGTTTTGGGGTAAAAATAAAAAGAACCATTATGAATTTGTGAAATTTGAGATGCTGTATGTCACATAAATGGGATTATTACAACAATAACTTGTGCTTCAGGCAGGAGTTGGTAAACTTTTCCCATAAAGGCCCAGATATGGTCTCTGTCATTACTCAACTGTGCCATTTTAGCACAGAAGCAAACATAATATGGACACAAATGGATGTAGCTTTGTTCCAGTGAAACTTTATTTACAAAAACATGCTATGGGCCATAGTTTTTGAACCTACAGGTTAGGAGAAAGGCCTACACTCAAGATACAGGCTCTCTCATTTCTCGTAACTGGAGTTCTCTCTCATGTCTTCGTGTAATATGCAACCGTTAACACCCATTTGCTAAGAATGACCCCAACTTTTAGTTGAGAAGAACTCAATATGCCTCCTTAAAAATTTGTCAAAAGAACATATCCATTGAAACTTTTCAAGATAGCTTCTTAAACAGATATTAATCGTGTACATCATCAAGAGATTTCCTAAATTCTGAAAAGATAAAGAAAATGAATCTTTATTAAATGTTTACTTAATAATTATTAGAATTCTATTATTTCATATAGGTCAACTTTATAATACACTGTTATTTTTATGTGCCAAATACGTGTAATTTTTTATAGCACGAGGGTATCTTTGATAAATGCACATATTTTAAACTACACGGCTTGCAAGGAACATAGTATGGGGTGAAAAGCAGGGTTATCTGGAAAACTGACCTGCTGGCTTCCTCTATTGATGAAGGCTTCTTTAACTGAATGCACCAAATGCACGAATCAATACACACCCGTAATTCCCTCACACGTGTCCAGGGCTAACAAGTAAATCAAGATATAGAAATGGCCCAGGTATGGCCATCTAGTGTAGACATGCATCTTCACATAAGGAAGAAATTGAGATTCATTCACATACTCATAAGGTCATGTTCGTTCAGTAAGTCCATCTGTCTGTCTTCTACTGATGACAAAGCACACTCATCAGCCTCCTGGGTTGCAGAAGGCATCATGGCCAACAACCTATAAAGGATTAGGTTAAAACAAGCATCTGTGGTTTGCGGGGGGAGAAGACCTTTACCACAGGTGCTCATGTCCTAGATAACTAACCTTTCCTCACAGTATATGGTAGCCTTATCGCCTCCATGGAAATGTGGGACATTTGAGACACAGAGAAGTGTCACTGACAGTAGGGTGTAGAGAAAGTGCATGGGGTTTAAAGTCAGACAGGGCGAAGTTCAAACAGAGATTCTGCCACATACTAGTTGGAGGATCTTTTGAGTTCTCTTAAGCCTTCTTTTCTAGATGAAACCTTGAGAAACAATAATACCGAGACCCAGAGCAGCTGTGAGGAGGGTGAGGCAACCTGTGCAGAGAGCGCCCAGCAGAGGGCCGGCACTCGGGGGGGGGAGGTGCGCCTTGCCTGCGCTAGCGGTGTGTCAACACAGGAGGTGACTAGGAATCAGGATTCCAGTTGCCTTAATCTTGGTTCTCAACTAGAAAAATTGGGGAGCTTGAATAAAGATACTGATGCTCTGGGCCCACCACCACAAATCAGTTGAAACAGAATCTCTGGATGTGGAGCCCAGTTACCTGTATGGCCGCTGAACTAATAAGGCAATTCAGGAATTGGAAATCTTTACCCCTGGAAAGTTAAATTAGAGAATGCAAGGGACGGTGGAGGAAAGTAGCATCGAGAGCAGCCACTCTCCTGGCCCACCTGCCAGTGGGCTGTTGAGGAAGACTCGCGGAACACCTAAGGCAAATCCTGGGTGTTTATTCCTGACGAGGACTTGACCTGACGGATGGCAGGGGCTCGCAGGAGAGTGTAGGTTAGTAAAAAGGAGCTGACCTACATGGGAGTCAGGCCAGTAAAATAAACAGCAGAAATGATGGGTTTTCCCCAGGCAAACAGACCCCTGAAGAGCAGAGCAACACCCTACTTTGCTGTCAAAGTAGATAGAGGTAGGGCCATGATCTGATGGCATGAGCCAATATGATCATCCCTCTGCCCTGAATTCCACCCTGTAATGGGAATCTGGCTCCCCTCATGGACTCAGTTCCAGGGAAATAATTAACTGAGCTGTCCAGGGCAGAATTCTCCTATAAAATCATGAACTAAAGTCTAATTCACACTCATTCGTTAGTATAGTTGGCCAGGTCAGTCTCCCTGAGGCTGCTCAAGTCCAGCTATTTTGACAAATCAAGTCTATAAACGTTTGCAAAACTCAGGACCAAAGCTTGGATGGAGGCCTGTACTTGAGAAAGCAGCCTGTCTTCTTTCTTGAGTTCTTTCTTTTTAAATTCAATTTGCTACACTGATTTCTAGTCCTGGAATAGTCAACCGCCAATCCATCCTGTCACCATATCCACCTCTTAGGAAAACATGAGTAAGTCTGGGAGGAAATCGATAACACTGCCTCTATGTGCTGCCATCGTCCCCTGTAAAAAGTGTACATTTCATCATGTAGACAAAGTCCCACCTGGGAAATTGGGAGGTGAAGGTCCAAAACAACATGGGAGAGATGAGGTCATCATGAATTTTTTTTTCTTCCTAATGAAATGATTCTAAAAACTCCCCGTCTTACCAGCCATGACAGAAGCCCTTAATGCAAGGAGCAGGCTTCTCTTCCAGCCCCCAGGAAAATGGGTTTGTTTTCTGTTCCCAAATGCATTCAGGCAAGCAGCATTCCACTCAGCCCCCAGCTCTCCCAGCATCAGTGGCTGCAAACTTGGGCCTCTCTACTGAAAACAGCCTTTCCCTGCTTTCCCTTCCCTCCAGCATTATCTGGAAGAAAGAGCTCCAAAACCGGGAGAGACCTCAGAGGTCATCTGGTCAGTAAGTTCACCCATAGAGGAAGAACCTGAGGCCCAGACAAGTGTTAGGTTTGCTGCCCAGGATCCCAGGGCTGGGGAGATGGAACCACAGCATCTCAGAGACAGCAAAACTACTTTCTGAAAGCAGATGAACCACAGCTCTTGGGTAGTAAGGAATTAACACAAAGAAGAGGTCAGGCCTTCTGCCTCACAAGGGAATCTCTAGGGCCCTTGGAATATCCTGCCTGACTTGAGTGCCTCTGTTTGCCTGGGGGCTTGGGGAACTGGACAATGATTTATAAGGGCTTTGGAGAGCATCACATAAGTACTGACCCTTGGAGGAACTAGAGACTACAGGTATTAGCCCGAAACTTCATGGGGGGCTGGAGACTAAACGCAGCATGTGATTGAGCCCAGATTAAAACTCTGAACAACAAAGGTTTAGGTAAACTTCCCTGGTTGGCAAGGCTACTGCCAACTCACAAATCATAACTGGAAGGAGGTAACACCATCCATGACTCCAGGGGGAGAGGATGACCAGAAGCTTCACACCTGGACCCCTCCCAGACCTTCTTTTGTTTGCTTCTGATGTGTATCTTTTTGCTATAATCAAACTGCAACCGCAAGCCCAGCATTTTTTTAAGTTCTGTGAGCCAATCTGGTAAATTATTGAGGTGGTGGGAACCCCTGAACTTGTAACCAGCTGGTCAGAAGTGAGGGTGGCCTGGGAACTCCCAAACTTGCAGCTGGTGTCTGAAGTGCAAGCAGCCTTCTGCAGGACTGTGCCTTAACGGTGAAGTTTGGCCTAAGTCTGGGTAGTTAGCGTCAGGAGCCAAAGCAGCTCTTTGTTCTACCATCTCCTGCATTATAGCCCAGCCGCCACCACAGAAACCTCGGAGCAGGGTCTTCAAGTCTTTGCCACCTGAACAGCTGAAAAGGGATTCTAGAAAAGGCACAGGTCCGGCTTCAGTGCCCGCGCACCTGCAGTGACGGTGAGGGCGATTTTGAATGGGGGAGATGTGGGCTGGGTCCCTGAAGCAGCTTCCAGACTTGTGAAGCTCAGGCAACAAGACCATTCCCTTCTTCCTCATCTCACTAGGGTCCCGGAAGGAAGGACAAAAGGCAAGGGAGTGTATCAGAAAAATCACCCTAGGTTCGGGGTGGGGGGGGTGGGTGAGCCTGGTGATGGGTATTAAAGAGGGCATGTTGTGCGTGGAGCCCTGGGTGTTATGCACAAACAATGAATCATGGCACACTACATCACAAACTAATGATGTAATATATGGTGATTAACATAATAAAAATTAAAAAAAATAAAATCCAACTTCATCTTTTCCTAAAAAAGAAAAGAAAACTCACCCTATATTCCCTCCTTTAATTCTGGTCAAGAAAACACCTCCCACCTATCTACTGGTCAGTGACCTCCACTTGGGGTCACAGAAGCATTTCCTGCTAAGCAATAACTCATCAGCACCCATGTATCCCTCCCAAAGGGGCTTAATCTGCATCTAATTAAGTATGTAAATCTAACTTCCAATTTACAGAAAATCCAGTTGAAGGAATTAGTGTAATGAGACCATCAGGGAACAATTAGACAAATCTAGAAGGTGTGTCTGTAAGGAAATGGGGTTGCTCTCTTCACCAGTCAACATCATGAAAAAACAATGGTGGGAGTAGGGAAACTATGGTAGAATAAAAAAAAAAAAGAAAGATTCACGGTCACATGCATCCAGTGTTCCTTGATTTACATAAACCGGCAGGTAAGGACATGTTTGTAACAATGAGAGAAATTGAATGTGGACTGCTTGTTTTTAGATGATATTAAATTACTACTAATTATTTAGTTGTGATAATGGTCCTGGTGCTAAGAAAGATAATGTTGTGTTGTGTGTGTGTGTTTTTTTTTAAGATTTTACTTATTTATTTTATTTTTTTATTTTTTAAAGATTTTATTTATTTATTTGACAGAGAGAGACACACAGAGAGAGGGAACACAAGCAGGGGGAGCAGGAGAGGGAGAAGCAGGCTTCCCACGGAGCGGGGAGCCCGATGTGGGGCTCGATCCCAGGACCCTGGGATCACGACCCAAGCCGAAGGCAGACGCTTAACGACTGAGCTACCCAGGCGCCCCTCTACTTATTTATTTTAAAGAAAGAGAAAGAGAGGGATAGAGAATCTGAACTGGACTCCACCCTCAGCTTGGAGCCCAAGGCAGGGGTCAATCCCTGATCACTGAGATCAGGACCTGAGCTTAAACCAAGAGTCAGAGTGCTTAACCAACTGAGCCACCCAGGCACCCCAGAAAGGAAATGTTTTTATTTTCCAGAGATATATACGGAAATATTTAGAGGCAAAATGTCACAAAGTCTCTATTTACCTTGAAATACCTGAAATCTATATTTACTTTGAAAGGCTTCAGTGTTTTTGTTTTACAGCTTTGACTTTGGAATCATGTAAATGTTTTATAGAATTATAAAACAAAATTAAAATTAAAAAAGTTTAAACCCCTAAAATCCAAAATAAAATAAATGAACCTGTTAGGTTAGGTTGGCACAAATGACACAGAAAAGGATTATTTTAAGTGACTTTTAAAACCCAGTATTTTAACTGTACATCCTATGGACAAAAAGAACTCAGTATTGCTATTAATAATATTGGTAGTTATTTTAAAGCATTAACCAAACTACTTATTTGCTTTATCTATTATATATGTTTACTCATTTATATTTATACTTTTTACACACACAGTATAAAGCAAATAATTGTGATAATGTCATCAGGAACCAAGATTTTCAGGGTAAGAAAAACGGGGTATAGGGGCACCTGGGTGGCTCAGTTGGTTGAGTGTCTGACCCTTGGTTTCAGCTCAGGTCATGATCTCATGGGTGGTGGGATCAAGCCCAGAGTCAGGCTCCATGCTCAGTGCTTGAGATCCTCTCCCTCTGCCCCTTCCCCAACTCGCACATGGGCTGTCTCTAAAATAAATGGATAGATCTTAAAAGAAAAAAATGGGGTACAAATACAAATATCAAAGAAGCAAAAACCCTATACTCTTAAAAATGAACTGGAAATTATCAGTATGAACTCATGTTTCATTGTTTTTCTTTAAAAAGTTTTTTTTTTTTTTTGGCTTTTAGCACTCTTAGTGACAGATTGGTGGTCTCTAAATGCCATTTCCCAATAAAATGAACCAGGACTTTTTGGTGATATGGCTGACTTGAGGGCTCAGCAGAAAATATACAAGAAAGCCTGATTTTTTTTTTTTAAGGATTTTCTTTTTAAGTAATCTCTACACCCAACGTGGGGCTTGAACTCAAATCCCTGAGATCCAGAGTCACATGCTCCACTGACTGAGCCAGCCAGGCGCCCTGAGAACCTGGCATCTTTTTTTTTTTTAAGTTTTTTATTTTTATTTTTATTTGTTTGAGAGAGAGAGAGAGAGAGAGACAGCGAGAGAGGCAACACAAGCAGGGGGAGTGGGAGAGGGAGAAGCAGGCTTCTCGCCGAGCAGGGAGCCCAATGTGGGGCTTGATCCCAGGACTCTGGGATCATGACCTGAGCTGAAGGCAGACGCTTAACCAACTGAGCCATCCAGGTGCCCCAGAGCATGGCATCTTAAATAAGGACACTATCAAAGTCTACTCAGTTCACATCAAAGGGACATGGGAGCCAATACAAACAGCTCTCAATGGCCGAAGACAGGACCATTTGAGCCCCAAAGAAAATCACCATGTAAGTATAAACAGGTAAGATATTTAAAATCCATTAGTTTGGAAAGATACTGAAAACAACAGTTTACTTTGGGAGGTTGATAGGGCATCAACTCATTGCTTCAAAAACTGGTAAATAAAGACAACAAATCAAGCCTTGTATCTCGTTTTCCCACATAAATTGTATTTTAGGGTAACTAAATAAAAGAATTCCAAGTAATAAACATAGAAAGAATATCAGAATTAGAAAATAACTATTTTTCAACCACTAATTAAACCATGATGTGAGATGAGAATTTATAATGGATGGACCCACTGGTCATCTGAACATCACACCAAGACAGACCAACAGGCATTAAGTGTGCAGCATCACAGATGAAACGTTTTTGCCGAAATAGTAAATCTGAACCTGATCAAACTTTTAGATCTAATGACAAATTTACAGGAGATACAGGAGACAGTGCAATGTGACAGTACACAACCAGCTAATCCCAGACTGTGGAAAATTCTGCAGGACAGACAACTTTTTCTTTAACAAACAAGTGCCAGGAAAACAAAAAGATGAAACTGTTAATGATTCGGAGACTTGCGATACATACAACCAAGTGCCATGGGTGAGCCTTGTCTGGAACCTGAGTAAAAACAAACCAACTATAAACAAGACATGGAATTGGAACACTGGTAACATTAGATAATGTTAAAAGAATTATTCATTTTTCAGGTATGGTAAGAATGATCGTTGAGAAGCACATTCTAATTCAGTGACAAGTGAAATGATGCTCGACCTAGGATTTGCTTTAAATAACCAAGCAGGGGGGGCGCCTGGGTGGCTCGATGGTTGAGCGTCTGCCTTCGGCTCAGGTCCTGATCCCAGGGTCCTGGGATCGAGCCCCGCATCGGGCTCCCTGCTCGGCGGGGAGCCTGCTTCTCCCTCTGCCTTGGTCTCGCCCCCTGCTCATGCTCTCTCTCTCTCTGTGTCTCTGTGTCTCAAATGAATAAATAAAATCTTTCAATAAATAAATAAATAACCAAGTAGGGGCAGGATAGAAGGACCAGAGAATTGGCCATCTAAGTACTATCTGTACAAGCTGAGTGACAGATCCACAGGAGCTTATTATAATACTCTTTCTCATCTTGCCTTTGTTTGTAAATACCCAGAGCTTAAAAATTTTCGAAAGTACTTCAGTTAAAAAATGCAAGAACTAAAAAGATGAATGCAAATATGACAGAATGTTAATAACCGCCAAGTTCTAAGTGATGCGAGTACGGATATTTATATTTTCTGTATGTCTGAAAATTCATAATAGTAAACAAAATCGTGAAAGCACTTCAACCCAGCAAAGACTCAAGAGTTGGCTCAGGTTAGAAGGATTCTGAGATGTAGCCACAGACACCCAAGGCCGGTGTTTGCCAGGGATGCCCTCAGAAGATTAAAAGCAAATGACAAAGTATACCAAAAAAGTTCGAACTTGAACTACTCAATTACTAAGGAGAGGAAAGAGACTTAGGGAAAAGGACTCCAGCTGACAAAAATAGGAAGCACACTTACTGTACTCCTGATAAAGGATCTCCATTTCAGAGTGAAGCCATGATCAAGTGGGAAGAGAGATGTTTTATGATGCTAGTGCAGGGCCCAATCACAGAGAGGTCAGGCTAGCACCATGCGTCCTCCAGCCTAATGCCCTCAGCTACAGGAGTATAAACCACAACCCCATGGAAGAAAAATTTTTTATGATTTGGAGTTATAAAATAACCCAAGACAAAGCAGACGGCCTGCTTGTTTCTCAGGTACGTCAACCAGCTTCTGACACCAATAGCTATAGAAAAAGCACTGTTCCTTGACCATGAATGCTAACTCTGGCAGGGTCTCACGCCCTCTATTCCTAATAAGGCTCTTTCCCGTACCTGATGATGACACACTGGTTCTCTCTGTCAATGATCATGTTTCTGTACATATTATCTGCAAGAGCATAGATATGTGGTGGGTTTTCATACTGTGCCTAGAGAAGCAAAAAACAAAAGCAAAACCATGGTCAGATAGAGCAACACATCACATTTCTTTTCTTGGTCTTAGCAATGGATTTGCTCCCGTACAGTTCCAATCTTAAGGCTTGCGTAACACAGGAATTCATAAACTTGCCTAGGTCATCAGGAGTTACACCTAAGAAAATGAAGATGGGCCTGGGAAGGACTCCTCCATCAGCAAGAGTGTGATTCAGCCTTCAGACGTGAAGACATCTTCAGGTACTCCGGCACCACACCCTTCCTCCCAACACGCCTCTGCAGATGACAATTCCATTTCTAAATGTTTCTGAAGACATCTGGGCAACAGGTCTTAAGAGAGGCCTACTAAAAACCTGGATCTGACTTTTACTAGAATTCTAAATTCCTACGTAATTTTTTTCTAAGAGGGAAGTTGGAGATGCTGAAAGCCCAGAGGAAATGAAGTGAAGCTGTCTATGAATGAGGAGAGAACCCAAACATTTTCCCTAAGAAGAGGGCAAGAGGGGTAGTTCTTTAAAGGGATCAACTGATTTGACCAGTTTGTTTCATCTCAGTGGGCAGGAAAAAAAAATCCTACCACACCAAGATACTCTCCTGGGGCTTCAGTCTCATGGGCTAGCTTAGCTATGCCTGAATACAAATTGGCCAATAAATTTATTGTGTCAGGATGATTTTGGCCCCACTTTCCTCAGTTTCTTGAAGTTTAACACCACTACCTCAAAAATTACTGAAAAGAAAAATACTTCATGTGCTAGAAAGCTGAAGAGAAGTTGCCTTACCTTTAAGACTATCTAACATCAAAGAGTGATGTTAGGTGGCAGATCCAGTGAGAAGACATGTAGACTCTGTCTTACCCTTCCCTGGTCCCATCTCTCAAGTAGGGATAATACTGTCCCACACTCAACAGAGGTGCATACTTAACTTCTCTGAGCCTTACTCTCCTCATCTGTGAAATGGGGCTGGACAGTAACATACAGTCAGCACCCAGGGCTGTTTAATTATTGTTGTACCTAGCATTCGTAAATACCAATTTTACAACACTCTCAGCATTAGCAGCTAAGAATAAATGTATTTTTTTTAAATTCTAGGGCATTTCTTTAAAGAGAACTTTTTAAGAGATAAATGGTCCAAAAGGGACTCGTGTAACAATGGTTTCCAGAGAATGGGAGAGAAACGAACGAATGCACGGCACTCCCAGCCACCCCGCCTTGGCCTTGGCCTTGGCTGTCATTGAGAATGCCGAGCCGGCTCTGAGCCTGCTGCCCCAGCGCCCCCACTGCTCAGGGGCCAGGGCAGGGCCCAGCCTCTGCTGACAGTGTGTCCCTTGTGCTGGGCTCCCATAAAGGCAGCATTATCAAAGGTCTTTCGCGTGGCAGCCTCCTTGGGCTCCAGCTACCAGCACCATTCATCTGGCAACAATGGGGGTGGGCTCTTGCTCTGGGTAAATTGCCTTCCACTTCAACTGATGAATTTGTGTGGGCTCTCTTTTGTTTGTTTTCCAGGGGTCAGGATTAATGAACGCTCTTGTACTTCTGCTGCAGAAGAAAGAAGGGAAAAGATGCAAGGAAGGGGAGGCCTGGGGAAGTGCTAAACCACATAAATGAAATATATTCATTAGATTTACAGTTTCTATTTTTACACACAACTAAAATGGCTACGGAGCTGGATCTCAATAGGGACCAGGGTCACATTAATAAAAGAAGTTATGAAAAGATTCATTTTTCAGGTTCCATTCAAAGCCATAGCTTAAACTGAGGTTCTGACTTGGAGGGAATGGTTCTCATCGCCCTATTTATTTTTTACCCGTTACTGATTTTTCAGTCCTTAGAATTTTGTGGCCTGTGTGGAAGGAGGAATTCCCCACTCCCCCACCAAGCTGTAGGTCCTACATCCTATTTGACTAAATTTGTATATAATATTCCTATATTAGATAGTCCTATGCTTCTTTGAGCTGCCTTCTAAAGAGAAGCACATCATTAAAAATCAAACAATGTCACCTACTTGATCTTCCCCAATAAATAATTCACAATAAGAAAATGCAAATGTATTGCCAACTTCAAGAAAAATTACCCATGCAGCATAAAAGCCCCAAACACTACAGTAATTTATGTGGCATATAACTTACCGCTCCTTGGTACATTTCAATTTCCTTTTCCCCAAAATATGGCATCTGCTTGAAAGGGTTGACTGAGATTAATACAGATCCTATATATGTCTGAATTTATATCCAGTTAAGGTCCACCCATCTTCATAGCTACACATTTTTCAAATTAAGTAACCAGATGTTATCAAGAATTCATAATGACTGTTCAAACAAAAAGCTCAGATACTTGTTTTCTAAAAGATTACAAATAAAGACAAAAGCAATTACCAACTAGCTCAGGTTTTGTTCCTCTCCAGGAAGAGTAATGAGCTTAATTACCAAGCTGTTCCAAAAAGAAATCATTATTAAGACTGGTGACATGTATGGCTAGGAAAACACAAAACAACACCAAACAGAAATGACCTAGGAGTGAAAAAAGCAGTCATCATTCCTTTGCTCAACTATTATTTTTTCCTGGAAACTTTCATATCTCTTAGGTAGACTAAATATGTATTCACTTACTCATTTAATAGAGGGGTACAAGAGGAACTGAACAGTCCTACTCCTTAGAAGCTATGGGGAACTGAGTTATATCTCTAAGACATTATTTGGAGCAGAAAATCACAAACCCACACAGATCAGGTGTAGGGGAAGAAGGTATTATTTCTGCATGGGGAATCCAGGAAGGCCTATCAGAAGAGAAAGCATTCATACTGAGTCTTAACTGTTTTATACAGCACATTTTAATATGTCCCAATAGATGAAGTATCATTATAACATAAAAAATATTTCCATTTATTCAATAATCGACTAGTTTGAAGTGGGTGTCCAAAACATGCCAGGCACTGTTCTGGATGCTGGGGGATACAGTGGTGAACAAAACAGACAGAAGAGTTAAACTCCCTCCCCTCTTAGAGGAAAAACAATTATTTAAAAAGAGAGAGAGAGAGAGAGAACAACACACACAGCAAAATATACATACTCAAAATTGTTTCTTTTAATCAATGATTTCGAAATTTTGGAAAATTTGAAGTTAAAGATGTAAAACTGTGACACTTCCTCCCCCAAGGGGACATTTATATATTAATATAAAGGACCTGGATGTCAAACAGAGCAGCTAAGGGAATCCAGTCAGAGTGCCTACTTTACCCAAGCCCAGTTTGACTCTGACCTTGGGCAAGTCATGTTGCTAAGCAGTGGCTAATGGATGGTGGGGTATAATACCACCTACTTGATAGGCTTATTATGCAGATTAAATCAAAAGTATAGAAGCTCAGCAATTTCCTTAATCCATATACTTTGAGAAGCTGGTTGTGTCCTGTGTTAACATCTTTGAGACATGGCTTTGGTATTATTACCGAACACAAATGAGCCAAGTGTGGGGTGGGTTAGGTAATATTTGGAAATTAGTATTTATACAAGAAGGTGAAAACATGGAATGATTCTGTGGCAATTTTGCTTCCCTTTCCCTGACCAGAACGATCTTCAGACTTGAAAGGGCTGCACGGAAAGAGCAGTCAAGGAGAAAAGGGCCAATGGAAGAGCACAGCCAGATGAACCCAGGGCTAATCTGGGGGCAGTTCATGGCACTAAGAGCAAAGGCCCATGACCTGGGGAATCCTAACTGAAAACCACGAAAGAATTGCAAGAATGGCCGAGTCCAAGCGCCAAAGTCAGGTGAGGCCAATGATAGTAGTGCTCTACTTGTTTTTTGAGGCAAAATTTAGAACAGATAAATTTATTATTAAAATTACTAAGCAGATAAGAAATATCCATGATGTTGTAGCCAAGACTCTGTAAGTGTTGGTAATACAAACACTGATTGAACACAAACACATTTACAGGGTACAAATTAAGCTCCTAACAACAATCCTATTACCCTTTTACTCCTGTTTCACTCTGAGGAAACTGAGGCATAGAGAAATTTTAAAACTTACTCAGAGGAAAAAAAGTTTTGTTTTTAAAGATTTTATTTATTTATTTGACAGAGAGAGACAGCGAGAGAGGGAACACAAGCAGGGGCAGAGGGAGAGGGAGAAGCAGGCTTCCCGCGGAGCAGGGAGCCGGATGCAGGACTCCATCCCAGGACCCTGGTATCGTGACCCGAGCAGAAGGCAGATGTTTAACGATGGAGCCACCCAGGTGCCCAAAAAGTTTTTAATTAAAGAAGAAAAAAAAAAAAAAAACTTGCTCGATGTCCCAAGCTAGTAAGTGGCAGAGCTAGGATTTAAACCCGGGCAGTCTGGTTCTAGAGTTCACACTCTTAATCGAAAAGCTATAATGTTTTTCTAAGTCAGCAAGTGTTGTTGTTATTATTACTGGCAGTGCTGCCAGATCTAGCAAATAAAATACAAAACCCAGTTAAATTTAAAGTTCAGATAAATAATGAATTTGTTATATATATATATATTCCCCTTACCCCCCCAAAATAGGTATGCCCCCATACAATACTTCGGGACACACTTATACTAAAAAAATAATTTGGTGTTTATCTGAAATTCAAATGTAACCAGGCATCCTGCATTCTATCTGGCAATCCTAAATTGGCAGCACAAGGATTTCATGCAGGGTGGACAGGGGTTCAGTTAAGTGAGCCTTATGTCTCTTATAATTTAGATTCTGTGATTCTTTGAGGACTCAGAATTCTATAACCCTTAGTTGATTTTTTTTTTTAGTATCCTTTTCACATGACAGGGACCAAATCAAAACTGAATGAATGTCGTTTGGTCCTCATTCTGACTCTCATGCTAAACAAATACAGTCATTCTTACGGTAAACCCAATTTTCAAGGAATACAGCACTGCTGCGACCATCCTCATTTCAGCAGGGGAGAGGTCTAGGTGTCCATTTACCTCGAGATGAAAATACACCTGGCCAAGTATGATCTTTTCGTGGAGGAGGGTGCACCTTCCCTTAGTTGTAAAGGGAATGCTGTGAATGCCACCTGTCCTAGACAAATCAGCACTGCACAAAAAGAAGAAAGAGCTGCCTGAGGACATGAGCCACAGGTATCAGCTCCCCACCAACCCCTTCCTACCCACCAAGCCCTTGGCTAATGGATAAACATGGACTGGGCTGCAGGGGAGCTCTTGTAGGAACTGATAATTTTTTTTTTCTTTTTTACTGTTAATAATCTGCTATGTGAAAAAACATCTTAGAAAGTCTTGATTTTCACTAAGTCATCTACATAAATTCTAGGTAAGGGCCTGGTAAGAAGACAGAGAAAAAACCTCTTTCAGATTATTCTAGGCCAATCCTGAATCAATGACTCAGGAGAAGAGGGAAAATTATAGCTATTCCCTCAACCTCCCAGTAGGGCTCTCGAAGTCAATACTATTTGGGAGGATTTCTGAAAAATAAAGTTTGGTTTGAGGTGAATAATGCAGATCCTGTCTATGCTAAGTAGCTATACACTTACCTAAATCAGAAGAACTGAGAGAAGAGAGAATTAGTGTACAATTTCAAGAAAACACACATATTTTAGTTATTTCAGGTATGAATTTGTCCTAATTGTTTATCTAACGGCCTGCTCTGTTTTCCACCTGGCTGTGTCTGTAGGGACCTCAGCCACTTTTCTGTGAGCCCAGGTCTCCTACGGGGTGGGGTCATTTCCCAGACAACTTACTCCCACTCCCTACTACATAATTCAGGTGTGCCTTTGGAAAAAGCTGCTCAGGCAGAATTGGAACATAAACTGTCTCTACCCACATAATCTTTGGCTGTGAAGGTGTGGCCCAAGGTTAATTTTCAGAATGTATGGAGATATGAGGCTATGATACACACACACACATACACACACACATGCATCAACCAGACAAAAACAAAAGATATGCCATCCTGTCTAATAGAATATATGAGACAGGGGAGACCCAACAGATCTTTCATTGAGTGGTTCTCAAAACGCTGGTGGTGGATCTATGAGTTTTCATTGTTCTGCAGCAAGGATGACAAAAAAAAGAAACATGCCCTGCATTTTTCATAAAGCTCAATGTATTCAATATAAAGGACCGGTCTTTATTCTTAGCGTATTTCGCTTCTACTTTTGGGGTATTAGAATATTCTTCCTTTTATGAAATGTGATGGTAATACAACTTCTGTAAGTTTGTTTTTCATGGTCTTATAGCCAAAGCTGAATTTAACTTAAAAAAAAAAATGTTTTTAATAGTCGGTGAATTCCCCAAAACCACCCACACTGATCTAGGTGACTTCCCTGGTTTATCACTGAGGAGGAACGGAGAGGTGACGTGACTTGCCTGAAGTCACATATGGGGAGACCACTCGAGCTGGTCCTTCAGCCCCTGGCTCCAGCCACCAGACCGACACCCATGTCCCTCCAGCACGCGGCCCCCTCCACGTGAATGGACTGCCAAGGGCTAAACCTCACTCAAAACTACTGCACTGCTTTGGGCTCTGGTTGGTCTGGCCCAAGAGCCTCAACTAATTCAAGGGCTGAAAATGCCAAACACACTTGAGTGTGGTCTTTGAGTAAAAACAAGTTGGGAGAACGCTGGACCAAATGAGTGTGGAGTGCTCTGCACAGGAACTATTTTCGTCAGTGAAGTGGCTATAAATGATGTCCCGCCAAGCACAAGAGCGAATACTGCAATGTTTTCCTCATGTATTTTAGAATGTAATTTTAAGAAGTGTGGCAACATTCAGGAAAAAAACGGATGGTAAATTAAACCTTCCTTGTCTTAGGATAAATAGCTGAAAATTACAGGGTTTTATTGGTAAACAGTTTTAGCATTTTCTAAGCAGATTTTTCCCCCTAATGTAGAACAAAGAAATGTGCATTCAACCTGAATGCATTAACAATTGATTGTTCCAAATGCGGACCTTCAATATGAAACAATGTGCTGGTATTAGATGTAGAAGAGGTACAATAAGCAATGTCATAACTTAATATGAAATCGAATCTCTTCTTGCCTTAACTACTACGCTTAGGAGTGAGAGGGAAAAAATCCTCTTGTTTAAAATAATCTTACTCTATCGTAATAATATCACCATAGCACTGAATGGATAAAGGAGGCTTTTACCATGTAACAGAGGCAAAGATCTGCAGTTAGACCCTTGGTATTATTTCATAACATCCAAAACAATCATCAAGCTTCCTCAAAGCTGAAAGCTGCTCTGTGCTCTTGATGGAAAGCACACGGATGCTGAGTTTCCCGTGTATTGAGTGGGTAGAGATTTCTAAAACATGAAGCCATTAGTGGTCAGCTAACTCATTTCCTTGGCAGAGCACATGATTAGTCAGCCATTGATTCAAAAGCATTAATTCAAAGGCTCGATCAGCCCCCTCTGTGTGAGTCATTTAAAAATTCTGCTGTCTGAATATAAAAAGCAAATCTTGATAGTCAACAGATTTTCAATGAATACTTAATACAATGCACCATGCCAAGAATTATGCATGAAACTAAAAACTATACAAGGCAAGATGATGCTGTTTTTGTTAAAATTAACAAGAAAGCCCCCCACAAATATTTATACTTATATTTATTATTTATATTTATATATGCATGTCTATATGCAGTTAAATTGAAAAATATACACCAAGGGGTTATGGTGAGATTGGAGGTGATGTTAAAGTTCTCTTTTCTGGTTGACTACATTTTATAAATCATGTTAAATGAACACGTATTGCTTTAAAGAGTTTTTGTTTTTTTAAGAAGATATACGAAAGAAAGTCCCTAGTTTTGGGGTAAACTATCTTTATGAGGAGAACGGACTGGCTGCTGATAACCACTAACATCCTTTTGCTTTCTTACTCAGCTTTTCAAAAACCATGTTTCTATGTAAATAACATAATAAGAACATTCTATGTTCTAAGAACATTCCAATAAATAATTTGTTCAACTATATTCAGTGGAAATTCACCTTTTATGGGCTTGTCAATAAACCAATCCTCCATTTAAAACAGTTTCTATGGTAAAATGCATTTGAATATTCAATAAGCAACTTTAAAATTGAATTTTTGGAACATAACTCAGAAATGCAGAAGGAACTTATACACTTGCCTTAGTATATGATAATGATAAGTAATGCCTACTGTTACTTGCCGCATTATTTCATTTAACCCTACAATAGCCTCATGTGGGAGATTTCATTATCATTCCCATGTTCCAGGTGAGGAAATCAAGGCACAAGGATCACAAAACTTGCATGAGGTCATCAAGCCTGTGCAGAGTAAGGCTGGAAGCCAGGCAGTCCAGATCCACAGCCTGCACTCAACCCTCAGCCCCTGCCAGTTACCCCATGCCATGGGACTTGCACATAAAAGTGACTGACATGTTTTCATGATGATAAGCCCAGCTTAAATTGAGCATATTTCAATTTTTTGACCAAATAAAAGGAAAACTTACCACTGAATACAACTGCTTCCATACAATTAAATGAAAAGAAAGCTGTGCACAGGTATCTAGGAGTCAGCACAAGTTTTCTGTAAAGGGCCAGAAAGTAATTATGTTAGGTCCTATGGTCCTGTGGCAACTACTCACCTCTGCCTTTGTCAACTGCAAGCAGGCGTAGGCAAAAGTACAAGAATAAGTATGGCTATATTTCAATAAAACCTTTGGTATAAAATGGGCAGTGGGCAGATTTCATTTGCAGGCGGTAGGCCACCTCCCCCAATCAAGATGCTATTATTAATGTAGCTAACAAATCCAAATATATCTGTTAATGCTTAAAAGCAGGGGTTTAGGCATTTAACTACCCAGAGATTTGGTAAAATTTCCTGTGGCAAATAAGAAATAGCACAGTATTGGTCAGAACAATCCAAGTGTCTTGGAATAATTTTGTTAATTGGTATCGGTGGATATGTTGAATATATGCGTTAGTCTTATCCTGGTGTGTTGAACTCCCCACTCACCAACGATGAGAAAGGCATTGCCTGCAAAAGTATTGTTGCATACATATGGGTGCTTTTAACGAATAGTCAAATGAGTGGTATGAATAACAAACAAGCTAGAGAGTGAAAACTGTACCTCTTCAAGCTTTTGGGGTTAAAACCTAAAATGTATGCAACAACAGTTGCAAAGACTCTACCTTTAATGGTCCTCTGAGACACCATGCCTTCAGAAGTTACCAAGAGCATCACAGTTAAACCTTCTGGTACTGCAATACAGATTTGCACAGATCTTTGCATATCTAAAACTCTACAATAATTTCACTAAGAGATCTTTATATAGTTGTACCAAACAAAATTGAATCCTGTAGGAACTTAAGCAAATATCACAGTTCTCTGTTTATAATGAGTCAACACACATTTGAATCAAATTTCCATTCTGAATTTTTTAAAGCCCTATAAAAAATGGCATCTGGCAAGCTAAAATTGAAACATAAAGAACAACTCAAGAATGTCAGGCATTTTCAATAGTTGATCTTCACTTCTCTTGTTTCCTTTAGTAAACATAAGAATGCAGAAAAACTGGCAAAATTGCATATTTTTTGCATGAGGCAATCTTTTTAAAACCTTTTAGGCCTGGACTTAACTGCCTGCTTTGCAATTAGGGAGCTCTACCGACAGAAATCTCTGCAGATCAGGACTTTCCCTAGGAACAGCAGAGGTTTTAGATACCACGTGCGTGGCTAAAGCACGTCAAAAGTACAGTGCCATCGATTGAAATAGATGAATACTGGCTGCATCTTGATTTTGTGAAATTCCAGGAAAATAATTTAAAAGCATCCTCTTTGCCCTTCCTACAACCTCAACAAAGGGACAGAAAAGTACAAAATCACGTTCAGAAACAGTGACAAGGATTTGAGCACAAAGTGTCAAGTTCAGAATTTCAGATGGATCTTCTCACGCTAGGAATACGTCGCATTTTGCCGTGGATATGGTCATCTTACTTGGAAAAGTCCGTAGAAACTAATAAAGGATACAAAAATGTAGTCATCCATGTATCTCTTCTTTAGATTCTCCACGATGGCATTCTCTGTGATCTTGGAGAGCAGGACCATGTCATCCACGCCACTGTGCTTGACATTGTGGCTCTGCCAGTGGTACCGGTAGGCACCTTTGCTTCCCTGTGAAGAGAAAACGCACAATTATTAGGATGCTTTGTTTTCTCCTGATTAAAAAAAAAAAAGCCACTAAGTTCCCAAATATTCCTTATTATCAAATGCTGCAGAATGAGCAGAACAAAGATTTTGTTATTAAGAGATCTGATTTAAATTTCAGTTTTGCCACCTATCAACGAAGAGAAGGGAGGAAAAGTTACATAGGCTTACGGTGTCACTTAAGTTGCTCTTTTCTCATTTGCAAAATGGGAGAAATTAAGACCCACTTCATAGAGTTGCTGTAAGGATTAAATAAAATAACATATATAAAGTACTGAAGAGTACCTTGAGTATAACACAATAAATGATCAATGGTCTGGATGCCTGGGTTGCTCAGCCCCTTAAGCATCTGTCTTCAGCTCAGGTCATGATCCCGGGGTCCCGGGATGGAGTCCGCTTCTCCCTCTACCCCTCACCCAGCTCGTGCTCTCTCTCTCAAATAAATAAAATCTTTTTAAAAAATGATCAATGGTCTCCAATAATTCGTTCAACCTTATTGTTTTGTAGAATTAACAACAAAATAAGAAATAAAACAGAAACTTTCTAGACCTGTTTTGCAAATTACATGACAGAACTCAGAAACAGAAGCAATATGTATCGCACAACGGCTAGGTCACATTGGCCTAATTTCTCAAGCCATCCAAATTATTTTCCCTCCATAACCTTATCACTGTCAACGTAATACTAGCCTTCCAGATTCAAAAGATAAGCTACATTTTGATGGCTGATCACTGCCCCATTAACGAGGAAATGGACAAGACAGCCTCAATGTGATTACAGAAGGTGATGTGGACAGGAGGACCACATCCAGCCCCACGGCCTCCTTGGGAAGATGAAGCTGTAGCCCTTGTCTGCTCACTGGATTTACGACCTAACACCGGAAGTGGCCTCTGAACGCCCTGTGGCCTGCAGGGCTTCCTTTCACTTGGCACTTCTACAGTGGGATCCCTGCATGTTCAGCTATGGGCCCAGTCCTGGAATTAGAGGCAGCTGGGAGCACCATGGTGGCTGCACTCGGGGAGCTCATGTCCACTGAAGGACACCTAGATATTGACAGAAGTAACGCATGCATCAACAAGTGAACATGTACACACATGTAAAATGGGTGTCCCCGGAGTGCAGAAGACTTCTTTGTCCTAGGAAAGACAGAACCAACCTCCTAGAGACGGTGCCATTTGAAGTGGGTCTAAAATATTTTGAATTTGCCAGAAAAGACAAGGAGGGATAGCCATTATAATCTACACTCACTAGGACATCAATCTAATACATACAAGATAATGGCAAATGATACATGAACAAGATATTAGAAGATCCATCCTTCCCTTCACACCGTTCATGCATCCTACTGGAGATGTTGCGGGCTGCACAAGTGTGGTGGGCATTGACCTGAGTGAGACTCGGCTCCTGCCCCTTCCCAGGAGTTCACTCTTTGGGGGACTTTAGAGAAAGGAGAGAAACATTCTGAGTAAGGATAATAAGGGTATCTGGAAAGGCCACATGGTCAGACTTCAAAAGTAGGATGAGAAAAGGTCATCAGGAGGTTCTTTGAGAAAAAGGGGAGGTGGAAGGAAACAAGATAAATATCATTTTAAAATTTCACTTTTAAAAATTGTTTAATGTTTTCTCTGTAGGAGACGTGGGTCCTTTATAAAGGTAATTCTCTTTTTTTTAAATTATGTTATGTTAATCACCATACATTACATCATTAGTTTTCAATGTAGTGTTCCATGATTCATTGCTTGCGTATAACACCCAGTGCTCCATTCAGTACGTGCCCTCTTTAATTCCCATCACCGGGCTAACTCATGCCCCCACCCCCTCCCCTCTAGAACCCTCAGTTTGTTTCTCAGAATCCACAGTCTCTCATGGTTCGTCTCCCCCTCCGATTTCCCCCCTTCATTTTTCCCTTCCTGCTATCTTCTTCTTTTTTTTTTTTTTAAACATATAATGTATTATTTGTTTCAGAGGTACAGGTCTGTGATTCAACGGTCTTACACAATTCACAGCACTCACCATACCCTCCCCAATGTCTATCACCCAGCTTCCCCATCCCTCCCACCCACCACTCCAGCAACCCTCAGTTTGTTTCCTGAGATTAAGAATTCCTCATATCAGTGAGATCATATGATACATGTCTTTCTCTGATTGACTTATTTCGCTCAGCATAATACCCTCCAGTCCCATCCACGTAGCTGCAAATGGCAAGATTTCATTCCTTTTGATGGCTGCATAATATTCCATTGTGTATGTATGTATATGTGTATACACACACACACACACACACACACACACACACACACACACACACACACACACACACACACACCACATCTTCTTTATCCGTTCATCTGTTGAAGGACATCTTGGCTCTTTCCATAGTTTGGCTCTTGTGGACACTGCTGCTATAAACATCATGGTGCACGTACCCCTTTGGATCACTACATTTGTATCTTTGGGGTAAATACCCAGTAGTGCAATTGCTGGGTCATAGGGTAGCTCTATTTTCAACTTTTTGAGGAACCTCCATACTGTTTTCCAGAGTGGCTGCACCAGCTTGTATTCCCAACCACAGTGTAGGAGGGTTCCTATAAGGGCAATTCTAAGAGGCTCTGGGAAAAGCAGTTTTTAAAAAACAGCCAACAGGGGCACCTGGGTGGCTCAGTTGGTTGGGCTTCTGCCTTCGGCTCGGGTCATGATCCCGGGGTCCTGGGATCGAGTCCCACATCGGGCTCCCTGCTCCGCGGGAGGCCTGCTTCTCCCTCTCCCACTCCCTCTGCTTGTGTCCCCTCTCTCGCTGTGTCTCTCTCTGTCAAATAAATAAATCTTAAAAAAAAAAAAAAACAGCCAAGAAAAGAGTTACCATAAGAAAGGCATACCAGTGCCATGGGCTCACGCTCCAGAAAAGGGCTCTGGAAGACTTGCGACCCATGCTGCCTCGCAGAGGGACTCTTTCTTTATATGATATATTTGGCTTTTGCAGAACCACATGCAGCATCAGTTCTACAAAACTAACCCAGACCTCACCACATCTTCTTCCTCTTGTGGCAAAGCAGAAAGAGAGAAAAAGCACGGGCTACATCTCAATCAAATGTCCACAGTCCACTTCCAACCTGATAAACCTTCCTGGCAACTCCTCCCCTCCTCTGCCCTCCCTTCATTTTCTTGATGATTCTCTGGGCACTCACAAAAATTATTCTGCATTGAAAACTAAGGCCGCAGAGTAACTAACCAGTAGGTATGTTTGTTTGTTTTTAACCCCGATAAATATCCACCTACTTAAGAGGCCAAAAGTGTTATTTTCTCTTTTGAAAAATCTAAGCACAGTTTAATAAAACAGAAGGGTATTAACAAGCTGTTATTTAACTTCTGCGAAGGACAAGAAATGGAGGGGCTCTGTGTCACAGTGTATGTGTTGGTACTGATCCACAGAAACTGCCTTCTCAAGGTAACTCAAGTTGGTCTTGGTATCCAATCCAACTGTCTTTTCTGTCTCACGGCAGAGTGATAGATCACTCTCTGTCCCATTTCAGAGGAGGCAATGTCCTCCTTCTCATGGCAGGAGGGTTCCTGGTAGAGTTCACTGACTCTCATGGTCTCAAATATCCCTTGACACCAGAGTCCCACATGTGGGTCTTCAGACCTCTATCCATAAAAGGATAAGGAACCAATAGTGAGACTGAGCACTTACCTCAACACTATAAGCAAAGCAATCAGCCATTTGACTTGCAGCGCCTGCGCCTTTTACTATTGCAATCAAATCAGTGAGAAAGGGGTTAACATTCCTAGGCTACATAGAAGGAAACAGACTTCCCAACTAGTAAGCAGCAAAGGCAAGATGTGGACCAAAGTCTCTATGATTATGAATTCATTCAAACATCATGGTTTCTTCACATTGTCTCCCTGGCGACTTTACTGGATATTTCCAACTGTTAAGTTTAAGATGGTCACAGGATGACAGACTGTCTCCAAAACTGAATTCATCATTAAAAAGACCTATAGTCTTTGGTAAGGACCACTTTCTCTTAGCATCAAAGACTATAACATGGGATTGATTTTTTATTTGACACATTTCCAATATCCAGTTGGTCACATATACCCTTTCCCTCCTTCACTTCTCTGTCCCTCCTTCCCCCAGGCAATGATATATGGGAACTCATTCAACCTTCACAATCATCCCCCATACTGTATATATTATTATCTCTATTTTACTAATGAAAAAAACTGCTAATTGTCCAAGGTCTTCTAATTGTAACTTCTCTGTCTTTAATGACCCCCACCTTACTATTCCTTTCTCCTTTCTCTTCCCCCATATTACCCCCCCCCCACACACACAAAAACAGTTCAGATGAGATAAAGGGAAGGAGGGAAGGTAGCTAGAAAGGGTGGGAACAATCAGAACCTTTGGGGAAAACTGACCTGCTTGGAATGTCAAGGACAAGATTAGAATCCACCCATAGGTAAATGAAAGCTGGGCCAGGGCTGGGCTGGGCAGTTCTAGCACAGGGTGAGAACTTTGTCAGGGAAGCTAGGAACCAAACATAGATGCATGGGCTCTCATCCTTGCTTGAAAGTTCCCCAGTGAATCAGAGAACGGTTTTCTGTTTTTCTACAGGGGACAATCGAGTTTGATCAGAGCATGACTTTTCTGGAGGTCTTCCTGTGGAATACAGCTGCGGACAGGCAGCAAGTGGGAACACAGCGGGAAATGGTTATCATTTGACAATCCAAGCAGAAGCTAAACATGACCTTCAGACCACAAACTGCTGTGCTACAACTGCAAGAATATGAACTGTATTTCTGGGACAAATAACCTTGACCCCTTCGCTTCTTCCTCCCACTCCTGACTGGGAGGCTGGGGGCAGGACTGGTTGCCATGCGTGCTGAGAGGAGGAAGGACAGCGACAGGGACTTCCCCATCTGTCTGAGAAGGGCCATTTCCTTCAGCTAGCAGAGACCTGGCTTACCAGGCTGTCCCCTCAACAAGAGTCAGCTTCTTTCTCGTCTGTGGGCTTCTTTTTGGGTAGGTAGCTCAACTTTTTGTTTCCACACAAAAAATGGGAACATTTTAAACAAGTAGGGGTACTCAGCAATTACACATCCTACAGTCCTTAAAGAGCACGGCATCACTGTACAAAGGAAGGAGTATAGTTGATGTGCCAGCTAAGAAATAAAAACAAACATGAAAATCACAATAATGATGATGATAATGTTACTCTTAGCCCTGACAGTTATTACAAATTATGAGGGAGGGAGCTATTTCCCACTAATAAGGATTGAATGCAGACTTTCTTGGGTCCATATTTGGTTTCTTTTTTTTTTTATGATATTATTTATTTATTTATTTCTTAGAGAGAGTGCGCACATGAGCATGGGGGGCGGGGAGGGGGGGCCCTCAAGCAGACTCCCGCTGAGTGAACAGCCTGACACAGGGCTTGATCCCACAACTCTGAGATCATGACCTGAGCCAGTCAAGATTCTGTTGCTTGACCCACTGAGCCACCACTATGCCCCTCCATATGTGGTTTCTAATGACAATTCAGTTTATTAAAAAGCAAGGGATTCACACACAAGTTCTAGAAAATGGAGTATACCCATGTCCACATAATGGCCTCGTTTGTTCCTCACATTCAGGAGGTGGCACCAAGACACAGGAGTCCCTCATGCAGAGGAAGAAGCCTGCTCGCTGACTCTCTGACTTTAAAAGGTGGAGTGTCCCTCACTGGTGTATGTTTACCAGGGTGGGGGCCAGGAAGCGCAAAGGTGAGTCAGCACACAAAGGTAGGGACTGTTCTCCACTGAAACCTTCCCTTCCCTCAGCCCCTGGGGGTGGGGCGGGGAGTGGAGGGGAGCCCCTGGCTGCCGCAGACACTCTCACTACTGTCTCAGTGAGCGCTTTTCTTCTTTGGTTCACCCAGGAGCAAGGAGGAGACCATATACTGGGTAACTACAGTCTTCAACGCCTTTCAGACACCCAGAAAACGGAGGCCATGAAATGAGCTGTGTATATACAATAGGCCTAGTGTTGGGCAGGGCCTGGCTGGGAGGGGGTGATCATAAACATCTTAGCCTCTTCCAGGAAGAGTATACTACACAGTATTTTTAGAGAGCCATGTGGAAATAGGTATCAAAACTCTAGTCACGCAGACCAATATATAAACAGTTACTTAAATAAAAATAAAACTCACACTCTCTTTGTTCTAGCAATTATTTTTAGGAATTTACCTTAAGATATACCAAGTGTGTGTGCCATGATGTATGTACAAGCCTGCTCACTGCTGCAAAGTTTGTGATGGGGAAAACTGGACCCATGAATAGGGCAGGATGAGAATATGGCAGACCCTAAAAAGGAGTTCTGGCAGTCGTTAAAAGGAATCTGCTTATGCTGACATAGAAACATCTTCAAGATACCCAGTTTCATGAAAATAGCAATCAATATGTGGATTGAAACACAGAATAACTGCCACTGTCTGAAGTTCTTAAAAGACACGTGTTTAATTACTTTCTTAAAAAATACACACGGGTTCCACTGGGAAGAAAGCCTGGGGTTTTGGGAGAAGGGTGACTTCTACTTTCCATTTTAAGCTTTTCTGCAGTTTACTTTTTTTTTTTTTTTTTAATCATATAGGCATGTGTTAGTAAAATAACCAAATAAATAGAAATGTTGAAAAGGATGCCGATACATTCGAGATTTTTCTGGGGGTGGTGCTGGGTATTGATGGGCCTATCCCAAAGTTGGGATCATCATTGTGAGCCTGGGTTCTGTGCCTCTTCCAGGTTTGAAAAGTGGATTGGGAGATGTTGCCTGGATGACAAGATATTGCCATGCCTGGGATGTTTAGCTGGTCCATGAGCACAACAGGATGGCAGATCTGATTTCCAAAAAAGCTGGGACTACTCCCACTGTTCAAGTATATCACCCTAAAAGGCAAGAGGAACCATATTCTGATTGTGAACAATGGACAGTGGGTAATGCTCTGGCCTGCTGTTGAACAGGGTCTTGTTTTTTAATGGGATTTTTCTGTCCTAGTAAGTCATAACAGGAAAGGAACAGAACTCTCTGTTGTACTTTAATCTTTTAATTGACAGTCTAGGGTTTCTACCTTCTGAAGTTCTGCTATTTGACTGGAATGAAACACTTCTATGGCAAATGATGGGGGAGAAAAAAAAAAAAAAATCAACCATAAATATTTGTTTCCTCTGAGCCCAGCCCTGTAAACCCAAACTGGGCTTGCAATGTCTTTCAACTTTATGGAATTTAGGCTCCCCCACTATTTTGGTGATGTGAACATGTATGTTTGAAGCAAGCATGTGTGAGTATGTTGAACTGCAGTGAACAGAGTGCAAAGAAGAGTTTCTGGTAGAGTAGGGGGATGGGGATGCAGAAACCTGTAGCCACAATTCCCTCAATCCTTGGGGTAAATGGAACTAACATTTACTGAACCCATAAAGATGTGCTGATGTACTTCACATGATCTCATTTAATTAACAGAGCCCTGCAAGACATGAGTATTATAATCCCTCCGTCACTATTTCACAAATGGTAAAATGAGTCCTGGGATTATAATGTACCAAGTTGCCTCTGCTTGGAGGGGCTGGGGAAGGGAAAGTACACTGGGGGGTTGGCACATCCAGTGTGGGGAGCCCTCAAGGAATACAGAAGATGTGCTCATTAGTTATCATTCATGTTAAGTACATGTGACCTGACTAAAAGTTCCATATTTGTGTAACATTTCCACTTACACGATCTCAGTTAATCCCTGTGACAAAGGGCCAGGGCTGACTTCCTTGTCTTTTTTCTTTCTGCTACACCACAAATCACTTCCAAAAAGATCGTCAAGGCCAAGTATAGATAGATGCTGGCTCCAGGATCCCTAGGGCCAGCAGCCTCCTAGCCAGGGTTGGCCCAAGTCAATCTTCCTGGAAGCAACTAGAGCAGACGTAATGTATTACAAGGACACTCTGAGTGCAGAAGAGAGTGTTGTTAATAATAAAGCTGGAACATGAGGCATGAACTGGGGCTGTCTCAGGTTGCATGGCTCCATCTGTGACCAACTTGATCTCCGAAAGTCACGGGCAGCTTTCAAAGACCGGCCCTCCCAGCCAGGATCCCGTGCAACTTACCCACCAGTCCCTCACAAATCACTCAGTCTCTCCGACCTCTGAGCGGCCTGCTCAACAGAAGGGGGTCCCCAACATTACACAAACCTCCAGGGGCTGCCATGAAGGTCCTGAAGATCAAAGAAGACTGCCAGTGGCCCCAACCCCCAGTGCTTCTCGGGGTAGAGTTGGGCAACGTGGGGATGGTACATACCAGGTGGGCAACACTGGGTGGGGCAGGGAAAAAAAGTTTGTAAACAAATCATGAGAGATGGTAAAGTGCCCAAATTTTAACTGCATATATGATATTTTTATATAAAATCTGTGTGGAAATATGGTTGTTAAAACGTTGCAGTTGTTGTAGCTCTATGTGTCTTTTCTGTATGATTTTATTTTCCTACTGAGCATGTATTTATAACATGTGTACACACAGATATACTGGTTTTCAGTGAAAAAAGGTCAGACAAGGGACAGGAAAGTACTGTGAAGTGAAATGAAACACACACACACGACACTATTTTCCATCATTTTTATTAGTCCATGTCAGCTCAGGTCTCTGATTCTTGTTGCCCATCCCAGGTTGCAGCTATGGTAAACTCTACGGCAAGGGGCCCCCAGCAGGAAAAGAAGCAGCCTTTCTTTTACTTAGCCTAAAATATTGCTCCCAAAGGACCATTTTCTGTATCAAGGAACAGTTCAAATCGAAGATGTTATAAATGAACAGTTAACATAGTTCATCAACTCCACGATGCATTTTCTTCATATCCTAATATTCTGAAATTAGGGTGTCTTTTTTTTTTTTTAAGCAATCTCTATCCCCAACATGGGGCTCCAACCCATGACCCCAAGATCAAGAATCTCATGCTCCATGGAATGAGCCAGCCGGGCCCCCCAAGGTGTGTCTTTATAATCAACGTTGTGTCACAGCTTAACGGACACTGGTTTTTACTTTCTGGGTTTTGTTTTGTTTTGTTTTTAAAGCAGAAAAATAAAATAATGATGGCTCTTACAACAAGTAGTATCTTTGGGTTGATGAATTATGGCACGTAACACTTAGAAGGGGCCAGGCACTGTTTCATGCACTTTACAAATATTAAGTCACTGTGTAATAGCATCAAAGATATAAAATATTATAAAGATTTACATTATTCTGGGAGCATCACACCATGCATCGGTGTCACTTCAGGAACTGCGTAGTTTTACAGGTGGGTTGATGACTGCCCAGTTATAGAGGCTTCACTGTGAAAATGTTTGCAGCAGCAAGGTAATTTCCTCTCTGATTTGTTATCTCTTTCAACCTTCAGTGTTAAGACTATTTGAAGCAGGAAGGTCCCTACCTCTCCCCCCACCCAAGTACATCCACCCTGGGGGATTATGGTGAGTTGTGACTTTTATTCACAAACAATATCCTCCAGAGTTTCCTAAACCCAGAGTCATTTTCAACTACCTTCACAACTTTTCTATACCGTTCCTATGCTCCCGTTGTTTCTATGAACTGTCCTTTTCCATTTGACTAAAACCTAAACAATCATCTCCATAAAATCACCAGTTTGGTGTTTTAGCATTATTTCTTCCATATGTGTTAAAATAATAATGAAGGCGTTCAATTTAAAATACACACTGTGGGGTTGTCCATACCGCTCTCGCGGCCCATCTTGGTGCCACGTTTCATACGTGGGGACCCACTGCCATTCTCTCCTGGGCCCCTCTCGCTAATTTCAAGTCTAACCATAGGTTACGTATGTATGTATTTATATTTATTTTCGGTAGGCTCCACACCCAACATGGGGCTTGAACTCAAGATGCTGAGTCATACGCTCTACTGACTGAGCCAGGCAGGCGCCCCTAGCCATAGGGAATTTAAATGGCTTCTATTCTATTTCCCAGATGTATTGTTCTCTGTTGTGGAAAATCTTGGCATGGGAAGACTAGATTCCCTTTTGGATAGTAGGTGAGAGCGTAGGCTTTGTTTTCACAAGTAGAAACGACTCTGTATTCCTGTTCCAAATCCTCTGCGCTTTCCATCAGGGATCCCAAGACCCCTCCTCTAGTCTTCTCAGAAAACCCTCCGACATTTTAGTGGTCCCCCAGGATGAGGGCTTGTCTTGAGGCTAAGGAGGTAGTTTTCTCTTGGGCATCTGCAATTTATTCTTTCTCTCCAGAGAAGCACTATCTAGAAAGCTGGTAAGCTGGGAAACACCGTTCTTTCTTTTTCCCTTCCAATCTCTAGGAAATCTAGGATGGTGGCTCTCACCCTTTTTGGGAGAATATCCTTCTCACACAATGGCCAATTCTCATTACATACCAGCACTGCTTTGAACATTTTGTACATGATAATTTATTTTCTCCTCTTCACCTTACCAGGAAGGGAAACTGGTAGCACAGAAAGGTTAGGTAACTTGTCCAGCTGTTTCAATCCCGGGCCATCAGGCTCTCGAATCTTTGTGTTTAACCATCATACCTACTGCCTCTCATAATAAGGTAAGTGGCTGTTGCAAATGGCAATCATTCTAAAGTTAATAGTAATTACATTATTGCATGTTTATTGTCCACCCTGGATCAGCCTCTTTCATCTGCACAACACCATGGCGCAGACACTTTTATAATTAGTATGGAGGATACTTTGTGCAAAGCCCAGCACCAAGGAGCCCACAGAGCAAGCGGTCTGGCTCGAGCATGGCCCTGCACGAGTCAGAGAAAGCTCGGTGCCATGGCATCAGCCTTGGGAGCACATTTGCTCCCTGCCGTGTCCCCAGCAGGCAGGGTAGTGCCCGGTACCTGGTTGTGCTCCACCAAAACTAGTCAAGTGAATGAATTCCAGGCCTCCTCAGCTCATCTCAGGACTAGGTGCCTCTCACTGTGGCTGTCAGCGGGGGAAATGGGGCTGTCTGGGCCCAGAGTCTGCCCCAGGGAAGAAAGAAGTTTCCAAAGCTTTCCTACTGTTTCCAGCTTGGGAGATCAAAGGGAAGAGATGTTGCCCCTAAAGACAACTCTCCTTCTCTTAATCGTCCACTGCCATCCAGGCAGGTAAGGAAAAGAGGCTAGTCTGCAAGCAAGGGGTGAGGACCTTTCATGCGACAGCATAAAATGAATCAACTGTATGAAATCCTCTTATCAGACAAATGCTAGTTATACTTCTGCCTCTATTTGTATATTTTAATCGAACAAATAATGATGTGTCACACTGATGTCACACGTTGTCTATGCCACTATGGCTCTGCGAGCTTGACAACATCCTCAAGCACTTACCAATCCCTCAGGGGCCCCCTGGTCAACAGTCCTGTTTTCAAGTAAAAAGGTTGGAGAATGCAATTCCTCTTACTAATCCAGCCGTTGATTAGAATCAACAGACTTGAGTTCAAGGGCGAGCTCTACCTCTGTGACCTTGGGCAAGGTCCGTTTCATGGAATTTTATTCTCCACAATTAAGGCAATCTATCAAATACTATATACCTAAGTGTGATTTAGGGTTTGTGTACCTCTACCGACAGGACTTTCATTAATAGATAAACCAAGAAAATAAAATCTTAGCAGAGCAAACTACATGTCCCAATTTTTGGTTTGAAAATTATAGTCCCTGAAGCAACGGTAGCTGTTCAGTAAGTTTCTTTAACAGAATTCAGAAACCAAAGTCATAATGCAGGCAGACCGGCTAGAAATACTAACACCAGTGATTCTTGTTCCTATCACTGACCGAACTGGAAATAAAAACAGAGAGGTAATCGAACAACTTCTTTTTCTTTTTTAAAGATTTTATTTGTTTATTTGAGAGAGAGAATAAGAGATAGAGAGCACGAGAGGGAAGAGGGTCAGAGGGAGAAGCAGACTCCCTGCCGAGCAGGGAGCCCGATGTGGGACTCGATCCCGGGACTCCAGGATCATAACCTGAGCCGAAGGCAGTCGCTTAACCAACTGAGCCACCCAGGCGCCCTAATCGAACAACTTCTTGACACATAAAATGAACTATTGCTCTGTACCAAGAAAGAAAAGAAAATCCTAATTTAAATGCTCTTCTGCGAAAAAATAAATACGCAAAGACTTGCCAGCAGACTGCGGCACAGTTGATATCAACCTGATTAAAAATTGTCTCCCAGGACTCAGTATCATTTACAGCATCTTTCCATACTGATTGCAAAACATGCATAATTTATGCCATGCAAAATGGTGGAGGTATGACAACCGAAGATAATCAACTGATTTTGTTTTAGTATTATTTAATTTTGCCGGAAAATGAACTCTTTGGGCATATCTGAATGAGACAATTCAATTAAAAAAAAAAAGAGGTCGACAGAATTATTTTCTTACCTAGATTTTTTTTTTTAAAGCCCGTGTAGAAACACCAAAAGGGAATAGAGAGTAGGATTTTAAGTGGAAGTGCAACAGGTAAGGTGTTGATATGTCATCTCCTACTTAGGGGTGCTATTTCGGGATATGCTAAGAGAAGGATCGGGAATGTGGTCACCGTGTCTCAGAGACATGGGCAGCCCTTGTTATTGACTAGCCGTGGGAATACTGCATCTAGAAGCAGAGCTCATGGGCTAGGGGCGTCCTCTGAGCACACAGTCACTAGCCACCACTGAACAACAAAGTAGAGAGGTGAGAAAAGCCTTCCACAGCTTCTCCTATGTCTGGCATGGGCACATCTTGACCCTCTGCTTGCTTGATCTGGCCTGATCTGTGGCACCCAGATGCCATGTTCCTCTAGGAGCAAAACACAGCCATAAGGCTTTGGGTCTAGGAGCTTTTTGGGGTGGAAACAGGGCATGTTTAGCAGATCCAGAGAGCTCTGGGGCTTCTAAGAGGCAAACCGATAGGACAGGAGGGTTCTGTGGGCACATCTCTGGGGGAGAAGGCCACCCGAGCAGCCACGAATCCACCCCGCCGATCAGTGTCACGGACCACGAAGAAGGCTCAGAGGAGCTCCAGGCATGAAGATAAAACACTCGGTCTGCCCTCCCACTCCTTTTTCATCACCTGACCCAGGACACAGAACCCACCCTACCTTTTCTTCTCAGGACCCACACCTTGGACTTCAGGAAAGGACCAACGGGGCTGGGCTGAAGGGATTCAGAAGGGGTGGGGAGAATCCTGTGTATGATAAAGCCATTAAGAGCCCCACAGTAGACAGCAAAGCAGGCGTGGTCTCCTCATGCCCTGTTCTCTGGCTTCTCTCTCAGAAGCCACACCCGGACTGCACTGGGTCAGCACCAGGGCGTGGGTGTCTGCACAGCAAGGAGGAGCAGAGACAGATCTCATCTTGTATTTCTGTGTCCCTTGCCTACAGAACTTCAAGGGGCTTACCCCCTACCTAATGTGCCCCCCCCAAGTTCAGTAAGCAAGTTACGGGGATGAATTTGCAATCAAACCAATTTGGGAGACCAGCACAGCTTCACTCTGAGCTTATCCAGGCCCCCCGTTACTGCGTCCTTCCAGGTTTGCGGGAGGCCGCCCACTGGTAGACTTTGCCTTCCTCTGACCAGCTACAAACACAGATTTTTTAAAACTATAGAAATTGGGAAGGGAGATAAAGAAAAGCAGAGGAAGAGAGAAAACCCTCCCTCTCTGAGGGGAAGAGATTCTAACTGAATAGAGATCTTAGTACCCCTATGACTAAAAAGATTTTTAAGGAAGTTAAGTGCTTCAAGGCTATTTAGTAAACACAGCATTGCAAGGATTCTACTCTCTCAGCCTCAGTTTCTTTTTCTGTAAAATGGGGACAATAACAGTGTCAACCACTCAGGGCTTTTGTGGGAATTAAATAAGATCATGCATGGAGAGTTCATGTTACACTGTCTGGCCCACCGTAAGTGCAAACTTGTCAATAACAGTAAGTTGTCAATAATAGCAAGTGAACTGGGGACACTGGGAGCCAGCAGTCATCCTCTGATTGGATCTCTGATGTTTCAAGAAAGAACCAGGACACTGTCTCCTGGAGCTGATAAGAAGATACTAGCAGAGACCGGATTCAACAAAGAAATGCAGAACTTTCAAAGTTTCATGATGCTCAAGCGATACATTATCACACAATATGTGAGACATTTGAACCCAGACCCTGAGAATAGGGATCTGTGGCAGCAGAGCAGAAAAAAGACAGTCGCTGCCAGAGAAGACACGTAGGGCATGGAAGAGGCTAACTAAAAAGGAAGCCTATAATGAAGAAGTACAGTAAGGACCATCTGAGTAACAGATTGATACCTTATAGGAAAAAAGCAAAGGTATTTAAACCAACGACAAAGGAAAAAGGGTAAGGAAGGGGCAGAACGCTTCTATACTTATATTCTGAATCCTAAAATTTTAGAGCTGGAAGGGGCCTCCAAGCTTTCCCCATACTGGCGAGGAATCTGAGACCCAGGGAGGTGATGCATGCCCATGGTGCCAACTACTTAGTGGTAAAACCAGTACTGGAACTCATGTCTTTTGGTCCCTGCCCAGCACTTTATTTGCAGCTTTCCGCAGCCAGCCCCTCCTGAGCAAACCTATCACCCACAGAGCTTCTGGAAAGAACAAATAAGTCTAGGCATATAAATAATTTAAATTTCTCGGGTGCCTGGGTGGCTCGGTTGGTTAAGTGTCTGCCTTTGGCTCAAGTCGTGATCCCGGGGTCCTGGGATGGAGTCCCACATTGGGCTCCCTGCTTCTCCCTCTCCCCTTGCTCTCCCCGCTCCCCACCTGCTCATGCTTTCTCTCTCTGTCAAATAAATAAAATCTTTAAAAAAAATTATTTTTTAATTTCTCAAATAACAAACATTACCATATGTGAACCTTGACCCTTTGGCAATCAGACTGCAGGAGGGTGCTGGTACCCATCCAAATATTAAATATTTGAAGAGCTTAATTTCTTAGTTTTTAATATTAAGATAAACAGAAATAGAAGTTTTAAATGTGCCTTCCAGGGGGTTATCTTGCCTGCAAAAGTACACAGACCCTACACTTTGGGGACCACTTTCCTGGGACCCCTTGCCTTCCACCCAAGATACAGAGGCCTCTAGTTATGGGTGGCGGTGGGGGGGGAGGGGGGCAAAGTCCTGGCATTGGCTTAAAACTCAGAAGCAAGTAGGTAAAGGCAATCTCCAGAATATGGGGGAAAAGGTCAGCAGAAATTGGAAAGCTGTAATCTAACTAGAGATCTCTGGCTGTAGAATTCCATGGTCTCCTTCCAGTAGTAACTTTGTGCTGCCCTGATCACTAAAATTGGAAACAAAACACAAGCTAACCATGTCTGATGTGATTACAGGCCATGGGTGGGTCCCACCAGCTTAAAGTTCACACGCCAGAGAAAATCCAAGAAATCCCATCGCTCACTGCATTCTGCAAAATGTAATACAGCGTCAAAGGGGCAACCCCTACCATCAAGAAGGGGGATCCACAATGTTTAAGGAACGCTGAATGGGCATGGCTTTTCTTGAGTACCTACTATGTATCAAATGCTATGTTAGGTGTTTTGTTTCCCTTGGTCTCAAAAGAATTGTAGAACCAGTGAGGTACTCTGATCCCCATGTGAGAGATGAAAAACTTAGCCAGAGAGAGAGTCACAGAGTCCAGATCTGTCCTTGGGTTTGGTGGGTTTAGAAACCCACAGGCAGCTTCCTGGGAGGCTATGGTGGAAGACAAAAGAAGTCGATTCTCCACTCTGGGAAACTCCCCCAAGGTTGACGCGTCATCTGACAGCAAAGTGTCCTGAATGTCCCCCGAAGCTGCCCTTAGGTCCCACATGGCAAGTCGGATGAAGGATCGCCTTGGCAATGGAACAGAGAGGGTCACTGTGCACACAGGGGCATTTCAGGTGCACCGCTAGGACTGACTCATAGAAGGATAATGGGTGCTGTGAGAAGCCTCACTGGAGCTCAGAGGCCAGAGGGTTGAGCTACCCTGTGACCTTGTACCTCTGCCTCTGCCCCATCTCCCTTCACAGTACCTCTCACAGCCAGCTTCAAAGATGGAGACCCACACCCTGATCTTCAGTAAGTGCCTGCTTCTCAGTCAACGTTCTTTGGGGAAGAGATGACAGCTTCCCTTTGTGGCAAAGGGGCCTCTTACCCCGATGAAGACACTCGAATATGTTCAAAATAACCCCGCAGAAATTCTCACTCGGACAAAATAGGCAAGACGGACGTGAATTGCCAAAACAGTTCCTGCTAGGGAACCTTCAGCCCCGCAAAGTCAAGAGCAAGTAGCAAACTCTGGTCTCCCTTGTAGTATGGACAGGAATGGGAGTCAAGGGGCTGGGACTCACACCCACATGATCCCCAAGGCAGTACTGAGAAATCATGTTAGACAAGGAATTAAGACAAAGTGAGACCTGCTCTGTGTGTTGGCTAGTGTGCCCACCCAATTGTGGAGAAAACAGGGCACTCCATTTGGGGCAGGACAGTGAAGAGGCAATAGGTATCAGCGTCCCCACCTCACAAAGAGGAGTGTGCCCCAAAACTGCAGCAAGACCACAAATGGATTTACAAACACATTTGCATGGTTTCTGGCTGCAAAACTGCTGAGAGAATTCAACCACACTCTGCTCCCAAGTGCACAAAAGTCCCTTTTAACCCGAGTCCCAGACCCAAAATATGAGGACAAGTAGCACCAGCAGTCCTAATATGTTCTCCCTGGCTGTGACCCCTTCTCTTCCTGGGAGTTGGGTCAAAAGCACAGCGTTACTTACTAACCAAATAACCAACACCCAGAGACACTCGGAAGTGACCACACATCAATTAGGGTTCACTGGCATCAAAAGCAAAAAGTTTCACCATTTGTTTGATGGAATTTGCCTTTAAGATACAGAAGAACCTGCCAGTTTCGCATTTACAAGAAAAGCTCATTTTGACTTTTCTTTTTAATTCAGTGGAGCAAGAGTACAAAGGTTGGGAAAGAGAAATAGCTTAAAATCCTGAGAAAGATAAAAGGAAAATGATTTAAATTAAACATGCGGGAAACATTAAAGAAGAGAAAGACATAAAACAACCCTAGAGATCTAAATATACAACATAAGAAAAGTTTGTTTGATCATAGAGCAAGTGTGTGAATAAATAAAATAAAATACTATAAATGTGGCTCTTAAGGAAAAAAATTAAATAAGAAAAAAGTTTCCTTCCGACTTCCTTTCTAAGGAAACCACAATTCACAATTCCTTTGCTTGGTACAACTACAGCTCACAAGCTTAAGTGTCTATATTCAGCTTCGAAAAACCTATGCTACATTCTCTAGTTTAAAAAAAAATGTAAGTGAACCAATCATTGACTGTTGGTGGGTAAATTTTGTTCAGTGGGTAGGTTTATTTTGAGTGGCTGTGAATAAAGGTAAGGGTGATTTTGTTTTATTTTATTTTATTGGTCACTTAAAATTTTCACCCTTTAAAAAAAAAAAATCCGTGGTGGTTTTACAGGGCTTAGCTTTCAAGAGTGTTTTGAATATTTTTAAAGATACTCAATTGGGATTCCCCTGGTCTCCAAATCAAAACTCTGTGCCACCTTTTCTTAAAGGTATTTTTTCTACAGCACTTTCTGGCTATGAGTAAGTTTATACACTTTCTGGCTGTAGAGCAGTTGTTATTATTATTTAAACTGACATGAAATGCACATCAGTGGGCAGGCATGGGAGTCATGAAATTAAGTGTTTTCAGGAGGAACAAAAGGAAAGTTGGGCACCAGGATGGACAAGCATGCGCAGTGCTACAGATGGGGATGGGAGGCCTAAAACAATGTGTCGTTCCTTTCTATTCTGTTTTGCCCCATTGTGTTTTGAATAGACTGAATCACTGCCCAGCTTTGGGGCCCAGCCTCTGAAAGGCCCCATTGTAAGGGATATGCTTTCCCCCAGCAGAGTTAAGGTTGCTGTAGTAACCTTCACCATGAATTTCCTCACCAGTGTGATGAAAATCTCAACTGAATTGTGACATTACTATAGTTACAAACAAGACTGCAAAATGAGCCTGGCCTTACCCATTTAGGGGGTCTTTTCTTATCTGAACCCGACCGCTCCGCTGCCTAAGTCGTCCACATGGCCAAAGAAGGGAGTGAATTTCTAGAAGCCAGAGCTTGAGAATCGAACCCGTAGAGTATAAGGGAGGGTCTCTCCCACTGGCGTGCAAGTGGTGGGAAAATGGGAGCTTGCAGACCAAGGCAGAGGCCTCCCAGTTCATGAGCTACCTCAACCATATAGAGTTGGCTGGGTTAGGAAAGCCACTTTTCCGTTACTGAGCAGGGAGAGATGGGTAGCCAAGGTCCACATGCCACAGGAAAAGAATAGGTCTGCACTTCATCTGGAGAAACAGTTCAGGATTCAGTGGTGCCCCTTTTATTCTGCCATGAAAAAGAGGCAGAAAGCAATCACCCTGATTTACCAGATGGCACACTAAACTAGGCTGAAACTCCTGTCCAGTGAACTCCAGTGTATCAAGCAACATTCTAAGCTATCCACATGTATTAACTCATTTACCTGTCCCAACAAACCTATAAAGTCAGCATTATTATTAATCCCCATTTTAAGGATGAGAAAGACCAAGCGCAAAGAAGTTACATCACTTGCCCCAGATCAACACCAGTGAGCAAATATTCTCCTTCCAGAATCTATACTCAAAATCCCTTCTTTATTGAACTTTTCCACATTGGGCACTGGGTGTTCAGATCCAGAGCTCTGGGGCTTAGGAACAAGAAATGGGCCAGGAACATCAATCTTGAGAGTCCTCCATTGGCTACTAAAAAGTTGTTGCCAGAGACATGCATGAGATTGTGCAGGACAGGAAGCAAACAGGAGAGAAGAAAACAAAGGATGGGAAGCAGTTCGTTCATTCATTCATTCATTCATTCCAACAGTTATATGCCTCCTAGAAGCCAAGCACTGTTCTTCTAGGTACTGGGGTAACACTTGCAGACTATACCAACGAGGCTCCTGCTTTCATTACGCATACTTTCATTTGTGAGGCAGAAAACAGGATAGATAGATAGGAAAAATAAAAGCTGCCAAGTGAGGCCAGAAGGCCCAAGGCTGAGTACTTGCTTGGCACTGGAGACAGGAAACAGGCAGCCAAGATGGAATCCCCATCAGAGGGTGCAGCCCAGGTCACGCAGAAAAACTGTCTTCCTTCTAGAGGAAACAGGTCTAAACTCCCGTAGTCAGATCCCCATCCAATGAGAGAAATAACGCCACCTCTACTCTGTATATTGCTTCCAGTGACTCGCTACTTAGCTGTTTATCATCCCATGTGAGTCCTAAAGCAGCTCCGAGAGGCAGGGAGGGAGCAGGTATAATGATCTCCATTTTTACTGCCTGGATCCACTGGCAGAATTTCTCTGATATTTTAGAGGACCCCATAGGAGTGGTGGGAGATTTGGGGAGGACAGGAGAGCAAATTTCTGGTTGGGCTCATCAGCTTTAGGGAACATCCCTCTGTTTATCTGTCTAGCATGATAATGGCTATGTCACTCGTGGTGGGATATTATTAAGCTGGGCTGTGAGTCTCTCTGTGTGCTGCATCTTGCCTACTTAGAAATAAAAGAGGGGGCCAGAGGAGGGACCCAGAACCACCAGCAGAGCTAGACTGCTTTTAAACCTGGAGACAGGGGGAAAACAAACAGCTCTTGAAAAACACAATTTCTAAGCTTACTTAATGGTAGCAATCCCAGCCTGAAAGCCTCTCAGCTGGGTAATACACCACCCTAAAGAAAGGCAAAATTATCAAGGCACAGGCCCTACTCGATGCCAACTTCTAAGTAAAATGAGGCATTACAGTAACTCAGCCCACAGCGATTTCCCGTTTTAACCGATGTTTCCTGTTTTCTATGCTGGGCATCATAAGGATATTCAGAACCAGACCCAGAGTTCACAAGCCTTCCCTTCACTGGGCTACATTCTTTTCTGTTCACTCATCGCATTATGTGCAACATGACAACCCAAAACAGATCTGTTTTCCTACTGACCTCAATTTGCGACCACCATTACTGCTGCTGGAAGAATCCTTGGCTCTGAGGGGCTGAGATGGGGAGAAGAGCCAGCCCACCTAGCAGTTGCCCAGGCCTGCTGCCCTTGAGATAGAATTGGGACCTGCTTGGTTGGTGTCTCTGCAGGAATCGTCCACAACTGGCTAGGAGGATTTGATTTAGGAGTCAGGAGAAGAGGCAGAAAGGGGACAAAAATCTCTTTCCAGCCCTTTTGGCTGATTGCTGACCCATCCCAGCGTAGAGGAGACAACGGATTTTCTGTTCATTTTGTTTGTTTATGATAGTAGAGTAAGAAAAGTATGGTTTTTTAAAATGATTTTTTAAAAATAATTTTGCCATTTCAGAAAAGTTACCAAAAATATACAAAGGATTCTCCTACTTGTTATCAACTGGTAACATTTTGCCACACTTGCTTCCTTTCTGTCCCCCCCCCTTCTTCCCCCCAAATATGTAGATTTTTTATATAAACCAGTTGAAAATAGGTTGTATACATCATGCCCTCTTGTTCCTTAACACTTCAGTATGTATTTCCTAAGAAGGGGCTTTTCTTAAACAATCTCAGGAAATGGAACACTGATACCGTAGATACCATACTTTTTATATAAGTCAATATTCCAATTTCATCAATTATCCCAATAATGTCCTTTGACAAGATTTTCTTTTGCTTGGTGCCAGATCATCATGTATTGCATATAGTTTTCTATTTCTTTAGTCTCCTTTAATTTCTAACAGCTCTTCAGCTTTCCTTCATCCTTTAGAATGTTGACATTTTAAAGAATTTGGGCCAGTTATTTTATAGAATTTCCCTCAGTTTGGGTTTGTCAGATGTTTCCTCATAATTAGATGCAGCTTTTGCCTTTTTTTTTCTTTTGGCTAGACTTCCAGTCAAGTGATTTTGTGTCCTTCTCAGGGTATCATGTCTGGAGGTACGCGATGTTTGTTGATGTTTGTGGGTGATACTCATTTTTGTCACTTGGCTAAGTACTGTCCCATTTCCCCACTGCATAACTTCTATTTTTCCTGTTGTAACTGCTAAGCAGTTTGTGGGAAGAGACTTGGAGACTATGTAAATATCCTGTTCCTTATCAAACTCTGACAACCAGCTTTGATGGAATTAGAATTTTAAAACCCACTTATTTGGCATTCAAAGAGAATGCATTATTCTCAGATGCTGAGTGTTTCAGACAGACAAGGGCTATGGAGCATCTATGTGGGCTTCTCAGGGGCACTGGTAGCTGGTTTCCTCACACCTGCTGGGTTCCAGAGAGGCTGAGGGTGCGGGGTGGCTGTGCTCTCCATCTGTGACAGCGAGTTCCATCTACCTCCACAGGGCGTGAAATAATGCATTCCTAGAAGCTTAACTAAAAACCAGAAGTATGAGTCAAGGTGATTCTTAATGGCCCAGGCAGCACCATGGGAGGAGGTGTACGAGGTAAAATCAGGTCTGCCCATATGCAAAGCTATTATGTGAGGATGTTTATCTCTGATTTCCTTTGTCAGTGTGCCTAGGAGCCTCCTCCCCAACCTAATCCCATCTCTCCTCTCCTTAGCGCCAATGCCGTTGAATGAACATCTATCTACTTAAATGGGACTTGGAGGAAGTTCTTTTGGACCAGAAAGCTTAAAGCCAGGTAGGGACAAGTGCGTTGGGGGTAAAGAATGATGTGAATGAAAAGGATGAACTCCAACCAGTCAGTGCAAAGAGGCTGCCAACAATTGTTCTTGAGCCACAAACAGGGAAGACCTTTATGTCCAACCTTAGATTCCAGACATTCTTGTTCCCACAAGGGAATCTGCTACCGCCTGGGATAGTCCTTAAACATTTTCTTTTTGTTGATAATGATTGTGTGGAAATAGTACCTCAAAGGACGTTATTATATAAAAGCCACCAGTAGATGGCCTACAACCAGAGAGGCCAGAACAGAACCTCGGATGAAGCCCGAACAGTCTGAAGGGCAAGTTATCACAGAAATAAAGACCAATGAGTTTATCTGGAGACCGAAGATTCTCCTTGCCGGGTCAGTATTACAGCCACATGAGTTAAAAGCCTGGAGCCCATTTCTAAAAGGGATGTGTAGGTTAGTGATTTATTTATCTATATTTTAAGATTTTATTTATTTATTTATTTGAGAGAGAGCTCACACAAGAGGGGGGAGGGTCAGGGAGAAGCCGACTCCCCACTGAGCAGGGAGCCTGATGTGGGACTCGATCCCGGGACTCCAGGATCATGACCTAAGCCGAAGGCAGTCGCTTAACCAACTGAGCCACCCAGGCGCCCTAGGTTAGTGATTTAATAGTGCTGAACCAACACTGGAAAATTAAGCCTTATGCTTTCTAGATAAAATTTTCTATCTAAGATTTGTTTTTCCTCTCCTAGCTAGAATCATGAGATATAAAGTATTGGTAGCGCACTCCGAAATTCTGAAGGATTCATAAACATAAACAGGAATTGGCAACATGAGTAGTAATTTCAAGGATGGTATTCTTTCCAGAACAATTGTACTCTGTGGTCTTTTTCCTCAACCACATCCTATGTTTTTCACCAATTCAGTCACTTAACCCAGGCAACAACACCTGTGCTGGGTACTGTGCCAATCCTGGGGATAAAATGATTTTTTTAAGAGATATAAAGTTTGACAAATTAATGACTCGAGTCTGCAGTTGCAGTTCAAGTGGGAAGAGTGATTCCTGTTGATGTAAGATTCAGTTCTTTCCTTACATAAAAATACTGAATGAGCTGGTGACTACCAGGAAGAAGAATGTCCAGTGCAGTTCACACCTCATTGCAAAATATTCCCCTGGCTGCCAGGTAAGCTGAGAAGACATGAATTCACACAAATCATTGACCTTGATCTTCGGTGACAAGTGAATTCTAACATGAATGACCCCATTTTAAGAACTCGGTAGTTAATTTCTTTTTAAAGATTTTATTTATAAGTCAGAGAGAGAGAGAGCACAAGCAGGGGGAGCGGCACGCAGAGGGAGAAGCAGGCTCCCCGCTGAGCAGGGAGCCCGATGCGTGGCTCGATCTGAGGACCCCGGGATCATGACCTGAGCCGAAGGCAGACGCTTAACTGACTATGTCACCCAGGTGCCCCAGTTAATTTTATTTTAGAAACACCAGCCCAAGCTCTGTCAGACAATGATTAGCTCGAACAATCATTTACTCCATTTAAGGTAAGTTGGTTTGATTTTCCCTAAAATTGTGGGTTTTTTCGAGTTCAAACATTATTTTTTTTTAAATCTCAATGCCTAACTATGAGACTCAGAAATTTGGTGTGAGGTATGCTATACCATCTCCCATCTGGCAAGAGGTTTTAAATATCCTGCCTGGAATCCCTAAATCTTTGACGTGATGTAAGATCTTTGTCAGATATAGTTTGTCACCACTGAGAAGCTGAAAAGGCATTTGAGCAACTTTTTACTACAGATCAGTTAGCTACTCCATAATTGATCACCAGGTAAAGCACTAAGTGTTACATGCAAGGCTTTGGGTTCTCTTGAATCTCTTCTAGAGGAGAATCTAGGGCAGCTCCTCCCAGCCAGTAGGTCCAGCAAGACCAGTCCTTGGAGCAACACTGAGGATAGACTGGAGCCAGTCCAGCAAGACCAGTCCTTGTTCCCAGAGCTCTGCCTGTCTGGCCCACACTGAAGGCTGTCCCCTTTAGTGCTGTCCCAACATCCTTATTGGCAAAAGATACTACCAAGCATTCAGAACCATGTAACAGACTCTACCATCGTTCTTAGCCACCCATCCTTCCCATCTACCCACCCCCTCACTCTCAGACTTAATCAAGAGAGGAAGTGAATCTACCCCTGATGCTGTCATAATTTTTGAAATCTGGAAGTGGGTCCCATGATGTGAAAGGAAGTTAAACGCTAGAGGAAGACAATGAGTTCCTACAATGGTCTAGAAACCTGTGATTGCCTTCGAGTTATAAATCTTCCAGGGTTCTAATTTAAAAACAAAAACATTCTCCAATTCCCCTCTGTTGTTGGAGGTATGGTTATCAAGAAATTTTGTTAGGCTTTCTTGAAGGGCTCATGGACTACTCTAAGAGAATATCCAAATGATAAAACCATGATAACAAAAGTAATAGAAAAAACAAACTCTTTGAGTAGGCTTATTTTATACATTTTTTCTTTTTCATTTTAGCAGTCATGATAACAAAAGTAATAGAAAAAACAAACTCTTTTTGAGTAGGCTTACTTTATACTTTTTTTCTTTTTCATTTTAGCAGTAAAACACATGAATCCTCAGAATTTGTTTAAAATGTCTCCCTAGTTAATGGTCTACATCTATTAATATACCCACGACCTGGGAAGCATCCTCTGAAGAAAATCTGGACTCAAAATTAGAATGTATATTTACATCTAAGCACTTTAAAATAGGTAAATTCCCCATTAATATTATGACAACTTGTCACCAGAGTTCACCTTCTCCTTCCTCTGAACTGTCCTCATTCCTAGGAGATCTTCCGCATCTGTTACAATCCTGAAAGCTAAACTTCCTGATGTACCCCATCCCCTCACAGATTTACCAACAGGAACCTCACTGGTGAAACCACTTAGCATTGTCTCCAGGGCAAATCCCAGAGGCTATAATTCATAATGGAGAAGTTTCTCTGGGATGCTGGGAGGAATAAAGTAACTAACAGCCACTCTGAGTAGCTGAGTCAACTTTATTATGGCGAAGTCCGTATTCTGCCATGATGTGGCAAAGAGCAAAGGCCCAGGACTGGAGCATGAAGATCAGATTCCAATTTCCTCTTCTACTACTCACTGACTGGGTGGCCCGGGGGATTCACTTTAACTCCCTGTTTCCAACATCTCGGGGTCGTTGGTGAGAAGACCAATGAAATCAAGGGCAGGAAAGTCCTTTGTAAATCTTTTTTTTAAAGATTTTATTTATTTGACAGAGAGAGAGACAGCCAGAGAAGGAGCACAAGCAGCGGGAGTGGGAGAGGGAGAAGCAGGCTTCCCGCCGAGCAGGGAGCTCGATGTGGGGCTCGATCCCAGGACCCTGGGATCGTGACCTGAGCCAAAGGCAGATGCTTAATGACTGAGCACCCAGGCGCCCCAGTCCTTTGTAAATCTTATGGTGCCATAAAAATGAGTTCTTTTGATAACACCAAGAGAGAATGACGTACAATTGAATTTGTTCGTTTCTCCTAATCTATGCCCTTACACTAATTTGTGATATACTTCACAGAACTTACCTTCCTCCATCCTCAAACCTGTTTCTCAAAAAAAATGCAAGAACACCTAAATGAAAGTAAGCACGTGTACTATGTGCTGGAGGCCAGGCCTCCACTGCAGGTACTGAGAGAGGATGAGCCGGGCGAAAACTCCAGTCAAGTCTGGGCGGGACGAGCGTCAGACATGGGAAAAGGTGAAACCAGCATGCCCATAAGGAGACCAGTTAGCTACCAAAGGAAGATGTGGGGACACGTCCAGATACCTAAGGCACCTTCCTAAATGTCTGGAGGGAACAGTCAACCCAAAACAGAATTTCTATATAATCCGCAGAAATGCACCTGTCATCTTGATGCGGCACCATGCTATTCAGGAAGGCTGACAAGGTAAGGGAGAAGGGGCAGCACGCTGGGGTGAAGAAGGCAGTGCTTACAAGTCAGACCCCCTCTGCTGGGTGAGCACAGCAGCCACTTAAGGCCATTGGGTCTCACTTTCCTCATCCATGAAAAGGGTGTCACCACCAAACTCACAGGGCCAGTAAGAGAAATAGGCTATACCTGGGACCCCACTCAATTGTTGGGTTTGGCATGCTGTCTTGACATGAATTAGATGTAAACATGACTGATTCTCTGACTAGTCCTTGAGTGCCCTTTGGGCAGGGACAGCTGTCCCTTTTTCTCTGAATTCCCAGTCTACCCAGCTCAGTGTTTGGCACTCCTCGGGGCTTAATCAATTTTATTAAATTTGTAATCAAAAGGTGAGGTGTAAGTGCATTATGAACTGAATATAAAGGTCTATAAATATGTAAAGGTAAGGTTTGAAGGCAAACAAAAGACTCCTGCCAATTTAAAATATAAAAATGGTATATAGACGGTAAAGACAGGTTACGGGGTCTCTCTTCTGCCCAAGAGACAGTGACATTGTGATCAGGGCACCCATGAATTTGGTCTGCTAGGCTAGGGCATCTCCAGGGTGGAGAAAGGAAAACTCTCTCAGGTATTGTCTGGGGAGACGATCCCTCAGCATCACTCCAAACTACCTGCCATATGAACGGATTCCCACATAAAAGAAAATGTGACGCCCTGGCTGGTTTTTCTAGAAACCATCCAGCGTGATGGGGAAGCTCCAGGCTGCAAATAAAGCCTTCAGTTTCAGACCCCAGTCAAACCCAAATCTGACTGGTAGAATCAGCTGCCAACTTGATAAAATCTATTGTCTGAAATACAAAAGCAAGAGGCCCTGGTGCCTTCTGGGTTTCTGCTTGGAGTGAGAACTGCAATGCCCCGGTTCGGTTCATGTCTCCAAGCAGCAGCGCCGAGGTAGAAACATCTCCTCTACTGTGGTCTCTATGTCATTCAAAAGAGTGGTTAGTGAGACAAGGTCGGCGCTCAGAAGCTGCTCGTTATCCTGAACCAGCTGTGTAGGACCCTCTCCTAATAAAATAGCAACACCAGGATCCTAACCTGAACACATGGCACTTCACAGCTAAGTTTTCATGAACATATCCCATCAGAGGCGATGCCTGATGGGGTTTTAAGGCAGAGATCCCTACATGTATTTTCGAAATGAGGAAACGGGTGGTCAGAGACTTTGCTAAGATCACACATAAAGCAAAAGGCAGAGCTGGATTCTCAGTCCGTGGCTTCAGGTCGCTTCTCTTCCTCTCTCCACACAACTGGAGTGATGGTGACCCTGGGAAATGACTGGAGTTGAAATAGGTCTTAGTTCTAGAGTTTTCCTTTAGACTTTCGGAAGCCCCCTGAAAACTTCACAGAGGCTCTTGGGGAAAAGTGCTATCTTCTCGTTGTTTAGGTATGACACTACGCAAGTCATAATGTGACTGTTTGCCTTTTGCATTCTCCATTCAAATGAAATGGAACTTTCCTTTCAAGAAGGCTCTGTTGAAACTGCCATATTTGGGTAGAAATGCCCAGGAGTCAGGCTCTTGGTTCAAATTTCCTTCCCAAGTACTGAAAAGTGGGGACTATTAACGCAAACATACTTAGTGATGTAAATTAGGCTTTAAATTGAACTATTCATTGACCTCAGCTCAAAGAAAATCTTAGAAACACAGAATTTGCCATTATTTTCCCTGTCATAATCAAAACTGAGTGCCTTCAATTTATAAAGGGTACTGTAATTCTTTTTTTGTTTTGTTTTTAAGTAGGCTCCACGCCCAGAGTAGAGCCCCACATGGGGCTTGAACTCATGACCCTGAGATCAAGACTGGAGCTGAAATCGAGAGTCAGATGCTTCACCAACTGAGCAGCCCAGGCGCCCCAAGTGCGTCATAATTTTAAAAAGCACCTTCCTATCTATTCCTTCATGTAATCTTCACAACCTTGTAAAGTTGGTATCACCATCTACAATTAACAGATCAGGAAACTAAAGCTTTTAGAAGTTAAGAAACTGGCCCAACGTAGCAGTGAGGTCTCTAAGTGAACCCAGACGTTCTGAATTTATAGGGCAGGATTACCCCTTCCACAATACAGCATGTCAAAGTCTTCCAGCCAAAGGCCACCAGGAACACACTTCTAGCTGCACAGCGGTGTTCGTTATTCATCACAGTAAGGGAGAGCAGGCACAACGGGGCCCCATGGACCTCCTCAGCAAGAGGGTATTAGACTCTACTACAGGATTTGGGGGAGGTCTAAAGAAGCAAGGGTTTGTTCTAGAAGGAGCGCCATCAGAAATTGGGGCAATCTATGATTGTATATCTCAATAAATATTATCTGTAGGGAGCCAACTGGAGCACAGAGAGTGGTAAAATGGTAAAGTAGCAGTGGCCACTCCTGTTAGCCAGGTTGGGGGGGGGGGGTGTTTGATGGTATATTATGGGTTGTAAAGGAGCCTTGTCTTAGTCTGTGTTTAGACGAAATTACACAGTGGCCTTGTTTGGTCTCACAAGACCATGGTTTAAGAGGGAACTTGTCTGAGGCTAGTGTTGTGTGCACTTGCTCACGTCCAACAGGCGGACAACATGGCCCAGCTGTGAGTGCCACCCCACCTTCTAACAACCCAGAGGCTTAGCTGTGTCTGGCCAGAGGATGTCAGGGCTTGCTTTGTTTCTTTCTCAAACAATTTCCCCTGAGCAACCTTTACTTCGAACAGAAAGTCAAGGAAGATCATTCACAAATGATTTAATTTAAATGGAACCTTTACTTTGTGAAACCAAAAATTCAATCAGCATTAAAATGCCCCAGAAACTCCCTAACAGACGTAGGAAGGCTTGAGTCACAATTATCTTGCATGGTCTTGCTTCTTCTTCCATTCAGATTCCCTCCTGTCTGAACAATTAATCGGTTCCCAGGCACAGAGAGGGTTGAACTGTGGCAGCACCTGCAAACTATCCCCCAACATCTATGCTTCCTTTCCTTTAGTGACACAATCTGGCTTTTAGCTGGGCACATGGCTGCTCAGAATAAGGAATTCATTCCCAGATTCTTATGCCACTAGGTGTGGCCGGGGATGTAAGTGGAAGGAGTAGGTGCAAATTCTAGAGCATATCACCAAGTGGGGGAGGGGGCGTGACCTCCTTACTCCTCGCCGTTGTGCAAGATTGGCAGGTGGCAGCCAAAGCTCCACATGGGCCCATAAGGACCAGTGCCACACCCTAGGGGTGGCAGGGCGGGAAACAGGAAGTAGCCTGCACCCCAGGCAACTGCAGTGCTCCTTGCACTGCCTACATCCAGAATGTTAACTGGGGGAGAAACAGACACACATACCACAGTAACAAGGAAAAACAAAAAACAAAAAAAACACACCTCACTCAGGTCAACTATACTTCAATAATAAATTAATAAATCAAAAACATTAACTCACTCGTAATTGCTGCTGCATAGTCTCAGGCGGAAATTTTCTCCATTTAAATGTGGTAAAATTCAGTTTGATCCCAGAAGTTCTTCTGTAGCTCCAGGTTTACATAAATCTTCCCTCCTTGAATCCCTTTGCTTTCTGTTAGTCGCCACCTCTCCCCAGTAGTGCACAGTACAGGGAAGAATCTGTTTATAATGTTGCTGTATATTGCCGTGCTCACTGTTTCATGAGTGTATTTATGTTTTATCTAATTATGTATTTCTAATTTTTACCTTTTTGTCTCACTCTTTCCCAAAAACAGAGAGCCCGCTGATGGGGCATAAAAATACTGGACAGATGTCTGTTTTAATGAGCCTTTAAGGACTCTATAATGTAACCATATTTTAATTTCTACTACTTCATCTATTCACCTCTTCTCATCCTCCTGTGAGATCATCACGTTTGTAGACACTCAGCTAACCTGCAAATTGCTAGGGGATTGCTCCCTAGGTTGGCAAAACCTCAAATGTTAAATTTGTGAGTGCCAAGAGTTTAAATACATAAAATGCCTTTATTTGTAAAAGGCCTCAAAGGACTTTTTTCACTGTTGAGTCATTGCATCCCCTACATTTGCAATTCACAAAGTGCTTTCATACTTATCTCATAGTCCTTGTAGTCAGGCTGGATATTAGTAATTTCTATGTTACAAACAAGGAGCTAGAAGCTCTGAGATGGTGAGTCACTGACTCACAGTGCCATTCATCTAAAAAAAAAAACGGTAAATGGCCTTTGGGTTATTTTCCTGGTTTCCCCATTCTGAGCAGTATTGCAGGAAAGCCTTCTCCTACATGTATCTCTGCCCCTTGGGCTAACATTTCTGTGGGATGAAGTCTGAAGTAGAACCTCTGGTCTGGGATGTGAGCACGGGAGGTTGAGCAGGTAGAAGGGGCACTGGGAAAGCAATCCTGGCGGGGAAATGAAGTCAAGGAGGCAGGCCTGACTAGGTCATTATCCTCAGTTTTATTGAGCTGGAAATGTGGGCCACTGCTTTCTAACTTCTGAATGAAACTAAGTCCAGGGCACCTGGGTGGCTCAGTTGTTAAGGGGCTGCCTTTGACTCAGGTCATGGTCCTGGGATTGAGCCCTGCATTGGGCTCCCTGCTCCGTGGGGAAACTGCTTCTCCCTCTCCCTCTGCCTGTCACTCCCCCTGCTTGTGCTCTCTCTCTCTCTGTCAAATAAATAAATAAAATCTTTAAAAAAAAGAAAAAAGAAAAAAGAAACTAAGCCCAAGTGGACGTCATCCAGAGGAGCTGCAGGATGACCTGGGCAGTGGCCCCTCTCCAGCGTCTCAGGTAGCACTGAAGTGTGGGTTAGCTGAACAGATCGGCCAGCAGCTGCATCAACACCTAGGTCCCGGAGGATGCGGTTCTGTAGAGTTGTTCTCTACTGAAGAAGGGGACACAGGGGACCCAGCTGATAGATAACAGCAGCTGGGAGGCTGGGACCAGCCAGTGTGGGCAAGGGACAGAACGAGCACCAGATTCTGCCTCTCAAACTCATCTCCATTAATTCCAATTATAATTCTGGCATTTCCTTCTCACCTTCACTCTCAGGGTTTGCTACATATACTCCAAGACCCCCAACCCAGCCCGCTGGGGTGCGTATGCAATTGATAATGATTCCACAATGAGTTTAAAGCAAATTCTCTGCAGGAATTTGTTTATAATTTATTTCCCTTAATTTATTTATGTTTTATTTCCAGGAGAGAATGGCAGAAATAGCTCTGGCCGATAGAGTTGGAAAGCCTGGAAGAAGACAGAGAAGGAAGACTGAAGAGGAAGGGAAAGGGAATGAATAGTGTAGGGCATCAGCTCTGAGCCGTCACTTTACACACGTCAATTACACAATGTTAATTGACATTTATCCTCACAATAATCCTGTAAGGATGGTACTGTTGGTCCATTACTGATGAGAAAAGCTCCAGAGCTTGGAGAAGTTAAGAGTCTTGTCCAAACACTAACCCCCACCCCCGAAAAACAACAACAGGACTTCTGCCCTGCAAGGAATTTTCCATTCCATGGTTGTGAAAACCAAATGAGATAATGGATGCAAAAACTAGCTCCAGCAGGGTGAGAGAATATTATGATGGTGATGCCAGGACCCTGCAACTTAGGTTCTCTAAGAAGGTCTCAGTCTCCCTGGAGGTCAGCCAGTCACCCAGTCAGGCTGGATGATGGCTGGGAACGGACCTGAACAAAGGACCTGCAGGGCTGAACTTAGCAGGTTAGTGGTGGCCATTCCCCTAGACAACCACACCGCATTTACACGAACCTTCTCAGGAGGCTGTGGGCCAAAATTTGTACCTTTTGTCCCCTATCTCCATAGATTTCCAAGATAGTTCCTTACTTTGTTCCATATTATTTCCTTTTTATTACTCTCCTTTCCAGGATAGTGAAGCATAATTGTAGTTAACTGGGGAAGGACAAAGAAAGAGAAGCTTCTCTATAAAGAAGCTTCTCTATAAAGCTTCTCTCTTGTTTATCTTCAAGACACAAATATAGGGGTGCCTTGGTGGCTCAGTCATTGGGTGTCTGCCTTCGGCTCAGGTCATGATCCCAGGGTCCTTGGATCGAGCCCTGCATGGGGCTCCCCGCTTGGCGGGAAGCCTGCTTCTCCCTCTCCCACTCCCCCTGCTTGTGTTCCCTCTCTCGCTGTGTCTCTCTGTCAAATAAATAAATAAAATCTTTTTTAAAAAAAGACACAAATATATATACATGCATAACATATAGAGAGTTATTATATACCTATATATACACACAAACACACGTGCACATTTTTTAGCAGGCTAGGAATTACCTTTGAGTTCTTCCTCCCCCCACACCCAATCCTGTTGGTTCTACTTGGGACCTGTTCCCCCACTCCACCCCTCCTCTAGTCTTAAGTCACTGCCTTACTTAGGGTCTCATTATTTCTCACCTGCAATAGCATCCTAACTGGTCTTTGGGTCCGTGCCCCACCTCCTGCTGCTTTGGTCCTGTGTTTCCTTCCTTCATAATTACTTAAGTGAGCTGCCATATTACTCAAGGTGGAGGGAGCTTCCTAACTCCTTATGGGCACATTCCCCAGGCGAGTTGACTAGCTGGATATAGCAGCAAGCCCATTGCTATCTTAAGCCCTAAAACAATAAGATGTCAGTAAGTGTCAAAACAGTAAGTGTCTGTTATGGGTTGAACTGTGTCCTCCTCCAAAAAAAGATATGCTGCTCCAGTACTTGTGAATGTGACCTTATTTGGAAATAGGGTCTTCATAGATGTAATAAAGTTAAAATGAGGTCATTAGGGTGGGCCTCGATCCAGTATGACTGATGTCCTTATAAGAGTAGACAGGCATGCAGAGAGGCCATGTGATGACAGAGGCAGAGATGGGAGTGATGCATCTAGAAACCAAGAATTGCACAACACCAGAAGCCGAGAGAAAGACAGAGAAAGACATGGAACGGATTCGCCCCTAAAGCCTTCAGAGAGTGCATGGTCCCACTGAAAACTTGATTTTAGATTTTAGCCTCCAGAAGCATAAGCAAATCAATTTCTCTTGTATTAAGCCACCTAGTTTGTGTGGTCATTAGTTAAGGTAGCCCTAGGAAACTAACACGGGATCTTTTAAAAGGTGGGAAGAGGGATGCCTGGGTGGCTCAGTTGGTTAAGCATCTGCCTTCAGCTCAGGTCATGATCCCAGGGTCCTGGGATCGAATTCCGCATCAGGCTCCTTGCTCAGTGGGGAGCCTGCTGCTCACTCTCTCTGTCTCTTGCTCACTCTCTCTGACAAATAAATAAATAAAATCTTAAAAAAAAAAAAAAAGAGGTGGGAAGAGTTGACCATCAAGAAAGAACCCTTCAAGTAGAAGCTCCTTCATAAGTTTGCCTCTGCTACTTACCTCCTCTATAAGAAGCCAGTGGCCGCTAGAATTATGGTTCTAAAGAACACACTTGATGATGTCATTCCCTTTTTTGAAAAGCCTCCCATTTTCAGGGGCGCCTGAGTGGCTCAGTGGGTTGAGTATCTGACTCTTGGTTTCAGCCCAGGTCTTGATCTCAGGGTCCTGGCACTGAGCCCTGCATGAGGCTCTGTGCTCAGCAAGGAGTCTGCTTGAGGCATCTCTCTCCCTCTCCCTCTGCCCCTCCCCCCACTCAAGGGCACTGGCATGCATGCGCGCTCTCTTTCTCAAATAAATAAATCTTTTAAAATAATAATAAATATAAAAAGCCTCACATTTTCTGTAAGACAGAGTCCAAGCCCCTAATATGCCACGTAAAGCCTTCACAGTCTGGTCCCAAACTGCCTGTCCAACATAAGTGCTATCTGTCTGTCCCCTCCCCACCTCCCTCCCTACATGCTGACCCCCAGTCATCACGCTGCCCTAGAGTCCAGCGACTGATTCTCATTCACAGTGGACAACAGGCATGGTGAAAGCAACTGGCCAGGGTGGCCCTGAGAGTGGGCCTGGGCATCCACCATACTGAGCAAGCCCATGATGCCCTTTCTCTAGAAGACCAAAAGCTGGGCAATGCTGGATCAGGCAGAAGGATCTGTGGCTTTGGGCACCGAAGGCACAGGCATAATTTGGTGCCTAAGTATTAAGCAATACCACTTGATGATACATGCAGCATTCTACTTCCTCTCTGAATTCACTTTGAACCTTCATCAGTCAATAAATTAGTGAGTTATCTACAATGTACTGAGCCCTGTGCTCGGTGCCAGGACACACAGAAGAGTGTCTGAGGTGTGTCAAGTTCATGAAACCGATCAGGCTGGTCTAGCTGGGGAAAGGACTAAGCCACAAGGTGCAAGAGACACAAGGCAGCAGATTCCATTCTGGGGGCTTCCATTAAAAACTGGAAGAGTTCCGAGAACGGAAGTGACCTGAGTGGACTGGAATAGTCAGGAAAGAGTAGGTGGTGGGAATGGGAACGGAGGTGGGGCCTGGCAGATGCAGGGGACTTAGCTGGCCAACGGGAGGACGGAGACTTTGCAGGGACAACACAATCGAAGGCCAGAAGCAGGAGGAACAGACATCACGGCTCCCGGGGAAACCTAGTTTTCAAAGCACCGTTCTTGATTAGTCTAGTTCATCAAGGGGGCCTCCAGATCAGCAATATCAGCAGCACCTGGAAACTGGACGGAAATGCAAAGTCTTGGCCCCACCCCAACCTAGTGAATGAGATGCTCTCGGCGTGGGAGGGTGGGGCTCCCCCACCTGAATTTCTACACATTCTCCAGGTGATTCGGATGCAGGCTAAAGTTTTTGAGAACTGCTGATCTCGGGAGAAGACACGTTACAAATAAACTTATAATGTCTATTCCTACAGAGGAAACTTTTTAAATCGTCTCCTACTTTTACTTCATTTCATTTAGTTTTCGATAGACCCTAAATGGCCGAGCAGCAACACGTGCCAAGCACAAGGCAGAGAGAGCTGTGTGCACACATGAGTACCTGTGTGCCCAAAGACCGTATCAGTCACCTGACTGCCAGGAAGTAACTGTTTAACATACATCTAAGAAAGATCTAGAAAAATTAGTGATTTAAGGAAGCAGCACTGCTCGGATGTCACAGTCCTATGGGATAAGAAATTTTATATACTAAAGATAAAGACAGTGATTGAATGTGGTTACCTAGACCCCGGAAATAATAACAGGAGTATAGAAACAACTACTTCCCTTGTTGCTCTATCGTCTTTCTGTGATCATCTGGTGGCTAGTTCTATTTCCACACACCAGAGATAAGAACCTCACACTCTTTCGTGTTCGGAGCTTCTGTACTTGAAGACCGCCGACAATCCCCTACTTTCACCACTCCTGCCAAATGAAGGTTGGGTTTCCTTTGATTTGTGTTGGGCCTGCAGCTCCTCGTTAAGTAAACTAGGACTCCGGGTCCAGCCCATGCATTCAAGAAGAGAAAAATAGAAGGAATCAAAGTGAATGGTAGCGAGGGAAGGAGGGGAAGTTCCCTGGAAGTCTAAAAGTAGGAACCAAGGATGGTATTTTTGGCTTGGGACTTTCTGTACCATATGAAATTATGAGAATGACTTAATTGTTCCTGTGCGTTCGAAACCCAAGAGAGAGCATAATGGCTGGGTTACACCCAGACGGACTGGAGCGGGAGTTAGACAGGGTGGCCTCCTGCCAAACAAACCTGCTCTGCAAACATGACCGGCTGGCTGCCTCGGTGGTGTTTTCAGGGCCAGGCCAAGTCTGATGATGGCTGGCTTTGCTTCCCCAAAGGAGACAGGGTGCTATGTTACAGATGGCTCCCATTTCAGGGCTAAGGAGAGGGGCTGGGATGGGCTCCAGAAAGCCGGGGTTCTAGTCTTTTCTCTATGTAGTGGCTATATGCACCCAGGCAGCAATTTTAACTTTTCTCTGTCATCTACTGGAAGAGGTAAGGCACGCTCTATGTGCCTTGGCTGTACCATAGAATGGTGGTAGGAACACATAAGAAAAAAAACCACAAAGAACATCCTTTGGGAAATTAAGATTGCTATACTATTGGGAGTTATTCCTGGACTCTGGTTTTCACCTAGTATCTTTTGCACCCCTCTTCTTATGGCAGATGCCTTCTGGGCTGCCTGCCCTGCTTCCCTTTTTGCAGGAGGTGGTGGTCATGATGGCTGATGCCTCACCACCTGGCCACAGGAGAAGACCCCTGACCCAAGCCAGAGCCATCAGATTATCATTCCCAGTAATTTATAATAGAGAGGCTTAGCGGTTGAGTTCTTGGTGGCTTAGACTCATTTACACTACCCTAGTGGTTCCTATCAGGGGCACTTTTACTCCCCTGGGGGCATTTGGCGATGTCAATTTTTGGTTGTCACAATGAGGAGGGGCTACTATTGGCATCTTGTGGGTAGAGACCAGGGACGCTGCTAAACATCCTCCTGTGCACAGGACAGCCCCTCATAACAAAGAATCATGTGGCCCCAAATGTCAGTAGTAACAAGCATGAGAAACCCTGCACGAGAGAAGAGGTTGCAAGGCAAATGGCTCCTGGGGCCAGGAGGATACAAAAGGGATGAGCCAGGCGGTAGGGAAGTGGGCTGACTGGCAATGGGGGGCTCTGAGGAAGAGAGCAGCCACTGTGTGCCTCCAGCCAGGTGTTACCATGGGGGAATCGGGACTTAAGCTTGTCAGTTCTGAGTTATCCAGATAAGCTAGGAAACTGGATTTTCATGTGAAATCTGATTTTTAAAAATGTATTGTTTTAAGTAAGCTCTACACCCAACGTGGGGCCTGAACTCATGACCCCAAGATCAAGAGTCGCGTGCTCTACCGACTGAATCAGCCCGAATCTGATTTTTAAATGCCGGCTCAGATTTTCTGAAACATATGGGCCAAATAAATACATCTCCAGGCCTCGTGGAGGCTGGGGTGTCACCACTTTACAACCTCTGGTCTAGAGAGATCAAAAGCCTCCTTCACTTGAGCCCCTGGAAGCTTTCTAGGTCTTCCCTCCACTTCCTGGGATTTGTGAGGCAGCCCAGGAGGTCCCTTTCGCCCCCCTCTCTAGGGCACACCCCTGGCCATTCTCCCTCACACTCACTTCTTCAGCAACATCTTGGACCTGATGTGCCATCTCCTCCCAAATAATTCAATCTCCCAGGGTTGGAAGAGACCCTGGAAAAAGGTCTAGTCCTGACCTGCCAGGAAAAATATTTGACATATTACTTAACCCCTCTGAGCCTCAGTTTCCTCATTTGTAAAACCTGGGTAAGAATAACAATACTTTTTCAGGCTGCTAGGAAGATTGAGTTCATATATCACCTCCACCTCCCTCTTGAATCCTTAGCACTTTGGAAATAATGCTTCAATGCTGTAATAAAAATAAGAAAACCAGCACACTTAGATCATGATTAATGTCAATATTTGCTTGAGGCTTAGCCTAAAAATTCATACAGGGTGGAACTTCAACATTCAATCACTTTCCCAGGACGAATAAGCCGTGTCTCATCAGTTACTGAGACATATTTCTGGAACACTTTACGGACGCCGAGGAGTATTTTGTGTATTGATGTATGGGGGACCAACCAGTACCGGGGTGATTTGGCTTGTGGAGATTCCGAGAAGGGGCATGAACAGCAGGAGACACGCGAGCAGGGAGCAGGCAACTCTCAAGCCATCCAACCACCACTCGCAAAAAAAGAAAAAGGTATCCAAGAAATTCTCGGGCCAGAGCACAACAATCTCTCACCATCTTAAGAATTTAGTGAATTCAGGTTTATGGCAAATCTAACCTGTCACAAGGGCTGTGGCATTCTTAGCTGCCGCCAAGCCATTCTGGCCTGAATTCTTGCCAAGGCTACTTGACCCTCATAAAAATCCTGGACAGTGGAGTGGGGGCCATTTTTTTCCCTCTGCCTTTGAAAAGCTTCCTTGACAACATCCATTACAAAGAGAACAGGGTCTGCTCTCCAGACTGGAGGCCAAAATGCTAATTAACTAATAGCCATGTCTGCCAAAAAAATTTGTGGGTAGTACTCTCTCCTTCTAGCAGTATTAGAGAGAGAAAGGGAATGGAAATGAAGAAAATCTAGAAAGAATCCTGATATTAATACCAAATGATCACGTGTTTTTTCACATCTGTCCTTCCTACTTTACTTCTGATCACTTTTTTGTCACTATAAACTGGTCTTTCAATGACAAAATCATTTCATCACATATGGACTGGATACGGGTTCTGTTGCTTTCCACTGCCGACTTCACAGAGGATTTATGTGAGTCTTCTGGGTTCGTTAGCAATTCTGTTTCATTATTTCTATGAAAGCATTGTGCTATGTAAGGAAGATATCATACAAAGCAAATAATGCATACTAAAAATTGAAACTATACTAGGAAAATAAGTCTGGATTCAGTCCAAGTACTGGTGAAAGCTGATATTATTAAGATACCACTCATAAATGCTAACAACTAACTGCCCACAGCTTTAGCAGTAGCAGAACCCCCAAAATAACCCCTATATCCCGAGAGTATTTTGGAGCATTAAGTTGCATTCTTGTGAGGAGTGGTTTCCTCCCTAGGCAGGGAAGAAGATGCATCTGATATTTTGCAATTTGAGAATGCAAAGGGGGCATTATACTTTCCAATCTTGCTCTATCCATCCATCCACTCAATAAATATCTACTGAGTGCCTATTACGTGCCAGACATTTTGCTGAGAGTTGGGTGACAGAGATGAACAACACACGTATTTTGCCTGCCCTCATAGAGCTTACAGTCCAATGAGCCAAAGAGACAGGTTAACAAGCAATTCCAAGAGTTTGATAAGAGTCATGTAAGGTAAGACAGGCCCTTCCTTCTCTTTCTCCTCCCCAAAGGAATTTGGAGCAAGGGATCGCAAGAATTTAATCCGATGTGAGTCATGGAAACAGTCACAATTCTGGGAGCGAACTCTAAACTCACTATCATCACCAAGGCAAACCAACAGAAGAAGTAACTTGAGAAGAGAGCAGTGACAGAGACCTTCATCAAGAAGGGGAGGCAGAAAGTGAGGGATAGACTTTGGACATCAGATTGTGTGGCTTGCTGGGAGCCTGGAGTCCTAGGAAAAGCAATGAGAGCAGTTCCAGGAAAGAGTCCGTGGGGCATCAGGGAAGGTGTGGGACAGTTACAGTCAGGGACTTCCCCAAATCCTGTACATCAGCTAACAAATCCAACCATTATGATAAACCCACGAAGCAGGTACTATTATTGTCATCACTCCCAGGCTACAAACGAGGGAGCTGAGGTAAAGAGGGTACAAAACTTGTCCAAGCTTGTTAGTCATGGCACCAGGATTCAAGCATACCTAGCCTGGGTTTCATACTAAACACGTGTCAAAGATTTTAGACATGCCTTAGTGGAAAATGAGGGGTCACGGAGGATTTTAAAGCAAGGTACCATGTAATTAAAACACTGATTTCAGAATTCATGTAGTCACTGAATGCAGAATGAACTGCAGGGGAAGGGGGGAGGCAACTGGCATTTAACGAATGCCTCAGGTGCACCCAGACTTCCTCAGACATGATCTTATACTTCTACCTCATTATCCAACAAGCACTCCGGAAGAGGCAGATTTCCATTTTACTGATACTGAAACTAAATCTCAAAATGGTACCTAAATCGTGCATTCACTCCTGTATGTGGTGGAATCAGATTTCGAACCCAAGTGAGGCTACCATTAGAGTCCCCACTGTTCCTACCACACTGTCCTGGAAATGTTGGAGGCAAAGAAGCTAGGTGGTAGGTTTTTTAAATTGTCAAAATGAGTGGCGATGAGAATTAGAGGAAGGGGTGGGTGGGAGACCTGATAAGTCAAGGGAAAGATGGAGGCAAAAACAAAAAAAAAAGAAATGACATCAGGATTTCAAAATTATTTTACTTGAGTATGGGAGGCAGGAAGTAGTAGAAGCAGCCTTCCAGAATGGTGACTGAGAGTACTAGCATTTTGAGCATTTACTATTTGCCAGGCAACGTACTAAGGGCATTAGATGTGCCAACTAACTTACTTCTCACAAAACTCCTCATTAACCACATTTTAAAGAGGAGGCAACCTGAGTAAGTTACCCGAGATCACACAGTGAGCAAACTGCAGAGCTGAATCTGAGCTGAACTGACAGATTTAACTTTACCCGTCTTATAGAAGCTGGACATTTCCTATACGTCTCAGAGGAAACAGGAGACACGATAATGGGTTAAAGATTTGCATGGCTGGGGAATTCCAGAGAAGCAGAACCAGCATAAATGGCTCAATGCCACACAAAAAAAGTAAATTTTAGCTCAAACATGAAGTTTCTGTGGTAACCTGTATTTATTCTTATTTCAAAAGTAAATGGATTATACAAAATTCTTTTTAGGAAGAAAAATGAAAGAAACACAATTGCCTTTCACATTTCTAATGAGTTTAGCCGTTCAAAAATAAACAAGCTCCCTTCTGAGGCATGAGCTATTAATCACTGGAAATATTCAAGAACGCTGTCAGAAACTGTCAGAAGGATTTCTGGACGAGGCGAAGCTGTCACATAAGAACACCAAGATAGCGATCGCTCAACTGGAGGGTCCTTCCTGCCTTTTCTTCCTTTGCTGGTCACTTCTCAATGTCCCCCTTCTTACAGGATGATGTTACCAGACTCTACAGAGAAAGGGTGTCCTTTTTGTCACCTCAAGTTATAAAGAAACTGCCACAAAGTTGTACCCATACCTAGAAGCTGCTTTAACAATGCTAACCTTACAAGCTATTTCCTAGTTTTGAAAAGTGAAATTAAAAGGAAAAAGAAGGCCACAGCGTATTTTTTAGATATAGAAGCCCTAAACGTTTCTGCTTAAACCATCCAGACCACGTGAGAATGCAGTCAAGTGTTTTTCAGGTTCAAAGTGCTTACGCGGAACGTGGGTAGGAAGAAAGCCAAGCAATAGCGATTAGCTGAAAGGAAATTGTCCTGCTTACCTGGCTGTTCTAAACACATAAGTAACTCTGTCAGAGGGAAAGTGAAATCTAATTGAGTCCTGACCCAGATTTTATTGATTCTAAGAAACAAATGGGGGTGAGAAGGAGGGACACATTGTTTTGGTTTTGCATTTTAACATATCTGAAATCAGACTCTATATTACAACCCATGACATGTCTCCATTTAGTTATTAGCATTTTTCTTTCTTAAAGGAGCCTGGGTGGCTTCATTCAGTTAGGCGTCTGCCTTCGGCTCAGGTCGTGATTCCAGGATCGAGCCCCGCCTTGGGCTCCCTGCTTGGTGGCGAGCCTGCTTTTGCTGCTCCCCTTGCTTGTGCGCTCTCTCTCTCTCTCTCTCTCTCTGTCAATGTCAAGTAAGTAAGTAAATTCTTTAAAAGAATTTTTTTTAAAAAGGGGTACATAAAAATGGTGCTTCTTAAAAATCAATGGCAATAGAAACTGGAAATAAGGTTGACAGAAAGTAAATATCAGTTTCTTAAAAACATAAATAGACCAGTGGAGTCTTAGTCTTGATGAAATATAATAATTTCTGAACATGACGCATAAAGAAACAATTTCCACATGAGAATTAAAATTCAGACTTAAGCGGTAGAATGTGCGACTCTTGACCTTAGGGTTGTGAGTTCGAGCCCCACGTTGAGTGTAGAGATTCTTTAAAAATAAAATCTTAAAAAAGAAAATAATAAAATAAAATAAATAAAATTCAGACTTAAGAATTAAGGATGCCATGGAGAATGGTTGTGTGCATTTGTCTGATGATTGCATGGGTACTGGTGTGTGCTCTGGGCCCTACCGTGCCGGAGGGAGTGGGGTCCTCAAGGTTAAGGGAAAGCAGCAGGCTTGGGATCTGGCTGGCCCATAAGAGCATCTGGGGAGCTGTCACCTTCTATTATTACTAAAGCTTTTGGGGCTCTGGATTTCTTGGTTCCGACCTACAAAGACCCTTCACATGCCCTCTGTGACTTCTCCGGCCCTAGGAGCCAAGCTGGCTGCCTAGAGACAGAGGAGGCCTCAAAAAGCAGGATGAAAACAGAATCCTAGAGATATCTGAAGTTCAGGACCTAAGTGGGGTGGGGGAGGGAATCTCCTCTTGCCCCAGCTGTATATTTGTGCCCTCAGTCCCAGATGGCAGGACCCACGTTGGCCACAAATCATAAATAGGAAAAGAAAGCTTAGCCAGAAGAAGGAAGGGTAACTCGATTTTCTGAGGTCAAAGAGCATGGCCTGAAGTACACACACCTATGTGGACAACAAGGCGGAATATGACATCTGGACTGCTAGGAAACACAGAGTTAACTCTGCTATACAGTGTCCTCAGTCTGTGAACACACAAAAGTGCCAGTGCTGGTCAAATCCGTGAAATCCTGAATTCTATAAAAGAGAACAGTTTGCTTTTTAATTAAAAAAAAAAAAGAACATTAGCAAATCAGGCTGTCTTGGGAACTGGGCAGGTTTGGAGGAGTGATGGGGTGCTGGCGAATCTGGGTTGCTTCGAGGGGGGGAGCAGGTGGGGAAGAAGCATCTCAGCGACAGAGCAACCCAAGTTCAAGGTGAACATCCTTGTCCCTGAAACCTGGGTAGGAGGAAGCCTGTGTTTACCCCTATTCAAGCACCTGGCCCAGAAAGCAGCAAACAGCGGAGCCTCAGAATCACTGGCTGAAAGAATGTCCAAGTGTTGCACCTACTTCTCCTGACAGTTAAATGAACTTCAGGAGTCAAATGGAATCTTCTGTCCTAAAAATGTTAAATGACTCCTCAGAGCCTTATTCTCACAGGGAGTAATGAAGGGCAGAGAAGAATCCAGGTTACCTCAATTGCAAGTTGCAAATTTTAAAATAATAGTTGGATTTGTTTTTATTTTTAGCATTCTAAGGCTTTTTGGAAAGAAATAACTTTAGTCTGGGGAACTATATTCCCTTTCAGCAGGATTTCACCATCTAAACGAATTCAATTTTCCTTTTCTATTAGGGGAAAAAAAAAATCGCCTAATTACATAACCAGGGATTTTGCAGAAATGATCACAGCTTGACGGAAGGCCTTAAATTCCTTTATGAGTCCCAGGCAGCAGGGTGTGTGATCAGCTGACCAGCACATAGCTCCACCATAAACTGCAGGTTGACATGATTTACATATTTCAACTCGGGGTCTTCTAGAGTTTGACGGTGCAATCCTGTAATATATCCTTTAAAACACAAGTACTAAACTGTATGTCCCATCACTTCGTTAGCTTTCTTTCCGTGAAGGCCTAGTAATAACTGTTTTTAAAAACTAACCGAGCATTTCCTCCTTATGTCTTTAAATTAATTCAATTCATTACAATCAAGGCAGCATTTCTTTCTTAAACTGATCAATCCAGACTAGAGGAAAGCTGCTGAGTGTGGAAACAGGTGTTAGGCTCATTGTGACCCGATGTTAGCTTAGGCGAGTCTTCGGACTCTCATAGGTGGCCTTGGTTTTCTCACCTGTCACATGAGGGACGCGGATTGACCTCCACAGCTCGTTCCAGTGCTGACCTCTGTGACCTGCCACCAGGGCTGCCCAAGGGAATCACAATGCGGAGGCAGTTAGGGTCTTCTCATTGCACAAAGGCAAGAACTGGCACTCCCATGGGAATGGGCAAAGGAAAGCCCCTACACCTTCATTCTTCATGGTCTTGGATACTCAGAGACCAAACTCTGGGCAGGCTCAAAGGTTCAGTTCCTCTTTATTGGGTACATTCTTTATTATCATGTGCTTACAAGAAAAAATAATCATAATAAAAAAAAACCCAGACAGCTACATATTTCTCTCAATACACAAATAATTCTCACTTCCTCTAGAAAACTGTACCAAATTAGGTGGGTGGGCAGCCTGAACCCACCTTCCAGTTTAAAAATCACAAGATGGGGGTGCCTGGGTGGCTCAGTCATTAAGCGTCTGCCTTCGGCTCGGGTCATGGTCCCAGGGTCCTGGGATCGAGCCCCGCATCAGGCTCCCTGCTTGGCGGGAAGCCTGTTTCTCCCTCTCCCATTCCCCCTGCTTGTGATCCCTCTCACTGTGTCTCTCTCTGTCAAATAAATTAAAAAAAAAAATCTTTATAAAAAAAAAATCACAAGATGTTTCTCAATGTCACATCAACTGGTGATACCTGTTGGCTTTTAAATAATCGTTTCAGCCTAAATGGCTCCTACACAAATGGATTTACATTTGTATGCTTGTATCATTCTGTCTGTCTATGGACCTTCTTTTGGTGTTACAATATGCATTGTAACTTGCATATTTTATAGCTATGCTTAATTAAAGATGACGTAATCACTACACAAATTCCTCCCTTGGTCAGTATAGTAGAAAGGACACTGGAAAATGCCTCATGGGGGAGGTATTTTCCTACTTGACTTTTCAATCACACAACTCCATGGTGGAGTCTCCAGTCTGGTCCTCCACCTTGTGGGGGATGAGACATTGCCTCTTGTCTCCAAGCACCCATCACAAGTGCTGTCCCAGGTCACCACCGGGCACTGCCAAGACTCAATTCCTGCTTACCTTTCCCTATACCTACGCCATTTCGTAAACATTTTCAGGAAATCTAGTCCTGAGTATTAGTTTATATGCTGGCAGACAGTAAGTACCATATAAATGCATGCATTTAGTTACTTTAAAAACAGCACCACTCTGTGGCAAGTGCAGGAGGGCAAGTATAGAAACAGAGAGACGATTAGGAATATCCTACACCATTCTAGGTGAGAAATAGTGGTTGCTGAATTAGGATGGCAGCTATGGAGTGATGTAAAGCTGTCAGATTCCATTATCTTTTTTTTTTTTTTTTAAGTAGGCTCCACGCCCAGTGTGGTGCCCAACATGGGGCTTGAACTCACGACCCTGAGATCAGGAGTCGGACATTTAAACGACTGAGCCACCCAGGGGCCCCTCCATTACCTTTATAAATAGAAATGACAAGACATTCTGGCTGGGATGTGGAGGGTGAGTGAAAGAATTAAGTCAAGGAAAGGTTGGGTTGGGCTGCCATTTCCAGACACATCCTAGGCAAGGCTGAGGCTCCCCGTCAGTGGGCAAAGGAATGTTAGCCACATGGACCCCTGTTTCCCCTTCCTCCCCAGCACTATGGGAGCTGTCTTGAGAGAGAAGGTAATGGGCCCAAGAGCACAGGCAGGAGGTACGGGGGCACACCCCCTGCTGAAAGGAGGCAGAGGAGGAGAAAACAAAGCCTCATAGAGGTTCCCATCTCCGAAGAGCCAAAGCTGGCTGATGGGCCTGAGATGGCGGGGCTGCTACCAGCAGGAGCAGCTGTGGTGGTGACAGTTCCTGATTCCTTTGCACTAAACCCAATGGGCACTGGGCCAGGTGTCAAAGGTATCAGCAGAGAAAGTCAGAGAAAGAGAAAGCTCACCCCTGGGGATTAACTGGGCAGCAGAAGGCCTAGCAGAGTTTGGCCCTTGCTCAAGCCAAAAATAGGAGGTGGGAACAGATCAGTGTACTTTCTTAGAGCACTGGGGAAGTGGCTCTTACTTGGACCTGTGCTACCTCCCAGAGTGGACTTCAAGACAGACTCTGCAGGAGGAGAGAGAACTTGATCCATTTCTGGGCTCAAACGAGGCACTGAACCAAAGGGGTGCAGGGAGGGTGTCAGAACATGCATTTTACAGCCTCTGTGAACCCCTAGACATGTTGGTGGTGATGGTATCTCTCCAACTCATATGGCACAAAGTAGTAGTAGAAGTATTTTATAAAGACAAACCGTGGAAACTTAAAGGACATCCACAATGCCAGCTATTCATAAATGAGCCTCATCAAAACACAGCTGTTTTGAGGAATGTGGAAAGGAAATGTGGCCACTTGTGACAAGCCTTCTCAACATGGCTGGCCCTGAGGCGAGGGCTCCAGCAGACCTCCACATATTGAACAAATCTGCAGCAGGCTCCGGCGTGGAGCTCACAGCACCTCCAGGGTTAAGCATTTAGGGCATGTGATAATCCAAGAAATGGGAAAAGGAGTCGGTACCAGGGTCATTTATATCCACATATTCTTGAGAAAACTAAGGCAAAGAGATAGTACCCACTTAAACTCTGTGAGCAGGCACTATGATGCCAAATACAGGTGAGGAAAGTAGCTCAGAACTTGACATTTGGCTAACCAGGGCAGAGCAGGATTTGAACCCAGCACTCCATTGACACCACAGCTTCATAAAGATGACAGTCATCAGGGTGCCTGGGGGGCTCAGTCGGTGAAGCATCTGCCTTTGGCTCAGGTCATGATCCCAGGGTCCTGAGATTGAGTCCTGCCTTGGGCTCCCTGCTCAGTGGGAAGCCTGCTTCTCCCTTCTCTCTCTACTGTTCCCCCTGCTCATGTTCTCTCTCTCTCTCTCTCTCAAATAAATAAATAAAATCTTTTTTTTTTAAATGTTGACCTACCAGTCTGGTTTTATTTATTTATTTATTTTTAAGATTTTATTTATCTATTTGAGAGAGAGAGAATGAGAGAGAGCACGAGAAGGAAGAGGGTCAGAGGGAGAAGAAGACTCCCTGCTGAGCAGGGAGCCAGATGTGGGACTCGATCCCGGAACTCCAGGATCATGATCCGAGCTGAAGGCAGTCGCTTAACCCACTGAGCCACCCAGGCGCCCGTAAATAAATAAAATCTTAAAAAAGAAAAAAAGGATGACTGTCATCAGCAGAAGGTAAGGGGAGGGACTCCAAACAGAACTTGAGCCTAAGGGTAACATAAGCAATAGTTAAGTATGAGAATTGTATTAATAATGACAATGATAACTTTTACTGAGTGCTGAGTATGAATTAATTATCAAGTCTTTATTGAGCTCCTACTATGTGCCATGCATTGCTATACACAGTGGGAATACAGCTTCCCCATGGAGCTTACATTTTCATGGAGGAGAGCCCATGCTAGGTCCCATGGGTTATTCCCCACTCAGTGAAGGAATCAGAGGGGTTAAGTGACTTGCCTAATGTGCCATAGCTAAGAAATGGTGTGGAGCCAGGGCCAGAACTCCCTAGAAGCATATGACCAGTCCAGTTCATGAGATACCCCAAAAGCGACCCTCAATGTGCACTGTTGGGAGGAAATGGACCAAAAGCTCAGAATACAAACATTTGGGGCAGCTCCAAACCAAAAAAGATTTTGACATCTGTTCAAAAGAGCTGGAAGAACACTTTAATGGGCATCCTAGGACCTCTGCAAAGAGGGGAACAGGGAGCCCACCCAAACCTTCCCACAGTTCAGTGTTCCTTCCAAGTTCATGGCATTGTATGACTCGGTATGGAAACTGTCAGCTGTCAAAGGCTGGGCAGGGCTACTTCCTGTATAACCTCAGCTTTTTTATTCCTCTCAAGGTCTTTCAAAGAGCAAACCACAGCCATTCCCACTTCCCAGAACCCTCTGCTGATTACAGCAACATCAGATCCCCCATGGACAGGGAGGACTGGTATTTCAAACATGAAACACTGCAACGTAGATTAATAATTTACCAATGACTCTAAACAAATATTGTTCATGGGAGGAAAAAAAACCCTTCACTTTTGAATGGGAAGTCAGTCAGATTACCTCAGTACTTTAAAAAGCAAACTGCAAAATAACCTTCTTAGAATTCAATATTTATTAATGCTGATGGTTCATTTTTTAAGAATTAATCATTCCCAGCTTCAATATTCTGCTTCAACATAAAGTTCACTTTATTCTGCATGTGGATTCCTGCTCTCTCTGCCCAAATAAATTAATACATATTCCAGAGTCTGGGGCCACAATCAATGAAAAACCACAGTAAATTCCTAAGCAGTAATAGATATTCCACATGGCTTGAAATGGTTGAAGGAGAATTTTCTTAAGGTTAAGAATCAAAGCACTGTAATTGAAAATCTTAAAAATCAAGAAGCAATGGCTTCTCAAAGTATCTGATGTTGACTTCAAGGATCATTTAAGGTAAGTTTCCTCTCCTAGTCTCTCCTTGCTCTCGCTTTCTTTCTCTCTCTCTCTCTCTCTCTCGGTTTCCAGCTCCAAGAGTGGTATAGAGTTGGCATAGGTCAGTGGCATTAATCTAAAATGACAGTGCAATATGAAAAATGGCAGACTACGTGTAGAGAAAAGTAAGTACTTGAGAAACTATTTGAGAAAAAGTAAACACTTGAGAAAAGGAAATATTCCCAAAGTCTGTTGCCAGGCCTTGGCCTAATCCAATCTATAGATACATAGTATAAAGAAGAACTGAAAACTGTGACAACACAGTCTTCTGTAGGTCAATTCCTCAGCAAACTGAAAAATCTTTGATTCAACTTTAGGGTATTTACAAACTAAGACCCTAAATTAATTAAATGTATTCCATTTAATATTATTCCAGCTGTCCTATCTTTGTGGGAACGATGTAGAACTGGGATCAGCAAACTACAGTCCGTGGGCCAAATCTGGCCCACTGCTTATTTTTGTAAGTAAAGTTTTATTGGAACACAGCCATGCCCATTTATTTATGCATCCTCTGTGGCTATTTTCATGGACAATGGCAGCGTTGAGGAGTTGCAACAGAGACCATATGGTCTACTAAAATATTTCCCAGATGACCCTTTACAGAAGTTTGCTGACTTGATGCAGAAGAACAAATTGAGGAAAATCACAAAAGGTATTAGCGCAGTCTTGCACTATGAAAGCACTGTGCGGAGCTACCTGGAGAAGTGACAAGCCTTTTTCAAACTGCAATCTACAATTAAAAGCAGCACAATCTTGAGCTAAAGGAAGAGCACTAATATGTGGAATTAGAAGTCAGCAAGATGTCAGAGGAGAAAGACTTTAGAACAAGTGACTGCTCCATATTTTACGATGAGATGGAGGAGGTAGAACAATATATACAAATGGCAAGAAAAAGATGGGATGGGCTCACTCTGCTATGGCCTGCAATCAATTTGATCAATGTCAGCCCCCAATTTTTTTTCCTTTTTTTTTTTGGTAGGCTCCACGTCCAGCATGGAGTCCAACATGGTGCTTGAACTCACAACCTGGTGATCAAGATTTGAGCTGAGATCAAGGGTCAGACGCTTAACCGACTAAGCTGCCCAGGAACCCCAGCCCCAAATTGTTTCTTAATGGGAAATTATATGGGCACATCAATCTCCTATCTCCAAAAATACTGAGCTAGAAAAATAAATTTGGGTCCCAAATTATCAGCACCTCTTATCTTCCACAATTTGAAATTTACATAGATTGACAGTCTGGAGCACATCTCTAAAAAAATGTAAATCATCCTGTTAGAGCTATAGCAGTCAGTCATTTTCACCTCGATGAGAGTTATTTTAATCAGACTGCTTTTCTCTTTCTCTGTAGTGAGTTCTGGCTTTACAATTCTGTAATTTCACAGTTTGATATCACTACTTGCGGTTCTATTTTATTACTGAAGGATAGGGCGATGTTCAAAAGAGATGGAAGAGATGGACTAATTTAAAGTAAGGATAAAATAGGGCTAATTCGAATAAAATGAAGGCTGAGAGCTCTCTCTTACCCCCGAATCTAGGCCCTAGATAAAAATTGACATATGAGTACAAAGTAATTTAAAAGCAAAAAGTACTCTACAATTTTGCAGTAGTTTAGCTTTTATCTTCTTGACCATTTTGAGCCCTCAGGCTAGCCTGTGACTGGAAGTAGACATTATTTCCATTTTGCAGATGAGGAACTGTGTTCTCAGAGGAGTTAAAGCACCTGCTCAAAGTCATGGGTTAAGTATTCAAGGTCTTCTAATTGTTGCTAACTTGCTTGTGAGACAAAGTGCCCGATGCGGTTACAATGTCAATTTAAGGGAAATGAATTCTGGGCTTTTCTACAGCTCTTACAAACACATTTGCCTTCTCAAAATCAAAAGCCCAATACTTCCAAGTTATGACTCACAGACCAGAATAACCGACCCAGGGCTCCCATTATTTGGTCGTCACTAGGGAAGGTGATATTCGTCCTCATTAGGATACAGATTACCCTGAACAACACCAGGAGTCTATATTACAGGTATTTCTAGTTGTAGTATTCCCTGTCCTATAAATCCATAGGAGAGCTGTCATTTACCCGTCTCATGTTAAAGCCGCATAAACTAAATTCCCCCATCACTTAGGTCACCTTTATATTACTAGAAGAGATTTCAGGAATTGGTTTCCTTGGTGTTCTACTGGATGCAGCCAATTAGATTGTCAAGACTGGCTCCGTATTGTTTTTTAATCAGGTGTTTCCCATTATGTAGACAAACCTAAGAGCATCCCCCTCCCCCAACTGTACCCCCTATACCTCAAAAAAGGAATTGAGCTGGGAAGAGATGAATCCCAAATTCTTCTTCTTCTTCTTTTTTAAGGATTTTATTTATTTATCTGAGAGTGAGACAGAGAGCACAAGCTGGGGAAAGGGGGGGCGGTGAAAGAGGCAGAGGGAAAAGCAGACTCCTCGCTGAGCAAGGAGCCCAATGCAGGGAACCCGGGATCATGACCTGGGCCATAGACAGATGCTTAATCAACTGAACCACCCAGCCGCCCCACCCAGCCACCCCGCCCCGCCTCTTTCTTTTTCATGAAGAACTGATGATCTTATTTATCAGGACTGGCATATATAGTAACCTCACGAGCTGACTGTTGCTTAATAAACACAACCTAAGCATAATCTACTAATGTCACATTTCCTCTAAGTTCTGAAATTTTATATTCGTATTCCGTGTCTTCCTTGCCAACTTTCTGCCTATAACTATCCAGCTTCATTGCCACCTACTTCTAATATAGTCCATCCACTTACCAAACTTCTGTACACATCGTAAGACTTCCTGCCACCAGGCAGGGGAGCTGGAGAAGGGGGGCGCCTGGCTGGCTCAGTCAATAGAGCATGTGACTCTTGATCTCAGGGTTGTAAGTTCAAGCCCCATGGTGGATGTAGAGATTACTTAAAAATAAATCTTAAAAAAAAAAAAAAAAAAAAGACTTCCTGCTACCACCCACACCCCATTACACACAGTAGACCTATTTCCCATTGGTGGTGTGTCCTTCCTCGAGCAAAGGAATTCCCCACTTCTTCCTAGATCTACTCTCTTCCTGCCTTGATTTCAGCCTCTTTTTTTTTCTTTATTCCTATAATGTGTGTGTGTGTGTGTGTGTGTGTGTGTGTGTGTGCGCGCGCGCGCGTGTTTTATCTTAAGAAGTCTCCACGCGCAACATGGACCCCAATGCGGGGCTTGAACTCATGACCCTGAGATCAAGACCTGAGCTGAGATCAAGAGTCCCACGCTTAACTGACTGAGCCACCTAGGCACCCCCTATAATGTTTATAGTTGAAAGCTGAACCACAAGAATGAGTTCAATAAATACCCTTTGAGCTTCTAGCACATATCTAAGTAAAACTTTGGAATAGCATGTCTTCTTCATAGGAAAGAGTTACATTTTCTCCCTATGAAACCCTCTGGAAATATGCCCAGGTAATGGGGAAGAGTATGAAAGGTAAGAGACTTCTTGACTGAATAGATTGATTGCATTATTAATCAGTTAACTATATGGTGGAGGATATAAAAGAAATATAAAGACTCTCTTATCTTCAAAATTTCTGTGAGCTTACAGGCAGTTAGTTTTTAGTTACTACTATTTTCATAACTCTCCACTCATTAATGCCCTTGGTGAGCATGTAAATATAGAAACTCCTTTCTGGAAGCCAGTTATGGAGTTCCTCTCAAAATGTCACAGGCATATACCCTATGAATCAACAATCCTGCTGCACAGAGTCTACCTAATGGGAATACTAGCAGGAGTGTTTAACAAAAATGGAAATAACCCAAATATCCACCAATACTGGATATCTCTGAGTAGCAGAGAAGAGCAGCAACAGGGGGACAAAGTGGTGGTTGACGGAAACACTCAAATCCAGCACAAGAGGTGTATGCTAAGGATGGGGAAAGAACAACTTCATTCCATCCACCACATCATCAACAAACAACAACCATGTAAAGACTGGAGTCTAGTGGATTTTCCCTACTCTTGGTGTTTGAAAACCAACCAACCAACCAACCAACCAACCAAAACCCACACAAAATGCAATGAATTATGGGAATTGTTTATTTTTGCAGCTGTTCTCAGGAGCTCCTTTTCTACCCAGTTTTTCATTCATTCACTCACTCACTCAATTAATTCAACAAACTGAGCTGTGGCTCTATGCCAGGCACTGCACTAAGTACTAGGGAAACAGAAGTGAACAAGACCAGAGCTTCTGCTTCCCTGGGGCCTGTACGCTTGTGAGACAGTAAGACCAAAACGGAAGATGAGGCCCAGGGGACCTGAACATATCCCCATGATCTTCTGTTAGTTCATCTTACTCATTCTTAAGATGGACACTATAATTTCAAATTAAAATAAGTTACTAATGTCTCACACCCAGTCAACAGCGGCTGAATGCTTTGCTCTTGGACACGTGGCCATTTTGGACAAATTCTGAGAGGACTATAGGAAATTGCTACTGAATGTCATCTTTTTCCACTCTGGTAACAGCGTTTCCCCCCCCACTGGTGACAAAGGGGCAGAAACTGCTCCAGGCCCAAAGCAGAATCAGACGGTAGCAATAAAACGGCCACCAACTTCACCCAAATATTCTCTAAGGCCTGTGAAGTCTCCATAAGATGATCACACAGAAATCACTTGGCAGGGCTCACCAGCCCCTCCTCGTCACAGTGCCGGGGCTTTGGGTTTGGTTGGCAGAGTCAAAAATAGTAGGAGATCTGAGAAAAACTTGCCAACTCTCTAACACTGAGGATGAGAATTATTTAATGTCTCCTTCATTTTGCCCCATTCACCTGGATGCGTCATTTATGGGTACCTGTTCAGAAACCTGGAAGCAAATTAGTAAGCAGACAAAGAAAGCTTATTCACAAAACACACATCCACCAACCCCTCCTCGCTGTGAATATTGCTGAGGAAGTTTTAAATAAATGTGTTAACAGTCTTTAGATCTCTTATAAGAAAAACATAACACAATCAAAGACGTTATCAAAGAGAATATTCACACCGCGAGGGGTCCAATTGTGAAAGGAAAAAACAAGGAAAAACAAGGGCATTCACGTGGGACCCGAACTGACCCCGAATAATCTTTACTCATTCCTTGCATAGCTCATGGCTTTATACTTTCATTATCAAACAAAGTACAAATTTGATGTTAAAATTTTAAAAAGAAGAAAAGAACAAGACTTGGCGTGCCTTGGTGGGTATACGTACTAAAAGGTGGACTCTCATCAAAGAGTGTTAAAATTACTTGAAACCACTTTCAGATGGCAAGCACAGGCTGCTGCAGGATGGGATGTGATCCGCCAAATACCATCAGAATACAAGATTTTAGGGATTTTGAAAGAAAAGCAAGTGATGATTCAGTGGCCACATCAGGAGTGCATGTTTTTTGCATCAACAGATCTGTGCTGAATATGAATCATAAAAACCCCGCTTGGTTGGGCATCAAGGGCTGCTTTTCACTGTGGTCCCGTGCACAAGCCACATGATGTTCAGGGCTGGAAAAGTAGAAGAGGTTTGACCAGGCTCTCTTCCAGATCTCTCTGAAGTTCAGCACCTGTTTTTCCCAGCTCCTTGGAGGCTAGGACAGACGTGCACAGGGGATTATACTTGGTGCCCCAGAGAACAGCCACTGCTAAGCAGCCTGAGTATTTATTTACCAATAAATTTTGGCAGGCAGGATGGGGAGACAAAAAAAAAAAAACACAACCAATAAATGGACTCCCCTGGAGGATGGTGCAAAGGAACCGTTATGGCTTGAGAGTGTGATAGCCCTGGTTTATATAAAGGATGTTACAAGTGTCGTCTAGAATATACACGGGGCCATTTGCACATGTGCTTCTGATGCCCTCCTCACATGATTACCTCCTGGCTGTATGATGTGGGGATCTCTCTGGTGACGCCAAAGGACCAGGCCCTCAGTGATCCCTGTTCGCTACTCCTCTTCCCAACGACCCCCAGCAAAAATCCAAAGCAAAAGAGAATCTTGAAGCTTTCTCGTGGATTGAAAAAAAAACATTTGATGTTTATTTATGTCCTTTAAAATCTAGATCTCAGAGTGCCGTGACCAATGTTTTTTATTTCTAAAATATGTGTTTTTAATAGGACTTGAGTTTTGGACACATGTTGGACCATCTGGAAAATTCTCTGGTATCTCCAGCAATTCATATATCACACCCCTAAGAACCCCTAGTTTTAGTTTTAAAGCAAATCAATGCTTACATAATACTGCTTTACAATTCTTAAATTATTTAGAATTTACAACACACTTCCAGATAACTTTATTTGATATCTTTATAACAATTCTAGGACGTGATTTATTACTACGAATATTATGAACAAACCAAAGATACTGCTCTAAAATTACAAGAGCCCAGGACTCAAACCAGGCTCTCCACTATAAATTTCCACTGAATAGTTTTTAAGTATAACCAAATCCAATTTACTACAGATATGAAAATAATGCACATAAAGGCAAGCAATTAGGATGAAACCAACTTTATTTGGCAAAGGAGTTGTGTTATCCATATATACAAATGGTGAGCTTGATTATGATTTTTCCAACCATGAACATCCATCAGATATAACTTTTATAATGTAAAGCACATGGTTTTATTCTGTTCCACTTTTTCACATTTGGCAGAAATTAGAGCCTTAGCCTGCAGTATCAGAGTTAAAAGAACATTCAAACTTCCATAGCCTAAAATATCTTGCTCATAAAGTTCTTAAAGGACAAGGTAAAACCTAAGCCAGAAATATCTTCACGTAAGTAATAAGGCAAATAAATCACTTACACGCACTCCCTACATTTCCCCCTCTGTGATGTGGCTAATGTGGTTAAATTAAGCCAGTTTTTTTCCCTCCTACTCAACTGAGAAATGTCACCCAACAGTGTAAATTAATCAAACTAAATCCTTCTGAAGAAAGTAAAGCTTTGTGGTATTTGCAGATTCAGCTACTAGGTGTAACTAAAGTGGGCCCACAGCAACAATTGCACTATGAGGCAAAGAAAATGCAATTAAGTTTGAAAAAAAATTAATAGATGGCTTAGGAATTTGGTAGCCTCTTTCATTTCTATCCAAATTTCTATTTTCATCAACAAGATTTTTTTTCCCCACCTTTAAATAACAGTAGCCACTCAAACTAGGTCAGTGTTAAAACTTCCCTTTTGCTTCAAAGAGGAGTTGAAATGTCTTACTCGGCACACAGTCCATTCTCGACTCAGATTGGTGCCAAGCAAACTTTCTATTTCAACCTGCTGGTCAGAGAGGATTATACTATGAATCCATGAAGGCACATCGTCGGCTGAATTACGAAGTGGGAAGTCGTACACAAAGAGTTGTTTCCTCCGTAGTTTCTGAACACCTCCTGCTAAGCCTGATCCAACTCTGCTCCTCAAGTCGAACCCCACTCCCAGCCAGGACCGTTGCCATGAGCTCTCAGGAGGGTTGGGGCTGGTGACCACCCAGAAGACAGTAAGGAGCCTCAACCTTCTCTAACCTGTAACCACTACAACATTCAAAAAAAAAACTCTCACGTCTGCTTATTTCAGCAGAATACAATGTGAAAATAGGAAGATGAGAAGAGTAATTTAATGTCTTGGGTATACGGACTCTTTATCCTTTTGCAGAGGAAACTCTTGATTCACTAGCTGTCAGAACCCAAGCGTTAAACATTTGTCTTTAACTTTGGCTTTTACCTTCATGCCAGAGACAGGATTGGCTAACGATTTTTTATATTCCCTGTGATACAGGATGACTGAGGAAAGACAGGGAAATGCAAAGAGACAGGTACCAGGAATAGGATATTATTAATTGTTAATAATGACACATTATTCGCTTGGGGAATGAATAGGTATTTAGCCTGTGGACCTAGGATAGATAGCACATTCACCGATTACCAGAATCCCCAAGGCGTTCTAGGTGTTATTCGTGGTACAGATGTGTACCTAAATTAAAGTGTTACTTTACAGGTTCCTCTGCTTTCACATAAAACTTCCTTTAAAGCCATGACAAGAATCCTGAGGTAGATAGACCAAGTTTTACCCAGCAATGGCATTGTTTATTTTCTGGAAGTCTTTCAAATGTAGCTAAAACACATGGAGTTAGTACTTCATGATGCATTTGACTATCCCTTTATGGCTTGCAAAACATTTTTATATAATTAGTCCTCAGAATTATTTGATTTCTAGAATCATTCTTTTTTCCTACTTTTTTTTTTTTAAGATTTGTTTATTTATTTGAGAAAGAGAGAGAGAGAGGAGGGGCAGAGGGAAAGAGGGAGAGAGAATCTCAAGCTGACTCCCCACTGAGCACAGAGCCCGACACGAGGCTCGATCCAGGACCCCGAGATCATGACCTGAGCTAAAGTCGGATGCTTAACTGACTGAGCCACCCTGATGCCCCTTTCCTGCTGAGATTTTTTTTTTTATAGATTTTATTTATTTGTCTGACAGACAGAGAGAGCACAAGTAGGCAGAGCGGCAGGCAGAGAGAGAGGGAGAAGCAGGCTCTCCCCGCTGAGCAGGGAGCCTGATGTGGGACTCCAATCCCAGGACCCCAAGATCATGACCTGAGCCGAAGGCAGCCGCTTAACCGACCAAGCCACCCAGGCGCCCCTGCAATTTCAGTTCTAAAGAGATTTTGTTTTGAAACTTTGACATGATGATCCTAAATTTTATCTGGAATAGTGAATGAAGGTGAACCACCAAGAACTCATTTAAGAAGAAATACAATTAGGCAGGTCCTGCCCAATAAAAAAAACATATTCTAAAACTAGACGAACTGCACAGTATGGTATTGGGGGTCTGGCTCAAGAAGAGAGAAAAGGATCAGTGGAACAGAAGAGGCCAGAAACAGAATACAGAGGAGAATCTAATAGAGGATAAAGGCAGCACATCAGAGCAGAGGATGAAGAATGCATTCTTTAACAAATTTGTTTTTAGAACCATTATTTAAATATCCATTTGGAAAAAGTTCTAGGGGGTGTGGTCTCTCACACCAGAAAAGTAAATTTTAGAGGATATAAGGAGCTAAACTTTAGAACTACATAAAAGTTCTAGAGAAAATATGTGTATGACTGTATAATTTGGGGGTAAGAAAAACAATCTAGGAAAGACCCCCGCCCCCCCCCAAAAAAGACCCAGTGCTTAGGATACAACACCCACACTGTTTGCAGTTCCACAGACCTGTAGAACAGTGGTTCTCAAGCTCTCAGGAATCACCCAGAACGCTCGTGAAAACCAGATGCCTAAACCTCACCCCAAACCTCCTGAAAACCACCTCCCCAGGTGGACTGAGACCCCGCCATGTTTTGGAGGCCTCTGCTCTAGGGCACAACACCACAGCAGCGAGGAGGCCGAAGGCTGCTAGAGCCTTGCCCCGGCTAAAGGACCCAAGTGATGTTCACCTAGAAGTTCCTCTTTTATAATGTCCCCTGGGGGCTAGTTTCCCTTTTACAGAAGAACTCAGATGCAAATGTATTCCCTGTCCCTCCCCCCATTCCCTCACAAAAACAAAAAACAAAAAAAACCCCAAATCTCCTAAGTTCAGTGGCTCGCTGCAGCACCGCAAATATATTTCCTGACTGATTTGCATTTGATGTTGCACCAACCTATGGCATAGCCAACCATTCTTAAATATCTACTCCTAACCCGAACCTCAACCCTGGCTGTTTTTAGGAATCACGCAGGAAATTTTGAAAGGTAATACAGTTGAATCCCACCCCAGGAACTCTGATTTTCAAATGGTCGTGGATGAAGTCCAGAGACTGACATTTTTAAAAGGTCCACGGGTGCTTCTAAACAAGATGGAGACCGCTGGCTAGTGTCCAAAACAAGCTCTGCCCTCCAGAGGTCCGCATCTTAGTGAGAAATGGAATCCTGACTGTTCTACCACCAGGGAGACCAGGATGCGTGAGGGGAGGGTATTTTAAACAGGTGCCATGGACATACAGAAGAGGCAGGGGTCTGGGAAGGCTTGTTGGAGGGGATGGGATCTTGTTAAGCCTAGATAAGACTTGGGGGGGGGGGCACCCAGGCAGAGGAGGGAGGAAAAAGAATCATTAGAAACCTGAGTTGGTTAGTAATTAATTATTACAGTGAACATCTAAGTATGCCTCATTTATTATTTCTACTTGCAACTGTCATTTTCTAACAGAATATTTTTGTCTTGTTTATGAAAAGGATATAATCATGGGTTTAGCATGCTTCTAGACAAGGCTGTCCTTCCTCCAGCCCAGGAAGAAGGCAGAAAAGGGTGTCTTTCCCCACTTCGAAGTAATGCACTTCGAACAATCTACCATATACAAAAGGCTGAACTGAACTTGCTCTACTCAGAAAATTCAAATGCAATAAGCCTTCTTTAAATTACCCAGCCAATTATGGAGGAGGGTGATGAGAAATTTTGCCAAGAATTTTTCAAATAGGCAAGCCACCCTGCCCAAATTCAATGAATTCACTACTAATTCATTTCATTCTGTGATCTCTCTTCTCTGCCATTCGTCCCTCCCCAAACTAGTAAGATGTGAACATTTGAAGCTGAGCAGGTCAAGCAGAGATGTGTCTGTTTTCTTGAAACATTTCTAACCCTACTCAATTGATTCCAATTTTGATGGCTTTCTCTTAACAGGTAACACAAGGTTGTTGGAAGAATCCTTATGTAATAACTGTATTAGGAAGAGTTGCCTCCAGCTTTTGGGCAGCGGGGCGGGGTGGGGAGGCTGGAGAGCCAGAAAGGAGACGTATAGTACAGAGCTTCAACTGTGATAGGGTGGTGATACTCTGTATGTCACCATGATTGTATTCAAAGCATTTTAATATTCTTATTAATACTCAATGCAGCACCACTAGAAAAGAGAATGTAGACTATTCTTACTTCCTTTTTAAAAAAAAAAAAGAAAGAAAGAAATTGAAGTACAGAGTTAAATAATTTGTTCTACTTGGTTCCAGGAAACATAAGGGGGAGAAAACCTCTTTCCTGATCACCAGGCAGGCTCCTGCCTCCCACTCAGAGTGGAACAGACCCACTCCTGCTGCATCCCATGGCTTCTGATGCACCTTCACACAAGGAGGATACAGTGAGTCACAATGGCATTGACTTTTACTCACTATGATTGTACTTGTAATTAGTGGAGAAATGGGAGTTCCGTGGATGCAGCAGAATGAGAAGGAGGGACATAAAATTCAGAAGGACAAAGTTTATAGCACCCATCATTTCAACAAACTGTAGATGACGCAAAGAGAAACCAGATGATGCAGGACGTGCCCTGGGGACACAGGCATTCCTGAGGGAGGGGTGCCTCACCCACAAGTTAAGCATCGTACCCAACCCAGGTGCCCTTAAAGAGCTGCCAATGACCTGGAAACAGGGAGGGCAGACAGGGAAATGTGCAAAGGCCAAAGGGAAAGATGGTAAATTCTGAAGAGGATAAAGAAATGTAAATCCTTTCTGACCTCGAGGGGCTTATAGTCTATCAATACAGTATGACTCACAGACAGATCGCATGGCAAGAGTACGTATAATTGGGGACCAAATAAATAACTCCATGACAAGGGCTAAGATTTGAAGAAGGAACGAATTCAGTGAGCTAAATCAAAAGTTTCCAGGAAAGGAGGCTTTATGTGGGCCTCAGAGGATTCTGATAAATGGCAAGAAAGGGAAGGGAGGCCAGTCATGAAGAATGGCCTGACCAAGGAGTGAATTCTAGCCCGACTATAAAGCATGGACATGAGAATCAGTTCATTCATTCATTTGTTCAATCAATCAGTATTTATTGAGAACATATTGTGTGCTGGGGTGCCTGGGTGGCTCAGTCGGTTAAGCGTCTGCTTTTGGCTCAGGTCATGATCTCAGGGTCCTGGGATGGAGCCCTGAAGTTGGGCTCCCTGTTCAGTGGGAAGCCTGCTTCTCCCTCTCCCTCTGCCTGCAGCTCCCCCTGCTTGTGCTCTCCCTTTCTCTCTGTCAAATAAATAAAATCTTTAAAAAGAGAGAGAGAGAGAACCTATTGTGTGCAGGCAATATGCTAGGAGCCATCAGCAGGGACAAGGCATTCAGGCTGCCCCATGGGAATTTATATATTTCAGAAGGACTACTATAAAATAAGAGTTGGACAGGGACAGCCTGGAAGAGATCTGAGACAGTACCACATTTTGGCCTTTAGCCTATTTTCTGTAAGAGCGCAGTTTTTGAGTAAGAGTGACAGGTGCAAACTTTATTACTGGGAAAATGATTCTGGCAATGCTGTTTCTGTGAATTACAGGGGGAAGACAGTGAAGATCACTTAGGAAACTCTTGTGACAGTCCCAGCGTAAGACAATGCAGACTCAAACCAGCTGGGGAAAGGAGGACCCCCTCACAGGGCTTGGGACCCAGCAGGAGTCTGGAAGGGAGGGGGACAGACAAGGACCCAGAAGTCTCCAGTCTAGATGTCTGAGGAAATACTAAAAGGAAAACCAGTGAGGAAGAAAAGGTAAAGGGGCCACTTTCTCTAGCCCTAGTATTGGAATGTTCTGGAGGCCAGGCTCTCTTCAAAGACCTTCTCTGTTTTTGTGCTATTGATATTCCCACTCTGGATCTCTTTCTCTCTCTCCAGCCTGACAAAATCTGTTCTCGGGTGGCTGTAGAAGGTTTGATAGAGTAGTTCACAGTGAGGTGCTATATTAACTGACCAACATTTTATCCGGAACAATGCAGCAGCCCAGAGGGACCAGTAATGGTAAAGCTTGGCATTGACAGTAGCCATGGAGGAGCCATTCCGGGCAGAGGGCTTTCCAAGCATGGTGGAGACAGCCACCGACTCCACACATGTGACTCCAGAACGGCCTCGGACAAAACTCTCCATCCGTCCCACTCTTGAAACATTGCTCTATCATTTCTGCTTCAGCAAGATAATTAGAGAGGATTGATTGGTTGCATCTCTGTCCTTGTCCTTGTAAGACGATATCCTGGAGGACAACCACCAGACTTCCTCTGGAGACATGTTCCACGGTGTGTTACCTTGGCTTGGGCCATTGGGTTACTGGGGAGCTCTTTAAAATGCAGATTCAGAATCCGTAGACCGGAAGCGGGGGAGGGGACGGGACACTGAAGTTCTGTAGTTCTCATTAACATCCCAGGTGGTGCCTATGCTGCTGGCCCATGGACACAACTTGAATGTGCGTGTGTATAGGAATAGACAGCTCCTCTCCACAGCAGATTTTCGATTCAGGTGACCCTGCATTTAAATCCCTCCTCTGCCATTTTTCAGATGGGTGACCCTGAGCAGGTTACCTAACCCGTGTATTTTGTTTCCCCGTCTGTGGGAAGAAAACTAACACCTACCTCAAAGGAGGTACAAATGCAGGACAATACAGAGTGGGTCCTCGGTAATCGTTCATTCCAGTAACAGATTTCTCTTCTCCTCTCTTGGATGCTGCGAAAAACTGTTAAATTTACAGAGGCATACTCCCACAACAAAAGGGAAGGTCTCCAGAGGGAGTTACTGAGAATGCCAACACACCAAATACCTTCAGAAACTAGAAAAGCCACTGAAAACTTTTATCATCATGTAACCCTGCGTAATTACAAACACATCCAAAAATAGCATGATCCCGTATTTGTCTGAGTAATTTATAACGTCAAGATCTCCTACATGATTTCCCAGCTCTGAATTTCCATCCTCCAGTCTGTAGGAGAGAAAGCATTTTTTTTTAAGATTTTATTTATTTACTTAAGAGAGAGGAGGAGAGTAGGAGTGCTGGGGGAGGGGCAGAAGGGCAGAGGGAGAGGGAGAAGCAGACTCCCCGCTGAACGCGGAGCCTGATGCGAGGCGCTCGATCCCAGGACACTGAGATCATGAGCTGAAGCAAAGGCAGACATTTAACTGACTGAGCTCCCAGGGGTCTCGGGAAGAAAGCATTTCAAGAGGCCAGGATACCTGATTTAACCAACTTCAGTGTATTTAAGCTCCTTCAACCTTCCTTTGCAAGACTCTTCCCTTTCCCAAAGTCAGATTTCACCCAGCACTGAGAACTATTGTCCTAGTGCATTACAAAGTTTTTTGATCCAAAATGTGTCATTTACATGAAACTTACAAAAATGCATTTACTACATGAACCAGAATAGTCTCATATTTGGAATTCTTTGTCACAGGTGAAGAAATAAACCTTCTCTACATTTCCACATTTTGAAAATCAAACCACAGCTCTGTAAATGCACAGTTTTTGTCAGGCTAAACATCAACATTCCTTTGCATGCATTAATCTTTTAACCCCCAAAATTCAAGTATGTGAGCCAAGTGAACATAACTGCATAAGTATCAGGCTCCAAAATAATCTACTGCATGTTGTACAAACATAGTGCATTTGATTTCTTTTTCAAACCCCTCCCTTTCACTTTCTCTATCCCATACCCAGAAAAACTATTAAAGAAAGCCACACCTATCACTAAAAGCTAACCAACCTTTCAAAAAAACATTAGGAGCAAACGTTAAGAGCCATTCAAAACCAAAGGAAATGCCAAGCCACTCAAAAAAAAAGTTCTACTATCAATGCAAATGAAGCTACCGGAATTGGTGGGGAGCAGAATAAACAAAACAATTAAGCCATTAGCATGTCTCCTTGGAGAGCAACTGGCCTTTGGAAGAGGGCAGAACCAGATCCCACTAGGGCAGGTGAGTGGTTAGTCCACTAAGGAAAAAAAAAAGAGGCAGTAAATTCTCCTCTTTAAACCTGAACAGTTAGAAACTTGGTCAGGCAATAATTTTATATTCTGATGGTAAACATAGCTGAACAAGGAAAACCTTCTTATCTTCTCTGGTAGTGATCTTTTATATCACCAAAAGCAGCCTAACCACCACCCTGCAACAGCGAAGAAAAGCCCAAAAGTGAGGTCACAGGTCACACCTGATTTGGAATGTTTCCCTTTGGAGTTGGGAACTTCTCCTCAAAGAGCCTGGGTGAATTTTGCTTCCATGTCTGCTTGAAAAGAGCAGCACTACCCCTTAGAAGGGCAAGTTGGGACTGGTTGTGTGGCCTCGGGCAAACCCGTAACCTCCTTGGGTCCCAGTTGAAGGACGGTTGTAATAGAGTGAGAGTCAGATATAGAAGCCATTCCAGCCCACCAGCTTCCCTCTGCTGTCTCTGCCATCCAGGAGCTGAGCTGAAGTTGCTAATATCCTGTTCTATTAAAAGAAAACTCAAAAGGAAGCTTAAAACTCAAAAGGTTTTATCTGAGGGGGGCTATCTTTATCTTTGAAAAACATTTCCAGTTTACAATTAGTTAATTGTCTACTTTGATCCACTGGCTCTCATCAATCACTCACTCATTGGAGGCTGCAAGGCCATGGCCAAGTTGCCCTGGACAGCTTTCAGCTCTCCCTGCATTTTCGGTCTAGTGGGGAACAACAGTGTGGTTCCATTCAGCAAAGCTGCTGATTCTACCATGTGCCGGGCATTTCGCCAGGTAATGGAAACACAAAAATGAGTGTGACACGGTGTCCCCTTAAGGAGTTTATAGCCTAGTCGTGATGTGGGAAACAAGGGCAAAAGAAAAACTAATTTCCTTACTACTTACAGCCCGTTCACAAGTCCTTAAAACAGGCAGTGACATTTCTCCAGGAGCTCAGCTGCCTCGATGTTAATGCTTTGCTAAGGGCAAAGGCAATCTTAGCCTGACCCCTTGGATCCTGTAAATCTATTTTAACATGTAAAAATTCCTTTGGAAACTCCCTTTGTCTCTACCCCCCAAGATACATGTTGGGAATCATCCCCCAAGCATATGGTCCACTGATACACCTCTGAAGGGTCTCGTGACTAAAGGTTTTCTTAGACAGTAATAAATGACCTTTGCCTAACAATAACTAGCCCCCTCAAGGTCGTGGAAACCTTGCTCCCAAAATTCCTTAGAGACTGAATGCAATTCCTAACCCCTTCCCAACTTGAAGGTACATAATGGGCCACTCCTCACGACCCCAGGGCAGCTCTTTCTGCCCACGGGTCCTGTCCCAGCTTTCATAAAACCACCTTTTTGCAGCAAAGACGTCTCAGGAATTCTTTCTTGGCCGTCGGCTTCGAACCCCAACATGTGTCCTACATCAGTAGGACTAAGACAGGACAATAAACAAATACTTAATAAGTTAGTATCACTCCAAAACCTCCCACTGGGAGGAGGGCCCCAACTGACCTCGCCTGTCTCCGCTCTGCTACTCCTGGTCTCTACGCCACTCAAAAATCTCACTCAGAATGTCCTAACTGGTGATCCTACGTTTCTTTCCAGACCCCACCAGTTACTAAGACTTCTCGCCTTTCTTCCTGCCTTACCTTGGGGGCCTTTTTTTTTTAATTCTCTGGAGAGCTTAGAATCCCTCACCCCATCCACCTGGAGGCGAGTGTGGAAAACACACTCCAGAAAGCCCAAAAAGTCCAAGTCCGCCTATTCTGTTAGTTGATGAGTTCCAGCACAAAGATTTCATGAGGACAGTTTGAATTTACCCGTATTTGGATGACCTGTGAATTTTAAAACATCTGAATTCAACCTGTCCTCCAAAACCACAAGCAACTAAAAAAGAAAGCATACTGCCTGCTTCAAAATCCCATTTCAATTCCTTCAGTCCTCTCTCCCATCTGTGTCTCTGCCTGTTCCTGAAACATCCACACTTGTGAAGGTCACTGGCAACAGATACAATAGATTCCATTTTCTGGGAGAACTAGGGCTGAGGGTGGGGGCTGTTTGCGCTGGTTTTAGAGCTGGCAGGTGAGTGAAGACAGGTACGAAGGGCAGACTGATTCTCCTGCCTTCAGTGAATGAATGGCTCTACTTTCAGGTGCCCTTTTAAGCATCTTTATCCCCCTCCCTCTGTCCTCTCCATTCCATCCCTCCAGAGGCAAGCTGAACGAAGTGAGGAGTGATACAGGCATCAGACAACTTCATCGTTCCCACTAAAACCAAAGGCTCCGGTGACATTTGAATCACAGGGTGCTTTCACTGCCTCACCACCCCTCCCTGTTCCACACCGTGAGCTGAGTAACCAAGAGCAGGAGTTTACTGGTGTGGATTTAACGAGCGCTACAGTGGATCAGCAGTTCTGCCCTCTCTCTACTCAAAATAAAGACCAAGGTGGCGGTTTTAAAGACTATACTCACACACGGCAAAAGGAAATGCAAGCATTTTTCCCCAGTACATTTAAAAATAGCACTGGGGGTGCCTGGGTGGCTCACCTGGTTAGGCCTTTGACTTCAGCTCAGGTCATGATCTCCAAGTCCTGGGATCAAGCCCCATGTGGGCTCTTTGCTCAGTGGGGAGCCTGATTCTCCCTCTCCCTTTACCCCTGCTCAAGCTCATGCTCTTTCCCTCTCTCTCGCAAATAAATAAATAAAATCTTTAAAAAAAAAAAAGAGTGCAAGTATTGAGAAAGTCATATAGCACTTAGGTTTAGCTCAAACTTTAAAAAAAAAATCACTGCACACCTAGTAAGACAAATCACAAAACGAGGTAGGATACAGATATGAATAAGGGCTCTACTTGAAAAGTAACTGACCGGAAGAGAAGATAAATGGCACATAAACAATCATGAAATCTTTGCAGATAGATAGCCATGGGATTTTGAAGATAACTTCCAACTCTGAGACTCAAGAAGGTGGAATTGGGACTGGCCTAAAAGGAGAGTTAGATCATTGGGATGGGGAATTAAGTGTGGCTAAACATCAGCCCAACTGAGAACATCCAAGGGGCACAGCAAGTAGTTGGACGTGGCCAGGCAATCCAGGTAAGAGATGAAACAAAAAGGTTAACTGAAGCAACACTGCAGAGGTCGAATCCATAGGACTCAGCAACTGGTGGACTCTTTCATTCGCAACATCTTATTACTTAAGAGTACATAAAATACACCTTTGCCACCTGACGCTGACATACAACTGCTGCAAAAACTGAAGACTGATTTCATCGCCCCAAACAAAGATGACAGTGCCTATTGTCTCTGTAGACCAGATAACGCTTGACATGCTGGCGCTCCACAGTCCCTGGAGAGGTACTAAGCAGGCTTCCACCAAGAACGGGAAAGAGGGCTGCGACCAAGGTGGGAGGAGAAAGCTGCCCTTCTTGTGGCGGCCTTAATTATGTGTCTCACTTCTGGGCAAGTGCAAACTATGTTTCCTGCCTTCTCCAACCCTTCCGCACCTAGAAAGGCAAGAACGTCATGAGGAAAGAACAGGACACTAGATAGACAGAGTATGTGGTCGGGGCTTGGGTCAGGGGAGAGAAAGAGCTAGAAGGAAGAGGCTATCCGAGCTCCAATTTTTTTTTTCCTACACCCCAAGCCCTAGTCCTAGATAATAGAAACAGAGCACAAAAATCTGCTCAACCATCCAGTCACTGGAACCCAGCAATTTCCTTCTCATTATGTACCCTCAATTAATAAATATTAATTTTATAATTAATAATAAATCCTTACCAGGAAAATAAGGAGCTTTCAATGATTTACATAAAGTTGAAACCTTATGCCCTTGGTTTACATTTGAAGTCTATATTGGAAGTAGAGACTTCTCTTTGTGATCACTGGAGAATTAAAAAGCATTAAAAATATAAGACCAATGCTGTGACTCTGTTTTTATGCTTTATTTTTATTTTTTAATTTTTTAAAAAGATTTTATTTATTTATTTGTCAGAGACAGAGCACACAAGCAGGGGGAGCAGCAGGCAGAGGGAGAAGCAGGCTCCCTGCTGAGCAAGGAGCCTGATGAGGGACTTGATCCCAGGACCCTGGGATCATGACCTGAGCCCAAGGCAGACGCTTAACTAACTGAGCCACGCAGACGTCCCTTTATGCTTTATTTTTATTCTGAAAAATCAAGTTAGTTGCCAACAAGTAACACCTACCATTACTTCACTGTAACTTACATTGGTTTAGTGTCTATGGGAATCTTACCAAAAAATCTGACTTACCACTTTCCACCTCCCTTTTCTCTAATGCTTTATTATGTCTGCTTTTCAAACTTTTCAAGTAAAAGCAGGTTTAGGACCAAGATCCCTGGATTGTGGCTCAAGAGAAAGAGACTTATAAGTCTAAGCCCACCTCTTCTATTAATTTGCCAAGTGACCTTGGTCAGGCTATTTAAATTCTTTGGACCTTAGAGGGTCCTCTGAGGAGGCCATGTACCACCACTTTGGGGATTTATGAATCTTCTTCCCAGGAAAAATTGCACATATGAACATGGACACAAATTTAAGCGAACAATTTCATGGAACCCCCAAGAAATCTCCAGGATATTTCCTATCCTGACAGTCTACATTTAAAGGCCTCGGATAGTTGGAAGAAACAAGTATTATTTGTAGAGTCATCACCATGATGCAGGCATGTGGAAGAAGAAATGAAGAGACCAATAACCACAAGCGGGTTCTACAAATCCTACCTAATCATATAGTACCTGAGTAGAGCTAGGACTGTAGGGTAGGGAGCCACCCCTGTCCTGCAACCCAAGACAACGTATTCTGAGAAATCATTGCTCCATACTCCTGCAGATGAAATGGGGACAAGTATCAAGAAGACTGCCCAAGGACTGGAGATATCTACATTATTCTATAAAACAAAGCCCCTACTGTTAAAAGTCAAAGGGAATTACCAGAGAGTAATTAGTGCCAAGAGCTGAGTTTTGTTTATTTAAAAGCCAGCCTAATACAGAGATAGGATAAAATGATATCTAAAATTTGCTCCAACATAAACCAAGGAAGGTGAGACTACAGAAAACAGGATTGGAATAATTATATGCCAATAAATTAGACAACCTAGAAGAAATGGATATATTCCTAGAAACACACAACTTAACCAACACCAAATCAAGAAGAAATAGAAAAATCTAAACTATTAGTAAGGAGATTGAATCAGTAATCAAAAAGAGCCCAACAAAGAAAAGGCCAGGACCAGATAGCTTCACCAGTAAATTCTACCAAATATTTAAAGAAGCATTAATGCCCCTCTCAAACTCAAAAATGAAGGAGGAAGGAACACTTTCAAACTTATTTTACAATACCAGAATTACCCTGATACCAAAACCAGACAAGAACACCACAAGAAAATTACAGGCCAATATCCCTGATGAACATAGATGCAAAAATCCTCAACAAAATCCTAGCAAACCAAATTCAACAATACAGTAAAATGATCACACACCAAGATCAAGTGGGATTTATTCCACAGATTCAGGGATGGCTCAACATCCAAAAGTCAATCAATGTGATATACCCCATTAACAAAATGAAGAAAACAAGATCAGCCATGAGTTGTCAAGTTTCTTGACATTGGGGGATGAGCTCTCTCTCCATTTGTGTAGTTTAAATTTTTCCATTTAAAAAGAGAGGGAGAAAGAGAGAACGTCAAAGTGAAAGATCCATGGGTTAATGGATTTTTGAGAACCGTGTCCAAAGCTAAGTTAATCCTCAACTCACATCTTGTTGGGGAGCCCAAAGACAGCACAGTCTGTGGCTCACAGAATACGGACTTGACATGGGGTTATTTGGGGCACCATCTTACAGTCCAAAAGACATGACTTTCAACCAAGACAAAAAAGTATTTTCGTGTGTGTGAAGCAAGTCTTTGTCCACGGCAAAGCCCATGTGCTGGCTGAGAAGGCAGAATTAGGCAGCGAGCAGTTACTGTCCCCACCTGTTCCAAACACTATTCTACCCTTCTGTCCAACAAGCCGTCCAGCCCCGTCTGGTTTGGCATGGTTCACTGCACTCTCAGTTCGGACTTCCTTGTAAAATATTTGTTATTTTCACAAAGCTCCCTTTAACAGATAGAAAACTATTTTTCTTCTGATTGTTAGCTTCTGCTTTTACTTGTTTTCTCCAACAAAAATAGCAATTGAAGATCATACTGAATCTCCATAATGCAAAAGAACCGCAGTTCCAATTCCCCGTGCTTTGGGAAAATAGCAATGGATCTATCAGGAGCCATGGGGGCTTCGGCCTTACACAGAGGTTCAGAGAGGGTCAGCCATGGCAAAAACGGAAGCTGCCACTCAGTCTATTCCTGCCTCTATGTATCCACCCAGTTAAGGCAAGCTGAAAGAAAAGGCTGAAGGTGGGGCACTGTCACTGAGCCCTCAGGTGGTCCTCTCCCCCACTGACTCTGGGCTTGGCCACAGGGCTTGCTTTGGCCAATGGGACAAGAGCAAGCATGATGCAAGCTGAGGTTTAAAAAAAAGTGTGTGCTGGGCCTTGCTTTCTCTTTCACTGTCCTTGGGAACCCGGTGTCCACTGCTATGTAAACAAGCCAGGACTGGTCAGCTGTGACAAGGGATACATGGCCAAGTCATCTCCACTGCCCCAACTGAAACTGTGCCAGCGATCTGACATGGGAGTGAGGACATCCTAGATCACCCACCCCTAGCCAGGCTATCAGCTGACCACAGGGATCTGAGGAGCCAGTCCAGCCCACAACTGTCCATCCCATGCAAAAATCATGAGAAATATAATAAATGTTTATTACTTAAACTACCAAGTTTGGGGTGGTTTATTGTACCAAAAGCCAGCTGACACAACAGGGCAAGAAAAGGTGACTAATGTACTGAACATCCTAGGATGCAACCCCTAATGACCCTTTACATAACACTCAGTGGAACTTAATAATGATTTGATTGTATGTCAACTGTCATTAAAATATTCTGACATAGACCCACAATTGACCATACTCCCTAATATTCATCTCAACACAATGTTTGCTACAACTCTTGGAATGAAACCATATGGGCTTCAGAGGTTTATAAACCTCCTAAAATTATATGAAGAATTGTATGTTTATGTGTCTTTTCTTAATTGGAAAAAGATGTTAAAAATATGGAGAATAACATAAATATCTATGTACACGATGGTCAGAATTAACGATACTATTTTATTGTATTCGCTAATATATAAAGCAAATAAAACATTACCAGTAGCGTTAAAGTTAGTCAATTGACTCCATTCTTCTCCCTTTTCTCCATCCTTTTTTTTTTTTTTTTTTTTAAATTAATCTCTAAACCAAAGCTGAGGCTTGAACTCACAGCCCTAGGATCAAGAGTCAGACTCTCTACCAACTGAGCCAGGCCAGGAAGGCCCTCTCCTTCCCTCTTTAGCAGCTTGAATTTGATTTTTCCAGTCCATTGATTTGTATTGTAAAAGTATATACATAAATAAATACACACACACACACACACACATATATATGTATGAATATATATCCCCTAACAATGTATATAATTTTGTGGGTTTTAATTTTTCTTAAATGATTTTTATTATATGTATCTTTCTACAACTTGCCTCTTCACCAAACACTATTTTTATGAGATCTATCCATATTGATACCTATTATCAATAAGTCGCATGTAGTTAGGCATCTCCCTACTAATGGACATTTAGATTATTCTTGTTTGTTTTTGGTTTTACTATTACAAACACTGTTGGGACAGGTCAATAGCTTACAACATATTTTCAGAGACCTCAGGACACCCCCAAATATTAGCAATCTCTGACAATCTGATGGAGGAAAGTTGAATTGCTATCATTTTGTAGACATATTTCTGCATTCGAGCGTTCCCAAGTCTCGGAGGAAGTCATCTTTATTTAGACTCTAAAATAGCTCAATAGATGCTTCTACATTTCTAACAAAGGTCTGCATCTACTTGGGACACTTTTGTTGGTGCTGAAAAGTCCTACAATTAGACAATGATACTGTCCAAATCATTCTATTGCCAAGAAATGTTAGGCTAAGTTGCTGTCAACATCAAATGCTGGTCATACCAATTAAATCACTAAGAGACTAATGATATGGTATCCTAATTTTTTACTTGTTTTCTGTCATGTACAAGGACTAACAGGCTAGATTTTTTGTGGTTATCTTGTTTCATTTTCTACCTTTTAATCTAATTGAGGTCAGAGGGCTTTCTAGCACGACTTTTACTTTTCCACTTATTCCCTGTGTGATATCAACCAGTACCCACACTTTGTGATATGCAAAGTCCCAAGACAAGGAAATTAAAGCCCAGACCCTTACTGCTCAAAATAGGCAATGTTCTTGGGTCTAAATTATCCCACTCTGGTACTACTGAGTAAAATTAACTAAGATAGATTATTTTTTAATCAACCTTGCCTTCCCTCAGAAGTATGTGAAATGATTAAGCATCATACAGATACCTGGATTCAGAAATTTCAAATTAGAAATAATTTATGCAATTGCTTGTGAAAGAGCATAAAATTAACAGACCTGGTTCATTACATACAAGTTGTAGGTCCCTGAACAGTTCTCTTTCCCTTGCTACACTTTGGTTTCTTACCTATAAAATGGCAAGAAAAACCATCATTGATGCAAGGGCGAAATGAACTCATCACGGAATGAAAGCTCTTTGTTATCATTCCTCCATTAGACTGTAAGCTCCTCACAAACAAGGCGGTGCTTAATTCATCTGTGATTTCCCAATGGCTACCACCATATTTGGTAAGGATTCCTACATATTAAGCATGTATGGTATAACCTCTTTTGCAACTACTGTTGTCTTTTCCAACTTTGGGGTTCAAAGCTCTCCAACTACTTGCGTTCTCTGATAAGACCACTCATACTTGTTAAGTTGGAGCCAGAGGCCTGAGCACTCACTGGTGTCACACATTGGAGTGCCAACACCATAACCTATGGAGAACACCAATAGCACCCACCTGTGAGCCAGGACTTGGGAGTGTGGATGTGGAGTGTTGCCCAAGCCTGCGTGTCCTGCTTCCAACTCTGCAGCGGAGAGGGGGGCTACATGTCTCAGGAGCAACAGGAGGCTGAGCAGTTCATTACTGACCTGAGTGGTCCCAGGGGGTTCAGAGAGGGTCTCCCCAGGACACAGACCTGGAGGCCAAGTCTCTGTGCAGTTACAAGAGGCTGGATACTCAGGCTACTTGGAAATTATCATACTACCACCTAAATATGATAAACATGCTTACCAAGGAAAAGAATTTATAAAATAGGTGGGAAAATAGCAAGCCCAAATTGTACATTTGCCCCATAATTACAACTACAGAAAAATGATGTGCATTTGGATAGGCTGAGAGGAAACCCAAAGACGTGAAAATAATTACTGTTAAGGTAGTGGTATCATGGGTGAATTCTTCTAAATTTATTTCTTAGAATCTTTTAAAGTTGATACAGTAATGAATCAAAAATAAATGACCTTCCATCTCCAAGCAGGCTTTTTTGAAGGAAAGAAATAAATGGTCATGTCTAGACTCTAAGGAAATAGACCCTAATCCACCACTATGGTTTGGAGGGAAAAGCTTTCTTAGATTGGGATCAGAAAACCTGGATCTTGGCACCGGCTCAGCCAAATCCTCTAAGGTTTCAGAAGTCATTTAACCTAAACCTCTCTGTGAAATCCAGCAAAAGGATTTAGGTTAGAATTCTTTTTTTAAGATTTTATTTTTTTAAGTAATTTCTACACCCAACGTGGGGCTCAAACTCACAAACCCAAGATCAAGGGTCTCACGGTCCACCTACTGAGCCAACCTGATGCCCCTAGGACAGAATTCTTAAACACTCTCCTGGGCGTTCTATAATGCAGTCGGTCCTACTTTTTTACATGTAGCGTATCATTATAAAGTCCCATGAATGAACTTTTACCAAACACATCAGAACTCAAAACATGGGAGAGAATCATTGTGGCCCCCTTCAGACCAGTTCTATTTATCCCTGCAAAGAGCCACCTCCTCTTTGTCCTCCAAAGCCTGTTCTATATGATAGTTCACATCTTCAGTTGGGCCCATTTTTCTCTCCTTTGAGGCAGAATGTAACTTCCAGAAACAGCTGAGAGGGCCTTGGTATGAAATCTGGTGAGTAATACAGGTGATGAGGCTGAACACTAACATTCTAGCTCATAAAGGAAGTAAGAAAAATAGATTTTCTTAAACGGCCATTCAGAAGTGCTCTGTACATACATTAATGACATTGTTCCCCAATGACAACTCCAAAGGGGGGCCTGACTTCACTGGGAGGTACAGTTGCAGGTTCCAAGGCTTGTCAAAACTAATACTTCTATTTTAGGGAGCACTCTTGATTAGTTCTGCTTCTCTCAAGTGTAGCTGTCATAAAGACAGGTAAAAAAAAAACAAAAAACTTTGCTAGGATGCCCCAAAACCTTTTGTCTCTGCCAAAATAAATGTGAGGTTGAAATTCAAAACACAATTTGTTTACCATTATTACAGAATGTGCTTGTAAGGCCAAGATGTTTATTTTTAATACCTTTGGCATTTAACCTATAACCCGTTATTGCTCTGTAAATATTTAAGTCCCAGCAAGGTAAAAAAAAAAAAATTAAAAACTCACCACTTTAATCACGTATTGATGAAAACATAATTGTTGCATCTTTGTAAAAAAAATAATGGATGACTCATACTTGGAAAATCATGACTGTACATAATTTCTACATATTCCATAATGAAGCTCATAAAACTTTGCATTTGTATACAGGGTTCAAAATATTTCTGCTTTTTGAAACTGATGAAGAAAGCTTTCACAAGTTCTTACCAAGTAATGAGACCCAATCCCTTCTCATTAGGAGAGGCAAAGTACTGCATGTTCTCTCTTTTATTTAGTCTCACATGAGCTCATGACATTAATACTGAATACAGGAGCAAAAAGTCAGATTCCAAGTCATATTTACCAAAATGCTCATTATCTAGCCCCAATAAGAACCCCTGAGACAGACCTCAAATTCATGAGATTCAACTGGGAAAGGGGTAATAACAGAGGTCCAGCATGCAGTATAGGGGAGGGGGGCATTTTCACCCAAAGAGGGGGGTGATGGGTTAAGAAAGAGAAATTCAATTTACAGCCTCACCACTCACACAACTTATATACCTACACTGGTGTTTTAGATAGCTCTGAATCTGGATGCAGATTTTCCCTGTTGATAGCTTGGAGGTTCCATGTGCTAAAAATACCAGGCAACTCCCTCTCTTAAGGGAAACCCAGTGGGAAGGTGTGGATGTATCAATAAAACACCATTACTGGTATATAACTAAAGCTTAGACATTCCTGGTGAGCGAATGGAAGTGGTTCTCAGGGATACCACTCTGAGATTTACAATAGAGGGGCTGCAAACAGCTGACCTGCAGGTGTTCAGCCTCTCAGCAATGACCAGAACACTTTAAAAATTAGCAGGTCCGGCGTTAACAATTTGGATTTCCAGCTTCCCTTGAAATATGTAATATGGGGGCGCCTGGGTGGCTCAGTCGTTAGGCGTCTGCCTTCGGCTCAGGTCATGATCCTGGGGTCCTGGGATCGAGCCCTGCATCCGGCTCCCTGCTCGGCAGGAAGCCTGCTTCTCCCTCTCCCACTCCCCCTGCTTGTGTTCCCTCTCTCGCTATGTCTCTGTCAAATAAATAAATAAAATCTTTAAAAAAAAAAAGAAATATGTAATATGGTCAGTGCAACCATGGTAATACAGTAGATATAACTAACCATGGCTTAAGGTCAAGTAAGGGTGCCTGTTTATTATTTATTTATTTATTTAAGATTTTATTTATTTATTTGACAGACAGAGAGACAGCTAGAGAGGGAACACAAGCAGGGAGAGCGGGAGAGGGAGAAGCAGGCTTCCTACCCAGCAGGGAGCCCGATGCGGGGCTCCATCCCAGGACCCTGAGATCATGACCTGAGCGGAAGGCAGACGCTTAACGACTGAGCCACCCAGGCGCCCCAAGGATGCCTTTTTAGAGGGGCATATTTACTCCCTAGGGGCCAGCCTCACCCCCATCAAAAATTGTAACCTGTAGATATTTGAGTTTGCAACCACTGATAAAGCTGAAATACCCAGCAAGAGTGTGGGGGAGGCGGCCTTCACCTTCCGCAACTGTCTCCTTCCTCCACTCCTCGTTCCTCTCCACTGGCTTTCCCTTTGTGCCCTGCGCCCACCAAACTTTTCCCATGAGGCTGGACAACTCACACTGGGCCCTAGATGGTGTCGTGAACTCCAGATCTTTCCCTAACCCCACTGCGTCCATCAAAACTTTTCTGGGGGTCCCTGGCTGGCTCTGATCAAGACAGCGACTCTTGATTTCGGGATTATAAATTTGAGCCCTATGCTGGGTGTAGAGATTACTTAAAAATAAAATCTTAGGGATGCCTGGGTGGGTTAGTCGTTAAGCGTCTGCCTTTGGTTCAGGTCATGATCCCAGGGTCCTGGGATGGAGCCCCACATCAGACTCCCTGCTCAGCAGGAAGCCTGCTTCTCCCTCTCCCACTCCCCCTGCTTGTGTTCCCTTTCTCGCTGTGTCTCTCTGTCAAATAAATACATAAAATCTTTAAAAAATAATAATAAAATAAAATAAAAAGAAAATCTTAAAAGAAAAACAAAAAACTTTTCTGTACTTCAACCCAATTTTTTGTTTTGTTTCGATTTTGTATTATGTCTTTTTGGCCAGGAAACTATTAGCAAATCTGATAAACTGATCAGGGGGAATGGACTAGGTTACCTTCCCAGAAAACATATTTGAAATGGATTCCAGGCTTTCTAAATACATGCCCTGCCTTCACCCAAAAGAACTTACCTTGTAGTCAGCTATCTGACTGATGCCTAAGTTCCTAAGTCTATTCCCGTGTATTTTTTATAACATCTGCAATTTACTCATAAGTAATATGTGTAAGTGAGGAAAAAGGGATGTATCCTGACCACAGTCTGAGGGGATGGCCAATTCAGATTTACTTAAATATTTTAGTATATTTAAGTTCAGAGGAGGCCTATGAATAATAATTTCTGTATTCAAAGTAGATAGCAGAGCTACAGACATGGGCTCCAGCCCATTAGACCGCCCAAACTGTCACAGCCACAAAGAAAAACGTCCTTTGTAAATGATAAGGCCAGATGCTACAAAGGAAATCTTAGTAGGGTATGATCCTTAATTAAAGACAAAGGAGACTGTTGTACCGTCGTAACCAAGGTACACTAAATTATAAAGACATGCAGAGATTTTTTTGTTTTTCAGTTCTTCAAGTTTCCTACAGAAAAAGGTACAAAGTAATATTGCCTGGTAGTGTTGTTACTTCTCCAAAGATGGAGAAAAGTGTTCCAGAGCGAACTTTCAGGAAAAAGCTAGAAGGTGAACTGTAAACTGGATACTGTGCTCATGAATCAGAAAATGACAATATTCCTTATGAGTCACAACTGAATGAGTCTTGGTGGCTGTGGACGGGTGGAGAGGCTTCCTCACGTGCTACCAGACTTCCTAAAAGATCACACACACAAACACGCAAACAACAGAACAGGTGCTCTCCCTACCTCCCAGTCAAGGGCCGGAGGAATTATATTCTCCAGGCTAACGCTCAACCACACCCACTGAAGGCAATGCCCCTTCTCTTCCTGTTCTAAGCAGCTGAAGGATGCAGCTGGGCAGACCCAGACAGATGTGAAACACAAAATGAAGTCTCATTTGGCTTGAAAGCATCTTATAAAAACAGTAACATTATTACTGAGGTTTCTATTTAAGATGGGTGATGCTCTGTTCTCAGACCTCACATAACCAATGAACAATTTCTCAAGCCAGTGAAGAAATGATTCATTTCATTTTTGCAGGTTACTCTACACCTAGTCGATTGAACGATGGCACATCTCCGATTTCAGGACAGCAGGTGTTTCAACTTTTTTCTGATGCCTTGAGAGTCTCCTGGACGCCCACATCAGGGCCACCTATGCTGCTGGCAGGGAACCCATCAACAGGTAAGTCACTCCCTGTCCTTCCACAGACACACTACACAACTCTGGAAACAATTCTCTTCCTTAGGACATGCATCCTCTGCACCCATTTGATCAACCATCTTCTTCAAAAGTAATGCAGCAGAACTGAGTGTGGAGATTCCAGGGTCTCCAGAAAAGGTATGGTAGCTACTTGGTCCTGCATCCAGCAAGAAAAATGAATTAACTAAGGGAAAGTTAATTTTCCCAAGGTAGCACTTGAGTACTTGAATTCAGTTAAGTTTTTTTAAGCCCTTGACATAAACACATTGATTTTTTTCTTTTTTCTTTTATAGAAATATTGAACCACGGAAAATAATTATAGCAATTCCAAAGTACTAGGACTATCACATTGCTCAAATTCAAGTGGCCAATTAGGTAGTGGCCCAATTAGGTAGCTCCTCCACCCAACCACACACTCAGTGTAAGTAAATGGTTCTCTTACAGGGGTTCCAAAAATAACGTAGGTTAGACTGATTTCTTAAAACCTGAAACTTAAAGAGGAAATTTATTTACAGATCAAGTGTCCTCTTAGGGAGAAGCAGAGGTGACACAATTTTGGACTACGTAAAAAGCAAAAGCTTCTGTCAAAGATGACCTTTTAAAGACTGTTTTGTTTTTAAGCATTCTTTTGAATAAACACAGCACTGAGTCTAGAGCTGCTTTCGAGTTTTGTATGTACGTTCGGATGGGCCTTTGCTACCTTTCTCAGGCTGGTCATGCGGGATAGATTTTTAAACTGGTGTTGTACTAGTTATCGTTTTGACTTAACTCCACATTCACGGTCATTAAAACGGAACAAAACAAACCAGAAGAGGATCAGGTCATCCACCCAAGCAGGGTTCTTTGAAAAGAAGCAAGTGTCGAAAATATTAAGCCTTGTAGTAGAACTTTTTTTTTTCTTTCTTTCTCGGATGGACTGTCAATCTCTTCAAAATCGAGTCCTTGCCTTTGTGCTTCGGGAAGAGACGCACACCACACCAAGACCCGGGGGATGCGGTTCAGGTAAATGGGGGGGCGGAGTGGCTATGGGGGGCGGGTAGAGGAAAAGTCAGAACCGAGTCAGAGAAAAAGTCAGCCACTTCCATGTATTCCCAAAGTGCCAAAGGAAAAAGAACAAAACACTCGACTTCCTCCCGTGCGACCCGTTCGCGGTACACCCGAAAAGCCCCAGTCACCTCGCCCTCGGGGAAGCGGTGGGGGGGGGCGAGGGGTGGGGGTGTTTACTCGGCCTCTCCGGCGCAAAGACCCAACGGGCGGGCCGGCGCCCAGCGAAGTCCCGGCCCGCGAGGCTGCCGGCGGCGCCCGGCCTCTTTCGCTCTCAGCCGCCCGCCCAGCGCCAGGTGCTCGCCCTACCTGGCGCCCCAGCCGGCCTTTGTGCGGCCGCTCCGCCCCCGCCGGCGTGCGGCTGCCAGGCGGGACAGCTGCGGGCGGCGCAGGGGGGCGGGGAGGCAGCCGGCGCCCGTGCCCGCCGGCGGGGAGGGGAGCGCGGGGCGCGCAGGGGAGGGGGCGCGGCGAGCCGGCTGCCGCGCCGCGGAGCCGCGATCCCCGCCGCGGCGGGCGGGACCGCAGGGGCACCGGGGCTGCTCCACCGTCCCGGCAGGAAGAGAGGGGTCCCCTCCGAGGGCCGCGCCCCCGAGCGCAGAGCTGCCCACACGCTGGCTTCCGACAGCTGGCAGCCTTAGCAACCCGGCCACAAAAAAAGTTTCGCGGCGCCGAGAGCGACTTGAAAGAAAGTTTTCCTTGGCCCCTCACGCCCTCTCCCCCAGCCAGGGTTTACGGAAAGCGGCGGGCAGTCAGAGCTCGCGACGTGACGACTCCCGCGTCCACCTTCTCCACCCCTGGCCTGGACTGCGCGCCCAAGGTGGGTGCCCCGCGCCGGCGCTTCCTGCCCCATCCCAGGCTCAGGCGTCCCGGGACGCCGCGCGGCCAACTCACCATGGTGACTCGCGCCGCGGTCGCGCCTCTGCCCGGTCCGGCTGCCGGGGAGCTGGGGCTGGAACGCAGGCTCCTGGGCGAACTTCAAAAAGTTGGTCCCCTTCGCCAAAAACAGGCTCTCGACACCCAAGCACTCACAGGAGCCAATGGGAACCCTGGAGGGACTCCATCCAGGCGGGATCGGCGGCGCTAGGTGAGGGCGAGTAGGAGGCGACTTAGCAGGCGGGGCACATGCTGCCGAAGGCAGGGGTCCCCTCGGACCAGGGACTCGCCGCCCGCCTAGGTGAGTGCGATGCTCTCCGTGCGTCTGCCTAGCTGCCCAAGCTCGCTCCTTCTTTCTTCGGCCACTGACTCTGTACTCCTCCGGCAGAGCCTCGGCTCGGGCTGGGCAATCTGTCCATAAATGGAGAATTCAGCTCAGGCCTGACCAATCAGGGTTTGTTTTCACAGCGTCACTCCTCAGGGAAACCGTGGTAGCCAACAAGCTTGGGGCTGCTCGAGTTTCCAAAGACCTCTGGATCCTGTAGTCCTCCACGCTAGCTTCCAACGAGCGCTGCTGTCCCGGCTCGCTCCCGGGTGCAAGACCTCAACTGTTGGAGCAAAACCCTCCGTGAAAGAGAGGTAAGCCTCTCTCTCTCTCTCTCTCTCTTTTTTTTAACGCGAAAATTACAGTAGGTGTGGCTTCCAAACTGAAGTGGTTTGATTTTCCCATAACTTTTTTTTTTAAGAAGGAAATATTTTATCAGCATAAAAGATCAGAGTCGTGGCAGCCGCCCAAAGGAAATCCTTTTTCTTTCCAACGTCTGGATTGTGAGGAAAGTCAAAAATATCATTTCCCCTACCCCTCCTTTTACCTGAACTTCCTTAGAAAACAAAGGAAGGCTTTTTTTCCCCCCTCTGTCCCTCTCTTTTGGACTTTTGAGTGGTGGAGAAGTTGCAGTGCAGTGAGCAGAGGGACAGAGGAAAGATGGGGGGGGCGGGGGAAGCACCATCCAACCTTAGTCAACCCTAGCCATTGCAAATACTTACCAGTACAACCCTAACTGCAAAGGTGAGTTATTCCAGAATGTGGAGTTTTAAGGCATCGGGTGGGCAGTGAGGAGATTGGAGGTGGGGGAAGAATCCTGAAGTAAGGTAGAGAGTCTGGTTTTATTGTTTTAAGAGTTCAAAAGGTAACCTTGGTGGGTTACAACAGGACTGTCCTCCCAGGATCTGTGGTAGGTAAGAGTTGAAAACTTCTGACCTAACAGACACATGAAAAAGTGCTCAACATCGCTCGGCATCAGGGAAATCCAAATCAAAACCTCAATGAGATACCACCTCACACCAGTCAGAATGGCTAAAATTAACACGTCAGAAAACGACAGATGTTGGCGGGGATGCGGAGAAAGGGGAACCCTCCTACACTGTTGGTGGGAATGCAAGCTGGTGCAGCCACTCTGGAAAACAGTATGGAGTTTCCTCAAAAAGTTGAAAATAGAGCTACCCTACGATCCAGCAATTGCACTACTGGGTATTTACCCCAAAGATACAAATGTAGGGATCCGAAGGGGTATGTGCACACCAATGTTTATAGCAGCAATGTCCACAAGAGCCAAACTGTGGAAAGAGCCAAGATGTCCATCGACAGATGAATGGATAAAGAAGTGGTATATATACACAATGGAATACTATGCAGCCATCAAAAGGAATGAGATCTAGCCATTTACAACGACGTGGATGGAACTGGAGGGTGTTATGCTGAGTGAAATAAGTCAATCAGAGAAAGACATGTATCATATGACCTCAATGATATGAGGAATTCTTAATCTCAGGAAACAAACTGAGGGTTGCTGGAGTGGGGGTGGGGTGGGAGGGATGGGGTGGCTGGGTGATAGACACTGGGGAGGGTATGTGCTATGGTGAGCACTGTGAATTGTACAAGACTTGAATCACAGATCTGTACTTCTGAAACAAATAATGGAATATATGTTAAGAAAAAAAAAGAAGAAGATAGCAGAAGGGGAAGAATGAAGGGGGGGAAATCGGACGGGGAGACGAACCATGAGAGACGATGGACTCTGAAAAACAAACTGAGGGTTCTAGAGGGGAGGGGGGTGAGGGGATGGGTTAGCCTGGTGATGGGTATTAAAGAGGGCACGTTCTGCGTGGAGCACTGGGTTTTATGCACAAACAATGAATCATGGCACACTACATCAAAAACTAATGATGTAATGTATGGTGATTAACATAACAATAAAAAAATTTAAAGAAAACTTCTGGCCTAGGAGAAAGTATGAAGCATAATGATTTACTGTGATTTACTTTATGAACTTTGGTGGTAGACCTTCACTTGATGCTAGAGTTGGTATGCATGTTAAAAATCATCTTGCTTGGAATGGGTAAACAAAATGTGCTATATCTATACAATGGAATACTATGCAGCCTTTAAAAAGAAAAGAAGTGCTCACACGGGCCACAACATGAACAGACCTTGGACACATTATGTTAAACGAAAGAAGCCAGGCACAAAGACCACATATTATATGATTCCATTTACATAAGAGTAAAGAATAGGGAAATCTATAGGGGAAAGTAAATTAGTGATTACCAGGGGCTGGGAGGAGAGGAGGTTGGGAGTAATTACTAATGAGTTTGCGTTTTCTTATTGGGGTGATGAAAATATTCTGGAATTAGATAGTGTTGATGGTTGTACAACTTTGTGAATATGCGGAAAGTCACTGAATTATACATTTTAGAAGGGTATGTAAATTGTACCTCCATTTTAAAAATTGAAAGACACAATCATGTTGACTAAATTCTTCTAGTAATCATCCACACAGTCAGGCAATAGATATGATTGAATGCCTACTATAGGTAAGCACAGCAGCTCTGAGCACAATGGTTTCTTGCCTCACCAAGCTTACAATTTTAGAAGGAGCAAGACAGAAGATAATTTTTTTTAAAGATTTTATTTATTTATTTGAGAGAGCACAAAAGCAAGAGAGATGGGGAAGCAGACTCACCGCTGAGCAGAGAGCCCGACACGGGACTTGATCCCAGGACCCTGAGACCATGACCAGAGCTGAAGGCAGATGCTTAACCGATTGAGCTGCCCAGGCGCCCCAGAAGATAATTTTAAAACAATAAATAACTATAGGAAAGGTACAAATATAATGAGAAGTGACAGTGGTTTTATGCAAGGAACTGCTGTACTGGGAGCTACAGTTTAGGTTAGAGAATTCATCTGGCAGCAATCTGTAGCATGAACTGGACAGGAAACAGGACATATCTGTCGAGCACTCACTCTGTACTAGGCACTGGGGAGGTACAAACAGACAGGACCCACCAAATTCCCAGGGAAACTGATTCCATGTTTCAGAGGCATGCCAGAAAATAATCAGGTATCTTAGGAACTAATGAACAGAGATTACCAAAAGGAATATTGGAGCTTACCAGTTATACAAGAAGCACTGCTTATGTTGTAAATGACATGTTACCTAAGCCACCATCCCATCCACAGTCATCCCTGATTAGTAGTTGGATTGACATGGGCTTCCAGGGAGACAGGCAAAGATTTGGTTGTTTTCCCTGGTAAACCAGGGATACAATGAGACACTGAAAAATCTTTCAATAATCCAACAACAATTTATCAATCTTGACACTAAATGTTGTTTTTATTAACATTTGAGGTTTTTTTAAATGCTTACTTTTTTTTTTTTTAAGTAGGCTCCACACCCAGCATGGAGCCCAACACAGAGCTTGAACTCACAACCCTGAGATCAACACCTGACCTGAGATCAAGAGTCCAATGCTTAACCGACTGAGCCACCCAGGCACCCCTAACTGCCCTAATAATCTCTTTCTAGTTTTAAGAGGTAATTCCAATAGGTGGAACTCTGATGAAGATATATGCTTGTGTTCATTTTTCATGATTTTGTAATATGATTCTTTTCCAGATTGAAATATAAATATATAAATATATATATATATATATAAATTTGTATGGTGGAGTGCCTGGGTAGCTCAGTCAGTTAAGCATCCGAGTCTTGATCTCAGCTCAGGTCTTGATCTCAGGGTCATGAGTTCAAGCCCTGTGTTGGGCTCCATCCTGGTCATGGAACCAACTTAAAAAAAAATTGCGTGTCTAAGCAGTACTTAGATTATAAGATTTAGTGGCACATAAAGGTGAATTTGAAGTCGGGCTTTTTCACTTAACTAGTTGTGAGGTCGTAATTTTTCTGTGCTTCAGTTCCTTTATCTGTAAAATACATTGATGTGCGTATGAAATGAAATACCTGTAAAGATGGCCAACAAATATTCGTTCCTTTCTTCTGCCACCTGCCATGTGTTCTAGGTCAGGGATTCAGGCCTAGGTCCCTGGGTAGATCAGACAGATTGCGGCCGTCTGAATTATATGCCAAGTCGTGGGGGCTTCTGTGTGTGCCCTTTCCTTCAGGGAGAGTTAATAGCTTTCATCAAATTCTCAAAGATGTCGTTAACTGCCAAAACATTATTAAGACCCACAGCTCTTGATCACATTAGTTATGGCTTCCTGGATCTTTGTCTTTGTGTTTTTCTTGAGGTATAGGGATTAGAACTGAGTCCAATACTGTAAGGGCAGAGCTTGGATTCTCAAAGCAGAACCCATAATTCACATTTTCAACATAGAATATAGAGTATGAGCGTGTGATAGAGCCTATCATTTCACAAAAAATCCCTTCAAGCCCTGCCCTGCTCCTTCCCCATTTTAGGAAGATAAATTGTCAGTTTTATGCCCTGGTTTATGTGGGAGAGTCCTGGTTTATGCCTTTATCTCAGTGAAATTATTAATGGAACCCCTCTTGCATTCCCCAAACGGCCTGATAATTTGAATGATCGATTATGGTCTCCCTAAACTTTTGACCAAATTGCAGCCGCCCCCCAAAAATTCTCGCTTTATAAAGCTTTCCCAATTTTTTTGATTTACACCTATTTTTGAGAGGACTCATCAATATCGATATATTACCCTATATTCTTCGTTATTCGAGCTCATAGTAGCAATGAAATGAAAACAACTTTTAAAACTGTAAAACTCATTATAGACACATGATGGAGCTAGTCAGATGAGACTCTACACATATGTGGGCATGATTAAAAATGCAGTTTTATCTGGGCTTGAATGAAAAGGAACAAAGAAAAAAATCCAAATGGAGACAAAGCACGATTCCGTATGAATCTAGCAGTGAAAACAGTCACTGCTTATATATTTTGGAAAACAATCAGTAAAAAGATAAAATAAGTCAATGAAACTAGTTTCCATGTCAGTACCATAAGAGAACATCAGAATGCATTCACAACAATACAATTAAAGAAAAATTTATTAATGGGAAAATTAGGCCAGAAATCTTTACCAAAGCACTAGTGAAAGAGATGCTTATATCACATTGATGTGGGATGTCCTGGGCACTCACTATTTCTACCATAACAGGTATTTATTAGGTTCAGTAGGTATTAGCTCTGAGCTAAGTGCTTACCATATAATATCTTATCTAGTCTTCCATACAACCATATTAACTTCATTTGCAATTAAGAAACTAAGCTGAGCTTTGCAATTCCCATAAAGAAGAGTGGCAAGACGAAGGGCCATTCTGCCACCAACAAGGTGACCGGAGAATACACCATCACTGTTCACAAGTGCATCCGTGCAGCGAGTGTCAAGAGGTGTGCCCCTTGGGTATTCAAAGAGACCCAGAAATTTTCCATGAGGGGAACGGGAACTTCAGATGTGTGCATTGATACCAGATGGAAAAAAGCTCTCAGGGCCAAAAGAATAAGGAATGTCTCATCCCATATCGGTATGCGGTTGTCCAGAAAATGTAATGACAATGAAAATTCACCAGACAAACTCAGGTTACCTGTGTACCTGTCACCACTTTCAAAAATCTACAAAAAAAAAAAAAGAAGAAGAAGAAGAAAGAAAGAGAAGAAACAAAGAAACGAACTGAGTTTGAAGTAACTTGCTCAAGCTATCACTCAGCTTTTCTGCATAGAATCTACATATTTGCCTGACTCTGAAGCCCCCAACTCTTACGCTATAAGCAGTAACTCCATAGTAAGAATGTCCTACTACAAATTTCAGAAGGAATTTTCCCTGATGTGGCCCCAATATGAATAGGAACCCTGGGAGCCTCTCCAAACCAGGGCTCCTGGAAAAATTCTTGCTTCTTTTATGAGAACTAAAAGTCACATTTATATTAAAAAATTACATTTGTGTAGAGAGTTTAACTCAACTTTAAACATCTTTGTTCTTTTCCTAATATGTTAATATTGATTGTACAAAGGATAGTAAAGAGCATTTCAACAGTTGGGTAACATAATGTGATGCTACTTCTGATTAATATTAAAAAAGTTTTGTGGGATGCCTGGCTGGCTCAGTTGGAAGAGCTTTCGACTCCTGATTTCACAGTCATGAGTTAGAGCTCCATGTTGAGTGTAGAGATAAATTAATAAAACTTTAAAAAAAAGTTTTATGGGGCACCTGAGTGGCTCAGTTGGTTAAGTGTCCGACTCTTGGTTTTGGCTCAGGTCTTGAGCTCAGGGTCTTGAGCTCAGGGTTCTGAGTTCAAGCCCCGTAGGGGGGAAAAAATTAACAGCTCATTAAATGCATTTTTGTTATTATGTTTTCTCTGATTTAAGCCAATATTTTCTTTTCCTTTTCTAGTTTCAATTTGACTGTTAGATTCAGAATATAAACTCTGGCCTTCCTCCAGATTTAAAAATGATTCAGTAATGAGTAATACTAGTTACGATGTTCCATGATCTATCAAGGAGTGAGGTATTTCACAGAAGTGAGCTTTGCAGATAACTGAAGCTCCTTGGATCCACTTCATGTCCACACCCTGGTTTTCCTCCTTCTTTCTCTTTCCTGTCAATTATACTATCTTACTGAATTTTGCGTATTCTTGTAAGTCATCTTTAGTCTTTGCTCAAACAAGGAAGGCATGTATAAATAAATATATGTATTTTAAAAACCAAAAAAAGAACAAGTGCATGAACTTAGCCTTTTTAAGGAACCAAAACGTTTTTTTAACTTGAAGGAAATTTTTTCTGTAGTAAACTGCATGCTTCACTGCCTTCTGCATGTCAAGCAGCTTGTGCCTGCAGGCTCACAGGTCGTCACTATAAATATCGATTATCACACAGCGTTGTACTGAGCGGAGGTCTTTGGGGATGATGAATGGAATGACTTTTTGCCACTAGATATCATGGCCCAGTATCACTGTACCTCTGCAGTTCTTTCTTGTTTGTTTTGTCTTTCTTTCCCCCTCCCTCCCTCCCTTCCTTTCTCCCTTCCTTCCTTTTAAGATTTTATTTTACTTATTTATTTGAGAGAGAGAGAGCGGGGGGAGGGGCAGGGGGGAAGCAGGCTCCCCACTGAGCAGGGAGCCCAACCCTGGGATCATGACCTGAGTCCAAGGCAGGTGCTTAACTGACTGAGCCACCCAGGTGCCCCTGTTTTGTGTTTCCTGATTTCATTTTTAAGTTTATGTCTTCCAATGTCAGAGACTTTTTTTCTCCCGCTATCTGCTGTTCTAATTTAGTCTCTTTAGTAACGAGGAGATGGAGAAAGCACATGAGTTGCTTCATGAGAAAAATGTTTTAACGGTATATATGTCCAGGAGCCCAGGGGACAAAAAACACAGAGGAAGGGGGGCCTGTGCGGCATTCTGTGCTCTGGCTTCCCAGCTTCTCTGCATGGATGGGTGTTCTTCTCTGTTTCTTCCAGCTTCTCCCATTTTAAGCAACTCCCTCATTGCTCCTCTTCCCATAATTTCAGCTTGCAAAGTGTCCTTAGTTTGTCATACTCCTGACTCAGGTCCCTCTCGATTCAAGTTCCAGAGAGAGAAAGGAGGGGGAGAGAAAGAGAAAGAGAATCTGACTCACACAGTCAAACCACGCCACCCAGGTCATAGGTCCTTGGCAAGCCTATGCAAGGTGCAGCTTGGATCAGGTGTCTGTGCAGTTGCATTGCAAGCAAATGTGGTCACAGGGGTGGTATCCTAAACCTACTACCCCATTACATAAAGATGGTGAATGGGGACAGAGTGTCTGAGGAAGGGACATAATAGGTACTCCAAATTGGGGGCATGAAGCAGTTTGCCTGCTGCATCTGTCTGCTGCCTTAACCCATACACAATATCTTGGGGAGGCCATGGGGGCAGTTCCATTCACCTCTTCAACAGAACAAATAGCATGGGTTTGCAACAGTCAGCATCATTTCCACTCATCATCATGCACCTATAAATGTTTTTATATATTTAAGACGTGACATCTGTTTTGCCTTTATTATCATGCACCTATAAATGTGTTTATAAAAATGGCTATAAATATTTGTGCATTTACAGAGATGTGTATGTGAATATGTATCTAAGATAACATATTTTTCAAGAGATTGTTAGAAACATTTGGGGGAATTTACTTTTTTTCTTAATAGACTATTTTTTAGAGCAGTTTTAGGGTCACAGGAAAATTGAGGGGAAAATACAGAGATTTTCTATATGCCTCCCACTCCCACACATGCATAGCCTCTCTCATTATCAATAGGGGGATTTGCTTTATTTTTTTTTTAAGATTTTATTTATTTATTTGAGAGAGAGAGAGAATGAGAGATAGAGAGCACGAGAGGGAAGAGGGTCAGAGGGAAAAGCAGACTCCCTGCTGAGCAGGGAGCCTGATGTGGGACTCCATCCTGGGACTCCAGGATCATGACCTGAGCCGAAGGCAGTCGCTTAACCAACTGAGCCACCCAGGCGCCCTGGGGGATTTGCTTTAAATAGAGTGTTTCTTAGTTTTGGTGCTTTGCAGGTTGGCAGCACGGTTTCTAAACCACTACTGTTTTCACTCACCACAAGAAACATTTGCTGAGCACTGTTGTAGGCACTGGAGAAGTAGAAGACAAATGCCCTGTCCCCAAAGGATTCACATCTTTCCATGTACCTCAAAAACATATACAACAGAGGCGTCTGGGTGGCTCAGTCGGTTGAGCATCCGGCTCTTGATTTGGCTCTGGTCATGATCTCAGGGTCATGAGATCGAGGCCCACATCAGGCTCTGCGCTCAGCATGGAGTCGGCTTGTCCCTTCCCTCCTGCTTTGCCCCTTCCCACCACCATCCCTGTGCACGTGTGCGTGCTCCCTAACAAATAACTAACTAAATAAATAAATAAGATCTTAAAAAAAAAATACAACAACACAAGGGCTTCCTACTTTCATATACAACATGTTCCTGAAAATACACACCAATGCCAGATATATGAAATTCAAAAGCAGATTTGTGTGTTTTAAGGAGAGGGCTCTATTTTCAGAGGTCTAAAATTTAGTGTAAAATACCTAATTATGTCTTGTCTCTTAGATATAGTCTTAGGCTGTAAGTCCAGAATTTAGTAAATGTTTTGGTTTTTTTTTAAAGTAAGCTCTACTGTCCAACATGGGACCTGAACTCATGACCCTGAGATCAAGAGTCACACGCTCTACCAACTGAGCCAGCCAGATGTCCCAGTAAATGTTCTTTAAATTTGGACTTCTCCATCCCAGCTGAGCAGAATTGACCATATAAAGTCTAAAAGGAAGGCAGCTTTCCAATTTGGGTCAGCCTATTTACATCTCTACAAATCGTGAATCGTTTTCCTTATCTATAAAAGCAGATAATGATAATACCTCTAATTTTTTATATAGTATTGTGAGAATTCAATAAAATAAGTCATATAAAGTGATTAGAATAGTGACTAATGCATAGAGAATTCTCAGTATGAGCTGCGTTATTGAGCCTCAAGATTCACTACCTTCTGCATACCTTATGATTTCCTCTGTCTCAATTGTTCTAAGTTTATGAGAACTACACTACTGTTACTGGTGTTTGCATTCATATTTTCCTGTATTTCACTAATTTTGATAAAGCAACAAGGCTAAATGCAACTTAGTAGAAACATAGTTAAATGAATGCTGCTAGGTTGACAGAGATGGTGACGTAGATGGAATTGAACTGTGAGCTGAGTTGGCAGGCAGCACCCTCATGAGATCAATCAAAATGTTCTCTTGTCACCTGGGTGATTGCCGGGTGCCATATGGAAAGATGGCTCAGGTGCATTCATGTATAATGTCCTTATCTGTACGAAAGTGAATGTACGAAGACCAAGGGCACCAGGAGATGGCTTCTCTCTTTACTATAATTAGATTCCTGGAAATCTCAAAGCCAAGCATGCATGCCTTTGATAAGACATTGCAGGAAATGAATTTTATATTTGACCAAGAATGTGATTCTAAAAGCAGCCATGACAGTTACAAACTTCTATGATTTAAGGTAGTACAATTCTACTACAATTTTTTTCCAAATGGTGTAAAATGGTTATAAATGTGCACTTTTATAAGGCATCTCTGGATTGAAAAGTATATTAAAGCACCTAAAAATACCACACAACTATCATAAATCCTTACGATGTAAATTTTTATTTTATTTATTTTTTTAGAGGCGGGGGAAGGGCAGAGGGAGAGGGAGAGACACAGAGCTCGATCTCATGACCCTGAGATTAGGACCTGAGCTGAAATCAAGAGTCACACACTCAACCAACTGAACCCTCCAGATGCCCCTTTACTATGTAAACTTTCCCTGAAATAGTATCCCAACTCCTATAACTATTAATTAAACATTTCATTAAGAATTTTTTCTTGGGGTGCCTAGGTGGTGGCTCAGTCATTAAGCGACTGCCTTCGGCTCAGGTCATGGTCCCAGGGTCCTGGGATCGAGCCCTGCATCCGGCTCCCTGCTCGGCAGGAAGCCTGCTTCTCCCTCTCCCACTCCCCCTGCTTGTGTTCCCTCTCTCGCTGTGTCTCTCTCTATCAAATAAATAAAATCTTTTTAAAAAATTGTTTAAAAAAAGAATTTTTTCTTAATTTCTTTTCACTTTAAAAACTGGGAGTAGGGGGGCACCTAGCTGGCTCGGTTAAAAGAGCGTCTTTGGGTCATGAGTTCGAGCCTCACATTTGTTACAGAGATTACTTAAATAAAAATAAAACTCAAAACTTGAGAGTGGTGGCAGGAGGCAATGCTTAGGAATAATTTGTAAAGTAAGAGAATTAATGTTTTTTCTTGATAAATTTCCCTACAAAGTTAAGTGATTTAAAACCATTCCCTGGGCACCTGGCAGAAAAAAAGAAAAAGAATAACAGGTAACAGAATAAAAAGTGATTGAGTGAATAAATAACCCCCCCAAAAATGACTAGACTTCCAAATTTTTTTGTAGTACACTATCACTGGTTTTAACTTGCAAAAGAGACACACGCTTCTTGTTATAAAGCTTACGAACTTAGAGTTTATAAAATGAAAAGTGACTGTCTACCTGCCCACACTCTCTCCTACAAGATTTTAAATGTGAGAAAATTGTGATTCCATTAGTAGAAAATGAGAACCCAAGAGGAGGCTCCAGGTTCAGTGAGCTCCATGTTAGATGTGTTCAGTTGGAGCCAACAGAGGCCCCAGACACCCCTGGGGGAGACTGGCTGAACCTCAGGACCCTGTCCTGGCCAGGTGTCCTGTTGCTTGTGATACCAGTCATTCCTTCTGAAACTTTCCCTCCTTACCTCTCTGTTGGTAAAGCTAAATAGGTAGAAACCCTATGGCAATTTGACACTATCTAGCAACATTACAGAATTGTGCAGTCTCTGACCCAGCCATTCTGCTTTCGGGAATTTATCCAAAGATGTACACACACAGTGCAAATTAACATATGCCTACAAAACATCATGGGCGTAGCAGAAGATTGGAAACAACCCAAATGCCCATCATTAGTGGAACTGGCTAAATATATTAGAGGACAACATATACTAGATTTTTTTTTAATTTTAAAGAACTTTTAAAACAGAATGAGGAATTTCTCTCTGAACCGATAGGGAAATACATCTCAGCTAAATTTCTGAGATGTATTAGTAAGTTAAAATGAAAAGAGCAAAATACTGGATAGTATGTATATCAAACAATAGAATGTATTTCAAGAATAGTATGTATATCAAGGTACCTTAAGAACATAGGGATGGGGAAATAATAGGTTTGTATTTATGTTTGCATGAAGAAACTTTAGAAAAGACACAAAAACACAATAAGTATGAGACATGGGAGCAGGGGTAGAAGCAAGACTGTACACTAGATATGTTTTATAATGCTTGGTTTTTCAACCATTGTAAACATTTTGTTTAGAAACATTTGCAGATATTGTTATCCAGCAAAATACATTGTTAGGGCAGAATAATACAAAGGCCACATAGGGGATCATGTCAGCAAAGATTTTGAAAGCATAAGGAGGACTTCTTGGAGTGGTGCCATATGAGCTGGCTGTTCTCAAAGATCAATCTAGAAAGGTGAAGAATTAGCACAGAATCTTCTAGGTGTTAGGATCTGTATACACAAAAGCCCAGGGGTATGAAACCTCATTGAGTATTTGGAAACGTTTCTCCCCAGAACACTTTCTCAAACTCACTAAGAAAATAATGAGCTGAGATGCACTTTTGTCTCTTTGGGGCTGTCACAAAATAAGTCTGGTTTTTCAGTCTTTGCTCCATGTAAAATATGATCTACGATGCTGCTTATATACTGTTGATACCCCATCCTCAGGTATGTCAGATCTCCTCCATTGCTCATCTTTGAGAAAAGTCATCAAGTAAATGTGAAGTTACTTATGCCATGAAAATTGAATCCTAATCCTTTTTAGGACAGCACTTAACAGAAAAGTCAGATTATTAAACCTGATTTTTAACCTCTTTAACTTTAGTCAGAAATAGGTCTGTTGTGACTAAGGGACTCAAGAATGTGTAGTAATTTCCTTAAATGTTGAAGTCATAAAAGCGTGTGCCTTCCTTGTATTTCTTATCATTTCATCTCTCCATTTGTATCTTGTTATCCTTTCCACTGAACATGGACCATGAGAAAAGCTGTTGAATAGTAGAGTAGGTGATTCCTGATGACAGGATAATGGAAAGTCAACTTTGTTTTGACCAAACCTTGTGAAGTTGCTCAATAATCCTAAAATGACTCATGTTAGTACTTTAAAATCACAATAATCCTGTTGCCTTGAAAACAGAGCTTTAGGGAAGTGAATCTAATTATGTTAAAATCCATCTCTCTCTCTCTCTCTCTCTCACACACACACACACACACACACACACCATTTATACAGGGAACAAAAAAAGCCTTGAAGAAAATATAACAAATGTTTACATGGATGGGATTTAGATGATAGGACCATGGATGGTTTCTCTTTTCCTTTAACTTTTTCTGTATTTCCCAAATTTGATTTAATGAGCATGAATTACTTTTATAGTAAAAACAGAAAAGAAAACCAACCAAAGCACACATTTAAAAGCAGAGAGTTTGGCGGCCCAAGGCCAAGCGTGCAGCTCATCTCTTAGCTCATCGGGCAGGAAGCCCTGAGTTCACTTGCTGTGGTTACTCCTTAGCTTCATTCTCAGGTACTTTCTCATGTCCCCCGAAGCCTTCACACAGTCAGCTCTGGGGAAAGAAAAATGGATGCCCACGATTCCTTCTCCGGGTTAACCCAAAGTGCCGTGACCCTTGGTCCCTCGTGCTGTCACTCCAAGATCATCCTCGGGCCAGACTCAGCACTTGGTCCCATCCCTCGGTCACCCTCCTCCCAAACAAACAAATCCATAAGCAGTCTCCATTAATCAATTGAGTTCATAGACCTTTCTTTGGGAAAATTAGGCAAGTTCCTCATAATGCATAGCAAAATTTCCCTAAAAAATACTTGTGTACACTTCTGCTTTTTCTTCAAAGTCCCTCTTCTGCTAGCTGCTTTATTCCCTTGTCTACCCATATTGCCTCCTGGGGCTTCTCGTGCCTGAAGTTGTTCCTTTCTTCCTTGGCTGGCACAAGCCACTCAGTAAGAAGAAAGTTGGGTTGTCAGCTAAATTTGAACCCATCATCTTTTTCAGGCATGTCTCCAAGGCCCATAATGCCATTGAATTAAGTGTGTGATCCCTGGAATCCAGATAAAACTTATATTCTATTTAATGCCCTTAGACATGGAAGGTAGTATAGGGTTTGTGCAAAACATGTGGCCAAAGTATGAATCCTTAACTCAATGCCCTGTAAGATCTGACCACTTTAGGAGTCAAAATAGGGTGATTTGGAGAATGGCACAGATGCAAGGCTATTCAGCATGTGGGTTTAGCTGGACCGTTGAGCCATGTAGGCTGTGAAGGCTTCTCTCCCAGAAGGTAGCCCAGTGGGGCGTGGGGTGTCATAGGCCCCAAGACAAGAGTACAAATGGAAGCCCACAACCCATATGTCTAAATATCATAAAGTTATAATCAAGCTAGTTAATCATCAAAGAAAATATGGTTTGTCCTCCTACTTTGACAAAAATACCTTCAGGACAACCTGGAAGTTCAGGTTTGAACTTAGAATTCTTAGACTCCTTGAAGTTCCTTGCCAGAACATGGTGGCATGGGGAGAGCTAGTCCATGCTTTGGCCCTCATCCTGTATCCCCTTTCTCTTCCCACTCTTCCTGCAGCAGCAAAGATCCCTTACATATGCATATGAACTCCCCAGGCAATGTATCCAAGTTCCTCCCCCCTTCCCCCCAACCTCAAAACTCACTCTTCATTGACTCTTTAAGTCTCAGGTGCACATACCAGCATCAGGGTCACCCTTAGAAGGACTGACCTGGGAAATATCTTCTTTGGGCTTGGAGGCAAGCTTGACAATGTTTGGGCAGAAAATTCTGGGGTCCCATGCAAAAAACAGAAGTGATGCCAGACAGTCCACTCCTAACTCAATCTCTGTGGGTCCTCCTCTAGATGGCTTGGAGAAAGGTAAGGGTCAAGGTCATTACTTATTAACTGCCAGTGCTGCTAGGAGGCAGAAGGGTCGATTTCATGACTTCTAAAGGTTATTTATGCCACCTTAGACTCCTCTGCTGAACAGAGTATTGGGGAGCTCAGTAAACCGTGGTCAATACCCCAACCCTCAGTGCCCTTTGGCCAGCTTCTGATGTGAAGCAAAGTGCCCTTCTGTTCCTCAAAGCTCTCTGCTCTGTTGGGCATGAGGACCAAAGGGGAAGATCTTTAAAGGCAGAGTATATCAGCAGGCATTGTTAGTTTCCCTGAATTGGTCATAAATTGCCTTTCCAGATACCAAGGCTGGAAGGCAGAGGAGGAATATGAGGAGATAGTTAAAGTTGATGAAGGACTGAAGAAGGACCACCAGGCATTCTCTCTCTGCACCTGTGATTCAGGTGCAGTCAGTTCTGTTGGAAGGTATCACCCAAAGCCTTCTGACTCTTGTCCGATGATATGAGCCCAACCATGAGACAGGGCAGCCCTGAAGGCCATGAGTTCAGAACATCAGAATGGGAAGGGTTGTAGGAGAGGCCCAGAAGCTGAGTGTGACGCCCTGGGGCTGCAAATGCTGCTATAGTCGATTCTATCCCCTACTCAGATGTGTGTGCTCCATGTGATCTTAGCCAGTATGGAGTAAGGACCGGACATGAAAATTCCAGAGAAGGGTTTATATATGCACACCTCGATCCTTAGATCAAGCCCCACCTTGCAGAAGAAAATGTTTTAGAGTAGGGTGGTTGGTGAGATGTCATGGAAAGTCCATAACACTTGATCTTTCTCTGAAGTCTACTTCAAAAAAAAAAAAAAATAGTCTACTACAAAAAACAAAACAAAACAAAAAAACCACTTAGAAGTAAATACACTACAGGGGCACCTGGGTGGTTCAGTCGGTTAAGCGTCTGCCTTCAGCTCAGGTCATGATCTCGGGGTCCTGGGATCGAGCCTGCTCAGTGGGGAGTCTGTTTCTCTCTCTGCCCCTCCTCCTCCCACTTGTGCGCTCTCTTTCTCTCAAATAAATAAAATCTTAAAAAAAAAAAAACCAGGTAATAACACCCACTCAGTGAGCACCTGCTATTTGCCAAGCATTGTGTTCGGTGCTTTATGTGCATCATCTTGTTTAATCCTCACTATACCCTTGAAAATAACTAATTTTTATCTTCACTGTAAAACTGAGGAATCTGAAACCTAGAGATGTTTTAAAAAGCTTGTTTCAAAAGAAAAATAACTTGTTTCAGGTCACATACATGGTAAGTGGAAAAGCCAAGATGATGATGGTGACCGTGATGGTAATGGTGGTGATGATGAAGGCAGCTAACATTTGTTGCGAATATATTACGTGCCAGCCAATGCACAGAGTGCGCTGTATTCATTAAGTCATTCAGTTATCACAACTGCCTTTTTTTTTAAGATTTTATATATTTATTTAAGAGAGAGAGAGAGAGAGCACGAGCTGGAGTGGGGAGGGGGGCAGAGGGAGAGGAAGAGAGTCCTCGAGCAGACACCCGGCTGAGCAGGGAGCCTGATGCTCAGCCTGAGGTGTTTGTTTGTTTGTTTGTTTTAATTTATTTATTTGAGAGATTAGAGAGCGTGAGTAGGGGAAGAGGCTGAGGGACAGGGAGAGAATCCCCAAGCAGACTCCCTGCTGAGTGGGGAGCCCAACACAGGGCTCCATCCCAGAACCTTGAGCTGAAATCAAAAGTTGGTCGTTCAACCCACTGAGCCACCCAGGTGCCCCTCAACTGCCTCTTCTGATTGGTATTCTCACTAACTCCATTTCAAAGATAAGGAAACTCACTCACTCTTGGTCTGCTGGTTCCAAAACACTGACTCTGCTAGCAGCCATTGCTGCTTTTGATCTTGCCTCTCCACCCACTAGGGCCTGACATTCCACTCCCATTCCTCCTATTGCATGTTGCTGAATGCATTTGCAGATCCAGCTGCTTCCTAAAACGTTAACCTTGGAACTGGCTTATTGATTCTTGGAAGATGATACATGGCAAAGCCTTAGCAGGCAGGTGTCTGGTCGACCAGAGCACTTACCTTAAACCTGGCACATTTTGTGTTTTCAGGCCTTGAAAATACACTTCTTACAAGCTTCATGCAAATTACCCTCAAGAGCTGACACATAGCCAGAAAAACAGCCTCAGCAAAAACTTTCTCAATCTTACCACCAGGAAGCACTTGGATTTTGCTGACCACAATCTTAGAGAAACTTCCAGCCGGTCAAATAAGCAAGTCTGCTCTCACACCAATATGGCATATCTGGTTTCTGTCCAATGGTGCTGATGCCACAGATCCTTTTTTGAGACTGTGCCTGCCCCATTGCCTCAGATGCAAGTTCAAGGTTGGAGAGACAAGCGGAGGGATGAGCACAAAACTTTCACCGTCCCACTTTCTCTTTATCAGCCTATGCAATGTAATTTCCCTCAAAGGGAATAAAATTCCCAACATCTCAGAAGCCCATTGTCTTCTGTTAACTTCTTCTCTTAGAGAAACATTTCTCTCACCTCATTCTTGTCTCTATCTTCTGAGGGTAGTTTTGCTTTGCTGAGCCTGTCTTGTGAATTCACTGCCCAGGCCCCCTCTCCCTCTGCATCCAGAGTCTGCACATCAGAAGGCAGGGGAGTGGAGGCTGAGTACAATAGTTAAGGGTGCAGACTCAGGCTGCCTGGGATGAAACCCAGCTCGGACACATGTTTGCATTTAAACTTTGGCACTCAGCTCCCTCTTTGCCTTGACTTCCTCATCTGTAAAATGGGGGACGATAATAGCCTTCTGCCTTACAGTGCTGAAGATCAAGTGAGGTAATGTATATCAAGCATACAGCACTGGTCAGTGGGCACTAGCCATTATCATCTAGTGGGCTTCAATTCCCTGAGAACAGGGACCCCATTTTTTTTTTATCACATTGTATCCCTAGTAGCTACCATAATGCTTGGCACATAGTAAGCACCCATCCTGAAATGTTTGATCGACATTAAGTGACTGTGTGAGGACCTTGAGTGACATGAGTCCTTGCTGGGATCCTCCTTTAAGTATAGCCCTTCCCTGCCTGGAGTCTGTGTTGAAAGGAGAGCCCTACCACATTGGTCACAGTGTGATTCCTGGAGCCAGGTGGGTAGAAGGGTGTCGATCTGAGTAATATGTGCACCATCAGTGGCAAGAGGAAGGGAAGCCTTTGTGTAACATAAGGGAGAGAAGTCATTTCATTTGGGCTCCCGCCGCATTGTTATTTTGACTTTCATTTATTTACACGAATTCTCTGATGACTGCACAAGAATAGATACTGCCAAGTCAGATTCTCCGACCTCTGTGGTAGAGGCTAAGTTGCGCAAACCCTCGTGGACGTACCCTGGGGAATGAGGCTACTTTGCGGAATCCTTTGGCAGCAGCTCTGGACAAAGGATTCTTTCTTGTTCCAAGCTGTGGCATGTGACGGTGGGTTTAGAGCTGGAAAGGGAGAATCAGATGAAATAGTACATGGTGAATGAACCAGTCATTTTAATTATTAAACATTGTTCCTCCAGTAAGAGTTATTATTGCAGCTTCTCTTGGTTTGAGACTGTGAAAGTCCAAAAATCCAGCATGATTGGGACCTTAACCCTGTACGATTCTCAGACTCGTCCAGACATTTGGACAGTATTCTATGGATAACGTGTAATTATTTTCCTTTGAGACTTCTGAGGTATTGTCCGGGTTTTGTGCTTCTATCTCTTGGCCACTCTTAACTTTGCTTAGACTTTGAAGCCTTTGTCAATTACAGGTAAGCCAATGAAAGCAGAAACCGTTGGTGTAAAGGCATAAAACCCCATCACACAGTGTTTGGCCTCCGAAAGTCTCTGAGGGAAGAAAGGTGAATTAATCAGCACACACTCCCTGCTGGAGTCTGTTAAAGACGATGTCCCCGAAACTCATGAATCCTGCTACAAATGAGCTGATGTGCCCGGATACACTCACTCCTCGGATCCTACTGAAATCCACCCTGACAATCTGTTTCTGCAGCTGGCGATGGCGACATAAATGCTGGCTATCAGGCTTTTCCAGATTGCTTTCAATACTCCAAATGCCAAACCGTCAGAGTTTTAAAAATTACTTTTGATTTGCCAAATACCACACCATCAGGGCATGGAGACTAGGAGAATGCCAGTTATAAGACATTTTTGCGTGTGCTTTTTTTTTTTTTTTTTTTGCCTTGTGGTTTTTGCTGGGTTTACTGGTGGTCTTATTTGTGTGTGAGAGAGAGAAATTGTGCTACAGGAGAAACGGCCACAGCCTTAACCACGGCATCACCTAGAGGCTCGAAACCCTGAGACTGTAAGGCTGGTTTGGAGTGGTTCCACAGCATCGCCTTTGGGTAGCGGGCCAGCTTTCCAGTCACACTGGTAGTTGTGTGGGTGATTGGTGGGGGCAACTTTGGAGCCCTCCGCTTAAGAAAAGTATAAACCCTGGGAGGACAGATTTTGTTTCACTCAGATAAGTAACTACAATGATAATGCAGGCTGTGTTTTCATAGGAATAAACACGGGGGAAGAACACTGGATAAATTAGGATTCGATTTGGCTGCGTGAGACCCAAACCGCAGCATACCAGTACCTTGCACAAGATGGAGGTGTATTTCTCTCTAAAGCAGTGCAGGACGTAGGCAGTGCAGAATGTATAGTAGCTCCCTGAGATCATTAGGAATCTCTTTTCGGTTCAAGGCTCTACCATCCCCAAGGTTGGCCTGTGTCTTCATGGTCCAAGTTGGTGGCTAGAGAGTCAGCTGTCATATTGAAATGGAGGAAGGAGAAGAAAGGTATGTTCTCCCCTCAGAAGAGCACATCACAGAAGTTGCAAACATTTCCATTTTCATATCATGGCCAGACCTTAGCCGGATAGCCATGCCTAACTGCAAAAGATGCTGGGAAATGTAGTCTTTGTTGCAAGCACCATAAGCTCAGCTAAAAATTAGGGGTTCTGGTACCAAGAAAGAAAGGAGAGAATGGGTGTTGGGTGCCTGCCACAGACACTGAACCCAGCCATGAACATCAGAGAAGGCCTCTTGAAGGAAGTGATGTCTGAGCTCAGAATGAACTATGAGGAACCTATCTGGATGAAAGGGGTGTAGGAGAGGAGGAAGGAAAGAGCGCTTCAAGGGAGGGGGCAGCACATGTGAGGCCATAAGGGAGAGGAAGCAAGACGTGTTGGAGGAACTGACAGGTGTTCGTCTGGCTGAATTATAGAGTGGGGGCAGGAGGATTCCCTCCCGAGACAGGGCTCAGGCCAGTTCTCAACGTTCAGTGATGTTCTCAGGGGTCCGGCGCTCTTTCTCCCTTGTCTCGTTTTATCCGATTCTCCAAGTTTAAAGTGAGTGGCCATTCCTTCCAGGAATGGGGAGAACAGGTAGGACACCCATATCCTTGTTAAGAAGGCCCCCTACTTTTTTTTTAGAATAGGAAAATGGACGTTTTGTTTTGTTTTGTTTTGTTTTCAACCAGAAGGAAAAACAAAGCATCTGCAGTAGACCTTTTGGAGAGGGTCCAGGGTGGGTTAGGGGTGGAGGGAGAGCATCACCAGGAGGCTGTCTTCTGCTCCTCTGTACCTGGGAGATACCCTCTTTCCATTACTATGGCAACCTTTATAGGTGGGAATCTGTGAACTGGGAGACTGTGGGTCACCTGGAGATGCAAAGACACCTCCGAGTCAACTTGGCCAAGACTGACTCATGCTCTTACCTACAATGCATTCCTCTTCCAGTGTTCCCTGTCTCCCGAATGCACCTCCACCCATCCCAATGCTCAAATGAGAAGGCCAAGGGCTAACTGAGCATCTCCAACTCCCTCACCTCTCCTTCTACCCCCCATACTTCTCGTGATTGTACCTCCTCGATAGCTTTCAGATCTGCCTCCTCCGTGCCATCTCCACGGTCCCCAAGCTACTACTGTCTGTCCTGTCTCAAGGCGGTGGTTGTCAGTCCGGCTGCCTGGCACCCACTCAGACCCCTCCACTATCTGGTCATGCCACAGCCTCTTTTCCCAGCATCAGATGATTGTGATCCCCTTCCCTTAGCACTTACAAACCCATGGGGACTTTCTTTCTGTACCAGTACAGTGCTGAGCTGTTAGGTCCACACTTCTGCTTCATCAGGCGTCATTCTGCCTCTAATCCAGCCACCCTGGTCAACTTTCAGCTCCGCCAACACTCTGCACTCCCTTGACCCAGGGGTCTCCTGTAGGCTGCAATGCTCCTTGCTTCTCCCCGTGAGTGCTGGTCATCTTTCTGCTCTCAGCTCCCACTGCTGTCCTGGAGAGGTTGTTTGGAGACTCTCAGCCGGCTAGGAATCCTCCTTGCACACGTTTCCCGTGGTTCTTTCCTTTAGTGAACATGCTGCCTTGCAAATTCACGGTCGCTGATTCACATCTCCCTAGCTGGGTCACCCATGGGGCCCACAGGTTCCCCGTGCTCTGTAGAGAACCAGAAGCACAAGCATACGCTCAGGACAAGGAGAGCAGGGCTCATTACTGTGCTCTGTGCTAACGGTCAAATATAATGTGTATCCGGTTCCTTTTATTATGAAACCCTAAAATCGGGGAATATTGCTCCTCATTTCCTTTTTCCTTAAGGAGTTTCTTATGTCGTGATTTGTACCCATAATGAAAAATGGAAATATTTGGGAGGCACAGGTGGGAATTGAATATTTGAAAGACAGAGATGGACCTCAAAAACCCAAAGAAGTCGGCTTCTTTTAAGAAAGACACATCTCCACCCCTAATCTTACCCAGATGACGAAGGCTTCTGTGCTGGGTCTCGTGGGCCAATGGAGCACTATTCTCAGGGGTGGGTCCAGATATCAGGGCCCCATGTTCCTCTGGCAGGTCTCTGGCCTCCAGTTTTGTCTTTAAGGTGTGTGATGTCAAATGTAACAAAGGAATTTTAGTCAGTGCTCCAGCTACACTGGTTTCTTTCTGCTCCTTGAACATGCAGATCTCACACCTAGCACAGGGCCTTTGCACATTCTCTTCCCTCTGCCAGGAATGCCCTCTTCTAGACCTTTGCTTCTTTTGATCCCTCAAGACTTTCCTAAATTGTCACTTCCTCAGAGAGGTCTTCCCTGACCACCCAATCTAAACGAGCTGCCCCGCCTCCTGCATACCCTATCTTCATTAATTTAGAGATAGATTCGTTTCCTTCCTTGCTCATTGTCTGTGTCTCCCACTAGAATATAAGCTCTCTGAGGGCAAAGAGCTTGTCTAGAACAGCCCTGCAATATGGCAGGAGTTCCATAGGTGTATGTTGGATGAATGAATGAGTAGGTCAGCCTGCCAAGGACAGGGTGGAAATGGTGTTTGTGAGGGTGTGAAGTATGCAACTGTATGCGTCATTCCTCCCAGGATGACTGCTACTTCATTCTGTCCATCCCTGGTTTCTAAAAAGTTCAGAATAAAGTGTCTTCCACACACAAGGAGAGAATAAGCCCTCTCAAGGGGTCTTGGGACCAGCCCCTTCCTCCCACATGACCTCTTTCCAGAGGAAATTCCAGTTATCCCATTTTGCTCCCATAGTCAGACTTGACTTTTCTGGGCTCATCTGGACATCTCTCAGGAGACAGGAACCTGTGTACACATCTAGTTGCCCAGATCATATCTACCTTAGAGCATCTCCTAGGGCAGCCAGCCTGGGATAGTCACCAAGGGGCCTGGAGCACCTGCAGCGGTCTGCTCTTCTCATGTGCTTGGTAACAAATTTCACTCCTTAGATTCTCACAAACTTGACCCATGGGGAGCTGAAAGTCAATGTCCAGAGACCCCTGGAAAGGGAGGGTAGAACTGTGGAACCACTGGACACAGGGACACTGGTGAGCCTGAGAGGTGGGAAACAATGCTACAGCATGTTCATCTTCATTGAAAAATCGAGAATGAACTTTCCTCTCCAAGTCAAGAATGATCAACACTCACATCTCCTTGCAGGGCATCCCCACATTCCTAGCTCAAGCATAAAGGATAATACCTGAAGAAGCATGGCTTTGTACCAGTTATCTCATTGAACTGGCATTCTGCTTTAGAGATATGCGTTATCATCTCCCACTTGATAAAGGGAGTGAGGAATGCAAAGTCAATTTCTCCAATTCACATGGTTTGCAAGTGGTCAGGGCTATAATGTAGGTACTAGCCACTATGTTGTTTGGCACACCAGTTTATTTTTTTATTTTTTTTAAAGATTTTATTTATTTATTTGACAGAGACACAGTGAGAGTGGGAACACAAGCAGGGGGAGTGGGAGAGGGAGAAGCAGGCTTCCCGCTGAGCAGGGAGCCCAATGCGGGGCTTGATCCCAGGACCCTGGGATTGTGACCTGAGCCAAAAGCAGACACTTAATGACTCAGCCACCCAGGTGCCCCTGGCACACCAGTTTAAACCAATCACCTACACTACCTTTTTTTTCAATACAGCCTTATTGAGGCATAATTTACATACCATAAAATCCACTGACTCTAAGTGTGTAATGAAATGATTTTAGTACACTTGTAGAGTTGGGCAACTATCATCACAATCTGGTTTTAGAACCTTTCCAGTACCCCAAAATGTTTCCTCATGCCCATTTGTAGTTAATCCCCACTCCTACCCTCAGTCCTAGGCAACTGCTGATCTATTTTCTGCCTCTATGAATGAAAGCATCCTGCATTATCTTTTATCTTATGAAAAGTTGCATTTGTTTTGTGAAGACTTTAGCTCAGTCCTCAACATTCACTTCCCAGGTTCTGGAGAACAGAAGACTGAAGTTATACCTCCACTTCGGCAAGAGGCCTGGAGGGAAAGTTGTTTGTTTGTGAGTTCACTATTCCGGGCTTCTGAGAACACAGACCTGGGCATGGCCAGTCTGGAAGTGAAGAATCAAGGTCGGGGAATCCTACATATTGATTTTTCTGTTCTTTTACTTCTTAAAACATGTGAAATATTTCATCTTAATTCATGGGCTTCTAGTCCAAATAGTTGCAGGAAGGGCTCCATTTTTCTTTTTCTTTTTTTTTTTTTAGATTTATTTATTTATTTGAGAGAGAGCACGCAAGCATGAGAATGAGCGGGGGGTGGGGGTAGAGGGAGAGAGAGAATCCTCAAGCAGACTCCCACTGAGTCCAGAGCCTGTTGCAGGGCTCCATCCCAAGACCCTGAGATCATGACCTGAGCCAAAAATCAAGAGTCGGCTGCTTAACCAACTGCACCAGTCAGGCTTCCCAGAAGGACTTTAATTAAATTTAATTATTTCATTAATTTTCATCCCTGTGACTTATTGGAATGGTTCCATTTTAAGAAAAATACAGAGAACAAAATAAAGCCCTACAAATCTAATTGAAAAAAATGTAATCCAAAGGGCCAACCTAAAGCCCCATCAGCCTACTCCTATCCAGTGAGGAAGGTCCTCCCTGAAACGGGAAGTGAGGAAGACAGTAGCAAAAGGGTCAACTCCTTTTCACTCTTGCCCTCAAATACCACCCATTATGGCCATGCAAGGCTTGGAACTCCCACTTCGGCCCCAGACCTGGGAACAGTGAGTTGACGCTCCTGCCCCTGGCCTCTCCATGACCGCTGAGACACCTTTCTCCGTGACGTAGGCTAAAGTTACCTCCTCGAGGTAAAGAGACAAACGAGGGAGTTGAACCCCATCTTTCCTCCCGACCATCACTCCTGTTCCTCTGAGTGAAATTCCCATCCCACCCAGAGATAACAAAGCCCCTACTTCATGACCATGCGGTCCATTCCAGCCCCCTCACACCTCTTTCTTTTCTTACCCGGAGTAAATTATCCCCGCAGGTGGAAAGGCAGCGGCTCAGGAAGAGGCCCCAGGGCAAGGCGAGTCTCTCCCACAGGTCTGATCTCGCTGGGGGCTGTCTTCACCAAGAGAAATCTGAAAACAAGCCAGTTTGGGGGCACCTGGCTGGCTCCGTGCCTAATGTTTACTCTTGATCTTGGGATTGTGAGTTCGAGCCCCACGCTGGGGGGAGAGTTTACTTAAAAAATTAAATAAATAATGAATTAATGTTAAAAAAAAATGAGTCAGTTTTAAGTTTTACTCACAAATTCCTCTGGTGCAAAGGCTGTGGGGAGGGGGAGAGACTGACTAGAAGCCTAACAGCAACAATAGCAATAACAATAATCATAACTCATGTTTATTAAGCATGAGCTATATGCCATGTTCTGTGTGCTTTGTCTATTTTTTTCTCATATAATGCTCAAAATAACTCTATAAGATTAACAGTATCATTAGCCTCATTTTACAGGAAACTATTTTATTAGCTTATTTATTAGTTTATTATTAGTACAGATATTATTAGCAGAGGAATTATACAGAATTATTTTCATTATTAAATTACTAGTAGTGTAGGCTTTTTATTGTATTATTAGCACAGATATTATCCACGTGTAGAAACTATTAGTAAAGAAAATAGTATCAGTACCACTATTACGTGCAGAAATTATTTCTGCAGCACAGAAATTAGTACAAAAGTAGTATCATACTATTATAGTAGAGAAATTATTAGTACAGAAATTAGTATCAGGACAATTATTCTAGTATGCAAATTAACTATTATTATGGTTCAGAAACTACAAGTACAGTGGAGGGGTGACTGGGTGGCTTAGTCGTTAAGCGTCTGCCTTCGGCTCAGGTCACGATCCCAGGGTCCTGGGATCGAGTCCCACATCAGGCTCCCTACTCAGTGGGGAGCCTGCTTCTCCCACTCCCTCTGCCTGCCACTCCCCCTGCTTGTGCTCACTCTCTGTATCAAATAAATAAAATCTTTAAAAAAAAAAGAAATTACAAGTACAAACATGATACCCCTATTATTATACTATAGAGATCATTAGTATGGAAAATAGCACCAGTACTATTACTATTGGTCCCATTTTTCAGAAATGAGGTTAGGCAGAAAGAGGTTAGGCAAACTTCCCTAAGCTGACCTAGTTAGCAGTGGGGCTAGTTGAGTTCACTCAGTTCTTAACCTTGAGATCCTCAATCTACCCACCTCAGCTTCCCCCCAGGGCAGCGGGGAGGGTGAGGAGGAACCCGGAGAAACAATCAAAGTGACCAGAGAAGAAAGAGCTCCAGGCACATTCCGTGACTGGAAGCAGCAGGGAAAAGGGTAACTAATTCACCTGGAAAATGGTCCCATTTTCCCCTTTCAGGCTCTACTGCCTCAGCCAGCCAGGAGCCCTTTCTAGCTTCTCTCTTAACTCAGGCAAAAGACCCTGCGGGCAAAGCATCCCCTGAGGGGAACCAAAACTACCCCCCTGGAGCCGTAAGGACTGCCCTGAGCCAGCCTGTGACTGACCCCAAGGCAAGGCTCCACCTGACCTGTACTGCCCACTGCACGTACCCACCAACCTCTGTCCCACGCTCTCCTTACATAAGCCTGGAAGTGTTTTCGGAACTTTGGAGAAGGTCTTCGAGACGCTAGTCTGCTGTCCTCCCGGTGCTGGCCTCAGTGAAATAAATTCCTTTCTGGCTTCACCACCACTCATCTCTCTGCCTCTGGATTTTGTCCCGTCTGCTTGGGACCCCCCGGGCCAGGTGCTCTTGCACTACAATTTCCCCTTCAGGACAGAGGACAGACACGGGTGGAGCTCAAGTTGCTCCCCTCTATCCCTCACAGAGGGGAGATCACCTCCCCCCACCAGAGGAATACAGTGCTTTGTGTTTTTTCTAGGTCCACGCCTCTGGGTAGAATTTACTGCAGCCCTCGGTGGCGTGAGTCGGAGGCAAATGGAGGAAGAGGGAGCATCCCGGTGCTAAGAAAGGGGGAGATGGGGAAGAGTGAGATAGGAGAGGTAGAGGGGAGTGGAGAGGGAGAGGACTTCCAATCCGTGGGCTGGTTGCCCGTAAGTGCACTTGGATCCAGCTTCTCTGCTCCTCCCTGAGTGTGCGGACTGAGCTGGAGAGTCAGGGCTCCTGAGTGGAAAGGGGACCGCAGTTTGGAAGATGAAGAGGTAAGTTTGGAAGTTCAGAGCAGATGGTGTAGCATTTATGATGGTGAAGGAGATTCAGAAGTTTTGTTGGAAATAGAAAAGACTGGGTGCAGCATCATGGATCTGAGAAGAAGTTTAGGGGTATTGATGAAAGGGAAGCTGTTTCTTCCAGTCTGATTTCAGGTTCCCATTCCCTGACGCTGGTTCCCAGAACAATCAAGAGACAGTCCCAAAGACACAGTGTTAAGGGTTACCCTTCCCTGAACTTTCTAGGCTGCCACCTGCCCCACAGTGGCCCCCCTGGCAGGGGGGTCTCTGGGCACCCAAGGCGTGCCTTCAGCAGAATCACCTGGGGCCTTTCTGGACTTTCCTCTGTTGGCATTAAAATTAGCCTTGAACCTGTTGAGAAGGTCCTTCCCTGAGCCCTTTGCAGAGAGAAAAATCAATCAAAAATTTAAAAGTAAGAAAAACCAACTAAACACACTTACCCTGTGTTTGAACCATATTACCTTGGGTTGAGGTCAGACTCAGACCAAGAGAGAGCTACCGGAAAGAGTGTCACACCCACAGCTCCCCAGGGAGAAACAGCTTGCCTCCCAGGGCCACTCAGGGGAAACACCGGGGTCAGTCACGAGGCAGAGAGGGGGAACCGTAGGCAGGCACCTTGTTGTGGTTTCCGCCGGAAGGGACAGGTGAGGTAGGGTAAGAAGGTTAGGATTGGTTAATTTGGATAATATCAGGCGGCCCTGGGCATAGGGGTTGTCCCTCTTTGTCTGGCCCTTGGCCCTGGGGCGCTGAAGGAGGCTAGATAGCAGTCGGGAGTGTGAGAATCCAGTAAGGGAGGTGGTTGGGACGTGGACATAATTGTCTGTTCAAAAAGGGGAACCAACTGGCCTCTAGCCAGGCACTCAAAACTGAGTCAAGATGGCATTTTAAAGACCTCTATTACAACTTGTGAACCTGGCAATGAATACGTCATTTCTTTGGGGGCATAAATGTGGGAACGGATAAAAGTCTCCCCTGAAGCCTAAATTGGCAGAGTTCTAAGCCATTGCTAGCTGTCCTTTATTTGCATGCAAGAGTTCCAGCTTAAGGGGCACCTGGGTGACTCAGTCAGTTAGGCATCTGCCTTCAGCTTAGCTCATGATCCCAGGGTCCTGGGATTGAGTCCCTGCTCAGCGGGGAGCCTGCTTCTCCCTCTCCCTCTGCTGCTCCCCATGCTTATGCGTGCTCTCCCTCCCTCCCTCTCTCTCTCTCTCTCTGTCAAATAAATAAATAAAATCTTAAAAAAAAAAGAGTTCTGTTTAAGCCATCGATAGACGGACGGTTACCTCCATTCATCAGGAAATGGCCGGCAAACAACTTCTTTCCAGGTGTTTCTATTACAGAGAGAATGGAGAGATGGGGGTCACTTGTAAGGCTCTGACAGGAAGCAAAATGGCTTTCCCAAAGATGTCCATCCTGACCCTGGACCTTGTGACTATGTTAGCTCACATGGCAAAGGGGGGTTACAGGTGCAGATGCAATTAAGTTTGCCAAACAGGTGATCGTGAGAGGGGTCCTGTCTAATCACAGGAGTCCTTAGAGGTGGCAGAGGAAGGCAGAGAGGATCAGAGAGATGCCATCTGAATAGGACGTGACCCACTGTTGCTGGCTTTGCAGAGGGAGGAAGGGGCCACATGCCCCAAACTGCAGGCAGCCTCTAAAAGCTGGAGAAAAAAAGGGAAAGGAGTCTTTTCTGGGGCCTCCAAAGAGAAACACAGTCCTGCCAACACCTTCCTTTTTGCCCTGTGAGACCAATATTGGACCCCTGAACCACAGAACTGTAAGATAATAAAATTGTGCCATTATAAGCCACCAAATTCATGGTAATTGCTTTGTGGCAGCAATAGTAATCAGAGAGAGACTGAGGAGGGTTTAGCTGTCCTTGAGTGGCAGCTTGTCCCCATCAGAACCTCTCTCTTGTATCTCTTGTACTAAACACATTCAATACCAAAGATTTGGGGTTTTTTTCAAAGTTTATTTATTTGAGAAAAAGAGAGGGGGGGTGCATGAGCGCAAGTGGGGAGAGGGGAAGAGGGAGAGGGAGAGAGAATCTCAAGCAGACTCCCCGCTGAGTGCAGAGTCCAACACAAGGCTCAATCCCGCAAGCCTGAGATCTTGACCTGAGCAGAAATCAGGAGTCAGACTCTTAACCGACTGAGCCCCCAGGCACCCCCCCAAAGATTTGTTTTTAAGCAGAAATGGATTTACTAAGGGACATTCGGAAGCTTATAGAATCTGGGAGGCCCACAGACCAGGCTCTGGAGCACACAGCCAGGAACAATGCCTGGCTATACCATGGGGCTGCTTTTCTGAGACATTAAAAAAAAAAAAAAAAAAAACCACTACGGGCGCCTGGGTGGCTCAGATGGTTAAGCGTCTGCCTTCGGCTCAGGTCATGATCCCGGGGTCCTGGGATCGAGTCCCGCATCGGGCTCCCTGCTAGGCGGGGAACCTGCTTCTCCCTCTGCCTCTGCCTCTCTCTCTCTCTCTCTCTCTCTGACTCTCATGAATAAAAAAAAAAAAAAAAATTAAAAAAAACCACTACTTATTTACTTTGAAAAAGAGAGGAAAAGGAAAAACAGCAATAATGTGTGCTTTAATAAGCAGGCCGCAGGGGCTCAGTTCTACTGGGGATGGTCTGGGAAATAGTTACAAGCTCCACAGTTGTCTCACCAGAGGATGGGAGACTGGGGCTCTTTTTCCCAATGCTTCCTGTCCCCTTAGATTGAGGGTTATCCCTGAGGGAGTCAACTGCCTCAGTTCATGTTGTGCCTAAGCGACAGGGTGTAGCAAATTCCTTTGTGCCAGACAAAGCCCTCTGGCTGGGAAGCAGAGAGACCCATCATTTGAGGTGTAAAGTCTTCAGCACAGTGGAATCTGTGACCCACAGCTGTGAGCAGACTCAAACCTGAGCCGAGGGGATGTGGCATGGGGCATCTACGTCATCTGCTACAATACTTCTAGGATTTACAGCCAGCATCTTGCTACCCCTGGCCATCCCTCTCTCTCTCTCTCTCCATACACCCATATACACAACAAATACATAGTACGTGTCATGTGCAGGACACTGCATCTGTTAAGTCCTTGAGTCTTCATGATGACCCTGCTGGGTACATTTCAAATAGCTGTAGTCCTTAGAAGATATTGGAATCATTCCAAAGTGTGTTGGAACAGTTGGAATTTTACAATATTATTGTGCTAGCAATCATATCTTTTCCAAGTATTTGCACACCTGGTGAAAAATTTTAGATAACAACTTTAAAATGTACATGGGGGTGTGTAGTTTTCCAAAATTCTTTCTGCAGGTAAGCAGCTAAAGAGTTCGGAAACCACTGTCCTAGACTTCTGCAGATGTGTTTCCCCCAGGTGATGTGCTCAGAATCATTCAAGAGACTGATGAGGGGTCGGGGAGTGTGTGATGAAGCCAGGGATCTTCCATCATTACCCGGAAAGAATCCTGGGAAATAACTTAAAGGAAAATCAAAACGAGAGACTCTATAGATAGAAAATGAGTTCAGCTTGCTGAAGGTCCAGATGGATGGGTGCTGAATAACCAGGCTGTGCTCTCCAGCATCCCGATTTGCTCCTTCTCAGAGTCTGGGGATGCTGAGTCAGTGGCTTGAATACCATCCCAACCTGTCATCTCCCCTTTTATATTAACTTGATTTTCTTCATGTTGCCTTCTCAAGCTCTAAGTGTTAAACTTACTCTATGATTAATATAGCGATGTAAAAAAAAAAAAAGACAAAATGTTCATTCTATTTTACCAGGAATGCATCAAGCAAGCGGACACTTTTTCTCATCTAGGGAACCAAATGAACGTCATAGCTGACAGAATAGCTGCAGAGGTGAAGCAATGAACAGTGGCAGCAGGCAATCTATCGTATGGAGAAAAGAGATGCCTTGGATGTAATTTATCTGAACTGATTTTTACAACCCATCAAAATCATTAGCTGTGACCCTACCTTTCCCCTTTCAGAAAACAATACTCTCAAATTTTCAGCAGTAAGCAGGTGGGTTTTTTTTTAATAAATTTTTTAAGATTTTATTTATTTATTTATTTGAGAGAGAGAATGAGAGAGAGAGAGAGAGAGAGCATGAGAGGGGAGAGGGTCAGAGGGAGAAGCAGGCTCCCCGCTGAGCAGGGAGCCAGACGTGGGACTCAATCCCGGGACTCCAGGATCATGACCTGAGCCGAAGGCAGTCGCTTAACCAACTGAGTCACCCAGGTGCCCAGCAGGTTGGTTTTATGATCTTTCTTGAATCTCTTCTCTCTAATGGTGAGTTAAGAAAGCTTAGAAGGGCTTACGGGATGTTGGAATTATTTCAACCAAAGTTGCAAAAGTGCTTGTTCAAGGCTGGTACAATGTTCACTTCTGTTCACGTATACTCACCTCCAAATGTTGTTCATGTGAATACTAGGCATGGTAGGAAAACCCTTATTGGACAATTTTTCTTGCTCTGATTCCTTTTTCAAACCTCGTGACACAGGAGTAAGAGGTTGGTCTTTGAAACCAGTCAGGCATGAGTTTAAATAGAGCCTCCATCACTTATTAGCCGTGAAGCCGGGCTCGTGCACAGTGGGGGTGATGTTTTCTTCTCACAGGACTGCTGTGAGGAAGCAACAAGGCCCTGTGAGCAAAGAAGAGAACAAGGCCATGTGTACCCGAGCCCTGGCATACAATAGATGGTGGCCAGGATTACCGTGATCGTCATTATCCTTTTGATCTGAATTTTGGTTTTGGAATAGACTGTAGGGAAAATTGTATGCAGAAGACTGATACAAATCTTTCGTGGTTTTTTTTTTTTATTTGTTTTTTGTTTTCAGATTTATTTGAGAGAGAGAGTGTGTGTTTGTGAGTGAGGGGAGGGATAGAGGGAGAGAGAGAACCCCAAGCAGACTCCCGGCTGAGGTGGAGCCCAACGCGGAGCTTGATCCCAGGACCCTGAGATCATGCCCTGAGCTGAAACAAAGAGCCGGCCCCTTGACCAACCAAGCCACCCATGGTTTTACCTTCACTTGTAAAATTGGAAGCTGATACTCTGATTTTTAAATCAGTGGAATCGGGCGCCTGGGTGGCTCAGTCGGTTAAGCGACTGCCTTCAGCTCAGGTCATAATCTCAGGGTCCCGGGATAGAGTCCCGCATTGGGCTCCCCGCTCAGCGGGGAGTATGCTTCTCCCTCTGCCCCTCCCCCCTCTCGTGTGCTCTCTCTCACTCTCATTCTCTCTCTTTCAAATAAATAAATAAATCTTTAAAAAAAATAAATCAGTGAAATCCTTTTCATCAGTTTGATTAACTCTTCAGATGATCAAACTTTACAGACACCATCTTATTTCACTCTCCTACAAACCTATCAGTCAACCAGAGCAAATACTCTTTTAGGGAAGTGGACGGTAAGATTAAGAGATATTAAGTGATTCTCACCTTTGTGCCTTTGCTCTCTCTTTTATCTTTCTAGGAACTGCCCCTAATCCCTTTTCCATGTGTTGAAATACCACACATTCACCAGGGCCCATTTTAAGCTTTCCTCTCCTCTTTTCAGAGAAAAAGACCTCATTCTTTTCTGACCTTCTATAGCACTCAAAGTTTCAACCATATAACTTACCAGTTTATTACTGTGTCTTTCATTTCTTCCCAATGACTTCCTGTTTGTTTGTTTTTTAAACTCTGCCCAGTAAGACAAGAAACCTCTCAAGGCCAGGGATCATGCAACTTCAATATATTTTGGGTCTCACTACCCAGACCCCTTTTCTCTTCACACTCCCCAGGGCAGAGCCGGACTCAGAACTAGTGCCCGGTGTATGCTTGATTGATTCACAGAGAGTTTACCTAGAATGATGGCCTAGAAAATCCATTGCAGGATAAAATTGGAGACTCACTCCTTAGGGACTTCCATCTAAGAAGCAGGACAAAAATGTTCCTGCTGAGAAATTGAAGGGCAAAAAGCAGGGGCGCCTGGGTGGCTCAGTCGTTAAGCGTTTGTGTTTGGCTTCAGGTCATGATCCCAGGGTCCTGGGATCGAGCCCCGCATCCGGCTCCCTGCTCGGCGGGAAGTCTGCTTCTCCCTCTCCCACTCCCCCTGCTTGTGTTCCCTCTCTCGCTGTCTCTCTCTGTGTCAAATAAATAAAATCTTAAAAAAAAATGCAAAAAGCAAATATAAGCCCATTGCTTCTCTGCAGCTTCTAATGCTGATTCTGGCAATCCTCATCATAGCCCTGTAAGTTTATATGACCAGGACATGCCTTTAGTCACAGAGTCACAGTGTTGGCTAGTCATACCACTGTGACCATGTGTAGGTGGGGACATCCTTCTGTGGCTTTATGGCGCTCTGCTCTCCTTCCTGCAGTGATGAGAATTCACTTCATATTGTCTAAAAAAAATTAAACAACTCTTGACTGAGGGAAGCTAAATAGCAACTGATATTTTTGGAGGCTCTCTTGAATTAGGACAGCTGAGTTTAATGGAAAAATAAACATGTTTCGTACTGAATATCTGTTGCATATGTTGCAAACTGAGTACCAGCCTAGAGAGAATTTTCCCTTTTGTTTCTTCCTTTTAATCACATTTCTTCCTGGTTGTTCATATGATTTATTATATAACCAAATAGATATTCCTTATAAATTCCAAATGGCAAGGCATTCCTGGAATTCTTTTAGAACACAAAATTCCAGATTTTTTCCGATGATTCCAATGCTGAGGGTTTCTATCTCCTGAGCCACTCTTTCTTATCCAGTGAAGAACGCAAGGAAGGCTCTTTGCCAGGTTCTGGTACGGTCATGTTCTCCAGGTGAATGCTTCTTTTTCTTTCATTTGCATACAGATCAACTAAGGATCTTGTTAAAATGCAGATTCTGTTTCATGGATCTGCTGCCGGACCTGTGAATAGGCATTTTAACACAGAAGTGGTTATGGGGTCATGGTCTACAGACCACCCTTTGGGTGGCAATGTTCTAGGGAGAACTGGGGATCAGTGAATGGCCAGTCCCTGAGAGCTTGGCCAAAGATTCTTGTGTGGGAGCAGATGTGGTCCCCATCACTGGAGGTCAGAAAGGTCCTTAAGTCCTAGATAGCCTAGCTTTCTTTTTTTTTTTTTAAAGATTTTTATTTATTTTTTGACAGAGAGAGACACAGCAAGAGAGGGAACACAAGCAGGGGGAGGGGGAGAGGGAGAAGCAGGCTTCCCGCTGAGCAGAGAGCCCAATGCGGGCTCCATCCCAGGACCCTGGGATCATGACCTGAGCTGAAGGCAGACGCTATACAACTGAGCCACCCAGGTGCCCAACAGCCCAGCTTTAAAACAAGACAAACTGGGGGACACCTGGATTTCTGAAGGAAAATGGGTAGCTGCTTCTTAGGGGCGTAGTAGGAAACCCCTCCTGGCTGGGAGCTCTACCTGGTACTGCATCCAACTTTTCCCATTTGCTTGCCTCACAGGGTCCTCTCCTGAATTGTTGCTCTTTTGTGTAAAACATCAATCTAAATCCTTGCTTGTAAATGTGCCCTTCTTGGTCTTTGATGCTTGGCTGTATCTTATATTGATTGTTGACCTATACCTGGAGCTTTTGGTCCTGCCTGGGAAAAAGTATTGACGTCTTTAAGCTCTTTCTCTGGGGAAAGATTGCCTAAACCAGCAAGCCCTGTCTGTCTATCTATCTATCTATCTACCAACCTATCTCTGCTTTAACTTCATGTTCGGTCCAGGAAAGGAAAAGAAAGCTTATTGGGGCCATTATCTTCATAAACAAATTAAGGTAGAGGCACATAGTATGTGTTCAATGTATACTTTTTTTTAAAAGGTAAAATTCAAATAAAATTAAAATTAACTATTGAAAAGTGTACAACTTAGTGGGATTTAGGACATTCACACTGTTGTGCAACCACCACCTCTATCTAGTTTCATAAAATATTTAATGCATACCTTTTTTTATTGACATATAATGTATTATTTGTCTTGTAATGCACACCTTTTGAAAGCTGTATGAAAGCAAAGATTATGTGGCTAATTCAAAACATTTCTGTCACTTCTTGAGTTCACTAGGCAAATTTTCTGACTCTTACAATTGTAAATGTTTTAAGTATATGAGTATCTTTTCACTTTGTTTTTTGGTTTGCCATTATTCAGTAGTGATAATATCAGCTATTATTTATGGAATGCCTACTACGTGCCAGACACTTCACATATATTGTCTTCTTTAAGACTCACAACCTAATGAAAAAGGTATTATTAACTTTTGATAGAAAAGAATCCTGAAGCTCAGAGACTTTAATTCACTGGACCAAGGCCACACAGGTATCAAGTGGCAGAGCTGAGGCTTTTCCAAGCCAGTCTGACTCTAGGACTTGATCTTTTAGTCACAACAAAATAATATCTCATGTGAACACACTCTTATTATTTGTGACAAGTATGAATTATGGAGATAGTTAAACTCTCAGCAAGCATAAAATTGGATACATGCAGCCTGAAGATTAAATACTTTGAAACAAGGATTGAGAAGAAACTAACCAAATAGCAGAAATCTTCACAAAACTGTTCAAATTTAAGGAGTTGTTTTTTTTTTTAAGATTTTATTTATTCATTTGAAAGAGAGAGAGAGAGAGAGACAGAGCACAAGCAGGAGAGGCAGAAGCAGAGGGAGAGGGAGAAGCAGACTCCCCACTGAGCTGGGAGCCCAATGCGGGGCTCGATCCCAGGACCCTGGGATCATGACCTGAGCCGAAGGCAGACGCTTAATGGACTGAGCCACCCAGGCGCCCCAAAATAAAGTTTTTGCTGGAAATTTTTTCATATAATTTCAGGGACTTGTATTTATTCACCTATTAGGATTTTAAAATCATGATTTTTAACTATTACCTCCTTTCTCTTGCATCACTGGTTACTCTCCCTTTACTGAATCACTACCATCAGAAAGGAAACCTGCTTCAATGTCTTACTTTAAAAACAAAACAGCAACAACAAAAAACCAAAAACCTCCACTGACCCCATCTCATGACTTCTCGCTACTTTTTTTTTTTTTTTTTGGCTACCATTTTTCTGCTTCCCTTTGCTGCACAACTCCTGGAAAGCACTGTCTACTATCACTGTTTCTTGTATTCATCTCCCATCTTTTCCTCATCCTGCTCCGATAGTCTATCCCCACCACTCCGCTGAAAACAGCCCTCATTGAAGGTCACCAGTGGCTTCCATGTTGCCAAATCCGTCATTCTCCTTTTGCACCTTAACTTCTGAAACTTTTCAGCAGCCTTTGACCCAGGTGTCCACTGGGTCAACACCCTCCTTGAAACTCTTCTTTTGCCTTTGGTGTCACCAGACTTTCTTGGTCCTCTGCCAACTACACTGGCTCCTTCTTCTCAATCTTCTTTCCCAGTTCTTGGTTCTTGAGTCTGGGCATCTGGTTCCTCCTGCTCTGTTCCAGGGCTTGGTTCCAGGACCCACACAATTCCCCATCTGTATGTCTTCCCTAGATGATCTCATCCATTCCTGTGGCTTTAAGTACCTTCTATATGCTAATAAAATGATATCAAACTCTCCCCCAAACTTCAGACTCATACTTCCAGCTACCACCTTGATATTTCTTCTTAGAAATTTAATAGGCTCTCCATACTTAATATGTCTGAAACTGAGCTCCTGATTTCTGCCCCTAAACCTGCTCCTCCCACAGAGTTGTCCGTTTCATAAATGGCGTCATAATTTACCCAGGGGCTCAGATTAAAAACAACAATGACAACAACCTTGATTCCTCTTTTCTCCATCTCTAACTAATTCATGACAAGTTGGCTTAACTCTGCCTTTACATTATATCCAACATCAGTCCACCACCGTTGGCCTCCATCTCCCCTACAACCATTGTAATCTAAGCCATCATCATACCTTGCTGCTACAAAAACCTTGAAACCAGTTTCTCTGCTTTCTCTTGTGCCCTTGTATAAATCATTCTCAAAACAGCCAGCAGGGCAAATTAGATCAGGTTACTCCTCTACTTAACACTGCCCTTTGTTCTCATCTCAAATAAAACCAAAGCTCCTTACAGTGGCTTTCAAGCTTCTGCACACATTGCCTTCTGAATTCATCTACTACTCTGCTCCTTTCCTCTCTAAGCTCGGACCATACCAGCCCTCTTCCTACTCCCCATATATGCCAAGACCCTTCTTTACTGGGTATTCCTTCTGCCTGCAATTCTCTCCTCCTAAATCTTCACATAACTGACTTTCGATCATCTGGGTGTCAAATACCAATTCCTTAGAGAAGTCCATGCTAACCATCCTTTCTATAGTGGCCATGCTCCATGCCACTCACTATCCTATGGCTTTTTTTCTTTTCTCCATGATCCTCATCTCTATCTAAAATTGCTTTGCTAATGGGGCACCTGGGTGGCTCAGTCAGTTTAAGTGACCAACTCTTGAATTTGTCTCAGGGCATGATCTCAGGGTTGTGAGTTTAGCCCCTTGTGGGGCTCTGTGCTCAGCAGAGAATCTGCTGGAAAGTCTCTCCCTCTGCCCCTCCCCACGCTTGAGTGCATTTGCTCTCTCTCAAATAAATAATCTTTAAAAAATTAATAAATAAAATTGCTTTGCTTCTGTGTTTATTATCTTCCCCATTTAAAATACAAGCTCCACGAGGCCATAGACTACACAGTGACTAATGCATCCCCTTGGGCTAAAATACTGCCTAACACAGTCTACAGTTCAACAGATGAGGAAATTGAGGCTCAAAAATATTAAATGGACTTCTCCAAATCATTCAGTTAGTAAGAGAAGAGAGGAAGCCAAAATTTAAACCCAAATCTTTTGATTTTGAATCCTAAAGTCCTTCTGTTCCATGATAATTCATGTAATTTATGTTCAGCAGGCAAATTATTTCTTTCTATTATCTGAGTTATGAAAAAAAAGATCCCCTGGCTTTTTGTTGTTTGTAATGCTTATAAAAAGCTAACTAAAATGATTTTTTTTCCCTTGCTTTAAAACATTATTATAGTTCACATGTGCGTGCACGTACACACAAACATCATACCTTAAATGAATATTCTATGTATCTGGAAAATACTTTTGTATTAATTAAATAGGCTTCACCTTGACTATTTTATTTTGTTTTAAGATTTTATTTATTTGACAGAGAGAGAGAGAGAATGAACCCGGGGGAGAGGCAGAGGGAGAGGGAGAAGCAGACTCCTTGTTGAGCAGGGACCCTGACACGGGGCTCATTTAGTTTTCCTAAATGCCTCGATCCAGGAACCGTGTGATCATGACCTAAGCAAAAGACAGACACCCAACCAACTGAGCCATCCAGGCGACCCTTAACTATTTTATTTTTAATGAGTTAAGGCTGATAGGAAAAGCCATGTACTGATTTTTTTTTTTTTTTGTCAGAGAGTTATTAAAATATATTTGGGCAACATATTTTAAGAAAAAAAGAAAAGAAAAAGAAGAAGATAGCAGGAGAGGAAGAATGAAGGGGAGTAAGTCAGAGGGGGAGACGAACCAGGAGAGATGATGGACTCTGAAAAACAAACTGAGGTTTCTAGAGGGGAGGAGGGTAGGGGGAATGGGTTAGCCTGGTGATGGGTATTAAAGAGGGCACATTCTGCATGGAGCACTGGGTGTTATGAACAAACAATGAATCATGGAACACTACACCAAAACAAATTATGTAATATATGGTGATTAACATAACAATAAAAAATGAAAAAAATATATATATATATTTGGAACATTTTACTATGCAGTCAATGGGTTTATGTGGGTTTTTTTGAATAAAATTTCTTTTTAAATTAGTATCTTAAGTCCCCTTAAAAAGGTTTCATAATACCTTCTCAAATGGAAGAATTATGGTTTGCTAACCACACATTTTGAATGCGCCCTAAATAGAAATACAGAAATTATGTCCTAGGAAGAAAGGCAGTAATAAGACTCTTAAATAAATAACCTGAGAACTTTTAAAATAAAAGGTACATGTATTTTTAAAACACTCTCAAGATTTTTTCTCATAAGTCTGGATTTTCTTTTATTTCTTATTTGCATCAAATGAATACATGTACTTATTTTATTTTTTTAAAAGATTTTATTTATTTATTTGACACAGAGAGAGAGAACACAAGGCAGCGGGGAGCTGCAGGCAGAGGGAGAGGGAGAAGCAGGCTCCCCACTGAGCAAGGAGCACGAATCAGGGCTTGATCCCAGGACCCTGGGATCATGACCTAGGCTGAAGGCAGCGGTTTAACCAACTGAACCACCCAGGCTCCCCATGTACTTAGTTTATAAAGTCAAATATGCTTATATTTCTTGATCTTTCATTGTTAGATATTATTGACTTCCTACTATGGAAGATGAGGATTTAGTGTTTGTTTTGTTTTGGGGATTTAGTTTTTGTTCTTTTTTTTTATTTAAACTTTTTTTAAAGATTTTATTTATTTATTTGACAGAGAGAGCACAAGCAAGGGGAACAGGGGAAAGCAAGGGGAACAGGGGAGGGAGAAGCAGGCTCTCCCCTGAGCAGGGAGTCTGATGGGGGATTCAATCCCAGGACCCTAGGATCATGACCTGAGCCGAAGGCAGACACTTAACCGACTGAGCCACCCAGGCACCTGGGGATTTAGTTTTCCTAAATGCCTCAAACTATCTTCTATCATATACACTTCTTCTCCCCCAAACCTCTCAATATAGTGACATAACAATTTTGGATTAAACTAATAGTCAATGTTTACATTATATCTAGTGTTCGCAGGTGAGCCATGTGTATGATCATACAACTTTTTGGTTTTTATTCCTGGCATTAATAATTGTCTCTCTGGTCTTTGGTTTCATTCTTTTTGTGTCACCCACTAGTTCATGTACAAACATTCTACAGAGCTAGAATTCCTCTCACTGTGGTGAAACATATTGAGTAATCTGTTTCTATTTCTCTCTCTTTCTCTCGTTTTCTTGGGCATATCCTCCTTGTGGTGCTCTACTTTTTGCTTCAGTTTACACTGGTTGCTCTTTATAAGACCTGCTGGACATCAGTCCCGTGATTCCTTTTGTCATATTCCCAAGAATCCTTTTTGCTATTATTTTGAAGTGGATGTTTCTTTTTGGTTTACTTTGTAAAACGGTTTACATTTTTTAGTAGAGTCCTGAGAAAGAGTGTTATGGGGTACACTTTTGGGAATTAGCATGTATGAAAATGTCTTTATTTTACCCTCAGACGTGATGGATAGTTTAGCTGAGTGTAGAGTTCTACAGAGGAAATAAGTTTCTCTCAGAATTTTAAAGGTACTGATGCTTATTTCACTGCTACTGTTGAGAAGTGTGATGTCATTCTGACTCCTGATTCTTTGTATGTGATATTGTTAGAGTCTTGAAGATTTTAGGATCCTCTCTTTATCTTTAGTGTTATGAAATTTCTTTTTTCTTTTCTTTTTTTTTTTTTTGAGAGGGGGGTAGAGAGAGAGAGAAAGAGAGAAGGGGCAGCGGGAGAGGGAGAGAATCTTAAGCAGGCTGCATGCCCAGCATGGAGCCCCACGTGGGGCTTGATCTCACAACCCTGAGATCATGACCTGAGCAGAAACCAAGAGCTGGATGCTTAACAGACTGAGCCACCCAGGTGCCCCACATGTCACGAAATTTCAACGTGAGTTGCTTTGGTATGGTCTTTTTTTATTCACTCAGCCAGATAATTGGTGGTTCTAGTCAATCTAGATACTCGTGTCTTTCAGTTACAAGAATTTTTTTTGGTATAATATCTACAACTTTAGGCGGCTTACTGTGGCAGTCTTATTGGTTGTCCCATCCTTCAGTATTGCTCATAAAAAATGTCTGTGTTGAGGATTTTTAAAGACTTGATAATTTTCTCTTTTTAAACTGAATAAAAGAAAAGCTGATATCTCTTATGGAGGTTTTCCTGCAGATATTATTATTTTCTCCCCCAGTAAAAAGGTAGACTCTTCCTTGAAAAAAGCAATGTCAAACTGATTATGGTAAGGTCAGATGCTGGGTATGCTTGGGTTTTAAACTCAATGAATTAGCGGTAATTTTGTTTTTGTCATTGAAACCTTTCCAAAAAGATCTGCTGACTGTGAACTACTGGAATTACCAAATTCTGTCTCCATGTGTAAAATAAAATAATTGAACCAATATCAATTAGTCGTTCTAGTGACTGGATCTGAGGGAAAATAAGCCTGGAAAGGCTAAGCCCTAACTTCTGATGTAAGAGATGTGAGCAGAGATAGTGGTTAGGAACAGAACCGCATCCACTCCTGACACCAAGAACAGGGTAGCAGGTGAAGGAAAAGAATCATAGAGGGCAAAACCCAGGTCAGGTGGTGGGACTAGGGAGGTGAAAGTCTTTCTTGTTCTGATGATGCTTCTTTGAAATCTTATTTTATAATATAGCTCATGGGAATAAATCAAACAGCCGAAGGCAGGGCCCGGATAATTGTGTGGTGTTGGTAGCAGTGGCCATTGATTCACAATCATTGCTAGCTATGTTCATCCTCAGAGATGTCCATTGTGAGGAGAATGACTTCAACTGGCAGGGGGAGGAAGGAGGATGGACCAGTGATGCCATTTCCACCTTTCCCATGGCACCAAATACAGAGGGCTCTTTCCCTTTTTATGGGCCTGGGTGGATACTTAATTTGGTTGAATCATTTAGGTGGGGCAGGAAGGAGTCAGATAAATAAGGCAGAAGACATACTGTGACAATCTCACTCATTGTTCTTAGAGAAGAGAGACTTTGGAATTCATGTTAGGTGCAGCCAAAAATGATCTAGGATACTAGGATCTGTACATAGAATTTGACTAGGACCTTGATAACTACATGCAAAGGAAAGCGATGGTTTTGGGGAGTGGCTGACACCAGAAGGATAATTAGAATTGTTGCAAGACAGGCAACATGAGTAATAGTGTGAGGAACGAGTCAACCAGATTAATTACCAAATTCTGTCTCCACATATTAGATAAAATATTTGAACCAATATTTATTAGACTACTCACCACTCTTCTGATTGGGTCTTAGGAGGAAATACTAAAAATAAAATTTAAGTGACATTAGATATAACAAATAATATTAAACTAGTAACTAAAATGTTATTTGAAGTTTTTTACATGAATTGATGCCTTTGATCTCCGTTAGAACCCAGTGAGGTAGGCACTACATTACCCCCATTTTGCAGATGATCAAACTGTGTCAAGGAGTGGTTAAGTAACTTACCTAAGCACATGGCAATAGTTTCCAGCAACCTCACAGCGTGGAGCCTTCTAAGGAAAATAAGAATGTGTAAGATTTATGATTTATGATTCTAAGGGGGAAGAGAAAGCTATTTCCTGAGTCCATAGTGATGATAACTTAATTTCATGACTATGTGGGCCTCCAGCTCCTGATAGAAAATCCTACAACCCATTTATATTGCCTTGGGAAATCTGTTATACGTGCATGAAAATAATTGAAGTGTATCCAAATATTGGAGGGGAAACAAAGAGGATTATACTTGATATTTCTCTTTTAAGAGCAACTGCAAAAAAAAAAAAAGCATTTGCATGATATTAATTTTATTTTAAGTGCAGAATATGTATGTCTACTAATTAAGACTTTTGGAAAGTATATAGCTCTATATACCTTTTGCTGGCAAATATGTGCTCATAAAGAACTTGCTTCAGTTTCATTATTTAGGAAGATGCTCAAATCCCAAATCATTTTTGGCTCTGTATGTTTTAAACTAAAGATTCTTTTATCAGATTCATTTGGAAAATTACACTAAATCTTGACTCTTTTGCTAGTACAGACCTGGGATAAAGGTGTAAGAAATCAGATAGAATGTTAAAATTAATTTACTCTTTCAAAATAATTTTTTAATAGGTACTATTCATATTCTTTGATATGTGCTTTCCTTGGGGGAAGATAAAGGGAAAAGGAAAAATACTTATTTAGATCTCACTGTGCCACACATTTTACATACTTAAGTTTGTGTTGCCTTTTCCCTCTGTAGTCTCATGTAGTCATGGAGAGGCCATCCAGCCGTGGTTAAGGTACAGGGTGGCCTCTGAGAGGCCCATATTCAAATTCCAGTTTTAGTACTTAATAGCTTTGGAATCTTGGACAAGCCATATAATGCCTCTAAGCCTCAGTTTTATTCATGGGCTCTTGCAGGGAAGACATGAAATGCTATAGGTAAAGCATTTAGTACAGGGCCTGACATGTAAACATTGGCTACTTGTACCACCAGGCCAGGGCCAGTAAGGAGAGAATTCTGTAAGGACAGGACTGATAATCCTGGGGCACCCGGTGGTACAGTAGGTTAAGCGTCCACCTCTTGGTTTCCGCTCAGGTTGTGATCTCAGGATCATGAGATGGAGCCTAGTTAAGCGTGGAGTCTGCTTGAGACTCTCTCTCTCCCTCTGCCCCTCTGCCCTCGGATGTGATGGATAGTTTAGCTGAATGTAGAATTCTACAATGGAAATAAGTTTCTCGCAGAATTTTAAAGGTACTGATGCTTATTTCACATTACTGTTGAGAAGTGTGATGTCATTCTGACTCCTGATTCTTTGTGTGTGATATTCTTAGAGTCTTGAAGATTTTAGGATCCTCTCTTTATTTTTAGAGTTATGAAATTTCTTTCTTTCTTTTTTTTTTTTGGGAGGGAGAGAGAGCACTTGCTCGCTCACTTTCTGTCTCTGTCTCTCTAAAATAAATAAATCTTAAAAAAAGACAGGATTGATAATCCTGATTTTTCCTTTGCTTAGCTTCACTGTGGTTTGGTGTAGTAGTGTATGCCATAACACATATGTTGTGCATATTGTCACGTAGTGAGTATTGTTTCTTTCTTGTTGAACGGAAGTGAAGCTTGTCTTTTAAGTCTCTCACCCGTGAGGATCACTGTCCCATACATACCGTACTACTGAGCAGGGAAGCTGAAGCAAGAGCGTCAGCTTATGTGGGACTTCATTGTTTGAACCGTGGTATCCCGACTACCTACTGCAAGGTAAATAAACATGTTTGCTGAACTACACTGAGCTGAACCGTTGTGGCATGAAACTTCCGGGGTACCTGAGTGGCTCAGTCGGTTAAGCATCTGCCTTCTACTCAGGTCATGACCCCAAGATCCTGGGATTGGGCCCACCCAGTCAGGCTCCCTGCTTAGCGGGGAGTCTGCTTCTCCCTCTCCCTCTGCCTCTGCCCCTCCTGCCCACCGCCTCCCCCTCCCTGCCATTCTGCTTGCTCACACTCTCTCTCTCTCTCTCAAATCAATAAATAAAATCTTAAAAAAATAATAATAACCCTTCCTAAGTTAACACTTCTAAGAAGGATCTTCCAAAATTTTGTGCCTTCTCTGCTGGTTTACCTTAATTATAGTTACTTTTAAAAATCCTTGTGAGATTGATTTACCAAAAAATTCACAAGCAAAACATCATTTTTGAGAGAATTAGCCAACACCTGAAGGGAAACCATTAGCAAAAACAAGTAAGTCAATTACAGTTTACTTAAAACATATGAAAAATCCATTATTTTTACATATAAAAGAGTAAAAATGGGATTTCCTTAATTCTAAGATGTTACTATTATCAACAAAGAAAAGCCATAAAGAATAATATATATCGTGTTAACTGATTGTTAACCTATATTTTTAGTTGGTGATTAAGAAAATAGTGTCCCGAGGTCCGAACACCACTTCTGCTCTATGTAAGATTCCTCTTATTTGATGAAACATTAAAAGAAAGGGAATGGGTGCCTGGCTGGCTCAGTTGGTAAAGTGTGCGACTCTTGATTTCAGGGTTGTGAGTTCGAGCTCCATGTTGAGTGCAGAGATTACTTAAAAATAAAATCTTAAAGTAAAAAAAGGAAATGGAGGTGGTGGTGATGAACCTAATGGTGGAATTGATCGAGTTAGTACAAAATGATGTATTGTGTTCTACATTTCTTCATGACTGCAACAGCATATATAAAAGTGGAGACTTTTTTCTCCTATCTTGAAAATGTTCACTTGGCACTAGAAACCTATTGATTGTATTTCTCGTCTTCCCTGTATTGACAACTACTCTAAAAAGTGACCCACACCTGCTCTCGAATTTCTTCAGCAGTCCGTCTTTTCTTAACCCACAGCAATCTCATAAGGAAAAATAATTGTGGAGGTCACCGGTGACCTTCTGTTCACTAAATTTCCTTGGCTTTCTGTAGGACTTGTCGCCTTAAACTTTTCCACATGCAGCTTCTCTGACATTGTTCCTATCCCTCCTCTGGTTTTTCCTCATTGTTTGCTTTGTGGGAACGATCTTCCTCTTTCTGGTCCCTATATAGGATTATTCCTTGCAGGTCAATCCTTGGACACCTTTTTATTAGTGAAGAACTGTGTGACACTGTGTGACACACCTCACAATGGACTTTTTTTTTTTTTAAAGATTTATTTATTTGAGAGAGCGAGAATGAGAGAGAGAGAGTACACGAGAGGGAGAGGGTCAGAGGGAGAAGCAGGCTCCCCACCAAGCAAGGACCCCGATGCGAGACTCGATCCCGGGACTCCGGGATCATGACCTGAGCCGAAAGGCAGTCACCCAACCAACTGAGCCACCCAGGCACCCCCTCACAATGGATCTTGACACCTCACTGAATTTCAAGCCTCGGTTGAGAATTGCTGACTCCGAGATAAATGCTAACTCTTTCTCTGTCCTGCAGGGCTTACCACATTATTGGCCTAACTGTATTCTAGCCTTTTCACAAATACCAGTTTTGACCCATATGAACCTTTGACCTTTACCTAGGTGTGCACGTCTGCTGGCCTCAATGATGCCCTGTACATCATATATTCATGATTAGTGGTGGTGTTGAGACACAGGTAGGACCAGAATTCAGCTGTGCAGTAAATCACTTAAAAAAAAAAAAAACTCCATAGTGTCTAATCACAATATACTGCACAAGCTTTTTGTATTTAATGACTGGTTGGTGAATAGTACGACAGTCATAAACTTTATAAAATTGTTCTCTGTGATGAAACTATTGTTGGTAATCTTTGCCGGTATAAAGTGATTGATAAATCATGTTTTTTTTAATGAAAGTAAAGCAAAAAAATCCATTTCCTGTAATGAGCCATGATCAATGATTCTGGATAGATAGTTCTTTGAAATGTAGCCTACTGGGGCACCTGGGTGGCTTAGTCGGTTCAGCATTTGCCTTCTGCTCAGGTCATGATCCCAGGGTCCTGGGATCCAGCCCCACATCAGGCTCCTTGCCCCTCTCCCTCTGCCCCTCCTCCATGGCTCCTGTGCTCTCTCTCTCTGCTCTTAAAAAAAGAAAAAAGAAAAGAAAAAGTAAAACAAGTAGGACACCTAACTGACTGCACTACCCAGGTGCCCCTGGTATGATTTTTAAGAAGGAAATTAAAGTCAGGCTAAATAGAAGGGTATATACATGTGGCCAGAGCCCTTCCCCTTCCAGCCCCTCCCCTTCTTTACCCTTGAGAGTGAGGGAGTCTTGCAGCAAAAGAGCATCAAAATTATGCTTTGTAGATCAGCAGAAGCAGCTGCAGGGAGTTTTTTCCTGGTTTATAGGTGCTCTACTCAGGAATATAAGGGTCCACTGTCCACCTCCTAGGAAGCGGTGGGTGTCCTGAGGCTCTGATTCAAGGAGTGGTAGGATAGAGCTGGAACCAAGGAAGAGAGTGGAATAGTAAGCAGAAAGCGGAAGTGAGACAGAACTTTCATGTGCCCATCTGAGATGCATGCTGGAGGGCAACTCAATGAGGACAAGCAAGAAACAGTTTGAACCTTTCTCAGGACTCTGGATGGTGGGGTTCTGGGTTTGAATGGGCACTCTCCAGTAACACCTGTACATCCTTCCTGACATAGTGACGAGTTACATATGAAAGTCACTGGGAAACTGAGTGATACTGTTATCACTATGACAAGATTCAATTCGATATATATTTACTGAATGCATACCATGTGCCAGGCAATGGGAACCTAAGGAAGGAAAGGAAACAATAATCATTGAGCCTTTGCAGCCATAAAGGGATGCTGTTAGTCAGATCTCCATATCATAGATCTCAAGGCCATGCACTCTTATTACGAAGGCGGTTTCACATATGTCTGTGATTGTTTCATTACTGCGTGTCAGGCTGTAAGCTCTATGAGAGCAGACAGCTGTCTTTTTCTTCACCACTGTGTCTTAGAGCTAAGCATGGATTCTAGCATTGGACAGCCATCCAATATTTTTGACTGAATGAGTGCTACCATGTATTACCCCTTTGTGTGTGTATGTGTGTGGGGGGGTATTTATCCTGTTTTATAAGTGTGGAAACAGCCACAAAATATCCGAGACCACACAGAAGGGAGGATTCCAAAACAGCTCAGGCTGACTCCACAACCCAGGGTCTTTCTACCACATCATGCTCCCTCTGCCCGGGGTTGGAGGGGCTCAGACAGACAGGAATGCCTGTACTGGGTAAATACTAGCGACACGACAGAGATACAAACCGGAGGCGGTGAGGCGGGGAAAGGTGGTGGTCCCCAACTCTGTTTAAATCCCGCCCACCCAGAGGAAGCAAAATTGAGTGGATCGGCTTGTGCATCCTGCTCAGAATCCAAATTGAGAGGAAGGTGGAAAGAGTTAGGACGCCCTGGGAAAGGCATGAGGGAGAAGGGAGGAGGAAGGGATGTCAAGAACAGGGGTGGCAGCAGTTCCTTCTTGCGTCGTGTCTGTTGCGGCGCAACACGATCCTTGGACCCAGCGGGCGCTGTCAAGGTGATTCATTAAATGGTACTTGGCAGCCACGAGGCTAAGTTCACCTGCACAGGTGGGGCATCAGCGCGCGAGCAGCTTACCAGACGGTGGCCTCATAAAATAGCTTCTCCCCAATCTGGAAGGGGGTGGAGGGGAGATAAATAACGCTTTCTTGTGGGGAAAGATTTAGTAAAGAAGGAATGTGAGGGCTCTGAAGAGAATTACAGTGCAAGCACCATGGCTATTATCCTAATCGGGCACCATTTCAACACCTCTCCCTTCAAGTCAACCAGCCCTACAACAAGATTTATTTTCCAATAAGCGAAATCCCCGCCCGCCAACTCCGAGCGGCTTGGATGAGAGCTCTGTGGGAAACAGCAGCGACGAGGAGAGGCTATTTTGGGTGTGGGAACGCAGAGGGAGGAGGGGCGGCGCCGCCAGGCTGGGCGCGGGTGCGCGGGGAAAGCCTCCAGCTCGGGCTGCCACGGCAACCGCGTCCAGGCAACGCGCCCGGAAGCGGCTCGGGCGGCGCGCGGCGGCTCGCGCCCCCCGGGAGCCGCGAACCCGGCCGGGCCGCGCGCCGGGCCAGGCGGCAGGCGCGCGCTGATTGGACGGCGCTCCCCGCGGCGCGGGCCCGCAGCCGGGCGTCCCGCACAGCCCGCGCCAGCGGCCGCCGCACCCAGCCGCGCCGACGAGGACATGGGCAGCCGCGGCGCGCCCGCCCCCCGCGCCGGTGAGTGCCGCGCCCCGGGCCCCCGGCCGGACGTGCTCCGCTCCCCGGCGGCGGGAGCTCCTGGGACGGCCGGTGACCTTGGGGCAGCCGCCGGGGAGACAGGCTTGGGGGGCAGAGAGAGAGCTGCGCGTGGCCCATGTGACGTGCTGCTGGCGAGAGGGTTAACTGCATGCTGACGCGAGGGGATGAAGTTGGGCACAGAACGCAACTGGCATTGCATTTTTGCGGGGGCCGGGGGGAGTTGCGTGCTGGCAAACCAACAGAAGCCGGGAGGGACTGTCGGGGGGAGCTGGGGTGGTGCACAGATTGCCAGAGGGTGCTGGTAAGTCAGCCGTCCCACTACTCAGAGCTGAGTGACCTTGGACAGGTTAACCTCTATGCCTCCCCCCACTCCTTTCTCATTAAAAGGAGAGGCTTGGGCTCTTTGCGGTTCCACAGTGCTGTGGTACCATTGCACTGTGAGGTTAGAAAGGACCCCAAAGTATGGTTCTGCAGGTACAGGATATACAGGACTTAATCGTGTTTATTCGACAAGGGGTTTCCATTAACTGGCTCTCAAAGTGGCAAGAAATCTCATCGTTTTATGGAAGATTATAGACAGAAAGCCGTGGGTGGCCCAGAGAGTGGCTTCTCAAGATGTCCAGCTGAAAACCTCTTGGGTGCTCTAAAAGTCATGAACAAAATCAGGGTTAAGCCTCCTGAGTTGTTCTTTCCTGGAGTTAATCTCATAGGAAACTTTGTATTTGAACAGGTAAAATCAAACCCAATAGTGGCAGGCAGCAGCAAATTAAGTGAGTCATTTCTTCAATATGCACGAGGTTGTGTGTGTGTGTGTATGTGAGTGCGCGCGCGTGTGTGTGCGCGTGCCCGGCTGCGCTCACGCTCTCATCTTAAAGTCTGTGTATGTCAATGATAGAAATTATTTCTTAGGAGTAACCAGAAATAATGCTAGAATGGTTTGAGCCCGCAGAAGTGCAGCTGTCTGAGAAACAGGGGCAAACATTTGCAGCTTGCTCTTTAAATAGGAGTTGGGTTTGTGAAAGTAAATAGATTCTTTACTGAGAACCATCCCTAGGGTTTGCCCATTGTGTCCGAGGTGGGGGCCTTGTCATGGAGTGTGTGTCTGTGAGGAAGGTACTCCTGAGACGCAGTAAGTAGGCTGTGACACCTCTTCTATTTTTAGCATCAGCTGGTGCTAAAAAGACACTCAGGCCCCTTTCTATATTCTCATTCCATAAACTTCCCTATTCCAAGGAGAGGAAAGGGAGGAAATGCCCTGTCCCTCTCATGGGTCCTTGGGGTTGCCTCTTCTGGCTTTCTGCTCTAAAGCCACCCTTAATGTTCATTCCAATCTGACTTCATCTGTATAAAAACGTGGGTTGGGAAGAAAACATTTTCAGTGTTAATGAATAACCTTCTGTAAGCTTGTTTAACTGACGGTTTAATAATCTTTAATGGTTTACATGTTAGAAATCTGATAGCATTCAGACAGAAAAATCCTTACTGCAGGAATTCAGCCACTAAGCCCTACAAATCTTTAATGAATCACACATCATTACACTTGGAAACCTCGTGGACAAACTAGTCCACCTTCTCTCTCTGTAGGCCACTGGCCTGTGTGTCTCCAAACCTGCCTTTCAGTCTCTTGTTTCTCACATCCTGCAGCCATACTTCTGAATTTTCATTTTCCTCAGCCGAGCCCATCTTCCGTCCCTCCCCTAGCACCAGAGACCGAGTGAACAATTTCTCTCAGAAGAGCCCTCTCCCGTCTCAGTCTCACCAGAGCAGGGATTGGATTCCCTGCTTCTCAGTGCCACTTCCAGACCATTAACCCGTCACTAACAAAGTCTTCCGTTTACAAGGTCATGCTGTCTGCTCGTGCCCTGTACCTTCCTTCTTATGTTCTGGATCAGTGCTTGCCAAACCTGGTGGCTCCTTAGAATCACCCAGAGTATTATGAAAAATGTGGGTCTTTAGACTCTCTCAAATACACCAAATGAGAATCATCAAGATGGGCAAGACCTACAAATCCTCATTTTAAAAACAAACCCAAAAAGAAGAGGGAGGAGGAAGGAGGCTGGGGAGAGAAAACAGAGTTCTGTGGGCGATTCCGATGTACACCCAGGTTTGGCAAGCATTTCCCTTGATGCTACAAAAAAGTAACAGACAGATAAACACGAGCAAGTAGCTTCATTCTCTTCTCTACCTTGTCTCTTGTCAGTGCCTTTGAGGTTTATGTTGAGGCTCTATTAACTCACTGACCTTGAAGTTCCTCAAGATCTTCAGCATCAAATCCTATGGCCTTAATGTCCACTTTACTTCAACCACTCACATTTTGGACTTGTTTAGTCTTGGGAATTTTTTCCACCTTCAAGATCTGGACTTCAGCCTGCTCAGCGGATTCTTAACACTTACAGCACTGGATTTTAACCATTATTGAGGACTCTGGTCCCTTAATTGCTTGCTGTTCCAATCCCTCTGTGGCTTCATTTCTCCGCTTGGAGTCTAGATGTTGCCAGCCATTTCTCTTCTGTCCGGAATCCTGGAATCTTTATTCTTAACATATTCGGCTTCTCATATTCCAGTCCTCAATCCAAAATCACCCTCATTATCTACTTTTTCTTCTCCCAGCCTGCCAAGTTACCCAGGAGAAAGTCACAAAGACCTGTGGACTGGTTCCACTGCAAATTAATGCTGGCTCTAATTTCACCTAGGTCTTGCTTTTCTATGAAAAAAAAAATACCCATCTTTTATTAACTCTCAACTGCGTTCCTTTAGAGGTTGTGCCAGATTTTCCCATTCCTTACACTTCCAGTCAGTTTCCTTTCAGGAGATAGCCTTTTTTCACTGAAGAGATGAAGGATGTCCACGTCCTGGTTTACTGCCCTCTGCCTCAATGTAAGCTCTCATTGTAACCACCTCACCACCCCAAACATTTTTTTTCTTTTTTTTTCCAAAGATTTTATTTATTTATTAGAGAGAGGGAGAGAGAGCATAAGCAGGGTGAGGGGCAGAGGGAGAAGCAGACTCCCCGCTGAGCAGGGAGCCTGCTGCAGGGCTCGATCCTGGGATTCCGGGATCATGACCTGATCCTAAAGCAGACGCTTAACCAACTGAGCCACCCAGGCCTCCCCCGCCAAACATTTTTCTTTACTCATCTTTGTCCTTCTTTATTTCCTCTTTCTCTGAGGGAACAAAATCTCTACAAGTCCCCTCCCCATAATTAACCCACATATAGTACACACTCTCCATTCTCTGGACTTTTCCCCTTCTTTCTTGCCTCATGTAGGAACCTGCTCTATTCCCTTTATTCAGTTTCTTTGGTCCCTCCTTACTCTGCCCAACTCTCACCCCACCATATACGCAAGTCATCCTTCTCATAATAAAAGAAACTGCTAGAGTCCCAGCTCTGTCCACTAGAACTTTCTGTGATGATGGAAATATTTTGTACCTGTGCTGTCCAGTATGATCATCACTAGCCACGATGTGACTGCTGAGCATGTGAAATGTGGCTAATGTGACTGAGGAACTCAATTAATAGTTTTTGTTAAAATTTTTAAAAGATTTTTATGTATTTATTTGAGAGAGAGAGATAGAGAGCACACATGAGCAGGGGCAGAGGCAGAAGGCGAAGGAGAAGCAGACTCCCCACTGAGCAGGTAGCTGGATGTGGGGCTGGATCCCAGGACCCTGAGATCATGACCTGAGCCGAAGGCAGACGCTTAACCAACTGAGCCACCCAGGCGCCCCAAGGTTTTGTTAATTTTAAATTCATTTCAACAGCACATGGGGCGATGGCTACGGTGTCTGGCAACATAGTGGTGCACCCCGCTGCTGTGTTCAACCGTCTTCCTTCCGGGTTTCCCTCCTTTGACTGCCCACTCACTTGTCTGGCCCCATCCTCACTTTTGTGCTGAAACTGCTTTCTTGTAGGACTCCCGCAGTGATGTCCTAGTTGCGGAGCTGAGGCCTTTGCTCTGTCTTTCCCTCCTTGATCCGCCCTGCCGCCTGCTGCCCAGATCTCTCTCTTTCCTTGTCTCCGTGTCACTGGTTATCCACGTGCAGCTCGATCCTCGCTGCCTGCTGTTTACCCCTGACTTCCGAACGTAGGATTTTGTGGGGCCCTGTTCTTGGCGTTCTTCTCTTCCTCTGCTGGCCTCCTGCCTCCTCTCTGTCCCAGCTGTCAGCTCACCTTGGGGCTGACGTTAGTTGTCCTTGGGTGGTTGCCCACGATTCACTTGCATCCTGTTCTTTCGTACCCTTCTGCCTCTGTGAGACACGTACCCCCAACATTCCTGTTATGCAGGTGAAGGACTTGGAGCAAAGAGAAATTAGAATAACCCGAGTCAGTGACCGGTTGTGAAGGAGCAGGCCTGGGAAAGGAATTCCGGCAATCTGACCTGAGAGCCTGCTTTCTCTAGGCTTTCCCTAGACCTCCAGAGGCCTGCCCTCGCCCAAATCCCATTCGGAGTCCGACACCCAGAAGCCCGACTGTTTGGTGTCTAAGCAGCTCTTCATCCTGGCTTCCTTAAATCGCTTTCCCCTTTTTTAACTTTTTATTTTGAAATAATTCAGATTTACAGAAAAGTTGCAAGAATAATTTAAATAATTTGCATCTTTAACCCAAATTCTGTAAATATGAACTATTTGCCCCACTTGCTTTATTTTTCTCTTTCGTGCTCTCTCCACAAACACACACACACACACACACACGCACGCACGCAGGCACACACACATGCACACATACATATGTTGTAGTTTTTCAGAGCCATTTCAGAGTTAAGTTATAGACACGATGCCCCTTTACCTACCTCCCCCAGTACTTCAGCATTATTTCCTAAAAAACAAGGACATTTTCTTGCACAATGTCTAAAATTGAGACATTGTCATTGATTCTGTGCTGTTGTCTAATCTACAGACCTTGTGCACGTGTCACCAATAGCCCTAATAATGTCCTTTATAGTAAAAGAGGAGGAAAAAATCTTTAAATCTTTTGCTCTGTTAGTCGTCATGCCTTTTGAATCTCCTTTCGTCTGGATGGTTCCTCAGTTGTTCTTTGTCCTTCATGGCCTTGACGCTTTGGAAGGGTACAGGCTGTTATTTTGTACAATATCCTTTAACTGGGGTTTGCCTGGTGTTTCTCATGGTGGATTTCGGGAGGCACCCCACAGGGCAACAGTGTGCCCCTCTCACTGCATCCCCTCATGATTTCTGTGCCTAGCGCCAGCCTCTGTGACCCACTCTTGACCTCAGGGGTCACTCTAGCTTCTCTTCGCCACTCTCCCACATGCAGTTGGCCATTGAGTGTGGAGGTGCTCCCTGCGCAGTCTCCCTCAGTTGTTCACTTCCCTTCTGTTTCCACTGCCTCCCTCCTGTTTTAGAAGTCGACGCCTCTGCACACAATCCCAGTGGCCCTCCACCCGGAAGCTCTGTGCTGGGAATTTCTACTAGTCTTCGTGTCTTCCGCTTTGCCCTCCCTCCACCCTTTCTCATGCGTCCCTGTGTCCTTAACTCATCCCTTTGAATGCCCAGCTCAAATGCTTTTCTCGATGGCCTGGTTCACACTGGTCCTGCCTTCGGCTCAGAGGCGAGGCCTGGTTTGTACCACTCACGCGGCAGGTACCAGCCTCTCTACTCTTGCCTAGTGGCCTGCCTGTTTTATTTTCCTGTCGACTTGCAGCTCTGGAGTGTGGGAGCTGTGTCTTGAGCAGCACTGTCGAGGCTCAATGAGTATTTGCTGACTGGACTCATTTCCTTGATGAAATCAGGTAGCGAACTGTGCAGGGTGATCCTAGAGTTGTCTGCTAGCACCTGGTATGTGATGGTAGGTGTGAGACCCATGCCTTACTCCAGGACTCAGGTAGATGGAAGTTCAAAATAGGGCCTTTTAGCAAAGCGACGGGTAATTGGAGAAGGTACTAACGTGTTGTAAGTGGAGTAAGTGATTTTCCCTTGATGACACCTGAACCTTGCGTGTATGTGTCAAGACAAAGAATTGGCACATTTGATTAAAAAAAAAAAAAGAGTAGAGAAACCTAACATAGCATATTAAAATGGCCCATCTATTTCTTCACACTCCAAATGAGCAGCTGCATGTGTGAGGAGCAGTTTCTCAGGCTCGCATCCTCCCTGGGAGCCCTCGGACCACCTGTTTCCTCTTCCTTGCGTAGCCACCTCTCTCCCCTCTGCTCGCCCAGCAGCTGCCTTTCTGCCTTCACTCTTCCCCGCCTTCTCCCGTGTTTCTCCTTCTGCCCCTTCCTTTCCCTTAATAACTCTTCTGCTTTCATCCCTCTCTCTGTGTGCATTATTTTACTTTTTGACTTGTTGGATGTGTTTTTATGTTCCATGTGTTTTTAATATAAAAGCAGGTGAAAAAAGGTAAGACAGTGTTTTTGTTTTTGTTTTTATTACTCAGTGGTCTTCTGTTGCTCCCCCCACCCCCCGCCCCCCACCCCCATGGCTCAGCAGTTCTTGGTATTTTAAAAACATAGCAGTGATAATAAGATGATTTATTTGGTTACCTTTCTGGCCCACCAGGAAAGTTACTGGGAATGTGCTGGTTGACAGACATCAAAAGGCCTGAATTTTTCAGTCTCTGTTAAAGCAGAATTGGCATTTGAAGTCAGTCGTCAGATTTTCGGGTAGTGAGTTGTTGAGCTCATTGGAATGACAGTATTTCTGCTCCAGGCGTGCCTGTGCTTGCTGGCTGGTGGTCAGCTTTTTTCTCATTCTTAAGAGAATGCTTTTGTGCAGATGACATCTTCTCTGGATAAAGTAGCTGCAGAAGTGAAGGCAAGAGAGTCTGCTGCTCAGCGGAGTGGGGCTTACATACAAAGTGTGTTTATGTGGGAGAGAATGTGTGGGGGTTGCTTTCACATTATGGAATTCTTAAAATTGTTGAACTGGGAAGATGTTATTCAGAAACCCCTGGTGCCTTCAGCTTGTTTTTTGTTGATTTCAGATTTCTTTTTTCTCCATTTTTAATTATCTCTTGAAGAGCACAGGAGTCCTCCCCTGCTCTCTCTAAAATAGTTATAAAATTAATGCACTGAAGTCAAGTTGTTACTCTAAATAAAAGAGTCTCTCATAGACTCCTGTGTTCAGCAGAGAGGTCCAGCCCCCTCCTGCTGTGTATGAGAGAAAGGGCAGAAGCTGGAGGCTGGATCTTTTTTCCATGGTCAAATCCTTAGCTTTTCAGTCAGAGATGCATGTAGAGTAGAACCCAAAAGTCACAACTAGAATTCTGTCTGCAGACACAGTCGTGCCTTCCTTTCAATGGTCCTTGGTGCATCTGGGGGTGTAGGTAATTTAGTAGGTAGAAAGTTTACACCAGCTTTTAGTAATATTTTTTTTTCTGTTCTAGCTGTTGCCATTTGCAGATTCCCTTTTTAACATTTGGTAATGTGTCTTCTCTAATGCTAGAAAGAAAGTTGCCAAATATAGCTGTGGAGCATAATAAAACACCCTAAAAGTAATATTAAGACACTTCTTTTTGGTGTGGGTGCCCGTGTGCACTGCAGGGCAACCTGAAGGAGTCTGCCAAGCTCACAGCTGGAGGGGATCTTGAGTCAGCAATCGATATGTCATCTGGGCAGAGCAACTCAATAATTAAAATGGTGGGCCTTACCACATTAGAAAAACAAGCCAGTGAACACATATTTATGAGTGTCTGTGAAGAGGTGCTGTGCTGGGCTTCACGGGGGTTATGGATGCCTGTGGTAGGATGTCCCTGCTGCCCCAGAGTAGCTCAGCTGGGGAGACATAATCCATAAAAAGTTCAAATAACAATAGAAGATTTATTTATTTATTTATTTTTTAAAAGATTTTATTTATTTATTCAAGAGAGAGAGAATGAGAGATAGAGAGCACGAGAGGGAAGAGGGAGAAGCAGATTCCCCACTGAGCAGGGAGCCCGATGTGGGACTCGATCCCGGGACTCCGGGATCATGACCTGAGCTGAAGGCGGTCGCTCAACCAACTGAGCCACCCAGGCGCCCAACAATAGAAGATTTAAATAGCATTTCAAAATGGCTGTTATTAATAGATGGGAACAAAAACCAATCTGTTTTTGCAAGGGTTCTCCTAAAAACGTTAACATCGTTCTAAGGTATGGAGAATGGATTAAAGCCACACTGGTGGCTGTTCCTCGGGTTCTAGGGGTTCAGATGATTCCAGTCCATTTGTGAATCCATCTGGACCTGACAGAGGCCACATATGTGTTACAGATTTACTGGATCTCATCAGTTATGTAGCAATCCCTGCTCTTGCTGGCCGCCACCATCAATGTTTTGAGCATTTTGAAGTTTTTGTTTGTTTGTTTTTAATGGGTCAAAAACACAGCCGCTCTTCACCTCAGCAGAGGAGAAAGAAAACAAGTCTTGCAAAGTAGAATCAAGGCCATTTTCACAAAAGGCATTAGAAATAGTTGCCTTGGGACCCTGTGGAGGGACTCACACTGTCGCTGGAACCTAAGACTTTTGGGACGCCGTGCTGGGGGCTCCCACCGATGGTGGCCACCGGACCTGTGTACGACTTCTGATTCCCGACATAAGGGCAATCCAGGGCTTTGATGAAGGCTTCAGCAAGCGTACCGGGCTCAAGTCTCATAGTGTGCCCACAAGGGAATGGGGCTTGGGGAATAATTCACAGAAAAGTGGGAGTTGTTTGATGAGTATAGAGTTTCAGTTTGGGAAGATGAAAAAGTTCTAGAGATCTTTATATCTAGAGATACGAAGTTAACACTACTGTACTGCACACTTATAGTTTTTAAAGATGATAAATCTTGTTTTACCTGTTTTTAACCACAGTAAAGAAAAAAGAGCCCTGCAAACTTATTTTAACTGAACCATAGCATATCTTTTAAACCCAGAATCAGGCTTCTCTCTTCGTTTTGATAACTGTACATGGGCAACTTCTGGTTTTTTGTTTTGTTTTGTTTTTGCTCATTGGTTCATTCTTTTATTCAAAAAGTTTGTATTTAGATTTTTGTCCTTGTGAAAATAGCGTACTTATTAAAGTCTTTTAAAAATAAGGAAAAGTGGAATAAAAATGTACCCAATGCCACTATTTATAATTTATTTATTTACATTGTTTTAAAAAATATTATAACAGTACTTTTAGTACTGGAACCCCTGCCCCACTCCCCTCAGTTGAGGGACTTCTGGGTTGCTGGGGTAATGTAGAATTACAAAGAAATGTCAAGGTGTGTCAGGTAAGATTCAAAGAAGGACATTTTGGTATGAGGATGCCCAACGTCTTAGAGGCCGTGTGAGGCCTTATAACATTCCCTCCTTTGGTGACTTACCTAGATTTCTCCCAGGTCCACCTCATAACCATAATGCCATTTCCATTCCCGAATGTGCTAGCCCATACATTTCTTGCAAGGATGGCTCATCTACTCACCAAAATTCTGTCCAGGTTTAGGGAGAGGGAGCTGTCTATTAAGAAGAAGACAGGGTGTGCTTATTTGTGCTGTTTCATTTTCTTTGCACATAATTTAGAGGCACTCCCTCAATCTGAGCCCTGTGGTTAATTTATGGAAAGTTCCTGCTGTTATCAGTGGTCTCTCTTTGGCCATCTTCATCAATCTAATACTTCCGGCTTTGGAATTAGTCATCCCTGGCCTCGATTGCATGGCCCTCTTCCTCCTCCTTGTAAATCAAAACAAATGATTTACCCAGACACCAGCTATTCACATCACAGGGTCATGCCAGCAATTTGGCACAGGGTGGGTTGGGGGAATGGCATTAAAGGTAGCCGCAAGTCAAGGAAGGGTTCATTTGGGGCGCCTGGGTGACTCAGTCGTCAAGCGTCTGCCTTTGGCTTGGGTCATGATCCTGGAGTCCTGGGATCGAGTCCCGCATCAGGCTCCCTGCTCGGCGGGAAACCTGCTTCTCCCTCTCCCACTTCCCCTGCTTGTGTTCCTGCTCTCGCTGTGTCTCTCTGTCAAATAAATAAATCAAATCTTTAAAAAAAAAAAAAAAGGAAGTGTCCATTCATGGAGGCAGAGCCCTGTGGTGGGTCAGATCAGAGATGGGAGGAAGGCAGATAAGGGTGACCTGTGCACACAGAGGGGTGGTGGTTGTCTTGTCCTTGAACGCTCCATTCACCTCCATGGGCCCAGGGTCAGGTGAGCTCCTCACCTTGGAGAGGAGGAGGAGAAAGAGAGGGGAGTATGGTAGAGGTAGACCTTAAAAATTGGTAGGTCCTTTAAACTCAAGTTAGAATGTTTGTACCATCTAAATTGTGGTGCCAAGGAACAAAGCTCTTTTCAGGCTCTGATTATGGTTTTATATAGTACTATAAATCCTTTTTCAAATCTTGTTCTTTAAAAAAAAAACTTAGCATTATAGCTAGCATATCAATATTTTCTATGTTACTTCATAGTCTTTGTAACCATTATTTTAAATAGCTATTGATATTCTCTTGAGTGGATGTGCCATGTTTTAATTAACTATTTTATTATTGGACATTTAACCAATAGCCACTTATAGAAATATTAACATTTAGATAAGATCACATATTAAGTATGGATAAAATGCTTTAGGGCTAGAGATTTGATGAAGATCAGTTACTGTTCTAATTTCATGGTCCTCAGGAAGTCTAGGGCAAGATTAAGTTCTAGGTGTGTGTGCTGGAGAGACTAACACTTTGACTTCCTTCCTACTCTTTGGTCTTTACGTGATTGTTTGTTTGTTTTAAAGATTTTATTTATTTGTTTGTCAGAGAGAGCAAGAGCACAAGCAGGGGGAATGGCAGGCAGAAGCAGACTCCCCACTGAGCAAGGAGCCCAATGTGAGACTCAATCCCAGGACCCTGGGATCATGACCTGAGCTGAAGGCAGACGCTTAACCAACTGAGTCACTCAGGCATCCTTGTTTGTTTATGTTTAAGTAGGGTTGGGAAGAAGTAATTTTCTTTCTTTTTTAATGATATAATGAAAAATTAAGAAGTAAAACATACATTTAGTTGAAACCCTCTGTATCCATATGTCTGGTCCCTCTGTCTCTCACTCAGAGACAAATATGACTCTGATTTGGTGTCTTCCATTTCCATGCTCATCTTTAGATGTTATAGATTTGGCATATTATTTGGCATATCTTAAGCCTTAGGTGTCCATATCCTTCTTCGGCTTGCTTTTTACTTAATATGTTTGTGAGATTCATTCACATTGGGACTTGCAATGCTAATCCATTTATTTCCACAACTGGTGGTTCTTCCATTGCATGAACGTGTCATGCTTTATTCATCCTTTTGCCTAATGATGGGTGTTCAATCCACCCCCACAACCACCACCTACTTTTTTTGCTCTTAGAAACAATGCTACCTTGAGTATTCTTGTAAATGTCTCTTTGTGAACATGGTTGAGAGGTCTTTTTTGGATATTTCTTAGCAGTGGAATCATTGGGCCATGGAGTTTGTGCATCCTCAGCTTTACTAGATATTAAAGATTGCTTTCCAAAGTAGTGGTACTGATTCACATTCCCATCTGGTGTTCCTGTTGTTCCATATATATTCCTGTCAATACTTTATCTTGCCACGCTTGATTTTTGCCAACCTGATGGGGTGAAATGGTAAACCTTGCAATTTTATCTCTTGTGGCAAATTAGATTTATTTTATAATTTGTTTCCACTGGCCAGCACAGAGCCAGTGTTATGAAAAAACTTGTTAAAGTTCTTTCTTTCTTTAATATTTTTTTGAGATTTTTAAAAGTAAAACAACCATTTAGAAATTTATTAAAAGACTTAAATGTTAGATTATAAGATAAATAATCTCTTCGCAGTGAGCAGAACTACACCCTGTGTGATTTCGCAGGTGATTACAGCTGCCCACTGAGGACAGGTGACTGCCCCTTGATGGGTCTCTGCTGTATTCTGTTGGTTAGAAGCAAGTCACAGGTCCCACCACACTCAAGGGGAGGGGATCACACAAATATGGACTCCAGGGGGCGGAGATCATGCGGGCCACCTTATATCCTGGTCTGTCCCCCACAATAGGTACCATGTTGTGATCATCATGTTTCACTGTCAAGTTTTGCGTTTCAGGTTTAGATGTTTAGCACCACTACGGCAGTCGGAGACAGATTTCAGGAGACAGACTCTCGCAAGTCTGGTTCCCATCGCAGTGAGAAAAGTAGCTGGCAGACTGGGGCTTGTGCTGCTTCTCACATGTTCTCCTTTTACACACATCCACATGGGAAACTAAATGATGTGCTTGGTGAGTGTGGGCTCAGGGCAGAGGAGTGAACAGGAATATCTTAGTGGCTAATGTCATTGGACCGTGAGAACTTTTAATACATCCCTCTCCATCACGGAACCCTTCCTTCGGCCTCAGATTCTTAGGTTGTTGGAAACACTGATAAATTTTGCCTCTTCAAACTCTGCTTTTACTAGATGTGCTGTGTATACTATTCCCCTTTCTGGTTGCACAGTCTCTAGTCAGAATATAATTCAGTTGATTAAACTCAACATTATGAAATGTCTTCATTTCTGTCATCTGTCCTTAAGATTCATTTATCCAGCCAACATTCATTGATCATCACTGTGCCAGGTGCTTGGAATAAAGCTGTGGAAAATTCAGCTCTTCTTGGAGCCCACAGTATAGAGCCAAAGACTGACATTGAACCAGTAATCACAAATGTGATGACTGCTTGCCCTGTTTTACTTGTGAGTGTCAGCAGTATCTTGGATTGTTCTTACAGATCTGCTGATTTCATCCCTTCTTGATTCTTTAGATTTCATTGTCAGAGTCTCTGTCTATTTTTTAAGATTTTATTTACTTATTAATTTGGCAGAGAGAGAGAGAGGACAAGCAGGGGGAGCGGCAGGCAGAGCGAGAGGGAGAAGCAGGCTCCCCACTGAGCGGGGAGCCCAACATGGGACTCGATCCCAGGACCCTGGAATCATGACCTGAGCTGAAGGCAGACTCTTAACCAACTGAGCCACCCAGGTGCCCCCAGAGTCTCACTTTAACCTCAATTTTGGAAGTAGCTTGCACTCCGCCCCTCAAACTGTTATACTACCTGCATCATTTCATAAAACGAAGGAAAGGAGAGGATAATAAGAGACCAAAAAGTTGAACTAAATCATGATTTAAAATAACATTTCAGTGTAAATGTTCATCAGTAAGGGGCTGCGTAACAATTTGGTGTATCTGTTCAGTGTAATATTTTGCAGGCATTAAAAATCATGATGTGTCTTTATATATTTACATGGAAAGATGTTTATGATACAGTGCCAATTAGGGAATGCAGGGTACACATGCTATAGAGTATTTATTTTTCTCAAAAAGGAAAATGTATCTTGGAGAGAGATCTTTAAAAAAATGTAAATCGATATATTAACATCAGCAATTTCTGAGTGGTGATTTTCACTTTGTTCTTTACACCTTTATGTAGAGCTTAAATTTTAATATTGTATTAATCACAGAAAGCATTTTTCAGTTTAAGAAAAGGTGTTTTTTAAAATGTTTCAAATTTCCTCATACAAAATACGTGTGTTGCAAATTGTTTTCACATATGTGCCCTGATTCCAAAACACAAGTGACAAGCATTGCTTCACTGTAGCTGTAACCTCAGCAAGTGCTGGTGCCAGGAAGAATAGCCTCCACCAAATGAAACGGTTAAAGCAGATGTCCAGTCATTTCCCCACTAGTTTCACACAGGAAACCATATACTACCTCCTTTAACAAATGAGTACTATTTGCTAGACCATTTATCTAAGGTTTTATTTTTATTTTTTTTTTAAGATTTTATTTATTTATTTGACACAGAGAGAGAGAGATAGGGAGAGCAGGAACACAAGCAGGGGGAGTGGGAGAGGGAGAAGCAGGCTTCCCACCAAGCAGGGAGCCCGATGCGGGGCTCGATCCTAGGACCCTGAGATCATGACCTGAGCCGAAGGCAGATGCTTAACGACTGAGCCACCCAGGCGCCCCTAAGGTTATTTTTTAAAAAGAGATGTATTTTCCATCAGATGTGCATTAGCCAGGGAAAGGAAAGGAACCAGCCCTTCCTGGGAGCGTGTGGATTGCCCTAAGGCCAGACTGGGTTGTGGATTCCCCATAGTCCTGCTGTGGGTAATGCCTGGTGAGGAAGAGGCAGAGGCCGTAGGTTCAAATCCCTGCTCCGTTCTTTCCTGGCCATGTGTGGTTGGGGCGGTTGCCGAATATTTCTAAGTCTGTTTCCTCTGGGTAAATGGTGATAAGAGCATTCCTTCACCGATTGAGGATGAATTCAACTAATGCCGATGAGTGTGCTCTGAGGAGTGTCTGACATGGGTAACAGTTGGTGAGAGTGAGCAGCTCTTATTTAAGTGGTCCCTGGGCCCAACAAGGTAAGGCCAGCCTGCTAAGATCACAGCAGGGAAGCCAGCATTCAAATGAGGGTCTTTCTGACCTCACTGCCCTGTGCTTTCCGCGCTGGAGAAGTATGCCTGTCTGCTTGCCGGTGCACAAAGCAGGAGTGGGAGAGGCTGGGAGAGCACAGACAGGAGGGGGAGGGAAAATGGACAGTGGGAATGGGAAGTTAAGAAAATGGAAGGGGCAAAGGAAAATGCAGGGAGAGCCCTGAGGGGTAGGAAAAGGAAAGGAAGTGGAGAGGTGAGCAGAAGAGTGGGAAAAGCAAGAGGGAGGAGAGGGGAAGGCGGAAGTTCCTGCCCTCCCCGGCTGAGTTCCTGGTCCCAGGACCTCTCCCCTCTTCTGACCCTCCTGCAGCTTGCCTTTCCCCATCTTAGCCCTGGCCCCTCACCACACTGCCTCAGCACTGCCCCAGGACAAAGTCTGAGCCCTGAGCGTGGGTTAGAGCTAAGTCAGAGCATGACTCCCTCTCCCACCTGTCTTTCTAGACACACCTTCAGCTGTTCTCTGCTCTCTCTTCTTTCCCTCTATTTTTAACTATAAGAAAATAGACTTTTTTCCCCTACCACCAGATTACAACCACTTTATTCATAAGTGCTTTGCCAATTTTTTTTTAAAATTCTGACACTCAGCAGAACCCATCAGTTCTGTATTTTGATAGTAAACTGAAAAACTAACTTAATTTTTGTATGATTGGCATTTTATTTTTCAGTTAAAGCTGCCATTATCAAAATCATGTATCATTTTACATTAAGTGATACTGTAGGTGTTTCTACCCAGTGTCATCTTACTTATTTTTTTAAAGGATTTATTTATTTTAGAGAGGGTAAGGGCAGAGGGAGAGGGAGAGAGAGAATCCAAGCAGACTCCCCCCCCCCCCCCCCCCTGCTGAGCACAGAGCCCAAAGCAGGGCTCTGATCTCACTACCCGGAGATAATGACCTGAGCCAAAATCAAGTCAGATGCTTAACCACATGAGCCACCTACGTGCCCCCAGTGTCATTTTACTTATAAAAATATAATAAGAATCCTCATAATCACAATTATTTTGGTTTAGATAATAGCATTTCCCTTTACTCTTTAGTGAACTCCCAAACTCTATTGATAATTGCATATTTTGGGCATTTTGATTTTTACTTTATTTTTTTAAAGATTTTATTTATTTTTTGACAGAGAGAGAGACAGTGAGAGAGGGAACACAAGCAGGGGGAGTGGGAGAGGGAGGAGCAGGCTTCCCGCGGAGCAGGGAGCCCGATGCGGGACTTGATCCCAGGACCCTGGGATCATGACCTGAGCCGAAGGCAGATGCTTAACAACTGAGCCACCCAGGCGCCCCTGATTTTTACTTTTTCTTATTTCTTTCAACACTTCTTCCCTCCTTGCTTTACCTACCTGTCCCTTCCCCTAAGTTCCCCAAGTGTTTTAAACTCATAAACTGGGGATTAATATTATAACAGCAAAACACAGCAGAGTCAGACTAGTATACAACTCAGATCTGCCTAATAATGTTGTAGGCCTACTTGTAGTGCTAGAGTTCAGATTTATAAACGGTGCAGGAACTGATAACCACAGGCAGGTCAGCCAGAATTGACAATGGAAAGATCTGGAAATGATCTTTGAGAAGTTATTTAGCCCAGTGACTTATTTATTTTTAATCCTAATTCTTTGCGATATAGATCCCATTGTTCCGGCAAAGAATCATGATACTAACCAACCAAGCAAGCTCACAAACAAATTCCCACCACATTTCATGAAGAGGGCACCCGTTCTGAACAGACCTTGGTATGTGTTGTGAACTCATGCCATGTGACATTTCCTGTCCTAGAGAGTGCATAGTGCTTGGTAGTAGGTTTGTTACTGAAAAGCGGTCTCAGCCAGTGAGTGGTGGATAGACTCCTTTTTCAGCAAGGTGATGTGGCTGGGCTTCTGTAGCTCAGGCAGGAAAATTCCAGAGGGATGAAATGACCTTCAGCAAAGGGGATTCCAAAAGTGTCCATTCATTTACAAATACTATATTGAGTGGCTGTTTGGGATGCAATCTCAGTAAAGAACTATACTTTATAACTAAAACATTCTCTAATGCTTTCATTGCTGCGGTTTCTGACACTGGCATGCAAGTCATGCTCCCATTAACAGACAGGAGTCTTCTAGGTCAGCTTTATGTCTATTAAGATTTGAAATGTGCCCTGAAGGAGCATGTAGTTTAGTAGGGGAGACAGACTATTAAACAGCTAAAAATAATAGAGTATAATAGGTAGTATAATTTGTTCCTTTCCAGGTCTCTGTATGGAATAAAGTGCTGAAGAAATACAAACGAGGGAGCCATTTGATTGAGTTGAAGGGCAGGTGAGGCCTTAAAGGATGAATAGGAATTTTCTAGGCAGGCAGGGAGGAGAAGGGTGTTTCCCATAGAGCTCATGGACAAAGGTGTGAAGACAGAAGAGTCATGACATATTCAAGGACAGTGGTGGCTGGAGTGGCACCGTATGGGGCTGGAAGAATGGACTGGGCCAGAGTTTGCTGGGAGCGTAGAAAGTAGAGGTGAGGGCGCCTGGGTGGCTCAGTCGTTAGGCATCTGCCTTCGGCTCAGGTCATGATCCCGGGGTCCTGGGATCGAGCCCCGCATCGGGCTCCCTGCTCCGCGGGAAGCCTGCTTCACCTTCTCCCGCTCCCCCTGCTTGTGTTTCCTCTCTCGCTGTGTCTCTCTCTGTCAAATAAATAAATAAATAAATAAAAAGAAAGAACGTAGAGGTGATGTTGGAGTGTTGAGGAAAGAAGGTGTGCAACGATCTGTCCATCCTCTACTTTGGGAAATCCTACTCCTCATTAGTTCCTCTCTGACCTAGCTGCTACCCAGGAGAAAGTAAAGCTTCTCCTTTTTTCCTCCCTGTGTGTTTTTGTTCATAGCCATCCCATTGTCTCATGGTTGACTTAGATACCTATCTTTCTCTGTAGGCTGTGAAGTCCCGGAGGGGTCAGGATTTTGTCATACATATTTAGGTTACTACTCAGCTGCATCTTAGATGCCAGATAAATGTTTCTTGGATCAGGCTACTCCATAGATTAATATCTCAACTAAGGTATATTACAACTTTAAAATGGTAAAGATTCTGTGATTCTAAATCTTAACATCTTCCACACTGGCCTAATTTCATGTAGTCTATATGACAGAGATGATTATCTTAAGAACTGAAGAACTCCTCTGGCATCATAATTTGTTTGGCATGAATCACTTTTTTTCTTAAATGTAATTTGTTTAAATTCAAAGTTCTTTGTCTAGGAAAATGAAATGTTCACATTTTGAAACTCTAAAAATAATACACTGGAAGAGTTGATGCCAAAACAGTGGTTTCAATCAGAAATGCTCTCTGAATCCAGCATCTAAATGAGAACTAATTACTGAATCAGATCACAGTTACTAGGCATTCATTGTTTTAAGGCAATTAACAGGAGTATTGAGAAACCTAAGTAATGAAATATTTTAAAAACTCTCCAGTTTTGCTCAAATTTCTAATGTGTTGGGATGGCCAAATGTTCCTCATAGGCAAGATATAATATGAATGATGATATTTTATAATAAAGTTTTAATGAATATCAATCTCATTCTCTTCGTGGATAGATAGGCTCCCCTAAATCAGATCCAATTGATCATGTATTTTTTGATTTATGTCATTTAGAAATAAGTGCTCTTAATTTGCTATGGAATTTGCTAAATTTGCTGAGATCAGATTTACTAAGGTAGTTTCCTACCTTACATGATTGAATAAAGCCTTTAAAGAAACTATCTTGTTTCTGTAAAAGTGCTTTCTCAAGCTTGAAATGCAGTTATGGGGGGAGGAAATTTCAAGACAATCTGCTTAACAGTCCTCATTAATCTGTCTAGCAAGGTTTAGCAGTATTAATTTTGATTTTGCTTCATTCTTTTCTCCTTATTTGGAAACATTTGCTGTTTATTTCATGTATAGGATATAAGACATTTAATAATATAACTGGTATGTCAGTATAATTTATGATCCACTTAGTAACTTAATAATAAGCTTTAGACATCATTTAAATTCCAGATATAAACTGTTAAATAATTTAATGCTTATTTTTTTCAACAGATGTGAATTATTAAAAAGAAAATGGCCCAACGGAGCACTGCATTTCCTTCTCTCGTCACCGAGGAAAGGTATAATATATGGAAAATATGCATCTAAGGTATACTTTTCCTTTCCACCAATCCCATGAGGGCTGCTAGTGGGTGTGATGGTTATTATAAATGAAGCCTTGTGACTGTTACATTACCCAGGGATGATTTTGTTCAAGGGCAAGAGAAGTGCAGTTGCATCCGTCTCCAGCATCCAATTTGTAGGATCTGCTCAGTGATAGTGAGAAGTGGAGACTTCATAATAGCCTTACAGTACAGCTATACTTCTGGTCCCTAGGAAAATACAACTCTGGAGGCTCCGGGGCTAATGTCCCACTAACTCTTTTAAATCAGAAGTTGTAGATTGGAGGGTCCATAGAGCAGAATTGGCTCATGGAAGCACATTGTTTGGCCAGCATTATCTTAAATAGTTTTTAAATGACTTGTTAACATTTAAAAATCAGGTGATTTCACATACAAGCCTGAATTTCCCACTTTTCTTGAAATACGAGATAATCTGGAAAAACAGACCTGCATTCCCAGATGGCCACTTGTGGATGGAGCAAAACTGTGGCTGCCTTTAGTGGAGGAATGCCCTTTCCAGGTCTCCAAAGTCCCTTCCCTGGGTATCATATGTGATGTACATCATTCATTTATGTCACCTGCTTGACCCTTGTAGGCATTTGAGTTTATTGTTTTGTTTTTTTTTTAAAAGATTTATTTATTTATTTGACAGAGAGAGACACAGGGAGAGAGGGAACACAAGCAGGGGGAGTAGGGGAGGGAGAAGCAGGCTTCCTGCTGAGCAGGGAGCCCGATGTGGGGCTCAATCCCAGGACCTTGGGATCATGACCTGAGCCGAAGGCAGACGCTTAACGACTGAGCCACCCAGGCGCCCCTTGAGTTTATTGTTATGTTAAAAAAACTGCTGTAGGGGAATGGAGGAGGAGGGCATGTCAGGAGACTTTGTGAATAAGCTTGATCTTTATAGATTTTTCTTTAAAGATTTATTTATTTTAGAGAGAGCATGTGCATGTGCAAGCAAGGGGAGGGGTGGGGAGGGGTGGGGAGGGGCAGGGGGGGTTTGGAGAGAGAGAGAGAAAAAGAGAGAAAGAAGCAGACTCCCCACCGAGTGGAGAGCCCAACACGGGGCTCGATCTCACGACCCTGAGATCATGACCTGAGCTGAAATCAAGAGTTGAGACGCTTAACCAACTGAGCCCCCCAGGCGTCCCAATAAGCTTGGTCTCAATAAGCTTAGATTGGAATTGGGCACATTTCAACATGCCCAGTTCCACCAACCTCTTGCTTTTGGAGGTCATGGAGCCTGCTACCAGCACAGTTGAGGCTCTGGGTATGATTGTTTAAAGATGCCTGGCTCTCCGAGAAAACTCTCTGTGGCAGAAACCCTGCCTCAAACCCCATTTAGCTTGTAGGGAGAGATAATTTGCATTTCCTTCTCTGGGCAGTCTTGAATCTGACCTTTTGAAAATGACTTTTTCCCAACGAACAACCCTAGCAATGTGGCTCCCTCCCACAGGCGAGTTAGAACCATGCCCCGACACAACCAGTCCCTGACCATGGCACCCTACTCATCTGTAAGCCTCGTGGAACAACTGGAAGATAGGATCCTCTGTCACGAGAAGACAACTGCTGCCCTCGTGGAGCACGCCTTCCGGATTAAGGACGACATCGTCAGCAGTTTGCAGAAAATGCAGAACAAAGGGGGCGGTGACCGCTTGGCCAGGCTTTTCTTGGAGGAGCACATCAGAAACATAACTGCCATCGTGAAGCAACTGAATCGGGATATCGAGGTGAGTGAGGTGTGTGAAAGTCAGGGTGGCTGCCTGCCTTCCTGCAGATGGCTCCTTCCCCCGCCGCGTGGGGTCAGCTAGTCGAGGGCCTGCCTCCCCCAGCAGTAATGCATTCAGACCAAAGCTTCCTGCCTGTGTGTTCTAGTGATCACCAAGGAAACAGCTGAGCAAATATCCTAATTAAATGTATTTCAGTATTTGATAGCAGTTACTGTCAGTGTTATTTATGTTTAATCTAAATTTACCTTGCTGGCTATTAAATCACTTTGTTTTGTTTGGCTCTCAATGGAGAGAGAGAAGAACGAGTCAAATAATTTCTCTGTGAAACCCTTTATATCGATGAAGATAGCTATTAAGTCAATTACTAGGTCAGCCTTTGCTGCTTCGGATTAAATGTTTCTAGGCCATGATGATTATATATAATACAGTTTATTACTTGAACAGTTTAAGGATTTGAATTGCTTCTCAGACTTTCCTTTTATTGCTTTATTTTTTTTCTCTGAAATGAGCCCAATAAAAAGCCAATATTGTCAAAATTTTTAAGATTCGTAAATTGTCTGCTATCTATTGAACAATCACAGGGACCACACAGTTTCACTCAGAAGCTTAAGATCATTTAGGGCCTGGGTTTTCATTACTGAATACTGGTAATGTCCTTCACCTGTAATTTTTAAATATATAAATAAGAGGTAGGTGGACAGATTAAGGAAAACCTTTGTTTCAAGTCATGGAGATTGTATCTGAATTATGCTTCCTGAAATTTTCAGTGTCAGATTGTGTTTATTTATTTTTTAACAGCTCTATTGAGGTATGATTTATAAGGCACAAAAATCTACCCAGTGTAAGTATGTAATTAAATATTTTTAGAAAATTTATAGAATTGTGCAACCGTCAATACAATTCAGTCATAGAACATTTCCATCACCCTGAAAATTTGTATAGATCTGTGTGCAGTCAATCCCCACTTCTACCCAGGGTCCCAGGCAACCACTAATCGGCTTTCTGTCCTAGATGTGCCTTTTCTGGACATTCCATATAAATGGAGTCTTACAATATGAAGTCATTTGCGATTGACTTTTTTCACCAAGCATAATCATTTTGAGGTTCAGCCATGTTCTAGCATGTATCAGTGCAGGCAAACCTCAGAGATATTACAGGTTTGGTTCCAGATCACCACAATAAAGCGAATATCGCAATACAGCAAGTCAAATGAATGTTTTGGTTTCCCAGTGCATATAAAAGTTATGTTTATACTATACTGTAATCTATTAAGCATGCAGTAGCATTATGTCAAGAAAATGTGCATACCTTAATTTAAAAACACTTTATTGGGGGCACCTAGGTGGCTCAGTCGGTTAAGCATCTGCCTTCAGCTCAGGTCATGATCTCAGGGTCCTTGGATTGAGCCCCGCATCAGCCTCCCTGCTCAGTGGGGAGTCTGCTCGTCCCTACCCCTCTGCTCCTCCCCTCCACTCACGCTCTCTCTCTCAAATAAGTAAATAAAATCTTAAAAAAAAAAAAAAACCCACTTTATTGCTGTTGGGCTCCATGCTGGGCAAAGAGCCTACTTAAAAAAAAAAAATTAAAATAAATAAAAATAATACTAACCATCATCTGAGCTTCCAGTGAATCATAATCATTTTGCTGCTGGAGGGTCTTGCCTTGGTGTGGATGGCTGCTGACTGATCAGGGTGGTGGTTGCTGAAGTTGGAGTGGCTATGGCAAGTTCTTAAGATAAGACAGTGATAAAGTTTGCTGCATTAATTGGTTCTCATTTCATGAACAATTTCTCCATACGTACGATGGTGTTGATACTATTTTACCCACAGTAGAACTTCTTTCAAAAGTTTTATCAACTAGGTTTATGTACTGTTCTAAATGTTTTGTTGTTGTTTCGACAGTCTTCACAGCATCTTCGCCAGAAGTAGACTGGATCTCAAGAAACCACTTTCTTTGCTCTTCCATAAGAAGCAGCTCTTCATGCGTTATCATGAGATTGCAGCAATTCAGTCCCATCTGCAGGCTCCACTTCTAATTCCAGTTCTCTTGCTATTTCCGCCACATCTGCAGTTACTTCCTCCCCTGAAGTCTGGAACCCCTCAAAGTCATCCATGAGGGTTACAATCAACTTCTTCCAAACTCCTGCTAATGTTGATATTTTGACCTCTTCCCATGAGTCACAAATGTTCTTAACAACATGTAGAATGGTGAATCCTTTCCAGAGGGATTTCCAGAAGGAATCACTAATCCATGGTAGCTCTAGCTTTATGAAATGTATTTCTTAAATAATAAGACTTGAAAGCTGAATGTACTCTGTGATCCATGGACTGCAGAATGGATAGTGTGTGAGCAGGAATGAAAACAACATTTATCTCATTGTACATCTCCATCAGAGCTCTTGAGTGACCAGGTACACTGTCAGTGAGCAGTAATATTCTGAAAGGAATCTTTTTTTCTGAGCAGTAGATCTCAACAGTGGGTTCAAAATACTCAGTAAGCCATGTGGTAAAACAGATGTGCTGTCATCCAGGCTTTGTTCCACTGACAGAGAGCACAGGCAGAGTAGACTTAGCATAATTCTTAAGGGCCCTAGGATTTTCATAATGGTAAATGAGCATTGGCTTCAATTGCAAGTGACCAGCTGTATTAGCCACTAACAAGAGAGTAATCCTGTCCTTTGAAGTCTTTTTGTTTGTTTGTTTGTTTGTTTGTTTGTTTGTTTTTTGAAGTCTTGAAGCCAGGCATTGACTTCTGTCCAGCTATGAAAGTCCTAGATGGCATCTTCTTCCAATAGAAGGCTGTTTCATTTATATTGAAAATCCGTTGCTTAGTGTAGCCACCTTCATTAATTATCTTAACTAGATCCTTCTGGATAACTCGCTGCAGCTTCTACATCAGCACTATTGCTTCACCTTGCATTTTTATATTATGGAGACAGCTTCCTTCCTTAAACTTCATGAACTAGTCTCTGCTAGCTTCAGACTTTTCTTCTGCGGCTTCCTCACCTCTCAGCCTTCATAGATTTCATAGGATCCAGCCCCGCTTTGGGCTCTGCACTCATTGTAGAGTCTGCTTAGGATTTTCTCTCCCTCTCCCTCTCTTTCTGCCCCTCTCACTCATGCTCTTTCTCTCTCTAAAATAAATAAATTTAAAAGAAAATAAAAAATGGGCGCCTGGGTGGCTCAGTTGGTTAAGCGACTGCCTTCGGCTCAGGTCATGATCCTGGAGTCCCGGGATGGAGTCCCGCATCAGGCTCCCTGCTCAGCGGGGAGTCTGCTTCTCCCTCTGACCCTCCCCCCTCTCATGTGCTTTCTCTCTCTCTCATTCTCGCTCTCTCAAATAAATAAAATCTTTAAAAAAATTAAAAAAAGAAAATTAAAAAAAGAAAATAAAAAATAAAGTGAGAGATGTGTGGCTCTTCCTTTCACTTGAACACTTAGAGGCCTAATTTCAATATTGTTGTGTCTCAGGGAACAGGGAAGCCCGAGGAGAGGGAGAGAGATGGAGAGAGATGACTAGTTGGTGGAGCAGTCCGAACACACACTTACACGGGTGCAGTTTGGTGTGCCAAAACAATTATGATAGTAATGTCAGAGGTCACTTCCATGGTGATCACAGATCACCATAACAAATATAATAATAATGAGAAAGTTTGAAATATTGTGAGAATTACCAAAACGCGACACCGAAACATGAATTGAACAAATGCTGTTAGAAAAATGGCAGTGATAGACCTGCTTAATGCAGGGTGCCACAGACCTTCAATTTGGTTTTTTTGTTTTTGTTTTTTTTAAAGATTTTATTTATTTATTTGACAGAGAGAGACACAGCGAGAGAGGGAACACAAGCAGGGGGAGTGGGAGAGGGAGAAGCAGGCTTCCCGCGGAGCAGGGAGCCCGATGTGGGGCTCGATCCCAGGACCCTGGGATCATGACCTGAGCCGAAGGCAGACACTTAATGCCTGAGCCACCCAGGCGCCCCCAGACCTTCAATTTGTTAAAAAAAAAAAAAAAATGCAGAATCTGGGAAACGCAATAAAACAAGGTATGCCTATAGCTTATATCTTTTTGTTTCTGAGTAATATCCTATTGTATGGCTATACCCCATCTTGCTCATCTGTTCATTAATTGATGAACACCTGGATTGTCTCCAGGTTTTAGCTATTATGAGTAAAGCTGCCATGAATGAACACTTGTGTACAAGCCTGTGTGGACATGTTTTCATGTCTCTTGGGTAAATTACCAGGAGTGGAATTCCTGGGTCTTAAAGTAAGCTTATGTTTAACCTTTTTTTTTTTTTTTTAAGATTTTTATTTATTTATTTAACAGAGAGAGAGAGAGCGAGAGAGCACAAGCAGGGGGAGCCACAGAGGGAGAGGGAGAAGCAGGCTTCCCACAGAGCAGGGAGCCCGATGTGGGGCTTGATCCCAGGACTCTGGGATCAGGACCTGAGCCAAAGGCAGACGCTTAACCAACTGAGCCACCCAGGCGCCCTGCTTATATTTAACTTTTTAAAACATAGCAAAATAATTTTCCAAAGTGGATATACACATTTTACAGTCTCATCAGCAATGTATGAGATTTCTCGTTTCTCCACATTGTTATCATCACTTGGTATTATCTGTCTCGGATTATAGTCATTACAGTGGATGTGTAGTGGTATTTCACTGTAGTTTAATTTGCATTTCCCTGATGACTAATGATGCTGAGCACCTTTTCGTGTACTTACTGGTCATTTGCATGTCTGCTTTGGTGAAATGTCTACCCAAGTCTTCTGCCCATTTTTTTAAATTAATTTTTAAATTGTGGTAAGATATTTACCACTGTATGCAACCATAACCATAACCCACTTCCAGAACTTTTTAATCATCCCAAAGAGAAACACTGTTCCCATTCCACACTCCTCTCAGCCCCTGGTAACCTCTGTTCTGCTTTCTGTCTCTGTGGATTTGCCTATCCTAGGTACGCCGTATAAATGGAACCATATAGTATTCTTTTGTGTCTGGGTTATTTCACTTAGCTTGATGTTGTAGCATGTTTCAGAAGCCATTTTTAAATTGGGTTATTTGTCTTATTACTGAGTTGTAAAATTCTTAAGATAGTCTAGATACAAATCCTCTCATATATGTGATGTGCAAATATTTTCTCTCATTGTATTTTCATTTTCCTAATGGTGTCTTTTGAAGTACAACATTTTTTTATTTTAATAAAGTCCAGCTTACCGTTTTTTCTTTTACAGTTTGTACTTTTAGTGTTTAGTGTTGTGTCTTAAGAACTGTTTGCTTGGGGTGCCTGGGTGGCTCAATTGTCAAGCGTCTGCCTTCGGCTCAGGTCATGATCCCAGGGTCCTGGGATCAAGCCCCGCATCCAGCTCCTTGCTCGACGGGAAGCCTGCTTCTCCCTCTCCCACTCCCCCTGTTTGTGTTCCCTCTCCCGCTGTCTCTCGCTCTATCAAATAAATAAATAAAATCTTCAAAAAAAAAAAACTGTTTACTTAACCCATGGTCAAAGATTTTCTCCTATGTGTTCTTCTAAAGCTTTAGTTTTAGTTCTTACATTTAGGTTTGTGATCTACCTCCAGTTCCTCTTCATGTAAAAAATGAAATAAAGGTCTAAGTTATTTTTCCCCCCATATGGATACCCAAGGAAAAGTTTCCCATTTGTCCCTTTGTCGAAAATCAATTGACCATAAAATATAAGGGTTTCTTTCTGGATTCTGTTGATCCGAATGGTTTTCCTATGCCAATACCACGTTGCCTTAATTAATTTCTAGCTTTACAGTACATTTTGAAATCAGGTACTTTGGTCCTCCAACTTTGTTTTCTTTTTCAAAATTGTTTCGGCTTTTCTAGGGCGGTTGCATTTTCATATAAATTTTAGGATCAGCTTGTTGTTTTCTGTAGAAAAGCCTACTGAAAAATTCTTTGTAATTATATAATTATTTTAATTATTACATAATTACGAAAAATTTAAGTGTGGAAGAGTTCTGTGATACACATTGGTGAAAGTAAATCTCTTTGTTAGTTGCAAGCCTACTGATATTTTGACAGAAATTGCTTTGAATGTAGAGACCAATTTGGGGAGAATTGCTATCTTTGCCATATTGAGTCGTTAATCATTGCAGAGAACCAACTCTCAGTTTTATTCATTTTTTTTCTCTTGCTTTTCTGTTTTCTGTTTCATTGATTTGAACTCCATATGATTTCCTTTTTTCCCTTGCTTTTATTTAGTTTGCTTTTCTCTTTCTAGTTTCTTTTTTTTTTTTAAAGATTTATTTATTTATTTATTTATTTATTTGAGAGAGAGAGTGAGAGACAGAGAGCACGAGAGGGAAGAGGGTCAGAGGGAGAAGCAGACCCCCAGCTGAGCAGGGAGCCCGATGCGGGACTCGATCCCGGGACCCCAGGATCATGACCTGAGCCGAAGGCAGTCGCTTAACCAACTGAGCCACCCAGGCGCCCTCTTTCTAGTTTCTTAAGGTGGAAGCTTAGGTAATTTGTTTGAGATCTTTAGCCTTTTCTCATAATGGTGTTTAAAGCTATATAGTGTCCTCTAAGCACTGCTTTAGCTGCTTCCCGTGAATTTTGGTATGTTGTGTTTTTGTTTTTATTCGGTTGAAAATATTTTAAATTTCTACTTGTGACTTTATTTTTGGCCTTATGTGTTATTTATAAGTCTGTTGTTTAATTTCCAAAGGTTTGGGATTTCCCAAAACCTATTTCTATTGTGGAGCTCTAATTTAATTCCATGTGGGTGGAGAATATACTTTTTATATTTTTGATCTTTTTAAACTTATTGAGACTCTTGTTCTACTAATTATTTAAGTCTCCAACTCTTACTGTTGAATTATCTTTTTCTCCTTTCAATTCTGTTAGTTTTTGCTTCAAGTGTTTTGGGGTTCTGTTGTTCAGTGCATATACATTCATAATGATAGATTGACCTTTTTTTTTTTAAAGATTTTTAAAATTTATTTATTCATGAGAGACAGGGAGAGAGAGAGGCAGAGGCAGAGGGAGAAGCAGGCTCCCTGCTGAGCAGGGAGCCCGATGCGGGACTCGATCCCAGGACCACGGGATCATGACCTGAGCCGAAAGCAGATACTTAACCATCAGAGCCACCCAGGCGCCCCAATATATTGACCTTTTTATCATTATAAAATGTCTCTCTTTTGGGGCACCTGGGTGGCTCAGATGGTTAAGCGTCTGCTTTCGGCTCAGGTCATGATCCCATGATCCTGGGATCAAGCCTCACGTCGGGAATCCCTGCTCAGCAGGGAGTCTGCTTCTCCCTTTCTCTGCCCCCCCCCCCCGCTCCGCTTATGCTCTCTCAAGTAAATAAAATCTTTAAAAAAAAAAAAAAGTCTTTCTTTATAGTAATATTTCTTATCTTAAATTCGATTTTGTCTGATATTAATATATCTATCCTCACTCTTTGATGGCAACTGTGTACATAGTGTTTTTTCTGTTTTTTTTTTTTTTTGGTGATAATTCTCACTTAGTTTATACCTAAGTGAGGTCCTGGTGTACCACATGGTTACCAACTTTCGCTATTCATTGAGATTCTCACATACCTGCACCAAGGACAGGGTTTCACTTGAAATTTTATCCTAATTAAAATACATTTGTCATCAGGGTTCTAAAATGTCTGTACTTACGATGTTTAAAGAAAAGGATTATTCTTTATATCTGTTATTCAGGGGATGTATTGGATCTTTGTTGTTTTGGTGACTGACAGTATCCATCCAATTTCTTTTCTTTTCTTTCTTTTTTTAGAGAGAGAGGGCGGGGAGGGTGGGCAGAGGGAGAGGGAGAGAGAAAATCTTAAGTGGGCTCCACACTCAGCTCAGAGCCCAACATAGTGCTCCATCTCATGACCATGAGATCATGACCTGAGCTGATGTCAAGAGTCAGGCTTTTAACTGACTGAGCCACCCAGGCGCCCCTCCAATTTCTTTTGGTTACAGAAACTTGGTTTCCTTTTGGTATTTACTTTTCTTTCATTGGTTACAAACTAGATGGCTGTTCATCAGGTGCCTTATCACCTTTTTAGCTAGAGAGGATTGGAACCCATAAATAAAGCCAGAGCATTGAAACTCTCACTCCCTGGAACTTGAAACCTGAACAGAGCTATCCAAGGAGTGGAAATGGTTGGCAGCAGCTGTGCCTGTACGACACTGGCCAGTGTTCCTGCCCCTGAACTCTAGGAAGCACCTTTTATGTCCCTTTCAGTCTGCATCCCCAGCTGCCCTGTTGGTCGTGTGCCTCTCTCCCCTAATCCTTCCAATAAATTCCATCTTTTCCCCTAAGTTCGCCCAGAGTCAGGTTTCCATTGCCTGTAACCAAAGAACTCAAGTGACATCAGAAGGGCATAGGAAGTTTAAAAGATCACTGTAGATAAGCTACATGTTTTTGGAAGGTGGTGTTGGTATTTAGAATGATCTTTCCAGTTTTCTTTTTGTGTGCTAAAGCAGTTTTTTTTTTAAGATTTTATTTATTTGAGAGAGAGAGAGAATGAGAGATAGAGAGCACGAGAGGGAAGAGGGTCAGAGGGAGAAGCAGACTCCCTGCTGAGCAGGGAGCCCGATGTGGGACTCGATCCCCGGACTCCAGGATCATGACCTGAGCCGAAGGCAGTCGCTTAACCAACTGAGCCACCCAGGCGCCCTTTTTTTAAAGATTTTATTTATTTGACAGAGAGAGACACAGCGAGAGAGGGAACACAAGCAGGGGGAGTGGGAGAGGGAGAAGCAGGCTTCCTGCAGAGCAGGGAGCCCGATGCGGGGCTCGATCCCAGGACCCTGGGATCATGACCTGAGCCGAAGGCAGACGCTTAATGACTGAGCCACCCAGGCGCCCCAGTGCTAAAGCAGTTTTATCCCAGAGGCTGAATAACTTGCCAACCCCAGGTTGGCATCTTTACTAAATTGAAGAACCCCAACTTAAGGATTTCAATTTTGGAAAAGGGTAGAGATATATTAGGGGGCTGATATCCCTGCTGTACCCAAAATTTAGAGAGGGAGGTAGATAAAATCGAAGCAGTTGGGGATAAATCATGATTCTCACATTCCCATCCCCTTAACCAATGGCAAAGAAGTGTTTCATAAACAAATACAAACACCCCTATGTTTCATGTCAGAAAATACTGTGACCTCTCCATTCTTTCCATGCCCAGCATTTCCCTGGAGATAGTCAGCTAGCTTCCCTTTGCTCGTGTGGTCGGTAGGCAGACTGGAGACTGGAGCCAACCTATTCTGGCAGTACTGTTCTCAGGTAAAAGCATAGAATGTAACTGTGCCCTTAGAAAATCCCGGACTTGGGGCGCCTGACTAGCTCAATCAGTGGAGCATGGGACTCTTGATCTTGGGGTTATGAGTTCAAGCCCCTTGTTGGGCGTAGGGCTTAAAATAATAAATGAAATTTAAAAATTAAAAAAAAAAAGAAAAAACAAAACAAGAAAACCCTGGCCTTAATTTTTGCTGTCATCATAAAAGGTGATAGTGCTTTGGCTGCAACTGTGGGACCAAGGAATAATTTCCTCTTTGGTCGCTGCTATGTACTAATACAATGATCAAAACCATTTTAAAACATAATTTCTAAGCTCAGTGAAGCCCTAAATGCTATTTAATAGTTTTTTTCATTATAAGAAGACCTCTCTGTCAGCTCCTCCCTTGCCTTGAGTTCCCTGTCCCTAAAAGGTATCCTGTGCACCCAGCTCTTGCGATTGTTACCACAGCATTTACTGAATAGGACTGGCATTGTTTCTTTACAAGTCTGTTTCTCCAACAGATTGTGAACTCCTCAAAAAGAAAGAAACCTTGTCTGAGTCATCTATGTATTGTCCAGCACAGTGTTTGGAGCAAAATGCCATGAATGGCTTATTAAGTGAATAAATGCCCAATTCATAGTGAGGCCAGTTGCAGATTTGCTGGTAGCAGAAAGAGAAGAAGAAGAGACCCTGGAGTCATCTGTACAGACTGCAACCTTCTCAGATGAGGCATCCAAGGCCCAGGGAAGTGAAGGCACTTGTCTGAGATCTCAAGGCCAAGAAGTGGCAGCGCTGAGACTAAACCCAGATTGTTAAAATCCCAAAATATGCTCCTTTCCCTCTTGGAAGCTCTTCTAGAACTCTGATCTTAGATAGCCAACTCTCAAACGTGACAGGGAGTGCTTTTCGACCATTCTTTGCTTTCTGAGTATCTCTACCCCTTCAGGAAGATTTCTTCATGAAAGTAGGTAATTCTAGCTTTAGTTCTCACTGAGTTCTCTCCCACCCCATCATTCCTTTGATGCAAGTTCATTAAATTGCTCCATTATAGTTATTAGCAAACGTCCTTGCACATCCAGTCATCAGTCCTGTAGGCTTTTGCTAATTATTTTTCTTAAGGTGTGTTTTTAAAATGTGATTTTTGAGCGATTTACAATGTAGTGAGTTTTAAAGTAATTTCAGTTCTGCTGTTTTTCCATCCAAAACACATTGTATGTGATGATTATTCTTGTCAGAACCAGACAGTACTCTTTCCCATTTACATATATTTTTGGATTTGTGGTTTTGCAAATGAAAAGATGATTTCCGTTGTAGAAAGGAAAAACTGAGTAAAATCTGATTCTGATAAAAATGTACTTTGCATGTATGAGCATTTACTTTTTATAACTGGTAATAACTATATATCATTGTAAAGTAACAGAAGGAAGTTTGGAAATTTAATAGACTCCAATATGAAACACTAATTATATGGTTTCATATATATTATGAGTCTAAGCATGTTTACCCAAACATAACTAAAATTAGGAGGCTTGATGAGATATCAGAATTGCCACATTGTAGCCAAAATTTGTTAAAGTAAAACCAGGGTGTAGATTAAAATTTAAAAAGTACTAAAAGGAAGTCTTTATTTATAAGTAGTATAAAATTGGGATGGTGGGTATTATGCAAAGGCAATATTTGCATATTTAAAGAAAAGAGGTGTGAAGATATTCAAACCGTATTTAAATGACATGAGAGATATATTTTTGACTGTAGATTCTTTTTTCTTTTTTTTTTTTTTTTTAAGTAGGCTCTATGCCCAGTGTGGGACTTGAACTCACAAACCCAAGATCAAGAGTCGCATGCTTTACCGACCGAGCCAGCCAGGTGCCCCTTGTCTTTAAATTCTTTTCTCCTTTTTTTTTTTTTAAATATTTTTAAATTTATTTTAGAGAGAGAAAGAAGGAACGTGGAGGGGGGCAGAGGGAGAGGGAGAGAGCGAATCTCAGGCAGACTCCCCACTGAGCATGATGCTCAATGTGGGGCTCGATCCCCAATATGGGGCTTGATGCCAGGACCCTGAGATCATGACCTGAGCCAAAATCAAGAGTCAGACACTTAACGGACTGAGACACTTAAGTGCCCCCTTGTTTTTAGATTTTTTTTTTTTTTTGAGATTTATTTGAGAGAGAGAGAGAAAGCAGTGGAGGTGGGAAGGTCAGAGGGAGAAGCAGACTCCCTACTGAGCAGGGAGTCCAATGTGGGACTTGATCCCAGGACTCTGGGATCATGACCTGAGCTAAAGGCAGTTGCTTCACCAACTGAGCCACCCAGGCACCCTTGTCTTTAGATTTTTAATGAATTTCTTCAGTGAATTGCCTGGTTTTAAAATTATTCTTATTACTGGTTTACATTTGTTTTTCAGTTCAATAAATACAATTTTACTGGGTATTTGTTTTGTTAAAATCTGTCCCTGTGGATGATTTTGTATCACAAAACTAAAGCAGTAGCCATCTCAAGATGTAAAGTTCACTCCAGACTCTTAATAGAGCTATTTAAATTGAGACATGTTAATACTGTATCTTGGCAAATTTGCCTTGATAAGTCTTTATGATTCTCTGTCATGTGACTCTGATCATAGTACACAGGAAGAAAAGTAAAATATATTGTCAAACTAGCCTATGTGATCCTCAAGAGCTAGAACTGGATCTTAATTTTTCTATTGTTAGCACCTACCACACTGTCTAGCACATAGTAGGAACTCAAAAAATGTTTCATAATCAAAGGCTCTGGGGGACCCTGGCCCTTCCAAAACCCTGTAATTATTGCCCATATTTTATCAGCAGATTCCAGTATCAAAACAGATGACTCCTGTGTGGTAGTACATAGTAGGTGCTTGATAAATGTTGAATGAAAGAATTTATTGTTCTAATGCATCCCCACCCATTGTCTCCGTTGGCAGTTTGCCTTATGATGTGGGGAGTATGTTATCAATTATTTATTCCTCGGAAACATTCCACAAATCATCATCATCATTGTAAATTTAGAAGAGGTAATGTGGTCAACTATGAATTATACATGTCTAGATTATCTGTATTGTCTTTCATTTAAGATTTTATCAATCTCCAGAGGCCGACTCCTGATAAGCAGTCCATGGCCCTTTTGTTGGTGGTATGCTTCCCCTTCCATGACACTTTGATGGCTTGGGAAGTGGTTGAGACCCCCATGTGTGCTAAGGGTTTTCACTGTGTCTTTAGACTTTGGGGAGCCAGGCAGTGGGGTCTGCTACCTTGCTGGTTGGAATCGGCAGACCTACTCCTGATTTCCATGTGCTCAGGCTTCATGTCTGTCTGGTGTGGGGTGGCTTTGACCTACTTAGGTTAGGGGAAACTGTGTCAAGCCCTCACCTGTTGATTCGGTTGTACATGATTTGTTAGTTTAATAATCTGCAAATGGGCTACTGGAGAGTTTTCCCTGAACTCAAGTGATAGTGCAGAGTTGTGCCTTATTAGCTTGTCACAGCAGAGGTGTGGACAATCATGTTAACGTATAGTTGGATGCACAGATGGAAACTTGGTTTAGTGTGCATCTAGCACAGTCAGCAAAGAGAGTCTAGGCTGCCGGACTTCATATATTTTACCTAAACAGGGAATTTCAGCCTGCAGCTGTGATCTTTTCCCATTGGAACAGGTTTATCAGCAGAGGGACTTTGATGTTATCTGTCTTAGTCAGGGTTCTCCAGAGAAACAGAACCAATAGGTTATTTATTTATTTATTTATTTATTATAAGGTATTGGTTCACATGATTATGGAGACTGAGAAGTCTTACCATCCACCATCTGCTAGCTGGAGACCCAGGAAAGCAAGTGGTGTAGTCCTGAGGCCTGGGAGCCAGAGAGCTAAGAGTGTAGACTTTGGTCCAAGTTTGAGTACCAGAAGTGCTGAGGGGCAGGAGAAGATGGATGTCCCAACTCAGGCAGAATGGGAATGCCACCTTCCTCCTCCTTTCTGTTCTACCATGGCTCTCAAAGGATTGGATGATGCCTGCCCACTTTGGGAAGGACATCTACCAGTTCAAATGCTAATCACTTCTGGAAACACCTTCACAGACACACCTAGAAATAATGTTTAACTAGTTATCTGAGCATCCCTTGGCTCAGTCAGGTTGACATGTAATTAACCATACCATTATCAAAATTCAGTTTGTTTTGAGTCTACCCACTAGATGTGGCTTGTCATGTGACTTGACTCTAGAGGGAGAAAACAGTGAATTGAATGCAATTTGAGTATTTATTCAGTTCTGTTGATAGAGTTTTTTCAGTGTAAATTAACAAATTGGTGTTCTGCTCTCTGCCCTTGTCACTAATACATTTAAGCTTGCCCAAGTCCATCTTTGAGGACCTGATTACCTCTGGACACTGGCTAAATATAATCTCTGAGACTTGAATGTGGAAGACCAAGTCCTAGAACACGGAGCTAAGTTAATTGATCTCTGTTGGGAGCCAGGCATTGTTAGGAGCACTGGGGTTACAGCAGTGACTAGACATGCAAGGCTCCTGCTCTTCGGCCTGCTGCACATTCTAGTAGGGTTTATAGCCAGTAAACACTAAGTAACCAAGGTAATTTCAGCCTTAGTCTGGTGCTCTGGTAACATGAAGGAGAGTGACTGTGGGGCTGTTCCAGGAAGAGGGTGGGTTAGGTAACGTGTGAACTGAGATTTGAGTGACAGAGGGGGCCAGCCAAGCCAAGGTGGTGGTGTGGGGGGAGGAGACACACAGGGCAGAGAACATTCCGAGAGAGGAAGCTGCAGATTCCAAGGCCATAAGCAGAAAGAAGCTTGGCGTATTTGAGGAGCAGAAGAAGGACCAATGGGATTGGAGTGTCGTGGAATGAGTGGGGCAGGTGGGTGGGGTGTGTGGGGCTAGGACCAGATCTTTAGCCTTGGAAGTTATGATGGGAAGTTTGGAGTTTGGAAATGGGAAGCCATTATTTAATTTTAAGCAAAGGGACTTAATTCAAACACTGGGTTCTAGGGAAACATTAGTGAATAAAACAGATAAAAACCCTTGCCCTCCTGTTGCTTACAGACTGATTTGTGTTTCAAAAAGATCACTCTGGCTACTATATGGGGAAGAGTTGTAAGGGAGCAAGAATGGAGGCAGGGAGATGGGTTGGGGGCTGCCGTGGCAGTAGAGGGGCGAGGTGATTAGGGTGAGAGGAGTCCCGGTAGAGATGGGGAGAAGTGGATGGGTTCTGGATCCGTTTCGGAGGTAGACCTGACAGGACTTCTGGCACATTGAAGGCAGAGAGACTTCGTTTAGGACTTGGCAAATTGTAGGGACCCCTTGAATGTCCATATGGAAATGCCAAGAAGGCAGTTTGATATGAAGCTGGAACTCTGGGAAGTTTTAAGTCCTATCGTAAAGATGAAAAAGCCATGTAGGGAGATACTATCTTAGGAGGCCCCGCCCTGTCGTAGTTGGGCCTTTCTCCAGGTGATACTGGAGTTATACTTTCTTTTCCAAGTCCTCACAAATCTGGGAAGAGTTGGAGAAGGAGAAACAAGCAGAGCTGTTTCTTTCCAGACCATCCGTAGGCAATACTAACTTGTCTGGGTGAGCGAGGTCCAGGGGTGGGCATGGGTCCATATCACCTTTGCACGCACAGCATGATACAGTGTTGTAGGGCTCATACGGGAGCGCCATTTCCTACTGTCTTCGGGAAGGGAGATTTTGTAAAGATAGGTCATATCTTAGAAAAAATAAATGAAGATTTGGGATATCACTTTTTCCAAGTGTCTCTTTGCTCTGTGAAACATTATGGTATGGTTTTAGGCCATGTGCTTACCGCTCTGTAGTCTGCTGCTGCAGCTGAGTTCCCTCCCTGAAGGCAGGCCTGGGGCACAGCACATGATGAACATGCAGAAAAGAGGTTCTTGAATTGAACTGACAATAATGGAGTGGGATGATAGAGTAGGGATGTAACCTTTTTAAAGTAAACACATCGCTTTGATACATTGTTCCAGAATGACAAATTAGGGAACCTTACTGGCTGTACAGAGGGTTTGTTTTTCTGAGGCTTCATCAGAGAATTCTCTAATACCTTGTATTTTCACATAACTTTTCAGTAACATGAATATCTCATTAAGTTTTGATGTAATTCTTTTCTGTATTATTCAAAGAAAGCACTCCTGATACAATATCTTATTCATCTGCTTAAGAATTCTGAAAGTTAAATGGGCTTTTCTTATTTGTAAGCATTAAAACACACACACTCACACACACTTTTTTCTGGTTATAAAAATAATGTAAGGCCTTTGTGGAAAATATAGAAAAAGAGGAAGCAAACATAATCCCCCTCTAGAGAGTAGCAAAACGTTAATATTCTAGTATTATTTTATGGGTATCTTATACACAGCTGGAATCATGCTGTATATTCATTTTGTACCCTTTCTTTTTGCTTGATATTAAATTGTACACATTTTCTCTTATTTTTAAAAGCTCTCCACGATCTTCTAACTGGTTGCCTAACAATGTATAGATACCTTGGAAAATACTGGGTATATCTAACTAGGAAGATATCTTTGTGTATACGTTTTTGTCAGTTTTGTTATTATTTCCTTTAAGATTAATTTCAAGAGCTAGAGTTACTGGATCAAAGGTTATGAACATTGTGAATATATTTTGATGGATCATGTCCCAGAAAGATGTATTAGGAAGGGCCAACTGTGCATTTTTAATTTCGACATACATTTTAGTATTATAAATTAAAAATATTTGCTTTTTTAATATAAGAAAATGGTATGATTTTTTAATTTTTAATTGTCAATAGACTTCATTAGAGGAAGTGTAAGCTCACAGCAACACTGAGCAGAAAGCACGGAGTTCCCATAGACTCCCCGTCCCCACCCTTGTAGAGCATCCCCCATTATCAACACACCACAGTGGTGCATTATCATGGTATGCCTTTTATTTTCTGTTTCTTTGCTTACTAGAAAGATTGAACCTTTTAAAAACCGTGTTTATTTTTCGCACCCCTTTTGTGGGTTGCTGTTCATTTTGTTTGCTTAGTGATTTCTTGATTGAGAGACAACTCAGACGAAGTAGGATTGGTTATAGCCTTTGTCATTTCTGTAGCATCTGATGCAGTGTTCTTCCAGGGGTCTGTGGGCCTTGAACTTCTGCATTTCTGAGCTTTGGCTCTCTGGGGGTGGGGCCCAGGGATTTGTGTATTTAACAAGCCACCTGGGGATTCTTACGCACCCTAAAGATGCTTAAGAACCCCTGGTCTTAAGCCTTATAATAAACAAAGGTTTGAAGCATTACATGTAAAAAGTACGTACTGCTTTCTATAAACTATAACGAATAAGTGTTACTTCCTATGAAAAGGCAACACCAGCGCCTTTTCATCAGTGGGAGAGTGTCAGAACCAGATTAGTCAGATCTCAAGTTTTCTTACAAGAATGTGTTCAGATGACTAACGTTTTGTCATTCACAGGTATTGTAGCTGGTTTGCATTCTTCTTAATAGAGCTTTCTTCATTCAGAAAAAGCTGGAAACTATAGCAAATAACAGATAGGTCTAGCAGTTCCACATTCCTTTCAGTGAAATATTCCGTTTTACTGTCACTCCCATCTCTACTGGTTCCAACCAGGTTTCCAATAGGGAAAACACGAAGGCCTCACATTGCTAATTTCTGCTTTTTTACCAGGGAGTTTGAAAATCCTAAAAAATGTATGTAAGTGCAGTTGTCTGCATACTTAAAAAAGAACAGTTGAGAAAAGGCAGCACAGAAACAACTTAGGTACATCTGTGCACAAGTCTGTGTGTTGTGCTGTGTGCGCCACAAGGGTGGCTACCCTCTGTCACCATGCGATGCTATTACAGTGTCAGTGATTGTATCCCCCAGGCTGTGCCTTTTATCCTGGTGATGTACTCATTCCATACCTGGAAGCCTGTGCCCCTCACTCCCCTTCATCCCTTTTTGCCCATCCCCCACCCCTCCCCTGTGGCAACCATGTTTGTTCTTTACTTATGGGTCTATTTCTGCTTTTTATTTGTTTGTTTGCTCGTTTGCTTTGTTTTTCCACTGTGAGGACACAGTGAGAAGGAAGGCAGACAGCCATCTGCAAGCCAGGGAAAGGACCCCCCCCCCCCCCACCACCGGAACAGACTGTGCTGGCACCCTGATCTCAGACTTCCCAGCCTTAGAACTTCGAGAAATAGATGTTTGTTGTTCAAATGCCACTCAGTCTGTGGCATTTTGTTCTTGTAGCCCCAGCTGACTAAGACAGGACGCTTAAAGAGATCTGGGTACGGCATAAAATTTCTCCCTCGAACTTAAATTTTTTAAAAGTCAGTGGATGAGCTAGAGGCAAGGATGATTACGTTCATGAATTAGTTGCCCACAAGGCAAAGTAGAAGAGATGCTGGAACATCAGGGCCAAATACAAAGAGAGAGAAACCATGAGGGGAAAGATAGAAGACTCAGGGGACAGATCTAGGGCATGTGAATAATCGGAGTTCCAGAAGGAGACAAAGAAACAGATGGAGAAGAAACAATAGCTACTACACAGAAGAAGAATCTGAGACAACAGATTGAAAATTTCACTGAGTTCCAGGTAGAATTGAAATAAAAAAAAAAAAATCCACACTTAAGTACATTCTGATAAAACTGAACTCCAAAATAGAGGAACAAAATCTTACAAACTTCTAGGTATAAGGAGCTGAGAAATGTAGAGAGGAAGAAGCACCAGACCTGTCAGTCTCGAAGTTCACTGGGATGAAAGGCCTTGAAGTCAAGAATTCCATACCCTTTTGCGGCGCCTGGGTGGCTCAGTTGGTTAAGCGACTGCCTTCGGCTCAGATCATGATCCTGGAGTCCTGGGATCGAGCCCCGCATCCGGCTCCCTGCTCGGCAGGAAGCCTGCTTCTCCCTCTCCCACTCCCCCTGCTTGTGTTCCCTCTCTCTCTGTCTCTCTCTCTCTCTGTCAATTAAATAAATAAAATCTTTAAAAAAAAAAAAAAGAATTCCATACCCTTTCAATTGATCCCTACCCTTCAGGGTGAGGGAAGGAGGATTATCAATGTGGCAGGGATTCAGTCTTTATCCAAGCGCCTGATCTAAGGAAAGCGTTAGGGAGTCTACACAGAGACCCTAAGATAGGGGAAAATGAAAAGGAGAAGCCCAAAGGTAGTCAGTGATCCACAAAACAAGACCTAGAGTATTTCATGTAAATGGCTATTGAAGGATGCCCGGGACTGGGTAACAGAAGCGCTGAAAAAAGAAGAAAAAATTATTGAAATAGAAGCGACATTTTACAAGCAAAATTCTAATTATAACCCAACTAGAAGTCCCAAGTTATTTTAGCAAAGTCGAGTTGGGGTGAGGGAAGAAAAGTAAAATCCTTCCCAATAAGCATTTGGGTTGGAGGGTGAAGGAGGGTGGGCGTGAGGTTTGCCGAGTGTCTCGTTTGGAGGAGGGGGAGGACCCCGTGGGAACAGAGCCTGGAGTAGACGCGTGTGGTTATGGACGCGGGGAAGGGAAGGAAGACATTCATGGACTAGCAATGGCCAGGAACATTCCCCAGTTCACAAGGGGAGGGAGGACGGTGAATGGCAACCCGATTAAACCTGTCAAAATAAGGAAAAGGAGCGAGGAAGCAGCATACATTGTCTATATAAAGCGAGATGAAAGGTTGAATGAAAACACAAACAGAGGGCAGTGTCATGATTGAAGGTGTTCTGTGGAGCCAGAATAACTGTGGCTTTGGGCAAGCTGCTTAATATCTTCGAGATTTCACCTCCTATGAAATGGGTATAGTGGTGGTACCTGCTTCAGAGGGTACTCTGTGAGGTTTAAGTGGGTTAACATACCTACAGCATGCAGAATAGGGCCTGGCGTCCAGTTAGACCAAGCAGGTGTTTGCTCTCTTATTTATAGAGCATGGTCACAATGTTAATATTAGGCGAGAAGAAACAACATTAAAAGCACCACATCAGAAGAGAAGGTTATCGTGTAATGGTTATGGCCACTGTTATCACAAATCTGTATGTGCCAAATAAGATGGCAGCTAAATACATAAAATGAAAGTGTTAAAAATGTAAGGAGAACTTGATGAAAATATTTTACAAGGGGGGAATTCATAAAACATCTTTCACAGATGGAGAGATCTACCAAAAATAAGTAAGATCTAGAGAGAGTGAATAATGGAATCAACAAACTCAGTCTTAACAGACAATATTGAACCTTTTGTTCCTGCACTGGTTTTTTTGCATGAAACATTTAATAAACATGTGCCACAAAGCAAACCCTAATATATTCAAAAAACTAAACATATCACAGACCATATTTTTGATCCTAAGCCAGTAAAAGTAGAAATAAATAAGAAAAATGACCAAAAAACTTAACTGCTTGAAAATGAAAAAACACAACTCTAATCCTTAGATACCTCAATGTCATCAGAGCAAAGAGGAATTCAAAACTGAAAACCGTAAAAGGGAAAGCACTTCACACCCAACCTATGGACACAGCAAATACTGTTCTAAATAAAGTCTTCATTATGAAGGAAGACATAAATAAAGGAACTCAATGCTCATCTTGTAAAATAGCTAAAAGAGTGAGTCAACCCAAAAGGAAGCAAGAAGAATAAAAATATGAAGCTGACGTTAATCAAATAGACAAAAATGTTTAAATGGTTGAAAGGGAAAAGATATAAGAAATCAAGGGCTTCTTTGCAAAGGGGAGGGAAGGTGGTAGTGGTGGTGTGGACAGCGTGAGGGACAGAATCAGGGTGGAGAAGGGGAGGACGGGAAGGAAGGCATGTAGGAAAAAATAAGGAAATAGAAGAAACGTCGGATATAACCTTTTGCTTTTGAGTGGTCTCCTGTGACCTAGGACTCAGGTTCTCTAGTCTGTCTGTCCGTCCGTCTGTCTGTCTATCTGTCTGTCTATGTCTGTCTGTCTGTCTGTCGTGCTTCAGCTTAACCTCTTTCCTTTTTGGGGAGCAGCATGGCAGAGCGGTTACAGCATAGGTTCTGGAGCCAGGCTGCTGGGTCAGTCCTGGCTGGTCCCTTGCCGTCCATGTGACTTTGGATGTATCATACCAGCTGCTTGTGCCTCAGTCCTGGCCCATAACATGGGGGTCCTGAGAGCGTGGATTTGATTTGGTACATGGCAGCATGCAGCAGCACCAGGCTCCTCTGTCTGGTACGTGCTCAGTAAACAACCAGGGGTTGTCCTCACCATCCCCATCTCCATCATTCCTTCGAGGATTTCCCAGGATGGATGCTCCACGAGGCCATGCTTCCGCTGGGCCACCTGATCTTCGAGCCGTTCTGCTTTCATTTAATGCCTTTCTAAGAGACACCATTCTGCCTTTCCAGCATAAATACTGTTCTCAGATAAGTGCTAGAAGAAGATCAGCATTTGCTGTCCTTGCTACATGCTAGGCATTATAAGTGCTTCCTATGTTCTATCTCCTGTAACATTCACAGTGCCCTGAAGAGTACAGTCACCTTTGAACAGAGGAGGACAAGGAAGCTAAGAGAACTTTACACACTTGCCCAGGATCACACAGCTAGAGGAACTGAATTTGGACCTGTTTGACAACCCCTGCCCATCCCTGTCCCTGCTTGCTCTTAATTTTTTGCTTCCTGATAAATTTAGGCAGTGTTCACTTAAAGCAATGACTATTGAAAAATAGCCTGGGGTGGTAGAAAGAGCTCTGAACTGTATAGCAAATGTCCAGGGTCTTAGTCCCAGTCTGAGCTTTGCCCCGTCCTACAGCAGCAGGAGAGGGGGGCGGGTGGGAGTGGGGGGGGGCCTCCACCAAGTCACGTGACACCCAAATCTCAGGGTTTTTAGTGGCAGATTAAGGGACTGGGTCTGTGTGAGATCTCAGGTCTCTCCAAGCCCCTGCTTCTCTGTACACGTGTATATCAGGTGGCTGTTAAAAAGGAGCCTCTTATGAATGGAGTTAAATGTTCTTATTTTTGCCAAAAGTAGAAAATGCTTTTGTGGCAGCATGTACATTCTCAGATGACCCTTTTGGTGTTTTTTTGTGTTGCCCAGGTACTCCAGGAGCAGATCCGGGCCCGGGACAACATCAGCTACGGAACGAATTCTGCCTTAAAGACTCTGGAGATGCGTCAGCTCTCCGGTTTGGGAGACCTTCGGGGAAGAGTGGCAAGGTAGGTGGTCGGATGTGTGGGACTGTATCTACCAAGAGCTGTTTTTCATCAACTCCATTTCACAAAGTATATATTCACAAAGCCCCAAAGCAAATTCTTTGTGTTCTTCTAGTATATCCCCTCCTTTGCCCGTAAAATCTAAGGTAGAATTTACACCTGATTATGAGCATGCCATGATTTCTTATGTTGCTGCAGTTGATGCTGTGTTCAGGGAAGTAAATGTTGACGGGAGAGCGCAGCTGACCTGTGTAATTTGGCATTCGAAATATTACGTTTATTGACCCCAATAAGATAAAGTTGAGACTTAATTTTGTGTGTCTCTTTTAAAATTTTCATTTTCCTTGTAATTTATTTTTATTTTATTTTCTGAAAATATTGGTCTGCCATAGATTAGAAATTTAGAAAAAGAGATCTTTGACCTCAGATAGTATAGAAGGCGCTGTTCCATCCCCTTGCTACTGAAAGCATGCTCTGTGGACCAGCAGCGTTGGAGTCACCCAGGAACCTGTTGGAAATGAACGATTTCTAAAATATTTATGGGCCGCTTCTGCCCTCTGCTGCCATTAAGAGTCAAGTACAAGTCTACACGGGAGCTGTTCGAATCAGGCTGATGTGAAAATGAGGGTGGTCTGTAAAGGGTTGGATGGAAGAAAGAACAGGACCCACAGGATCCAAAGCCTCTGTGGAGCAGAGGAGGGTGGTGTTGGGGTATTTGTGCAGACAGCACATGAAGGACCTTGAATGCTGGGCATGTGTGTTTGGGTCTGGTGGGTGAACATCAGTCTCATAGCACAGGGCTCCGTGGATTGAATGTAGGCCTAGTTGTGTGGTTTTCTATTCTCATTTGGGTCAGCTCCAGTCTTCTTAGTATGACCCTTGGTGATGAACCCCACTGACTTCCTTATCTCTCTCACCCTTGGCACTGTAACTTTCAGCAGTGATCCGCTATTTGTTATTCCCTGAATGGGCCATGCTCTCCTATCTGTGTACCTTTGCACATGCTGTTCTTGCACTCAGCATGCCTTTCCCCCTTTTTTATAACTTCTAGTCAGCGTTTCAAGTTCAGCTCAAGTGTTGTCTCCTCCAGGAAGTCTTCCCTGATAGGCCACTCTCCTGAGCTCCCCTAGCATTCTGTTCTATTGAATCTGTCTGTTTTCTTCACTGTCTTGGGGCAGAGTACCGTATCTTTTACTTTTGTAATATGTGTGCATAGAACAGTTCTCTGGAAAAGAGTAGATACTCAATAAATGTTTGGATGAATTAATGATCTAGAAAATCACTGTAACAGGACTGAAAAACCTGGATTCTTTTTGTGGAGATTGGCTTAAAAGCAACCCCTTTCTGCGATACCTCCCAGAAGAGTGAGGAATTAGAAGGGCTTCAGAGCTACAGGGCGGAGCAGGGACTTCTGGAAAATTTGAGGATCTGCCTATGCAACAAATACTTTACTCTGAAACAATCACAAACATTTGTTGTGAGCACCCCCTATTTTTGCTTTTTGTGGCTCTACTAGTCTATCCCCAGAATGCTAATGAGACTTATTGTTGAAATCAACTTACGTGAAAAAAAATTCATTGGCGAAGTTTTAGCTTTCTTGCATTGAATTGGAGGAGTATGAGCTTTTTTTTTTAAGATTTATTTATTCATCTGAGAGAGAGAGAGAGAGAGTGTGAGCAGGGGAGGGGCAGAGGGAGAGGGAGAAGGAATCTTAAGCACACCCCATGCTGAATGCAGAGCCCGATGTAGGGCTCGGCACAGGGCTGGATCTCACGACCCTGAGATCACAACCAGAGCCAAAACCAAGAGTCGGATGCTCTATCGACGGAGCCACCCAGGCGCCCCAGGGGTATGAACTTTTTAAGTGATAGTCTTAAATTATTAGGCTTCTGTATTGTTTCAGGTTTTATTTTCTAGCGTTTATGGATCCACTGGTGATTCACTGATAGAAAGCAGGCTCCGCGGCTTCCCCTGTGATTCTGCGTGGAGGAGAGAGACGCCTTTTTACCCCACTAAGAGCGGCACACTCTGAACAGGACTTTCTCAGAGGGTTTCCCCTCCCCCCTAAAGTGGAGCTAAGGGAGTTCAGCTTTCCCATTCCTACTGGAACAGTTGGTCCGTTACTTGGCCTTCTGCTCAGCGGCCACTTCCAGTTTCCTCTACAAGGTCTGTTTTTGTGGCATCAGAGCCTTAGAGGAGAGATAGCTGCAGACTGAGGCAGACGCACAAATTCCCTCAAGGTAAGCAAGTCCAGGTGCACGGGAAAAAAGAGATAAATTAGACATTATCAGATTAAAAATCTTAGGCTCTTATAAATAGTGCTGCCACGAACATTCACATACAAGTTTCTGTGTGGCCATATGTTTTCATTTCTCTTAGATATACCTAAGAGTGTAATTGTTGTGTAATGTGGTGACTCTATATTTAACCCTTTTTTTTAAAGATTTTATTTATTTATTTGAGAGAGAGAGAGATAGAGCATGAGTGGGGAGTGGGGAGAGGGAGAAGCAGGCTCCCCGCTGAGCAGTGAGCCTGATGCGGGGCTCGATCCCAGGACCCTGGAATCATAACCTAGGCCGAAAGCAGATGCTTCATGACTGAGCCACCCAGGCTCCCTCCCTGTCTTGTGGTTTTGATTTGCATCTCCCTACTGACTAATTGTACTAAACATCATTCAGCGTGCTTATTGGTCATTCGTACGTCTTCCTTGGAGAACTGTTTATTCAGATCCTTTGCCCATTTTTAAGTGGATTAATTGTCTTTTTATTATTGAGCAGTAGGAGGTTCTTTATATATTCTAGATTCAGTTCACTTATCAGATACCTGAGCTGAAAAAGTTTTCCCCCTTTCTAAGGGTTTTCTTTTCATTTTCTTGATTGGGTCCATTTGGTCCTTTTAAAAAATTATTTCTGTCTCTTTGTTGATATTTTCTACTTGATGAGACTTTGTCATTATACCTTCCTTTACTTCTTAAAGGGTGTTTTCTCTGTTTCTTTGATCATCCCGCATTTATTATGGCTGCCTTGAAGTCTGTGTCTTTTAAATCTGACACCCGTTCCCTCTCACTGGCAGTTTCTTTTCCTGCTTTTATTCCGTGTTTAGTTCACATTTTCTGGTGTCTTTGTGTGTCTCATAATTTTTAATAAGAACTGGACATTTTAGGTAAGAGAGCATAGCAATCCTGGATGTTGACAAGCCCTTACCCCATTTGCTTTTGTTGTTGTTTGTTTAGTGACTTGGCTGGGTTATTTTAGTGATGTCTGTTTCCCCTGCAAAATAAAGCATCTGGTGCTCAGTCATCCTGTGAAGACAGTGGTTTTAGCAAGACTCTCTTTGACTGTCTCTTTCCCCGATCTTTTATTAAGCTGGCGGCCTCTGCAGGTATCACACCCAGATCTTAGGCTCCATTAATTGCTGGTAAATTGCTCTACTGTTTGTTTGCTGTTTGTTTTTTAAAGATTGATTGATTGATTGATTGATTGGGTCGGGGGCGAGAGAATGAACAGGAGGGGCAGAGGAGAGGGAGAGAGAATCTCAAGCAGACTTGCACTGACCGTGGAGTCTGACTTGGGGCTCAGTCTCACGACCATGAGATCATGACCTGAGCTGAAACCAAGAGTCGGACACTTAACCAGCTGCGCCACCCAGGTGCCCATCTACTGTTTCTGACAATACCCTGTGACATAAATTGCTCTACAATTTGATTCAATTAAATTATTGCCTGCCGTTAAGGGCTTAATTTTGTATATATGCAGGGATTATTATATATATTATAGGTAATAATAATATGGAATATGAACAACTTAATGTTTTAAATGTCACTGCCTTTGGTGCGCTATGCCACCGTGTCACAGACTATAAGAGACATTCTGCTTAAGCATGTTGCCTGGTCAGGTCCATTGCTAGATGTTTGGGACTCTGTTGATGGACTTCTGACCACATCCCGACCATTGATCTGATAACCAGGTGAAAAGTTACTCTGCCGTATGAGGGCCACAACCAAGAACTGCACCTGGGAGACAGCTATCTAAAGACCTGAAAAGGGAAATTTTGGAATGACTACATTATTGGTTCATCTATAATATAACATTGGGATAAAATAGGGCAACTGGTCAGATTCATTGTGAATTCTTGTTTAACAAAAGCTGTTGAGCCATGCACACAGCTATATTTAGAACCCTGAGGCTGTCTTTTATGAGTGTTTTTTTTTTAAGACAAGAATGATGCCTTTAATTAGATATTAGCTAAGACAGCTATATAGCTGCCCCCTTTTTTCTTATTTATCTCTTTATTTTGAAATAATTTGAAACCTACAGAAAATTTGCAAGATTCACAAGTGTTAACATTTATTTACTCTATTATTCTTTTCACATGTAAGTTTTTTTTCCTGAAATATTTGAGAGTAAGGATAACTTTCTTTTTAACATAAGAAAATGGGAGTTGATTCCACTGTGTGTGTTTTCTGATGGCAGGCTTTGGTATCCTACCCTGCACACACACACACACACCGTGCCCCGCCCCCCCACTGGTTTGTCCCCTTATTTATAAACGTATAGAAGTGAAATGTGCTGGTAATAAATAGTCAGAAACATTATGAAACATGTAACATAAAAAAATGAAGGCTCACCAGCCCCTTGCTCTGTTTTACTCCTTACGGGTAACTAATGTTTAGCAGCCTGCTGTCTGTCCTTTTAGACTTTTTTTATACATAGTTATAAGGTGATAATTTATCATCATAGTAATATGATGATTTGCAGCATAACAATTACCTAACAGTGTGAGTTTAATTTTACCAAGTATTATATATATTATTCTGCAATTTCAGTGCTCCCGCATAGCAATATATTGTGGGCTTTCTTCAAGTATGCATGTAGATCTAGCATTCTACTTCCTTGGACATGGAGGGTCCTGCTACATGGGGGTGCCGTAATTTAATCTATGTAACTACTCCTTGGTGTTAATGGAAATTTATGTTGTAGTATTTGTGTTTCCAAGTGAGAAGTAATACTGAACCCAAGCTATCACTAGTGAAAATCAGTGAGCCATGAGCATCAGGATAATTTTGAGACCTTTCTAAATAACTTTCTCAAACTTAATCTGTACCTCAAACAGCTCTGCAAAGATAATGAAACTGGTCTGATGTAGTGATATCTGACAGTTTCTATTTTTTTTTAAAGATTTTATTTATTCATGACAGACAGAGAGAGAGAGAGAAGCAGAGGGAGAAGCAGACTCCCAAGGAGCAGGGAGCCCGATGTGGGACTCGATCCCGGGACCCTGGGATCATGACCTGAGCCGAAGGCAGACGCTTAACCATCTGAGCCACCCAGGCGCCCAATATCTGACAGTTTCTAAACGGAAAGCTGTGTTTGGGTTGGAAAATAAAGTCTTTCTATAATATATATTTTTTTAATTTCATGGTATGTTCAGACCTCAGATGTCCCCCAATAAGATTTAAAATTTTTTTAAATATTTTTTTTTTATTTATGTGACACAGAGAGAGAGCACAAGCAGGGGAAGTGGCAGGCAGAGGGAGAAGCATGCTTCCCACTGAGCAGGGAGCCCGATGTGGGGCTCGATCCCAGGATCCTGGGATCATGACCTGAGCTGAAGGCAGCCACTTAACTGACTGAGCCACGCCCCAGATTTAAATATTTTGATAAAAAATTATGAACTCAAAAAAGAAGGGTCTGTATTTGGTGCTTTTTTTAACCATCATTTGTGAAATGGGGATGATTTGTGAAGATGAAATGAAGTAATACGTATCAAGGATCTTGCACAGTGTGTGGTACATAGTAAATATTCTTTATGTTCACTCATTCAATAATATTTATTGAGCCTCTACTGCATGCAAAGCAGTGTACTGGACACTAGGGTTTTTGTGATGAAAAGGGCAGATATCGTCCCTCTTGCTTGCAATTTATATTCTATCTAGTAGGGGAGATAGACATCAAACTTACTGCAGTACAATTATTTAGTTTCACTTATGATTTGAATGATTTATTTGTAGATGTTTGGAGTTTTCTATAGCAATCATATCATCTGTAAATAATGACAATTTTATTTCTTCTTTTCTGATCCTTGTATCCTTAGTCTCTTTTTGTTGTCATTTTGCAATGGCTAAACCCTCCAATACAATGTTAAGTAGATGTTGTGATTGGGGGCATCTTTCTCTTGGTTTTTATTTCAATGAAATTCTTACAGTGTTCTTCCATTTTGAAAGATAATTGCTGTAGGTTTTTTTTTTTTTTAAGTTTACTTATTTATTTTTAAAGAGAAAGAGAATGCACTAGCAGTGGGGAGGAGCAGAGGGAGAGGGAGAGAGAATCCCAAGCAGATTCCATGCTGAGCATGGAGCCTAACATGGGGCTGGATCCCAGGACCCTGAGATCGTGACCCAAGCTGAAACCAAGAACTGCTCACTCAACTGACTGAGCCAGCCAGGTGCCCCTGCTCTAGTTTTTTTTTTTTTTTTTTTAACATAGATTTATCAGATTAAGTAAGTTTTTTTACATTCCTAATTCATTAAGAATCTATGAATTTGTATTGGTTTTTCTCAAGTGTTTTTTGCATCCGTTCAAGTCAGATATTCTTCTCTTTTGAACTGTTAATGTGTACTTAGCAAGGTGGGTAGATATATTAATACACAAAAGTCAGTTTCCTCGACAGATGTTGGTGGGGATGTGGAGGGGGAATGCAAGCTGGTGCAACCACTCTGGAAAACAGTATGGAGGTTCCTCAAACAGTTGAAATTAGAGCTACCATTCGATCCAGCAATTGCACTACTGGGTATTTACCCCAAAGATACAAATGTAGGGACCCGAAGGGGTATGTGCACCCCGATGTTTATAGCAGCAATGTCCACAATAGCCAAACTGTGGAAAGAGCCAAGATGTCCATCGACAGATGAATGGATAAAGAAGATGTGGTATATATACACAATGGAATATTATGCAGCCATCAAAAGGAATGAGATCTTGCCATTTGCAACGACGTGGATGGAACTGGAGGGTGTTATGCTGAGTGAAATAAGTCAATCAGAGAAAGACATGTATCATATTACCTCACTGATATGAGGAATTCTTAATTTCAGGAACAAACTGAGTGTTACTGGAGTGGTTGGGGGTGGGAGGGATGGGGTGGCTGGGTGATAGACATTGGGGAGGGTATGTGCTACGGTGAGCGCTGTGAATTGTGCAAGACTGTTGAATCACGGATCTGTACTTCTGAAACAAATAATGCAATGTATTTTAAGAAAAAAGAAAAAGAAGATAGCAGGAGACGAAGAATGAAGGGGAGTAAGTCAGAGGGGGAGACGAACCATGAGAGATGATGGACTCTGAAAAACAAACTGAGGGTTCTAGAGGGGAGGAGGGTAGGGGGATGGGTTAGCCTGGTGATGGGTATTAAAGAGGGCACGCTCTGCATGGAGCACTGGGTGTTATGAACAAACAATGAATCATGGAACACTACATCAAAAACAAATGATGTAATATATGGTGATTAACATAATAAAAAAATAAAAAAAAGTCAGTTTCCTTACCATAAAACAATAGCAAATATCTAGAAAACATACTTAAAATAAAATCAGAGAATATATAGTAACTAGGCAGAAATCTAACAAAAATTGTTCAAGACTGCTATAGGGAAAATTTTTAAAAATTTGATTAAGAAATAATAAAACAAGTAAATGGAGATAGATATATTCAAGGGTAGGAAGTCTTAATATTTTTAAAGATATCAATTCTTTCAAATTGATTTTCAGAATCAATGAAATTCCAGTTAATATCCCAACAGAGTGTTAAATTGAACTTGATAAAATGACCCTAATGTTTATATGTAAAGGTTAAGAGTCAAAAAATATCCATGATGCTCCTGAACATGACCAGGGAGGGGAGAATTGCCTTACCTGATAGCAAGACTTGTTATGAAACTATGTGCTCTTGGCTTAGGGATAGAAAAAGTAAACAATGGAATAGAATAGAGAGTATGCAAATTGAACGACAGATGTGTGGGATGTTTGATATATGTCATAGATGGCATAGCAGATCAGTGGAGAAAGGAGGGATTGCTCAATGAATGGAGCTGAAAAATATATTATCCATGTCAAAAAAGAATAATTTTTTTCCTACCTCATACCAGATACAAAATCAGCTCTGTATGGGGAAAGGGGTTAAATGCTAAAAATAAGACTTAAAAACTTTGTTTTATTTTTCTCGTTGGGGGTTTCTAAGTTTTGCTTTCCTTATTTATTAAAAATTTTTTTAAATTTAAATTCAATTCATATATATAATGTTTTATTTGTTTCAGGGGTACAGGTCTGTGCACAATTCATCAGTCTTATATAATACCAAGTGCTCATTATAACACACACCCTCCCCAATGTCCATCAGACTTAAAAATTTTTAATAGAAAAATATAGATGAATATCTTTTTGACCTTTAGGTAGGGGAGGGTTTTTTTCTTGACAAGGGGAGGATGGATTTGATTATATTAAAATTTAAAACATTGCTCATCCAAAGACCCTTTAAAGATGAAAAGGAGGTATTACAAATTGTGGAAGATATTGGCTGGTAAAGGATTAGTGTTAAGAACATATAAAGACTTCCTACAAATTAATAAGAATAATTGCAACAACCCAGTATAACAATGGGTAAGAAAAGTGAATGACATTTTACCAAAGCAGAAACATAATTGGTCAATAAACATGTGAAGAGATTTAACATCTGTGGATGATGTGGAAATGAAAATTCAGAAACCAACAAAATATGTTTTTTTCACACAGTTGACATCTAAAAATGCCAAGCATTTAGATAGGTTGTAGCTTCTTAGGAGCTCTTATGCATTGCTAGTGGGAGTATGAGTTAGTGGAGTCTGATATTGAACATTTCCAGTGTTGAACATTCCCATATCCATGATCCATCAATTTCTGCATAAGAGAAATTCTTGTACCACAAGGGGTCCTGTTCACAACAGCATCATTCACAATAGCAAAACACTGAAATAACCCAAAGTGCCCATCAATGGGAGTATGGGCAAGTAAATTATAATGAACAATAGAATGTTATTCTGTTGTCAAAATGAACTGCAGTGGCATATGGCAATATAGATGAGTCTTAGCAATATAATAAGTGGAAAAAATAAGTACCAAAATATTGCATATGACATAATGCCTTTTGTAAAAGTTAAATTCAACTAAAACATCCATATACATACTTTTGAGAAATATGCATGCTATTATATATGTACATACATATGTACATATACATGTACTTACATACATGTGTGTATGCAATTAATTGTCTAAAGTCAATTTAATTTTAATTCCAGGATAGTTAACATACAGTGTTATATTAGTTTCAGGTGTACAACACAGTGATTCAGGAATTCTATACATCACCTGGTGCTCATCACAAGTGCACTCCTTTATCCCCATCCCCTATTTCACCCACCCACCCCACCTCCCTTCTGGTAACCATCAGTTTGTTCTCTGTGGTTAAAAGTGTGTTTGTTGGCTTTTAATTAATTATCTTAATAGGAAAACAAGGGAATGATGATACAAGATTCAAAATGCTTACTTTCATGGGAGCAGTTATTAAAAACAATTAACTGAATAAAGTGAGCCATGCATGGACCAATAATGAGAGTATATTATGAAACAAGAAGTAAGCGATCCAAAATAATGACAATCATAAAGAGTTTTAGTTACAAGAAGTTCAGCAAAAGAGATATGTGGGGCATTCTCGAATTGTATAATTGGTGTGCCTGATCTCTAGGGGCTCTGGGAAGGCTTCCTTAAGGAAATGACTTGTGTGCTTAGCTCTAAGGGATGAATAGGAACTAACCAAGTGAAGTAGTCAGAGAAGAATATTCCAGACAGAAAACAGCATGGGTCAAGGCCTCGAAGTGGGAAGGAGTAAGGTAAGTTCAAAGCCCTGAAATATAATCAATGTTGCTGGATGAAAAGGAGGAGAAAAGGGACAGAGATGTGTGAGATGATGCTGGAAATTAGAGGGTAGGGAGCAACCTTTTTTGGGCATTTTAAAGGATTTTGGTCTGTATTCTAAAATAGAAGCAAGTGAAACAGCAGGAATTTACACAGATACAGAGCTATATTTAGTTTGCCTTTTTTTTTTCTCACAGCTTTCTTTCTTTGGGGTTAATACCTAATAATTTTACTTACCCCACTTTGTATTCACTGGACACTAGATTGAAAGGCACAGAGAAATATTTCATGTTTCAAGATTTGGGGTATATCCTGCCAAGTTGCCCTAAAGAAAGCTTGTAAAATTTATTTTTCCACCAGTAGTGTGTGATACACCTTGATTCTACAAACTTCTCCAACATTGGGCATTGACATTCAAAAAAGATTTCTAATACAGAAGAACAATGGCATAATTATTGCTTAATTGTGTATATTGTACTATGAATATTGAAAAATTTAAATGCATATATGCAGTTTTGTCAGATTGTTTAAAATATTTTTTGAAAATATTTTAAGTATTTAAGTCAATATTTACAAAAAAATTTGTCCCATTAATTTTTTTTCTGTTACTTCCAAAGAGAATTATAGCATTTTAACAAAATGAGTTAAACAAGTTGTTCAGCTTCAGGTAAATGTGAGTCAGTACCAAGAAAAGACTTTTAAGGTTGGAATAATTGAGCTGGTAGCTTACTTTCTTCAGCGTATACAATAAATTAAATTTACCAATAATCTCAGTTGGTTCACCTTTGTTTCTTGCATCCCAGTCCTTTCTCTGAGTGTTTGTTTTTTTTTTTTTAAGATTTTTAAGTAATCTCTATACCCAATGTGGGGCTCAAATTTACAATCCAAAGATCAAGAGTCACATACTCTACCAGCTGAGCCAGCCAGGCATTCCTGGATACTCTTCTCTTTTTACTGAAGTACACGATTTAGTGACTCTTTCAGTTTGGGGTTTGTGGGCAATACATTTCTTAATCTTTGCATGTCTAAAACGGTCTCTGTTTTTATTTTGCGTTTTTTTCTTGAATAATATGTTATTTACCCTCAATCCTAAGGAGATGTTTCTCCATCATCTTCCACCATTATGGTATCTGCTGTCTTCTGATACCTACTGTGTGCTGTCAGTCTTACAGTAGGTCCTTGGTAGGTTACCTGTCTTTAGTCTCCGGTAGCTTTTAAGATTTTATCTGTAATAGGTTATCAGAATTTCACTATGCCCTATTTATTTTGCTTACACCACTTTGTATTCACTGAACGCTTGAAAACTCACGTTTTTCTTCAGTTTTAGAAAACTGTCAGCAGTCACCCCTCAGATAGGCCATTCTCTCCATTTCCATCTTTGGGGACTTCTCAACTCCTCTTTCTGTGTTAACATGTCTTTATTTGTCCTCCTTGTCTCTTAGCTATTTTCCCGTGTTTTTAATCTCTGTCTTTGCTGCCTTCTGAGTGAGCTCCTTGCTACTGTCTTCTAACTCACTGACTCTATCTTCAGTCATGTCCAGTCTAGAGTTAGGTCTGCGAAGACACTGGGGTTTACTTCTAGGATTTCTCATTTTTCTCTTACCCACTTGTTCTTCTTTCCTCTCCGCCTATTTTTTTTTTTTTTTAATAATTTAGAGTTCTCTTGATAGATATTATTCTTTGATTTTTTTCAGTATCTTAAACATAGTTCTTTTAAACTCATTTGATCCAGGTTTTTTGTTTTGTTTTGTTTTGTTGAGCTTTCCATAGCTGGTGGAGCCCCACTCAAGTCTCTGGTTTTGGTTACCCTGGTTCCTGTGTTCTGTCACGAGTGGAGCCAGTTCTTACCTCTCTTGCCCTGTGGAAACTAAAACTTCTTCTTACGTCTGTTGGTTTTTAGATATGGAGCCCTTCAAGCTTACAGCACCAGCTGTAGCAAAACATACGCTTTGCTCCATCTTCTGCACCATCTGTCTGTTTTCTACTTTCTCCCATATTTTTTTTCCTCCCATTCTTTTTTGTCCTTTTGGACTTACGCCTCTTTATTCATCTGGAGTCATCTGGATAGGTTTTCAGGAGGGAGCCAAAATGAGGGCATGTGTTCAGTCCACCATGTTTAACTGACAGAGCAGGTAGTAGTTTTAATTTGCAACATTTCAGTACAAAATGATTAGTAAATTTGTTAAATCTTATAGCTTATTAGAAAGCCTAACCAAGCACTAGCATGCCGTCTAATCTTTAGTCAGGCTTATAAACTATAGATCAATATTTTATTTTTCAAACTTCTAGAGGGATTTATACCTTAACCTTTATCAATTACTATGCTGTTTTTGATAGTTGGTTGCAAATACTTTATATGATTTAGTGAGTGAGATCCTTTTCAGTATCTAAGTCATTTAGGAAACAGTTTATAAACCTCGTTGAGGCCCCAGTGCAGATAAACATCTTAAAGAACACATTCCCAGTGCTTTTAGGAAGATCGCAGACTGCTGATTTACTGACTGTGAGCAGTCACAGGCTTGTTCTTCAATCTGTGTATTTATAGTGACTTGTTCAGCAAGTTCCCAATCTTCTGAGCTTATTTGTCTGAGTCACGGGATAATGAACAAGAACAGAATGTCAGATAAGATCTCCATCAATAATAGAAAAAATATACACGTAAGCTGAATAACATTATCATGGTAGTGGCATGAGAATCTTTTTTTTTTTTTTAATTTCTAGATTGTGTGGTTTGTGTACTGAAGAAAAAATTTCCCACTATGTCCTCATTTTGTATGATTATCATGTGACACATAGTAGTCATCCTACAAATACTTATTGACTGAATGAGTGAATTATGGATTGGGGTTCCAACTCCGGCCTCTCTACTTCTGCTATATATTGCCTTGAACCTGACCTCACTTGATGACGGTGACTCTACCCACATTTCTCTAGCTCTGTGTTCCTTATGCTCCGGCCTCATTTCTGCTTCATGGGGAGCCCGGGGAAAGATGGTAGGATAGTGCATATTCCATGAAATTGTAATGTATTCTTTGTACATGGCTGTTGATCGAAATATTTTCTTTGTATAATTGTTCTTCTGATCATAAAATTATATATACTTATTGCAGAAAAGTTGTACAATTTAGAAAAGAATGAAAAAATTTTTAAAAATCACATATGATCCAGAGATAGTTGGTTAATATTTTGTTTGCTTCCTTGTGAAATTTTAATGACTATATATGCATCAAGGTTCGGTCAAGAAAACAGAAACCACTCTAAGTATTTTAGCAGGAAGGGATTTAATCCAGGAAATTAGAGTTTGTAAAACCATTGGCAGATTTGGGGAAACAACAGAAGGAAACTGCTGTTGGCTCCCAGGAAAGTAGGATGTACAAGAATCACAGAAAGGAGACATTGATAATATTAGCTACGTGTAACATGGAAGTAAGTGATTTGCAGGAGTGTGCCTGGAGGTGGCCGTTGTTTATCACATGGGCAGTTTACCACATGTCTGCCCGCCCCTGCCGGGGGAGCGTAAGTGCCACTCATTGGTGGGATCTGAGTCAGAACCCGGCTGGCAAGGTTGTTTGGGAAGTACAGTCTGTGGGCTTCTGCCCCTTTGATACAGAGAGCGTTCACAAGAAACAAAAATGCTCTGTCAATTCTGAGCGATCCATTTATATAACCCTTTCCCCTTGTCACCAGTCCTCCAATTGTCTTTCTTCTGTGGCTCTCACCATTAGCCAATGCCCATGAACATCTGGCCATGTTTTATTCTAGGCAAAATGAATCCTCAGATACATTGTTTGAACTTCTGCCAACTGTGAGGGTTTACCTTCCTTGATACCCTTGAGGGCCACTCCTGAGTGGGCTTTGAAGTATCAGCAGTCTTCTTCTGGAAGGTGTCATTGTATTGGCACCTTCCGTCGACCAGGTCTGACTCTTCCTCCTTCGGTCCACCTGGTCCTCAGGAACTCCTCAAGAGGCCATTTGTGTGAGTTGAAGGAAAGTTGGCAGTAGCAAGAGTATATGCCACGGGAGTCTGGGCTCATGCAATTTACTTATCCTTTGGGACCTGTTTAAGCCTGATGGCTTTGTATCCCTTCCCCTTGAAGATGGCGTGTGGCTCATATGCCTCCCTTTAAAGCTTGGTGCTCATGACAGACTGCCCAGGTTGCATGGTTACTTAATGTCCCATGCTTCAGCATGTAGTTTCTACCAGAGCCCAGTAGCAAGCCAACAGCTACTTCTCAGAGCAGGATGATTGGGTTGGAACGGGGCATGACTTTGCTCCGTATTCCCAGGGGGCTATTCTGTGACTCTGTTGTTAGGGTTTGACAGAGGTCCCCCACACAGCTTCCCTGCCACAGATACTTTGAGCACCATCGGAACTGCCAAGTTCTCAGGCCCCAGGAGCAGAGCAGCTAGGACCCGCAGCGCAGCCTTCTCCTGCTCTGGACCCCACTCAAGGCAGGCAGCCTCACAGTGGTAAAAGGTTAGGAGCAGTACTTTCAAATGTGGTAGAAGTGGCCTCCAAGATCCAAAGAAGACCCAAAGAACTTGGAAGGACGGAGGTGGTACCAGAGAGTAAAGGCCACATCCAGCACACTATATAAGCCTTTTGTCATTGGGCTCTCACCACATGTACAATTTTGTACTCATGAGCACTGTAAAGCCTTTGCTACTTTGATGGTTTCATCCCTACTCTTATTAAGCAACATCCCTGTGGTTTAACTTAAAAACCATAATGAGGGTAGCTCTCTATATTCCTGTGAACCTCTATGTAAAAGAATGAGTCAGAATAGTACAGTTTCTTGGAGTGGGGTCATGCATTTTCCAGTACGTCAAGAAGCTTCAGTGCTTGTTTTTAAACTTTAATAAGAGTTAGCTTTGTTGTTTGCCTGGACAGATGTGACGCCAGCATAGCCAGACTCTCTGCAGAGCACAAAACAACTTACGAGGGGCTCCAGCACTTGAACAAAGAACAGCAAGCTGCCAAACTTATCTTGGAAACAAAAATCAAAGATGCAGAGGGACAGGTATGGCCGATTTCAGGTAGCCTTTTAAAAATAGGTAATTTGTTCTTAGCTAAGAATAACATGGTGTTGAGAAACCAGCCAGAGCTCCCAGAATGTGCATATCTTTTCCTTTTTTTTTTTTTAAGATTTTATTTATTTATTTGTCAGAGAGAGAGAGACAGCGAGAGAGGGAACACAGGCAGGGGGAGCGGGAGAGGGAGAAGCAGGCTTCCTGCCGAGCAGGGAGCCCGACGCAGGGCTCGATCCCAGGACCCTGAGCCACCCAGGCGCCCCGAATATCTTTTCCTTATTTCTTCCTCCCTCTGTCTCACTGCAGTGGCCCTTCATGGGCATGGCAAGCAAAGCACCGAGAGTTTTTGGTACGGTCCTACTTTTAAAGATTCTTTCCCCCATTCCTAAAACAATGACTGTATTCCAGAAATTCTAAATTATAGCTCCAAAACTACTTCTTGCATAGGTAAGTGATCAGGCTTGCTTTCTTTCTTTCTTTTTTTTTTTTTTAAAGATTTTATTTATTTATTTGACAGAGAGAGTGAGAGCAGGGGGAACAGCAGAGGGAGAGGGAGAAGCAGACTCCCCGCCAAGCAGGGAGCCCGACGCGGGGCTCGATCCCAGGACCCTGGGATCATGACCTGAGCCGAAGGCAGACGCTTAACCACCTGAGCCACCCAGGCGCCCCCAGGCTTTCTTTTATAGGCCACTTGTCCCAAGTTTTGGTTCAGGAAATAGTTACTGCACCGGGCCTCATGCTGTGTGCTACCTCATCACAGTCCTTTGTGGGAAAGGATTCAGACAAAGCTAGAAGGTAGGCTGGCTGATGAATCTTAGAGTAATCCACCTTGAAATTCACAGATCAATTTCATAAACCCAAACTCTTGGCATTTTACAGTTTGTTTTTTGGCTACTTAAAAGTTTCCCTTTGCCATAAAGGGGCCTGTTTTCTAGGATTTGCCCCACAGTATCTGCCCTGCTTGCTATTCTTCATGTAAAGAGAGACCATTCCAGTAAAATGGGACATCTGGTCAATTTATTGGATTCAAAGTACTCATGTCCAAAATATATTCAATAAAGGTCTAAATCTACTTATGTGAAAAACATAGATATTATAAAGCCATAAAAAAAACACCACAACAAAAACAAGTCCAATAATTTTTTTCAAAGAATGAGTGAGGACAGAATTATCACATCAGGAAATAAATGCTTAGGAAATATTAAGCTTCCCCAGTAGCCAACCCAAGTAAAATACATATAGAAATCTATAAAAAGAGATATACTTTTCCTTTGTTCTGGGTCTCATAAATACTCATTCCATGAATTTCTAAGTAAGGGAATATAGAACATCATAACTTTTGCAGCAACTAAACGCATTTCATGTAGGATTAGTTTTATATTAAATTTTAGTAGAAAGACAAGGGAAAGGGATAGGTAGTGAAAAAAATGAGTTGGAGGAATATAATTTACAAAATCTGTTTTCTGGGGACTTGACTAGATATGGAGGTAAATCTGGTACCTTAATGGCATTTTAAGTGATAAGAGTTCCATTCTCTATGACTAGCAGCCACGCTCATGTAGAAATTCCAAGGTAAAAAAAAAAAAAACAACAAAAAAACCCCCATTGTATTTTGTGCCAGCAGGTGGACATAGTGTTCCCGGGGAGGAAGTAGGCTTGTTTATCAGAACTATAGAGTTAAGTACTCAGAGTCTAATGAATATTTTGGCAGTGTTCCTAGTCCTGATTTTTGATGACTGTGTATGATAGGAAATGGAAGTGGAAAGACAAGGCAAGCTCCTAAATGAATTGATTAAATTATATTGAATCTTAATGTCATGGAGTAGAATACAGCTTACTAAATGTTATCTGAGGTTACCTCTGAAAAGATTAGATGTGATATTACAAGCAAAGCTTCTTTCCCAGATTTCTCAGCTTTTGAACAGAGTGGACTTGTCGATATCAGAGCAAAGCACCAAATTGAAGATGTCCCACAGAGACAGTAACCACCAGCTTCAACTTTTGGATACAAAGTAAGTAGTCAACTTACAGACCTTTTTTTTGGGTTGCAGTTCTTGAGAAGCCTATTCCATAGTCCAGTTTTTTTGCCTCTTCATTTTTATTCATTGCACAAAACAAAGTGAAAACAATAATGGAAGTTAAGAGGAAAAATTCCCTTGGAGCATACTGCCACTTTACACTCATTATTGATTTTAGTAGTTGGCTTATAATCTGTCTAGTCATTCAGTAAATATATGTTGAGTGCTGGCCTAGGTGCTGAGCATCCAGAAATTAAGAAAAACAGACTCTGTTCCTAACCTTGTGGAGTTTGTAGTCTAGGGAGTGGATGAGCCCTCATCAAATAATGACTCACATGTGTGTAAGCTATATTATTACTAATGGTGACCATCACTTTGAAGGAAAGGTACATGGATGTGGTAGGCTGAATAATTGCCTCCCAAATATCACCATGTCCTAGTCCCTGTGAATATGTTACCTTATCTGGCAAAAAGGGACTTTGCAGATGTGATTAAGGATTTTAGGATGTGTAGATTACCCTGGGTTACCGGGGAGACCCTGTGTAACCCCCGGAGTGTCTGTGAGGGGGAGAGTCCTGAGAGAAGAGCACATGATGATGGAGGAAGAGATGGGAGTGATGCACTTCGAAGGTGAGGAAGGGGCCACCAGCAGCTGAAAACAGCAAGGCAGTGATTCTACCCCCCCCCCCCCCCCGCCCCGAGAGCTTCCAGAAGGAACCACCCCTGCTCGCATCTCAACTTTAGTCCAGTGAAACTGATTTTAGACCTCTGACCTCCAGAACTATGAAAGAATAAGCCACCAAGTTGTGGTAATTAGTCATCGCAGCTGCAGGAAGCTAATACAGTGGTGCTCTGAGAGCGAATAACAGAGGCCTGGTTGTGGGCCCTCCTTCCTCAGGAGGCAGTGCTTGAAGTAAGAGCTGAAGAATGAATGGAATTCACTAGGTAAAGAGGGAGGTAAGAACATTTGGGACAGAGGAGTGCAGCATTCAAGGAGCTGCAAGCTGGCCCACGTGGCTGGAACAGAGAGGGTGGGGAAGCAGGGGCTGGGGCAGAGGCGGGCCTAGGGCAGGGCCTTGTATACCACATGCAGGGCTTTGGTCTCTGGCTTTCGCACAGTAAGGAGCTGCTGCAGGGTTGGGGCAGATGGGGTGAGAGAATAAGATTTATATACTATTTTTAAATGGCCTTGGTGACAATCGGAAAATGGACCAGGCCGAAGCAGAGATGGGGACATCAGTTGGGGGCGTGGTTGCTGTAGTGCAGGTGGGAGAGGTGTGCGCTAGGGTGATTGTGAGCGTTCCAGTTGGCACCCTGTAATGGGTTATACTTTCCCATTTTGTTACCGTGACGCTTTAAACTGTACTTGCCCACGGTGAAGCTCATCATCGGCCCTTCTGCTCAGTCACAAAAGCATTCATCTTTTCCTATCATGAATCTTCATGAGCTTGGCATTTTCCTGCCAAAGCAGAGCCAGTAGTCAGTGTGGGTGTGTGTGTGTGTGTGTGTGTGTGTGTGTGTGTGTGTGTATTTGACTTAATATATTTTTTAAAGATGATTTCAGCACAGAACTGTGTTAGAGACATGTGGAAATTTTAAATTAATCATCCTCCTGGTTCTTACATCTCATCGTACCATATTTAATGCTGTTTCAGGGTTGTTGCTGAGTTAACAGGAATTCTTTTATGGAAAGCATGTTTCTTTTCCTCTAATTATCTGTATTTATATAATTGTTGAGTTATGTCACCACTTCTCATAGATCCTACAAGCTTGCCAAGTACAGAAAAAAATCTCTTCAATCCTCTTCCATCACAGAGGAAAAAAATAAACATCTCAGTATTTTTTCCTCTCTAAATTACTTCCTTAGGAGATATTACTAGTCAGCAGACATGAATATCTTTATTTTTCTTCCTACAACTTAAAGTCTAGAAGTCTAGACACAAAGGCTGTTCATAGGGGAGAGGGGACAAAGCCTGGGGCAGAAGGTCAGATTGGGGACCCAAAAGGTAAACCCCTGGTTGGGTGAAGTAGGGAAAAAACCCATTCCACAAAGAGAGCCTAAGGAAACTCACCTGTCTAAATCTTGGCTCTGGGTAGAGGGATAATAGATATTCCTTGAAAATTCAGGACCACAATACAACCTTTATTTATTTATTTTATTTGTTTATTCTTAAAATAAGCTCTACACCCAACAGGTCTTGAATTCACAACCCTGAGATCAAGAGTCATATGCTCTACTGATGGAGCCAGGCAGCTGCCCCCACAATACAGCCTTTATGTTGATTTAGAACTAGAATTCACATTACCCAGGCAGCTTGAAGAGAACCACAGTGGATAATTTAATCTCAGAATAATCCTGTTTGGCCACGGTGGCCTGAGATGCATGGTGTAAGCAAATGCAAATCCTCAGTCTTCAAGGCTTCCCACAAACAGATGAAGTTCTAGGGAATACAAGTGTATAATCGGAAATCGTAAAACAAAACAAGGAGAAAAGCCACATAAGTGATAGAGTCCGAAGAAACAGGAAAAAGAGGATTCAGACAGCCAAATACTGCATCTGTGGGAATTATCGGATACAATAAGTATATGTATACGTACACACATTTGTATGTGAGACATTTGTATTGTGAGTACACACACACACACACACACACACACACACACACACACACACACACACACGTTTTAAAGGTATGACTAAGGAATGAGAGATTATCAAAAATGATCAGCCAGAATGGAAAACAACCAAAAAGAACTTCTAGAAAATATAATAATCTTTGAAAATAAAAGCTGTAACTTCTGGCCCCACTTGACTAGGGAGCCTGAATAGTGACCCCAGGTGGCCTCGGAGCCCACCCTACAGTACTTCCCAGCTCCAGAGTCCAGCCTACAGCCCTGGCAAGCAAGTGGAGCCCAGACTACACCCATTTACTTGTTGAGCACTGCCTGCAGCCTTGCTCAAGCAGGGAACCCAGCCAGTAACCCCTCCCCAAAACAGAACATAGACTGGGTCCCTACCTAACCATGAAGCCCAGACAGTGATTCTACCTGATGGCAAAACCCAGCCGCCAGCCCCACCCAACTGTGAGGTACAGCTGCTGGCCCCACCTGACCAGGGAGCCTGGCCAGTAACCTCCCTCCATAGTGCAGCACACCCAGAAGCCTGCCCAGTTGCGGAGTGTAGCCTGAGGCGCTGTCTGATCATGGAGCCAACTGAACTTGGAGGCTAGCCAGTAGCAACATCTGCCTGGGAAGCATAGCTTGGGCTCCCACTCGATCAGGTGCAGTTGTGGAGCTCAGCCTGCAGCCCTTTATCATGGAGTCCAAACAGCAGCTCTGCTCAGCCAGGGAACACAATCTGAGACCTCAGCCAACCAGAGGTAATTGCCCAGTGCAGTTAGTGGCTCTGTTTGATCATGTAGCCTAGCCCAGCAGCCCCATCTGACCAGGGAGCCCAGCCAGCAGAGCCTGCTTGAATGCCAGTGTTTCCCCCCACCCCCTGACCTCAGAGTGTCAGCAGAAGCCCTGTCCAACTAGAACCTAACAGACATACATAGAACTTTCCATCCAACAGTAGCAGAATACAAATTCCTTTTAAGTGCACATAGAGTGGCGCCTGGGTGGCTCAGACGGTTAAGCGTCTGCCTTCGGCTCGGGTCATGATCCCAGGGTCCTGGGATCGAGTCCCACATCGGGCTCCCTGCTGAGTGGGGTGTCTGCTTCTCCCTGTCCCTCTGCCTGCTGCTTCCCCTGCTTGTACACACACTCTCTCTCTCTCGCTGTCAAAAATAAATAAAATCTTCAAAAAAAAAGTGCACATAGAATATTCTCTAGGATAGATCATATGTTAGGTCACGAAACAAGTCTTTTTTTTTTAAGATTTTATTTATTTATTTGACAGAGAGAGAGCACAAGCAGATGGGGCGGTAGGCAGAGGGAGAAGGAGAAGCAGGCTCCCCACTGAGCAGGGAGCCCGACATGGGGCTCGATCCCAGGACCCCGGGATCATGACCTGAGCCAAAAGCAGATGCTTAACCGACTGAGTCACCCAGGTGCAGCTCACAAAACAAGTCTTAATAAATTAAAGAAGATAAAAATCATATCAGGTACCTTTTCTGGCCACAGTGGCGGTCAGATGAAACTAGAAATCAATAGTAGGAGGAAAATTGGAAAATTCGCAAATATGTGGAAATTAAACAACACACTCCTGATCAACAGATGGCTCAAAGAAAATCAAAAGGGAAATTTAGAAAATCCTGAAATAGATGAAAACGGAAATACAATGTACTAAAACATATGGGATGCAGCCAAAGCAGTTTTATGAGGAAAGTTTGAAGCAATAAATACCTACATTAAGAAAAAGGAAAGATCTTGAATAAATACCCTAAATTTATATCTCAAGGAATTAGGAAACAAAGAACAAACTAAGCCCAAAAATAGCGGAAGGAAGGAAATAATAAAGATTAGGCCAAAAAAATGAAATAGAGGATAGAAAACAATAGAAAAACAATGGGAAAAATTAATTAAACTAATTATTGGGTTTTTTTTTAAAGATATACCACATTGACAAAACTTTAAGCAGATTAACCAAGAAAAAAAAAGACTCAAATAAAATTATAAATGAAAGAGGAGACATTATAACTGATGGCACAGAGATACAAAGAATCATAAGAGACTCCCATGAACAATCATATGCCAACAAATTGGATAACTAGAAGAAATGGATAAATTCCTGGAAACATAGATCCTATCAAGACAGAATCAGGAAGAAACAAAATCTGAACAGACCAATAACAAGCAGATTGAATCACTAATCCAAAACCTCCCAGGAAAGAAAAGCCCAGGACCAGATGGCTTAATGGATGAATACTACCAAAATTTAAAGCAGAATTAATGCCAATCATTCTCAAACTCTTCCAAAAAATTAAAGAGGAGGAAACACTTCCAAACTCATTTTATAAATCCAACATTACCCTGATACCAAAGACAGGCCAATCACCCTGATGAACATAGATGTAAAAACTCTCAACAGAATGCTAGGAAACCAAATTCAATAGCAAATTAAAAGGATCATACACCATGATCAAGTGGGATTTATCCCTGGGATGCAAAGATGGTTCAATATATGCAAATCAATAAATGTGATACACCACAGTAACAGAATGAAGGATGAAAAAAATCATATGATTATCTCAATAATGTGGAAGAAGCAAAATTTGATATCCTTTTCATGATAAACGCTCCCGACAAATTGGGTATAGGAAGAATGTATTTTGACATAATAAAGGCCATAGATTGACAAGCCCACAGATAATTAAAATCAATTACTACTCAGCAGTGAAAAGCTGAAAGCTTCTCCTCTAAAATCAGGAACAAGGTGGGGTGCTCACTGTCCCCACTTCTGTTGAACACAGTACTAGAGGACCTAGCCTGGGCGTTTAGGCAAGAAAAAGGAATAAAAGGCATCCAAATCAGAAAAAGAGAAGTAAAATTATCCCTGTTTACAGATGGTATGATCTTATATAGAGAAACCCTAAAGACTACATCAAAACACTTAGAATAATGAATGCGTTAAAGTGCATTAAAGTTGCGGTGCTCTGTGGGTGGTCTTCCTGGTCAGGCAGAGCTGCGGGCTGAGCTCCACAGTTGCATGGGGCTGGGGGTTGGCTTCCTGCCCAGGTAAGGCCCAGAAGCTTTTTATGGTGGCATGACCCAGGAAGTTGTACCTGCCACTCTTACATGTGTCCTGTTGCCCAAGTTGGTCATATGGTTACATCTAGCTGCAAGAGAGGCTGGGGATGTAGTCTCTGGTCAAGCAGCCATGGACCCAGCTCACATCTGAGGAGTTCTTAATAGAAAAGAAGAGGAAAACAGATAGAGCAGATAATTAGGGTCTTTTATTTTATTATTACTATTATTATTTAAGTCATATGTTCTTTCCTACTTTTATTCCATTTCATAATAAAATGAATACAAAAGTAATGAAGGGGAAGTAGCAAGCGTGGAGTACTATTTTAAGGTATTTGAAAAGGGTGAGGACCAGAGGAATGGAGGGTGGATTTCTTTTTCTTTTTTTTTCTTTTCCTTTTAATTTGCTTTTCGGTTTAAATTAGGAAATATCTCTATGGGGCGAGAGCAATTTGGTGAACATTCCAGAAAAGGCAGTCAGGCTCTAGTCCTGGGAGATCACAGGGAGAAGGAGGAAGAGCCTAGGGAAAGAGAGGAGGCTGGAAGGGTGTTTTCTGAGCCAGGAGCACTGGGGACCCTGTGAAGGCAAAGGTGAGCCCCTGGCATATCTGTGTGTCACTCTGACACCTCCACACCCACCCCATCAGCTCCTCACCAGTAGTATTATCAGGAGCTTGTCTGTTGTATCCTCCTTCCCTGCTCCCCACCCCTACCCCCGATTTAGTGCTAAGGGCAATTCTAAGGGAAGGTAAGCTTGTAGTTCTGAGGGAGCCAAGGTTAATGCTGACATATTTATGAGAAATTTGATAGCCAGAGACTGAGGTTGTGTGATGTAATTTTACAGTTGTTTTACATCTAACTTGCTGATTTTCTTATTTTAGATTTAAAGGTACGATTGAGGAACTCAGTAATGAGATTTTATCTGCACGGAATTGGTTGCAACAGGAACAAGAACGGATAGAGAAAGAACTTTTACAGAAAATCGATCAGCTTTCCTTGGTTGTTAAGGAAAACAGTGTAGGTATTGATGCACAGCATAATAGAGTAAAGTTATTTGGCGGGGGCCTGCAATGTTTGTGAATAATCCCTAGCAATTTAGCATTGATTGATCTAGCACCACATTAATCTGCTCAGTTGTTTCTTGCCTTAGAATTTTTCTTTCTCTGTGTTTGTTATAAAGGGAGCACTTGGACTTGTTTTGGTTAACCAAGGCAAAGTAGAAAATTTCAGCACTTTCAGCTAAGATCAGTTTAAGTCAAGACCTTCATGAACCACATTGTCCACCTGCATTTCTAAGTAGAACTAACTACAAACTTCATCCTAGTTTGGTTGAATTTCATCATCTGGAAAACACAATTCGACTAGGTTTCTCCCGATAGACCCCTCCATCACACTAACCACAGGATGCGGAGTCACCGGGAAGCATGTCAACAAAATGTACCCTTTTCTTCTCCATTTCGTTCTCTTTTTACCCCACTCTCCTAGAGAATGAAGGTTTGCCGAACTGCTCAAAAACCATCAGGAAAGCCTTGCATGTAGAGTATTCAAAACCAGTAGGCTCTGAAACTGGTATTTGGCAAGAACATTTTTTTTTTTGGTTTGGTGATTTAGCCTGACCATCTTCCTCTCTCTTCTCTTTTCTTGCACTGCTTCCTCCTGTTGGACTTTGATGGAGCAGAAGCATCTGGTCCAGTTTGCATCTCTGACTCTGCTGTCTCTCAGGGCTGAGCTGCTCTCCATGCAGACTGCATTGTATAACATCAAGAGAGCTAGGTCAGGCAATAGCCCACTTACAACTCAGTGTTTATAGTCTTGGCCTCCAAAGCTTACACGCAGACACAGATTCCCATAAAAACTAGGCACGTTGGAAAGAAAAAATATTTAATATTTCAAATATTTCTTTAAGTAGATATATTATCAGATCTACTGATTGATTTACTTAGATTCATACTACTACATTTGTAGGCTTTTGTGTCTTTGGATGACTGTTTATTTTTACATGTGGGCTGGTTAATAACTAACAGTAAACCCCAGTATAATAGTAGCTTTAATAAGATAGCATCGTATTTCTCTTTCACATAAAAACTGTCTGGGGGTAGGGAATGCAGGGCTGATATGATAGCTTATCAGTCCTCAGCAACCCACAATTCTTCTGGCTCCACTCTCTGCCAGTTCTAGAGAGTGACCCTTTTTCTCATAGTTCAGTTATGACCACTAGCGTTCCAGCCATTACGTCTGAATTCCAGGAACAGAAAGAAGACAGAAGGGGCAAAGATAGGTCTCAGCTGCCTTTTAGCTTTTCCTGGAAGCTGCCACACACCCTTCTACTTACATCTCATTGGCCAGAACTTCATCTTTATGGCCACACTAACCTCAGGAGACAGCAGAAAATGTAGTCTTAATTCTGGGTGAGCTTACACCCAGCTGAAAATCGGGGGTCTGTTAAGGAAACAGGGGAGAGTGGATGTTTGAGTGAGAAAAAAGCCACCTTTGCAGTTCTGTTCCCTGCAGATTGTTGTTAAATGATACTGTGACGATGCAGGTGCAGGACAGACTTTCTTTTTGGAATAACCAGATGCAATTCTTTTCACAATCTCAGGGAGCCAGCGAAAGGGACATGGAGAAGAAGCTCAGCCAGATGTCAGCCAGACTTGACAAAATAGAAGAGAGTCAGAAGAAGAATATGGAAGTGCAGAGAACAAAACAAGAAGAGGAGAAAGTGCATGGGCGCATCAGCAAGCTGGAGTTACAGATGAATGAGGACATGAAGGAAATGAAAGCAGAAGTTGATGCTGGTAGGCCAAAAAGCAGATGACTCATGGGTTCTTTTCTTTTCTTTTCTTTTTAATTGTTAGTCTTTATTTAACAAAAATTTTTTTTTAAGATTTTATTTATTTTTTTGACAGAGACAGAGACAGCGAGAGCAGGAACACAAGCAGGGGGAGTGGGAGAGGGAGAAGCAGGCTTCCTGCTGAGCAGGGAGCCCGATGCGGGGCTCATGATCCTGGGATCATGACCTGAGCCGAAGGCAGACATTTAACGACTGAGCCACCCAGGCGCCCTTAAGTGTTTTTTATTTAAATTCAATTAATTAACATATAATGTGTTAGTAGTTTCAGAGGTAGGGGTCAGTGATTCATCAGTCTTATATAACTAACCCAGTGCTCATCACATCACATGCTCTCCTTAATGCCCATCATCCATTTACCCCAACCCTCCACCCCTATCCCCTGCAGCAGCCCTCAGTTTATTTCCTATGACTGAGTCTTTTATGGTTTGTCTCCCTTTCTGATTTTGTCTTGTTTTATTTTTTCCTCTCTTCCTATGTTCATCTCTTTTGAGATGAGCGAGATAACGGTGAGATCCACATATCAGTGAGAGCATATGATAATTGCCTTTCTCTGATTGACTTATTTCACTTAGCATAATACCCTCTAGTTCCATATATATTGTTGCAAATGGCAAAATTTCATTTTTTGATGGCTGCATAATATTCCATTATATATATATATATATATATATATATACCACATCTTTATCCATTCATCTGTTGATGGACATCTGGGCTCTTTTCATAGTTTGGCTATTGTGGACATTGCTGCTATAAACATTGGGGTGCAGGTGGCCCTTTGGATCACTACATTTGTATCTTTGGGACAAATATCCAGTAGTGTAATTGCTGGGTTATAGGGTAGCTCTATTTTCAACTTTTTGAGGAACCTCCATACTGTTTTCCGGAGTGGCTATACCAGCTTGCATTCCCACCAACATTGTAAAGATTCCCCTTTCTCTGCATCCTCGCCAATATCTGTCATTTCCTGACTTGTTAATTTTAGCCATTCTGACTGGTGTGAGGCAGTATCTCATTGAGGTTTTGATTTGTATTTCCCTGATGCCAGGTGACATTGAGCATTTTTTCATGTGTCTATTGGCCATTTGTATGTCCTCTTTGGAGAAATGTCTGTTCATGTCTTCTGCCCATTTCTTGATTGTTCTTACCAAGTTTGATAAGTTCTTTATAGATTTTGGATATTAGCCCTTTATCTGATAAGACATTTGCAAATATCGTCTATGTTGGTTGTCTTTTGGTTTTGTCGACTGTTTCCTTTGCTGTGCAAAAGCCTTTTATTTTGATAAAATCCCGATAGCTCATTTTTGCTTTTGTTTCCCTTGCCTTTGGAGACGTGTCTAGCAAGAAGTGGCTGCGGCCGAGGTCACAGAGGTTGCTGCCTGTGTTCTCCTCTAGGATTTTGAAGGATTCCTGTCTCACAGTTAGGTCTTTCATGCATTTTGAGTCTATTTTTGTGTATGGTGTAAGAAAATGGTCCAGTTTCATTCTTCTGCATGTGGCTGTCCAATTTTCCCAACACCATTTGTTGAACAGACTGTCTTTTTTCCACTGGGTATTCTTTCCTGCTTTGTCAAAGAGTAGTTGACCAGAGATTTGAGGGTCCATTTCTGGGTTCTCTGTTCTGTTCTGTTGATCTATGTGTCTGTTTTTGTGCCAGTACCATACTGTCTTGATGATTATAGCTTTGTAATACAGCTTGAAGTCTGGAATTGTGATGCCACCAGTTTTTTTTTGTTTTTTTTTTTTTAAACATTCCTTTGGCTATTTGGGATCTTTTCTGGTTCCATACGAATTTTAGGATTATTTGTTCCAGCTCTGAAAAAAATTGATGGTATTTTGATAGGGATTGCATTGAATGTATAGATTGCTCTAGGTAACATAGACATTTTAACAATATTTGTTCTTCTGGTCCATGCGCATGGAACGTTTTTTCATTTCTTTGTGGTCTTCTTCAATTTCTTTCATGAGTGTTCTATAGTTTTCTGAGTACAGATCCTTTGTCTCTTTGGTTAGGCTTATTCCTAGGTATCTTATGGTTTTTGGTGCAATTGTAAGTGGGATCAACTCCTTAATTTCTCTTTCTTCTGTCTCATTGTTGATGTATAGAAATGCGACTGATTTCGGTGCATTGATTTTATATTTTGCCACTTTGCTGAATTCCTGTATGAGTTCTAGCAATTTTGGGGTGGAGTCTTTTGGGTTTTTCACATAGAGTATCATGTCATCTGCAGAGAGCGAGAGTTTGACTTCTTCTTTGCCAATTTGGATGCCTTTTATTTCTTTCTGTTGTCTGATTGCTGAGGCTAGGACTTGTGGAACTATGCTGAACAACAGTGGTGAGAGTGGACATCCCTGCTCTGTTCCTGACCTTAGGGGAAAAGCTCTCAAGTTTTTTCCCATTGAGAATGATATTTGCTGTGGACTTTTTGTAGATGGCTTTTATGATATTGAGGTATATACCCCTCTGTCCCTACACTGTGAAGAGTTTTAATCAAGAAACGATGCTGTACTTTGTCAAATGCTTTTTCTACATCTTTTGAGAGGATCATATGGTTCTTATCCTTTCTTTTATTTATGTAGTGTATCACATTGATTTGTGGATGTTGCCTTGCAGCCCAGGAATAAATCCCACTTGGTTGTGGTGATTAATATTTTAAATGTACCGTTGGATCCTATTGGCTAGTATCTTGGTGAGAATTTTTACATCCATGTTCATCAGGGATATTGGTCTGTAATTCTTTTTGTTTGTTTGTTTAAAGATTTTATTTATTTATTTGACAGAGAGAGAGACAGTGAGAGAGGGAATACAAGCAGGGGGAGTGGGAGAGGGAGAAGCAGTTCTCCTGCTAAGCAGGGAGCCCGATGCAGGGCTTGATCCCAGGACCCTGGGATCATGACCAGAGCCGAAGGCAGACGCTCAATGACTGAGCCACCCAGGGCCCCTGTAATTCTCCTTTTTGGTGGGGTCTTTGTCTGGTTTTGGGATCAAGGTAATAATGCTGACCTCATAGAAAGAGTTTGGAAGTTTTCATTCCATTTCTATTTTTTGAAACAGCTTCAGAAGAATAGGTATTAATTCTTCTTTAAATGTTTAGTAGAATTCCCCTGGGAAGCCATCCATCCCTGGATTCTTATTTGTTGGGAGATTTTTGATTACTGCTTCAATTTGCTTGCTGGTTATGGGTCTGTTCAGGTTTTCTGTTCCTTCCTGTTTCTGTTTTGGTAGTATGTACGTCTCTAGAAATGGATATTTCTTCCTGATTGCCTAATTTGTTGGCATATAGTTGCTCATAATATGTTTTTATAATTGTATTTCTTCAGTGTTGGTTGTGACCTCTTTCATTCATAATTTCATTTACTTGGGTCCTTTCTCTTTTCTTTTTGATAAGTCTGGCCAGGGGTTTATTGATCTTATTCTTTCAAAGAACCAGCTCCTAATTTCGTTGATCTGTTCTGCTGTTTTTTTGGTTTCTATTTCATTGATTTCTGCTCTAATCTTTATTAATTCTTTTCTCCTGCTGGGTTTAGGCTTTATTTTCTGTTCTTTCTCTAGCTCTTTTAGGTGTAAGATTAGGTTGTGTATTTAAGACCTTTCTTGTTTCTTGAGAAAGTCTTGTATTGCTATATACTTCCCTCTTAGGATCGCCTTTGCTGCATCCCAAAGGTTTTGAACAGTTGTGTTTTTGTTTTCATTTGTTTCCGTGAATTTTTAAAATTCTTCTTTAGTTTCCTGGTTGACCCATTCATTCTTTAGTAAGATGCTCTTTAGCCTCCATGTATTTGAGTTCTTAACCAAATTTCCTCTTGTAATTGAGTTCCAATTTCAAAGCATTGTGGTCCAAAAATATGCAGGGAATGATCCCAGTCTTTTGGTACTGGTTGAGACCTGATTTGTGACCCAGGATGTGATCTATTCTGGAGAATGTTCCATGTGCACTCCAGAAGAATGTGTATTCTGTTGCTTTAGGGTGGAATGCTCTGAATATATCTGTGAAGTCCATCTGGTCCAGTGTGTTATTTAAAGCCCTTGTTTTCTTGTTGATTGTCTGCTTAGATGATTTGTCCATTGCAGTGAGTGGGGTCTTAAAAGTCCCTATTATTGAATTATTATCGATGTGTTTCTTTAATTTTGTTAATAATTGGTTTATATAATTGGCTGCTCCCATTTTAGGGGCATAAATATTTACCATTGTTAGATCTTCTTGTTGGATAGACCCTTTAATTATGATATAGTGTCCTTCCTCATCTCTTATTACAGTCTTTGGTTTAAAATCTAATTTGTCTGATATAAGGCTTGCCACCCCAGCTTTCTTTTGATGTCCATGAGCATGATAAATGGTCTTCCACTCCTTCACTTTCAATCTGGAGGTGTCTTTGGGTCTAAAATGAGTCTCTTGCAGACAGCGTATCGATGAATCTTTTTTATCCAATCTGATACCCTGTGTCTTTTGATTGGGGCATTTAGCCCATTGACATTCAGAGTAGCTATTGAAAGATATGAATTTAGTGCCATTGTATTACCTGTAAAGTCACTGTTTCTGTATATTGTCTCTGTTCCTTTATGGTCTTTGTTACTTTTGGGCTCTCTCTTTGCTTAAAGGATCCCTTTTAATATTACTTGAAGGGCTGGTTTAGTGATCCCAAATTCTTTTAATTTCTGTTTGTCCTGGAAGCTTTTTCTCTCTCCTATTTTGAATGCCATCTTAGCTGGATAAAGTATTCTTGGCTGCATACTTTTCTCAGTTAGCACCCTGAATATATCATGCCAGTCCTTTCTGGCCTGCCAGGTCTCTGTGGATAGGTCTTCTGCCAATCTAATGTTTCTACCCTTGTAGGTTATGGACCTCTTGTCCAGAGCTGCTTTCAGGATTTTCTCTTTGTCTCTGAGATTTGTAAGTTTCACTATTAGAAGTTGGGGTGCTGGCCTATTTTTATTGATTTTGAGGGGTGTTCTCTGGACCTCTTGGACTTGAATGCCTGTTTCTTTCCCCAGATTAGGGAAGTTCTCAACTATAATTTGCTCCAGTTTACCTTCTGCCCTCCTCCACCTCTTTCCTCTTCTTCTGTGATTCCACTTATTCTAATATTATTTTGCTTTATGGTATCACTTATCTCTCGAATTATCCCCTCATGATCCAGTAGTTGTTTATCCCTCTTTTTCTCAGCTTCTTTATTCTCCATCATTTGGTCTTCTATATCACTAATTCTCTCTTCTGCCTTATTTATCCTAGCAGTTGGAGCCTCCATTTTTTATTGCATCTCATTAATATCCTTTTTTCAACTTGATTAGATTTCAGTTCTTTTATTTCCCCAGAAAGGGATTTTCTGGTGTCTTCTGTGCTTTTTTCAGGGCCTGCTAGTATCTTTATAATTGTTATTCTGAACTCTAGTTCTGACATCTTACTAATGTCTGTATTGGTTAGGTCCCTGGCAGTCAGTACTGCCTCTTGTTCTTTTTTTTGAGGTGAGTTTTTCCGTCTTGTCATTCTGTCCAGAGAAGAATAGATGAACGAGAGAACAAAATACTAAAATGGCAACAACGACCCCAGAGAAATATATGCTAAACAAATCAGAAGAGACCCAAAACCAAAAAGAAAAAAATTTTTAAAAAATAATATAATCAGACAGGTGAACAGAGCAGAGCAGTATACTAGATCCTGTGTGTATTTTGATCTGTTTGTTAGAAAACTAGATCCCAAAATTGTAAAGAAAGAAAAATTTATATATGTACAAAAATAAAATTACATACAATGAAAGGATAGAACGTAACTGTAAAAATGAAAGTTAAAAGACCAAAACAAACCAAAAGGGGAAAAGAAAAAGAAGGTATATAAGCAGATAGGTGAACAGAAGAGAGCATTATACTATATCCTGAGTATATTTTGGTCAGTTTATTAGAATAAAATACATCCCAAACTTGTAAAGAAAGAAGAACTTATATACATACAAAAATAAGATTAAATACATTGAAAGGATAGAATGTAACTGTAAAGATGAAAATTCAAAAAGACTTTAACAAAAAAAAAAAAAGAAAAGAAAAAGAAAAAAAGGAGAGAGAATATGATCAGACAGTGAAGAGAACAGAGCCATACACTAGATTCTGGGTGTATTTTGGTCTGTTTGTTAGAAGAAACTGCATCCCAAAATTGTAAAAAAGAAAAACATATATATACAAAAATAAAATTAAATACAATGAAAGGATAAAATGTAACTGTAAAAATGAAAATTAAAAAAGATTTAAAAAGTTGATAAAATAAGAAATTGGTTGGGATGCCTGGGTGTCTCAGTCGGTTAAGTGTCTGCCTTCAGCTCAGGTCATGATCCCAGGGTCCTGGGATCGAGTCCCGCATTGGGCTCCTTGCTCAGCGGGAAGCCTGTTTCTCCCACTGCCTGCTGCCTCCTCTGTGCTTGCTCTCTCTCTCTCTCTGTGTGACAAGTAAAGAAAGAAAGAAAGGAAGGAAGGAAGGAAGAGGAAAGAAAGAAAGAAAGAAAAAGAAAGAAAGAAAGAAAGAAAAAGAAAGAAAGAAAGAAAGAAAGAAAGAAAAGAAAAAATAAATAAAATCTTAAAAAAATAAGAAATTGGTTGAAAAAGGAAAGAGGAAAAAAAATTAAAATTGAAAGACTAGAGACTCATGGGGAAAAAAAAAATGAATTCTATATACTATATTCCCCCAGCACTGGAGTTTTGCCGTTCTCTGTGATCAGTAAACTTGGTTTTAGCCGGATGTTCTTGCTGATCTTCCGGGGGAGGGGCCTGTTATGCTGATTCTCAGGTGTCTTTGCCCCAGCTGGAATTGTACCGCCCTTGCCAGGGGCTGGACTAAGTAATCTGCTCCTGTTTACTCTCTGTGGCTTTTGTTCCCTGAAGGCTTTCTGTGCAGCTTTAGAGAATGAGAATGAAAATGGCGGCCTCCAATCTCCAGCCCTGTTACTGGAAGCTCAGGGCCCCACTCCTCAGTGGGCCTGCAGGGAAAAGCAGTCGATCACTCCTATCTCCCTGGTCTCCATCTGCTCTCTGTGCTCCCCCAGCCTGTGACTGAGCCTTTCTATCTCAGGCACATGACCCCATTTCCAGTCTCTGAACCCTGCAAACCCCTGTGGCGTGCACCCGCGCCGCTTCTCCCAGTGAAGGAAGAGGGGTCTCACCTCTGTTCACTACTTCCTGGTCCCTGCTTGGAGAGCAGTTGCCCAGCTCTGCCACGGTTCATGGTTTATGGCAACCCCAAGCTGAGAGCCCACTCCTGGGCTCGCTGATTGCAGCCGGCTTCCCCGCTCTGATGCCTGGGAGCTCTGCTGCACTCAGGCACCCCTGTTCTTTCTGTGACCCCAGGGATCCTGAGACCACACTGTCCCCCACCTGAGTGCCTTTCAGGCAGGGACATCCCTCACCAGAGCAGACTTCTAAAAGTTCCATTTTTGTGCTCCGCTGCTCTATCACTTGCCAGTAGCTGGCTGATGGAGGCTCCCTCCCCCTGTGGTCTATCTTCCCATATGTCGCCTTGGATTCACTTCTCCACACCTCCTATCTTGCAAAAAGTGGTCACTTTTCTATTTGTAGAGTTGCAGGTATTCTTTTCTTAGCTCTCTGGTTGAGTTTGCAGGTGTTCAGAATGTTTTGATAGCTAGCTAGCTGAATTCCTGTGACCAGACGAAACTGAGGGTCCCACAGTTTGGACTTGGACTCCCACTCATGGGTTATTTTCAATGGGATCTGAAAACCAATTAATGAGCATCCCCCTGCAACACCCTGTGAACCCAGCTAATGGTAATCACAGTGAAATGTCCTTAGGTGATTTTCTAAGTAGCTGTACTGTATTGAACTAAAGTGTTGTTTCAATTCCAAGTACATGGAAAGCCATCATGAGAGACGGGCACACAAACGAAAATTGCTCAGTTTGCAACTGATGTGCACTTTCTTTAGTGCCATCTGTGGGTTCGTTAATGTTCATAGCCACGATCAGTATGCCTCAGAAATGAACCTCTATCTTGGAGCGGCTTTTGAAGGCTTATTTTTTACCTCAGGCAGTATGCTACCATGGCAGCGAATGATTTTCCTCCTCTCAGAAGTCAACAGGGCCCATTAATTCACATTTGTTTAGAAGAAAGTGGTAAAGCTGATTTCCAGGTCTCAAGTACTGTCGCATATAAAGGAGGGGCTAGACGGACTTACACTGTGAGCTTAGGAATACAGTCCTGGAACAAGTATGTGGAAGTTACTTGAAGACAGATTCTAACTCAACATGAGGCAGGAGTATCCTCAGGTAACAGGTCCTAAAAAGACACTGGTGGCTTTGTGAGCCTGAGAACTCTTTGTGACTGAACGTATTCAAGTGGAGGCTGGTTGGTTATGGTCGGGAAAGACAAGACAGTCTTACAGTGTGACGAGGGGCACTGTATTATCTCCTAGCTCCTTCCAGTTCTATGATTCCATAATTTTCTTCTGCAGAATCTACTTTGGCCAACATGGAAATAAAAGTAGTTTGTTATCTCAAGAATAGTTTTGTTGTCACTACCAAAAGCTTATTATTTTATTTAAGTAGAAGTCACAGGGGCGCCTGGGTGGCTCAGTCAGTTAAACACCTGCCTTCGGCTCGGGTCATGATCTCGGGGTCTGGGATCGAGTCCCGCATCAGGCTTCCTGCTCAGCGGGGAGCCTGCTTCTCCCTCCGCCTGCCGCTCCCCCTGCTTGCGCACTCTTTCTCTCTGACAAATGACTAAATAAAAAAAAAATAAGTAGAAGTCACAGTTAAATTTATGCATTGAAGAACTTGTGACGATAAAAATGAATTTTCTTTCTTTGTCTTGGGGGCTATTAGAATATGGTATGTGAATATTTCATCAGTGTTTAACTTTGCATCATTCCCTGGGGCAGTTTATTCTCTTTTATTCAACATGCCACTGAGGTGGTTAATATTCAGTACCTAATAAGAAGGGCATATGAGCTTTTTAAAAATAAAAAGATTTACTTTTTCTTATTCCAAAAACAGTGTATTTCTTAATGGAAAATAAGAAAGCACAAAATAGTTTTTAAATCCTCATAACGTCTTTCACCCAGAAGTCATCTTTATATATATCATTTTATACATATTATGTGCTTTTTTTGAATGAAAGCTCATGCCATACATGCTGATTTGTCACCTACTCTTTTACATGTTGTATCTTTCTATTCAATAAGAATGTTATTTTTAATAAGTAATATTCCTTATATGACATGAATTGCCAATAGAGAAAATTTTCTAGGAGAAAATTCTTTTTTCTCCCCTAAAGATTTATTTATTTATTTTTAAAGCAAGCGAGAGAGAGAGAGAGAGAGAGAGCGTGAGAGCATGAGTGGGAGGGGCAGAGGGAGAGACTCTCGAGCAGACTCTGCGCTGAACACAGAGCCCAGCACGGGTCTTGATCCCATGACCCTGAGAGCATCACCTGAGCTGAAATCCAAAGTTGGACACTCAGCTGACCAAGTGAGCTACCCAGATGCCCCTGAGAGAAAATTCTAAATTTACTAATGAAGATGAGACCTTTTAAACATGTATTTTAAAAACCCATAGAAATAGAGAATAGGAAATGCTTTTTTGATGGGGAATTTTTTCTTTTGTTTTGCTTTTTATTTTGAAATTATTTCAAGTTTAGAAAAACTGTAAGAATAGTCCAAAAATGCTATACATCTTTAATAGAGACTAACCAATTGTTAACATTTTGGAAATTTTCTTAATCTCATTGTGTGATGGGAGTGTGTGTGTGTGTGTGTGTGTGTGTGTGTGTGTGTGTGTGTGTAAATATAGTTTTTTTCTCTAAGTCATTTGGGAATAAGTTGCAGAAGTCATGATGCCTTTTTACTCGTTTATTACTTCAATCTATATACCCTAAGGACAGGAACATTCTCTTAAATAAGTATAGTCCAATGAAATATTAATGAAAATTTTTTCATTATTCAATTTTCACTTTCACCATTATTTCCATTATAGCAGACGTTCCCTGGTCTAGTTTCTGTTCCAGAATCATACAGCATAGTTACCATGTTTCTTTATTTAGTGTCTTTTAATATGGAGCAGTTCCTTGGTGATGTTACGTCATTAAAGAATACAGGCCAGTATTTTGTAGAATGTCAGTTTGGGTCTGTTTGCTTCCTCTTAATTAGATTCAGGTTGTACATTTTGGACAGAAATGTCACAGAAGCGGTGTGTCCCTCACATGTCAGGGAACCTTACATGATGTTGGTTTCTCCTGGTATTAGTGACGTTACCTCTGATCCCTTGGTTAAAGTGGTATCTGCCAGATTTCTCCATTGTGATAGTTCCCTTCTCCCTTTGTAATTAGAAAGTAATCTGTAGGGAGATACTATAAAACTGTGTAACTATCCTGTTCCCTCTCAAACTTTTACTCTAGTAGTTTTAGCATCTATTGATAATTTTTGCCCAAATCAACTGTTACTATATGTGTGTAGACACAGCATTGTTTTTTAATATTAACCCTTGTAAAATTTACCTCTTCTTAAAGGGTTTACAGCCATCTATGAAAGCATAGGATCCCTCAGGCAAGTTCTTGAAGCCAAGATGAAGTTGGACAAGGACCAGCTGCAGAAGCAAATCCAGCAGATGCAGAAGCCAGAGGCTCCCATGTGAAGGGAACTGGGACAAGGACCTCACAAGTGGTTCTGCCAGTGGGCCGAGAGCTGGATACCTCTGTAGCTAGGCTGTCACCACATTCAGGAGTGTTCTATTCATGGCGTGCATGTGCCAAGCAATGTGTTTTCATGGGTCTGAATGTTTACCTTGAGTCTCAAAAACACTTTCTTTAAAAGTATTAAGTACAATTTTTACCACTTTATTCCATTTCTCTAAATTTGATGGAATATCCTCCCTGCCCCTAGATTTGGAAAAGCTTTTATCCCCTTCATTTTATGAATGAAAAGACTTAACGACTTTCCTTCAATGCTTGACGCTCTAGCCAAGACTTCACTATTTTGAAAAATGTCATGGTGATTTTTTTTTTTAATTAAGAAACTAATGAATTGTCACAGGAATGTGTTGCTCCTCACCCTAAATTAAGAGAATGTCCTGGTAGACTAGAATTCAACCTTTTAGTCCATATTTGGATTTTATTATTGTTATCTGTGCATTTCTTATATGGTTATCTTGTAAATCTTCTGTCTTTTGTAGGGAGAAGGGATTTAACTTTTGGAAAACCACCCCTGCCACCATTTATGTAATGAAAATAGCTTGAAGATTGATAACTGCCATATACATTGCAAATTAAAGTGGAAACTTAAGACAGTTATCTAGATAATGCAAGGCACCATATCCACATCGACCACCTACTTATACCAGGTTTTAATATTGAAAACTTTTTTCAATTATCCACAGCCTGTATAGTGATAGCCATATATTTAATAATGGAATGGTGGTTAATAGTGTGTTTATTGCACAATTAATTGTTTGTTAATTATAATAGGATGTGAGAATTTTTCAGGCTTTATGATCTCCTCTCTAAATGTTTCCAAAATTGGCACAAAGTGCTAACTAAGGTTTATACACACTTATTGTAACTGTATTCTTGTGCCTTGGTTTTACCACGTCAATGCACTGTATCCTCTAAAAGTTTTACGGACAAAATAGAAGGCATGATAATACATCAGAATTATGATGTAAAAATGGGATCCTATGTAATTTTTAAATGTTCTAAAAATTTTATCACTGGTAAGACATTAATCATTCAGTAGTATTAATGAAATAGAAATTCATACTTTTGTATGGACAGAGAATCAAATTGATATTGCATTTATAACACTGTCAAGAAACTTTCATTTTGAGCAGCTTTGTAGTTGATGGGTGTTTTCTTTTCAATCGCCATATTTGATTAGTCATTGAAAGTTGGCACCAGTGAAATTGTTCACCTGTGTTTGTACAAACCAATGGTGAGACGCACACTGTTCTAAACTGTGAGGGTGCCCAGGAAAAGGAAAACAATTCTTTAAAATTTTTTAAAAAATTGTTTTTTGTTTGCCAAGGACTCAGGAAAATTAAAACATTTTCTATTTTTAGGATAAATCATAAATGAAATATGTAACTGGCTATTACTGTTTACCCATGTAAAATATGCTGCTAAAGTTCATAGTATTTTACCTTCAATGGCTGGACAAAAATTCTTTAAAAATTTGGACCTGAGAAATCATATAAGGAATGTGTCATCCAACACGTAGTTCCTCAATTTTGTCACAAATCTTTGCGTCAGTATATAGGAAGATGATTTCCACTTAACAATGAAAAAACAAAGGTGAGTGCTCTTTTGCAATCAGAAAGTGGGTTTCTTTTTGTGATAGAGTAAGCACATCTAGTACAGTTTTCCCTGCTGAAGCACAAGCCACAGCACAGAGAACTATGCCCCCTCCAGCATCTCTCCTCTGTGGCCTCTGGAGGAGGACGAGTCCGCGCATGAGGCACGTGGGGAGAGGGGGAGACAGGCCAGCTGGACTCAGGTTGAGGGCTGACATGAGCAGGTGACGGCTGGCTGTCCGCTGAAATTGCTCAGGTGCTTCTGATGCTGCCAACCTCATGTCATGAGCTCTGGCAAGGGTTCTCCACCCTGGCAACATGCTGGAACCGCCCAGGGCGTTCAAAGAGCTACTGATGCCTGGGCTGTGCCCTAGGCCAGCAGAGCCAGAACCTCTGGGAGATGGGACCCAGGCATCTGTAGGCATCAAAGGCCACCGGGCGATTCAGAGGCCGCTCAGGTTGGAAGCCACTGAGCCACAGCGCACTCTTATGACCAAAGTAAACGAGGATCAGCTTCCGTGTTCTTTCCTTTACCAGAAATTTGCAATAAAAAGAATAAAGTTTCCAAATAAACATGGTGTACGATTTTTAAATTTAAAAGTATTTTGGTGTGAGGCCACCTACTGGGAACTGGAAAGTCACGGGCAGCTGCTCCGCCTGGAGGTCTCTGAGGCCGCCGTGCCTTCTCGCGTCTGGACTCAAGCCAGCTGGTGGTTGCTAGTGTGTGTTGTACGCCTGTGCTGTGGACTCGGAGGTGTGTGTTCACTCATTCATGGGAGCAGCGAGGACTGTTTGCTTCCCCGTTTCACAGATGAGAAAAATGGGATCGATGATTCACACCAGGCAGACTGCTTCCACAGTCTGGGCACCTGACCGGTATGCCGCTATCCTACCTCTCAAGATAACGTCCTTGCTTCCCGCGTAACTGACTTGCCAGGCCACCACCTGCAGCCCCATCTCTATAGGACCTTACAGCTCCACCATCGGCGTCCCTTTGCTTTTTAATGTCCCAGTTCCAAACACCTACGAGGGACACCTCAGTAGCTTCACTTGAGTCAGAGGTCTTCCTCTGGTTTATCAGTGGAGGCGAGGGAGATGGGGCCATTTGGTGCCACAGGACTGAGGGGTCCCAGGCATTTCAAGCCCTGTGCTTGGTCTGTCCTATGCAGTGGACTGTGGTTCTGTGCACTGGGAGAGGAGTTACGTTGGGTGATTGCAGAGCAGAACAGAACGATTCCCTCTAAACCATGCTTATCCCACTTGGCTCTTGGCCTGAAAAAAGCCCACAAACCACTCATGACATCCTGGAAACTCAATGGTAACTAGATGGAGTTCTTCTGTCACTGTCCCCTTCTAGCTGTGTGACCTCGGGCAGTTCTCTTAACCTTTCTGAATCTCAGTTTTCTCATCTGCAGAATGGAAGTTATTGTTTAAAACAGGCAGCTAGGTTATAATTTTTGAAATGCTGAAGTACTTAATGCAATATTGGGTATTAAGTGGTCAAATATGGGGTATGGGAGGGGAGCTATTGGTGGTGTAACATAGCAATGTATATGGGGGCGTCTATGTTTTGGTTCAAAGCATCCCATTACCTGCTGGGATCATTTATGGGAAGTGACTCTGTCCTCCAAAGAAAGTGGTATCCTAGCCTGAGACACAGAAGAGCAGTAGAGCCTGGATGAAAAGATAAGTGGACAGGACCAGAATGGGGACAGTCCCTGAATGTGGGGAAGCTCTGGGCAGATCCTCAGGCTAGTGAGGCTCATCCCTGGAGCAGGTGTGGCTTCCCCAGGACTAAGCCTGGAATGAGGTGCATCTGCTGAGGGGCCAGTGTTGAGAAGGCTACGATGGGTGGGGTCAGACCCAGAAGGTGGAAGCAGTGAATAAGCAAATGTGTATACATAACAATGGAATACTATGTGGCCATAACAAGGAAAGAAATTCTGACACGTTTATAGCATGGATGAATCTTGAGGACGTTTTGTTTAGTGAAATAAGCAAGTCACAAAAAGACAAATGTTGTATGATTCCACTTGTATGAGGTACAGAGAAGAGTCAAATTCATAGAAACAGAGTAGCATGATAGTTGCCAGGAGCTTGGGGGTGGGGCGGGGATGGGAGTTAGTATCAAATGGGTACAGAGTTTCAGTTGGAGAAAAGGAAAAATTTTGAAGATGGATGGTGGTGATGGTTGCAAACAATGTGAATGTACTTAATGCACATAATGTACTTAATGACACAGAACTATACATTTAAAAATGGTTAGGGATGCCTGGGTGGTGCAGTTGGTTAAGTGTCCAACTCTTGGTTTCGGCTCAGGTTGTGATCTCAGGGTTTTGGGATCAAGCCCTGTGTTGGGCTCTGTGCTCAGCAGGGAGTCTGCTTAAGACTCTCTCTCCCTCTGCCCCTCCCCTCCGTGTGCTAAGATAAATAAATCTTTTTAAAAAATGGTTAAACTAGGGGCACCTGGGTGGCTCAGTCGGTTAAACATCTGACTCTTGGTTTCGGCTCAGGTCGTGATCTCAGGGTCATGGGATTGAGCCCCGCGATGGGCTCTACGCTCAGTGGGGAGTCTGCTTAAGACTCTCTCTCCTTCTCCCTCTGTCCCTCCCCCCACTCTCTAAAATAAATTAATCTTTTTAAAATATATATATATATATATATACATTTTACTAGTTTAACCATTTTTATTTTTTAAATTTTTTTAAAGATTATTTGAGAGAGAGAGCAAGCGAGTTGGGGGGAGGGGCAGAGGGAGAGGGGGAGAGAGAGAGAGAGAGAGAGAGAGAGAAGCAGACTCCCCACTGAACGTGGAGCCTGAAACAGGGCTCAATCCCATGACCCTGAGATCACAACCTGAGCCGAAATCAAGAGTCGGATGCCCAACCAACTGAGCCACCTGGGTGCCCCAAAATATACATATGTCTTACAAACAACAAAACAAAACAAAAGAAGTGGATTCCTTAGCCCTCCAGTTGAGCCTTCAGATGAGACTGCAGCCCTGGTAGCTTTACTGCACCCTCCCGAGAGATGTTAAAATCAGAGGTACCCAGCTAAGCCATGCCCACACGTCTGACCCACAAAAACTGAGATAATAAGTATTTGTTGTTTTAAATTGCTACATTTTTGGGCAATTTGTTATATGCAGCAATAGGAAACTGATGTACTGGCACTGGGTAATCTTTTTTTCTTTTTAAACATTTTATATATATTATTTATTTGACAGAGAGAGAGAGCACAAGCAGGGGGAGTGGCAGGCAGTGGGAAGAGGGAGAGCCTGATGCGGGACTCGATCCCAGGACCCTGGGATCATGACCTGAGCCAAAGGCAGACGCTTAACCAACTGAGCCACCCGGGTGCCTGCGGCACTGGGTAATCTTGACAGAACGATTTTGTGGAAATGTGTATTTCTTGTGCTACAAATGACATGTTCACATATATAATCTCATTTAATACATTTTCTGAGCAGGACATGATCTTAACAACTTATATTGAATGGCATATATACCTTATCCCATTTAATCTTTGTAATTACCCTATTTGGTGTGTACTATAATTTCCATTTTGTGGATGGAGCGGAGAGGGAGAAGTTGTTAATTAATATTACAGTTAACTCTTGACTAACACAGATTTGAACCGCACAGGCCCACTTACATGTGGATTTTTTTTTATAAATACAGTACTGTAAATGTATTTTCTCTTATGGTTTTCTTAATAAAATTTTCTTTTTTCTAGCTTACTTTGTTGTAAGAATACAGTATATAATACATATAATTTACAAAACAGGTGTTAATTGACAATGTTATCAGTAAGGCCTCTGGTCAACAGTAGGCTATTAGTGAAGTTTTGGGGAAGTCAAAAGTTAAACGCAGACTTTCAACTATGTAGGGGAGGTTGGGGAGGGTTATTGGTGCCCCTAATCCCCTTCATTGTTCAAGGGTCAACTGTATATAGAAGTGGGAAATGAAATAAAGCTCATATAGCTAATTATGGAGGAGCAGGGATTTGAATCCATATCCATATCAAAGTCTAGGCTACCATTTTGCAAGAAAGACAACACCTACACATAAGGTGATTTGTTCAATATCTAACAATTATGTGGAATTAGAATACTGTTTAGCTCAGTGGTCCTCAAGGTATGCCCAGACCAGAAGCATCAGCATTACCTGGATACTTGTTAGAAATGTAAGCTGACAACCCCATGCCAAACTTCCTGAGTCAGGTACTCAGATGAGCTCAGCAATCGGCTTTAACATGTCCTGCTGATGATTCTACTGCAGGTTAAATTTGAGAATCGCTGATCTAGAACTGCACTGTAATACAGTAGCCCTTAGCCCATTTAAATTTAAATAGAATCAGAATTAAATAAATTTAAGAAATCAGTTCCTCGGTTGCACTAGCCACATTTCAAGTGCTCAAGAGCCACATGTGGTTAGTGGTTATAGCATTGTCCCATGCAAATGCAGAACATTTCTATTATTGCAGAAAATTCTATCTGACAGCCCTGGCCTCGAGTTTCTGGCTCTTTCAATTGATGGCTCTGTCCAAGCTCCGTACCTTTATCCGTCAGCCTAGAATTAGATTTGGACCTGGAACTTTCCTTCTGTCTCATCCCTACAATCTCGTGTCAGTTGTCCCTGTTAGAGATGATTTCGCAGGTCTTTATAAGGGTTTGTCTTACCTGCTGTTTCTGATCAGTAGATGTTGCTTTGGGGAGCACTGTGTTGAGAAGGATGGGGAGGCTGGTGCTAGACTCAGGGGAAGAGCCACAGAGTGTCAGCCAAGGAGTGGGGCTGTGTGTTGCGTGTCTGCCAGGCTCGCACCAGGACGTTCAAGGCATGTGCCTGGCAAAGGGTTGCCGGCCAGGGGACCTCTTGAGTGATTCTCAGGCTCCCTAGTGAGAGGGACCTGTCAGGCCTGGGACTAGGGTGAGGCAAAGTGATGCACTCATCTTGGAAAATTAAAAAGGACGCCAAAAACACTGTAATTAAGATAACCCGTTAACACAATATTTTTAAGATCAAAATTAATGCAAGAAAATTGCACGATGAACAAAATTTCAAACCTTAAAGACCAGATTCAACCATATTGTGCGGAGTTCCATTGTGGAACGGAGGCCAAACAGAAAACTGCTCCTAAGTACATGTTGCATGTAATTTTAAATTTTTGACATTTTGTACATTGGATTTTTTTTGTCGTTTATACAGATTTTTAGAAATATTGTATTAACATATTATTTGTCTTGATGACAGGATTTTGGCTGCTCCCCTCTTTACATTTAGCATTTGAAGAGAATGCCTCACTCATCTCACCCTAATTGCTGCCCTGCCCAGATGTCTAAAAGTTGGAACTAAATTCAGTGCTCAGTTATTGTAATTAGCTTACCTCCAGAGTGTCTGATTGCTTTAGATGGTCTCTGGTCTGTTTTTGTCCCTAATTGTAACGCTCCGTTTAATTTTCAGACTTGTGACTTAATTCTTCCTGGAACTAGTCTGGGACACAAATAAAGATCTGACTCTTTGAGATGAGACAGGGGAGCACCAATGTTGGGCATCTCTGCCACGCCCTCCCCCACCCCACCCCGAGATTCGCTGGCCTTTGCTGCCTCCATGTGGACAGAATAGAAACTCCTAGGGAATCTGTTTCAGTAGGAAGAACCCACAACCACGGAGCGCCTCAGTGGAAAGGCCCTTGGAGGCCACTGACCTCAATCCCCTCATTTTCTGGAACAGAAAACAGAGTGCCAGAGAAGTTGGAAGTGGGATTAGCAGGGGTATAAGTATGGTAGTATGATACACAGGCTGTAACCATAATAGTGATTTAATACCATTTCTGCACGGGCTGGGCCATGGCAGTGCATAAAACAGACCAATATTTTCACTTTTATGGGATTTTGATTCCAGGGTGAGGTGGGGGTGGGGAGAGAAGATAAGCAAGCAAGAAAATACCAAGTATGTCAGATGATGGTAAGAGCTTTGGAGGAAGATACAGCAAGGGCACAGGGTAGGGAGTCCTGGGGCCGGGGCCGGGGCCGGGGGGTGGGGGGTGAGGAGGTGGGGTACAAGTCAAAACAGGATGGCCAGAAAAGGCCTTGCTGAGAAGCAAAGACCTGATAGAGAGAAGGGAGAGCCAGGTAGATACAGGCGGAAGAATTTACCTACATCTTATCATTTCTAGAAAATAAAGCTACGTATAATTCAGGCATTGAGGGCCCGTCTAGTTGCTAACGCTTTGTCCTTCCGGCTACACGGTTAGTAGGGGCTTCCTCTGCTATAACCTCTGAACGTCCCACGTCCCTTGTTGGCTCCTCATTCCCGCACCCTGGGCGAATGATTCCCTGTATTAAATTCCCTGTTTGAAATACCTAGCAAGGTTTCTGCTTTCCGGAAAGGACCCCGACTAACGTAATGCTTAAGGAGAGTAAATTGCACCTGTGATTATCAGGCTTTGTCCACACCTCATGCTTGTTCTTCCCCTGGTGCCATGTGGCTCCTTGGAACTTCGCGGCTTGGGCTCTCCCCGAACCCAAGACCACTGCTACTACCCACTCATGTTTTTTGAGGCTGTCCCACACTGTGCTGGCACCAATCCCCACATCCACCAAGAAGTCCCAGAAGGAGCAGCCCGTTTGTCCTTGTCCCAGGCCCCTGCCGATGGCCATGACCCAGTAGCACCTCCCAGGCCCTCACTCGGGCCCTCTGGAATCTGACCAGGAGCTCGCATCTTAATGAAGTGGTCATTAAAAAACACTCAAAGAAATAAAAACTCCCATTTAAAAATGTAATAATAATGAATGTGTGGTCCTGCCTTTGGGTTCAAAACACAAGTGGGCTGAAGTGGACCTCTGGCCAGCCTCCTCCTTCTTTTAGGAGGCAGCCTCTGGTTTCTCTGGAAAACTATACTCTTCCCAGGGGTCCTGTTGGGAGTGTTATTCACAGGGCCCCTCCTCCCACCAAGGGGCAAACAACCCCCGCTGAGCCAGTTCAGACTCTGGCCTGGAAATCTGGACCCTGAGTCGAGGGGTGCATGGAGCTCTAAGGACTAGGTCATTCACCAGACAGCACTTGAGAGTTTCCAGCTGACATCCCTGGAACTGGCCCCATTCCCGTGCGGAGTTTTGGGCACAGCCTTTTTTTTTTTTTTTTAAGATTTTATTTATTTATTAGGGAGAGAGAGAGAAAGCACAAGCAGGGGGTGTGGCAGGCAGAGGGAGAAGCAGGCTCCTTGCTGAGCAGGGAGCCCGATGTGGGACTGGATCCCAGGACCCTGGGATCATGACCTGAGCTGAAGGCAGACACTTAGCCAACTGAGCCACCCAGGCGCCCTGGGCACAGCCTTCTTTTTTTTTTTTTTTTTTAAAGATTTTATTTATTTATTCATGAGAAACAGAGGGAGAGAGAGAGAGAGGGAGAAGCAGGCTCCCAAGGAGCAGGGAGCCCGATGCGGGACTCGATCCCAGGACCCTGGGATCATGACCTGAGCCAAAGGCAGACGCTTAACCATCTGAGCCACCCAGGCGCCCCTGGGCACAGCCTTCTAATACACCTCTTTTCTGCCTGGGTTAAGCCAGAATCGGTTAAACAGGAGTCACTTGCAAAGGCAAACCTCAATGGATGTAAATGTGGCTTAGCAGCGGCTCATGAAAAACGTCCAGGAGTTTTAGCACCAAGGTTGATAAGAGCAACTAACCATTGCCGAGCACTTCTGTAGGCTGGTGCTGTGCTAAGAACTATATATGCTTTTTCTCATTTAATTCAACACTCACCATGACTTTAAGAGGTAGGTACTACCCTTGGCTCCATTTTATACATGAGAGAATAAGGCACAGAGAAATGAGGTAAATTTGCTGAGGTCGTGCAGCTAATAAGCATTAGAATCAGAATCAGAATCCGAATCCGGGTTTACCTGACTCCAAAATAGAGCTCCCAACCACTGCTCTGTATTGCCTCAAAAGGAGCCGGCATTGTGGATGGTTGCCTAGAGCAAAGAGGACCTCTGGCCATGACCCAAGGGGCTAAAGATGACAGCACACCCTTGCCTTCCTGTGGTGGTGGGCTCAAGGGTAGGCCTACCCTTCAAGTGCTCTGTGGCAGAGCTCTTGACCCTGGCTGCATATTGCAATCACCTGGGGAGCTTTCATACTACTGATGCCTGGGAGCTCCTGGGGGGTTCCAGGGGGGCTCAGTCCGTGGAACCTCCGACTCTTGATTTTGGCTCAGCTCATGATATCGCGTCAGGAGACTGAGCCCCACGTGGGGCTCTGCGCTCCAGGGAAAGTCTGCTTGAGATTCTCTCCCTTTGCCCCTCCCCTACTTGTGCTCTTCTTCTCTCTCTCTCTCTCTCTCTCTCTGTGTGTGTGTGTGTGTGTGTGTGTGTGTGTGTGTGTGTCAAATAAATAAATAAATATTTAGGAAAAACAAAAACAAAACCAAAAAACTGCTGATGCCTGGATCCCATCCTCTGATGTCATTGGTGCTGCTGGGTCATGGGATTGTTTTCCAATTTCCCAGGTGATTCTAATATGCAGCCATGGTTGCCAGTTTGTTTTTCTAACTTTAAAGGGGGATACTTTAAACCTGTGGATCCTGTTAAAATGCAGACTCTGATTCAGGATATCTGGATGGGGCCCAAGGGTCATGTTTCTAACAAGCTGGAGGTGATTCCGAGTAGACAGTCCGTCCCAAGTGGAAGTCTTACTCGACAAAGTGGTGGCCGACAGCATCAGCATCATCTGGAGCTTGTTAGAAACTTGGACTCTTGGGCCCCACCCAGACCTGAGAGGGATGGATGAGCGCCCAGGTGATTTTTATGCACATGAGCCCAGTGCATATTTAAAGGAATGCAGGTAGGTTGGTAAGGGGAGTCAAAGCTGAAGCATCCGAGCAGCATGGAGGAATTGGAGATGTTTAGCTGGGACAAGAATGAGAAGGAGGCAGGTAAGTGCCTTGACCTTGGGAGGGCCACCCAAGGAAGGGGAGGGGACTGCTTTATGAGTGCCAAAGGATAAGCTAGTCGCTCAGGAGGACTCATTTCTGTCCATCGTGATGGACATGGGCTATGCTTCTTGTCAAGGAGGACCCGCTCCCCTAATTATGGCAGAGGGATTCAAGCATTGTAAAGAGTTGATGACTTGTAAGCTCCCTGGTTACTCTGACATTCAGGGTCTATATGGTCGAAGGGGCAGGATTGTCAGGTCACCTGGGGGCCATAGTCAGCGCCTACGGAACTGAAACGAGACATGTTTTGAGAGACAAGCACACGGTCTTGGATCAAAACTGACAAAACCTGACCTTGTGTGGGGAGATGCCTACAAAGGGGGAGACCTGTGTTTTATGAAAGGGTGTATGGGAGGAGATTTTGGAAGCCCCCAAATCCAGCAGAGGCAACCCTGAAGTACTCAGGCGCCAAAGTTCTCTCGTATGTCCTGCTGTGATTTGATACGAGGCAATAAGGTGTGGTCAGGAGACAGGCGGGCTATGAGGGTGGAGAAAACCAGTGCTGAGGCTGAGCATTGGCGTAGGGGAGGGGGAGGGTGTTTATCCGGGGCCAGCCAGAGAAGAGGGGCTGGGATTCGGGTTTCCTGTTGCTGGTCCTTTAGATAGAAACAGTTCTGGAAAGGGCAGGGGGGAGCAGTAGCTCCTTAACTACCTTGTGTGGAAGGACTAGGGTCCAATTATTTCAAGCAGTGTGGGTTCATTGTGAGGACACATGCCTGTGAGTTTAGGAGAAGCTGAAGGAACCCTCCCCCCACACCCACTCCCCCGGGGGGGTGTTGCTGGGATGAAGAGGTCTGGGCCCTGGGTGGTTCCATAGGTCAGGGTGTGACTTTTTACATCTTCCTTCTTGGGCTTCCTTTTGTACGACTCTGTTCGTGTGTGTGTGTGTGTGTGTGTCTGTCTGTCTGTCTGTCTGTGTCTGTCTTTTGTGCCACTTGGCTCCCCCAGACTCTCTGCAGCTTCAAACTATGCTGCAGCATGTGCTGACCCTCTGGGTCCAGGGGCTGTGCCCTCCTTCCTGGCTCCCCTATAGATCAGATGGAGACCTTGGGCACGTCACATCCTTTCATCCTGAGCAGACTTTCGCTTACATATCAAACACCTGGGAAAACTTTTTCCGGGATCTTTCTGGAAGCACACAGTCCTCTTAGGCAACTTTGCAATTTCTTTATTTGGTGGAGTGAGACCTTCAGAGAGACTGTTGTGCGGGGTTTCCAGGGGCCGATATCCGCGAGCGCTTAGCCGGGCCAGGCCTCGGGAGCTTTTCTTGTCCCTGTCATGGACGCTCGCGCAGGACTTTCTCCCTGGCCTGTGTTTTGGAGTAGGGGCTGTGCATGGAGGGCTGTGAGGGGCAGGGGCAGGTTTCTGGGGCCTTATCCCGGACAGGGGAGCCTCCGACAACCTGAGCCCGCACCCGGGAAAGGCAAGCCAGCCGGAGAAGCAGTCAAACGTGCAGGAGCAGTGGAGGGGCGCTGGCCTGGGAGCTTGCCTTCGGCTTCCTGACTGGGACGACCTGAGGGGAGGCGAAGAGAAGCCCCAGCCAGAGTGACTCCCTATTGTGAAACATGCCATATCCCTCACCTCATCTCATTTAACCCTCATAAAATGCTAAATTTAGAGGTGAGAAACTGACTCACAGAGGAGGCCTGGCTGGCTCTGGGTTACCCACCTAGTGGGAGGCAGAGGTGGGGGGCTGGGAGCCTCTTCCCCCTCACACTGGTGCCCTCCCAGAGGCTTGGGCCTTCCTGCTCAGGAGCCTTACTTAACTGCTGGGACACGAGGAACCAGTCCCTTTCAGAACAGACAAAAGGCTATTGTTTCTCCAAGCCCATGACCCATTCAGGGCTCTCTGACTTTTACTGGTGTTTTTTTTTTTGTTTTTTTTTTAATGTGGTTCTTCTAATCCTAGGAAGGCAATCTTTGCTTTCAGTTACCTTCCAGTTGGTTTTGCCGCTCATTTGTCTTGGAGGGCTCACCAGGAAGTAACTTTGCTCAAAGCAACGTGTTCCAAAGACCTTTTTTTTTTTTTTTTTTGACTGAGATGAAAGTTCCCTTTTACCTGCCACTTGAATATTTTCCAGCCAACAGTTAGTTGGGGTAGCCCTCCTGGGGATGTCCGTCCCCTTCAGCTGAGTCAGACTGGCTTCTCAGGGCTTTCTTCCTTCACCTCTGAAGGGGAGGAGTCTCTGTCTCCTCAGGGACCATTCTTGGTCTGGTTGTTTGGTCCATGCTCTCCCAGCTCTGCTAACTATGAAATCCCACCGGCCCACCCTGAACACCTGCTATTCGCCAGGGGTCCCACCACAAAGTCTGTAAGCAACAGTGTTCATAGGAAGCTTCTTGAAGAAGCTACAACGACTGTTTTTTCTAAATCAGGGGATGACTGTAATGGCCTCTTAGCTGGTCTCCAGCAGGTCTGAGCAGGCCTAATACTTAGGTGATGTCATTTCTCCCCTCCAAACTCTCCAATGGCTTCCTCTGAAGTACCTACAATGATCTAACAGGTCCTGTGTTTTCTGCCCTGCCCTTTTACCTTCTCTTCTCTCCCTTTAGAGCTACTTAGCTCACCTGTGCTTTTTGCTCTGTTCCCCTTAGCTTGTGTGCTGGTCCTCCGAGGCAAGCCCCTCCCTACCTCAGGGCCTTTGTACTTACTCTTCCCCCAGATAGCCACAGCTTCCTCCCTTTTTTCTGGTCCTTATTCTTTCTTTCTTTTTTTTTTTTAAAGATCTTATTTGGCAGAGGGAGGCACAGCGAGAGAGGGAACACAAGCAGGGAGAGTGGGAGAGGGAGAAGCAGGCTTCCCGCTGAGCAGGGAGCCCGATGCGGGGCTCGATCCCAGGACCCCGGGATCATGACCTGAGCCGAAGGCAGACGCTTAATGACTGCGCCACCCAGGTACCCCTGGTCCTTATTCAAATGGGCTCTTCTCCGGACTTTCTGGGCAGTCTCATCAATTTTTTCCTTCTGATTCTTCCTCTCCCTTTATTTTCCATAACCCTTACCCTCTGGTAGACCACTTATTATCTACTGCTTGTTCATTTCCATGAGGATTTAAGTTTCCTGAGGCAGGACAAGTTATTTGCTTACTTGTAGAGAACAGTGCCAAACTTAAAAGGTGTTGGAAAATATCTACCGAATGAGTAAATGAATGACCAGGTCTCCAAGGCAATGCCTTTGGAGCCCGTTATGCCACATAAATGTGTGAAGTTACTGGAGGAAAAACAATAGAGGGTGGGGAAATTGAGGCCCTGAGCCCCTCCTAAGGCCTTTAACTTTAAAACAGCAATAACCATCACAAAAAACAGCCCCCCCCCCAAAACCCCTCTCTAGGGTTAAGACTGGGTGTGCCAGACTAGCAGATGTCTGGAGCCTGGACTTGCTAGAATTGCTGTCAACAGGTGCTTGTGCCGAGAGATGCCCATGGGTTTCCTTGAGGGATCTTCTAAGTATTTCTGTGAAACTGTCCTTTTGTCCATTCTAAAGACCTGGTTGAGGGGCGCCTGGGGGACTCAGTGGGTTGAGCATCACACTCTTGATTTCAGCTCCGGTCATGATCTCAGGCTCATGAGATCGAGCCCTGCATCAGGCTCTGTGCTCAGTGCCGAGTCTGCTTGTCCCTCTCTCTTCCCCTCTGCCCCTCTCCACCCCCAAATAAGCGAACTATTAAAAAACCTTGTTGAGACCTCATGCATGCACTACATACCTGTAGAAATTCTTCTATCAGATATGTGTTTCTCAAGGCTATTTTATTTTTTAAGATCTATTGAGCGCAAGGGAGAGCACAGAGACAGAGCATGAAAGGGAGAAGCAGGCTCCCTGCCGAAGGCAGACAACCCAACCAACAGAGCCACCCAGGTGACCCACTGTTTTATTTTTTTGAATCAGACCCTAGGATTCATGTTATTCATACTTTGTGGGTCTTTTTTTCCAGTTAAAGGATTTAGAGTTGGATTTGTAACCTTCTTCTTAGAGGCTTAAGACTTTCTGGTATGCATTCCTGATTCCATAGTATGTCCTGTCCTTCCCTTGCTGAGGTTTCTTATTCATTCCTAATTTTTGTTACATTAGTGTGTATATATATATATATATATATATATATATATATATAATTTTTTTTTTTTAAGATTTATTTGAGAGAGAATGAGAGAGAGCACGAGAGGGAAGAGGGTCAGAGGGAGAAGCAGACTCCCTGCTCAGCAGGGAGCCCGATGCAGGACTCGATCCTGGGGCTCCAGGATCATGACCTGAGCCGAAGGCAGTCGCCCAACCAACTGAGCCACCCAGGCTACATTAGTATATTTTATATAGTAATTCTTTTTAGGATAAGCATGGGCATAAGTAAATAAATGAACTGACCACTAACTTAGGCTTCCCGAAATTAAACACATCCAGAAGAAATAGAATAGTTCCCCCACCCCGCCCCCACCCGCCCCAACCAACCAACACCCTCCAACTGGAGACTGGGAAATACATTTGGGATCTAACAGGGAGGGAGGGGAAATTAGAGGCTACTGAGGAGGTTTGGAAAGAGCTGCTGAGAGCAGGGCAGAGCTCTTCCTTAAAACCAAATGAAATAGCTCTTCAAGAATTAGATTCCAGGGGCTCCTGGGTGGCTCAGTGGGTTAAGCATCTGCCTTTGCCTCATGCTCTGAGCCAAAGGCAGATGCTGGTCCTGGGATTGAGTCCTGCCTCAGACTCCCTGCTCAGTGGGGAGTCTGGTTCTCCCTCTCCCTCTGCCTGCTGCTCCCCCTGCTTGTGCTAGCTAGCTCGCTCACTTGCTTGCTCTTTTTCTCTCTCTCTCTCTCTCTCAAATAAAGAAAATCTTTTTTTCCTTTAAAGAGTACACTTACATTAAAAATTAGATTCTGTCTCATTACAGAAGATCGGAGCTCAAGCAATACAAAGAGCATCCTGCACTGACCTGGCCAAACAGGCACTACATACAGGGGTGTTAAAGGAAGTGCACCTTCTCCTACTTGGGTGTCCGAGGAGTCTAAGGGTCCTTTTTCCTGCTCCCGGTGTGCACATGACTCAGACAAGAGTGGGGGTCCTGCCCCAAAGCGACCATCAATACTACCCCCGCAGGACAGTCACTCATTGACTTAGTGGCCCTCCCACTGGTCCCTTCTCGGGGACTTTGTATTTGTGGTCTGGACAAATAACCATATGCCCAAGCCACCAGCAGGATAAGCACAGCTGGGAAGCTCCCAGCAACCCTGACAGTAGTGATGGAACCCCAGTGGCCTTATCAGAGGAGAAGTATAACTACTTCTAATCTGACTCCCTCTACCCAGGGAATGCCTCCTGTCTCCCAACTTTGAAAATTTACCATACACATAGAGTCCATGTTTAACTTTGTTTGCTTTTTCCTACTGTCTATTCTACCACTTGTATTGATTTTTTTGTGTTTGTTACAAGAATGTTCCATGTCCCTTTGGGAGGGCTGTAATCCTAAACCTGGCATGACCGTTGGAAGCCCTTTATGACCATTAACGACTGCATGACTCACGCCTACCCATAAACTCTTGTGAATGATTATCTCTTCTGGCTGGTTCTCTTCCTGTTCTCATTACATGCACACTCCTCCAGTATTAAAAAGCACCTTCAAAAAGTGGGTGGCCCACCTGATAAGAGGCTGTGAGTGAATCGTCCAGAAAGAACTCTTGAGACCTTTTCAGTGCAGAAGTGCTTTTATTATAGCACGGGGACAGGACCTGTGGACAGAAAGAACTGCACTGGGATTGTGAAGAGTGACTCATTATATGCTCCTTAGTTGGGGGTCAGGGATAGTGTAAGTCTCTAAGGAATTTGGAAGGTAGGCTTCCAGGACCTTGAGGGGCTAGCTGCTGTTAAGGTTATTTACTACTGTCTAGTAAGACCTTAGTCTTGAGACCTTTCAGCTCTATCAGTGGGCCATATGTTTGAAAGCTCTTGCTAACCTAGGTTGGGGCAGGGGGTAGTATTTATGGTTATCAGAAGGAAGTACCGGTAACCAGAACAGAACTATAATGGTAAAACACTGAAGTCCTTGTGGGAACTGTAGAGTGTTAGAATCTGTATGCCTTAAGCATCCTGCCTGGAGACCAGGAGCCTTAGCAAAATCTAGACTTTGTTCCTTTTCTCCCCATCCTTCCCCTCTCCCCCAACAACTGACACTTAAGCCTGCTCAACCTTAGCAACTTTCAAGGTTTATCTTTTGTAACTTCTTCCTGCTGAGTAGGGGCATAGAGAGGTCCTTACTTATGGGTCAATGTTGGCCAGTCTCCTGGAGTAGCAAGGAGTCTCTGTTGGCTTAAGGTATGGCAGTGAAGGAGTTTCGGCACCGGAGTGACATTGTGTGTGTGTTGGCTGCGGGCGGGGGGATCCCAGCAAAACATTTGGTGAATTCTTCTCGAGGCCCCCAAAATATCCTGAGGTTCCTGTACCTGCCAGGAAGTGACCTTCTTTACTCATCTGGTAAGGCTGCTGGGAACTCTGTAAGCAAGGTATTAAGCCAACATTTCTAAGGGGCTTCATTGGCTCCATAGAGTCAACCTTAATTCCTTAAAGCTTATGACCCTGAGATCATGACCTGAGCCGAAAGCCAGATGGACGCTTAACTGACTGAGCCAACTCAGGCTCCCTGAAGTTTTAAGTAATTGAAGACCTGATAAAGACAAAACATAGAAACTTTAGTTCTCTGGGTGACAAAAGAAAAATATCTTTTACAATTATCAAGTGCAAACCAACAATCCAAGAAAATTTGGTCTATTTAACAGAGTAAAGCAGAATTTCAGTCTCCTAACAGCGTATCTTTAAAATCCATTTATTTCACCCTTAGTCCTGACTGGGGAGTGTCCCAATTGGTTAGGGGTGGCAAGCAAATGTGGGGAGCTCTGATCAGGTCAGGCTGGCAACATGGGTGATGAAAGCATTCACCCAGGGCAGAAAAAAAGTGAGAAGTTTATTGAATACACTTTAGGAGAGCATGCCAGAGAGGGGGCCGTGGTGAGGGGCCGCAGTTCAAGGGCAGAGTGAGGTGGTGTGGGGACATAGGGAGTCCTCCCCCACCCTTATTATTTATTTATTTATTTATTTATTTATTTTGCGATCTTAGGAACTGCCTGGTTGTAATTGGTCAGTTAGGGCCTATGGCTATTTTGAGGTGAGTCACTTAATGAGCCTGCTTGCGTTCAGCTCGATCGCTGTGGGCCATTTTGCCTTGCTTTACATGGACCACACAAAATTCTTTTCTAAAGCTTTCCTTTCACAACACTTCTACAACTTTCTTTTGCATTCAGATTTTGTCCTAAGCCTTTTCTCTCAACAACCAGTCTCATTTTAGGACAGAATTACTTTTTCCCCTCAAAGTGTATTCCCATTCCTTAGGTCTTATTAAAAACACATCTTGTGTACTGAGTTGCTTTCCTTATTTCCATCAGTCTTAATAATGTCTATTGGAAATTTCAATCTTAGTTTTCACTGGAGACTAGGGTTTCTAAGTAGTAATTCACTGTGAACTGTTATACCAGAATTTTTAGATCGCAAATTCATAAATTTTATAATTTCTAAAAATGGGTTTTTCCTTAGTACAGTCTTTTTTTTTAAAGAAGGAATTTTTTTTTTTAAGATTTTTATTTATTTATTTGACACAGAGCGAGAGAGAGGGAGAGGGAGAGAGCACAAGCAGGGGGAGCGGCAGGCAGAGGGAGAAGCAGGCTTCCTGCATGAGCAGGGAGCCCAATGTGGGGCTCGATCCCAGGACCCCGGGACCATGACCTGGGCCGAAAGCAGACACTCAACGACTGAGCCACCCAGGCACCCCTCAAATGTGCTTTAATATAGACTATATTGCACCTGTGCCACTTAAGTCAATCAATTTGTTCCTCACTGTCTGTTTTTACCTGGGGCACCAATGAGGGACCCTGAAGTGGGCAGTTCAGGTCCAGGGATAGGGTGTTCTTTGCTCCTTGATAGTGAGGTGCAGGAACTGTTGGTGCTGGAGGCACCAAGGAAGAGATAGGAGCTCGTTACCAAGCTGCACCCAAGGTGGCACAGAAACTGGAGGGGAGAGGCAGAGGCAGGGGAGGGGAGGTGCTGCTGGCAAGGCTGGAGGCAGATAAAAGCCTAGGTGGGAGACCAAGGTCTCTTGGTCCTAAGGCTTCTCAGCTTGGACAGACCAGCAGACACACTTTCTCTTTCCAACAACAAAAAGTGGAAGTGGGTAGTTCATGTCAGCCCGGAGAAGACTGGGAATTCCCCCAAAACAAAAAGTTTTGACAGCTGCTTGGGAACATTCCTTAAAGTCACCATCCTGAGGTAGACTAACCATAGACAACTGGCTCTAAATGTCAGAGCCATTAACCTGGGAAATGAACGAGGGAGAAGCCCCTACATACAACAAAAGTGACCTGAGTCTATGAGGCGGAGGAGGCCTATTTAGGTAATCCTCACCCAATATGTTGGGAGTTTATTCGCCTGGTTATGGCCAAACATACTCTGTAAGAGGCCCATAGGTTGGGATCCTGCTTTAGGGCCATGAAGACCTGGACATAGGGTACGTAGGTCCATTTGCCCTGTTTCCTGCAGAAGAGCTTGAACTATATTAAGGCTTAATGTCCCATTAGTGGGCCATTTTTTCCTTCTCTCTTAAGGAATACTGGGGCCATGGAGTGTTACAGTGCCTCTTTTTTTTTTTTTCCTTAAATCTGGCAATCTGAATTGTTTCCAGTGGGTTAAAACGGATCCCAAGGGACAGTCCTTGGGAACTGAAGAAGGTTCATTATCAAGAAAATGCTCCCCTGCTCCTGCCTCCCAGGGGGCATCCACACAGGATAGGTCAGGGATTCCTAGTGTCAAAGCAACTGAAGGTGTCCCTTGAATGAAATCTCCATGAACACACCTTGCCCCAGAGGAGGGATGCCAGCATCCCCCGACTTCCCCATTGCATTCTAGACTACATATGGGTGCTGGCAAATGGACCGAAGTACTGTGCCATGCTGAGAAGGACCTGCTGTTGTGTTTTAAAGATTTTATTTATTTTATTTGACAGAGACACAGCGAGAGAGGGAACATAAGCAGGGGCAGTGGGAGAGGGAGAAGCAGGCTTCCCACCGAGCAGGGAATCCGATGGGGGGCTCAATCCCAGGACCCTGGGATCATGACCTGAACCAAAGGCAGACGCTTAACGACTGAGCCACCCAGGTGCCCCATGCTGTTTTTAACCCATGGAAAACACTAGAAAAGTTTTACAAGGAGAAGTTACTCAATGTTGTAATTTAAGTAGTCAATAGGGGACACGGATGAAAAATAGTAAAGATAGAAATCCATCATGGTCTAAGCAACATTCCAACACATGTAGTCTTTACAGCCAACTTCCCTAGGAAACGGTCCTGGTTGGGTTTTAATTCAGTCAGGCATTGGTTTGGGCCAGCTCTGAGCAGGTCTGTCACAGCCAGAGGTGGCTAGACCAGGGATGGGGAAGGGATCACATTAGACCAACGAGGAGGAAATCTCACTTGGGAGTCTTGAGATTGGCAGCCATTCTATTATGTCATTGTCCTGTGCCCAAGAAAGACTGCTTCTTATAAGAATAGGAATAGGGAGGGCATCAAGTTTGTGGGTCTCCTTACCATTCCAGCCAGGCAGGCTTTTATTCCTCTCCACAGATTAGCCATGAGCTAGAGGATTGCAGCCTGAGCCAACGACATGAAAGTGTTCTAATAAGACTGCACTTGAGGGGCACCTGGGTGGCTCAGCCGTTAAGCATTTGCCTTCGGCTCAGGTCATGATCCCAGGGTCCTGGGACTGAGCCCCTCATCGGGTTCCCTGCTCTGTGGGAGGCCTGCTTCTCCCTCTCCCACTCCCCCTGCTTGTGTTCCTTCTCTCTCTCTCTTTCTCTGTCAAATAAAATATTAAACAAAAAAACCTGCACTTGAAAAGCCCCTGGAATGAAAGTAAATTGAGAGGACAGGAGTGGGGGGTGGTAATTCACCAAGTTTGTACCAAGATTTGAAGTCCAGATGAGAACACTGACCCCACGTTGAGCACCATGGTGTGGCGCCATTAGCGAATGATCAAGAAAGAATTCTTGAGACCTTTTAGGTACAAAAGGTGCTTTTATTCTAGCACAGGGATGGGACCTGTGGGCGGAAAGAGCTGCTCTGGTATTGTGAAGATGGGCTGATTATATACTTTTTATATTAGCAGGGGTTAGGAATAGTGTAAATCTTTAAGGAATTTGGAAACAAGGCTTCCAGGACCTCGAGCGGCTAGGTGCTGTTAAGATACCAGTGGGCGGGCGCCTGGGTGGCTCAGTTGGTTAAGCGACTGCCTTTGGCTCAGGTCATGATCCTGGAGTCCCGGGATCGAGTCCCACATCGGGCTCCCTGCTCGGCGGGGAGTCTGCTTCTCCCTCTGACCCCCTTCCCCCTCGTGCTTTCTGTCTCTCATTCTCTCTCTCTCTGAAATAAATAAATAAAATCTTTAAAAAAAAAAAAAGATACCAGTGGGCCATATGTTTGAAAGGGTGTTAACATGTATCTTGGGTGGGGGTGTTTACAGTTGTCAGAGGGAAGTCACATTAACCAGAGCAAAACTATAGTGGTAAAACATTAAAGGAACTCCTTGTGGAAGTGTTAGAATCTGTATGCCTCAGGAATCCTACAGGAATCCTTGGAAACCACAAGGTTATGGGAGGCCTTATTGGGCCTTGTAAGGAATTTGGCTCTGGCTGAGTTGGCACCCTTTAGAAGGTTATGAGCAGAGGAGTGACATACCTGGTTTATATTTTTGCTTGTTCTCTGTAACTGCTGTATAGAGAAGAGTCAGGGTCAAGGCCAGAAACAGGGAGCCCTGTTAGATGGTGGCGTGGCCTTAAGGTGGTCATGCAGAGGGGTCAGCCAAGCTCTCTGGGGCCAGCATAGCACTCTTGGATGGCGGCTGGTCTGTTTCAAACCATCAACAATATTAAAGTTCTAAATTGGGTGGTTCTCTTTTAATTTTAGAATAGAGTTCAATAAATGGATGTTTTGTCCTATTTAGAAAAAGTACTATTGGTGAATTGTGAATAAGACACTTCTGTAGAAGTGTGTTAATTATACAGACTTTTTTTCTTGACTGCTTTCTTTTCTTTTTTTTTTTTTTTAAAGATTATATTTATTTATTTGACAGAGAGAGACACAGTGAGAGGAAACACAAGCAGGGAGAGCGGGAGAGGGAGAAGCAGGCTTCCCGCGGAGCAGGGAGCCCGACGTGGAGCTCGATCTCAGGACCCCGGGATCATGACCTGAGCCGAAGGCAGATGCTTAACGACTGAGCCACTCAGGTGCCCCTTGACTGCTTTATTTTCAACTAACTCATGAGGTAGATACCATTATCTATTTTAAGTTATGTTTTAAGCAAAATAATGCACAAGATAAGTTAGAAATCAGGCAGAACCAAATGGTATGAAAAGGCAAGACCAGACTCCTTGCTCCTCTCTGCCTTGTGTCTGAGTCCATGGATAAGGTCTCGAGCACATGAGAGCATGGAATTCCTACCCTCCCCCCAAGCGGGACGAACACAACACGTTTTGTTCTGTGCCTGTATTTTTTCACTTACTGATTGATTCTTGGGGCCCTTGCTATACTTCCACATGAGATCTATCCCCCATCTTTTGTCTACATGGAATTCCAAGCTATAGATATATCCTATTTATTTAAAAACATTTTTAAATATTAAGTAATCTCTACACCCAATGTGGGGCTTGAACTCACAATCCCCCAGGAGTCGCACCCTCCACTGACCGAGCCATCCAGGCCCCCTGGATGTATCCTATTTTAAATAAGATCTGAATCTTGGGAGATAGAGTTTGTGTCCTTTTCTCATTTCATGAGAAAACTCCAGTTCAGAGAGAGTAGCCCCATGTTTTGCAAGTAAGGATAAGTACTAGGCCCAGGTCTTCTGACTCCATTCTTATTTCTACATTAATCAAGAGCATTAGGAGTGAGAGGAACAGAAAGCAAGTTCACCTGTTCTCAGAATAATGTGGGATGGGCTCTCAGACTATCAAGGGGCCACGGGGAGAAATTTGTTGACTCTCCTGATGGCCATCCTCAGGTTCCTGTCAGTAAATAATCTGCTTTTATCTTTTCTACTTGCTAAGTTTCTTATGGGAAAACTCTTACGTCAGGGGAGCAATTAAGCCTTAAGGTTTGAGATCCCTCAGAGCAATTGCAATAGTCACCATCCGAGCCGTTCCCCTGTTTGAACATCTTACCCTACTTCCTCAGTAGGGTAAGATGTGCTGGCCACGGTAGCGGCCTGAGCAAAGGTGAAGGGCATACCCGGCAGAGTTTTTTCCTCTTCTTACACATTTTGAATTTTCAAAACTGGATCCTAACTCTTCTGCTTCTCAAAATTGTGTTCATTATAACACATGCATATGTATACTACATGTGTATATATAAAATTTCTCCACGTAATTCTTCTAATGCGGTGACGCACTACTAACCACGTAGGTCTGTCTTTCCAAAAGTTTTGGTGTGTCTGCCTGCCTAAGTATGTATAGGAGTGGTTGTTGTGTGTGTGTGTGTGTGTGTAAGATTTTTTATTTGAGACACAGCGAGAGAGGGAACACAAGTGGGGGGAGTGGGAGAGGGAGAAGCAAGCTCCCCGCTGAGCAACAAGCCCAATGTGGGGCTCGATCCCAGGACCCTGGGATCATGACCTGAGCCGAAGGCAGACACTTAACTGACTGCACCACCCAGGCGCCCCCATATATATACAGATGCTTAATGACTGAGCCACCCAGGTGCCCCAGACTTAGTCTTTTTAAACAACTATTTTATAATTAGTCTAAAGTAGAACTCCTGCATAAGTCAAGGTCTGCCTGTATTCATGGGTATTTTAATGTTTTCCTCTTAAAATAGAATCCTATTAAAGATACATGCATACATTTGAAATGCTCAATTATTTAATTCCTCACCGGGGGAGAAACAGACCAGACTTACAGGCCAGAGGTTGGGGCGAGGGGCAGGCTTCCTTTCCAGTTCTATCATAGCTGGGGCCTTGCTCTGTCATGTGATATTAGGCCATTCCTCTTAATTCTCTGGACCTTTTTACCCAATTGCACAAAAAACTTCAAAGATGTCTGTATTAGAACCCTTGCTGCATAGATGGAGGCTGATCACAGAGCACTGATGACTGAGCAGAACATGGACCTAGGCTCCAAAAGCATTCTAAACCTGGAGACATGGCCATGTAAATGGGGGTCCTTCCCACCATCGTCCCACCCCAAAGACCAGGTTTTTTTTTTTTTTTTTTTTTTTAATTTTTATTTACTTGACAGCAAGAGAGCGCACAAGCAGGGGAAGCAGCCGAGGGAGAGGGAGAAGCAGGCTTCCTGCTGAGCAGGGACCCCGATGCGGGGCTCCATCCCAGGACCCTGGGATCATGACCTGAGCTGAAGGCGGATGCTTAACCGACTGTGAGCCACCCAGGCGCCCCCAGAGACCAGGTCTTAATGGGAAAGGATGGTAATACAGGAATGCCATTAATGCATGGAGGCGGGAAAGTGGCAGGAGTATTTGGGGACGGTGAGGAGCACAGTAAGCTTAAGAAGTTCAAGTGAGTTAGTGACGAAATTAGAAAGGCAGTTTGGTAGCATCTTGAATGTGTCAAGAAAAGGAATTTGGACTTGATCCAAAGGCAGTAAGAAGACCTGAAAGAGGAGGGTGGGGTTGGGAATTCCTGTAACCAATGTGCCCGTTCTGTTACCTGTGGTTTGTGCAATAAGTAAAAGGGATGTGTGGGGGGGGGAAGGGGGAAGGGAGAGAATGAGAATATTTGCATTGACAGAACATGCTGGAATATAATTACTGGAAGGGCACGTAGAATCTGTTTGGCCGACTCCTTTGGTTTGAAAAACTAATCAGGAGGGAAGAAGGACCTTGACCCAAGGCACACACTTGGTGGCACTCATTGCCATGGACATGTGTCTGGGCCATGTGACACTCTAGAGTGCTAGCCTCACTAGAGCCTCACTGTCCTGTCCGCTGCATCTTGGCGTCACTGCGTCCCTCTCTCAAATAAAATCTTAAAAAAAACAAACGGAGGAAAAGAGCCACAATACCTATCAGTAAGGGTAAAGGGCTCATGTCCCAATATGGAAAGAACTGGAAACTGAGAAGAAAACAAACTCGAAAGATATGTGAAGAACATGAACAAACAGTTCACAGAAAGGAAACGAGACGGCTCTTAAACATATGGGACATGGGGGCTCAACTTCACACACAATAAAATTAATACTATGCTGAGACGACAGATTGGCCAAAAATGCCAGGTTGACACCTGTTGGCAAGGCTGTGGGGAAATAGGCATTTTTGTACACGGCTGGTGGAAGTGCAAATCAGTTCCACGTTGAGGATACCAAAGTTACAAACGTACACGTTTGCTACAGCGATTCAATTTCTGGGGCTTTAACCTACAGAGTGTGTGTACTTGTAGGAGGTTATAGATATGCAAAGTTACTCACTGTAGCATTTTTTCATAGTGAAAGATTAGAAACGACCTGAATGTCCCTCAATAGAGGATTAGCCATGGTGCACGGACACAGTGGAAAACTATGCAGTTGTTGATTTGTATGGAAAGATGCACTTGTAACTAAGACAAAATTCAACAAACATCCAGGTGGAGAACAGCAATATACTACCTTGTGTAAAAGGGAGGTAAGAAGGATTTTTTTATATATGCATTTTTTATATGCATTTTAAAAATTTATGGACGGATATATAGGAAACTATTAAAAGTGGTTTCACATCTGAGGATGTGGGAAGTGGGCGGCAGAGGAAAAGGGTGGGTGGCAGCAGGATTTCTCACTGTATACCCTAAATATTTCTACAATGAAACATGGCACATATAGAAAAGAACAGACCACATAATGCTCTGCTTAAATAAATCCTAAATTGAACACTAAACCCATCCTCCAGGTCAAGACCTAGAACAGTGCACCACCCATAAGCCTTCTGTTCATCACCACTTATGGAAAGGCGACCACTATTCCTGCCTTGATGTATAGTTTGATCACCTAGGTATGCATCTCCAAATGTTGGTGTTTGTCATGTTCCTGGATTCTTCGTTTACAGACCCTCTTGTCATGTGTTTCTTTGCTTGGATTCATACATGTTATGCATAGCTGTGATTCATTTTCATTGCTGGGTAGGTGATTCCGTTTTGAAAGGATGCTACATTTACATATCCATTCTACTGTTGGTGAATGGGTGGTTTCCAGTTTGCGGCTGTGATAATATGATTTATAAGAACTAGTATTTAGTTCAGATGACAAATAATGTCTTTCTCCTAAATATTTGGTCTTTGTCTCAGGTTCTGGCACATAGCTCCTAAAACACTTGGAATTTCCTAAGTGATAGGAGCATCTTTTGTTATAATACTTGGGTTTTTCTTTCTTCCTTTTTTTTTTTTGTCCTCAGTTCTTGAAGTCACTTCAGGACCGTAAAGGTGAAATGAATGTCTTATTGTTCATAATGAGCCTCTTTCTACCACAGTGGGGTTTATTAATGAGGTGACTTTGCAAAGCCCTGAAGGATGGGAGCTGGGTCACAGGAGGACCAATCAGGAATAGAGGGTTGGAACTTTCAGTCCCACTCCCTCGATTGCCAGGGAGGGGAGTAGAAGTTGAATTAATCCTCAATGGCCAATGGCTTGACCAATCACGCTTATGCGTTGAAGCCTCCATTATTAAAATAATGAGTTCAGTGAACTTCTGGGTTGGAGAAACAGAACACTTCATATGCCACTGTGTTGAGCCCCAAACTCTGAGGACAGAAGCTCTTCTGTTTGGGACCCACCCTATGTGTCTGTTCACATGGCTGTTGATTTGTACCCTTCTGGTATCCTTTGTAATGAACCAGTAATCTAGTGAGTAAATGAGTTTCCTGAATTATGTGAGCCAGCCTAGCAAATTAAACCCAAAGATGAGGTTGTGGGAAACTCCCATCTGTAGTCTGGGCTTGCAATTGGCATCTGAGGCGGGGGTCAATCTTAGGGGACTGGGCCCTTGACCTGTGGAATCTGACACTGACCCTGGGAAGATAGCATCAGTGTTACCGAATGATCTGCTAACTCAGGAAATGAACAGGTGAGTTCTGGTGCGTTGCCATGGCCAACCGCTCCCAGGCAGGAATCCTGAGGTGACTGGACAAATCGAGAGCACAGCTCCTGGCTGGGTTTGCCAACAGTGCTGTCCAACAAATTCAGGTAAACACACAAGAGAAGGCAATAACTTAAGAGACAAAGGTTTGGAAAAGCAAATGTGAGAAATTTCAGGTGCCGGCAGCCAGGGGAGGTGGCAGCAGGCTTCAAGTCTTAACAACCGACCTCTCTACCCACAGGATGGACTCCCAGAGTTTTATAAAGAGGTTGGGGGGTGGCACGTGATAATGGGTGGGGGTCAGTATATGTTCAGCCCATGATCCTTGGGCAGGGAAGGGGATGCGTGGGGTGTGGTCTTCTAGGCATTCTGTTGCTATCAGGGCTTTTCTGATCTGGTGGTTGGAATATTCCAGTCCTTGCAAAATAACTTCATCAGTACCTCAAAATGTGATAAGAAATAAGCACAATGGGTTTTAGTTAGAGCATGAACTAAACAGTCTTATCTATTTTTGGTTTTAGCTATTGAGGTCTATAGTTGCCCAAGAGGGCTCCCTAACACCAGAATGAGTTAAATTGTAGGACACCCAGCTGGTGCAGGATAATTGTTTGGTGGTGTGGGACACCCCTTCCATTCATACCAAAATTGGGTGTGTAAAACTTACAGGGACTATGAAAGACAAGGCTCCTAGAAACACTTTTGTACATGTATCTTGGTTGAACATAGACATACATTTCTGCTGCTTCTATACCTGGGAGTGGAATTGCTGTGTCGGCATGAATATCTTGAGTTTCAGTAGATCCTGCCAAACTGTTTTCAAAGGGGCCACACTGATTTATAGGCCAACCAGTAGGGTGGGAGAGTTTGTTAACGTCACATCTTCACCAACACTTGGTATTCTCAGTCTTTCAAACTTTAGCCATTCAGCAGGTCTGTCATGGTATCTCATGCTGGTCTTAATTTGCATTTTCCTGACTACTAATAAGGCTGCACACATTTTCATGTTTATTGGCTATTTGGATATCCTCTCTTGTAGATGTCTCTTACCACTTTTTTCCTTTTAGCTTTTTTTCTCTCCAAAGAAAGGAATGTTTTATTTACAAATACCATCTTCTCCTCTGTGACTCGTCTTCATTTTCATTCTTTCTCACTGTTGCTCACTATACCTGGTAGCATATTATGTATACTGTTCTACACCTGTCTTTTTTTTTTTTTTTTTTAAGATTTTATTTCCTGAGAGTGCAAGCAGGGACAGGGAGAGGAGCAGAAGGGGAGGAGGAGGGAGGGGAAAGATCCCAAACAGACTCTGCTCTGAGCACAGAGCTCGATGTGGGACTTGATCCCACTACCCTGAGATTTTGACCTGAGCCAAAACAAAGAGTCAGATGCTTAATTGAGCCACCCACACACCTATACACCCATCTTTTATTTATTTTTTAAAACTTAAATTCAATTTAATTAACATATACTGTATTAGTTTCAGAAGTAGAACTTAGTGATTCATCAGTTGTATACAACATCCAGTACTCATTACTTCAAGTGCCCCTTTTTTTTAAGATTTTGAGAGAGTGAGTGAGCAGAGAGAGAGAGACTCCCCGCTGAGTGTGGAGCCCGATGTGGGGCTTGATCCCAGGATGTTAAGGTCACGACCTGAGCCTAAGTCAGACACTTAACCAACTGAGTCAGCCAGGCACTCCTCAAGTGCCCTCCCCAATGTCCATCACCCAGTTACCCCATCCCTCCATCCACCTCCCTTCCAGCAACCCTCAGTTTTTTTCCTGTGATTAAAAGTTTCTTATGGTTTGCCTCCCTCTCTGGTTTTATCTTATTTTCCTTCCCTTCCCCTATGTTCATCTGTTTTGTTTCTTAAATTCCACATATGAGTGAAATCATATGGTATGTCTTTCTCTGACTTATTTTGCTTACCATAATACCCTCTCATTCCATCCACATCATTGCAAATGGCAAGATTTCATTTTTTTGATGGCTGAGTAATAGTCCATTTGTGTGTGTGTGTGTGTGTGTGTGTGTACCACATCTTTGTCCATTCATCTGTCGATGGACAATCTGGGCTCTTTACATAGTTTGGCTATTGTGGACATTGCTGCCATAAACACTGGGGTGCACGTGCCCCTTCGAATCACTGTATTTGTATCCTCTGAATAAACACCTAGGAGTGCAATTGCTGGGTCATAGCTCTATTTTTTTTTTAAAGATTTTTATTTATTTATTTGACAGACACAGCAAGAGAGGGAACACAAGCAGGGGAGTGGGAGAGGGAGAAGCAGGCTTCCCACTGAGCAGGGAGCCCGATGTGGGGCTCGATCCCAGGACCCTGGGATCATGACCTGAGCCGAAGGCAGACGCTTAACGACTGAGCCACCCAGGCGTCCCCATAGCTCTATTTTTAATGTTTTGAAGAACCTCAGTACTGTTTTCCAGAGTGGCTAAACTGGTTTGCACTCCCACCTACAGTGTAAAAGGTTCCCCTTTCTCTGCATCTTTTTTTTGTTTTTAAGATTTTATTTATTTTTTTGACAGAGAGAGAACAAGCAGGTGGAGGGGGAGAGGGAGAAGCAGGCTCCATGCTGAGCAAGGAGCCTGATGTGGGGCTTGATCCCAGGACCCTGGGATCATGACCTGAGCCGAAGGCAGATGCTTAACGACTGAGCCACCCAGACGCCCCTCCCTTTCTCTGCATCCTTGCCAACATCTGTCATTTCCTGACTTCTTAATTTTAGACATTCTGACTGGTATGAGGTGGTTATCTTATTGTGGTTTTGATTTGTGTTTCCCTGATGCCAAGTGATGCTGAGCATTTTTTTCATGTGTCTGTTGGCCATTTGAATGTCTTCTTTGGAGAAATGTCTGTTCATGTCTTCTGCCCATTTCTTGATTGGATTATTCTTTGGGTATCAAGTTTGATAAGTTCTTTATAGATTTTTGGATACTAACCCTTTATCCGATAAGACATTTGCAAATATCGTTTCCCATTCTGTTGGTTGTCTTTTGGTTTTGTCGACTGTTTTCCTTTGCTGTGCAAAAGCTTTTTATCTTGATAAAGTCCCAATAGTTCATTTTTGCTTCTGTTTCCCTTGCCTTTGGAGGCGTGTCTAGCAAGAGGTTGCTGGGGCCGAAGTCAAAGACGTTGCTGCCTGTGTTCTCTAGGATTTTGATGGATTCCTGTCTCACATCTAGGTCTTTCATCCATTTCAAGTTTATCTTTGTGTATGGTGTAAGAGACAGTCCAGTTGTATTCTGCATGTGGCTGTCCAATTTTCCCAGCACCATTTGTTGAAGAGACTTTTTTCCATTGGATATTCTTTCCTGCTTTGTCAAAGATTAGTTGACCATAGATTTGAGGGTCCATTTCTGGTTCTCTCTTCTGTTCCATTGATCCATATGTTTTTGTGCCAGTACCATACTGTCTTGATTACAGCTTTGTGATGCAGCTTGAAGACCAGGTGGGTGATGCATCAAGCTTTGGTTTTCTTTTTAACATTATTTTGGGGGTCTTATTCAGGTCTTTTCTGGTTCCATACAAATTTTGGATAGTCTGTTCCAGCTCTATGAAAAACTGATGGTATTTTGATAAGGATTGCATTGAACATATAGATCGCTTTGGGCAGCATAGACATTTTCACAATATTTGTTCTTCCAATCCATGAGCATGGAATGTTTTTTCATTTCTTTGTGTCTTCCTCAATTTCTTTCATGAGTGTTCTATAGTTTTCAGAGTACAGATACTTTACCTCTTTGGTTAGATTTATTCCTAGGTATTTTACAGTTTTTGGTGCATTTGTAAAAGGGATCAATTGCTTGATTTCTTCTGCCTTATAGTTAGTGTATAGAAATGCAACTGATTTCTGTGCATTGATTTTTATATCCTGCGACTATGATGAATTTCTGTAGCACTTGTAGCAATTTTTAGGTAGTCTCTTACAACCGTCTTTTAAGGAATTATCCTGGAGCTCTTTCCATTACCAGTACATAAAAGGCTCTTCCCCTTTTGATAGCTACACTGTGTTCTATGAAATTACTGTAGCTCATTTAATTAGACCCTATTGACATTGTTAATGCAAACAATGCTTCAATAAATAATCTTAATATATATTTAAATGTATTTAACTAATTTTGTAGAATGAGTTCCTAGAAGTAGCAATGTAGGTCTGAGTATAGGAGCATCTGTAATTTTGGTCATTAGTGTCAAATCTTTCTTCAGAGAGGCTGCTCTTTACCTGAGTGCCTATTTCTGCAGTCTCGTTATGTGGTTCTGTCAGACTTCAATTATTTCCCATTTAATAGTCAATTAATGGTGGCACCATGTAGTAAAAACAAAACAAAAACCCCCAAACAACAAAATAACCCCCCAAACCCCAAAACTTTGAGGTATGATTGATTTAAATAATGCATATATTTAGTGTAGAACCTGATAAATACTGACATATGTATACACCTGTGAAACCATGACCACAATCAAGTTAACAGCTCCACCCCTGAGAGTGTTCTCCTGTCCCTTTGTACTTTCTCCTCCACTCCCCGACCCCAAGCAAGCAATGATGTGTTTTCTGTCACTATAGATGGCATTTCTAACTTGTTCATTTACCTGGTGATGGCCATTTGGGTGGTTTCCAATTTTTATGTTTCCTTAAAAATTTTTTATAGAGATTTTATTTATTTGAGGGAGACTGAGGGAGACTCACAGCTGAGCAGGGAGCCAGATGTGGGGCTTGATCCCAGAACCCCGGGATCATGATCCAAGCCGAAGGCAGATGCATAAAAGACTGAGCCACCCAGGCGTCCCACCGATTTTTGTCTATTTAAAAAAAAAAAAAAACCTATTATAAAGCATTCATGTACACATTCTCATATAGACCTATATTTCCCTTTCTCTTGAATAGATACCTAAGAGTGGAATGGCTAGATTACATTATAGGTGTATAATCTTTAAGATGATGCCAGATTATTCTCCAAAGTAGTCCTACTTTTCATTACTACCAGTAGCGTAGGAGAGTTCCAATTTCTCCACAGAGAGCAACACAGTGGTCCCCAGTGGTGTCTTGTGCTTTTTACATTTCTCTAATTGCTAATGATGTTGACCATCTTCTCATATGCTTTTTTTTGCTACTTGTAGCTCTTTATTTGCTGAAGTGTCTCTCTGAACCTTTGGCATATCTTAAAAATTAGATTTTCTTATTGCTTTGTTCTGAGTGTTCTTCATGTTTTCTGACTACAAGTTCTTTTCAAATACAGGCTTTGTAAAGCTCTCCCTCCAGTCTGTGGCTTGTCTTTTCATTGTTTTAACAAAGAGCAGAAGTATTTAATTTTGAAGTCCAATTTATCAATTTTTTTCTTATGTTCTTTTGATGTCATATTTAAGACATTTTTGCCTAACCCAACCTCACATTTTCTTTTAGGACTTTCTCTAGACATGATACTTTTAGAGTTACCATTTGGTTCTATGATTTTTGAGTTTGAGGTATGTATGCAAGAATTTTGTTCATATGGATATCCAGTTTCAGGATCATTTATTGAAAAGACCATCCTTTCTCCAATGCATTAGTTTGACACATTGTGTTTTAAAAATTCAGTTCATACATATGTGAGCTTTTCTTGACTCTATTCTGTTCCATTAGTCTTATCTATCTTCATGCCAATGTTTTGTTATGATCACTGTCACTTCATAAGCCTCAAAGTTGGCCCTTCAACTTTGTTCTTTTTCAAAGTTGCTCTGGTTAATCTGAGTCTCTTTTGCATGAATTTTAGAATGAGCTTGATTTGATTTCCACAAAAAAGGCAGTTGAGACTTAGATTGGGAGGGACTGTGTTGAATCTGATTATTTGCAAAGCTAATGTTAACTGGTGTTTTTACCTTTTAGCTGACAATCTTAGGACCTTAACATACTTTGAGTCCATTTACGTCTCACTTGTGCTTATTGGCAAATATTTTTGTTAGATGTGAATTTTAAACCCCACAAGCCATTGCTATTTTTCTAAAAAGATTTTATTTCACCAAGACATAGCGCGAGAGAGGGAGCACAAGCAGGGGGAGTGGGAGAGGGAGAAGCAGGCTTCTCGTGGAGCAGGGAGCCTGATGTGGGACTCCATCCCAGGACCCTGGGATCATGACCTGAGCCGAAGGGAGACGCTTAACAACCGAGCCACCCAGGCTCCCTGACCATTGCTATTTTTATAGTTAGATTCATTTCATTTGTTTTTGTTCTTCCTTGTTCCTTCCTTCACTTCCGTGTTTCTACCTGGGATCACATTCTCTAGCCTGAAATCATTCTTTAATGTCTCTTTTAGTGTAGCTGGCCAGTAGCATTTTTACTGTTTGTCTAAAAATTATTTTTACTGTTATTCTTGCAGAGCTGGTTTAGTGTTCACAAACTCCTTTAGTTTTTCTTGGAAATTCTTTCTCTCCTATCCTGAAAGGCAGCTTCGCTGGATAAAGTATTCTTGGCTGCATATTTTTCCCATTTAGCAGTTTGAATATTTCCTGCCACTTTCTTCTGGCCTGCCAAGTTTCAGTGGACAGGTCTGCTGCCAAACTTATGTGTCTCCTATTGGGGGTTAAGGACCTTTTGTCCCCAGGTGCTTTCAGAATTCTCACTTCATCTATGTATTTTCCAAGTTTCACTATGATATGTCATGGTGTTGCCCTGTTTTTGTTGATTTTTGAGGAGAGTTATCGGTGCCTCTTAGACTTGAAAGCCTCTTTCCTTCCCCAGATTAGGGAAGTTCTCAGCTATAATTTGTTCAAATAAACCTTCTGCCCCTTTTCCCCCCTGCTGCTCTTCTTTTGGGACTCCTATGATATGGTGGTATTCCGCTTTGTGAAATCCCTGAGGTCCCTAAGACTACCTTCATGATAGTTTTCTTTCCCTCTTTTCAGCTTCATTGTTTTTCATTTTCTATATCACCTATTCTCTCCTCTGCTGCTTCAATCCTCATTGTGATTATATCCAGTTGGTTTTACATCTCAGTTATAGCATTTTTTATTTCAGCCTAATTTTATGTCTTTGTCTGCAGCAAGTGTTTCTCTGGTGTCTTCTATACTTTTTTTTAAGTCCAGCTAGTGTTCTTCTAAATTCTTGTTCAGCTCTATTGCTTATATCTGTTTTGAGCTAGTCCCTCACTGTGATTTCTTCCTGACCTTTCTTTTGGGGAGAATTTTACGGTCTTGTCATTTTGGCTAAGTTTCTGTCTTTAGTATGTTTTGAAAGCTTGCTATGTTTCCTATCCCTGAGAGTAATGCTATATTAAAAAGGGGTCATAGGGCCAGTCCAAGGCCTGGCACTTCAGGAAGTGTTTCTGGTGTATGCTGTGTACACTCTGTTATATTTTGGCTGCTCTTTCCCACTGGTCAGTTCTCTGCAGAGTTCCCCCTTTCTTGCAGTGTGGAGAGTTTGGATCTTTAAGCATGCTTTGGCTTGTTTTTTTACAATAATCCTGGAAAAGAAAGGAAAAGAACCCTGATCCAAAAAGAGAAGGAATGAAAACAATCAAACTATAAGCCTGATTCCAAAGGGGAAAAAAAAAGGTAGGGGGTGGGAGAGAGAAACAAGAAAAATACAAAACAAAAAAGAAACCTGATCCAAAAAAAAGAAAAGAAAATGAAAAAACCAACCAACCAACCAACCAACCAACCAACCAACCAACAAACTATAAGCCTGATTCCAAGGAGTAGGGGTGGGGAAGTAAAGCCTGGTCCTATTTCCACCAGAACTGCAGGTGATGCTTTGTAGCACCCTATGATCAGTAGACTGGTGCATGCGGGGTGCTGCCTATTCTGGTCTTCTGGGGGTGAGGCCTGCTGTGCTGGCTCAGAGTCGGACCTGCCCCAATAAATATACACTTGCCAGGCACGTGTGGCTGGTGGGGGGTGGGAGGGTGGGGCTTAGTGTAAGCGAATCTGCCTCCCCTGGGGACCACTGTGGTGTTCCCTGAAGTCCAACCGTGTTGGTGGCAAGGGGGAAAGTGGTGCCACCCCACTCTCTTGTCCCTGGACAGGGGACCTCACACACTCTGCTGTTCAGGAAGCCCTCCCAGAACAGAGAGGGCCATTAGCTGACCTGGTGCCATAGCTCTCCTGCGTTTCATCCCTGTGCACAGCTGGGATTCAAAACTCCAAATCTTAAGGGACCCAGCGCTGCATGGACCCACTCCCCTCCTCCAGAGTAGAGCTTCTCCACACTGTGTCTGGTGTCCTTTGTCCCAGAAAGCAGACCCACACCTGCGTAGGGCACAGAATCTATGGTGTGTCCCAGCAAACAGCAGCGACCAGGTTATCTACCTCTGCATGTGCCTTTGTCCCCTGGTGATGAAAGTGGTTTGCTGGTGCCTGCAGGGTCTTTTGTCCTTGGAGGGGCAATACACTCTCTTACAGATGCACTCCAGGAAGGGCAACATTCTCTCCTGCGCAACCAAGGAGATCCTTACACCAGTTGTACACTCCTGGGCCAGCGCCCTCCTTCTCCCCAGGAGCACACACCACAGCTCTGCTTTGGCAAAAATCGCACGCTTCCAAAACCTCTGAGTTTGAGTTCATCATGCTGTTTGCAAAAACAAAAACAAAAAACTGACTCTTTGTATTCCTCACTCCCCAGTCCATGGACTGGAGAGATTTTCTTTTTGTTTGAACAGAACCCTGCATGCTCTCAAGCTCTCTCCCTCTCCTCCACAGCACCACAGTTTTTTCTCTCCCCCAATTCACTTCCATGAACTCTAACATGCTACTGTGTCTCTCCAACTATGGAGATTCTTCTCCCAGTCTTCAGATTAATTTTCTGGGTGTTCCAAGTGATCTGGCCTCGATATAGCTGTGTTTGAGGGTTGAGGAGAAGCCCAGCCCCCCCCCCCCCCCCCCGCTTCTCCAACATCTTAATTCCTCCCCACTCCCTTTACTTTTATTCTTGAAGGATAACTTCACTAGTTACAGAATTTATTTTGGCAGTTATTTTCTGTTTGAAGCTTGATATCTTGGTATTCTCTTCTGGTTTGTATCATTTAGGTTCAGATGTTAGTTCTTAGTCTAATTGTTTGGAAGCAGTAAGCCTTTTTCCTCTGGTCGCTTCCAGACTTTAGGATTTTCTCTTTGGCTTTGGTTGTCTACAATATTCCTATCATGTGTTTAAAGAAGGGTTTAATTTTGCTTGGGGTTTGTGAGGCGCCTGGGTGGCTCAGACGGTTGGGCGTCTGCCTTTGGCTCGGGTCGTGGTCCCGGGGTCCTGGGATCGAGTCCCGCATCGGGTTCCCCGCTCGGCGGCGAGCCTGCTTCTCCCTCTGCTTCTCTCTCTCTCTCTCTCTCTCTCTCTCTCTCTCTCCCCCCCTCCCCCTTCCCCCGTCTCTCATGAATAAATGAATAAAAGTCTTTAAAAAAAAAACAAATCTGCATAGATCTCTCTCACCAGTTCTAGGGAATTCTCAGGTAATATCTTGTCAAAAGTCGCTTCTACCCCATTTTCTTTCCTTTTCTTCTGGGACTACAACTAAACACAAGACCTTTTCACTGTACCCTTCCTCTTAACTCTTGGCTGTGTTTTTCATCTTTTGACTCTGTGCTTCTATTCGAAGATTTTCTTCAGAACTGGTGGTGGTCTGGAGTCTCCTTATATCAGCTTTCCAGAGCCTATTGTTAAATTTTTATTTAGGAAAATTTTTTTAAAAGATTATTTGAGAGCGAGAAAATGAGAGCATGAGGGGGGAGAGGTCAGAGGGAGAAGCAGACTCCCCGCCGAGCAGGGAGCCTGATGTGGGACTCGATCCCAGGACTCCAGGATCATGATCTGAGCCAAAGGCAGTCATCCAACCAACTGAGCCAGGCACCCCTGTATTTAGGAAATTTTGTGAGCTGGTTGGTAAACCATTGGTGACCCCTATCATGCCTCATTTCAAATTTTTATACCATAGAAATTGGCAAACACTATAACTTAGGGATTCCCCTACTAATTTCTACTTACTAGCATAGCACTCTCAATACATTGACCTGTATATCCAAAAAGATTAGGAAACCAGATATTGCCTGGTTTACTGAAAATTCTATTCAATGGAGATATTCTATGTTGACTCCATATGGGCGGTTTACTTTTAAGGAATGAACCCATGATTACAGAATGGCATTACACTAAAATTACATAGCACACAACTTATCTTTGAGCTTGATTAGGCTTCACAATCTTGATAACTTAATATCAACTATGATTGTAAAAGCTACTGCTAAAAGTGGTGTAGGAGACTGGGTTGAATAAGTTCTGATCTAATGACAGGTGTGATTTTTTTTTTTTTAATTCCTAGAAGTGTTGCTATTTCACCTTCTCATATGTATCCTAAAAAGAGAACATGGTTTGGCAGTGGCAGCAGTGGGAGGAGGAAGGAGAGAAATGTTACTTTTTGTTGTAGATAAATGAGAAGTACCAGCTTAAAAATCAATATTCTGAGCTGGTAAGGAATTTCATGATAATAAAAATCCAAGTGTTACCATGCTACTGATATCATCGATGCTAAATGAACTTGAGTTTTGCAATTTTCTGGAAGTTGAAAAACCTTTTTTTTTTTAATTATTAGAAATCTCAAGCGTGCAGGAGCATGAGTGGGGTGAAGGGCAGAGGGAGAAGCAGACTCCCCGCTGAGCAGGGAGCCCGAAGCGGGGCTCGATCTCGGAACTCCGGGATCATGACCTGAGCCGAAGGCAGATGCTTAACGACTGAGCCACCCAGGCGCCTGCCACTTTTTTTTTTTTTCCCTAGGTTGGAAACATTTTAAATGAATACCTTAGTGAGCCAACCTTCCTGGTCTTCAATGAAGACAGCCATGGGCATTTTTTTTCTGCCACTTTTTTGTTTTCTAAGGACTTTTACTTGTATGACACTTAAGATTGGCATCTTTTGCCAATTATCTAACATTACTCTTTGTTTAAAGTATAAAGAGTACTCCTATCACCTGACATTCTACAGTAATGTTTTCTACATACACCTATTCATACAATTCTATTAAGTATCACAAAGTCTAAGGTTTTGGAACACTGAACCTAAAGCTGCTTCTGAATCACTTTTTTTTTTTTAAGATTTTACTTATTTGACAGAGGCACAGTGAGAGAGGGAACACAAGCAGGGGGAGTGGGAGAGGGAGAAGCAGGCTTCCCGCTGAGCAGGGAGACCTATGCGGGGCTCGATCCCATGACCTGAGCCCAAGGCAGACGCTTAACGACTGAGCCACCCAGGCGCCCCCTCCTGAATCACTTTTAGCTGTGAACAGCTCAAGGTGTCCTTCCTACCCCCAAATGCCTGTGCTTGCAATCTCTATCTCTTTACCACTTTTATGAATTGAAAGTATAATTTTAAGGGAAAGTATATCTGCATTTTCTATTTGACATAATCTCATAGATTTGGTTTTTGTCCTTAATTGAATTCTATTATAAATTAAATGGCTTCTCTTGAAAGCCACCTGGATCCTTTAAATAGACGTTCAGCCCTGAGTGACAGTCCTTCAAGATCTTTCTAACCCGTCCAGTCTGAAAAGAACAGGTAACTTCTATTTGCATTGCTAGGTGATCTTCTGTGTATCCAATAAACTTTCATTTTAAAATTATCATTACCGAGAAGAACACAAGTGCCTAATGTGAATGCAGTCATGAGGAAGCCTCAGACAAACTCAAGGTGAGGGACCTTGTACAAAAAAAAACCTGGCCTGCCCTCTTCCAACATAGGTCATTGAGCCTTTCTCCAGTCTTTGCATTTAAGATGACAGAGCTGTGACAACTAAATGCGGTGCATGATCCAGAATTTTCTCTTGCTAATGACTTAATACAATTAGCAAAATGTGCATAAGGTCGGTAGATAATTAAAAACAAAAAAACCCTAAGCATTGTCATATTCCATTTTCAGCTGAGAATCAGCCAATCAGATTGGCTGGGAGGGGTCGGGAAGGCTTTTCACCTGTGCAGTCAGACCCAGCCCCTTCCTCCTTGCTGAGCTTCTCTCCAGCCTGGGCCTCAGTTGCTTCAGACCCTGTACTGGGAGGGGCTGGACCAGGCCACCCCTCAGGGTCACATGCATGATAACCTGTCCCAACCAGGGCCTTGTATCCTCAGGCCAGTGCCACAAGCAGTCTCCTCTCCACGGTGGCTGTCAATAGCCTAACATTCTGCTTAGCCTCAAACCGACAGTATTGCAACTGCTGTCAGAACAAGAGGAGCATCTACAGGAAGGGAGGCTGGCCACAAACCTCTGCCTCTCTTTGCCGGGGGCGAGGGACGGCAGAGTTCTGTGCTCAAAAATTAGCACTGTATCAATGTTAGTCTTCAGATTTTAGTAGTTGTACTATGGTAACTTAAGAGAATGTTCTTACTTTTAGAAGATCTAAACCAAACGTTTTAGGTATAGAAGGCACCATGTCTGTGGCTGACCCTTTAATGGCTCAGAAAGCAGACAATATTGGGAATCTCTGAAGGGTATAAGGGAAACTTTTGCTTTCCCCCCTACCCCCAACTTTTCTGTAAGTTGAATTAGGTCAAAGTTAAAAGGAAAACTGCATTATGTGATCTCTTTGAAAATATTTTAGGAAAGAATGAAGAATCCAAATTAAAAATGCCACTGAGGAGTCCCACAGATGGGTGACAGGTGTAGGAACACCTGTGCTGTCCAGCCAAGCTCCCCCATGCAGAACGGTGACAGCCACTGGGGCCACAACCCACCTCTTTGCCTCATGGCCACTTGATGTAGGTTGTGAAAAGATAAAGTAGGTGCTCAACATCTAGGATTATGTCAAGCATTTCTCCATTCAAAATACTTCTGCTTTAAAAAAAAAAAAAAAAAAATTCCCCGAAGCAGAACTTAATGTTTTAGAACAAGGAAATAGGGCATTGATATTGATAGACCCTGATGATACAATGGCAGGAGGAAAGAGTTTGTGCCAAAACAAAACAAAACAAAACTCCTAGGTTTCTCATAAAAGTCATCAGTGCCATTTACTGAAGGGATACTTGGAAGAGAAGCAGATTTGGTTGGGGGAGGAGGTGCTGGTTAATGGAGGGGATATCAAGAGCCTAATTTTAGACATTTTAAGTCCTAGTGCAGGAGACCTCTGAAAAGCAAGGAACGTACAGATCTGAATTTCAGAGGAGAGGGGCTAGACTTGAAGAAACGTGTCCCTCACACAGTCCCGGAACACTCGGGATAGGTGTAGATGTGAGTTATGAAACAGAATGGGAAATGCCAGTAAATGTCCCTTTTTCCACAAAAGGTGGGTTTTCACGGGTTTAGTACTAGGGCTGAGGTTCTGTGGGTGACCTAGTCCTTCCCTCCATCCCTGGCTCGGTACTAAAGCCTAGGATGCGCTTTGGGAGGCCTGAGGGGAGAGGGTCACAGGTGTGAGGCTACTCAGCAGCCTTCTGGCAGTTGCCACAGATCTGGATTTTGAATGTGGACCTTGTGATAGAGGGCAGGAGCTCAGTCCATATTAGTCATGAAGGTCACTGAGTACTGTCCCAGACTGTATCTATGCAGATGTTGAAAGACTTCCTGGGAGGGATTATAAAGGTCTCTATATAACAATTTCTATTCCATAAAATAAATGACTTTTGCTCTTCTTTTCGCTGCTTCCAGTTAAGTCGAAGTCCATCTATTTGATAATACCACTAATTCCCAGGGACAGATGGGACCATAAAGCATGCACACACACAAAAATCCCCAACCTACTATTTTTTTTTTTACTTAATCTGGACTAAATATCCTATTACTAAAAATAAGTAGAACAAGAACTAAGTCTGAAAGAACTTTTTATTCACTTGCAGATAAAATTGTAAAATTTTCAAGAGCTCAGGGCGCCTGGGTTGCTGAGTCTGTTAAACAGCTGCCTTTGGCTCAGGTCGTGATCTCAGGGTCCTGGGATCGAGCCCCGAGTCAGGCTCCCTGCTCAGTGGGGAGTCTCCCTCTGCCTCTCGCTCTGCTTCCCCCCACCCCAGCCCCCACCTGCTTTTTCTTTCTCTCCCACATCTTTAAAAAAAAAAAGTTTCAAGAGCTCACTTAGGATTCCAGATCTCCCTTTCCGGGGGAGTGTTCCAAGAAGTAACTTCTGCCTCCATTCTAAGAAACTTACAGGGCCATCGTTCTATCCATGCATTCCCCCACATTTCCCAGCTCCATGCTGTTAGGTAGGTTGCGTGACCCACTCTGGCAATGAAATAATTAATGGCTTAAGCACTTAAGAACTGTTGGGGGATCCTACAACTCTCCCTTCTCTGCCACAGAACTATCAACCAAATTGACCTGATCATAGGGTATACTCTTCCTAACAGCAAAATATATTCTTTTTTTCTTTTGGAGATCTATTTATGTGCATGTGTAGGTGTGCACATGAGTAGGGGGAAGGACAGAGGGAGAGAATCTCCTAGCAGACTCCCTGCTGGGCTTCACGACCCATGAGCTCGCTACCTGAGCCAAAACCAAGAGTAGGACGCTCAGCCCACTGAGCCACCCAGGTGCCCCAATTTACATAAAGTGTACTTAAAAAACCAAGACAGGCCATATTCTGGACCATAAAACAACTCTCAATTTAAAGGAATTCAATGTTAAAGTATATCTTCTCACAGTGAGATTAGAAATAACACTGGTGTGGCTGGCTGACTCATTTGGTGGAGCATGTAGCTTTTGATCTCAGGGTTGTGAGTTCAAGCCCCACGTTGAGTGTAGAGCTTGTTTAAACATTAAAAAAAATAGGTAACATCTGCAAATTCTTTAACACTTCTAAATAACCCTTACACCAAAGAAGTCAAAATGAGCAACTTGTGAAGTAAATGAAATCGCAGTAAATTGATGTATCTGGAATGTAACTAAAACCATACTTAGAGGAAATTTGTAGCGCTAAACCTCTGTGTTAGCAAAAAGAAAGGTCTCCAGTCAATTCAGCTTCCACCTTAGTCTAGAAGAGGAGCAGGGAATGAAACTCAAAGTATGCATAAAGATGGAAGTAATATCAGAGCAAAAGTCAGTGATAGAAAAGAGAAACAATAGAGAAAATCAAAAGCCAAAACCTGGTTCTTTGAGAAGGTAAAATTGATAAACCTCTAGACTAATCTGGAAGAAAAAGACCTAAATAACCAATACCAGAAATGGAATATAGATGTGGCATTACTACGGAGCCTACAGCTAGTAAAAGGACGCTGAAGGAATATCATGACAACCTGATGCCGATGAGTTTGACAACTTAGACTAAATGGATACACATCTTGAAAAACAAACTAAAGCTCACTTGAGAAAACTGATAACCTGAATAGCCCTAAATCTATTAAAACGCATTTGTAGTTAAAAGCACACATAAAGAGGTACCTGGGAGGCTCAGTGTGTTGAGCATCCCCCTGTCAGCTAAGTGTCTGCCTTCGGCTCAGGTCATGATCTCAGGGTCCTGAGACTGAGCCCCGCATCTGGCTCCCTGCTCAGGGGGGAGCCTTCTCCCTCTCTCTCTGCGGGTTCCCCCTGCTTGTGATTGCTCTCTGTCAAATTAAAAAAAAAAACAAACCAACAAACCGAAACCACACATAAAAGCAATCTCAAAGCCCAGATGATTTCACTGGTGAATTCTACCAGACATTTAAAAAAAATTTAAGATTTTATTTGAGAGGGAGGGAGAGCACAGAAGGAGAGGGAGAAGCAGGCTACGCTGAGCAGGGAGCCCGATGGCGGGCAGGCTCGATACCGGAACCCTGAGATCATGACCTGAGCTGAAGGGAGAAGCTTCACTGACTAAGCCACCCAGGCGCACCTGTACTAGACATTTAAGAAATAACATCCCTACACAAACTTTCAGAAATTGAAGAGGAGGCAATACTTGTCATTTCTATAAGGCTAGCATTTCTGTGATGCCAAAGTAAGGGAAAGACCTTACAAGGAAAAACTATACCACAGATACCTCACATGAATATAAAGGTAAAAATTATTAAAAGGTTAGCAAAACAAATCCAAGAGTATATAACAAGGCTACTATATCGAGACCACATGAGATTTATCTAGGAATTCAGAGTTTAACATTAACAAAGATAAACACATTTCACCATATTAAAAGACTTACCCTGATAGATGCAGAAAATGCATTTGACAAGATCCAAGGTCCATTTCTGCTTCAAAAAAAAAAACTCTGTGGAGTGCCTGAGTGGTGCAGTAGGTGAAGTGTCTGACTCTTGGTTTGTACTCGGGTTGTGACCTCAGATTCCTGAGATCAAGTCCTGCCTCGGGCTCAGTGCTCAGAGTGGAGTCAACTTAGGATTCTCTCTCTCTCTCTCTCTCTCAAATCTATGAACAACTGTCCACATACTAGGAATCCTCAATCTGACAAATTATTTTAAGAGAGTGATAGAGCACACTTGAGCAGGGGATAGGAGGGCTGTGAGGCAGGGAGGGGCAGTGGGAAAGGGAGAGAATCTCAAGCACATTCCATGCCCAGCCCAGAGCCTGACGCAGGGCTTGATCCCAGGACGCTGAGATCATGACCTGAGCTGAAATTGAGTCGGATGCTTAACTGATTGAGCCACCCTGGTCCCCCCTGACAAATGACATATTTTTTTTTTAAGATTTTTAGTTATTAGAGTGAATATAGAAGCAGGGAAAGGGGCAGAGGAAGAGGGAGAAGCAGGCTCCCTGCTGAGCAGGGAGCCCAATGTGGGCTCGATCCCAGGACCCTGGGCTCATGACCTGAGCTGAAGGCAGATATTTAACTGACTGAGCCACCCAGGGGAACCTGACAAATGACATCTTAAAAAAACAAAACCCTATACTAATATACTCACGGTGGAAGATTGAATGCTTTTCTCTCAGGATTAGGAACAAGTCAAGGGTATGTGCTTTTACTGGTTTTATTCAGCATTGTACTAGAGCGTGGTATTGGGGCGAGTGCCCTTTCAGAAAGGTGCCCTGGTGTCTGAGCAGCATGGACAGTGAACTAAATGCTAAATGCTGGCTGATCCAAAGACAATGAGAATCAGACAGCAGGCAACTGTGGTAGACCTTATGGATCTTAGTTGTAAGGACGAATAGCGGTGACCTTTTTGACTCTTCCATCCAGTGGAGAAACGTGTCTATAGAGAAACTATTTTTGGTTTCCTGCTGCTTACTTACATATGAACAATTTCTTTACATCTTTAATGTCTGTGAATGGATTAATGCAACCTTGGAGAAGGGAATGAACATTCATTTGTTCAATGTTCTCTGAGGACCTGTGTGATACCTATAGATGTATGTATGATAATATAACACTTGAACAATGTTGATACTAATGAGCTTAGTATCAGTAATAACGTCTGACATCTACCACACGCCAGATCCTGGAACCGCACTTACTAGTCACAGAATCCTGTATGAAGTAAATAGCATTATCTTAGAGGGGCAGGCACTGCAGCTGATAGAAATGATATCATCTGCTCCAGAGTGGGGAGAGGCAGAGATAGGACTGGAACACAGTTGTGTCTGAGACCCAAACTGGTGCTGATCAATGCTGCTCAGCATGGCCTCCTTCCAACCTGCTAGCAGCTTAACTGGGATAGACTCCAGCCCTTGCTTCTGGCCACGCAGAGAGGCAGTGGGAGGGAGAGAAGATGGAGGTATTTGAGAACAGCTGGGTCTTAGAGTCTTTCCTGACTAGGCTTTTCCCTCACCAACAGTTCCTTGCTCCTGGTTAACTGAAGAATTCTTGCCCAACACAGGGGGCAGCTTGTAATTTGAGAATTCTTTCAAATCGGTTCCTTTGACTCAGAAAGTGAGTGCTGGGGGTTCTTTGGGCAGGGAGCATGCTAACTCAGATTCCCTAACTTGAGGAAAGCTTGAAGAAGTCCCATGATGCAAAAAAAGTCACAGTGAGCTGGCTAAGGGGTACGCCGGCAGGAGGAAGCCCTGGAAGCTCAGAGGAGTTCAAGGCAAGGGGCTTCCTGGACCGCCCTGGCTCCCTCCTCCAACCCGACCCTCCCAGCCTTGCCATGGGAAGCCCGGCTATTGTCATTACTCTCATTCTTCCCTGTGGGCTCAGCTTTTTGTAAAAATTTTTTTCACAGCTCTCCCCACAACCTCACAGTCCTCACATGTTGGAGCCAGAAGGACGGTCTCAGCTGTGCTCTCCATTTCTGCTTTCAGACTGTGATTTGCTCACCCCCTCTGAAGCCACTACCCGCCAGCCATATTGCTTGCTGCTCACACCTCCACCTCGCTTCCAGGTGCCTCAATCGTCTTGGCCCTTGGGGATCAGGTTAGCCCAGCATTCAGTTCCCGATCCTCATCCAGGGCGTTCCCAGAGTCCAGAGGAGTGATTCATCCCGTATGTCTTCCTCCTCGCTGCCTGACTCACAGCCCTCTGGGGCAGGACCCCTTGCAGAACACAAAGTTACACAGAAGTTCCTTGTTGCAAGGGTGACTTTTACCTTTTCTATTTCCTCCTTTCTCCCTAACCACCTGCTCTACAATAGCCTTTCAACTTCTGGTTCTGCAACTCTTATCTGCCCGGTTGCCTGTCTGGCCGGCCTCATTGGTCTCCCGACCCAGTGTGGATGTTGTGTTCCACCATTTCTCTGCTCTCATACTCACCCTCCTTTTGTCTCCCCCTTGATTTCCTTATCGGGGGGCCTCGTCACTTTCGGGCACAGGTTAAGCCAGCCAGAAATGTCCTGTACGTGTGCACACGAGCTGTTTAAATAGTGCCGGCCAAAAAAAACCTAGAGCTCAAGGTCATCGCAAAGTTATATGACCAGTCTTTGGCCGGACCCTGCATGTTCGCCGCTGCCTTTATTTACCCCTTGTTACTCCCGTGGTCTCCGCAGCTGTTAGGAGCAGGCACGTGCAACCTCATCCTCCCTGTGCCATCACTCACTCCATGACCTCACCTGCCACTCCTCTTGAGAAGACCATGGTGTGAACTGTCCACCCGAGTCCTTGCTGTCCTCTTCACCAAGAAGGCCTCCTCCGCTGTGCCTTAAATTCCGCACCCCCCCCACCCCGCCAAATCTGCCGCAGTCTAACCTAAGCATCTTCATCCCTGAATGCAAATCAAGCCCCTCTCTCTCCGCTCCCCCCTCTGCGTGCCTGTTCAGAGAACACGGCTGTCCCTTCCATTAAGCGTTTCTTTCGTTCCAACTTTTACTCTCCTCTGTCTTTGTGGCTTGAATCGAGTTACAAGGAATTTTGATCAGTTTTGTCTATTTTGTTCACTGCCCGCCCCAGACTGGAGGACGGAAGTAGTGTTTCTCCTTGTGCCCTGCTGGAGCCCTACCGAGGTTGGTCTTGAGACCACCGGCGAGCACGGGGTTGGTGGTAGGGCAGCATCACATCTCCGTGCAAATTAGTGTGGGACAAGGGAACAAAGTGCCGCTTTAACCTGGAATCCTCACAGGACAGGAATGCTACGGGCGGAAGAGGGGCGACTTGTAACAGTTGTCAAATTGCGCAAGTTTCTATACTGACTGCTTTTCACCATCAGTTAGAAGAGGAAAGAATGAGTCCTATCGCAGTAGTTGCTTAGAGGAATCTCCATAGTTGGGAATAATTCACAGCGTGTTTGGAAAGAATGAACTTTTAAATGTGTCAGGGAGGCAAGTGTGTTGAGCTGGAGGAACGTTAAAAAAAGAAAAATACAACAGGCGTGCATTGTGTTCAAATCAAGAAATGTAAATATCCTGGATAAACAGATTTTTTTTTTTAAATGAAAATCAACTTAAGTAATTCTATGATTCAATAGATTTTTATTTGAGTTCCTGTTATGGGCAGGGCACGGCTCCAGGCACTAAGGAAATAAAACAGAGTCCCTGTCCTTATGGTCAGGGAAGGCCTGGCTGAGGAAGGGACATGTGAGGGAAGACCCAAATGAAATGAGGGATCAAGCATGAGGGTATATGGAGCAAGAGTATCTGAAGGAAAGAAAACTGTATGTGCAAAGGTCCTGAGGCAAGAGATGCTAGAATGTGTGAGTAACAAGGAGGCAAATGAGCAAGGAGCAGAATGAGGAAGAGGAAGGATGTTGTTGAAGATCTAGCCACAGATGGGCCAATTGGGTCATTGGGCCAGGCTAGGGACATGGTGTGTGAAAGCGCTTTGAAAATCCTAGGTGCTGCTAAAAGGATTTAAATAGAATTAACTTATTGAATTAGTTGATATTTCAATAAAATTGAATTGTTTTATTCTGTTTATCTTATATATCTACTATAGTGAGAGACCATTGTCCCATAACCCCTGTTATGACACCATGGGCAGGTCACAAGACATATCCCTACAAATTTCAGCAGGACATGATAATCTCTCATTGTCACATAGAAGGCATCCTCTGTTTATTACAGTTGTTAAGGGAACATGTTTTTCCTGTTTTTTTTCCTTTGACCTCGCTTATGGTGTCTTTTGCCATACTGAAATGTTTCTTTTACTTTTCTTTCTTTAAAAGATTTTATTTACTTATTTGAGAGAGCTCACACGTGAGCATGAGCCAGGGGAGGGTCAGAGAGAGAGAAGGAGGGAGAAGCAGACTCCCTGTTGAGCAGGTAGCCTCATGCGGGGCTCGATCCCAGGACCCGGAGATCACGGCCCAAGCCGAAGTCAGACACTGACCCAACTGAGCCACCCGGGAGCCCCTGAAATATTTCATTTTTATACTGTTAAATCTCAGGGGGTTTTGTTTTATTTATAACATCTGTGTTTCTTATCTTTGGAAGACCACTTTTCCCCTTAAACTATACAAATATCCTCCATTTTTCTAATATATACATAACAATACTTAATTTTAGTACTAGCTTCATCTAACATGCAATGATTCTTATGCAAATTTTAAAGAGTAAGTTTTAATCAATTTGAATTTATTTTATATAAGGCATGAGGTATGAATATAATTTACGTCTTCCACATGGATGGCCAATTATGTCAGATATTAAGAAAGTCTCTTGCTGGATATATCAACATGTACTATTCAAAAGTGAAAAATAGATCTCACTTATAATAATTTACAATGATAGTTAACATCCATAGAACATTTATTTTAGCACAGGTACTGGTTGTGCTGTTCTAAGAACTTTACAAATATATTTATATATATATTTTTTAAGATGTTATGTATTTATTTATTTGACAGAGAGGGAGCACAAGCAGGGGGAGCAGCATGCAGAGGGAGAAGCAGACTCCCTGCGGAGCAGGGAGCCCGATGCAGGGCTTGATCCCAGGACCCCGGGATCATGACCTGAGCCGACAACAGACACTTAACTGACTGAACCACCCAGGCGCCCCTATATATATGTATATAATTTTTTTAATAGTGATTTGACAACTCTCTATACATTATGCTATGCTCATCCAGGTGTAGCTCCCACCTGTCACCATACAGCAGTATTACAATACGACTGACGATATTCACTGTGCTGTACCTTTCACCCCTGTGACTTCTTCATTCCATAATTGGAAGCCTGTGCCTGCTGCTCTCCTTCACCCATTGTGTGCTCCTGCCCATCCCCTCCCCTCTGGCAATCACCAGTTCTCTATATTTGTGTCTGCTTCTTCCTTGTTTTTTTTTAATTTTTTTAAAGATTTTATTTATTCGAGACACAGAGATAGAGAGAGAGCATGAACAGGGGGCGAGGCAGAGGGAGAAGCAGGCTCCGCCACTGAGCCAGGAGCCAGACGTGGGGCTCGATCCCAAGACCCTGGGATCATGACCCGAGCCGAAGGCAGACGCTTAACCATCTGAGCCACACAGACGTCCCTGTTTTGTTTTTTAAATTCCACATATAAGTGAATTCACATGGTATTTGTCTTTCTCTGACTGATTTCACTTAATCTCCTCTAGGTCCATCCATGTTGTTATGAATGGCAAGGTTTCATTCTTTTCTATGGCTGAAATTCTATGAATTTCTGTATTCATCTGTTGATGGACACTTAAATTGCTTGCATATCTTGGCTACTTTAAATAATGCTGCAGTAAACCTAGGGGTGCATATATCATCTCGAATTAGTGGTTTTGTTTTCTTTGTAAATACTCAGAAGTGAAATTATTGGCTTCTGTGGTATTTCCATTTTTAGTTTTGTGAGGAACCTCCACACTGTTTTCCACAGCGGCTGCACCAATTTTCATTCCCACCAACAGTGCACCAGAGTTCCTTTTTCTCCACATCCTTGGCCACGCTTGTTATTTCTTGTCTTTTGGATTTTAGCTATTCTGACAGGTGTGGAGTTAATATCTCAATGTGGTTTTGATTTATATTTCCCTGATGATGAGTGATGCTGAACATCTTTTCATGTGTCTGTTGGCCATCTGTATGTCTTCTTTGGAGAAATGTCTATTTGGGTCTTCTGCCTATTTATTTAGTTGGGTTGTTTGGTGGTTGTTTTTGATATTGCATGAGTTCCTTGTATATTTTGGATATTAACCTCTTATCAGATATCTGATTTGTAAATATTTTCTCCCATTCAGTAGATTGCTTTTTTATTTTGTTGATGGTTTCCTTTGCTATGCAGAAGCTTTTTAGTTTGACGTAGTCTCACTTCCTTATTGTTTTACTTTTGTTACTTTTACTTTTGGTGTCAGATGTTAAAAAAAAAAAAGTCATTGCCAAGACCTGTGTCAAAGAACTTACTCCCTGTGTTTTCTTCTGGGAGTTTTATGGTTTTGTGTCTCACATTTAGGTCTTTAATCATTTTGAGTTTATTTTTGTATATGGCATAAGATAATGGTCTAGTTTCATTTTTTTTGCATGTAGCTGTCCAGTTTTCCCAGCACCATATATTGAAGAGATTGTCTTTTCCCTGTTGTATATTCTTGCCTCCTTTGTCATAGATCAATTGACTATATAGCATGGGTTTATTTGTAGGGTCTCTATATGTTCTATTGATCTACATGTCTATTTTTGTGCCAGGACCATGTTTTGATTATTATAGCTTTAGAGTATAGTTTGAAATCTGGAATTGTGATACCTCAAGCTTTGGTCTTCTTTTGCAAGATTCCCTTGGCTATTTGGGGATCTTTTGTGGTTCCATACCCATTTTAGGATTATCCATTTTAGGATATGGAAAATGCTATCAGTATATTGATAAAGATAGCATTGAGTCTGTAGATTGCTTTTTGGGTAGTAGAGATGTTTTAACCATATTATTTCTTCCAATCCGCGAGCATGGAATATCTTTCTATTTGTTTGTGTCATCTTCAGTTTTTTTCACCAGTGTTTTATAGTTTTCAGAGTACAGGTCTTTCACCTCCTTCATTACGTTTATTCCTAGGTATTTTGTTCTTTACGGTGCAATTGTAAATGGAATTGTTTTCTTGATTTCTCTTTCTGCTACTTTGTTATTAGTATATAGAAATGCAGCAGATTTCTGTGTATTAATTTTGTATCCTGCATTTATTCTTGTCCAGGCACTGTGCTAAGGGCCTCACATATATCTTTTATCATAACTCTATGAAGTGTGAACTCATTTTTGATGAGAAAATAAGGCACAGAGAAGTTAAATCACTCATCCAGTGAAGTCCTGCTAAGAAGCAGCAAAGTTGGGATTTGAACCCAGGCATTCTGCTCCTTCACTGGTGCCTGTACCACTGCATTGTGCTGAGCAAGCAGGGCATGCACTACGGTAGAGGCCAGGGCTCTGCAATTCCTGCAGTTGCTCCATTAGAAGGGGGTGGCTCCTTCCTCACTAACTTTAGCCACACCTAATGCTAGCCCTTTAGATAACGCGGAATGGCTTCTTAGTGGTCCAATGCCTTTAACTCACCCTTGTGAGACAGAGTTTACTGAAACTAACATATGACAAGTAATACCACCTCCCTTCACCTAAGAGTATCAAGGTCACCTCTGTTTTGGAACATTTACTTCTTTCTCATGAATTTTACTTCTCCCATGGCAGAAATAAACATCCTTTCAGAAGTTTCTATAACCATATAAGTAATATTTTCCCCATTTTATAGATTAAGAAGCTGGAGTTTGGATAAGTTATTCCTCAGAAACTGATTAAATTAGATGACATTTTGGCCTGGAGAAATTGCGCTGGCGGGGCTTGGACTGGACTTACAGGAAGGCTACAATGTGGAGAGGAAGCTCAGGATGCCCGAGGGCCAGAGCTGGGATCATCAGCTGGAATAATTGAGGATGGCATAGTGTTTTCTTTGTGGGTAGGGATGGGGAAGAATTCCTGAAGCATTGTGAGAAGTGGCAATGAGTAGGTGTTATAATTTATTATTTAACCCGGAGACACCTGTCCATCTAACTCTTTCCTCTTAGACAACAAAAGCACATTAAACATATTAACTTATCTGCTCAAGGTTATGAAGTACAACATCTTAGTTTGTCCAAAACTCTTAGCCAAGCCAAGCCCATGGGAGCTTTAAATAATTATTGTCTCAGAAACCTGGAAAATAGAATAAATGGAGAAATTGTAATCCTTAAATGATCAAACTTAGCTTTTCCCACTGGTAGATTTTTACTGCTCTAACACAGTAAAATTCAAGACCAACCAGTCAAAGAAATTATATTCTTCAGAGGACAAGGCCTCCATTCCTCTTAGCTCCAAGCCCCTCATTCTCACCTGACTATGCAAACAAGCAGGTGAGAAAGAAATACTCAACTGCCCAAGAGCAAGCCTATGAATGAGGAAGATGGGCTACAGGACATCTTTGGGCTGGGATCTCATGCTGCCACTCAAATGATGTTTATAAAGTGAAAAGAGCAGACTCCATAACCGTTTGCGTACTATGACTTTTTATTCATTAACAAAAGACTGGAAGTAGAGCAAGATTTTGCTTTATGAGGAAATGAATGAAATTTGTCCTTAATTGTTCTTTCTAAGATTTTACAAGCCTCTCTTTTCCTCTCACTTATCTATATTTAGATATATTGCCACCCAGACTGTAGTTCTTGGACATTGAGTTTCTCTCCAACCCTACCATAAAAGGTTAAAAATACCATCTACACCAATTCAGCATGCATGATCTTAAATTTGACCTTTAGAGTTTCTTCTCTCTTTATTACAAACCAAAATGGAGAAAACCACTCATTTTTCTAGAGTTTTTTGACATACAGCTTATAAGTGAATTTCTAAAGGCTGCATTGCACTCTGAAATTCATAAGTGATTTCTTTTCCCTCTCAATAGATGAGCTTCCAGACCTCAAGTATATAAAATTAATTTCAAATACTGTGCAGTACATCCTCCTCTCTCCACAAATCCATGTCAAGTAAAGTCCTCTCTTGAAAGAGAAACCAGGGGGTCTGGGTGGCTCAGTTGGTTAAGCATCTGCCTTCAGCTCAGGTCATGATCCCAGGGTCCTGGTTGAGCCCCATATTGGGCTCCCTGCTCAGTGGGGAGCCTGTTTCTCCCTCTCCCTTGCTTGTCACTCCCCTGCTTGTGCTCTCTCTCTCTCAAATAAATAAAATCTTTAAAAAAAAAAGAGAGAAAGCAGTTTATTAAACAGGATTACTTAAATGCTAAATATAATTCCACTTTTAAGAAAAGTAACATTCCAAAACTATTTGCTTGAGAAAAAGCAAAGGAAACTTTTTAAGAAGTTGTGTAAAAGAAGGAATACAGAAGAAGCTGAGCGATTTGGATCCTAGTCTTAACTCAGCCAATAAAAGCCTGCATAAGCTTGGGCAGGCCATCTAACAAATTTGTGACCCACCCCCTTCACCCAACCGTAAAATCTGGAACCAGCAAGTCCCTGAACTCTGTACTGACTCCACCTGAGTTACTCATAGTCAAGTCTTCACTCTTCATATTCCTTCCTGCATGACGTAGGAGCTGCTCAGGACTCTGTCATATTAATATAAAAGTGAAACCAAAGCAATTCCTGATAGGACATTTCTCCCTCTCCTCCACTTCACAACCGAACTTTCTTTGGAGTTGCCTGTACACATCCTCTACTTCTCTACCTTGCTTTGACCGCTTAACCTACTCTCAACGAATCCACTGCATCTGCTCTTCTTAAGGTCACCTATAAACCTCTCAGACTTTTTCTTTTGTGACTTCCCAGCAGCATTTGCCAGTGCTGACCGTCCGCTCCTCCTTGAAATGCCTTCTCTGGGTTTCCATCACATCAAATTCTGTTGACTTATTTTCTCAGAAGTTTCTTTCAAAAATCTCCTTAAAGTTCTCTTTCTCGGCCCTTCTTCAAATGTTAGTTCCTCAAGGTTCTTTCTAATGCCATTTCTTCTCACTCATACTCTCCCTGGGTGTTATTCCCCAGTGACTCTTGTTTCTAGAATTCCTTTCCAGGTCTGTCTCCTGGATTCCAAAACTGTATGTTCAACCACTTACTGAACATCTCCATTTAGATTTTCCATAGTCATTTCAGACTCAGTATGTCCAAAACTGGGCTCACCACCTCTCCTACAGATGTTGACCATCTTCTGTGCAACTTGTCTCAGTGCATTGCCATCCATCCAGTAACCCAAGCTAGAAATGTGGGAGTCATTTTTGACTCTTCCCTTTCTCATACCCAGTTGATGACAAGGTCCTGTCAATTCTGCCTCTTAAATATCTCTAGAATCTGTTGTCCATTTTTCCCCATCTTTAGGAGAGAAAATGTGAATGGTGAAGAGAACATGGGTGAAACCTGGCTCTGTTGTCACTGCTATGTGGCCCTGAGCAAATTGTTCAACTTCCCTCTACCTTAAAAGTAAATGAAAATAGTAATAATGCCTTGCTTGTGCGCTTGCTCTGGGTGTTGGAGAGGAAATAGTTTTCTCTGTCCATCAAGGTTCTTCCAGGTGGCCCAAGAATTAAAGTGATACAAGACAGATTAATAGGAGGAAAAAAAGAGTTAATTACGTGCACATAGGGGCCCAATAATGACCAAGGCAAGCAGTTTTTATACTTTTTAGATAAAGAGGCAATAAGTTTCTGAGGCATTGACAGGATAAAGAACATTTATGTTTAGTGAGATTTAGTTAGAGGGAATTCTAAACAGAATTTAGGCTGGCTTAGTAAATTAGTAAAACATAGCAAGATTGTTTATATAGGATTCTTGGCTCTGAATTTCATATCCCTGGTGATAAAGATATCTCTTTATCTCCTGGTACAAAAGGGGCACCTTTCACATGGGAGATTTATTTCCTGCTTTCTAGAAACAGTGGGGTGGGGGGCCAGCATGCTCTTTTTGATTGGCTTTTTAAGTAACTTTTATTTAAAATAATATGCCAAAGTGGTACATTTTGGAGGAGCCTGCCCTTGGCCCCTCCTCTGAAACTTCTCTGGAAGTTTTACACCTTAAAAGTTGAGCTGGTAGATTATTTTGTCTTGCTGAACCAGTCTTAGTCCTGACAGTATGTCAGTTCAGTCAAACTCATTTTAGGAGGTGGTGGTGCAGGTATGTTTAAGTTAGCTTACCTGCTTAAGTAATCAGGTATTAAATAAGAGACATTTCTATGGAAACAAAAGAAAAGCAATGGTTAATGATTGGAGCAAATTATAAACCAGTTTCTGAGTTCTGAGGGCAGCCAGTAGAGACTTCTAGAGGTCATGGTGGAGGCATCTTCACATAGAGTGAGGGCAGACAGTGGCAGTCTGACAGATTTTCCTGGTTTGTAGTTTGAATTTCTCTGGTGATCTTTCTGAGTGGCCTACAGAGCAGCGGGGGCATGAAGATTGCTTATATGTGAGCTGTTGTGATGATTTCTCTAAGGTTTATATGAAGTCATTCATATTCAGTTTATGGGGCTTCAAGAAAAGGGCAGCCTAGTTCTCAATGATTCCAAGTTAAAAGGACGGGAGAAAATTGGAAATGTTAGTTTGGAAAGCCAGAGCCAAGTATTTGAGGAAACCAGAAGAATTCAATATCTAGTCCAGTTTACAGGCAGACAACAAATCCTCGATGACCATCAGAACTAGAATCTAATATCCACAAAGTTGTGTTGCAAACATACGTTCTCTAAAATCACCTGCATTTCCTCCAAAGAGAGCCAAATTAAGACCAGTTTCATTAAGTTTGGCCTGATTATTTACATAAGAGCAGTAAGAATATTGATTGGTCATATAGACTCTTTTAAATCTGCTTTGCCAGAACTTTTCATAAGGAATTTCCAGACTGAACTTTTGATAGCCCCACAAGGTTAAAAATCTAAGCCAAATACTTGCCATCAGACTTTGTCTGCAATACCTAGAGATTTGGGTTAATTCCTCTTTTCTCAAAGTCCCCCAACTGTTCCTGCACCTGCCAGGAAATGACATTCTTTACTCACCCAGTAAGGCTGCTAGGAACCCTGTAAGCAAGGTATCTGGCTGTGTTTCCTGGGTGACTTATTGGCTTTATAAAGTCAACCTTAGTTTCTTAAAGCTGTCTGGTCATATTTGAGTCTATGTACATTCTTAATATGACATTCCAGTCAAAGCCTTGATGATATAACCAATGTTTCCAATTCTGTCCTGTTATAAGAAAAACAGATTCTTATTGAATGTAGGCATGTATTGCCTACAAATGTATTGCCATGAAAATATAAGAATACTCACTGAGAGTTTCCAAATTTTGGAGGGATCAGGTAGGGAAAAAAGGATTAAATGTTTCAATTCTGCTTACAAAGGTATAATTTATCACATTGTTTTAAGTCATAGCTTAAGAAAAACGGTTTCCTTAAATCAGGAAAAACAAAGCATTTTTAAAAATCAGTGTTTCAGGAACACCTTGGTGGCTCAGTCAGTTGAACATCTGCCTTTGGCTCAGGTCATGATCCCAGGGTCCTGGGCTCTACTGCGTTGGGCTCCCTGCTCAGCAGGGAGCCTGCTTCTCCCTCTCCCTCTCCCCCCACCAACTTGTGCTCATTCTCTCTCTCATGCTCTTTGCCTCTCTCAAATAAATAATATCTTTAAAAAGACATCCATGTTTCAAAGAAAAAAAATCTGAAAATGATAATTCTACTCCCCAGTTTATTCGGTCCTGTGTTATTCTTGTTCTGCTTGAAATAGTTTTTCAATGAGTTCTGGAAATTTTTACCAATGTTCAGTGTTATGGTCTTAAGGTTATTAGAAACCTGTATTTGTCAAGAGGACTTTCCATGAATCTCTCTGAAGATGAATCACATTTACAAAAGCATCTGCGTACAACAAGGACTAAATGTAAAAAGATTTAAAAATGGCCATAGTTAAAGATCTGGTGAGAATTCTTTATAATGCACTCGACAAGGAAATTTGGTCATTTCTGTGACCCATAGCACCTTCAAGATAATAACATACCAGAATATCAGATTTTTAGGAGTTTTATACAATTTGTAGAACTCTTATTTTAATAACATATCTACCCAAATATAATCTAAGAAGGTTTAGCATCACTTACTTGTCAATATTTCCAATATAATTTAATATACCACATAAGGCTAATTGGTTTAATATCGTTATTTTATGATGAGAAAATACCCTTTGAAATATTCCAGGAAGCCTCTGGAAAACTTTAATTATATTGTGGTTGAAGCCTTCATTTAAGAATTTGATTTGGGGAATTATGTAAAAAAAAAATTTTTTTTTTAAACAGTCCAATAGGATCACAGGTCACTGTGAAACGGTTTTTTTTTTTTTTTTAATGTTTTTAACCAAAGTGACCATTAAAGACTTCCCAGGCAAATATAGAAAGTTACATAGTTCTGAGTAAAAACTTAGCTCTTCTAATATTGAGAAGACTTTACTTTGTTTTTTTAAGTGATCAAAGACCTGCTGATAAAGATATCATGAAGCCCAGGAGATTGTTTAGATAAAACATAAAATCCTTGCTTTCTAGGCAGAAAATTTTAAAAGAAAGGGAAACAAAACCCTTTTACAATCTCTTATCAAGATAGGCCAATAGTTTTAAAAACTTTGTCTTTTTAATAGATGAAGGGAAATTAAGTTCTAGTTTTACATAAGTATACTATTGACATAGTTACCAAAACCCTAGTTCAGCTGTTCCCCACTCGAAAGTCAAAACTTGAGAGACAAGTGTTGGTTGGAAAGAAAGTTTGCTTTATTCAGGAAGCCACAAGCTGGGAAGATGGTGGACTAATTTTCAAAGACCATCTCCCTAATCCTGGACAAAGCAGAGAGTTTTTAAGGAGGAGGCACAGGGAAGTGGTGAAGGTCAAGAGCAGGGAAAGCATCTTCAATAGGATCTCAAGCAGACTTGCTGGCATCAGGGAAGGCTAGTTTCTAGCATGGTGAGACTCAATCTTCTAGGGACATTTGGTTCCTTGTTTCCCCAGGGTCTGTGTTCTGTTTACATCCCAAAGAAGTTATCATTAGTCAAGCTATACACCGGAGGACACAGGCCAGTGAGATATGTGGCCTTTAGGCTGCCTGGAACACAGTTATAAAGACGCTTATTTAAAAACCCTTATAATAAATTCATTGAATCTTATCTGGCTTGATCACACATAAAATTTCTTTTCTCGATTCTTTGTTCATAACCCAATAACTTCTCTTTTTGCATTCAGATTTTGCCCTGTTTTCCCTCTTTAACTAAGCCTCACTTCAGGACAAAATTACTTTTCTTTTTCCCAACAAAATTGTATTTTTATTCCTCATACTTTCTTTTACTGGGAGTACATGTTCTACTCTTTTATTTTTTTGCATATGTAGAAGTTTCCCTTATTTCAGGTAGCTTTAACCACGTGTATATTAGAATTTTTTAGCCTTTAGAAACTTTAATTTTTAGTGAAAACCAAAAGTAGCAATTATGAATTGTTCTACCAGCTTTCTTTAGATTGGCAAATTTATGAATACATTTCAGAATTTCTAGAAACATATGCCTCTTCGTAGTACAATCTTTCAATAAAGCACAGATAATGTTTACTAACAGACCCCAATTTATCTTTAGTTTTTCTGTAATAAGGAAACCAAAAGTAAGTAAACCTATGTTTAGTAATTAATACTTAATATTTACCTTATTTTGAAATTATCTAGCTATTCAGTGAATTTAACATTTCATTTAACCTAACTTCCTAAAACTTTAAAATTTTAGGATGCCAAAAAGCTTTGGGGAAACTATTTTAAAAGTTTACCTACAAACCCCTCTCTTATTTACATCTATCCGATTTACTTGTTCTTAACAATTATGCTTAGATTAGCCATAAAACTTCATGAGACCTCAAAGTCAGTCATTCTCCTAAGGGGCGTGTGTGTGTGTGTGTGTGTGTGTGTGTGTGTTTAACATTTTGTAACAGAGATAACATCAACTTCTTTGGATTTAAGTAAACCCAGGCAGAATCAAAGTTTTAATTTTAATACTAATAACTCTAAAGACATGTGTATTTTAATTAAACCAATAACCCTAAATTAGCTTTAATGCCAAACGTTTTCCCAGATCAAATGAACTTGAAGTACGTATTGGCTAGTTTCTGTCTTAAAGTTTTAGAATGCACAGTCTTTACAAGTACTTGCCCTCAAACCAACTAAATAGAGCTCTTTTACACATGTTAGCAATACCATCAGAGGTAGAAGAGTGACATTTACTATCTATCTATCTAGACACACACACGTTTGTATGTATATATGTAATATGTGTGTGTGTGTGTATGTATATATGTCTATAGACATACGTACAAACATACCGTACAGACATACCATACAGACAATGGAAACAAAGATCTTATATTTGGGGAGAAGACATTATAGGCCTGATTCCTAACTACCTCCTCCCCTGCCACTTTCTTTCTTCCTTTCTTCCTTCCTTCCTTCCTTGTTTTTTAAAGATTTATTATTTTAGAGAGAGAGTGCATGGTGGTGGGGTGGTGCAGAGGGAGAGGCAGTGAGAGTCTTAAGCAGACCGCCCTGAGCACAGAGCCCAGCCTGGGGCTCAATCTCATCACCCTAAGATCAGGACTAAGGGCTCAACCAGCTGTGCCACCCAGGTGCCCTAAGTTTGCATTTCAAAAAATGGCTCTTATGTCCCAGGGAAGTTGGGGGGTAGAAAATTTACATCACAAAGGCAGAGAAACAATCCAAGTTTTTTCTTTTTCTTTTTTTAACATTTAATTTTAATTTTATTAGTAGTTGTATTATTTTTAAGTAAGCTCTAGGCTCAATGTGGGGTTTGAACTCAGAACCCTGAGATCAGGAGTTGCATGCTCTACCAACTGAATCAGCCAGGTGCCCCCAAGTTTTTTCTAAGGTGGACTTTTTGGGGGACAGGTTTGCCTGTTATCAGAGGTGCTAGTGTCTGGGTACAAGAGCCCTTTGAGTATTTTCTACTTTTAAAAGCTTTCCTCTCCTTTTTTCCTTCAGTCTGTGTTTTGCATTGTGGGTTGTGTTTGCATATCAAAGACCTAAGATTTAGAACTTTAAGGGACAGAGAAAGAATGTAAGTTTTTCCCTAAGTGTTTTGGGGTAATTGTTATTAAATTTTTTTTCATAAGTTCAGAACACTTTTGTTCCAATATCCTGATCGTTTATAACATCTACAAGCATCTTGAGAAGATCAGGCAAGTTTTGGGGATTGGTAAAGATAGGTGGGCTTTGACTTGTTTTTAGAGTTGCATTTCTGGTTTGGTAGAGATTTGTAAAATGAAGACTGTTGTTTTTAATTTTACCCAAAGAACTGGAATACACCTTGAATATCAAGGGACTGACCCACCTTTTTAAGTAAACTTGCTTCTTTACATCAGGGAGATGTCTAAGGTGGGAATAAAAAGATTCATGCCTTTGTAAAGTCTGTATAAAGCATTTTAACAAAAACCTTTTTTTTTTTTTTTTTTCCCCTGAGTACACAATTCAACCTTAGCTTTGCCATGGATCTCCTGGCTATTGAGGAGTAGAATCTTACTAATTTTAATAGTGACTCAAACCAGTAAGCCTTTTTTGTGGAATGACCTGGGGGTGATTTTCCAGGCTTAGACCATGGATGCAGGAGGCTTCTCTGGAGAGGCCATAAATGATGCAGCCTCCATGATCCAAAGTTCACTTCCCCAAATAACCTATAAGACCAAAAACCTTTAATGCACAAGCCAGAAGAATAATGTGGTACATATGGTGTCTCTGTTCTCCACAAATGTGAGATGCCTGTTGTGATCTATACCAATACCAACCTATGACACTGGGTAGGTACTGCTGGAATGGGATCTTTTTCATCACTAACAAGCAATGAGGGCTGAAACAACAAAGGTCCCTCATGGGCTGAGACCTCCTAGGACAGACTCCCCTAAGAGCTGGCACAGCTGAACAAAGTGAGTGCTGGTTGTAACTGCATGTCTTGGAACCCCAGTCTGTTTAACTAGCCATCAAGATGCACCCTGCTAAGTATACCCTCTGGGTGGCAGAGACCAGAGAGCATATTCTCACTGGTCACAGAGCCAAATTCTTAGAACACAGAACAAGACAAAAGGAAAAACCTTCTCTGGTTTTTACACAGGAGCTCCATGGCAAAATTTGTCTAAAAGGAAAGCCAGTCTGATAAGAAAAATTAACTCATCAGTCTGTGAGCTGGCTTGAACAGCAACCTCACAGGGCCTTATGCCTGTGTTCTGCTCTATGACAGCACAAAAAACAGAGTTTTTGTATGACAAATGACACAAAAGACAAAGACAATCTTTTGGTGGAAATAAATCAATCAAATCAAGAGTACTCTATCAAATTTACCAAGAGTCACTAAGCCCGAGGGACTAGTTCCACAATATTTCCCCGGGTTAATCTAAATAGGAAAAGATTCTCACCATTTTTGCTCCACTGGACTCCACAGACAGAGATCCCAGGAAACTGGCATGGTAAGAAATCTTACCTCTGCCCACTGTATGTCAGATTCCCAGGATCTCAACGCTGCAGAACTTTCAGAGCAAATATCCAGTGGAAGTTCATCCTGCTGACTATGCCAGCTGTTGGGGAGGAAAAATTTTATTCTACCCTTCAAGGTACTTCTAGGTGGTCTAAGAATTAAATTGACACAAGAAAGATTAACAGAAGAAGAAAATCCATTTTTTTTTAAAAGATTTTATTATTTATTTGAGAGAGAGAGAACGAGCAGCAGGGAGTACGGGCAGAGGGAGAGGGAGAAGCAGACTCCCTGCTGAGAGAGGGTCCTAGGACCCCGGGATCATGACCTGAGCTGAAGGCAGATGCTTAACTGAGCCACCCAGGTGCCCCCCCTCCACAGTTTTATTACGTATGCATGGAGGCCCAATAATGAAATTGAGACCCAAAGAAATGAGCAAGGCAAGCAGTTTATAATACTTTTGGAGAAAAATCAATAAATCTCTAAGGAATTGACAGGATAAAGAATACTTATGTTCATGAGCTTCAGTTAGTAAGGAATTTAGGCTGTGGTAGTAATCAGTAAAAAGTAACAAGGTTTATTTATACAGCCCTCTTGGCTCTGAATTCTCTATCCCTGGTAATAAGGGTTTCTCCTTAATCTCCTGGTACAGGAGGAGATCACCTTTCACGTGGGAAATTTATTTCCTGCCTTCTGGAGACAAAGGTAAGAAGGGTCAGTGTGTTCTTTTTGCCCTGGCTGTTTCTTAAGTAACTTTGATTTAAAACCAATATGCCAAAGTGGCACATTTGGGGGCAGGCTGTCCTTGTACCCTATATAGGGTACATGATCAGTATGTGTAAAGTGCTTGGAACCACGGCCAGCTGTTAGGCAAGTGCGGATAGTGTTGCTCTCCAGGTTATTTTATTTCACTGTGAGTTAGTCTAAGACATTCCTAATCTGATTCCCCCTGCTTCTAGTCTTACCTCCATCTATACCCCACCCAGCCATAAGGCGGGCAGTTCTAAAGCTTATATTGCCTTGCTCTGCTCATAACTGCACTCAGCAGTGGGAAGAAATGTTTGAACTCCTTGTCTTGGCTTAGAAAGGTTTTTCAAACTAGCCACTTACTCAGCCTCATTTGTTGCTGTTCTTCCAATTTGAGATCAGCAGTCTCCTGTAATCTGATCTTTTGAGAGCTCCCCTCTTTCTTCTTACCTTCAAAGCTTTTTATGTTCTGTTCCTCTATCTAGAAAACTCTCCCTGTTTCTTCCTTCATCTAATCCGTGCTTCAGGTCTCAGCTTCAGTCATTTCCCCCTGGGAAGCCTTGCCAGACCTCCCCATTCTTCCAGGCAAAAGCCAACTTGCCTATAAGTTGGGGAACAAAGGCTCCTTGTCAGAGGGGAATGCTATCTTCCCACCCCCGCCCATGTCGTACCCAAAAGGGTGAGAATAGAACACGTATTCCCTGGAGAGCTAATTTAGGGATGATTTTAACCTTTTTGTTCTTTGTTCTTTGTTCTTTTCTTGCAGAACCTCTCCACAGGGCCAGATTATTTCTTTGTAATTAACTGGACACTCTTTGAAGACTGTCTGTTTTATGTATGGGAGGCTTTTTGGGGTTCCCTCCCAGACAGACACACAGCAGCTAAGCACATTTCTTGGTCTGGTACTGTTGCCCAAATTTCATTCAGTAGCTCCTTGATGGTCAGGTCTAGGCCTGGAGCTCAGACAGCCTGGGGATGTTTCTTCCTTCTGTCACTTACTTGAGCCCAAAGCCATCTTGGTCTCAGAGTTGTCCTATTCTGGCCCTTCCAAGTATAGGAGCGGATGTGGTCACCTGAAGTAGATTCCCTTCTCCTATCCCTAAGTTAGAGTTTGTGTGCATTCGGGCAGTTGATGGAGGCCAGGCAGAGGGAGGAAAGTAAGTTAGGGTAGACAAATGTGCATATCAAGCCCAAGACCTGTAATGGGGCCCTTGCCACTCCCTGGGTATCCCAGAATCACATGGCTGGATCTGGTGCTCAGTCCTTGACTTAGGCATTGGGGAAAGCAAAGATTGGGCAGTTAGGTCCTTGCCTGTTTCTGAAAGCAGCACTCTCAGCTCAGTGTGGGCACTTTTATCATAGTTGTTGCAGAAAACAGGACCTGGCCATGAATTTGTTGATGCAGAAAGAGAGTGGACAAGTACATCTTGTGGCCTATTTCTCCTGGGGATTGACCAGCCACTACTGAGGTTTGGACTAGCACATTCGAGCACTGCAGGAAGGTCTCAGGGATGTTTTCTAGGTAGGAAAAGAAACTGAAATGAGGGCCCAGTCTTGCTCTCTGTCCACCTCACTGCCATGCACATCCTCAATTAATTGGCTAAATTAGGGGGCATCTGGGTGGCACAGTTGGTTAAGTGTCTGACTCTTGGTTTCAGCTCAGGTCATAATCTCAGGGTCATGACATGGAGCCCTACATTGGGCTCCACGCTCAACATGGAGTCTGCTTGAGATTCTCTCTCTCTCTCTGCCCCTCCCATTCACGTGCACACTCTCTTTCTCTCTAAAATAAATCTTTAAAAATTTTTAAAAGAAGTGGCTAAATTAGGTAAAAATTTAATTGCTTTGCAGAATAGTGTCTATTTTTATTATATTTCCAGATAGTGTATTTTAACTTTCAAAGTTTGGCTGTAATTAACTTGATTTATCAGGAAACAACTATTTGGTTATTAATTTTTCTGGATATGCTTTTTTTTTTTTTTTAATAGGAAGAAGAGGGAGGGCAAACAGTTTTAATATTGTTTTCCTCCCTCCAAACTTAGGTCAGCTCTTGGTACTATTTCTTAATTTTGCACTATTGAGATGAACATTTATATATGCTCTTACCAGATCTGGTGATATACAGAAATCTTTTAAAAATCGAGATAACTGACCTAAACATTGTATTAGTTGCAGGTATACAACACTGTTTCAGTATATATAATATTGAAAAATAATTACTACGGTAAGTCTAGTTGACATCAATCACTACACATAGTTACAATTTTTTTTTCTTGTGATTGAGAACTTTTAAGATTTATTGTCTTAGCAACTTTCAAAAATACAAGACAGTATTATTAATTACAGCCTCCATTCTGCACATTACATCCCCAGGGTTTATTTTATAATGGATGTTTGTACCTTCTGACCACATTTTGCCCCCCCCCCCCCCCCCCCCCCAGCTCCTTGCCTCTGGGAACCACCAATCTGTTCTCTGTATTTATGAGTTTGGTTTTGTTTTCACATATAACAAAGATCTTATAGTATTTATCTTTGTCTGTCTGATTTATTTCACTTAGCATAATGCCCTTAAGGTCCATCCCTGTTGTCACAAATAACAAGATTCCATTCTTTTTTTTAATGGCTGTTTGTTTTTGTTGTCAAGTTGTTTCCACATCTAGGCTACTGTAAATAATGCTGCAATTAACAGGAGGGCGCATAAATCTTTTCGAATTGCTGTTTTTGTTTTCTTTGAAAATATCCAGACGTGAAATTACTGGATCATACGGTGGTTGTATTTTTAATTTTTTGAGGAATCTCCATACTATTTTTCACAGTGGTAGAACCAAATTACATTTCCGCCAACAGTGCGCAAGGTTTCCCTTTTCTCCACATCCTTGTCAATACTTCTTTCTTTCTTTCTTTTTTTAATTTTATTTATTTGACAGAGACACAGCAAGAGAGGGAACACAAGCAGGGCGAGTGGGGGAGGCAGAAGCAGGCTTCCCACTGAGCTGGGAGCCCAGTGCGGGGCTCGATCCCAGGACCCTGGGATCATGGCCTGAGCCGAAGGCAGATGCTTAACGACTGAGCCACCCAGGTGTCCCAATATTTATTTCTTGTCTTTTTTATTTTATTTATTCTGAGGTGTGAGGTGATATCTCATTGTGGTTTTGATATGGATTTCCCTGATGATGATTGATGTCGAGCATCTTTTCATGTACCTGTTGGTCACCTGTATGTCTTTTTGGAAAAAATATTCAGATTTTCTGCCCATTTTAAGTCAGATTGTTCTTTACCATTAAGTTGTATGAGTTCTTTTTTTTTTTTTTTTTAAGATTTTATTTATTTGAGAGAGAGCACACAAGCTGGGGGAGGGAGGAGCAGAAGGAGAGGCAGAAGCAGGCTCCCTGCTGAGCAGGGAGCCCAACTTGGAGCTTGATCCCAGGACCCCAGAATCATGACCTGAGCTGAAGGCAGATGCTTAACTGAATGAGTCACCTGGGCCCCCCGAGTTGTATGAGTTCTTAATGTTTTGGATCTTAGCCCCTTATCAGGGGCTATATATCGCAGATATATAATTTGAGAACATTTCCTCCCATTCAGTACGTTGCCTTTTCATTTAGTTGGTGGTTTCCTTTGCTGTGCAGAAGATTTTTATTTTGATGTAGTCACACTTAGGTGCTTTTGCTTTTGTTATTTTTGCTCTTGGTGTCAAATTCAAAAAATCATTGCCAAGATTAATGACAAGGAGCTTACTGCCTATGTTTTCCTCTAGGAGTTTTATGGTCTCAGGTCTTACATTCAAGTCTTTAGTCCATTTTGAGTTAATTTTTGTATGGTGTAAGGTAGTGGTCCAGTTTCATTCTTTTGCATGTGACTGTCCAGTTTTAGCAACATCATTTATTGAAGAGACTGTCCTTTCCCTATTCTATATTCTTAGCTCCTGTCATAAATTAATTGACTGTATATGTATTGGTTTATTTTTGGGCTCTCTGTTAGATTGTGATCTGTGTGCCTGTTTTTTATGCCAACGCCATACTGTTTTACTTACTGTAGTTTTATAGTTAGAAATTGGGGCTCATGATGACTCTCTGTTCTTTTTTTCCCAAGAAATCTTGGGGGTTTTGTGGTTCCACATAAACTTTAGAATTCTTTGTTCTATTTCTGTGAAAAATACCATTGAGTTTTTGATATGGATTAACTTGAATCTGTGATTGGTTTGGGTAACTTGGACACTTGAACAATTCTAATTTTTCTAATCCATGAACATGGAATATCTTTCCATTTATTTGTGCCTTCTTCAATTTTTTTCATCAATGTCTTAATATTTTTCAGTGTATAAGTCTCTCACATCTGGGTAAATTTGTTCCTAGGTATTTTATTCTTTTGTATGCAGTTGTAAATGGGATTGTCTTCTTAATGTCTTAATTGAATTTGTTAATTCTAACAGTTTTTGGGTGGAGTCTTTAGGGTTTTCTGCATATGTAGTAGTATGTCATCTGCAAATAGACAGTTTTATTCCTTTTTCCTGATTTGGATGGCTTTTGTTTCTTTTTGTTGTGTAATTGCTCTAGCTGGGATTTCTAGTACTATGTTGAATAAAAGTGGTGAGAGTGGATATCCCAGTCTTGTTACTTATCCTAGAAGAAAAGCTTTTAGCTTTTCACCATTGAGTATGATGTTAGCTGTGGTATGTCGCATGGATTATTATCATGTAGATGTATGTTTCTTCTATACTCGATTTGTCGAAAGTTATTATCAGAAATGGATGTTAAACTTTGTCAGATGTTTTTCTACATCTGAGATGATCATATGATTTTTATCTTTTATTTTGTTCTTGCGATGTATCACCTAGATGAGAATGTTGAACTATCATCTTTGCTTCCCTGGAATAAACCCCACTTGATCATGGTGTATGACCTTTCTATAATATTGTTGAATTTGGCTTGCTAATATTTTGTTGAGGATTTTTGCATCTATGTTCATCAGGAATATTAGCCTGTAATTTATTTTCTTGTAGTGAACTTGCCTGGTCTTAGTATCAGGGTAATGGAGGTCTTGTAAAATGAATTTGGAAGAATTTGAGAAGGATTGCTATTAATTCTTCTTTAAATATTTAGTAGAATTCACTAGTGAAGCCATCAGATCCTGAGTTTTGTTAGGATGTTTTTGATTACTGATTTAATCCCCTTACTAGTAATTGATCTGTTCAGATTTTCTATTTCTTCATGATTCAGTCTTAATAGGTTGTATATTTCTAGCCATTTATCCATTTCTTCCAGGTTGTTCAGTTTGCTGGTGTATAATTGTTCATAGCAGTCCCTGACCCTTTAAATTGCTGTGGTGTCAATTGTAACATCTGCTTTCACAGTAATCTTTTTCATTAGTTTCAAGTGCTTAGGTAGAATTTTTTTTTTATCTTAGAAATGAACATGAAAATATTAACAGGCTATCAAGGCAAGAACCATCTGAAACTTTCACTTACTCGCCACCACTCTGGAGATCCCTCCTAATTTTGTTCGACAGATGTGACAGAAAAAGCAAGGGCATGAGGGCCAGAAATCTTCGGAGAGGATATGGGCAGCCACTTGAAAGGGGCATATCTGAGCTAGGTAAGATGCATGTAATCCAGAGGTCCCCAAAATTGTCAGCTGGCAGTGGTCACCTTCCATTTTTACCCCCCAAAAACTCAGTTCTCCCCTGTATATGGGAGATACAGTCTTTCACTGGGTTTTCCTCTGCAAATATTTCAGAGACTACCCAGATGAGGGAAACCTGTCTCCCTATCTATCCAGAGGTTGTGCTTGCTTCACCTATGCTTCTTGCTCCAGACAATTCCTGGAAGGATGCTTTAGCTGTCACTTAATAGCTTTTGTGTTTAGTTGCCATCCCTGCCTCAGACAAGGAGATGAGTTCTTTCCCCAATAATAAAAACCCTGGGGATGACAGGAAGGGTCACTTGAGGGCACATATTCTCTCCTGATTCCTACTGGGACCAAATTGCTTTCTTTGATCTTTGTCTTCATCTCATTTTTGCCCACTAATGTTTCTGACACCAATGTCCAACGTGTGGATTTTTCCCCTATACCATCAAGCAATTCTTAGACACTAAATGGGTGTCCTACAATTGAACTCAATTTTGACACTACCTGGAGATGGTGTCAGATACCACAGATTAAGGGCTCGGTCCTACAAGACTGTCCCCCACTTACTTCAGAAGCCAATTGCAAGTCCACATTTGTCACCCATGCTTCTGATCTACCAGCTATAGATCGGAGGTTCCAACGATCCCCTCCTTGGGTTCAATTAATTTGTTAGAGCAGCTCACAGAAGTCAGAGAAACATTTTATTTATTTATTAGATTCTCAGTTTGTTATAAAAGGCTATATAACCCAGGAACAGCCAGATGGAAGAGATGCATGGGGCAATGTATGGAGAAAGGACACATAGCTTCTATGCCCTCTCCTGGTGTGCCATTTCCCCCAAATCTCCATGTTCACTAACCTGCAAGCTCTCTGAACCTATCCTCTTAAGGTTGTTTTTGTTTTTGTTTTTGTTTTTGTTTTTTAAAGAGAAAGAGAGAGTGCACGCATGTGCATGGCCCTCTGCTGTCCTGGAGTTAAGCTCCACTGATTTTAAATGTCAGGCACAGAGTGTGTATGGGGTGCCCAGGGTGGAGCTCGATCTTCTTGCTCCTCTTTGGTTGTGATATCCCTCTTACTTGTTAGTAGCCATGCGTGTGGTTTGGTTCCCCTCCTACCTTTTCTGACATGGCCTTTTCCTTATGACTTTAGCTGTGGAAGCCTTGTTCTGCCTGCCTTCAGGTCGTTTTCAGAGTGAGTTGTAACACATGTAGGTGTTGCCTCAAATTAATGGAAATAAAGATACTCACTGTGCGAGAAGTGGTGCAGTCAGCATCCTCCTACTCTGCCATTTTTCTCTGTCTTCGAGGTCTTATTTTCCTCCTTTCTTACAAAGAAGAGGTACTATGTTTTTTTCACTTGACTCTATATCCTGGAATTCCTTCCGTCTCAGTTCAGGGAGGCCTTCCTCCTTCCTTACGAAGGCTACAGAGTATCTATTTGGTTGCTATACCATAGTACAAACCTCTCCTGTTTGGCCACTTTTTAGAAGTACGTTGCTTTATAAATGATACTGCACTGAATAAACTTACACACTTTTTGGAATCGTTGAGTATATAATTTCAGTGCAAATTCCTACTAGAATTGCTGGGCCAAAGGATAAATGTATATGTAGTTTTATTAGATATCACCAAATTTCTCTCCATAGGGGTTATGCCATTTTCCAGTCCGACTGGAAGTGTTTGAGAGGGCCCATCTCCCCATGCCTCACTGATAAACGTATTAAGGTTTGGAATTGTTAATTAGCATTGTTCTTATCAGTGAAGTCAAATATATTTTCACATATTTAAGGACCATTTTTATATCTTTTTATGATTTTTTATTTATTTTTAAAGATTTTATTTATTCAGAGAGAGAAAGAGAACATGTGTGAGTGGGAGGAGGGGAAGAGGGAGAGGGAGAGAACATCGCAATCAGACTCTGTGCTGAGAATGACGGGGGGCTTGATCTCATGACCCTGAGATCATGACCTAAGCTGAAATCAAGAGTCAGATGCTTAACCGACTGAGCGACCCAGGCACCCCTATCTTTTTATGAATTTTCTATTCATGTCTTTTTTATATTTCCTATAGGATCTTGGTCCTTCTTCCCTCTCTTTAAAGAGCAATTTGTATATTATTCATATTAATCCTTTTGTTGTGATATGTGTTGCAAATATTTCAAAGTCATTTATGTTTTTGCTTTGCTTTTGGTCTAATTTTCCTATGCAATGCTTTTTCTCTTTTCTATGCAATGCTTTTTATACATATGTAGTTAAATGCATCCATCTTTTATGGCATCTGGAATTTGGGTCTTTATTAGAAAGTTTTTTCTATGCCCAGAATGTATAGGAATTCATCCATGTTGTCTTCTACCATTGTATAGTTTTGCTACAAGTAGATCTTATATTTTAAAAATATTTTTGCTGAGGTATAATTTATATACAGCAAACTGCTCAGTTCCTAAGTTATCATTCTATCAGCTTTGATGAATGTATATCAATGCACAGAACACTTTCATCACCTTCTCTCTTCAAAAATGTTAGACTTGCTTTGTGATCTGAAGTCTCTTCCTGCCTCCTTCTGCCCTCTCCCCTTTCCAGGCGTTTTCCCCAGTAAAGCTCTTGTATGTCTAATTTTGTTTCTGTTTTTTGTTTGTTTGTTTGTTTTTTGGAGGACTCAAACTGACACAGGTGGTAACAGAAGTGGAGTGTGGAAACAGAGGTGGCCAGTGACCCATGGTGGGACTTCATACTTCTATCCCCTCACCTCTGGGTTCTGCAGGGCTGGAGGTCCTGTTCCCAGTGGGGCTGTACTCCTGCCAGGGCGGAAAGCCTGTAATCTGTAGCTGTCACCAGGACACTTTGAACTGCTTACATCCAAGAACAGCAGGTGAGAAGAGGAGTCCTCGTCTTGGCAGGAGTATTGACCCTAAGTATCAGAAGGTCTCAGAGCTGCATTCATAAAATAGGGGCAGGGGGGGAATATGTGTGGATACCCTTGGTACACTTTTGCCTCATTGTAACTGAACCAACATGTGCAGCAATCAGAAGGGTCTGATTACCAAGGGCATAGGCCCTCAGAAGTGAAGGTTTAGATCAAACCACCAATAAGTTGACCCAAGCCTATGAGGTGAGAGATGAGGGTGAAGGAAATGTAGAGTGGACTGTAGATGAGGGACAAGGTGAGTACCAGGTCTATCCTGCATCAAACGGTAATTCATCCCACCAAACTTCCTCTTCTGTTTCCCCTCAGGAAGAGAGGCCCACGGGAAACTTGAGAGCCTGTTCCCTGAACAAGTTTAAGAAGTGGTTATGTATTGACTGTGGAGTGCCCCACTCATGTCACATTTTAAGAGAAGCTTCAGGGAGCATGTGTGACTGACAACCTTGTGAATGGTGAGGCTACACTTGCCCATGGCTGCTCCCAGCCAACATGAGCAGAGAATGAGGCCTGCCCTTTCCCGCCTGGCGCAGGACTCCTCTAATAGGCAACTTAGACTTGGGGACTTGGTCCCATACCATGGCCAGAAGTTTTCTGGGAACTGCGCTGTGGACCAGTGCTCTTCCTACATAACGCTTCCTTCCCTCTCCCCATTGACAAGTGATGGACCTAAATTGCCATCTGAAAGCACCCATCTACTTCTGGTCACTCGGCCTTTATCCTTCACAGGCACTTTCCCCAGTAATTGCCTTGCATGCTCAATCCCAATTTTAGTGCCTGAAGCTCAGAGGCCCTGAACTGGCATTTTGAGGTTGCTGGAATTGAACACCTGCTTCTCTTCTGTATTTAAAATTGCCCCTCCCATAGGGCCTGGAGGCAATGTCCTCTTTCACTCTGACTTTCTTTCCTAAGCATAATGCCCCTCTCTCCAACTTCCATGAGGATAATTATCCTCCTTCCACAGGCTCTTCAATGATTCAGACTCCTGACCAATCCTTAACACCGGTCCTCCAGACAAGCCAGGATGGGTCAGCATCCCAGATTAAACACAGGCCCCAAATAAAGAAGCCATGTTGCACCATTCGTGGAAACCTTTGCTCAGAGGGCTCAGTTGCTGAGCAGAAAGCTCCCACTCTTACAGAATTTGCAGAAAAGCTCAGAAAAGCTGCTGTTTCCTAGAAATTAGGGCTCCTACATTATTCTTTCAGGAATCAGTGCAATTATGCCAAGTTAGGGATCTACCCCAGGCTGGTATACTTTGAATTACAAAGGGCTTATATTCTTGAACAGCTATATAATACCATACACATATATACTTATACACATACACACACATACTTATATGTATACATAAATATACATGTAACTGTGATGCACATAATTCATGTGTGTATAATTTACGTAATTGTATAGAAAGTACCCCATACACAATACAGAATGACATCTTTATAGCTATTTTACAAACACCCCCTCTCTCTTCATATTCTGACAGAACAGTAGCAGAAACTTTTAAAAGGGCAATAATACGGTCTAACTACCCCGTCTGTACCTAGAGTGATAAAATTATCTTCTTTCCACACTCCTCCCAAACACACCCTCAGAAAATACAGAGAAGATATTGGACTAAAAATGTAGTCACATTTTTGCGTTGCAAATTTGAAAACTTTGACTTTCAAATTTGCAAGACTTAGGGCATTATCTAATCAAAGTAGGCCTTTTTTGGAAAGCAGGGAACAAAGAGAAAGAACTAGAGCTGCCTTGTGTAGAATAGCTATTGGCTATATTGTGAGAGGGAGGTACCTTGGAAAGCTTGAGACGGTTGGGAGGCACATTCTCTCCCTCCTTTGAGATTTATACTATATTGTCTCAGAACTATCCTTTCTCTGTGCGTTCTATGCTCGACTGTTAAGGGAAGAGTGTGCAGTGTCTGCAAATTACAACTGCAGGGTCTACTCTGAAGGGTGGGGGGTGAAAGATGGGTATCACCGAATATCCTGCTGAACCACAAACCCCAGCAGTCCTACCTCACACACTCCGAGGTATGGTTCTAGATGCAGACTGTGGAAAATGCACAGCAAGCAGGGGACAGGGGATACTGGAGTAAGATCAATCCCTACAAGTAGAAGGCTTTGGTGTTTTGGATGGAAGGCAGAGGGGATATGAGGTGAGCAGGAAATCTAAATTAGGAGTTGGGGGGTGGCCTCTGTGAGGAATTTAATTTTCTGGACATAGTTTTAATTATACCCCTTCTACACTGAATTCCCTTGAGTTTCTTCCGAATATTTCAGTATAGTCTGACCTACCTGGACAATGTTGTGGGGTGGTTTCCTGGTGGAAGACAAGGTGAAACTTCCCTTGGTGCCTGAGGAGAAGGCAATGCATCTTCTCATAGAAGTGGGGTCCCAGGTGGTGGCCGGTGGGTCAGGGATGCCATACCCCCCGGCACCTGTCCCCTCCTGCTCCAGCACAGTTAAGAGCAGGGCTGAAGAACTATTCATAGGGGGACCGGTCATGAGAGAGACCAGATAGAAGCTCTGACTTTCTGATATTTACCAGGAAACAAGAGAACCCAGTCTGGAGGCCATTACTGATGGTTTCTCACAAGGTGAGAAACCTTCCCCGCCCCCCCCCCCCCCCCCCCCCCGCACACGAGCCTATGTGAGGAAAAGAATGGAGATATTGACTAGAGTCCTCTGCACAATTTTCATACGACAAATGTAGGTCTGCCTGTGCTGTGTTTTGCTGTGGGACAAAAAGACCACAGACTCAGAATGTTACAGTATTCTGAGATGACTTATGAGAACTGCCTTGCGGGAAGTTTGGAGAGGAGTGACCGGGTAGTGGGGCAGCCCCCACAGACCAGTCTCTCACCACATCAGAATGATAGAACTTACTTTCATGATGATTATGACCTCAGATCCCTTCGGAGTGTCACCTTGTACCCACAGAGGAGAAATAGCAAACAGACTTTGTGCTACACCATAAGAAAATGTGGCCCCTGTAATTCTAAGTTAGCAAACGTTAAGGGGCCCTTTGAAAAATCAATTAACATGCATTTGAAAAAGATTCCACTGTTAGTAAGTCACTAAGGATCTGTTATGTTTCTAAAAGTTTATCTCACTTTCTCCAGCCACTCATGACTCTTAACCTGCTCAGACTTCTGTGTTATTTTAGAGGGGTCGATTGTTTCCTCTCAGGGAGCGAACTCTTTCTATAGTTCCTAGACAAGCATAAGTACGAGTGGCAGGGAATCAATGAGGAATTGTCTCTATTAATTTGAGGATATTTATGAAAAATAATAGAATGTACAATATCTAGTATTAAGCAGCAGATCAAAGGCAGAAACATGTTGCCTCCTTTGCACATCTGGAAGCTGTCAAGAACTATCTGTGGTACTGAATTGGGAAACTGATCAAAATTTTAAGTAGAAACTGGTGGCGTAAGATTTTCTTCTGGCAGTGTTAACAAAGTTTTGTTTTTTATTTGACCAATATGACTTAAATGCACACTGGATGCAAGGGGCTGGGCTGGGGTCTGGCAGGAATATTTTGAAACAGATGGGGGTCAACTGTTCTTTCACACAAGATGTATTAACCGTTGTACTTTTAAACATCCTAGCTCGTCAATTCTAAGATACACATGTGTTCCCAGTTCAAGATCTCTTACCTCAACAGCATCTGTTGATTGCTGTTGGCCCGGGGCAATCCTGCTGTTGTCATCATGTCAATTATGTGCAGGTGAACATGGCCATGGCTCTTAAAATCTTCAATAGAGTTAGGTGCATTGTTGGAATGATACCTGTTGAGTTTCATAAATTTACCATTTTAACCACTTTTTTTTCTGTTTTAACCACTTTTAAGTGTATAGGTCAGTGCATTAGGTACATTCGCACTGTTTTAGAACCCTCACCACCATCCACCTCCAGAACTTTATCATCCCAAACTGAAACTCTATCCATTTGACACTAACTCCCCGTTCGCCCCTCCCTCCGGCCCTGGTAACCACTGTCTACTTCCTCACCGAATTTTGACCAATCTAGGTAACTCATATAAGTGGATTCATATACTATTTGTCCTTTCATGACTGGCTTCTTTTCACTTAGCGTAGTATCCTCAAGGTTCATCCATGTTGTAACACGTATCAAATCCCCCCCTTTTACAGGCTGAATAAAATGTCATTGTATGTATATACCATGTTTTGTTTATCCATTCATCCATCAGTGATTTAAAATGCTTTTTGAAAAGCAGCTTGACTGAGATCTAATAGACATATAGTAAACAAAACATATTTCAAGTATACTTTCTCCTCTTCTACACACACACACACACACACACACACACACACACACATCCATAAAGCCATCACCACTATATGGCATTACAAAAAAGTACAAGGGCATAGATTACATATTAGAGAAACAAATGTTTATTGTTGGAGGAATACCAAAATCTTACATTTTCTTGCAAGGCACCAACAAAGTATTTTATGAGAGATTAGAAAGAGGGTTAACTCTGAGGCCATAAAAACTTCACTGCTACTTTCCCAGGCCACGCACTGCACCTGAAAGCAGAAAGAATTGCCAGATTCTTCAGAACAGATTTCAAAGCAGTGACCTAGGTGACTTGATGAACTATCATTAAAGAGTTGGTCAATCATCTGTTAGGAACTTTCTACTGAGTTTGAATAGAAGCTGCTTAATTTCCAGAGACAAGTGATTCAGTTGAGCCTGAAACAAAACTACAAATGTAGCCCACTATGAAATACCCACTAAACCCCAGGGTTCTTCAGCCTCAAACTTACACTGTCAGTGTTAACAGTTCCAGAGAGAGCAAGATTCTGAGCACAGGTTGTAGGTTATTTGAGCCTAAATAAGTCTCTTTAAGCATAAAGTAAACATTCTAAATGACCAGAAAGCTCTGTGTCTGGCTTTAGTGGCAGGCTTTGTTCTTCATTGGTGGCTCATCAAATAATGATATATCCTATGATCAACAGCATTTTCGATTCGAAGAAATGTGGTATTAGGAAAAGACATGAAAAGCAGTCTCAAGCTTCTAAGTGAGACATTTCTGGTTCTCTCCTTCTTGAGATGCATTTGTCTCCTTCACTCTGGGTCTCAGGAGACTACAGCCAGAGCCAACACGGGATGATGGGATTGCACCTGGTCGGAAGGTCCACCTGGTCAACCACACCTAGACGGTCCTATTTACATATTACTACTAGTCCAAGCTGATCCATTTAAATACATTTAAAAGATGATTTCAGACTTTACTTAAATTTCCCTTTGTCTTAATCCCTTCCCTTTCACAGGACTTTCTTGCCTGCTTTATCTAGGCAGAGGAAAACCATGATTCACCAGAAATGATCTGGGTGCTTATGGCAGATACTTCTGTGTTTATTTGCACCAGTACATATCAGCATTGTCTGAGAAATGGCTTTGGAATGTTTTGTGGTTTTTCCTTTGACATGAGAGGAGCAAAGTTAAATACACACCCTTTCATGCCTTTCAACTACTGTGTTAGAGAGCTCAGTCTGTCTCCCACCCTAATAAATATTTATTGCCTCCCAGCTCATTGCTGGATTTTACACAGCTTGAGAAAGAAGGTAGATGTGTAGCTTCATTTAACTCCTCTCCATTCTGCAGCAGCTGTGCTGTAGAGAGTGTTAAGTAGCAAATTGCCTGTAGAAAGTTTGTCTAGATAAGATCGATTCAGTGAAGGAAAATGTAATAATTAATTGAACTGATCAGATCCTAAGTTTTGAAAATAATCATTGCATTTTATCGATTGAGCTTCTATGACCATGAAGACATTGGGCCTTGTTAGTATTCAAAACTCTATGAAGTGGTTCTGTTTCACCCTGCCCACCGTCTCCTCCCCGACAACACCACTCTGTAGACTGGAAACTGGTCCTTGGAGGAGTTAAGCAACTTGCTCAGGATCTCAAAGCTGTAAAGTCAGGGTGGCGTGATGGTAGTGGTTTTATTGTGATACAATTGACATATAACATTATATTAGTTTCAGGTGTACAACATGATTGAAATTTGTATATATTATGAATTATCACCACGATAAGCCTCATAAACTTCTGTCCCCTCACATAGTTACAAATTTTTTCCTCCTGTGGTAAGAACTTTTAAGAACTCCTCTCTTGGCAACTTTCAAATACACAATACAATGTTATTAACTACAGTCCCCATGCTCTCCGTTATATCCCCAGGACTTGTAACTGGAAGTTTGTACTTGTTGACCACCTTCACGTTTCTCCCACCCAATACATCTTACCCCTGGCAACCACCAATCTATTCTTTGTATCATGAGTTCAGTTGTTTTGTTTTGTTTTGTTTAAATTCCATATATAAGGGAGATCATACAGTATTTGTCTTTCTCTGGCTGATTTCACTTAACATAAAGTCCTCATGTTCCAACCATATTTTTACAAATGGCAAGATTTTCTTCTTTTTTATGACCGAATGATCTTACATTGTAGATATATACCACATTTGTTTTCTTTTTAAAATTGAAGTATAGGTGACATCCAATGTTAATTTCAGGTGTATGACATGGTGATTTGACAATTCTACATATTACACTGTGTTCACCATGATAAGTGTAGTTACCACCTGTCCATATACAAAGTTATTATAGTATCATTAATTGTATTCCCCATGCTGTATTTTATATCCCTGTGACTGATTTTATAACTGGAACTTTGTGCCTCTTAATTCCCTTCCCTTATTTTGCCCATCCCCACATCTCTCTCTCTTCTGGAAACTACCAGTTTGTTCTCTGTATTTATGACTGTTTGTGTGTGTGTGTGTGTGTGTGTGTGTGTATTAGGTTCCACAGATAAGTGAAATCATATGGTATTTGTCTTTTTCTGTCTAATTTCACTTAATATAATACCCTCTAGTCCATTCATGTTGTCACAAATGGCAAGAGCTCATTCTTTTTATGGCTGAGTAACATTCCATTGTGTGTGTATATACCACATCTTCCTCATTCATTCATCTACTGATGGACATTTAAGTTTGCTTCCATATCTTGGCTATTATAATTAATGCTGCAATAAACATAGGGATACATACATATTTTTCAATTAGTGTTTGTGTTTTCTTTGGGTAAATACTCAGCAGTCGAATTACTGGATCATATGACAGTTCTATTTTGATTTTTTGAGGAATCTCCATACTGTTTTCCAGAGTGGCTACACCGATTTACATTACCATCAACAGTGCATGAAAGTTTCCTTTTCACCACATCCTTGTCAGCACTTGTTATTTCTTAACTCTTTGATATTAGCCATTCTAACCAGGTAGTTGTAAGCTGATACCTCATTGTGGTTTTGATTAGCATTTCCCTGATGATTAGTGATGTTGAGCATCTTTTCATGTGTCTGTTGGCCATCTATAAGTCTTTTATAGAAAAATGTCTATTCAGGGGCACTTGGGTGGATTAGTCTGTTAAGTATCTGACTCTTGGTTTTGGCTTAGGTCATGATCTCATGGGTCATGAGATCAAGCCCTGTGTCAGACTCTGCTCAATGGGGAGTCTGCTTGAAGATTCTCTCCCTCTGCCCCTCCCCCCACTAGCTCTCTCTAGTGCTCTCTCTCTTTCTAAAATAAATCTTAAAAAAAATGTCTATTCAGGTCCTCTGTCCATTTTTTAAAAAAGATTTTATTTATTTTAGTGCAAGTGGGGGGAGGGGGTGAGGGAGAGAGAATCTCAAGCAGACTCTGTGCTGAGTATGGAGCCCATTGGCTGGGCTTGATCCCACAACCCTGAGATCATGACCTGAGCTGAAATCAAGAGTTGGACACCCAATTGACTGAACCACCCAGGCGCCCCTGTCCATTTTTAAAATCAGACTGTTTTTTGGTGTAGAGTTGTATGATTTCCTTATATATTTTGGATATGAACCCCTTATCAGATATATTATTGGCAAATATCTTCTCCCATTCAGTAGGTTGCCTTTTCATTTTGTTGATGGTTTCTTTCACTGTGCAAAAGCTTTTTAATTTGGTGTAGTCCCAATTAGTTTCTTTTGCTTTTGTTTCCCTTGCCTGACAAGACATATCTAGAAAGATGTTGCTAGGCTGATGTCCAAGAGATTACCGCCTATGTTTTCTTTCTAAGAGTTACATGATTTCAGGTCTCACATTTAAGTCTTTAATCCATTTTCTGTTTATTTTTGTGTATAGCATGAGAAAATGGTCCAGTTCCATTCTTTTGCATGTTAACTGTCCAGTTTTCCCAGTGTCATTTTTTTGAAGAGACTGTATATTCCTGCCTCCTTTGTCATAGATTAATTGACCATATAAGTGTGAGTTTATTTCTGGGCACTCTCTTCTGTTCCATTGATCTCTGTGTCTATTTTTGTGCTGGTACTCTACTGTTTTGATTACTACTGCTTTGTGGCATAGCTCGAAATCTGGGATTATGATACCTCCAGCTTTGTTCTTCTTTCTCAAGATTACTTTGGCTATATGGGTTCCATCAAACTATCATGGATCCATACAAATTTCAGGATTATTTGTTCTAGTTCTGTTAAAAATGCTATTGGTATTTTGATAGGGATTGCATTAAATATGTAGATTGCCTTGGGTAGTATATACATTTTAGCAATCTCAATTATTTCGATCCATGAGCATAGTGTATTTTCCATTTACTTGTGTTGTTTTCACTTTCTTTCATCAAAGTCTTATAATTTTTAGAGTACAGTTCTTTTACCTCCTTTGTTAAATTTATTCCTTTTTGATGCAATTATAAATGGGATTAATTTTTTAAATTTCTCTTTCTGCTACTTTGTTATTAATGTGTGGAAGTGCAACAGATTTCTATATATAAATCCTGAAACTTTACTGAATTCATTTATTAGTTTTAATAGTTTTTTTGGTGGAATCTTTAGGATTTTCTGTATATAGTATCATGTCATCTGCAAATAGAGAGTTTTGCTTCCCCACCAATTTGGATGCCTTTTTTGTTTTCTTGCCTAATTGCCCTGGCCAGGACTTTCTATACTATGTTGAATAAAAGTGGCAAGAGTATAAATCCTTGTCTTATTCCTGATCTCAGAGAGGAAAAGCTTTCAGCTTTTCACTATTGAGTAAAATGTTAACTGTGCGTTTGTCATATATGGCCTTTATTATGTTGCAGTATGTTCCCTTTAAATCCACTTTGTTGAGAGTTTTTATCCGAAAAGGTTGTTGAATTTTATCAAATATTTTTTCTGTATCTGTTGAGATGATATGATATTATCCTTCATTTTGTTAATTTGGTGTATCACAGTGATTTGCAGATATTGAACCATTTTTGCCTCTCTGAAATAAATCCCACTTGATCATGGTATACGATCCTCTTAAAGTATTGTTGAATTTGGTTTGCTAATATTTTGTTGAGGGTTTTTGCATTTATGTTCATCAGGGATATTGGCCTGTAATTTTCTATTCTTGTAGTGTCCTTGTCTGGTTTTGATTTCAGGGTAATGCTGGACTCATAAGTGAGTTTGAAAGTGTTCCCTCCTCTTCTAACTTTGGAATAGTGTGAGGAGAGTAAGTATTCTTCTTTAAATGTTTGGTAGAATTCATCAGGGAAGCCCTCTGGTCCTGGACTCTTGTTTGTTGGGAAGCTTTGGATTACTGATTCAATCTCCTTACTAGTAATTGGTCTGTTCAGATTTTCTATTTCTTCATAATTCAGTCTTAGTAGGTTTTATGTTTCTTGGAATTTATTCATTCCTTCTAGGTTGTCTAAATTATACATAATTGTTCAGAGGAGTTATCAGATACTAATTGAATTTGTTTACCAATATAACCAAATAATTTGCCTCACAACTGCATGAGGATATTCAGTAATTTAAAGTATATATTGTTTTCCATTTTGTTCCATTTTATCCATTCTATTCCAGCCACATTATCGGGTTCAAATACAAGTCACAATCATAGATACTAGGTTATGTATTTTCCCCCCAAAGAACTTACTACTTTAAATTTCGGTTTTTAAAACTATACCTTTAAATGTTTAGAAGTAGCAAAATTTATTTTTAAAATGAAAAACCTACTAAAAATGTTTTACGAAGAAGACATGCTGTAGATGATCATAATTTGTTTTCTTACACTAGGAATATTTATTTTTGGAGCCAGTAAACATTTATCTAGCATGACAGAGATGTTGGTTGGTGCCTTATGATATCTGCAGATGAGGGAATTGCCCAAAATGAGCTGCCATCTGTCCTGGGAGCAGGGAATGGTGCTTTACAAGGCAGTATCTTTGAGCAAGGAAGCCTGGGAGTTAAGTGTGAAGGAGCTTGATCGCTGAGTGTGGGTGACTGGATCTTATTCTCTGAGCCCCCATGCCAAGGGAAATTCCTGGGGATTTGGTTTTAGCAAGGAGTTGCGTGGGCAGAGCTACGCTTCAGGGTGATGAGCTGAAGGCAGGAGAAGCTACGCTGGGGGCAGAGGAATAAGAGTCTGTGGCGGCAGAGCCTGAACCAAGGAGAGAGAACAGAGAGGGGTGAGGGTGGAGGATGGAGAGCTAATCAAGGAGGAATCTGAGGCTCTTGGCAACCTGCTGAAAGATGGTTTTGCTTACTGCTCTTTCTCTGCTCAGTGCCTACCAGTAATTGCTCCATACGTGCTTTACTGAGTGAGTGAATTCCTGCAGAAGGGAAGGAACGAAGAAGAGTCTAAGATGTAATTGAAAGGCCTGGGCTTGGTGCTTGAGGGGACAGTGGTGTTGGCAGAAGTTTGGAACTCTACGGCTGGAGCAGGAACGGGAGGGAAGATGACGTGTTCAGACTGGGTCTGCTGACATGGTCGTTGGCACACCTGTCTTCTCCCACTTCTGTCCTTCCTGGGACCCGTACCTTTGCCACTTCTGTCAGCTTCCTCTATAATTGGAGCATCTTTTTGTTTTTTTTGGGTTTTTTTGCTTTCTTTTCAGTTAACTTTTCTTGTTTTTAAGAAATCTACAAGGACTTTCATGCTCCCTAGGAAAGTCCCATCGTCTTTGGAAGGCAACTGCTACAAGGCTTAATAAGACCAAATGCCCAGTAAATGGGGAGGGGCATTCTGTTTAAGTGAATTTTTCTCTTGTCCTTCAGGTTAAGTAGAAAACCTTAAAAAAATACTTGGGTGAAATGTTTGTAAAAAGAGTGTACTTTCAGGGCACCTGGGTGGCTTAGTTGGTTGAGCCTCTGGCTCTTGGTTTCGACTGGGGTCACGATCTCAGGGTTGTGGGATGGAGGCCCACCTGGGCCCCACACCCAGTGGGGAGTCTGCTTGGGGATTCTCTCCCTCTGCCCCTCCCCCGGCTCACACGTGCTCTCTTTCTCTCTCTACAAAAACTAATCTAAAAACCTCCAACAAAACAAAACCCTATTTTCCTTTGAAGGCAGATGGCTGATGGTTACTGTTAATAAAAATTATTTAAAATTTATAAATAAGAAAAAAAGATGGGCAGCATATTCTCACAATGATGATGCTGTCCTCTGGGGCATTCTTTAACAAGCCCTTCCAGGGGTAATTATCTAGGGCACGGTTTCTCACCCTTGACACTGTTGACATTTGGGGCAGGATAATTCCTTGTTGTGGGGTCTGTCCTTTGCACTATAGGGTGTTTACCAGCACCCCGGCCCCACTCACGAGATGCCAATCCCTCCCTCACTCCTGGCTACCGGAGTGCTGAGTTGTGACCAAACATGTCTCCACATAATACCAAGTGTCCCCTGGAAGGCAAACTCTCTCCTGGTTGAGAAGCACTAATTTGGAAGAACAAGCATTGGTTTGGCTCTTCTATTTCCTATTAGTTAAGGTCTCAGACTCCATGAACTTACCTGGTAATTTGCAGGTTTTGTTCTGTAGAGATGCAAATCATTTCCGCTCAGTAGAAGAGAGATCGCCAATGTTATGATTCTGCATCATCTCGGAGGGTACTGACCAGTTTTGTGTCTAAGTTGGGAATTTTGTTCTAACATTTCTTTATAAATGTCTACAAATAGCCAGTTTCTCAGGATGCTCTTTGAGCCACACGGACCTTCTTCCTTCTCTCTCTTTAATGAGTGAATTGAATAAGCTTTTGGTGCATGTTCATTGTATATGTGTGGAGAGTCATAGTTTTAACTTTTGTGAAAATTATACTTTAGCATGACTGACTTTTCCTTTCCAGGCTGGGGTGGGTGACCTGGGGTCACCACAGTGAACTTTGGATCAGAAGGCTCCAAGCTTTCAGATTTGGTTTTCAAATCTCCTCAGATCTATCACTGGGGTGCTTTTTAATTCTTCCTGTCTCTCTCTATTTGCTCTTCTTTTTTTTTTTTTTTTTTAAGATTTTATGTATTTATTTGAGAGAGAGAATGAGAGAGAGAGAGCACGAGAGGGAAGAGGGTCAGAGGGAGAAGCAGACTCCCCGCCGAGCAGGGAGCCCGATGCGGGACTCGATCCTGGGACTCCAGGATCATGACCTGAGCCGAAGGCAGTCGCCCAACCGACTGAGCCACCCAGGCGCCCTCTCTATTTGCTCTTCTTAACCCCATTATCCCTGACCTGGCTGGGCCCTTCTCATTTCCGCAAGGACTTCCATTTCCAGAACCTCCCCAGCTGGCCCCTCACTTCTACTTTTCCCTCCCTCCCGCCCTTGGTGAGCTCCGCTGCCAAATAAGGATTCTTGAACCATGGCTGAGACATGCTGCTCCCAGGACAAAGATGCCAGGCAGCAGGATCAGAGATTTTCTGAATTGAAAGAACTGGTCTCTCAGATTCAGGGTTTAGGGGTTTAGGGCTAAGGCTTAGGGTTACAGTTTCAACACAGGGAGGAAACTGAGACCTGGGGAAGACAAGTAGCTCATTAAAGTCACATGGTGAGGGAGAGGAATATCTTTAGGTTGGCGATCAGTTTGTGCCCTGGACAGTCCCTGGAAATTGACTTTGTGCGTAAATCCTGGTTATCATCCTGTTCCCCATTCGCTTCCATTGCAAAGAACAGAGCAGAAAATATTTCCATTTGTGGGTATGGAGAATGCGGTGCCAGTTAATCGGAGCTTTTCGGGCCTCACTCAACACCTTCCAGAGGGTTGTTGTATTTGTACATATGTCTTTCCTTTGGCATTAGGATTCCACCTGCTTTAACCCCACAAAGGCCTGGCTTCCTTATTCTGCTACTCATTTGACTGTGTAGCAGGTTTTTCCTGATTCTCCCACAATTAATTCTATTTGCTTGTCACTGTGTGTTTCTGCTTTCTGCCTGCCCTCGAGCCTCCCAGTGGCACTTCTGTTTCCCTTCACGGGTACCGCCTTCTAACCTCTCCTGGCTTTTGGCTCTTTCACAGAACCAACAAGTGAATTAGTCCCTTAATTAAAAAAAATTTTCCCACAAGTATAATTGGATCAGCTTGGTGTTAGATGCCCTTTATCTTTGCAAGATTGCACAGACAACCGTCTGTATGACGCTGTGAACGGAAAGTCGACTAGAGCCCACGAGAGTACAGGTTTCCCCCCACTATGCGAAAGTAGTGTGTGCCCAGGAAAACTTTCATAAGCCGCATGGTGTAAAGGGAAGAGTATACCCGCTTTCTGAACGTTTCTGTTAAGCCACTTTGCTTTTTTGAAAGGCCTACTTTAGTACAGTAACAGTCTTTTTTGTAAAAGTGAAAATCCTCTTTGGATTTAACACACACTAACATAGGTCTTTTTAAAAGATTTTATTTATTTGACAGAGAGAGATAGCCAGAGAGGGAATACAAGCAGAGGGTGTGGGAGAGGGAGAAGCAGGCTTCCCTCTGAGCAGAGAGCCCAATGTGGGGCTCGATCCCAGGACCCTGGGATCATGACCTGAGCCAAAGGCAGACGCTTAACGACTGAGCCACCCAGGTGCCCCTAACATAGGTCTTTTGTAAAGTGACGTCAGTGTGGTATGAGGAAAGCAGGGGATATGCATATCTCAATTTTTTTTTTTAAGATTTTATTTGTTTGAGAGAGTGTGTGTGTGTGTGTGTGTATGGGCACACAAGTTGGGGCAGAGGCAGAGGGAGAAGCAGACTCCCCGCTGAGCAGGGAGCCCAACACAGGGCTTGATCCTATGATCCATGAGATCATGACTGAGGCAAAATCAAGAGTCAGACACTTAACTGATTGAGCCACCCAGGCACCCGCTGAACTGTGTTTTTCATAGGAAACAAGATGATGGTGGTGGTAGAGAGAATGGGAATTAGAGCTCCTGTTCTGTACTCTGCAGGCTTGAGACCATCTTTTTCTTACTTCCCTGAAACATGAACCTTTTTCATACCTATGATTATAAATGTCCCTGAATTAAGAAACAGCTTCTGTATGAGTTAGGAATTTGTGGATGACTGCTCATATCAGAGACCTGAAAAAGTAGTGGCTACATAAGTTATCTCTCCTTTCTATAAATGACACCTAGAAGTAGGTAGTCCAAAACTGGTGAAATGGCTCCATGGCATTACTTTCAACTCACGGCTTCCACTTTCAATGTTGCCTCAAGGTCCTAGATAGTTGCTGAAGCTCCAGCCATTACATCTGCATTCATGAGTTCCTAAAGAAGGAAAAGAAGGGCTTAATCTCTTTTTTTTTAATTTATTTAAATTCAATTAGCCAACATATAGTACATCGTTAGTTTTTGATGTAGTGTTCAATGATTCATTAGTTGTATATGACTCCCAGTGTTCATCACATCACATGCCCTCCTTAATACCCATCACCTGGTTACCCCCATCCCTCCACTCACCTCCCCTTCTGCAATCCTCAGTTTGTTTCCCAGAGTCAAGAGTCTGTCATTGTTTGTCTTTCTCTCTGATTTCATCCCATTTAGTTTTCCTTTCCTTTCCCTATGATCCTCTGTGCTATTTCTTATGTTCCACAAATGAGTGAAACCATATGATAATTATCTTTCTCTGATTGACTTATTTCACTTAGCATAAATAATACCCTCCAGTCCTATCCATGTCGATGCAAATGGTAGGTATTCATCCTTTCTGATGTTTGCCTCTCCTTTTTGAAGAACTTTCCTAGAAGTCCCATTTCTTACTTCTGGTGATATTTTTGTTTATGATTTCCATATAGTCAAATCTGTCTTTTGTTTATAATTTTCTGGTCTTGGTGTAATACTGAAAAGCACTTCCTAACTCAGGTATCATAAAAATACTCTATATACTATCTGGAAATTTTAGAACTGCTTTTTCTTTTTTTAAATTTTTTAGAAAGATTTATTTGAGAGAGAGAGAGAGAGAGAATAAGAAAGAGCACAAGCTGGGGCAGGGGAGGGGAGAGGTAGAGGGAGAAGCAGACTCCTTGCTGAGCCGGGAGCCCAATGTGGGGCCCCAACCCAGGACTGCGGGATCATGACCTGAGCCGAAGGCAGACGTTTACCTGACTGAGCCACCCAGGCGCCCTGTTTTTTCTTTTTAAATCTGAAATTTATGTTTATAGTGTGGGGTAGGGATCTAACGTTCTTTTCCCAAATGACTGCTCAAAGGGAACATTTTCTTTAACCCATATATTTGTTCAATCTATAGCCAGTAGCCAAGACCCTTCCCTAGACAATGCAGGAGGCAACCAAACACATTCTTTTTTTTTTTTTTCTTAGATTTCATTAAGACCCATACTCAGGGGTGCCCGGGTGGCTCAGTCAGTTAAGCATCTGCCTTTGGCTCATGTCATGATCCCAGCGTCCTGGGATCGAGCCCCGTATTGGGCTTCCTGCTCAGCAAGGAGTCTGCTTCTCTCTCTGCCCCTCCCCCCCAACTCTCGTGCTCTCACTATCTCAAATAAATAAATAAAATCTTTAAAAAAAAAAACCCCATGCTCATTTGTTTGTGCTTGTATTTCTAATCATTCCCTTTTTAGTTTTAACCTCTGGGCATCTAGTGTATCCAGTATCTATCTCTGTTTGCATTCACACATGGCATTATGATCTACTTTCACATATTTCTCCAACATAAGACTATGAGCACCTTGAAAGTAGAGACTGTCTTTTTTGTTTTTTAAAGATTTTATTTATTTATTTGAGAGAGAGAGACAGCAAGAGAGCACAAGTGGGGAGGAGAGGGAGAAGCAAGCTCCTCACCGAGCAGGGAGCCCGATGTGGGACTCGATCCCAGGACCCCGAGATCATGACCTGAGCTGAAGGCAGATGCTTAGCCGACTGAGCCACCCAGGCGCCCCCAAAGTAGAGACTGTCTTAATCAACTCTGTATCTCCAGCATTAGAACTTAGCAACTTCCTCAATCAACAATTGTTAAGTGGGGTGAATGCAGGAAACACTGCCATGTCATTTACCATTCATTATTGGTTCCATTTAGGTTCCTTCTTAATGACACAATGGGAGGCACCTTAATCTCATTAACATGGTTCCAAATCTCTTTTGGCAGGCTATTTTTAAGAAAGTTTCCTAAGCAAAATTAATCCCTTGAATGCTGTTCACTTCAGCATGCTGGATTACATTTTTGTGCATAGCTTACTTCCAGGAGTCTCTACGCATTAATTCCAGTAACTACAGGTGACCCTCAAACAACCCGGAGGTTAGAGGGGCTGCCCCTTCCCCTACCACACAATCAAAACTCCGTGTCTAACTTCTGCCTCCCCAAAAATTTAACTAATAGCCTACTGTTGACCAGAAGCCTTACTGATAAGCTAAAATATGTGATTAACACATATTTTGTATGTCATATGCATTATATGCTGTATTCTTTTTTAAATTTTTTTAATTAACATATAATGTATTATTTGTTTCAGGGGTACAGGTCTGTGATTCATCAGTCTTACACAATTCACAGCGCTCACCATAGCACATACCCTCCCCAGTGTCCATCTTCCAGCCACCCCATCCCTCCCACCCCCCTCCACTCCAGCAACCCTCAGTTTGTTTCCTGAGATTAAGAGTGTCTCATGGTTTGTCTCCCTCTCTGGTTTCGTCTTGCTCCATTTTTCCTTCCCTTCCCCTATGATCCTCTGCCTTGTTTCTCAAATTCCACATATCAGTGAGATCGTATGATAATTGCCTTTCTCTGATTGACTTATTTCGCTTAGCATAATACCCTCTAGTTCCATCCACGTCGTTGCAAATGGCAAGATTTCATTTTTTTAAAAGATTTTATGTATGTATTCGACAGAGAGAGAGAGAGCACAAGTAGGCAGAGCAGCACGCAGAGGGAGAGGGAGAAGCAGGCTCTCCACTGAACAGGGAGCCCAACGTGGGGCTCAATCCCATGACCCTGGGATCATGATCTGAGCTGAAGGTGCCCCATGGCAAGATTTCATTTTTTCGATGGCTGCATAATATTCCATTGTGTATATATACCATGCCGTCTTTATCCATTCATCTGTTGGTGCACATCTTGGCACTTTCCATAGTTTGGCTATTGTGGACATTGCTGCTGTAAACATTGGGGTGCAGGTGCCCCTTCGGATCCCTACATTTGTATCTTTGGGGTAAATACCCACTAGTGCAATTGCTGGGTCATAGGGTAGCTCTATTTTCAACTTTTTGAGGAACCTCCATACTGTTTTCCAGAGTGGCTGCACCAGCGTGCATTCCCACCAACAGTGTTAGGAGGGTTCCCCTTTCTCCGCATCCTTGCCAACATCTGTCGTTCCCTGACTTGTTAATTTTAGCCATTCTGACTGGTGTGAGGTGGTATCTCATTGAGGTTTTGATTTGGATTTCCCTGATGATCGGTGATGTTGATGTATGCTCTATTCTTACACTAAAGTAAGCTAGAGAAAAGAAAATGTTATGAAGAAAATCATAAGGAAGAGAAAACACATATATGGTACCGAACTGTAAGAAATTCATACATAAGTGGACCCACAGAGTTCAAAACTCTCTTGGTCAAGGGTCAGCCGCACCTGTAAGCCGAGGTTCCAAGACTCTAGTACTTAGAGGACCCTCCCAGGGACACTGAGGCAGCTGTCCATTCAGGAAACATTTTGGGGGAATCTACCATCTGCAGGATGTCATGCTAGCCTGGGTGGGGAGGCAGAACGGAGTCAGAAGCTCAGGGCGCCACAGTGAGGGTCCAGTGCATTTTGACAGGTTTACGAGGTGAGCGATAGAAAACATGGCTTGTGGCTGCCCTCTGGGTCTGTGGTGCTGAGGAGTGGGCAGCCTGGCTTTGCTAGAAAAGGGGCACCACCCAAACAGAGAGGGAGCACAGAAGTCCTCCTTCACAATTTAGCAGATGATCTGCCCTGGGGCTGTGCGTTGGAAGGAGCAAGTGGGATTGTGTCCACCTGAGGAAATGACTTTCTTTCCTACTTTGGGAAGTCTCCTCTGCATTTAGCGAATAGGTACAGACTGAATTCCGCGGCGGGGCGGGGGGCGGGGGGGAAGCGTTCCTTTTTCTTTCTTGAATCTCTTTTCCCTTTTACTCCAGGTTGTGGGGTGTGTCCAGGGCACACTGCCAGCCCTGAATCGAGATAAAGCTGATCCTATCGGGTCTTTTAACCGCTTCTGTGTGGCCAGATATCATAGCCCCATTTTCCCGAGGATCCCACGGACCTAGAACCTATAAGAGAAGCTCAAAGCACCTGAACCCCATCTTCCTCAGAACCTTGGCTCCTTTCAAACCCCAGCTCCAGCCCATCTAGTAACACAATAACCTGACTTAGTGCCTGCTTATCTGTTCTTCCTTTCTGCCTCCCTGAGTCATGTTCTCCTGTCAGTCAGTGGGGTGGCCCTTGCTGTCTGCTGGGACATTTCTCTTCTGGGAAGCCTTAGAGTCCCATGCTGGGTGCTGAGCGAGCAAGGACATGATTTCCAGGAGCTACAGCCTAATGAGAAGACAAAGCTGATACTTCGCAGAGGTAAACACCACCATATAAAATAAGTGAAAGGGGGCATCTGCCAATTTGTTAATTCAGTTTAAAATGGTTGGATTCTGGCTACCCGGGCCCTCCTCTGACCCTACTGTTAGGACTGTAGGGGGTCCCCGAGCCTCCATCCAAGTTAATGCTAAACTCCCCTGGATTCTTCCAGATTCTCCCTGATAAGCCTGGCTTAGTTTCTCTGTTCCCTATTGATAGAACTCCTAGCCCTTCCCACAAACATCTAAGGATTTTTAATTCAAAACTCAGGGGATGCAAGCAAAGCTATTTGCCCAGCAGGGAGGCTCAACTCCTGAGTCTTACTGTTTCTGAAGTAGCAAAGATAGCTGTGGTCATCATGGGAACTCAGGCCTGTGTTGGACGTTCTTATGATCTGGTTTCATGTTGCTTTTATTTTTGATGGTCGAGAAAGGTGAGTGCCCTCATCATTTTCAGAAAGTGCTTGGGACTTCTAACTGTCCTCCCGTCATCCTGAACTCTCAGATATATTTGCCTCCAGGATCCTCTGGCTCTGCCTTTTCGTCTCAGCAGGGGTAAAAGAAACCTTATAATGAAGGGGTTCTGGGCTCCGGGTCTGGGTTCCTGCCTTGAAAAGAGCCTGGTTCCCCGGCACTCTGGGGCTGGGCCCTCCCACTTGCCGGTGCTCTCTACTTTCTCTTCAAGGCCAACGTGGACTTAAAGGGTGGAAGGTGTGACCATACCAAATGTCCCTCCGAGTGGCTGCTGCAGGTTGCCTGGCTCATGATTTCCCTGTACCTCCAGCCATCCCGTCCCCTGGCCTCCACCTCCTGGTCTCAGCTGCAGCTCATCCCTCAGCCCTGCAGTGCTCCCGCTGACCACCTACAACGCAGTCTCTTCCAGGGCACAGAGAAGGGGACAATTTCAGGTCTTTTCTCTGGTCTACCCATCTGGCAACATTACCAGCATCAGTACTTTTGCTTGGTCCAGAGTTCAAGAATGTTACTTGTACCGTCCTTGAGCTATTCTGTGAGTAAAAGAGGCCTTTGTGGGCTGGCGGGAGCCTCTGTAACCCTCATCAAGGGCCTACATATGCCAGGTATTAAGCCAAGTCTTTCATACGTGTTACCATGTTTAATCCTCACAGCCATCCTATAAAATAGGTATCGGTATTAGTCCCAGTTACACAAAGGAAGTCAGTGCAGCATAGACAGATTACAGAATTTGCCCATGATCACGCAGCTAGAAAGTGACAGAGCCAGGATTCAGACCTCGCTCTGTCTTGCCAAAACCCGGGTAAGCCTGTAACTACTACTCCCTTGGTATTACTAATATGAAGGTTATCTCAGCCTATATCTACATCTTGTTAATGTATCTAGCCATGTATCAGCCATATATCTACAATTTGTTAATGTTTTTAAAATTTAAATTCAATTAACATAGAGTATATTATTAGTTTCAGGGGAAGACTTTAGTGATTCATCAGTTGCATATAACACCCAGTGCTCATTACTTCACGTGCCCTCCTTAGTGCCCGTCACCCAATTACCCCATCCCCCCACCTACCTCCCCTCCAGCAGCCCTCAGTTTGTTTCCTAGAGTTAAGAGTCTCTTATGGTTTGTCTCCCTTTCTGATTTTGTCTTATTTTACAAGGTGTTAATGTTATATTAGCAAATATTTAGCAAATAAGCATGGATACCTATTTTGGTTACCTTAACAATCAAATATTCAAAATATTTTCTTTTTATTGAGAGATTCTGTGGTATGATTTTTACGGGAAAGAAGGTGGGACTTTGAGGGGCCCGTCAAAGAAAAGTCATATATAAAGAAATTGGATAGATTTTTGTAGATTGAGATACCCAAACAAGCGTTTGCCCTTTAATCCTGTTTGCCTCAGAAATGTCACAGCTCAAAACCGAGAGCCACACAGACTCTGAATGATGGTAGCTGACAGAAGACAGAGCCAGTGGAGTAGGGCCAATAAAAGCGGGAGCACAGATGACCCGATATGGCTCCCTTGCCGTTGGCCCGTCTCCATCTATAGTCAGAAACAGACAGACGAGGTCCAAAAAAAGAAAAGACCTAAGTTCCCTAGGCTGTACTGGGGGCCGCATGAACAATTCTTGTAGTTAGAAGGTAACTGTGACCGATCTCCGTTATTATGCTATTGTCTTCAGATGAAGCCCGCATTTTGGAATCAGTTAAGATTTCTGCTTTGCCGGCTCTGCCCCCCCCCCGCCCCCCCCCCGCCCCCCCCCCGATCCCCCCGCCCCCCCCCATAAGGCTCGGCCTACAGGGGGCGCTGGAGGGAGCCGGTGGGGCTGGACGCGGGATTTCCTGCTTGCTTGCTGTCCGTCACTTCCTGCTTCTGTGAGCATCACCATGTCAACGCCTGTTTATCTCCCAGGGGAAGTTTCTTTATGTAACTGCACTGAATCCAGGTACAGTAATGGTGGGCAGAGACGTCAGCCACCTCGGGAGAGGTTGGGATCTCAGCCTGGGGCTCCTCCTCCAATGTCAGAGACCCCAGCACCAGTTGAGTAGCTGGTGGTGTACCCATCTGAGAGGTCTTGAGTTTCAGCTTGTTGGCAGCCTTCTTCCCAAATTTTAAATTAAAAAATTCCCCAATCTTTTCTTCCTTCCTCCAGCCTGAATCCTGGCTCTGTCACTTTCTAGCTGCGTGATCATGGGCAGCCTAGGAGTGGTAGCTACTTCCAGCAATTTCTACTTCCCTAATTTAGGGTGTTCTAACACCCCCTCCCTCTGCCCTACAGTTATCTATTAAACTTTATATCTAGTTAAGTTCTTTATATTAAATTTGCTCCCTCAAATATTTGGCCAGGAATGCTTTGTTAGAGCGGGGGTTGGGTTCAGGAGAGAAACAGTGGCAAACAGAGTGAGCAGCTTCGAAGAAGGCATTTTCCACCCTGTGTTTTCCAAACCACCCCATGGGGTTCTTACTGAAGTCCGGAGGTCCATAGCACTAGTCCATTCCTTCCACTGCCAAGACCTTAGACTCACAGACATCAGTGAGAACTGGAACCCTGTGGGTATTTCTACAACTCACAGATTATTAACAATAATGAATGACAGGTAAATGGATTTTTTTTTAAGCAATTGTCATTTGGAGAACAAACTCTGGTTTTTAAGTAAAAACTTTTTCTAAGTAAAAAAAGGGGTTTTTTTAAGCAATGTTTTTTCTAAGTAAAAAAGGGGTTTTTTTTTGTAAAAACTTTTTTTTAAGTATAAAAAAGTTTTTGTTTTTATTGCTTCACTCTTGTAATGTTCAGGGAACAAAAGAGGAGTGATACTTGGATTCCAGGGGCGTGCCTGTGTTTCTATGGTTCTTTGCTAAGGGGTGTGGAGTGGGAAAGCTTTCAAGTTCTTGTGTGAGCTTTGACAGGTTTTGGGGTTTTTTTTTAGATTTTATTTATTTATTTGACAGAGAGAGACATAGTGAGAGAGGGAACACAAGCAGGGGGAGTGGGAGAGGGAGAAGCAGACTCCCGCTGAGCAGGGAGCCCGATGTGGGACTCTATCCCAGGACCCTGGGATCATGACCTGAGCCGAAGGCAGCCGCTTAACGACTGAGCCACCCAGGTGCCCCGAGCATTGACAGGTTTTTATGAATGGTTTTGTGGCAGGAGAGCATGGTTACAAACTGGGCTGTTCTGGTTGAAATACCTGTTTGCTGGGCACCTGGATGGCTCAGTCGGTTAAGCGTCCGAATCTTGGTTTTGGCTCAGGTCACGATCTCAGGGTCCTGGGATCGAGCCCCATGTGGGGCTCCCTGCTCAGCGGGGTGCCTGCTTCTCCCTCTCCTTCTGCCATGCCCTCTGCTTGTTCTTGCTCTCTCTGTGTCAAATAAATAAATGAAATCTTAAATAAAAAAAAAAAAAACACGAAAGAAATACCTGCTTGAAGATACTGCCGGCATTTTCTTACTGCCTTATTCACCCCCCTGAATGATTAGTTCTTGAGAATATGTTCCTGAATACTTGTGAGCTTGTGCTCTTATCTGAGAGCAGGAAGTTGGAAGGTGAGTGATAGAGCCACCTGCGGCTCTCTCCTTTGCAGAGACTGAGGAGGAGCCTGAGACTGTCTGTGGACCTCCTGTGAATATCAGAAACCATATTTTGGAGGGGTTAGAAGAAGGGGATATGGTGTTCACATTTGCTTCTATTGGATTCCAATCAATCTTCCCTTGGAGACATATACACCCTGGCAAGTGATCTTTCCTAAGCAAGAACAAAACTATTAAAAAGGTGAGAATTTTCTTAATCTTTCATTTTTTTTCTTCTTCTTAGAGTCCCATAAAAAGTTACGAACAAGAAGGACACCATATTATGCTTAGAAAGAGGACACAACAAAGGAAAACAGTCTTTGTCGGGAGGATTTGTCACATTTTGTTTCTCTCCTGTAAGGGATTTTTTTCTTTTTTTTTTTTTTCTTTTTAAAAGATTTATTTATTTATTTTGAGAGAGTGAGAATGAGAGAGAGAGAGAGAGTACATGAGAGCAGGGAGGGTCAGAGGGAGAAGCAGGCCCCTCGCCGAGCAGGGAGCCCAATGCGGGACTCGATCCCGGGACTCCAGGATCATGACCTGAGCCGAAGGCAGTTGCTTAACCAACTGAGCCACCCAGGCGCCTGGGATTTTTTTCTTTATATCATCTGGTTTTCTTTAATGGTATCCAGAACCCTGTATTGTATTATTTAAAAGGTGGCTATGGTTTGAAGGAAGAAGTATTGGCCTTGCAGACAAAAAAACTGGGGATGAGTCCCGTATTTGCTTCTTAAAACATACATGATACTTGGCAAGTTATTTAGCATTTGTTTTCCTATCTGTGAAAGAGGCCTAGTAATATTCCACTTCAGGTACGTTGTGAAGATTAAATTGGACAATGTAAAGAAATATTTCTGGCCCATAGAAAGCACTCATTAATTATTGTATATGCATAGCTCTGTGTGTCTCTGAGTGTAGATATATTTTAAAATTTGGATTGACTGAGTTATCTCTATGAATGATTCCAATGCATTTGTTGGATCATATCCAATTTTTTGTACTTCTTTAAGAACATTTTTTTAAAAGGGTGGCTAGATACCACATCTAACCAATGAATTTTTTAAAATTTTTTTATTGTTATGTTAATCACCATACATTACATCATTAGTTTGTGATGTAGTGTTCCATGATTCATTGTTTGTGCATAACACCCAGTGCTCCACGCAGAGCGTGCCCTCTTTAATACCCATCACCAGGCTAACCCATCCCCCCACCCCCCTCCCCTCTAGAACCCTCAGTTTGTTTCTCAGAGTCCATCGTCTCTCATGGTTCGTCTCCCCCTCCGACTTACTCCCCTTCATTCTTCCCCTCCTGCTATCTTCTTCTTCTTCTTAACATATATTGCATTATTTGTTTCAGAGGTACAGATCTGTGATTCAACAGTCTTGCACAATTCACAGCACTCACCATAGCACATACCCTCCCCAATGTCTATCACCCAGCCACCCCATCCCTCCCACCCCCCACCACTCCAGCAACCCTCAGTTTGTTTCCTGAGATTAAGAATTCCTCATATCATTGAGGTCATATGATACATGTCTTTCTCTGATTGACTTATTTCACTCAGCATAACACCCTCCAGTTCCATCCACATCGTTGCAAATTAACCAATGAATTCTATGTGGTGAAAGCAGCCTAATACACAAATTGCCAAACACAAGCAAGAAATGTACTTTTTATTTTATTTATTTTTAAAAGTTTAATTATTTTTAAATCATCTCCACACTCAACGTGGAGCTCAAACTCATGACCCTGAGATCAAGAGTTGCATGCTGTCCCAACTGAGCCAGCCAGATGCCCCTATACTTTTTCTTTTAAAAGGATTTAAATCTTTGGATTTTTAGAACAGATGGCTGAGAGTCTGAATTTCATGGAGTGTCTCTCTAAACTGATTAGGAGTTCTAGGCCCCAGATAAGAGCTATGTTAGAAACAGGGTGGTAAAGGTTTGGACGGGGGAGGTGATGGAATGAAAGGCGGGCAGGGACTTCCTCTTACTCCTTACACCTCAACGTCAGCAGGTGCTCAGTTCCGCTTCCCTTTCCTTTTCTCTTGGGGCAGAGGTGGGGCCAGATCCTGATCCCAGCATGAATGGCTTGTTTGTAGGGTCAGATTATAGACCTCTGTCAACAAGCCAGGGATAAGAGGTTCCTAGGCAGGTCTTGACTGAGGATGTTTGTCTAGAGAAGAAATATCCCTTTGGAGTTGAGCTTGATGTTCCTGTGAATACATTCAGGGTTAGTTTGTAATTGAAGGCATTTTGTTCTGTCCAAGGATTCCATCCATCTCCTCCTTCCCTGTGCCCCAACTCTGCTGGTTTCTCATTCCGTGAAGATGGTTTGGTGGAAGAAGAAGCCCTTTCAGCAGCATCACCTGTGGGCCCTGGGCTGCTATATGCTGCTGGCCGTGGTTGCTCTGAGGTTTTCTCTCAGGTTGAAATGTGACTTTGAGTCCCTGGATCTGGAGTCCAGGGACTTTCGGAGCCAGCACTGTAGGGACATCTTGTACAAGTCCCTGAAGCTGCCAGCAAAGAGATCCATCAACTGTTCTGGAATCATCCGAGGGGACCAGCAGGCAGTGACAGAGGCTCTCCTGGACAACCTGGAGGTCAAGAAGAAGCGGGAGCCCTTCACAGACACCGACTACCTTAACATGACCAGAGACTGTGAGCACTTTAAGGCCGAAAGGAAGTTCATACGGTTCCCTCTGAGCAAAGAAGAGTTAGACTTCCCTATTGCATACTCTATGGTGGTCCACGAGAAGATTGAGAACTTTGAAAGACTGCTGCGAGCTTTGTATGCCCCTCAGAACATATACTGTGTCCACGTGGATGAGAAATCCCCAGAAACTTTCAAAGAGGCAGTCAAGGCGATTGTGTCGTGCTTCCCAAATGTCTTCATAGCCAGTAAGTTGGTTCGGGTGGTTTATGCCTCCTGGTCCAGGGTGCAGGCTGACCTAAACTGTATGGAGGACTTGCTCCAGAGCTCAGTGCCATGGAGATACTTACTGAATACATGTGGGACGGACTTTCCTATAAAGACCAATGCCGAGATGGTCCTGGCCCTCAAGATGTTGAATGGGAAGAACAGTATGGAGTCAGAAATACCTACTGAGTACAAAAGGTCTCGCTGGACATATCACTATGAGGTGACAGACACATTGTACATAACCAGCAAGATGAAGGATCCTCCCCCGGATAATATACCTATGTTCACAGGGAATGCCTATATTGTGGCTTCTCGAGAATTTGTCCAGCACGTCTTGGAGAACCCCAAGTCCCAACGACTGATCGAGTGGGTGAAAGACACCTATAGCCCTGATGAACATCTGTGGGCCACCCTTCAGCGTGCACCATGGATGCCGGGTTCTGTTCCCTACCACCCCAAGTTTCACATCTCCGACATGACAGCCATTGCCAGGCTGGTCAAGTGGCAAGGCCATGAGGGAGACATCAGTATGGGGGCACCTTATGCACCTTGCTCTGGAACCCACCAGCGGTCTGTCTGTGTTTATGGGACGGGGGACCTGCATTGGATTCTTCAAAACCATCACCTGTTGGCTAACAAGTTTGACCCAAAGGTGGATGACAATGTTCTTCAGTGCTTAGAAGAGTACTTACGTTATAAGGCCATCTATGGGACTAAACTCTGAGATACCCTATCAGAGAAGTGCTACCTGTGGGGCAGGAACATGTGCAAACATGCCCAGGGGGTGCTGGGACAGTGAGGTGGGGGACCAGGGCTCTGGAATTCTTGGCATCCCCAAGTCAGGGGGTTGCTATGGGAGTGTGGGTAAGTAGATCTCCTGCCTTACAACTTGCTGTCCCGGGTGAACACTGGGTGTGCACTCACCCCACTCCTAATAGCTTCCCCACTGACATTCTCACAGAGTCAGAGTAAGAGCCAGCTATTTGGGAGAGGAAGGGAGGGCAGTGTGGCAGGGGACCCGGATTTCAGTTGAATGCTTGGTGTCTGCTTTTCTACTCTGTGGAGACGCTGGTTCTAATAATTCTAGGCTTGGTAGTGGGGGTGGGGTGGGACTTTAATGGAAAGAGAGGGCCTTTTGTATTATTAACTTAAAAATAAATAGCTCTTGATTCAAAGCCCTTACCTCTGCTTTTTGTCTAGTAAGCCAGAAATAAGATAAAAGTGGAACACTTTTTCTCGTAACTAATCTCCATTATTCCAAAGCGCTCATGGCAGGGTGTCTAAATAGCAGATTCAAAAGAATATAGAGGAACAGAACTGATTCTTTCATTATTAAAAGCCCTCCTCATTTCGTTTACATTGACAGATTTATGACTTCTCTGTAAGGGAAAAAGCAGGGCAGTTTAACCAATGTGACCACCCATATCCTTATGAGACAGTTAACAGCACTAATTTGCCAGCTTCACAGCCAAAGCTTAATGTTCTATAACAAAGATAATAGCAATTTAGGTAAGGCCACCATATAATTTATTGTCCAAACGGGAACACATTTCAGTGGGGGCAGGGTGCTGCACTAGTAATAGTTATGTTGGGAAACAAGAATGAACTAGGACCATCTTGCTAAAGCAGGAAGCCTGGGCATCCCAAGTTAGGCCTTGTCAGTCAAACGTCTGTCTGAAGTATAGGAATGGGAGTGTCACTATTTGTAGTTCTGGGATTTATACATTTCCTTGTGGGGAGACCCGTTGTGTGTGCACCACCGTCCAACCTCTCCCCCACCCCCAACAAATGTTACCCAGTGAAAGGTTTCTTTCTGAAGCTCCAGAGACAAGTATCAGACAATTGGAAGGCAACTGGCTCTTTGTCTGTGAGGGGCGGGGGATGTTCTATAAAAAGACAGGCATATCTTATACAGAGCGCAGCTGATCTTCTGCTTGCACTGTGCTCTGGAAAAGGGATGGATGCACAAGTTGAATGATCCTGTGAGGTCATGATGTCACTAACGTGTTCATCTCTGATTGTGATTCACTTAATCAAGTTTTCTCTCAGTCGACTTTCCCTGCCATCCACGTATTCTGACACAGTTATCACTGTGTCTGACACAGTGACTCTTTTGTTTGTCAGTTGTTACTTGTAAGGTCGTACCCCCCGGTGATGGGCACCGCCACCCCACCTTACCTACGCCGCAGTACTTTTCCTCTTCGCCGGCTCCCAGCCCCGCCAGAGACGACCAGTGAATAGTCACGTGCTCAGCAGATGAGCCCTGTGAGGTCCGTCCCCAGCTGTGGGGATCATGGGCCTCTCCAGCTACTAGCCTTTGTGACTGTCCTTGTTCCTCCTGGGGGGTGGGGGGGGGTGGAAGGTGGTGCCCTGCTGCTGTGGGAAGTGGGCACATGTTCCCCTGCGTGCGGGTGTTCTGAGAAAAGAACTCAGGTCTTTGGTCTCATGGTCAACTTCCTCTATAAATTTTAGTGTGAAATAAATTGTAATTTTGAAATATAAATTAAAAAGATAAAAATGTGATCTTGTTATTTTGGGGGGGGGAATAAGTTGTTGGAATTTTCCACGCACTGAAATTTTCTCTAGAAATATATTCGGGTGAATAGGAGGTGCTCTTTATTTAATAACAGGAGGTCTTCATATCAGAAGGGTCAAATTTCTCCCTCATTTGTTTAGTGAAATCATACGATTAAAATCATACGATTTTACTATCGAAATCATACGATTTTTCGAAATCATACGATTAAACTATCATATCTATTGATTTTTCCTTTCTGAGTCATACGATTAAACTATCGTAATCATACGATTTTCAAAATCATACGATTAAACTATCATATCTATTGATTTTTCGAAATCATACGATTAAACTATCATATCTATTGATTTTTCCTTTCTGAGTCATACGATTAAACTATCGTAATCATATGATTTTCGAAATCATACGATTAAATTATATCTATTGATTTTTCGAAATCATACGATTAAACTATCATATCTATTGATTTTTCCTTTCTGAGTCATACCTGTTCCTTTAAACTTTGATCAAGAACAATCATAAGTGAGTTGAGCAATGATGTTTGTATTACCTCTCAAAGTTTGAATATTTCCTCTCTTTGATTTGGTAAGCATTGCTTTAATAACTATATTTTGTTGCACACTCTGCCTATTGTAATCTTTGCTCTTGATTGAGTGAAAATTTAAGGAAGGAAGAAAAGGTAGTTGGTAACAATCCCAACAGTTGTTTGGAAACAAATGGCCTGATTTATATGGGGAGATCAAGTATTTGCATTAAAAATGGAAAGAACGGGGCACCTGGGTGGCTCAGCTGATTAAGCCTCTGCCTTTGACTCAGGTCATGATCTCAGGGTCCTGGCATTGAGCCCCACATCGGGCTCCCTGTTCAGCGGGGAGTCTGCTTCTCCCTCTCCCTCTGCCTGCCACTCCCGCTGCTTGTGCTCTCTCTCTCGCTCGCTCTCTTAAATAAATAAAATCTTTAGAGAAAATTTAAAAATAAAAATGGAAAGAACAATTAAATACACTGCCTACCTTAAGTACCTTAATTGGACTGAAGGCCTGTTCTTCTTTCTTCCATTCATTCAGTCATTTATTACAAAGATGCTTAAGATATAGTTCCCATCTCTGTGAAGCCTCTGACAAGGATTGACATAACTCCTGTGTTCATTCCACAAATATTAACTAAGCTCTTACTATTTACTGGGCATTGTTCATGACACTGGGGGATAGAGCAGTCAACAAAACAGAAATCCTCAAGCTCCTGTTGTTCACATACTGTCAGGAAACTGGCTGCCAACAGATAAGTCATACATACTTACGTTAGAAGGAGGCGGTGCTAGAGAGAAATTGAAGGAAGTGATGGAGACCTTAGGAGAGTGGGGTGGAAAAGGGAGAGTGCTTAACATTGTAAAAGCTGTGGGCAGGGAGGCCCTCGATGAAAAAGTGGCTTTTGAGTCAAGATCTGAAGAGGATGAAGGTATGATCCATGATGATAAATGGGGGAAGAGCCTCTAGGCCAAGAGGAGACTTGCAAGGCCCTGAAGTAGGAGCTGGTCTGCCTCATTTGAGGAATGGCAAGGAGGCCATGGAGTAGGGTAACAGTACAGGGAGAAGGGGCTACTTCCCTATTACATGGAATTTGTCTTTGAGCAAAATGGGCCACCCGAAGGTTTTGAGCAGAGGACTGACATGATCTGGTTAACATTTTAATGCACCGAGAACAGACTGGCAGGGGGTTTGGTTGTGTGTGTGTGGGGGGGGAAGGGAGGCCAGCTAGGAGGTTATGGCAGTAATCCTGGCACCTAGTGATGTTGGCTTAGACCAGGGTTACAGAAGTGGAGATGGTGAGAATGCTCAGATTCTGGAAATGCCCTGAAGGTTGTCTGAGGATTTGCTGACAGGTTGTTTGTTTATGAGAGAAATGGCAAAGTTAAGAATGTCTCCAAGGGTTTTGTCCTGATGATCAGTTGGAAGGATAGTTTCCATTAACCAAGATGGGAAATCGGTCAGTGGGTTCTTAGGGGAAGACAGGAGTTTGATGTTGCACATACAAAATTGGAGATGCCTGTTAGACATCTGGGTAGAGATGCTGAGGAGACGAATGTGTGAGGAACCGGAGTGGCAGAAAGATCCAGACTGGAGACACTGTACTGGCATTCCTCCACTTACACAGGGTGCATATGACACTGGATAAGAAAACAGAGAAGAAGCCCCCAGATGAGTTCGGAGGGTCTCCAAAACGAGAGGTCAGGGGATAAGGTGGAACCCATAAAAGAAAGTTGGAACGAAGCAGCTAGTGTGGTAGAAGGCATATTGGGTATGCAGTGTTCTGGAAGCCTAGAGGAGAAAGTGATTTGAGAAAGAGGGAGTTTGATGGTTATGCCTCAAGCGGCTGAAAATCATGGAAGATGATGATGAAGTGACCGTTGGACTTAACAGTGGATGAGAAGATCAGCCTTTGTGGAGCATGGAGGGGAGAACATGATTGGAGTGGTTCAAAGAAGAGTATTAGAACTAATCTGGAATCAGCAAGTATAGATGATTGTTTTGAGTTTTGCTTTAGCCTAAGAGAAGGGGAAAAACTACAGTAACTGAGGGATGAGAAGGTGGTCTTAAAAATTAGAAAAGTGAGAGCGTGTTTGTAGGTTGATGGGAAAGATCTAGTCGAGAGAAAAGGTGTAGGAACGAGAAGGGAGACCAGAGTGGCATCCTTGTGAAGAGAGGGGGTAATTCTGTGGGGGCACAGGAGGAAAGGCTTGTCTTTGACAGAAGCATGAACAACAGTTCGCCCCAGTAACAGGCGTGAAGGCAGGGAGGATGGGCTCGGATGCCCATAGATGGGTCCCTGTGGTGGTGTCAGTTTGTGGAGTGTCATTCTCTCCTTTCATTAACATTTTATCTGAGGTATAATACACATACAGGAAAGTACAAAAATCCCAAATCAGTAGCTCGATAATTTTTACGAAATGAACACACCTGTGTAACTAGAACCCAGGTCGGGAGATGGAACGTTATCGGCAATCCAGAGTGCTCCTGTATCCCTTTCCAGCGACTCTGCATGCTGCTGCAAAAGTACCTGCAGTCCTGACACCATAGATGATCTGGCCTGCCTTTGAACTTCTTGTAAGTACTATATATTCTCTTTTGCTTACGGCTCCTTCACCTCGACATGAGTCCTAACCTGTGTTGCTGTGGGTAGTGGTAGTTCATTTATCCTCCCTGCTGTGCGATACTCCATTATACGAATATACCATAGTTTATTCATTCTAGTGTTCATGAACATTTGGGTTGTTTCTAGCTTTTGTCTGAGTTAGGCTCCTGCGAACCTTCTGGAACCTGTTTTATAGACAACATGTATACATTTCAGTTGGGTACACATCTGGGGAGAAACTCATGGGCCCTATGTATACACATGCTCGACGTTAGTGAATAGTGTCATGCAGTTTTACAACATGACCGACCCATTCAGCTCCCACCAGAAAGGTGTTGAAAGTCCCATTTGCTTCCTCATTACTACAGGCATCCCTTGCTTTTTTGTGTTTCCCTGAATTGTGCTTCTTTTTCACACAAATTGAAGGTTTGTGGCAATTCTACGTCAAGGGAGTCTTGTGCTGTTTTTCCAACAGCGTTTGCTCACTTTATGTCTGCGTCACATGTTGGTAATTCTTGGCACTACTTCAAACTTTTTCATTATTATTATATTTGTTATGGTGATCAGCGGTTTCTTGAGGTGGAGTCTACTGATGAGGATTCTGTTAAGATTGTTGGAATGACAACAAAGGGTTTAGAATATTATTACACTCATTTAGTTGATAAATCAGCGGCCAGAGGACTGACTCCAATTTTGAAGGAAGTACTGTGAGTAAAATGCCGTCAAACTGCTTTGCATGCTGCAGAGAAATTCTTTGTGAAAGGAGGAGTCAAAATAGATGGGGCAAACTTCGTCATTGTCTTATTTTAAGAAGCTGCCAGAGCCACCCCAACTTCAGCAACCCCCATCCTGATCAGTCAGCAGCCATCTTCGAGGCAAAGACCTTCCACCAGCAAAAATTTGCTGAAAGCTCAGAGGATGGTTAGCATTTTATTTTTTAGCAATAAAGTATTTTCATATTAAGGTGTGTACTTTTTTTTGACATAATTCTGTTGCACACCCAACAGACCACAATATAGCATAATTGTTACTTCTATTTGCACTGGGGAGCCAAAAAATTAACTTGACTTACTTTATTGCACTATCTGCTATATTGCAGTGGTCTGGCACCCAACTCGCAATATCTCTGAGGAATGCCTATATTACTATCTGGCTTTGTCATTTTAGCCATTCTGGTGAGTGGTGGTGGTATCAGATTGTGGCTTTAATTTGCATTTGATGACTAATGATGTTAAGTAGCTTTTCCTATGTTTATTAGCCATTTGGATGTCTTGGAAGTTCTCTTTTGATTATTACCTTTATTTTGTTCAGTGAAATAGCAAGATGATGTTTTTTCTTTAAAATTTTTTTATTGTTATGTTAATCACCATACATTACATCATTAGTTTTTGATGTAGTGTGCCATGATTCATTGTTTGTGCATAACACCCAATGCTCCAGGCAGAACGTGCCCTCTTTAATACCCATCACCAGGCTAACCCATCCCCCCACCCCCTCCCCTCTAGAACCCTCAGTTTGTTTTTCAGAGTCCATCGTCTCTCATGGTTCGTCTCCCCCTCCAATTTACTCCCCTTCATTCTTCCCCTCCTGCTATCTTCTTCTTTTTTTTCCTTAACATATATTGCATTATTTGTTTCAGAGGTACAGATCCGTGATTCAACAGTCTTGCACAATTCACAGCGCTCACCATAGCACATACCCTCCCCAGTGTCTATCACCCAGCCACCCCATCCCTCCCACCCCCCACCACTCCAGCAACCCTCAGTTTGTTTCCTGAGATTAAGAATTCCTCATATCAGGGGCGCCTGGGTGGCTCAGTTGTTAAGCGTCTGCCTATGGCTCAGGTCATGATTCCAGGGTCCTGGGATCGAGCCCCGCATCGGGCTCCCTGCTCCGCGGGAAGCCTGCTTCTCCCTCTCCCACTCCCCCTGCTTGTGTTCCCTCTCTTGCTGTGTCTCTCTCTGTCAAATAAATAAATAAAATCTTTTTTTTCTTTAAGATTTTATTAATTTGTGAGAGAGAATGAGAGAGAGCATGAAAGGGAGGAGGGTCAGAGGGAGAAGCAGACTCCCCGCTGAGCAGGGAGCCCGATGTGGGACTCGATCCCAGAACTCCAGGATCATGACCTGAGCCGAAGGCAGTCGCTTAACCAACTGAGCCACCCAGGCCCCCAATAAATAAAATCTTTAAAAAAAAAAAAAGAATTCCTCATATCAGTGAGGTCATATGATACATGTCTTTCTCTGATTGACTTATTGCACTCAGCATAACACCCTCCAGTTCCATCCATGTCGTTGCACATGGCAAGATCTCATTCCTTTTGATGGCTGCATAATATTCCATTGTGTATATATACCACATCTTCTTTATCCATTCATCTGTCGATGGACATCTTGGAAGGGCAAGATGATTTTATCAGATGAGGATGGAGGAGATATTGGAAGTGTTTGGGAAGAGGAGAAGGTATGATTGAATCAAATTGGAAACTGGACAAGAAGCCAGACCAAGTGGGGGAAAATGATGCCAGGCAGCATTAAGGATCCAATGACATTAAGGAGAGTGAGTCTAAAAAGAAATCAGCCATTCATCCACATTCAGCAGCAAGAGTACAGGCACATAGAGCAGGATTTACCCAGGCTCATGATTTATCCAAGCAAGTATGAGAGAGAGGCAAAGGAGTTGATGTTATGTGCAAGGGAGTGATCATAATGATGGGCCGTGAAATTTAACTGGAGTAAGGTGGGAGGACAGAGGATGATGCTGGAATGATATCAGGGGTATAGTGGAGAGTCGTGTTCTTCATGTGTTGGGACTGCTTTGAAGTGAGGGATTAGTTCTATTTTAAGAAGTCTCTTAAAGGTTTACAGAAACAGTGACATTTGAACCCTCAAGTCTTTATAGATTTCTCCTTGTGCTTTTTTTTTTTTTTTTTTGTATTTTTGGCAACTTGTTGAACAAACGCTAGGTCTTTTCCCTCTATAGTTTCCTATATTTAGGATTCTGCTGATAGGATCCCATCAGTTATTATCACTGAACATATTCCTGTCCCAAATATTTCTTGTAAACTGGTACTTAGATCTAGGCTTCAGCAGACTCAGTTTTGAAATTTTGTCAAGAGAATGTCATAGATGGTATTTTGTATTTCTTGTTGCATCCCATCAGGAGGCACATGTCTTTTTTTTTTTTTTTTTTAAATGATGGAATTGATTGAACTGTGGGGTTTGGATGTTGTCAGCCTGATTATGAATTCCCCATAACCTTCTCTCACCTAATTGTTTCAGCAGCCATTGATGATCATTGCTGTTATTTCATAATGGATTGCAAAATGGAGACATCTTAATTCTACAAATCTTTCTTTAAATTTTTCTATAAAGCAAAACTTTTCTAACTGTATTATTCCACTGAAGTAATTTCCCATTGTCAGCTTTTAGAACACTGAATAGTTTACCTACTGACAAATTGGTGTACGTAGGGCATTGGTATCATTTTAAAAAAATATTTACTTATTTTAGAGAAAGTGCAGTGGGGGAAGGGGCAGAGGGAGAGGGAGAGGGAGAATTCCAAGCTGAACATGGAGCCTGATGTGGAGCTCACTCTCACGGCCCTGAGATCATGACCTGAGCTGAAATCAAGAGTTGGACGCTTAACCGACTGAGCCACCCAGGCGCCCCAGTGAGTATTGGTATCATTTTGAACTTGTGGTTTAAAAATGTAATTTATATGCTGTGATTCACTGCAGTTATTTTGATGCTCAAAATGCTCCATCTTAGGCTAGTGTATTATTTTACTGTGGCTACTGTACCAAATTATCACAAATTTGGTGGCTTAAAACAACAAAATTTTATTGCTTCACAGTCCTGGAGGCCAGAAACCCAAAATCCGTTTCACTGGGCTAAAATCAAGGCGTCAGCAAGGCTATGCTCCCTCTGAAGGCTGTCGGGGAGAACCTGTTCCTTGCCTCTTCTAGCTCCTGGTAGCTGCTGGTAGTCCTTGGCTTGTAGCCACATCACACCAATCAACTTCCATGGTCACATGGCTTTCTCTTCTGTGTGGCAAATCTTCTTCTGCATCCCTCTCATCAAGATCTATAGGATTGCATTTAGGACAATACCCTGAGGTCCTATATTCTCCCCATCTCAAAGTCCTTAATCACATTTGTGAAATCTTTGCTGTATAAGGAAACACATTTTCCAAGGATTAGGACCTGATATAATTGGGGGCCATTATACAGCCTACTAAAGCTAGTGAGAGCCCTTTAAAGTTGGGCTTTAAAATCCCCAAAACTCTGTGTCTTTTTGACAGGACTCCAGTGATTTTTGATAACTGCCTTACTTCCTGATGCAAGAAGCCTTTCCAGGTTCTTTAAATATTTCTCATCCCTTACCTTTAATCAGCCATTCTTCAAGGAGGTGGTGGTGTTTTGTTTTTGTTTTTGTTTTTTTTAAGTATGAATGGCATTTATAAGCCACAATTTGGGCATTAGGAATGCTCTTTGCTGGTGAGTTGTCCACTGAATCAAAGGGTCCAGGAATCAGGGGATGGGGGACAGTGAGAATGACTCTTTTCAATATTACATCTAATAACCTGCTCACAGAATTTTGACTTCTGTACATACAACTTTGGAATCTGCTGGTTGGGTTCCCAAGGGAGGAAATATGTCCACTAGGAAATGAACAGTGCTCTCAATGAACTGGAAGTTGAGATTCCCATTTGGGCATTTAGGGTTCTTGTGCCACTGAACCAAAGGGAAAAGGGGCTCATTGTATTGACTGGGCTGCTTGATCTCAATTATCAAGGGAAATATGGCTGTTGCTGAACAATGGAGGGCACTCTCTGGAGTGCCTCCATAGTGCTTCTGTGTTCAGTTGTTAAAAGTTAGTGTAAGGCTATAGCAACTCACCAAAGGCAGAATCAATAAGGACTTAGATACTTCAGGAATGAGGTGTAGGGCCTCCCCACCAGGTAAAGAACTCCAGCCAGCTAAGATTCTGACTGAGGGCAATAGGAAAATGATATGGGCTGTGAATAAAAAGATCAGAGGTAACCATTTGATTTATAAAAATGAGGACTATACCAGCTGTTTGTTTCTTACCTGTTTTTACGTGTTAATTACCTTCCCCCATCTCCTCTATTAAATGTAAAAGTTTTGGTGGTGACTGATCTACAATTGAGTCTTAAGAGTTCAACATATCGGGGGCGGGGGACGGTGGTTTGACTTAACTAGAATTGTCATCACCCAGATATTCATAGTGACTGGTGGGACTTTTTATCTTTCTTTTGGGGGACAGATTAAGTGTATTTTGTACAAGAAAGTTTTTGTGTGTGTAAATCTCAAAAGAGGCAAAAGGGTGGGTGTGTATGCTGAGTAGTTAAAGGAGGGGGCTGGATACTGTCTGTTCCTTCAGCTCCATATCAGCTCTTCTGTATCTTCCTCTTCACTGTTGTGGCAGGAGATCCACAAGCCACAAGGCCCCAGACTCCCTGCCGCTGGATTTCTGTTTTGTCTGACCGTTGAGAGGAAGTACTGGGATGTTGGTGAGAAGAAACCATTTTTCTTCTGCCTTCTCGCAGTGTCACAAGCAGTGGTGTTGACAGCTAGTCCCGAGCCTGAGTGCAGGCCCAGCACGGTGGCCGCGGTGGCTGACGAGGGTAGGCCTACTGGCGGCTGGTCAGGCAGCTTCGTTCCCTACCAGGAGCCTCAGTGGTAGTGATTGTGGTCTGTTGGCCTTTTTGCTCCTTCCAGCAGTAGGAATGGTATGCTGCTTCCTTCGTATTCTTTAGATACGCTTACCTTTCCTCTTTTGCTCCTCCGGCTCTTTGAAGAACTTTGTTAACAAATTCCCTGTATTATGTTCCCTCTGTTTGAAATACTTAATGTGGTTTCTATTTCACCAGTTGGACACCGACTGATACACTTCTTCTAAGACTCTCAGGGCCCCCAAACAAGCTGAAGACAGTCCTTTTCTTCAGGGGTCCTACAGATTGCCAAGACAAGTAGATAATTCAATACTAAATAGGGTGGTACAGGAATCCAGGGAAAGTTGAGAAACATGGTAAATAGAAAGGTGAGGGAAAGCTGCTTAGAAGTGGTGGGGCTCAGAGCTGGGCGAGGCAGAGAGAAGACACATAGGTTTTCCCCTAAGCATTACTTTTTTAAAGGTTAAAAAAATTGTGCCAAAATATACATAACAAAATTTTTTAAAGACTTATTTGAGAGAGAGAGCACGAGAGAGCACAAATACAAGCAGGGAGTAGGGGCAGAAGGAGAGGGAGAAGCAGGCTCCCGGCTGAGCCTGACGCAGGGCTCGGTCCCAGGACCCCGGGATCATGACCTGAGCCGAAGGCAGACGCTTAACGACTGAGCCACCCAGGCGCCCCCTGTTTTTAACATTCTTGTCTGCTGGCTCTATCATCCCTGCTGTTTCTGGGTCTTTTCCTACAGACTACTTTTTCTTCTAGTTATCAGTCACATTTTTCTGCTTCTTGACATGTCCAATAATTCTTTAATTAGATGCAGGACATTATGGCTGTTACATTATTGAGGATCTGGATTTTGTTTACTTAAGTGTCAGGCTTTGTTTTAGCACTTATTTGTGGATCAGTTTGGTGCCTTTGAATCTTATATTTAAAGCATCTTTGCTAGAATGGGTCTAAGCTAAAGTAGCCTTCACTCCAGGGATATTTTATGGCCACTACGAAGGCATGACCCCTCTGGGGTCTCTATTTAATACCCTGGTGATTACTGAGGGTATTAAATAGGTAATAAAATAAATCTGCACTCTGGCTCCTGGTTCTATGTGAGCTCTGGGAATTGCTATTTACAACTACGGCCCCCCCCCCCAACTCCCCCCGCACCAGTCACTTATTGTTTGATCTTGTAGAGTGTCATTCCACTTATGTAGAGTGCTCAGTGAAGACTCTAGGGGACCACTGTATTGATTCCTTTCTGGAACTCTGTTAATGTCCAATTACCTGAGTGTCCCTAAACCCCAATCTCTACTATCCATCACCACACAGTTACACATTTATATTCCTGTGATGAGAACTTTTATGATTTTTCTTTTAGCAACTTTCAAATATGCAATAAGTATTTTAACTATGGTCACCATCTTGTACATTACATCCCTAGGACTTACGTATGACTGGATGTTTGTACCTTTTGCCCATCTTTGAACATTTTGCCCACCCACCTCTACTTCCTGCCTCCGGCAACCACTGATCTAGTCTCTGTATCTATGAATTTGTGTGTTTTTTGGATTCCACATACAAGAGAAATCATACATAATGTCTTTTTTTTTTTCACTTAGCATAACTCTCAAGATCCATCTATCTATCTTGCCACAAATGGCAGGATTTCCTTTTTTATGCCTGAATATCCCATTGCGTATATATTTATATACATATATCACATTTTCTTTCTTCATCTGTTGACAGACACTTAGGTTATTTCCATGTCTCGAATACTTGAATAATGCTGCAATGAACATGGGGTAAACACCCAGATGTGGGGTAACTGGGTCATATTGGAGTTCTATTTTTAATGTTTTGAGGAATTTCCATGTGGTTTTCCATAATGGCTGTACCAATTTACATTATCACCAATGGTACACAAAGAGTTCTTCACAACCTCACTAACACTTTTTTTTATAAAAGCCATTCTAACAGGTATGGGGTATGATACCTCACGGGATTTTGATTTGCATTTCCCTAGTATTAGTGATACTGAGCACCTTTTCTATGTACCTGTTAACCATTTGTATGTCTTCTTTCATGTCATTCTAAATCCCCAATTTTTAAATTGGACTGCTTTCTATTAAGTTGTATGAGTTCTTACATATTTTGAGTATTAACACCTTATCAGATACATGATTTGCAAATATTTTCCCCCATTCGGTAGGTTGCCTTGTCATTTAGTTGATGGTTTCCTTTACAGTTTTTTGGTTTGTACAAGGCTACCTGTTTGTTTTTGCTTTTTGTTGCCTTTGCTTTTGTTTTTTAATTTTTTTTAAAGATTTTATTTATTTACTTGAGAGAGCATGAGAGGGGGGAGGGTCAGAGGGAGAAGCAGACTCCCCGCTGAGCAGGGAGTCCAATGTGGGACTCGATCCCGGGACTCCAGGATCATGACCTGAGCCGAAGGCAGTCGCTTAACCAACTGAGCCACCCAGGTGCCCTGTTTTTTAATTTTTTAAAAAGATTTTATTTATGTATTTATTAGAGAAAAGGAGCAGGGGAGGAATAGAGGGAGAGACAGAATCTTAAGCAGACTCTGTGCTAAGCACAGAGTCTGACCTAGGGCTTGATCGCATGACTTTGAGATCATGACCTGAGCCAAAACCAAGAGATGGATGCTTAACCGAATGAGCCACCCAGGTGCTCCTGTTGCCTTTGCTTTTGGAGTTAGATCCAAGATAATCACTGCCAAGACTGATGTCAAGGAGTTTACCACCTGTTTTCTTCTATGAGTTTCATGGTTTCAGTCTTACATTCAAGTCTTTAATTCATTTTGAGTTTTTTTTTTTTTTTAAGTTTTTTAAGTAATCCCTACACCCAATATGCTCACAGTTCTGAGATTGAGTTGCACACTCTACTGACTGAGCCAGCCAGGCACCCTTGAGCTCATTTTTGTGTATGGTAGAAGATAGTGGTGTGGTTGAGTTTCATTCTTTTGCTGTTCAGTTTTATCAACACCATGTATTAAAGAGACTCTCCTTTCTCCATGCATATATTCTTGGCTCTTTGGTCATAAATTAAACTATTTGTGTGGGTTTATTTCTGGGCTCTCTATTCTACTGATCCATGTGTGTGTGTTTTTATTTCAATCCCATACTGTTTTGATTACTATAGCTTTGGCAATATAGCTTGAAATTAGGGAACATAGTGCCTCTAGCTTTGTTCTGAAGATTGCTTTGTCTATTTGGGGTGTTTTGTGGTACTTCATCTTGGAAAACAGAATGAATAAAATCACAGGGAAGAAAGCATAGAGCGTGTGTGTCCAATCCCTTAACTTAGGCAAAGGTTTGGTACTTGCCCATGTATTTCCAGAAGTGGAAAAATAATCTCCAACCTCTGCCCAGTGGCAAAAGAATCAATTTTGAAGCCAATTTCTCCTGGAATAGAACTTTAAGAGGTTCACAGAATCAGAAAATAACAGTTGGGACACTCAATACTGTTGAGCCTTTCTGCATAGTGCTCTTGAGCTAATTGCATTAAATTCTTTGCTGCATGTTGCCACATTCCTGTACCTATTATGAAGTGAAATGCCTTGTCCCAAACCCCATGCAAATCCTATCTATCTATGTACTAGGAAATTAAGATCCTATTACTATCACAGCATGTAAAAATAATAATAAAAAAATAGCTGGGTGAATTTTCACCACATTAGAGGGCATTTTTAGAATGGATTGACAAAACAAAGGCTTTAAAATTTACTGGAGGGTCCTGGAAGGCTCCATATGCCATGATAGTAACAAAAAGTGGACACAGAAAATAAGGGTAAAAAACAAGCCCTAAATATAATATCTTAGGCCAAATGCTACACATTACAAGCATTGACTTTAGGGGAAAAAATCCTTTAAGAAATTTTCTAACATATATTCAAATAGATGAGTATAATGAATCCCATTTGTTTATTACTAAATTTTAACAACTATCATTTAACCACTATGCATGGTTAATTTTATTAACATCCCCCCCAGCCATCACTTCCCTCATTTGTTTTTGAAGTGCCAGGCATCATATAATTTGATTCTAAAAATATTTAGTAGCAAGCACAGATTTTGAGTTCTCACTTGGATAATTCCATGTAATATGCTCCTACGTGAGTAGCAGCAAGGACTTTTTAAAAACTTAAAATTTTTTAAATTTAAATTCAATTAACATAGTGTATTATTAGTTTCAGAGGCAGAGTTCAGTGACTCATCAGTCTCATACCCACCCAGGGCTCATTACATCCCATGCCCTCCTTAATGTCCAGCACCCAGTTATGTCATCCCCCCTCCAGCAACCCTCAGTTTGTTTCCTATGATTAAGAATCTCTTATGGTTTACCTCCCTCTCTGATTTCACTTTTTTTTTAGTATTTTATTTTTAAAAACTTATTTGAGAGAGAATGAGCACAAGAGGGGATAGGGTCAGAGGGAGAAGCAGACTCCCTGCTGAGCAGGGAGCCCAATGTGGGACTTGATTCCAGGACTCCAGGATCATGACCTGAGCCGAAGGCAGATGTTTAACTGACTGAGCCACCCAGGACCCCTGATTTCATCTTTTTATTTTTCCTTCCCTTCTCCTATGATCCTGTTTTGTTTCTGAAATTCCACAAGAGTGAGATTGTACGATAATTGTCTTTCTCTGACTTATTTCGCTTCACATAATACCCTCTAGTTCCATCCGTGTTGTTGGCAAATGGCAAGACTTGGGGTTTTTTTTATGGCTGCATAGTATTCCATTGTATATACATCCCACATCTTCTTTATCCATCAGCATGGACTTATGTAAAGATGTTTAAATAATAAGCGATGCTGTGAAGGACAGCTTGTATTTTCATGCACTATAGTTTTACAGCTTTTGGGGTTTTACACTCAGCTCTCCTGACTGGCTTTTTGGGCTTGGAGAAATGGACCCCCTCTAGACCTTAACTTTCTAGTGCACTGAATGAGGCTGGATTCATTGGTTCATCTTTGAGGTTCCATCAGCTTTGAAGTCTCTGATCTATGAACCTCATCATATCGTGGCCAGCAGGTCCGGACAGATGTCTATGTATTTGTTAACACCCTGAACTCCCAGCTCCATTGACTTTTTTTTTTAGTGAAAGTTCCCTGTTCTGGAGGTCTTGAATTCCCACAATTATTTCTCTAGGCCAAATTTTAACTCCTGCATGGATACTCTCCTATCTTTCCTGCATTATTTCAGCTTTGTTTCATGTCTCCCCTCCCCAAAGACCAATAAAGGCTCTAAGAATTTCCCTGCCCAGCTTTCAAGACCTCTGGTAATCTCTCATTCTCATGTTAACTCTATCTTCCACTTTCCCTTACTCTGTGCTCTATTTTATTGAGTACGAATTTCATAACAAGGCTCCAAATAATGGCTTCTCCAATTGAGAAATATACATATAACACATGTATATAAACTTTCAAAATTTTACTATTAGTAGGAATCTAATTATGACCCACTCAAAACTGAAGGCAACCTACCTTCACATTGTAATTGATGTCTACCAAGAGAGAAACTATTCACTTTTCTTTTTCAAAATTAGCTGAAGATAGATCAAAATAAGCCAAACAATGACCAATCCAATAAACTCAGAAGGTACTCTTTGCCTACTACTTGGGTGTTAAAGTAGCATTAGTAATGCCTCTACAGTGGATTTTTTCTTCTTCCGCATTAACAGGCAAGTAAACTTACTATCATTGGAGCCTGTGGCCGGTTGGGAAAGCACGAAGTGGAGTGAGTTCTTGCTGAGATGCTTTTGTAATTCCAGTAAAGTGTGAGTACCACTATGGGACCATTAGAACACCTACTGCAATTAAGGGTCAGCTATGCGAGTAATGAGACTGACAGGAGGAAAGGTGAGCTAGGATTACTGCACTCCCTGCCCAGGCGAAAGAAGGTGTCTGTGGTGACTGACCTAAGTACAAGAACAGACTTCAGCTGATGGAATGAAGTTCTAATGAAGTTACCTGGATTGAGCACCTGAGTGAGTAGTGAAACGGACCACGTTCTTCCAATCTCTTGTTGTGTCTTTCATGTATTTAAAGGACTCCTTTGTAAGAGGAGATCAGTATTAGTTACACGCAGAGACAAAACTGGGTTTAAGTTTTGAAGGCTGGGTAGAATGTTGATTTTTAAAAGGAAAGCCATGAGATATGGAGGAAACAACATAACCAAATTTGACTGGAGCAGATTATGTGCTGGGTGGTAGGGAAGGCTAGGAAGAGAACCCTGGAGTCAATTACTAGAATGGGCTGCAAAGATAATTAACATGAGAGGCAAGGATTATACTAACATGCTGAGGAAATACTACAGAAGCACCCAGAGCATGACATAAGTCAGTATTACTCCAGTTAGTAGGTCAGGCCAGCCAAACATGTCTTACAACAAACCCCTCACCCAGGGAGGAGAAATGCTTCTGCATTTCTTGGAAACACAATCTATTGATAGGCTTTACAGGATTTTAAATTCCCAGACAAGTATACAACTCCAGCCCTATTCTTCCTTCTGTAAGAGCTCAGTGACTACTACAAGCAAAAAAAAAAAAAAAAGTTTAAATCACGACTTACTCTTTAAGAACCAGAAATTTCTACAACTACTGTTCACTAACAACATACTTGTCCCCTAACCATTCTGTTGAACCTCCAAAGTAAAAAGGTTTCCGTTTTGATTAATTACAATTAAGAAAAGTCCTAGTTATGTACACTTTGGTAATACAGAGAGGTTGAGTTTGTTTCTTAATTTGTAAAAAGGGAACAAAGGTCTCCTGAGGTTGTTAAGATCATCCAGGAGAATCTATGTAACACATATAGCACTTGGTCTCACTCATAATAGTTAGTTATGCTTGCTATTACTTTACAAAGTCTGTGCTGCTAAATCGATCAGACTTGAGCACTGGTTGCTTAAAAATGACACTTGTTATATAATGTGTTTCTACACATGCAAAAACGGGGACTATGTGTAATACAAAGACCTATTTAACATTTTAATAGGTTTATAAAAAGCTATTTTGCTAAAGATTACTGACAACTCAATTATCTCTCAGCAGCATTATCTTTCAGATCGAGAAAAAGGTAATTTTTCATCCCATTGTAGCTTTGGCACACTAACTGCAGGTGACCACAGGATGGGACTGTCAAGAACCTACCCTCACTAAATGATAAACAGTGTCAGATCCTTATTAAAAATAGTTGGTCTTGACTCCTCTATAGTCAGCTGCTGAATTTCGGTGACTTAACTACCCGGTGCCCGATATTTTAGAAAAGCCATGTTCTTCATTAGATATTACCCAGACTGACAAACAAGGAAAACTTTTTTCCTTCAAGTACACAAAGATATGGCATATATTCAGTAGGACTTTTTATTGGCAGTCTACTAACTGTTAAGATGTAGATAGTTTTAAAATGTATGAAATATGACCAATAGGGCCAGCTTAAGAAATTATTTACATGTCATGTGGAGACTATTTTATGTTGCTAGGTTTTTTAGTTTTGTGTTGGTTATGGAAGCTGTGTAAAGATTGTCTAACTTTTCCTTTTCCTAATGGAGTTGTACTTAGGTCTTTCACACCAATGATTGGTTTTATATTTTTAAAAAAGACATATCCCAATCCAGAATTTGGTTTGGCCCTGATGAAACTAATTTCCCTTTACTGAAAAGAATGCATTTCCTAATTTCCTTTGTAAGGAAGATGGTGCGCTTTCAACATGCTTATCTAATCTCTTCATATTGCTAGCTTAATAGCTCTACCACTTATTACTCACACTGAGTTTTAAAATGAGTTTATTCAAGAATGTTCTTAGGAAGGCAACAATGTTTGTTATTAAAAAAAACTTCTGTTTCTTCATGCTGAAAAGGTAATGTAAGAGGCTAGAGTTATAGGCTTTCTATTGGAATTCTGATAGTATATATAACACAGTGTAGTCATTTCTGCGATGCCAGAATAAATAAAAAAAAAGTCTCTTCTATGCTTCTCTTCAAAAAAGCGATGAATAATAACAGAAGATGGCGTTAAAAAAGCCATTTTTTTTTTTTCAATTCATTCTGTAGTATTGGAGCCAGTATCTAGGAAACAGAGGAGAGAAAGAGTAAATTCAAGGAGCAACTTAAAATTTAAATATTTTGAGAATATTTTTAAAAACAAACAGGAACTAATGGTGGTGTTGGTGTGAAGGATGGGGAAGAAGAGAAGGCTGATCAAGGAACTGCCCTGAGAACTTAAATACCTTTCCTTTTAAGGCACAGGTGAGAAGATAATTCTTAGCTCTCCATATTTATGCTATTGAAAAACCAAATTGTATTACTTGGTTCATTATGTAAGTTATACTGGTTTGGTTCCTAGAGGTACTACATGACCATTTTTTCCCTTAGGTCCTCTACTGTCCCCAAATTTTAAACCACAAAGGACCATTACATTTATAATCTGAAGAAAATTGTTATTTTAATTCCTGGTGCGATACAGACCAAAATTCTAGCCACTATCACTCTTCCTATTTCAGAAAGCTGACTTTTAGAGAAAATGGGCTTATTTCATAGTAGCACTCCATTTATCTGGTCACTAAGGAATGGAAGTTTCTCAGTTACTTAAACTTCTACTTTCAAATGCCAAACTTTTTATATTTTAATTTTGAAAAGAAAACATTCTAAGATTGTATTCTTTTCTGCTGACAGAATACATGGAATACAATCGAAGCTTCTCTTGAATACTCAACAGTTTTTTCTTCGAGATCAGTTAATACTATGTGCGGGAAGCAGGGCAAACTTCTCAGAAGCTATGGCAATAGGTAAGGCTGATTTGCTACTTTTCATCTCCTGAATTTTGAAAAAAAACAATCTTGCATCTTCAGGCAAGAGTATCTGCTGTCCAACATGGTAGCCACTGGCTAGCTACGTGCGGTTATTTAGCTAACTGATAAAATTAAATAAAAAATAAAACATTAAATTTCTTAGTTGCCCTAACACATTTCAAATGCTTAAGAGCCATATGTGGCTACTGGAAAGTACAGACAGAGAACATTTCCATAGGTTCAAGTTTTACTGAATAGTACTGGTCTACATCATTAACTTGCTTTGATAGATACAGAAGTTATGAATTAATGCCCAAATTCCACAGTCTAGTAAAAAATCTCAGGGTTATGAGGATGCTATTAGCCTAAATTATAAGAAAAATATGAAACAAGTATACATTATCTGACATGCAGAAATGTTATCTTGTAATCCAGAACTATAAAATTACATATATCTTTTCTGTCATTATAGCAAGGAAACAAAGTTAAAAAGTCATCTTTGCTTTAAGTTCTTAGAATGATTACTCCTAGCTAACCTTCTGAAAAGTATAAGTCATTGAAGTGTTGCTAATTTTGGAGACTTTCTGATCTCCGGAAGAGACTAGTTCTTAAAAAAAAAAGGCCAAAAGTATAATTTTATACAGCCATGAAAAATGATGTATTTGCAAATGTGTACACATGTATATCACTGTAAAAACAGATAAGACTAGAAAGTTATATAATAAAATATTAAGTGATGTTATCTCCAGATGGTGTTACAAATTATGCTTTTCTTCTGTGTGCTTTTCTGTCCTCTTTAAATTTTTTCATTGATTAGCTATTTCTTTTGCAACCCAAAATACATAAAACCAAGCAACCCAAAATACATAAAACCAAATAATCTGAGAAATTTAGGGTATTTCTACATTTTCTTTTGCTTTTCAAAACTCCCCTTCTTAGTAATAGTCTTTATTTAATTTTAGGACAGCTGTTTAGACACAAATGGTTCAAATCAAAGTAAAAATATATTTAAAATATAATTAGCAAAAAGGAAATAACTAATCATGGAAGAGAAAGATGTATAGTTTTTGAAACATTTGACTTAAACAAATATCTGCACAGATGTAATAGATCAGGAATGGATATTTACCATTATACCTGATAAGGTTCTTATGGTTATTTTAAAATCTTTTAAGTGATTACTTTAAAAATATAAAATGTATAGGCATCCAGCAACACAGAAACTAGGATAAATTTCAAATTTGCAACTGACATAGGGGAAAAGATCCCTTAACTTGCTTATTTGTAACTCACACAAATTCAATCTGTGGAAGCAGTCTATGTGTCCTGTGAAATGTTCACACCTAAAGTCATTAAGAGGACTGTTTGAGAATTGAGATTTGGAATTCCGAATCCAGCTGAGATGGAAGCCATTTCCCCCCCATAATTTCAGACAAAGATTTTCTAAAGACTCCCAAAAACAAGATTTCAAGTAGCTTTGCTTTCACAGTAATTAAGTAAACACTTACTTTTACCATCACAGGCTACAATTTTCACTTTATCCACTTTAATAAGTTCTGTCACCTCTCTGAATTCAACATCATTCAAAACAAAAGTCCACACGTTATCGCAGAATCTGTATGTATTTAGAGAGCCCTTTAAAACAAAAACATTTAGACATACCATGAAGTCATTTTTTTCCCCAAAGCAATTTGAGAACTCAGCTACCAACTACCTAATTTTCATTCTATCACTTAAAAAAAAACACCCTAGATAAATTTACTAAGAGTTAAATACTGCAGTTAGCAGACTACTTTCAGCACTGTTAAGAGTCTGCAAATTACTTACCTGAAAGGCGAAGAAAAGTTGAAAGGAAATTTGAATTTGTACTTCTACTGCCCTCTTGTGGGAACACGATAAAAGTTCACCTCTCTAAGAAAATCCACACACAACTTTTGATTCCACCCAAATTTAACGATTAATAGGCTATTGTGTGTAATGTTACACCAATAACAGTCAATTAACACATTTTGTAACATTCTATGCATTATATTCTGTATTTTTACAATAAAGCTACAGAAAAAAGTTAAGAAAATCATGAGAAAATACCTTTTACAGGACTGTATTTATTGAGAAAATCTGTAAGTGGGTCCCTGAAGTTCAAACCCATGTTGTTCAAGGATCAACTGCATTTTATTGTATGTGTTAACTCTCCGAACTTGTACAGAAGCAGGGACTACCCAGAAACATTCAATTTTAACGCTGTGCTTCCCTCAGATGAATTACTGTATTAGCCACAGAAACTACAATATTACTGTCCTGTGCAACTGATAAAAAGTTATTCTGTTTTCTTTTTTTAGGAGCAGGGATAATTGCTTAAACATTAAAAGGAAATTTTTGAAGAATGGGGTGAAAGTGCAAGGATAGACACCAACTGAATACAATCAAAACTTGAGACATACATACACACGGAATCTTCACAAATGAAATTTAGTGTTTGCTAAGAGATCTGTATGCCCTAAACCTTCAATTCAGAAAAACATTCTCTGCAGTGTTACCCATAATAGTAAAAACTACAGTCTATCTAAATGTTCTATCAAGTGAGAATGATCAGGGAAACTATGATGCTATGAATGACTTAACACAATTTTAAAAATATGAGTACTATTTGTTGGACTATGCTAGGCTCTGAGGATACTAAATATGATTCCTGTCATCAACAAGCTTAAAGGAGAGCATTAAAACAATAGCAGTATTATGAAAGAGTAATAAGCTAGGGGCACCCAAGGGTATGGGGCACAGAAGGCTTCTCTCACAAACTGAAGTTTGAGTTTTGAAAAATGAGTAAAAGTCAACTGTGTCAGGAGGTCCCAAGGGGAAGGAGATTCTGGAGAACCTTAGAAAGCTTTTGCTGTATCCTAAATGTCTTAGGTCAATGAAGGATTTTGAGCAGAGTAGTAACAGATTTGCACTTCTCATGATAACATGAAGAACTGATGGGTGGGGGGGGCGCTGAATGTGAGGTGAGAGTGGCTTTACTATAGCAGCGAAGAGGTCTATAGAAGTGCAGAGAGGGGCACAGCTGGTTAAGCATCTGACTCTTGATTTCTGCTCAGGTCATGATCTCAGGGTCGTGGGATTCAGCCCTGTGTCTGGCTCCAGGCTGGGTGTGGAGTCTGCTTGTCCCTCTCCCTCTGCTCCTCTCCCACTCTCTCTAAAATAAGTAAAATCTTAAAAAAAAAAAAAAAAAAATTCCTGATAGGACTTGACAACCAACTGGCTATGGTGGGGAGACAAAATTTGTTCTCTCTCAAGATTCTGGCTCCAATAACAGTGCAATCATAGGAAAAGCCAGTCTGATAAATTTGAAACTTATTGAGTTTGAGATCTAAATCACCATGTGAAAAAAGCAGCTGGTGTGTGGAAGAAAGCCCAGGAGCATAGGCCTATTGACTTTAGAGCCACAGGGCTGGATTCATTCATTCAAGGAGAATATGTGGATCCCTAGCTAAACCTAAGGAATACCAACAATTAAACTACAAAGGGTCTGAGAAAGAGAGGGGTCAGAGAAAGGAAGCTAGGATAGTATGGTTTCAAGGGAAGTATGGGTTTCAACAGAGACTAATCAATAATATCACAAATTATGCATTAGGTTTAGCAATAATATGGCAAGAAAGTTTCAGTGGAGTGGTAAGATTAATGCATGGAAAACCACGTAAGACATGTTGGGTTAACAAAGAATTATTACAAAAAAAAAAAAACAGATCTCATTAGCTACAGTCTGAGCCTTTGGAAGGCTACACAGCCAAATGCCAATTTTTTTTTTTTTAAGATTTTTATTTATTTATTTATTTGAGAGAGAGAGAATGAGAGATAGCACGAGAGGGTCAGAGGGAGAAGCAGACTCCCTGCTGAGCAGGGAGCCCGATACGGGACTCGATCCCGGGACTCCAGGATCATGACCTGAGCTGAAGGCAGTCGCTTAACCAACTGAGCCACCCAGGCGCCCGCCAAATGCCAATTTTAATGTTATTGTCATATCCAATTAGTGACAGCTATGCCAATAATCATTGGGATTTATGCTTAGTGTGGGAACATTCACTTCCAAATATGTTGAAATTCTGTTAGTTATATAAGTATGTTTCACTTATTTTATTGCTATATTAAATGCTTTCTAATATTTAGATTAAAATAGACAACATAATTAAGAGAGCTCATTGGCTAGATAACTCTTGAGCCAACAAAAGCTTAATAAAATGTGAACACAAGAAGAAATCAGATGATGATAGAATCTTTTAAGAATTTTTTTCTTTTTTAATTTGAACGAGCACGGTGGGGGCGGGGGGAGAGGAAGAGAAAGAGGGACGAGCAGGCTCCGAGGCAGGGCTCATCCCAGGACCACGACCTGAGCTGAAGGCAGAGGCTTAACTGACTGAGTCACCTCTCTCTTTAGAATTGTTTCATGAGCTAGAATCCCTAATAAATATAAAATATTACAACATGTTTAGTTATTTAAATATCTTCTTCGCTGTCTTCATGAGAAAGTCATAATCTAGTATCTCAAGAATCAAAAATTTTATTTAAAAAAGTATTGGAGGGAACATTTTAAATATTAAAACATGACATTTGGCTTTGGTCAAGTAACTGATTATCTTAAATGCACCTTTAATAAATACTTTTTTTTTTAACATTAATCTATAACTGGGCAACATTCTTGCAGTTAGAATATTTTAATGCATGTTAATTATAGAAATGGAATAGGGAATTCAGAAGGGTGATTTTTCTTGGCCACTAAATCTTTTAATGCTTCCTTAATTACTATCTGAAGTTTAGTACTTTAATATTAAGTAACTGTTACTCTTACCTGCCAGCATACATTCTATCAAAAGCATACGCTGACTCTTTAAGTGACTAGTTCAATATGAATGTTTTCCCTAAAAATTAGTTCAAGGTTCTCGGTAAACATGTATTTTGACTTTTTTTGCTAATAAATTTTAACATAGAAATTATTAAAATCTTAATTCTCATACTCAAGGAGATTTTTTTCCCCTTTTAAGATTCTACTAAATGATCTCAGTTATATGAAATTCATATGAGGATTTAAAGCAAAATTTACCATGTTACCTAAGATTGTTTCAATGGGCCGTCAGGCCAGTAAAAATTACTACAAACAATACAGATTTAAATATGATCTAGCAAAATGCCTTTGAAAATTAGAAATTATTAATGTGTGATCTCTTCTGCCTTTGTAATATGTCCCACCAAACAAAACAGGTTATTTGCAAACATTCTGGACTTAAAATTGATCAAGTCTGCTGTAATGGGAGAGGCAGGTAATGAAAGCCTGGGCTTAAAACAGTAGGAAAAGAAAAAAAACAAGAATGGTAAAGTCAGATCTGCTCAAAAACTAATTATTTCTAGCTTTTGGAAAACAGACAAACTTACAAAACACTACACAAGAGAAATGCAAATGTCCAATTATGTTTAACTTTAGCTAAATAGATCCAAACTGGAAACCGACAATAATATAATTAGAAAACTATTAGGTATCAATATAGATCAATTTCAAATTAAAGCGTCTTGGCAGATTTGCACACATAGTTATACAAAACAGCAAACTACTTTTGCCAGAATAGTTACTGTTAAAAATTCAAGAATCTATTGGTAAAATTTTACAAAGATACATTTTACTCCAGATAACTTTTAAGCATATGAAATTAGTAAGAGACTTATTATATAACATACATGCAGACTTTATCCCTTCACTAAATTCGTTCTCTGCCAACCCAATATTCACAGCAATGCCTGGTTTGTAACAGGCCTCGAAATGTTTGTTGAATAAATTTTAAATAAATTTAAAATTTTTTTAAGAAACCCCCAAACACTATGCTCTTAAAAACAAATTAACCTCTATGTTCTTTTCATATACTGTAACCTTTTGATTTCTACTTTATGGTATCCCTTAAAACAACATAAGCATAAATATAACAGTGTACAGGGATATTTGATTATATATATCTGACTCCATCAATATCAATGTGGTAAAATTACTTCTATTCACCATGATACTTTCAATGGGCCTTTAATTTGAATTTACCATCTTTTGTTCAGTTTGGGATTACTGTTCAAATGAGATCAAGCTATCAGAACAGATCATTACCTACCACCAGTTCAGGTCTTCATAAGAGTAGGTGGGAGGCAATATCTGTGTTTGAAAAACATAAGTGAGCTTTAGGGACTACTCTGTCACTTACCTTCAATCCTGCAGGTAATGGTTTGGGCGTTTGCAATCTCAGTTTAACTCTTCAGGGAAGGCAGCGAAACATACATAGGCTGATTTGTGAAACAATGGAATAAAAATCTAAAAACAATTCTCTCTCACATTAAGTGGATAAACTTAGTATAGAAGTCATTTAAAAGTAAAGTATAATTATAAAACAAACTCCAATATTTGATTAAACCATCGCTTCCTATTAGAATTCATAAATATATAGGGGTCCTAAAAAGCACTGTTGTTAACAACCACTGGTGCAAGCTTCTAGATTTAGGAAAATATCCTTACCCTGAAATTGACTCTGTTCCTGACCCTCTGCGCCAATGCTGAATTTATAGCTTTATCAAACTGAAGTAGAACTTGAAGGGCAAGTTGGGGGGTGATCTGTTGAGACTGAGAAAAAGTAAAGGTCATAAATCTTCTTAGGAAAGGACATTAAAGACAAAATATGTATGAATTATCATCTAACATTTAACTGAGGTTAACAGAGAGCCTCTTAAACTAGACTCCCTTCTTCTTTGCCATACTGACAATTAAGGAGTAAAGCCTGACAATATTTTCTTGCATTGTCTTGACACAAACAGAATTTTGAAAAGAAAACATGCAGTGATGTTACACTGCCAGGACAAAACTCTATTACTCCTTTACAGTGTCTGGAAAGAGGCATTTGATAGACTGAAAGAATGCAGGGTCTTTAAAAAAAAAAAAAAAATGCAGGCCTAGTAATCTATTTTTTTAAAAACCTAAACTCATCAAAGCTCATCAACTGTATGAAAATAAATGGAAATACTTAATATGTTCTTAGATGAGCTTTATTTTAAAAGGTTATTTTTCCTAAAGCTGAACTATAAATTCAAATTTAAATCTCAAAAGACTTTATCAAATTGTCCAAAGTTACCTTAAAGCTACACAGACTATGCCTTATAAATAAGAGAAAACCAATCATCTCAATTTTTATGTTTAGGCATGTTAAACTATGTCATTTGATCTTCATTATATTTTATGCCCTGTAGTCAGGATGGATACTGACTTGCTGGGTCAAAGATTCTAAGATACTTTACCTCTTAGCTCTCTGCCTGAGAGAAGGGATCTAACAAAACTTATTATAGACTCCTCTAAATAAAAGCTGGTTTTAGTCTCCCACCTGTATGAGCTCATCAAGGCTCTCCTGGAGACTGTTTCCCAAAGTGGTGTTTCTGTATAACTGATATGCCATGGCTTAGAAGGAAGAAATTGTTTTTCTTATTCAGGCTTGCATTGATGTCCTAAAAATTTAATATGAAAATATTAAGCATGATAAACCACTAATGTAATATAGTCTACTTCATACATTCTAATATATGCTGTCACAAACTCTTAATTGCAAACTGCTATATAATTTCTATTTTTTGTTATTCTGACATAGGCATTTATACTCCTTTATACAAAGCACAGATCTATTAAAAGGTACATCTTTACCATCTCTTTTAAAAGTCTGCCTTTTGACCTAATCTAGAATCAATTTACTGTGTACTACCATTCCTTTCTCCTGTCAGTCCAGTGATCCAGACAATCTTTTGGCTCACACTTGCATGCCCTCTGCTTCATTTTTTCCCCCTTAACATTTGGTATTTATGGAGTGCTTACCAAGAAGACAGCACTGCGATAGGCAGGAGAGAGGGGAAGATGAATAAGGATATGCTCCTGGACTCTAAAAAACTTATATTCTACAGAGGGTAACAGATATACAAAACAGTATTTAACTCAATAAAGAATAAGCACCGTGACAGATGTACACAGTGTATGATGGAGGCTACCTGTGGACTGAGTGAACTCGTTAACAAAAGCTTCCTGATTCTTTAAGCCAGACTTCAGCCAAACAAAGGCAGAAGATCATCTTAGGCTGAAAGAACAGAACGAGTAAAGCCACAGGAGTATGAAATGATACAGTCTGTAGAGAGAACTATAAATTGTTCCACAGGATTAAGGTGTAATTATGAATAGGAAGTGGTAGGAGATGGAGCTGAAAAAGATGGCATGGTGTATTTGTAACAACAGGAGGGATGCCAGGGAGAATGTACTGGAAGATGAGAAGGAGATGAGGGCTTGAGTAGGGTGGCAGTAGTATGGATTCAACAAATACGGAGCTACAAGTCATACACAAGATCCCTGACCTCATGGCACTTTCAGCTTAGAGATGGACAGGAGACAGATTCAGGGAGTTATCAGCAAAAATAATGGCTAGTTATCAGTCTTCACATTATATACCTGCAAACACTTGAAATCTTTTCTTTGGCTTTTTGGAGCCCCACACTCCGTTCTCTCCTCCCCACTCACTGGATACTACTGTATTTGTTTTCTTTGGCTGGTCCCTCCGCAGGTACCTGACTTCTACCTGAGTGCCTTTAAGGCTTCTTAGGTCTTCTCTAGATGCTTTACTCCCTTAGTATTAGGCTATCTGCTGATGACTCCCAAATGTATATCCCCAGTCCTTCTCCCCTTGTTGCCCTATATAAAATTGCCTCCTTGCCACTGAATGGAAATATCAAGTAGGTAGCTCAAATGAAATGTGTCAAAAACCAAATTCCTGATACCATGTCCTCCAAACCTTTTCTGCCCTCACCTTGCCAACTTTAGTAAACAGTAAATCTGGTCTAGGGTAAGACACCCCCCAAATTTCACATTCGGCATTAGTTTCTCTCTCACTCTGCATCTAATCTGTCAGTAAATCTTTTCAGCTCTTCTAAGTATAGCCGAAGCTGACTTTTACCATCTCTAGTACTACCACCAAATCCCCATCATCTACCAGCAAGATCACTGTGATAGCCCCGTAAGAGGTCTCCCCGTTTCTACAAATGCCTGTTAACACCCCTGCCCCTAGAGCAGCCACACTGAGCCTTTTAAAACATAAATCAAACCACATCACTCATTTATTCAAAACCTCCAATAGCAGCATCCTGTTTCAGAATTTAAAAAGTCCTTCTAATGATTTGTAAGGTCAGTATGATCGGGGTTCTCCACTACCTCGATGAACTTACCTCCCTTACTCCTTCATTCCCTCTGCTGCAGTCATACTGGTCCCTTGCTGGTTTTCAATATGGCAAGATAGTCTTGCTTTAGGGTCTTCACACTGTCTGTCCTTTTTGCTTCAAATGTTCTTCCCAGATCCCTTCATGGTTCACTCCCTGATTTAATTCAGATCCCTGCTCAAATATCACTTCAGAAAGAACTTCTGTGACCAACCTATAAAAAGGAACTACCTCTCTTCCCCCTTATACTACTTTATTTTAATTCTTACCATTAATTGAAGCTGACATATACATGCTTATTGTTTCCATCCACTAAAATAGATGTTCCGCAGGGAGGGGGGCTTTTGTTCACAGTTATATATTTACAATCTAGAACAATGCCTAGTATATAGTATGTACTCAGTAAGTATTTATTAGTGAATAAGTAACTTGAATAAGTAATAAATGCTATTATCAGTTATTGTTAATTTGTCTAAGTGTGATACAAAGTTTTCAACTTTACTGAGGAAAATGAAGCAATGAAAACGTCTAGACTCTCAAAACGGTATCAAACCACCTACCAATACCTATAACCACATACACTCTGCCTGTCACAATAGCCAAACTATCCATGCTGTTATCCAAATACAATCTTTCTACCTCTACATCAAGCCTATTCTCTCTAGTACACTCAAGAATATTGTTCCAACAGCTGAATTAGTCCTTCTCTCCCTCACCATCACATTTCTCATCTCTGTGGATTATTGCCATCAGCAAACAGGTGGCTACTTCTCCCATCTTCAAAAAAAGTCTCGACTCCCTTTCCTTACTAGCTACACTGCGTTCCTTTGTTCCTCTGTGCAGCAATGCTCCTAAGAGTTGTCTGTACTCATTGTCTTCTCATTCCTTTTCTCCCATTTTCTCTTATATTCACTCTTCACTCTTATATACTCCTCACTCACTCCTCATAGGCTTTTGCCTCCAACACTCAAAAGAAACAGATGGTGAAGGTCACCAATGGCATTGGTAAAGCTAATCCAAAATTTTCAGTCCTCACCAGACTTAATCATTTGACACAGCTAATTACTCCCTCCTCTCTGATAAAGGATCTTGGCTTAGCTTCTGGGACACCACACTTTTTGGGTTGTTCTCTTAAACTCACTGGTTCATCCTTTTCCTATACCTTGCCCTTGGAACTCACTCCTGGATCCAACTGCTTACTCAACATCTTTATTTTTTGTCTTTCCCATTTCAGTTGATATAACTCCATACTTCTGTGGGCTTACGCATAAACCTTTGAAATTATCCGCCACTCCCCTCATCTCACCTTCGCATCCAATCCCTAGCAAATCCTGTAAACTCTATCTTCAAAATGCATTCAGAATCCATCCATTTCTCACCATTTCTATTGTTATCACCCTGGTCTGTGCTATGATCATCTGCCACTGGATTACTGAAATAGCTTTCTAATTGGTTTCCCTGCTTCCACACTGTCCCTACACTTTACTCCTAACCCAGCAGCCCATATCTCTTTTTTGCTCCAAACCTCCCATGGCTTCCATTTCACTCAATCCTTACAAGAATCTGGCTACCTATAATCTCTCCAACCATATCTACCATCTCTCCCTTGCTCTCACCCTACTACAGACACACTGCCTTCCATGTTATTCTTAGAACATGACAGACATGTACCTCCCTATGTAAGCCTTTGTAAAGGCTGATCTTTCTACCTAGACTACTCTTCCTCCAGATATGCACTTGGTTCTTTTAATTCCTTCAAGTAGAATATGTACTTAATGAGGCTTAAACTGATGGCCATACTTAAAATACCAATTTCCACCTCCACTCTGGAACTTCCTAATCCCCCTTTTCCTGCTCTGTATTTTTGATGGTACCATCACCTTCTAACACATTATTTAATTATGTTTATTTCCTGCATCCTCCAAAAGGGACTTTTGTCTGTTTTGTTCACTGAAGTAAAGCAAGTGTCTAGAACAAACAGTAACTGACTCATAATGGAAGCCAAATAAAATATCTGTTGAGTAAATTAATGAGGGCAAAAAATTAAGTATGTGGGTGGGTGGGGGAGGGTTAAAAAGGGCAAGAGGAGGTCCCAATGGAGATACACACTTGTGTCATACTCATTTGACAACAGTCTAAGAGTTATCTAGACAAGAGCTATAATTTAACAGTGAACTATCAGAGAAATTAAGAAAACCATCCCATCTACAATTGCATCAAAAAGAATAAAATACCTAAAAATAAATTTAACCAAGGTGAAAGCCCTATACACTGACCACTGTAAGATACTAAAGAAAGAAACTGAAGACAACAAAAATGAATGGAAAGATATTCCATGCTCATGGATTGGAAGAATATTGTTAAAATCCCCATACTACCCAAAGCAATCTACATGTTCAATGCAATCCATATCAAAATTCCAATCCCCTTCATAGAACTACAACAAACAATCCTAAAATTTGTACGGAACAACAAAAACCCACATAGCCAAAGCAATCCTGACAAAGACAAAGCTGGAGGCAACATGCTTCCTGATTTCAAACTACATTACAAAGTTAAAGTAATTAAGACATTATGGTATTGGCAAAAAACAGACAAATCAATGGAATAGAATAGAGAGCCCAGAAATAAACCCACATTTATATGGTCAATTAACTTATCACAAAGGAGGCAAGAATATACAATGGGGAAAAGAGTATCTTCAAATAAATGGTGCTGGACCACTTTCTTACACCATACACAAAAATAAACAGAAAATGGATTAAAGACCTAAATGTGAGACCTGAAATCATAAAACTCCTGGAAGAAAACATAGGCAGTCCGACCTCTTGGACAATACCCCTACCAACTTATTTATGCATAGGTCTCCTCAGGCATAGGGAACAAAAGCAAAAATTAAACTACTGGGACTACACCAAAACAAAGAGCTTTTACACAGCAAAGGAAACCATTAATAAAACCAAAGGCAACCTTGTGAGTGGGAGAGGATATCTGCAAAGGATATATCTGATAAGGGGTTTATATCCAAAATATATGAAGAACTTCTATTAACACCAACAAATCAAATAATCTGGTTAAAAAATAGGCAGAAGACCTGCATAGACCTCTTTCTAAAGAAGACATACAAGAGGCCAACAGACAAATGAAAAGATACTCAACATCACTAATCGTCCAGGAAATGCAAATCAAAACCACAAGATCTCATTTCACATCTATCAGAATGACTAGTATCAAAAACACAAGAAATGTCAAGTGTTGATGAGGAAGTGGAGAAAAGGGAATCCTCTTGTACTGTTGGCAGGAACATAAATTGGGACAGCCACTGTGGAAAACAGTATGGAGGTGCCTCAAAAAACATAAAAATAGAAATGCCATATAATCCAGTAATTCCACTAGTATATATTCACCCCTCAAAATAGAAAACACTAATTTGAAAAAATATATGCACCCCTATGTTTACTGCAGCATTATTTACAACAGCCAAGATATGGAAGCAACCCATGTGTCTGTCCATAGACAAATGGATAAAGAAAATGTGGTATATATACACAATGGACTATTACTCAGCCATAAAAAAGGATGGCATCATGCCATTGGAGACAACATGGATGGAGCTAGATTGTATTATGCTAAATGAATTAAGTCAGACTGAGAAAGATAAATACCATATGATTCTACTCATAAGTGGAACCAAAAAATTAAAAAAAAAAACACACATGCAACCAAACAAATGGATAAACAAAAAGCAAAATCAGATCAGTAAGTACAGAGACTGATGGTTGCCAGGGGGAAGAGGGGTGAGGAGTTGGATAAAATGGGTGAAGGGGAGAGGGAGATACAGGCTTCCAGTTATGGAATGAGTAAGTTGCGGGAATAAAAGGCACAACATAAGGAACATAGTCAATGATACTGTAAAAGCAATGTAACAGGATAGATGGCCGCTACACTTGTGAACATAGCATAATGTGTATCAACTTGTCAAATCACTAAGTTGTACACCTGAAACTAATGTAACATTGTTGTCAACTATACTCAAAACCCCCCACAAAACTGTGGTGTATATATACAAAGAAATATTAATCAGCCATAAAAAAGAGTATCTTGCCATTTGTGACAACACTGATGAACCCAGAGGGTATTACAGGAAGTGAAATAAGTCAGACAAAGAAAAATACCATATGATTTCACCTACAGGTGGATTCTAAACAAAACAAAACAGACTCTTAAATATAGAGAACTAGTGGTTGCCAGAAGGGAGGCAGGTGGCAGGAATGGGCAAAATAAAGGGGATTAAGTGGTTCAAACTTCCGGTTATAAAATAAGTCACAGAGATGAAAAGTACAGCAAAGAGAATATAGTCAACAATATTGTAATAATATCGTATGGTGACAGTAACTATACTTATCAGGGTGACTGAGTAATGTATAAAATTGTCAAATTGATATGCTAACACTGTATGTTACTTATACTTAAAAATAATAAGACTATTATAGACATAAATTGTTATATGTAAGCCTACGGTAATCACAGAGCAAAAACCTATAGTAAAAACACAAAAGATAAAGGATACCACTAAAGAAAGTCATCAAACCACAAAGAGAGCAAGAAAAGAAAAGAAGAGAAGTACAAAAACAGCCAATAAACAATTAACAAAATGGCAGTAAGTACATACCTATTAATAATTACTTTAACTGTAAATGCACTACATTCTCCAGTCAAAAGACACAGAGTGGCTGAATGCATAAAAAAACAACGAAAAAAACCAAGGCCCATCTATATGCTGCCCATAAGAAATTCACTTTAGATTTAAGAACACATGCAGATCGAAAGTGAAGAGATGGAAAAAGATATTCCATGCAAATGGAAACCAAAAGAAAGCGAATGTAGCTATACTTGTATCAGAAAAAAATAGACTTAAACATAAAAACTGTAATAAGAGACAAGATGGGTGACACATAATGATAAAGGAGTCCATCCAACACAAAACAGAACATTTGGAAATACTTGTGCACTCAGCATAGGAACACCTAAACATACAGAGAAAATATTAACAGACCTAAAGGGATAAATAGACAGCAATACAATAATAGGAGGAGATTTCAATATTCCATTTACATCAATGCATAGATCATCCAGACAGAAAATTAGTGAGGGAACATCGGTATTAGAACAACATGTTAGACCAGATGAACTTAACATATATATACAGAACCTTCCATCCAAAAGCAACAGAATATACATTCTTCTCAAGTGCATATGCAACATTCTCCAGGATAGATCATAGGTTGGGCCACAAAACAAGCCAATGAATTTAGGTGGACTGAAATCATAAACATCTTAGACAACCATAATGGTATGAAACTAAAAATTAATTACACAAAGAAACCTAGAAATTTCGCAATGTGTGAAGATTATACAACATGTTACTGAATAACCAATAGGTCAAAGGAGAAATCAAAGAGGAAAAAAATGCCTTGAGACAAATGAAAATGGACATATATCAAAGTTTGTTGGATACATTAAAAGCAGTTTTAAGAGGGAAGTTCATATTGATAAATGTCTACCTTGAGAAATAAGAAAAGTCTCACAACCTAACTTTACACCTCAAGGAACTAAACACATGCACACACACACATACACACACAAAATAAATGAAGCCCCAAATTAGCAGAAGGAAGAAAATAAAGATAGAGATGAAATAGAGATTTAAAAGAATTAACAATTATCAATGAAACAAAGAGCTGGCTCTTTGGAAAGATAAAACTGACAAGTCTTTAGTAAAACTCACCTGGAAAAAAATTCAAATAAATAAACCAGAAATGAAAAAGATGTTACAACTGACATCACAGAAATAGAAAGGATCTTAAGAGACTGCTGTGAACAATTACATGCCAACAAACTAGACAAGCTAGAAGAAATTAATTCCTTAAAACACAGAACTGAATAATGATGAAATAGAAAATCTGAATACACCGATTACTCATAAGGAGATTTAATCAGTAAACAAAAACTTCTCAACAAACAGAAGTCCAGGATCAGATGGCTTCACTGATAAATTCTACCTAACATTCAAAGAAGAATTAGTACCAGTTCCCAAACTCTTTCAAAAAATAGAAGAGGAGGGTCATGGGATTGAGCCCTGCACTGGGCTCCTCACTCAGCGGGGAGCCTGCTTGAAGATTCTCTCCCTCTGCCCCTCCCCCAACTTGGGCACTTAGTCTCGTGCTCTCTCTCAAATAAATAAATAAATCTTTAAAATAAAAATAGAAGAGTAATAAACTTTTCCAAACTCATTTTAAGAGTCCAGTATTACCCTGAAACCAAAACCAGACAAGAATGCCACAAGAAAAAAAAATTGCAGGCCAACTTCCCTGATGAATATACACGCAAAAATCCTCAATAAATATTAGGAAACTGATTTTAACAATACATTAAAAGGATCATACACCATGATCAAGGGGGATTTATTCGAAGGATAGAAGAATGGTTCAACAGCCTCAATCTGCCAATATGATACACCATATTAACAAAATGAAGGATAAAAATCATATGATCATCTCAATACATGCAGAAAAAGCATCTGACAAAATTCAACATTCATTTATGATAACTCTAAACAAAGTGGATTTAGAGGGAACATACCTCAACATAATAAAGGCCACAGAGGACAAGCCCATAGCTAACATCACAGTCAATAGCGATAAGCTGAAAGCCTTTCCTCTGAGATCACAAACAAGACAGGACTCTTGCCCTATTATATTCGACAAAGTACTGGAAGTACTTCCAGAACAATTAGGCAAGAAATAGAAATAAAAGCCATCCAAACTGGAAAGAAAAAAGTAAAATAACAAATTATCACAGAAATAAAATAATCACATTTGCAACTGCATCAAAAGGAACAAAATACCTAGAAAGAAATTTAAGCAAGGAGGTGAGAGACCGGTATGTTGAAAACTACAAAACATTAATGAGAAACTGAAGACGACAAAATAAATGGAAAGACATTGCATGTTCATGGATTAGAAGAATTAATATTATTAACATGTCCTTACTACCCAAAGCAATTTACAGATTCAATGCAATCCCTATCAAAATTCCAACGGCATTTTTCAAAGACACAGAACAATCCTAAAATTTGTATGGAACCACCAAACCTCCAATAGCCAAAGCGATCTTGAGAAAGAACAAAGCTGGAGGAATCATGCTCCCTGATCCCACAATAGTACAAAGCTAGAGTAATCAAAACAGTATAATACTGGCATAAAACAGACACACACATCAACAGAACATAATAGCCCATAATGAACCCATGCAGATGCTCAATGAATTTACAACAAAGAAGTCAAGACCATCTGATGGGGAAAAGGACAGTATCTCCAATAAATGATGTTGAGAAAACTGCACAAACACATGCAGAAGAATTAAACTGGACAAACTTACACACTATGCACAATAATCAACTCAAAACAGGTCAAAGACTTGAATGTAAAACCTGAAACTATAAAACTCCAAAAGAAAACACAGCTACAGTAAGTTCCCTGACACGGGTGCTATGATTTTTTTAATTTGACACCAGAAGCAAAATCAAAAAAAGCAAAAATACAAAAGTGGGACTATCTCATACTAAAAAGCTTCTGCACAGCAAAGAAAACCAACAAAACAAAAAGGCAACCTACTGAATGGAAGAAAATATTTGCAAATCATATAAGAAATTAATATCCAAAATATATAATTCACACAACTCAACAGCAAAAGAATAACTCAATTTAAAAATTGGCAGATCTGAATAGACATTTTTCCAAAGAAGACATACAGATGGCCAACACACATGAAAAGATGCTCAACATCACTAATCATCAGGGAAATGCAAATCAAAACCACAATGAGGTATCACCTCACATCTGTTAGGATGGCTATTATCAAAAAGACAAGAAATAACAAGCGTTGGTGAGGATGTGGAGAAAAGGGAACCGTTATGCACTACTGGTGGGAATGTAAATTGGTAAAGCCACTATGGAAAACAGTGTGGAGGTTCTTCAAAAAATTAAAAACATAACTACCATATGATACAGCAATTCCACTACTGAGTAGCCCCCCCAAAATGAAAACACTAACTCAAAAGATATGCAACCTAAGTGTCCATCAATGGATAAAGAAAATGGATAAACTGTGGTACAATTACAACTGTAATCGTAATCCAATTACAATATGGAATTGTAATATGTAATTCCATATTACAATGGAATATTATTCAGCCATAAAAAGAATGAAATCTTGCCATTTATAACAGGAACAGACACCATGGGCATTATCATTAAATGAAGTTAAGTGAGAAAGAGAAAGGCATATACCGTATGATATTGGATACATGTGGAATTGAAAACCAAAAAGGAAAAAAAACAAAAACAAAACAAGCGTGTAGATTCAAAGAACAGATAGGTAGTTGCAGGGGTTGGGGGAACGATATGGTAGAGGGAGTCGATGTAAAACAGACACAGAAGTCTGAATCATTCAAAATATTGACTTTGAGATATATGCTAAATACACAATATGAGTTAAATATTAAAGTGAGAGGTCAGGTGAAACTGGAATGTTGAACACAAGGCATATAGCCAAATAAAGAGGTTCAAAGTGATAATAAACATAGTTGTTCATAAAAAACAAAAACAAAGGAACCCTGAATGGGAGAAACTATTTGCAAATGATGTATCTAATAAGAAGCTAATACCCAAAATACGTAAAGAATTCATACAACTCAACAGTAAACAAGCCGATTAAAAAATGGGCAGAAGATCCAAATGGACATTTTTCCAAAGAACACATACAGATCAACAACAGACAGATGAAAAGATGTTTAACACCACGAATCATCAGGGAAATGCAAATTAAAACCACAATGAGAGATCACTTCACACCTGTTGTAATGGCTATTATTATCAAGAGGACAGGAGATAAGTGCTGGCGAGAAGGTAGAGAAAATGGGACCCTTGTGCACTGTTGGCGGGAATGCAAACTGCTGAAGACACTGTGGAAAACAGTATGGAGGTTCCTCAAAAAATTAAAAATAGAACTACCAAATGATCCAGCAATTCCGCTTCTATTTATCTGAAGAAAACGAAAACACTAACCTGAAACTAATGTGTCAATTATACCTCAGTAAATAAATACTAATTTAAAAAATAGCTCTAAGTTATTTAAAAATTTGTTCAAGTTACTTGCTTTAATGACTTTAGACCTTGGATTCTTAAAAATTCCTTATGAAATGTTCAAATCTGTTAGATCTGGTATCCGCCGCGTCAATTTCGTGCTCGTTCATTCTACGGTTTAGAAAATTACAAGGGTTCCACATTCGGAATTAACTCAGTAGTCCTAGTCCTGTTTAAATTCATTACCCTGTGGGAGCTGGCTTGAAGTTTAAGGCAGACTTCAAATAAGCGAAGAGGCATAGGAATGAGACACTTACGGAATGCGCTCCCCTGATATTCGGCCAAAACACAACACAACACAACACAACACAACACAACACAACCCAACCCTGGATGCGTAAAGACATTCACCTGGCTAAAAATACCGCGCTGGGCTGAGGACCTCCCCCAGGACCGTTCGGCTGGCGCCCCGTGGACCACAAACCTCCCGCCAGAGGACGCAACCGCCTCCCGCCGCCTCCCGCACTTTTCATTCGCGGGTACCGGCCACGGGGCCATCCCCGCAGCAAGTCGGTAACGGGCCCACCTTGAGCCCCTGCCCTCTGCGCAGCCCTCGAAGACCCAACTGACCGCAGCCCCACCTCTGGGACACAGGGAGCGCGGGCCCGGCTCACCAAGTACCTGTGGGGAAGGCGCTTCCCGCCGCGGAGCGGACAGAAGCGGAGGAGCGAGCAGCCCAGCAGGAAGCACCTACTTCCCGACCACCTCTTCGGCCGCCGCAGGAGCTGCAGAGCTGCGCCCACGACCCGGAAGTGCTCGCCGAACCTGGAAATGACAGTACGCGGGTGGGCCAGGAGGCCCCGCCCAGCCCCTGCTCCCACACGCCACTCAAGACTTGCCAGGGCAGGGCGGGGTGCGGAGGGAGGAGGGGCGTGGGGCCAGCAGCTTTCAAGCCCTAGACTCGCCGACTGGCTTCCTTTCCGAGTAATTCGCCAGGTTTACTAAATCATTCATAAGGGAATTGTAATTTTGAGAGATTAATTTTATCCACTGTTACACAATTAGGAATGTTAGGGCAGTCACATTTTATGCCTAAAGTGTGTTCTGGGTAATGCTGTTGAAGACCCTGCAATACTAAATTGAAGACAAATTCTGAAGATTAGAGCAGGATTTCTTTACCATTCAAAGTAGGGCTGCAATTCACTTAGCCCAGCAAGCTCTTGTGATTCCTGAAGAATTTTAATGTGGGAAAATTTGTATTTAAAATTTGTAGCTAATGGAAGACAAACACTTCAATATATATTGAGTTTATATAAATCCAAATGGTATCCTAAATGTGGATTAAAGGCAGCAATATGTGTACAGCTGTTTGCCATTAAGTAGCTGAACAGTGATTAAGGAGTAAATACGTGTTACTAAGTGGAATCTCTGCCACTTATTTTGTTGGATTCCCCACTACTAAAATGATTCTAAACTATGAAATACAAAGTGTAATAATTAAGGGAATGTTTAAAATTAAAGCAGGATGGACACTTCACTCCCCTGAAGAATAGGAAGTAGCACCCGACTACAGAAAGAGAAACAAAAGGTCTAAAACTATTTGAAAGGCTTATGAGATAATTCAGTGTAAAAACTTAGTGGCATAACGGAAGACAAAAAATGTGATAAAAATGAGTCAAAAACAAACTTTCCAATTAATTTATTTAAATTCATTAACGTTGCAAAAATATGATGTGCAACAAATCAGGACGCAAGTTGCCGTATTCCTAACAAGTCAAAGGAAAATAAAATATTACATCTCCTCAGTAAATCAAGACCAACCCTATTATTTCTTACAGGGATCACATCAACATCTTGCGCACACAGTCATCAGAACTGAATTTCTCACACTGTAAAATGACAGCACCAGGCTAGGCAACATCAACTGAATAGTGGTGAAATGATCACAGCACACTGTGTCTAAATGGCAGCATGTGAACTTACATTAAGAAAAATATTTGAATTTTTGAAATCTGTATCAAAGTGTGTAGGTGTCTAACTCACTCTGAGTTGTGTTCTATGTAAATAGTGTCCTATGGACTGTGCAAGTCAGTGGCCCTGAACACACCTCCAACATTTGCTAGCTAGGTTTATGTAAATAAATGGTTTAAGGGGCACAACTTTAGAAAGTTCGTATATAAAAAGTGCAGTGGAATAGCTAATTAGTATTATTTTCCAAGTTCCTCCTTAGCCATACTGATTGTGAAAACACAAAGATTCCAAAATGTAAATGTTTCAACCCCTTGTAGAATGTCTTACAAGATAGAATCAGATAGCTATATGAAGCAAACAGCTCAATGTAATTCGTTATCGATCTGAAAGCTTAATTAAACCCTTGATTTTCATCAGGTGTTTAAGTTGCTTTATGTGAACCTTTCAATAGTATTCTTAAAAGTAATTCTCAAAACATAAGAAATTAAGTAGATCTACCATATGTATTTGCAACAAAGCAATAGCTATGTTAAAATTTTAGTGTCACTCCTCATGTTCAACACAATACTTATTTTCAAGTGCCATTAGAACTTTAAAAGAAACTTACTTTACTGGGACTCACCACTGCTCTGATTCTAATTCATTCAGAATCTTGGGACCACGGAAGAGGTGAGTGAAAGGATCCCTAGGTAATTCTTCTGTACTATTAGAACACTGAGTAGAAAATCTCCCACTTCCCTTACCAGCTGACCTTCCCAGGCGAGTCTAAATTCTTCATGCTTTCTCCCAGTGACTCAAATCACACAATTCCTGTTTCCTGTGACAAGGATAAACTCTAACAGAATAGCTGGTCTAACTAATAAACACATTAACTCCTCTATCCCTTCCTTTTGAGGTTTGTGATCCATTTCTCAAATGTCTAAATATTTGAAAAAATAAGCAAGAAAACATGATGGAATGGATTAGCAAATTTCTATTTTCAGCCTATCTTCTCCCTTCTGATTGAATAATGTTAGCAATTTTCCACATATAACACAGGAAAAAGGACGAAGCTATTGTCACCTTATATACACACTTTTACCGATCTCAACAAGAAACTGGCCTGTTTTAACCAATAATATCCTAATGCTAATTTACCTCTCAATTGAAGAAATCTAAAAAAGTCACTTCTGCAGTAAATCAAACACTTCCAAATTCCCTGAGCACTCACATAAAAACAGCCAAATAGTAACACTATAGTCATCTACAAGAAGTCTCTATCAAAAAGCAGACCTTTTACCTGTTTAAATTCTGAAACTGTAGTTGAAGAAATTCTAGCTACTGATATATACTTTATCAATCAGCAAATTTCAGTATTCAGTGCAGTTACTAGATAGTGCTGTCCATTTTGGAAGACTACATTAACGTTTACCATGTTTCATAAAATATGAAAAATAACCTGGTCCTAAACTTTAATTTGAGCACTGTAATTGTTGACCCTCTCTGTTCAAACTTGCTTCTGTATGAAAAGACAAGGCATAGGAAAATATAAATTCTCATTATAGGTATTATTAACATTTGCCCTCTTCACTCCAGTCTTAATTCACATATTCTGTGTGAAGCCTGCAGGTTTTCCTGTTGGATACAAGAAAGCCTGTTATATGGTGCAAAGAGCTGCCATACACAGTATATCCCTTAACAGGGAAACATTCAGTGACATCTGAGATAACAGCTACTCTTTACCCCTTTAGAGTTCTTTCTCTTACTTCCTTGTTTTCTTATCTTCCTATCAAACTACCCCACTAGGCCCTCTTTAGGACCCTATCCTCCCCACACCCCCACCCGAGTTAAAGGCTATTAAGCTTCAAGTGGGAGGCCAATATAGCATTTTCCTTGATGATACTTAGGAATATGACCAAGCAGAACACAACCAAATTACTTTATATGAGAAACTTTTGATTAAAGAGACTCAGAGCCCAAGTATAACAAAATATAGTGACAAAAATCAACTCACACCAGTTAAGTTAGATCCCTGATCCCAGCAGAAAGATAAAATAATACAATTTTATGTACTTTCAATCAGCAATGAAAAATTAAAATTGAATGATATGGGGGAAATGTCACATAGTGACAAATTACAAATAACAAACTTCCTAAGTGCTTTTCCTCTAACCTACTAATTATAATCTAAGCCTGATAGTTATGAAACATTTATTACAGGGCATGTCCCTATACCAGATTCCATTAAGGTGTACGTTAGAGCAGGTGTCGTTTAATCCAACGATTCACAGCACATCACTCTTGTTATATCCCAAGTGTTAACACTGTTCCTTCTGAATTTTAATGTTCTAATAGATTAAAGTTTACCTGTACTTTAAAAAAATATTTAGGAAAATGCATCACTTTTGCAACAAGTTGTATCTATAGTTAGGAACAATGCAAGCTGTATCTATAGTTAGGAACAATGCTTGCAAAAGCAAAAGTGAATAAACACAATAAACTGTTGAACCTGAAGAACCGTGTACTTTATGTGGAGGAAAACCACCTATTTAAAAAGTTCAGCAAATTCTGAACAGGATAAAGACTTACAGATGAAAGACTACTTAAAGAGCTCTATAAATATAGACTCTAATCACAATTAAATTCAATGATCCTTTATTCATAATTCTCATATGGTAAATTCAGAAGGAATGCCTAAGTTGTTATTATTAGTTTGCTTTTTCAACACAAACTGTTTCTAAGGTTTGAGCAAGCAAAAATGGTTTTGGTTTTATTTGCTATAATGACAGTTTAGGATCTGCCCACAGCTGCTGGATCCAAGTTAAGTCAGAAGGCTGCTGAGGAACATCTCATCCTGGGAATCCTCCAGCATCTCCCATAATTGGACTTAGGTTAGCATGCCAAGTTTATAACTGAGGAGGACAAAAAGTAAAGGAAAATTCTCTAACAAAAACTTTATACGAAAAATGGCAATGTTTGTAAAAGCCACATGTGTGTTCAGTCTGGGACAGAATAAATCCTAAAAGCTTAGCTCTCATTAGCTTCAATTTTGCTATTCTAGGACATTCTTTTGTAAATTACCTTATAGGAAGGGCTGGGGTGTGGTAGTATCCTCAAATTTGGAGGATACTAATTTTTCCACATGTGTATGAGTCACACAAGCATATGACAAAGTATCAGACCAGTCTGTTGTTTTAGCATGATTTTGTGGGTAATTGAGTTCTGTTTGGGCACCTCAGTACAATGTATTTCAGTGTAGAGTCAAGGTACTTACCAAATTAAACAAAAAGTTTATATGCTTATATCAAATGTCATCCCAAACAGCATAATGTAATGATGCTCTAAGACTTACAAAATAACTTAATTTACAGTACTGTCAACATGATTCAACAGAAAATGTGAATATACACAAATCTGATTAGGTCAAACACCTACCTCCTATCAAGTTTAAGTAACTGATATAGAAGTATTTTGGTAAAGTGCCCACATTGAGAGCAGTTAAAAAAGCAGCCCCTATTTTCTACAGAAAAATAGGGACAGTGAGTAACTCATCACATTCTCTGAATACTACACTGCATTCACAAATTCTGGAGAGTGATACCCTGGACACACAGCTTATTTCACATTAGTGAACAGACCTAAAATTTTTATAAAGTTCTGACTTCTGGCCAGAAGATAAAATGTCCCATATATACATATATACAAACCCCATTTCTTAGCCTCTTAAATTCTCTAGTTCTAAAAATGGCTTTTTGACTTGTCTTTAAAGTTTAAAGAGGAGAAAGTGTGCAATACATTTGTATTTGCGCTTCTGAATTAAGAAACAGTATTAAATGAGAAAAAAAAGCTTAGGATAGTATTAATCTACTTAGATTATGTACATGACCTTTGGGTATTCATGAGAACCAGTTTAACTGTCCCTCACCTTATGAGCAACTCTGTTTTCTAAGTTACCCAGGAAATGTATCTAACCATTTACAAAAACAAAAATTCGAACATGCACTTTACAAATCATGGTCTTAATTTACCTGCATATTCTTCCACAAGACAGGTATACATTAAAAAATATTGCTCAGAAACATAAAAATATATATTATCTCTTTCCTTTACCATTTAGGCATATAAATAGTTTACTGAAGATGATGCATCATTCAACAAACAAATGCAAAAACTGCTTTATATAAAGTGTGGTTCTCTGCTATTTAGCAATATAAAATATAAAATGATTACAATATAATTAGCTAATAAAGAGCTAAATTCAAGAGATTTGCAAACCAATACAGCAGTGAACAGTCCCTTATACAAAAGTCCATTAAGGAAGAGTCAAGTCAATTTTGTAACAGGTTACATAAAAATCAGGGCCAATAAATGCATTATAAATGCAAAAAAGAGCACTGCTTCATCAGCACATTCTTCAGTCTTGTTTGGACTAGACGCCAAACTTACTGTTCACTTTTCGGTTCATCTTGTTTTCCATTAAGCTCTTGATCAACTCTGTTTAATGAAAAACAATATAGATAATAAGACACTAGCAACTAAACAATTTTCTTTCTAAAAATTGTGACTACTTTTAGCATAGAATATTATTCTGTTAAAAACAAAGCTTTGCAAAGAAGCAGACATAGTAAAAAGGTTACCAAACATTTCCCCAACCAGGAAAGATAATTTTTAAAGAGGACACTGACAAGAAATGTGACTGTTGTTTCTTTAAAGATTACAAAATACTTTACATACAAATGCCCATAAGCTTTATTAGAAGTTCAAATTAGGGTGCCTGGGTGCCTCGGTCAGTTGGGTGACTGCCTTCGGCTCAGGTCATGATCCTCGAGTTCCGGGATCAAGTCCCACATCGGGCTCCCTGCTCAGTGGGGAGTCTGCTTCTTCCTCTGACTGTACCCCCTCTTGTGCTCTCTCTCTCTCTCTAATAAATAAAATAAAATCTTAAAAAAAAAGTTCAAATTATAACAGGTATATTAAAATCTTAAACTGTAGCCTGGCTGGAATCTAAGTGATGAGAGAGTGGCAGGAAAAATAACTCCCTAAAAAATGATTTTGTTAACTGAAATACTAAAATGCCACTAATGCCACCAATTGATCAATGTTTTTAAATTCAGTGATAAAAATGCATATTTATAGAAACTATTCTCCAAAATTTATTGGTATACATAGAATATAAATGCCTTTCACTTATTTTGATAGTAAGAAGCCATCAAATTTAATAATTGGAAATATCTAGATGTGGTTAAAAATCGAATTGGATTAGTAGTGGGCTGCACAGAGATCATATCAAAATTTAGGGAACTGGGGATTAGAAGAATTATGTAGTTACAACACAATTATAAACGACACCTTAAAGATAATGTACAACAGTCTATTACTATTATATTTGTACTAGTTTGAATTACTGATGGAGGGGAGTTTAAAACAATTTGGTATAATATATGAAGATACTTTTCACACTTGTTTCCATTACTATGATCATCACCACCCATTACTAGGATCACCTGAACAGTAGTGAATGAGACCTAAAAGTCTTGGTGTGTGGTAAAGCCAGATTAATAACATTTAAAAACATTTTTTATGCTGGTATCAAAAATATGAGAGGTATATAGTCTCGAGAAGGCATGCAATATCCATCCAGTCTTTTCAACATCTGAGATATGTTGAATTAGTTCTTATGAACTAATTTCACAATTACTTTAGTTTTAAACTACAAACATTTTAACAACTGCGATCCTCTCCAACCACACTTGCACTGAGTTGCTTGAACATCTACAACATTTAAAACTACTATGCTTGCACACTCAGTTTTGAATCCTCCTTCTTCTCGGTATTCATCATAAGAGATTTCACCTTAAGTAACCTCCTTCACATAGAACCTCTGTTACATTTTTAAAAAAATGCTCCTTTATTTTTAAAACTTGAATGTTACCATTTTCAAGCTGACAAGGATTTATTATTTTTTAAGACTAACAAACTTTGCGCAAAAACTAAGAAGTACCTGAAAGATATATGTAATGATTCTATTATGGTTAAACAAAAGTAAAAAAAGAAGAAAAAAAATCTCAAGATAAAATAGTACTGGCAGGTATCAAACAATATATTTAAATAAAAAGTATAGTTCCACTATTTTTCTGATCCCTAAATTCCAGGTAATTAAATACTGAGAACTTTGTAAAAAGGCAAAATTCAGCAGATTTTATCAACAAAGGCAATTCATTTTGAAATCCATGAAGCAGCTGGCTTCATTATACAATTACAGATTATATTTTTAATTTCAGTTATCTGTCTGCCAAGTGTACACCAGTGCCTAGAAAGGAAAAAAAAATTAGCAATACCTAAAATTACGGTCCACATCTCTATGTTAAAATGTCTGTCAAACTGTTAAGTGTCACATGAAAATGTAAAGCTATGATTCCATCACATCATCAACTGAATTCTTGCTCATCAACAGACCCAAAATGTGTCAAGAATGTTTCAGTTCCTTGTGATTGCTTCCTTAGAACGGTCAAAGTGATAATAACTACATACAAATCTCTCACCTTAAGAGAGACTGTATGAAAGCTGTTTTGCTAATTTGTCATTATTAAAAAAACAAAAACCATTAACAAGTCAGCTCCAAATCCTACACTGTTCTAAACTGCTATATAAAATGGTAACTATTTTATACTTTGCCTTTCATCTTCTATGCCGAGATATTAATAGCTAATAGTTTGTTATGCTCAAAGCAGAAGTATTCAAAATTAAAGATGGAAAGCAGAGTGTTTAACTATTTAATGGTATATTGAATTTTAGGTATTTTATAATATGTAGAATTTGACTGGTTAGCAGGCCATTTAAGCGTACAGGGAAATCAATGTTGGTTAGCCAAAGAATATGTGCATTGCAAATATACTCATAAACCCCAGGGAAATAAACTGTTACCTTAAAAAAGTACATATATATATTTATCAAGAGCACTAGTTGGACATTTAAACAATATGGTCAAACAGATAAAGGCTTAGAGGTAATTGGTTTTCCAAATAGTATTCTTAGCAATTTCTTTGGTTTTGCTATCAGTATGTATAACATGAAGGGGTGAGGAGGGCCTATGGCCTTTAATTCCTAATTGGCATTATGCATGGTGTTAGAACAGGGTGAATCCAAGCCATATTCAGCATCAGGAACTTCGGATTCACTCTATATTTGGATTCTGGGGTATGTTTATATTTACAAATGCTATTATCTTTGTCTACAAGCTAACCAACTAATAAGGAAGAGTTAGTCTGTGCAATGCAAATGGACTAGTCTAGATGCAACCCAGTCAAGGTGTGCATATACCTTTTTTGTTTCTTTTTTAACTTTTCTTCTTCATACCTTGGTAGGGAAGAGTTATTTCAGTAAATATACATGTTATGAAAATGAACAAAACTTGAAAAAAGGCACTGATAATAAACTCATATAAATCTATAGGCAAAACCAAAAATATTTAACACACTGACCTAAGAAATCTGGCTTTGACACATTAACAGACTAAACCTCAGATTAGTAGACCAAAAAACTTTTTCTACATTATAGCAGTGTGATACTCAAGGATTTATGTTAACAGCCTCTACCAAATCCTTTTAAAAATTAGATGGAGGTGAATATGGTAAAGAGAACATATTCCAGGCACTGGAATGAACCAAGGTTAGGCTGATATAAATAATATTGTATTTCTCCAGTAATAGGATTATTCAATGCCAGGATGAATTTACTCAAATTTGGTGAGCAGTATGTTCAAGTTTGGAGAATGTTCTTTAGTACTGACTGATCAGGAAATCACCTGTTAAGATTGTAAACAGTCTTTAAAAATAAACAGTCTTTAGGGCGCCTGGGTGGCTCAGTTGGTTGAGCGACTGCCTTCGGCTCAGATCATGATCCTGGAGTCCCGGGATCGAGTCCCGCATCGGGCTCCCTGCTCAGCAGGGAGTCTGCTTCTCCCTCTGACCCTGCCCCCTCTCATGTGCTCTCTCTCTCTCTCTCTCAAATAAATAAACAAATCTTTAAAAAAAATAAACAATCTTTAAAAATAAAAATTAATCACAACCAGAAATAATCCTTCCTGCTTCTTCAGCTGATAACCTGAAGAAAATGGTGACTTACGGGGAAGGTGCTGGAAAATGGCTTCTTTCCCTTTTCCTTAGTTATAAAAACAAGAGCAGTTACAAAATATTTATCATATAGGAAGTGTAACAGAATGAGTATTGAAAAATATTTACCTCTTGCACATTAATATATAAAGATCCAATATAATTAAAGAAATAAAACAAAACATACTGTTTTATGCATTCTGGTATGCCAACATATTCCATGGGGACAAGTTCCGCTAGTTCTGCCAAATTAAAGACGTATCTAATTTTTTGGCTGAATTTTGAGCTATGGAAGAAAATAAAGATAATTACCTCAATATTCCGACCAACAGAACTGACAAGAAATTCACATAAGGAGTTTGTGTTTTTGTTTCTTTCTTTTTTTTTTTTTAAGTCAATGACTCTCAGAAAATTACCTAATAAAGGGTCTTGTGACAGCTAGAAGTGTTCTGATAAACCATGAGGGATGTACAATGATTAATGATTTTAGGTTTTTCCGTAACCTGGAATAAAAAAAAAAAAAGAAAAAAAGAAAAATTTTTGAGCTCCATAAATTCTAATGCTAGAAGGTAAGGCATCAATAAGTATGTGAAACTTTACACACACACAAAAATCTGTCATCCAAAAGTTCATTTAGATGTGATACTCCTAAAGACAAGAAAATACATTCTTGAATTCTGTTTCTCCTCCTGCTATGAGATGAACTTTACTTCATTTGGCTAAATTTATGTCCACAGTATAGCTTGTTGTTAAACGTCTCCTAAATACATTCACTTGTCTTTAGAATTCTGTCAAGCGGGGTAGAGGTCAATACTGAATACGAAATTTCATTTTTCAGGATGAGAGGGGAACTGGTACTCATTTCTTCAACACCATGAAAGGCACTGTGCCGGCAGAAAGATGGGAGTCAAGTTCACCACAGGAACAGGAAATGTAAATCAGATCTAACACATTCTTATGGAGTCCAAAATTCTGAGTAAAAATTAACGGTATTACCCTGGCCGACTTAAAATGACCAAATAAAAACTGCTGTTTTATCATGCATATTCCACACTTAAGTGATCATTAAGGATTTTTTTTTTTAAATCATAAAACTAGCCAATGCCATGTTTAGGTATTTAGAGAAACCTATTAATGCATCTGAGTTCATTAAACTAGTTCGATGTAGCTATAGTCTAATCAAACCAATTGGAGATTCAAAGTTCCTTCCATTAGCATGGATGACTAACTCCCAGGAGAATACACTCCCTAGTGCTCATTCCAAAATAAGATTATAGCTAAGCATCTTAAAAACCATAAAATATGTAAGCACTATGAGATAGCAAAATTCAGAATGTATTAAAATAGGAAATGTACTAAATTCTCCATCCTTTCCCAAAACGTAAATTATAGGAAACTGTTCAATGTGGTATAAATAAGGAGACATAAAAAACTATTTTATAGGTTTTAAGGAATTATTCTTTATAAAACAGATCAAAACTAATTTCCTTCATGATATTCTAAAATACTGAACTGAGAAAATAGAAACATGTTATGAAATTAATAATTTATGGTGTCCTTAAGTGACAACAGGAAATAAAATTGAACAAAGCTATTATAAAAATTATTCAGACTAGCTTTCAATGTGTATTTACAATACCTTCTATCAATTTGCTGGTAGCATTTCCTGAGCCATCCCAGACTGGGCATTTTTCTTCGAGTTGTAGCACCATTTAAATAAACTATCATGTAGTTTTCTGCTACTAACAGCTCCAAAGTGCCAATAACATACCTGTAAAAACAAATTAAGTTTAAGCCTTAAATATTGCTTTGCAGAACCAAACAAAATTATCCAAATGATATAATGCCCTTCCCTTCCCTTCAATGACAGCAAAACCAATTAAAATTTCAAAACGGCATTAGTTGGTATTATGATTGTGTATCAGAAAGAGTTATCTTCTAGAAATATACATTTAAAACTCTGCAGATGAACTGACATGATTTCTGGGACTTGCTTCAAAGTTATACAATGGGAAGAGCATACATTTTGGGAATGAAGTATAAACTAATTGTGGAAGCGGGGGATTCATACACAAAGATGCAATACACTTCCCTCTACCTTTATATAAGTTTGAAATTTTCCATGATAAGTTTAAAACACCACTAACTTAAGAAATAGAATGACTCTGTGGAAATAGAACTGAGTCAGTTCAGTTATATTTGGCTTTTTGGGAGTAAACGCAGTTTAGCCATATGATTTTGAGATAAAAGTAATTTCTTTACATTTAATGTAAAATAAAGAAGTTGGAACAGATAATCTGAAATAGCCTTTCCAGTTTTAAACTGACAATTTTCCTGTCGAGTTGGAAAATGAAGAGTTTCAAAATGCCAAAGAATAAGGACTTAAAGGACTGGAATGGAGATAATTATAATCTTCTCCCAGGTAAAGTTCACGTCCTTAAATTGGAGATCTAATTAACTCAGAATTCTGTTCAAATTTTTTTATGAACGTATACTTACTTAAAGAGATTGTCCATCAGGTATCTATAGTTAGGTTGACCACTTTCAGGCATAAAACAGACAGCAAACACAACAATGGCATTTAATCCATCCCCATAATATCCTGAAAAAGAAATCAAAGATAAAATCACCAGCATTTTACTTTTTCAGAGGAAATCTGTATGTACAGTTGATAGATTATATAGTGGTTCATGTTCCACAATTTTTTTGATAAAAAAACATGGTTTCTTTTTTAACCTTATATAGCCTTATAAAGATCTTAAAATCCCCTCTTCTCAAAATGAGAATAAAATCTGAAGAGGAAACAGTGGGCATAAAAACCAGAAACCCATTTAAACTGGCATAATCAGAAAGCCAGTCTTACTTTAGTAAACAAATGAAGTGATATAATCCAAGCAGGCATAAAAACTATGAAAACATCTACAATAAAACAATCTTATGCAAGTTATGGTTAAAGTGGGTCCTTTTTAAAAAATACTTTTACACTCAGCAATGCCTAGCATTTTGTAGATTTAGAGTATTAAAAACTGTATCTCTGACAATTTTAACTGAAGAAAAAGTGTTAAAATGTGTATGTTTATTATAATCTCTAGATATTAAGCTGTATCCAGTAACACTGGTTTAACCTTCATTTCTGTTGTTTACAAACATGCACTGAAAAGGTTTAAACAGTTCAAGTACATTAGCATCTTCAATACCTTTCTCAATATCTTAGTCACAAAACACACTGTGATAATTCAATAGGATGAAATGGTCCTAATTATTTCCCCCTAATCCAAATAAAGCACTCTTTCTGAAAGATACTTTAAGATAGTTTAAACCATGAGGCAGGTCTCACAACTTGTTTCCTATGAACTGGCTGAATTAATGCAAGTCTGTGGACTTCCTGATCCAGATTATCCTGTTTTCTTCATCTGAATAGGATTAAATTAGGCAGAATAATGTAACTGCAAATATTCAAGTGATTTGGTTTCAGATGAATGAAGACTATAGAAATACAGAGGGAAATGCATTTGGCAGAAAGTAAATTAAGTAGAAAGGACTCTACATAAAAAAACCCAATCTGTTTAACCTATGTGGTCCCCTTTCCTGAATTAGGATTTCAGGTAACAAGAAATGTTCTAGAGAGTGGCTTGCATTTTGACTACCATTAACATTCTGATACTATTTATGGTGTCTAGGTAAACTCCTATACATGGCACAGTCAGATGGATAGAAGTTATAATTATACTCACATAGCTTTTCCTATTTGACTTGCGATTTCTTAAGAAATGAAGCCTTATATTTTTGGATATTCCACAAATATGTAAAGTTGGTGCTCCATAAAAATGTGGAATGAACTAGTTCTGTACTTTACGGTAAAACTAAATTATTTTTTCAGGGTTTTAAGGTAAATTAAGAGTCACAGTTTAAAACGCCAAGTTTTACTTATATCCACAAAGACTATAAGAATGTTCATAGCAGTTTTAATCATAATGGTCCAAACTGGAAACTCACATGTTCATCAAAAGAAAAATGAATAAGCCAATTGTAGTTTATCCATGCAATGAAATACTACTTAGCAATGAAAAGGAATAAACAGACACGTGCAACAACATGGATGAATGTCAAAAACATGCTGAGCAAAAGAAGTCAACAAAAGAAGGTATACTATATGATTCTAGTTACATGAAATTCTAGAACAGGCAAAAGTAATCATGGGAGTAGACATTGGAATAGTGGTTACTGGAGAGGGGGGTATTCATTGGGAAGGAGTTTGAGAGAATTTTTTGGGGCAATGAAAATGTTCTGTATGTCTAGGTGTAGGTGATATGGGTATATATGGTAATACGGGCATTTGTCAAAACTCACTGACTACTACATTTCAGATTAGAGCACTTCCAAGTGAAAAAGTGAGAAGAAAAACAAATATTGTATGATATCACTTATATGTGGAATCTAAAAATGCCAAACTTCGAAACACAGATTAAAATGGTGTTTGCCAGGGGCTAGGGGGAAAGAGGAGATGTTGGTCAAAGGGTACAAACTTCCAGTTATACGATGAGTAAGTTCTAGGGATCTAATGAACAGCATGGTGACTACAGTTAGTAGCACTGTATTATGTACTCAAAAGTTGCCAAGAGAGTAGATCTTAAATGTTCACACCACAAAAAAGAAATGGTAATCATTATGTAATATGTACTGTACTGGATCAACACATTTTACACCTTAAACTTACACAATATGTCAATTATATCTCAAGCTGGGGAAAAAATTGCAAGTACTACAAAAAAGGATAGCATTTCACTATATATAAATTATAAATGGAAAAAAGGGGAGAAAGTCTCAGTTTTGGGGGGAGGTGTCTGGAGTCAGGGTGGAAAACAGTTTCCACTGTATACTCTTGTACCTTTTGAATATACTGTGTGCATGTACTAACGATTTTTAAATTTGGTTTTATCCTTTTACTTCAAAACTTGTTTCTAAAATGACATAAATGTTTATTATATATATTTTTTTACTCAAGATAGAGTAAAAAAAGATACGAACAATCTTTGATTGCTCTTACCTCCATGGCTAATAACTTTTTTATAGGGTTCAATTGCCTTCATATCGACCCTGTGGTCCTGTTCTCCAATTCTGAACATACGCCAGCGTCGTCCATCTTCTTTTTCCTCTGCTGCTGTGTATTCAGTAATTGAGCCTTTCCTAATAATTTCAGTAGTTTTGGGTTTTGGAAGATCATCTGTCAAAATAAAAGGTTTTTGAATCACAAATTGTTACTTATACAATAAAAATCAAGTTACATGTTAACCACTTTACTATCTAATTAGATTGTTCAGAGAATTTTTCATTATATCTTCTGTGGAATTTTAAGTATTTCTTCTGTAACAGAGGAAAAGGCTTGTTATTGATATGCGGCCATTTTATGTTTTTGGAAAGCATGGTTAACTTTTTTTGTATGGGCTAATTCACAAAGCACCTATCACAGTGCAATGTATGTTCACGAGTTCAAAAAAGATAATTCATACAGCCATCAAAATCTTAGTCCAGTGGCCTTACAATGCTGTTCAGATTTTATTTACAGCACTGTTCTTGGTAGTTAGCCCTATAGGTTATTTAAAGTAACTGAGAACAAATTGTTTTTTGTTACTGAGCACACAGATTATTCCCCAAACACTGTAATACCAGATAGAAAGTGGTTAACCAGTCAATGATTATTTCTCATTTGATCAGTTTTATTGAGCAGAAATTTACTAACATTCTGACGTGTACATGCAAAAGTCTATTTTAAATTGACATTAGCCAAAGCAGAAGCACCAATGATTAGGTGTAATTTATATTTCAAGATTGCATTTTAGAGGATTTTAAATGAAGTAATGATTTTCAAAATTTTAGTATCAGAGTCCTTACCAAAAGATGGGGGGGAAGGGGGACCTACGGCATGTTAGTTGTTTGTTTCCAAGATAAAGCTGTTAACGGAAAATATCCTTCCAGGAAATGACTACAGCAGCATTAAAGAAAGAAGAGACAAAACACATAGGCAGAAAACTATTTCAGTATCTTTTTAAAATATTGCTTATTACTGGACTGCTTATTGAACCAGTAAAACAGGGAAGAAAAAAGGAACAAAGATATAGCATATCAAAGATCTTACTCTTTACTGCTGATAAGACACATAGTGCTAAACACTGCTTTGAAGTAAAAATCATTTTAAAGATGGAATATATAAACAACTATATAAAGACACTGTACATAGAAATTATCTAATTAAAGAAAACATGCAAAGCAAAACACATGCCAATTCCTTTGAATTCTAAATAACTTAATAATAAGGAATATGAAGGTTGGGGACTAAGAGTATACATTAATTCAAGTTGGTTGTTTACATAGTGCAGCACTACCAGGCAAACCAAATTAAAAAATCACCCTCAAAAAACTCCCTTCAAAGCTCCCTCTCTGTAAACCCTTAAATACTTTTAGCATATTCCCTATGTGTCCCTATATGTCTCGTCAAAGCTTTTTTCCTTAGCTGACTGACTAAAGAACATGCCATACTTATCAAGCAATATTTTGGAAGCAAAATGAAAAAACATAATTTCACAATCCTGAGCAATTAAGAAAGAAAAAAAAGCCACCTGTGTAATCTACTAAAAACCGTTTTTGAAAGCCATGAGAATATTGTGTTGGCAGAATTTCCTCTTTGTAACAAAATATAGGAACTTTAGAAAGAATAACTTCATATTCAACAAAATCCCTTAATCATTGATTTTAAGTTCAAGATCAAGTTTTAAGTTTTTCAATTATCCTAATATGAGACTCCTATTCAAAAAACACATATGTATATAGAGACAAACATTAATAAAAGTCAGATAAAAACAATGAAGCATTTACCTTCCCACTCAAATTCATTACTGTTTTCTGATGGCGTGTCTAACCCATCTAAGTCAATCTCCCCACTTTCATCCAAATCATCTGACAGCACAGAGCCATCGCTAGGATCCAAGGTCAGGCTAATGTCTGGAGCCATGAGTTTCTTTCTTACTTTATTTCCATTAACTTCTAGAGAGCATGGAATGGGTTAAAAAAAAAAAGTGAAAAATAGATTAGAAGGAATGTTTGTTTACATGCTCAAGTTGAAAAAGAAAAAAAATTTTTTTAATATTTGTTTTTTTAGGGCGCCTGGATGGCTTGGTCGGTTAAGCATTTGTCTTTGACTCAGGTCATGATCTCAGGGTCCTGGGATTGAGCCCTGCATCAGGCTCCCTGCTCAGTGGGGAGTCTGCTTTTCCCTCTCCCTCTGCCCCTGCCCCCTGTTCATTTGCTCTCTCTCCCTCTTTCACGATCTTGGCCTCTCTCTCAAGTAAATAAATAAAATCTTTAAAAAATATATTTATTTTTTTAGAGAGTGAGAGCATGAGCACGATCTTGGCCTCTCTCTCAAGTAAATAAATAAAATCTTTAAAAAATATATTTATTTTTTTAGAGAGTGAGAGGGAGAATCTTAGGCAGACTCCACACCCCCACAACACGGGGCTCGAGCTCATGACCTTGAGATCACGACCTGGGTCGAAATCAAGAGTAGGATGCTTAACTGACTGAGCCACCAAGGCGCCCCAAAAAGAGAAAAATTCTAACCACTCCATTCTTGAGAAAAATAACATTAATCAAACACAATCCCAGAGCATTAATTTACAAACCTTAGATTTTGATCATTATTGCTTCTACATCATGGCAAGACGACACATGCCAGCAAGGATAAGTCTTTTTAAGTAACAGAGGCAAACATTATAGTCAGTTCTTACTATTAAACATGAGCTCCTCTCAACCTTTTATTGTAGAAATTTCCAAAACCCAAGGGTATGTTTTTACAAAGTTAAATTTCCAAAGCACTCAAAAAATGCTTTCTTAAACATTCACCTTATCCTTTGGCTCTGTATAATAGAACAAAAAATGAGAATACTTTTTTCCCTTGACAAAGAAATGTGTTAAAAAATAGCACAAAGTCTACTGTTTCATTGAAACCAAAGTGCCAAGTTCTTACCAGGCTGGCTCTCTGGTCCAGTTACAGCCAGTATATCTGCTTCCATACTATCATCCTCTGGTAAAGGTCTAGAAGATACAGACACAATTTTTAATCCACAAATTAAAAAAAATTTTTTTGAAGTTCAAACAGCTATTTAAAATATCTTATAGAATCAATTACGTGGAAAACTGAATAAAGCAGTTTCTTAAGCTTCAATAATTTACAAACAACTTTTAAAGACAAAATTTTCAGACTGTCAGAGATGATTTATGTATCTATATAAATAACACATAAAAGTAGATATAAATTCCTTATGTAACTACTCTTAAATACAACTACAAAACAAACCTAAAAATTATAAACAACCTAAAAAACATATAACTCAAATGCACGAGCTCAACATGAAATACAATACAATGTGTGGTGAAGGTAAACTGTCCCTCGCAGGCGAGTATGGTCATGATGGCTACAATTCTTTTGAGCTCAGCATTTCTATATGATTACTATTATCACCATGTGCTATGCAGTGACTTAGTACTCCCACAAGCTGTCCATATTCCCACTGTTAAGGGACCTTCCTATGCACTGGGATGGTCTTCTGACCAAGATGGTATGGAAGCACCATTTAAATATAAGATCTGCCTTTGCCCTTTTTCTCTTAACCCAGCTGGTGCCAATACAACTGTAAATACAAATGCAAACGTGTCAAAGTAGCTGGCCAGATGATCTAAAAACCCCTTATTTAATAAGTTTTTTTCTTAAAACAGAAGCACAAAATTTAACAATTCTTACAGACATCTAAAGACTCCCTTCTCCCAGGAACCCCTCAGATTCCAGTTTAAGAAATACCATATTTAAGCATTTTTTGCTTAAATTTCAACATTTTGAAATTTAAATGTTGAAAACAAAAATAAAAGGTTATAGAAGATCACATATATATTTACTGGAAAATAAGATATAAGAGAATTCCTCTAACTGTTGGAAAGGAACTTTCATTTTCTAGTATCAAATGAACACCTTTGACATTGGGTTTCTATAAGAAGCTCAATATTCATTTAATAAGTGACATCTCAATAAAGACATTTTGAAGTTTTGTTTTAAATTTGTTTTCATTTGAAAGTATTGCTCACATTGGAAAATCTTCATCTTGCCATTCTTCTTTAAGTTCCACACCTTCCATCCTCAGCTTAGATTCAATATCAGCCACAAACTCCTGATAATCCAGAGAGCCAATGTCCTGTGAAAAGAGAAAAATTTATAACAACATATTTTCCATGTTACTTTTTATCTGCTAAAAAGGTGCAATAATCTTATACCTTAGTTCACACTTCCACCCTGGTCATGAAATCAATTTATTGAGCTGCAACTACCATTTAAAAAAAAAAAATTAGAATGAAAATCAGAGTCTATAATATTCTAGTAATGTGAGTACTATTTGTAGTAAGGGTATTGGGCAGTGAAAATATTTGTTTTCAGTTACGTGTGTCCCAGGTTGTGATTTAAGTTTTATTAAGTTTTGTGAATTATGTAAAAACAATCTGGGGGGGGAGGCACAAGGAATACAAGTAAATATATTCTCTACTCTAGATCCATAATTAATTTTCTGTCCTCCGGAGAGAGGCTGATCCTAGAAATTGAACACTAGTAAATTGCATTTACATTCATGATTCAGTAAAGTGTGCTGTATCTTTTTAGAACTGATGTATAATTAACATTTTAAAAAAATATTTTATTTATTTGACACAGAGAGAGAGAGAGAGAGAGCGTGCGCACGAGCACAAACAGGAGAAAGGCTGAGGGAGAGGGAGAAGCAGGTTCCCCAGTGAGCAGACAGTCCGATGCGGGGCTCGATCCCAGGACCCTGGGATCAGGACCTGAGCTGAAAGCAGACGCTTAACCAACTGAGCCACCCAGGCACCCCTATAATTAACATTTTTAAATTGAAGTATAATTAATATGTGTGCTGTTTTCTATACTTCCATCTCTGTAGTTTCAATGCCATCACTCCAGAGCCATTTAAAGAAGGCTACTTAGTAACTATCCAGTAAATGAATGCTACATTTTGATTTGCTTCATATCTACACTAAACTTTTCTCATGCAGTTCAGCATAAGTTTTCAGACACTGAACTTAGTGACTATTTCTTTTTTATTTATTTTTTTAAAGATTTTATTTATTTATTTGAGAGATAGCACAAGCAGGGGGAGCAGCAGACAGAGAGAGAAGCAGGCTCCCGCTCCCCGCTGAGCAGGGAGCCGGATGTGGGGCTCGATCCCAGGACCCTGGGACCATGACCCGAGCTGAAGGCAGCCACTTAACTGACTGAGGCACCCAGGCACCCCATGAATATTTCTATTCATGCAACAACATATGCTAACCTAGGCCACTGAATTTTAGTTTTAGTCTGTCCAAGGAAGGGTGTGGGTGCCTACATCCTCACTTTACAAGGTGAAGAACACAGAGATTGGTTTGGTTGATGGAATAAGAACTGGAGGTTTAAGTATATTAAGAAGTCATAAAGATCAACTGGTTAATGAGTACAACAAAAACTGACAACTTTAGGGTGAAAGAGGTATAGATGAGCTAATATTTAGTTCAATTGCATTAGAGCAAGTCAGTAGATGACTAAAGTTATTTTTTTTAAAAAGCAGCAAAACATGTATTTCTTAAGAGATAGAAAGTATCATTACAAGTATTAAAAACAAAGCAAAAAGTGGTTGGCCCCAGTGGAAAAAGAAAGAGGCTGAGATGGGGAGAATGACTGATGCTTTTCACAGTAAATCCTAAACTATGTGACTTTTAAAACCATGTATATATAACTTTAAAAGTTACTTATCAAAACAAATGGTGCCAGCCATTCACTTCAATTAGTCTTATAAAACAAAGACATGACGCCTCCACACACTGGAGTATTACTCAGCCATAAAAAAGAATGAAATCTTGCCTTTTGCAACGACATGGACGGATCTCGAGGATATAATGCTAAGTGAAAAAAGTTAGTCAGAGAAAGACAAATACCATATGATTTCACGCATATGTGGGATTTAAGAAACAAAACAAATGAACAAAATAAAAAGAGATAAACAAAAAACAGACTCAAATATATAGAACAAGTGGGGGGCGTGGGTGGGAAATGAGTGGAAGAGGTGAAGAGGATTAAGAGAACACTTATGAGCACTGAGTAACATACAGAATTGCTGAATCATTATACTGTACACCTGAAACTAATATAACATGGTTAATTACACTGGAATAAAAAATAAAAATTAAAAAATTAAAAAATAAATAAAACAAAGGTGTGGTCATGGTTTATGGTTGCTTTGTCTGCTGTCATTACACTATAAAGATGTACAAAGCTGTACAGAAAAAGCATTATGTTCCAGAACAACAATATTACACTGGCAATTTTCTGAACTGTTAGATTTCACATGGTAAACTAAATTTATATCTCTGCCAAGACTGGGAGGCTCTCTTCTCAGTTTGAATTCTTACTTATGCTCAAGGAAAGGGTTCACACATTCTCAAAAGGTTTAAATATTCGAGGACCCACTTTCAAGCATAGGAAAAATGGCAAATGCTCTTTTCCTCACCAACATATTTGCTTGGAAAACTCAGTATTTATATATGTGTCATTTTTAATTCTCTGGGAAAACACTGAGCCAGGCAATGTTGAGAAATTAATGGAAAACACACTTCAACTACAGTAATCTTGACTTATTTACCACATTTTCTGTTTCTAATACATAGTCTACACCTAAACACAGGTCTTCACTGATCACGTCATAGATTGTTCTCTGATGGCAACTCTTCCTCTCTGTAGAGAAGAAAATAAACAAAAAAGGGATACCTATCTTGACAATCTCTCCCATTTAGAACACAGAACTAGTATAAAAGACCCCCAAATTATGGCCAACAAGCCCAAATACTTAATGCTTATTACCTTAGAAATTAATGCCCAAGTGAGACTGAAACACTCTATTACTAAAGGTTTAAAACTGTCTCTTCCAAATTTTTAATTCACTGTACTTCTCAATTTTTTTCTGAAGTCTTTTATAATCACTCTAAAGTGAACTAATATACTTCCTAAATTCAATAATCAGAAAAAGTTTCTGTTATTTTGTCTTACCTTTTTGTAGGTGTTGGAAAAATACCAGGATCTTCTTGTCTTTTTCAAATATCCTACATACTCAGAAAAATATTTAATGTCTCAAAAATAAAAGCAGAGACTGAAAGTTGCTATCACTATATTCTCAACACCTCACACAGTGCCTGGCACATAAGCCTGTGAATGTCAGTTATATGAATATTGTAAGGTAGGACACTGGATAGCAAGCCTTTATTTTGCTCTACCCCTTAGCCTTATTTTTCTTATTCGACTACATTATTTAACAGGCTTCCTGTTGTTTTACCCTCAAAAAGTGTAATGAAAATATTTCGGGCAACCCACATACATGCAATTAACAATTTCTGTTGGTAAAATCATTCCTTATTTGTAAGTGAAAATATGTAACTTGAGAAATTCTGTAAGACAAACCATGTCCTTTAGTTCCCCTACCACTTGAACAAGGCTATCACTTGAAAATAACGCCTCTAAACAGAGAGAGCCCAAGTCCTTCAGGTCTCTCAGCGGATTCACTCAATTTTTACTTCAAAATCATATTGAAGCATGTGATTTTAAAACACACAGCATATGGACATGGATATTTAGTTTGGGGATAATTATTTAAGCTAGTTAAACAGAACCTAGAGATACAGATAGATTCACTCTTGACCATTTCATCACAGACTGTAGGGAGAAAAGTACACTAGGTAGACAAAAAGTTCAAACAACTGAGAGAGTATTGTTCTTGGAAGCACTTAATCATCAGCAGCTGTAAGAACAGGAAACAAACAAGAAAGGAGCAATATAAGCACAACCACTTTGAAGGAAATCAGGACACTGCTGACTCAAGTTAATTGTGGCTGTTTCCCATTTTTTGTTCATAAATTTGGTAAATTAGAATGGGGAATAACACTTTAAGATGCCATTTGTTAAAATAACCTAATGCAACAGCAATAACTTGATTTCCCAACATACTTGTGGTACTGGGGGCACATGATTACTTATGCCAATTAAGCACTAGAAGTATTTAGATAAATTCAGAACACCTGCTGACCTAAGTGAGGTTAAAAATCAAGAAGAATGGATTACCTCCTGACACAACTTCTGAAGGGAGATGTGGTGGTAAATTCAACCAAGATGAAGAAGCGGATTTCCCTATGCAACTCAGCAATAGAAGCAAAAATTAAATATTAAAATCTTATTTACAACTGTCTGATTTATAAATTATAATCTCACATGCAACTTTACTATTACGTAGTTTAATAGTGCTGCTGGAATAGGTGCTAGTAACTACCATCTATGCTGAAATCACTTATTATTGGCAGAAGGAAATGTCCAGGCAAGTCTTTCACTTCTTCATTTAAAAAAAGGGCTTCATTCTAAATATTTATGTTCACTTTTCCCTATGAGGCTTGCAACACTGGTAGCGTTATAGGAAAATACTTTAGGCCAGCCTATATATATGTTTACAATGGTCACCAAAATGCCTCCAGAAAAATCATCTACACTTGTCACTGCTTCCTTGAGAGCAGGGTCATGCAGGTTTGTAAGAATGAAATGACACCATGAGAGGTCACTTTACACCTGTTAGAATGGCCACTCTTTTTTTAAGATTTTATTTATTTGACACAGCGAGAGAGGGAACACAAGCAGGGGGAGTGGGAGAGGGAGAAGCAGGCTCCCCACTGAGCAGGGAGCCTGATGCGGGGCTCGATCCCAGGACTCTGGGACCATGACCTGAGCCGAAGGCAGATGCTTAATGACTGAGCCACCCAGGCGCCCTGAGAATGGCCATTCTTGAATAGACAAGAAAGAGCACATGTTGTCAAGGGTGTGGAGAAAAAGGAGCCCCTGTACACTGTTGACAGGAATGTAAATTGGTGCAGCCACTGTGGAAAACAGTATGGACGTTCCTCAAAAAATTAAAAATACAAATACCATTTGATCCAGCAATCCCACTTCTGGGTATTTATCTGAAGGAAACAAAATCACTATCTCAAAAAGATATATGCAGTCCCATATTCACTGCAGCATTATTTACAATAGCCAAGATATGGAAGCAACCTGTTTCCATTGATAAATGAATGGATAAAGAAATTGTGGTATATATGCACAATGGAATATTATTCAGCCATAAAAAGAATGAAATCTTGCCAGTTGGGACAACATGGATAGACCTTGAGGGCATTATGCTATGTAAAGTAAGTGAGACAGAGAAAGATAAATACTGTATGGTCTCACTTATATATGGAATCTTAAAACACACACACGCACACCAAGGTCAAAGATGCAGAGAACAGACTGGTGGTTGCCAGAGGGTGGGAGGTTGGAGGAATGGGCAAAGGGGGTCTCAAAAGGTACAAACCTCCAGTTATAAAATAAATCCTAAGGATGTAATGTACAGCAGGGTGATTGTAGTTAATACTGTATTACATATCTGAAAGGTGCTAAGAAAATTATTCTTAAAAGTTTTCATCACAAAAATATTTTAACAATGTGTAGCAATGAATGTTAAATACACTCATTGTAGTGATCATTTCCGAGTATATAAAAATATCGAATCATTATTGTATGTACACCTGAAACCAATATGTTATATGCCAATTGTACCTCAATTTAAAAAAAGAACAAAATGAGATCCTCTATCTGAAACATTAACACAAAATTCAAGAAAAATTACAATGGTGTTGACTTCTCAAAATTCTGAAAATAAAGCAAAGGATAATTATGCCACCTACAAACAGTACTTTTATGATCAGTATGCAGAACATACTGGAGACGCTCTAAGACCTTTATAAAGATTAAAGTCTAATATTGATCTCTGACACTTTATTGTAGTTATACATATTTGTTGTAATATAAAATTATAATTGTGAAATATTATCATATTATACTGGTATTCTGCTTTATACCGTCAAAGCTTAACAAGACAACTTTCGATCCACTGTCAGCCAAGGTTAATTTTTCGGAACTGGTTATATATACTTCCTTTTTCAGATGCTGTCCTCCATCACTGCTCCTACCCGCACTGCTCTAGAGGCAATGAAGAGAACCACTTTCCTTTTCACATTTACTAACCACTTGTACATTCATCATCCCCATATGTTCCAATCAACAACTTTTGTGAGGTATAAAACATTGGTGTTATTATCCCCATTTTATCTTATATATGAGGCAAATGACACTACATCTTGGTTCCCAGGTTAAATGTAGACTGTTTCTAATACAGCACACTGTCTCCAATTCGTGGCAACTTTATACAGAGTAAGCCTGTAATGCCAGATTTGGTTCCATTTCTCTTCAAAGGTCCTCTAATACTTAAAGATTACAACAGCACTAACTTATGATGATCTAGTTCAAGATCCATGTTTGCAGACGAGGATCTGTCACACTTCCTGTATAAGCCCAACGTTAGGCTGCAATAGAGGAGATTATGAAGAACAAGAACAGTTTAGAAGAAATGTAAAATGACAAGAACTAAGTAAAAGATGTGCGAATTCATCAAGAAGATAGTATACAAGGTAACTAAATTGGGTAACTTCAGTTACCAACGTTAGACATTTACAAGCTGCAGAAATTCTTATAAAATTTTAGAAAAAGAATATGTTTCGGGGCGCCTGGGTGGCTCAGTCGTAAAAGCGTCTGCCTTCGGCTCAGGTCCTGATCCCAGAGTCCTGGGATCCGTTGGGCTCCCTGCTCAGAGGGAAGCCTGCTTCTCCCTCTCCCCCTGCTTGTGTTCCCTCTCTCGCTGTGTCTCTCTTTGTCAAAATAAATAATTAAAAATCTTAAAAAAATAGGTTTCATTGAAAAAGTTAAGAAACTAGGCATTAAGAAAAATAGAGATCTCTAATCAAAAAAGGTGAGGATAAAAAAACAACTCTAAAATGCAATCACACACTTCATTCAACTAACTATAAGGAAGGCACTATGACTACCAGGATGAACAGGACAAAAGCTGTGCTCTCAAAGGGCTCCCGCGACAGGCAGACAGGGGAAGTTTCAAAGCAACGTAATAGACGCGAATAAATTTAACAATTGATCTAGCAGAACCACAGCTGCATCAGATATACCGAAGAAACCCAAACCATTAAGTAAAAGGTAATGTCTGAATCCACGCAGGAACTCGATTTTTATAGTAGGAAGGTCTACTAAAGCCCTCATTTACAAATGTCGCTTCCGTGTCTATTCCCCGAGGGTACAGGGCACATCAGACGTCCAAGTTTCTTTGTTCAGCACCAGCACTGACGCTGATCTTAAATACGCGACCAAAGTGGCCCGGGACCAGGGTGTGTGCAGCGGGGCCGAGAGGGGGGCAAGTTCCATAACGAGCACAACAGCACAAACGGGAAAAGGGGTGGCCGGGGGCAAACAGGAGCCGAGCCAAGGGCGGGGGCCTAAGCTGGGCGGGGATCCGGGAAGCGCCTCCCGGGCAGGTTCCCTGGCGCCCCCTACATCGAATAACCCTCTGGGCTTCCTCTCTCGGGCTGTCTGGGGGGCACGCACCCCTCGGACGTCCGCCCCAGGCCTGCTCTCAGCCCAGACCCGCCGTGCCCAGCTTTCCCCGGCCGCACTCACCCCGGAGGAAGCCTTGGCTCCCTCGTCTTCTTCGCCCCTCCAGGCCGGCGACGTGGGGCTGACGGCCAGGGCGCAGGAGGTAGCGCCGAGAGGAGCCCGCTCCCCTCGGACCGCAGTGGAGACCGGGGCCCAGTCCCCAAGCTATTGCTGCAGCGGCAGCAGCTGACCCGGATGCAGAGAGCGACCCCGGCGGAAGTGACAGTATCCCGGCCTTCTTCAGGCGCGGCAGCCGCTAGAGACGGAGGCGTGGCGTCTTCTCGGAGTCGCCTACTCCCTGCCCCGCCCCCTCGGCTGTCGCGGACTCACGTGCGTGTATGCGCCTGGCGGCCGCCCTGCGTTGCAACCGGGCAGGTGACACTCTCCTTACACAGGTACTCGGCCCTTGAGTCTCAAAGAGATATTTTTACATTCTTTTTTTTTTTTTAAGATTTTATTTATTTATTTGACAGAGAGAGACAGTGAGAGCAGGAACACAAGCAGGGGAAGTGGGAGAGGGAGAAGCAGGCTTCCCGCCGAGCAGGGAGCCCGACGCGGGGCTGGATCCCAGGACCCTGGGATCATGACGTGAGCGGAAGGCAGACGCTTAACGACTGAGCCACCCAGGCGCCCCGAGATATTTTTACATTCTTTATGTTGGCTTTACAACAATTTTATAGCATAAGATGGGTGAAAATAGGGGAGGAAAAATACCCGAGCCCTCATTTTGGGAAACTAACCCTCAGAAGAAGCCTTAGAGTTGGGTAAAATTCTCGAGGGTGAATACAACGGTGCTGCCCAGACTCTATGTAGGGAGCGATCAGATTAGTTTTTTGAATTAATAGTTGTGGACCATGCTCTGGTAAGATAAGATAAAATATTAGACACGTTTTATCATTAGAGTCAACAGCCATAAAATACCTGTAAAATTACCGTAAAGTTTTCCAAACGCTTACTCTCAGTTTCTGTTCCTGCCTGGCCTTTGGCTGGTAACAGAAGGGCCCGACTCCGTGGGTCATACTTGGAGTAGCAACGCTGCTCCACAGCTTCAAGGAACTAAGATTAGTTTGGAGCATATAATAATCCCTCTCGGAATTCTTATCCACTAATCCCGACAAAGGCAGCAGTGAATTTTTGGGGCAATGCATTTTGAGAATGGGGGGAGGGTGCTTGAGGGGAACTGAAAAGCTCAATTTAAATCATTGACCCGAAATGCAGCTCCCAGTTAACACTGTTTTGGCAACACTGACTGCTGTTGGCAGGGGGTTCAACTCTTTGTTGTCTCATCTATAAAAACAGGGAAAAATAATATCTACTTCTTTGGGTTTTTGTGAGATAAAGTGCTATTAGAACCGTGCTTGACATATTGTAATCTGTTTGATACTATTTTCCTCCTATTCTGGCAGTTTTGTTAAACAGCTGGCAGAGAAAACAAAACGGATCAACTGATAAACAGAGCTTTAGCTAAACAACTTCTTGGATCATGCTTATGTAAGCGATTTCATCTTCAGTTACCGATTAATTTCATAGTTCCTTATTTTGCTGGTTTCAGTCCTGCAATCAGGAGCATTCCTCACAAGGTGGCAGCAAATCATTTGAAATCATATACAGTTATGTCTTTTTTTTTTCTTGCGATCTTTAGTTTCTGTTTCATTTTTCAGTAACTTTATTGTTTAATAAGTTTGGTCAGTGTTTGCTTTGGTTTTGAATAATCTATTTTATGATTTATCTTTTTATCTCCTCATGAATTATCCATACTTAATGTTGAAACATTTGAAACTATAGATGAGGCAAAAAAGATAGTTACTACTAATATATTTATGTATATCCTTTCAGATTTTTGTATACATATAATAATATAAATAGCGCATATATTTTTTTAGGATTTTATTTATTTATTTGACAAAGAGAGAGATAGCAAGAGAGGGAACACAAGCAGGGGGAGTGGGAGAGGGAGAAGCAGGTTTCCCGCCCAGCAGGGAGCCCCCAGGACCCTGGGATCATGACCTGAGCTGAAGGCAGACGCTTAACGACTGAGCCACCCAGGCACCCCAATAGCACATATGTTTTTATAAAAATGAGATAATGTACCTAATAGTTTATAATCTATTTTTTTTTCATTTAAAAATATATCCTGGGGGTGCCTGGGTGGCTAAGTTAAACCTCCACTCTTAATCTCAACTCAGGTCTTGATCTCAGGGTAATGAATTCAAGTCCTGCCTTGGGCTCCACGCTGAGTGTGGAGCCTACTTAAAATAAAAAATATATATATCCTGAACTCCTTTTCAGGATAGTAAAAATATATCCTGAACTCCTTTTCAGGTCAGTAAAAATATATTTTTTTAAATATTCCTCAACACCATCATTTTTTTAAAATTTTATTTATTTATTTGACAGAGACAGAGAGAGGGAACACAAGCAGGGGGAGAGGGAGAGGGAGAAGCAGGCTTCCCGCTGAGCAGGGAGCCCCATGCAGGGCTCGATCCCAGGACTCTGGGATCATGACCTGAGCTGAAGGCAGACGCTTAACCGCTGAGCCACCCAGGCACCCCTACACCATCATTTTTATTATGGATAATTTATGTGTTAACAATTTGTTATTGAACATTTAGGTTGCTCCATTTTTTAATAGTTAAAAACCACACTTCATAGCATGTCCCAAAAGTCAGAAACCTAAGACTGGTTTTTCTTTTTCTTTCTTTTTTTTTAAATAATTTTTTATTGTTATGTTAATCACCATACATTACATCATTAGTTTGTGATGTAGTGTTCCATGATTCATTGTTTGTGCATAACACCCAGTGCTCCACGCAGAATGTGCCCTCTTTAATACCCATCACCAGGCTAACACATCCCCCCACCCCCTCCCCTCTAGAACCCTCAGTTTGTTTTTCAGAGTCCATCATCTCTAATGGTTCGTCTCCCCCTCCGACTTACTCCCCTTCATTCTTCCCCTCCTGCTATCTTCTTCTTCTTTTTTTTTTCTTAACATATATTGCATTATTTGTTTCAGAAGTACAGATCCGTGATTCATTAGTCTTGTACAATTCGCAGTGCTCACCATAGCACATACCCTCCCCAATGTCTATCACCCAGCCACCCCATCCCTCCCACCCCCCACCACTCCAGCAACCCTCAGTTTGTTTCCTGAGATTAAGAATTCCTCATATCAGGGAGGTCATATGATACATGTCTTTCTCTGATTGACTTATTTCACTCAGCGTAACACCCTCCATTTCCATCCACGTCGTTGCAAATGGCAAGATCTCATTCCTTTGGATGGCTGCATAATATTCCATTGTGTATATATACCACATCTTCTTTATCCATTCATCTGTCGATGGGCATCTTGGCTTTTTCCACAGTTTGGCTATTGTGGACATTGCTGCTATAAACATTGGGGTGCACGTACCCCTTCGGATCCCTACATTTGTATCTTTGTGGTAAATACAAGACTGGTTTTTCCAAACAACACACTAGTTATATTTTCAAATAATATGCTCAATATATTTTCTTTCAGCTTTTAGGTGAAATACCTCTAAACAATGGATCCATTTGTTAGCCTCAAAAAAGTATAATAAAAAAATAAAAATAAAAGTATAATAAAAAAGAGTTTTCCCTGTGTTTACAGATTTTTTTGGACAATCTTTAGTATATTTTTACAATCACCTGTTTTCTTCTATGTCTCCTTGAATAGGCATATATTTAGAATCTTAAAAACTGGAAAATAATTCAGAAGGAAAAAGTGTGCGTTTAGAACATATCATCTATAAAGTGATACATTTGCTCAGAACCACCATCAACCTTTTCCTTGTGGTTTTGGGCTTTGGTGTTATGTTTAAATAGGCCCTCCTCACCCTAAAATTAGACAAGTAGTTATAGTTGCTTATAGTTTCATCTTTTTTAAAAATAAGAGCATTAAATCCAATTGGAATTTTGTATATCTGCTTATGATATGAGGTAGGGAATCTGATTTTGCCAAACTGACAAACTAGTTTGCTTAACATCATTCATTGAATAATCCAGTGATTCCTTAACTTGACTAGGACTCAATCAAATGAAAGTTTACCTTCAAAGATATCTTAGGTGGCCCATTCAAGTATCCATTCACGAACGTTTCAACAAACATTTGTATTCCTTCTCAAACTCATTGAACAAACTTGCATGGAACATATTGTGAGTTAACACTATCGGGCCCTGAGGGTACAGATAATAAAGACGCAGTGTCTGCCTTCAAGGAACTCGCAGACTAGTCCAGGAGAAGGGCAAAGGAACATGGTAAAACAATTTGGTGGATTGAGGTGACACTGGTACTTCCAACGTGCAGCTAAATAGAAGGGAGCTAAACAGCTGGGAGGGAAATGGTGGGAGGTGGGGCTAGTCAAGGAAGACTTTCTGAAGGCGGTGATCGTGGGCTTAGTAATACAAGGAGGATCTTCCAACCAAGAGGGAATGGCATATGCAAATGCACAGAGGCTTCTAGGAACTGCCCCTTGTTCTTCATGACTGGAGCGCCAGCAATGGGAGGATATATGGGTGTGAATGGCCAGTATCAAAAATAAGTCGTTAAAGGCCACACGAAAGGGGGAGTTTTTTTTAATGCTAAGGATTTATTCAGAGCCAATATAAGGAGCAACATGGAAAAGCAATCAATTATTACTTTATAACTGTGCTTCAAAAGAAGAGATAGAAACATGTCCCTCATAATAACCACATTATTAGGATAAGTTCTGAGAGAACCACTTAGAAAGAGGCAACACTCATTTGAATATACACTTTGGTATGTGTGTTAAAATCATTCACGTTACTTTGCCATACTTTATACATTAAAACAAAAGCACTTAGCCAAAATAGACTTGAAGATCTGTATCTGCTTCTCACCTGCACTGCAACCTTGGATCAGAGAGATAGGGTGAGAGATGATGAAGAAGACATTTCAGACAACACTAAGACAATGCTTGTGTAAATTCAAATTTTAGAAGGCGAAATGTACATGAAAGAAAACTCTTGAATACTGCTGCACTCCCCACTGTATAATTTTATAGACAGATTGTTATTCTTGCTTATGAGCATATGAATTCAGTGATGTTTGGCAGCTTGCTCGTAATTTTTGAAAAAAATGTGAAGTATCTTTTTACATGGGCTGAAGATGTCTTTGCTGGTTGAGCTTGAGGGTAAAACTGGATACAATTATATATTCATTTAATTATTCATAACTTGAGTCTGAAATGCATGTATATATATTTTTCACTTATTCACTTTATAAAATTCGAAACTAAACCCAGCAGCAGTTTTATCTTTGGCATGGTGACAAGTTTCTTTTCAACAATGAACCAGTAAAAGAAATTATTCCAGAGAGAGTTTGTGCTTCCCTATTTCAGAAAATCAAATTGGACTGTACACATATATTACACATCACTGTTGCAAGATGCTCCCACATTTCACAGAGCACACACATTTTTAAGAAATATTTCCATATGCAGAATTAGATTATGGCCATTCAAGAGGAAAACTAGGCTAATTTGCCAGAGAATTTTAGTCCACGGGACTTTAAGTATTCATCTCATCCAGGGAAATAGGTTATGGGTTGAAGTCATGTGAGAGCAAGAGCTCAGATCTGGAGTGAGCCATGTTTGTTGAAGATGAGAGAGGATGTGCATTTCATTCAACATAAGTTAGAAAAGTCTAGAGCTACCTTAGATTACTCATTAAAACTAATAGTGTGAACAAATCTTAGAGTCCATATTCAAGTCCTCTGTGAAGTTGTTTCTGCAATGTCATGAAAGAACAAATGAGTTTAAAAGTATCTGAGGGTATATATTTTATCATATAAAGGAACAAAATTTGGCCATATCATAGCAACAATAAATTAGAGACCATGGTTGACATTTGGAAAGAAGATGGACAGAGATCCATCTACCCTGAATAGGGATCATTACAAAAAAACACTCCCCTTCTTAATTAATGCTCTTGCAAAAGTACTGAGACGTAGTATCCCCTGCTTGGTTTATTACTAAAACAGAGATTAATTTTGAAGAGGGAAGTAGACTTCACTCTTCTTTCTCTCAGTATGACATCTATATTTAGAAACATACAAATAAGTGATAACCTCCGGTTAGAAAAAAGCAGTTTGACTGATTGACTGATGATGATGATGGTGATAATTTTTACCAGTGAAAATGCTTTTTAAATTCTTCCTGAGCTGGGTAAATAAAAGTGAGAATTACTAAGGTGAGCTGTTCTGTAGTCATTTATAGCCTGCATCCAGATTAATGCAAAATTAGATATAACACTGTCATTCGCCAAAGCAGTTATCAATTATTCTGCATCTTTAGAGTCAAAGTACAATCTCATTTATTTCAAGAAAACAGGTGTTTTTCAGGGACACTTGGGTGGCTCAGTCAGTTAAGTGGTTAAGTATCTGCCTTTGGCTCAGGTCATGATCCCAGGGTCCTGGGATCAAGTTCTGCATCGGGCTCCTTGCTCAGTGGGGAGTCTGCTTCTCCCTTTGCCTGCAGCTCCCCCTGTTTGTGCTCTCTCTCTCTCTCTCTGGCAAATAAATAAATAAACCTTAAAAAAAAAGAAAGAAAACCGGTGTATTTAAAAATACACAAACAATTGTTGGGTTACTTGGGAATTACATTCTGTTTAACAAAGCCAAGTGCTAACATGGCTCTATGTATGCACTTTTATTTAATTTAATACAAATATAAAAATTAAAAGGTGATGTCATCGAATTCACTATTGCAATAGGCTAAATGTTCTACAGATGTATTTCCAAAAATACTTTACTTCCTAAAAGTAACCACCTCAAGTGAGAGAATCTAGATCATTATATTTTAAAATAGCACAGGTAAAAGTGCGGGTAAAATGTACTAACTTGGTTCTTTTTAATGAATGTCAGTACAACTGAGGAGAAAATATTAATATTGTAACATTATTTTTCATTTACATGGTTCCCTTACAGTACTTAAAGACAAACACTTTTTTTCCTTATATAATTGCTAAAGCACCAAATTATACCTTCTAAGTAAAAGAAGAATACTTTCTAGTTTCAGGTATTTATAGAATGGGGAGACATGAAATGACAGAAGTTTACCACAAATTATCATCTTTAGAAGATCCTTAATCTCTAAAATTCTAGATTTTTTTTTTGAATGGAGTACTAACTCTTCAACAGGTCACCCATTAATATGAGGGACTTTCCATATATATAAATGTGAGATGCTATTCCATCTGACAAGCACTATTTACAAAATTTGTATCTATATGCTTTGTGTGTAGCTTGGAATATGAGAGAGTGTGGGGCAAATTTGAATCAGTAAGATGATTAATGTCTGAAATTACATTATTAGTCTTTCCTTAATTAGCTTATGACACTGATTCATGTTAAAATGCAATTATTTTTCATAGAGGGTTTAACATATAAACTTTACGCTGCAATGGAAGGCCAGGGACTGGGCCGGGATTGGGAGAGGCATTCTAGTCCTTAGCTGGCTACAATCTCTGTGACCTTGGGCAAGTTCCCTATCTTCTTCAGATCTTCAGTTTCCTTGTCAGTAATTCAGACAGTACCAAAGACTCATATGACCCTGGTTTGAGCATTTTGCCCAAAGCTGGGCTTATCATTTCCTCACATTTTAGAAATTCAGTTCACTCAAATGTCATGTGGATGTTTAAGTACAAACACCTGAAAATGACACACCTTTCATATTATTGTCTTGCCTTAAAAAAATGGCATAAAAACCCCCCAATCCAAATGCATACATCAAATCCATGCCAGGTGATAGGAAAGATACTTTAAAGAATTGGAATATTTACCAGGGGTATGGGTATTTACAGTTTGTAGGTTTGCACAATATAGTAGATAGCGCCCTGAACTCAGAGTCAGCAACTTTCCTTTACAATTCCAACCTGACCGTTGAAGATCCCTCCCACACACCCTGTATGCACTATGTTTTCTCTAAGACTGGGAAAAGGCAAGGGCAAATGAAGAAAGAGTTGGTAGTCTCGGGAAATCTCAGGCATTGCCTTGAAGTGATAATTTTTGTTTAGGGGCCATTCTGAAAATGGGGAGTTCTTTCAGTTTATGAGACTGTCTCTTCATAATACTTTTTGCTTCAGTTATTAGCTGACGTGGAGGGAGAGAGGACACCTGCTGAAGTGAAACCATTTGAAACTTTTTCCTCTTTTTCATTGTAATAATTCTTTTTGTGTTTTGACTATTAAAAAAGATGTTCTCTAGCAAGCCAGATTCTTGGCACAGCTATATATTTTAAAAAGTATTAGTAGAAACGGATATATTTTTAGGTTCTTATAGCTAGAGTATGTTTTCTAAAGGTGTCCCAGGGGCCTTAGAAATAAGGGATTTTTTTGTTAAATTAATAAATCTATCAAAAAAAATCTTCTCATTTCAATTTATTTCAGCACAAAGAGTCACAGGTTGTGGTCTTCACTGCTCATCGTCCCCCACATCCTCATAAATTGCTTTGGTGTTTAATTTTTGATCTAGGAAAGAATAATTCATTTTTATCTTCATTTAATTTTAATAGTCAAGGAGTAGTCTGTAGAGATTGAATAATTTTAATCCTTCTGCAATTAGTGTCAAATTAATTCATTCTGGATGTGGATAACTAAAGAAATACAGACCCTCCCACACACTGACAGAAACCTTTATCAGATTTAATGTTTCATGTAAATGATCGTACTTGAAAGGAAGCTTGTCTTGTTTCTCTCTCCTCCCTTTCTGTCCTTGTTAATTGTTTGTTTGTAAACCTAAACTTTCTCTTGACTTCTCTGAGGGCTGTAGCCTTCGCTGAATCAACTAACTGCATGATCCTACAAAGATAACATTCTGCCACTGACTTGGCTCCTTTGGGTGGAGAAATTAAATTTTTCCCTCAATACATTTTACGACAACATAACTTCTGTGGGATGCTCCAGAGAGGATGATATGGTCAGATCTCATGAGAATGAGCTGGGTATGTATGTTTGGTGTGCAGCAAGTGGATGGGATTAAGTAACTACTGGTTTCGCACAACATGATCCATCTGGATCATCCCAGACTTGTCACCCAGAGATGCCTTTTCTGAGCAGGAATATTGTCCCTTCTATGGGGGAAGCCCAGATTCAAGAAGCTATCAAGCAGGTCAGCATCCAAAACATCTAAAATGCCCTTCCTTCTTTCTTGCCTTTAAAATCAACATTTGAGGTTATTTGATTGACATCTGTATAGGTTTTATAATTAATCATCTTAACACATGAAGAATAGGACAATCTGACATACTTCTCTTAATTTCTAGTACACCTATAAAAGCATACAGGCTATTACTAAACATGACTCATCAAGATTTTTTTAAAAAGATAATTTAGTTATCTCTTATCAAGTCACTATTTAATGTTACTTTCTGTATTTGCTGTGATAAGCATTAAAATCTGTATATTGGTTGATAAATCATTGTTTAGGAGTGTCTAAAGGGTTCAGTAAATTGTATGAAATTGCCATAGTGTAATAAATGGTTATTTGATAATGAATGAAATTGTTTGAAAATACTGTTAAAATGTCAAGTTTAAACATATAGATCATCACTCAAAAGGAAGGCAAACATGGAACCACAGTGACATCATAAATATACTGCAATAAACACATTTATTTATATCGGGCAAGTTGTAGGTACTTTGTATAAATGTGTACAAATTGATATATGAAGTTAATTTCAATCTGTAAAAGTAATTGCATTGGTTTAACTTATTTAACTCTCCTTACAATAATATTTATTGCAGAAAAAGAAGGTAAAGAAGTAAATGATGATAAATAGCTAAAATACATAGGAAATGGGAATTGTTTTACAATTTAATTACACTGTCACATAAAATTATCACACAAATACACCAACCCGACAGCAGAAATACATTAAAACTCTATTATCCAATGTAGAGAACAGTTTTTTGTTGATCTTCATTTCATTTGCACATTTAAAATAATTTTTATTTCTTTCTACTAGCACAAAACGTGAAACAATGTCAAAGCAAAAAGAGTAAGTCAGGAACAAACATTTTCTAAAAGAAATGTTCTGTTTTGTACTATATTGTGAAGATTGACATAAAAATCTAAGAAAAGGGCAGTAAAAGCATTCCCAGTCCCCCATATTGAAGAAACAAACTCAGGAGCTCAATAGAAAATGAAATTAATTGATTTGTTTTTAAAGATTTTATTTTTTAATTTTTTGAAGTAATCTCTATCCCCACCGTGGGGCTCGAACTCACGACCCCAAGATCAAGAGTCACATGCCCTACCAACTGAGGCAATGAGATGCCCCTGAATTCAGTTGATTGGTTAGACTTGTGCAGAAGTCTTAATATGTGCACGTAACTCAGTAACTGTACATCTTTAATGACCCAATATTTCATTCTGGGCTAATATACATGGCAAAGATTCATTGGTTTTAAAAAACCAACTTAAACATTTATTCCCTAATATTTAGTAGGCATATGCTAGATGCTGGGGGTGTTACTTTGGCTCTGTCCCAGAAAGGCTGGTCATCTCATAGAGGAGATGAGACATGTTCATAAGAAATAAGGCATTTATGTCAGGTTTCTTACTTATTTATTGATCTGTATGTCGGGTTATTTTGCTCTAAGTTTCTCAACCATGAATTGGGACTGGAATATAGTGTCACAAAATTTACGGTAAAATTCTTAAAACTTGGTATCAATTCCTGTCTTTGATATCTAATCCTAAAAATTCTGAAACACATTTAATATCTACTCTTGTAACATATTTAGGTTATTAGGACAAGAATAATTTTATTTATTCTATGGAAATGCAAAATTTATAATGAAGAGTACACAATTTAGTTTGGGAAAAGTGAACATGATAATTAAACTAGTCAAAGGGAAAAAAGTCATTGAAGGGATAGGTGGGAACTGAAAAGGATTATGAGAGTAAAAGCTTGAACGTTTAACGCAATTAATAATAGAAAGTGACTCAAAAGCATATCATGCAATTTCTTTATGAGGGTCAAATATTTAACCATGGGTAATAAACTAACTTTTTAGATGATATTTAGTTTTTTATGAAACAAAGCCATATTTCTCTTTCTCTTTCATTTTTCTCAATATCCATTTAAATAGAAGACAAATGTGTGGGTCTTTCAATCTGGGGGTTAAATAAGACACTGTAAACACAATCCTTGGATCATAACAAATTGGATTTATTCTTCTAATTTGTTACAAAATGGCAAATGGGGCAGCATAAATGATGAATGAAAAACCAGAAGAAACTTTTCATGGACTAATTGACCAGACAAGGCTTTTCTGAAATTAATTATGCTGTTTTTTAAATTAAAAAAAAAATCTCTGATAAATTTCTAATCACTGGTATTTGAAGCATCTCTAGTACTATAGGTCTTTACAGAGTCATTTTACAGCTTTGTCTGCTGATATGCATATGTATATATTTTAATTTTTATATATTTATGTATAGGTTCTGTTACATGCACATTTCCAATGGGCATATTTTTTTCTCAAGTAAAACAAGCAGAGGGAATGATGGACATACCGTTGCACCAGCATTCAAATTGTTTAGAAATTTTAAATTGATAAAATAAGAATAGCTCATTTTTAGTATGTTACTTCCATTTTTATTGCTATTAAAAGATTATTTTTAATAAGTCAAACTTAATGATGAGAAAAATGTAAACATAATTCTCATCAATGAGAGGCTGTGTCTGATTTTCCTAACGGCATGATGTATGGTTATTAAAAGGTATTCTAAATCTTAAGGGTTTCTAGGCTCATTTTGACTTCAACTGGTGAATTCATTTATAGAAGAAAAGAAGTAGACATTGAAATAGGTAAAATACAATAATAAAAGTAATTCAAACATGACAATGGAAAATGGAGATGTTTAAAAAGAAAATTTAAAGTATCAGATATTGATGAGAGTAGAATCATAAAATGTTATTCCTAGAATGGTTTTCATCTTCCTATAAATTAAATAAATTGACTCACTTCTGAATGTTAGAGTCTTCAAAATGATATGTATATACTGAAAATATGATCTTTTTTATTGGCCATTGCTACAGAAAGGGTCATAAGTAATGCCAGCCATTAGTAGAATTTAGAAGACATCATTTATTACACTTCAGAACAGCCTGTTATATAAAATCGTTATCTAAGAAAATATTGAACATGGGATGTAGTTAATTTTTAACATATTGGAAATATTGTTAATTTTAAATTCAAATTCCTTATTCTCAAAGGGAACAGTGTATAATCATTTTAAAAAATTTATACCTCTGTCTTAAGTTTAAAGACAAAACTCAAGACAACCAACATAGCAGAACAGAAATGCCTGAACATAGAAGGTGCCACCATGCTAAAATAGAACTCTTTTGCTTTTTTTTTAAAAAAGGTTTTATTTTTAAGTAGTCTCTACACCCCACATAGGGGCTCAAACTCACAACCCCAAGATCAAGAGTCACATGCTCTACTGAGAGGCAGCCAGACACCCCTGCTTTCATTTCTAATATCCTGTTAGCTTTAAGTGCTTTTGCTAATACTAGTACTATTGTTCCTTCCTGCCCCGCCATGACACCAATTTCTCATTTGACATGCTTTCCTACACTGTGTCACTTGGGTACCTGGAGAAGTTTTGTGTGCTTGCATATGAAATGTTAAGAAGAGAATAGGGTAAATCCTTTTTTCCCCTAAGATTCGAGATGAACTTTAGAATAGTCCACTCTCTGTTTATACAGAAATTACATTCAAGTCAGGGCAAACAAAAATAGGAAATTACCACTTGTGTCTGCATTTACATCTGTAGAAGTATGAACATGGGAATGCTACACGGCCTTCCTAAGACTTGACCTGTCATAGATACCTGTGTATGCCTATAGGTAGCGACCTCTCTAAGATATGGAAAGTAGGGGTAATGTTCCCCAGGATCCTGTATTTGGAGTGGTTCTAAGCTCTTTTTGGGTTTAAGCAGTTGTTGCTACATGGCACCAGGGAGAGTTGAGGAGGGAGGAGTGCTTCCAGTTGGTGCTAAAACCAGATTGGAAGTCCTGGTATACATTTGCATAAATATGCTCACTGGGTTTGGCAGGCCCTCCTTGCTTTCAGACCTCTTTCTCTTCTTGAACATGGGCTGTTGAAGTATTTTCCTCTCTTATTTTCCTCTGTAGTACAACCATTGTTGTTGTTTTGGTCAGATTTTTGTGTACAAATCAATTATTTTACTTAATACATATATATTTCTTGCTGAATTTGAGGGTAAGAGTTCAGAGAAAGAGGATCTTACATACTGCTCTTTGCCTCCAACCTTAAAAAGCTCTAAAGATCTGGACAGGGGCCTATTTCAGGAGACAAATAATAAAGCTATTATAGAGTGCTTGTTGGTGTATTGTAATTTTCTCTTGCTTTTTTTTTCTTAAGTTAGACTTATCAAGGTATAATTTACATATATTAAAATTTACCCCATTTAGATGTATGGATCTATAAGTTTTGAAAAATGTATATGGACTTGAAAATACCACCACAGGGGCACCTGGGTGGTACAGTTGGTTGAGTGTCCGACTCGGTTTCTGGTCATGATCTCAGGGTTGTGAGACTGAGGCCCACGTTGGGCTCCACACTCAGTGGGAAGTCTGGGATTCTCCCTCTCTCTACCTCTGCCCCTCCGCCCCTAAAATAAATAAATAAATCTTAAAAAAAAATACCACCACAAACAAGACACAGAATATTTGTATTTTCTTGAAAAGTTCTCTTTTACCTGCCCTTACCCTAGCCCCTGGCAATCACTGACCTATTCTTTGTCCCTATAGTTTTGCCATTTGAGAATGTCATATAATTGGAATCAAACAGCATGTTGTCTTTTGAGTTTGGCTTCTTTCTTTTAGCATAATGCTTTTTGAGATTTACCCATGTTGTTGCATGTATCAGTAGTTGGTTCTGTTTTATTGCTGAGTAGTATTCCATTGTGTGGATATACCATAATTTATCCATTAATAGATGGGTACTTGAGTTGTTTCCATTTTTTGATGATTTTGAATAAAGCTGCTATAAACATTTAAGTACAGGGCTTTGTGTGTATATATGTCTTTATTTTGGGGGAGGGGGTAAATACCAGAAGTGGTTTCTGGGTTGTATGGTAAGTCTGTTTTTAACTTTATGAGAAACTGCCAAACTGTTTTCCAAAGTAGCTACACCATCTTTCATTCTCCCTGTGATGCATGTCAGTTACAGTTGCTCTTCATCCTTCTTGGTATTGTCAGTCTGTTCTGATTTGAGCCAGTCTAACAAGTATGTAGTGAAGTACCTTGTAATTTAATTAAATCCTTTCATATTTATAACATTTGATCCTATGGGTCAACTCAGTGAAGTTTAAATGATTCTGTCCACACGGAGCTTGTCTTCTAGTTGAAAACCTAATACAAACACACACAAAAATCAAATGGAATAGTTCAATAGTAATCCAGTATAGTTGCAAGAAAGATATCAGAAGGAAGTTCATGATTGATTTCTGATGAATTGTTGAGTTAATCATTGCTATAGCAGTTTACCATCCCTGAAAGTTTTTGTGGATATCAGGTCTAATGGACTCTTCCTTCACAATCTGTTACTAGTTTTTTCTTCCTGATTTTGACTGTTAACACTTCAGTTCAGGCCTTATCGTCTCATCCTAGATTACTATAGCAATTTCTAACTGGTTTTGCATCCTCTGGATTCTTTCTACTACAATTAGACCTAATTATAGCCATTAAACTAATCTACCTAAAACAGTATTGTGTTACTACATAACAAATTACCACAAACTTAGTGGCTTAAAACAATACTCTCTTACTAGTCCACAGCTCTGTAGGTCAGAAGTCTAGACACAGTGTGATTGGGTTCTCTGCTTAGGGTCTCACAAAGTGAAAACCAAGGTGTTGACTGAGCTGCTTTTCCATCTGGGGCCCTCTTCCAAGCTTATGTGGCAGAGGTCAATTCCTTGTGGTTGTAGGACTTAGGTTCCCATTTCTTACTGGCTATCAGCTGGGAGATGTTCACTGTTCCTTGGGGCCACTCTCATTCCTTGACAGGTGGCCTTTATATCTTCAAATGCAACAATGGAAAGCCTCCCTGTCATCAAATCCTTCTCATGCCTCAAATCTTTCTTTCTAAGTAGAGTCCAATCCCATTTAAGGGTTTACCAGATTGGGTCATGTCCACCCAGTATAATCTACTTTTCTTAGAGTGAACTCTTCCATAAAACATAACCTAGGGCCCCACCCCAGAAGCACTGGACACAGGCTTGTGATAGTCCATCAACTCTCAAGTGTAGGAAATAGGTAAGTGTATACACCAGGGAAGGGGAATATTAACAAATTACAATATTGGATTAGATCTAGGTCAAGAAATTATGTCTGTGTCCTTTCTTCTCCCTAGAGTCTCATTTTCCCATAAATTATATCCCTGGGCCAAAGTATCCTTGAGCTTGAGTGGAGGAGCTCCACCCCAGACATGGCTTCAAACAGTGAGAAAGGCTCTAGTCCCCCTTGGGTATTTTATTCCTTGGTATTCCATAGAAGCTAAACTACTGACCTCTTCTAGATGCTTCCAGACCCAGAGTGCACTCCATAGTTTCAGCTCTAGTCATTGCAAGGTTTTGAGCGGAGGATTGACATGATTTGATGTACATTCTAGAGAATTATTCTGGCTACTGCCTTGAGAAGAGGCTTTGGTGATCAGTGGTGCAGCTGGGGGAACCAGAGTGGAGGCAAGGAGACCAGTGAGGAGGCTGCTGTACTGATCACAATCAGAGATGATGGTGGCTTAGACCAACAGAAGGAAAAGCAAAGAATCAAGGATGATTGCTAGAGTTTGGCTATGAACAGCTGGGTGGATGGGGTGTTCTTCACCAAAACGGGGGCAAAGCTATATCTTTTTTCCCAATGAGTGAGGTGGTTGTCCAAACCCAGGTGATTAGGGTTTGTTGAAGGCCGCCAACTGCAAATGTGAAGCAAGCATTTAGTTGTAATTTGGCCTCCAACATTGAGGTTAGAGGTCTACTAGACCAAAGGATTAGAGCTCTCAAAAAAAGATGGGCCCCTCTAACATTGGAATGGATCACCCTGGGTTAGGAGTGATAAAGTGACTCCTTGGTATGGATAGTTGAGGATTGATTTACTCTAGACCCAGCCTAAGCTTCTGTTTCTGAACATTCAGGGCCATATGCTTGCCTGCATCAGCCTGTGTCCAGTGCTTCTGGGGTGGGGCCCTTTTCTATGTGACATCCCTGGTTTGATCCCGTTACCTTGGCAGTTAGCCTTGGCATCCACACTGCCCACGAGAAATCAAAGGATAATTCAGATTCATAACCAAAGTGTCATTTAGGGCATGTCTCTGTGCGTAGAAAGTGAAATCAAATGTTGAGGCAATTAAGAGAATTATTCAGGCAAAGACATTTCTTCCTCCCTTATATGGATATTTCATGAAAAATTTCTAGGCCTGTCATTAACTAGCTCATTACTTTAATTAACCACTTCATTATGTAAGTGTAGACACAGCCTTAAAATTATCTGTACTGTTTCTTCCTGTGTGTAAATAACTGCGAAGTAAAAATATTAATTTATGAATGTAATTGTGTAGGTGATCACTCCACATTTACTCAGCACTAGCAATTAGTGCATGCAAATCAGCTAAGACAAAAGTCTCTCTGATCCTGTTCGGAATACAGGAAGAGTTAATTTGCAAGAATGCCTGCTTCTCGCCCATCTGATTCTCAAAAGTCACGTTCTTTCCTCTGAAAATCAGAAACTGACCATATTTGTTGTGCGCTTTCTGATCACTGTTAATGCCCTTGCAAACACAGGAAATAAAACGCTAACAAATCATCATCCATTACCTAATTATATTTACCTAGACAGATAAAGTTGGGGGAAAAGAGTGGATCATTTTTTTTTTTAAAGAAAAGGCGTTTCTCATTTGGCAAACAAAGATGAAATTTATAGCTTAATTATTCCTCATGGTGCCATACAGAGCGTTTTCTGTTAATCATACCCAAGTCCTGAGATTTTTCCTCCCAAAGAGGTGTAAAATGTGTGTTGATTCCCAATTAAATCAGCTCCCCCTCCAGTGGGGATACTGCTAATGGGATTTAAACGTTCCTGAGGCTTCACCAGGGTCCACATTAGGCAAAATTCTGACGTAGATGGAGTATCACTCCTTCAGCAACACAAATATCAATTCACAGAGAATAGTACAACTAAACTCACATTGTGGAAGCTGTTAGAATTAGTCATCTTGATTAAAAATCATGCTTGTGGCCGAATAGCAGCAGTTGAGTTGCCTCGATCATTGGACAATATTTGGACATTTATTCCTAGGTTATCTTTAAAATATACTATGCTGAAGTTTTATAAGATACATTCGCAGGTCTGTGTAAACTGAGCTACATCCCCTGGCTATTGTGACCATCTATATTATTCACTCTGTGTGCCATGGGAAGCACTCAGGCGCCAGTCTCCCCACGTTGAGAGCTACCTTGAAAAGGCATGGACTAGAGAGGTTCAGGGAGATGAAAGTAGGTATACAATCCACTTCTTATTTAATCAGGAGTTTGAGGTTTAAATTTTTCTTCTCCCATTTATTGTAATTCCTGGCATTTCCACCAGAGGGAGCAACGTTAATGTTTGGAGAAAAAAAGCAAGTAGCCTTACATCACTACTACTCACAGAGGTGGTGGGTAGATTATCTATCAGAGGCTGATATCCAAGTGCCAGCCACATTCTAGGTATTTTACAACATTATTTCGTTATTTTTAGTCCCTTCAGTTTAAATTGTATTCTTTATTTTTGAATAAAAATATATTCATAAATTTCAAAATTTTTAAAGTACAAAAGAGTATACAGTTAAAACCTCTCCCGGCCACATTTGTTCCCCAACCTCTCAGCTACCTTCTCACATGCAACTAATGTTACCAGCCTTTTGTGACATTTCATTTCATAGGTATTTACTGTTATCAGTTTCTTTAGAGCTAATTTATGCGTATAAATGTAAATGAATATATTCTTTCCTTTTTATTTTTTTAATTTTATTTATTCATTTATTTGTTTATCTCGTTTATTTTAGAGAGAGAGAGGGAGAGTAGGGAGGAGGGGGTGAGGGAGAGAGAGAATCTTAAACAGACTCAACACCTGGTGCAGAGCCTGACGCGGGGCTCGATCTCATGACCCCAAGCTCATGACCTGAGCCGAAATCAAGAGTTGGATGCTTAACTAACTGAGCCACCCAGGTGCCCCTCTTTCCTACCCTTTTAAAGATAAATGCTAGTATACCATACACACAGTTCTGCATTTAATGATACATCTTAGAGATTGTTCCCTATCAATACAAAGAGATCTTCTCCAATCCTTTTTATTATGTCATTGTACACATGTACTGTAATTTATCCTATCAGTTCCTTATTGATGGACATTTATGTTATTTAAGAACTTTTGTGATTACAAACAAGGCTACAATGAATAAACCTATAAAGACATTATTCTTAAGAATGGAAGTTTACCTGTAGGATAAATTCTGAGAACTGGAGTACCTGAGTCAAAGAGTATATGTACCTCTAGGTTATTTCTGACCATAGCACCATTTCACACACAAGGGCTCAGAGGAGTGGAGTGACTCACTCAGGACACAGTTATTAAACACTGAAGTCAGGATTTAAACATAACTAGTGCTTTTTAAAAAAATCTCCACATTGCTCTTTTACTAGCCAGTAAAATTTTTCCTCAATAAAAAATAATAACTAAGTACTTAATATGTATAATGTGTGTGGTGAGTGCTTTGTAGGATTCAAAGGAGTGAGGACATGGCCACTGTCCTCAGGAAGTTTACAATTGACCCGTTTTAGTAAAACATTGAAAGGAAGTGGATGTAGCTATGGACTACGTCTATCTATCTAACTATCTATCATGTCCCCAACCTCATACTATATATATGTATGTATTATATATGTATATACATTTATATACACATACAATATATATAATTTAAAGACAAACAATGGATATGAATTTTTAAACAAAAGAAATTGAGTTACCTATTTAATGAAAAATATGCACATTAAACTAGCTTTTAATAATTTAAAAACAATACAGTGGTATTACAGGGATAAGCATCGAAAAGAAAATGAACATTCCTAATTCTATTACCCAGAGATAACTACTATTAATTCTGGGGTATATATGCTTCCATTGTTCTTATTTACAAAATAGGATCCTCTTTTAAATATTGTTTTATAATCTATTTTTTCTTTTAATTCTATTTAATAACTATCTTCTCAGATCATTAAATATTTTTCCTTAACATCATTTTCATAGTTTCAGGGGTTTCTGTTATATAAATTGAACTATAATTTATTTAACTAAATTTCTTTTGTCAGAAAATGTTCTTATGCCTCTCCCCGCGTTAAGTATGATACACAATACTGTGATGAACATTTTGGACAGGATTTTGTTTTTCAATCCATTACAAAGCACTCCACCTTCCCCCTTCAGTATCTGTCTGGATCTCCCTTTTGGGCAAATTCAACATTGTAGCTAGTCTTAGTGAGGGGTCAGTTCCCGGGGTTCCCTCCCCCCTCCCTTTCTCAGCATGAACAGAAATTAAAGGGACCCGGTTCTTCCTCAACTCACTTTCTGATAGTGCCATGGTAGGCTCAGCCAATCAGACATTTGCTCCCAGGACTTTGGATCCTGACCGAGTGGAGGCATAGGCAAAGGGAACTTTGGAGGCCAAGATCCTTCTTACAGGTGTGGTGGTGAAGGGCCACTGCACCCGTGGGGTGGCCTTGGTTTATCTGGCTCTCTTGTAGCCTAGCTTTCAAGCATGATTCCCTAGCCTTCTGTTGATTTGGTGGGCCCCCAAGATCCTTTCAGTATAGTCTCTCTTTGCTTAAGATAGCCAGCACTGGTCTTGATTGCTTACGACTGAAAACCCTCATGAATGCAATGGTTAATTGTAAGCCCGATCCACGATTATTTTTCTTAGGTAAAGAAATCATTTACGAAAGAAGGGAAAAGAGGATTCCTTTACATAATAAAATTCTCTCATGCATTTTAGAAAATCATGGATAAAGTAAGGTACACTTGAATAATTTAAAAATTGTATATCCACTAACTTGTCAATAATCTTTTTGCATCTTATTGACATAGAAAACTGTATATTTGTCAAGAAAGCCCTTTGATACTTCCAAAGTGATAATTATCTAAAAATTAGTTGTACCTAGCTTTAAGCAAACTCAGTATAGACAAATTCAGATCTATTATTCATATAAATAGGGAGGGAAGAGGGGCTCATTAGAAGAGTGAAATATAGAACCTAGAGTTTGTGCCCATCACCTCTTAGCACTGTCACCTTGGGCAAGTCACCTGACCTCATGGAATTGCTTCTTAATCTGTAAAATTGGGGTAGTAACAATGCCCACCTCACAAGGTTGCTGCTTAGAGTCTAAACTTCAGGACATGTGAGATACATGTGAACATCTGTTATAATCTGTAAAATGTTAAATAGCATTTATTTTATAATTGCAGGAAACCAGAATTTCTGGTCTTTTTAGAGCTTGTTCATTATTTTACACCTGACATGTTTCCATCAAACACCCTTAGAATATTCAAGTTGATTCCATTTATAAAATTCAGCTTAATTACTAAATTACTTTAATTACTAAAAACTATTTCCTTTCCTTCCTCCCATTTTTCCATTCATATATGGTTAGTATCTAGGGCATAAAAGTGAAAACAAAGGTGATAGTCATTTATAGTTCAATTAAAACAACTTGATTCAATACTTCTTCCAAAAACCTATGCTGTGGATTGAAAACTGAAAAATCTAACCTGTTGCTTAGCTTCCACGGTGCCCTGCCATTGCGTTTTATAATTGGTTATCCTGATACAACATGAGTTCTTAAAGTCAGTGACCTGGGGCTATACTCTCTAGGTTGCCTTACAAATAATTGGGAAATGATAAAGAAGTGCCCTCAACGGGGATCAGCCCCACAGAAGCAGATTGCCGGCTGGAGAGAAGGGAGCATCTACTGCCATCCCTTCATTTCATCTTCATATCATCCCTTCATATCATCTGCCATGCGGAAGACAGGGAAGTTCTGGGGAGGCCATTCTAAGGATGGTGAAAATGGACAGCAGAGGGGGTGAGGATGTGGGTCTTTAGGTCATCAAAACTGTAACTTTCTCATATTTGTTTTTCTTGTTATCCTTGTAGTGTTACAGTTTTTCCACTGAATTGATTTCTTTCCATTTCTACTGGCATGTGCTATGTCTGATTCTTGTCACGTCTTCCTCTCTTCTTACTTTGGTCTCCTAACTGGCCTTCCTGCTCCCACCTCTCCTCCTTTTCAGTTTAGTTGTTACATAGCTGCCATACACAAGAGATAGAATGTCACTATTTATCAAGTACAGCATCATACATCATTACTAATTAATTTGTTTATTGGCTATCTCCCATCCTCCTTTGAATATCAGTAGGGACTTGGTATTGCACATTCCTGTATCTCTAACCCCTAGAACAGTGCTTGGCACATGGCAGGGGCTCAGTAAACATTTGTTGAATGAATGAATGAGTGAACACCTTTGTGTGAAATGACCTTTCCTTTTTCCACCATCTACTGAAATCTTATTTGTTCTTCAAGGCATAGCTGACTTCCCTAACTGTTCCTCTCTCACAGGATTTTATTCATATCACAACATGCATCAAATTCTGCTTTGTATTAAATTACATCTGTACCCCACTACTTTGTAACTAACTCAAATGCAGACTCTGTTCCGCTCACCTCTGGTTCCCCTACAATGTCTAGCACCTTAAAGATGGAAGTAACCAATTAGCATTAGGCTAGTGAGTACTTTTAACTTCCTCCTCAGGTGATTCTACGATCATCCTACGTCAATTCCAGTGACCTAATTTAAACTGGCAGACATTTCAATCGGCATGCATATTGAACATTTACATCATACAATTAAAATCTATGGGGGAGAACAGAAGGAATATAAGGCATGCTGTTGGTTCCTAAGGAGTTTACTGCTTAATTAGGAATATAAGATGATTCCATTAACCACAGCATTAGAACCACTTTAGGATTCTTGTCAAAAATGTCTGTGCCTGACACAAGACCTCCCGAATCAGAATTTCTAAGGAGGTGGCTGAAAATCTGTATAATTATGAAGTTCCCCAGATAACTTCTATTTTCAGCAAACTTTGAATTAATGAAAGCCCCAATTGGCTTCATTCCTCCTTTCATTCCCAAATGGTGCACTTGATCTCTAATTATAGATGCAGTCACACACACACACCCCCATTCCTAGGAATACTACTAGGTTCTAGATCCACATGTAATGACTTAATATCAAATCACCTCTGCTACAAGTCTGGTATCTCATTCATTCATTCATCAAAATTCATTCATTCATCTCAAAAATTACCGCTGCCTTTAGTAAAGGCAGGACATTATCAGCACAGAGGTACTGGAATACAGTTATCTGTGGTTAGCCCATTGAAAACACAGGAGAACATGGACAAACATCTTCCCCATGGCTGCAAAGTTAAACAGAAACATGGTCTCAAACCTACCACATTCAGAGACATATGAATAGCAATGGACAGACTTACTTAAAGCTTACTTGAAGCTATACAAAAAGTCCAAATATTTTTTAAAAAGTAAAGAAAACATGTTTTTCACCAGAAACATGTTTTTTGCCCCAAAACACATAGTATAGTAGACACTATTGGTTGTCTACTCAACAACCATTCTATTTTCTCATATTTTTTTCCTGCTGGCAAAGCAGACTCTCATTTCAGAGGCTGCAATGTCAGAAAGGTACTTTCCCAGCTTCCTTGTAACTAGGGCATTAGCATGTGATCCAAGAATTCTTGGCCAATGGACCTGAGGGGACGTCAGCTGGTGAAGTTCTGTGAAGTGGTTCTCCCTGAGGAAAAGAAAAACATTGCCCTTTCTGCCTTCAGACATAGCTGCTGACTTGATGTCTGGGGTAGCCACCTTGCTACAATGTGGGGACAAGTCTGAGGATGACAGACAATACACTGAAGATCACTGAGCCTTAAGCTAGAAAGAGCCTGGGTCACTGATGTCTCTGTTGAGGTACTGAGTTAGCCTTGCCTGCAGCCTCCTTGAAGCTGCTACCTTTATTTATTTATTTATTTAAGATTTTATTTATTTATTTGTCAGAGAGAGCGAGAGAGAGAGAGAGCACAAGCAGGGGGAGTGGCAGGCAGAGGGAGAGAGAGAAGCAGGCTCTCAGCAGAACAGGGGACCCCGAGATCATGACCTGAGCCGAAGGCAGTCGCTTAACCAACTGAACCGCCCAGGTGCCCCCTAAATTTAAACATACTCTTTAAATTAACTACCTTAATTTGTTACTGCCCTGGATATTTGTAAGAGACCGATTTTTTTCACCTTGAGTCTTTCTCCAGTTAAGACTTTGGCCTGAGGAGCAGCTCTAGTGTAGTAGAAGAGTTGTTGGGGTATGAGCTTGTATATGTTGGATGATTTAATTTTTATAAGCCAAGTTCAAATCGTTCTGCCACTGCACAAGGTAATATTGATTCTGTCTCATAGATCTGGTAAGTAAGGTAGTATGTGGTGTAGAGACCTATCCAGGGAGAGGTGTTAAAGTTAATATTAGAATTCTGTGTTTCTGACTCGGTTTTGCTGTTAAAATTTCTGGATTCATGATATAACATTCTGACTTGAATGGTTAAAAATGCCTGCCCAAATACCGTTACATGATTAAAAATACCCTTTTCACTGGAAGCATGCTGGGAATTTCTGTTTCAGTTAATTGGAGATATATGTGTGCGTCCAGGTATGAAGAAATCACAAAGGCCCACTATTCATTTTCTTTTTAGCTAACCTGACCCAGGAGATGTTTTTCAAAGTTTTCATGCAAAAAAATGCACTTAGTGTATATTTCCAATGTTGTGTTCTATACATTAAGTGAACAATGTCCGTAAGTACAAATTTACTCTTTGGAATCTGATGAAGAATCTCATTTTGTAGATATGATTTGAAATTCACTTTCAAGGTTCTTGTTCTGAGAGTCATGGCCATTTCAATGAATACAATTTAACAAGAATCACAGGTTCTTTTAGTATGAGTTTGCTAAACAAAAGAGGTTCTGTGTACTCTGGCAACATTACTAGTTAATCAGTCTTGTTAGTATTTAGATTATTCTTTAAAATGAAGTATATAATCATAATATGATCCTGAGTGAATTAAGAAAAGCAATAAAAAGATGTTGAAACTCACAATAGCAAAAGACAGTTATTTTAGTAATTTTTATATCCAGATGAATAGTAATTAGAAGATCTAATCTATTTTAAAGTTTCTATCATAAAAATATGAAAGGCAGTGATTCAACTATAATAAGATTATTTTTCAGGACTATGATCAATGAACAACAGGTAATATAATAAAGAGAAAAGATAAATAATGTTTCCCAAATATGACTATTTTCCACATTCTAGAAATGGAAGGTAATCTTGCAGTGTCTTGGAAGTACATTATATATTGTTGAGGCTAATTGAATTATAGATGAAGCAATTATGCCTTGAATATAATCTTACCCGTTTAAGGCTGGAAACTACCAAAGTGCATGAATACACATTGAAAAGCAAAAATAAGATTTTGCACGGTAATGAGCATACATATTAATTCTTTGACAATTAGAAAATATAGATGAACAAAAACATAAATGAAAACAAAAATGTAAGCAAACATAGTCCCATTACTCAAGGGATAACCATATTTTGATGTATATTCTTTGACCTCTTCCTATGTATCACGTACATTATGGTGTACATCTTCTATAAAATGGAAACATAGTTGTACATTGTTTTCTATCCAATTTTTTTACTTTGAAATGCTTTATTTTATTTTATTTTTTTAAAAGATTTTATTTATTTATTTGGGAGAGAGAGAGCACAAGCAGGGGGAGTGGCAGGCAGAGGGAGAGGGAGAAGCAGGCTTCCTGCCGAGCAGGGAGCCCGATGTGGGGCTCGACCCCAGGACCCTGGGGTCATGATCCGAGCCGAAGGCGGACACTTAAGGACTGAGCTGCCCAGGCACCCCTGAAATGCTTTAAAACTTACAGAAATTTTGGAAGTACAGAACAAAGAACTCCCTAAACTCATCACCAAAGATCCTACTTAATTTAACTACCAATGAATGTTCTTTATACAAAAGGATCCAATCCAGAAATAGATGTTGCTCTGGTCACGTCTTTTTAGTCTTCATTCTGGGACAATTCCCCATTCCTCACTTGATTTTTATGACCTTGATGCATTTGAAGATTATGGTTGTTAATCTTATTAGTTATGATTATGATTATTAGTTGTTTTGTCAACTGTCCCTCGATTTGGTTTTGTCTGATGTTTCCTCATGATTTAGATTCAGTGTATGCATCTTTGGCAGGCAGATCTCAGAGGGCTGTTGGGCTCTTTACTGCATCTTATAAGATGGCACATGATTGGCTGGCCAGTGGTGGCGTTGACTCTTGTTACTTGAGTGAGATGGTGTCTGCCAGGTTTTCCCACTATAAAATTCTTATTTTTCAGGTGCCTGCGTGGCTCAGTCGTTAAGCATCTGCCTTCGGCTCAGGTCATGATCCCAGGGTCCTGGGATCGAGCCCCACATCGGGCTCCCTGCTCTGCGGGAAGACTGCTTCTCCCTCTCCCACTCCCCCTGCTTGTGTTCCTGCTCTCGCTATGTATCTCTCTGTCAAATAAATAAATAAAATCTTAAAAAAAAATTCTTATTTTTCCTTTGTAATTCAGAAATATTTTGGGTACAGATACTCTGAGACTGTGTACATATCCCATTCTTCAACCAACTCTCTTCCACTAGTTCTAGCATTCCTTGATGTTTCTTAAATTTATTATTACTATGAGAGTTACCAAATGGTGATTTTCTAAATCTATTATTTTTTCTATATTTGTTAGTTGACATTCTACCATAAGGAAGAGCTTTTTCTTCTTTCATGTGTTCATTCATTTATTTATACCAGAGTGGATCCGTGGATTTCTACTGTTTTCAATGGGGTAAAATCTATTACTATTATTCTGACAAATTGTCTTAAATTTGGCCAGTGGGAGCCCCTACAAGTTAGCTTACATGTCCTTCTGACATGTTCCCATTGTTCTCTGAGCACTGTCTTCCTTCCTGGAACAAGATATTCCAGGCTTACTGTTTATTTTCCCTGCCCTATCCCTAGAATCAGCCATTTCTCCAAGGAGCCCTAGTTCTTTTTAATGGAGACTGTATAGACACCAAGACCTCAGCAGTGGTGTGCTTATTGCTACTCGAGTGCTGATGCTCTTTTACTGGAATGTTGATGTGCCCAGGCACTGAAGAGTGGACAAAAATCAGGAAATATAAATATATTCATTTATAATACATATATATTTGGTTTTATGTTTATGTATTCCGAATACTATAAGCTCACACCAGTATCTCCAGTTTCCATACAACACTGCAGGGCTAATTCTAATCTTTCCTCTTCTTATATTTGTAACTCTTTTTTGACAGCAAGAACCTGGTTCTCTTAATCTACTGCTTAAGCTGCCTCTATGTAACCAATCTCCCAATACCTGCCAGGCCACTTTTAAGTTGATTTAAAAAAAAAATCTAAGTAATACATAATTATTATATTTCCAAGTCACTAAATAATTATCTACAAGACTATTTTTAAAGGCCAAATAGTATTCCACCAAACAAATATGTGGTCATTTAGGTTGCTTTGAAGTGATGGATATTCTTTTATCAGAATGTTTACACAATCCATTATTATTTACTATTCCTAGAAGGGAAATTACTGGGTGAAAGGCAGACCTATTTTTAAGACTCTTAATTTGTAGTGTCATATTTTAAAGTCAAGTAAAACAAGATGAGTTTGGATCCCACTTGTATAGGATTTATAATCACTCTTTCATGGATTGGACTAAAACGGAATTTTGTACTGGCTAAAGTGCAAAAAAATGAAAGTAGAGAAGAAATGTTTACTTGAGAGAGCAAATGGTTTTTCCAAGTCCTTACAAGAACATTCGTGTACTCAGCAGCTAGTTCCTTGGTGTCACCCTGGTTCAAGACAATTTGCTGAGCAGTACAGGTGACGTGAGTTTGCATTAGATGCTAGTTCCTTCCTTAAGGAAGCCATTAAATTAGTGAATTAAAAATCCTTAATTTATTCATCAAAGGCAGGCCCTCTAGGACTTCTGTTTGGCAGGACCTCATTAAGGATTAATTTTCATTATTTAAAAAATATTTTTAAAGGGCATTTAAAAAAAAGCCTACAGTTGCAACTAGTTCAGAATGGCCTTTCCTTTATATCCTGTAGTATATTTTCTTACTGGAACACCATATAGCACACTTTTATTATAAAAAAAGAACTTGGGCCTACAGAATAACTGTGAATCAAAATATTAAAAAGTGTTTTTTTTTTCAAATTCTAGAACAGTCCAATCACTTGTTTTTTTAGGGAACATGAACTTTGGATAAGTACATACTTTGGCCTACATGCAGAAATTGGCCTTTTTAAGGTAGACTATGCTTAAAAATCCAGACAGCATCCTAATTTAGGGCTTCTTTGTGAAAGGGAGGCAGTAAAGGATGAATTCACAGGTTTTATTAAATTGCGTGTCCACCATCCTTGAGACCCTGAGCTACATGAGCAAAACTCTACCCTCAAGAAAGCAGAGAGCAAGAAGGTGAACAAGTTAGTAAGACAAAGACCTACTCTCACTAAATTAATAAAGTGAGAATTTAGTTTATTTTTTTCATCTCCAAGCAAGCTATAGGCCATAACATCTGAGGAACGCAGTCTGATAAACAAACCAATAGGCCAGGGAGATGAGGTGAGTCCCATGTCTACAGCAGTTCCTACAAGGGCTGAAGTCACTGCGAGTGGGTTGGTTTCTTTATCTGCCGCAACATAAGCATGAATTAAGTCTGAGGTTCACATTCTAATACTTCTTTCCCTTCTCTGCCTTCAAACTTTCTAAGAGTTCCTAATGAAGATTGGCTCTGAAGGGCTCTTGAAGGCACTCTGACTCAGAACCGTGAATCTCACTGACTCTTGGCTTGGGGTAAGAGGATCCAATCCTTTGAAAAAAGTCTTCTCATTTCTCCGATGAAGAAACAGAGTCCTATTTCTGCCAGGCCTCATTTATCATTCCCAAGAAAAATCTTTTGCAGATGGACAGATCGTCTTTGAAGGACCCTATCATCTTCTGTTCTTCACAGGCTCTCATACGGGAGCTGCCCTCTAACTGCCCTCCAGGAAGCTCTTAGAAGACTCACTATATTTCTTCCAATGTTTGAAGGCAGATTTCCAGATTTTAAAGACTTAGTGAGATGGTAGCCAACTTGTTTTAAGTGCCGGAAACACTGGATTGAGGTTCTGAGCTTCATCTGGGCTCAGTGGTAAAAGGATACTGGGGCTGATTGCTACTGTTCGATAGGCTTGGAAGGAGGTGGCTACCCTTGTGCCCCATAATGCTGCTTCCAATCCTTTTTTGGACTAAGGATAGGGCATAAAGAATTCACTGTAACAGCCAGTGTTTCTTTAATTCTGTATCTGATGCCTGTGTCACTCTGACCACAGCAGGGTGGTGCAACAGTATGTTCAGTTTCCTGGAGAACTCCTTCAAACAAACTTGGATCTTTAAAGTTCAACATTAGTAAATTTCCCAGATTGTACCCGATGTCCCTTTTCTGCATGTGGACCTCACACAGTGGGGGCTGAGGAGCAGGGAGCAGAGGATATCTACTTTCATATGATCGGCACCATGCATTAACAGAGGAAAAATGTCCCATCACTGTCAATGGAATGAATATTCTATCAAAACGGCTCTCTCATTCTCCAGTATTGAGATTAACTTTACCTGCTAAACATGGTAAAATTTATTTCGGTGGCCTATGACCACCATCTATCAGCATCCGACCCCTATCTATATAAAACAATAAGCATGATCTTAAGGCGCTCTTAGGGGCTGTCTAAGAGATGTATATTTGCTGACATACAACCTGACTGAAGCCAAACACCATTACCCCTGTGACTGATTGGAGGGCGGCCGTAACTGAACAGTTTTATTTCCCTCCAGCAGCTGAGCTCTCTGACCATGTGAGCTGAGCTGACACGGCATTTCAAGTCCTGTTACCAGCTCAATGGTTCTCTTGTAAAAAAAAAAAAAAAAAAAAGCACCTCTTCATTTAGCCTCTCCATCTTGATCATTGCTGATGGGCTATCAATAATTTCAAGTTGGTTGAGCAGTTGGCTGAAGGTTAAATAAATTCTGCTGGCTGTTTGCATGATTGTAATCCCCGAGCGGAAGGATTCCAATTTGAAGCAGTTTTCTTGCAAGTGCTCCTTGGAAATGTTTCTATAGTCAAGAAAGTTAAGAAATTCAGTGTTGAAGGCTCAGGTGCACTTGAAATGGAACCACAGTCAGGAGCCACAAGAACCCTGACATGAACAAAAATGGGATATTTTTCTAACTTCAGATTTTCCTTAGAGTCATTTAGAATCCAAAGAGCACACGGAATCAATTATCAGCAGGGGAAATTCTCAATATGCTATGGCACTATTTTGGATATTGGTATTTGTTTTTTAAAAATGAATCAAATTATATTTCAGAAATTCCACCATTAGCAATAAGTGTAGGGAGGTGTTATATAGGTAGTTATATAGGTTTCCCTGGCCATCTGAAAGAAGAACATGCCTATGAAACCTTTTGTAAGCCAAAATGGCATAAAGAAGCAATTACCATAAATTTATATGGAAATCATTTTTAGCATTTCCAGACCAAAAAATAACCTCTTTTAGATTTTTCTGATACCTTAGGACATATCTTGCTAACAGATGCACAAAAGAAGTCGAGATAAAGCCCCTGGTTTTGACACAGTTGGAAGATATGGTGGCTTCATGCTGAGGGGCTGAGTGTAGTTCCTGGGGAAGGAGCCCCGTGGCGCCACTCTCCCTGCTTGGGGTGATCCTGCCTCTGTAAAGGCTGGCTGCAAAACACACGCAGAACGCCGTTTTCACTTTTCTCCTTGTTTTGAAAAAAGTGAAATCTTCTTTGGATTTCTTTTGACTAGTGGACACAGGTATTAATGCAGGTCTTTCAAAAACGTGTGGTGTGATATGGACTTTTGAAGAGCAGGGGTTACCTGTATCATATAAAGTTTTCAATTGCTAGACAGTAAACTTTTAGAGTACTTTATTCAGGATGCCTGGGTGGTTCAGTCAGTTGAGCATGGGACTCTTAACTTCCGCTCAGGTCATGATCTCAGGGTCATGAGAGGAAGCCCTGCGGTGGGCTCCGCACTGAGCATGGAGTCTGCTAAAGATTCTCTCTGTCCCACAGTATGGAGGTTTCTCAAAATCTTGAAAATAGAACTACCCTACGATCCAGCAATTGTACTACTAGGTATTTACCTAAAGGATACAAGAATACAGATTCAGGATACATGCAGCCTGATGTTACAGCCACATTATCAACAATAGCCAAACTATGGAGAGAACGCAAATGTCCATTGACTGATGAATGGATAAAGAAAATGTGGTATATATACACAATGGAATATTACTCAGCCATCAAAAAAATGAAATCTTGCCATTTGCAACAACGTGGATGGAGCTAGAGTGTATTATGCTAAGTGAAATCAGAGAAAGACAAATACCATATGATCTCACACATATGTGGAATTTAAGAAAGAAAATAGATGAACATATGGGAAGGGGAAAAGAAAAAAAGAAGAGAAGGAAACAAGTCATAAGAGATTCTAACGAGAGAGAACAAACTGAAGGTTGAGCTTGATAGAGGGAGGCGGGTGGGGGATGGGCTAGATGGGTGATGGGTATTGAGGAAAGCACTTGTTGTGATGAGCCCTGGGTGTTGTATGTAAGTGATGAATCACTGAATTCTACTCCAGAAACCAATAATGCACTCTATGTTAACTACATAAAATTAAAAAAAAAAAGATTCTCTCTCTCTGCCCTTCTCCCCTCTTTTGTGCCTAAAAAATAAAAATTAAAAAAAATTCACATTCAGATGATTTTCTTTTTTAAAGTAAATTTTGTTTTTTTCCCATTTTACAAAAATAATATGCACTGATTATGGATATGAACAAAGTACAGGTAAACAAAAAGAAAATAAAAATCACCCATCAGTTAATTATTTTCAGCATTTTATGGTACATCTTTTTAGTCTTTTTCCATGTACATATATTTATAATGTTTTCTTTTGCTAAGATGTGATTTTCACTGAACATAAATGTTGCATCTGTAAAAAAAAATAAGCACACAGATACTCTTACAGTTAGTTTTTGAGCTTCTGGAAATTATTTAAATTTCATTTGGTGTGAGTTGATGCTGTCAGAAGCTTACGAAAGTTCCCCACGAAGCTCTCAATTTCTCAGGTCTTTTTCATGATCCCCTGGTTTTTGAACTGTAATTTTCTTTTCTTTTCCTATTTTTAGAGAGGGCTAGAGAGAGAGAAAGGAGGGGTAAAGGGAGAGAGAGAGAATCCCAAGCAGGCTCCCTGCCCAGCGTGGAGCCCAACGCAATGCTTGATCTTACAACCCTGAGATCATGATCTGAGCCGAAACCAATGGTCAGATGCTTTACCGGCTGAGCCAACCAGGCGCCCCTGAACTGTCCTTTTCTAATCTCTGATTTTGACAATAAGAATGTATCTGGTTTGCCTGGGTCATAACTAATATATTTTCGATACGCTTGTGCAAATTTCCAAAGACTTTTTAAAGTTACAATATTTTTGGCATTGCTTCACAAATAATAAACCCCTTATCTTCCTTTTGGGTAGGTCAGAAAGGCTGATTAGGTATGTCTAATGATTCTCACACCTGTATAGTCCCCAGGATGATGGTGTCCCTGCTTCAGCCTTCAGTGGGCTCTGTAGTGTCCCTTCTGCTTTTCACATAGGAGGCAGTTCTAAATAAATGTGAGCTATACCATTTCCAATTCTCTGGTAATTCTGGCCTGGTAGAAAACAACAACTGTGATAAAACTCGGTCCTTACACACTTACCCCAGTTCTTTTAGGCACTTACCCTTTCTGTATATTTGCCACCACAAAAGATGAAAGTTAAATTGTCCAGAGAAAGTGAAGACTACACAAGATATTATCTTGGTTCCTATGGCTTTCTCTGACTTATTAAATTACCATGTTTTTCTGAGTGACAAGGGAAGATAATGACAAAGTGGACATGGAGATGAATTTCAGTGATTTAGAGCATTGTTACTCAAAGTGTGCTCTGAAGGCCAACAGCATCAGCATCGTTTGAGAGCTTGTAAAAAATGCAAAAATCTCAGAAACCACTCAGATCTACTAAACCAGAATCTGCATTTCGATAAGAGTTTCGGGTAACTGGCACATACATTAAAGTTTGAGAAGCTTTTGTATAGAAGAATAAATTTTGTTAAAATGTTGAAACTCAGTCATTTAAATGTTGAAGCTCATTTATAATTGTGCATTTAAATGATGTAATCTGACACAAAGACCTTGATGTTATTTTGATTTGTTTTAAAACAATCAGCTCACGGTATGATACTAATTTTTAAAACTTTTTTTAACATTATTATTTTTTTTAAAGATTTTATTTATTTATTTGAGAGAGAGACTGAGAGAGAGAGAGCACATGAGAGGGGGGAGGGTCAGAGGGAGAAGCAGACTCCCCGCCGAGCAGGGAGCCCGACGTAGGACCCGATCCCGGGACACCAGGATCATGACCTGAGCCAAAGGCAGTCGCCCAACCAACTGAGCCCCCCAGGTGCCCTGATACTAATTTTTAAACTGCAAAAAATGGCTGTGGTCTATTCTCTTAGCTTGGTCACAGATGTTGATCTCTCATGAGGTGGTTTAGACTGCATCCTGAATGGATTTAGAAAGGTGAATTGGACAACTTATCAAAGTCTCTTCAAGCTTAATGATACTAATAGAAAAGCAATAACAAAAACTTCTAGATGACTTAGTCCTTGCCATGACTTTGCCTGCCAGGCCAGGCTTAAAACACTTCTAAGTGTTTTAAGGTAACTTAATACTCATAACAATCCACTAGGATAGGTACTAATACTGTTCCCATTTACAGCTGAGAAAACTGAGATTTGGAAGGGCTGAATAATTTGTCCAAGGTATGCAGAGAGTAAGTAGCAGAGCGGGAGTTCAGTCCAGGCTAATTAGCTCCATAGTGCATTCTCTCCATCACTCTGCATATGACTATATAAGAACACAACATGTCCACATTTTATGTGAATTTGAAATATGCTAATTTGAAATCACATAATATGAAAATATAAGTTGACTCTCTCCTTATGCAGAAAGTTTTAAGTCATGCAATATTCCTCAAAAATAATAATAAAAATAATAAAATAAAACAAATTTTAAAAAGGGTCAAATATCTCTTAATTTTGAAGCCTCCTGGTTGAGTGACTTGTAAAACTGTGTTTATGCTATTGCCACACGGTGGCGCCACTCCAGTGAGGAAACAACAGCTATCCTTTGTCAGCTCTAGAGAAAATCAGTCTTGAATTGTGCTAGGCCTTTGAGAAAATCAGTCTTGAATTGTGCTAGGCCTTTGAGAAAATCAGTCTTGAATTGTGCTAGGCCTTTGGGAATAACCCTCAAATACAGTGTAACCTCTGTGAATTTGACTAACTTACTGTAGGTCTGGTTTACATTGTCTGGGTTAATTTCAAATGAAAAATCTCAGCTCTGTATATTATTCTCATTGTCATCTAAGCTGTGACATTAATTTCAAAGTTCACCTTTGAAAAAGGCAGTACATTGGGGAAGAAAGGGTTGGAACATATTGTAATTCAGCAGCAACTCAGTACTTTTTTGCTTCTACTACCACTTCGCAACCAGACTTTGTCTGTGAAATACACAAATACAAAACCTGGCATAGCTGGTGTCCTCTTTTGCGCGAATAATGCAGATTGTTTCAAATTAGACAGTAGATATCCAGCTCCTTTTTGTTGTTGTTGTTGTTGTGAGATTCACATTGTTTATTTTACTGATAGTCTATCTCACTTTAAAATGTTCTTTATGCATTTTATTAAAAGTTAAAGAAAATTCCAATTAATTTTGCATATATATATGTATATATATAAACATATCCTATCAGATATCAGAACATACTGTATTGTTAAACCAGGTTTGGATATTACTAATACAGGAAACTAGCAGACCCTCAGTGAATGTTTTTCTGCTTGAAAAGTTTATGACTCTGAAGCTAGCAGTTCTATTTGCTAGAGCATGAGATTAACCAGAGACTCATCTAAAGTAGAATTTCATCAAGAAATGAAAACCAGAGAGTCTTTCTATTGCTAAGGTGATCATCAGAACACTGGAGTCATAATTTACTGAACTAATAATCATTTTACTATAAGTTCAAGGCAAAAGTGAATTCTCCATAAGAAAACAAGTTATCTCATATCATTTTAAAACTGTCAGTTTATTCACGGGTAAGTCATTAATATATGTGCCAATATACTAGAAATATAGATCTAATAAAACAGGAGGTTATAGTAAGTCATTAATTAAGACTGGTGGCTTTGGCAAACTGTCTGAATCAATTTTACAGACTCATGTCAAAAGTGTTAATAGTAGTTGGAAGGGTTTTTTCAAAGGATAGCTTGCAAAATTAAAAAAAAAATCCATGACCAAAACCTATATAAATAAATATAAAAATGGGTATATTTAAATTTCTTCACTAAGCCCCTGGATCTGCCTTATTGAGACCATTTCACAGAGTGTAAATGGTAGGTGAATACCCACAAAAGAGAATAAATGAAAAGTCGGTGCTCCTTGTTCTCCTCCATGACCTCCAGCAGGTGCTTCAAGGTAGAGAGATGACGGTATGATACTAAAAAGGCAGTCCACTATTGAGAGAGGGGAGAGCAGCGGGAGGTTCAGTGCCAACATCCGCTGACAACTTACCATGAGCTGCACACTTGGCCCAGTGCCCAAGACAGGTAACTTAGTGGCCTGGTTTTGAGCACAAACACTGAGGCCAGCCTTCTTGTTGGCCTTTTATTTTGCCTCCACCACTTATTTGCTGTGTGACCTCAGACAGGTTACTTAACTTCTCCACGCCTCAGTTCCCTTCTCCATAAAACAAGGAGAATATTAGTATCTACCTCAGAGGGTTGTTGCGAGGATTAAATGAGTTGAGGTGTGGAAAAACACTTCACATAGTATTTAGTACAATTTATTTATTGAAAAAAAAACCAAGAAAAATAGGTTTGCCTTAGTCTTCTCCAATTCCCTCAAAGCCTGCATGCAGTGAAGTCCACCTCCTGATGCTACAGGTGTGAAGTTATCTTTTAAAACTACAAGTGAGTTTCAGTCAACCTCACTGCCTCCTGGATTGCATCTGAACTCCTTGGCCAAGTACAGAGACCTCTACTACTCCAGTTCCTGAATCGTATCTCCATTCAGCCCTACATTCCAGATACACAACATTATTTGCTCTTCCCCCCAATCTGGCAAGTTCCGTGCCTCCAAATGTCGCCCATGCTGGTCCTTCTACAGGAAATACTCTTTTCTCTTTGTCTAGTCGGTGAAGGCTGTCAAAGCCTAGTTCAAATGTTTCCTCCTTTAAAAAGCCCTCCGTGACCATTCCTCTTTGCCTGTCCTTCCCCCTCAATGAGTTATTCTCTATCACCTCCATCCTCTCATTGACATTGTTACATGTCATTACAATAGATGTCATGCTAGAGCATAAATTTCTAGAGATCATCTGGTTCCCCAAACATCCAGTAACGATTATATGGCAGATCGCCATATAGTATTGCCTTTCATTGCAGCCCCACCTGTCATCTTGAACTATTCCCATCCTGGGTTTTGATTTCCTGCAGAAACCTAGGTTTTCTAGTGACGTCTTTCTCTGGGATCACATGAATTGGCGCAAGCTCCCACAGCCGGAGTCAGCTCTCACAACTCCTTCTCGGTAATGAGGAGCTGGTGCTGGATTCCAGCTGTTGTCTCCCCCACCCCTTGTGAGGTGTACAGACCACAGGACGTCATGCTCCTGCAAGCACTTCTCATTTGAAGAGGGCTAGCTGCCTATTACGGACTTTATTTCTCTGAAAATGAACAGAAATAAGCACAAATGACTGTATTTTGGTTGGATTTGAATATTATATTTAAGCAGTGTAGCTAAATACAAACCATGAGAGCCATCCTGATGCCTATATGAATCATGACCTCTAATTCCTTCTCTTTGTCTTAGGGAAAGGGAAGCTCAGAGACTAAGCGCTGTAGAAGTTCCTCCTTCCCCACAGCTCCATGTGAGTTTCATGATTAAACAAGCACCAGTATGATTCTGGGGGTCACTTGTTTCATCACTAAGCACCAGAATCATGGTGGGCTTCTCTTTCAGATGGCTAACTAGCCACCACTGTGTTACGTTGTGTGCCATATGTGTTTTGGTATCAACAACTCATTTTTCTCATGTTTTAAAGGTTTTTCTGGGGGAAAACTGCTAATCATGAATAGAATAGAAAATTGCTACTGTGAATAGAATCCAGTTTTTCTTTTATAAGATTTTATTTACATACTTGAGAGAGAGAGAGAGAGAGAGAGAGAGAGAAAACACTCCTAGAATCCATTTCTTAAGGGTGATTTCTTTTCAGTTCCATATTTTTATTTCTCTGGCCTTCATGAAACACGATTTTGGCCCCCAAAGGGTCACAAGAATGTAAAGTACCACTAAGGCTTTTCTTTTTTTTCTTGAGTCTCTGAATCTAATCAGCTATCTTCAATCTGCAGAGACCCTGAGTAGCCAAATTAAAAAAAAAAAATACTAGAAGACATGTTCCTTGGGGCGCCTGGGTAGTTCAGTCGGTTAAGCGTCTGCCTTCGGCTCAGGTCATGATCCCAGGGTCCTGGGATCAAGCCCTGCATCGGGGCTCCCTGCTCAGTGGGGAGTCTGCTTCTCCCTCTCTGCCCCTCCCCCACACTGCTGCTTCTCTCTCTCAAATAAATAAAATAAAATAAAAAAGACATGTTTCTTGGACATGGAGATGGAAATTAATGAAGTACTGTGGGTGGTTCAAGAGTTTTGAACTCACAAGTAAGAACTACTTTGGAAGGTAAATAAATGAGGGGTTAATATATTCTGATCATGTGTAAAATGTCCCTCCCACTTTCTATTGCTAGGAATGAGGTGCAGGACAACAGATGTCATTGTGAACATCAAGGAAAGAAAAGAAGAAGCTAAGGGGTCTCAATGATTGTTAGCATGAATCCATGACAATGCCCATTACATATTTTTTGCAGAGGGGGTGTGTGAGTCAACCCATGTGAAAGTACTGGAGTTAGTGTTCAGTGCCTCTAGTTCTGAGTGACTCTTACCTTAGGGTATATTCAACATGAACCTTATTAGATATATTGTGTTTGTTTTAAATTAAAGGTAGGGTGCCTGCTCAAAGCATTCTGTAGTCCCTGCCACCTTGGAGCAGTGAAGTGGAAACTGAAGGCCTCCAACCAGGTCATTTTGCCTCTCTTTAACCTATTTCATAGCTTGCCCTACAAATTCTGCTTTTAGCTATAAAATAGTTTTCTTTTTTTTTAGAGCAGTGGGGGAGGGGCAGAGAATCTCAAGCAGACTTGATGCCCAACGTGGAGTCTGACATGGGGCTTGATCTCAAGACACTGAGATCATGACTGGAACTAAAACCAAGAGTCAGATGCTTAGCCAACTGTGCCACTCAGGTGCCCCTCTATAAAATAGTTTTGTTGTGGATAAATGTTCATGTTAGAATTAGCTTACTAAAAAAATCTTACTTTAACATAATTTTCCCCCAATTGTGCTATAAAAAGAAAGAAGGTAGGAAACAACCACTTAACCGGTGTGCACTATTTTGTTGAGATGCACATTCTCACACAAATCTTCAAGGGAAGCATTGTTCTTCCCTTTTTCCATACAAGGAAAGCAAGTCTTGCACGGTTATACAGTCCTAGGCAGGGGAGTGAGGGTTTAAACCCGTCTACTTCACCAGCCCTTCCAGAAGGAGGGGGCACACTAGGACTCGCGGCCTGCCTCCTGTCTCTGTCAAGTTTTCTTCTTTTCCTTTTTTTTTTTTTTTTAAGATTTATTTATTTGGGAGAGAGAAAGAGAGTGAGGGCACACATGAGCATGAGTGGGGTGGAGGGGGAGAAGGAGAGGGAAAGAGAATTTCAAGCCCACTCCACGCTGAGGACCCTGAGATCATGACCTGGGCCCAAACCAAGAGCCGGACCCTTAAGTGACTCTGCCACCCAGGCACCCTTGTTTCTGTGAAGTTTTATTGGGACACGGACATGCATTCATTTACCCATTGTCTATGGATGCTTTTGTGTAGTGTGACAAAATTGTTACAAAAATCTATGCATGGCCCACAGGACTAAAATATTTATTACCTGGCTCTTGATTACCCATATTTCTAAGGAGCTGTCATTTGTACATTTTCTGAATAACACATGGTAAGAAATTAGTGAGGTTTTCTTTTTCCAAATTTGCTTCCCCCCATTTCAATATTAAAAAAAAATTTCAGAACACAAGAAGATAATAAAGAAGAAGGTAATGATGACTTATAATCCTGCTGTCCAGAGATAACTATGGCCATCCTTCAAAATTTTTCCTATGGGTACATGAATGCATGTGATTTTTTTCCCACAATGAAATAATATTATATACATGCTTTGTTATTTGCCTTTTTTACTTGATATATTTTGGACATTTTCTCATGCCAAAAACATGCATTCATATCATTTTAATGGCTGCATAATATTTGATTTTTATGGTTTTACCGTATTCATTTAGTTTTTTTTCTTTTGACAGAGAGGAGGAGAAACTCAACAAATTGCTTAATTCTAGAGTAAGTTATGACTAAAAAAACCACTATCCAAAATTATAAAGATTTTTTAATTACACTAAAATTATAGGTCTATTTGCAACTTAATCTAGCCTTGGGCTCATCTGAATGTGGACAAGTCTTGAGGAATGTACAGTATTTTACCCTGTAGTCTAGAATCTGTGCGGGCTATCTGACTACTTCCCAGTGACCCATGTTAAAGTAGCATTTTATATCTGAGACCAACACTGTTGATATATTGCCGGTTCCACGCCTGGATGTTTTACTTCCCTTGTTATGTTAAAAGGGAGGCAAGCATGCTGTTTGATAACATGGCATAATTAGATTGTTATACCAAATAATAGCCACATCTACACTAGCATTTTGGCTTGGAATATAAAACAGTACATACTGTGGAATAGGGGAATGCGAGAAACTGTTACACACAAACTCTTCATTTTTTCAATTAGGAAATAGGGCTCAGAGAGCTGACTTCTAGAACAGCGCCCTTTTAACTATTAAGTGTCTTTGTTCTTTTCACAATTAAGTTTTAAAAAGAGCCAATTCTCCTTTTTGAATGAGGTTTTACTGGGAGCACCAATACATAACATGGGTAGAAGGAGAGCTGCTCCGGCTGAAGCAGGGTGGCGGGGAGCAAGTACCTAGTAGGCCTTCTCTTTGTCCCCAGATGTGGCCCCCTGGATTCAAGACTATATATCCTGGTACTTGCTGGGAGCTTGAACCCGAAATTGGGCTCATTTCATGTCTCTCCTTTGTGCTGTCCTTCCCTATGTTAAGAAGAGATTTCAGGGGTGCCTGGGTGGCTCAGTCGGTTAAGTGTCTGCCTTCAGCTCAGGTCATGATCCCGGGGTCCTGGGATCGAGTCCTGCATCAGGCTCCCTGCTCAGCCAGGAGCCTGCTTCTCCCTCTTCTTCTGCCTCTCCCCCTGCTCGTGCTCTCTCTCTCTCTCTTTCTCTCGCTTGCTCTATTTCATAAAAGTAAATAAATAAAATCTTAAAAAAAAAAAGAAGAGTTTTCTATCTGAGAGGCATTTGGGACTTATTTTATCCCTTGTCTGTCAATCAGGTCTAACTAGGAGGGGAAGAATAATATTTAGGGCTCAATGCATAAAAGCATTGGTTTCATGCAGACTTAAAGGTCAGAAAGAAAGATATTTTCCCTTGATACTGTTTCAACTTTGGGACAGTGTTCTGGCAATGAATATTATGTTATTAATGGTCAAGCATATTGGATGAAACATTCATATTTGCTACACAGTGGCACTTGGCCATGGAACTGATCACAGTAAGCAGATCACAGAAAATTTACTGTAATTTTAGGGACATTTTTATTCCAACCTTTTATGAAAGGTGAACCATTCTATTACCTAATCCAGTGGCATAAATAAGAATTATTAAAACCCATCTAGATTATTACTTTATTGATGTTTCTCACCTGCACATCCTATAATATACAATGTTTATCTTGGAAAGATAACACCTTGCAGCACAAAAAAGAAAATTGAAAGCCAGATCTTCTCTAAGAGAAAAAGCAAGATCATTATGTAAACACCAGCCGGGTCTCATCCAGAATATGTCACATAAATATCACACCATGAAACAAGAAATGTAAATTATTGTACATACGCTGTAATGGAAAATTGTATTATACATTAGTGGAGTCACCCATTTATCTAATCACAATCAGTTCCCATAAAATCTCATTTAGGAAAGTTGAATGCAATTCAGGGGAGGTGGCTATGGGAATTTCAATCACAGGAACCTAAGGTTGGATCGAGATCTTACCAAGGTCTGCGAGTCAGCTTTTATTGCCTTCAAATACCTTTCACATCTCTGGAGTTATCTATATCTGAACTGACCAGCCCAGCCTCTCACCTAGGGGGAAGACCTGAGACCAGCCAGCATACATGGCCTTTATTTCTAAATCCCATGTCCAACCCACAGCATCATCTCAATGTTGTCTGGGCTTTCTCACTGCTCTCTAACCAGAATGTGGTCATTTACACTCATTCATTTGTTCCTAGATTCTCTTATTCAAGAAATACATACTTAGTGGTCATGACCCTAGAGTCCCAGGATCGAGTCCCATATTGGACTCCCTGCTCTGTGGGAAGTCTGCTTCTCCCTCTGACCCTACCCCCTCTCATGCACTCTCTCTCACTCTCTCTCTCAAATAAATAAATAAAATCTTAAAAAAAAAAGAAATACATACTTAGCTCCTTCTACGCCTAGGCTTTGTGCTGTGAGGTGTAGATGCAAAGAGATTGAAACACTGTGCCAGACTTTAAGGTGCTGCCAGGGTAGTGGGGATAATAGAAGCCATCAAACAATCCCCCCCAACATATATGTAATTTCAATGATGGATGCAAAAAAGGAAAGACGGGGTACTGTGGGAATGTAGAACAGAGCTGGTTTGTGGATGGTATTACCAGGAGTGGGCACAGATGGGGAAGGAACAAATATCAAGCAGAGGGAACACTCCATGTGTAGGTTTGGAGGGGAGAAGGAGCTTGGAGGGTGAGAAATACTGGAATGAGGTTGGTGTCGCTGGAGCCCAGTGTCCTGGGGGGAGAGGCGTGCCAGACGAGGCTGGGACACTGAGGAGGTGGGGAGCCCACAGCCAACAAAGCACTAAGGATTTTGGATTGTATTGTACAGGCAATCAGAAACCACTGAAACAATTTTTAGGTTTTGGCGGGGGGTGGGGAGAAGAGAGCAGAGAAATACACCATATGATAGGCATTTTAAAAGGTCCCTCAGGTCACAGATGAAGAGCAGAGCGCTGCAGGGGAAATGATGACCTGCTACTGAAGGGATTGCGGAAAAGTGAATGGATTTGAGAGATTTAAAAGTTCAAGTCAACAGGGTTAGGGATGGATTGGGTCGTGGGGTGTGGTAAGGGAGAGGAAGGTATCAGGGACGCCTTCTAGGTTTGTGGCTTGAGGATCTGGATGTGTGACTTTGCCAAGCCCTGAGACAGGGGACGGGAAGGAGGACCAGCAGCCTCACTGCCCCGAGTCTTCTTTGCTGGACTCACTACCATAAACAAACGAGAAGCCGTGCACCATAGCTCTTCCCTATAATGATGACAAATGAAGGGGTGGAAGCTGCTTCCCAGCAGTCTCGGAGAGAGCACCGTGAGTTCCCTTTCTGAATTTATCAATATAAGATACGTTAATGGATATTAATATTAGGTCGTGGTAAATATGTATTCAGTTGTATTTGAATCTATCACCAACTGCCGGAAGAACCTCCCTGCCATTCTCTCAGATTTAATGGATAAAACACAAAGGCTTTAAAAAATTTCCTGTATGCCATGTCTTGATTATGCATTCTGATGAGACAGAGTATATTCTTGAACCATTGTGAGCAATAATAATCATAATACATTATAATTTATGGGCAATCCATGGCTGAAGGCCTCTCGGCGTTTTAACAGAAAACAACTAAGAAAGTCACTTGATAATCAAACAAGGCAATGTGCCCAAATAAATAAATCCCAGATTTGGTTCATAAATAAACTCCTATACCCAGGACCCAACATTAAAGAAAGGCTATATGTGAAATTGGCAAAGATTGGTCAAAATGATTCTTCTCACCTGGAATACACTGCAGTCATGCAGGCTAAGTAATAGGATAGAGCCTGGACCCTCAGCTCTTTTGTGGACATTACTGTCCTATGTAGCCGACAACTATTAGATCCAAGACTGCCTATCGTCTTTTGCTAGCTTCACCAAGACTAGCATGAATATGCCAATTCCCAGCTTACCTGGCAACCAGGATACAGGCCTGAGAACTAGGCTCCACCAACAGATGCACCTGTAGGACTGACTCATCTGAGCCAACCAAGGAAAATCCTGCATGTAGCGTTTCGATATTTGCTGGTGTGGTGCGTGGCCCAGGTGCTCGGCTTTTGTTGCAGCAAAGGCGACGGGATTTACCCAAGTGGTTTTCAGGGCAAATTCCTGGTGCAGGAGTCGGGGCAGATGGAAGCGCTGTCCTCTGGTGGTTGGGGAGGCACCATCAGCAATGGTGAGTTCTCACCTGGCCAGCCACGTCAGGTGAGTTAGGTCTTGCTCCGGGAAGCTCAGCCTCGTGCTCTTGGCCTCCTTCTCACTACCGGTACCCTCCACCCCTCTCTGTATTATCTCTACCTAGCTTCAACAACCAGTCTCCTTTTACGGTATTTGCTTTATCCCTTTCTCTGCCACGGATGTATATTTTTTGGTTCTTATTTTTGAACTTGAACTTGAATGCTGTCCACCTGAAGGCTGTCCGCCTCCTGACACTTTACTCCTAAATACTTTCAGAGCACATCTCCTAAGCATAAATATCATCTCCTGCAGAACCACAACACTGTTATCAAACCCAAGAAAATTAATATTAATTTCATAATACTATCTGGAATACAGTCTATATTTAAATTCCTCCAGCGAGAGAGTATCTCTTATAACTATTTTTTCCCAAAACAAGATCCAATCTAGTTTCAGTATTTTAATTGGTGGTTATGTCTCTTTATCTCTTTTAGTCTAGAGTACTTCTCACTTTTTAAAGTTTATCCCTGAGGTTGACTTTTTTTTTAGAGAGCAGGGGGAGGGGCAGGAGGACAGGGAGAGGGAGAGGGAGAATCCTAAGCAGGCTCCATGCCCAGCACAGAGCCCAGCAAGGGGCTTTATCTCAAAACCCTGAGATCATGACCTGAGCCAAAATGAAGAGTCCGACGCTTAACCAACTGAACCACCCAAGCACCCCTGACGTTGATGTTCACATTTTTTGGCAAGTATATTTCATCGGTAGGGCTTTGTGTATCACTGATAGAGTTCCACTATCTGTGATACTAAATTTGATCACTTAGTTAGGATGATCACTGCCAGATCACTCCATTGTAAATGTATGTCTTTTCCTTTTGCAAATAATCTTGTAGTAAGAAATCTACTTTACCTCTTGTGAATACCTTCTTGAAAAACTTTCACCTTACTGATTTAGTATCTATTGATAATCCTTACCTGGGAATATCTTTCTTAAAAACTTTTAAAAAAAGATTTATTTAGGGGCGCCTGGATGGCTCAGTCCTTAAGCGTCTGCCTTCAGCTCAGGTCATGATCCCAGAGTCCTGGGATCGAGCCCTGCATGGGGCTCCCTGCTCCACGGGAAGCCTGCTTCTCCCTCTCCCACTCCCACTGCTTGTGTTCCCTCTCTCGCTGTGTCTCTCTCTGTGAAATAAAAAATAAAATAAAATAAGATTTATTCATTTGAGAGAGAGAGAAAGCTTGACGGTGTGTGCGCACGGAGGGGGGTTGGATGTGGAGCAGAGGGAGAGGGAGATAAGCAGACTCCCTGATGAGCAAGGAGCTGGATGTGTGCTCTATGTGAAGATCCTGAGATCACAACCTGAGTCAAAATCAAGAGTCTGTCTCTCAACTCACTGAGCCACCCAGGCGCCCAGGCTTCCCTCTTAAAAACTGTTCTTTTCCTTTATCAGGTAAAATTAGTCTCTGTCACTTACAGCTAAGAGCTCTGACTTAGTAAGCCACTTCCTATTGGTAAGAAACAGCATGGCACGGGAAGACCAGAGAGCCAGCATTGGCTCATTAAGGGGCGACGTCACTTTGGGCAAGGGCTTGGCCCTGTGCGTGGCTCTGATAAACCCAGTCCCGGAGTACGGTTCTGAATCTAGCCAGTTTTTAACTGCTCCCCACCATGTTCCATGACTCTTCTCATTTATGTCCTTTTCCTCTGCCCCATTTTCATTTTCAGGGGGGAGTGGGGCAATGGGAAAAGGCCAGGGGACTGAGATGGGGTAAAGGCTGAGGAATTGCACTGCACCCCACACAAGGCAGGCCCAGGCAAGCCTCAGCAATCTGACCGCTCGGGCTCCCAGGGGCCAGCCGCCTCACGGGAGTCAGAGAACAATGCAGAGCCAGCCTTCTCTTGGGGGCACTCATGGCGTGGTGGGCTATCATGTGGTCGCTTTTGTTGGATGCCTCCATGTGGGTTTCTCACTTCCAACTCAACCTGTCATCTCCTCTTCACTGGGAATCTCCTTGAGAGAAATGAAGCATTGATGCATCATGGACACATTTAACGTGATGGTGTAGATGATGAATAAAGAGCAACATATACAAATATAATCACCCATAAATATACACCTCTTTTGACTACACACACACACACACATGCACACACACACACACACACACACACTCAGAAGACAATGTTTTGATGGGGTGATACCCTACAGGCTGCAGAAGAAATTGAGACAGACACCTAGCGGCCAACTCAGTTGCCTCGATTTCTAGTCAGTCAATGGCAGAGGTAGAAGCAAGTCTCCAGTTAACTGGATCATTTCTCTTCATCGTAACTAAGTTCTGTGAAAAAGCATCATCCAGAACTGGCTTGAGGAAGCACACATCAGGCACAGCTCATTCAGACCTTAGAACCTCCATTCAGACCACTGCCCACATGAAGCATATCTTACACTGTAGGCACTTGGCCACCTCCAAGCCAGGGCACCCCATAGCTGGATCAGTAAATATCAGAGTATCCAAGCCTCATCAGGCTAGATGGAGGTGACCCCGAAAGTCCTGCACCTGATTACCAATTCCCGTAGATGCCCTCAGTTTTTAGTGTAATTGATGTGTCATAGACTTCATCCTGTGATTTGTTATGGCCTCATTGATTAATGGGGGGCTGACAGAGCCCAGTGTTTTCCTGCTGTTCTCTCTGGCAGGGATGTTTGCTCAGCAAACAAGAAGGATGGGGGGAGGGATGAGAGCTTAGGGACTCTGCTTCCCCCCATGTCTCTTCTCCCTTCGGGATATCACAGAATTAGCCAGGGCTGGATTAATCTGACAGGGGCTTGAGGATGTGGCTCCCTAGAGGAAATGGCAGTGGCCTCCTTGAGTTTTATAAGTCACTGGAGGCTTACAGGAATTTATGAAAAGTTACTGACTGGCTCTCTTAGAAAACAACAAAATAAAATATAATGCAGCCTGCTGGCAAAATGAATGGACAGTGATCAAAGAAGTTTCCTCTGGAGATGTGTAGTAACAGGGAAAGGCAAGAATAAACCTGGAATGATAGAAAGATTTTAGTTCTTGATCTGGGTGGTGGTTACACAAGTATAAATACGTGTGTGTGTGTGTGTGTGTGTGTGTGTGTGTGTGTGTGTGTGTAAGAGAGAGAATTCGTTGAGATGTACACCTAAGATTTATGCACTTTACTCTGCATATGCTACAATCTTATTAATTTTCTTATTAAAACGCAGCCTGCTGTAACGGAAATAACACTGTATTCAGGCCGCCTTCCTCTCATTGTTTGTATCTTCACTGTCCTCACTGCTTCAGTAAGGTCTTCACTGCCAGCCAGAGCAGCCCACCCTCTCCCAACACTCTATCCAATTACCTGGTTAATCTTCTTCATTGCACTTATCATCATCTGGATATAGCTTCTTTATTAATGTACTTATTGGCTAATTTTCTCACCACTAGAATGTAGATCCTGTGATGGCAGTGCTTTTGATTGTCTTGTTTCTTGTAGACTCTCCAAGCAAGAAATAACTGTTGTTTGACTGACGGAGGTACAGATACTTAAGGTGATATTAGGACTCTGTTAAAGGATAAGTGTTACCAAAATAAAGTCAGGAGATCAAATGATGCTCATGGTCAAGACTCAGGACTATGGCCAAAGGCAGGTTAGAGTTCACCAGGCCAAGGTCCAACATCCAAGCTAGAAAACAAAGTCATGGTCCCAAATCAGGCACAAGTGGTCATTGGGCCAGCTACAAGGGCAACTCAGATGTGCCGGCCCAACAGTGCATACTCCAGTCTATAAATAGCTACTAGGCAGGTCAGCTTAGGGGTTTGAGCCAACTTCCTGAGGTGAGAGTAGACCTGTGGTTCTCACCCAGGGCAATTTTGCTTTCTAGGGGATCTCTGGCAATGTCTGAGGCTATTTCTAGTTGTCACAATGAGAGGGAGGGGGACTACTGGCATAGAGGGGGTGGAGGCCAGAGATGCTATTAAATAACCTACACTACACAGGACAGCTCTACCCCTCGCCCACAACAAAGAATTATCCAGTCCAAAATAGCACTACTGCCCGGATTGAGAAACCCTGGAATAGAGCAGGCTCTATCTGAAGTGGGGAGATACTGGGAACTCAGCTGTAAATGTGTACAAAGAACTATGCTTTACTATTGTAGGAGGCAAAGGCCACGGATCTTCCAGAGGGCAAAAATCTAGCTATATTACGCATTCTATCCATACTCTCTTCTATAAAATGTTTCATTTTGTGGCTCTTTCTGCACAAGCCCTGGCAGACCAGCCTTTAAACATATTTTACAGTTGGTATTCTGGAATGTAAAACCTAAAATTAGTTGGAGTCTTCCTCACTGGCTGAGCACCTAGCTACTGGCAGTTCTGTCTGACCACCAGTCCTTCTTGGGCTCCGGGCCAATTTCTTTAATGAATCCCTCTAATTTAATTCATATTTCCCCACCTTTCTTTTAAGTACCACCCAGGCTCATCGAGCCTAATATTTGAACCAAGTACATTTAATGACCGTCCCTTCATTAAACGTTACAAGCTCTTTAAGGCATTGGCAGGCGGGTGCCCCGTTCGATAACCTGGCACCCTGGCAAAGTCAACAGCCAGGGCCAAGTTCATCCCTCTGCTTCCCATCTCACAGCTGGGGCCGGAGCCTCGTGGGCAAGACAGGCTTTATCACTGGGGAAGCGTAAGTTTTCCAGGCCAATGGATTCAGCGCTCTGGCTATATCTCATGCCTTGACACTAGATGTCAGCGAAGGGTAATTGTTGTCTCAATTTAGAGGCCAGCTCAGGTACCTGCAGGCACCCTTGGTTCATGTTTTATAGCAAAGGTGAAGTATGGCTCCGTTCCTGCTGCACACATATATTACAATAAAAGGGGATATCGGCGCCTAGTGTTTTTAAAGGCTAGTCATAAAAGATGAATAACGAGGCAGTTTAAAGCTAAAAGACAGCTGCCAAGCTCAATGGCCATGATGGATGCCGAATACCCAGTGTGGAGAAAACCCATTCCTCTGAGACCACCATCCAAAAAATTAATTACTACAATTCAGCATCTTTAAATGTGCCACTTAATATACTGCTACCATAATTAAATTTCCAGCCCTGTGACCTTGAGACCATTTCCTGAGATAATAAATGAGATCAAGGTTTAATTGATGCGGATGCAAGTAGAAACTGCCCAAGGATGCAAAGAGCCTCCACACTGTGAGTCAAGGTTGGGGGGTGGGGCTGGGGTGGTTGAGGTGGGGCAGAGTTCGGCTACAGTGTTGAGCCCATCTTTCTGTGATTGGGGGGGTGTCTCTTAGAGTTTCTGTGTTCGCCACAGGAACGGCGCTGTGAGGGGGTCACAGCCCTGAACTGGGAATCAGGAAGCTGGCGCTGGGGTCAGGGATGTGTTGCCAGGATTCTGGTTGGTCTTGGACCAGTCACTTCTTCCTGGACCCTGGAGACTGCTATTTTCTCTGTAGGAAGAAGGGCTAGACAACACACTCCCCGCATTTCCTTCTAGCCCTGATGTTCTGTAATTCGTCATGGTAAGCTGTTGGTGAGACATGTTAGCGACAGATAGTTACCCAGCAGCTATCCTTTAGAAACTGTACGGTAAGCCATCAGGCTTCTCTGTTAACTACCAGGGGGTCATGAGTGCTGACCGTGGGTGAAAGGGGTGCTACTCTCTCCCCTGCTGTAGCATGTCACTGCCTCAATAGCCAAGTTCCTTGGGGGGCTATGGGTGCCCCTTGTCCAGCTAACTTGAGGCATGGTTCGGACACGTAAGGCACGAAGCTGGCTAAGACGAAAGCAGAAGGTAAGTGTAAACAGGGGAGCCCCGTGCAGTCAGAGAGCCGTGAGTGGGAGGAAGAGTGGGTGATCCCAACGCTGTGCATTGGGCCTCGGGTAGTTTCAATTAAAAATTGCTGAACACCAATGAGGCACTAAGGTCTGTGCTAGAGGCCGGTCTTTGCCCTCAATTGGTGCATAGCATTTTAGGGAAAAGAGAACAAACCAATTTGCAACAGTGTCATAGTATAATAATACAGACATGGATAAGGCACTGCTGATCTGGGTGGGGCCTTCTTAGCTTTGCTTCAACCCCCATTTCCAGCAGCCTCTCTGAATCCCTGCCAGTTAACTGGTCTTTGCAGCAGTGCCCCCTCCCCAATATAAACATGGAAACTACAAGCCTTCATTCACTGTAGCCTAAGAAGTGTCTGTCTGTGTTAGCCTTTTCCTCCCTAAGTCAATGCTGAATAAATCCCCCAACCTCTCTGCCTATACACACACACAGCCTATGTCCAAGGCAGTGGGTTTTGTACCAGAGGGCACGTCTGGCAATGTCTGGAAACACTGGGGTGGGGATCACGGCTGGGGGGGGGATGCTACTGGCATCTAGTGGGGAGAGGGCAGAGATACGGCTAAACATCTCACGACACACAGCCCAGCCTCTCCCCCGACCCCCGCTCCACAGAAATCCTGGTCTAAGGTAGTCTGTCCAGCTTCAGCTCAGCCAGCTGAAGAGTAATAAAATCAATTCCACATCTATTATGACTTTGGTCTTAGTACTTAGTCTCACTCATTTTTTTTGCTTAGTGAGTTACTCTGACATGAGTCGGTGGAGGCATAGCATTGAGTGCTGCCACGTGGTCAAAGCAGGTGTCGAGTGTTCCCAGAATCCTGAGCCTCACACTGAGCAGGGGTCACGGTAGAGGCAAGCTGTCATCAGAGGGCATGGGGATAATAATGATGGACTTTTGAAAAAGGAAACTGACCCAAGGACTGAGCCCGGGAGCACTCAACACATGGAAAAGGAAAGATAAGGAAGAACCAGCAGAGAAACCTGAGGAGGAATGATCAGACCCGAAGACTAGAAAGAACACCAAGAGAGAGGGGAGCCCCGGAGAGAAAGCGAAACAAAGATTTCGATGGTGTCTAATGCTGCTGAGAGTCAACCAGACAGGTGGAGTTTAATATTGAGATCACTGGAGATCCAGACAAGAGCTTGTTGTGTGGAGTGGAGGGACAAGTGATGTGAGGGGGTTCAGTAGAGGATGAAAAGAAAGAAAACAGACACACAGGGTATATACTCTCTTTTGAGGAATTCTGCTATAAAGGGAAACAGAGAAATGGGGCTGTAGTGAGAAGGGGGTTGTGAGATCAAGAGGTGTGTGTGTTTGCATTTAGATGGGAGATATTATAACATGGTGGCATGCTGATGGGAATGCTCCACTACAGAGGAAAATATCAGTGATGCAGGAGTGAAAGGTGACACTTTGCTTGAACAATATTTTTGAGTTAGTGAGAAGGGACAGAGCTTAGAGCACAAAGTTGGCCTAAGATGGCAGCATGGACAGTTCATCCATAGTGTGTCAGTTATCTATTGCTGTGTAACAAATTGCCCCAAAATTTAGTGGCTTAAAACAACATGAAAACCCACATTTATTATCTCACACAATTTCCTAGGAACTTAACAGCATCTAGGCTGAGTGGTTCTGGCTCAAGGTGCCTCATGAGGTTGTAGTCAAGATGGTGACCAAGGCTGTAGTCATGGGAAGGTTTGACTAGGGGCTGAAGAGCTGCTTCCAAGATGATTCACTCATATGACCAGCAAGTTCATGTTGGCTGTTGACAGGAAGCCTCGGTTCTTCACCAGATGGACCTCTCCATAGGGCTGCTTGAGTATACTCACAAGATGGCAGTGATCCAAGCAAGAACAAGGCAGAAGCCTTAATGATTTTATAATCTAGTTTGAAAGTTACACACTCTCAGTGTCTCCTTATTCTGCTCATTAGAAATGAGTCATTAAGTCCGAGTCATGGGGAGGGAATTTAGATTCCAGTTTTTGAAAATTCTTTGAATGTCAAAGAATTTGTGGATATATTTTTAAACCACTGCATATAGTAACAGGAGGGAAGTTGGCAGATGCGGGCACAGATGTAGTGAGGGGGAATTGGTAGATGTTCTTTTCTGAGCACTTCTGTGTTTTTATTGAAATGGTAAGCAAGGAATCAGCTCAGAGTGGGCATGGGGAGAAGGGCTGGGAAGTTGGAGGAGAGACAGAATATAGGATATAGGAAACAGTTGATGAGATGAGGAGAGTGAATGGACTGGTAGGGCCTCCAGGTGAACTAAGGGTCCCTCTAGGGGAGTGATCATGAACTTGAAGGATAGCCACTGAGCAGTTTGGGTGTCTTTCTCCAACCACGGAAATCTGAGGATGTACTGTGAGAAAAGAAACCCTGATCTCCCGGATGTAAGACCATGTTTTGTTTTGTTTTTCCCCTTTTTATTTAAATGCTATTATACACTTATTTTTTTTAAAGAAGTTGTTTGTTTGTATTAATAAACAACATACTTGTTTCTTCTCTCTATAATTTATTTCATTCTTTCTGGTTTTCCAAAATTAACCAAATGCAGGATTTCTCCTCCCTAATTTAACATGAGCAAATGTGTGTAGGTGTGAATTAGAGTCTTCCTGTGCCCAGAGCTGATCAGGCTCTGGTCAGGCCCCACAGCGAGTACTGTTTTCAGGATGGACTCAGCATTTTAAGAGAGTTTAAGTCTATACTTGATAAACTGGGACGTCTCAAGAAGAAAGTAGCCAGCATGGCAAGGTTTCTTCATCTCGTCATGGGGAAATGATAGAAGGAGCTGAAATGTCTTGGAAGATAGTCACTGTCTTCAAACACCTGAGAGAGGGTGCAGGGTTGCTGCCTCTAGCTATGCTTCAGTTTCTCAAAGATGTCCCTCTCAGGAGGGGTCCTCAGGGGCGATCATTCAGGGACAGGGTGCTCATCACAGGTTGATGAACAGAAGGTGTCACTTTTGACATTCATCCAGAGTTGCTTTTCTGAGGGTATCAGGCCACTCTCCCCAGTGGGATATAACTCAGCTCCCTCCTTAACAGGACAGATGGTGGGAACTTGCACAGGGGGTAGGTTGGGGCAGTGGGAGGCAAGGTGAAGCCCCATCTCAGGGCATGCTCTAGCTACACCAGATTGAAGTTGGAGGACACTAAAAGCCCCTCATCTTCCTGTTCACATGCCGCCTTCACTTGCAGACCTCCTGCACGGGTGCTACGTGGCAAAGGCTATGTGGCTACATCATACTGCTGAGGGCCAAACAGGAACCAATGGTAGAAATCCCAGCAGGACAGATTTCTGTTTTTGTGAGGAAAACGTCCCAGTAGGTGGAAATACTTAAATGTGAAAAGGAGTCCCTACAAGCCATGAGATCATTCCCCCTTTCAGGAAGCATCTGCCAGGCTCCTTTGGAAAGAAAGCCTGTACCAGGTGGGAGGTCAGACGGGCTGACTTCACTTCCAAGGCCTCCTCCAACTCTCCACGGCTGTGATCTGGTCACCTGGGGGGTCTTCTCATTGAACAAATGTTTGTTGAGCTCCTATGGTGTGACGCCCTGTGCACTGAACACCTCTTGTACTTCACTTCGGGCGTCCTCAGACTCACCTCTCGCGCGACCACAGCTGCGGTGGTCGGGTTTCTGCAGACTGCTGTGGGGTATTTGATATTCATAAAGTCCTTCAGAGGTACCTCTATCAGATCTTCTCGGGTGAAATTTTACATGACAAACTAGCATTGCTGCTTATAGTTCATCATCAGGGACCCTGAGCCACAGAGACGCAAACCAACCAGTTGAAGCCTGTATTTATTTGGTGGGGAATTTGATTTAAGAAATTGAGATTTATGTTTTCTAGAGTCCTTTTCTGTTCAGAGGGTCTTGTGAGGTTTGTGAGTTGTTTTAAATTCTTTCTTTATATACTTTCTTGAGGGGTATTTTCAGTATGTGGGTTTTTGTTTTGCTTTGTTTTTTTTTTAAGTAGGCTCCATGTCCAGTGTGGAGCCCAACGCAGGGTTTGAGCTCACGATCCTGAGATCCAGACCTGAGATGAGATGAGATCAAGTGTCAGATGCTTAACCGACTGATCCACCCAGGTGCCCCCAATATGTGGTTATTTGATACTAATTTGTTGGTTTGGAAGTTTTTGTTTGGATCAAATGTAGTGTTATTAAGTTTCTCATAAAATATAACTTTTTGTAATTTGATTTTTTGATATATAACATATTCACACAATTCAAGCTTTCCTCTCTTGCCCTGCAGCTCACAGTCTCCTCATGATGTAACCAATTACTAGTTTATTTATTCTTCCAGAGGATTTTTTAGTAGTATTTTTACATGATAGCATACTCTGTATGTTTTATGCATCTTGCTTTTTTTCTCTTAACATATCTTTGAGATCTTTTCATCCCAGCATATAAATAAATTCATCATTCATTTTTATAGTTGTATAGAATTCCATCATATGTACACGGCAAAAAGCAATTTTATATAAGTGTCACATATATGTGGGCAAGTATAGCTAGAGAATACATTTTCGAGAAGAGGAAATGCTGCATCAAAAGACACATGCATGTGTAGTGTTTTTTTTTTTAAGATTTTATTTATCCATTAGAGAGCGAGAGAGAGAGAGCACAAATGGGGTGAGGGGCAGAGAAAGAAGCAGATTCCTCATTGAGCGGGCAGCCCGATGTGGGGCTCAATCCCAGAACTCAGTCCCAGGACTTGGGGATCATGACCTGAGCCGAAGGCAGACGCTTAACCGACTGAGCCACCCAGGCGCCCTGCATTTGTGGTTTTGATATACATTGACATACTGCCCTCCATTGGCCTTGTAGCATCATCCACAAAGTATCAGAGTGCCTATTTAGGCATGAAAATAATTTTTTACCTTCTAAAAATTAGTAAATGATTTTAGATGATTTTAATGAAGGTTAAGTAAGTGAGATCAACCTTTATCTACTTGAAACATATTTTCAAGGAAGAAAAATTGGAACAGGTCTACGAGAGAACATTTTATGACATGAGCCCTGAGGTTCAATTTCTATTTCCATCGCCCATAGGTTCAGGGGTTTCTTTTCCAAAGACTGAATGTTCAGTCTTCTAATAACTCTTTTTTATTCCCTTGTGAATCAGTTAAGTGAGTTTCTCAGCTCCCCTGACTGCCAGGAAGGGAGGTTCTCTCCGTTGCACAGCACAGTGGGTTGTGATGATATCATATGCAACGAGCCCTGTCCTTTCCTCTCTCCCTCTCTCCTAGTACGCTCCTTGAACTGATTTCTTTCTCCTGGGACTTTGTCTCTGCCTGGGCACATTCCTATCTGTAACCAGTCCCTTTGTCAATTCTTTCTCATTTTATTCTCATAATTAACAGACTCTTGAAGCTGCTTTAACCTGCATTCCCTATTGCTCTAAAGTTCTAAGCCTTGCTCATGTCATTTATCTGATGTTGAATTTTGCAAGTCAACCTAGCAGTTCTTGCTGAATGGAGATTTTAGTACAGTTGACCCTTGAACAACACGGGTTTGAACCATGTGGGTCCATTTACACGTGGATTTTTTTTATGAAGAGTACAGTACTATAGGTGGATTTTCTCTTATGATTTCCTTAATAACTTTTTTAAAGTTTAATTTGTTGTAAGAATACAATGTATAGTACCTTTAACATACAAAATATGTGCTAATCGACTGTCTATGTTACCGGTAAGGCTTCCGGTCAACAGTAGGCTATTAGTATTCAGTTTTGCGGGGAGCCAAAACTATATATGCTTTCAACTGCACAGGAGGGCAGTGCCCTGAACAACCCCCATGTTGTTCAAGGGTCAACTGTGTATCTCAACAACCATATTTACATCTGGTCGTTCTTTCCCCAACCAGGAGTAACATACATACTTCTTCAGAAGGGGGCTCGCTCCTTCCAAGGGAGTATGGGCTTATAGTGGTTGGTGCCCAAGGACAGGAGCCCCACAGAACTAACTGGGGTGACCGGCCTTTTGGACTTTGAAATTTACTAACAGGAGCTGCTACTTTTATAGAGCAATGGTCATTTGCCAGGCACTTCACGTTCACTAGCTCATTTAACCCTGATCATAAACTCATGAAGAAGCTACTGTTAATAATCCTGTTTTACAGATGGGGAATCAGAGGCTTACAAAGTTTAAGTTACTTACCCAAGGTCACAGCTCACACCGAGCCCAAACTCAATATCCAGTCCCACCCCATTGCTTGGGACTCACGGGGAGACTTTGAACATGCATCAGAAATTTCTTACCCCCTCACTTTCTCAATATCCTTTGTTCCTTCCACATTTGGTTTAAAAAAAAATCCCTCATAATTTCTCTTTCTTCCTTTGTTTTTAAATAACTATCATACTGTTCTTTGTAGTAGGAAAGATAAAGGAACAAGCAATGAGCACTTGCCTTGATTGATGCTCAACTTCCTCTTTTGCATCCTCACCGCCATGTCTCACAGGCTCAGTCACAAAACCCACTTCCAAACTTGTGGGGAGATTGGAAAAGTACGTGCTGAAACCTAAAGGCAAAGGAAAAGCAAAGAGTAAGTCGTACTTTTCTGATGCACACTGCTGGATTCCACGAATGTCTACCGATCTCTAGCCCCATGCCAGATAGGTAATTGCATGCATCCTTATTTTAAGGAATTTTTAAAAACCTACTGAAGTTGGGGGGAGATAGTCATTATGAGTGACTATGACAGAAGGCACAATGAAAACAAGTGTTTACGCCTTGCAAAGCTCTTTGTCACCCTGTATTGTGTCTCTTATGCCTAGAATTCCATAGACAACCTTATTCAAAGGAAGATTTCCCTTTAAACAGGAAGTACTTGTGAAGAAAGGAAACATACAAAATTTTGGTTCCGAATTATTTCCTAGTGGATTCTTTGCAACTTTGACTGCATTTACTTCTCTTGAGTAAATCAGGGTGAGATGTAGAAAGATTAATGAAGGATGCCAACTAAAGTATATTGCCTTCTCCACTATCTTTTTTTTTAATTATTATGTTATGTTAATCACCATACATTACATCATTAGTTTTTGATGTAGTGTTCCATGATTCCACTATCTTTAAAAGAAAACTATGAGGGCGATATCATGCAAATAAAAGACTATAAAGGTGTCTATGAAAGAATAAAGTTCATCTCCACCAAGGAATCTTAATACTTTATAGTCACACGTATTGAAGCTTAGGAGCTAGTTCTATAAGCCATAAGCCCTCTGCCTCCCAAAATAAAATAAACAAAAGCCTGAGAAATTCTGTCACCACTTTCTTGTAATATATCCTGAGATAAGGAGAAAAGGTGGGTGCGAATGAAAGCTATCAAAGATGCCCCCAAACTCCAAGTCATCCTGTTAAGCAGACCATAATTAGGTAAGCCTGCCGACAGGTAGGCAAAAGCTGAGCGTGGTCTAGCTAGAAGTCAAACAGGGGAAGCCCCAAACCCAAAGGTCATGAATTAGTCCGACTTTAAAATTGTACATTGTTTAATCATAGGGTTCCAACAGTTAAATTCAGTCAACCAGAAAAAGCCCTTAAGGATCTAAGTATGTTGCTGTAATGACACTGAACCACCTCTAGGAACACACTTCCCCGCCATCTGCTGCTTAGGTATCCTGTGCTGTCCGCGGAAACCCCAAGATGGCATTCTTGCCTTATTTTTCTAAATGACTCCTTTGGTTAAAAAACAAAACCCTCTGAAATCCTCACAAGGTTGGGTGGCTAGATTTGGCGGGGAGAGGGGGGAAGTGACATTCTATTATTTAATCATCAGTGTTGAGTGGGTTGAAAAGGCAATTGCCTACTGGCTATGATTTTGGGTATGCTATAGGAAAAGCTCCTAGTTCACAAAGCTCTCTGCCTGCTGGTCAGCATGCTGCATGCAACGGGATTTTGAGCCGCTCTTTCTACGTGTTATCACTTAGGTTATAAGGAGGCCCCACAGTTGACATTTTGGAGCGGTAGCACAGTCAGTCATTATCAGACACAGATAAGAAAATGGGGGTGGAGTGGGGGTGGGGGGTGGGGAGTCTAATTATCTGGCAGGGACCTGAAGGAAGAGGCCCTAGAAAACATAAACTTTGGCTGAACCAGAGATGGAGGGGGAAATAATCATTGGTGACTTCTTAATTTGATTTTATAGGTTAGAACTTCTGTTCACCTGTTAGCTTATTTTAATCTTCCCAACAATCCTGCACGGGGCAGCAATGTCAATCCCCAGTCCCAGTCCATACACAGCACAGTTCAGGGAGATGCTCTGAATGATCTAACGCTGTGCAGAATAACCCGAAGCAGTTAGGCCATGGGGATGGTGTGGGAGAGAGTCAGAATGAGAGTTACCTCTTCTCCCTTGTGTGTGTGGCCCTTTCCTCCCAGTCAGCTGCTTCTCACTGACATTTAAACATACTCAAACCTCTGCCATCACTTGTTCTGCTGTGAAATCCAACGTGTGTGTTTCAGTCTCAATTCTCGTGATCCCCAAGGAGAAACTATCGCTATTGATCATTCTCTTCTTCTTAAAACACTTGCCCCCCACCCCGGCCCCAATGCTGAGATTCTTCCTTGGTTTTCCTCCTAGCTTCTGGCCACCCCATTTCAAGTCTTCTGTGCAGGCTTATTTGCCTCTACCCCATCAGCACACAGACAATTTCCTCCTGGTCTCTCCAAGTTCTTCTGTCCTTTCCCCTGACCTCACGCCATACACCTCCATTGTGGTAACTGCCAGGAACTTGCAAATTTAAATCTGCAGCCATGACCTCTCATGAGAGCTCCAGGCCTCCTGGATGACATCTTTATTGCCACCTCAAAGGCACCTTAAATTCAACATGTCTGCTCCCAGACTCAAACCGGGTCCTCTCAGGTTTCCTAATGAGGTGAATGGTGCCAGCATCCGAAATGCTACTTAAGCCAGAGACCTCAGACTCGCCCTGGACCTTTTTCTCTTCCTCTCCACTGTAGCCACCCATCATCAAGTCTTCTCAGTTTTATCAAAGTATCTCTCAAATGTGCCCACTTTCCATCTCTGCCACTGCCACTACATTAAACCTAAGCCACCACCATTCTTCCTAAACACTCTGGTTTCTGCTTCATCTCCACCATGAAATTAGAGTCATTTTTTTTCAGAACCTGAATCTGCTCTTTGCTTGTTTAAAAACAAGGCACTGCCTCTCTCTTGCTCTTGTGATGCAGATCAAAATCCTTAGCATGATTTAACAGGGTCCTGTGTGGTTTGAGCCCTGCTACCCCTCTAGCCTCATCTTACACCTTCAGCCCTGTCCCCAACCTAAACTTGCCCTATGTATTTCAGTTGATTTCACTGTCTCTTGCTCCCAGGCCCCCACCTATATCTCTTCATCAATCAGACACCAGATCAAGGGTTATCTTAGGGCTAGGCTCCCCTGACTCCCTCTTCTCTCCCTCCAAAGTCAAATTCTTTTGGTATTACCCACTTTTTTAATTGTGTCATGTTAATCACCATACATTACATCATTAGTTTTTGATGTAGTGTTCCATGATTCATCGTTTGCCTATAACACCCAGTGCTCCATTCAGTACGTGCCCTCTTTAATACCCAATGCCAGGACATAGATCAATGGAACAGAATAGAGAGCCCAGAAATGGACCCTCAACTCTACGGTCAGCTGATCTTCAACAAAGCAGGAAAGAATGTCCAGTGGAAAAAAGAGAGTCTGTTCAACAAATGGTGTTGGGAAAATTGGACAGCCACATGCAGAAGAATGAAACTGGACCATTTCCTTACACCACACACAAAAATAGACTCCAAATGGTTGAAAGACCTAAACGTGAGACAGGAGTCCATCAACATCCTAAAGGAGAACCCAGGCAGCAACCTCTTCGACCTCAGCCGCAGCAACTTCTTCCTAGAAACATGGCCAAAGGCAAGGGAAGCAAGGGCAAAAATGAACTATTGGGATTTCATCAAGATAAAAAGCTTTTGCACAGCAAAAGAAACAGTCCACAAAACCAAAAGACAACCGACAGAATGGGAGAAGATATTTGCAAATGACATATCAGACAAAGGGCTAGTAGCCAAAATGTATAAAGAACTTATCAAACTCAACACCCAAAGAAAAAATGATCCCATCAAGGAATGGTATTACCCACTTTCAAAGAATGGTCACTACCCCACAAAGGTGCTCATCTCAGTTTGCCACTCTGCATTCCCTAACATGATTATTTGGTTAAAGCATATCTTTCCTGTTATAGCTAGGTGTGGCTCTTGCTCACCCTTTTAATACTACCTAGAAGCCTAGGGCCTGGCATATAATAAGTGCTCAGCAAATATTTGTTAAAAGACTGAATATTGAGAAAGGAATAGCAAAATCAATATCTATTTCGCTATTTCACCTAGTTCCCGTCACCCTGTAGATTTTCAGGGAGAGCTAACATCATCTATATCATACTTCAGGGGTCTTAAAGAGTAATGTCCAATTTGGTTACTTTTTAATATCATCAAGGAAGTCCCATAGTTGTTTATAACATAAAAAACAAGGTGATACAGCCTGAAAAATAAACATCTGTGTATTGAAACTCCTATTTCTCTTAAATAGACATCCAGATATATTCCATAGGTTATCAAGGTTTTTTGTCATTAGGAAAAGGAAAAAATTCCATAGATAGAAGGCCTTGTTGGAGAAGATGGATTTCCTTGCTCAAATCAGAGGAGAGCGGACTCAATGCCAGTCACTGAGAGGATTCATGAAAATTTCCCTAGTAAAATGTGACGACTGGAAATGGAACTGAGAACAAGGAAACTTGCAGAGGGAGGAATTGCAGTGGGAAAACAGCCACGTTATGTGGGGCAAAGAGTATCTGAGCTTCCTCTACCTCATAAAAGTATGATGATCAAAATAAAAGCATTATAATGACATAAACATACCATACACACATAAAAACCCTGATAGATTTTTCCTTAGGGCTAATCTGATAGAAAGCTTTCAGAATGAAAGACGCTACAACTGGTAAGCATCATCTTCATGCTAAATCTAATAATTGCTAAATCCAATCCTTGCAGTTAAGGAATGAAGTGATTCCTCTGCAAGCAGATTTTGTAGCTAAGGAAATGTGACATTTCAGTGGACTGAAGTTTTTATCACAAACTTATACACTGTGTTTTCTCCAAAGGTACCTTATGCTTATGTTGATAAACACACCAGTTTTCTGGGAACATGCCATTTAATTTTTTCAAGCTGCTCGTTAGTAGCCAGATGTTAAAGATTTTACCACTTTGGTTGACTTCAACAACAAATTGGTGGGTTATTTCCTAAACCAATTTGTTTGGGGTAGATCTCTTTTAAAGCCCTGAGGTATATAGGAAAATTAATATCTAACTAAACAGAAACTAATGATGGATAATTTATCTTTTGCATTTACTTGTGTTTATTTGTCAAAATCCACTCATAACTAAGAAAATTAAATAAATATTACTTTTCTTTCTTAAATATTAAGCAGCTCTAACTTCTGATTCAAGACTAGTTGAGGACAGATATAAACTCAGAGATGTATTTTTAAAGGTAGAGTTTTTTTCTTCAGTCTAATTTAGGATCTCTGGGATAAACATTACATACGCTGCTAGGAATAATTGATAGTTCAAGCTTCTGTGTGTTATACTTGTTAAAATATTTGCATTCAAAAGCAAAGCCAGAATGGTGGCTCAAGGCTATATGTATCTTTCCTAAGGAACATAAGACATAAATAGCATTTTGAATTGTAATTGTTTTGAAATCCTAAATTTAAAGATACAGACATGCATTTTTAAAGAAAGAGGACATTGTCTTCTCCATTAAAGCTTTTGCACTGATTCTATGTATGTGCCATACATTGTGGTGCGTAGTGGATACAAAAATCAGGTTGAGTGCCTGTCCTTAAGAAGCTTGGAGTCTAGTGAGGGGATACCGACTTCAATTCGCTAATTGCAGTGTCCTGTAGTAGGTACTGGGTTAGTACTGGGATTCTGGGAATGAGTAGGAAGAGCTCTGTTCCGGCCGTTAGTGATACTCACTGAGGTCCTGAGTCCTCTTGACACACGCTAGGATTGCATTTCTTCACTTCTTTAAATTGAGGCATGACTTATTTTGGCTCATGAAATATGAGTGGAAGTAACACAAGCCACACCTAGGTAAGAAGCCTTTTTCCTTCCTGATGACTGGAAGTACTCCAGATGCTAGGGGCTCCACTGGGTTCCAACTCCAAGGGAGGATGATCTGGTGCGGAGCCCCCAGTTAACCTGCAATGGGCGTACAGTGTGCATCAGAAATCATTTATTTTTATTTTTTTTTAAGTCACTGCAATTTGGGGGGGATGTTTGTTATTGCAGCACAGGCTAACCTCTACAGACTGCTACATGTTTTACTCCAGACTTAGAAAATTACAAGTCTCCCAGTGTGTACAAAGCTAAGCTGAGACCTGAAGAATAAGAGTTGAAGGGTAAAGACTTGAAGGGAACAGTGTTCCAGAGGTCAAAGTACATGCATAGGCTTGGAGCAGGATGAGAATTCAGCATGTTTTGGTGAGAGTTTTTTTTTTTTTTTTTTTTTTTTTTTTTTTAATACAGTTAGAGTGGAGTGGTCCAACAGAGCTACTGGAGATTACTCTGAGTAGAGGTAACAGTAATTGCTTATCAAGGATACAATTCCAAAGGATTTCTGACTGGTTTATTTGGGCTCTTGGGCACAGAGAGGAGAAATGAAGAACTGAATTGCTGTGGACCAAAATAATGGGTACTTGTCCTTTATGGGAAATTCACCTGCAAAGGTCTCCTCTTTCCAGAAGGGGTGTTTATATTCCTTACTTATATTCTCACCTCACTTTGTATTTACTTCTTTACATATACATTCAAGTGAGTTTTTCATCTTATTAAAGTCAGTTATGCCTGTGTCAATGCACACCTACTAGACTGTAAGTACCTTGAAGGCAGGGTCTGTATCATTTTCATTTTTGTTGTATTGTGTTGCATTTTGCATTGTAGGTAGTCCATAAATGCCTATTAAGACAACTACTGCTATTTAGGAGTCTAAAAGCAGATTGTAGCCTTGACTAGCTTCTAAATAACTGCTTTAAAATGAAAATAAATCCCTGAGCACAGCTGGGGATATATCCATTTAAAAATGCTCCAGAAACATGCTGAGGTCTTTTGATGACAGGGAAGGCTGTGGACTTACGAAATTTGCTGCCCAAGACCTAGATTTCAGGGCTACCACATCCTGGTTGTGAGCCCTTGGGTTTAACTTTCATAAGGCTGATCTCCTAACTTGTGAACTGCATGGAAAGTTTGCCCTAATCACCTCTAGGGAATATTGGGGGACCCAAATAACAACTCTGAGAACTTTAAAGTGCTATACAATATAATGTGATAATCATGTTACTGCTGCTGTTAGCAGCATGATTCTTGGATCATCAGAGGAAGTGGGTGTCATGCAAAGCCTGTGCAGTTGATTAGACCTTGGTTGGAATTCTTTCTTCATCAATTAATAGTTGCATACTCTTGGTTTAGCAACAAAACCCCAGCATATCACCAATTTCCCTCTGATTTAAACTAGAATACTTCTTTTACACAAATATTCTTAGAGAAGCCTGGCATTCTAGAAGGCCATGGAACTTTGAAGTCGTACAGGTGAATTCAAATCCCACCTCCATCGCTTATTAGACATGTGACCTGGGGTAAGTTAATTAACATCGTAGAGCCTCAATTTCCAGATCAATATAATGAGGATGGTATTACCTAGTTTCCCAAGGTTAAGAGACCACTTGAAGTAGAAAGTGCTGACTTATCATGCCTTTGAAATGTTAACGTGTCCGTTTATCACAGAGCAAACTTCATCCCAGAAAATTCTGAATTCACACTATTCATGGAAAAGGCTCACTAAGACTCAACAAATTGTACAGGGCCCTCTTCCCTTATCTCAACATAGAGAAGATGACTGAATGAACTTAAACTTAGACCTCTGGTCAATGGGTGACTCACCAGACCAGACAAGATTCCTATTTACCTGGAGGAATCCAAGGCAGCTCATGAGAGCTCATTTTCCCTTTTTCCTTCCTTTCTAAGGGATGACAAGGACTTGTTTTCCCCAGGGTTGTTCAAGGAATTTCAGGAGGAAACAAAAGAGATCTGGGCCACATTCCAATAAAGACCATAGCACCATGTGGCCAACAACAAATTGTTGTCTGTTTTCTGAAGTACACAATCTTGGCCCAATAAAATTGCTCACTGTGGTCATCTGTCATGGTCTACCCAGCTGGTGGCTAGAGGAAAGCTGCTCTAGAGCAGGTAGATGAGCCAGGTCTCCAGAGGGAAGCAGATCTGCCTGAGTGCCAAGTCTCTCCTCACCCACAACCTCTGAGGTCCATTCTTGACAAAACAGCCCAAGTAAGCTGTCTGCCAGGCCCCTGCTTTCACTGGGGTGTGGTTTGTGCACCGCAGCATTGGTATCTCCTGGGATCTTGTTAGAAATGCAGACTTTCTGGTCCCACCCCAGACCTACTATACCCATCTACATATTAACAAGTTTCATGTGCACTTTACACTTTGTGAAGCACTTGGTACAAAGTCTAAATGATGCCTGACACCAGGTGCCAAGGAGAGCCATTATTTAGGACTTACTGGGGAAGAAAACCCCAAATCTCTTCACCAAAATTCTTAAACTAGACAAGATACTCAATTAAATAAGCCCTCGTCTCTCTGCCCTACCCCACATGTATACTACTCTGAGCGCAATAAAGATATTATTCACTTTCTAACAAGGATCTCCAGATTTCAGGAGTTGCATAAAATCATATAGCTAGACAGTTGCTAAAATGTAAAATAACCTTCCTTTTTTGTAACTATTGGTTTTGGCTGATAGAAGTCATGCATACAGTCATATTTCAGAGAAATTACCATGCCTTAATGAGAACTTTAGGTTGAAGGAAGACATTTCAGTCAAATGATAGTGAAATTGATATGATCAAAATGAAATATGTGGCATATTTATCTAATCAGCTAGAGCTGCAGTCTCTAACCATAGTCATTTACAGCTCAATCAACTCATCTAGTCATTATCAGCTAATGATACAATGAGTGATTACTCCCACATGGAGATAATAAGTGAGTTCATGAAAATCAGCACTTCTGTTATAAAGTGTGACAGGTAGGACTGAAAATAAGGTCTTTGAATGCCGTTAGTGCCTGGCTTACCTGACAAAAATTTAATAGGAAAAAATGGAACGGCATAGTTATAAGATGAGGTACAACCCTTTTGGAAAGCAACTTAGCAATTTGTATCAAGAATCATTAAAATGGGGGCACCTGGGTGGCTCAGTTGTTATAAGCGTCTGCCTCCGGCTTAGGTCATGAAGGGTCCGGGATCGAGCCCCGCATCGGGCTCCCTGCTCAGCGGGGAGCCTGCTTCTCCCTCTCCCCCTCCCCCTGCTTGTGTTCCCTCTCTCGCTGTGTCTCTCTCTGTCAAATAAATAAATAAAATCTTTTAAAAAAATCATTAAAATGTTCCCACCTTTTTATTGTGTAAATTTTTTTTTCTTTTTTCTGTTAGTTTCAAACAATATCAAACTTTCAAAAAACTGGAACTGGAATACAAAGAACTTTTCCTGCACCACTTGAGAGTATGTTGCTGATATGATACCCTCATCATCCTTGAATATTTCCAAGTGGATTTCCTACAAATGGATAGATTCTCCTCCATAACCACAATATGACATAAAAATGAGGAAATGAACATTGATACATCACTCCCAACTTGTCTTCACACTCTATTCAACTTTTGCCAATTGTTTCAATAATGTCTTCATAGTAAAAGGATCCAATTCTGAATGACACTTTGCTTTTAGCTGTCATGGCCATTTAGTCTCCTCCAATAAGGAACAGTTCCTCCTTCTGCCCTTGCTTTTCATGGTCATGTCACTTTTGAAGGTTACAGACCCATTATTAGTTTGGATTAGTCTGATGTTCCTTTACGATTTGATTCAGGTTGCAGGACTTTGGTAAGAAGATCACAGAAGTGCTGGTGTGTTCTCATTGAATCCTCTCAGGTGGCACATAATTTTGATTAGTCTCATTACTGGTTATATTAACTATAATCACTTCATTGAGGTGTCATCTACCAGCTTTCTCTGCTGCAAAGTTATTCTTTTTCCCTTTGCAATTAATATCTATCAGGTAAGAAGTAACTTTGAGATGATATAAACATCTTATACCTCACTAAAATATTTAATTTATTTATATCATTTGTTTTTTTAGATTAGCATGAACTCCTTTATTCCTGTTTTTTTCAATGGGCTTTTATCTGTTACCTCATTATTTATTTTGCTGCTCAAACTGTCCAAGATTTTGCTAGTGGGAACTCCTTCAGGTTGGTTTTTGTGTTGTGTTGACATGCTCCTCTTATTCTTTAAGCACTTCTCTTCTTTCTGGCACAGGATGTTTCAGGCTCATATTGTACTTTCCCTGCTCCAGCACTGGAATCTTCTATTTCTCCAAGGAGCCTTGGGTCCCGTTAGTGGAGAATGGTATTTAGAGGCCCAAATCTGGAAGTTGGATGTGCTCATTGCACAGCGACACTGGAAGTCATGACTCCCAGGCCTCCTCAGCGGCCAGAGCTAGAGAATGAGTGTCTCTATGTATCTATAGATAAGTAGGATATGCATAGAGTTGTTTATAGCTACATATTGAACCATGAATACAAACTGATACTTTCAATTTGAATCTGACACCACATGGTTTCTTGTAGTTTTCTCTTCAGTAATTTCTTTCTTTGACAATGAGAAATTCGACTTCCATTGTTGTTAGGATATTTACTTATCTGATTATCCCACTTGCGTGAATTTCCAGTCCCTGCTGCTAACCTTCATCCCCACAGGGACACCCTCTCAGCCTCCAGGATTTCCCTCACCCCACCTACTGTGCTTTGCCCCCTGTAGTAGCTTTTATGTTTAGCATACGTAATATGTTTGGAGTTCAGTTTCCTTATTTTTCAGGAAATTTTAGGAATATTTGATTTATAGAATCTTATTCATCTCTATAAGCCAATCAGAACAGAGTTCCTTTTAAGAGACTTTATAATCTAAATTATTATAGCGTTAGGAAAACATTTTACATTCACACTATGAAAAGTAAAGGACTTTCTGAATTATACACACATAAACACACATACGTATAGAGAGACTATATTTTCAGTTCTACAACTTTCTTAAAATGTTCATAGGAAGATAGCAACACAAAAACTCACAGGTCCAGATATCACAGAGCTGTTCACTCTCCTGATGAGCATGAAATTCTAACTAATTTGAGCTCAAAATAGACAAGTAGATAAACAAAAAAGGCTAACAACTTAGATTTTCTATTCTCTCATCCAGTAGAGAATAGACCTCTATAGTCTATTAATCCATTCACCTATATTACCAAATAGTCAGACAACAAAACCAAATTTCACTAATTATTGCTGCCACCATAATTTATTCCTCATGTGTGAATAAGGAACAAAAGCCAAATGCAAAATTAGAGGAAAGAGAGAAGGGGAAAAAAACTACAGAAACACAGAGACAGAAAAGTTCAAGTCTATTACCGCTTGAGATTTATTTCTGGAAGCCGAGAAAAGATGTGCCCGGTCTTAAGCCCCCCCTCACCCCAAACCCCCTGTTCCTCCCAGTATGTGTACCTCTCTAGCAATGCAGCTTACCTGCCTCTGTCAGGGGTGCATGATTCCGTCTTGGTGGATGAAGTCCAAGCTGTTAAAGGATAATCAAAAAGAAGTAAAGTCATGATTCTCATGTAAATACAAAGTGAACATGTATCAGAGATTTTTTAGTTAACCCATTAACTAATGAGGGAACCAGTAAGATAATACAAGCGGTTTCTATAATGACTTTTAGAAAAAGGAAAGGAAAGAGAAAGGAAAGGGAAAAGAAAGAAAGATATAGAGGAAGAGAAAGAAAAAGTGCTTATGACATAATTTTAATTCTGACCTGTAATCCAAAGGAAAAATCTAAATTAAAAATATAGTTTATACATAAAGATGTTCATTTCAGTATTACATTTAGTAGATGCAAATTGGAAGCAATCTAATTGCCCATCAATAAGGAAATGAATAAACATTGGTAAACACACAGATTATTAAGCAGTCAGTACAAAAGGTGGTCGAGGACCCCTGGTTACGAGGACCCCTGGTTACGAGGACAATTGGAGCACGCATTGGGTCTAGCTGAGAGCAACAAAGTCTGGAAGCAAGTGTATGCTATGATTTCAGTGACCATTTATTTCAGTAAAACTGGGACAGCCCCAGAGTGCCCTTAGTGTCTTGTTATTAATCTCCTTTTTTTGCTTTCAAAAGCATCTCAGTTTAGACGATACATTATATGGTCACTTTAGCTATCCTTGGTTGGCTAGGGGATCAAATCTCATTCTCAGTAATTTTTCTGGGAAACATCCTAGAAGAAGAGACCACAAATAATAGGAGTCTTTCTGCAGTATTTACACCTGATTTACACCTAGATAAGTCAGAACAGTGGCTGGCATATTATAAGCACTCAAAAATGCCAGCTATTATCATTGTTATTATTACATTTGATGTGACTAGACAAGCTAAGTAAACAGAGGACACTGCTGTGGCTGCTCTTTATGAGGGCAATCTTGGACTTGGGACACTGCCTGGAGGCATCTGGGCTCTCGTAACAAGGATGTGGACAAAACTCACAGGTACAGAGGTGACACTCCCTGCTGTAACCACTCCTGCTATAGCTTGTTCATTATTTTCCATTGGCTTCTACACATAAGAAAACTACAGAACATCCATTTCTTTGGGCTAAAATGTTTGAATGGGGATCGCAACAATTTTCAGACTCCTCTGAACTCATACAAGCAGACCAGCACATATCTTGTGGAAAACTACTGAAAAGACAGAGCAGTTCAAAAGAAGGGGACAAATCTTAGAAATCGTCTCTTATTACTGAAGCAAAAGGATAATGCTTTAGAAGATTTCAAATAAATATTCTCATCAAGATGCAGGAAGATTCTGAATCTATAAAGCTAGAGAGGAATGAACAGAGCCACTGTGCAGAAAATGCAGCCCAAGAAAGATGTTATAGAGATGAGAATAGGAGCCTGAAACAGAAGCAGCAAACTACAGATTGCTGAAGGAAACTGCGAGTTATAGATGTTCTCCCCTAACTTAGAGAAGATTTCTGAGAAGAGAAGAGATGGACTTTGAAGAGAACTATCAGAAATTCAAAATATGTATATACTAGGAATTCTAGAAAGAGAAGACCAAGCAGGCAGAAGAGAAGTAACTATCAGAAATATCACAGAAAACAACTTCCACCAGCTGATGAAAGGCTTGAATTTCAGAGCAAAAGGATTAACTGAATGGCTGGCAAATTAGTGAGGAAACGCACACCTAGACAGGTTTTGTTGTATTTTTGAAAAGATGAAAAAAAATTCCAATAAGTATTTACAAAGTAACATGAAAGGTCAAGTTTCTTCACTGCAACACTAAATTTGAGAAGACAATAGAGCAATAGCTACCAGAAGGTTGAAAGGAAAGGAATGGGATCTGAGAATCTGATCTCTATTGTAAGAGCCTCAGAAAGAAATAATCAGAAATGCATATATTTTGAAACTACCAAAACCGTATCTCTCTTTTAAGAATTAAAAAAAATATTTTACAGATTTATTTATTTGAGAGAGAGGGAGAGTGCGTTTGCAAGTGGGGGCAGCGGCAGAGGGCTTGGGAGAGAATGAATCCCAAGCAGGCTCCACGTGCCTGGTGCAGAGCCAGATGCAGGGCTCCATCACACCACCCTGAGCTCATGACCTGAACTGAAACCAAGAGGCAGACGTTTAACCAATTAAGCCATCCAGGTACCCCCCCCAAATAAAAATATTTTGATTAAATAAGTGAATCAAAATAAAGAACTCAAGAATAAATAAGACTCACTGTAAAAGAAATGGTAGAAAACAGAGACAATGCAAATGTTAGAAAGTGTTCTTCAAAAGCATCATAATGTAAATGTAGTAATACTCAGAATCTAGATCTAAAATCTCTGCTTACAGCAAGAAAAGAAATAAGATGGAAGGAGAGAAAGGAGGTAATATGGCAAATTTCACAAGTTTTATGGGAAGAAGTTAACGGATATTTTAATGATTGATATTGACAAACAGGCTCAAACATTTTTAGAAAATTTAACAGTGTAGTTACAGAAACAAGCATACGGAAAAAACATTATTACAGGAAACATGAAGGAAAATTAAAAAACAAAAGAATAAAAAGAGAGTAGAAGAAAGCCCAACCATATTAGTTGACAACTTCCTAGTTATAAAAAAAAAAACTTATATAGGTATAAAAATAATATAACTTTATTTTAAAAATTAAGACTTCTAGAGTGAGCTAAAATAAGACTTGAAAAATTAGAGGGAAGTACCAGGTTGCTAAATGGGAAAGTTTAATCTTGTACAGAGATAAGTTCTTTCCAAATAAATCCATGTAATTATTGCAATTACAGTAAAAATCCAATGGGAATTTTGGGAGGCAATCCCAACAATTTTATTCTAAACTTTAGCTATAAGTATATTGAGATCAGCAAGGAATATTTTGACAAACGACAATAAGAAGTAAAGAATAGGTAGCCTCAAACGCAAATTGATGCAAAAAGTTCAAATGTGATTCATAATTTCTATGTAACATTAAATATATCACAAATATACATTGACATGATAAGATATGTGCTATTCTCATGACCACTGAGTAGGTGACAAACAGGTGAGGCTCGGTGAATGATCAGTGCAATCCTGAATGTATAGATGAGATGTTAGGTATTTTCTCATGCCACTTCTTGACATTCTCAGTTATAACTGATTATATCTCAAAAACAGGTATCAAATAATAACCACTACTTCTATCTGTTTAATGTTTTTCTTACATATACACCCAGAAATAATTCCTTAATTTAAATTTTAAAAACATGTTTTCATAAACAATATCTCCAGCATCAATATTTTTTCAATGTTAGCAGCACATTTATTATCATTTCATGGGACATTAATTCTCTGTGGAACACAGTTTAAGAGATGCTGCTTGAATATAAAGGAAGATCCTACAAATCAACAAGAGAATGATGGATATTTCCAACAGAAAAATGGTCAAAGAACACTAACAGGTAATTAATAAAAAAAATAAAACTGGCCAATAAACAGATGAAAAATATTCAAACTGACTTCTAAATAAAGATAGACATCCAACTGAAAGACGATTTTCCACGTATTAAATGTAAAATGATTACCTGTTACCCATCCCCCCACCAGTGAAAGTATTACTTTTACACTGTTGATGAAAATATAAATCTGCACCAACATTTAGAGTACCATTTAATGGTAGATGTTAAAATCATTAAACACACGTAAACACTTTGCTACAAAACTCTGCATCTGGGATGTACTTAGAGACTTATCTAAGAATGTTTAATTTTGTCTTACTTATAATAAGGAAACAAAAATTCAAAAGTAAGGTATTGGCTAATTAAATTATGATGTGTGCATACAATAGAACACAATGCAGTCTTTAAAATATTACGGAAGAGTAATAATGTCATGAAAAAATTCACAACTATTTTAATGAAAAAATAAAATTTAAAATAATTCTATTTATTTTTGGAAAAAAAACCTTTTTAAGATTTTTTTAAAATTCATTTGACAGAGAGAGAGAGCACAAGCAGGGGGAGCAGCAGAGGGAGAGGGAGAAGCAGGCTCCCCTCTGAGCAGGGAGCCCAACGTGGGGCTCGATCCCAGGACCCCAGGATCATGACTTAAGCAGAAGGCAGACGCTTAACCGACTGAGCCACCCAGGTGCCCTATTTCTTGAAATTTTAACAATGGCTATTTTAGGGGATTGAATAAAGTTCTTTGTGCTGTGCTTATTTCTATTTTTTCAAATAGTATTTTTTTCAATAATGAATAATCATCGTTGAGACTCTATAAAATGATTTGGCAATATGTATAAGAGCATCAAATATTTGTTACTTGATATGGCAGCAACCTCACCTAAATAAATATGAAATGCACACAAATGTTTGTAAGCCGTAATATGACTTAAAATACTCTTTATAATAGTGAAAAACTGGAAGCAACTACAATCAGTTGACTAAAGAAATTCTGTTACTGTCATCTTATATTAAGCAGTTGTTAAAACATGAGGTCAAATAATTTTTTTTTAAAGATTTTTATTTATTCATGAGAGACAGAGAGAGAGAGAGAGAGAGAGAGAGAGATGCAGAGGGAGAAGCAGGCTCCCAAGGAGCAGGGAGCCCAATGCGGGACTTGATCCCAGGACCCTGGGATCATGACCTGAGCCAAAGGCAGACGCTTAACCATCTGAGCCACCCAGGCGCCCGAGGTCAAATAATTTTTAACAACACTGGAGAAATACTTAGGATACAATGCTAAGAGACAAGCGGGCTGTTAAATTTATATAATCCATTCTGTAAATATATATTCTATAAATAATATATAGAAATGCATTGAAAAATACTGAAAGAGAATGCACTAAAATTTAATAGTGATTATACATAGGTGATTTTAAATTTTCTTCACTATACCTTCCCTCAATTTACCCAAACTTTTAGCAAGAAGAATATATGAAAATGACACAGCTGGAAGATGTGGAAAGGTGGCTACAAAATCTGTGCTGCAACATGAAGATTATGTGTGATGCATGGAAAAAGAAGACAAAATCAGAGGTACCTTCCGTATCCTGGACTGAATGCCCTCCCTCCCCCCGCCCTGGTGTGGCAGTATTTGGAGGTGGGGACTCTCCAGGAGGAATTAAGCTAAATGAGGACATAAAGGTGGGGGCTTCATCTGATAGGATTAGTGTTCTTACAAGAAGAGACCCCAGAGATCTCGCTCTCTCTCTCTTTCCCTGAGCACACCCCGACGAAAGGAAGGCAGCCGGGAAAAGAGGTTTCACTAGAAACTGATTCCACCAGCATCTTGATCTTGGACTTCTCGTTTCCAGAATTGTGAGAAATAAATGTCTGTTGTTTAAGCCGCCCAGGCTATGGTATTTTGCTAGAGCAGACTCATACACTAGGTTTAAAAAAAAAAAAAAAATCAGTCTTTTTAAAATGGAAGTAAATGCTCCAAACAGTAGTATCTGCTGGAATACCTCCCTCTCCTGTTTCTAAACACAACAGGAAGACAGTGGGTTATCTGGTGATGAATTGTGGGTCACGGGGACAAGTCCTAATGCCTCTGGCAGAGCCCAAGCTCAAGGTGGGCCACGAGCGTGTGGCCTCCCTACTCCAGAACTCTTGCCTTCAGTGTTGGTGCCTGATTTTAAAAGGTCAGTGGCCCAGAAACCCATTCAGAAGAGATGAACTTCTGGGAAGTTCTTCCAGAAGGCTCTTCCAGAAACAATGTCTAGGCTGGTGAGATGGAGAAGGAAAAGTGCCTTCAAGTACTAACACCCAAAAGTGCCTTCAAGTACTAACACCTTTGTTATTTCCCTTCTGCCTTTCAGATTCGCATAGCAACTCCCTTAAAACAACAGATAGGCATTTTAGTGATTACATATCAGACTTTCTTTATCCTGCTCCATTCTAAGTTAAAGAACAGAGGGTTTCATTTCCATTTTTGTAAAGGGAGGGAGTAAAAGAGCAACGGTGTCACACATAATCTTCTTATCTGGCAGAACACGAAAGTCAGAGCAGATTGAGAGGTCCCAGTGAGCAAGCAAGAGGGTGTGGCAAGGAAGAAAGATGGCAGATGTTTGCACACTCGAGAGCGGGCTGCACACCACGTCATCGACATTAATGTGTTCTTCCTAAAAATCTCAAGACTTTTTCATTAAGTGGATAAAATTCAAATAATGTAATCTGTGCTTTTGCAAATTAGCCACAAACCATCTAGTTTCTCACCAATTACTTGATATTTTTATCTACCTCTAAATGTTACTGACCTAAAAAAAAAAAAAAATCTGATCAAAGGCTGTAAAAATTCTAACCCCTGCAGCAATTATTAAATTGGTCCACTCTGTGTCCTATGCTGACAAACTGTTATACTCTAGGGCCTGACGACCTACAAGTGTCTCAATTAGACGCATGGATGTAGCAGCAGTGTTTTAAAGTTGTCTACACTTGACTTCATTCCTTTAAAACAATAACTAACCTGCCCAGCCTCCTAAAGTCTCCACAAACCTAATAAATAGAGATGTCTTTCCTTTTATATCCTAGAGCAGATGTGAGGGCGACCGTACCTCCTGGGTAGTCACATAAAATGAGGATAAGCACCTCTGCGAAGTAAATCTCCCTCTTATAACCAGCTTCTTACATCTGGCTTCTCCTTGTTGTGAAGATCCCTGCATCTACATAGAATCTTCTTATCTCTTCCACCCCTTCATCCACATCAGCCCTAGTGGGCCCTTGTTGTCTAGAACCTTACCAGTTGAGTTACAAAGGGCTTGATCATGGATGCGAAACTCTGCTGAGTAGCAATTAAAACCCCTGACATCTCTTGGGCCGTGAAATTAACCGCTTGAGGGAACAATGGAAATAGAATGTCATGGCAATGTAATTGGGTATTTAGGAAAGTTTATTCCTGTCTTGGAGAAGTTACGTGATTGATATGTCTAAACGTTACCTTTCACAAAAGATTATAGATCTCCCGACATTAAAGATGACTTACGCATTACTGCTGCACATACTACAGTGCCAAGCACTGTGTAGGACACAACATAAATGCTCATAAGGAGTTAGGTTGAAAATTATTTATACTATATTACTATTTTTAAGGATATTTTTTGTTTATTTATTTGGAGGGGAGGGAGAGAGGAAGAGAGAGAATATGACTGTGGGGGAGGGAGAGGGACAAGCAGATTCTGCTGAGCTTGGAGCCTGACGTGGGGCTTGATCCCACAACCCTGAGATCAGGACCCAAGCCAAAATCAAGAGTCGGACACCCAACTGACTGAGCCAGCCAGGCATCCCACCATGTTACTATTTTTGTCCAGTGAATGCAATGAACACAGGAAACTAGTTGTTTTGGGACAATGCAGATTCATTTCTTGTTTACCTAGTGTGTGTCTCTTATTAGAACAATGTGCTTGTGTGTGTGTGAGCATGTGTGCACGTGTGCACATGCCTACACATGCACAGGTGAGGTAAACTCTCTCTCAGCTTACGTGACAACAGAAGCAGCCTAATATCTAGCTTTCCTAAGAGCCTGTATCTGGAACAGTCAGCTGCAAACTGCTTCAGTAACCATTGAGAAGCCATTTTTCTTAAACAAAAGTTCAACCATTTGCCTAAATATTTATGGAGTTTCTTCCTTGTGCGTAGTGAGATCTGGTTCCCCATACCTGAAACAGTTCTTTGTGCTTCTAATAGCTTCCATCCCACCATACAGGCTCTATGAAAAGCCCACAAGGCCCACCTTTGGAACCATATGGATCTGAATCTGTCCAGAAGACAGCTGAATGGCTCTTAAGTCCCTTTGGGCTGGTTCTGAGTCTCTCTCTTACTACCTTTTCTTCCACCTCCTTTAGACCCACGCTTTTAAAAAAAAATTTTTTATTGTTATGTTAATCACCATACATCATTAGTTTTTGATGTAGTGTTCCATGATTCATTGTTTGTGCATAACACCCAGTGCTCCATGCAGAACATGCCTTCTTTAATACCCATCACCAGGCTAACCCATCCCCCCACCCCCCTCCCCTCTAGAACCCTCAGTTTGTTTTTCAGAGTCCATAGTCTTTCATGGTTCATCTCCCCCTCCGATTTACCCCCCCTTCATTCTTCCCCTCCTGCTATCTTTTTTCTTCTTAACATATATTGCATTATTTGTTTCAGATGTACAGATCTGTGATTCAACAGTCTTGCACAATTCACAGCGCTCACCATAGCACATACCCTCCCCAATGTCTATCACCCAGCCACCCCATCCCACCCACCCCACCCCCACTGCAGCAACCCTCAGTTTGTTTCCTGAGATTAAGAATTCCTCATATCAGTGAGGTCATATGATACATGTCTTTCTCTGACTGACTTATTTCACTCAGCATAACACCCTCCAGTTCCATCCACGTCGTTGCAAATGGCGAGAGCTCATTCCTTTTGATGGCTGCATAATATTCCATTGTGTGTATGTGTGTGTGTGTGTGTGTGTGTGTGTGTGTGTGTGTGTGTGTGTGTATACACACCACATCTTCTTTATCCATTCATCTGTCGATGGACATCTTGGCTCTTTCCACAGTTTGGCTATTGTGGACATTGTTGCTATAAAAATCGGGGTGCACGTACCCCTTTGGATCCCTACATTTGTATCTTTGTGGTAAATACCCAGTAGTTCAATTGCTGGATCGTATGGTAGCTCTATTTTCAACTTTTTGAGGAACCTCCATACTGTTTTCCAGAGTGGCTGCACCAGTTTGCATTCCCACCAACAGTGTAGGATAGTTCCCCTTTCTCCGCATCCCCGCCAACATCTGTCGTTTCCTGACTTACTAATTTTCGCCATTCTGACTGGTGTGAGGTGGTATCTCATTGAGGTTTTGATTTGGATTTCCCTGATGCCGAGCAATGTTGAGCACTTTTTCATGTGTCTGTTGGCCATTTGGATGTCTTTTTTGGAAAAATATCTGTTCATGTCTTCTGCCCATTTCTTGATTGGATTATTTGTTCTTTGGGTGTTGAGTTTGATAAGCTCTTTATAGATTTTGGATACTAGCCCTTCTCCCATTCTGTCGGTTGTCTTTTGGTTTTGTGGACTGTTTCTTTTGCTGTGCAAAAGCTTTTTATCTTGATGAAATCCCAATAGTTCATTTTTGCCCTTGCTTCCCTTGCCTTTGGCCATGTTTCTAGGAAGAAGTTGCTGCGGCTGAGGTCGAAGAGGTTGCTGCCTGGGTTCTCCTTTAGGATGTTGATGGACTCCTGTCTCACGTTTAGGTCTTTCAACCATTTGGAGTCTATTTTTGTGTGTAGTGTAAGGAAATGGTCCAGTTTCATTCTTCTGCATGTGGCTGTCCAATTTTCCCAACACCATTTGTTGAACAGACTCTCTTTTTTCCACTGGACATTCTTTCCTGCTTTGTTGAAGATTAGCTGACCGTAGAGTTGAGGGTCCATTTCTGGGCTCTCTATTCTGTTCCATTGATCTATGTGTCCTTTAGACCCATACTTTGTTTGCACTACCTATTTGGTACATGACCGACACTTATGTTTGGACATTGTCTCTCAGAAGAACGCTTCTCACCTACTACCATCAGCTCACGGTCTCAGAACCCCTGACCAAATAAGAGCCCCAACCCTCCCATGTGCTCAGTGGGAAAGATCAGCCAGCTGGAATGTATTTTAAACTCGTGTCGCATACCCACAAATAAAGATGGGCTTCCCACAGCAGTGAAACCTAATCATGAAAGATCTGTTGCATCCTCAAAGCACAACTCTTCTTTAATTCTTTGAGGCTTGTAGGAGAATTGCAGAGAAGGGTACCCATGAGGACTTGGTCTACAAGCAAAAAGAGAAGTGAACATTTTGTTCTCCATGTGCCCTGTTTGACCAGTGGTGTCTTCCAATTACAGTAGGAACAGAAAAAGCCACCTGAAAGCAAGTAGGAACAAAGCCATTTCTTTAATACTTCTGGCAGTTGAGGAAGTCAAGCTTCGACTCTCAAGCTGGAGTGTCCTGAGCACTTGTAAGTACATCCTTCACCTTGTTTTAAAGGTTCTTAGAGGGTTATTCTTTCTCTCCTGCTACTTCCCTTTGTCTTGCCTGCTGCTCAACTACATGGCCCCTTTCTGGCAAATAAATGATAAATCACTGGAGATAGAGTTTATAAGGAATAAGTTTTCATGTGGATTAAAGGAAATAGTTACATGAAAAACACTGAGCATGTTATTTGGCACACAGTAAGTACTCAATAAATGCTATTTGTTCATTTATATATGTCCCTACCATGGTTCTGGAGAGGATTTAAGGCAGTTTACAAAAATAATGCCAAAGAGTCTATGATATAACCTATGATTCTGGGCTCCAGAATAAATATATGGAGAACATTCTCCCTGAATTTTTCTCATATCTTACCACCCAGCCCTACTGGCTTCTGCTCATAAATATGTCTTGCTCGGCATTTTCTCTTTAAGTTAATACACATGTCTCTAAAAGTCTGGCCTTCAGAGAAGCAGTCTGCATACTGCAAAACCTCTCCATTGGGTCTGCTGCCGTTCTTGGGGTTTTGGTCCTCAGAGATAATTACCACCACTGCGGTGTAGGCAGAATCAATAAAAGATGGAAGATCATCAAAAGGCTACCTGTGTTCAATTAGACAGCACATGCCTTGACAGAATATCCATACTGAGACAACACAGGCAGTTCAACAGAGAACCCGATCAGAAGTAGGAAGCAGATCTTCCGTGCATCCGAGCCAGGGAACTGCATCGCGGTCCCCGGAGGGGGACGGCTACCTAGTGCCTTGTGAGGAGATGCCAATGACATCTTTATTTTTGTCATGATAAAAATACCATATTTTTATTAGAATAAATTACTGAAGTATATTGAGTAGAAAGTGAAATTCCTCCTTCACCTCCCCGCCTCTCCCCCTCCCAGCTCATGTCCTCCCTCCAGAGGGTACCTGTTAACAGCTGAAGATGTGTCCATTCTGATCTTTTCCTATCCATTTAAAAATCATAGAATACACAATACTGTTTAAAAATATATAAATAGGATGTTATAGAAGTATATATTTCTACCACTTGCTTTTTTCATTTAAAAATATATCATGGAAATCTTTCCTTGATGTTATGGTTGGATCTACTTTTTAAAAAAGAGATGTATTCCAAGTATAGCTATGCAATGATTTATTTAACCATTTTCCTACCTATAAACAATTAGGTTGTGTCCAATATTTTGCTGTGCAAAAAGTGCTATAATAAACAGCCTTGGATCCATATCACTCTGCATAGGTATATACCGAACGGCTTGGTCAGAGGGGCTGTACATTTTTTAAAAAGATTTTATTCATTTATTTGAGAGAGAGAGAGAGAGCTGGGGGGAGAGGCAGAGGGAGAAGCAGACTCCCCACTGAGTAGGGAGCCCGACGACGCAGGACTCCATCCCAGGACCCTGGGATCATCACCTGAACTGAAGGCAGACGCTTAACCGACTGAGCCACCCAGGCGCCTAGGGCTATACATTTTATTAATATTTTATAGGTACTACCAAACTACCTTTATATACATATATATACATGTATATATATATATATGTACATATATATATATATATATACTCTAACAAGTTATATAAGAAATTACTTGTTTCCCAAATCCTTACCAATAGGAAATATGATTGATCCTTAAACATTTTGTCATTCTTGTAGGCAGAGAAAGCTAACTCATTGTTCAAATGCCACCTTTCAGTGCCATATTCTGACATTTGCCTGACTAGAGCATGCTTCCGGAAGTAACAACATGATAAGAATGGGGGTGGCAGTGGTGGTTCCAGATTTTATATCTAGGAAAATCCCGAAGCCAGTGGGGTGTTGGCTAGGAGACTGCATTGGAGCTGTGTTTGCCTTGGAAGCCAGTTTTTCTTTATACCCTATGTTATGTTACTTGCCTTCTGGGACAGTGACGAAGATCATGGAATGGTTGAAATTTCCCCCAGTTCCTTCTCCTCAGTTTATGCAGACATGGAAGTTTTGGGAAGGAGGCTGCCACCACCCAGTCAGTCTTAAACAGAAACGTTCTTGGTGGTGAAAAGAATGTTATATTCACATTGACTTCCATTTATACCGCAGCAATTTCCATTTCTTGGGTAAAAAAAAGTAAGACTGACAAATAAAATGCCCAAGTATCCTGTTTTTCATTTTACTTCCTAGCTTGGCTGCCTGGAGGTAGTTAGTGCTGAAATATTTTCATATCAATTAACTTAGTTTCTATGGGAAATGGAATTTTGCATTTAGAGAAAAAACTGTAGAATATGTTATCTCAGTACAGGCTGGTGAAAATTACAGTTCCTAAAAGGAACTTTGGAGTTTGATGTGGCATTAACTATATTTAGTTCTGAGCAGAGATAACCACTGGAGGGGCCTACTTCCCTATCAGTTTGAGAAATTACCATTGAACCAAATGATTTGGGGAGAATCAGAAAGAGGGCAGCTGGGGTTTCCCTCACTGTGAAATCAAAACACCTCCCAAGTACTTCTTCTTTTAATCCTGAACACAAACTTCATTCTAATTACACTACCAGCAATAGCTGAACAGTGTGAGATCCACTATGAAATGAATATTACTAATGTAAAAAAAACCCCAGCATATCCATCTTTTAAAAATTTAGCATCTTAATGTGATCCATGACTTAGTCACCTTTTGTACTGCTTTCTGTTTGATTATAATTTTATCTATTAATCATGTTAATCCAATAGACTCTGCCTTAATCAAATGTGAGTCAATTACCCAGTTCTTCAAATTATATTTTGTAATGAAAGACATTTTTTAAAATTGAATGCCAATTAGGGCCAAGCCAAACTTGTTCATAAAGTTTGGGTTAACGCAGAACAGTATGAGCCCTTGACTAGACCTGTAATTCCAGCTCCTGATGCGGGCGTGCTGTGTGCTTTTAGACACAGCCATTAACCTCTCTGTAATTCCCTGTTTTCCACCTGTGAAATGAGGATAATGAAACTTCTAGCTTGGGAAATGATTCTATGACTCTTAGTTGAAAAATGCAGCTAGAATACCAATTTTTTTTTAAAAGCCTTATGTAATTTTGCTCTTAATTTCTTACCATAATTGTTTTTGTTTTTCCTTAGCACCAAACTGCTTTTTGACATCATTAGAGAACTGCACCTAATTCTGCTGAGAGGGAAGGGTCTCTGGAGAGCAGATTCCTGACCAGGGATGATTAAGGAGAGTGACAAGGATACTCTGTCCACCGGCCCCCTGGAACTCCGTGCTGGCAAAGGCTGTAATGCTGCTTCCTAGGTCAGCAGAACAGAGCCCCACCATCCATCAAGGAGGCCTGCTACAGACTCGGATATGGGGAGTGGGGGCAAGAGTGCAGAGAGGACTAGTTCATGCGTTAAGGGGCTCCACGGATGCGTTTCTGGGGTCCTTGTGCTCCACCAATACTGGGTACAAAGTAGCATGTGCACATTTCTCCAGAACGGGAGTCCAGAGTTATTATGAATTTTCAGTAAGATTCTAAATGGAGTCTACACATCATAGCTTTAGGATCACACTATGAGGTCAGGGGCCTAAACCTGGAGCTGGGACTGATCCAGGGGCTCATCTCCACCTGCTTAATGGGAGAAGAAAGAGATCTCATCAGCAGACAAGTGTTTCTCCTTCCATTCCGCAAAGCTGGCTGCCATTACACTGTCTGAAATTAGGGATCTGGACTTCTCGGGAAGAGGGCTCTTTCATAGTTGTTGAAGTTTAGGGAGGTAATGATAGTTATTTCATTCCCTTTCTTTTCGGTTCCAAGTACCCTACTCCTCTGGTATTTTGCTCTGTCGTTCAGTTGAAATCACGTTAGTGTATTACAGGCTGATCCAGCTGAGCACATTCTGCAGAGAAATGACAAGGAGCCTGGTGGTGGTAAAAAGCTCTCCCTAACGCCAGGTAGCAGCATGGTGCATTAGTGCTTCTTGAAGGACAGCTAGAGACCTGCTGTCAGTTTCTAAGTGCTGTGTCACCATGGTTCCAAGGAAAATTGTTTGTGTTAATTATCACCAAGGAGGGGCTACCTGGGCAGAGAGCTTCTGGTCCATAAAGTGGCCTGGGAAGCTGGCTGGGTAAACTGAGATGTTCTGACCCTTCTGCTAATAAGCTTTTGAAGCCATTCCTCTTGAATGGAAGCTCCACATTTCCACGGGGCTCAAGGCCACTTGGAGCTAACCACTCTACAGGAGTAACGATTTCTAAGTTGTAATGCTACTGTTAAAAAGTTTGTGAGCAAAACTTGCCATGTGCATATGATCAGAGGGAAGCCCTTTTGCATTCCAACCTGTGTGATCATTTGAAAATCTCTGTTTCCATCAGGCCCTTGTGCTGATGGCTGCTATAGGGATGCAGGGTTACTCACAGCCAGTGGGCAGTGTGAAACTCAATAGTGGGCAAACATCTAGTGTTCTGTAATGTTCTAATTATCTTGTTGACTCTGAATGTCTGGATTCTGGGTTCTGACTCTCCTCCCCTCTAGCCCCCAGCAAAGATGCTGATGAACATCTTGTGGGAGAAAAAGGAAAGGCCCTACTATGCTTGAGTTAGATAGATGAAACTTTCTCCCTCCAAATTTATGACTCTCTTAGATTTTTAACAGTGGAACTATTAGGTCAAATAAAGTGAGTTATTTTGAGGCTTTTGAGAGCTAGGTTGGTTCCAAAGTACTGCGTCAGTTATGGAATTTATTTCTGGTTATATGTTCTCCTTCGAGAATTGTCTTTTAGGTATTTTTTTCATTTACCATACCAGTTTTAGTTTTTATCTCATCTATTTGTGTGAACTCTGTACACACTAAAGATGATAGCTGACTGCAATATTTGCTGCAGATATTGTCCTAAGGCTATTGGGAATTTTCTTGGCATACAGAACTTTTTGCTTTTATGAAATAAAGTCTGTCCTTTCTTTTCTGACTTCCTTGGAAAGGAAGTTTTTCAGAGTCCATCATCTCTAATGGTTCGTCTCCCCCTCCGACTTACTCCACTTCATTCTTCCCCTCCTGCTATCTTCTTCTTTTTTTTTTCTTAACATATATTGCATTATTTGTTTCAGATAATTTCAGTTGTTCTTACAATTTTGCCAACTGTCAGCGATACAAAAAACTATAGTTTTACACCAAATTTTCTAGTTGGTTGTGTGAAGGTGTAATTTTCAAAGCGGGAAGATGGAAACACAAGTACAGTTTGTAGGCTTGATTCATAATCTCTAAGCATTTAGATATGGAAATGTAGACATCTCAGTTTTACTCTTAACCCCAGCCACCAAACACGTTAGGGGCAGGCAGATTTGCCTAAATTTTCAAGGGGTCTGAAGTGGTCAAGTTAGTGGCATTTCCTGGGTCAAAGATTAAATTATATAGGGTTTTAAAAAAGTGTCTATTACATGAATTGTGAAAATTATACATGTCAAAACTTTCACTAGGATACAGCAAAAGTGGTATTTTATACATTTCAGTGCTTACACTAGAAAAGAATAAAAGATAAAAATTAACAAATGGTGTCCAACTAAAAAGCTTTTAAAAGGTAGAAGAGAATAAACTTAAAAATGCAAAGGGAAGGATATAACAAAGGTCAAAACAGTAACCAATGAAAAAGCAAACAAATGATAGAATAAAAGAAAGTTGCTTCTCTTAAAAGACAAATTAAATAGAGAAATTTTTGGTAATAATGATCAAGAAAAGAAAAGAGAGGATCACCATAAAGAAGAGAAGGGAAACATAACTATACACACAGTTGAAATTTAAACATGTAATTAAGGAATACAATGAACAATTTTATGTCAATTGAACTAAACAATTAGATGCAATAGACAAATTCCTGGGAAAGTATGACTTTGCAAAACTGATTCATTAAGAAATAGCTTGCACTGTCCCTTAATCATAAAAGAAACAAAAACATTTGTTAAAAATCTTCCCATAAAGAAAACACGAGTTACGTTCTAATGGACCAAACTAATATTCAACAAACTGCTCTAGAAAATCCAGAAAGAGGAAACACTTCCCAACTAGTTTTATAAGGCTTATATCTCTTTATACCAAAACCAGGCAAGGACAGATGGAGAATGGAAGATTACAGGATTTTTATGGAATTTCAAGTCCAGACATTGTCTTCAAGAGATTTGACATATATTTAGTTAAATATTTTTTAAATTGGCTGTTTAATTTAAAAATTTTAACTTGAATTCATCCAGAGTTGACTTAGATATGCGATGTGAGATGAACACATACACACACATACACACATTTCCTGAAGAGCTAACCTACAGTTCTCTCACTATATAGTAAATAATCTTTTCCCTTTAGAAAAGTGAGATTTTATCACCAGGAATTTTTACTACTAGGTATTTTTAACATATGCTAACTCAGTTACTTGGGGTTTATGCCTGGTAAACACTGATAGAAAACAGATTTTGATGTTGTTACACACACACACACACACACACACACACACACAAAGTGAGAGAGAAGCAGGCAATCATTCAAGTTAAATTTAGTTTTAAAATTAGCCTGCTTTATTTGAAGAGCTTGTGTCAATACCTTACTATCCACCTATCTTTTTAATGACCTCAGTGACAGTTTAATTACCATGGACAATTAAAACAGTTAGTATTATTTTGAGTTTTTTATGTTATAGTATATTATTTCACATTAAATGTTAAATACCTATCAGTTTTCATTTCCTGTTAATAAATTCCCACATTCATCAACCTCAAATATTATAACATTTTCGAACACACACACACAGAGGGAGGGAGGGAGGGAAAAGAGAGGGAGGGAGCCCAAGCAAACTGTTTCAGGCCTTTGCAGGAAAATTACCAGGCAGCTGGTATCTTGTTAGTTTGGGGTTCTGATTGATGACAGACAACATAATAAATAATCTATTTACTAACTCTTAACAACTAAATAATGCACTTATTTTTCACCATAACTGAGTTGTCAATACTGTATTGACAAAGTGTCACAGGGCTGGGGTTAAACTGACCTCATGTCACCATTTTTCTTCCTATAGCATCAGTGAAGACCCCAGTAAAGACCTTATTACTCTGATTAATGGAAGGCACTAAAGGTTACCAGTGAACTTGGTTGTATTTATTTATTTACACTTAATTCACTGGTAAGGGGTGGATGGATGGGAATTCACCGGGTAATGGAAAACACAGTGATTTTTTTCTTCCCTCTCACACTGTCTACATAAATGGCTGCTTTTGCGTTGTGCGGGGTGCTTACTGGTGCAGGCAGCTTCTGATGCCCATTCCAAATGGCAAGAGTAGAGCGCTCGAGGCACAGAGGTGGAATCTTCCCAGGGCTGAGCATGGAGTGTTTGCTCCATAAACATTTGCTGATTTGGCTCAGAGACCACAGACCCCGCAAAGTGGATGGCAGCACAGAATAACCTTCTATGACTTTGAAGAAAGCAACCACTTAGCATCTCTATGCCTTCCAAATACAATTTTCAATACCAGTAAAAAGAAATTCTTTAGTCTTCATATAGGCAGCATCAAGGTGTCTGCTAACTTTCACCTCCCCCACAACTCCTTTAGTTTGGGTCCTATCGTGGGTGATGCCATTGAAGTCATCTCCCTGTCTCTAATATAACCCTCCCTTGGCTTTCACAAGACACCTAGAATCACACCACGGGGCCATCACTCACACATCTTCTTCCTCTAACCCCACAGACCCACTTCCTCCCTAAACGCAAGAACTCAATAGTGCTCTGCCCTCTAGTACTTCGGCTCCTGATTCAGTTCTTACTTCTCTGATCAGTTTGTATCTTCAAAGCTTTGTCTCCTAATTAGACTGTAAATTCTTTTGGTATGAGTTCTTATCATATTTTTAACCTAGCAATTCTTAGGCTCGGAATAGTTGTTTATCTGAAATGGAGTAAAACTTGCAAGTGAGTACAAACTTAACTTGAAGTCATGTATGTGTGTGTATGAAAGAGGGAGAGAGAGAGATTCTTATTTATTCACCCATGTGTGCCACTTAGAAATATACATCCTCTTGCTGATAGCACTGCAGCAGAAAAACAATTCATAAGAATGACAAGCTCTTTGAAGCACTTTAGAAATAATCACTTATCAAACTAGTTCAATTACATTTCTCATTACTGATTAAGAGGAATCTAGACCTTTGTATGAACAAAAATTTGGTTGCTGAGGTGGGATTTTATAGCTGTATCACTATAAATTTATATCCACCCTATAAAAATTGTCAATGTATATAATTAACTGCCAAAATATTCCCTAGGGTTAACTGTCAACTGAATTAACTAAGAAATACAGTTAGGTTTTAATTAGCCATTCTAAGGCCTGTAGAATTAGGTGAAGAAATCAGGGTGATAATTTCATATAAAAAAAAAAAGCCTCTTCTCAACTTTCAGGTTCACATGAGATTCTAAATACATAACTATATACTTCCCAGTGAAATCCCCCTCCCTCCCTCCATTCTTTCCTCCTTCCCTTCCTCTATTCCTTCCTTTCTTTTTGTACCTTTGCAACTTATGTTTTAACAGTAAAAGTGAATACTTCTAGACAAGAATATTTGTCAAAGAGAGATTGCCAGCTATTCCAAAGCCTAAATTTTATCATTCCCAAATTTTCAATATTATTTTTTATATGTTTATTAGAAAAATTTCTCAGCTATCTGTGATTTGAGTTTTTAATTATTTTAAAAACAATCTTATTCAAATTATTATGAGTTCATAAATTTGTGAAAACAATTGGTTGTGGTCAGATGACAAACTCAAAATGTTTATACATCTTTTGAAATCTTTGAGTGTGCTAATCTATTCACACACACACACACACATTCTGATTACAGTAATAAAACAATAAAATACCACACACTTGGCTGTGCCTAAGCTACATTTAGAAGTGATAAAAGTTTCAATTATTTGATTGCATTCATCTGGCCGTGAAGCATCAGAATAAATTATGGAAGAGGCGGTTTATTTCAAAAGAATGAAGCTATTCTGACATTTTAACTGATGATTATTTGATGTACTCTCAAATTGTAATTGACTTGATATCAAGTCACTGGCCATCTGAACCCTGAATAAGTTGAAAATAAGATGTTTAAGGTAACAAAGATTATTAGACTATTTTCCAGCTCTCATTCTGAAATCTTTTTTGGTTTCAGTTACCTGCCTTGAATGCGCACATTGATCTAATAAACTGAAGAATGAATAAAGCTCCTCTTCTTTTTGTGCTGTGGAGCCAATATAACAGAGTTTGAAAAGATTACCTCGAGTATTTGAAGAAACTGACATCTCTCTCTGCTTTTACCTCATTTAAAAAAAAAAAAAGGAGGGGCGGCTGGGTGGCGCAGTTGGTTAAGCGTCCCACTCTTGATTTTAGCTCAGGTCACGATCTCAGGGTCGTGAGACCCAGCCCTGTGTTGGGCTTTGCACTCAGTGGGGAGTCTGCTTGAGAGTCTCTCTCTCCCTCTCCCTCTGCCCCTCCTCCCTTCCCTTCTTTCTCTAAAATAAATAAATAAATAAATAAATAAATAAATAAATAAATAAATAAAGGGAATTCAGGATTAACATGTTTTGATAAGGAGAGTCTTGTGACATGGCAACTTCTTAAACACTGGACCTTGTTTTTAATATGGGTCCATATTCTGCCAAGGGACATTATCACTCCCTAAATCTCAGGCAGTGGTTGAGGACTCCAGTGACCAGGGTGTGACATTCTGCTATGTGACCTTAAACCAGTCACTTAACCTCTGTGGGCCTCATTTTCCATATTTATAAATAGGAAGTAATCATATTCCACTCAATGGGTTATTTGGAGGATCCAATGAACTAATGCATGTGAAAATGCTTTACAAAATATTATACTATCAAACTGCAAAACTATCAAAGGTGTGTTATCATTATTATGTTTCCATCAGGTATTATTCCTCAACACATACTGCCCACAGAGTGTGTGATAGCTACTTAGGCTTATAGAAGGGGAACATGCTACTTCTCTCTGGACCAACAGCTTTACATATCTACTTTTATAATAGCATTTGATACACATGATTTTCTTGACTTCAGTGTTCTTTTTTTTTTTTTTTTTAAAGATTTTATTTATTTATTTGAGAGAGAGAATGAGGGAGAGAGAGAGCTCGAGTGGGGGGAGGGGCAGAGGGAGAAGCAGACCCCCCGCCGAGCAGGGAGCCCGATGCGGGACTCGATCCCGGGACTCCAGGATCATGACCTGAGCCGAAGGCAGTCGCCCAACCAACTGAGCCACCCAGGCGCCCGACTTCAGTGTTCTTGAAGCTTTTTTGGTCAGTTATAAATAAAAATATGGAGGAAGCATGCAACCTAATATATTTGTATGTTTTACATGATTTAATACATTAGGGACCTTAAGAAAACATATCCAAGAAACAGTAATTTTAAAAGGATGGAAGAGACTTCGTGTGTGTGTATGGAAATTATTCAATTATTCTATTATTCAATAGAAAAAGACATGCTCCATTTCTAACAAAACTAAGAAAGAGCTAGAACCCCAAACTACAAAATAAGTGGGGGAAGGGTTGCTGAAAGGAGTGGAGATTATTTAGGAATACGTTAAGAGAGAGAACACTGCAGCACAAATCTTGGAAAAAGAAAAAAAACCCACCCTCCTGAAAGGTGGAGGTTTACCCTGAGGTGCAAAACCTAGTATCTTATATGCAACTGCAGAAACAGAGTGCATATGCTGGCAGGAGGAGCACCTTTTACCTGGTTTTATTCCAAGAAGAAGAAAAAAAGTGAGGCTAAGAGAGAAATTACAGAGACAAGTCATATTTGTAGGAACCAGTCTATCTCTGCCAGAGGGGGAAAAAGTAACTTTGCTTTGGAAAAACCTCATAGCTGCTAAACCCCACTGACTTAAGAAAAACAAACTTACACACAAAACATAAAAAAAAGTTCTAGTTAGCTTTGGCCCTTCTCCAGCGTGAACATTTGCAAAATAGTTGGTTGAGGAAACACCCATATTGTAAGATGAAAGGTCAAAAAGAAACAATCAGAGGATTAACAGAAGCACAGGGAAAAAATGAAAGGAGCAGAAGATATTGCCACAGGATAGATGAAAAGTATGAGCAAACTTTTCACCAAAAATTTAAAAAGCCTGGTGAAGCAATTGTTCTACGAAGGAAGAACACAAATCAGAGATGCAAGAACTCAGAGCGAGACAACAGAGGCAGAGCTTAGGAGAAATGTTGAAGGAAAAAAAAATCACAGAACTTAAAGTGAAATGGGAAGAAGTACCAGGGAGGCTAGACACTGCTAAAAACACAGTGGGGAACAGAGGCTCGGAAAGGAAGGTGGGGGGAGAGAGAGGGAGGGAGGGAGGGAGGGAGGCAGGCGAATGAGTAAAACCGAAGAAAAAGTTAAAGGATAAAAAGGAAAAGATATAGAGAGTTGGCAAAGGGGAGCGGGGGTCAACACACGCATAACCGGGTTGGCTGAAGAAGAAAGCACTGAATTATAACAAATACTTAAAATATAATTTAAGAAAATTTACCTGAAATAAAATAAGTTTGTATCCACATAAGAAAGGACACACCATATTCCGGGGAAAACGGACTCTGACATATCCGAGTGAAGTTACTGGGCTTCAAGACAACAACACAACAAGAACATTCCTTGGACAGCCAGGCAAAGAGCCATTTATAAAAGGAAAAAGGTGTGCTGGCCTCCAACTTCACAGCAGCATGCGATGCTACACTGTCTTCTAAGTCAGCGGAGTGAAACCTCTGGTAGCCTCCAGGAAAGAATTTGTAACCTAAGGAGGTTATTTGGGTATAAGGACAACAGGCAAACACTTTTGAACACACAAGGATTCAGAGACTAGTATTCCCATTAGTCCCTCTGGAGGAATGGCTTCGAGGACAAACTTTAGCCAATTAAGATATAACAGAAAAGGGACCAACATGAGCACTGAATGTATTAGCACTAAAATAAATGTGTGGTTCAGATTACAGAGCAGAATGTAAATATTTTGTGCCCTAAAAATGCAGACATGATATAAGTAATACAAGCTGGGAAGATAAGGGCAGGAAAAGCTGGAAAATAAAGGCTATGCAGATTCATACACAAAAAACCTGTGAGGTGGTTAAAGGATATTGACAAATCAATATAGGCAAGAGTAGATCTAATTGTACAAAACAGGAAAAACATGAAGAAAGATGAAATAATTCATAAAAATTGGGTGATGGAAAAGAGAATGGGGAAGAAAGGAATATATGCAATTCTTTATGCTCTGAATAAGTCATGTATCATGCCTAAAGAAATTTGAGGATTCATTATCATATAAACTTAAAATTTAGGGGTACCTGGGTGGCACAGTCAGTTACTCATCCTGACTCTTGGTTTCAGCTTGGGTCATAATCTCAGGGTCATGGGATTGAGCCCTGCATCAGGTTCCACACTCAGTGGGGAGTCTGCTGGGGACTCTTTCTCTCTCTCCCTCTGCCCCTCCCACCCCATGCACACTCTCGCTCTAAAATAAATAAGTAAAATCTTTTTTAAAAACCTTAAAATTTAAGGGTAACCACTTGTAAAAAATATAAAACTTCCTATTTATCATGCAAAAATGAGGAAATAGGTAAGGGAATAAAATATATGTTGGAAGATTTTCACAAAACTATAAAATAGAAAACACAATATAAAAAATATGACAGAAGTAAAACAAAACTTATCTGTCACACCAGTCAGTATAAATGGACTCACTTCACCTAGTAAAAGAAAACAACTTGGAGAATGTATCACAAAGCAAACCTAAATTTTATGTCATACATAAGAGACACCTCCACAGCAAAGGGATTCAGAGAGTTTGAAAACAAAGGAGGAGTAAAAGCTACTAGGCAAAGGCACATACACAAACAAGTTAACCATCTTAATGTCAGACAAGACTGAAGATAGGATGAAGAACATTAAAGAAGTCAAAAATGGGTTTCTTATTTTGTTAGCCTATAAATGTAACCTGATACCAGTAAATATACCAATTGAGTTTACCTTGAAAGGAGACAAACTGACACATTGTTGTAGAAATTAATTAGCAAGTTTAGCCAGGGAAAATCCAAAAAAGTAGAGTAAGAAGAAGGAACTAGCCCAAAGAAATAAGAAAACGTCTCATAATATTCTAATGGATTATACAATGAATCACATAAATAGAAAGAAATGGCACAGAATTGAAGGTCCAGAAATTGATATACAGTTGGGTTTGTATGCATTATAGAATCAAATCTAGCATATGATAAAAAATGCCATCTCAAATCAGTGTGGAAAAGAGAGCTTACTCAGTAAATGGCAGGGGAATAACCAAGTTGTCATAGGAAACAAAGTTTGATCTATACCTTACACTTACGTTAGAATAAATTCAAAAGTGATCAAATATGTAAATATAGAAAATAAAGGCTTAAGGGTTCTAGAACAAGAAAATTATTTTGTAATCTAATAGCACCTGAGAAGGTGCAAGGTATTACTCTTAAGAGCAATGTAAAACAAAATAATATTGAAATATTTTTCCTATAATTTGGCAAAGATCAGAAAGCTCAGTGGGGCGCCTGGGTGGTATGGTGGGTTAAGCATCTGACTCTTGGTTTTGGTTCAGGTCGTGATCTCAGGGTTGTGAGACTGAGCTCCTCAGTAGGCTCCACACTCAGGGCAGAATCTGCTTAGATTCTCTCTCCTTCTGCCCCTCCCCCACCTCTCTCTCTCTCTCTCTCTCTCTCTCTAATAAATAAATCTTTAAAAAAAAAAGCTCAATAACCTACTGTGTTGATGAAGCTGAAGGGAAAGAGGTTTTCTCTTACTTTGCTAGTAGGAGTATAATCTCTCTTGTGGGAAATGTGGGAAATTCATCAAAATCCATATACCTTTCACCCAGCAATTCTATTTCTAATAACTTTTTGTTTTACATATTTATTCACACACATGTGAAATGACCTAGGGCATTTCAATATCTTTGTATCTTGTTTGTAATAGCAAAGGACAGAAACAATCCAAAAGTCCATCAGCAGCAGACTGGTTAAATTTGTTATGGTGCATCCAGTGTGTATTTTGGAATGATTTCCAATGACATTAAGTAGAAAAGTAAGGTGCAGGTAGTATACGTATTATGTTACTATTAGAATATAAGGAGGGGCAAAAAATATGACTGTTTGCTTGCATATGGATAAGATAGTTCTGAAAAGAGTTTTCAATGATGGGATAAAAATAAATACATATTGCATTTTAAGATTTTCTTCCCAAACCCAAGGAGCTGTCAAGGGCATTGAACTTTGGATACTACTGCTTCAGGTCTGCACTGTTAAATACAGTAGCCACTAGCCACATGTGGTTTACTGAGCATATGAGATGTTACTAATCCAAATTGAGATATAAAATATACACTGGATGTTGAAGACTTAGAACAAGAAAGAGAGAATGTAAAAATATCTCAATAATTTTTATATCAATGACATATTTTGGATATATTGGTTTAAATAAGATATATTATTAAAATTAATTTCACTTATTTACTTTTACTCTTTAAATGTAGCTACTAGAAAAAAATTTTTTATTTTATTATATTATGTTAATCACCATACATTACATCATTAGTTTTTGATGTAGTGTTCCATGATTCACTGTTTGCACATAACACTCAGTGCTGGGGGGGTGGAGCAAGATGGTGGAGGAGTAGGAGACCTGGATTTCGTCTAGTCTCAGGAATTCAGCTGAATAGGGATCAAACCATTCTGAACACATAGGAACTCAACAGGAGATCGAAGATAAGAAGAGTAACAACTCTCTGAACAGAAAAGTGACCACTTTCTGGAAGGTAGGACGTGCGGAGAAGTGAATCCGAGGCGATATTCGGGAGGACAGACGGCGGGGAGGGGGCCTCTGTCGGCCGCTTCTGGCAAGTGCTAGAGCGGCGGAGCACAAAATTGGAACTTTTAGAAGTTGGCTCCGCTGAGGGACGTCGCTCCAGTGGCTAAGCGGGGGGTGGAACCCTCGCAGGACAGTGTGGTCTCAGGACCCTCAGGACAGTGTGGTCTGTAGGACCCTCGGGGTCACAGAAAGACCGGGGGTGCCTGAGTGCGGCAGAGCTCCCAGGTATCGGAGCGGGGAAGCCGGCTGCAGAGACGGAGCCGAGGTGTGGGCTCTCAGCTCGGGGTTGCCATAAACTGTGATCCACGGCCCAGTCGGGCCACTGCTCCTCCAGCAGGGACCCAGCAAGCGGCAGAGCCGGGGAGACTCCCCTTCCTCCCCGGGGAGGAGCGGCGCGGGAGTGCACCGCAGGGATCTGCTGGGTTTGGAGACTCCACACGGGGTCGGTGCCAGAGATAGAAACGCTCGGTCACAGGCCGGGTGAGCACGGAGTGCGGCGGAGACCGGGGACATGGGAGTGACTGCTTTTCTCTGGGGACACACTGAGGAGCGGGGCCCCGAGTTCTCAGCTCCTCCAGGCGGAGATTGGGAGGCCACCATTTTCGCCCTGGTCCTCCAAAGCTGTACCGAGAGCTTGCCCGGAACAAAAGCTCCTGAGAGCAAACCTGAGCAGCTTGCTTAGCCTGGACTCACAAGGGCGGGGCAATTCCGCCTCCGGCAAAGACATTTGGGAACCCCGGCAACAGGCCCCTCCCCCAGAAGATCAGCACGAACAGCCAGCAAGCCAAGACCAAGTTTACTGATCAAGGAGAATGGGAGAACTCCAGCACTAGGGGAATACTGCACATAGAATTCATGGCTTTTTTACCATAATTCATTAGTTTTTCAAAGTTAATTTTTTTAACTGTTATTTTTTTGAATTTTTCTTTTTCCCTTTTTCAAACAACATCTTATCAATCCCTTTTTAAAAAAACATTTTTTATTTTTCATTTTTAGAGTCATATTTTTATCCCTTCATAGTAGTTACCCTTATTTTTGGCATATATATATATATATATAAGTTGTTCTCTCTTTAAAATTTTGAGATACAATTTCTTCTAACAGATCAAAATATACCCTAAATCACTAGTGTATGGCTTTGTTCTACTCTCCTGCCTGATCACATTCTCTCCCTTTTTTTTTCTTTTTCTTTTTTCTTTTTCTTTTTAAATCTTCTTCTTTCTTTTTAAAAACTTCTTATCAATTCCTTTTATAAAATCTTTTATAATTTTTATCTTTACAGTCATCTGCCATCCCTTCATTGTATCAACCCTTATTTTGTACATATATAAGTCTTTCTTCCTTTAAAATTTTAGAAGGCACTTTCTTCTAACAGACCAAAATATGCCCAAAAGCTAGTGTGTGGCACTGATCTATGCACTAGCCTGATCATATTTGATCATGTTCTGTTTTTTTTTGTTTTGTTCTGTTTTTGTTTGTTTTTATCTTTTTCTTTTTCCCTTTTTTTCCCCTCTTCTTTCTTTCCCTTTCTTGTCCCCTGGTTTCAGGTCTTTTCTGATTTGTATAGAGTATATTTGCTGGAGACGTTGTTAAACTGTTAGCATTCTGTTCTCTCATTCATCTGTTCTCCTCTGGACAAAATGACAAGACGAAAAAAATCACCTCAGCAAAAAGAACAAGAGGTAGTGCCGTCTGCCAGGGACCTACTCAATACGGACATTAGTACGATGTCGGACCTAGAGTTCAGAATCATGACTTTTAAGATACTAGCTGGGCTTGAAAAAAGTGTGGAAGTTATTAGAGAAACCTTTCTGGAGAAATAAAAGAACTAAAATCTAACCAAGTCGAAATCAAAAAGGCTATTAATGAGGTGCAATAAAAAATGGGGGCACTAACTGCTAGGATAAATGAGGCAGAAGAAAGAATCAGCGATATAGAAGACCAAATGATGGAAAATAAAGAGGCTGAGAAAAAGAGAGAGAAACAACTAGAGGATCACGAGGGCAGAATTCGAGAGATAAGCGATATGATAAGACGAAACAACATTAGAATAATTGGGATCCCAGAAGAAGAAGAAAGAGAGAGAGGGGCAGAAGGTATATTGGAGCAAATAATAGCAGAGAACTTCCCTAATGTAGGGAAGGAAACAGGCATCAAAATCCAGGAGGCACAGAGAACCCCTCTCAAAATCAATAAAAATAGGTCAACACCCCGACATCTAATAGTAAAACTTATGAGTCTCAGAGACAAAGAGAAAATCCTGAAAGCAGCTCCGGAGAAGAGATATGTAACCTACAATGGTAGAAACATTAGATTGACAACAGACCTACCCACAGAGACCTGGCAGGCCAGAAAGGACTGGCATGATATCATCAGAGCACTAACGAGAAAAATACGCAGCCAAGAATACTATATCCAGCTAGCCTATCATTGATAATAGAAAGAGAGATAAAAAGCTTCCAGGACAAACAAAAACTAAAGGAATTTGCAAACACAAAACCAGCCCTACAAGAAATATTGAAAGAGGTCCTCTAAGCAAAAAGAGAGCCTAAAAGCAGCATAGATCAGAAAGGAACACAGACAATATACAGTAACAGTCACCTTACAGGCCATACAATGGCACTAAATTCGTACCTTTCAATAGTTACCCTGAATGTAAATGGGCTCAATGCCCCAATCAAAAGACACAGGCTATCAGATTGGATTAAAAAACAAGACCCATCAATATGCTGTCTGCAAGAGACTCATTTTAGACCGAAAGACACCCCCAGATTGAAAGTGAGGGGGTGGAAAACCATTTACCATGCCAATGGACATCAAAAGAAAGCTGGGGTGGCAATCCTCATATCAGACAAGTTAGATTTTAAAACAAAGAGTGTAATAAGAGATGAAGAAGGACACTATATCCTACTTAAAGGGTCTATCCAAAAAGAAGATCTAACAATTGTAAAAATCTATGCCCCTAACGTGGGAGCAGCCAATTATGTAAGGCAATTAATAACAAAAGCAAAGAAACATATTGACAACAATACAATAATAATGGGGGACTTTAACACCCCCCTAACTGAAATGGACAGATCAGCTAAGCAAAAGATCAACAAGGAAATAAAGACTTTAAATGAAACACTGGACCAAATGGACTTTAGAGACATATTCAGAACATTTCATCCCAAAGCAACGGAATACACATTCTTCTCTAGTGCCCATGGAACATTCTCCAGAACTGATCACATCCTAGGTCACAAATCAGGTCTCAACCGGTACCAAAAGATTGGGATTATTCCCTGCATATTTTCAGACCACAATGCTTTGAAACTAGAACTCAATCACAAGAGGAAAGTTGGAAAGAACTCGAAAACATGGAGGCTAAAGAGCATCCTACCAAAGAATGAATGGGTCAACCAGGAAATTAAGGAAGAATTAAAAAAAATTCATGGAAACCAATGAAAATGAAAACACAACTGTTCAAAATCTTTGGGATACAGCAAAGGCAGTCCTGAGAGGAAAGTATAGAGCAATACAAGCCTTTCTCAAGAAACAAGAAAGGTCTCAAATACACAACCTAACCCTACACCTAAAGGAGCTGGAGAAAGAACAGCAAATAAAGCCTGAACCCAGCAGGAGAAGAGAAATAATAAAGATCAGAGCAGAAATCAATGAACTAGAAACCAAAAGAACAGTAGAACAGATCCACGAAACTAGGAGCTGGTTCTTTGAAAGAATTAACAAGATGGATAAACCCCTGGCCAGACTTATCGAAAAGAAAAGAGAAATGACCCAAATCAACGAAATCATGAATGAAGGAGGAGAGATCACAACCAATACCAAAGAAATACAAACAATTATAAGAACATATTATGAGCAACTCTATGCCAGCAAATTAGATAACCTGGAAGAAATGGGTGCATTCCTAGAGATGTATCAACTACCAAAATTGAACCAGGAAGAAATAGAAAACCTGAACAGACCTATAACCACTAAGGAAATTGAAGCACTCATCAAAAATCTGCCAACAAACAAAAGCCCAGGGCTAGATGGCTTCCCAGGGGAATTCTATCAGACATTTCAAGAAGAATTAATACCTATTCTCCTGAAACTGTTCCAAAAAATAGAAATGGAAGGAAAACTTCCAAACTCATTTTATGAGGCCAGCATTACCTTGATCCCAAAACCAGACAAAGACCCCATCAAAAAGGAGAATTGCAATTCCAATATCCTTGATGAACATGGATGCAAAAATTCTCACCAAAATACTAGCCAATAGGATCCAAGAGTACATGAAAAGGATTATTCACCATGACCGAGTGGGATTTATCCGTGGGCTGCAAGGCTGCTTCAACATCCGCAAATCAATCAACGTGATACAATACATTAACAAAAGAAATAACAAGAATCATAGGATCCTCTCAATAGATGCAGAAAAACCATTTGACAAAGTACAGCATCCTTTCTTGATCAAAACTCTTCAGAGTATAGGGATAGAGGGTACATACCTCAATATCATAAAAGCCATCTATGAAAAACCCATAGCGAATATCATTCTCAATGGGGAAAAGGTGAGAGCTTTTCCCCTAAGGTCAGGAACGCGGCAGGGATGTCCACTCTCACCACTGCTATTCAACATAGTATTAGAAGTCCTAGCCACAGCAATCGGACAAGAAAAAGAAATCAAAGGCATCCAAATCGGCAAAGAGGAAGTCAAACTCTCACTCTTTGCAGATGATATGATACTGTATGTGGAAAACCCAAAAGACTCCACCCCAAAACTGCTAGACCTCATACAGGAATTCAGTAAAGTAGCAGGATATAAAATCAATGCACAGAAATCAGTGGCATTCCTATACACCAACAACAAGACAGAAGAGAGAGAAATCAAGGAGTCGATCCCATTTACAATGGCACCCAAAATCATAAGATACCTAGGAATAAATTTAACCAAAGAGGCAAAGTATCTGTACTCATTAAACTATAAAATACTCATGAAAGGAATTGAAGAAGACACAAAGAAATGGAAAAACGTTCCATGCTCATGGATTGGAAGAACAAACATTGTGAAGATGTCAGTGCTACCTAGAGCAATCTACACATTCAGTGCAATCCCCATCAAAATACCATCCACCTTTTTCAAAGAAATGGAACAAATCATCCTAAAATTTGTATGGAACCAGAAGAGACCCCGAATAGCCAGAGGAATATTGAAAAAGAAAAGCAAAGCTGGCGGCATCACAATTCCGGACTTTCAGCTCTATTACAAAGCTGTCATCATCAAGACAGTATGGTACTGGCACAAAAACAGACAGATAGATCAATGGAACAGAATCGAGAGCCCAGAAATGGACCCTCAACTCTATGGTCAAGTCATCTTTGACAAAGCAGGAAAGACTGTCCAATGGAAAAAAGATAGTCTCTTCAACAAATGGTGTTGGGAAAATTGGACAGCCACATGCAGAAGAATGAAACTGGACCTTTTCCTTACACCACACACAAAAATAGATTCCAAATGGTTGAAAGACCTAAACGTGAGACAGGAGTCCATCAAAATCCTAAAGGAGAACACAGGCAGCAACTTCTTCCACCTCAGCCATAGCAACTTCTTCCTAGAAACATCGCCAAAGGTAAGGGAAGCAAGGGCAAAAATGAACTATTGGGATTTCATCAAGATAAAAAGCTTTTGCACAGCAAAAGAAACAGTCCACAAAACCAAAAGACAACCGACAGAATGGGAGAAAATATTTGCAAATGACATATCAGATAAAGGGCTAGTATCCAAAATCTCTAAAGAACTTATCAAACTCAACACCCAAAGAACAAATAATCCAATCAAGAAATGGGCAGAAGACATGAACAGACATTTTTCCAAAGAAGACATCCAAATGGCCAACAGACACATGAAAAAGTGCTCAACATCGCTCGGCATCAGGGAAATCCAAATCAGAACCTCAATGAGATACCACCTCACACCAGTCAGAATGGCTAAAATTAGCAAGTCAGGAAACGACAGATGTTGGCGGGGATGTGGAGAAAGGGGAACCCTCCTACACTGTTGGTGGGAATGCAAGCGGGTGCAGCCAATCTGGAAAACAGTATGGAGGTTCCTCAAACAGTTGAAAATAGAGCTACCATACGATCCAGCAATTGCACTACTGGGTATTTACCCCAAAGATACAAATGTAGGGATCTGAAGGGGTATGTGCACCCCAATGTTTATAGCAGCAATGTCCACAATAGCCAAACTGTGGAAAGAGCCAAGATGTCCATCGAGAGATGAATGGATAAAGAAGAGGTGGTATATATACACAATGGAATATTATGCAGCCATCAAAAGGAATGAGATCTTGCCATTTGCAACGACGTGGATGGAACTGGAGGGTGTTATGCTGAGTGAAATACGTCAATCAGAGAAAGACATGTATCCTATGACCTCACTAGTATGAGGAATTCTTAATCTCAGGAAACAAACTGAGGGTTGCTGGAGTGGTGGGGGGTGGGAGGGATGGGGTAGCTGGGTGATAGACATTGGGGAGGGTATGTGCTATGGTGAGCGCTGTGAATTGTACAAGACTGATGAATCACGGATCTGTACTTCTGAAACAAATAATGCAATATATGTTAAGAAAAAAAAAGAAGATAGCAGGAGGGGAAGAATGAAGGGGAGTAAGTTGGAGGGGGAGACGAACCATTAGAGACGATGGACTCTGAAAAACAAACTGAGGGTTCTAGAGGGGAGGGGGCTGGGGGGATGGGTTAGCCTGGTGATGGGTATTAAAGAGGGCACGTTCTGCGTGGAGCACTGGGTGTTATGCACAAACAATGAATTATGGAACACTACATTAAAAACTAATGATGTAATGTATGGTGATTAACATAACAATAAAAAATTATTTAAAAAATTAAATTAAATTAAATTAAAAAACAAAACAAAACAAAACACTCAGTGCTCCGTATATGTGTGTATATATATATGTATATGTATATATATATGTATGTATATATATATATATATATATATACATACACCACATCTTCTTTATCCATTCATCTGTTGATGGACATCTTCCTTCCATAGTTTGGCTATTGTGGACATTGCTGGTATAAACATCGGGGTGCACATACCCCTTTGGATCACTACATTTGTATCTTTGGGGTAAATACCCAGCTACTAGAAAATTTAAAATGGCATAGGTGGCATGTCTGATGTTTTTGTTGGACACGTGAACTTAGGGGTAACACAGGTCATGCTCTGTACACACCATAACACACCATGATAGCAGAACTCAATAAATTTTGCAGATGCTAAATACATTTTGCTAAGAAGTAAGCTACTAATTGTTTCAAAGCATTAGGGACTGAGTGGGCACTGTATGTGGGTAAAGATATTGCTTAAGATATTTTTCAGGAAAGTCACAAAAGGAAATAGAGTGAAAACATTCACTATGAGGTTGTTTATTCAACACTGTATACAAAGGTTAGGCTGACTCTCTGCACTACAATTATATATTTTCAAAATCATTTTAGGGGTTAGCATATAGAAATTAGGGAGGAATGTTTGCCCATTCTCAATATGAATCATTGTTACCATATGTGATTTGATAAAAGATAACTCTGACAGCTATTTATCTAAAGTCTCATGTAAATCTGAAAATATTTTCAAGATGAAAAAGGAGAAATCTATTTAAACTTTCATATACATCTGTCTTGGGTTACTATGAACTTGAAAGAAAATTAATGGATAAGACAGTATTTGCAGTACTATTTGAAAGAACAGAATATTTTTCTTTTTAAAACAAATAAAAAAATTTTTTTTTTAAGTAGTCTTCATGCCCAGTGCAGAGCCCATCTTGGGCCCAAACTCATGACCGTGAGATCGAGACCTGAGCTGAGATCAGGAGTCAGACGCTCAACCAACTGAGCCACCCAGGTGTCCCAAGAGATAAAATTCTTTAAGAGATAAATCCTATTTCTAATTTCAGTACATCACTTGAAATAAAATAGCCACATCCAATTTGATAACATAAATTTAGAATTTTTCTCATTTGGAAGGATATATGCTTTACTTTTTTAGATCTTCATTTATTTTATGGAAGATATAAGTGATTTCAATAAACAAAAAGTATAAATATAAAAAAAGGGAAGGAAGGAAAGAAGGAAAAAAGGAGGGAGAAATGGGGGAGGGAAAGAGGATGGTTTCCAAACATTCATTTGTTCTCATTCCAGTCCAGTCTAGAAGAGACCTAAACCGAAGCTGGCAGAGGAGTAGGAGACCTGGATTTCATCTGGTCTCAGGAATTCAGCTGAATAGGGATCAAACCATTCTGAACACCTGAGTTCGTAACTCAACAGGAGACCGAAGAAGAGAGTAGCAACAACTCTCTGAACAGAGAAGCGACCACTTTCTGGAAGGTAGGACGTGTGGAGAAGTGAATCCGAGGCGATATTTGGGAGGATAGACGGCGGGGGAGGGGGCCTCCGTCGGCCGCTTCTGGCAAGTGCTAGAGCCGCGGAGCACAAAATCGGAACTTTTAGAAGTCGGCTCCGCTGAGGACGTCGCTCCAGTGGCTAAGCGGGGGTGGAACCTTTGCGGGACAGTGTGGTCTCAGGACCCTCGGGGTCACAGAAAGACCGGGGGTGCCTGAGTGTGGCAGAGCTCCCAGGTATCGGAGCGGGGAAGCCGGCTGCAGAGACGGAGCCGAGGCGCGGGCTCTCAGCTCGGGGTTGCCATAAACTGTGATCCGCGGCCCAGTCGGGCCACTGCTCCTCCAGCAGGGACCCAACAAGCAGCAGAGCCGGGGAGACTCCCCTTCCTCCCCCGGGAGGAGCGGCGCGAGAGTGCACTGTAGGGGTTTGCTGGGTTTGGAGACTCCACACGGGGTCGGGTGCCAGAGATAGAAACGCTCGGTCACAGGCCGGGTGAGCACTGAGTGTGGCGGAGACCGGGGAGACGGGAGTGACTGACTGCTTTTCTCCGGGGGCGCACTGAGTGGGGCCCCGAGTTCTCGGCTCCTCCGGGCAGAGATTGGGAGGCCACCATTTTCACCCTTATCCTCCAAAGCTGTACGGAAAGCTTGCAGGGAACAAAAGCTCCCGAGAGCAAACCCGAGCAGATTGCTTAGCCCAGACTGGCAAGGGCGGGGCAATTCCGCCTCCGGCAAAGACATTTGGGAGCCATGGCAACAGGCCCCTCCCTAGGAAGGTCAGCAGGAACAGTCAGCCAAGACCAGTTTACCGATCAATGAGAACGGCAGAACTCCAGCGCTAGGGGAATACTGCACATAGAATTCATGGCTTTTCCCCCATGATTCATTAGTCTTTCAAAGTTAATTTTTAAACTTTTATTTTTTTCTTTTTCTATTTTTTTAGTTGAATTTTTCTTCTTTCCTTTTTCAACCAACATCTTAATTCCTTTTTTAAAATCTTTTTTAATTTTCATTTTTACAGTCATAGTCTATCCCTTCATTGTACTTGACCTTATTTTTGTATACATATAAGTTCTCCTTTCTTTAAAATTTTGGAATATAGTTTCTTCTAACAAACCAAAATATACCCTAAATCTAGTGTATGACGTTGTCCTAGTCTCCCACCTGATCACATTCTTTTTTTCATTCTTTTTTCACCAAGTTATCAATTCCTTTTTTAAAATCTTTTTTAATTTTCATCTTTACAGTCATATTCCATCCCTTCATTGTATTTACCCTTATTTTTGTATATATATAAGTTTTTCTTTAAAATTTTGGGAGGCAATTTCTTCTAACAGACCAAAATACACCCGAAATCTAATGTATGGCTCTGTTCTATTCACCAGCCTGATCATATTCTTTTTTTTTTCCCCTTTCTCTTCCCCCCAGTTTTGGGTCTCTTCTGATTTGATTAGTGTATATTTTTCTGGGGTTGTTGTTACCCTTTAAGCATTTTGTTCTATCATTCATCTATTCTCCTCTGGACAAAATGACAAGATGGAAAAACTCACCTCAAAAAAAAAAGAACAAGAGGCAGTACCGACCTAATCAATACAGATATTAGTAAGATGTCCGAACTAGAGTTTAGAATGACGATTATAAAGATACTAGCTGGGCTTGAAAAAAGCATTGAAGATACTAGAGAATCCCTTTCTGGAGAAATAAAAGAACTAAAATCTAACCAAGTTGAAATCAAAAAGGCTATTAATGAGGTACAATAAAAAATGGAGGCTCTAGCTACTAGGATAAATGAGGCAGAAGAGAGAATTAGTGATATAGAAGACCAAATGATGGAGAATAAAGAAGCTGAGAAAAGGAGAGATAAACAACTACTGGATCACGAGGGCAGAATTCAAGAGATAAGTGATACCATAAAGCGAAACAACATTAGAATAATTGGGATCCCAGAAGAAGAAGAAAGAGAGAGAGGGGCAGAAGGTATATTGGAGCAAATTGTAGCAGAGAACTTCCCTACATTGGGGAAGGAAACAGGCATCAAAATCCAGGAGGCACAGAGAACCCCCTCAAAATCAATAAAAATAGGTCACCCTGACATCTAATAGTAAAACTTCCAAGTCTCAGAGACAAAGAGAAAATCCTGAAAGCAGCTTGGGACAAGAGGTCTGTAACCAATGGTAGAAACATTAGATTGGCAGCAGACCTATCCACAGAGACGTGGCAGGCCAGAAAGGACTGGTATGATATATTCAGAGCACTAAATGAGAAAAACATGCAGCCAAGAATATTATATCCAGCTAGGCTGTCATTGAAAATAGAAGGAGAGGTAAAAAGCTTCCAGGACAAACAAAAACTAAAGGAATTTGCGAACACCAAACCAGTCCTACAAGAAATACTGAAAGGGGTCCTCTAAGCAAAGAGAGAGCCTAAAAGCAACATAGACCAGAAAGGAACACAGACAATATACAGTAACAGTCACCTTACAGGCCATACAATGGCACTAAGTTCATATCTTTCAAGAGTTACCCTGAATGTAAATGGGCTCAATGCCCCAATCAAAAGACACAGCCTATCAGATTGGATAAAAAAAACAAGACCCATCAATATGCTGTCTGCAAGAGACTCATTTTAGACCCAAAGACACCTCCAGATTGAAAGTGAGGGAGTAGAAAACCATTTACCATGCTAATGGACACCAAAAGAAACCTGGGGTGGCAATCTTTATATCAGACAAATTAGATTTTAAAGCAAAGACTGTAATAAGAGATGAGGAAGGACACTACATCATACTTAAAGGGTCTATCCAACAAGAAGATCTAACAATTTTAAATATCTATGCCCCTAACATGAGAGCAGCCAATTATATAAGCCAATTAATAATAAAATCAAAGAAACACATTGACAATAATACAATAATAGTACGGGACTTTAACAGCCCCCCTCACTGAAATGGACCGATCATCTAAGCAAAAGATCAACAAGGAAATAAAGGCTTTAAATGACACACTGGACCAGGTGGACTTCACAGATATATTCAGAACATTCCATCCCAAAGCAACAGAATACACATTCTTCTCTAGGGCCCATGGAACATTCTCCAGAACAGATCACATCCTGGGTCACAAATCAGGTCTTAACCGGTACCAAAAGATTGCGATCATTCCCTGCATATTTTCGGACCACAGTGCTTTGAAACTAGAACTCAATCACAAGAGGAAAGTTGGAAAGAACTCAAAAACATGGAGGCTAAAGAGCATCCTACCAAAGAATGAATGGGTCAACCAGGAAATTAAAGAAGAATTAAAAAAAATTCATGGAAACAAATGAAAATGAAAACACAACTGTTCAAAATCTTTGGGATGCAGCAAAGGCGGTCCTAAGAGGAAAGTATATAGCAATACAAGCCTTTCTCAAGAAACAAGAAAGGTCTCAAATACACAACCTAATCTTACACCTAAAGGACCTGGAGAAAGAATGGCAAATAAAGCCTAAACCCAGCAGGAGAAGAGAAATAATAAAGATCAGAGCAGAAACCAATGAACTAGAAACCAAAAGAACAGTAGAACAGATCAACAAAACTAGGAGCCGCTTCTCTTGAAGAATTAACAAGATTGCTAAACCCCTGGCCAGACTTACCAAAAGGAAAGAGAAAGGACCCAGATAAATAAAATCATGAATGAAAGAGGAGAGATCACAACCAACACCAAAGAAATACAAACAATTATAAGAACACATTATGAGCAACTCTATGCCAGCAAATTAGATAATCTAGAGGAAATGGATGCATTCCTAGAACATATAAACTACCAAAACTGAACCAGGAAGAAATAGAAAACCTGACAGACTCATAACCACTAAGGAAATTGAAGTAGTAATCAAAAATCTCCCAACAAACAAGAGCCCAGGGCTAGATGGCTTCCCAGGGGAATTCTACCAAATATTTAAAGAAGAATTAATACCTATTCTCCTGAAACTGTTCCAAAAAATAGAAATGGAAGGAAAACTTCCAAACTTGCTTTATGAGGCCAGCATTACCTTGATCCCCAAATCAGACAAAGACCCCATCAAAAAGGAGAATTACAGACCAATCTCTCTGATGAGCATGGATGCAAAAATTCTCACCAAAATACTAGCCAATAGGATCCAACAGTACATTAAAAGGATTATTCACCATGACCAAGTGGGATTTATTCCTGGGCTGCAAGGTTGGTTCAACATCCACAAATCAATCAATGTGATACAGTACATTAATAAAAGAAAGAACAAGAACCATATGATCTCTCAGTAGATGCAGAAAATGCATTTGACAAAGTACAGCATACTTTCTTGATTAAAACTCTTCACAGTGTAGGGACAGAGGGCACATACCTCAATATCATAAAAGCCATCTATGAAAAACCCACAGCGAATATCATACTCAATGGGGAAAAACTGAGAGCTTTTTCCCTAAGGTCAGGAACACGGCAGGGATGTCCACTATCACCACTGCTATTCAACGTAGTACTAGAAGTCCTAGCCTCAGCAATCAGACAACAAAAAGAAAAGGCATCCAAGTCAGCAAAGAAGAAGTCAAAAATCTCACTCTTTGCAGATGATATGATATTTTATGTGGAAAACCCAAAAGACTCCACCCCCAAAACTGCCAGAACTCATACAGGAATTCAGTAAAGTGGCAGGATATAAAATCAATGCACAGAAATCAGCTGCATTTCTATACACCAACAACAAGGCAGAAGAAAGAGAAATTAAGGAGTCAATCCCATTTACAACTGCACCCAAAACCATAAGATACCTAGGAATAAATCTAACCAAAGAGGCAAAGTATCTGTACTCAGAAAACTATAGAATACTCATGAAAGAAATTGAGGAAGACACAAAGAAATGGAAAACATTCCATGTTTATGGATTTAAAGAACAAATATTGTGAAAATGTCTATGCTTCCTTGGGCAATCTACACATTTAATGCAATCCCTATCAAAATACCATCAACTTTTTTCAAAGAAATGGAACAAATAATCCTAAAATTTGTATGGAACCAGAAAAGATCACGAATAGCCAGAGGAATGTGAAAAGAAAAGCTGGTGGCGTCACAATTCTGGACTTCAAGCTCTATTACAAAGCTGTCATCATTAAGACAGTATGGTACTGGCACAAAAACAGACACATAGATCAATGGAACAGAATAGAGAGCCCAGAAATGGACCCTCGACTCTATGGTCAACTAATCTTCGACAAAGCAGGAACAAATGTTCAATGGAAAAAAGAAAGTCTCTTCAACAAATGGTGTTGGGAAAATTGGACAGCCATATGCAGAAGAATGAAACTGGACCATTTCCTTACACCACAAACAAAAATAGACTCAAAATGGATGAAAGACCTAAAGGTGAGACAGGAATCCATCAAAATCGTTGAGGAGAACACAGGTAGCAACGTCTTCAACCTCAGCTGTAGCAACTTCTTCCTAGACACATTGCCAAAGGCAGGGGAAGCAAGGGCAAAAATGAACTATTGGGACTTCATTAAGATAAAAAGCTTTTGCAAAGCGAAGGAAACAGTCCACAAAACCAAGACAACCGACAAAATGGGAGAAGATATTTGCAAATGACATATCAGATAAAGGGCTAGTATCCAAATCTATAAAGAACTTATCAAACTCAACACCCAAAGAACAAATAATCCAATCAAGAAATGGGCAGAAGACATGAGCAGACATTTCTGCAAAGAAGACATCCAAATGGCCAACAGACACATGAAAAAGTGCTCAACATCGCTCGGCATCAGGGAAATCCAAATCAAAACCTCAATGAGATACCACCTCACACCAGTCAGAATGGCTAAAATTAACAAGTCAGAAAATGACAGATGTTGGCGGGGATGCAGAGAAAGGGGAACCCTCCTACATTGTTGGTGGGAATACAAGCTGGTGCAACCACTCTGGAAAACAGTATGGAGTTTCCTCAAAAAGTTGAAAATAGAGCTACCCTATGACCCAGCAATTACACTACTGGGTATTTACCCCAAAGATACAAATGTAGTGATCCGAAGGGGCACTTGCACCCCAATGTTTATAGCAGCAATGTCCACAATAGCCAAACTATGGAAAGAGCCAAGATGTCCCTCGACAGATGAATGGCTAAAGAAGATGTGGTATATATATACAATGGAATATTAAGTAGCCATCGAAAAAATGAAATCTTGCCTTTTGCAAGGACGTGGGTGGAACTAGAAGGTATTATGCTAAGCAAAATAAGTCAATCAGAGAAAGATAAGTATTATATGATCTCACTGATATGAGGAATTTGAGAAACAAGACAGGGGATCATAGGGGAAGGGAGGGAGAAATGAAACAAAATGAAACCAGAGAGGGAGACAAAGCATAAAAGACTCTTAATCTCAGGAAACAAACTGAGGGTTGCTGGAGTGGTGGGGGGGGTGGGAGGGATGGGGTGGCTGGGTGATGGACATTGGGGAGGGTATGTGCTATGGTGAGCACTCTGAGTTGTGTAAGACTGATGAATCACAGACCTGTACCCCTGAAACAAATAATACATTATATGTTAATACAAAAAATTTTAAAAAAATAAAGAGTATCTCTTGTAGGCAGCAAAAAAAAAAAAAAAAAAAAACCCAAAACAAAACACACACACATACACACACACACACACAAAATAGAAGAGACCTAAACCATGCCTTATTATAAGGTCAGCAATACATATAAAAGGCAAAAAAACCATGTTTGACTGATTTCATGTCTATTAGCATATAAGCAAATGAAGCAGTTACTAAATATGAACCCTCAAAGCAAAATAAATAGTAGATATTAAAGCCAGAACTTGAATTGTCTTTGGATTCTCACTGGTATCATACACTCTGTGCATTTTAAAATTTAAAATAGGCATTTGCACTTTAGGCTTTGAAAGCGCATGACATTGGGTGTTATATAGAATGCCATGCTGCTTCATTGGCTTTAGTGTGCCTTTCCCTCATTGTCTTTAGTAATTTTAGAAAATCTTTTATATCCATCTCTAACCCAGTGGTTCTCAACTGGGGGTCATTTTGTCCTCCCCTGGAGGACATTTGGCAATGTCTGGAGATGCTGACATTTAGTAGGTGGAGGCTGGGAGTACTTGTGCATGGGACAGCCTATCAAAACAAAGAATTATCTCAGGTGCACCTGGGTGGCTCAGTCGGTTAAGTGTCCGACTATTGATCTTGGCTCAGGTCTTGATCTCACGGTCATAAGTTTCAGCCCCGCACTGGGCATGGGGCCTCCTTAAAAACAAAAACAAAGAATTATCTCAATCAAAATGTCAATAAGTTTGAGATTAAGAAACTTTGTTCTAACCTAAAGAGATGTCATTTTTGGTTCAATTTTCCCTTTGGCAGCATCCTTCAGGAGGTAAACTGATCTGGCAAATTTCAAAGAGCTGGCTTCAATTCTCTAAGTCTCCATCGTCATGGCTACATATACTCATTTATTCACACATTCATTCAACACTTCCTAGCTTTAGTAGGAATAAAAGCACATCATATGTAAGATAAAAAATAACTTATTGTCCAAACTGGGACACTACTGAGGGTTATTAATAATTACAGTGGACAATAGGAGTAAATCAAGAATGTTCTGGGTGAATCAGGTCATGTGGTCACCTTAATCATACGGCAGCATGCAATGTCCAAAATGATAAATAAGACACGGAGGAGCTTCTGATGGCAGACAACTGGGAGAATGGTGTTTGGGCCCTGGGACTGGGCATCAAGGCTGAGGTCTAAGATCATTTCTGGTTTGTGTATTGAAGAGAGCATGACATTAAGAAAGCCAGAGTGAAACCATCACTACTACAATAGGGTTTGGTTTTGGAAAGGAAAAAATAAGCATAAAACTCAGGACATACAAAGGATATGAATCCTGCTTAGAAGCATTATAAGGGACACTTTTTAAAAAAGCATTTATATGCAATGCTTGTACATAGTAGGTACTCAACAGATGTCTGCTGACATCTGTAGTTAATCTACAAGGTCTGATCTGACATGTGAAGAAACTGTCTCTATTTGAAGTATGTATTTTAATTCACATGATTTCCTAAATGGATATCTAAGATGCACAAAGGAGTGCTATGACCCCCTTCTGCACCACAACAAAAATTGACAAATCTTGGATTTGTCAAAAGACAACAATACTGCTCAGGCGAGATAAATAATTGTAAGTGCCAGCAAAGTCGCTTTCCTGTTTTCCTTTTGATCTGTAAGGTTACTAGTGGATGAGATAATCTTTTATTTATATTGCATGTGGTAAAATTTTGAAGCAGGATTTTTGCACCCACCATACTCTCCTTCCGTAATTAAGCCTGTAGGGCTGGCTGGCTGATATTTTTTAATGCAGAGCTTGTCAATTTCTGTTAACACGAATTCAGAGTTCATACCTCCATATCTCATGGAAACATGAGGGCAAAACAATTTGTACAAAAAATATTTTGAGAGAAGTCGAACAAACGGAAGATCATTTCTGCATGGACTACCAAGTGTTTCTGTTCTGATTACAGCACCAATTTCCATGGCGGTGCAAGCTCACCTTCCGCGGCACGCACATTTGATTTTCCCAGTTCCCTTTGCTTTGCCCTCCCTTTCCTTTCATACATGCGCTCCCGCTATAAATAAATGCCTTTCTTCCCAGCTCCCCCCTCCCCCACTCTTTGCCATGTGTTGTCTTTTTAATTATGCCCCAAACTCTAATATAGTCAGCCCAGATCTTGTTTGGCCATTAACTTGGGAAGAAAAGAGGCTGCCTCCTGCATTTCACACGAAACATTACAAGGGCAGCCAAGGGGCTTTCATCTCGTCCCACCTTAGGCAGACAGAACAATAGGCAGCTATAATCTTGTGACACCCACGACTAATTTATCCAAGCAGAAGACAGGTAGCACTCTGGACTGCCGCTCCTGTCTGAAGAGGTGCAGTAAATACTCAGCTTAATAGTAGCTTCTCAGGCAGGAGGGCAACATATCACAGCGTGGTGTTTTTATAATCTTCCTGGCATGCCGACAGCCAAGAGCACAGGCCAGCCCATGCTCCTCCTCGCTGGGGCTCAGGATGCATGTAACTGGTAGATGGTGACACACCGTGCCTTTAAGCAAGTTTAACTGTTTTATATCCCCTCTGATCTGCAGCTTTGTACATCTGTTAAGCTGCCTCTTAAACTTCTGTGGGCACATCTGTGGAGCAGTTACTTGAAGCTTGCTGGGCATTGCGCGCCTGGCGTGGGGTTTCTTTGTGACTGCCTCCTGTTTATCTGTGAGCAGTTTCTCTGTTACACTACAAGGCCAGAGTTAAACACATCATCTTGGCCAAAAAGGTAATAATAACCTTGTGACAGCCAGAAGGAATATACTTAGCAAAAATCTTGTCTGGAGAAGTGCTGATTAAAAAACAAATGGAAAAAACAACACCCTAACTTTTAAGAAACACTTATTTCTCCTATGTCTGTGGGTCATTTGGGTTTTGGCTGATTTGGCTCTAAGCCTCTCTTAGGGTCTTCCAGAAAACCGAGAGAATAGATATATAAGAGTTGTTATTATTATGGGAATTGGCTCTTGCAGTTATGGAGACTAAGAAGTGCCATGATATGCAGTCTGCGAGCTGGAGAACCAGGGAGGCCAGTGGTATCATTCCGTTCAAGTCTTAAGGCCCGAGAATCTGGAGCTCTGATGACTGAGGGCAGGAGAAGGTAGACATCCTGGATCGAGAAGAGAGTTTGAATTCATTCTTCCTCCACCTTTTTGTTCTATTTGGGTTCTTGGTGGATTTTAGGATACCCACCCACATTGGTGAGAGCCCATATTCTTTACTCAGCTTACTGATTTAAATACTAATTTCTTCCAGAAACATCCTCAAAGACACACCCAGAAATAACATTTTACCAGTGATCTGGACAGCTCTTAGCCCGATCAAGTTACATAAAATTAACAATCACAAGCAGTACATTGGATCAAGTCCTGCTCCATGTGTCTCACTGTCCTTAAATAAGAGGTTACCCGAGGCACTTTCTTTCTATGGTGAAATGCAACTTGTTTCAAATCTTGTATCTTCAGCTGCCATTGGCAAATCACATGGATGGCTAAGACCAAGTCAAGAGACAGGGCAGTACACTCTGCTTATCATGAGACCAAAACAAGTCATAGAGCCAAGCTCAGCATCAAAAGGGCAGGATAATATGTTCCTTCCAGGAAACTGAAAGTGAGGGAGGAAGTAAATATTTGCCAAAAAATAATCTAATCTACAACCCCTGTCTATAAAATGAAGAAAGCACAGCTATTTGCTAGATAATAGAATTACTGAGTCCATCAGCATTGGTTCCATTTTTGAAAGATGCCAAGGACACCATGAAAGGATGAGTAACCACACAGTCTTGACCATGATAAAGAGGTCACCTCTATGACTTGCCACAAAGACTCACTAGAAGATTTTGGGAGCTTCGTCCCGACTCTCCAAGTCTTAGTAAAGTATTCCATGGTGTGAAAGTTTACCTGTAAGGAGAAAAGAAGGGAGGCCCTGGCTGAGAAACTCAGTCCTTTAATATTTGTCTCTTCTTTTGATGTTGTAAACTTCATTTGCTCAACAGACCTCTGTTCTGCTCTTTTAGCACTTCTGGTGTCTAAATACTTAAAGAAAAATAAATACATGTGAAGGTACTTGGGGTTTATATCAGGCTTGATTTTCATTTGTACACACCAGGCTGGCATATAGCTGGCACCCATTCTAAGTGGCCAAGTGATCATTTGGAAAGGTTGGTATCCTTGCCATACAGTTAATTAAATATTTTGAATATTACCAGTGACTAGATATATTTACAGTTCTGTGGTTTGGCTCTTAGTATGTAAAGCTCTTAGAGCATGTAAATTATGATTTTGAATCTGCTCATCAATTCTTCTCAGGGAAACTGTCTTGCTCACGGCTTCAATAGAACATAAGCTTTTGGTTGAATTACAAAGCTCCACATCCCAACCACCTTCTCCACCATGGCCACAGCTGATTAGACCATGAATGGGTACCTGACCCAAAGACAGATAATGACTACATTTGGGTCTATTAGGTAGCCTGGTATTAGGTCCCTCTTTAGATGTGTGGGACCAATTAGATTTTTCTGTCATAGAATAATGGATTGGGAAATGTGGAATAAATCAGATGTTATCAGTGGCTAAAAGTTCATCTAGAAGAATGAGATTTGTCACTGTGTTTTAAAATTAATTTGTTGGAGTCAATCTGTCTTATCTATTGTAGCATAACAAGTTACCCCCAAACTCAGGGGCTTTAAACAACAAATAATACCTGTTCTTACAGTTCCAGGCATGGCTTAGCTGGGTCCTCTCGTGAGGCTGCAATCAAGGTGTTGGCTGAGGCCACAGTGATCTCAAGGCTTATCTGGGGCAGGATCCACTTCTCAGCTCACTCATATGGTTGTTGGCAGGATTCAGTCCTTCATGGGCTGTTGGACTGAGGGCCTCAGTTCCTTGCTGGCTCTTGACTGGAGACCTCTCTCAGTTCCCTGCAGTTGGCCCTCTCCATCAGAACAAGTATGAGAGAAGGGCCAGGGACAGAAGGTGAGCAAGATGAAAGTCAAGTCTTCATAAGTTAAACTCTGAAGTGGCATCTCTGTCAGTCAGAGTTCAACCAGGGAAGCAGAAAGAGTAGAAGATGTGTGTTAAGAGATTCATCACAAGGAACTGGCAATGTGGTTGTGGGAGCTGGAAATGCAAGAGGTGTAGGGCGGGACATCAGGATGGACAGGCTGGACCCTTGGGTGTGGGCTGAGCTGGAATCCACAGGCTGAACTTTTTCTTCTTCAGGGAAGCATCAACTCTGCTGAAGGCCTTTCAATGGATTGACTCTCATCTACCCAGATTATGTAGGATAATCTCTTTAAGTAAAAGAGATTATAATAATCAGTCAATATATAATAATCAATTATCAATATATATCAACTGATCAATATATATCAATAATCAATTGATATTGATAATATCAAATTGATATTTGATATTGATAATATCAAATATCAAATAATCAGTCAACAATCAATATATATCAACTGATATAATCAGTTGATTATGGACTTTAATCACATTTAATACTTTCACTGCAACAGCTAGATTAGTATCTGATTCAATAACTGGGGACTGTAGCTAAACCAAGTCCACACAGCAAAAAAAATTCCATTACAACAGCTTTTCACTTTTGCCACATTGTATTCACTAGAAACAAGTCACTGGGTCTAGACCATAGTCAAAGGGAGGGTATTACACAGGGGAAGCTGAGGTCACTGGGAACCATTTTACAAGGCTGTCTGCTAGAGTCGCTTTTCAATTTTCTCACAAAATAACTTTTTGCAAGGGCAAATGCCTTTAAAAATGTTCCAAACTCTAGAGAAATTTACAAAGCCATTTATATTTTTTGAATTAATTATAGTTAAATGAATGAGGTCTTGTTCAGTGGTTAATTACACAGGTTTGGTGAGCAAACAGAGTTTGTAACTTTAAGTGAACAAATTCAATTCTGTACAACGAACATTCTAATAAATGTGTTTTTTCCCAACAAATATTTATAGCCTCAAGGTTACAAGTCAGTGTTCCTCAGAACTACCAAAGCAAACCTCTGAATATTATAAGAAAGTCCTTTGGTCTTCTCCATTAAAAAATACAGATCAAAACTTCTAAAATGACAAAATACAGAAAATCAGTATGGATTTAGCTTAAATTTTATGAGAAGTAATAATGTAAATATTGACCAATCTTCTTCCTTGTTTATTTTTATTTTTTTATTAACATATAATGTATTATTATTTGTTTCAGGGGTCCAGGTCTGTGATTCATCTCTTCCTTGTATTTTTTTTTATTTTTTTTTCTTCTTCCTTGTTTTTAAACAAAAGATAATGGCTATCGCAGTACTCCGCATTCTCAAAATCTCTGGTGTCAACCAGTTCCTCACTTAAAGTACTTTATATCAAAGATCATTAAAAGCAATGGCAAATGGATTCTACTATAATGTTAACCAAGGTGGAATTAAAGAATTTGTTGCTCATAATGCTCTATTTCTCCAGTCCAGGGTAGAGAAAGTTCAGTGGACATTCTGGACCATGAAGGGCTAAAGTTATGAGTAAACTGAAGCCGTGAATGAGCAGAAACCTTGAGATGGAATAAAAGCTAATAGAAAAGAGGCAAGCAAACACACCAGGTGGAGACCAAAGGAGAGAAGAAGGAAGATAATGGTAAGGCACCAGAGGGAAGATCCTTGACCTCCCACTGCAAAGGTTGCCTTGGGTTCACTTCCTGTCTCCACCATTTCTGTCCTGGACTCCTCCTCTCAGATACTCATTACATCCCCTCATCCCATTGACGTTACTTGCTTGAGGGAGTCTCTGTTCTTCTCTTCAGGAAAATGGATGCTCCACATTCATAAAATGGTGCTTTTTTAGTTTGGTTCTAACTCAAGTTGCCTAAAATCAATGCTTTAAAAACATTGTGGTAAAATACACTTACCATAAAGTTTATCATCTTAACCCCTTTTTAAGCATACAGTTCAGTGGCATGAAGCTCATTGACACTGTTGTGCAACTATCACCACCATCCATCTCTAGAATGTTCTCAACTTGGTCCAACTAAGACTCTATACCTATTACAGCAATAACTCCTCTGGCCCCTATCAACCACTAACTACTTTCCATCTCTATAAATTTGACCACTCTAGGTACCTCACAGAGGTGGAATCACATAGTATTCATGCTTTTGTGACTGGCCTATTTCACTGAGCAAATTGTCTTCAAGGTTGTAGCATGTGTCAGTTTCCTTCCTTTTTAACTGGGTAATGTTCCATGTAGGTATAAAACATTTTGTTGATCCATTCATCTGTAGATGGACACTTGGATTGTTTCCATCTTTGGCTATCATGAATAATGCTGCTATGAACATGGGTGTATGAGTATCTTTTCTCTGCTTCCACCTCTTTTGCATATAAACTCAGAAGTGGAATTGATGGATCATATAGTAATTCTAAGTTTAATTTTTGGAGGAATTGACATACTGTTTTCCATAGTGGTTGTACCATTTAAGTGTTTTTTTTAGTTTTAGTTTTTGGTTTATTTTTTAAATTTTTTTAGTAAGCTCCATGCCCAAAGTGGGGCTTGAACTCATGACCCCGAGATTAAGGTCATGTGCTCTACCGACTGAGCCAGCCAGGCGCCCTGTGGTTATACCATTTTAAATTCTCACTGGGGCCCCAATTTTCCTATAACCTCACCAATATCTGTTATTTCCTTCCTTCTTTCCTTCCCTCCCTTCCTTCCTTCCTAGATTTTATTTATTTATTTGACAGAGAGAGAGACAGATAGCGAGAGCAGGAACACAAGCAGGGGGAGTGGGAGAGGGAGAAGCAGGCTTCCCGCCGAGGAGGGAGCCCGACCTTGGGACTCGATCCCAGGACCCTGGGATCATGAACTGAGCCGAAGGCAGACGCTTAACATCTAAGCCAGCCAGGTACCTCTCTTTCTTTCTTTTTTAAATATAGCAGCCATACTGATGAGTGTGAGGTGGTCAAAGGGAGTTCTGGAACTAAACTGGAACTGGAACTAGAAATGACAGGATTCTAAAGCATCTGTTTCTGGTTGCCTTGGCATCTGCTTCTTTCAGCAGCCTTGCTTAGTTTTTCTTATCATACTGACTGGTTTTCTCTAACCTCTCATCACTTTGGCCTGCATGTAGCCTGTCATGGCTACTCTAGTCCACTCTATGTGCTATGATTTCTTGAACATATTTTCAGCTTTAATACCCACTGATACCCACTTAGGACTCTCATTTCCCTATACTGAATGACAGAGAACTGATTATTCTTACTCATCATTTGGATCATGTACTTGCCCAATAATGGGCTAACCTAGAGTTAGGTGACCAGCTCTGGCCTGGTCAGCCATGACCAGAAAGGTAGAGTCACTCTGAGAAATGACTAATGAAGCATTAAGGACAGAAGGTGGGGTAGATCCCCTAGCAGGAAGGGCGTGTGTGCATGCATATAACAGGCAATGGTTGGCGTATACTGATGGTGTCTTCATAAGATTTCCTGTCATTGGTCCATTTATCAGTCAGTATACAATCAGTGCATATTTATTACATAAGAGGTGTTGGGCTAAGCACTAAGAGCTGATATTGAACCTATTTATAATGCTCTGAGCACTGGTCCAAGAGAGTACTACACAGTGGGACACCACAAAATGATAATGGCCTTCTTAAGAATTTTGCAACCTAGATAGATGAGACATCTACCCCCATAAGACTTTAAGTTGCAGTACAAAACATAAACACAAATAGTAAAGAAGCTGTAATTTCCTGACCAACTTTCTAAAGCGTTCCACACAGTAACGGCTATGCATTCTGAAGCACTCCTACAATGTGAAATTATTTGAGAAGTCTTTATGGAGGACTTGATTTGGGATTTTAAGGATGGGCAGGTTTCAGATGGTTAGGCTGGAGAAAGCAACTGATTGATCAACAAATATCTATTGCAGGCTTAATCATGATCAGACACTGTACTAGGAGCTAAAGACACAAAAGCGAATAAGACATCCTTCGTGGAGTTTATAATCTAGAGATGGACAAACAAAAAAGAACAGCTGTAGGCATCGAGGTGGCAAATGATGAGCTATATTTAATAAAAAAAAAAAATCTAGCCTTTGTTATACCATCACAAGAAGTCTAAGAGACATGGTGTTTGGACATTAAGGGCACCCTTATGGGTTACTCTGGCTTTGGGAAAATGTGTGCTCTTCAAGCCTCACAAAAGTGCCCGCCATCCCCTCAGGCCTGGCACTGCCCATTTCTGGGTGTGACAGAGAAGGGGCAAGCTGCTCTTGGGTGACCTCCTACAGTACTCTTCAAAAGACCATGCAACACTGCTACTTTCTAGAGGCCACCAATGGGGGTGGAAGCTCTTGGCTCTGTCTCAAGAGACAACGCCGGTCAAAGGGGAGAGAAAGAGGCTGGAATAGAGCTTCCAGATGGACAAGGGTGCCAAGTTTACCGTGCTGCCATCTTTCATGGAACAAACCTCGTGTTCTGATTTGCTTAATATTCTGTAATCAAAAAGCAACCCTGCAGAGGAGAGACGATAATAGACACTTACTACACAGACATTATGTTTTCTGTTGGTTTTTAATTTATTTTTTTCTTTTTTAAACCATGAACTGTTGGTTTACTATAACACTTAGTGCTAAAAAATGAACAGTCGCTTGCTCTATGCTCTAATGCTGAACAAGCATTCTCATTTCTAATAACCCAAGTTCTAATGACTCCAGAGGGCTTAGTAAACAAAAAAGCCATTCGCTAATGCCACATAATAATATCATCAACAAGTCCTCTGCTAGGAAGGTCCCGATGTTGCCTTTACATCCGATAACCTTCTTGCTCTCGATCCAGACTTTCTGAGCATGTAGAACATACGTTTCTGGCCTGTTAAAACGAGGGCTACTGTATAATTCAGAAGCAAAACGGGTCCTTTTTTTGGTACAAAGTCTCCACTTTTTTCCTGGCAGGCTCCAGGATGCAGGGAGGTAGTTGTTGGGCACTCCCATGAGAGCAGCTTTAGACGAAAGGAGTCTGAACTTGATCCCACATAAGCTGGGGGACCAGGAAAGGGAAAGGGGCAGATGCACTTATTTATTTCAGCGCCTTTACATAGTGATGAGGACCTTATCTCCGCCTTCCCCTCAAGCCCCAGAAATCCCTGCAAGGGGGCAGTAGGGTCAGATCACACATTTAAATTATTTTCAAAGACGTCAGGCAATTCCAGCTTCTTTAATACAGCAACCTTCTGAAGGAGTGATAAATCTCTAAACCGAAAAGAGGCTTCTCCCTTAAAAATTTTAGCTGTGAAAGACTGATTATGTATTTAAGCTTTGGAGCTGTGTAAAGCTTTGTTAGGCAAATCAGTGACCAAACCATCTCTCTTAGCTCAAAACCTACAGCTCCTATTTATACATGATGAATTTGCTAGGACTCTTAAGAACTGATTCCTTAACACAGTCATCATCAGTCCTTTGCTTATCATCCAAGGAGCCGGGGACTAGGTGGAGCTGATGGCAGACTTTTCACTTCAACAAGCCTCACTACTATAATGGAAATCCAGAGGCCTGGAAACAATGTACATAGCTTCCCTGACTAATTTTATTATGCAGACACACACTTAATGGCTCCTGTTACAATCACATCCAGGCTGGGAAACAGTAGTGGATTGTGACGATCTCACTAAATCGACAAGGATTATCAGTCATTAAAAGGGAACCAAATTAGCATCAAGCAGTAATATTTTATACTTATCAAATCTTCTGCTGGTCAAGGTCCATTACTGAGCGACACCATAAAGGCAGGAACCATCAGCTCATTCTCCAGAACATTTAAATCTCTATTGTATTTGTGTAGGATATAATTTCTGGTAGCAATAAAGCCTAATAAAGGTTATACCCCAATGAATAAAGTGTTAATAAATTGACCCATGACATTTAAATGGATAATTATATTTGAGATAAAGGAAGAATCTCTTGTTTCAGTGAAGAAGGGTTTCAACTTATGCCCAACCCAAATTACCCATCAGCTACAGGATGGTTCTACAAGGCTTTTACAGTGATATAAAATGTTAATTTTGCTGGTACCTTGTATTAATTATTCCTCAGGCCCTCCCAACAACTCCTGTCTATCATCAGAATCATCAAGACTAAATTTAAAAGGTTTCCGCATGATAAGCAATTGTATGGAAATTAACGATTACCTGTATTTCCAAGCATGAGTTAGAAATACTAAGGTTTGTCTTCCCCTCAGCCTCCCTGCCACAGCGTGTGGGCCTGTCATGAGACGTTATCTTCACTCAGGAAGTGATTAGGAGACTGAAGGAATTGTTACTGAACGTGATGTATTAGATCCAACTGGAACAGCTCAACATATGTTATGTACCAATGCCTCTCAGTTCTCATTAGGACTGTGCCACAGACAACTAACAAAACCTTATCTGAGAAAAACAAAACAAAGCGGAAATGCTGCAGGGGTTGTGAGCATGGCTGCCCTTCCATCTCCTGGGTAAGGCTTCTCCTCTGTACTTCCTGAACTGCATGAGGCTCAGGAAAAAAAGACTTTAGTGTGACACGACTAACGCTAACTTATTTCGTCCATCAATTAATATTTAATTTGTGCATTCATTCAACAAACATTTATGCATTCATATTACGTAGCTATGAGACTCTTTCTGAGAAAATACTGGCTATCTGTCTCACATACTCTGAATGCAGAAAATGTTATTAATTCAGAGAAGAAATCCCAGAGAACCCAGCCCCCAAGACTGCCATCTCTTTCAAAGCAGAAATTTGGTTTTATTATTCTTTAGATACCAGGTGCTTAGCAATAACTCTTCGGTGGGCAAATGAATATAATGGGTTTTTTGAGGAAATTTCCTTCCAACAATATGGTGGACTAGAAACCCCAAATAGATCTCCCTAGATAAATTATTTAAAAACTCCTTTAGAAATGCATTGTTGAGCTGGAAATAAAGCAAGGAAGGAATCCTCAGATGACAAAAATATAGTGGAAGTGGGAGTCTGTAGAGCAATGAAGTCAGCTTTCATTCTGGAGAGCTTCTGATGAATTCTGGTGACTTTGAGCTTCCATTTTAACTATTGTATAGGCAAAGGGAGACAGAAGATAAAATTTATAGCCCACCCAAGGTCAACAGTCTAATAGGAGATCCCTGTATAAATCTGGGATCCTGAAGAGTTATATCATAAGAGAAACAGTGAACTAGAAATAAACACCTGCAGAAGGGGACTAAAAGAAAACTGCCTTTCCTGACCTTGGCAATGGGAAGAGAGGAAACAAAACTTTTTATAACCACAGATAAGCCCACATACAGATTCGCAATACAAATCACACTTTCAGAATATTCTGAAAAAGGTCAGGCCAAAAATTTAGTTTAACATGGTGTAAGGAACCTGGATGAAGCAAATGTTAAACCCTCTATAGAGAAACATACTTGGAACCAAAGGCTTTCAAAATATCCATGAAATTGGAGTTCATGGTAAGATAATGATATCATCAACATCGTCATCATCAATAAAGAAACAAGATGTCACAGATGACAGCTAACAGAAATATCAATCAGGAGAATATTAGAATTTCAGATGCAAAATAAAAATAATTATGTTTTCATATATTGAATATGAATAAAGGACATGGAATCTTAAAAATGATAAAGTAGATTTGAAAAAGAACCAAATGGAATATCTAGAAATAAAATATCAAATAACTGGAATAAAAACTCAGTGGGCAGAACAGATACAGCTCAAGAAAGAACTAGCAAAGTGACAGAGCTGAAGAGATCATTCACAATGCAACATGGATCAAAACAATTGAGAAGAGATGTAAATATTAACAGAGAGGCTAAGTTATATCGAATATGGAGTGAAAATGTCTTACTTATGTGTCACCAGGGTTACAGAAGGAGGTGAAAGAAAATGTGAGATTCAGAAGATAATGGATGAGAAATTTCCAGAACTGACAAAAGACACTAATCTTCAATTCCAAGACCCCAAAGCACCTCAAGCAGGATAAATAAGGAGAAATTCACCTGTGGACAACAAAATAAAATCTCAAAACACGGAGAAAAAGGAGATGATATTAAAACCAGCTACAGAAAAAGGAATGTCACTTGGGCTGACACCTGGTTTTTCTACAGCCACAACACAATCCAGAAGACACAGAAATGACCTACTCTTCTGAGAGGAAAAAGATAATTGTTAAAATAGCATTTTATACCCAATAAAATTATCTTTCAGGAACAGAGTAGAGAAACTTTCAGATGAGCAAAACCAGAGTCTTCCATCAAAATACCAGCATGAAAGGAAATTCTAAGTGATACTCTTCAGCCAGGGGAAAAATGATCACAAATGAAAGTTTGATGCTCAAGGAAAAAATGATAGAAATTGATAAATATATGGATAAAACTAAATGAAAATTTACTTCATAAGATAGTAATTGTCTAATTTGTGGGATGGATAAAAATGAGATATAACTAAGATATAGGAAGAAAACAGCAAATAAGTTAGGACGAGAATGATCAAATTAAAATGTGCTAAGCTCCTTTTATTGTTTTAAAAAGGGTAAAATATTAACTTTGTATTCAAAATCATTAATTATTAATATGTTTAAGGAAGTCAGTAGAAGTACAGCAATAGAGTATAAAACTCCCAACTTTGGAGAGAGGGAAAAGAGAATGAGGGAAAAATAAATATGATCAAACCTAAAAGAAAGGCAAGAAAGGAGAAAAAAAGATAAACACAATAGGAAGGACAAATGAAAAACACAAAATGAGGGAGCAATGAGTGAATCCAAACATCTCACTAATCTTGACAAATTTAAAGGATTAAACTATCCAGTTAAAATGACAACGATTTTCAGGGTGGATTAAAAATATGACAATTATAAATAACTACAATTTTTAAAAACCATATTCTTAATAATATGGCTTTAAAAGACACAGCAAAAATTGACAAAGCTACAAAGAGAAACTGAAAAAAATCCACCTGTACCTTTCTCAATTACTCGTAAGACAGATACTCTGTAAGAGTACAGTAGATCTAAACATAATTAAGAATCTTCATCTTTGAACACTACATCTGAAACTAATGAGGTACTATATGTTGGCTAACTGAATTTAAATAAAAAAATTAAAAAAACCGCTTCTATCTTCATGAAAGAAGATATTAGCTGAAAGACGGTTTCTATACAGTGTTCTTAGAGTTAAGTATATGGCACTTTCCTTATGCTTTCACTCATACATTTGAAAATGCTTCTGACTTCAATAAAGAAGATGTTAGTTTAAAACAAAAAAGAAACTTCATCTAGTGGGTAAATATGAGACACTGCACTCAACTGGAAAGCTCACTTTTTTTTCTATTAGGTTCTTATTGCTGCCATAACAAATTAACACAAACTTAGCAGCTTACGCCAAACACAATTTATCCTCTCACAGTTTTATAGGTCAGAAGTCCACATGGGTCTTACCAGGCTAAAACCAAGGTGGCAGGATTGCTATTCTTATGAAGGCTCTGGGGGACAATGAGATCCCTGGCTCATGAACGTTGTTGGCAGCATTTAGTTCCATGCAGCTGCAGGAGTGAGGTCCCCATTTCTTTGCTGGCTGTTGGGCTACAGTTGTTCTCCGCTTCTAAAGGCCACTCACACTCCACATTCTTTGGCTCGTGGGCCCCTTCATCTTCAAAGCCAGCAATGGTGGTGGGGTCCTCTTCATACCTCATCTCTTCTGCATTCTCTTCCAGCAACATCTCTGACTAACAGGAGAAATGTGTCCTACAAATCAATAAGAAAAGGATAACTCAACAGAAAATTAGGAAAAGTTTTGGACAGTACTTTAGGAAAAGAGGATACAAGAATGTCAAGTGAAACAATATGAATAGATGCCTAATCTCATGAATAATTAGAAATACAAATGAAAACCACAATGAAACACACTTCATACCCACAGGATTAGCAAATGTGAAAACGGTTGAGATACTGGCAAGGATGTGAAACAACGGAAAATCTTACTTTTTTTTTTTTTTGGTGGGAATATCAGAGGCATAACCACTTTAGAAGCTAATTTTGAATTCCAAAGTAGCTATATATATGCATACTTTATGATGTGGCCATCTACTAGGTATGGCCATCAAACAGTGGTTCACAGAGGGAAAGTTCGTGGTCCACGTGTCTCAGAATCAATGGCAGGTTGTAAAGATGCAGATGCCTGGACTCCACCTCAGAAGGATTCTTAGTCAGAATCCTTGGGGATAAAGTCTGAGATTTTTGTAGGTGTTCCAGTCAATGCTAATGCACACTGAAGTTTGAGATCTATTGCTGCAGGGCATCTCTTGCATGTGTATAGTGTGAGATGCATACAGCAGAGTTTATGGCTCTATTGCTTTAAAAAAGAATAGAAACGGGGGCACTTGGGTGGCTCAGTCGTTAGGCGTCTGCCTTCGGCTCAGGTCATGATCCCGGGGTCCTGGGATCGAGCCCCGCATTGGGCTCCCTGCTCAGCGGGGAGTCTACTTCTCCCTCTCCCACTCCCCCTGCTTGTGTTCCCTCTATTGCTGTCTCTCTCTGTCAAACAAATAAAATTAAAAAATAAAAATAAAAAATATAAAAAAGAATAGAAACTACCCAAATATACGTCAACAGTAGAATGGATAAATAAATTATGGCAAATTCATACAATGCAAACCAATATAGGAGCTACATGCATCCACAGGTTGAATCTCAGGTACACAAATGGAGGAGGGGAAGCAAAAGAATATATACAATGTAATTACAATGATACGAAATACAAAAGTGTGCCAAGTCAAACTATATAATTATATTATTTAGGGATACATACATATAAAATTTAGGGCTACATACATAGGGAACAATAGAAACAAATTTAGGATAAAGGTTTCTTCTGTGGGGAGGGAGGTGGATGGCAGTAAGGACTTTTGGGGATACTGGTAATGTTTATAAATGGGTGTTCACTCCATTGTTGTTCTTTATAACTTACACATATGATACAAATATATATGTGGATTCAATATATAGTACACACTTTTTGAACAAGGGGGAAAAGCGGTTGAAGAGATAGTGATTAAAAGTTGATTGTGTACTTAGCAAACTTAGTTATTAATGCTTCTGAAAGTGCTTTTGACAACTCTTTAAGATGTTCTTACTAGGGATGACCAAGAAGTTTGCCTCTAGGGCAGAAATTATGAAGAAGGAGAGCTAGCAGGGGGGTGAGGAGAAGAACTCTAACATTCTGACAAATGGCATTTGGGAAAACACTTCTACACTTTTCAAACAATTGTTATTGACCTGTCAACACTTCAGATAATTAAGGAGAGGTCCTAGAGAGGGAGAACCACTTGAGATTATGTGCCCTGTCTTATGCTAGATCATGCTGATTGTGAGCAAGTCAAATGCCAAGCAATAAATGTGACCTTTTCAAAGACCAACTTTCCCATTGTGAAACCTGCCATAGTCCTTGGATAAATATTTTTCCAAAGCTATTTCTGACTGTACTGAACTGATCATCTATTTAATGCCACTGGTGTCGTGCTAAATAATGTAGCTTCTCCAAATTTCTAATTTTTTTTCATTGAGAAATTAATATCCTGGTTGAGTCAGTTCTCTCATTTCCATATTTTTATAAGTTCCAGTATAAACAAACAGCTGATTCTGAAAAATAAAAATGATGAAGGGCAGCATTATTATGACCAGACCCTTCCTTCCTGATATGGCATTTTTCCTTTCCTTCCTCTACTGCATCGAAGGACAGAGAGCCCATGCCTCATCCCTATGAAATGTAACAAGATCCACATAGAAGTGTTTTCTAAAAGCAGCCTTGTGATATGATCTCGAGATTGTGCCAGGAAGGCCACAATAACAAAGTTTACTCTCATTTGCTGGCCTCTGTATCACATTTTCTGGTTACAAAAAAAAGACCTCACTTTCTTCCTGGGGACAGAGGAAATCCAACAGCCCCTAAGTATCTTTGCTAATTTACAATATAGCTGTAGTTGTAATCTCTTGATATATTTGATATGGACCAGATACAAAGGATACATTCACCAGCTACCAAGAATAGTCATCATGAGGAGCTCTAGATGGGTGGGTTTAGAAAAGGAGCGCCTGTATTTGTTTTGCTCTCTAACTTTTGTACAACCACCTCTTCACAAGATCTGTCAACTCCTTAGACCATGAGAATAGTCAAGCCTTTATACATACCACAGGATCAGAGAGGCTTGTTTTCATGATCTGCCTTTGTTACTGACAAGCTGTATGATTCTGGACAGATCACTTAACCATTTCTGCATTAGTCAGGGTAAGCTGTCATAATAAAAAGCCCTCCCATCTCAGTGGCTTAACATTACAAACAAGGATTTGTCACTTATGTCACAGTTCCAAGTAGGTTGGATGGATTTCCTCCAAAAGGTGACTCGGGGGGGACCCAGGCTCTTCCCACTGTGGTTCTACCATCCTCAAAGGTGGTGTCCAGGGTCACTGTAGAAGGGGAAGGAAGGAATGCATGGAGAAGTCTCACCCTCTCCTAATTGTCCTGGTCCGTAAATAACACATTCCTTCCCTCACATTCATTTGGTGAGAACTAGTCATGTGGCCCTACCTCTTTATAAAGGGCTGGGAAATGTAGTTTAGCTCTGTGCCCAGAAAGAGGAAATGGGGCTGGTGAACATCCTGCTAATTACTACCACAATTTCATTATTTTGGGCCTCGTTTGCTTAATCTCTAAAGTGGGGATAATTGTTTCTGCCAAGCCTAACCTGGAAAATGATGAGGAACATGAGTGCATACCATAAAATGAGAGCATGATCCAAATAAGAAATACTGAAAATGCAGGAAAGCACTATAATTTCTAACACCAAGTTGGGTCCAGGTTCTACGTTTCAAGATGACTCTCTATGGAGTCTAAGTAGGTCTATTTATTCAATCCTGTCAGAGTCCTAGACTTGATTTATAGGCAGGATTTTGACAGACACCCCCCCATTTTGTTTATGATAAAAAGGATGAAGTCCCAGAGGAAGTGATACCAGCAAAAATTTCACACATAAGGAACTCTTGGAGATATTTCACACCATTTGCACTTCACACCAAGTGCAAGGAGAAAATGTTGGAAGCTGACCCAAACTTAGAAAGAAGTTTAACAATTCACCAAGGCATAGAAAAGTTGCCTGCTCCACATCATAAGTTATATGATGAAAAGAAGGCAAGCACACTTTGAACTACAGTTTTATCAGTTTTTTACAAGGGTTTAATTCTCAGTGTTTCTAATGTTTTAAATTACAATACGTTAAGTATTAGTTTTACTATTTTTAAATTCTCCTTATGCATTTGCAATCAACAGTAAGACAGATTTTAATGTTTTGACAAAAATTTTTAAAGGTCACAAAAATAATTGTAATTTTTTCTCATGGTTATTAAGAATGGCTTGCTCAGTCATTTCTATACTTCTGTGCTACCATGAAAAATAAGGACAGCTTGTATAGTGTGTTGATTTCGTGGGTTTCACTAAAAGAATTATGCCTAAGGAGAAAAGCATTTTTAATATGGCTAATCTTCCTTAGAGTTTCTATTCTTTAGGAGACAGTTTTGCCAGTGACAAGATGATTAACACTAAGTAAGCTTATTAAGATCTAAAAAGGACTGTTAACTGTAGAAAAATAGTTCCTTTATTGAAGGGTTGTCAGCTAGTCTAATTTATTAGCTTGTCATATTCTGTGAGTGCGAACATAAATCTTGTATTAGTGATCAAGATGAAAAAGACTTGGAATACTTGCCATAGCAAAATTCTTCACGTACTTTCCAAAGGTAAACACATACATCACCTTAGTCTTCTGGGTGGGAAAGTGTGATTACCTACATCCAAAAATATGAAACTCTATTATGGATGTCATGTGAGTGAAAACTGTAAACCAGAGCCTTAATTTATAATAGCATTGTGAGACCAAAAATGGGCTAAAACTTCAAAATGCTAACAAAACAAACCACATAAAACAACCACTTTTAAACACCTAAAGTAGTATAAATGAGACCAGCCATAATCTCCTTGGAAAAAAGAGCTAGGAGGTGTTTATTCACAAAAGTTAGGGAGGTTAGGTCTCTGGAATGGGTTTTAGGTCTTAATGATATCACTGAGTCATGTCCAATTCAAACCAGCCTGAGAAAAGTAGGAATTTACTGGCTCAAAGTCCAGGCGGTCTAACCTCAGGCATGGCTCAGTTCAGTTTCGCAAACATGGCCAGCAAAGATGCATCTCGCCATCTCTTGGCTCTGCTTCCTTTTCAGCACTCCTCTCTCAAGAGGGCAAGATGGCCACCGAAAGTCCCAGGTCTACATCTTCTGGCTCAGCAACTCCAGCCAAAAGAGAACTCTTCTATTCCTAATAGAACCACCAAAGTTCCGAGACGTCTCTCATCAGATTAACTTGCCTCATGCCCCTCCTTGGATTGGTTCCAGTGGCCAGAGTGAGAACATACGTCTATCTTGGGGCTGCAGGGGAGGACGGCATGAGCCCACAGTGTTGCAAACCACACTGGCTGACAGTGGGAAGGGGTCCCGAAAAGAAGGATAAGTGGAAACAGGGCAGGCCAAAAGAACAGATGATCACAATGGAAGGTAATGGAACCTGGGAGTTTGAAGGACTTTAAAGTTCATAATCCCAGATCAAACTCTACCCCTGATAAGGGACCTAGGCTACAGGACTCTGAAAGGGAATAACTTTTTCTGCTTTTCCTCCTCCCATGACCAGGAAGCTAATTCCACGGATGAACAGTTCTGGTTGTCAGAGTTCTTAGACCACTGCCCGAATTCACCTTGCTGCATTTCCTCCCTTGGGTCCAATTTCTCTCTGCAGGAACATGAGAGGAGCAACTCCATGGTCTCTGCCCTGGTGAACGCAGCTAGGAGCATCTTTCCCACCAGTCTTCAAAGGCTTCCTCTGCAGCCTACATACACATACACCGGCAGAGGTGGATTAACTGTGAAGCTCTCAAAGTTCAGGCATCAGGGCCTCTCGCCAGCACAAACCCCAGGAGTGCTGAGAGTTACAGAATGTCCTAGAGGGAAGGAGAAGCCAGGGTTCCAACAGGAAGGATTCATACTGAAATATTTCCGGTAGACTGTCTGGATCTCTCGGGAAAAAGTGATCTGAATATTTCCTCCCTGACAAAAGGGAGACCAGTGATACATAAGGTATCCCTGCTTTGGACCATGGACACACTATTCAGAGCAAATCAGGGGAGTATTGGCCAGCTGAGTCAGGGCCTGGAAGGACAACTAGACTCAAAATTCAGAGACCTGGGTTTGAGACTTTGAGCTATTTCCTTTTTGAATCTCAGTTTGCTCATCTGTAAAATGGGGATGATAATACTTTGTCTTCTCCTTAAAGCTGTAGAGAGGATCGAGAAAAATAAAATACATGAAAGTACTTGGAAAATGATGAAATCTCCATAAAAACAGGAGACATTCGTTTTTCTCCTTAATTCTGCAACTAAATGGCTCTACAGCTTTGGGCACATCCCTTCATCCTCACCCTTGATTTCCTCATCTTAAAACTGAGAGGGTTGGACTAGCTGCTCTCTAGCGGGCTCTCAGCCCTCATGTTATGTACACACAGCTGGGGCTCTCAGCTCTGGCAAGAGGAAAGAGGAGGGCTGGATCGAATTCTTTCCTGTATAGACTTAGACAAATCATTTAATGCTTTTGCCCATTTGCAAGAAGCAGCCAATCTAGGCAATAGAATTTCATTCTAGAGAGTGGGACAGAGAAAAATGCATTTTGGATAGTCAGGAGCCCAGCGCTTGGTTGCCACATGGCTTCATTTGGGAGTTAGAGAAGTTCAGAAACCAAACAAGGCACTTACAGAAAAGGATGTTGTTTTTAGGCACTTGCTGATTCATGGACTGTGCTAAGCACTTTCAGTGTATTATCTCATTTAGGCCTCACCACAATTTTTCAAATGAACAATTCACCCATACTCGCATAAAAGCTCCCCGAGATTCAGACATGTTATCTAACTCGTGACAGGATTTAAAGAAACTCAGAGGTTTCCTTAGATGATCCCACTCCTAAGGCACCAAACCAAAGTCGGGTGGGCAACAGCTGTGGCGCAAACCTCGGCTGGCCCAAAACTCAGGGAGGAAAGATCCCAAACCCGAAGCACCAGGGGCCTCCTGGAGACACCGAGAACCGACCTCAGTGAGCCCCGATTTGAGACGGATCACATGCCAGGAAGACCCGGCTCCTGCACCTCCGGCTTTCAGATTCGCTGCTGCAACGGATTCAAGGGGGTGGATCTGCTCAGACACTTGCTTCTCCAGGCTGCAGCCTTCCCAGGGCACAGCGCTCTGAGTGACCAAACCCCAGAGGGAATTTCTACATTGCTCAATTCCCTTTGCCTGTACTTATATCCTAATGATAGGACATTAAGATGCAAATTAAACAGAAACTTAGTAGGCAAATCATGTCACTTTCTAATGGATACATCAATAAAGGCCCCAAAGAGGCCCCACACTGCTGCCAAACTCCAGGAACGATTTCAAAGGCCCACCTGCAAGCCCCAGGCACAGTGTGTGTTAGAAATTCTATCTCACCCAAGTATTTATGGCCAGGGGTTCTTCCCCACCCCCAGGTAGCTGCACTTCCTGATGCTATCTCCCTCTCACCCCATGCTCTTTTCCGATATGGCCTGGGCCTGTGCAAATATGGGGGTCTTCAGGGTTGTGGGTGTTTTGGTCAGTGTGGTTTATAAGGTTACAGAGAGGAACTCGATCTCCTCTGAGTAAAATACTTCCACCACCAAAACATGACTCAGTTTCTGCTTGACATTTTCTTGCTGCCATTGTCTCCTCCCTCTTCTGTTTTCCTTTTTGCTATTTTTCCTTCCAAGAATTGACTGTGATCCCCTAAATTAGGCAATTGTTTGTTTGTACCTTGTCTATATAAAAAGCGACCCTATTAAAATCTTTGGCTTTTACAAGCAAATTTACGTTAGCCACCGTATCTTAGCAGGACAAACTGTTAATTATACATTTCAGTATCTCTGGCCCTTAACTAAGGACTGGTACAGAATATAGTAGAAACTTAATAAATGTTTTATTGTAAAATATTACGATCCTTTCAATTTCACCATCAAGTTCTTACTTACATGATTGTGCACTTGGAAAGCCAGAAGCCCTGGGCTCTGGTCCTAATTCATTCCCTAATTGGCTGTGTGATCCTGGACAGATCATTCCCCTTCTTACTGGGCCTTGCTTTCTTCATCTACAGAGCGACCAGGGTGGTGGTCTCTGCAATCTTCTAGATTAAGTTCTATAAGGACAGGGTTCAGATCTGTCGTGCCCATTTTTGCAAAGATCTAGATCTGCAGGACCCAGCACGTAACTAGAATACGGCGGGCTCCCTGTGAATATTTGCTGAAGGAAAAAATTAAGAATGCTGTAATTCTAGGTTTTAAACTGACGGCACTGTTAAATTACACTTTAAACTTGTATTTGCTGTTACAAACAAAGTTGTTCCCAATTGTTTCCAGTTTTTCTAATTTTCTTCTACCCAGGCCTCAGATGCTCTTCTGCACAACTCTGGAAGCTTTTGAGTCATTTCACAAACAAAACTCTACATCTACCTCCAAGCTGACTCACTGGCTTCCTGGTGTGTTTCTCACCAAACCGGATGATTGCCACACGGGCAGTAAAGGCTTGAAGGGCAACAAAGAAATGGTGCCCATATGGAGAACTGAAGTCAATTCATCTCAAAGTAAGTATTTATTGGATGTCTATTGAGACACCAAATGTGTAATGTTTGTTTGGGGAGGAAGCAAGTACCAAGAGAGCCATTTCTTGTAGCCCTTGAGAATCAAAAATCTAGGACGTGTCCATCTGTATCGCACAACTCCTGGGTCCTACTCTCAGATCCTATTTGCAATGTCTGCCACTGCCCCGGAAGTCCCTCTCACATTCATAGTCTATACAGTCACACACACACACCATTCAATTTTATCTCCTGATCATCACATTGCCTTGGGCCGTTTTTCTATTTGTCTTACCTAAGTCGGAGATTTTTAAAACATGGATCCAGACACAGGTTTCCACAAGGGGGCCGTGAGTACTGAGGATTATGTGCAAAGTTTTATGTGTATGAGCATTTTTCTGAGAGAGGGTTCATAGCTTTCAACAGATTTCCAAAGGGATCTGGGACTCCACCACATGAAGAGTACTCCCCACCCATTGGCTGCTACGAGCCCTAGGAAGAATCGCTGTGATTCCGAGAAGACATTGTTACTGGAGAGAATAGTCCCATGCATCTCCATTGACTTCCCCAAAAGAGCAGTCAAGGTAAATGTACAAAAATTCAAATTCATCAAGTGAGCTGAAAAGCCAAGAAAGCAGGCAAATGCCAATTTCTCATACTCATTCAGATACTGCAGGGAAAAGGACTTCTTATTGGAAATAAAATCGGAATGCCCAGAACTCCTTCTTACCAGTTTTTATGATCCATTTGGGTGAAGTACCATGGATTAAAAACCTGGGCCAGCCCCATAGATAGCTGAAGTTGAAGTAGATACTGGATCTAAATTGTTGGATCCAATCTTGGGCAAGTGAAGTGGAAGCAAGTGTATCTGCTACTGGAGAGCGAAGGCCAGTGAGATCTGTGTAGGGTGGTCGTGCACGCTTGACCTACAAGCACATGTGTGCAGAGGATTCTAGACTCCAGGGCTCCTGCATCTCGTGCTGGGCTGCCCCATCGGAGTTTCCACAGTCAACAGAATCATGTAAGTCATGGTGCATGCTCCTCTTCTCTTTTGTAAGTTATGTATCAGAGAAAGAAATTCATGGCAAGGTGATTTTTTTTGAGGAAAAGCTGCAGACACTGATAACCCCACACCCATCCGATGGGCAGTCTAATTCTCTCTTAAAGGTTAGGAGAACTCTCCGGAAGGAAATCTGGACCCCAAGGTGGGGGTAGAATTGATTGGCAGAAAATACGGGCATTGTTCACAGTCAGCAGGCTGGCCCAGGTCCTTGACTCGGGGTTGTAAAACTGGTAAGGAGATCGGGGTGTTGTGGCTTCCTTCTCTGAAGGGCCCCAGTCCTCCTGCCTGGTTCTCTCCTTCACTCCCTTCACCCCTCACTTCCTGGGCCTACCTGGTTCTGAACTTTTGGCTTCATTTCCCATTCCTGATTCTGCTCTTGCCTCCTGGGGAGGATGACCACTTTGGGTAGTTCGGTTTTAACCAACTCCGAGTGTGCGCACTTTCTTCAGGACACTGGTGTGCTTCCCCTCTGGCTGCTCTGTTCTGGCCATTCTAGCTGGTGGACTTGGGGTGCCCCGGGGGGCACAGTTTGCATAATTTCCAGTAGTTGAAAGTGATTCAGAAGAACCTTGGGAATTTGAAGGTAAATAGACCCTAACTTTGTGATATTGAAAAGCAATTTTATGATTAAACGTCTATCAATTTGCCAAAAACTCGGTTTGAATGTATATCTTTGGTGGTTCCACCTCATCTCAGCCCTCCCTACTCTCCCCCCCCCCACCGCCCCCACAAAAAAACCATGCCATCACATGAATGGCACAACTACGTCACAATGAAGAGATCTGTCTAGGGAAAACATAGTAAACACAAAATCTCTATTAACCAGAATACTCCGGAAGTAAGGAATTCTAGTTTTCTGAGATTTCCAGTAAAATTCTGGTTAAAAATTCTCATTCCCTATATCTTGACACCATAAATAGATTTTAAATAATTTGCTCTAAGAAAAATAATCAGAGGCGTACAGAAAGCATGGCACTGTGTATCACTGGGAAGACATATCTGCATAGTGAATAACTTAAATGCAGATCAAGCCCCGTGAATGCACCTGGAGCCAGTGGGGAGCAGAAAGCAGTTTATGGCCCACAAAAGAAGAATTTATATAACTAGTGATTCTCAGTGGCCTTTGGCTAGGTGTGTGTGTGTGTGTGTATGTGTGTGTGTTTTATAATTTTGCAGGGAAGTTGGGGGGACCACTCTTTTGTCTCAGATTACTTATGACACCTCTCCTCCTTCCACTCTGCATCAGTTAGGGGCCAGTCAGGAAGGTCAAACAACGCCAAGAGCTTGGACAGAAACATTTAATATAAAGATGTCCGAACTAGTAAGGGTGATTAATTCCTGACGGGGGTAAAAGAAAACTTTAAGGAGTTCAGAAGTAACACCTCCAGAGAGCAGTGAGAAGCAGGAACTAAGAACTTGGCCTCTGTAAGGGAAAGAATCAGTCTGCTTGTGGCAAAGACCCTCGCCAGGGGTGTGAGCCAGAAATGGTCTGTAGGAGCAGCCTGCCAGGTGGTGGAGAAACTGGCCAGAGGCTGCAGAGGGGACCTGGTCCATAGCACTGGTCTCTGGGTAGTGGGAGAACTTGCTGGAGGGTGCAGGCTAGTGGAGTTGGTCCATGCAGGATGCTGAGATGAACATGACCAGGCCCATCCACATGGACCTGCTGGCGCCAGCACCAGGAATAGCAAGGGAAATGCCTTCCTCCTGCTCGGCTTTAGCTGCAAGCCAGCACCTTCTATTAACAGAGCCTAACACCCAGACAGCTGGCAAAGGAGAAATGTCCGCAGGTCCAGCTCCAGTATCACCAGGCAGGGAAAAGAAAGGTAAATTCAAAGCTGAGAGGTAGTCAGTTGGTAACTGGCACACCCACCTTCTCTGTGTGGGAAACATTCACTTTATGATAAGTCTAAGAATGGAAAATAAAAATATATGCTATATGTAAAATATTACCAGTGATTACCATTGGATAACATAATTAAAATGGATCTCTCAGACTTGCCTGCGTTATCTGAATATTCTATAAGTAATCACACATCTATTTTTATCTGGAGAAAGGATTACCTTCAAAGAGTCTCATTCATTACAGTTTTACTGAATTCTGTTAGTTTAAAGATGAAGCTCGTGATTAAGCAAATATACCCATACGGTTGAATGGGGCTTAGGAACATTCATGGATCTCTAAAGAACAGAGTTTTAGAGGACATGCCAAGCAGTCTGCAGGTGGAGGAGCCCAGAATCCCTGGCCCTGCCATAATCTGGAACAGGATTCGCCCTCTGGCTGCTTGTCCTAAATTCCACACCCTACATGGAACATACAAAGGGCGCAAGAGCAGCTCCTAGGCCAGAACCAGCGTGGACCATGCTGATGCCCGCGTAAGCGGTCTGCTCTCTTGGATGCTGGAACCTGCTTATCTAGAGCTTCACAACCTGCTTGCTGGTCTTTGCTTTGGCTAAAAGTCCTTAGATTTTGCATCTTTCCTCCTCCTCTTCCAGGTAGCTTTCCTTGTCTCTCACCAGCCTCCCCAGGCCTTGAATTTAAGCTAGCAGAAACAGCAAACTCTGGAGGTTTCCACTGGCCCGCCCCTCCCCCACACTTCCTTCCTAGTGTCTGTGTCCCTGTCAGTCCTCCACCCAAACGGACCTTCCGCCCCTTTCAACCAGCTCCCCTGCTAGTCCTTTAAGACTCAGTTTCAGGTGTCACCTTTCCAGGAAGCCACCTCCCAGGAAGGATCCTGCGAATGAACTGTTGCCTAGTGCCTTCTGCATTATTTTGAAATTGTCAGTTTAGGTGCTTTCTCTCCGCAGGTCTGTCCTCAGGGCTCCTTCTTGGCATCCTCTGCATTTAGCACAATGGTTGGGACAGAGTGGGCACTCAATGCCTGTTGGTGGAACTAAAATGTGTCCACGCCCTGAGTCGCTAGTCTTTTCCCACCACACATGCCCTGAAGTGAAGTGCCTCCGTCGGAAGGGGAACCCTGGGCCAGAGGAACCAGGAGAGGAAGTCTCGTGTTCCAGTTACTGCCGGCTCCTTCCACTCCTCATTGAGCTGTTCTCAGTAAGTGACAGGCAGATCTGCAGAAACACACACACTGACTCCTAAAAATGCAGATTTCCATTTAAAAACTACACGAGGAATAGAAAGAAACAAATGTCATTCCTTCCAAGAAGTGTAGGTGCTTTTTGCGGGTTCAACCCGCCATGGCTGAGGGCCTGGGAGAGCGAGTGAGCGCGGTCTTCCTAGCCGTGTTGGAAGCTCCTATTCCTTGCACTTTCACGAACCCTGCCCACACATGCAAATAGCTACCCATCTATCACTTTCACCTAAAAAATATAAACAGGTGAAGCTGAAATGAGCTTGGATGCCTTGGGCTGTCATTATCATACCCTCAATTTCCCACACTGGAGACACCATCACTCACACAATGGAGCATGCTTTCCTGTACTCACAGGCCTCTTCCCAAGTTATAGACCACTTTCCCCATATGCCAGCTCATGCGACTGTCACCCAAAACACCGTATGGGTGAGCAAGATTCAGGAGGGTGGAGTGGGTTGTTAGGAGCAAGGACTGAGGGCGGGTGGATGTCCTCGTGATGTCACAGGTAAGCAGTCATCATGTACCCATGGTGCAGAGGCAGCATTCGGTGGGACGAGCTGGTGGGGTTGCAGCCCCCCCAGCCCGTGTTCACCTCTCAGGGGAGTCCCTTTAATAGAGCCCTGGGCTGCTCCTAACACTGCTGGCTCATGACACCAGTAAGTACTCAGTGAAGAAATGAATGAGTGAATGAAGACTGGTCTCCCTTTAAACACCTCCTCATTAAACTGGTTTTATCAGCTCAGCCCAATGGAGACAAACTCCGGGGAAAAGGATTTCTAAATTGAAGCAGAGCTCCAGCCCTGTGCAAGCCTGCAGCAGAGAATGAAGGAAGCCAGAAGAACATGTTCACCTCAACCAGGCACAACCCATCCTAGCGACTGCCTCCCTCCCTATAAATTCAATCCTCCCTCCCCCATCTGTGGCTGGAACGCTTTCCTCATGTCCTTAATTTCAGATTCTCAATGTGAATGTGACATCTTTCCTAGTTGTCTACAGGGTACCCCATGGGAGACCCATGCCAGGGCAATTTATGCCTCTTTCCAAAGAAAGGACATTGGAATTCAAATGCCTCGACCTCTCCAGTATCTCACCAAGTTTCCTTGTTACTATTTTAGGGAAATTTAGATATCCAGATCCATGTTTGGCTAGTCTTGCTTGATAGGATGTATAATCCCGTTTCAAAGGTGATTCTGATTAATCAAAGTCCTGGCTCATTAAATGGGGGCTCTTAATCATAGAAAGGAAGGAAGGAAGGTAATGAGGGGAGGCAGAAGAAAGAGGAGAGAGGGAGGAAAGGTAAGTAAAGAAGGGCAGGAAGGAAGGAAGGACGGACAGAGGAAGGGATGCTTACTTAACACAAAGCTGGCCCCTAGTACCCTCTCGGTGGGCATCTTGAGAACAATGAAATGAACCATATGGGAAGAGCAGTGATGGGCACATGGCAAGTGTCCACAAGGATCACTGCTAGGAGGAGTGGGCTGGCGGGATGTTGCCGGCATGTGCCATCTCGTTTAAAAAAACAATACCTGAATATGAGGAGAATTACGTAAATACTCAACAGATGTGTAAATAATTTAAAATATTTAATATTTAAAAATAAATTTTAAAAAGTTGGTATCAGGAGCCACTAGTATTGACTTTACTCAGTGGAAATTTCAAAACTACCTAGATAACTTGAAAGTCACCTTTAGACCTCAGCTGGTTGTCACCCATATGACGTATGTGGGTCATATTATTCCTTTGCATAAACAAGGAGCTCCTGCTGGGTTTTTCCACTGTCTTTTTGTTTCTTTTCCACTTTTGTATCCTCAGCCAGGGTCTGGCACAGAAAAAGAACTTAATAAACAGTTGTTGAATTTATGAATAACATCTAAACAGAACCATAAGTCTGGGATTCCAGTTCCAACCCTGCCACTGGCTTTCCATGTGATTTTGAGAAAGTCACTTTATATTTCTGGGCCTCAGTTTCTATCAGTAAACTGAAGATGATAGGGTGGTTGACATTTTTTTAAAAGATTTTATATATTTTATTTGAGAGACAGCGAATACAAGCGGGGGGAAGGGGCAGAGAGAGAAGCAGGCTCTCCGCTGAGCGGGGAGCCCAACGTGGGGCCCAATCCCAGAACCCTGACATCATGACCTGAGCTGAAGGCAGACATTTAACCGACTGAGCCACCCAGGAGCCCAGTGGTTTATATTATTAATAGCTAACACTGATCACTTCTTATGTGACTGGCACTATCCTCACCTGTACCTGCCTTAGGTCACTTGATCTTTACAATGAGCCCATGAGTTACACAGGGATTCTTTCTTTCAAGTCACCTCACACACAGCTCTGAAAAAACCCCAAATGTGTGCCCCAGTGGTCTGTAAAGACACTTGTAAAGTAAAGATACAATCCAAGTATCTCTGGCTGGCACACACATTGGTCTCAGGTCACTTCTGGGCATGGAGCTATCACTTTTTTAGCAACCATAAAATCCTCTCTTTTGCACATTTCAAATTTAAATTTTCTCTCATCCAGTAAAAACAATGAGCAATAGAAGTGCGTAGGGAAAGTGGTGGGGGGAAAACTGGAAAGGAGAGGTGGTTATGGCTGGCCTCTGTTTGACTGCGAGAATGAAGGGAGGCAGAAACCCAGGAATCTATCTGAGGAGACTCCACTCAGCCCCCCCATCATCCGAGGCCATAATTAGCCAGCATAATTGACAGGACAGCCCTAAGATGAATTAATTCGCCCACTGTTTTCCTTATGATACCCTCTATAACAGGTATGGGATGTGGCCGGAAGGGATGAGGATTAATGAAGATGCCATTACCCAGATGCCTCCAGGGAGCCCAACCTTGGGCTCCATTCAGTCCAGGGAGGACCGGCCTCCCTCAGACTTGCCAGTTTTGAAGCTGAGCTACGCAATAAGAATAATTCTTGGCTAATTCAAGAGAAGAAAGCATCCTTGAGAATCCTGGAAACATTCTGTTCTCAGTCTTGCGCAGTTTCCTCAACAGGCTATACCCTTGGCCAACATGCCTGCGGCTGCCAGGAGAAACAGTAGGAGCAAAGAGATTTTTTTTTTTTTTCAGAGAGCTTTCAATTAATTTGGAAGAAGATATTTGAACGACTTCACTCGGAGTCCTGCTGTTGGAATACTGAACAAATTCCACAGTCATTGTTTCAATATTGGCCATGAAATTCTTGGTCAAATTCTATTGGGAGATCATCACCCTCCTTGGGGCCCCCATCCCATGAGGAATAAATACATTTCTTCTCTCCTATTTACTGTACCAGAAGCTATTTTTGAGAGAGCAGAGTTTAGTGGTTAGATGGCTTGACTCAGTCCAGGGAGACCCACGTGAATCCTGGTGCTGTCATGTACTAACTGTGACACTATGGGCAAGTTCTTTACTGTCCCCAAGGCGCACTTTCCTCATCCATGAACCTACTTTACTATCTTTCACAATTAAAAAAAAAAGAATGAAGAAAAGAGGACACCATACAGGGTTGTTCTGAAGACTGAGATCTACATGAAAATCTCAGAGCACAGTCCCCAGCACACAGAAAACAGTCGATCAATTGTAGCTGTTTATTATCAATACCTTCATTATCATCCAGACTCTCCCCTCTACTGGGGTGGAACTGGTGGCTTGGATAAGAGAGTTCAAAATTGCAAACTCAAACCAAGATAGATTTGCTTTTCATGTAAAGTTCTATCATCACAAATGGAATTATACCTGCAGGATGTATTTCAAAGGATGATTAGTACATTGAACTCTCCATGTATACTGAGTATATAGTGTGTGTGTGTGTGTGTGTGTGTGTGTGTGTGTGTGTGTGTACTGAGTCACATTCTACAGTTATGGCCCATGCTTCCTGGATTTTCAAAAGATGTACAGTTTCAAATATCCCATGACAATGAGCCCCAACTACTGGTACAGAAAACACAGTCTGTCTCTGTCTATGATCCTGTCTCTATGATCAGCTTTCTCAAAAACAGGGTAATGCTGGGGGATTGGGGAACTGAGGTGATTGACTTGGAAACCTTGACATTCTCGAACTTGGAAACTGGAGATAAGTAGGTCAGTCAGGAGCAATTACAGTTTTGAGGAGGAAGGTTGGTATCTCTGCAGTGATGCTACATGTTTCTAGAGTGTCTGCAGTTACTTACACAAGAAGACTTCCCTTCCTCTCTCCCCCCTACCTTCCCTCCCTCCAGAATGAATGTAAACTCCAGAGATCAGAATTTCTAAATCCACACCAAGGAGGCACAGCTAGGCAGCTAGAAACATATGGGCCACCCACTGGACTACTCAAGTCCTGCAATTTAGGTCAACTGAACTCACCTAAACAAGCCTGACTGCAGGTGAGGAGAGACCAGAAACACTCCCACTTGGGGAAGTGTAGTATGGAAGGCAAATTCCCTGGGTTCTTGCCTTTCACTATGGGGCCACTTGCATCTAACATATGCTTCCCTGCATTAAAATTGCTCTGTTTTGAAACTGAAAATGTCACAACATTACCAGATCAGTCAGTGAGTAACAAAAAAATTAAGGGAATCTGGAAAACAGTATGGCGGTTCCTCAAAAAGTTGAAAATAGAGCTACCATATGACCCAGCAATTGCACTACTGGGTATTTACCCCAAAGATACCAAATGTAGTGATCCAAAGGGGCACCTGCACCCCAATGTTTATAGCAGCAATGTCCACAGCCAAGTCCATAGCCAAACTATGGAAAGAGCCAAGATGTCCATCAACAGATGAATGGATAAAGAAGATGTGGTGTATATATACAATGGAATATTATGCAGCCATCAAAAAAGCACGAAATCTTGCCATTTGCAACAACATGGGTGGACTTGGAGGGTATTATGCTGAGTGAAATAAGTCAATCAGAGAAAGACGTGTATCATATGATCTCACTGATATGAGGAATTCTTAATCTCAGGAAACAAACTGAGGGTTGCTGGAGTGGTGGGGGTGGGAGGGATGGGGTGGCTGGGTGACAGACATTGGGGAGGGTATGTGCTATGGTGAGCACTGTGAACTGTGTAAGACTGTTGAATCACAGACCTGTACCTCTGAAACAAATAATGCATTATATGTTAAAAAAAAAAAAAGAAGAAGATAGTAGGAAGAGAAGAATGAAGGGAGGGAAATCAGAGGGGGAGATGAACCATGAGAGACTATGGACTCTGAGAAACAAACTGAGGGCTCTGGAGGGGAGGGGGTGGGGGATGGGTTGGCCTGGTGATGAGTATTAAGGAGGGCATGTATTGAATGGAGCACTGGATGTTATATGCAAACAATGAATCATGGAACACTACATCAAAAACTAATGATGTAATGTATGGTGATTAACATAACATAATAAAATAAAAAAAATTAAGGGAAAATTGGAAGATATGGAATATGTAACTTCATATGTATAGTAACCAGGCAGCAAAACCATCTCATTGCTAGGCTTCACAGCTTTAATCATAAAGCAAGGACTTCCAGATTCCACCACCTCAGGGCAACAATCTACAAAAAAGACAAGGTAGGATTTAGTTCCCAATTTAAACCTTAATTCAGATGCTTCCTTATTACCAGGACCTTTTCTTTCCCAGCATAAGAAAAATAAGTTCCTGAAAGTTGCTGTTTTTACACTCAGTTACCATCGTGATCATATCAGGCACTGTGCTAAGAGCAACCCAGGGATTTTCCAGACACCAAAAAGCGCTTGCCACCTCTGGCTTCCAGCCAGACTCTGGAAGTCACCCTCCATGTGCTGGTGAGCAATGCGTACCCTGCTCTGGTCCGCTCTACCTGTGCTCCTGGCCCCGTGCAATGCAGCCCAGGGTGAGCCTCTAGGAGACTGCTGAGGTCAATCCAAGGTCACTTCCTGCCAGTGGCCTCATCCTCTGCCCCTTCCTCGGAGCCTCAGAGGTGGGGCCGCGTTTTCACAACTCCCAGTACAGAGAAGTGCTAGAGTGCAGGCTCTCAGGTTCTCAGTCCCCAAGACTGCCAAATGGAATCTTTTCAGAAACACTCGTGCTTACTCTTCTTCACTGTCCCCCTTCATCTGTTTTAGTGCTCAGGACTCTCCCCAGGCTGTCTTAGGTCTCTCTGTGTAGGAATCGGGTGAATCAGTAACACCTTAGCACGAATTAAACCAATGTGTCACCTTGCCCAGGACACATGCATTTTAAAAGAGATCCAAAAGAGCGAGGTACCCAAAAGAATGGTGGACTTTTAAGCAATGGGTGGTGAATGGGGGATAGTTTTGAGCAGAGGGGGTCCTGCTGATGCCTGTGTAAAACCTTTCCACGTAGGCAACTGTCTCTTCTTCCATGTCAAGGGCAGTCATTTCTGGGCAGAACTGAAAGACCAATCTTCCACAAGATAAGGTGGTGCTGAGTAAAGAAAGTATCAAAATACCCTATTTTTATTTCATTGCTCCTATGTATTCATACAGGTCCATGGGGGATACAAAGCATCAGTATTGAAGTACCAGGCAGTAAAAGCCAAATGTAAGATCAAGAGTTAGAGGGAAGGGGAGTCTGGGTTGTTGGAGCCCTGGGTCCCCACCTCAGCTCTCCCACTTCCATCTGGACCGAGGGCAAGCCACATCCCTTGTTGTACCCACCCTGAGTCTGTCTCCTCACCTGCATGAAGGGATGACAAGCCAAGGAGTCTCATAAAGGTATAGCGAGAGTCCAATGTGAAAATCCCTGTGAAAGCACGCTGGTCACAATAGGTGGTGTTATCCTCAAATTCGTGAAGGATTAAATGCTCTCTGAGTTTTCAGCTATGGGCATGAATCTGTCAAAAGCACGGGGAGGGAGGGGGGGAAGGAAGGAGAGGTTGTTTCATATAGGGGGTAATGTTAAGAGCAAATGAGGCAGGATTCCAGCCCATAGTCCAGAGTAAGTTGGATCTTATGCTGAGAGCAAAAGAGGACTTGCACAATGGTTAGATCACTCTTCTCTGAAATCAGTGCTTTGGTGCTCACTGAGCGTGTATGCTGACTGCGCCCTTATTCCACTGGAAATGAACAGACAGGGCTCTCCATGCAGAGGAAGGGAGGTTGTCTAGTTGAGTGCCAACAGCTGGTCTGCAGATGTCAACAACAGCTGTGTTTTGTCATTCCAAGATGCGACTCTCAATTAATCTCCCTCTCTCCTTGTTTTTGGAAACTTTGACATCTATGTATAAAATGATTTTATCTTCCTGGTTAAACTCATTACACCCAGATGTATCCAGTCACCTTTACAAAATGAGGTTCAATTTGCTCAGGAATCGGAAATAAAAATGAGCTCTTACATCAAATTATTAGTGAGAGAAATCTCAGTGAAGGCATAGACCCAGTTTGCTAATCACTTCTAGCAAAGGATCTAAATACGTCAGCCAGCTAAATCACTTGGCGTCCACAGAGATATTTCAGCAGGAAATCTGTAAATAAGATGGATATTCAATATTTCATAGTGCAGTTTTTATGACAGGTCTGCACAGCAGGGCCATCACTCCACAAATGTAAAAAAAAAAAAAAAAAGGAAAAAGGAAAGCAGCTTAGTTGGAAATGAAAACAGAGGGAAGGAGAGGTCTGTGAGAGCTGAACTACGGTTCTAAGAATGGAGACTATTATTCAGGCCTGGCCAATTGGCCCTGTCTCTCTCTGGATGCTTCCTCGATCCATCACAAAGTACCTAATGTAGTGGTACTTACAGGCACTGTTCAAAATGAAATCCAAATACCAAACAGACAAGAGCAGATGCTGTTTTAGACAGACATGTTCCTGGGCAGAATTTGCTAGAGGCAACGGCTGCGGGGCAGAGTCTTGGCTGTGTGCATGCTGGACCTCACTGTGTGCATTTGTTAAATGAATGTTCATAAACTATAGGGTTGTTTCTGGTTTTGCTGGCATGCTCAGGGCTAGCAGAAACTATCTAATGAAGTACATAATGGGGACAAGAATGACCATGGGATATTCAGTTACCCTCACATTCAGGGGCTTTATCACCAATGTAAGTAAGGCCTGCCTAAGTCTATGAAGAAATAACTTTATTTATTTCTGCCCGTACCTTCTGTTCCCTCAATCCAACAGACAGAGATAGGAAAAACGCACATGTGAAAAGTACTCCTAGAAATAATCATTATCGGGCCTTTCCACTAGAAAAAAAAGAAGGGGTGGCAACTCGGGGTAATCTATATAGGATCATCTGTTAATTTATATTGCCAACTCTTAATCATTTCCAGGGGATGACATCCACAGTGACTTTTCCTTGTCCAGGACCAACCTATTTATCTGAGTTTTCTGTTAATAGGACCTCTGCTCAAAGACATGGCATGTTCCCTTGCAGAGGATGATAGGGAAGTATTTAAACCAAAACAACTTGTGTGTGCGCGTTTTAGCAGAACTTTTTTTTTTTTTTGGAAATGTGGCCAATATTTATTTTTTTAATTTTATTTTATTGTGTTATGTTAGTCATCATACATTACATCATTAGTTTTTGATGTAGTGTTCCATGATTCATTGTTTAGCAGTAGAACTTCTTGAATCCAATTATTAAGCAGAAGCTTAATGGTAGTAGGAAATGTTGGTGTTCTGACCAGAATGTATCAGGTTCTTTTTTACTGTGAGTGTGCATGTGTGTGTGTGTGTGTGTGTGTGTGTGTGTGTGAGAGAGAGAGAGAGAGAGAGAGAGAGAGAGAGAGAGAGAAAGAGAGAGGGCCCTCTCCTGGGTGTTAGGTTTTCACTTCCAACAGCCAGCACCTTCAGCTATAGTCTGGGGAGACTGCCCTCAGCCTGCTCTGCTTCACATCTGATGGCCAGCACTGTCTAGTTACCTGGGCCCTTCCGGGCAGCTCTCAGCCAACAACTGATAGATAGAGATATGAAAACTTCATTTCCCCAGCCTCAGATTGGGACAACTCACACTCCAGACGTCTCTAGCAGAATCAGGCAGAAGCTACCCTCTGTGGGGTTCTGTCTGAGATCACACCCTTCTTTGTCTTCCTCTGCTTGCCTGAAAGAGGAGAGCGTTCCTCTAAGTTGGCAGAAGTGATGTTGTCCATCCCCAGCACGGAGCAAGGGAGAAGAAAGAGCTAAACAGACGCAGCGGGACTCAGGAGACCCAATGGGCCCTCAGGCAGGACTTCAAATTATGGCAGCCTCATCCTGCTATAGTGCTTGTGCTTCTGGGGCAGTAGACCCACTCTATGTTCAAATGTAAAGCAAAAACATATTTTAAAAATCATTTCTGTGGCATTTTCCCACAAGAGGAAATAGTAGCAAATGAGGTCATGAGATAAAATATGTGTCATGAAGAGGACTCCTAGCCAGTGTCTTTCTTAGTTGACGGTCTAGAAGCAAGTACTGGCCATCCATTTTGCCAGGCCTGCATGACTTCGTTAGCCCACCAGGAGTGCCCTATGCTTGCACCATGGAACTCACTGTTCCCATCTCATCCTTCCTGACCTTGGTTCTGAACCGCTCTCAAGACATTCTCCTTACACCTGACTCAGCCCTGCCTCCAGCTCTTCAGCTCCTAACTTGGCTCTTCCTTCCCTGGTTTTATTCTCTCTTTCCTCTTTGGACCTGACATGTAGCACAGTAACTCCTCCCAAAGATGAGTCTAGGTCTCCTCAGCTCTGTAACTGAAGGTCCCTGGAGAAATACCCCTCCTGGTTTGGATACTGGAACTCTCCTACCCTGGAATGGACCCCACTGGGATTATCTACCTCTTCAAGGGGATTCAGTCTGATTAGTGGAAAGAATCTACTTTCTCCCCGCTTTTCACAGCACTTACCCCCATTTGACATACTATCTAGTTTACTTTTTGTCTTTTCTGTCTCCTCCTATTGAAATATAAGTCCCACGAGGGTAGGATTTTTTTTTTTTTTTGGTCTGCTTTGTTCTCTACTGTACCTTCAGCTGCCAACACAATAGATGCTTAATCAATATCTTTTTAATTTTTTATTTGTAAATATCTTTTAAAAATTATTTATAAGAACCAATTAAATGAAGAAGTACCACCATCTTCCAAAGGTCCTCTTTTTATAGGACAGTTTGTTTTTGGCTAAATTTCTAATTCAAATATAATAAATTACCCAGCTTTTGCTTTCCAACATTTCAGGAGAGAGAAGAGGGAGGCAAAAGGAGAGAAAACAAGACATATTTAGGGCGCCTGGGTGGCTCAGTCATTAAGCGTCTGCCTTCGGCTCAGGTCATGATCCCAGGGTCCTGGGATCAAGCCCCGCATTGGGCTCCTTGCGTGGCGGGAAGCCTGCTTCTCCCTCTCCCACTCCCCCTGCTTGTGTTACCTCTCTCGCTGTCTCTCTGTCAAATAAATAAATAAAATCTTAAAAAAAAAAAGACATATTTAAAGAAACCATGCCGGTGTATTAGAGGTAGTCTTTAAGCTCAATGGAAAGAACATAAATTATGGGGGAAAACACTTGGATCTGGAAGAGTGTTCTTTAAAAAATGGTGTAGTCCAGGAAGAAATGTCTGTAAACAAATTAGCTTTAGCATGTTGATATATAGTATATTTTCTTATGTAAGACACTAGGTATAAAAACATATCAATGCTTTACAGAAAATCTGATGGCAACAGCTGTCTAATTGCTTGCCATTGTAGCCCTATTTCCACACATTTAAGTGTTAACAGAATATTGAGTGGGCTGACCTTCATCAATATTCCTTTGGAGGTACACCATGACAAATTCTTGTCTTACATTTCTAGCTTGTCTCCACCCTTCACTGTTGACAATTCTAGATGGAAAAGCCAATCCAGGTTGTTGGCTGAAGACTCCCAAGCAAACTGAATTATCTAGTAGAAATAGTTAACATGAAATGTTCAGAGGTCCTACTGTTATGACCATGACTGAGTAGTGTGTACCAGACCAGCCCTTCTCCCTTAGGAAAGCTGGATAAAATTAGAAATAAACAAAACCAGTTATTTTAAAGTATCAAGAGCAACCAAGGTGGCCAGGACTAGAAGGGACATAGAAATGCCAGTAGGGAATTTGAAAGTGGTAAGAGGGAAGGTAATAAAGTCAGTAAGGTGACTTACCATGTCAGTTACTACAGTGGTTACAGGTATCAGTTTTGCTGAGGAACTCTGAGAGACCATGTAGAACAAGCCTAGAGTTTTCTCAGATAAGGAGTAAGCAACCCACCATCTGTCTACTGAGAGCTGCTTCCGGGAGTATCTTAGTTGGACTGCTATAACAAGGTGCCCTCGCCGGGGTGGCTTAAACCACAGACATTTATTTCTCACCATGCTGGGGGCTGGAAGTCTAGGGTCAGGGTGCCAGCACAGCTGGGGTCTGATGAGGACCCTCCCTCTGGTTTATAGCAGCCACCTTCTCACTATATCCTAACATGGCTAAAAGAAAAGAGAGATCATCTCTCCTGTGTGTTTTCTTATAAGGGCACTAATCCCGGTCACAGGAGCTCCACCCTCAGACCTAATTACCTCCCAAAGGCCCCACTTCCAGATGCCATCACTTTGAGGGGTAGGGTTTCAACATATGAATTTTGGGGAAATGTAAACATTCAGTGCCCAGCAGGGGGGGCATTAATTTTCTGTCACTTCTGGCTCATGATAGCCAAATACAAAACCGTGCTTAAACAAAAGTTCCCTGGTAGAGAGAAGCATATGTTTTCAGTAAGCACCTTCCAGTGTGCTAAGGTAACAAGGGTATAAAGCTAATGTTGGTGTCAGTGTCTGCTACAGCCTTTGACCCAGTAACTCCACTCTGAGGTATACATTTGACAGAAATGCATGTATCTGTGCCCCAAATGGCAGGTACAAGAATATGCCCAGCAGCAGGACTTGCAGTAACTCCCAACTGGGAACAACCTAATGGCCATCAGGAGTCCAATGGATAAACACACTGTGGGGAATGGATGCTCATCCAGGGTGCCACCACCTCTCACGTGGAACCCTGCTGCGGCTTCCTGTCTTCCTGCCTCATTTCTGCTCCTTATCTTCCCCCACCTTAAAAACCTCCGGCAGGGTTCCATTTCACGAAGAATAAAGTACAAACTCTTTCATGTACCCTGTCTACCTCTGTGCTCTCTCTTCTGTCTGTCCTTCTCCCTGATTACTACACTCAGTCACAATGGCCTTTTTCTGCCCCTTAACATAATCACACAAGTTCTCACTCAGAATCTTTGAGCTTGCAGGTCCTGCCACTTGGATGCTCCCCAGACCCTCTCAACATGGCTGCTTCCTTCCCGTCATTTTTTATTGAGGTATAACATAAGTATTAGAAAAGCTAACCAATCCTAAGCAATGGAAAGGCACAGAAGACCCTCACAGGTCTTTGTGTTTTAGAAAGATAGACCCTGCAGCTAGGAGAAAAGGGGAGTGGTATGAGGAAGCCAAGATGAAGGCAGAGTAGTATTGAGGTGTTTGTCAGGTGTGAGAGGAGAAATAAATAAGACCTGCACAAAGGTCTTGGCAATGGGTGGGGAGAGGAGGGAACAGAGAGATTCAAGAGAGGCCACCTGGTATCTTTGGCTACCTGTGGTGCCCTATGGAGACTCTAACCACCTTCTCGTGATCACTTTGTGGATTTAACCTGATCTAGAAATAGGAGACTCTCCAACTATAACTTGGATTACAGCTTAGTGTTTTTCACTAAATAGACCTATAATTGCTTTTTCTTAGGAAATCTAAGGTCTTGGCCATGCTAACTCTTTAACTTCCCTTGTTCACTTAAAAACCTGATTATTTTGATGCACGAATCATTCCTTCCTCATCTTGGATCCTAATCTTGCTCTGCCTTTTCCCAGCCAGTATATGAATAAAATATTGAGCTGCTGATTAATGACTGTATACACTCCACTTTGAGATGTCTGAAGGAATTATCCAAATGCCCAGACAGCTCTATAATGTCACATTTAAATTAGAGGCTGAATCTTTAAAAGGCTGTTCTCTGTTGTAAAGACTATATTATAAGGATGGTAATCAGACCTAATTTCCTTTTAGGAGAAGAATAGAAATATTATCTTTTAATGCCAAGGAAAGAGCACCATTTAAAACAGGCAAAAATGTAATTTAATGCTTTGACTTCAGTTACACTTAGTCCTAGATCAAAACCACCTTCTCAGGAGGATCTAAGAACGAATGGGGATTCTTGTTTTTATTTTTAATTGGTTTGGTCTTAGAACTCTGACATGATGCCATTTTCCCTTCTTTGGCTTTTTTAATGGGTATTATACTGGCACTGTACTTCCCGTAGTGGGTACTGGTAGTTGGTATCAACTCTCTGTTACAGAAAAACTCACCACCTATCAGGGGGATAAAGCAGTCAGTAGAATCTTTGATCTGACTATAAGATCTGAGATGCCGCATGGAAATACAACAGACAGCAAGAGTCCACAAGGAGCTCTCAGTCATCTCCATCCTGAATGATAACCAAAACAACAATCATAATAACAGCAGCAGGAGTAATTGTATTGGCCACCGGGATAATACAGCTGATGTGACTAAGCATTTACTATGTGCCAGGCACTGCTGAGTACTCTACATACTGCATCTCATTTTACCTTCTCAACTTTACAAGGCATGAATACCATTATTATCCAAGGTCACTCTGCTGGGAAGAGGCAGAATGAAGATCCAAATCAAGGTCTGATGCCAAAGAACATGCTTTTCACCACTGTATTGTACTGTAAGGATATGAGCTATTGCATTGCTTGGTATTCATAGACTTAACCCATGATGGCTTTCTCCGTGTAAGTTATATCCTGGACGGTTTCATCTATATTAAAAGGAAGCACTACTTGGACTGAAACACATAACCCTAAAAGAAATGTCTCAATCTAGTGGTCGCATGACCAATGGTCATACAGATCTCAAAGTATCCAGGACCGCTCAAATTCATAACATTATTTCCCTCTATTATCATAACTATCATTCCCCTTATCAGACCACATGTCTCCAATTGTTGGATTAGAAACTATGGTTGAGATAACCATAGTGATCGTCTTAAACCATAAAAAGGGGACACCGGTCTTTACCTTGAGAATCTTTTAAGACCTAAATTCTACAAAGCTCAACAGACACCAACGATGCTCCATCTCAGAGGTTCATCACTTCAAATGTTTTCACGTTACTATACATTAACTCATCCCAAAGCAGTTTTTAGTGTTTTTGCAAAAATCCCAAAGTTCTATCTAGAAAATGAGAAATTGTTTCAAATGCAACGAACACTTTTCTGAAAATGAAAAAATTATTCTAAAGTTCATCTTGGAGGAAAAAAATGTTAAAAAAAAAAAGATTAAGAGAAAAAGAAGACCCTGTATTTTAAAATGTACTTAAAACCTTTCATACTAAAAATAGTATGGTACTGGTGCAAAAACGGACAGATAAATATGAATTGACATATATTTATATCAACATATCTGTATCTATATTGAACCACATATATGATGAAGGGACAGTCACTTACTAGTGAAAAAATGATGAATTTTCCCTCCTTCGGTATGAGGAGAGTTGGCTTTTGGGAAAAACATTAAGTTAGTTCCTCATCTCAAACTATGGCTATAAATATATCCTCTGTGGTTGGAAAACTAAGTATAAATATTGAAAATTTAGCCTTATTTAAATTTTTAAATGGGAAGAAAATATAGAGAAATATTTCACTTTTCTTAGATCAGGCAAGGAACGCCTAAGCACCAGAAAAATGTATGAGATCACCAAGGAAAAGGTAAATACATTAGACCACTTAAAAATTAAAAATAGACATTTAACATAGTCAAAAATTACCAAAATCACTCTAAAAAATTGTTTGCAACATGTACAGTAGACAGAGGAGTAAAGTCTTTATATATTTCTAAGCTTTCAAATAAATATCACAATAGAATAAAGGTAAAATACATGAAAACTAATAAACTTCTAAACATCCATAAAACTGTTCAATCTTATTTGTAATAAGGAGAGTTACTTATATAAAGAAATTAATGTCAGTGTGAATTGAGTGAGCTAGATATTCTCAAACATCAGCAGGAATATATATTATTGCTACAATCTTTCTGCACAGCAGTTGGGCACATATATTAAAGGTATTAAGAAGTTGAGAATTTTCATAAAAATGATTTCAAATCTAGCAATTCTGGTGAAAATCTTATATACAGAAGTATTCATGGACAGATTATTTCTACTATTCATGAGTAAAAGGAACCAAGGCTTGGAGAAAGGCCTGGTTCCAGAGCAAAGGCAGGAGATGTATAAAGTAAGCCCAGAACACACTGAGCCAAGAAGCAAGGAAATCCAAAGACTAATGGAGAGATGCCAGAAGACATGGAAGTCAGCGTGGACGGGTGCCCTTTAGACAAACTTGAGCATCAGGAAGTTATTATAGTTGACTGCAAAACACCAAGACAAATCCATGAGTCCATGGCAATACTAAAAAATTTATAAAATAAAAGAGAGAAAAACAAACATGATGCATTTATCTCACTCATTCAATTAAGACTCAGAACATGAGAAGTAAGCATTTATCCTGCCTTTGGAGAGAGAAAACTTCTTTCCAAAAGACTAGCAGCTACTAAATGCAGGTGAAATAGAAGAATTAGAAAAATCACCATTTGAAGGTCCCAATAAAACAACTGGTTTGAGCAAGAATCACCAAGGAAGCAAAAAACTATTAGGTGAAAATTGTTGGGGAATAGGATAATCATGATACCAAAGTAGCAGCCCATAGACTATGTACTACTTGCAAAAGGAAAAACATACCTCTAAGTAAAGAAATCTAGTGGTCACCACCTTAATCAAGTAATCAAACTTCACTTCACTTCCCCTGATAATGCAGTCACCTATGAAGCATCCTTGCCAAAACTGCTTACCTAAATCTAATTAAGACTTTATTTATTTATTTATTTTGAAAGATTTTATTTATTTGACAGAGAGATAGAGAGAGAACACAGGTAGACAGAGAGGCAGGCAGAGGGAGAGGGAGAAGCAGGCTCCCCGCTGAGCAGGGAGCCCGATGCGGGGGCTCCACCCCAGGACCCCGGAATCATGACCTGAGCCGAAGGCAGCAGCTTAACCAACTGAGCCACCCAGGCGCCCCTGATTAAGACTTTAGACCTAACTTCCAGTTTACAGGAAATCCAGAGGCTGGAAGAACAAGTTGAATGACATTACAAGGGAACAATCAGACAAATTCAGAATGCAGAATGTTCTATAAAACAACTGGCCTGGTAGCTTCAAAAAGTCATTAATAAAATTTTAAAAAGGTGGGTGCCCTATTCTAGACAAAAAGAGACTAAAGAATCATAACCAAATGAAGTGTGGAATCCTTCATGGAATTCTGGTAGGAAAAAGGTATCTATGAAACACTTCCGTGACAATTGGGAAAATTTGAATATAGACGAGATATTACTAGGTATTAGGAAACTACTGTTAATTTTCTTACGTGTGGTAAATGTACTGTGATTACGTAGGAGAATGCCTTTCCTTTTAGTAGAGGCATGCTTAAGTCTTCAAGAATAAAATCCTATGGATGTTTGCAACTTACTTTTAAGTGGTCCCACAAAACAATGAAAACAACTCAATACACATATCTGTATCATGCAGGCACACACACACACAGAAAATATGGCACTATGTTTAAAAACCATTTAAAATATAGGTATACTTTGGGGCACCTGGGTGGCTCAGTTGGTTAAGCGACTGCCTTCAGCTCAGGTCATGATCCTGGAGTCCTGGGATCGGGTCCTGCATCAGGCCCCCCGGCTCATCGGGGAGCCTGCTTCTCTGGCCCTCTCCCCTCTCATGCTGTTTCTCACTCTCTCTCTCTCAAATAAATAAATAAAATCTTTATTTTTTTTAAAGATTTTATTTATTTGACAGAGAGAGACACAGTGAGAGAGGGAACACAAGCAGGGGGAGTGGGAGAGGGAGAAGCTGGCTTCCCGCGGAGCAGGGAGCCTGATGTGGGGCTCAATCCCAGGACCCCGGGATCATGACCTGAGCCGAAGGCAGACGCTTAACGACTGAGCCACCCAGGTGCCGCTAAATAAATAAAATCTTTAAAAATAAATAAATAAAATATGGGTATACTTTGTACTATTCTTTCTACTTTTATATGTTTGAAAATTTTCATAATAAAAAATTAGAAAAAATATTTTAAAAACTGACATCATGTACAAATTAACTCAAAATTAAATGATGGTTAATTGGGGTACATTCATGGAGTTGATATTATGCACTTATTAAACACCTTTTCTTTTCTTCTTCTTTTTTATTTAAATAGGCTCCACATGGGCATGGAGCTCAACGCAGGGCTTGAACTCACGACCCTGAGATCAAGACTTGAGCTGAGATCCAGAATCGGAAAGCTTAACCAACTGAGCCACCCAGGTGCCCCAGTTAAACAGCTTTTCAAGGAATTTCTAAACACATAGGCAAATAGTCACAATGCAGTAGTAAGGGCGATAGGATGCAAGACTGTATATATGGTATATGTGTGGCTCGATCTCACTTTTTATAGACATTCAACACATTTATTGAGCAACTATGATGTGCCACGAACTCTTCTAGCTGTGGAAGAAAATACACTTGAATGTTAATAGGGTTGTTCCTGTCTGTCAGGGTTATAGGGAATCCTTATTATCCTCTAATACTTTTCTAAAATTTTCAAATCCCGCGCAATAATTTTTATAGTAAAAATAACAAGCAAGCATTTTGCTGAAGAGTCGTCATCAGGGATTGGAGATCAATAAAGGCTAAGATTGGCTGCACACCTGGCATGTGACAGTCCTTCCTCATGCTCTCCAGGGGCCAGTCTGCTCAGCCCCCCTCCCCCCGGCCCGTATCCTCTCCAGGTATTATTTTTATCCCTATTTTACACACACAGACACCAAGCACTGAGAGGTTTGGGAATTTGCTTAGGCAAGGATTCTTCAGTGGGAAAGGCACTGTCCCCAAGGAACATTTGGCAATGTGGTGAGACATTTTGGTTGTTGTCACCCTGAAAAGAGGGGAAGTAGAGGTCAGGAACGTTGTTAAACATCCTCTGTTGTACCGCATAGCACCCACGGCAAAAAACCATCAGCCGCAAAGGTCAACAGTGCTGAAGCTGAGAGATCCTGAGCTGAGATCTCTCAGCTTTCAGCCCAGGCGGCCTGATCCCCAAGTCCACACTCTTCATCACTCTGGACTGCTCTTAAGACATGCTGCCACCCTAATGTCTTGTCATTCAATGTTGCAGTGTTTATTCACGGAGGGTAATTATTCATAACCATGGTAACTGCTGCCATATAAGATGCTTTGTGATTCATCCAAAAATTTTAAGCAAAATATGAAAACAATTATCTTCTCCTAAAAGTTCAAAAGGTACATCTGGTGAAAGGGCATTCCACCGGTATAATTCTTTTAAAAAGCAATTTTGCAGTTTGCATCGAAATCTTAATATTTATAACCTTTGATCCAGAAATTCCACTTTGAGAACTCATTCTAAGAATATAAATCAAAATATGGCAAAATCCTGGTGTGCAAATATATTTTTTAGAGAAGAAATAAGAAAGGAGGTTACCCAAATGTCTAATAATAGAAGAACTTAATAACCTGGGCCCTTGTGCTTGAGAGAATCTCCGTGAGGGTGTGGAAAATCATGTGGAGGATAATGTTAGGTGAACAAAAGAAGCAAGATAGAAAATCCTGTGTGTGTTTCCGCAAGCATGATAAACAGTAGCATCGTTTAAAAGATCAACACGAAACACTTCACCGGAGTTGCCAGATTAGGACAGTAGGGTAAACAGTGATTCCTTTGTCTTCCCCCCCACCCCCCCGCGTCTTTTATTTTCAAAACTGTCTGAAATGTAGCCATGCATTTTAATGGAGTAAAAACAATCAAAATATTTTTAGATGTACCTAAATCCTGGGAAAATCTTTTTTTTTTTTTTAATGGAGGCCCTTTATAAAACCTGAAATGTGTGTAAACAAACTTACGGCCTAGATCTGAGCACTTTAAAAGTAAAAACAAATCTGAGAACAGAGCCCCTGGTCCTCCCAACACATTCTCAATGTCGATATTAGATGAGAAAATCTTCTCTCTGGCAATCTTAATGTCTCTTTCTCCCTCTATAATGACTTGATGCATAAAAATTAATCTTTTCTCTCCGCTTTGATCCCCGAGCTCCTTAGCAAAGATTCCATCTTGCTCTATAACACACGATGAAGCATTTTTCCCTGTTATAATGTGACAATGGCCCTACTGAGCACAACAATTTGAGCTTGAATGCGCCACAGCCAAAGAGGAAATCTTAAGAGGCAATTCCACCTAGAACTATTTGGCAAATGCATAAAAAAGACACATTACCACTGTCTGAAAAATAGTGGCCTTAACAAAAGAACACAAAACGGAGCTGGGAGTGGGGGGAGGGGGAGGGATGGAGAAAAGGAAAAGCGGAGGTGAGATGGGGTTCTACCCCCAAGTGCTGGTCATGTAGATCAGTCAGTGTGTGGGGGGGAAGAAGTGCATTTGAGAACTTTCAATAAAAAAGACTGTCAAGGCTAGAAAAAAATATTCTTTAATTAGTTTACTCAAATATTAAGTGTGACATCTAGAATCTCAATATTAGCAAAAATGTGATAATTATAGCTGGAAGGGTTTTTTATTGAATGTAAATTCACGAATCACACTTTTAGCATCTCTCACTCCCTTTTGTTCTTTCTCATACAGTGTTCACACTTAACTGGAAGCCTTTGGGCTCCACTCCGAAATCTGATCTCAAATTCACAGTCTCCATACTTCCTTTTGAAACAGTTGTAGTTCAGCAACAACTATGACAAGCGACATGTCTAGTCCATCCTGACAGAAGATGTGCCTTGAGACACGCTCCTGACTTGGGGGCACCTGAACTTCAGGATACCCTGGCTGCTGCAGAAGGAGTTTCCTGTGTTAGATGGCATCCCTCATCACACCACTTCTCCACATGGAGGGTTCTGTGTTTTCCAGCAACTGTTTTGACCCATTTGGCTGTCATTTCAGTGAGTGAGCTTGCCAACTCAATCTAGTGATTGGCTCTAAGGGGGAGAACAGAAACAGGGAACATGTGTTTGGTGTTAAAGTGGGTCAGGTCTGTGCAAATAGGCACTTATTCATTTTACACTCAAAGTATCCTCATTTTATAGTAGAGGATACTGGGACTGGAACAGGTCAAATGATGTGTCCAACATCACGCAATTACTGAATGGCACAACCAGAATCCGAAGGTAGGTCTGCCTCCCGTCAGAGCTTGTGCTCTGCCCTCTCTGGATTTGCTGGGGCAGGAGGAGGGGAGAGAGCGCATGGCCCCATAGCATGCTGAGGGAGAAACAAGGTAATATGCACATGCTCAAGTGTGGGCTGATAGTGTAACATCTTCTCCCAAATATCAACAGATCATTGTTTGTTCTTATAACAAATATTAAAAATTGGTCCTGTTTGGGGGTTGATGTTTTGGGGGTATGGAGGTGGCAGCCAGTGACCAATTTTCTGGGATTGTAATCTCAAATGCCTACAGGGCCAAGCTTTTTTCAAGACATCAGGAAGAGGTGAGGACCAGGGCACCTAGGAAGGAGTATGCCAGTTCGAAAAAGACAGACAGCACCTCATTTTACCATGCGAAATTGTGGGCCTAGTGTGTAGAGCTCTGAATTTTTCCAAAAGATGCCAGAAATAAGGATTTGTATGTGAGCAATCCTGATTTGCCTTAAAGTTGGCAACTATTAAAAAAATTTTTTTTTCAATTGTATGAGCCAAATAAAACATGTCTATTTGATCTTGGCTCTTTTCTTCACAACTTCTGGTCTAGATAATATACCTGTGCTAGAGGTGATAAGGTATGAAGGACCTCAGGACAGCCCTCCTATCAGTAACAGACTCATCTTCATTGCTCCCACCACACTGTCGAGGGGAAACACCTTGTTCATTTTAGACAGTGTTTGTCATTCCAACATTATTATTTGGAAAAAGAAAATAATTATCACAAAGTCTCTGTTAAAATATATGTATAAATTCCAAAACCAGTGATCAAGGAGGTGGGCAAGAGGTGAGAAGGATGTTACAGTTCAGCAAAACAGAAAAACCAGTGGAGAAAAAAAGGGCACCAATCAGTATTAAGCAAATGCTTAACAGGAGTTGCATTCCAACTACCAACAAGATGCTCATCACAGGATTTCCTGGCAAACGAGGTTTCTCAGAGGGAGCACATTTCCACCACACACCCGCTCCCCTACTTTTTTCCTTTCCACCTCATTACCACCTGGTTTCTCAGGATACTGACTCAGACACAGACCAATTTCAGCAGCATTTTATTACTGAAATCTCCCTCTTGCAAATGAGGAAATGGAAAGCGAAACATAATCTGGTGCTCCTAGACACATTGGCTCAGGCACCCCAAAGTACGTCTTCAGACAACCTTACTATCTAGCGGGATGAGCACTCTCATACAAAAATATGCTCAGATGGGAGCATCGGAATTTTTTTTTTCCCCGCTTACATAGACAGATGCAGGCACATGTCACAGTACTGTGTTGAGAAGTGGAGGGGATGAACTGTAATGAGATCACAGAAGAGAACATTTGAGAAAATCCTATGTTACTAGTCCAATGTTAATATTTTAAAATATCTCTTCTTGGGCCACCTGGGTGGCTCAGTCGTTAAGCGGCTGCCTTCAGCTCAGGTCATGATCCCAGGGTCCTGGGATCGAGCCCTGCATCCAGCTCCCTGCTCCGCCGGGAGCCTGCTTCTCCCTCTCCCACACCCCCTGCTTGTGTTCCCTCTCTTGCTGTCTGTCTGTCAAATAAATAAATAAAATCTTAAAAAAAAATAAAAAAATAAATGATCTCTTCTTCTGGGCACTACCATATAACAAAGTAGTTCTACCAGTAAAACAGCTCAAGTGTATACATTCCTAAGTCAAAACAAAACCACTCTGCCGCCATTTGTGAAAGGGAAGCTGTGTCCTCTCCCTACTTCATGAGGAAGAGGTGAAGAGCTCCATGATCTGGGAAATTTGTTATCAAGTCCAGGCCTTCAGCTCAGGTCCTTGACTCTGCGATCTGGGATTTCACTGGTCATCTTGGGCAAGGCCACGCTACTTCACTGCTCTGGACAGTGTGTCCCAGAGAAAACCGACATAAAATTTCAATCCTCACCCCACTCTTACTAGCTGTGTGAACCTTGGGCAAGTTCTTTAATATATCTGAGCCTCATTTTCCTTGTCTCTAAAAGTAAGGGTGAAGATCTTAAAAACCACAATAGCTAACTTATTCAATGTACTATCTAAGTCAAAACGCTCAATACTAAATGCATTATTACATACCTTTTCTCGCTTATTATCATTAACTATTTATGATAATCTAACACATAAAGTTAATAACAATTGACAATAATACTGCCTTCATAGGATCATCATGATTAAGTGACAGAAAATAGGTTAAAGCTCTTTGCCAACCAAAAAGATATACATAGATGTTAATTGTAACATATTGTTAATAACAAGACAACAGGCCCCAGATGGAGTCACTTATGCTAAGCCCAGCCCCACGTCACCAAATCAAGACTTCATCATGGTTTCAGCTCTCCCAGGAATGAAATCTTAGTCAATCAGGAATCTCCTGATCAGCACTAGTGAGGTAATCTGCCCAATAGACCCCTGCCATCCCCTAAAGGAAAATAATTTTGCAATAACCAACCTGTTTTTTGGCCTTAGTATAACTTCCTTGCTACCATTCCCATCTTTCTCTAAAACTCTTTCATGCTGTAGGGCTCCTGTGAGGCTCCATTCTAGCTGCTAGACTGGATGTTGCCTGATTCAACTCAATTTTTACTCAAATAAACTTAAAATTTTTAACATGACTTAGTTTGTCTTTCAACAGTTCTAGTATCAGAAGAGGGAAGCAAAGGAAACCCTCAGGGGTACACAAGCACAGCAAGCAACCAGACATAGGTACCTGCTGAGTCGCTTGAGCCCACTGCTTTGCTGCGGTCTCTGGAGGTCATGGGCAAGTCCCTCTAGGATCCTAGCTCCACGGCTTTTGCATTATGAGCTTTCAGGCTTTATCTGGACATTTCTTTTTCCAGACTGGGTCCAGAAACTGGCTGGAGTAGGACCAGATCCAGGGTCAGACTGGTTCTGACTTAGAAACCGAACAGGTCTGGGGTCAGAATGGGTCTGACTTAACCTGGAGGTCAATATGAGGCCTCAGGTGAATAAAATGTTGTTTTAAGGCTGAACAAGCAGAATCACCTTAACCAAAGATAATCTTGAAAAACAGTGGCCACTGTGGAAAACTTTTAACCTAAATAAGCTTATCCATTTATTAGGTATCCTAGAAAAGAAGGGCTCTCAGCCAAGCACTCACTATAAAGGGTAGAAGAATTACTTTTCCAACTCTCCAGTTGCTGGTGACCAGGACGAGACCCACTGGGACACCAACCCTGACCCAGAGCCTATGGATAGGGTCCTGGGAAAATGCGTAGGAGCTGGCAAAAGGTAAGAATTCTTACCAAAGTCACTTCTCCCACATCTCCATGTGTAGCACCTGGTTGAGAGAGAAAGGTAAAATTTCATGCTGTCTCTTCCTTTCCAAGTTCAGACTGGCAGGCAAAAAAAAAAAATCTGTAAGAATTAGATCTTTGAATACTCAACATCACTGATCACCAGGGAAATACAAATCAAAACTCCAATGAGAGATCACCTCACACCTGTCAGAATGGCTAAAATCAACAACACAAGACACAACAAGGTGTTGGAGAGGTTGTAGAGAAAGGGGAACTCTCCTGCACCGTTGGTGGGAATGCAAACTGGGGCAGCCACTCTAGAAAACAGTATGTCGGTTCCTCAAAAAGTTAAAAATAGAGCTACCCTGCGATCCAGCAATCACACTACTAGGTATTTACCCAGAGTATGCAAAAATACTAATGCAAAAGGATACACGCATCCCTATGTTTATAGCAACATTATTGACAATAGCTAAGATATGGAAGCAGCCCAGGTGTCCACAGACTGATGAATGGGTAAAGAAGATGTGGACCATTATTCAGCCATAAAAAGAATGACATCTTGCCATGTGGATGGAGCTGGAGGGTGTTAGGCTAAGTGAAATAAGTGAGAGAAAGACAAATGTGATTTCACTCATATGTGGAATTCAAGAAACAAAACAAATGAGCAAAGGGGAAACAAAGAGACAAACCAAGGAACAGACTCTTAACTATAGAGAACAAACTGATGGTAACTGGAAGGGAGGTGGGCGGGGAATGGGTGAAACAGGTGATGGGGATTAAGGAGTGCACTAGTGATGAGCACCGGGTGATGTATGGAGGTGTTGAATCACTATATTGTACACCTGAAACTAATATCACACTGTATGTTAACTAACTGGAATTTAAATTTTAAAAAAGCAACCCCCAAAAAAGAATTAGATCTTTGAACTGTGATTCATAAATTTACTCTTAGGTACCCATTGGGTTGATCCTTCCTCTCCCAGGGATCGTCATTGCTTTCTTGTTTGTCTTTCTGTGTTCTAGGAACTTGGCTTGGCAACCATTAGGTTGGGGGCCCCCACAATATGGTTGGACAGAAATGCAGGGTGCACTCCATTTGCATCCACAAGTTCAGTCAATACCGCCAGGACTGCTTACTATTTGTACTGGCTGTAACCTGACAAGATACTTGTTTTGTTTTGTGTTTTTTTTAACCTGACAAGATATTTGACAGGATTTTTTTTTTTTTTTAAAGTAGCTCTATGGTCCAAAGTTGGCCAAATTAGAAGCTGATCTTAAGAGCCTGACAGGAACTTTGTTTTCAGTCCTTCTCCCCTAAACTAACATGAAACTATGTACCCAGAAGGGAAGAAAAACATCTGAAGCTTTTAGTGGAACAATTTACTAAAACACTTCAAAGAAACAGCTTTGAATCTAGAACGTAGCAAACTTTTGATTAAAGATTTTCTCTCTGATATAAAAAAGAAAATTGAGGGTAATGTAATTGGATTGCTGTGTCAGCCTCTTGATAGCATTCAGGTTGCAACCCAATTCTTTGAGGAATTAAAAGACAATTGTACTTGTCTTACAAATTTTGTCTCTGTGAGAACAGAAACGTGGCTCTAGAAATAATTCAAAGCCCACTATCTTTTTTACCAATCCCCGAACTTCCCTATTCATCTCAAAAGGCTTGCAGATATATTGTAAAAGATCTGGATTTAGGGGAAAAAAGTCCTTCTTGGGAATTTGCATTCTTTCTCTGTGCCTTTTGAGATATACATATTCTATGCGGTCTTCTCCAGGAAACAAGATAATTCTTATTAGAAGGAGGGGGGTAAAAAAGGAAAGACTATTTGAAAACTCAGTCTATAAAAAATATAAAGTTACTTTCACAAATATAGGTAAAAAATTTAAGCAGGTAACCTTAACTTAACGCCATCTGCCAGAAGCACAATCTGGATCCAATTGTTCTTTATAAACTAGTGAGTTTTGCATTATAATGCCTGTCTTGTGGCTACAGTTTTTTTTAAGGGGGAGGTAGGGGGTGGTGCAGGGGGAGAGCGAGACAAAATCTCAAGCAGATTCCATGCCCAGTGCAGTACCGCATGGGGGGCTTGATCTCACCATCCTGAGATCATGACCTGAGCTGAAATCAAGAGGCAGACGCTTAACCCAGTGTGGTTACAATTTTAAATGAAACCTATAAGGTCTCTCTTTGTATCTGTATCTGTCTGTATATTTATATATGTCTATGTATGTATGTTATACATGTGTGATTTTTTTTTTTTACCTCTGGTCAGTACTGTCAAAATTAATTTGTAAAGAGCTCCATTTAATTGATTTAAAGACAAACAAGAATTTATATAAAGTATACTCTCAGGAATATAGAAACTAACACTAATATTTTTCAAGTTCACACGATTTAGGATAATCTTTGATAAATAAAGGCAAGTTTAAGTTTGTTAGTTGAGTTAGTTATCGCATGATACAAATTTATTTTCATTCTATGTTCACTAGAGGTCAAATAAGCTCATGTTATCTCTATTACAGAATTTGTCATCAAAAAAGATGATGGTTAGCTGTTTAATGTCTTGTGAAATTTTCACGAAATTTCCACATAATCTAAACATAACTGTTAAGAAGACAGCAGGAGGGAAAGAATGAAGGGGGGAAATCGGAGGGGGAAGATGAACCATGAGAGACTATGGACTCTGAGAAACAAACTGAGGGTTCTAGAGGGGAGGAGAGTGGGGGGATGGGTTAGCCCGGTGATGGGTATTAAAGAGGGCACGTTCTGCGTGGAGCACTGGGTGTTATGCACAAACAATGAATCATGGATCACCTACATCAAGAACTAATGATGTAATGTATGGTGATTAACATAATAATAAAAAAAGAACAAACGAATTAAATAGATGTAAGATAAAAGTTTATAAGTGAACATTTCAACAATAATTATGTTTTATGTTATGTGTACTAGTTTCCAGAATCTTTTTGGTAACTTGAAACCTTAATGTTATACTGATATAAATTAAATGATGGATATTCATTGAGTATCTAGGACACTTCCAAATAATATAAAATACTGAAACATTAATTACTGAACATAGGTTTATACACTTTTAACTTCCTTTTACAGAGGAACTAAAGACATTTGGGTCTATTAATAAACATTTATACCACACTGTAAAATTTACTATGAGGAAAAATATGTTTCCAGAAGTTATAAAATATTTTTATAAATTCACCAATCCACAGAATGCTAGTGTAACAAACAGTCCACCATTGCTTACCTCTTAGTTTTCACTAGAAATTAAAGAATCTAAAGGCTAAAAATTCTAATCAATATATGTAATTAAATCACTTAGAAATAATAATAGTGAAAGGAAACAATTGTGTATGAAAAGTAGGTAAGGAAAGTAAAATGATTGCTTGTTCCAGAATGAGAAAGAAGAAAACTTAGAACAAAATCTGAATGAATATAAAAAAAGTTGTAGGATGTTTGTGGAAAAGAAATCTTGGGAAAGAAATTTTTTGTGTGGTCTGGCTCAGATTGGAATAAATTTATTTACATTTTAAAGGAATGAGTTTAATATATCAGAAGTACACTGATCCAAATTTGAATTTGTTTTTCTATTAAAAGGACAAAGTTTTCTTAGATTATTGGTCTGCTCTTAATAAGAAATTATAACCAAGGGTTTTTCTTTATCTTTTAAGTGATCTGCCTGGACAGCAAAGATTTCATGTCTTACTAAAATAATTTATTGTTCTGGGGTGCCTGGGTGGCTCAGTCGTTAGGCGTCTGCCTTCGGTTCAGTTCACGATCTCAGGGTCCTGGGATCGAGCCCCACATCGGGCTCCCTGCTCGGCAGGAAACCTGCTTCTCCCTCTCCCACTCCCCCTGCTTGTGTTCCCTATCTCGCTGTGTCTCTGTCAAATAAATAAATAAAATCTTAAAATAAAATAATTTATTGTTCTTCACATTGTCTTTATTGTGTCTTTCATTACTTATGAAAACCCAGTCTTCTCGATCTTAAAAGAGCTGAGTTTTGTTCACAACTCTGTAACTTTCTGTATTTGCCTCTAACATCTTCTATTGTCACCTTGGTTAAATAGACAAGTAGGTATTATTTCATAATGATCTGTGATCCTATTTGTTGAATGTTCAAATCTTTTGATTTTCCTTTCTTTAAGATTTATTTATTTGAGAAAGAGACAGAGAGAGAGAGAGAGAGAGAGAGCTAGCACGGGTGTGGGGGAGGGGGGAAGGCGCAGGGAGAGAGGGAGAGAGAAACTTAAGCAGACTCCACGCTGAGTACAGAGCCTGACACAAGGCTTGATCTCACAACCCTGAGATCACAACCCGAGCCAAAAACAAGAGTTGGATGCTCAACCGACTGCACCACCCAGGTGCCCCCAAACCTTCTGACATGTTTTTTACAAATTCTAAATGGAGTCTTTTTTTTTTTTTTTTAATGGAGTCTTCTTGACTGCAAACTAACTTTGAGATTTCCTAGAGGGTCCCTGGAAAATCTCAAAGGATTTGTCTCTCACCTTGTAAAAGATCGATGTTAAACTTATTAGGTTTATTTGGCATGTTTAATTACATGAGAAGCATTGTCGAATAAGTGATGATAAACCTTCTTAGGTTATTTTTGCATGTTACTAATATTAGCGTCCTTAAAATTGCATGAAATTCCTAAGAATCTAATATGTCTTGGGTATAATGTTAGCAGTCACAATTCCAGTTATTATCTTAAAATGTTGTATGTCACAGAAAAAAAAAACAAATTTCCTTGTCGATTCCATTATAATGCACTATCATCAAATCTTTAACCACAGGTATTTTTAAGCCCTTTGTCATTTACAGTTACTGTTTTACTCTGATGCTTTCACAAAAGTGAGGATCCTACTAAGTACTCTTGACTACTGACACTGCTCCCAAATTACAAGGTGCAAAACTTGGGCGCATATTTCACTACTAAAGAAGGTTCCACCTGACATCTGGTCCTATGCAAATGCTTGAGAGACCTTAAAATTAAATTGGCTAGGAACAAAAGTAGCTGACACAAGGTAAACTGCTCCCTCCCAAGATATCAGATTAAGAACATTTCTTTCCATTCCTCCTTCCCTCTCTGATCATTTTTTTCCCAATTCTTATACCATGAAGGTCTTCATGATTCTTTTGTTCACCTTTTGTCTTGCTCTGGCCGGAGAGATAATGCCAATGTTCATATAACTCAGCCATGGCAAGGAGGTTAGTAATCCAACCTACAAACAACGTTGGATTTGTCATAATGCTGGTGATCCTATAGTTATTCCTTTCACAAACTCCTCCCTGATTTCCAATACCTCAGTGTCTTTGGAAAAAAACTCAGCCCTCTCTCTATTGGGGTAGGATCCAAAACCCTGGAGGTCAACTTCCCTGTCTCTGGTTAGCAGCCTTGTATCTAACTCTGCACAAAGAAAGGGACACAAGGCAAGGGTAACCAGAATAAAACCACCTGTGCAGTCTATAGACCCTTGAATTTTACTGGCCTCCATGGCTATCACCTTTCCATTCCTGAGCCACAGGCTCAAATGGGAATGACCAGGAGTCATTCATGATTCAAAGTATGCTTCCTCTGGCAGATCCCTACTGCCCTGGATAGGAGTATGTACAAATGAGGCCATGGTAAGGAACCTCTTCTTAACTCTTGAAGATATTGCAGAATTTGCTATTAAAGCAATAGCTGCCCAGTGAAAACCCTGACTCTCTGAGCAAAGTTGTTCTTGATAATAGGATAGCCCTTGATTATTCTTTACCTGAGCAGAGTGGTGTTTGTGCTATGGCCAACACCATTTGCTGCACTTGGACTGACACTTCTGGGGAAGCTGAGACTCCACTTACATTAGATCACCGAATAAACCAGTTGGCTTAAGAAAGTGACTCCTTCAATGAGGTCTTCCTTTGACTTATTTGATTCTGATTGGATTGGGTCTTGGGGGCCATGGCTCTGAAGTACTCTCCAGACATTGGGAATTATCCTGCTTATAATAATCATAGTAGTCTCCCTGGCACATTTTATTCTCTCAAAAGTTTTAAATGAATGTTTATGGCCACTAACCACCAAACAAACGATCTTCGTGAGACCAGAACATCAGAAAAGGAATAAGGAGAATGACCAAATTAAAGCATGTGAACCTGGTGTTGTCATCTGTGAACGCCACAGAGAGATTCAGCAAAAAGACATCATGTCCCGTGAATACCACATAGAGATTAGGCAAAAAACTGTAAGAACTCCAGAGTGGTAGCTGGGAGTAGTGCTAATGCCTTCAATTTTGACCACATCTCTCAGTTAGGCTAAAAGTCTAATCAAAGGAGGAGTTGTTAAAAATAAGACAACAGGCCCAAAATGGAGTTGCTTATGCTAAGCCCCATGTCACCAAACCAAGACTTAACCTAATTATAGTTTCAGCTCTCCCAGAAATGAAATCTTAAACCAGTCAATCAGGAAACACCTGATCAGCACTGGTGAGGTAATCTGCCTGATAGACCTCTGTCATCCCCTAAAGGAAAGTAACTTTGCAATAACCAACCTGCTTTTTTGTCCATTATTTCTTCCTTATTTCCACTCCCTTCTGCCAAAAGTCTTTCATTCTATAGAGCTCCTCAGAGCTTCTTTCTATCTGCTGGATTGGATGCTGGCCAATTCAAATTGATTTTTTTTGCTCAAACGCTTAACAATTTTAATATGCCTCAAGTTTATCTTTCAACGACGTGCAATAAAATTTTAGAAGCACCCAGAAAAGTCGATGGATTACAAAATTCTTGTCTGTGCACTGAAATATCTTTACCAGGGCTCAAATGATCTTTTATTCCAAAATTGCCACAGGGTTTAAAACGCATGGGTCTGGAATCTCTGTTTGGAGATTTTAGTGATCCAAATATCATACCAAGGCATAAGTAATTGGTCGTAAGTCTTTTCCTAGACCTAGCCTTTGCTCAGGCAGAGGGTACAGAAAACACACATAGTCTCTGAAATCTGGGGGAGATGGGAGGAGCAGGTAACAGTCTGGATCACAGAGCAGGTATAATGCAGGAAGGAGGGCTGAGAGGGCTGGAGGCTGGCTGGCTTTGAGAATGGACTTCTTTTAGTGGACAGAGAGGAAGTAATTCTTAGTAGTAATAACAACAACAGCAACAACATAATAGATGTTTCCTCAATTACAGTACCAAGTATTTCATCTATCAACTAGTCTTATGTAGCTCCAACACCAGCATCCCACTCTGATTACATCAGAAGTAACACCTTTAAATTTTAAAAGCTGAGAAAAGAAATCTATCAAAAGGTTTCATTAATTTGGACATCAATACGTTGGAATGTGTGGTGACTTGAATCATGGTGAGGCTGATGCTCCCCTTTGCTTGGCAAACTGCCTCTTCATTGATAATGCAAATTGTGACTGCAAACAGCATCTCTGGGGGGCGTTTAAAGTGCTTAAGGGAACACACTGTGCACTTCAGAAGCGTTCCTTTTATATGCAATTAGTCTGTTCATGACACATCATTCTTATCTATTCATTAAAATAAGTCCCTGGCTTAGTTGGAGGCATTTTATGGATTTCTAGAATCACAGAAGCTCAGAACTGGCTGGAGCCTAAAGGTCATCCAGTTCACCACCCTGCTGGTGGTCACTCCTCTCTCCAATATCCATGCCTGGGCCACCATTGTTTCTGATCCTGTCCAGCAAGTGGTCACTCTTGACCTCCTCTGGAAGCCCCTGGAGAGATCACGGACTCTAGAGTCAGGAGGATCTGCATCAAATCCTAACTTCATCCTTTACTGGTTACTTGAGCCTCAGTTTCCTCAAAAAGATTGTTTGCACTGTGGCTGGCAAAATACAGACAGAAAGTAGGTTAGGGTTTGCCTCGGGTGGGTACGGGAGGGATTACAAATGGGTGGGAGGTTTCTTTTGGGGGTGATGGGAATGTTCTACAATTAGATTGTGATGATCCCACAACTCTGTAAATTGAGTAAAAGTCATTGAACTGTAGGCTCAAAACAAGTGAATTTTATAATATGTAAATCATGCCTCAATAAAGCTGTTAAAAAAAAAGACAAGATAAAAAAATACATAGGGACTTTTTTTTTTTTAATTACGGAAAAAAGCCTAAGGTGCTAAGCATAGTACACATGAAATAAAACCTAATTTGGGGTGTTGTGGGAGAAAGTATACGTGGTTAAGAAGCAAAAAGAGTTTCAGAAAGATTCTGCTTTGTACTCTCAAGAAAATTAAAGAAAAAATTGTCTCTAAGAGAGATAAAAATTAGATCATAAGACAGACTGAAGAAATTATATAGCTCCACAAGCCCTTAAAAGAAATCCATGAGACCAATGTGTTTAAGAATTCAGAATCTTTTGAATTTTAGAAAGGTAATATGGGGCATTTTCCATAAATTACATAACACCCCCAACAGGGTATGTGGCAGCATCTCATAATTAAATACATTAATATTTCTTTAATGAAATGCATGAGTATTCATACTAAGCCAGATAAATACAAGACTATAAATAGACTCATGTCAGTTCAGGCTCAGTTTTGCCACGCAGGGAGTTTGCTATAAACTTCAGAAAACTCTTGGTTTGTCAGACTTTTGGAGTTTTAGGAATAGAGATTTGGGGTTGTGGGTATTTTGTCATTATGACCTTGCCTTTGACAGTATAGTAGCTTTAGTGATTGTTACTTCTGTTTCCCTTCTCCCCATGTCCCTAGGGACTCTGAAATCGTCTCTCCCGGGGGAAACCCTGAAGTTGGGGACCAAGCTTGGGGACAGATGGGACTTTTTTGCTCTGCCGCTACTGAGCTTAGAGGGGAATGAGATACCGAAAGGAAATAGGATAAAATGGAAAAATTAAATGAGAAATACTGTTCAAGATGGAGTGGGGAGAGAAGGAAGGATCAAAATGTTTTAACTCAGGATAATGGGTATATCCTTAAAAAGCACAGGAAGCAGAAAAATGAACATTTCAGGTCATTAGTAAGTACAGGGTCATTTATTTGGCTTGTTCATTTATTTCCGAAGTAGCCTACAGAAGTTTATAAAGCCTTGCAAAAGATTTACCACCTGCTCTTCTCTAATCTTTGATGCACCATGTAAGTGCCCCTATCTTTCTACCTCCTTAATGGGACCCTGACTCAGCAGGGGTCCAGGGTGACATGGTGCCATGCCAAGAGAGCCAGACTTTTACCTCAGTCTGGTGACACTGATGTGACAGCCCACCATGGCTGGGCAGACCACAGCCTATGTCCTTGAGCTGTAGAGCAACTCTTTCACTAGACTCCAAACTTCTTAAGGGCAGGAACGGTGCGAATTAATGTTATATTAGGGCCTAGCAAGCCGTTCAATAAATACAGTTGATTAACTGAATAGATGAAAGAACAAATAAGTTGAATGCCAAATAAAAGTAGTTTGAGAGTTTACTGTTTTGTAAAGACTACCAACCATTGCTCTAGGATCAAAAATGATTTCATGGGAAGGATGCTTTTCTTTGGGTTCTCCTCATGCTACCCCAAATGATATGTGTTCTTCTAAGTACCTGTTTCTCCTTGCGGATATCCAGCATTAGGAGGTATGAGAGGTGAGCCAATCCTCGTGTCTAAAAAACGAATATAGCCTCTTACTGTGTGACTCTCATCCAAGGAATCATTAACCACCGGCAAGACTAGAACAGGGCTGCATTTTTATCTTTAGGGTGTTACCATATTAAAGTTGGAGGGCAAAGCAGCTCCCACTTTTCTACCAGAGAGCAGCTTAGGGACTGGGGTGAGCAGCAGGGAAGTGACTTGTGTTGATGTTGAATTTCTGCCACAAGCAAGCAATCTGTGCTTAGACTGTGTATTTCTTTCGGTTGTCTTGGGAGACACGGAAGGGGCTCTGGAGGGGCTGGTGAGGCCTCCCTAGCCGAAGTGTGGCCACCGCTTTAGAGAAACATAGCCTACCCCATTCACATGCCAAAGAGACTTAGAGAAATCATTATTCAAAATATTAGCTTTTACCTTGGAGCTTTGTTTACCTTCTTACCGCGTCTCCCCACCCCACACATGGAAGCAGTTTCATCACAGACAAAATCACAAAATCACAGACTCCCAGTTTCAGGTGAACAAATAAACCATATGGTTTTCATATATCCTCTGATGTAACCTCCAGGTGCAGAGAACATGGTAGCCAACATCTATGCAGTTCCTCATATATGCCCTCCACTTTATGCAGGTACATACACTGTTTATATTATTTCATACCCTTATAACCACTTACCTCGATGTCCCCCTCCTTTCTACAGACGAGGAGACTGAAGTCAGCGACAGCGTATGACTTTCACACGGCCCGCGGCTAAGAAGGGAGTGAGATACAAACTCAGATATAAATTCCCAAGTCGGCTCACTTTTCACTGTCTGTGGCCCCCACTGCTTGCCAAGGGCCTGATTCTAATTCCTCCTGAGCACGGGGAGGAATTGCTCTCCCTGAACCTTTCACCTGTGGCCCTGTGACTGCCCTCGGAGGCCTCAGAGCTCAGGTCTAATGGCTCTTGCTCAGGCTCGCCCCTTTGATGTGTGAAGACAGACCTCTCCACTCGCCTCCTCAGGCCCGGGTGTCTCCCCATCGCGGGCGCTTCCCCGCCCTGCAGGGTGAGGATAGTGGAGGGAGGTGAGGGGAGAGAGCCATGAGCAAATGTGGTTGATGATCTGGTGACTGGAAAAGCACAAGGAGAAATGGCTTTGTCTTTTGAGACCTCGGAGTCTGAATGCCAAGAAAGCTGCTCATCTCCATTCCTCTGTAATCTTGTTGGGAGAGAAGCAGACAGGTGCATGCAGGACGGACTGGGGATGTCCCCTGTCCTCCCTGCCTGCCCCCAGAATACTAGGGCCTACCTGTTTAGCCTTTTTTTTTTTTTTAAGCTTTTCTGTTCTGTTCTTCTCTTCCTTCCTCCCTCTCTCCCAACCTTCCTTTTTCTTCTCACAACTTCGCATTACAATAGAAATCCCAGTGAATTGAGAATCTAAAAGACAGGGTTCAGAATCTGGCTCTGAGCCTCACTGCCCGGGTGCCCGGTGGCCACGTCATCAAGCTTCGTGAGCCTCAGGTGCCTCACTTCCCTAAGGAGAATTAGAATGACCCACATCCAGGGGGGGTCAGTTATATGAGAGGAGGAAGCACCGCAGAACCCTAAATGCTCTACGCAATGAGGACTGTGTGCTGCATGCCTGAGGGGGGCGCGAATTCCCAGTCCTGGCACGGACCACGGCTCAGGGTTTGCTGCAGAGTTCCTGCACGCGTTCTCGTAGATCATGTCGGATGGTGTTAGGATCTGAAGGGATGTGGCCTGCAGCTTTCATTTACCATTTAGTAATACCTGGAGGGAGGACAGTGCCCGAGGACATTGTTTTGGGCAGTAGTATTTAAAGACCTCCATTTATCTGGCTGCAGTTTCAACAGAAGCCCATTAGGTTAGTGATTAAATTAAATAAACATAGCCAATGAGACATCCATTCAATAAGTTACCATGCAGCCAAAGAAAATGAAATAGTAGAATATTTAATGACATGGCCACAATATTTTTGAAGTGAAACAGGCTGATTACAAAACGGAATACACACTATGATCCTTCCATAAACAATACAGGTTTATATAGGGGAGAATATTCCCCAACATGTTTGCTTTTGTTATCTCTAGTTGGTGAACCATGGGTGAATTTTATTATTGCGTTTTGCTTACTGGTACTTCAATTTGCTGCAGTAAAGATGAATTGTCTTTGCAATAAAAGATTTTTGTTAAATAAATACACAAGTCCAAATCGGCCCATTCATTAATGTCTCATGTCCTGAGGATACTGCTTGGCCCAATTACTTCTCCAGCAGTGGTGTGGCTGTATTTCTTGTAAATACACTGAATCCTTATCCATGGATTCTAGGAGACTCAGCATATAGGGGAATCCATGACTCTACACCAGGCTGGTTTTGAAGCTGGGTAGGGATGCTCAGCTGTATTTTGTAATGCACATATGGGTATATTTCTATGAGAGCAAAGGCAGTTAGTAAGTATTCTTTGTAATGCATGTATGGTGTGTGCATGTGTATTTATACCTAGCACATTACGAATTCACAGTGGATATTAACACATATGTAGCTCACAGAGAGAAATGAAAGTATGGTTTAATAGAAGGCCAGTGCACTGAGAATGAAATATTTCTTCCGGTCATCTTCTGCAACTTGTTCGAGACCATTTCGCTGTATGGGCCTCAGTTTACTCATTTGTGTGGGAGCCAGAATAAACCTTTAAAACGACCAAGCTGAGTCTGAATCCCAGGGATGTGCTTTGGTGGTTGTGTTACCTCAGGCAAGTTATCTAACTCTGCAAGCTTCAGTTTTTCTCTGGGCAATAATGCCTTCCTCATGGGGTGTTTTGCTTGGCACACAGGAACTCTTCTGTAAATGAGAGAGAGAATGACCTGGCAATAGCACCTTTCACTTGAATGGAAGAGAAGAGTGTAGGGTTCCTTATTTTGCCATTGAAGTTTGCAGAGTGGCTCCCCCCACACACAATGTTGAGTGTCAGCAACAAGGCCCATTGTTCCCCGGACATGCATCTGCCATAAAAGGGTCTCACGTCTTCAGCAGCCTCAGGCAACAGCCTGTTCCAAAGATGTGCTTTATCTTGACAATGGAGCTTCCTCTTTCCAGCAATGGAACTTTTAAATGTTGACAATGTTGAATAAAAATTTTTCTAAAATACATTTTACAATAATTATCCATTATCCTGGCTTCTTAAACTGAATATACTGACCTGCGACTTCTGACGCAATACTGACGACTTCATTGACGTCTCAGGTCCCCATTATCATGTTGTGGGATGACAGCTCTCACCCTGCGTTAATATGTATGTGTATCCTCTCCCTTCCTCCGTTCTAGTTGTTTCTTTTGCTGTTATTGTACCTGCCTTGAAAAGCAATCCTTAGTACTTTCCAGTTGCAATAAAATCAGGGCTATAGGATTATCCAGGGCAAACTCCCTCTTAGAGAAATAAGAAGCATATTTGGAGATGTGAAGAGAAACAGTGGAGATACATTTTCTTCAAGATGTTTAATCTGCTATGGATTGGTGAGCTGAGTAAAAGAGCTTAATAGGATGCATGGCAAATAAAAATCAATAAGGAAAAATAAAAGTCTGCTCAAAGAAAGAAAGTACACGGCTTGAGTCCAGCCACTGTGTGGTACTTCCTTTCCAGAGACCCTCAGAAATCTTTTCTATACAGCCCTGGGATCACGAGGGCTGAGGGAGCTGGGAAACTGACCTCCAGATAAGAAAGCTGCCTCTATGTGCGCACGCATGCACACACACACACACACACACACACACACGCCGCATATGTGCATAAACAGATACACACCCATACACAAATGAAGGAGGAGACTGGGTCCCTATATGGGCTAGCTCAAAGAAATACGCCCCATTTAACCCCTGTTGGCTTAAACAGGTCTTTTTTTAAACAGTGCACTTTGAGATAACCTGGAGGAGATCTGTGTTCTGAATGTGTTAACGGGCTTCAGAAATCCACACCAGAGGGAGTCAAATGCTTATTCTCATTTCCTGCCTGTTCCTGCAGCAACTGCCTCACATGCCTATTGAAGAAACATGCCTTTTCTCTCCAATACCACAGAACACCTGCCAGAGAAGGAACAAATACGAAAACTTTAACAGTATCTCAAGAATGTTCCCCCTTTGCTCCTCACCAACTACTGACAATCAATGTAAAAGTAATCCTAGTTTTTATTTGAAGCTATCTTGGCTTTAAAAGAACCTTCCCAAAAATGATTGATGCGATGAATTAAACCCGTAGGTAACCCCTGAAATCTGCTTTGAATAGCAACAAATTCCTAACAATATCTTCAACGCCTGCAGCAACGAAATCTAATCTCTGAACTCCTAAAGGTCAAGATTTGCTGTCTGGTAGCACGGCTCAAGAGTAAATGCTCCCTAATGCTGCGCTAGGTGATTGCTTTGCACTCCAGACAATGTCAATTTTGTCCAAGTAGCTGCAGATGTGTCTAGCATTAAGTCAGAACGGTGTCAAGGGCCCTTCTTGAACACCGGCTGCTTCTCAGAGAAACTGGTCCTAAAGCCCTAGTCTATTACAGTCCATGCCCAAAAGGCAGACATTTAAGGCTTAAAGGAGGATGGAGAATAAAGCTGCATTAGATTTTTTAATGTTTCTGAGTCAGGAGACCCAGGGGAAGAAATTCTCTGGTGATCCAAATGTCCTTCCTCTCCCCTCCCACCAACATTCTTTTGGATTTCCTGATTAAGGTGCTGCCACAATATCTATGAAGTCCTACCCTTGAGCTGCTTTCCTGATAAACCATTCATCACTGCTCCGGCCTGTTCTAGCTATCGAAAAGCTATAATAGACTAATGAAACCATTAAATTAAGAAGTATGTATGTTACAGGAAGTAATGTACCAAGGGAAGGCATGCGGTGGGGGCAGGGAAGTAAAGATGGAACCACCCTCTGAACAGAGTACTCAGTATAATGAAGTCTGCAAATATATCAGCTCCTTTCCTCCCCAGGCCTGCAAAGAAGACACACCCCTCCCCAATATACCTCTTTAGTTTAAACCTTTTTTTTTTTTTAAGCAGGAAAACATTGTAACTGATTTGAAAGCATACTTAACCTAGATCTGGATGAAGGTATTTTTGGGTTTTAAAATTGCTAAGGCTCAGATGGAAGTATTTTGCTTTTTAAAATTGGTAAGGCGGGCATAAACCAGGTAATAGTTCTCACCTTTTACTGGGAAAACCATATTCATCTGCCACCATTAGTATTTCTGCTACTCTGGAATAATCTATTTTTAATTCCTTTCTTTCTATGTTCTCTTCCTCCTTTGTTAGCCTTAAAATAACCAAATGTCTACCTGGGGCAGGTTGCCCTGAGTTCCTATCAGCATGCCTTGCCAGTCTATGGAGGCAAACAGTTATGTTGTTCCTTGTGTTAAACAAAAGACTTCTTTTTTTGAGAGAGAGTGAGCTAGCGAGCACTGGAGAGGGGCAGAGGGAGACGGAGAGAGAACCTTAAGCAGGCTCCATGCTCAGTGCAGAGCCCAACATGGGCTCCATCCCACAACCTGAGATCATGACCTGAGCCAAAATCAAGAGTCAGATGCTTAACTGACTGAGCCACCCAGGCGCCCCAACAGAGTTCTTTTTGGAAGAACATCTCACATTTCAGCTTGACAGCATCCATGATCCAGGATGAGAAAACATGTCACATAATTTTCCAAACTTTCCTGAGTTTCTCCTTAGCAAAAGATAAGTAACAAGTGGCAGAGGTTGCCACCAAATCACTCTGAGCCATCTTTGTCCAAACACCACTGCAGCATTCTACAGATAAAATGTCATCTGTTCTGTGAAATCAATAAAGGAGGCAAGCCTAATTTCTCTGCCTCAGGAAACAATGTTACTGAAAACCCTGAGTTTGATTTTCCTCATTTCAGTCCTGACTGCATCATGCTTTTGGCCCTTCTTTTCTGCCAATAACTTGCACTGGCTGCCAAGTACCACTTGGAAGGAAGGCTAGCCTAAACCAGGGGTATTAAACTATGGAATCCAGGCAGGCATCATAAATGAGCGAAGGGAGCAGGTGTACTACGATAGTTGAGTGGTGGGTGAGCCTCTGGTGACTGATTCAGCTTGAGCCAGGTGTTGCCATGTAGAAATGCTTCCTTGCAAGGCTGGATTGTCTGATTTTTTTTTTAAAGAGAAGAGAAATATGGATTTTATTGGGGGTGAAATCTCTAGATGGTTAAATATGGGCTAAATTTTTAAAAACATGGTACAGGCAAACAAAATTCAGCTGCCTACCAGATCGAGCCCTTGAGATGCCATTTGTGATTTCTGCTTGAAATCCATTTACAGCTCAGCTCAAATGGGGAGTCAGCTGACTAATTAGAAGTGTTGGTAGGGAGATCAAGAATGGTGGAGCCCCAGCACGAGCTCTGCCTATAATTGGAGCAGCTGGGGGGGAAATTCAACCTGCATGTCCACACAAGCCTGCAAATGAGCAAATCCCAGGATTCTACCTATGGGAATGGGTTCAAAAGTCTCTTATTTTAAAAGGAGGAATAGGGGGTAATTCGTGCCCAAAGAGGCCAAAACTAAGAGACATAGCTAAACAGGTTAAGAAAGGAGAGTTGTAAGTTCAGCTAGCCCAAGGTCTAAATGAGGATGCTCTTATGGACTGAATGTTTGTGTCCCCTCAAAATTCATGTGTTGAGGCCCTCATCCCCAATGTGATAGTATTTGAAGGTGTGGCTTTGGGGAGTTAATTGGGTTTGGATGCGTTCATGGGCGTGGAGTCCCGCTGGGATTGGCTGGTGGCATGGCACACGTGCTTGCCCACCCTCCCTCTTCCTGTGTCCGTTTCCCTCTCTGCCGTGTGAGGATACAACAAGAAAGCAAACACCCGTAAACTGGGAAAAGGGCCCTCACCAAGAACCGACCATGCTGTCACCCCAATCTCAAACCTCCAGCCTCCAGAACTATGAGAAATAAATGTTTATGGCTTAAGCCACCCGGTCTATGATACTCTGTTATAGCAGCCCAAACTGATTAAAGACATATGCTAAGCAGGATTTATCACACCTGCCAACTGCAATGGACTGGGCCAATAGGCTGCTGGGGTGGCTAAGAAGCTGAGAGGAAAGAGTGCTAAGGATAGTGGTTTCTTGAGTGCAGTGATTTCACTATCCCTGGTCTAAAAGAGCCTAAGATTTGGAGTGTCTGGGTGGCTCGGTTGGCTAAGCATCTGCCTTCGGCTCAGGTCATGATCCCAGGGTCCTGGGATGGAGCCCTGTGTCGGGCGGGAGCCTGCTTCTTCCTCTGCCCCTCCCCCTGCTTGTACTCTCTCTCAAATAAATAGAATCTTTAAAAAAAATAATAAAAGAGCCTAAGATTTGAGGGATTACCACTTAGTTCTTACCTGGGTGGGCAAGGATTCCAGTTCTACAACAAAACCATGGGCCCTCGGAAGTACCCTGCCTGGTATCTTTAAGTCGTGTGTATAGAGATTCTGTGGAATCCATCAGAATATGGACTTGCATCATGCATTTTCAAAGAGTAATGAACATTTATGACATTGAAAAGCAGTGAAAAATATAGATTCTAAAACGAATAACTCAGTCTCTGTGACAATAAAGCAAAACATTGAGTGATTACCTGTTTTAGAAAGGTATTATCAGCCCCATACCTGGCCCTTAATATTTAAATATTAGAATTAGGTGCCCTACTCACGTTCCCTTCTGGAACTAGCAATTCGCTCTCCAGCGGCTGGGAGTGTTGGCTACTGATGGCTCACAGCTGAGTCCTCTCCAGGACCTGCCTTCAGTCACAGAGCTGCTCCTGGGGGCAGCCTCCATTCAATGGCTCATCAAAGGAGGATACAAAGTCTTGACCTCCCTTGCTTCAGTTGGAACAACTCAGAAGGGCCATCCCAGTTCCAGAGCTCCCATAAGATCACCTGAAGCCTCTGTTGTATCTACCTCACAGTCCAATACCTCCTCTGTCCTAACCACCTCCTTTACTCTCCATTCTGCACATAAATCTCAGAATCTGTTTCCTGGAAACTGACATACAACATGGATCGAGTTGAAATATACATAGAATAATAAAATATCAAAGATGCTGTATGCTAGGCAAATTTTAAATGACTTTCATATTGATGGAATAAAACTGAAAATTTAGGGAAGCAAGAAAGGCATATAAATTTTAATGAAAATATTTCCATTTGTCCATAATATCAGCTTTACCTATGTGTAAAAAAATATATATGTTGTTTCAGTTTACCTAGGATGCCTCTTTGTTCATTTGGGGGACTTCTCCCACTCTAGGAGATTTGAAGAGCAGGAGCCAACTGTGGGACCCAAGTCCCTGGAGGCAGAAGTAGGCAAGTGAGCCTGGTCTGATCGATCTATAATGATTAGTCCAACAGAAATGCGTGTGACCAAGGCAAAGCCAAGCAGAGTCATTCCACGAGATTTAATGGTACACATCAAAAAAGACAGGTTCTTTCTTCTTCTATCATAAGCTATGATAATGTAAGTCTGGAGCTGCTAGTGACCACTCCCATTTACAGTAGAAGAGAAGAAAGCTGACACGTAGAGAGAAAGAGAGCCAAGAGATAAAGAGATAAAGAAGACAAACTGTCTATGCCCTTGGATCCAACTGTGCCTGAAGTCAGAACCTTGGACAACCTAGTTATATAAGCCAAAAATATTCCCCTTCATTTTGCTTTAGCTGCATTGACTTGGGATGTCCATCACTTGCAACTGATGGAGTCCTGACTAATTCGTTGCATTAATCATCCAGAGACAGATTAAAATAAAACTAAATGACAATTAGGATCGTCATAACAGCAAAGCAGAGGTCCCAAATCTGAGCAAAGAAATGCAGTCATGAAAAAGAGAGGATGCATTTTGGGGTAGCTCTTGGTGAAAAGCTCGAACCTAGAAGCACTACTAATTGAGGCATAATATAGAATAAAATATAGGCAGAAATAAAATGGGGTTTGCAGTGTAAAAAAGTCACCGATGACCCACGAAATAAAACAAATGGGGCAATAAAAACTCCACCTGGTATTCTTGGAGTGGAGGAAACAAAGTGTCCAGTTGAGGTCAGGAGAGATAGAGGAGGGAGACGTGACCGGGGGGCGCAGGCTGAGAAGGCTGATGGCGGTGGAGGGTGCTCAGGCAGGCAGTCTGAAGGAAGGGGCTGTCAGACTCCAGTTAGGGGAGGGGCCTTCCACGTCAAGAAGGAAGCAGGTAATGAGACTCACTGGCTTACGCACATCCTGCAACTTATAAGGGGCAGATTACCTGTGAAGCTAACAGAATTAAGCGTCAGTGCTCCTCACTGGGAAAAGCCCCTTAAAGATTCTGTGAGGGGCTCCTGTAATTTGCTTACATGGTCAGATGTGTTCGTAAAATTTGCAAAAGCAAGATATGTTAGCCATTGTTGGTTAATAAGAGGTTTAAGACGCTCTTTCTAATCTGATTTCCCCTCTTTCATCCTGACCCTTGTGTTTTGTGGTGTTAAAGTGGTAATGAGCATCCTGGGGAACCAGCTAAGGAGAAGTTGAGTTGGGGATCCGTTTTGCATTTAGTGGATTACATTTGTGGTGTTCAAGTTCCCTTCCACGTGCAGTTACTCCAGTATCGCTTGCCACCCTGGTATAGGAATGTCTTCCAGGAATCCTCCTCTCACCTACTTTGCTGGCTTATAAAAGTGCAGAGCAAGAGGTGCTAGAGCCATGTGAGTGTGTCCTTTGCCAACTGACACCAGACAGAGGTGGGTATAGGAGAAGAAATGCCTTCGGAAATAGAGCCAGAAAGTAGTTACATGAGATAGCCTTCCAATCATCAGATGTAGACAATTATAAGAGGATCCAGTTCTCATCATGACATAGTCAGGATGGAATTTGCATCCCCTGTCAACAATGAACTCAGTAATGCAAGGTATACAATTATTACATATTTTCTATAATTCTGGTAAAAACCATGTGATTTAGAATATATAAGACTCCTTGTGTTTAAAGGCACAAACCTTTAGCTGTACTACAAACAGCTAGGACTTCCATGTGACAAGTTGTACGCTGTATGCATTTTCACAAAAATATTGAATCAAGTCATACATTTTATGCATCTACAAAATACAACATGAATGAGAATACCACAAAATTCATACACTATAGAGAGGGCTTTAGCAACAAAATGGTTAATGCAGGATATCATTTCAAAGAATATTTAAGACTAGTCCTTGCACAAGAAAATTTTAAATGTTCTGAAGTCTTACAGGTCTTCAGTGAAACTGAGTGACGTTCCTCCCAAATTTAAAGACAATCCTAAAAACAAATGTGACAGTACAATAATAATCTGTGAATCTGAAAAAAAAAAAGTTCTCTCAATGGTCAATAAGTGAAAAAATTTGTCAACCATACTAAAAGGAAATTATCTTTGAGGAAATTATTTTTCTCTGTAGAAAACTTTACAAAATTGTCATGAGAAGGCAAAGTGTTTGCAGCTAGAAAATATTGGGGGAAAAGTATTATATAAATATGCCAAGCAGATAATGATGGGTCTAATGAATGTTATCTTTCTGGTTGTGATGCTTGTGGTATTTTCAATTTTATCATTTATTTTGATTTCTATGATCAATCTAAACAGATATACCCATTCATACATAATTTTGTATCTGTCATTTTGTATTTTTTGATAAGGACCCCATCCCCTCCCCCAGACTGTATAAACATCATGCCCCACAAAACCTGTTCCTGCGGTTGGATTTCCTCCACTGGACAAGAAACAAAGGTTAAAGGGGAAGACGCCTAGAACCAGCCCCCTCCCCCCCCACCCCCCACCCCCCACCCCCGCCCCTGGTCCTACCCAGTAACTGTGGCAAAGGCCTAAATTTTTGTTATCTGCATTCAGACCCAGCTGAGTAGATTTTGTGCTTATTCAAGAGACTCATTCCTTCCCACAACATCTTCCTACCTGCTTGTGGAAATTCACCCAGTACCTGGGAATAGGGAAACCTATTTTTCTACTATTCAGCTTAAAATGCAAATGTTCGCTTTAATTAACTCTTCCGTGTAAATGAGTTTCATTTCTCGCTGTTTGTAAGGTGTGTGTGTGTTGGGGGCGTTGCCGGGCAGGGTGGACAACAGGATCTGAGGGAGAAGGGAAGCAGAAGAGAGACAGCAGGGAGGATGGAGAGTGAGGACCATCCCTACCTGGGGGAGATAAAAGATACAGACAAGACAAGCCTGGGGACAGGGAGCAACCTTTGTCCCCTTACCTTCCGCGCAGTGGTGGTACCAAACAGGAGCTGTGCTGGGGCGGGGGGGAGGGGGGGACGCGGGGGTGTTACCAGCACCGTAACAAGGCTGCATGATTTATGAGGTGTTTCTGAGCCCAGCCCCACATCCTATAAAGAAGGGTCATTCCCCAGGGATTCGTTAATCAAGGAGCACTGTACAAACACCACTTCCTGTGGGATGTTAATACTGTCTAAAGCAGGAGTGAGCGAGAGTAGGGAATCATTGTTTAAGGGAGAGAGAAATTAGTTCACAGCTGAAAAATAAAACTCGCCTTGTTGTAGAAAAGGCCTCTTTGCTAACAAGTGAAGAATAAGCAACTTTCTTATGTAAGCATTTTGACATCTGTAAAGTAGATTCTGTACTTAACTAAAAAGTAGATACTTTCTTCCAGCTCCTAAGCTTCTTGTTCTTAGTGTTCTTAGTACCATGGAGCAGGCTGTTCTAGCTGATTCCAGCCCAAGAGCTGGACTTCGGCAGCTTATTTACGTGACTTATTCGTGTACGTGGGATATTAGGTATAAAGGAGAAAGATAGGGCTTTTAGGAGAAGACATGCCACCGGGCCCCACTCCCTGGCCTGGCTTGCAGCCTTAGAGGGGAGGGGTGGGGCCAGAAGGGGAAGGAGCTCTCTCCAGGAAAGGAGATAGGAAGGATACTGACAAGGAAGAGTCAGAGCAGTGAAATGGGGTGGGAGAGAAGCCCTGAGGGGACGGAAGCTGGCGGACAAATGCATGAGCCAGGTGCCAAGCCGGCCTTGTCATCTCTTTGGCCTTATTCCCCTTGACCTACACCTTAACTCGATCTTACCATTCATAAGACCAGAGAAATGAGATCCCCAAGGAAAAGAAGACAAGAGGCAGTGCTTCTCCCATACCTGAAACTAACTGCCTATGCAGTCACTCCAAGGGCAGGGCAGCCCAGAGCCATCTCATCACACCTGTTACAGCTTAGGGAACAATCCAGTAGTATGAGACAATGGGATCAGGACTCTCAGAGTCTAAACACAGAGAATCCAGAGATAAATTTTAAGAGGGAGGCTCTAGTAGTCTACACTGAAAAAGCCAACCTCAGTGCTTTTGACTTAACCCCCACCCTTGGTGGGAGGTGGAGAGAGGGGAGAAGAGTTTCTTGAGCCCTTGTATCCTAGATGCTAGCCAGAAACTTAGAACTCATTCTCCAGGACCGAGATTTCCAGTGGGTCTGTGGAATTAGACAGACCCCCTCGGGTAACACTGGGGCTGGACGAAGGACAAATCTCTTCCTTATGTCCCCCAATCTCCAGCCCTTTGGAACATTGTTATATCAGTCAAGGCTCTTCCGGTTGCAAATGGCAGAAACTCAGTGAAACTGGCATTAGCCACAGAAATTGGGGAGGGGGAAGAGAGGAGATTATTTGTGCATATCATTAAGATGCCATTACTTATCTTTTAGGCTTTGCTAATAAAGGGGCTCAGATGATTTTGTTAGGACACTGTCTCTAACTCTTGGTGGCTCTCTTCTGTTGGGCCAACATGGTGGCAAAAATGGCCCTAACGGTTCCATACTTATATGGACCTCAGAGTCTGCAATTGCAGAGAAAGAGAGACCCTTTTTTCCCAAAATGTTAGCGAAAGTAGCAAGTGGCTTCTCACTGATCAGGCTTGGGCCATGTGGCCATTCCTGAACCAATCACCATATCTCAGAGGATGAGAAATGGGAATGAGACCAGCTCCACCCGAAGCACATGGACTGAAAGTGGGAGTGATTCTCCAATGGAAAACTGGGAAGTGTTATCAAAATATGAGAGAAGAAAAGCTGGACAAGCAAAAGAGATGTGCATTATAATTGTTATTCACGTAAGATCTAATTACAGGAGCAGAAAGGGCAGGTTTGAAGGAGACAGGAGCTACCAAAAATACTCACCGTGGATGTGTGAAAGACAGAAGGGCATTCCACAGCTATTTTGTGGCAGCAAAAAAGAGTGACATTATGGGCCAGCTGGTGCTCACTCTAGTCTCAGGTCTTTTGGGCTTCCACTGGCAAACAAAGCCACTTTCTTCTTCCACCTCCCCCCTTTCCTCACTGGCTGTCGGCGTGAGTCGTGGGCTGTCTGTTCTGATCATGGCAGGCGGGGTGTCTTCCATGCCCACTGTCATATTCCAGCCAGGACTGTCCTGTCCTCAGTTCCCTTAACCAAGAGGGAGCATGAGACTCTTCCTTGCCTGGGGCAGCCGGTGACTGGAGAAGAGCTGTACATGACACAAGAGTGGTCCATCTATGGGCTAGCAGGTGACTCTGTGAGGGGTCTTGAAGGCAACAGTAATCAACCAAACCAATCCTACTGGGAAGCTGGGAAAGTACCCTGTTCCTATGGCAGTCTCTGTTCTTGGTGGCTCTCTGCTTCTGGTGCTAGCTCTAGTCTACTGACTCCTCACATTAACCAGCACCCCCTTTGTTCTTAAGAAGTTTTGTCCCTTCAGTGTAAACCTCTAACACAGAGCAACAATTCACCACACCCTAGAGGCAGCAGCTTTGGTTGTCCCATGTCCTCTCTGGTGACAGGCTAAGTCACGGAGCAGCCCAGAGAGGGGCAACACTATAGTAAATTCTCCATGTTGTTTCTGGGACACAAGGATGCTCGTGGTGGCAGACCAACATGATGTATACACAGCAGCAGGTTCAGATCCTATCAAAGGCAACTGTGTGTACATCAGACTCTCTCCAGGTCAGGAAAATGGACCAGAACACCCAAAAGGGTGGAAGAGGGAGAAGGTCAGGACATCCAACAGTACACAGCCCTTACTCTAAGACAGTGGCTTGTTAAAAACATCGCAGCTGAAGCAAGATGGCAGGTGTGTCAGGCCACCTATCTTTGCCCTGGAAGATAGGTACGCTTCTGGGAAAAAAAAGAAAAAGAGAGAGAAAGCTATGGATAAGAAACCAGTATAATAAATTAGAGAGGAAGACATTGCTCCCAGCCATATAAGAATTTCCCCAACTTGTCACCTTGTCAAAAATGGAATCTTGATTCCTCTCTGTCAACGTCAAACATTTCCTGCCTAGTTAACATTTATAGGTGCAGGCAGGGAAGAGGTGAGAGTAGCATTGATAAGTGCTGGGGGAACACTGCTTTAGAAAAGCACATTAACCCTTTTGCCTGTTCCAGCTCCTAGGGGGGAGATAGAACAGGTGGGCTTAATTGGCTCTGAACAAAGTCCTTGAAATTCCCTAGAAAGCTATGCAAGCAGATGTCACTCTCTGGCACCAAGTGTTAAAGAGGTATCTTTGTAACAAGCCCAGCGAAAGGTGGATAGCAGATTTGTTTTGATGAAACTAAGCTTCCACCCTCACTTTACAGGGATTTGAGGACACCCTCCCCCAGAAAAAAAAGACAAGGTACTTCCTGTGAAAGTTTACAATTTGAGTTCTAAGTGTACCATGTAAGGGGTTGAGGGTGAATTTAAATGGCATCGTGTCAGAACAGTAATCCCATCAAAATTATTCCCCCACCCTCTACTAGCTCTCTCTCACACTTCCTGATCTTTTTTTTTTTTTTAAGATTTATTTATTTATTTGAGAGAGAGAGAGTGCACGAGCAGGACAGGCAGAGAGAGTGGGAGAGAGAAACTCAAGCAGACTCCCCACTGAGCTTGGAGCCCGACGTGGAGCTAGATCTCACGGTCCCCCTGAGGCCATGACCTTAGCAGAAACCAAGAGTCAGAGGTCCAACCAACTGTGCCACCCAAGCACCCCAAATGGGAATTTGGATGTTTGTTTTTTGTGTGTGTGTGCTTTGAGAGAGAAAGAACTAGTGGAGGCGAGGGGCAGAAGGAGAGGGAGAGAGAATCTCAAGCAGGCTCCACACACAATGTGCCCAGAACTGAGCCAACCAGGCACCCCTCACACTTCCTAATCTTTAAGGTTAGTTCTTGTTTCCTTTTGGTATTGGGGAAAGACACTTTGTGAGGAAACAAAAGCTCTGGATTTGAGCTCTGTTTTCATCATCTACAGTATGTACGATCCTGGGCATATCTATTCCGAGCCTCTGTTTTCCTTCACCATCAAGTAGGACAACTTTATGTATACCTGCCTCACAGTTTACTGCAAGGGCCAAGTATTTTCATCTGCTGGACACTTGCCAGATACCCTCTTTGTGGCAGCATGGGTGTCCAGGTGAGAAGGATATGAAGGAATACAGACTGGAACTAGACTCAGCTCCGACCTTTGGGAACTCACTGGGAAGCCAACATACAGGAATGTGCTGTGTGAATGAAGAGCACTTCACAAACAGAAGCCATTTCCATTTCCTATTGCACAACCTGTGGTCGTCCTCTAGATTTATCCTTCTAGGTAGTGTTAAGTCTACCTTCTCTTGGTCCCAACTCCTTTCTTCTAACTCACTTCTAAGTATGGCTTCTAAATGAGCATCCCTTGCAAGTAGAGAAGTTTCCAGTTTCTCTTCCAGGTTAATCTTTATTGAAGAGGATTCCTGGAAGGGTGAGCTCTTCTACTTTGAGACTCTATTCCTGGGTCCAGGATAGATTATTTAACCAAGATGAGCCAATGTCCAGACACAGCCTCTATCCAGGAATTCAGAACTTAGACACTGAAGGAGGGACAGAAAGAACAAGCTGGGTGCAGGGGTGGCCTGTGAACAGCGAGCTCCAGAATGGAGATCCATCACTTCAACAGGTGTGTCCCCAGAGCTGCACCCCTGACTGTCTAGGAGAGCTCTTGGCACTGTCTGTTTTATTTCCATTAGTATGAGTGGGGTTCTGTTCCTTGTGAACAAATGATCTGTCTGACATCCTCTCCCAGACAAGCATGGCCCTGGGGCACTGGCCCCAGGCTAGCCTGCAATGTCCCAGATGTCTGAGTTTAGCCCAACAATGACCTATGTGTCTGTGTACTGCAGCGTATAAAGCTGTAGCCATTTTTAAAAATGGAAAACATGTAAAAGAATAAGCTATTGTAGAGCTAATCCAGTATAAACAGTCACCTGGTGTAAAGAAGCAGCTGAACCAGGGTCAACAATGTTATCATTTGTCAAAAACATTTAACCCCAGTCAACAATTTAAGAAGAGAGAGTGCTGGTCTAGGCCATCAGACTGGCCTTCTGCCTCAGTTTCTCTGCATTACACTCTACTCTGACAGTATTACCAAAATTGGGCATTGAACTTTGGCAAGAGCCAGGAGGCTCCATATGGCCCATGCTCAACCCCCTCTTCCATGGACATACCTCCCAGCTGCAAGATGGTGTCCCACAACTCATTCACTCATTATTTTATTTAACAGGTAATTACTTAACAGCTACTGGATGGCAGACCCATGCTTGGCATGAAGAAACAAGGGAGAAAAAACAAAATCTATACTTTCAAGAGCTTTCTGAAAAGCAAAAGAAACCTACCCTTTAATGAATCATCACCACATTATGTGACAAATGCAGCTTTTTAAAATATGTTCACGATGGAGAGCTAATACAGAGATGGGAGAGACCAAGAGCATTCAGGGAAGATGACCGGAAAGACCTTTCTAGAAAAAGTTCACTTTTGAAAACTGAATGAGCTTGTCAGGAAATAGGGTGACGTTAGAGGGAGAAAAAGAAGATCACTTGAGGAAGAGGGAAGAGAGCATCACTCAGGCCCATAATCCTTCAACTTCTGCTCCTGTTCCTCAGGATCGCTCACCACCCAGGCTACGCTGGCTGCTATGGCCTACTTGCCAAAATAGGTCCCCTGGATGACAACAGAACTGGCCACACCTTCCACGTCTGCACTCAGTATTTCAGATCCTTGGCTAAGAGTCCTTGCTAGTATGTTCTTTTCTCCAGGCCTTGCCTATGGTCCTTCAGTTGGGATCCCAACGTGTTGTGCTTCTAGATTCACGTAAGTCATGACCCTGAGGATGCAGTGAATGTTTCTTGCATGGGGGTGTGACCAGGAAGTAAAACAGACCTTGGAAGGTGGTAGGATTTCAATGGGTGGCAGAGAGAAAAAAATTGAGGCGGGAGGTAGAGAAAAGGCTTTGTGAGAGAGTGATGTATTCCTCGCTGAGCAGGATGAGAAGAAACCAAGAGAGGGGTGTTTATACTGGAAAAGACACTATTTCAAACAGAAATTTCCCAGGCAACCTATCACACAGAGGCACCAAGGGCACAGTGTATCCAAACAGTCCTGCCAGTGAGATTTTTGTCCCACCATGGGTCAGAGTTGAGCAACATTCTAAAGCTCCAATTTGTCCTAAGTGAACCAATGTGCAGAACTAACGAGGTCATCAATTTTTCTTCCAGCTAATGAACTCGTCAGGAAGGGTGTGATACGGGAAGATGATGAGATGAGCAACCAAATCTGATTAAATAGTTTCATCTTCATCAAAGAATCAGAGACAGAGCTGAAGCCCCATTATTCACTGGAAGGGGATAATTACACAGAGGAGGCTGCCATCCAGGGCCACCCCTCCCCTCACCCAAATGGCTCTACTCCTCTGGATACAGGGAGTGGGTCAGACCTGGGAATGGACATTCGTTTAATTAAACAACTATTTATGGGCAACTTGCTCCATGTCAGGTGTGGACCAAGAACAAAGGATGGAGATCTTGTCCTTGCTTTAATTAGTTCATAGTTGATCCAGCACGGAACAGCAACTAACTGGAAAATGCTATGAAGGATGCTTTCCCAGCACTTTGATCCAGATGCTGTGGTGATAAAGGAGAGTAGGAGAGTGGGAAAGGGGAGGGGACCAAGGAAGTCTTCTCATAGGTGGTCACCCTTGAGCTGAGCTTTAAAGTTGAGCAGAATTTCATTAGGGAAGAAAGAAGGGAACTGGAAGGACACACCAGACAGAGGGGCGGGCTTGAGTAAAGATAAGGTGGTATGATAACATCCAGCTTGTTTGGAGAAAAACAGCTCTTTCTTACCCTGTTTCACAGACTATATAAGCCATCCAAAGCCAGTCATCTGGGCTTGGAAGCAAAATAATCAGTTCTTTTCAAATAATTTAAATTAGATCAGTCCTTCTCAGACTTTTTGGTGTTGTGATACTGTTTAACTCAGATTTGTGGTTACCAGAGGTGGAGGGTGGTGGGAGGTGGAATCGGAGGAAGGCAGTTAAAAGGTACAAACTTCCATTATAAGATAAATAAGTACTAGGGATGTCGTGTCCGACAGGATGAGATGACTAGAGCTAACACTGCTGTGTGATGTACAGGAAAGTTGTTAAGAGTAAATCTTAAGAGTTCTCATCACGAGAAGGAGGGTTTTTTTTTTTTTTTTTCCTTTTCTTCTTTCTTTTCTTTTTATTGTATCTATATGAGAAGATGGATGTAGCCCAACCTACTGCGGCAATGATTTCACAACATACGTTAATGAAACTATCATTCTCGTCTTACCAACCGGGAAATCAGGTCTTTGGAGGCAGGACTGTGTACTACAGCCAGGTCAGCGAGAAAGACACAGTGGAACTGGAGGGACTTGATCTGGGCCTTGGAGAATGGCTGGGCTTGGGTACATGGAGTAGAGGTAGTAGGAGGGCATTCCAGGAAGTGAAAGAAGAATGCATGGTGAGCTTAAGAAAAAAACAAAACAACTTGACAGGAGCAAAGCCTTCACCCATCGTTTCTGTGTTGATTTAGCATTCCCCATGTGCAAAGCACTGGCGAGGTGCTGGGAGGTCATCACGTGGGTATGATGTGCGGTCCCTGCTCTAGAGGAGTGACAATCTAAACATGTGCAAAAAAGAAGGAGTAATTAAGGTATTTCATCTCCTGAGGTCATCCCAGTCCTTGCTTTGACTTAAACAAGGTGAAGAGTATTGTCTCTAGGGGACCACGGTTACAAGCCACCTTTGCAGCCTGCTGATGGAAGGAGGACACTGAGGAGGCTGATTACTCTCTCAGTAGCCAGCTAATACCTTGGTAGACATTAAATGGTGACGGTCAACAGAGATAGTGTATCTAGCTGATAATCAGGGCCTGGCAAGTTGGACAGCCATCCCAAACGTTCCTCTCCCGACTCCACACTCTCCAGAATTACTTGTGATCTCTTCCCCTTCTTCCTCCTTCCATTCTCCTTTGCTGCTTAACCATTACTCACAGGACTTGAAAAGAATAGAGTTACTCAAGGGGCACTTCTTGTGTGTGTGTGTGTGTGTGTGTGTTTTATTTTTTTTTAATAATTTTATTATGTTAGTCACCATACATTACACCATTAGTTTTTGATGTAGTGTTCCATGACTCATTGTTTGTGTATAACACCCAGTGCTCCACGCAGAACGTGCCCTCTTTAATACCCATCACCAGGCTAACCCATCCCCCCCCCCCGCCTCCCTCCCCTCTAGAACCCTCAGTTTGTTTCTCAGAGTCCATCGTCTCTCATGGTTCTTCTCCCCTCTGATTTCCCCACCTTCATTTTTCCCTTCCTACTACCTTCTTTTTTTTAAACTATAATGTATTGTTTGTTTCAGGGGTATAGGTCTGTGATTCATCAGTCTTACACAATTCACAGCGCTCACCAAAGCACATACCCTCCCCAGTGTCCATCACCCAGCCACCCCATCCCTCCCACCCCCCACCACTCCAGCAACCCTCAGTTTGTTTCCTGAGATTAAGAGTCTCTTATGGTTTGTCTCCCTCTCTGGTTTCATCTTGTTTCATTTTTACCCTCCCTTCCTCAAGGGGCACTTCTTAGGGCAATGCCAGAAAGGATAATAAAATGTCAGATGCAATAATGAGTCACCTTAGTTCTAAAACGCCTCCTCCAAGGAGAACAAAGTAATCGACACTTCGGTAAGTTGAGAACTATCATGTATACAGAAAAACATACCTTCTTACTTTGGATCTTCCATCCTCCCCTCCTTCCCTTCCTTCCTTCCTTTCCTTCACACTTTATTTAGTAAAAACTGGCGACGGTGGGTGGGGCAGAAGCCTTGGAGGTGAATGCATCTTACCCTTTCTGCCTCTGCCCAGGTAGGTCCAATTGTTTGGTCAACATGCTAAATAAATTTCATATAAGTTAGGAGCCTATATAGCTCTAGTAAGTTTCCTTGGCTTTTTCTTTTCCTACTCAAATACGGTTGGTTATTCCACAAGGAATCCATTGTGGTCCTCACTTTTGATCAGAATTATTCTAGAACAACATACATTTTCACAAATGACCTCCTGTGCCTTGAAGAGATCATTTTCTTGATAAGCCCCTTGACTCTCTTTTTGCAAGTCTGGCAGCCTAGTTTATAGGCTTTGTAACATGAAGTTCTCGCCATTAGGGACTGAGCTAAGATCACCAAACTATTTCCCATCCATCCTTAGTTGAGCTTTGAGTCACAAAAGTAGTAGAAGGCCCAGCATGATATCTCCTCGGAAATGAGCAATCCCTTAATTAAACAGAAGTAAATAGAGGTTACAATGTGTTCCTTAATTAAATAGATGTAAATGCCCAATCACTCTGCTTTCCACACACATCAATTTTGCATCATCTCATTTTCCTGTTTGCCCAGTGGAAATGGGAATTCTGAGGCTCTATTTTGGTCAACATCTCCCAAGTGTGCCTGCCTGGCTGCGTGTTCAATCATGCATATTTACCTACTAGTTTACAGAGATCTGCAGCGAGTGTCTACTCTCCCTTCTTCGGCCAGGCTTAGGAATTGCTATGAACCTGACGTCAATGAACCATCGAAGAGAAGCAGCCCTGCCTTTGCCCAACACAATATCATGACTCCCGCCTTGGAAAAAACATACCTGAAGATATAAGTAAAGGGTGTGGTGTGAGAAGGGACACCTAACATAAATACTGAGCCCTCTGTGTGGCACTGGATGACCTCAGAGCAACAATGCCCATGCCTGCTGCCCTTCTTTATATGCAGTCTCCAGTTTAGGCCAACCCCTCCTGGATTTAGGAATATAATCCATGGAAGCTATGATGATTAGTTTTGTGTGTCAGGCTTGGCGAGGCTATAGTGCCTCATTGGTCAAATGCTAGTCTAGATGTTGCTGTGAAGGTGCTCTGTAGTCATCACTCACATTTACGATCAATTGGCTTTAAGTAAAAGAAACTACCGTCCATCGTGTGGGTGGGCAAGTGAAGACCTTAAGAGCAAGAACTGAGGTTTCCTGGAGAAGGAATTCTACTCATCAGACTGTAAGCTGGCCTACATGGCACTTCTCAGACTTGCCAGCCCCTACACCTGCCTGAGCCAATTCCCGAAAATAGACCTCTCTCTATATATGCACCCTAGCGGTTCCATTTGTCTGGAGAACCGTGACTGATACAAAACCTGTCTGAATAAGATGAGAACAGCGTAACTCCGGTTTAGAGAAATTAGCCCAGTCCAACCACAGCTCAAAGCGAGCCCAGCGAGTGCCCTTTAAGTCACTGAGGTGGGAGGAGTGGGGTGGAAAGAAGAGAGCCAAGTCCACACCACGCAAAGCCCTGAGCAATTTAGGCGGCTTTCATCTCCTTGCTGGTGCCGGGGAGGCCAGCAACTTGCCATCCATGAATCGGACGGTTATCAGAGGACTACAGTGGGTTAACAACCCTTTAACTGAGTCAAACTGTTAATTGGAACAGAATCCATCTCAATTTATTCCTAGAAACAGTTCTGCTTTTCTGAGGCATTAGGAATAAATTGAGGTGGATCCTGTTCCAATTAGAATTTATGATTAATACCATTATTTCAGGGGGACCAGCTAAGCAAAGCCATGCACATTGGAAAAACTGTATGAGTGAGAGGTCTTACATAAAAAGGTTACTTGTGAGAACAAAGTCATAACGACCCAACCTCCCTGGTGATTTCTCCCCAGTCCCCGAATTTCCAGTAAAGCGACCGACATTTGAAGGTTAGGTTCAAGGAGTATTTTTCATTGACTCACAGGATTTCAAAGCTAGAATAAACCTTTTATAAATGAGGGAGCCAAGTTCAGAGAGGAGAAATGACTTGTTCAACAGTGACAACAACCAGACGTGCTCTTTGACCAGCTTCCCCTCCAGTTCAGCCTCAAGAGCAAAATGAGTCAAGAGCTGAAACAACTACCTCTGGGTGGCCTCTTGCTTTGTTTTTTAAAATCATTACTGAAAAGCCAGTGTGCACTTTTCACTTCTGACTAGAGTCAATGGGTAGAAGGATGACGTGCCAACCCTGGCTTTTAAGTCCAGTGTCATCATCTGAAGGGAACATCCCACGCGTGGCACCTCCCATGCACCAAGCTGTCTGACAGTAATCTAGCCATTATGATCAGAACACTCACTACTCACCCAGCACTGTGCTAAGCACTCCACAACACGCCTTTACAACAACCCTAGGAGGAGGGTCCTATTTTTACTCCCTATTTACACAGAGGAAACGGAGGGACAGAGAAGTTACGTAGCTAGCTTATCCAAAGGCACGGACAGAATCAATGGCACGGCTAAGGCACGACCCTGGGCAGTGTGAGGCCAGCATCAACACTCACCACGGTGCTGGTCCAGGCCAGTCCCTGCTGAACTGCAACACTTTTACCATGGTGATATTTTTCTCCCCATTTGCGGATTAGAAAACCAAGGCTCAGCAAAGTGGAAGAACTAGCCCGAGATCAACGCCTCAGCTGTTTCGTCTCCAGATGCTACCACTCTGGAGCTCTTCAGTATTCTCTCTGAGATGGTCTTCACCCTCCCGTCTTCTCTCTGACTGCACGTGTGATTGCGACAAACTGATTTCCTGAATGAGTTTTTGAATTAATGTTCTGGGTGGATTAACCCAGTTCTTCCATTGTGGAGAGACCAGGTGTGTGGGCCAACATCGTTTCAGGCTTTAGTCCTGAGGAAAGTACATAGTACATACAGGTCATTCCAGCTTATTCCTGCTAGTGCTTCCCACACTTCCTCAAAAACAATCACAAACACAAACTCCAGAACCCCAGTCCATACTCAAGCATTTCTAAACCCCATGGAACTGGCCTAGAAGGCACCATGATTAACAAGTACCCCTGTATGATTCTGTTCCTCAGGGAAGTGTGGGAATGCTGGATAAAAATGATCTTTTGCTACGTCCTTCGGCCCCCTAATTAAATGGCAGCACAATGTCAGAGAGACCTGGCTTTGAATATATGGGCTTTACATAAAAAACATTTGATTTGGTCACTGCTCTGTTACTTACCAACCATACATTCTCGAATAAGTTATTTATCCTTTTGATACCTCAGTGTTCTTCTCTGTAAAATGGAAATAATAATGGTGTCTACCTCATGGCGTTGTTCTGACCTAGCTCAGTACCTGTCATGGCCAGGCAGGGATCAATAAATGTGAGGTATTATTTTTTTATTTTTTTAAAGATTTTATTTATTTATTTGACACAGAGAGACACAGTGAGAGAGGGAACACAAGCAGGGGGGAGTGGGAGAGGGAGAAGCAGGCTTCCCGCTGAGCAGGGAGCCCGATGTGGGGCTCGATCCCAGGACCCTGAGATTGTGACCTGAGCTGAAGGCAGACGCTTAACGACTGAGCCACCCAGGCGCCTCTGGAGTATTATTTTATTATTATTTCGAGTACTCCAGGAACTTACATTCTAGAGGATTCTGTATCGTCAATTCTCAGAGAGGCAATTTTAGCCTTTGGCAGTAGGTACAAGAACCAATTGGTAGGGAAGGGCTCAGGAGGCTTTAGGTACTCCTAAAATCATACCCTACACTCCTTTACGGGCAGGTAAGGCAATGAAGAGCGTACCTAAATTCCAAGCTGTATGGACCCCCACTTCTTCCTGGGGCACAGGGCTCACCTTTGTAGCTCCAGGTCCCATCTGAGCCTGTCAGAGTGACCACAGTTCCCATAAGGACTTGGGTCAAGTCCGTTGACTTTCAAGAGCTCCCACAGGTCCTGGAAAGCAGAGAACCAGGAAGGAGTGTCTACTTATGGCTGGGCCATCTCCTTAACCTTAACAGTAGGAAGTCCTGGGTCTGAGCCTCTCTAGCAGCTCTAAGAAGCACCACCTCTAAATCAGCTCAAGGCTAAACCCCGGACCTAAACCTGTAAGTGGGGTGAGGGCAAGGACTTATCCATTCATTCACTTCCATAAATTTTTTTTTTTATTCAGTCCCTGCAATGGATCAGACCCTGTGCTAGCCCTCTGGATGCCTGGTCCTGCCCTTCAGAAGTTTACTACCTAACAAGTAACACAGACAAACAAGCAAGGGTCACACAGTGTGAGTGGTGAGTGTAACGAGAGGTAACCTGAGAGTGCTCAGAAAATTCTTTCCAATTCCATTTCAAACCCTCAACACAGCCCACAAGGGACTGGGTCACTTGGTTCTTGGCAACACTCACCAACTCCATTTCACACCCCTCTCTCACTTTCCAACTGAATGCCAAACCCTAGGCTTCTTTGCTAATGAGTGAACAGACCAAGTTCTTTTTTTTTTTTTTTTAAGATTTTATTTGAGAGACAGTGAGCAAGAGAAAGAGCACATGAGCAGAGGCAGAGGGAGAGGGAGAAGCAGACTCCCCCTGAGCAGAGAGCCCTATGAGGGGCTCGATCCCAGGACCCTGGGATCATGACCTGAGCCGAAGGCAGACGCTTAACGACTGAGCCACCCAGGCGCCCCAACAGACCAAGTTCTTATCAAGCTTTGGACCACACTCTGTCCCCCACCCTGCCCCTCCTTTTGCCTAGTCTTCTTAACTGTCCCTTCTGCAGTTGACCCTCAATCCCCGGACCAGAAGACTTCCAGTCACATTTATCTTTGTATCCCTAGCACTTAGCACTGTGATCTACCAGGACAACATATATTTTGGCTGAATATTGAATCATCATTGCTTCCCTTCTCTCTCTGTCATATATCCAGGCAAGAGCTGTATCCACACCTCTGCCATCACTAAAAAAAAAAACTTCTATCTGCTCCAAAATGCCATCCTTTTGCAACAAAAATCCCAGGATATCCTATGAAATTACAGATGTTCTCTTAGCATGAGCCAATTCAAATTCTTATTTTTGGGTTCAGTTGCCTTCCCCTAACAGAAATAATAAAGCACTACTTTAATAGGAAAAACATATCCAGTCAATTTTTATATTATTGGTTGGGGTGGACTTTTTTTTTTTAAGATTTATTTATTTTTGAGAGAGAAAACGTGGGTGCGAGCGGGGGGGGGGGGTGGGTTGGGGGGAGAGGGAGAGAGAGAATCGCAAGCAGGCTCCCCTGGCTGATGACCCTGAGATGGTGCTCTGAGCCAAAATCAAGAGTAGGATGCTTAACAGACTGAGCCACAAAGGTGCCCTGGTGGTGGTGGAGTTTTCACAGGAAACCTTTTTCTTCTCATTACCTGCTGTTTACCTGGAGAAGACTGCTGAATTCGGGGGAATCTTGTGAACTCACCCCAGACATTACTAAAAATCATATAAATGTATACTTATGAAAATTATATTAAAAGCAAAGGTAATAAATATGCAAAACTCATTACTCCCTATTTATTTAAAGACATTTTACTACTATCTGCACTCTTGAGGTTATTTACATCTATTGCATCTGTGTGATAGGTGAATATACTGTATAATGGTGTGCACCTGCTTCTCGTTTCCTGACTCTGCATTTAGTGATATCATGTTGGGAGCTTGAAATCAACACGGTGGAAGCATTTACCAAGGAAATCAGCAAATGGTACAAACCGAACCTTATTAATTTTGGAGGGAGCTTGTTTTTAAGCATTTACCAACACATGACTGCCACTAACCAAAGATGAACAAAGCCATTCCTGATTTCCAGAAGTTTGCCATCCAGTGGCGCATGTGCGTGTGCACACACACGCACACACATGCTCACACACGCTCACACAGTTGAGTGTGACCCAAGTCAGAATGGCATACATTAAATGGAGCAATGGACAGCAGCCAGGAAGGGGGTGGCTCGGATCTGATTGATTTGCCTTTGGATGTGGGACATAAGATGAAAAGATTCACACAGGAGACCCAGAACATCTGCTTTGCCATCTAACTAATTTTTTTCATCCTTATTAATTCTGCAGGAAGATCCTTATGCAGGCACCAAGTTTCGGCCTGTGATCAATTCATATGCTTACCTTCAGGTCAGGTGCTTAGCTTCTCCCTCATCAGAAGATCAATATGTACAGGTCAGACTGTTTGAATATATCAGAAGGCTGGGAATGCCTCCAAAGATGGGTGCAGAGAACGAGGCAATCACCATGGTTAGTAGTAATTTGTCCTGTTCATTCCTGGAGCTCAGTAAAGTGTGTATTGATTTTTCTGCAAAAGATTAACCAATTGGAAGCAGTAACCCTCAAAACCAAGATAAAATATGAATAGTATTAAAAATACACTGGACTCATTTGTGTGATTATAAAGGCCAAAAAACTGTTAAACAATTTAAAAGATGGGTAGGGAGTTGTGAGCCACCCAAGCTCCTAGTAGAAGAGAGGATGCTGGTTTTGTTCCCCAGCACATCCTTAATGGGGCTGTCAAGGTTGCTTTGTTGAACTTTAAACAGTTTTATTCGATATTTAACCTGTCTGTAGCACTTGTTTAAGAGAAAAAGGTCAGCCATTTGCAGTGTTTTAATTATATGTACAAACCCGTGTGTGTGTGTGTGTGTGTGTGTGTGTGTGTGTGTGTATGCGTGAATCACGGAGTGAAAGGAGAAGATACTAAGGGACAAGTGAAGAGGAGAGAAAGGAGGGAGGAAAAGGAAAGAAGGGAAGACAGAGGGAGCCGAGAAAAAGAGGCAGGAGGGCCGGGAGGGGAGAGACGGCGGAGGGAGAAGGCGGGGAGGGAGGGAGACAGCAGTGGATCAGGTTCGGGGAGGCACACCGGTCTAGAGTCGAATCCCAGCGCTGCCACCGGCATCAGTTACTCTTCCAACCTCAGCCTCGGTTTCCTCATCTGTAAAATGGGATGAGACGGCCTACACTGAAGGGGTTTTCAGAGAACTCCATGAGCGTGGCTGTGCAAAGCTCATTCCTGGCGCACCCGATTCGAAGTGTCTGCGGGGGTGTCTGCTGGGGGGTGGGAGAGGTTGGGGGCGGGCTTCCGTGCCTTTTTCAAAGAACACAGTTTCTCCACTCTGTCGTCTGCTTGGCCTCCCTTGAAAATCGAGCCCAAGCATCCACCCACCCCAAAAAAGCAGCACGGGGTCGGACACCAGGGCGTTCTGCTGGCGAGGGCGAGCGCGCCGAGCGTTCCAGGCGTTCCACCCGCCGGGCGGCAGCGCGCCGCGGAGGCACCGGCAACCACCAATGAACTTCCCACAAAGACAGTTTGCATCACCCGGATCCCAATCCATAACCTTTACTGGTCTCTGTAGAGTCATTACGACCATTAGGCTGTGGACTCAGCACTGTTTTAGCTCTTAAGTTAATACAACCGAGACTTTTTTACTTTCCTATTGGGAAGGAACATGTGCAATTTTAGTGATTTCTTAGATCATTCCATAAGTAAATCAAATATTCTTTCAAGCCCAGTTATCAAAATTATGTCCTTTGATACCACGTCTTCCATCAAACTGCAGTAATCCAGATCAACACATTTTAAACCTCTGCTATCTCCTAATATCATCCCTACTAGATAGAGTAATTAAATTTGTACTTTTTTTTACAAGTCGTACTCAATAAATCTGAATAAATTAACAACGCATTACTAAGACTGCTACATTAAATTTGCATAGTGCATTTAATGAATATGCAGCTGCAAGTGAAAAGGTCTGCTACTGCGAACCTTCTACATTAGCATAACTACTTCCAGCATGTTTCTTAAATAATGCACTCATTTGCACATCACTGACTTGGCTAATTCTAACTTCAGTCAGGGTAGCCTTGTAATTAAGACTCTTGCTTTAATTTTTAATGAAGTTTATGTTACATCAATCCTGACAGTAATGAGGGGACATGGAAACAAAAAGGCTGCTAATAATTAAATTCACAAACCAGTTTGAGGGATAATAATTCCTGAGGAGAAATTACATGACTAATTATTAATTAAATATTCATACTATTGCACAGCCATCTCACTTAACTGCTCTTCTTGTTGGTAATAATATTGAGATGTGGATGCCTTTTGCCAACCATTCGGAGTTTAAGGTCTCTGGTTAATTTTAGTGCGCCATTAATCAATATGACACAAAAAATAAAATTGTTTTAATTGGTATCATTTTATTGTGTCTAAATATTACTACAGTTGGTTTAGTTTGTGGAGAATTAATCTAGTTAGTCGGTGCCTGTTTTATGGAAACATAAATCCAGTTTATATCCATAAACATCTAATGGCAGGACAACTTGACCTTTTTTTTTGTAACATTACTGTTTACAGATAATTACACCAACTCTTTAAAAGGTTATTTAATAGCTTTGCATTCATCACAGTAAAATGAAAAACATGCAATATTATTTAACTCCAGCCTGTTCTGAGGAGGTCTCTGAGACCCCCATTTACCCCCGCTGAAAAGTAAGCAATATTAATGTGTGGGTTTTTAGGAAATGTATGAGAGCTTTCTTTGAGTGTGTACAAACAGATTTACATGTGTGGGTCTGGATATTTGAATGTCTAATTCATAACTGAGATGGGGTCTGGTTACGAAGAAGGTATTTCCCATATTCACAACTTTCCATTGCAGAAAAACACTAGGATGGAGTTTTGATGATTCTGGATGTTAGAAATGGCAACCGTTTCCCTACAAAATCCAGTAAACAAACATTACAAAACCAGAGAAATTGCTGTGATGAAGCCTAATTGGCTGCAATATTTATTGTAGACATGCTTATTTTTTTTCCTTCCGTTTTCTAGATGGTATTTAAATGTCTGCATTTACAACACTGAAGTCCCCATCCGTGGGCAAGTTTAGCAAGGATGAGAAAAGATTTACAATATTTAAGTGGATAACATTAATCATTACATTAAAACAGATCATGGCATTTGTTTAAAGCTCTGATAGATTCCGGACAAAATGCTTCATGGAGACCATTATGCATATTATAAAATTAAATAGACACAGAAAAGGGACCTTTTTATCCTGCAGGGGCATTTGGAAATTCTGAGCCAGGGCAAATATTTCATTTCGTCTTTCTAATAATTCAAACTAGTTGATTCATCAAAGTGAACCAAGTCTATGACCATAAACCATGGGGCAAGGATTCCCCTCAGCTACTCTTGTCACTTTACTACAAACTGACAGGTTTGTAGGGCATTATTACTGGGCCTGATGTGTATCAATCGCTCCCTTTTACTAAATCTTAAAAATCTTTTTAACTTTTTTTATCTGTTCTCTTAAACTAACACCTGAAGGCAATTTGAAAAGACCACTCACCAGGAAATAGTTTACTGGCACAGGTCAGTGTAAAGATGTCACAGCAAGTCCTGGGTCCCTGGTCCTGTTTTTTGACTCCTTCATTTGAGGAAGTTCTGTGTGAGAAACCCTACTTGAGTAGCAGAAAGTCCTCCAAACTGGGTGAAGCGAAGATCACGGAAATGACCAGCCTTGCTGGCAAAAACTCTGGGGTAAAAACAAAACAAAACAAAACAAAAACTCTGGGGTACTTGTTGGGGAGGAACCTGCAGAGTCCTGCCTCTTCCTCCTTTCATTGCCACGTGCATGACATACATGTACCAGGTGTGGTAGGTTGAGGAAACCATCCAGCTCAAAGAGACCAGCTGACCAGAAGGACCCTATCATCTCCCTGTAAAGGGAAACAGCCAGAATGCCAGAAAAGGTTAGTGCTTGGAAGCCAGACACACCTAGATTCTAATGTCCCTCGGCCTTAGTGAATAGCTTTAATTACTTCACCTATCCAAATCACAGTTTCCTTTTCTGAAGGGGATAATCATGCCCCCTTGGCAGGTTGTTGGGAGAACTAGTCACACACACAGTGTTTAGCACTGTGCCAGGCTCATGAGAGACTGCACAAAATGCCAGTGATCATTATCATTGTTATTTCTTCCAAGCAAGATTGTCAGAAATTTAACCATTAGAGAGTCACTCCTTTGGCATAAACACCACCATCTTAGGCTTCTTTTTTTTTTTTGAAGTTAACTTTATTGAGATGTAATTTACATACAAGAAAATACATATGTTTTAAACATACAGGTTGATAACTTTTGATAAAGGTAGATCCTTATGTAACTACCACCCAGTTAAGATGTAGAACATTTCCATCACCCCAGAAAGTTTCCTGCTGCTGGGCAACCACTGTTCTGATTTCTAGCACTGTTGATTAGTTTTGCTTAGGCTTCTTTTTAAAAATGCAAATTGTAGGCGCCTGGGTGGCTCAGTTGGTTAAGCGACTGCCTTCAGCTCAGGTCATGGTCCTGGAGTCCCGGGATTGAGTCCCGCATCAGGCTTCCTGCTCAGCAGGGAGTCTGCTTCTCCCTCTGACCCTCTTCCCGCTCGTGCTTTCTATCTCTCATTCTCTCTCTCTCCGAAATAAATAAATGAAATCTTTAAAAAAAATAAAAATAAAAATGCAAATTGTATAACTTAAAAAAGGGATACCAGATAAAGCCGGAACTGGTCACCAAAGCCTTGTGTGAATTAATGTACAGCTCCCTTTTTTTCTGTACCAGAGGCATATAAGGCAATAATTGAGAGGTGAGTTAGATTAATGGAGGGAGGGGTATTGACATGATAAAAGAGGATGTAGGAAGGGGAGATGGAACTGATGAGGAAGAGAGGTTATCTATGTCTAGGCTATTTAACCACCAAGGTATATTATAAGGAATTTCAAGGAAAAACAAAAACCTACCCTGTGAATGTGGATTTCAATGTTCTTTACCTTTAGCCCTGCAAATCATAACTATTAAGGCCATAATGACCATGCATCCCTACTCTTCTAGAACAGCTTAATTTCATTTATTCTGTCTCATATCTATCAGGACTTGGTTGGTTGAGGGGAGAGGGAAGAAGTGGTCGATGTTATAAAATTGTCCCTATCTAAAGGTCTATTTTGTGTTGGAATTCCAGAAAAAAGAGAGCACACTGTCTCAGAAAATATTTAATGAGCATCATCAGATACCTGTCTTAAATACCAGGTGTCCAAAGGATAGACCTTTTCTCCCATGTCTCTTTTCCACACTCTGTAATAAATGTCTGAGAAAGCACCACACAGACCCTTAACCATAACCATACCAGCGTCTAGTAATGGAGGAAAATTTCTGGTGTGTGGCTTTCTCTGGTTCTTGTGTAGGAAGGCATGGAATGGAGAAACCTCAGATGTTGAGTTAGACAAATTCTAGCTCCTTCACTTTACTAGCTGTGTGATCTGGATAACTTGGCTGACCTCTCCAAGCCTCGTGTGTGACATGAGGAGAGCACCATGTACTCCCTAGGATGATGTTGAGGGTTAAATGACATATATATGAAAAGGCTCAGGTGCTCAGTAACTGTACATAATGACCCTTTTTCCCTATCCCAGAATCAAGCCAAAATCTCCTTATGGGGCATGACAACTCATTGCTGGAGGAGGTTTACATATGGATTTCAAAGTTCCTGAGGCTGGTTCTATACTATGACATTTACCATGTTGTTGTTGTTTCTTTTTCCCTTGATCAATCATCCCAGATTGTAGAGGTCAGCTCTTATTCCAATTCTGCAGTCCAACAGTCTGCCTAAATTGTTATGAGGATTAAAAGAGATTGTATTTGGGGGCACCTGGGTGGCTCAGTCTGTTGAGCATCTGTCTCTTGATTTTTGGCTCAGGTAATGATCTCAGGGTCCTGGGATGGAGCCCCACGTTGTGCTCTGCGCTCAGAGCAGTCTGCTTAAGATACTCTCTCCCTCTCCCTCTGCCCCTCCCCCTACCTGTGCAGGCGTTCTCTCTCTCTTTCTCTCTCTCTCTCTCTCTAAAATAAATAAATAAATCTTAAAAAAAAGAAGAGTTCATATTTGTGAAACAACAGTGTCTGGTACATAGTAATTGTAAATAAACATTTTAGGGCACCTGGGTGGCTCAGTTGGTTAAGTGACTGCCTTCGGCTCAGGTCATGATCCTGGAGTCCCTGGATCGAGTCCCGCATTGGGCTCCCTGCTCAGCAGGGAGTCTGCTTCTCCCTCTGACTCTCTTCCCTCTCGTGCTATCTCTCAATCTCTCTCTCGAAGAAATAAATAAAATCTTTAAAAAAAATAAAAAATAAACATTTTAAAACCATGCTCTAACAGTGTGACCCCTAAAAACATATCCATTCTCACTTGAACCCGTCTTTCCCTGCTCAGCACACTTCATTATCACTAAATGGCAGATACATGCAATTGCCAGGTCTGTGCCTTTGTAAGTGCTGTTTCCTTTGCTTTCAGTGACTTTCTCCTTCTACTTGACCACCTTTCGAACCCTTATTCATACTTCAAAACCCCGCTAAACACCTACTTCTTCCACAGAGCCTTCCCTCATAGCTCCTTTTCTCTTGTCACTTTCTTCTCTATGCTTCCTCTACAGTGTGCCCACACTTCTGTTATACTTTGCACATCATACTATAAATAATCTGTTTACGCTTCTACTGAGGAAGGACTGTGCAAGATTTTTGTACCCCCAGCTCCTAGTATACTGCAAGGCACATATTAGCACTCCTCAGATTATTTGTTGAATCACATTGAATTTATGTGACAAATAGCAATTCCATGTTAATATTTATAAGCCTTCAATACACTTTGCACAATAATGGAGTATTTAGTGAATAAAGCTTTTTTTTCCCTTCTTCTTTTTCTTTTTTTAATCAAGAGGCAAAAAGCCCATGCTAAGATGAGAGTAGATGAGAGTAGAGATGGGGATGGGGAGAAGTGGGGAGGAAAGTGATTGTTCAATTATAAATGGCAATTTCCTACAGGATAGGATCAATTCAGAATGAATTAGTCATTGGCATTATCAATGGTTATTTGGTAACAAATCTAAAATTCCTGTCTGAATTTTAATTAAAAGAACCACTAAATATCCCTAGTCAGTTAGCACATACATACAATTTTTTGTTCAGTTATAAAATTGTCTGTCATGATGTTGAGAATTGCCTGAACCCAAAAGGCTGTAATACAGGCTATAATGTTGACATCCTTCCGCCTTCAACAAATTTACATGTGCTATTTCTCATCATAAGGTAGGTGCTCATTGTCAAAGTCACTGGGTGTGGGGAGTGCTCACTGTGGCCTGTATTGACAATGTCGCCTCCCACTCTATTCTCGGCCTCCTTACTCCTGCAGTCAGAAAAGTACAAACTATTCCACCTTGGCTCACCTCTCCTTGATTTGTCTGTCTCCCTGTAAAGCCCTGTTGAAATTCACAGTTTTTATGAAATTTACTAATTTATTAATTTAATTCATTTAGTATGATTCATATATTTCATATATACATCCCTTTCCCTCCCTCAGTACAAAGATTCCTGCCCTGAATCCTCTCTCTGATCAATCCTGCCCACCCAATGTTGTTCTCCTTCCTTTACTCCCTATAACAAAAGTATTTGCTTATTTTATTTCATAATGTCGGTAATACCATTTGTAATGGTTGTATAATGTATGCTAGACTGTCATAATTTACTTAAATATCCTGTCATTGGTTGAACACTTGGGTGGTTCTAATTCTTCACTGTTAGGAATGGTACTATAATAAAAATTTTGGAGCATGAAACCTTTTTTATTTTATTTTATTTTTTTGAAGATTTTATTTATTTATTTGACAGAGAGAGAGACACAGCGAGAGAGGGAACACAAGCAGGGAGAGTGGGAGAGGGAGAAGCAGGCTTCCCGCCGAGCAGGGAGCCCAACGCGGGGCTCGATCCCAGGACCCTGGGATCATGACCTGAGCCGAAGGCAGACGCTTAATGACTGAGCCACCCAGGCGCCCCATGAAACCTTTTTTAAACTTTTACTATTTTTTCCCTTAGAATACAGTCCAAGTGGTGGTGATTTTGATATTTTATTTCCTTGGGAAAAAGCTTTATCTTCCATTAAAACTCAAGCATTTCACACACATTCATGAATGCATTTGATTTTTTATTGTGAGGGGTGAGGGACAGACATGATATCCTCTTAAAGGGCAATTTTCTCTGCGTTTCCCTTCTTTCTCTCTGTTCTCTTATTTTCCCCTCAGAATCTACTTGCAAGTCAAAAGAGACAAACCAAAGCACAAACCTGAGGAGAGCCCCGTCAGGCTGCTGGGTGGGCACTCTAGCTACAGGCAAAGCTACTTTACCTCTTGACCAGATCCTCCCCTTTGGTAAAACTGTCTCAAGATCCCATCCAGTGTGAAAGATCCTTGAATCCATAAACCTGCACTTCCTCTGCTTTGCCCCAGCCCTCCTTCTTCAGGTGCATGCCTCTCTGCTTTCATAATCAGCGACTAAAGAGTTCCCTCTCTTGTAACTGAGTAAATAAATAACTAACTAACTAAACTACTCTTAAGAAAAACCCTGGGTAAATGCTACATTGTACCCAAGTTCCTTTTCTACTTCTTCCCCCGGGACAGGTAAATTAAGGTTCCATAAGGTTTTCTGGAAAGTTGATAATGCCTACTTTTATAGGGCATGGTGTCTCATTTTATTTTGCAAAGGTACTCCTTTGCCCTAAAAGGTTTAGGATTAAATTCTCAGAATGGTTCTGCCTTCGGCCGTCTTAGTTTTTCAGAAATCATACCCCCCATTTTGCAAATAATGACGATAAAAATAACTCCCCATTGCCTTGTATTTTATAATTTGAAAAGCGCGTCTACATTTGTTACCCCATTTATTCTTCCATACAAATCTACGAGTGCTCACCCTTACTTTATGAAGCAGGAAACGGATTTTAGAGTTACCTGCCTAAGACATGACAGCCAGACCCCTTGAACTTGGATCCAATGAGTCCAGACTCAGTGTTCTTTTTCTGGCATAGATCTACCTGGAAAGCAACCAAATACAAGGTGAACAAGATAAACTCGTATTTATAGACTTCAGAAACCTTAGGAAATAAGATATTTTAATTTGGGGAAATTTATGGCTCTTTTCAAGATTCATTAGAAAATAATCTCACTTTGCTCTGTTAAACATGAACCTGTATAATAAGAAAGATAATAGTTTACATAATTTAACTTAAAAATACCTGTGGAGAATTCACTACGAGCTACCCCATGTTAAACACATTATATAGGAATTATCTCAGTAGGTCCTTATATAACAGCTCTTTGAGGAAGGAATCAATACTATTCCTATTTTACAGATAAGCAAACAGATTTGGAGAGGTTAGTAATTTGCCTGAGTCACACAGCAGGCATGCTAGAGGCAGGATTTATACCTGCATCTGTTCAACTTGATAGGCATGGTTACACATTGCCTCTCCCTCTCATGACTGAAAATCAGATCTCAGGACCAAATGCCTAACTTGAATATTCTCTGATTTGGGTTGCAGATGGGTTGGGCGATGGTATTAGGCACCACACTGCTCCCATCAAGGGGAGAGGCTCCTTTCTCACTATTCCCACCAGGTCTCTTCAACACCTATAGAGACAAAATAGGTGCCTGGGATCTCCAGGGCAAGCCATTTTCCTACTTTTTGACCAGCTCTGATGGTTAAAAGTGTCTTCCTTATATTGGGCTAAATCTCAGCTCCTGCTGGCTTCCACCCACTGATCCTATTTTAGCTCCATAGAAAAAATCTAATATTTCCCGTAACATGAAGTTGAGACAGTAATAGTCCACCCTTTGAGTCTGCTCTTCTTCCAAATAAAAAAGTACAGTTCCTTCAGCTATTCCTCCAATGACATAGTTTCAACCTCACTACTCTGATGAACATAGGTGTTTTAAACTAAACACGATTCTTTAGATGTGGTCAGCCTAGAGAAGAATAGGACTGTGTCCTCCCCGATTCTAAATACTCTAAATCTGCCAAAGGCACCCACTAGCTTCCTTGCCCCCATTCTACTAGGTCACACCGAGTTCACCGTCTACAAAAACCCTTATCCCCATGTCACACGAGATGCTCATGAGTTGTGTATCCCTAGTGCTGTGCTTGTGGAAATAGTTCTCCTCAGATCACGTGCAAACATAAACTTTCACTCTCCCTGTATTACTTTAACTTGTGTTGCAGTAGGTTTGGCTCATGAATCCATAAGCTCCTAAGATTCTCAGACAGTTTCATTCAGGTCATTGTAGAGAAATCTAATTCAGCCTTTGTAAAACCCACATCATGGTCTCTAGAATTAATGAGTCACAGTTTATTTACTATCCCCCTACTGACAGGAATAAAGACATTTGTCTTGTTTCTCATTTGTTTGGCCTCTGTAAGCAATGATACGAAAAACTGTACTTGTGCATATATCCTCACATACTGGTATTTTATTTTGAAAAAACAGAGTCAAAAGCAGCAGTGCTAGGTCAGAGGGTGTATATGCAATTGTGGAAACAGATTAAGAAAAAAGTAGGAGAGTAAAAGAAGTCTTTGAATTTTCACATAATGCACATATATTGCTTTGAAAAGCAGGAAAAAAGGTTTAAAAAAACTAGTGAAAAATTCTCTCAAATCTTTTTTGTTAATAAGCCTGCCTAAATAATCGTCTCTTTCGCTGCACTGCTGAAGTATTTACTATTTACAACACTCACTATCTGTTCCACTCCTGAGGTAATTAATCACAGAGGACATGACCACCAACCCTTCTATTGTAATAATGAGTTGTCATTCAAGACTTTCATTGCCATCCACATCTTCAAGACCAGAGAGCTCAGGCTTGGAGTCAAACTCGCCAGGGCTCAAATTCCAGCCATTTACCCATGTACCAAGTGTGTGGCTTTGAGGCATTACTTAGAAGCTCTAAGTAGAAGCTCTAAGCTCCAGCTTCTTCATCTGTAAAATGGGTATAAGGCTTTACTTGCAAGTTTTCAGTATTAATAACATAATGTATGTAAAGCCCATGGTAGAATACTTGGTACATACTACTATTGGTTAGTTAATAGTTGTACATACTACCACTACAGATAGTCACAGCTAGCATTAATTGAATGCTTATTGCTAGGTGCTTTGCAAAGTACCTTGCAAGAATTACCCTAAAACTAAAGCTGTAACTCATACATGTAGCCACTCAATTAATTTCAGAATAAGGTAGGTATTATCATGACCCCTATTTTATAGATGAGAAAAGAGGATCAGAGAGGTAAGGTAAGTACTCTAGGGTCACACAGCTAGTAAGTTAGAATAAGGACTAGAACCCAGTCTGACTATAAAAAGCCTTCACTCAGAGTGGCAATGATCATAATTACTACTAATCTTGTTAATTGCCTTAATTCACATAGCTTCAGCCATGAGACTTAATGAAACCTCAGGGTGTCCACTGGAAGAATGAGTGAGTGAAGGGTCTAGCCCCATCTTAGGCAGTAACCAGCACCCACATCCCAACAGGCTAGAGCAGCGTAGGCAGGCATCATACCCCTCCACAGAGTCTTGCCACAGAGTGGAGAGGGAGGGTGCCAGCGCCTGACCATGAACATCTCTGATGTGCCAGAAGGTGGCAGTGTGGTGATGCCTGGAGAGATTTGACTGACCAGAAGTGGACTGGAGCTCCTAGTTGGGGCCAGGGAGATGGTTCAGTCTCAGAGGAGAGGGGTTTGGGAAGGTGTACTGTGTTCATGAGGGGACTTCAGTCCTCTGGGCTTAGGGTTCAAATCAGAACCAGGGTAAAAGCTCAGTGGTGATGACACGATCATAGCAGGGTCAGAGAGGACCCCAGCTCTGGGGCCATTGTGCCTTGGGGGCTCACCCTACAGATTCACAGACTGAGGACTCCAATATCCATCGAGAGATTTGGTGTCACTAAGCCAATAGCCCCTGGGCATCCACCTCTACTACCAAGGGAAATTGGGAGTGGAAGGAACCTGTATTCATTTGGTGGATTCAAAGCCCATATCAACTTGGGACGCCTGGGTGGCTATCGGTTGAGCGTCTGCCTTCAGCTCAGGTCATGATCCTGGGACTGAGTCCCATAATGGGCTCCTTGCTCAGCAGGGAGCTTGCTTCTCCCTCTGCCTGCTGCTTGCCCTGCTTGTGCTCTCTCGCTCTCTGACAAATAAATAAATAAAATATTTAAAAAAAAGTCTACATCTACCTTAGCCATGATTCCAGGAAATATACTGATGTCTCAAACTTCGGCTTCTGTACCCCGTGTTTTGTGTTCTAGCAGACGATTTTGCCTCTTAAAATCTTCCTCTTGATTCAAAAGAATATATCAATTTCAAGTTAAAACCACAGGACATGTCCCATATCGCAGATGAACAGCAAGGACAAGTCTTTCAGGTCTACTTTTTCTATGGCAGCTTTGCCTGTGATCCCTGCACCAGTTCCTGTACTTCCCTGATCTCTCTCTCTCTCTCTTGCTCAGTCTCACTCTCTCCCTCTTGGCTCTTATCGTTCAGAAAATGGCAGCATGTGAACCTCAGTGCCTGTGTCTCTGTAAAGCATCCACTTCTATAACTCTTCCAACCATCATCTAAAAATATGTCACTGCACTTGGCCTGGTAATATCTTTAGACTTATATTTACACTCAATACTTCAAAAGCATCACAGTAAGCCTGTTGAAACTTCAAATAAAAAGCTCAGAAATTCTAATAAGCACTAGACCACACTCACAAATAAAAACATTCCTCTGAATCCTCTGCTGAAGGATTCAGGGAAAATAATTAGAACAATAGAGATACTGTCTCCCCAAATTAAACCACCTTCTGCTCTCTCCAAAGGTTTTCACTAAATGCCAGGGAAAAAGTGCTGGGTTAGGTGCCGGAGATATAAGCAGAAATCCTTTCCTAGCCACTTGTTGGCTGCATGAGTTGAGGTCACTCGGCTGATCTTTCGGAGTCTCTTCTAAAACGGGGGTATTCGAAAGCTCAAGCAGTCATTGGGAGGACTGAATATAAAGATGTCCCCGAAAGCAACAAAGCTGTCATAGGCCTCCCAACTGAGAGCCTTCTCCTCTTTTTCCTTTGATGATGATTATGCCTTGATTGGCTTTCAAGATAGGGATCTCTGTTACCACTTTTGAATGGGCCCCTTGGTAGAAGACTCAGAACGAGGACCCATGCGTGTCTCTACCACTCACTGGGTCATCCTGGGGAAGCCACCTTTATCTCTGCATCTCTGTTTCTTTATCTCAGAGATACGGCCTTTGATTAGGTGATTATAAATGTCTCTTCTCAATCTGTGATTTGGGGTTTAACCTTTAAATTTGGTAGCACCCCTTTGTGGATTAGCTGAACCTGTGACGAGACAAGAGCTTTTCTTTTTCTGTACTGGCAGATTATCTAGAGGGTGGGTTCTGACTCAGATGTGTTTTCCTTTCTGCTTTGCTCCATGCTTTCCAAGTTATGATTTCATTTAATTCTCACAAGAACCTGGTGAGTTTGTCACAAGGCAGATATTGCTGTCTGGCATCAATTTATAGATGGGGAAAATGAAGCCCCGGGAGGATGGAGAGATCTACCTAGATCACTTAGGTCCTTGGAGAAGTTCTCTGGACTCTGGGAGACCAGTGACTGTGCAGGGAACCGGTGGATGCAGAGAGCCACTTGTCACCACTGCACTGCACCCACATTTGTCAGAGCCACTGTGATCTTTTGCCAGGGCTATTGTAATTGCTGCATAACCAGATTCCCTACGTCTACCCTTCCCCACAAACAGTTGTTTCTCAACTAGAGGCCATAGTGATGCTCTAAAAATATAAGTCAGAACATGTTCCTCCTCTGCTCAGAACCCCTCCAGTGGCTCCCATCCCACTCAGTGTCAATCCTTACACTGGCCCCAGACCCCACATGTCCACTGTATGACCCCCCCTTCCTCCTACACATAACTGCTTCATTCACTTCACTCCAAACTCATTCATCTCCTTATTGGTCCTTGCACATGTCAGGCACCCTCAGGACCTTTGCACTGCAGCTCCCTCGACCTGAAATGGCCTCCCACAGATATCTAAGCACCCACCATTCCTTTATTTTCTTCAGGCCACTGCTCAAATACTACTGAATTAGAAAGGCCTCTCCTGACCACCTGTAAAAAGTTATATTCCTGATAATCTTTACCTTCTAGTATTTTTTTCCCCACAGCACTTATACCTGCCAGCTTTTAAAAGCTTATTGCTCGTTGTCTCTTTCTTCTAGAATGTACGCTCCCTGAGGGCAGGGGTATTGGGTGACATACTGCATGTGCTTAGAACTGTTCTGGCATACAATAAGTGTAGGATAAATATTTGTTGAACAGATGAATGGACCAAAACAGGGCCTGAGAAATACTGAAGAACAAGTGAAAATTATCCATTTGCCAAGCTAAAGAAAGGAATTGGCTAACAGAAAACAGTCATTTAGCAGAGCCCCAGGGTGGGGCTGTATTCATTCCCCAAAGGCGGCCTGGGCTTTACTCAGTGGGAAGAATTCATGTGTAGATTACTGAACCCTGTGAAATTAAGACAAGATTGTATTCAATATGGATGAGGCTCAGAGCAGTTTGAGATATTATCATATGCAGGTATCTCTGTACTTCTGCACATGCTTTTCCCTTGGCCTTCAATGCTCCCTCCCTCTTCACCCTCAGCCCCCAATCCTGAGAACTCTTATTCAGCCTATAAGGCTAGTTCTAACCTGGGTTTTCCTGACCCCTCAGGCTGAATTTGCTGGTTCCCTATCTGTACTTATTACCTTGTGTCATTGTTATGGGCCTGTAATATTCTTTATTCTTCCTTGATAAAGTGTGACAGCTAGGGTCACACTTTCAGTGCTATAACCAGGACAGTCCCAGCAAACCAGGACAACCGGTCATCGTAAGTGTGCATGCCCTAAGGAATCCTGTATCAATTTTCTTTGTCTTTCCAGAGTCTAAATGAGATCTGGAGCATCAAAGTGTTCGTTAAGTGGAAAACATGCAGATGTGCACTCCAGTTTTTAGGGCCTGGGCAGAGTTCTCTTTGAGCTTCTTAAAGATGATCTCTACTGCTCAGAACAAAGTGAGAAATACCAGCATGAACAAATCCTATGAGAAAAAGAAGTTCTTTTCATGCTTGCCCAGCAGGCTGGTAACCTGAAGGACACAGCCTTAAAAAATGCAAACCAAACACACAGGTGGTTCTCAGCCTTTAGGATCTTGCTGTTCAAAGTGTGGGACGTGGAGCATAAGCAGCAGTGTATCTGAGACCTTCTTAGAAATGCAGAATTTCATGCTTTCCCTAAACCTACTGCATCAGAATCAACGTCTTAAGAAGATCCCCAGCTGATTCACACGCACACTAAAGGTTGAGAAGCATTATTTCACAGCCTGAGGATCAATGTCAACACAGACTTCACCAGCTTAACCCCAGCAAATGTTGATTTGGTAGGTAATTTTCATATATAGCAAAGATTGAGAACTGCTAGAAGTGTCTTTATCCTATTTCCTATGTTTCTCAGAATATGGTACTTGGACCACCTGTATCTGGTGTTTGAAAAAAGGACAGATTTCTGAGCAATACCTGAGAATGTGGAATCAGAATCTTGGTTAGGCCCTGAAATCATATTTTCAATAAATTTCCGGGGACTCTTATGTATACCAAAGTTTCTGAACCTCTGCTCTTAGAAAAAGGAATGACAGGTGCTTCTGTTTTTGTGTTTTTGGTTTTTTTTTTAACCTGTCTTCAATTCCTTCACTAAAGACAAAACTGACATTTTGTAATACCAGTCTTTTGAAGAACCAGTCTCTCTTATTTTCAGTCCATGGCTTAGATAGGAGGAGCTCTTCTAGAAGGAGGCACATAAGCTGGGCCTGACCAATGAGATGATGTCCCCCTGCCCACTGTGATCGCTTCAAGATTGGGCATGGGACTCAAAATTACTCCATTTCTAGAATTCCCGGGGAAGAGGCACTCTTTCTTCTGGCTTCCTCAGTTGTAGCATGTGAGTCTTGGGCTCCTGGCAGCCTTTGCTAATGTGTGTGGAAGCCTGCCACCACAGAAGAAAGCTGAGGCAGACGGAGGTCCGGAGATGTACAGAGGTAGAAAGCCTGCCCATTGCAAAGCCCCGAGAACCAGTCGTGTTGATTCAGGGCTTTGACGTTCACTAGAGCACAGCTTGACATCAGGTATTAAATGAAAAATGGATTCTGTCCCCAAACAGTTTGTGAAACATTGCATTAGACAAATTGCCACAGAATTCACATCTAAGGACTTCTCAGATTCTTTAACATGACAAAGCACACTGTGAGTTTCTAAGGTGTGGTGTTTTACCAGCACGGATTTAAAAAATCATATAGCATCTTATGGTACAGCGTCTCTTGGAAAAAGCATGGGTTAATGGTTTACAAAATGTTCCTGCACATATTTTATTTAATCATTCCAGTGGTTTTAGAGGGTATCACTGTTGGTACAGGTGATGAAAATAAGGCTAGAGATTTGGGGCGGATTGCCCAAGGCTGCCAGCACACACGATTCCCCACCCACCCACCCACTCACCATGGCTGATCTGGCCCCACAGGGCTTAGCCACAGAGCGGGATGGTGGGGGCAAGGCATCCCCTGATTCCTGGCACTGGGGTCTTCCCAGTGTTCTCTGCTACCTGAGGGGGCATTTCCTGGAATAAAAGAGGAGCCAAGGAGAGTTGGTTGGTCTTTGTGGATATAGCTAGACTACGGTGAATTATACGTATGTTAATGGATGCAAACGTAGTACAAATAAACTCCTGGCCTTTCTCTTTCAGGTGGCTCTTCAGAAAATCTTTGCAGAGACCATTACCCTAGGAAATCAGAAGCCAGAAAGGGAGTTGCTACAGGAACAATAAAAGGAAGTCCTAACCCGTGTTTCCAATTTAAATCAAGGTTCCCAAGGGATTAAAGGGCGGTGCACAGGCTTGGAGCATCTTCTCCCTGGATAACATTAATCCTGCTGGTGCTATGCCAGTACAATCAGACAGTCCCAGGGATTAGTTTTAAAAGATTAAATTTGGGAACTTTTATCCAAATCAAACTCAAGAATGCACCCCCAGATTCATCATGTGCTGAAGCAAAAATCCATCTTTCTATCAATGCTTCAAAGATCCAAAATGATACAACTAGAAAGTAAAACAGTATCTTTTGACTTAAAACCCATGCTCTTTCCACTACACCACACGAGAAGGATTTAACAGGAAAGGATAAGGTCGAAATACCAGCTCCACTGAGATTTAGCTGTGTGGCCTCAGGCAAGACACACGACCTCTCTGGACCAGTTTCATCAGTCACGAAATGAAGGAAATAATGCCTGTTCTGTAGGAGTGTGGTGGGCACACAATGACACAAGTTACATGGAACTGCACTTAGAAAATCATGACCTGCACATGTTCTTTATTTATACTGCTACTATTGTTCTACAAATAATGACGTCACAATGGAAATGAATAGGAGAGTAATAGAAAGAGAAAGATGAAGATACAATAAAATTGAGACTCTTCCCCCTTTACATTGTCCCACATCCAGGTGTTGGAAAAACAAATGCAATTGTCTCTCTTATCTAAGACTTGACTGAGGGAAATGATGGCAGACATTGTCAAAGTTGCTCATCATTGACAAAGTGAGTTCACACCTATGATGTTGTTTCATTAATTCCACCGGATTTCCAAGTCCACCCTCTGTGTCAGGCCCAGTGCTGAGAACCAGCGAAGACTTTTTGTCATCACACATGACCACGGTGAAGAGGACCAAGGTGAGGTAAGTCTCTGCCAGGGACGGGCAGCATTCCACACACAGGCGCTCGCCTGCTTTCCTAAGCCCCACACAGAATTACAGAGTGGCAAAATTTCTTCAAAAAGAGGCCTTTTTTTTTTTAACAAGGTATCCATTAGGGGGACAGTCCTGCTTTAATATCTTTTCCCTCATTTTCTGACCATGGGCCACGTTTTTTTTTTTATGCTGAGAATATAGTTAGCATAATTCTCGGCACTTTGAGATTTTTTCTCTTTTTGTAAAATCTAATTTGGCAGTCAGCATCTGCCTTCTCGCTCTCAGAACCAAGGTGCACGTACAGGCTCCAAGATGAACTTGGCAATTTAGTTCAACCAACATTTATTGAGTGCTCTTGAGTGGGAGGCACTCTGAAACCCACGATCTTCACCACGTGGGTCAGTGGCTGAGGCCAGCCACGCTGAGTGCGGCCTGCCCAGTGCTCTGAGCCCTGCCTGCCAGGGAGCCGTCTTTGATGGGGATAACATATAACCTCAAGGAAAACTGCGGCCCGTGTCATTACAGGTCTTTCTCTTCTGCTGGGCCGTGTGCACCGAGGAACACAGAAATCTTCTTTATTTTAATTGTGAAACATTCCACTTAAAAAACATCCTTGTGGCTGGCATGTTTAATTGAGCTCCTGAGAGGTTGCGTCGGTGAGACTTCGGATGAATCGCCCGCAGTCCCATTGGTCTCACCAAGAACCCATTGATGTTTCATAAATCCAAGTCGGTACAAATCTAATTGAGTTACCATGCTGAATTAGCTCACATCTAAATGGCATTCATGTCTACAAATGGAATAATTAGAGTCTAGAAAATGGGATATATCAAGTGGCATCCCAAGTGACAACAGAGAGGCATTTGTATTCATTCAATCAACTGCTTAAAAAAAAAAAAGCTGCTGTAAGACTTGACTTGGGCTGGATGATTAGATGCGGTGTATGGGCACTTTGTTTCTCTCTTTTTTTATATATTTATATTTATTTGCAAGAGGCCCCTCTACTCATTCTTCAGGTATGTAAAAAAAAAAGAAATGTCAGGGCTGAAGTTATTTTTGACCACCTAGTTTAAAAAAAGAAAACAAGAAAAGGGAGAGAGGGATAGTCCCATTTTAGCCTACTGATGTTTGTTTTCCATGATTGGAAATGGTGTCCTTATTTCATTCCTTTTGAGCTGTATTTTGTTTCTTCTGCATTTGCTTCTAAGCACGCCCTGGTAAAGATGAATTTACACCCCCCCCCGGGGGGGGGGAAGGGGGGGCAGGTGGATTCTGATGTGAATGCCAGACCAGACCAGAAAAGTGCTAAAGTACCTAATCATAAAAAATAAAGTTCACATCTTGTCCAGAAAGAATCTCATTAAATGGTTTTATTTCCAAGTTACTTTAGTTGTGAAATTTTAGGAGATTTGAATTTAATGACTCTTTGATTAATAGTTCAACTCAGCAAATATTACAGACAGGAAGAAGGCATTTTGACTATGCAGGCTAATGGTCTCCTTCTAATTCACACTGTAGTCTTCAATCTCATTTACATGCTTAGTTTATTTATTACCCCAATTAAGTTTTGCAAATAGTTTGCAATGAGGTCCCCATGACCTCATAACTCACAATTACTCTTGGGATCTCCTGCCCACTTTGGCACGTTTTGAATAATGCTGCAATATCTTTCAGGAAAGGATTGTACTTAGAAAGTGATGGATGGTGATTGAGAGCATCTTGTCTATAAAAGACGGGATCTTAGATGTGTCTTTGGTCTGCTAACTTGTATGTAGTTCACAAATCTAAGCATTTGGAACTTTGGGATATCAATGCTCCCTGGGGCCATTGGTTTTCTCATCTTATCCACTGACAATGTCCATTGCCTCTCTCATCAAGGGTGGGAATGCTTCAGTGTTAGAAGTCTGTGGCCCCCATGTCCTACATGGTGTTATCTGATGGGGGCCAGAAAGATTTATGTCCCTAACCTTATTTTCACTCTTCAATTTGTCCATTAAAAATGTCAACTGGTGAAATCCGAATTAAGCCTCTAGTTTAGTTCATAGTATTATTATATTAATGTTAATTTCTTAGTTTTGACAAATGTACCACAGTTATATAAGACATTAGATTAGGAAAACCTGGGGGCACCTGGGTGGCTTAGTTGCTTGGGCGTCTGACTCTTGGTTTCAGCTCGGGTCATGATCTCGTGGTTGTGGGATCGAGTCCCATGTCGGGCTCTGTGCTCAGTGTGGAGTCTGCTTCACAGTCTCTCTCGCTCTCACTCTCATTCACTCTCTCAAATAAATAAATAAAATCTTAAAAAGAAAGATTAGGAACAGGTGAGTGAGTGGTATATAGGAACCCTCCATACTATCTTTGCAACCTTTCTATATATATAAAATTAGTTCAAAATAAAAAGTTAAAAAAAATCTTTCCATCTGCGATCCTCAAAACTAGTGGTATCTTTATCAGAGTTCTCCTATTAAAGTCCACTCAAGAGTGGACCAACCTAAGACTGGAGTGTGTCGGGGGAGGGAGAGATTTATAGGGGGAGGGGAAAGAGGATGGGAGCCTGGTCTCAAGTCCTGGCTCTGACATGCACCAGCCAGGGACCCTTGACAAGCCCCATGATCTCCCTGTACCCTAATTTCCTCATCTGACTGAAGATACCATCCATAATGCCACCATTTCAGGGTTCAGAAAGGAACAAATGTGAAAATAATGACTAGGCTTTAAGAAGCTAAAAAATTGTACAGATTTTTATTGACACCTCTGATGGACATGAGTGTCAAGGGCAAAACTGGCATATGAACAATACCTTAAGATATTATAGAAATTACTAAAAGAGTCTTTGGAGCTAATTAGACCAATCTACCTTTACAAGATGAGAATCCCAGAGTGCAGAAAGTGACTCGTCCAAGGGTGATAGAAACAGAACTCACACCTCCTAATTCCCTAGCCAGTGCTCTTTCTACTGCGTTGTGATATTTCCCAATGTATTCAGGACTGGCCCTTGCCAAAGGTCAAGTCAAGCAAAATAATCTGCTGGATGTCTCCTTTCCAGTTTTGATTTGAAAACCATACCCCCTTCTAATATTTTATTACTGTGTAATCACAGTGAATTTCCACACCAAAAGGGCTTTCCTATGAAGGATGGTCTAGTTATCAATGCAGAGAAAACTTGTTAAAATAAAGGCAGAGTACTGCATAGAAATGGAAGTTCAATCAGTCTGATGATTTTCAGCAGCATAGCACCTGTCCTACAACTGAGATTAAACACCCTGAAATCTAAGGCCATCTAAAATCAAAAACCCTTCCCAGTTTCTTCATTTGCCCCACAGCATCACCTCCCCACAGTTCTCCAGGTACAAAATCTTGGGAGTCATTTTTCTCTTTTTCTGTCACTGTCTTAAGTTAACATCTTATCTGGGATCCTCTTGGGAGTAGAATGTAAGTCTGACTCATCTTCACAAACTCCCCAGCACCTCCCAGGATGCCTGATGCCGCTCACCATCAGCTGTTCAAAACTGTTGCACGAATGTGTATATATGAAAGTTCTTGCAAAACCTTTCAAAAGGTCAGGCTTCCTCAAGGTTCCAAGGAGAGGATTTCTCTCTGCTTCTTTTCACACTTGAAATCATGCAACATTAAGAGATAAATTAATCTACTTCGCTGCAAGGTGGGCTAATGGATAGACTACCCCGCATAAGTCAGATCGCGAAATAATCCTCAGAACAGAATCTCCCCAGCTGCCAGGTTATAGGAGGCTGGACTTTTAATAGTAAATTTTTCACTATAGATTACTATAAATTTCATTAGCATGTTTGCTCTTCTAATCTGTGGATCTGTCCATTTATCACCATACTTTAATTTACCTTGTGCTATTTCCCTTGTTTGTGTTAACATCGCATATTGGTAATTCAGTCCCTGACTGTGTACTTTTTGAAATAATCAAATAATGAAATGCAAATTGGCTTAACATTTTGAATGCCATACCCAGCAAGGGTGCAGACATATGGAAAAGTAACTTGGTTAAAATGTTAAGTAGGCTTTGTTAATTCCAAACATTGGCAGCACACTTGAGAGTTTGCATCTGACCAAAATAAGTGTGTCCTTCACCTGGCCTCTGCAGCAGAGAACGGACAACGGAACAGCAGTTCAGTTTACGCAGATTTCAAGAGAGAAAGTTTTCTCAGGAACTATGATCCAACAAGGGAGAGCTTTGGGGAAGGGTCACCTTGGCTGACAATGATTGAGAGAATTCTGGTACAGTTTTGTGTATCCATGAACTCCTGGATTCATTTATTCAAGGCATTTGTTTATCAGAAAAGTAGAGAGACGGAATTAATAGGCAAAGTGTAAGTCCTAGTCCTTGTCCAGGATGACAGAAGGAATCAAAAGTTTCAGATTGCATAAGGAAAAAAATGAAGTGCTCTTCATCAAGAAAAGAAGTTTCTGTTGCTTTTAAGCTGCACCTAACAGGAACCTAAGTCAAAATCACATAATAAAAAAGGAAATGTATGACATGATGAGGAAGTCTTGAGTTGGGCGGCTCCTCAGCAGCTTGGGGCTATCATGAAGAGCCCTGGTCCTTTTCCATCTCTTCCCTTTGCCCATGTCAGCAAGTCAGTTTTGCCTTCAGACTGGCTCCCTTCATTGGCCAACAAACAGAGGTTCATTTTCACAAGAGGTGGTTCATTTCTTCCTCCTGTCTATTTGTAAGATAGGACATCATTTTTAGGAGCCCGAAGCAGATTTCCGCTCCGGTTGCATTGGCTGAAACCCAGCCACGTGCCTTCCTCTAAACTAATCACAGGCAATGGAAAGGAGATTACCAGGCTTGAGTTAACCTAATCAGGATTTGCCCCTGTGCTGTGGTCACATTCCCTGAGGAGTAGACACCTAAACAGACTTGAGTTTATGTCTGCAAGAAAGAAGGAAGGAAGGAAGTCACTCACAGTGGAGCAGGCACTCACTCTACAGAATGGCATAGGAATTGCATCTCTAGGATGGGACTCTTTTGCCATGACATCTGTTAGGCAGATGCAAAGAAATCAGTGATCCTAACACCTTACAGGGTACATTATTAACTAGAGATAGAAAGGGGAGAATGAAATTATACTAGTAAAAGTTCTCCAAACTCTGACTTTACATGGGAATCATCAGAAGTGTTTTCACGTGGGATCGTACAAACAGATGACCATTAGGTAGCTGCTTCTCTGAGAGCTTGGAGACAAAGTCTATACTATGTATGACTAACTGTGGGAGAAAACAAGGAGACCGAGTTTAGGAAGATCCAAAATTGATTCAAGGCAGTCTGGGTTGCATTCCTTAAAGATGAACCAGGGATGGGGTTATAGTTAATAAGCCATAACCTAATCAACAATATTGCATCTTGCTAAGAGAAAGAGCTACGTATAAAGGGGTTTAGAAGAATACTAAAATATTTTTAAAAGAATCCTGGAGGCAATCATTGTCAGTACCTACCCATGGATTGCTCTAGGGTAGCCTTCTTTGGCAAGGTAAGAGTGTCTCATACTATCTTAACTGAGCAGCTCTCCCTAACATCAAAAATCTTCCGATAAGGGGGCCTCTGTTAACATTTTCTACAGGGACTGAATGCACTGGGCAGGTCTATGCAAGCAATCTGACTTCTAAACAGGTAAACTTCTTGCTGTGGTCTGAATGTTTGTGTCCCCCACAAATTCATATGTTAAAATCCTAACACCCAAGGTGATGGTATTAAGAGAGTAGGGCCTTTTGGAGGTGATTAGATCATGAGGGCCCTGCTTTTAGTGCTCTTATAAAAGAGGGCAGAGAAAGCTCCCTTGCCCTTTCCACCATGTGAGGTTACTGCAATAAGATGGAGTCAAAGAGGAAGCCAACTCTTACCATATGACCCAGCAATTGCACTACTGGCTATTAACCCCAAAGATACAAATGTAGTGATCCGAAGGGGTATGTGCACCCCAATGTTTATAGCAGCAATGTCCACAATAGACAAACTATGGAAAGAGTCAAGATGTCCATCAACAGATGAATGGATAAAGAAGATGTGGTATACACACACACACACACACACACACACACACACACACACACACACACAATGGAATATTATGCAGCCATAAAAAAACCCCAAATCTTGCCATTTGCAATGACGTGGATGGAACTGGAGGGTATTATGCTAAGCGAAATAAGTCAATCAGAGAAAGACATGTATCATATGATCTCACTGATATGAGGAGTTCTTAATCTCAGGAAACAAACTGAGGGTTGCTGGAGTGGTGGGGTGGGAGGGATGGGGTGGCTGGGTGATGGACATTGGGGAGGGTATGTGCTATGGTGAGTGCTGTGAATTGTGTAAGACTGTTGAATCACAGACCTGTACTTCTGAAACAAATAATACATTATATGTTAAAAAAAAAGAAGATAGCAAGAAGGGAAAAATGAAGGGGGGGAAATCGGAGGGGGAGATGAGAGACTATGGACTCTGAAAAACAAACTGAGGGTTCTAGAGGGGAGGGGGTGTGTGGATGGGTTAGCCTGGTGATGGGTATTAAAGAGGGCATGTACTGCATGGAGCACTGGGTGTTATACACAAACAATGAATCATGGAACACTACATCAAAAACTAATGATGTAACGTATGGTGATTAACATAACATAATAAAATAAAATAAAAAGAGGAAGCCAGTTCTTACCAAATACTGAATCTGCTGGCACCTTGATCTTGTACTTCCCAGCTTCCAGAACTATGAAAAATGAATGTTTATTGTTTATGAACCACCCGTCTGTTATTTTGTTATAGCAGCCCAAACGGATTGATACTTCTCATAGTCAAACAATGAACCAACTTCCTGATATTGCCACAGATAATTAGGACTCCTGCGCGTATTCAGAAGAGGTATACCCAAATGCCAGTTGATATCTATTTTTTTCAATTATTGTCATCTCCCCCCAAGAGATAGATCTACTCCACAGCAGTGAATAAAATCAAAACAGGTAGCCCTGAATGGTAGTGAGTTTACTGAGACAAGTGTCACCTGCACAGCCTCTCAATTGATTATTGAGTCATTTGTTTTTGGTACCGTCTATAATAAGGAATTCTCCAGACTGCCAATTGGTAATTAGTGAAAATATTCTGATTTTTGTTTAATAAGACAAGAAAACCCTTCAATTTTTGTGCCAAATGTCTTCAACTAATTCAACTTGACAGAATCTACAAAACTTAACATCACTAAACCTTACTCAACTAAAAATCCCAGCCTATAATTTTTATTTGTTTACTACTTTTAAGTTGTTGCTGTTAAAGAAACTAGTCAGAGAAGCACATATCAAGTGTTTCATTTTTTAAAACCCCCTTCTGGGTTCTATAAAGTTTCAGCTCAACCTCCTGTATCTCCACCCACAGGCTCAGAGATGCTAGTTCATACTGGGACCGGAGAGCCAGCAGCTTGCAAATGTCTCAAGCATCAAGGAAAAATTCAAGTACTTCCACAGGACTATATAACATGGAAAAGAATCTAAGAAGCATTTCAACAAGAATTGTAATCAAAAGTGGTTCTGATTAACTTTCAGGCAACTGATCTGAGCAATCTGTTCCTAACATAAAGCTGTTTCTTGTAACCATTCCATTGTTCTTCTTCCACCATACTGAAACTCTTCACATGTGCCTTCTGCTTTTTGCAAGATCCCTCCTTATTAAAACATGGTCTGTGGTCTTAATTTATTCAAATTTGCACTCTCTAGCCCCTGGTACACGGGGGGCACTACTTATCAAATGGCAATGAATAGTCGTTGCTAAAGGTTGTGGGGTTTCCTGTAGGGATAGGTGTTTCTTGCCATGAACTGCATCATGCAGGAAACCCAATGTCAAGACAGGTTCATTGATTAACCGGGGAAATTAACTTTCCCCCCAATATCGAAAGTGGATGCGACGATGAAAATAAAGATACGTCTGTCCTCCAGTTTGGCTGCAAAGTGAAGCTGCTTGTTTCCCTTTAAAATTTTGCATAAAACCAACATCTCTCTCCTAGATTTAATTGCATCCTCGAACAGAACCTCAAGTCTTTCTTTTATTATTGTAAATACCATCTCATAAATCTGAAACTAAGGCAAAACAGAGAACCGAAAGCTCAGTGATATTTAAATCAGCAAAATGTAGACCACACAGTCAGCTGTGTTCACATTTTGTTAAAATGATATGCTTTAAGAACCAATTAGTAGAGTGCATTATGTATGGACATAAATACTCTTGTTACTCACATGCCTGCATGAGAAGACCAGGAGAAAAACAACTCGATGAGGACCCATCAGTAGCAGCCATTACTGAAATCAGCTGATGCTCAGGCATCTCTAGCAATAGTGGGCCAGTTTTCATCACCAAGGAATGTAACGACAGCCTGCTCTCCATAGCCCCATCCTGAACGCATCAAACCGAAATTCTGACAGTTTCTGTGTCTATGTCAGTGTAACTTGCTTACCACTCAGAGTGTGGTCCAAGAACTAGCAGGATGGACCATTACCTGGGAGCCGGATGGGCAGGATCTAAGCTCTTGTGCATACTCATGCCCTGTGCACACCGATGCACACGAACACACCTCATGCCCCTTGTTTCTGCCCCCAATATCCACTTCCACTCCCAACATAACTGAATCATAATCCTCTTTTAGAAAAATCCTCAAGGGATTCAAATACATGTTAAGTTTGACAGGCACTGGTGTATATCATAGTAAAAGTAAATAACTTCTTTAGTGTCCCCATTTTACTAGGTTCACCACAAAAAGCAACATAACCCAAGTGATTGTTTATCAGTATACAAAACACAGAGGAAATTTTCCCCAAGGAGGAGCAGACTGAATAGTATTAACAGTGCTTTAAACTGTAATGAATTCCCAGTCTAATTCACTATGAGGTTTCAATTATACCACATTTAGAGTACTCCAGGTTCAAGTAATCACTGCAGTAATTAGCTTACTTCCAGTCCTCCAAATAAACCCACTAATTTTTGCAATCAGCCTTCATTTGGTTAATCACCAGTTTTAATTGATTTAATTAGTTTGATCTGCAAAATTAGTCAAGTGTAAATACTGTTTTTGTAAACAGTGTTTAGCTCCAGCTGTAAGATACGGAATTCCTAATTCAAACCTAGAGTTTAATAACAAAACCACACATAGAGATTTGTCATGGAATAGAGCCGTTGCAAGTTTTCAAGACAGAGGCCCTCAGAGGGTCTGGTGAATGTTTTAGAAATGTACTATTGTAATTACAGTATTGACTAAGCTATGAGATACCTCTCCCCTTCCCCCCAGCTAATTCTAATAGATATCACAATTACCATACGGTGATTGTGTTTATAAGACAAATTCTTTCCATATCTCTTTCTAAATGAGCTGGCTCAAATAACTCTAATGTTCAGAGGTGTTCACATTTGAATTTCATGTTTTTTTTAATATGTCAAGCCTTGCCCACTAAAGGGTATTTTAAACCTTCCCTGAAACAAATTTTAATACAGTAATTGAGTTTTTTAAGCAAACATGTCTACTTATTTTAACAATAGGAATTCAAAAGATTACCATGTGATGCAAAATACTTCTTCACTTTTTAGTAGTTTTTTTAATACAAGTTCAACGAGATAAAAATTCCCTTTAAATACCCCAAGTGAATTCATTCAAAGTGCTAACCTCGGGTAGATTCCCTATAGAATAAGGACAATCTTCCCATTTAAAATCTCTGCCTAGTACATTGTAAATGAGGAGGGATTAGGTAGGAAGGTAATTGTTTATAGGACTGTATTTTCCCAGATTGTTTCTCATTACTGAGCCACTATTAATGCTACCGCTTTGGAATTTTCCCACACCTTTGCTTGATTTTTTTAAAATTTAATTAGTATTATGTGAACACTTTGGGATTCAGTTAGTTGTGCTACTTAACACATGTTTAAACTGATTAAAAACCATTTGGGAAGAGTGGTGCTCTAAATAATTGATCAAATTGTTAAGAATGCAGAGACAATGAACAGGGCCACCTAGTTACAATTTTTACAATGCACTGGATGCTGAGACAGAGGCTAGGGACAGGAGCGAAGCAGCCTGTGAGTGAATGTCCTATTAGCTGTCATTCCACACTTTAAAATCTGTGCATCAGTTTAGAAAAAGGGTGGGTCTTTTTTATTCCAAACACAGTGTTGAATTTGTCTGTAAAGCATAATTTATTGGGCCTACAACACTTCATATTGCCTCAGCAATGCTTTCTTCAGCTCAAGCTTTTTCTGTAATGAGTCAGAGAGTAGATATTTTAGGCTTTGCAGGAAAGCAGTCAGAATCAATATGGAAATGAATGATGGGTATGGTTGTATTCCAATAAAACTTTTTATGGTCTCTAAAATTTGATTTCATATCATTTGTGCATATCATGAAATATTCTTTTGATTTTTTTTCAAACATTAAGAAGGTGAAAAGCATTCTTAATTCACAGGCTGTACAAAAACAGGTGGCAATCAGATTGGGCCACCGTTTCCCCACCCCTATTCCAGTTATATGGGATAGGTAGCTACTGAGAGTTAGTAGAGACACATTTCCAACTCTGCCACTTCAAAGTTCATTTTATAACCTGTCATTTACAATTTCATATCAATTTCATAATCATTGCTCTTTGCTTACGCAGTCACTTCACATACTAGATCCAAAAGGCACAGGGCCAACAAGGAATTAGATATGGGGGCTCAGCCCAGTGTTAAAGAAAAACGAAAAAAAGATCGGAGACTTATATACAAGCATGAGGTACTTAGTGCATCTTTAAGAGTCTTCAGGGCAGAGTTGGGACCCCTCTACCTCTGGCTGCCTTATGTTCACTTAAACCCTTTTGGTGACATTTTCCCTACTGAATATTGTTCTAAATTATTTTTACTTGAACTTGGTTTCATTTGAAGCAAAATACTGTAGTTGTGGGATGGGGGAATTGGTTGAAAATCAAGTGCATTCTTCCATTTGTATTCTTCTGTAGAATGGACTCTGAGCCCCCAAATCTCTTCTGGAAGGTTTTGCAGATATACAGTTGGGTATTATTACTCATTTCCCATTATCCCTGACAAGGCAGCTAGAACTATCACCAATGGGGCTTGATAACTATATTTCAATAAGCGCTTAATTTTCTACAAATTCCCACAGGTAAAAGATGAGAAGTCTAAAATGTATTCATTTCAAATTGTTCCACTAATATTGCTAGAGAATACCAAAAGATAAAATAGAGCATTTAAAAAAAAAATGAGTCTGATTTAACCTGTACCATTTCAGCAGCCACGGAAGCTTGTTTGGAAATTCTTACTGCCTCTTAGTGGGTGCATGACTCTGGGGAGGTCATTCAATCTCTCTGAGCTGCAACATCTTTTCTGTAAATGTGGTTCGCAGAATGTGCCGTGCTGACCTTGGGACATTGCATTGATGACTTTGGGGCATTCTCACATGGAAACCTGCCTATGGAAATGCTTTGTACAAGGACAGAGATTCCATTAAAGAGGTTCCATTAACACACATGTACCGGCATCGTCTAAGCTTAGGAGGCAGAATCAGTAAGTGGAGGAAAAGTAGGCTTAAGTGCTAAGAAGCAGTGCAAGCAAATGCTATGTATGTTGGAATATCTATCTTTCCTGGGCAGCGGCCCAGGAAAGTCTTGAAGGAGGAAAGAGCTAAGCAGAAGGAGGGAAGAGCATTTACGGAGTGAGCAAGGCATTTTTCCTTCACCACTCCACATTTGATGACTTTTCTTCTTCTTCTTCTCCTTCTTCTCCTTCTTTCTTCTTCCTCTTCCTCTTCTTCTTCTTTTAATGAAGGCCTTTCTGCTCCAGCTTTGGATATGTGTCTGGAATTTCCTTTTGTAGGATTGGTATAATAAGCACTCACTCCTGACTTCTTGCTGGACCTAGGCAGGGGTACCTGAAGGAGGAAAAAAACCAAATCCAGAGCCGACTGCTTTGAAATTCTCTTATTGTTTCACTAGGTATGTTTAGATCTAATAAGATGTGCAATTGTTACATCTTATACAGCTTTCCTAAACTTTTTAGGTATAACTAAGTACCCATAACACCTCCAGATTGTATGCTATCTATATTTCCTAACAAAGAAAAAGATGTAAACTGCAGACTTTAAGCATCTTGGATATTAAAACATTCTCAGGGTATTTGTGTGAAATTGGTAAAGGATTCTGTGGAGAAAGGAGAAAACTGCCTCACGGAAGCAACTGCCCACACCTGGGAGTTCCAAGTGCAAATAGCAGTAGGATTCCAGAGTCCTAACTTTTTTTTTGCTGCAAAAAGTCCCAAAAATTATATGCCAGAGAATATCCAGGTCAATACACATGTTGGCCAAGCTACCCAGGGCCCTGCTAATTCCCCTATGTTTTTACAGTCAGTATACTTTTCAAATCTTGGGTGCTAATTTGTATCATTCGATAAAAACAACTGTGAAAGCTATTTGGTGCTTGCAATGCAATTATCACTAAAGAGGTTTTGGGGTATTCTCATTAAACTGAGTCCCAGATGTTTTTGCCCTCCCCGATTTGTGTTGATCTGTTCTTTGTCGGTTCTAATTATCAATCAAGATGAATGAATTAGCCCTCTGCTCGGTGAAAAGCCTATTTCTGCATATGATCAGGTCCCAAGCTAACAAGAGCCTTCAGAGATATCTAACCTGGGAACGAGCCATTTCCTGTGCTTGCGTGCACAGACAGGTGGAACAAACAGCGTTGCTCTCTAATGCATATGTTTGAGGTATACATGCAATTTATGGTATATGTGAGTGTGTGCAAAAACATTCCACACACAGATGGATACACCCACATTCTGGACTGACTATAGATCTATATGTAACTCCTGCCTCTTCTAGTACAATATTTTTGATGTGAAGACTTTCATACTAATAACCTTTCCAGGGGGAAATCTCTAATTGCTGAGCCAGGAAAAAACTGTGCCCTAGGAGCCTGATTACAATATTTTAGTATGTTTGCTTCCCTTGGAGTTTCCACCAGTCTGCTCTTAACAGAGATACAAACTACCCAGTGGGCACTGAGTACACCTCACGGAACATTAGGACACCTTGTGCTAGGCATTAAACCATGGTCTCCTTTACCTCCACAGCCCTCCTGTTCACACTGGCAAGCATTCTCAAAAGCAATGTTTGTGGTTTCAGACTGGCATGATGCCACTGCACATGAAGTGTGAGTCTCTTTTTATGGTTGTTTCTGACGCTCTTGGGAACAAATTGTCCATCTAACAAAGATTCTTTGAACTGGGAATTCGCATGGCTTTGAATAGGAAGAGATGTCTGGGAGGCAGAAGGAGGGGGAAATAGCACCAAGCAGCAGGTATAGTCATTGTTAGCAAAATCTGATGCCTTCCATTCATCACGGCATAACATTACAAAGGGGAGAAGAGCCTTTATTTCTCCAGTAACCAGCAGGGCAACTTCACCTATCCTCTCTAAAGGAAACGCAACTGAAAATTGTGTGTGTGTTGAGAAGGGAGAAATTAAGTCTGCTTTATCAAAGACATATGATAGGCATTTTCATTCAGTTCATTTGAGTTTGTGTATGTATTCTTTACAATAACCATACATTATAAATTATACACATTATAATAATATATATTAAAAGGACTGTTTTTGCATAAGGCTGTTCTCCAGTTATCTAGGTGAGCTAACAAAAAAAGTGTCATTAATGTACACTGACATAAATTTTAAAATCACTGTTTTTAACATTTGGAAGATAGCTCTGGGGAAATCTTGAAATCATACAAGCCCGTCTTGGTAGATTGGTTAGATGTTAATTTGCCCTTCAAGAATGAAGGAAGCAGGCTGCATTTCTGCATGCAGGTCACTCACTAGTAAGCCATTTTTCAGCACATAAAAATTTTTAATTCTCTTTTGTTTTAAATCAGCTTAAGGGGCAATCCTTTCCCTTCAATCAGTAAGAACCTCTATAACTGTCACAAAACATTTTCCTAATGTCCTTTAAAAAGTCCAGGGAACTCTGACAATGAGCATCGAGAAGTCTTAAAAAGGTTTATAACCTTTGACCCAGTTATCCCCCTTTACTGGAACCTACTACAAAGGAATGAGCATACATACCTAAAAAAGTGTTCATGTACCCAGGTGTTAGTTACAGTATTAATAATAAAGGGAAAATTGGAAACTGAATCCTTTATTTTGTCTCATTTAGGTTAGGTAAACTATCATATATCCAATGAAATATCATGCAATCATTAAATGTATTTACAACTACATTAAGTATATTTTTTTGTTTTTGTTTTTTTAATTTAATTTAATTTTATTACATTAGTCACCATACATCATTAGTTTTTTGATGTAGTGATCCACAATACATTAAGTATATTTACAAACTTATATTGTTTTTTACAAATACTTATTTATATATTTGTATATAATTATTATATGTAATAGATAAATATGTTATTAATATATGTTAATTATATTGTATAAATATAACATATATTTACATTAAATATTTTGCAAATGTATATAAGCAGGAGGAAATATGTGCATTACAATGTTGAAATTAAAATTACATAAGTAATGCAGTCTTTAGTATGTTACAGGAAAAAGACTGGAAATCAACGGACCAAATGTTAACAGTATTTATTTCTATGTATGAAACTATGGTGAGTTTTCCCACTTCCTTCTATTTTTCTATTAGTTTCCAAATGGTTTACCAACAATGAGTGGTATGATTTGGGAAAATAAATGGGCAAAGACATTTGCCACTGCTGCCAGAAGTAGTCAGCAGACAGATGAGAGAAGTTCTGGGTTATCATTTGGCAAATCCACATTAGTCACATTCCTTTCAGGGCCAGGGTCAGATCCTAGTGTGTTGGCAGCTCAAGTAAATCACCCTTCTATTTCTAACTCTGAATAATTTTCTGTCTGGGGTGGAGGATGGGAAGCATCTAACCTGAATCAAGATTCTCAGGGAGGAGTCCATAGATAATCATCTGAGCTGGGAACATCAGACGATTCTTTGCCTGTCGTTACAGAGTTCCAATTGCTGTGGATGAGAAGAGTCCCTCAGAGGAAGATCTGGCACCAAGTGAGCTGACATGTTGAAGTTCGGGCTTTGGAGCTCAGCAAAGAAGAGGCCAGAATACGCAGGAGATGACTCTGCAGTGGCAGCATGTAAGATGGTGCCCGCGAGGAAGAGGCCCACGGGGAGCCAGGGGGATCTCAGCAGGGTCCCAGGGGAGAGAGCCTGGGTGGGCGCTTGGCTAGACCTGCCCTGAGAAGTTTGACGGTTTTATGTTTCCTGCATTTCTTTTGCTATGTCCTTTTGGATTTCCCTGGGCATCTGGTAACTGTCTTCAAGGCCAGACAGTCGTGAGCTGTTGCCTGTGCCCCAACCAGAGGATCGAAGCAGAACAGTACGTCCTTGCAACATTGGCAGAAACAGCAAACCAAGTGAGCTTAGCCCCTGCCTGTCCTTTGGGGAAAGCCACTGGAAACTTTTTATATCATCATCACGTGGTTAAGGCCAAAAGACCTTTTTATGAAGTCTTTTGAGTAAATTTTTAATTCATATTTAAAATCACATGGCCATATTTTGCCATAAAATAAAAAAGTGTATTCTTAATTCAAAGTCTGAATTTCAGCTCAAGCTCGGGTCAAACTTATAGAAGTCACCTCTTCAACTCCTTGATGGAAGTGTCCTAAAGGTAACATCCGTGCGGGGCCTGATCCTTGCTCAACCATTTGGGATGTCATCTGCACTAACAGCCCCTCTTCATTCCATTGTGGCCTCTTGGTTAGAGCCACTGCCTCATCTCCTCTTGTGCGCACTACCTTTATATCTCCCCTCTCCCAAGTGCATTTACAATGAGCTCTCTCCAGCTTGCTGCTTGTCACCTGATTGTCAGAGTGGCAATGGTTGGATAGAAGCTCAAAGAATAGGAGATCACGCAACCCTCTCTGATCAGTAGCTGAACCTCTCCCTCCCCCACCTGGCCTCCCAAATAAAAAAATGCATACTGAGTGAGAAAATACATGAAAGCAATATAAAAAATAGTGTGTGTGCAGTGTGTGATTTAAGTTTTCCAGAAACTGTTTTTCAGGACAAGACTGGCAACAATCAGGAAAAATTTCAATTTCATATGATAAAACGTTTACAGTAAAAGCAAAACATATGCTGTTTCCATTAAGCAGATTTTACTTTTAGATTTTAAAAATAATCCAGAATTTCAATATAAAGGAAAGGAATTTTTAAAACAATGTAATTGTGGTTCCACAGTTCACCAGCTGCTGCGTTTCCTACTACAAATCACAGCTCATCTTAAAAGACTTAACTTTGTGTTAAATAAGAGGCGAGAGTTAATTTAGGAAGTGATTACAGTGGAGGCGTCTTACAGCAACAGTGATTGTGGCACAATTAGTCTTCAATTTGTAATTGAGAGTAACTCCCAGAGGACTAACTCACTGATGAATTTCAAATAAGCAGACTTCAAAACTAAGAAGAAAAGTGGCTAATTATAGGCTAAGAGGGAAAGGAAGGTGGGGAAAGAAAAGAAGCTGAATCTACAGGATTCGAGCAGTGTTTCCTTCAAACCTGGAATTGCCAAGAGGATGTGCAATCACATATAGCTGGAGAGCCACACACAGACTAGGAATGGGGCAAAAAGGCCAGTTCGAGACTGACGGAATATGTATGCTGCCTCACCAATCATGGAAGAGGCTGTGGTCTGAAAATGGACAGGCCCAGGTTTTACGGCAGCCACTGACCTAAAAAGCACAAAGAGGCTTAGGTTAAGGGCATATGGCAAGGAATACAGGGAGAGGCTTCGCTTTGCCCATCCAGGAGTTGAAGAGGCTCCCATACTGCTTGCTATGGGCTAGGTCAAGGGCGAAACCAGCCTCCTACAGCAGCCAACACACCACTCAGAGCTGGAAGCTCTGAAGTTTCCCTACCAGCAGCCTCCAGATGAAGATGCACAGGCTATGTGCAGATAGCCTTAGCCAAGGCTTCTATCAGTTAGGTGCCTTCTATCAGTTAGCAGCCAAGGCAGGGAACCAACTTCCAATTCCTCCTTCTGTGTCCCAACATTTTACAGGGTTGGGGAAGGTGTCCTTGCACCTGACTCAGTGGCAGACAAGAGAGGGCAATTCCTGCTTTCAGGAATGTGCCCAAGAATGAAAGTCTTATTGCTCCCTCTTCTTCCTTCCCTGGCTGGGGAAAAACTCCCATGACTCCAGACATGGTGGCCTTATTAGGAAAAATCTAGACATCACATTCACCCCTGTAGTGCCTACCAGTCAGAGAAGGTACAAGACCCAGCTAACTGGGGCATCTACAGAAGCCCCTAGAGTAACATCCAGAGCTCCAGAAACTATGACTTGAGAGTGTCCTTTTTATCTTTGGTAAGTCCAAACAAACAAACATCTGCCCTCCACCTAAGAATCTCTTTTGCTCAGAGACATCAACTTCCCTACTCCTAGAAAAAAGAGGAAAATACTTGTTGTTGTAGCCTGGGGATCTATATAGGACTGTGCTTGGTTTTAGTGTCCCAGGCTACCGTGGCTATTTTGCTTCTAGTGACAGTGCCCCTGTTTCACTAGGGATGGGTTTTACCCCTCTCAGCCAGTGATGAGCATGTGATTCAGCCCTGCGAGGGTTTCCTATCCCCTTGGCCACATGATTGTTTCAGGGTTAAGTACACAAACTTAGCAGGCCCTAATTGTCTCCATGAAACTTTTAAATATGAATATTGGGAAAGAAACAGGATCTTCTTTGCTAGGGTCATGAGACAAAAGCACTGGGTAAGCCAAGACCCATTGGGAGCCATTTTTTTCTCTCATATGGAGAGGCCTAAGAGTAAAGCCAAACCCAAAAGAATTAGATGGGAGAAATGAAGATAGACAAAATCCTGATAATATCATTGAGACTCAGGGGGTGCCTGGGTGGCTCAGTTGCTACGCGTCTGCCTTCAGCTCAGGTCATGATCTCAGGGTCCTGGGATTGAGCCCCACATTGGGCTCTCTGTTCAGTGGGAAGCCGATTCTCCCTCTCTCACTCCCCCTGCTTGTGTTCCCTCTCTTGCTGTCTTTCTCTCTGTCAAAATAAATAAATAAAATCTCTAAAAAATACTCATAAAAAAATATTGAGACTCAAGATATACCTATGCCTGAAGACAGTGTACCCCCTGACTTCCCAGCTGATCCAGCCAATACATTGCCTTTTGGCTCAAGCTAGTTTGAGTTTCTATCACTTATAACACTGAGAGTCTAGGCCTAAAGCAAAGGGAGAATGGGGTTCACACCAAATTTTGTATTAGGCTCAATTTGTATAATTATATAATGCATTGGGTCAGATATTCCTACAGAAGTCACACGTAGCTTGAAGAAGGGGAACAATGGAGGTCCTTAACCAAATTTTCTTGTTCTGTAACCCAGGCTTAGGAAAAATGGTTCTTCTGATGGACTGTGTGTTCCTTGTGAGCAGGAACCATTTTCACTTTGTGTTTCTTAGTTCCCCCAGAACCTGGTAGATGCTCAGAAATTTGGCTGAGGTGGTTTTATTTCTAACAGGTGAGAGAATGACATAGCAATTAACTACAATAAATTTAGTTACTTTTACTGAGTTCTCTCCATGTTAAGGGTGGTCCAAAATTTGGGGGTGTGTCCTAGATTGGGTTCTTCTGAAAGCAAACCCTGTAAGGACTTGGGTGCAGGTAGTCTGTCTGGGAGGAGAGAGTAGAAAGAGTGAAGAACCTACAAAGGGTACGTTCATGTGCTAGTGAATGCTGAGGCAACTGGGCTCAATCCCACTGCAGAGCTCCGAGGAACCATGGAGGGCACACCTCAGAAGGGCACCACCCTGAGAGCAGAGGCTGGAGTATTCCACCAACACATGACCTACATTGATCGAGGGGCACTTTCCAGAGTTCTAACCTCCCATTCTCCCAACGCGTGCGCGCACACACACACACACACACACACACACACACACACACACACAAACTGGGTTGCACCTGTGCATGGCTGACTGGCCTTCTGCATCTTAGGGAACACTGAGCAGAAACTCTGCGGTGCATACAATGGTGTATGGAACAGTCTCCTATAGCTGTGATGAAACCAGACAAGCTGAGAGAAATGGCGTGGTGATCAAGCAGTAGCTCCAGGAAGTCAATACTCCTAATAAAATTTGGAGTTGAGATACCTAGAAAGTTAATGACATCATTGGTGGTATTCTTGGAACAAAAACACTAGAAAATTAAATGGCCTTATAAAGGCCAGGTGTAGTGTCTCCCTGGCCTGCTTCAGACTCCACAGGAAATCTTGGGCGGTATCCTCATGAGCAAGTATGACTGTGCACTTTTTCAGTTGTTCAAACAGTACTGGCCCACAAGCTTTGTAAGGGCAGGAGCTATTAGGTTTGGCTCACTGGTATATCCCTTTGTAGAACACAGTTCCTAGCACATAGCACATGTTGAATAAATATTTGTTGAGTGGATTAAACAATACTAAGAATTTTAAAAGAAGTATGGTGGGCACTATGTATTATTTCTAAGAGATTTGGGGTTAGCTGGTCCTTTATGCCACATCACTGTTTCAGTAGGCCTAAGCTTTATGAACATTGCATACCATTTGAGTCAGACAGATCATAAGCACCATTAAAGAGAATACTAAGTTTCTGGGCAGTAGGGAAGTAACATTGGACTTAAGTGATCATGTAGACAAGTGGATGGGAAAGTGGGAGTTTCACAGGAAATTTCTCAATCACAGATTACATATGGTGGCAACTCCCTCTTGAAGATAATTGGAGCCTGTTAAGATGAAAATATTGGAAAAAATTGCCAAAAACTTCTTCCCTCTGCTTTCTATGTTTGTGCAATTTTTTTTAATCCCAGAGAGAAGCAATAACAGAAGAAAATATCTGTTTGTTTATTTGTTCATTCACTTAATCGATGAACATTTGAGTCCTGCTGTGTACTGGGCATTATGCTTCTGAGGGTGCAACAGTAAGCAAAACTGTTCCCTGTCCTCAGGGAACTTATAGTCTGGTGTGGAGATAGACATTAAATATTCGTGTAAATAAGTATGTAACAATATATTGTCATGGTGGCCATAAAGGTAACTACAGGACTTTATAAGAAAGTATAAGAAGAGACACTTTTGAATGGGAGTTCAGGGAAGGTCTTGGAGGAAGGGACATTTACAGTGAGATCTAAAACATGAATAGGAGTGAGCTAGGCCACGGGGAAGGGGATTAAGTCTTTTTTTTTTTTAAAGATTTTATTTATTTACTCATGAGAGACAGAGAGAGAGAGAGAGAGAGAGAGAGAGGCAGAAAGAGAGAAAGGCAAAGGGAGAAGCAGGTTCCCAAGGAGCGGGGAGCCCGATGCAGGACTTGATCCCAGGACTCTAGGATCATGACCTGAGCCGAAGGCAGACACCCAACCATCTGAGCCACCCAGGCGCCCAGAAGGGGATTAAGTCTTAAGGAGAGCATATGAAGAGATCCTGACAGGGGAAGGACTTGCCAAACTCAGTTCATTAAAAGAGGGCCAGAGTGGCTGGAACAAAGTAATTGAACGAGTGCAAAAGATAAAACCAGGGTTTGCCTGGGTGGCTCCGTTGGTTAAGCACTGCCTTCAACTCAGGTCATGATCCCAGGGTCCTGGGATCAAGTCCGGCATTGGGTTCCTTGCTCAGCGGGGAGCCTGCTTCTCCCTCAGCCTGCCGCTCCCCTTGCTTGTGCTCTCTCTCTCTCTTTGACAAATAAATAAATAAATAATCTTTAAAAAAAATAAAATCAGGTAAGTGAGTCAGTGTCCTTGGAGGTCACACTAAAGACTTTAGATTTTGCCCTAAAAGTAGTGGGAAGCCACTGAGGAAGTGTGAGCAGGGAAGTGCAATGCCCTTGACCAGCTGCTTGTCTTGAAGGTTAGCTGGAGAGGAAGCAGGGAGGTCAGTGAGTGATCTATCTCCTTAGTTCAAAACATGACCATGGCTGGGACTAGAGTTGGGGCCAAGGAGATAAAGTGGACATGTTTGAGATGGGTTCGGGTATAGCAATGACAAGACTAACTGGATGTGGAAATGAAGAAGAGGAAGAATGCAAGGATGACTCCTTAGATTTCTGGTTCAAGTAGCAGGAGGATAGAGGTGTCAGTAACTGAGATGGGGGAGACCAGGGGACTAGCAGGTTAGGGGTGGGAGAGCCAGGGTTCACTTTGGATATACTAAGTATGAGATGACAAATAGGGATGTCTCATGAAGATGGGTTGAGACTACAGTTAAATACCAAGGAAAGGAAAGTGAGCAAATTCACCCACCAGGATACTTCCGGCAGTTTCACATTTATTATAATTACTTATTGGTTTTATGAGAATTCTGAAATGTACTAGGTTTCTAACAACCAAGAATGGAAAGACTGGGTGTAGATTTTACAAATGGTTTGACTTCATGTTGTTTCATGACTACAGCAAGGCCCAGTCAACGATTTCCAGCCCTCTCACTTATAATGTGAATCCTTTAAACATGTATCACTGAATGCCATCTCCTTTATTTTCCCCTGAGTGGCATCTGATACACAATTTATTCTCCTTGGATCTCCACCAAGTTTCTAGTGTTGAGATGCTCACAATATACTGACAGAGAAAATTGGAAAAAATGCACCAACATTAACAGCAGTTATCAGTAGATGGTCAGATAATTAATGATTTTTAGGTCCACTTTTTAAATTTCCATGTGTTTCATTTGAAAAACATTATTTTAATGAAAAAAAATTATTAGTTGTATGATATTGCCTTGGGGTGCTGTGCACTTATCTAGTTTATGTTCTGATTCGAAAATAAAACACAGAATTATTAGAAACACTAACTAGAAGCTAGAACTACTACATTTAGCAGCATATTTGTTGAATGGATGGGTTGTTTTCATAAAGAAATGGCTGCTTGAGATCTTATTTATTTATTTATTTCGTAGTGGTAAATTACTGCCTTAATAACTCCCTACTACTTTGTTTTTAAGCACTAGCACACATTCTTATTCTTTCTACCTAAGGAATTATAAGAAGATTTAAGAAAAAAAACACCATGGAGATTTTGTGTATTGGTGTTTATACATACATGTATACTGATATATGTATATGTATACAGATACATGTATATGTATATTAATGTGTATATGTATATAAATGTGTATATATCTACATGTGTGAATATATATATTAATTTCTGCAAGTCATTTGCAATCTGAAATGTAAAACGGTACTTTACAATGTTTATTGTAATGATTTATGGCTATGTTTACACCATGTCACAAAATCCAGTAAGTTTGTATAAAAACACAATAAAAATCGTTGCTAGGCATTGTTCAAGCAAAGCAAACGACTAGCAAATGCCCCTCCTTTTTATCCAATTGATCTCACAGTGTGCGGGTTTCTAGCCATCCGCATGACCCATCTGCAACAGTCCAATTAATAAGCTCACATCTATAAAGGGGTTGAGGCTACATAGCATTTTCCTACACATTCTTTCCTTCAATCCTTTCCAAAGCCTGTGAGCCAATCTGTCATGCTGACCCACCATCTTGCTGAGCTCAGCTCAGCAAAATGGGGATGATGCTATATCTACCCCACAAAGTGGCACCAGAGGCAGGACAGTATAGTTAAGCACACAGTCTTTGAAGTAAAAGAGACCCAGGGTCTGAGCCCCAGCTCTGCCGCTGACCAGCTGTGTGAGGACAAGCAAAGTACATCACCTCCCAAGTTCCCAGTTCTTTATCAATAAAGAAGGGGTGATTTCAGGGATAATGATAATAAAAGTACCTGCCTCAAAGAGCAGAGATGGCCCATGCCTAACTTACAGCAAGTGACTGATAAATGGTAAGTATCACGATGCTTGATACGTAGTACCTTGAATATATATAAGTCATTACCACGGTAGCAACTTCTCACTATATTATTGATGGAGACACTGAAATGCTAAAAGGTTAAATGATTTATTGAGTGATCACATGACTAACGAGTGTCAGCAGTCTCACTAGAACCCCTTACGCCTGACTTGTCCCTTCCTGTCCCCAGGCCCAGAGCTATGTAACGTGCCCACATGTGAGTTCTGAATAAATATTTAGTGAGATTGTGGTAACGTTCCAATTGATCCAAATATCTCCAGTCTCATAGTCAAAACTGAGCAGAAACACACACTTGAGATTCTTCCCTTCTCACTCCACCTCTCAATAAAGGGGCAAGGGGGAAGTCACTAGATTTGCCTTCCCTGAAATGCTGCTGAGGGGTACTGGCTATTGGTCATTTGCAAGCAAAATAAGCATCCTAGAAATAGGCTGCCCCCGTTACTGAAAATAAGGAATAATTTCTTCCATATCTCTCACTGCCATCAATAAAAGAGGGAGGGCTTATCATTTGCCTTTGTTTCTTGATCTATATTTGATGAAACAAGGACATTATTTTATAATTAAAAAACCAAATAGTATAAACAATAGCTTAGAAATATTAACAGAATACAAAAACACTGCTAATTACTTGTGCTAATGGACAATTAAAAATAAAACACTGAACATTTACAGTCTTTGAAGGTATCGTGGAATATATTTTGCCACCAGTGTTTTATAAATGAGAATTCTGACACTCCGAGAGGTTAGGTAAGTTGCCCAAAGACACAATAAGTGACAGGGCTGGTATCTGAACTTGGGTCAGTTGACTTTGAATTCAACAATCATGTCATTTCATCGTAACTGCCTTTTGAATGTGACCAGGATTAGTGTCACAGATGTGGGAGAACAGTCTGATCCATGTTGCATAAAGATATTCACACACTGGGAACAGTCCAATGTGATAAAAAGAAGATCAAGAGAACCAAACCCCCATTCTCCTGCCATTAAATGCCATTAAATATGTGGCCTTAGAGAAATCACATAAGCACTGAAAGCCTTGTTTTTCTTCTGCTGGACTAAACCATCTCAAAGGCCTGTTTATTTCTAAAGCTGTGTGGTTCTGTTCATTTCTATTTAATCTTAACATTTAGCTGCTACGTTTTATTGTGTAGATCTGTAGGTTCTGAAAAGAGTCAGTAAATTAGATAAAGCAAATTAACTTGGTCAGGATATTATACGAAGTTTCAAAACATTATTGAGTCTCAGAGTGCCTGGGTGGCTCAGTCAGTTAAGCATCTGCCTTTGGCTCAGGTCATGATCCCAGGGTCCTGGGAATGAGCCCTGCATCGGGCTCCCTGCTCAGCGGGGAGCCTGCTTCTCCCTCTCCCTTGGCCTGCCATCCCCCCTGCTTGTGCTCTCTCTCTGTGTCAAATAAATAAATAAAATCTTTTTTAAAAGGCTTTAAAATAAAAAAAACACTATTGAGTGTTTATTAAAAGTCAATACAAAATGGCAAGTATGTGGGAAAACTGATATTCTCATGTAATTGGAGGGTAGGTAGATCGGTACAATTTGGGGTCATGGCAATTTTGGCAATTTCTATAAAAATATGACCCAGATAATCCATCTCCAGGAATTTATCCTACAGCTGTAAAAATACCCTACAGCCATATTCGCCCATGTGCATAAAAGGATATTCTCTGCAGCACTTTATATGACTGCAAAGGATTAAAAGCAACTGAAGTACCCATCAATAGAGGACTGGTTAAATAAAGATAAACCCTCAGTACATAATACTATGCAGCTATTAAGAAAAGTGAAGCAGATGGACTACACTAATATGGAAAGCTCACAAGATGTATTGCTAACTTTTCAGAGGCTGAACAGTGTGGACAGTATTCTGCTTATGGGGTATGCCGTATGTACTTGTATTTACACGGAATACCTCTGGAAGGACACAGAGACACCTAGTAACCACAGTTACCTCTGGAGACAGGAGCTGAGGGTCTGGAGGACAGAGGAGGTAAGAGACAGACTTCCTGTTTGGTAGTGTTTCACTCATTCATTCATTCATTCCTTTTTACCATGCTTATATATTGCTAATTGGATGTGTGGAGGATGGATGGTTGGATGACTGGATGAACAGACAAATGGATGGAGGAAGAGATAAGACAAAGTCAATAGAGAACTATGGTTATTACATGAAATCAGAGCAAAAAACAACTTGCTCGGACTATCATACGACCTCTAGCCAAGACCACATTCACTCGGCATAATCATACACCTTAAGAATCCGCAGTAAAAACAGCAGTAACTACCTTGTGAGCGTTTTATGTTCATCACTTCAATTAATCTACACTTCATCACCACAGAGCAACATGTTATTGCCCATAAACCTATACCTCCCTCACAGATGGATAAATTGAGGTTCAGAGAGGGGAAGTAACTCACTCAAGGACACCCAGCTTATAACAGACAGGATCAAGGTTTGAATCTAGGCTTGCTGATTGCAAAGCCTTAGTACTAACTCTATCACTGACCCAAACTGATGATGGCATTGCACACAATTACCACATCATACAAAGTGCACTTGGCCTGTCGGCAAACTGGGAAAATGTGTCCAACAGCATTCTCTCCAAGTTTTGCTTTTCACCAAGTAAAAGTACTTGGTTCATCCCAACTTTATTTGGAAGGCCAGGAAAGTTGTGCTTTGTCCCTAAGTGGCCGGATCCACAACACACAGAATAAATTCTTTTAGTAAAGCTCACCCTGTTCCTCACTAATTCCCCTTCGATTTCACCTCATGGGAAAGACTAGGGACTGGCAGACTAGTGGGCCGTCTCTGTTGCGGAGGTCCAAGCTGGTCCTGACAGGGTGCCAAGGACCTGCAATGCTGGAAGCAGCCCCTGCCAGCCGACAGCGACTCATCATTATTATTTCCTGGAAAGACCCCTTGAGACCTTGAGCCTGTTTCCAACCAGAGGATCTCTCTGGTCTGTGATATGCCCACAGGGATGCAGCAGCAGTTGCAGTATCAAGAAGCTACTGACACGGGTCTGAGATGACTGATAACAGCAGTCACACAAACAAGCCCTCAGCCACCTCTAGGAATGCAAGTAGCCACCTTGCCTCACCGGCCTCACCGGCACAATTATGGTGCTCACCTGAGCTGTCCAGGTGCAACCGCATGGGGGGCTCTGCTCCTGCTTCCCCTGCTTTCTGTGGTTTGGACACCCTAAACTGCTTTGTCTGAGAATTAGCAAGCTGCTCCAGATAAACATTGTTCTCCAGGGTTGGTTACTTTTAACATAAGCCACCAAAAATCTGTCTGAATCGTACTCCAGGCAAGTAACTCAGTATAATGCTTTGAAAAATTTTTTTTCTTTTGGCTTAGCAACAGTACATGCACTTGTGAAGCAACTGTGAATATTCAAATACTGTAATTGGAGATGATTTACATTGTTTTGAATTAACTAAAATTCCATTGTTAAGCACAAATACTGCTCCACTAAATCATCATGCTTTTAATAGGTCCACGTGAGCAGGTTACCGAGCGCATTAGGATTTATAACGCTCCTGGGGAGCTGACCACTGTATTATGCTTCCTGCTGCTAGGTAATATGCATGACACATTTCTGGACACTAATTCATTTATTTAATAGTAACAGTATGCAAAAACAGAGTTCAAAATGAGGCTGACAAAGGAGGTATAAAAGTTTTATTAATCCATAGCTAATCAAAGGCCAGTGGAAGGCATATAATGGTGGCATTTACAGACCATATCGAATGTGAATAAATTAACTTTTTGTTTCCTAAAATCTTACTAATAGGATGTATTCGACTTGAAACATTTATACTTTTAATTACAAAGGAAGGCAATTTGGAGCAGGTTTCCAGCGGCACTTTCCTTAAAAGCTACAACTTCGCATCAAGGATCAACACAAATCCTGTCATCAGCTGTTGTGTCAAATATGATCAATTACAACACAAGCTGCTTCATACTAAAAACTGCAATGTTATTTATTTTAGTGCTGCTTTAATTGCATGCTGTCAGTCATTAGAAAATTATTTTCTCCGAAAAATGAAGAGTATCTGTTTTTCTCCCATCGCTCTGATCACAACACAAAGCATAGAAGCAGGTAGCATAATGCCTCTTCTAGAAAACCTTTTTTTACAGTTTGATCGCTCAGTTTTGCAACAAATCAGAGCAAAGCAAGAAAGAGAGTTTGAAGTACAAGCAAAGGAGAACATCGGGGAAGACCAAGAAACACTGAAGTGTGTGGGAGGATCATTCCCCTGACATAGTTCAGCAGCATATGTTGGGAGAATATTTGCTCAACATTTGTAAATAGAAACAAAAAAATGAAGACATCTAAAACATGATCCTGTCTCCATTCTAGAATTCTACCCACATTCTATTGCTCAGAGCATTTTGTAGCAATCAGCTAGTTCTTACATAATAACCTGAGCGTTGTTCTCATACTGAAGGTAAGAAAGAGATCCTAGAACTATCCATGGCAGTCGTTTCCTGAGTGATTTTGCAGAGCATAAGCTAAAGAGCTTCTGGATATTAGGAGGGCTTATATTAAAGAAGGGTTCCATGGTCAAATGAGTTTGGGGAATGCTGGATTAAACAGAGCTGTGTTAACATGTATCTTCACTTTAGGTTTTCTCACAGCCTTTAATACACTAAGGGACACTGTAAAACTCCAAGAGGAGGATATGGTATGAAGTATTTCCCAAATTTATTTGATTGTGGAATTTTTACCGAAAAGGGAAAAGGAGACACATTCTAAAATCCAAGGCTTAAGGTTCATACTGACAATTAGGAAACATACCAATGGATCTTAAATCTTTCCTGGAGGGTCTCCAAATTCTGCCCTCACCACCCCTCTCTGCTACCTATTGAGAGAAGCCCACCCCCATCTCTACCTCAGGAACTTTACAGTCAGTGCCAAAATCCATACCCATACCCCTTAGTACACGCACATACAATCCTATCACCAGTATCTTAACCTCTAACCCAGAAGTTCCTGCAAATACTTGTTAGTCACTTTGGGAGAAGTAACAATTTTTAATACAGTACAAAAGATATACATTATGCTTTATTTTATACACAGGGGATGCACTCAGAGCAACAGGCCCGAAAGGGTGGTAAATATTTCATGTTCATCATAAAGCTTACAACAATCTCTATTGCTCTTTAATCAGGCACCCATGGGTATCAGACAAAAAATAAATAGCCCCCACCCCCAGGATCACTGTTGTATTTTGGCACCAAGATATGACTCATTCAAAAAAGCATTGGGATGCTACTAAAACACTATTAGAGTTAGTAAGTAAGCTTAATAAGGCCACAGGAGATGAGTATTAAGACATCAATTGTATTTCTATATACTAACAATGAACAACTGGAAAAAAATTAAAACAGTACTATTTACAGTAGCATTACAAAGTGGGGATAAATCTAACAAAATAAGTGCAAGAGCTGCGAGCCAGGAACTACCAAATGTCAATGGGAGAGATGAAAAAGGGCCAAAAGAAATAGAGAGCTGTATTGTGTTCATAAAATGCAAGACTCAAGATTAAGATCTTAATTCTCTCCAAACTGATCTTTATGATTATCAAAATCCCAGTCAGAACATCAACAAGTATTTTGGTAGAAATTAACAAGCTGATTCTAAAACTGATATGGAAAAGCAAAGGATCTAGAATGGCCAAATGATTTTGAAAAGAAGAATAAAATCGGAAGACATTCACTAATTGATCTCAAGACTTATTACTCTAAAGCTATAAGAATCAAGACAGTGTAATATTGACATAAGGATATACATGTAGATGAATGGAAAGTCCAGAAACTGACCCACAGAAATATGGTCAATTGCTAATCAACAAAGGTGCTAAGATAACTCAATGGAGAAAGTCTTTTCAACAATGGTACTGGAATGATTAGATGCAACTGAATGTCAAAAAATGAACCTTCATCATTTCTTCATACTATATATAAAAATTAACTTGAGATGGGATGAATGGGTGGCTCAGTCGGTTAAAGTGCTTGCCTTCAGATCAAGTCATGATCCCAGGGTCCTGGGATCTAGCCCCACGTCCAGCTCCCAGCCTGCTTTTCCCTCTCCCTCTGCTGCTCCCCCTGCTTGTGTGCTCTCTCTAATAAATAAATAAATAAAATCTTTAAAAAAATTAACTTGAGGTGAATCATAGACATATAAGTGAAACCTAAAACTACAAAACTTCTAGAAGAAATACATGACCTTAGGTTAGGTAAAGCTTTCTTAGAACACAAAGAGCACAAACCATAGAAGAAAAAAAACCGGCAAATTAGATTATCAATATTAAAAATGTTTGTTCTTCTAAACACTCAGTTATGAAAATGAAATGGCAAGCTACAAGACTAGGAAAAATATTTGCAAGACAAATATCCGATAAGGGATTTGTATCCAGAATATTAAAAAAAACTCTTATAAATTAATAATAATAAAACAAATGAATCAATTTTTTAAATGAGCAAAAATGTGAACAGATACCTCACCAAAGAAGAGATACGATGGAAAATAAACATATAAGTTATTAGAAGATGCAAATTAAAAACACAAAGAGATGCCACTACATGCATACGAGAACGGCTGAGCACTAACAAGTCTGAAAACATGAGGGGCTGCTGAGGAGATGCAGCAGCTCTAACTCTGTTACATTACTGTTTGGAATGCAAAATGGTACAGTCACTTTGGAAATCTGTTGGAAGTGTCTTATAAAGTGAAACACACACGACCATACAACTCAGCAATCCCATTCCCAGGTATTTACCTGAGAGAAATGCAAACATATGTCCACACAAAAACCTGTATGTTAGTATTTACAGCAGCCTTATACATAATTTCCATAAACTGAAATGCCTCAAATATCTTTTAAAAAGGTCAATGGATAAGTAAATTATGGTACATCAGCACAACAGAATAGTATTCAGCAGTGAAGACAAGCTGATGCATGCATCAACATGAACAAATCTCAGAAATACTCTCATTGAGAGGTGCCAGGCACCAAACAGTTCATACTGTGTGATTCTGTTAATATGATAATCTTGAAAAGGCCAAATTATAGGTACAGAAATCAGATCAGTGATTTCCAGAAACTATGAGTTATGAGAGAGGATTGACCAGAAAGGGCTACAAGGGAAAATTTGGAGATGAAAGAAATATTCTGTATCTTGATTTTGATGGTAACAGGAGTAATACATTTATGAAAACTCACTGAACTCAAAAGAGTATTCTACTATATGTTATACCTCTATAAAACTGATTTTTAAAATTGGGCATAAATTCACACTTGATTTGGTTCATCTTATATTCATCTAACATAACCAAATAAATTATGATCCTACAAATTTAGTGCTTTATATACAAGTTTAATTTTAATGTGGAGGATTCAGGTTAGTAGATTCTTGATATTGAAAATTGTTTAACATATGGTCACAATCACAGTGCAATTTCCCCACACAAGTGGTAAAACACACTGGTGTTATTATGAGAATTCTTAATTGAAGGAAGTGGCCAACTAAAAACCACAGAGAAACGGAAAGTGCCAGGTGTTGTGGTTCTGCCTACCAGGTTTGAAACGTCTCAGTCCTGGCTCTGATCCGAAGAACTCTGAGCATCTAAGCTAGACTAGCAGCTAGAAAGCCCTTCCAATCAGGGACATAAAAGACAGCACTTTGTAGCTCCTGACTTACATACTGTTCAGATGTCTCAATAAATGTGGTCCCACCAGTTCATTGACTGTCTCTGGCATTATCTCCATGTCCTTCTCTTTTCTCTCACACTGGCATGTTCATTTGAAAAGCCAACATTTCCGTAAGTATATAATTATAAAAAATATTATGAGCGATTTGATGGAAGTAATTAAAAACCTGAAGGAAATGGATATTTTCCAGAAAAATACGAGTGACTAAAATTGATCTATCTTACTAAATGTCATAGAATCGTACGCTTATAAAATGGCACATTACTAAAAGTAATTGAATTTTGTGACATGTAAATTATACCTCAATAAAGCTGTTTTTAAAAAGTTTGTAAAAGAAATTGGTCTACAAAAAAGGATAAAACTTGAACAGACTAGTTATCACAGAAGACATTGTAAAAATGATTGAAGATCTATCATTTTTAAAGAACCAGAACTAAAGAGTTTCACAGATGAGTTCTGTCTCACCTTTAAGAAACAGATAATTCCTTTATAATTCAAAATATTACAGATTGTAATAAAAACTTGGAAAGTGCCCCAATTCATTTTATGATTCCAACACAACCTTAATACCAAGACCTGATAAAAATGGTATAAAAATAGAAAACTATAGCCTTATCTCATTTAGAAATTTAAATGCAAAATTTCAAATCAAGTATTAGCAAAGAGAATCAAGCAGTGTATCAAAATAACTCTGGTCTATGACCAAGTAAGGTTTACTTCAGAAATGCAAAGATAATTCAGAATCAAGAAGTCTTTCTTTTTTTTTTAAGATTTTATTTATTTATTTGACAGAGAGAGACACAGCAAGAGAGGGAACACAAGCAGGGGGAGTGGGAAAGGGAAAAGCAGGCTTCCTGTGGAGAAGGGAGCCCCATGCTGGGCTCGATCCCAGGGTCCTGGGATCATGACCTGAGCCTAAGGCAGACGCTTAACGACTGAGGCATCCAGGCACCCCCCTTTTTTTTTTTTTAGAATCAAGAAGTCTTTCAACATAATTCATGACATCAACTAATTAAAGGAGAAAAATTACATGATCATATCATTAGATGCTGAAAAGCCTTTTTTTTTCTGAAATAGTTGCTCTCATCAGATGTGGTCCTTTTGGGCTCAGGAAGTCATCACCCCCTGAGAATGAGCCACTCTGTCTGTCAGGTAATGCTAACCTGGGGAAGTTGCAAGGTTTCATCTCAGTCTGTCAGATCTTATGGCTTCAGGAGGTGGGACATTTGTTTTTCCTCACTTTGTAGTGAAAGCCTCTCAAAGTGACACTTCCAGTAAACATTGCTGTGAGTGCTATGGCCCATACCTGTGAAGACTCCAATTTAAAAATTATGCCATTATAGGGGCGCCTGTGTGGTGCTTGGTTAAGCAACTGCTTTCGGCTCAGGTCATGATCCTGGAGTCCCAGGATCAAGTCCCAGGATAGAATCCCAGGATCGAGTCTCGCATCAGGCTCCCGGCTCAGCAGGGAGTCTGCTTCTCCCTCTGACCCGCCCCCCTCTCATGTGCTCTCTCTCATTTTCTCTCTCTCAAATAAATAAATAAACAAACAAACAAACAAATAATCTTAAAAAAAAAGAATTATGCTATTATAAAGAGAAGGACAAAACTGGAGAGAAATGCAGGAAAACTAAGCCAGGGTCCAGACACCAACACAAATCCATTTGTTTTTTTGCCCAGCTCCTCAGCCTTTCTAGGCCTCAGTGTGCTCATCCGAGAAAGGTGAAGCTATTTTATGTCTTAGTTAAGTTCCAGTCCACTCCATAGTTCGATGCTTCTTCTGCTTGACCAACTTCTTTTAAAGATACGCAAGGCAGCATTAACTGCACATTGACACAGGTGGAATATCAAGCTTTAATATGAAGATTGGAATTCCTCCCTGATATTTCAATTATGTCTTATGGTCGATTTTTTCCTTCCTTAAGAAGTCACCTGCTGACTTTTAGAAATTAAAGATAGGGGCACCTGCCTCGCTCAGTCAGTGGAGCTTGCGACCCTTGATCTCAAGGTTGTGAGTTCAAGCCCTACGTTGGGTATAGAGATTACTTAAAAATAAAATCTTTAAAAAATTTAATGGTAAATAGCATTCAACAGGCAAAGTTTTGTTTTACACACAATTTTAAGATAGCATTTACCAAATAGGAGAATAAGTATTACATGTTTTTAAAAAATGGTTGTAGGGTCAATTATGAATTTCTGGGTTTTAAAGAAAACATATTTCTCAACTGATGGAGCTAAACTTTAATTGCTAATGTGCACGGCGAGCTCCAAAAAGGGGTATCCTATGTCCCAAACATGATTAACTTCAGTTAGCTTTACTTCCCTCCCTCTCTCCTTTTGCTTCTCCCTCCCTCCCTCCTTCCTTCCTTCCTTTCTTCCTTCCTTCCTTCCTCCCTCCCTTCCTCCCTTCTTCCTTCCTAGCAGAGTCTCAAAGGACTAGCATTTTTCAGACTGGCTTTGGAAAACACTAAATGCACAAGGTGGAAACTCATGCAGAATGAGAAATAAAACCAAAAGCAGTCTTGATCTAGCGTCAATCTAGACTTTGTGTTTCCCTTTTGGAGGCTGCTTAAGACTTTAAAAACTAAATTAAAAGCAATTTTTTTTTTCTCATGGTGAAGTGAGAAGTCCTGTTTTCCAAAGCCAGGTGCTCCTTCTACTTCAAGAGGTTAAGTCTGAAATGAGAGATGGGAGTGGGCAGCTCAGAAGAGCACAGAGGGCAGCCACTGCCTTGTATTTGCTCACCATTTCTGGGTGAGAGCAGCAAGCATGGAGAGACAAAGTCATCACTGCCCTAAATCCCCAATCATGTCGGCCTCCACTCCAAAAACCACTGGGGCAGCTGGCCATGCAAGAGCCTAAAGGTTAAGCACATACCATTGACCTCGGAGAAATGAGTTCTCACATCATTAAATACAGCGTGTTCTCTGGCTTTGCCTGATTACACCGAAAAGTGCACTGGGAGCATTATTTAAGGCTTCGATGTTCCACCTACATTTGTACGACACAAAATCAATATCTTTACATTGCCTTTGTTTGCCTGGATTATGTTTAACTACTGAGTGGCTTTTAAGACACCCGTTAGGTTTAACATCTTGTGTGTTACATAAGCAAGTGTGTGAACAGAAAAACACTAATATCTCTTTGTTTTCTTTCCCTCTAGGTTGTCAGAACAAGAAATATGAAACAGCTTGTTTGGAGTATGCTTCTATCTGGATATACAGATACATAATTTATAATCTTGGTAACAGAAATGTTTTTCCCTTGACCTAAAAGACTCTTTGACAGTGGTACTTTTGGAGAACACAGAAAGAATAGATTATTCAATAAATAGCATGGACTGGCTTTCCATTTGGGGAAAATATTAGACCCCAAGATAGACACATATAAATTTCCAGGTGGATTAACTTTTTTGAAACACAAAAAGTACAGGCATTTGACAAACACTAGGAAAATTTTAAAAAATTTTTAATAAAGTCATAAAGGAAAGGATTAATGTATTTGAGTATGTAAAATTTGCGAATAGCAAAAAATAATTCAAATAAAGTTAACTTTACCTAACCTTTATTTAATACTTACTATGTAATAGAAACTAAGCCAAGTCTTCACGTATATTGATTCCTTTCTTCCCAAAAGAAAGATAATTGTAAGATAACTGTAGGATAGCTGACTGTATTAGGGTTCTCCAAAAAGACAAAACCAATACAGTGGACGTGTGTGTGCACGCACACAAACATGTGTATAATAAAGGGATTTGTTATTAGGAATTGGCTCAAGTGATTATGTAAGCTGACAACCCAGGAGAGTGGATATATAGTTCCAGTCCTAGTCTGAAGGCCTGAGAACCAGGAGAGTCAAGGATGGAAGTTGCCATCCAAAAGCCAGCAGGCTTGAGATGCAAGAAGAGCTGCTGTTTCAGCCAATGTCTGAGGGCCAGAGAAGCCCAACATCCCAGCTCAGCAGTAAGGCAGGGAGGTCCCCTCTTACTCAACGGTTTTGTTCTAGTTAAGTCTTCAATTAATTAGATGAGGCTCATCCACAGTAGGGAGGGCAATCAGCTTTACTCAGTCTATCCATTCAAATGTTAATCTCACCCAGAAATATTCACAAACACACCCAGAATAATATTTGACCAAAAGTCTGGGCACTCTGTGGCCCGGTCAAGTTGACACACAAAACTAACCATCATGCAGATACTGTCCCCTTATAGCATGTGAGGAAACTAAAGCTTAAATTGTTTGACCGGAATCCCACAGCTAGGATGGTAGAGTCAAACCTTGTTGCCAGCACTATCTGAAATCAAAAGGGAATCAACAAACTGGGGGGAATGTTTGCAAAATACAAGACAAAATAAAAATATTAATAGCAATAGCAATAACAAGGTCTCTTACAAATCAACAAAAATGATAAGTACCTCTATATTAGAATTGCCAAACAAAGCAAAACATATAGACAAAACAGATGGCAGAGGAAATGACTATTAAAAAATAAATATGCTCAATCTCATTAACGATAAAAGAAATGCAAATCAAAATAATGAGGCATCATTACAGATACCGTATCTGTATCTGATGGCACATCAGATTTGAAGATTATATATAAATCATACCAAGTGTGAACTCTTCCTCTCATGTTGGTGCTTTAGAATTATTTTTGTACCAAAGTATTCCCCTCAAGCAAAGCTTTAGAATGCTTTGACTTCTATTCAAATGTTCTCCCCAATCTGTTTATTATTATTGCCTGTTACAGGCCCTCAATCTCTTATCTACAATTCTAAAATAAATTTTTAAAAAACTACGAACAGTTTTATCAGTAATCATTTAGTAGCAAAACTTTAACTGATTGGAGCTCAGTTAATGGGAAAACCTGACTTGAACTGCCATGATACTATAAAAGATTCTATTTATCACAGGTAAACATTCATGTTTTGCTGTAGAAATAATTATGCCCTTGATTACGAGGTATTGCCCATTCCTCAAGGATTTTTTAAGTAACAAATACATAAAATAAATTATCATTTAAAATTGAAAAATCTCAATTCCTAAACATAACAGACCTCATAGGTTTTAGAAAAGAGTAGTGAGTCTTTATTTTAGTTTTGTATAAAAAGATGCCTTTTAAAAATTTTACTCTTAGGGGTGCCTGGGTGGCTCAGTTCGTTAAGCATCTGATTTTGGCTCAGGTCATGATTTCAAGGTCCTGGGATAGAGTCCTGTGTCAGGCTCTGCTTTCAGCAGGGTGTCTGTTTCTCCCTCCCCCTCTCCCTCCCCACTGCTTTCTCTCTCTCTCTCTCAAATAAATAAAATCTTTAAAAAAATAAAAATTTACTCTTGATATTTAGCTTCCCAACATATTTAATCAAACCTCAAGCCATTTGAGGGGATCTACCAAAAATCCTACTGCTAACATCATACTTAACTTTAAAATGAGAGAGATTTCAAGAATGTGTATTCTCACCACTCTGTTCAATATTGTACTGGAAGATTCTCCTCTGTTCAATCCTTGAGATGATGATGGTCATGGCTAACACCTTCATTTCAGTCTTGTAAGAGACTTTGAACCAGAAGGGTCCAGCCGAGCCACATCCTGACTCTTGGCCCACAAAAACTGTAAGATAATCGATGTTATTTTGTTAAGCCATTTAAGTCTGGGTCTAATTTGTTATGCAGCATTTGTCACATAATACTAGAACTAAAAGATGTTAGTAAAACTAACAATTGAGTTTTTTAAGGTCATAGGATAGAAAGTCAATATGGAAAAATTATTAATTCTTTATACTAGCTATAAACAATTGGAAATTGAAAAATTTTCAAATATACCATTTACTTTGGCATGAAAAAATCTATTAAACATAAAAGATAAATTTAGTAAAATATGTGCAAGACTTGTATGAAAAATATAAAACATTTCTGACAGAAATTAAAGAAAACCTAAAGAAAAGGAGAGATATATTATGTTCATGAGTGGGAAGGCTCAGTATTGATAAGATATTAATTATCCCCAAATTGATCATACTATAGAGTCAATGCAATTTCAATCTAAATTTGAACAGGCAGTTTTGTAGAGACGGAGAACTTATTCTAAAATTTATATGGAAATTCAAAAGACCTAAAATAGCCAAAACAATTAAAAAAAAGATAAAAGTTAAGGATTTACACTACCTGATTTCAAAACTTATTATAAAAATACATTAATCAAAATAGTGTGGGGAGGTGGATGGGGCATGGGCTAGATGGGTGATGGGTATTAAGGTGGGTACTTGTGATGAGCACTGGGTGTTACATGTAAGTGATGAATCACTAAATTCTACATCTGAAACCAATTTTACCATTCATGCTAACTAACTAGAATTTATTATTATTTTTTAAAGATTTTATTTATTTATTTATTTGACACAGAGAGAGAGAGAGAGAGCATGCACAAGCAGGGGGAATTGTAGGTGCAGGGAGAGGGAGAAGCAGGCTCCCTGCTGAGCAGGGAGTCCAATGCAGGGCTCAATCCCAGGACCCTGGGATCATGACCTGAGCCGAAGGCAGATGCTTAACTGACTGAGCCACGAAGGCACCCCAACTAACTAGAATTTAAATTTTTAAAAATAATAAAATCTTTATCTAGTTAAAGAAACAAAAAACAAAATAGTGTGGCTCTTCCACAAGGATGGTTATATATCTCAGTGGAACTGCATAGAGTCCATAGATCAACCTAGATATATGAGATAAGCTGATTTCCAACAAAGATATCAATGTGGAAAGACAGTCTCATCAAAAAACGGGACTGGAATAACTGGATACCTACATGAAAAAAAAATTCTGAACCTGAATCTTAATCTCAAACCATATATACACATCTGATAAAAAAAATACACTCCAGAATATATAAAGAACTCTTACAACTCAACAATAAAAATATAAATAATCCAGTGTTAAAAATGGTCAAAAGATTTGAACAGATATTTCACCAAAGAAGATATGTAAAGAGCCATTAAACACATGAAAATATTATTTTTTTCCATTTTTTAATTATTTCTCTTAATTTCCAAACTATTTTTATGTTCAATTAGCCAGCATATAGTACATCATTAGTTTTATTTTTTTTAAGATTTTATTTATTTATTTGAGAGAGAGAATGAGAGAGAGAGAGAGAGCATGAGAGGGGGGAGGGTCAGAGGGAGAGGCAGACTCCCCGCCAAGCAGGGAGCCCGATGCGGGACTCGATCCCGGGACTCCAGGATCATGACCTGAGCCAAAGGCAGTCGCTCAACCAACTGAGCCACCCAGGTGCCCCATCATTAGTTTTAGATGTAGTGTTCAACGATTCATTAGTTGCATATAACACCCAGTGCTCATCACAACACATGCCCTCCTTAATACCCGTCACCCAGTGACCCCATTCCCCCATTCCCTCTCTTCTGTGACCCTCAGTTTGTTTCCCAGAGTCCAGAGTCTCTCATGGTTTGTCTCTCTCTCTCTGATTTCTATTCTTAACATTATTATTCTTTAGGGAAATGCAAATTAAAACCACAATATATCACCATACCATTGTTACAATGGTTAAAATGAAAAAGACTAACCATACCAGTGTTGATAATGACATAGCACAACTAAAATTCTTATACATTGCTAATGGGAATTAATATGTACAGCTACATCAGAAAAGTGTTTGGCATTTTCTTTTAAAGTTTAACATGCATTTATCATAGGGCTGTATGACAAATACACAATCCTACTTCTAGGTATTTACCCAAGAGAAATAAAAACATATGTCAACACAAAGACTTGTACACAGATATTCGTAACTGTTTCATTCATAAGACCCAAAAATTTGTAAGCATCCCAAATGTCCATCAATAGGAAAATGGACTACCCATTTGTGGTATATCCTTCGAATGGAATACTACTCAGAAATAAAACAGAACTACTGATACGTACAACAATATGCATGAGTCTCAAAAGCATTTTGCTGAGTGAAAGAAACTCAATATACTAGACTACTATGTGATTCCATTTATGTAAAATCTGAGAATAGAAAAGCTAAACTATTGTTAGAGAAAACAGATGAGTAGTTGCCAGGAGTTAGGGTTGGAGGAGGAGGAAAACAGAACAAAAGAGAAAGGGAATTTTTGTGGTTATGAAAATGCTTAATATTATTTTTTGTTATGACAGCACAGGTGAGTGTATTTGTCAAAAACCAAGCTGTATACTTACTGGGGGTATATTTTTATGCAAATTATACTTTAATAAAGTTGTTTTTAAAAATAAACATCTAAAGAAAAAAATGAATTTATGATTAAACAGCATATTGAACACAGATTAACACAGGATTAGTGTACTAGAATACAGATCAGTGGGAATTACTCAGAATGCAACATAGAGACAAAGAGGTGGACAATATTAATAGAACTGAAGAGAAATGAAAAATGAAAAGAAGAAATCTGATATATGTCTAAGCAAAGTTGCAGAAGGACAGAATTAGAATGGAAAAAACACAATAGAGAAAATGGCTGAGAATTTCACGAACGGATGAAAGATATAAATCCATAGATACAAAAAGCACAGCTACTACCAAACAGATTAATAATATTAAATAAATCCCAGACATATCATGGTGAAACTGCTGAGCATCGAAGACAAAACAAAACAAAAAATCTTATAAGCAGCAAGAGAGAAAGGATAGAGCATCTCCACAGAATAACAACTAGATAAATAGCAACAATAGAAGCCAGGAGATGGTGAATTATAATCTCTTTGAAGAGCTGAGCAAAAAATAAATGTCAGCCTGCAATCATATACCCAGCAAAGCTATCTTTCTAAGTTTTGAAACTATCCTCCTTTAAGAATGAGAACAAATTAAGCATATTTTCTAATTTTAAAAACAGAAACAGAAATGGAGAGAGCTTATCATAGACAAAGTTTTCACTATAAGGAATTTCTGAAAGATTTTCTTTAGAAAGAAGGAAAATGTCAGAAGAAAGGTCTGACATGTAAGAAGGAAAAATGACCAAAGAAATTGGTAAACTGTGAAATTATTTATCTGTATAAAAACAATAATGCCTAATGAGTTTTAAAAAGCATTCATACTTCTGAACAACAATATTACATCAGTTGAAAGGGAGTAATTTGATCAAAGTATTCTTGTATTATTCTGGGAAGTGGTTAAAATATTAATTAATTTTATACTTCCCAATGCATGATAAGATTTTGAGAACAACCAATAAAAGAATAGACATAGCATAACTTCCAAATTTGAGAGAGAAAACAGTGATATAAGAAAACAAACTCAATCCAAAAAGGTGTGATAATTAGAGGCCAGGTCAATAGGGTCTTACAGGCCTTAGTGGGGGTATGGATTGGGGTCCAAGTGTAGAACTCTGTTGAAATTATGGAAGATCCAAGGTAAATGTGAGATACATTCATTCCCAGTGCCCAAGATGCTTATTCTCTGATGGAAGGCACTTCCTATCTCAATGGTTGACTGTAGCTCAATGGGGCAAAGTTTTAAGCTCAACATCTAGTCTGCTCACCTATGCTCTGGAAATCCAGTGACAGCTACTTGCTGCTGTGCTATAATTGCAAAATCAAGATAGCATATGTAGCCTGCAGGGTGGTAGGTGTAGAGAAACACTTAAGAACTAGAACACCAATGCCTTATCAGGACAATCAAGATCCTCCAAAATCTCAAAAAGTAGTCCAAACACATTTAAAATTATCTTTCTTATCTACCACATGAATGGGACCACATGCATGGACCAGGTACATGGATGTGTGAAGTGGGTGGTTTACAAGGCACTGCAATAAACTTGAGAGTTCAAGTCCCTCAAAGAATCTATCAATCTCCTTGGCTCCAGCCCATTGTTGCCATGCAGAAACTTTTTGTCATCTGAGCACCAGATTCTACCTGTGTGCAGAAACTAGCCAAATTCTCAGTTCCATGAAAATGCCCCAGTTTTCTTTACTCCACATCTTTGCTCATATGACTGCTTCTCTTCAAAATTTTTTTTATTAAAGACTATTTTAATCAGCCTTAGGTTCACAGCAAAATTGAGAGAAAGGTACAAAGACTTCCCATATATCCATTGCCTCCACACATGTATATCTCTCCTATTAGCAACACACCCCACCAGCATGGTACATTTGTTACAACTTACAAACTTATACTGATGCATAATAATCACTCCAAGTCCATATTTTACACTAAGGATCACTGTTGGTACTGTGCATTCTATAGGTTTGGACAAATGCATAATGACATGTATCCACGATTATGGCATAAGAGTATTTTTACTGCCTTAAACATCCTCTGTTCCTCCTTCCTCCAACCAACTCCTGGCAACTACTGATATTTTTACTGTCTCCACAGTTTTTCCTTTTTCAGAATGATTCATAATTGGAATCATATAGCATGTAGCCTTTTCAGATTGGCTCCTTTCACTTAGTAATATGCATTCAAGTTTCCTCCACGCCCTTTCATGGCTTGATAGTTCATTTATTTTTAGCACTGAATAACAGTCCATTCTCTGAATGTACTACAGTTTGTTCACCTACTGAAGGACATCTTGGTTGCTTCCAAGTTTTGACAATTATGAATAAAGTTGCTATAAACATCTGTGTGAAGGTTTTTGTGTGGACATGTTTTCCTTTGGGTAAATACCAAGGAGTATGATTGCTGGATTGTATGGTAAACGTATGTTTAGTTTTTTTAAAAAATTGTCAGACTGTTTTCCACAGTGGCTGTACTATTTTGCATTCCCACCAGCAATGAATGAGAGTTCCTGTTGTTCTGCATCCTCGTCCTGCATTTGGTGTTGTCAGTGTTCTGGGTTTTGGCCATTCTAATAAATATGTATCTTCTTTGATGAGGGATTTTAAGGTCTTGGTTCATTTTTAATTGGGTTGTTTCTTTTCTTATTGTTGAGTTTTAGGGGTTCTTTGCATATTTTGAGTAACAGTTCTTTAACAGATAAAATCTTTTGCAAACATTTTCTCCAAGTCTGTGGCCTTGGTCCTGATTGTAGTCGGAAAACTTCTAGTTTCTCACCATTAGTATGATGTTAGCTGTAGATTTCTTTGTAGATATTCTTTATCAAATTGAGGAAGTTCCCCTCTACTCCTAGTTTACTGAGTTTTATCATCAATAGGTGTTGAATTTTGTCAAATGCTATTTTCTGCATCCATTGATATGATAATGTGATTTTTTTCTTCTTTAGCTTGTTGATGTGATGGAATACATAATTGGTTTTCAAATGTTGAACCAGCCTTGCCTACTTGGGATAAATTCCACTGGGTCCTCATGTACAATTCATTTTACACATTATTGGAACTGAATTACCAATATTTTGTTGAAGATTTTTACATCTATGCTCATAAGAAATATTGGTCTATGGTTGGGTTTTCTTGTAATGTCGTTGTCTGATTTTGGTATTAGTGTAATGCTGGCCTATAGCATGAGTTGGGAAGTATTCCTTCTGCTTCTATATTCTGAAAAAGATTGTAGAAAAATGGGAAGATTTCTCCCTTAAATGTTTGCTAAAACTTACCAGTGCACCCATCTGGGCCTGGTGCTTCCTATTTTGGAAGATTATTGATAGACCATTAATATTCAAAGTGGTTATTGATAGACCATTGATATTCAAAGTGATTATTGATATAGTTGGATTAATAGCTACCATATTTGTTACTGTTTTCTATTTGTTACCCTTGTTCATTGTTTCTATTTTTGTCTTCCACTCTTTGTCTGTCTTTTGTGGCTTAAACTGAGCACTTTATACATGATTGCTTCTTTCTATCTTCTCTTTTCCTCCCTGACCCTCCATTATCTTCTGACAAAATCCTATCCAGCTTCCAAGGCCATTGCCAAGCCACATACCTTTCCAAGCTAGGTAGATACTGTTTCTCCACACCCTGAACTCCCCATGTACATGGTTTTACTAGTCCCGTGTTACTTGTCCTGATGAGTTTTATTACAGCTCTTTATTAAAATATACTAAGTTCCCTAGTAGGCCTAAGGTTTTTTAAAAGCAGGACTGTGAGTTTTTTCATCTTTATATCACCTTTGCAACATAGCTCAGAGCCAAGTACAGAGAAAATAAATATTTGTTCAATAAACTGAAGTACTAAATAGTGTGATACACATAAAAAGCCCCATTGTAGGTAAGAATGGAGAGATCAATGTGATCTGAAGTAGTCAGGTAAGGCTGGGAGGAGTGGCAGGTGGGTGGAGGAGGGTGAGGGGAAGAGGTCCTTGTGGAAGAAAGAATAGCTCCAACATAGGCATGGAAACGTGATGGGCATTAAAGCACCCTGTCTTCCCTCTTATCTCTAAGAAAATGGATTGGCAGAGAAAGTGCTCTTTACTGACTGGCCATTCTCAAGTGTCCAGAAAACCCTCTGTAAGATATATCCTCTAGTTATATTATTACTTCAGTCCAACTATGTATGAGGCAATAAACAATGAAGTATGGAATAAAATGTTCTTCCCAAAAGACTGTTTTCTTTAGATTCTGATTTCTTTAGATTTCTTTAGATTATCCTAGATTATACAGGTGGGACCTAAATGCAATTACACGTACCCTTAAAAGAGAAGGCAGAGGGAAAATTTGACAGAAGAGGAGGCAACGTGGCTCTGGAGGCAAAGGGTGGCAATGAAGTGATAATCTATGCCAAACTTGGACTATCATATATTTATTCATTCTTTAATAAACATTGATTAAGAAATAATTATGGGCCAGAACTGTGCTAAGTGCTACAGATAGAGCACTGGATAAAATGTGATTATCGACTTTCAAAAGCCTCACAGTCTAGTGGAGAAATTAGCTCTCAGTAAGTTGAAAATTGCCCATTTCAATGCATTCTTTTTGTGAGTAATCTTAGAGTCATTATATTTTGGAACATTTGGACAACTACATTCACCTGAGGCTTAACAGGTCTCCCCCAAGGGCAGAGCTTAGTGTAGTTAAGTGTAGGAGTCACAGAGAGGTTATGATAGTGCAGAATAAATCTGACTTACCTTGCTATAATACTTCAATGAAAGGAAACAGACTGATGCAGGAAAAAGAAAAGAATTTTTAAAAGCATAGTGAAAATCTTCAGAGAGATTCAAGATATCAGAGCCATAAGACTATTAAATACTATACTATTAAACCACTATAAACTATTATGTATTACATAAAACTATTACATAGTATACTATTAGAAGTATCCAGAGTTCCTAGAAATTAAAAATTAGGAGAGCCAAAATAAAACATAATTCAAACAGAAGAGCTGAATATCAGAAACAACAAGGCTAAAGTTCAATATGGAAAGCTAGAAGATTGAGCTGATGAATTTTTGCAAAATACAATGCAAAAATAAAAGAATAAAAAGTTTAAAGGAAAATTAAGAGTCATGGATGATAGTCTGAGAGATAAAATCTATCAATAAGAGTTCTAAAAAAGATATAAGAGAGAAGATGGAGAGAATTAAATAAAGAAATACTAAAGAGAATTTTTTCCTGAAATGAAGAAAGGTTTAAGTGATTAGATAGAAAACACATGCCAAAAATTGTATAGAAGTGCTGGAGGTGGAGGTACCCATAATATATAGACAAATACTGGAGAAAGTTGTGACATTTGAGAATAAAAGGAAAGCCTGTTAAGCTTCTAGTATGTTTGGGGGCAGGAGATGCAAGAAGATTACTTCTTCTAATGGTAATTAAACTGGCATTGGACTTCTAATATGTAACATGTAATGCTAGGAAACAATGGAAAAAATATCTTACAACTATTGAGGAAAAAGAATTTTGAACTAAAGTTCTATGCCAATTAATAAATAATTCAATTAGACTGAATAATGCCCCCTAAAAATATCCATATCCTAATCCCTGGAACCTGTAAATATTTCCTGATAGGCAAAAAGGACTTTGCTGATATGATTAAAGATCTTGAGATGAGGAGATTATCCTAGATTATACAGGTGGGACCTAAATGCAATTACATGTACCCTTAAAAGAGAAGGCAGAGGGAAATTTTGACAAGAGGAGGCAATGCGGCTCTGGAGGCAAAGAGTGGATTGATGCAGCCATGGCCAAAAGCCAAAGAAACAGTGGCCACGAGAAGCTCAAGAGGCATTGGACAGATTCTTCCCTAGAGCCTATGGAGGGAGCACTACCAAGCTGATACCTTGATTTCAGCCCCGTGATACTGATTTCAGACTTCTGGCCTCTAGAACTGTGAGAGAAGAAATTTCTGTTTTAAGACACCAAGTTTGTGTTAATTTGTTAGAGCAGCTACAAGAGACTGATAACAGCGAGTTATAACCCAAGCAGTACAATGAAAATTTCAGGTGCTGTACACACAACAGCTGAGATTACCAGAAAGACTAAGACAGTATTTCAAAGCCAAGGAAAGACATAAACATCCCCAGATTCAAAGCAGCCTAAAATGATTCCAATATTAAATCATTAATGTATATTAATAATCAGCAAAATTGGGGATAAATACAGATTTTAACCAACAGTACTCTTTTACTTGAGAATTTCCTATTTGAATCAGCCTTCTCTGCCCCAGTATTTTAAAGCTACATAATATCCATGCTGGCATCTGGGACAGAATTAATTCCAAAAACCCCTTTTTTGCAGAGCTCTTTGCTGTTCCAGTCTTTGTGTTTAGTAAAGTAGTGCAGTAACTAAATATCACAACAGGAGTTCGGGTCATAAATGTATTACCAGTATATTCAACTATCCTTTCTCCTGATACATTTAGAATTTTCCTTCCTTTATATAAATCCCTTACAGCAGCAGCCTATACTATTGCTCTTTAAGTCACACACACATATTGGAACTCTTATGCTCCTTTAGAAAAAGGCATCATTGATGACATACATGGTAATGGGGATTTAGCACAGGCGGCCCCACTGTATATAATGCTGTAAATCAACCAAGTCATCATTTCATAGCATGTCACTGTACTCGTAACAGACTGTTCTCCACCTTTACAAACGCCTCTTCACTTTAATTCATTCATTCAGCATATTAGAGGAGCCAGAAAACAAGTGATCATTTTTAAGTGAATGTTTAGCGTGTCCCAGGCATTGTACTATGTACTATCGTATGTTTTTAAAATTGTAGGAAAAATGGCTCCTGGTCATAGGAAACATCACCTGCTTGGAAAAAGAAGCCTCTACACAACAACTAGAGAACTGTTCCACAATAGCTCCTGACGTGCCAAGTCTACTCTGGTGCTTCGTTTCACTTCTTCCTATCGAAATGAACCTAGCTAGAGTACAAGGACTACATCCAACCTTTTTACAAAGGTGAAGACTCCTTAACTGATTTTATTCATTTTTCAACTTGATGCCAGTTTATTACTCTGTATAATGAAAAATATGCCTGTCATGTATTGACTAGGACATGACTAGGCTGCTCCCATTGGTTTGTCAGCCCTGTACTCCACTTTGAGACAAAACTATGTGAAAAGCAAATGCTAATTGAAAGGTTGTTTGGGAGCATGGACTCAATGCCAGGTGAGTTATGTGGATGATGTAAAAGTTGAAAGGTGTTGACCATGACAGTTTTTCCAAAGCACTCTTTGTGGATGGCTCACCTGGCCTGACACAATTGAAGAGAATCACCTGGTATGAATTAGCACCCATCACCCCAGCCTGAGTGGGTGTATCTAAATTAGTAAAGCTTTGTCTTCTCAGGCTTTGCTATGGCTCTGCTCGCCACAGATTAGCATTCTAGGTAACTCAGGTCCTTTCAGGAGCTGACCTACGAGTCAAATATCTCATATAAAGCAATTTTAAACAACAGGTCTGGAAAAAAAGCATATTTTCTAATAATGATACCAGCCAAAACCCATTTTTTCAAGAAGACTTTCCATTTCAGGTCTCAGCTACCTTCACAGCTGCTTGTTGGCAGGACAGTTTAGCCCACATGGTGGAGAGCGGTGCATGTTCCTTGAGAACATGGCATTATTTATTGACTGTCTGCCTCACTCACATCTGTGAAATGTGGAAACTCACCAATGGTCTATAAGACCATCAGTTTTAAACAACACTATCCATCACAAAATGGAAAGGAGTGATCAACAGTCCCTCAACTGCAATGCATTATACGAGGGTCAGCAAGTGGGAGTCACAGTTGGCAACACAATTGCTGGCCTCAGGTAGCAAATCCATCCTTCCAGCTGTTCTGATCCATATGGGTTCAATGAACCACAGAGAGTGCAGCCTCTTTTCATTGGGAGTGTCTGCTATAACTCTTCCATCCAGACCCCATAATAAAACAACAGTAAGGTAAGCTGACGACCATTTATCTAAACTTCATCTGGTAGTCAAGTGCTGACAAAGAGGAAAACATGCACATTAGTGAGCAGACAGATGTGATGAGGGAAATTTAGGTGTTCTTATCTTGAAGAAGCCAAAGATTTCAAATGTAGAAAAAAATTAAAATAATTTAGTCATTAAGTCAAAGCCAGATGGAAAGTCACTCCCGCTATTTTCCCTGCTAAGCAAATTGTAGGGCTATCCCTGGTAATCCTAACACTCAATTTCTTACAACATAAAGCTGTTAGGATAATATTCCACAACCGTTCAGTCGTCAAAATCAAGGTTCTCACTTTAGTTTCTAGGGCCTCGAAATGAATTTCAAAATAGTAAGTAGTACCTTTTCTTCTTGCATTTTGGCTGCCACTTTTAACTTTACTCTAGAAGAACAAATTTTCACCCCAAGAATTTCCCATTGATATGACTTACATTCTACATAAAAACTTAAAAATAAGTTGATGTATAAGACCTGACATGCTCCCTTAACATCTCTGATTTTCATTTTCTTCATCTATAAAATGGGATCACAATAACTGTCCTCCCCTTAACACAGTGGTTCTCAACCAGGGATGATTTCCACCTCCCAGGGTACATGTGGCAATATCTGGAGACATGTTTGGTTGTCACAACTTGGGGGAGGTGATTGCTAATGGCATCTAGTAGGTAGAGGGATGCTACTAAACATTTTCAATGCACAGGGAGCCCTCCATAAAGAAGTGTCCAGCCCAAAATGTCATTAGTGCCAAGGGTAAGAAACTCTGCCTTAATATCATGAGGTTATCACAGAGATCAAAGCGGATGCTTAGTAAAAGATTTTATGAATAGTATTAATAATAAATCTTAATTTGTAGCTTATCCTTATTTCACTAAATAAGTTAAACTTTCTAAAAAGATTTCATTTAGGGCTGCTTGGGTGGATCAGATGCTTGAGCATCTGTCTTCGGCTCAGGTCATCATCCCAGGGTCCTGGGATCGAGCCCCGCATCGGGCTCCCTGCTCGGTAGGGAGCCTGCTTCTCCCTCTCCCTCTGCTTTCCCCCTGATTGTGCTCTCTCTCTGTGTCTCTTGGACAAATAAATAAATAAAATCTTAAAAAAAGATTTTATTTATTTATTGGAGATAGAGAGAGCATGGGGGGTGCAGTGGGAGAGGGAGAAGCAGGCTCCCACTGAGCAGGAAGCCCGATGTGGGGCTCCATCCCAGGACCCTAGGAGCATGACCTGAGCCAAAGGCAGACACTTAATCGACTGAGCTACCCAGGTGCCCCTAAGTAAATTAAACTCTTACTGATGCATCGTAAAGTAAGTGTAAAGGACCAATGATTGCCAAAGGAAAACACTGTCACTGAAAAGTGTAAGCTGAGAATTGCAGTGATGCAGAGGCTGCCCTAATCACATCACTAAAAACTTGGACATAGGCCTGGGTCACCAAGATCACAATGCTCTCTCTACCCTGAGCTTGTGTGGCTCATCCCCCAGCTTTTGATGTGAGATCAGCTGGGAGGCTGGTAGATGAACTTTGGAGCAAGGTCCACTGGGCTGGATTCATCTGTACTACGCCAGGCAAGCAGAATGGGCCAGCTGCTTGATCTTGAGTTGTCAGGGGCCCCATGAAGGTATCTCATAGGATTAAACAATGTTTGTGAAGGGTTACAGGTAAAGTCAAATTGGCGTAGGAGTTAACTAGGTAGAGTCACTGTCAGGGAGGGACATGTCAGTAGAAGACAGAAAGCACAAAACTGGCATTATTCCTAGAGCATCTTCCTTTGGTAGTGGATCAGACTGTGGTCTGTTCTCAGATTTATTTCTTGCCCTTCTCTGATCTTCCTGGGCTATGTGGGGGTAGTGCAGGCTGCTTTCCCTAGGCTCCAAAGTCAGCGGGCATTCTGTAAGATTTCTCAATGAGAGATTAGAGGGCAGAAGGAAAGAAGCCAGAGTATTTCTCCCTTCCTTCTTTGCTTCCAGTGCCTCCCTGACAATGACCGTATCATGTGGTTGGTGTCAGTGTCCACCAGGCAGGGCCTCTGTGGTTTCAGGTTCTATCAGGTGCCCCCAGGCCCTGAGCTGTGATAACCCCACTTCCTCATTTTGGTTCTCCGGTCTAGGGGTGTAACTTCTTGCTACCGCTAATGTTTGCATTGCCTCCCCTTCTTTTTTTCTTCTCAGTTTTTCTGGCACCTGTGTAACCAATTCCTTATACTCAATTCTCTCTGGCTTAGAGAGTTTCCTTTCTCCTGATTGGACCTTAAATGCTATTTTTCAGGGTAGAAAGTAGGGCACAACTATGTGACACCTGGAGCTCCCACAGTTAGGCAGGTATAAGAAGAGCCTGGTGAGAAAAGGATGCAGAGGCAGCTGACATTTACCAGCCCAACAAATATTTGTCGAGCACTCACAATGTGTTGAAAATTGTGCTGGGTATAGGAATTTGGTATGAACAAAAATGTATACCACTTCTAACCAACTACAGATAATAATATAACTATAAAATTATTATATAATAATGAGTTGTCCTAATTAGGAAGTTCTTTAATTCAAGAATTCTGGCAACTCAAATAAACACAGAAAATAATCACAAGTTCTTCCATCAAAGTAAGAATTGAGTGGAGGTTCAGCCTAATAATATACAGGAGAGAGAAGTTATAACTCTCCAGGTTTATAATGTCTAATATGAATATCATTAAGCTGCTTTTCCAAACCCCAAAATAATAGCCAATCTGGTTACCTTCTGCTCCTCAGTGATGCTTGGGGAGCAATATATTTTTTAAAAGATTCTTCTCCAGTTTAAAGTCATATATCAGAGCTGAGAAAAATTAATAGGCCTTGGATTAGAGGTTTCCTGGATGACCAAGTGATCTTGTTAGCCAACCAGCTATATAGAAATATTTATGTAAAGAAAGAGAAAGCAGTTTTAAGACTGGTCTAATGATTCAAGACATGAAATACATTCATTCTGGGAGCTATTTGAAGGATATAGTGAAACATAAATATAACTAAAAAACTAAATTGTTGAGCCAACTGAAGAGACTGAGAAGCAAATTCTAGTCATATACATTTGCAAGGTTCCCCATTGAAATCAACAGGCACTACATGTATGTCTAAGGGCATTATATTTACATATTTTACCCATTCCCAATTTGGAGTAATTTTTTTCTATAACAATAATAGAAGTTTATAGATGTCACTGTTTTTGTCTAAGTTTGTTCTAATCTATTTTACTAAATCCACAGTAGTCTCATCAAGGTTTAATTGCTGCTTAAAAGGGGAAATTGAGGTACTCACAAAATGAATTGTCCCCAAATTATCTTATAAATCTGTGGCCAATTAAGATATCCAAAATTTTTAATTATACACAATGTTGCCCTTTCTGAAGATGCAAGGCTGATCAAATTTCCTTTGTGTAATAACACCTGTGAGCTTAATCAGCAATGACTTCTTCATTACACTCCTTTTCTAGATATATATGCAAAATGAAATTCTTAGGCAAATAAAAACCTTTGATGTGGCGTAGGTTTTGTTAAAAATGCAACTTCTTGAAATACCCTCACTTGTAAATCCTTCAATGCTTAAGAATAAAACCCTCCCTTTCCTTAAACAAAAAGCAACTTTTAAAACAGAAATAGTTAACATCAGTAGCTGATTAGAAGTTGAATAATTACACTCACTCCAGTGAAGACTGTAAACAAAGAGATATTAAGTAATTTTTTCACAAGTACCCTGCTGTGATACCAGCTGATCCGGTTTAATAGCAACCAGCATTTCTACTAATTTTGCAAGAAAGATATATTTGGGGGATAATTTCATCTTCTGTAGTGAGTGTAAATAATCTGTTCAGCAGCAAGCTTACAGTGACACCATGTAGCATAACCACCAGCGATCAACGTGAAAATGTAATTTTTAGAATTGTAGTATTTGCAAATTAAAGGATTAATGTTAACTTCAGTCAATACAGAAAATAAACTTGATTAGCAGAATGCATTAATATCAAATCAGTTTTGCAAATAACATGTTCCTGGCTATATCCCAAGGTGTCTGTCTGTCTTACTCTTTCTCTAGAGAACCCTAAAGGATAACACTTTTCATTCTAATTGTATTATTTTAATATTCATCTTGTAAACAATGCAGTGTTTTTGCATAAAGGTAAAAATATAGGTTGCTTTTTAAGTGAATCCCCAAGGAACTGGGGAATTAGAAAATCTAGTTTATTTTTTAATTGATATCAAAGAACAGCAGAGAAACCACAGGCATTATGACATCATGATTTTCTTTTTACTGTTAAACATACAATTATGTAAAGGAGGAAGACTCTGTAGTTATTCCTCTAAATAATATATAAGCCCTGAAATGCATTTTCATATAGTGTATACTATAAACAAAATGAAAATAAAAAATCTAATAATTTTTTAAAGTTCAGCCCTTTGTATAGATATTTAATTATATTATTTTGAAGCAAAAATGGGGCCAGAAAGGCATTAGTTTTTCAACAGCACAAAACATGGTGGCAACTAGCAAAATTCAAACTTTTTTTTCATATGTAAAAGACAAATCTAATATTATTAGAAATCTAACCATCCCTTCCTGTGGGTGCTTTACAATTTCATAATCATGAAATTGTCATAATCTCTATTGATGATACCATGATTAATTATCAGGCTATTAAAAAAACAACATAATAGGGGAAGTACCAAGTTACGATGTGTCCAAAAGTATCTATTTTTAAAGGCAAATATAATATGACAAAAGATATGATAGGTATTTTAGGAAAGCTTATTTCTATTCAGAGATAATGAAATACATCAGAAAAGTTTTTCTCTCTAGCAAATGAGAATAAAAGTATTTTTGCAAAGTACTTAACACATAAGAGGAAGGAAATATTTGAACACATTTAATTTAATATATTCCTAATTCCTCAAACTCCTGCCTCTTAGGTTAGTCTTCAAAAGTTCTGCAAAACACAGAAACTCAATTTATTAGAAAGGATTAGACTAATTCAAAAAAAAGAAGATCACAAATGTTTACAACCTGTTTAGAGAGCTTAGAAGAGTAGACTTTTATTCCTAAGAGATACTGATGTTCTCTATTAAAGTGGGAAGTACATATCCTGATACCAGCCATATATAGATATTTCCTATTGTACACTAAGTTTTGATATTGATAAAGAATTCATACGTTACATGAAGTCACTAATGGTTTATTATTTTTTAATTTTTAAGTGATCAAATAACTGAGAATGCCACATAAACTGTCACTTCCTTTAAAAAAAAGATTTATTTATTTATTGGAGAGAAAGAGAGTGCAGAGCACAAGCAGGGGTTGGAGGATGGAGGGGGGAGTGGTGGAGGAATGGGGGTGGGAGGGAAGAGGGGCAGAGAGAGAGGAAGAGAGAATCTCAAGCAGACTCCCCAATGAGCAGAGAGTCTGAGGCAGTACTTGATCTCACAACCCTGAGATCATGACCTGAGCCAAAATCAAGAGTCAGATGCTTATCTGACTGAGCCACCCAGGCACCCCTAAATTGTCACTTCTTAAAGCCCAACTGAAAGCTCGAAAGAAAAAAAAATTAGAAGAGGTAAAGTGATCAGGAAAGTAGTACCTTTTCTATAAAGATAATCTCAAGTATCCCAATACTATGTATTTGCTTACAATATCTTTGTATATATATAAAGCCTGATTTTTAAAATATGATCTGTATCACAAAAAATGAGACCCTATAAGAAAAATAAAGCACTAATGTTCTTCCTATTAATGCATGAATGCTGAAAATTGGAGACTTTTCAGTTTGTCTTAAAGAGATGTTATGACATTTAAAAAGGGGAAACCACAACATTTTAATTAACTTATTAGAAAAGGGGATAGTCTATTCAGTAAAACTCTTTCACAATAAATTTTATTTATAGACAGATTTCTATTTTGCCCATGAAAAATTAACTGCTGTGTGAATTGCCTTCCCACTCTAAACAAATAGATATCCATACAAAATACATTTAAAAGCTATTTCAGGGGCTCCTGGCTGGCTCAGCTGGAAGAACATGCAACTCCTGATCTCAGGGTTGTGAGTCTGAGCCCCATCTGGGGTGTAGAGATTACTTAAATAAATAAAACTTTATTTATAAATAAATAAGTAAGTAAAATAAAACTACTTCAGGCAGAGGAGGACTATGGTCCCCCACCAATGGAAAACAAATGAGGGATACCCCATGATTACTGCCTAGTAATTTCTAGGCCAGCATCAGGAGAAAGAATCTAAACAAAGTCCAGCAGTATCACTGATGAAGGTAATAGAAACTGGAGTCTGAGAAGGATTAGGTATCTAGACTTTGCAGGCTAGATTATTGGCGATCTACAGAAAAGTTCCTGGAGTCTTTAGCTGAGTACAGATCTATCCATGAGGTCAGAGGAAAAACTACTGTAAACCAGTAAGCAAAAAAATAACTGGGGTTTACACAGAGTTAGAAATAGTTTCCTTTTCCACCAAGCAAAGTGGGGAGCCCTGGTAACACACAGGGCATCAGGTAGAGTTCTCTGAAGGGTCACATATTAGTAGTGGGACTAAAATAGCCCCAGAGTAAAGCTGCTCTGAACCAACCATAATAAAGCTTAAAATCCAGACTCAGAAGAATCAGACTGATTCAAATAACTGAATTTTGTCCAACATTCTTTCAAATGTCTTTCAGTATTCAACAACTTAAAATTCACAGTGATTTAAAGATGGCGGAGGAGTAGGAGACCTAGATTTTGTCTGGTCTCAGGAATTCAGCTGAATAGGGATCAAACCATTCTGAACACCTACGAACTCAACAGGAGATCGAACAGGAGAGTAGCAACAACTCTCTGAACAGAGAAGCGACCACTTACTGGAAGGTAGGGCGTGCGGAGAAGTGAATCCGAGGCGATATTCGGGAGGATAGACGCCGGGGGAGGGGCCTCCGCCGGCCGCTTCTGGCAAGTGCTAGAGCCGCGGAGCACAAAATCGGACCTTTTAAAAGTTGGCTCGGCAGAGGGACGTCGCTGCAGTGGCTAAGCGGGGGGTGGAATCCTCCCGGGACAGTGTGGTCTCAGGACCCTTGGGGTCACAGAGAGACCGGGGGTGCCTGAGTGCGGCAGAGCTCCCAGGTATCAGAGCAGGGAAGCCGGCTGCAGAGACGGAGCAGAGTCGCGGGCTCTCAGCTCTGGGTTGCCACAAACTGTGATCTGCGGCCCAGTCGGGGCACGGCTCCCCCAGCAGGGACCCAACAAGCAGCAGATCCGGGGAGACTCCCCTTCCTTCCCGGGGAGGAGCGGTGCGGGAACGCACTGCAGGGATCTGCTGGGTTTGGAGACTCCGAGCGGGGTCGGGTGCCAGAGATAGCAACGCTCGATCACAGGCCGGGTGAGCGCGGAGTGCGGCCAGAGACCGGGGACACGGGAGTGACTGCTTTTCTCTGGGGGCGCACTGAAGAGTGGGGCCCCGAGTTCTCGGCTCCTCCGGGCGGAGACTGGGAGGCCGCCATTTTCGCCCTGGTCCTCCAAAGCTGTACCGAGAGCTTGCAGGGAACAAAAGCTCCTGAGAGCAAACTGGAGCAGCTTCCTTAGCCCGGACCGACAAGGGCGGGGCAATTCTGCCTCCGGCAAAGACATTTGGAAACCACAGCAACAGGCCCCTCCCCCAGAAGATCAGCACAAACAGCCAGCAAGCCAAGACCAAGTTGATCGATCAAGGAGAATAGGAGAACTCCAGCGCTAGGGGAATACTGCACATAGATTCATGGCTTCTTCTTTTTTTTTTTTTACCATGATTCATTATTTCATCAAAGTTAATTTTTGTTGACTTTTTTTATTTTTCTTTTTCCCTTTTTCAACCAACATCTTATAAATCCCTTTTTTAAAAAAAAAAAAACATTTTTTATTTTTTTTTCATTTTTAGAGTCATATTTTATCCCTTCATAGTAGTTATCCTTGTTTTTGGCATATATATATAAGTTGTTCTCTCTTTAAAATTTTGAGGTACAGTTTCTTCTAACAGATCAAAATATACCCTAAACCACTAGTGTATGGCTTTGTTCTAGTCTCCTGCCTGATCACATTCTCTCCCTTTTTCCTTTTTTTTTTTCTCCTTAAATCTTCTTTCTTTTTTCAAACAACTTATCTTACCAAGTCCTTTTATAAAATCTTTTATAATTTTCATCTTTACAGTCATCTTCCATCCCTTCATTGTATCAACCCTTATTTTGTACATATATGTCTTTCTTCCTTTAAAACTTTAGGAGGCACTTTTTTCTAACAGACCAAAATACGCCCAAAATCTAGTGTGTGGCACTGATCTATGCACTAGCCTGATCATATTTGATCATATTCTGCCTTTTTTGAATTGTTTTGTTTTTGTTTTTATCTTTTTATCTTTTTTTTTTTTTTCATTTTCTCTTTCTTTTTTCTTTCTTTCCCTTTCTTTTCCCCTGGTTTCAGGTCTTTTCTGATTTGTATACAGTATATTTGCTGGGGACGTTGTAAACCTGTTAGCCTTTTGTTCTCTCATTCATCTATTCTCCTCTGGACAAAATGACAAGACGAAAGAAATCACCTCAGCAAAAAGAACAAGAGGTAGTACCGTCTGCCAGGGACCTACTCAATACGGACATTAGTACGATGTCGGACCTAGAGTTCAGAATCATGACTTTAAAGATACTAGCTGGGCTTGAAAAAAGCGTGGAAGTTATTAGAGAAACCCTTTCTGGAGAAATAAAAGAACTAAAATCTAACCAAATCAAAATCAAAAAGGCTATTGATGAGGTGCAATCAAAAATGGGGGCACTAAATGCTAGGATAAATGAGGCAGAAGAGAGAATCAGCGATATAGAAGACCAAATGATGGAAAATAAAGAGGCTGAGAAAAAGAGAGAGAAACAACTACAGGATCACGAGGGCAGAATTCGAGAGATAAGTGATATGATAAGACAAAACAACATTAGAATAATTGGGATCCCAGAAGAAGAAGAGAGAGAGAGAGGGGCAGAAGGTATATTGGAGCAAATTATAGCAGAGAACTTCCCTAATGTGAGGAAGGAAACAGGCATCAAAATCCAGGAGGCACAGAGAACCCCTCTCAAAATCAATAAAAATAGGTCAACACCCCGACATCTAATAGTAAAACTTACGAGTCTCAGAGACAAAGAGAAAATCCTGAAAGCAGCTTGGGAGAAGAGATATGTAACCTACAATGGTAGAAACATTAGATTGGCAACAGACCTATCCACAGAGACCTGGCAGGCCAGAAAGGACTGGCAAGATATCTTCAGAGCACTAAACGAGAAAAATATGCAGCCAAGAATACTATATCCAGCTAGGCTATCATTGAAAATAGAAGGAGAGATAAAAAGCTTCCAGAACAAACAAAAACTAAAGGAATTTGCAAACACGAAACCAGCCCTCCAAGAAATATTGAGAGGGGTCCTCTAAGCAAAGAGAGAACCTAAAAGCAGCAAAGAGCAGAAACGAACACAGACAACAGACAGTTAACAGTCACCTTACAGGTAATACAATGGCACTAAATTCATACCTTTCAATAGTTACCCTGAATGTAAATGGGCTAAATGCCCCAATCAAAAGGCACAGGCTATCAGATTGGATTAAAAAACAAGACCCATCAATATGCTGTCTGCAAGAGACTCATTTTAGACCCAAAGACACCCCCAGATTGAAAGTGAGGGGGTGGAAAACCATTTACCATGCTAATGGACACCAAAAGAAAGCTGGGGTGGCAATCCTTATATCAGACAAACTAGATTTTAAAACAAAGACTGTAATAAGAGATGAGGAAGGACACTATATCCTACTTAAAGGGTCTATCCAACAAGAAGATCTAACAATTGTAAATATCTATGCCCCGAACATGGGAGCAGCCAATTATATAAGGCAATTAATAACAAAAGCAAAGAAACACATTGACAACAATACAATAATAGTGGGGGACTTTAACACCCCCCTGACTGAAATGGACAGATCATCTAAGCAAAAGATCAACAAGGAAATAAAGACTTTAAATGACACACTGGACCAAATGGACTTCACAGACATATTCAGAACATTCCATCCCAAAGCAAAGGAATACACATTCTTCTCTAGTGCCCATGGAACATTCTCCAGAATTGATCACATCCTAGGTCACAAATCAGGTCTCAATCGGTACCAAAAGATTGGGATCATTCCCTGCATATTTTCAGACCACAATGCTTTGAAACTAGAACTCAACCACAAGCGGAAAGTCGGAAAGAACTCAAATACATGGAGGCTAAAGAGCATCCTACTAAAGAATGAATGGGTCAACCAAGAAATTAAAGAAGAATTAAAAAAATTCATGGAAACCAATGAAAATGAAAACACAACTGTTCAAAATCTTTGGGATACAGCAAAGGCAGTCCTGAGAGGAAAGTATATAGCAATACAAGCCTTTCTGAAGAAACAAGAAAGGTCTCAAATACACAACCTAACCCTACACCTAAAGGAGCTGGAGAAAGAACAACAAAGAAAGCCTAAACCCAGCAGGAGAAGAGAAATCATAAAGATCAGAGCAGAAATCAATGAACTAGAAACCAAAAGAACAGTAGAACAGATCAACGAAACTAGGAGCTGGTTCTTTGAAAGAATTAACAAGATTGATAAACCCCTGGCCAGACTGATCAAAAAGAAAAGAGAAATGACCCAAATCAACAAAATCATGAATGAAAGAGGAGAGATCACAAGCAACACCAAAGAAATACAAACAATTATAAGAACATATTATGAGCAACTCTATGCCAGCAAATTAGATAACCTGGAAGAAATGGGTGCATTCCTAGAGATGTATCAACTACCAAAATTGAACCAGGAAGAAATAGAAAACCTGAACAGACCTATAACCACTAAGGAAATTGAAACAGTCATCAAAAATCTCCCAAGAAACAAAAGCCCAGGGCCAGATGGCTTCCCAGGGGAATTCTATCAGACATTTAAAGAAGAATTAATACCTATTCTCCTGAAACTGTTCCAAAAAATAGAAATGGAAGGGAAACTTCCAAACTCATTTTATGAGGCCAGCATTACCTTGATCCCAAAACCAGACAAAGACCCCATCAAAAAAGAGAATTACAGACCAATATCCTTGATGAACATGGATGCAAAAATTCTCACCAAAATACTAGCCAATAGGATCCAACAGTACATTAAAAGGATTATTCACCAGGACCAAGTGGGATTTAGTCCTGGGCTGCAAGGCTGGTTCAACATCCGCAAATCAATCAACGTGATACAATACATTAACAAAAGAAAGAACAAGAATCATAGGATCCTCTCAATAGATGCAGAAAAAGCATTTGACAAAGTACAACATCCTTTCTTGATCAAAACTCTTCAGAGTATAGGGATAGAGGGTACATACCTCAACATCATAAAAGCCATCTATGAAAAACCTACAGCGAATATCATTCTCAATGGGGAAAGGCTGAGAGCTTTTCCCCTAAGGTCAGGAACGCGGCAGGGATGTCCACTCTCACCACTGCTATTCAACATAGTATTAGAAGTCCTAGCCACAGCAATCAGACAACAAAAAGAAATCCAAGGCATCCAAATCGGCAAAGAGGAAGTCAAACTCTCACTCTTTGCAGATGATATGATACTGTATGTGGAAAACCCAAAAGACTCCACCCCAAAGCTGCTAGAACTCATACAGGAATTCAGTAAAGTAGCAGGATATAAAATCAATGCACAGAAATCAGTGGCATTCCTATACACCAACAACAAGACGGAAGAGAGACAAATCAAGGAGTCGATCCCATTTACAATTGCACCCAAAACCATTAGATACCTAGGAATAAATCTAACCAAAGAGGCAAAGGATCTGTACTCAGAAAACTATAAAATACTCAGGAAAGAAATTGAAGAAGACACAAAGAAATGGAAAAACGTTCCATGCTCATGGATTGGGAGAATCAACATTGTGAAGATGTCAATGCTACCTAGAGCAATCTACACATTCAATGCAATCCCCATCAAAATACCATCCACTTTTTTCAAAGAAATGGAACAAATAATCCTAAAATTTGTATGGAACCAGAAGAGACCCAGAATAGCCAGAGGAATACTGAAAAAGAAAAGCAAAGCTGGCGGCATCACAATTCCGGACTTCCAGCTCTATTACAAAGCTGTCATCATCAAGACAGTATGGTACTGGCACAAAAACAGACACATAGATCAATGGAACAGAATTGAGAGCCCAGAAATGGACCCTCAACTCTATGGTCAACTTATTTTTGACAAAGCAGGAAAGAATGTCCAATGGCAAAAAGACAGTCTCTTCAACAAATGGTGTTGGGAAAATTGGACAGCCACATGCAGAAGAATGAAACTGGACCATTTCCTTATACCACACACAAAAATAGACTCCAAATGGTTGAAAGACCTAAACCTGAGACAGGAGTCCATCAAAATCCTAAAGGAGAACACAGGGAGCAACCTTTTCGACCTTAGCCGCAGCAACTTCTTCCTAGAAACATCACCAAAGGCACGGGAAGCCAGGGCAAAAATGAACTATTGGGATTTCATCAAGATAAAAAGCTTCTGCACAGCAAAAGAAACAGTCCACAAAACCAAAAGACAACCGACAGAATGGGAGAAAATATTTGCAAATGACATATCAGATAAAGGGCTAGTATCCAAAATCTATAAAGAACTTATCAAACTCAACACCCAAAGAACAAATAATCCAATCAAGAAATGGGCAGAAGACATGAACAGACATTTCTCCAAAGAAGACATCCAAATGGCCAACAGGCACATGAAAAAGTGCTCAACATCGCTTGGCATCAGGGAAATCCAAATCAAAACCTCAATGAGATACCACCTCACACCCGTCAGAATGGCTAAAATTAACAAGTCAGGGAACGACAGATGTTGGCGGGGATGTGGAGAAAGGGGAACCCTCCTACACTGTTGGTGGGAATGCAAGCTGGTGCAACCCCTCTGGAAAACAGTATGGAGGTTCCTCAAACAGTTGAAATTAGAGCTACCGTTCGATCCAGCAATTGCACTACTGGGTATTTACCACAAAGATACAAATGTAGGGACCCGAAGGGGTACGTGTACCCCAATGTTTATAGCAGCAATGTCCACCATAGCCAAACTGTGGAAAGAGCCAAGATGCCCATCGACAGATGAATGGATAAAGAAGAGGTGGTATATATACACAATGGAATATTATGCAGCCATCAAAAGGAATGAGATCTTGCCATTTGCAACGACATGGATGGAACTGGAGGGTGTTATGCTGAGTGAAATAAGTCAATCAGAGAAAGACATGTATCACATGACCTCACTGATATGAGGAATTCTTAATCTCAGGAAAGAAACTGAGTGTTACTGGAGTGGTCGGGGGTGGGAGGGATGGGGTGGCTGGGTGATAGATATTGGGGAGGGTATGTGCTACGGTGAGCGCTGTGAATTGTGCAGACTGTTGAATCACAGATCTGTACTTCTGAAACAAATAACGCAACATATTTTAAGAAAAAAGAAAAAGAAGAAGATAACAGGAGAGGAAGAAAAGGGGAGTATGTCAGAGGGGGAGACGAACCATGAGAGATGATGGACTCTGAAAAACAAACTGAGGGTTCTAGAGGGGAGGGGGGTAGGGGGATGGGTTAGCCTGGTGATGGGTATTGAGGAGGGCACGTTCTGCATGGAGCACTGGGTGTTATGAACAAACAATGAATCATGGAACACTGCACCAAAAACTAATGATGTAATATATGGTGATTAACATAACAATAAAAAAATTTAAAAAAAAAAACCTCTTAAAAAATAAAAAAAAAAAAAATTCACAGTGATTTAGCTTTTGATCAAAAACTACTTGGGATGCAAAAAATATGATCCATGATCAGAAGAAAAATCCTTCAATAAAAAAACAGATCTAGGAAGGACAGAGATGATTAACTAGCACAGATGAGTTAAAAAAGACCCAAATGAAGCTTCTAGACATGAAAAACATAATATTAGAAGTGAAAATGTACTAGATGGGTTTAACAGTAGATTACACACTATAGAAGAAACAACAAGGAACTTGAAAATACAGGAATAAAACTTATCCAAAATGGGCAGAGAAAATAGGTGATGGATATTAAGGAGAGCACTTGTTATGATGAGCACTGGGTGTTGTATGTAAGTGATGAATCACTAAATTCTACACCTGATAATATTACACTGTATGTTAACTAACTGGAAATTAAACAAAAATTTGAAAAATAAAATAAAAACAAAAACATAAAGAGGCAGAGGGAGAAAAAAATGACTGATAAAAATCAGTAATCTGTGGGATAATATCAAGCAATCTAACATATATGAAATTAGAGTTCCAAAAGGAAGGGGGAGAGGGACAAAAATTTTTGCTGAATGATGGCCAAAATTTTTTCAAGCTATGAAAGTATAAACTCACAGATCCAAGGAGCTTAATGAAGTCCAACCAAACTTAAACACACACACACACACACACACACACACACACACACACACACACACAAGCATAACATCACATTAGAATCAAATTACTGAAGCCAGCATTGAAATATTAAAATAACCAGAGAGAAAATATAAAATCTGTACAGAGGAACAAAAATGAGAATTATCAGAGACCTTTCATAAGAAGCCATACAAATCAGAATAAAAAAAATATTAATGTCCTGAAAGAAAAAAAACTTGATAATCTAGAATTCTATACCCAGTGAAAACATCTTTCAAAATTTAAGTCAAAATAAATATTTTCTCAGGCAAAAAAAAGTTGAGAGAATTCATTAGCAGAGCTACACTATAAGAAACATTAAAGGAAGCTCATCAAGAAGAAGGAAAATGATTCCAGATGGAGATTTGGTTCTACACAAAGGAATGAAAGGTAATGAGGCATATATTTAGGTAAATATAGGATATTTGTTCTCATTTTTAAATCTTCTTAAAGATAATTGGCTATTTTAAGCAAAAATAATAATGCATTGCAGGATTCAGGGCATAGGTAGAAGTAAAATGTATTTAACAATAGTAGAAAAGAAAAGAGGGGGAAAATAGGGATATATTTTTATAAGGTTTTTACATACAACATAGTATAATATTATTTGACACTAGAAAATGATAAATTAAAATATATATTTTAAACCCTAAAGCAACTGCAAAAAAATAAAAGGAAAAAAAAGAAGGAGGAAAGAAAGAAAAACATTATAGTTAGTAAGATAATAGTGGAGACAAATGGAATCATAAAAATATTCAAAAAGAATAAATAAAGAGGAAGAAAGAGAATAACAAACATATGAGATTGAAAAAATAGTAAGATAATAGCTTTCTGCCCAGCCATATAAATATAAATATAAATTGTCTGAATGCTCCAAATAAAAGACAGTATTTGTGAAATCAGATAAAAATGCAAGACCCAATTACATGCTGTCTATAAGAGATCACTTTAAATACAAAAAATACAATAGTTGAAAAGGTAAAAAGATAGAAAGAGATTCCACAGAAACCCTAATCAAAATAAAGCTGAAGTGGCTATGTTAACATCAGATAACAAAGACTTCAAAACAAGGAACAAACAAGGGATAAAGATGGACATATCATAGGTAAAGGAATTAATTACTCAAGAAATCATGCCAATCCTATATACATATGCAACTGAAAGAGAAGTTCAAAATACATGAAGTCACAGACTTATACTGCTAAAATCCACAATTTCAATTAGAGACTTGAACATTCCTCTCAGTAATTGATAGAACAAGTAAACAGAAAACCACAGTGGTGATATAGAAGACTTGAACTACATTTTCTGCCAACTTGACCTCATTGACACTAATGGAACACTACATCCAACAAAAATATAATAAACATATTTTTCAAGTGTACTTGGAACATTCACCAGAAAAAACCACATTCCGGTTTAAAAATCTCAGAAAATGTGGGGCGCCTGGTTGGCTCAGTCAGTGGAGCATACGATTCTTGATCTCGGGGTTTAAGTTTGAGCCCCACATTGGGTATATAGATTCCTTAAAAATAAAATCTTTTTAAAAAAATCTCAGAAACTGTAATAGGATTAAGATCATATAAAGTATGGTTTCTGACAACAATGGATTTAAACTAGAAATTAAAGCAACAAATTAATCAACTTAGATGAAATGACAAATTTCTTTAAAAACACAAACTACCAAACCCCCTCAGGAAAATCTAGATAACCTGAACAGCATGATCTCTATTAAAGAAATTCAAGTTTTAGATAACAACCTTCCCACAAAGAAAACTTCCAGATGGCTCCAGAAAACTCCAGGCCCAGATGGCTTCACTGGAGAATTCTACCAAACATTTAAGTTAGAGATAATACTAATTCTACACAGACTCTTTCTTAAAATAGAAGAGAAGGGATCATATCTCAAATTATCTTGTGATCATAACTACTTTGATTCTAAAATCAAGAAAAGACAAAAAGAGAAAACTACAAACCACTTCCTTCAGCAAACTGAATCCAGCAATATGGAAAGAGTAATACATCATGACCAAGTGGGTTGATTTAATATTCAAATATCAACAAATATAATTTACCATATTAACAGAGAGAGGAAAATCATATGATCATTTCATACATGCAAAGTATTTGATACAGTTTGATATCCATTCATGATTTAAAAACAAACTCTCATAGAACTAGAAATAGAAGGAAACTTCCTCAATCTCATAAAGAGCATCTATAAAAATCCTACAGCAAGTATCATACCTAATTGTGGAAAACTGAATGTTTTCCCCATAAGATCAGGAACAAAGCAAGGATATATACTATCACATTTCTATTCAACATTTTACTGGAGGTCCTAGACAATGCAATAATGCTAGAAAATGAAATAAAAAGCATACTGATTAGAAAAGAAGTAAAATTGCCTTTATTCACAGATGACATGATAGTATACATAGAAAAATATAAGAAATCTATATAAAATCTACTAGAAATAATGTGTGAGCTTAGCAAGGTTGCAGAATACAAGGTCAATATAGAGCTATTGTCTTTATATAATTAGCAACAAAAATTTGGAAATTTATTTTTTTATTGTTTTTATTTTTTAAAGATTTATTTATTTATTCAGAGAAAGAGCATGCATGTGTACTGGGGGGAGGGGCCGCGGGAGGGGGAGAGAGAATCTCAAGCAGACTTCCCACTGAACAGAACCCGGAGCAGGGCTCAATCTCACAATCCTGAGATCATGACCTGAGCTGAAATCAAGTGTCAGACACCCAACCGAGTCACCCAGATGCCCCTATTCTTTTATTATTTTTTTATAACTAATCTCTACACCCAATGTGGGGCTCAAACCCAAGACCCTAAGATCAGGAGTCGCATGTTCCATGGACTGAGCCAGCCAGGCACCCCAACAGGTGGAAATTTAGATTTAAAAAAATACCATTTATAATAGAATAAAAAAGGATTTAGCAAAATATGCAAGATCTTTTCACTGAAGGCTACCAAATATTGTTGAGTAAAATTAAAGATGTAAAAAATACAGAGAAATACCACCTTTCTAGATTAAAAGACTCACTATTGTTAAAATGTTAATTGACCCCCAAACTGATATTTCAAAGCAATCTCATTCAAAATCCCATCATATTATTGTAGACACTGACGGGCTGATTCTACAATTTATACAGAAAGCAAAGAATCTAGAATAGCCAAAACAATTTTGAAAAAGAAAAACAATGTTTGAGGACTTACGGCACTTGAGACTTATCAGACTTACTATAAAACTACAGTAACCAGGGCACCTGGGTGGCTCAGTCGGTTAAGCGTCTGCCTTCTGCTTAGCTGGGGTGGTGATCCCCGGGTCCTGGGATCAAGCCCTCCCCGTCGGGCTCCCCACTTGGTGGGGAGCCTACTTCTCTCTCTTCCTCTGCCGCCTCCCCACTTGTGCTTGCTCTATCTCTCTGTCAAATAAATAGAATTTTTTAAAAAAATAAAAATAAATAATAAACAAAAAATAAAATTACAGTAACCAAAACATACTGGCAGTACTGTAATTCTAGATAGGTGGAACTAAAGAGAAAGTCCATACATAAATACTGACGAGGTAGAAAGGCAATTCAATGGAAGAAGAATACTCTTCAACAAAAAGGCCTTGAACAACTGGGCATCCACATGCAAAAAAATCAATCTAGACACAGACCTTATACTTCTCACAAAAACTAATTCAAAATGGATCATAGACCTACATGTAAAGTACAAAACTATAAAGCTTGAGAAGAGAAGATAGGAGAAAATCAAGATGACCTTAGATTTGGTGGATGACTTTTTTAGATACACCACCAAAAAGCATGACCCATGAGAGAAAAAAGATAAGCTGGATTTCTTTAAAATTAAAAACTTCTCGGGGCGCCTGGGTGGCCCAGTCTGTGAAGTGTCTGACTTTGGCTCAGGTCATGATCTCAGGTCCTGGGATCAAGCCCTGAGTCCATTCAGCAGGGAGGCTACTTCTCCCTCTCCCTCTGCCCCTGCTCATGCTCTCTCTGTCTCTCTCAAATAAATAAATGAAATCTTTAAAAATAAATAAATAAACAAACCTCTCCGGGCACCTGGGTGGCAAGCATCCAACTCTTGGTTTCAGCTCAGGTCATGATCTCAGGGTCGTGAGACTGAGCCCCATGTCAGGCTCATTGCTCAGTGGGGAGTCTGCTTGAGATTCTCTCCCTCTGCCCCTTCCCCCATTCTCTCTCTCTCAAAATAAATAAATAAATCTTTTTAAAAAATAAAACTAAAAACTTCTCCTCTATGAAAGATGCTGTTAAGAGAATAAATGCCAAAAACTGGAAAACAACTCAAAGGGCCATCAATAAGTGCTTAGATAACAAATTGTAGTATATTTATAGAAATATTACTCAGCAATAAAAAGGGAATGATTTTGGATACATGGAACAACACAGATGACCTTCAGAATATTATGATAAGTTAAAAAAAAAAAGCCAGATACAAAAGACCTCATATTTTCTGATTGCATTTATATGAAATCTTAAAAAGATAAAATAGCAACAGAAAGCACATCAATGGTTGCCAGGGGTTGAGGGTAGGGAGAGAGGACCATCTACAAAGAAGCACAAGAAAACATTTTGGGTGCTGGAAATGTTCTATATATTGATTGACTCACATATTTGTTAAAGCTCACTGAAATACACACTTAAAATGGGTCAATTTTATAATTATACCTCAACAAGGCTAATTAAATTTTTTTATAGTTTTATTTATTTGAGAGAGAGAGAGTGAGTGAGTGTACACAAATGGTGGGGAGGGGCAGGGGGAGAAGCAGACTCCCTGTTGAGCAGGGAGCCTGACACAGGGCTGGGTCCCAGGACCCCAAGATCATGACCTCAGCCGAAGGCAGACACACAACTGACTGAGCCACACAGGCACCCCAAGGTTGATTATTTTTAAATACATCTGCAAATAGTATCCCCCTTCCACTGATAGATAATGCCTTGCGGCCATTGCTTACAATGTCCAGGGTTTCATTTGAAGTTTTGATGCCAGGCAGAGTTACTGGGAGCAGCCAGTCTTATTTAGCCAGCCAGCCAGCCAATACAGAAGGCCTAGAGTTTTAGGTTCTAGAAAATGAGAATTTTTCCCATTTTCTCATTTTCTAAAATACAGTTTTATTTTTAGAAATCTTATCATTTAAAAATAAAACCATGAAATTTAACATTCATAGTATGTATGTTTTATATAAAGTACTATTTGCATATGCTAACTTATTTAATTCTTTCGACAATCCTATGATGTGGATTGCATCATTAATTCCATTTCACAAACAGGAAACTGAGAAACAGAGAGGTCAAGTAAACTGCCCAGCTAGTAGATGGCAAAGGTGAAATTTGAACACAGGGAGGCTAACACTACAGCTATGCTGCCCAATATGGTAGCCACTAGCCACTTGTGGCCACTGAGCAGTTAGAATGTGGTTAGTCTGAATTGAGACATGTTGTAAGTGTAAAATACACCTCAGATTTCAAAAACTTAGTGTGAAGAAAGAACGTAAAATACTACATTAATAATTTTAATATTGGTTACATGTAGAAATGGTAATATTTCAATATATATTGGATTTAAATAAAATATATTATTGAATTAAGTCTGTTTCTTTTGCCTTTTAAAGTGTGCTACAGGACATTCAAAATTACATATGTGGCTTACATTATTTTTCTTTTGGACAGCACTGCTCTAGATTCTGAGAATTTGGCTATCACGTTCTACTCTTTTGGTGACAGACATAAGAGCAATTATGAGATGGTGTATTGGTGGTGAAACAGAAGTATGAACAAAATATTTTGGGGTTATAAAAAGAAAATTACCAATTCTGACCAGAGATAAAGAATCCAGGAAAGATGTTCCAGAGGAGGCCTCTGACCTAGGAACAGTCACCCTCTCTCTCACATTTGCATAACATTATACATTTCACAAAGTGATTTCCTATAAATGAATGCATTTCCTGCACATACACGTGCACTCACACACACACAGAGTGAAATAGGCAGGGCAGATATTATTGTCCCTATTTTACAAGGAGAAACTGAGTCTGAAAGATAGTCATTTGCCCAAGGTTACCCTGCTGGTAAGTAGCAGAGTTGAGAATTTAACTCAGGTCTTTTAAGTCCAGGATCAGGGAATTTTCTACCAGATCATGATTTCTTTGAGGTGACCTAGAAACAATTTTGAAGATAAAGAGAAAAATTATATGGGAGATAGGGTAGAGTCAGTCGCATACGAGAGCTAGATTTTACCAGTTAACAAAAGCCAGTTGTGCTCATCTCTTCCCAACTGATGTGAAGTTATGCTTGAAATCAGCCATAGTGGGAGTATTTACACTATAGAAATTGTCAAATAATACAACTGCAGGCTTTCCTCCATCAAGAACCAGCTTCCTAACACACCCTAAATGGAGAATAGTGGGTAGAGTGGCCACTAGCTCTAGTGGGAAAAACCTGTTAACACCCTAGCTCAGTCACTGGCTAGCTCAGTCACTGGCTGTGTGAGCTTAGGAAAATCATCTAACCTCTCTGGGTTAGCACTTTCAACTATGAACAGGAACATTTCAATTTTTTTTGAAGATTTTATTTATTTATTTGACAGAGAGAGATAGCGAGAGCAGGAACACAAGCAGGGGGAGTGGGAGAGGGAGAAGCAGGCTTCCCGCCGAGCAGGGAGCCCAACATGGGACTCGATCCCAGGACCCTGGGATCATGACCTGAGCAGAAGGCAGACACTTAATGACTGAGCTACCCAGGCACTCAGGAACATTTCAATTTTAACTATAAAACAGAAATCAAGTCTCAAACTCCAGAAGCTGAGAGTCTGGAGCTCCTATGGAATTTGGAATTTTCCTAAGTTGTCTCCCATGCTTTGTTTCCTTATCTTTAAAACAAGGGTGATAGTATTTGTTTTTCAGAGTCATATATCTAGATATTCACCATATTGGAAATTAAAATGGGGAAAATTTTTAAATATTTATTTAGTTATTCGTTCATTTTAATACAATATAATAAATCCATTATATGTTGATATGAATTTTTACGAAAAATAACTATATTTGCTGAAAGAAAAAATTAATCAGAACAGTATCATTCTTTCATATTTTTGCAGATCTGGTTAATGTCTGGTTTAGTAGAAGAAAACTAGATGCTCATATCTGTTTCTATATTCAATCTGTTTCAAAAAGCACATGCCCTGATGCTTCTGGAAAGCTCCACTGTATACTAGAGAATGAATAAGAGTGAAATCGGTGAATAATGTCTTATTATTAATATGAAGATGATCTGAATCTCATGGAACCTATGTAAGGTTCTCAGAGAATCTTAGGGTCCCAGAACTACGCTTTCAGAACCACTGGCCTAACCTCAAGCACTCAATGGCTATTAGCCATTTTTATTCATAGATTCCATTCCCTTATGAGTTAACTGAGTGTCAAATGAGAGAATGTATTTCTTTAAAGACTTTGATATCATGAAGAGCTTCCAATATAGAGAAACTACATCTTAAGAAGTTGGTGCCTATTCTTGAGTATGTATTTTCTTTCACCAATGGAAATTTAAACTCCTGCAATGAATTGACTGAGCTGTGTTTTGCTAGTTAACGGCCTAGGGCTGAATTAGTCCTCAGAAATGCTTATGGAAGGAAGAAAAGGAAGGAGGAGAAAAAGGAAGGAAAGAAGGAAGGGACAGAGGTTGGGAGGGAGGTTGCCTGACTTCTAAGATTTCTCAAAGGCTTAAGGATATGCTGATGGAGATATCACTTTAGCTCCTCATCCTAAGACTGGCAGGCTTTAGAAGCCTTGGTAAGTATCTCCACAAGTGTGCACTATAAAGTGTCCACCAGTGATGGAAATGAAATTCCAAAGCCCAAGAACTACCAGTTGGGGGGCACCTGGGGTGGCTCAGTTGGTTAAGCGCCTGACTCTTGATCTCAGTTCAGGTCATGATCTCGGGTGTGAGATGGAGCCCTACTTTGGGCTCTGTGCTGGGTGTGGAGCCTGATTAAGATTCTCTTTCTGCCCCTTTCTGCCCCTCTTCTCCCCCTCTCCCACTCACACCATGCACTCTCTCTCTCTCTCTCTAAGCAAAAGGGACCAATTTGAGTTGTTCCTGCTAGTGAGGAGAAACAGAAAGAATAGGCAAGATTTTTAGCATGAAAGCTGCTCTGGGTCTCAGGACAAAAGGAAAAGGCTATTAGTTATGATCTCTTTAAAACAGCTCAAACAGGTTCAAGGGAAAAGAAAAAGTATTAGTTTAGTTCAAAACTTAGCTCAAACAGGCTCAAGGGAAAAGAAAAAGTATTAGTTTAGTTCACAAAAAGTACAAAGCTCACATGAAAAGAGAGGGCTCTTTCTTCTCCTCTTCCTTTTCTTTCTCTATTTACTTACATGCCATGGACTCTGCTTTTGCTTTTGTCTCAGAAGCTCCTAGAGACAGTTCTTAACTGCAAGAAGTCCCAAGAGAAAGCTCTTTCCCAGTAGCCCACATAAAGTCCTGATTTGTATCTTATTTGCCTGGCTTATGTTTCTCTACCCATGCTTTCAGGAGGACAACAGATACTGAATTTAATTGAGTTATTAGTGATCTAAAATTATTTCTAACTTCCATAGGCCCATTGTTTTGAACTTCACTGGGCATATTACAATACAAAGAATGTCCATTTATAGACTGCTAAAAATCAATCTATCCAAGGTATCTATCCAAGGCAATTAATCAGCATGTCTGCAGCACTAATCTGCACAAATATGATTAGCAAAGTTTGTTAGAAAGGTTGTTGGCCGGCTCACCCTCTGGTCTAGCAGGATAGAGGCCAAAAAAAAAAGTTTGTTTATACAAGTATGCTGTGCTTTGAAAGAAAGACATATTTTCTGTTTCATTAAAACTTACAATGTTGGATAATCATAAGATGTTTCTTAGAGTCTGGCCTTCACAACTTATTAGAGCCACAGGGAATAGAAATGCTCTATTGCCAACTGAAGTATCACAATGGCGTTTAATAGCCTTGTTTGACAACGTCAGTTTGGCTTTATCAAGTCTGGCTCATTTTAAAAATTCTTTCCTGTTGAGTTTCACAGTTTAAAGGGAGAATGAAGGGAGAGAGGAAGAACAATTCTTTAATAAGAAAAATCTAAAATTCAGCTAATTAGCAGAAAACTGTTTGTAATCCAGCTCTCTATATTTAGCAAAAAATTAAAAAAAAAAAAAAACAAGCAGACCAGCTGGAAAGCAATAAAGCATATCTACTTCAGATCCACACCGCTAGCAGCTGCTGCTTCAAGGGTCTGGTAAAACTAGGCCTTGTCTGATTCCACTGCTTTTATTTCTAGAGACATACAGCCTTTTTTGAACTTGGAGGGTGATTTTACAAAGAGTGCTGTTTTATTTATTCTCAATTAATCATGCTCAACTGTAAACAAAGTGTCTGTTTTAGTTCTGCTGACAATTATCCACTTGTCAACATCTCCCTCAAGTACCTTCAGCATCTGGCTCCCGAAGAGAAACCTCTACATCAAAATGAATGTCTCAGTGAACTCTGGAATTCATCTGTTTCTTTAGCTCATGAGCAGTCAGGATTCTACCTAACAAATGTCACTGAAGCACCTTGATAAGGATGTTTATCATCAGACGATAAAGGGTTTCTCAGGACTTCCTTTCATTCTCCTGTGTTTGCTTTGGCAAAAAGAGGAAAATGATTACAACTTGGGAATCTTGAAGGAGATACTTTTACAAGCCACCAGGCACATGATGACAGCTCCAGAAGTGGCTGAGAAATCTATCCCTCCCTTAGTAACATTCCACTAGATCAACAGAACCAAACTGTGCTATAATTGGTGGTAATTTATATGAGGAACGCCTATGAGTTTGCTGCGGTTTCACCAAGATTTGGAAGTGGCAGGACTTTATCCACTTCCCAAACAACGCTTTTATTTTGAAACACTTTTTTTCCTTTCACTTAAAATGTGTAAAGAATATAGGGGAAAGTCGCTGCCAAGACCATTAATATTTCACCAAGGATGAACTGTTTTAAAGGCAAAACAGATGTTACATTTGGTGATTTGTTGAGGGAAAATTACCCTAGTATGTCCCCTGGAACTTCCCTTAGAGATGGGAGCCCCAGAAATTTAAAATTTAAACTGAACACCCATGCTATATCCATTCTGTTCTTTCATCCATAAGAAACGGGAGAAATCATATAAACCATGGGGGGGGGGGGGCGGGGACTGGGTGCTCAGACAAACCAGTCCTCTCGGAGAATATATGGGTTATTTACCAAGATTTTACATTCTGGAGATTAATTTACACCCACTTCAAAACCGAGGAAATTCAAATCGCTTGGCATCACTCCCTCCAAGTTGGACTCCTGAGTAAGGAGTGGTGGCAAGCTCGCAAGGATGTAGACCAAGAGAAACCAGGCGTCCAGCATGCCAGGCCACGGTCCAGATCGACTGAAAATGGCCCAGAGCCGACGTCAAATCCAGAAAAATTAACCTCCTCAGCGAGGGACACTGAGAACCAGGACTTGGGGATCTGCTCAGAGAGAGTCCCAGATCGCTACAGAACCGGCTAAAGTGGTTGGGAAGGGGGGGTGCGCTTAGTAAAGGGGTCGGCTTTGCTCCCTTCCGACAAAAGCTGATCAATCTAACTGCACGTAATTGATTTTAATGAGCAGGGGAGTTTCCTTCGCATTAACAATTGCCCCGGGTCATCAGTCTGCGCAGTGGCGACTCCCGGTGCAGATCTCTGCGTTTCCTTGCGGGCCAGCCTGTCGCGACCTGGGTGCCCACCACGCCGCCTAGCTTTTGGGCCCTAAAAGAGCAGAGCGGTCAGAGAACCGAGATCCTAGCCGGACTGCCGCCCGGTTTCACCTGATAATTTATGCACAATTAATTGAGATATCTTTTATACTTGATGTGTTGCAAAATTAATGCCTAATTTATGTAATTAGTCAATTAACTCTAATTCTAGCATAATTCTAGCATATGTTCCCAATGCCCAGAAGGTGTTCTGTTTCCCAGGTACTTATTTTGATGTCACGAAATGCAACTAATTAATTTTACATGCATATTAATTTGGGATCTCTTTAGCAGTTCCCTTTGTGCAAGTAATTTTAATATTTGTCTTTCTAACCTTTGGGGGTAGGGTGGGGGAGGTGCAGGTAAGTGTGAGCGGCACGTGGACACCAACCTGGATGATGCCTGAGGTCGAGGGCAGGGTGCTCAAGCAGAGCCTCAGGTGTGCTGGGGCATGGGTGCTGCATTCAACAAGCCCTTGGAATGTTGCGGATACTGACCCCACCAGGAGCATTTTGCTTACGCCTTTGGTAAACAGAAAGCCTCAGGGCCTGGAGGTGGAGACTCCTAGGCGCGCTGACCGCCACATCCAGGGCATTGCGGTATCCCTGGTCAAATCTCTCCGCGCCCAGTCAGTCGCACTCCCGCGAACGAGCGAGAGGCTTTTTTTCTTTTTTCCCCGCCCTGAAGGAAGATTTCAGATTTCCAGGCCAGTCCTGGGAGGCTGTTCTGCGGTCGCAGCCCTTCCTCTCAGACACCCTGCTGCTCCCCGAGTTCGCGGAGCCAGAGCGCCTGCGCTGCCCAAAGCTGCAGGGTGGAGGGAGGGAGGAACGGCGCCTCCATCTCGGGCTTTGCAAGCAGCCATCTGTCCTCTTCTGGCCGGGAGCGAAGACCAAGCTGGGCGAAAGTTTACTTTCCAAGTTACTGGGTGGCACATTAAAACTTTTATCCTTTTTGGACAAATTAATGAGCAATTTAATTAATAAAATCAGAGAGTAGTGTAAGTGCTATGATAATGAAGTTAAATGAGTGCACAGTAAAATATTCACTAATCCAGCGCATTGCCAAATACCCCCTTAATTCTGCTTAACACTAAAAGGGTTTTGAGCACCATAATGAGATTCCTCTGTCTGCTAATTAATTGACACGCTCCTGAATATTCATATGAGCTAGCACCAATACGTTCCTAATTGCACCGTGGAATAGATCTCAGAGGAAAGTAAATCGCCATAGACTTAATTAAAATAATGTATTCCAGATCCAGGACGGGAAAAGATGAGATATTTGCCTTCGAGCGCGCTAAGAAAGTGGCACCTGGTTGGAGGGGAGAGATATCAAACGTCGGTGCCCAGCCTGAAATAAGCGGCGTGGGACTTCGCAGGGAGGACGTTCCGCTTCTGAAAACAGCGGCTACGCTGGGTCCAAACCCAGCGGCTCGGGAGGCCTTGGCTCCTAGGAGCATCCGTGTTCCTGCTGCCCTCCGCAAGGTTGCCCTACCGGAGGAAGTGGCTCATGGGGCAGAGTCTAGGGCCCCGACTCCCAGCCAGTGTCCCCTCTTTGCTCCCTGCGGTCCCCCAGGCTGGTCCGAAATGCTGTTTACAGAAGCGAATGGGGAAACGTCACTGGTCGGGAAATTCCCCGGGAAACTTTTCCCAGAGATTGACGGAGCCGCAGCAGCCCCAACTCTCTCAACCCAAATTGCGATCTTGGAGAAGTCACTGGCACTTCTAATTTGGGCAAGGGCGATAGCTCGGGGGAGAACACCCGGATCCTGTGGTTGCTGTCCTCTCTCCTGGATCCCACTTCTACGTGAGGCGCTGTGGTCCCCAGGACCGCGCCGCTAAGTTCCTGGGTGCATCCTCCCTTTCCCGGCGCACCCTCCCTTTCTTCGCGGATCCAGTGCGGGGGGCTTATCCCAGCCGAGCTTCCCTCGGCAGGTAGAGGGGCAGCAGAGCCGGGCTGCGGACTACATCTGGGCTTGACGGCAGAGCCATTTTCACCAGAGCCACGGAAATGAAATAAACTCTTATTCCTTGGAAAGACGAGATTCACCCCCCCGCCCCCACCCTCCTTCTTTTAGAAAAAAAAAAAAAAAATCACCACAGGTTAGAAACTAAAAAGTTTATTTGAAGACACACAGATGCATATTTATTATACACATGTAGGCATTAACAATGTAAATTACACCGCCAGCAGTCGCTGGTTGTTTATTCATTAGATCTTTAGAAAATCTACATTGCCTCCAGTCAGCGGGATGATAATGTGAAATACACAAGCAGTTTACATAACCAACTTCCGAAGCAGAGCTCCGCGCTCCGTGATTGGGAGTCATCAACAGGTCGCGGGGATCCGGACGCGAAAACCTAAGTAGCTAAAAATTACCGAAGATCTGGGGCTCCAGCTCCCTCTGTCCTTTTGAAAAGGGGTAAAAGACGTGGGATGTGGGAAAAGGGAAGGATCTGACTCACTGTGTATGGTTCATATATTTTACCCTGTTTGTGTGTAGTTGTTGTTTGATGTTTTTGTGCAATTAAAGAAAAATAAGCAAAAAGAAAATGAACGAACGAACGGACAGATCAGTAGCCTCCCCAAACTCCGGGTATCCTCGAGAGCCAGTTAGACTATGGATTCAAACTGCTTTGGGGAGGGGGTGTGAAGTGAGAAGTGAGGGGGTTTTCTCACAGCTGGCGCCATAAGAAAGGCAGCCTACCTCAGTTAAGGGAAGCTATCAGCTCCACCAATCAAATCGCGATGGCCACCATAAACAAATGGTTATCACTCCAAAGAAAATCACCGGCTGGATCAGCCTTTTGGGAATTATTAAATGCTCCGTGGTTCTGGATTTACCCAAAATATGCAGAGGGGGAAGAACTTAAGGGAAAAACCGCAGTGCAGATTTAATATTTATTTTACATGTATAAATATTTCTACAAAAACACGTATTTTCAAAGTTCTTTTCTAATAAAAATATTAAATAAAATATATGAGAGGGAAGTGAAGGTTCCTTACTAGGGTCGCTGCTGTTGGGGTATGCAGGTAGTGAATAATGACAACTACAATTTCAAGTACCAGTGTCTAAGAACCGCACCGACGCTATCTATGAACGGTCGACGTAATGATTTATCCCACTCTCCCGAGCTACCCACTTACCACGGCCTACCACTCCACAGCTAAGGCGTGTGGTTGATGGGGTGTGGGGGTGGGAATGTTTTGAGTTTTCTGTTTCCTTCCTCCCTCCCTTTCTTTCTTCTTTTGAGTGGGCCGGCTGGGTACATAGGAAATGCACTGCCGATCCTGGACACTGCATTGCTGAGAAGGCAGTTAGTTTGTGGACCTAAAATCTGGTGTTCATACTGGTGCGGAAATTAAAACCAGTCTCTGAAAGAAGAGATGAGGATAGTGAGGGAGAGGAAAGAGGGAAGGAGAGAGCGAAATAGAGGAATGCAGAGGATGGTGGATCTAAGTCTGGGGTGTCGGTAAGCCCTCGGGGCAATCGGGTTTCCCCTATAACTTGCAGTACACAGCTACCCACCAAGAGCGAGCAAATTGAGCTCCCGAAGCAGGGGCGGTGCTGAGGAAGAGGGCGTGCGGCTGGGGGTCAGCACCCCGCGCTCGAACCGCGAAGCGAAGCCCTTGTCCCAGGTGAGACCCGCCTGAGCGGAAAGACCCCGCCGCCCAGGGGCGGCGAGCGTCTGCAGCGCTGCAAGCCCCGCCTCCTAGCCATTCCTAGCTGGGGGAGGCCAGTAAGGATCAGCCGCTTTCTTTCTTTTCTTTCTTTCTTTCTCAAACCCGCTTTGTGGGTGGCAGCTCAGCGGGGGACGCATGGAGACAAAAAACAAAAAGCCCTAACAGAGAGACAGAGAGACAGAGGGAGAGAGACGGAGAGAGAGAGAGAGAGAGAGAGAGAGAGAACAGAGAAGGGGGGAGGGAGAGAGCAGAGAGAGAGACAGAGAAATCGAAGTTTTAACCTTCTCAGGAACACAGTGAATTATTATATCTAAAGGCTGCTGTAGTCTTCAGCGAAATCTGCTTCTGCCATTAAGAAAACACATACTGCACACGTCCACAGGGTTAAGCTCTCCTCCTCGTCAGCCTGAACAAACAAAGCAGAAGCGCGGGGTTTTAAGGATGGAGACCTACAGGTTATCCGGTTTCAAAACAAATGATAACACAGGAAAATGCGCCAACAAATATTATGGATGCAAAATATTCTCCATTTCAGATATTTTGCAGTTCCCGCCAGAAGCGATTTTATTCAAATTTATGAGCAAAGTGCATTTAGTCTACTATACAGGATTTACCTTCATAGTCTACTGCAATCAAGATCTTATTTTTTTCTGGATAATGCACGCAAAGGAGGATAAAGTTTTCCTACTTATTGGAAGCTTTAAAACACTTTACAAAGCTAAACATCGCCTTCGTGTTTCTACTTTCCCAAAATTCCTCCAAAAAATATAACATTTTAAGAGTGCCTTGGTAGAAATACTGATTTTCCCCCCCAAAATCTGAGCAAACAAGTAATTCCTGACAAAGAAAATTAATATGAAAAGTATAGGGTGATTTTTCTCCCCCTTCCCCCTTAAAAAAAAAGACCCTTTGCTCCACCCCGCTATTAAACAAAACACAATACCTTTTTCTGGGTGGTACTGCACAGAAGTTGATTCAGTTTTGACAATGTTGTTTAGCTATCATTTGCTATTTTGAATGAATGGGAGCAATCCCCCCTTTTACAACATTTGTTTCCTATTATGGAGAGGTGCAGCAGTTGAGGGCAGACATGTGAAAGTGGCTGTTTGATTCTCTTTTTCATCCCCCTGACCCTGCTTTTGTCCCTCCTCACCCTGGGAATGTCACGCCTCGCTACTTCACTTTGAGATGCTCGAGAAAGTGGCTTTGTTATTCCCTTTTAGACATACACGAAATTGTTCTCATTCCCCCCGCTGTAAAAGATACTTCACATCAGGACTCGGTTCACAAGTGCAATGCAATTTGGCTTAGTCCAACCTTTGTTCTGCTTGTACAAATGAGCGAACAGTGCACACATTATACAGTTGATCTACTGCTGTCTTAACCCCAGAGTTAGGGGCTGGGAGAAAAGCAAGTTAATCCCTTCAATACCAAGGTGGCTTTAGCAATATTTCCTCCAATAATAATAATAGATTTGAATTGCTTCTTCTATTTCACAGTGCAGAGCAAAACTTATGGGAGGGTTTAGCAGTAACAACAAAAATCCTTCCACCAACCTTCTGCAAATAACTTTCTAAACAAATACATTTGTAGGTTTGGTAATGCCCAATTTAAAACTATGCAATTGTTTGTGCAAAGGAGGGACTGGATTTAGAAACTCTGGCTTTAAAGACTTAAAATCTCAGAGCAAGCAAAGACCAAATGGTATTTAGCAAACTGATTCCAAAGAGAGGGCATTATGACAAGCAGAGCAAGAGTTGTTTTCACAGGCATTGAAATTGCAAGCTCATTCTGGGGGCGGGGGGTGGCACTTCTTGGGGATGGAGGTCAAGGAGGACTGGCACCTAATGCCGGCAACTGTTTGTTTTGTGCTTGAGGTGGAGGGAAAACTGAGCCTTCCACACTCTCCAAATTGCAGCTGCTGCTTGGGAAATACTTCTAAAATGTGTGTGGTGTTGCCACTCCCTTTCTCCCAACCCCAAGGAAAACAGATTTTAATTCCAGGTGCCCCAGGTCATAGCCAAAGGCCCTACCCACCACGAGGCGGGAGGGAATAAGGATGGGACACCTCTGAATTTGAGCCTCCCAATAGGGATGGGAGTAAAAAATCGGCGGGAGGTGGAGACTCTTGCCTTTCTTAGAACCCAAGCAAGATTGGACGGGAGGGAAGAACTGATTTTAGGCAATGTACTCCTCATCAAAAGTTTATTTTCAACCTCCTTGTTATGAGTTAAGGTCCAAACTTCACGTAGCCCTGTCACCACCCAATGAAATACATGGCTCCAAAGTTCCCTGGCTGACATTCTTTCCTACTGTTTGGAAAGATAGGTGTGCTCCTCCGGCTGCTGGCGCTGGCTAAGAACGAGGGAGAGGGCACGGAGTCCTTTCACTGCCAGTTGGCACTAGAGTGCAAAGTGTGTCCCCTCCCCCGCCTCTCTTCCTCGGGCAGTTTGATTTCCCATCAGATTTCGGTGGAAGTGGCCCCGCAATGCGGGCTCAAACTCCCGGGGCAGTCGTGGGAAAGTCATGCCCGATAGGTTTCCCCTGACGCAGCTCCCAACTGGGTGCAGATCTCTGCGGCCCAAGAATCCACAAGACCGCGTCCGGTGGCCCCAGCCAAGTCAGCTCACTGAGTGGGTTCCCGCTGGTCCTCAGATCTAGAACACCAGAGCTAGGCTGTGCCAGGCGAAGGTGCTGGCAGCGGAAGCGCACAGATTCGGAGGACAAACAGCCCCCAGGACACTTAGAACAATTTTTTAAAAATTGACTGCTGACAGGCTGAGGGAGTTTGTTTTAGTGCTGAATACCCCGGGAACAAAATCCTTTTGAAAGGAAAGCTAAGTCGTTTCACGCCACCAAAGTGCAGATTTGGTGAAGAATGACTGATGGGACAAAGCGGCGCGGTAAGTTAGCGCGGGTTCCCAGAGAGCGCGGACAACGTGGGTAAATGCGGAGGCGGCCCGGAAAGGTAGGGCCGGCCAGAGGAGGCCCTAAAACCAAAAATCGATGCTGCGCACGCCCGAAGACCTTCCCCCACCTGCACACTTCATGCCCGTTTGGTAGAGAAGATGGAAAAAGTAGAGGGGAGAGGAAAAAAACCATAAAGCGAAGAGAAGTGAAGGGCAGGGGTGCAGTAAGAAAGGAGGAGGGGAGAGAGACGAGGGTGGGGTGGGGTGGGGGACTGAAGAAGGAGGGAACGACTCTGAAGGAGAAAGGAGGAAGAGAGGGGGCAAAGTAAGGCACAGCCCCCAAACGCTCCAGGCAGCCGGGAGTTCGCTTTCCAAGCCGGGAAGGCGGGTATTGTTTTTGGCGCCTAGGAAACCTTCGGAAGCGGCCGGGTACTTTCCCTCCACCTCCCATCGGTGTTTGGTAAATATTAACAAACCAGGGCGCGTTACTTTCTGGAGTGTGGACGGAGGGGCTGGCCCGGCTGGGGACAGTTTTCCTCTTCTAGAGCCCCCGCCCCCTAACCCCAGCCCCACCGTTCACGCACACATACACCTGCTTGACAACAGAAGGAATCAAAATCAATATTGTATTTGTCACCCCTCTGTCTCCTTTTTACTCCCTCAGCAGCCCGGGTGCCACTGAAGCGAATTGTGGATTTATGGACGGAAATTAGCATAAATTATTACGAAATCTGTAGCCGTGTGTGGTCCAGCTTGTGGGAAAAGAGGCTATTGCGAACTCTCCAAGCAGAAAGGTGGTCGGTGGTGGGCTCTGCGGCGGCGATGAATGGCTATTGCATGAAAGAGATTTCCATTTGGTTTGCACATGGGTATAATTGACTTATGTGTATTTTATACAGTTTTCCCAACAACTCCCTAAGCCTCGGAGTCGGATGTGCCCCCTCCACAGAGCCTCTGTTTGCTTTGGGTTCTGTACAATAGACTCTGATGCACTTTTCAAGATTTCTGGAAAGTGCTCCTTCCCTCCTCTTCTTCATAATACCAGTCTTAAAACGCTGTAAATGGCATGCAAATCCCCTCCCCCTTCCCTCAGGCTCTTCAGTAGGATCTGAAATAGAATTTTGTAGTAAAGTACCTGTTTTAAATGTGCATCTCACAGTTCCTCACCCCACCAAGGCAAACTTGTGCTATTAGGTTCGATTTCCTTAATTAACCCTGGGCATGGGCAACATGCCTCACCTCCCATCCTCACCCTAGCCAAACTTTGAAGATTCCTTGGACACGAATTCCTACTTGTACCCTCACATGTCTCAGACTTGGTGGTGACAACTTTCCCTGGGGAGATGGACAAAGATTTATTTTAACTTAGATTTTTTTTTTTAACCCAAACACTTCCACTCTTAGAATTTAGTTAATCTTCTGTTTACTCCAAGCAATGATTTCGACAGCCATACAAAGGCCCTTTGCAAGGCAACAAAATGCCAATTGTTAAAACAAGAAAACATTTCTCTCTCTCCCCATCCCCCACCCTCAACAAGCATGTGCACACACCCTGTAGAAAAAAGTCCTCCTGGCTGTCACTGGGGGAACAGAGATCTTTCACTCCTCTCCTTACATATCCCAAATCCAACCACTCTTAATATTTTAATCTATGTTTCTATATATCAGTATGTACACTTTTGCTAAGAAAATCCTAAAAGATCCTTGGGGGCTTCCATGCTGGTACCTTTCCTTCCCAGGAGCACTCCTGCTTCTGCCACAGGAGCACCCTTAGTTTTTTACCTCCGAGGCCAGCTGCCTTCTGGAGCAGGAAAGCTGTGGACCAACGCCTTTCTGTCTTACTACTGTTCTTTCATCAGGGTCCCTTAGGCTCCAGGTCTCCCCAGCTCCTCCTATCCCTGGACCCTCAAGCCAAACTGGGCCATTCCAAATAACACCCCAAAATGCCGCACCTTGTTAGGAGCTAAAGCGCGCACAGCTCAGGCAAGTACCGCTGCCTTTGGCCAAAGCTCCGCAGCGGTTCCACCCGAATCCAACTGGTTTATCTGTGGAGGGTTTATCTGCCCTTCTCAAGCCATGCCCCCGTGCCCCCAGAGACAGGTCAGAGTCCCGCCTCCACCCCTCGAACCCACCTCCTCCTCCTGGTTATTTTTTCCGAATTAAGAAGGTGACATTATTCTTTTCTTCAAGCACTTCTGTTAATATTGAAAAACGTGTGCTTGCATCTCAAGCGAGGCAGCCCAGACTCGAGAGCCATTTCAATATTAATGAAATTGTTTAATCTCCTAAATTCATCGTGTTTAAGTTACGTTTTGGTGAGTTATTGACCACCTCTGAAACTGTGGTTAATGGAGGGGTGTGTGTGTGTGTGTGTATGCACGTGCGCTGAAAGATTTTCATGCTAACTCCAAACAGCTCCACTAATAATGCTCTAATATCACTAAAAGTGTCCAAACTTCACTCCCAGAACTCTCCCACCACCACCACTACCATCACCTCCTCCTCCTCCTGGGGGGAGGGGGGAGAGAAAAAAAGTTCTCACATTTCCGGATTGAAGATGATTCAGTGTGAGCTGTAGGTACTGAATTATTAACAACAAGGTAAAAGGAATTTCTTTTAAAAACCATAAAGGTCGGAGAAGTCTACTCCTTGACAACGTGCATGCAGGCGGGGTCGACTCACTATTTCATAGCAATATGATGATGCCGCCGCCGCCACTGCCACGGGTGCCCACGACAATGATGATAATAATAATGATAATAAGAATAATTCATTGAAGCTCCGGAGACTAATCCGAACTGAAGGGAGCCTATCGCTGGCACCAGGCAGAGGGACCCTAGGCACATCCCCGCGCTCTCCTTTCTCCCCAAAAATAAAAGTCTCTGGTTCTTTTCGAGTCTAGAAGGTACTGCTGTTTTAGTGGGTCCGCAGGCAGCATTTGCTGGGCTCTCTAAACTCTAAATATTTTCTGTCAACTGCGGAGTGGGGGGATGGAGAAGGGGAGAAAGTTCCGGCTGTAAAATGCAAACTTCCATGCAATGCCTAACTCCTAAAGTTTCCAGCCACCTGGGGGTAAGCTTGAGACCCTGCCGTTCATCTGGTGATAAAGTGTGTCAAACAAACTCAGGCCCTCCCCCAGCTCCACACACTGTCTGCCCCAACAGCCCCAGAGCCTTCATCCTGTGCCTAATTAAATTCCTAAAGGACTTTTAGAGTGAAGAACCTGCCTATTCGCCCAGACTTTTTTTTTTTTTAATTTGGCCAATACACTTACAAAATGGGCTTTTACAAGGGGCTGTCCGATTATATTTTTGTAAGTATTTTTTAAACCCCATCTCTTAAGGCTACACACTCACTGTGTAGAGCTATGGCAGCAGCCTAGGAAGGTCAAATCAAACTTTGACCTGCCTCTTGGAGGACTAAGGGGAAGGGTGTATTTTCATTATAATAACCCATGCAACCAGTCCCGTATTGCCAAGCGCAGGAAAAGGGTCTACTTCAGGGGAAGCCGTGCCTTAAGTTAGCTAACAATACAAACCCGATACAATGCAGAGGAAACAGAATACCCCAGCCAAGCAATTTCCATGTCAAACATCATCTGCGCGGCAGCTCGGTCTGTGAACGTGAGTGGTCGCCTGAATCCCTGCTCCGCGGCCGCCACCTCCTCATACCTCCACACCGCGCACCCTGGCCGGCGTCCCGCTCACCACCGGTGGCCGAGGCTCTTCCCCCTCGCCCAGTCTTGAGCTGGAAGTGATTCCTATTGGCCAAGGTGTCCATGTAAATAGGTGTGAAAGAAACCAGAGCTGGCCAGGCTCTCCCCTCTCGCTCAGTCCCCTCCCTCTGCAGCCCCCGCTCCCCCTCCTCTTCCTCCTCCTCCCAAGGCGATTGTCATATGATAGCTAAGAAGTGGCACATTAATGAAGCGCCGCTACAGGGGTCTTTTCTGCTCCTGTCACCGCTTAAAACTATCAGATGGTTCGAGGGAGGACATGGAGGCAGCCACCTAGCTCAGCGGAGCCGCGGAGCCCACAGCAGCGCCCTCCGGAGCCCCGAGGCCGCCGCTGCTGCTGTCTGCACCCGGACTCCGCAGCAGAGCTTGGCCGCCCGGGGATCTCACGGCCAGAAGCTCTGCGGACTGGTCGGCTCCCGGCGCTGCAGGGCTGAGCTGCGAAGCTCAGAGACGTGCGGAGCCCAGCCGAGACCGGACACTGCGCCCCAGCTGAGCACTGGGAGGGACCCGAGAGCTGCAGTGCCATCTCGGATGCGGATGCACAACTTGGAGCAACTTTAAGGTGAGCCCTCTGGTTGCATCCCTGCCCCAGTCCCCGCTCCAGGTTCAGCTTACTTCCAAGCTTCCCCTCGCGCCGCTCATCGGCTTCCCCTCCCGCGCCCCATGGCAGCACCCCACTCTGCACTCAAAGTTGCCAGCTAAAGGGCGCGGGCGCGGGCTCATCCCGCGCCGCAGCCCCTACCCACCAGGTCTGGTCTGTGGCTGACCTCTCGGTGTCTGTCTCTGCATCCATGCCCCCCCCCCATTATCTTCCCCCCGTCCAGATCCAAGAAAACGCCGGCCCGCGCGGACCCAGAGCAAGAAGGGGTCAAAGAAGATGCCTCGGCCCGGCCGCAACACGTACAGCGACCAAAAGCCGCCCTACTCGTACATCTCGCTGACCGCCATGGCCATCCAGAGCTCGCCGGAGAAGATGCTGCCGTTGAGCGAGATCTACAAGTTCATCATGGACCGCTTCCCCTACTACCGGGAGAACACGCAGCGCTGGCAAAACAGCCTGCGCCACAACCTCTCCTTCAACGACTGCTTCATCAAGATCCCGCGGCGGCCAGACCAGCCAGGCAAGGGCAGCTTCTGGGCGCTGCACCCCAGCTGCGGGGATATGTTCGAGAACGGCAGCTTCCTGCGGCGCCGCAAGCGCTTCAAGGTGCTCAAGTCCGACCACCTGGCGCCCAGCAAACCAGCCGACGCCGCGCAGTATCTGCAGCAGCAGGCCAAGCTGCGCCTCAGCGCGCTTGCGGCCTCCGGCACGCACCTGCCACAGATGCCCGCCGCCGCCTACAACCTGGGCGGCGTGGCGCAGCCCTCGGGCTTCAAGCACCCCTTCGCCATCGAGAATATCATCGCTCGCGAGTACAAGATGCCTGGGGGGCTGGCCTTCTCCGCCATGCAGCCAGTGCCCGCCGCCTACCCGCTCCCCAACCAGTTGACTACCATGAGCAGTTCGCTGGGCACTGGCTGGCCACACGTGTACGGTTCCGCAGGCATGATCGAGTCAGCCACCCCCATCTCCATGGCTAGTGGCGATTACAGCGCCTACGGCGTACCACTGAAGCCGCTGTGCCACGCAGCAGGCCAGACGCTGCCCGCAATCCCGGTACCCATCAAGCCCACACCGGCCGCAGTGCCCGCGCTGCCTGCGTTGCCCGCGCCCATCCCCACCTTGCTCTCGAACTCTCCGCCCTCGCTCAGCCCCACGTCCTCGCAAACAGCCACCAGCCAAAGCAGCCCCGCCACTCCCAGTGAAACGCTCACCAGCCCGGCCTCCGCCTTGCACTCGGTGGCGGTGCACTGACCCGCAGCAGCCTGAGCCCCCTCTTGTCCCTCTCCCCGCCAGCTTATTCGCCTTCCCCGCCTCCCAGCCCTGCCCTCCCCCACCTAGAACCGCCACCCAAACTTGTCCATTTCATCTTCGGCCAACCCTCTCTCCCCCAGGAGAACTTTGTTTTGGACCCAGGAGACAAAACACAAACTTGCAGATGGCCTGGAGGCGCGTGGGAGCTGTCCTTGCCTCCACAAGAGGGGAAGGCAGGGGGCACCTGAGCCAAGCCCTCCGATTCCCGGGGCCCCCCGAAACCCCCTCCCATTTAAGAAGCAGGGGAAATCCTGCCTCCCGCCTTCGCGGAGAGGAGCGCGTCTTCCCTCTGCCCGGATCCGCGGGCCTCCGGACTCCGCGCAGTTAGTTCCAAGACAAGAGAAACCACCTCAGAGGTTTCCTCGAACAGATCTCCCCTGAAGGCTGCAGCTGCACCGCGGTGGGCCGGATCTCGTTTACGTCTTGGAAATCTGCCGGGAAAAGGGACCACTAATCTTCCTACCCCACTCGCCTCCGCCCATCCGGCAGGGGCTGGGCTGACCACAGCTTCCCGGAGTAGCGGCCCTGCCTCCCCAGCTTCTGCGGAGTTGTTTTGTTTTGTTTTGGGTTTTGTTTCCTGCTAGAGGCTCCAGGCACTGGGACTTAGGGGAGAGGCTGCCAAACTGAGAAGCGGACGCTTGTTCTCAACACGAACAAAACAAAAGTAAAAGTAACCTTGTAGTATTGTTTACAAAGACGCCCGGTAAAATGTAAACAGTGAACTTGAATCTGTATTGCTTGGCGGGCGAGCGGGCGAAGCCCACTTCACAAGTACCTGTTGTAATGTGAATGTTTACTCTTCATTTCTGGCCAGGTTTAGGGGAGGGAAGGGGGATGGGAAAGTTAATTGGGGTGTTAACTTTCCGATTACTTAGAGACCTTTTAGCTATTTATTTTATTGTTGGAAGGAAAAAAAAAGAAAATGAAATAAGCCCAAACTAAGAAAGCATCAAGGGCAACCCTGGAAGAACTTAGATAGCTGACTGGTAACATGGAGATGTCACCGGATAGGTCTCCCATGGACAAGTCTTTCTGTTTGCTACAAGAACTTTCCCAAGAAGCTAAAAGGGCTGCAAAGAGATGTAAATGATTGTGAATAGGAATGATTATACACTGTGTAAAATGCACTTTTGTTTGCTATATTCCTTTAGAGTCTTAGGTAATTTGCTGGAAAACGAACTGTTGTTCTGGTGTGACCTGCTTAAGTTAAAAAAAGTTGTAGTGTCATCAGGGCTGTAAAATTTTTACCTTTCATTTTTCTCCTGCCCTGTTCAGAATTAGCATGGCATTTTAAATATTGATGTTCTTGTTCCCAGCATGCCTGTTTTAAGACAAAGAATTTTAAAAAGGTGTCTACATTAAATTATGAATCTAGTCCAAATAATATTTTCTCATTAAAATATGTAAATCCAAATTTTAGTTTTGTGTGTTTTTGAAGAGTTGCTGCAAACAATAACTTTACAAAAGACAGATGTAGTGCTTCTCTAAGCATGCTTTTTATAATACATTGTCTGAACAGTTAGTCTCTTTCATATCTTATTTTTAAAATAGTCAAATCTCTTCTTATGCACTTGCAGACTGGGGGAGAAATGATTCAAATGGACTCCTGAAGCAGAAGGAAAGAGGAAACTATTTCTAGAATAGATCAGGTGCACAGGTGTAGTGCTGAAAAACTGTTGTTAAAAATCGCAATACTTTCTATGTATTTTTGTCTATCTTAAAATTTACATTTTACAAAATATACTGAATGTAAGGTTTATGTAGAAATCAGATAAGAGGCTATATGTAGATATAAAAAGTAAAAACAGACCTGTTTACTCAGTGCTCCTATTCTGATGCATCTTATTTAGAGTATTCATTTCCTTGCTCCTTTAAATTATTTCAGTTGTGGAAGTTTTCTTTTTCAGAAGTTACCTAGAAGTTCACCTTGCATGTCAAGAAACCTGTTCACTTTGGATAGAACAGATTTCTTTTCACTCCTTCATGTGGGAAAATAATGCTCGATGCATTTATTTTAAGAAAGTGAATGAAGTTAATTTAAATGCTTAACTCTAAGTATTTGCTTTTGTTCAGATTTTTGCAGAGAATTACAATTTGCCAAGGATTTATGGCTCAAGGCCAGCTGAAACTTTACTGAAGGGGTCACAATATTTCCAGAGCGAGGTGTGTATTCAACTAATGAAGTTACAAGACAAAGAAAAACTTAAATGGTGATTAACACTTTACTGTGTAATATGATTAAACAAAGACCTTTGTGCAGTACAGAGAAACCCACACAAAAATCATGATCACTATACTCCATAAGGAGAATCCTTAGCACCTGCGACCCTTACATATTTAGAGGGTTATCTGGAAAAAAAAATTAGGATTAATGCAAAGGGTAATTAATCCTGTTGTGACCATTTTTTAAAAGGAAGGATCCCACACACAGCCAAAAAAAAAAAAAAGTGGAAAATAAATGAATCATTGGACTGATTAAAATGCATGAAGCTACTAAAGCTCGTCAGACAGGGGACAACTAAACTCATTCATCAAGTCCAATTCACAATTATATCAACAAGATCAGCAAAAGAAAGCCTGGAAAACTTATCCACCCCCAGCTAGGAAACTCTTGAAACTTTGGTCTCAACAAGACATCATCTACATTTAAAAAATTAAATACATTGTCATCATTTCCTGAAAAAGAAAATGAAGGCCATTTCTGGAATATTCTAATCTCACTGAATTTACTAACACTGAATTCAAACTGGGAATGAAGGGCTAACGAGGGCCTTAAACATTTTATAAATTATCAGCTTAGATAATCAGGTAGAATATTTATCCTATAATAGGCAGTAGAATGTATATATATATAAAGGCACACATACATACACTTAATAAATGGGGGTAAGATGCAGATGCTATTTCTGATTTTTAGCAAAGGAATAATTTCAACTCACTATCTGAAAATGTTCTTTTCAGCTAGTAAGCTCGTCATGGTGTATTGCAAAGAATGAAATAACTTGGGCATTGGGAACCCTCCTTTTACAACTGCAGACATCTTTTCTCAGACAAAGTTGAATGAGTAAAGTAAAAAATCCACTGATATTTTGACCTTGATCAGAAATCCAAAGGCAGTCCAAAAAACACGTCTCCACCCTGCTCCATCCCCAGCTTTGAGACTTCTGCCCTGTTTAGCTGAAGTGCCCCCACAAACAAGGAAGTTTATAACTATGATACCTTCAATGGCTCTCTTTGTCATGTTAAATCTTTTCACCTGGCTCAAGTCCAAAGTCAATACACAGAGCTTTAAAATAAAACTGGAAGAGACAACACCATGCAGTGAGGTGTACATTTGGGGGTCTTATCCTGAAGATCCAGTTAACTTATATTTCCTATTTTGCAAATTTAGGCCTTTTTAAAATTTAGGTTTTTGATTTGGAAACTTGGCTGTCCTGTTACTTTTGGTTTTTAACATGATTCTGTACTCGACCGTGTTTTTTAAATGGCCTTCTCTGTGATTGGGGGAAATGCTTACACAATGGATGAATTTTTTACACTTTCTCAAGAGAGAAGCTGCAGAAATTCTCACTGTTCCTGTTGCCTGAGTTGGGGATTTTGAGAAGCCTGAAGACTAGCAGGAGCATTGCTAGTAAATGATCCTTAGAATGGCTTAAATATTATAGCAGTGAGTTTAATTCCTTTAATAGATGAGAACACTGAGTGTCCTGGAAGCATAAATCTGGCCAGGTGCTGGAATGGGGTGAAGTTGAGGAGTGGGTGGGAGGAAGAAGCCAATGGAGTGCCGCAAACAGAAGGTTTTACATTAGTGTATGCAAGGTTGGGGTGGGGGCATAGTTTATATATTTACCAATGAAAACTCCCTTTTTAAAAGGTATCCATTTAAGAAATGAAAAGGATCAGGATCTGCTCTCAAATTCTTAATATAAATGTCAATTAATTTTTTTTTCCTGAAGCCACATATGCACAGAGACACCCAAACAAAAACAAAACAAAAACAACCCAACCCACCGGCTGTGAAGCCTCAAAGGGGATGCATTTGTTTCGTTTAAACTAACAACAAATTATCTAATTAATATGTTTCAATTACAGCATGAAAGGCACAGCCCCTGGACCGCCCGCCGTGGGGGCACAATAGCCTCAGAGCCCACTCTAGGAATTTACAATAACTTCACATCTGTTTCTTTATTTTCCACTTTTTGAGTCTAAAACTCCTCTCAAGATCACTTCAAACCACAGCCTGAGTTATGAAATATGTCCCAGTGTTAAAGGGGGATGAAACTTTGCCCACGGATGCTTCATTTGCAAGCAAAAAAGTGAAAGCCCATTGAAGAGCATTAAACAAATATATTAGAATTCTGTCACTTTATGCAATTGAGTAGATCAAATGAAGGGTCCCGGCCACTTCATTCACTCTCATTCACTCGAATAGAAAATGCAAAGAATAGCAACCCGAGACTGGGCCACCGATGTAGATTTAGCTCCTTTTTACTGGGAGACAAAAAGGCTGAATTTTCACAAACACATTGCTGACTCGGGGACTAGGAAACCGGCACTGGAACCCCTTTGGAATTTAAATTCATTTTATCTTCCTCTCTCTTTGCGGAGATCTGTTTGCACTACAGTGCAAGATGCAGCAGGCATCCTTTGGCTTCTGAAAAAATGGGGGAGGGGAAGAAAGTGAAGGGGGTGGTGATGTGGGCCTCAGGATTCCCAAGAAGCTCTTTGGTGGTCAAGTTATACTCAGGTCTGAGATAACTCTAAATAAATCTTTATTTACATCAATATAAGCATCATTATATCACACATATCTCCAAGTCTCTTACCTCCTTGCTTGACATAGATTACATAAAACAGCTTGTTTTCAAAGACCTGAATTGCATCTGGGTCAACTGTTTTCTTCAACTAGTATCTGGTCAGTGATATTACAACAGATTTGAAACCTGAGCTGTCAACCTCACCTGGTCAATTCTCTCTCTCTCTTTCTCTCCCACCCTCCTACATATCCCCCCCCCCCCACTTTCTGATAACTACTCTATCTGAGCACCATGATGGTAAACTTGTGTAAAAATCAAGAGAGGAGATACTCTTTGGTTAGAATTTCCAAGTCAGAATCCTCCTACATTTTCCTTTCCTATTCTCCGGTGCGGGGGGTGGGGGGGAAGCCACATGTGTCAGTGGCAATTGAGATAATCTTGTGGCAATACTTCTATCCTGTGTCTTTTATGGCTGACATTTTTATTTTGGTGAACTTTATAGACTTTTTACTTGTCAACATCTTAGAAAGCTTACAGTGACTGTTAAGAGCTGCTTCTAGAGGCAAAGCAGGGCACAATAAAGAAGCAGACTTCTCAGCTTTCAAGGTGTGATTACAGAGGAATGAACCAGTTTTTCTCAAATTTGAAGTCTAAATGAGATCTGATCTGAAGAAGAAAGTGTTTGGAGGGTTTTCTATTGCATTTCAAAATTTTGCCTGGTACTCATCCCACGTATGTCAAAACCTTGAACATTTTTCAGCTTAGCTTCAAGATCTGTAAGGTCATATTTAAGATGCTTCATTTAATTTGTGACATTGGTATCTGGAACTAGGGATGGGAGGTGGCTCAGACCTACAGATACAAAAAAGATACTGAAGAAATAGTTGACTGTTTTATAACCATAAGCTAACAAACTCACTGGAACTAATAATAAAGTAATCAGAAATTATCCATGAAAAATTATAGCTGGCTAAATAAAACCTTCCTTGGAAGATGTTCCTTATGGAAATTTTCAAGAGTATATGGACAAAGGGTTCTTCTTTGCAGGCAGCCTCCTTTTGCCTGTGTCTGCAAATAACCGATGTCAAATCAGTTGCAAGCTTTTGAAGGAACAAACTGGGAGCATTAATTAGAGCAGATTAAGCTCACAGATAAAAAGCATTCTTTAAGTATCTGTTGTTTAGAGGCACTGTGATTCTGATTCATGCTTTGCAGTCTGTATATTTTATTTACTCAGTTAATTTCTTCCCCAGAGTGTTCCCTGTTGACTGGGTTTACTAAGGTATACAGTATAGAAAGAGTTCTTGGTTTGAAAAAATAAATGTTTCCAAACTCTGCTTTTGCTATAGATTTCTCTCCCCTCCTTTGTGAAATACAATGTATTGGTCTGATGATTCCAGCACACAGCAACATATAGAGAAACTGTTCAGTTAAGATCTGAATTTTGTGCCACTTAGAGGAAGCTTAGTATTTATTAAGTAGTATCTAGAGCATTTTGCATTAATTAGAGCGGCTCCTTGGAGAGACATTACAGCCGAGAATGGTTTCACACAACAGGAAAACTCCGAGCATCTGAACTCCCCCACTAGACCTGCTATAGTGAAACACAGAGCAGCAAATGTCTGGCTCACTTGGAAACACCAATATATATTTTATTTATTTACATACATTTGATAGACTGAAGGCCTATATCTAAAACAATAAAAAAGATCATTGGAAAGCTCCCCATCACCCTGGATACCATATTTATGTCAACTACAAAAACAACAACAACAAACGTGACATAATGGTCTGTCTCAAGATACCTACCATGATTTCATATTGGAGAAAAACTGATGAATGACTACCCAACCCTCTCACGTTCAATGGATTAGTCAGACTGAACCAAATATTTCTGTGGCTGCCTGTAAGATACAGTTCTCATCCTTGTGGTGAGTGTTGGTGGATAGGGAAAGGGCAGGCAGAACAGGAAAGGATGACATTTTATGACTATCGATTAGTCCAGATCGTGTATATGCAATGATTTCTGTCCCCACCACAGAACAATTAACTGAATGAACAGAAGTTCTGAAAACAGTCCTGTTAGTTTAGCTTAGGTAAAAACCCTGTGCCTTTGTTCTAGGTGTCAGTAAATGAGAGTATTGACTATAGGCTTCAGCTGTGATACTCAGGTTGTACAATTAAAACATGTGAAATGCATTTAAATTTACTTGTAGCTTTAATAAAAGAACCCTTTCCATAAAACAAGAAAATGAAAATGATTAACTTTGACACAGAAATATAAACAGCAATTTGATTAATTATATTGCTAATTATTCTTTGCTGTGTAGCCAAACATTATCCAATTCTTAAAATGACAGATGCTGAATAAATCATATAAAATAATTACTTGGAATTTCACTGCAGTGAGAAATGGTGGAGTTTAGGGAGAGATTTATATTGATTCCTAAATATATAATTGGTTTTGTTCTGTTCTATTCCATTTAGAAACCTAGTCTTCACTGTAAAAATACTACAACTATATAATTTTTTTCTATATCTTTCCTATGCTATTTTAAAATAATCCATTTCTCCTTTCAATATTTTCCACAATTATAATCAGTATACTAATTTGTATATCTTGCTTTTCCCTAACATTATAAGTATTTACCGTGTTTTCATAAACGTCTGTTTTAGTATTTGTATAGCATACCAACTGAGTGGAATACTAAATGCCTAATTGGGGCACTTTGAATGTTTTTGGTTTTGCTTGTTTTTGCTAATACAAAGACTGTTGTGGTGAACATCATTCATACCTAACTAAACACTGTTTCCAACAATGTAAAATATATTAGTGCTATTATATGGAATTCCCTAACAGCTCCCTACAAATTCAATAATATAATTTAACTTAGGATTTCAGCTTTGTTATTTGTCCATTGCTATTTGTCCTCTTTCTGGGACCCAGAGCAATATTACCTCAAGTTAGAATCAAAAGACACTGAATGTTAAGAGTTGGAAGGTCCTGAGAAATTCCAGGTAAACCAATTCCTTTATTTCACTCATTCGGTGAATCCCACTGATACATTCCTTTATCTACATCCAAATAATTTAACAGCACCAAAGTCAGGTTCTGAAAATAAAACAAAAGTTCAGTCTTAAATGCAGACATATGCCACTAAAAATCAGAAATCATGAAAGTACTGATATTGTCAAAATGAAGACTTTTATCTGATAATGTAGGCTCACATCATTTTAACGCAGTTTATACAGCATAGGAAGCCGCAAACTTTTTAAGTGGGGGCCTTGGGTAAGTTGTGTAACAAGAGGGAATGGTCACTGCTAAGTCCCAGGTCTAAAGATCAAGAGATCTACCCTCAATATGAACCATTTCTTAATTTCTTGATACCCTCCCTGAAACTGAAAGCAAATAGTCTTCCAGACAGACTGCCACAAGTCTAGATGGTCCAGGCCCACAGCAGGTGTGACTATGTTATTTCTTCAGTTGCTATGACATAGCTAATTCTCAAGATGGGAGATGGTAGGAGTGGGCTGGGAGGGGGGAATGGCAAAGAAGGGCAAGGAATCAGAGCTTCAGATTTTGTCTCCTTATCGTGGCATTTCATTTTGCCCTTTCTTATATGACACTTTCATGTCTGATTTCCCCACTCCAGGTTCTTGAGATCTTAACTATTTTTAATAAATTTGTTTTTAACCATGTAAGACATGACACAGGTGCTGGTCAAGTACCTGTCGATGGGAGAACAACCAGGTAGCCTGGAACAGACCCAGAAAGAAGAATAAATATGGTAAGTACCAAAAGTAGTGGCTACACCTGAAACCACTCTCCTCCATTGGAATAAATGTTTTTTGGTCTTGGAACCAAAGGAATTTGTTCATAATTACTTTTCCATAGTCTCCCAACCACCATTCCCAGAGCTGATCACTCCTCCCCTCAGCTTGGTTCACTTGACACAAAAAGGAGAGATATAAGAGGAGGGAAAGAGGAAGGCTGAGAGAAAGCAGACAAAATGGATGAAAATCTGATGTCTCTGTTAGCATGGTTCTTTAAAAGGGTCCCCCAGGACATCTCAACACATGTCCTTTTAATTCAACTCAAGCCAATTCAAACTCAGTCTGATTAAATCCAATTGCTAAGCAGTACTTGCACAAACAAGATCTCGCAAGAAAATATTTTCAGAAGATCTGAGTTTGAGTCCTAGTTTTATCACCTTTTACCTAAATGGGTCTGAGCAATTCTGAGCTCTCAGTTAACCGTCTCTCATGGAGAATAAGGTTCGCTCAAAGGCTTATCTCAATGATCAAGTGGAGCAAAGGAGATGAAAGTGCTTTGAAGTGTCCTGTAAACTTAAGTTACTATTACTGTCTGTGATAGAGAAATAGTAAAATAAAAATAGCTATCAGAAATTGTCTTGCCTGAGAGGAATTTAGCCTTAAGCTCTTTAGGACAGATTACAGAGGGAAGGTCTATTTTTCATACCATTTTTTAAGCTCCACATTTTTACTGTCTGCCCTTCTGTTCCCATACCCACAAAGTAACCTGGAACTGACAATGGGGTGTTATGGCAAGGGAAATTGGGGCTGCTTTTTTGTATATTCTCCCAAAATGGGCCTTTTCACAGATTTAAAGATACGATGTTGACAAACTGTTAAGATCGTTAAAAGACAGGGCAGGAAACAGTGTGACAGCCAGGCACATAAAATGGCAAACATAAAAATTAGGATACTTTTAGTCTTCTTTTCCCCAGCAACCAATGGCTCACACTATTTCCCTGACACTTGAAGAAATCAATCAATGCTTATATAGCATTTACCATGTGCCAGGTACTGTTCTAAGTTCTTTACAAACAGTAATTCATTTAACTCTAATAACAACCTTATGAGATAGGTGCTTTTTATGATGTCCATTTTATAGATGGAAATATTGAGGCAGTGGGCATTTAACTAATTTGCCCGAGGTTACCCAGCTAGTAAATGGTGTCAATGTCCAACCAACTCTCAGTAAAATCTGGTTTAATATCAAGCTCCTTTTGTTATTGATGATACAGTTCACAAGATTACTTAGACTCAAGGGCTCCAATAAGCTCATTAAGGTGTGCAGATGGAGAAGGAGGGTCACCCTCTGCCCCCTTTAAACTGACTGTCTCAGACACAAAATGATTTTTGCAGCTGCTAATCTAATTATTCTTTTGTTACTTCTCTTACCGTCCCAGATTTGCTGTGAGTTATGAGTCACTAAATTGCATTTTTTCCTAAACTACCTTCTATTTAACTTATGTGGCTGGGGTGGGGGGGGAGAAACAATACCTCAACAAAACCAGAAATACCCCTCTATGCTAGTTCACAGAAATATGTGATCTTTGATCTCAGTCAGATCATATACCAAAAAACGCACCATGGAACACCACCACCCCCTGAAAAAAATGAATTTTTTAAGATTTTATTTATTTGAGAGAGTGAGCGAGTGAGAGTGAGTGAGAGACAGCACAAGCCGGGGTGGGGGGTTGGGGGGAGAGGCAGAGGCAGAGGGAGAAGCAGACTCCTTGCTGAGCAGGGAGCCCCACACAGGGCTCGATCCCAGGACCCCAGAGACCATGACCTGAGCCGAAGACAGACACTCAGTAACTGACTAAGCCACCCAGGCACCCTGAAAAAAATGGATCTTAAGGTGTATTAAACCAACCTGGATCCATGTAAGATTAACTCAAATCCTCCGGGAATGAGAGCAGCTAATATGAAACCTAGGTAGGGATGTGCTCTAGTAGTTAGAAGAGAATTCCTGACCTGTGTGTCTTTTTCTTCCCTTACAGTCTGTGTCAGCTGGCAAAATAAATCAGTAGGGGGAAGAAGTACCACTTTTGTACATACACTATAATTTTAGAAAGTAGGAAAAAAGAAGGGAGAGAGGGAGGGAAAAAGGAAGGAAAAGGTTAGGGGTAACTTTCTATTTCAGTAAATACAATTTTGTTTGTTGTTGATGGAACCAAATATTGAAGAGGTCAATATCTGGTGTTTTGATGTTCACGTTTCTTTAGTGGTACTTTTGAAAAGTTTGCTTGAGTCCTCACATATCTTTTTCAATCCAACTACCAGGAGACTGGCATTGACATATATTTTATACGTATGCATTTTAAGAAGGTTATGTGTCTTTGTGCTTACTATCTAGCTCTAGCCTCCTTTTTGACCACCTGCCTCAGTTATAAATGACTCCTGAGGAAACAGTTTGTTTTCATACATGGGTAGTGGGCTCCCAGTTTGCTGTGTGTTTGTGGAGTCTCTCAGCCTTTTCCTAACAGAGTCTGTGATTGGGTTAGAGATAGCTGGTGAAGCTCACTCATGCTTTTTGATCACCTCACCCCAGTTTTGTGGTTTGACTTGCCAAATAAGGATTTATAACCTGTGTTTCTGGCCTCTCTGTACTACATATGAGGCCCCACTACAATAGGCTCTGGGATTACCACTGAAATGACCATGCTTAGTCCTTGAGTCTTTCAGCCCCTCATCTCTAAAGGTGGATCCACCTGCAAAGCTCAGGGTCCTTTTTGCATCTTTCTCTCTCATTCTGTTCTACTTCCACCTGAGTTTCAAAATATGCACCCATGCAGGGCTTAGCCAGTCAACTGCCAGTACTCTGGTGCTGGTGTCTGTGAATGTCCATATTCCCTGGGGCTCAGCAGATGGCACAGGAAAGGGAACACTGGGAGAAGATGCTTTTAGATATTAAATAATCTAGTTAGGAGGTGGTCTTGTTTTGCCTTCATTTACTGACAGTCTTATGGAAAAAATGAAACCTGCTGCCACTTTGGAGTAGAAGTTTTCTGTGATGGTTTCTGCTGCAATGTGTTAGGTTTATTTTTCAGAGTGATATTGATATTGATACCACCAACTTGGTGGTAACTGAAAATTCATATGCTGTTGGGGAGGCTGACTCAATGACCCTCCCTGAACCTTTTAAAAGTATCCTGTTTTGGAACCAATAAACTTGGCAAAGCAGTAAGCTTTTATTTCTTTTTTCCTAATTGTTCAAAGCAACATGTGTGGTCCTATATGGCATATGCTACATGTCATTAATCTGCATAAAATGGCCTCAAAGCAGAGGAGAAGTGGAATGACATTTTCATAATTTATTGTTTGGGTATGATCTCCTAAAATGAAAATAATAGCACTATTCCTAAAGGGGCTATATTAAGAGCATGGAATCAATGATTTAAAGAGGGGACATCAAGTAAACCACTGAAACTCTCTGAGCCCTCTTTTTTCCTCTAAAAAAAAATGAGAGTTATATTAGAAATGTTGAGTTGGGGACGCCTGGGTGGTTCAGTTGGTTAGGCGTCTGCCTTCGGCTCAGGTCATGATCCCAGGGGCCTGGGATTGAGCCACAAGCCCCACATCGCCGGGCTCTCTGCTCAGCATGGAGCCTGCTTCCTCCTCTCCCTCTGCTGCTCCCCCTGCTTGTGCTCTCTCTCTCTCTCTCTCTGTCAAATAAATAAATAAAATCTTAAAAAAAAAAAGAAATGTGGAGCTGGTTATATTTACTTATCCTCTCAGCTCCAAATTCAGCCCTCTATACTTTGTTCTGAAAACTTTATTTCCCAAACTCCTTTGCCATCCGACTTCCTGTGAGTCTCTGCAAACAGAAACTCGGGTTGGGTGCTGAGTGTACAGGTACTATGTGATTCGTATATGCTATTCTCCTTTAGTCCTCACGACAAACTTATGAAGTAATTCTCATTACACAAACAGGGAAACTAATACCTAAAGGAGTTAGTAAGTTTTCTAGTAAGTGGCTGAATAAGATTCAAACTCAGTTTCCACCTGACTCTAAATTCAGTGCTATTCTGCTGCCATGATAACATATTAGCTTGTCCTTCAAAAAACATTTACTGAATAGGATACCATCGTGGCTACTGTGACAAACAGAAGGAAGTAATGGTAAAATAATTAATAGAAAGGGATGGATTTGAAAAACATACCCAATAAATTAGAAGACATGATGATTGACTAGTGAGAGTGGGAGGTACTAGGAAGGAGAGGTACAAATCAAAAGAATTAAATGGCAATTCAGTTAGTCAGGATTCCTTGGGTTTCAAGTAACAGAAACCTAATTCAACCTGATAGTTCTGTTCTAACAAAAGTCCCAGGAAGGAGTATGGTTGTTTCTCCTTGGGTCATCTGCCCATCCCTAAACCAATCACTTTTGCTGAGGAGATACAGTACTCTGGGTCATATCCAATCCCTAGGGCCCACAGAGGCAGGTCCACTACATAGAATCCTAGAGCAGGATCGTTATAGAGTGCTCACTATACAATGACTCTAAAGATTCAAGCCTGGTTAACTAGAAATGAGGTCCCATTGATGGCAATAAGGGTGGTTGAGAGCAAGTGACTATGGGAAGAAAATATTGAGTTAAGTAAGGTAAGGACCTGCTAAACTTGCACCAGCTCGAAAAAGATGCAACCTAATCTTGAAGATATCCAGTCAAAATCTGAAAACACTCCCATGTTTCTTCAGAAATCTTAAATCTTTAACTTTAAAGGTAAAAGTGTGGGGCACCTGGGTGGCTCAGTTGGTTAAGTGTTGGACTCGTGATTTCGGTCCAGGTGGTGGTCTCATGGGCTGTGGGATGGACCCCCGCAAGTCAGCTTGGGATTCTATCCCTCTGCCCCTCCCCAAACTTGTGCTCTCTCTCTCTCTCTCTCTCAGATGAATGAATAAATCTTAAAGAAAATAAAGGTAAAAGTGTGAATTCTAGGAATTGAGGATCATCCACTGGTATCAAAAGTTTAGTGACAGGGACAAAACAAATAATGACTAAACTTAGAGATTCTGTATCTCACTTATAGGGTGAGATTTTTTTCATGAATGCACAAATTAATGGTTCAGGTAATGCCATTTTCATCTCATGGTTTTCCAGCTTTGAGCTAAAATGGGGGTTGAAAATTATAGTCCATGAACCAAATCCAGCCTACCCCCTGTTTTTCTACAGCCCGTGAACTAAAAATAACATTTTAAATACCCGAAAAAATAAAAAAAACTAATATTTCATGACTACATGAAAATTATATGAAATTCAAACTTTAGTGTTCATAAATAGTTTTGTTGGAATACAGCCATATTCATTCATTTATATATTGTCTGTGTTACTGCTTTTGTGTACTATAGCAGAGTTAATTTGCAACAGAGACTACATTTTAGACACTTTGTGCAAAGCCTAAAATATTTATATTTTCTCTCTTTAAGAAAAACGCTTGCCAACCTGATAGCTAAAAACTTGGAGTGCCAATTGGTCTCTGAGGTCTTTGCTACCATTCCTACATTTATTGGGTGGTAAATTAGCCTCAAATCTGGCAAAAGGTCAAGATGATGTCTAGATTTTCATCAATAATCCATTTGTGAATTTGGGGGCTATTAACAAATTTATTTAAAACCTGTTATAAAACTTGGATCAAACATCAGAAGTCTGTCACAACTCTATGTTCTTATACTTCTCTAGTTGCTCAAGGGATCATCTATTTTTATAGACTGTATAGTTTACAAAGTACTACTAAACACACCATTCATTGGTTTGGTATGACATGTAAAATACTACATAGTTAGTTTTTGGTAAGGCCTGACCTCTCCTGGGTATAACATTTGCTAGGGACTAGCTGATTGAAATAAGATAGTAAATAAAAAATGAATACATTTAGGAACCACATGTTATGTTATGTGAGCACATTCTAAGTGGAATGGAAATTAGTTGCCTTTCTAGCATCTATTCTTTCCAAAGCCTCCAGTTTCAATTTGGAAATGCATGAGATAATAAGGGGTAGGGATTTCTACCAAATAACTGATAGTAAGCCAATTAAGGCATTCCCAGGCACAGTGATTGGTCAGAGATGGCATGTGAATTCAGTTGGTGCAATCAGACTGATTCTCAGAATTTTTTTTTTTTTAGATTTTATTTATTTGAGAGAGAGAGAGAATGAGAGAGAGAGAGAGAGAGAGAGCACATGAGAGAGGGGAGGGCCAGAGGGAGAAGCAGATTCCTCTCTGAGCAGGGAGTCCGATGTGGGACTCGATCCTGGGACTCCAGGATCATGACCTGAGCTGAAGGTAGTTGCTTAACCAACTGAGCCACCCAGGCGCCCTGATTCTCAGAATTTTGACAGGAATGCTTCCACAAAGACAGTCACTATTTCCTGCTGGAATTGAATGATTAGTGGCTGAAAATTGCTGACTGCTGTCTTGGGAACTCCAGGGAAACCACTGTAAGATACAGATGATGTTACAGAAAAAAAGACAGAAAGAGTCTTTTGGACATTACTGAGTCATTCTACAGAGTGCTGCCTGATACTGGTCCTGCCCCGGATCTTTGAAGGTGCTGTCATGAACCAGTAGGTTCCCTTTACTATTGAAGTCAGTTTGAATCAGGTTTTCATTTACTTGTGACTAAAGTATACAGAGTAACAAAGATTCCTTCATTCCTTCATTTGCTCATTCATTCATAAACATTAAGTGTGTTTTCTTTTGTGACAGCAAATGTGTCTTTTCCAAACAACCACAACCAATTCTTCAACTCTCCAACACTGAACAGGGGTCCTACAATTCAACTTAATTCTGGCACTAGCTATCCAGAGTTAGCAGACCACATAGATGAAGGGTTCAGTCCCACAAGGCTGCCCCTTTAGACTTTAGACACCAGCTGCAAATGGTGTCCCCAGGATATCTGAACTTCTGCTTGGCCGACTGCAAATTCAAAGGTTCCCACAGCAACCTCCTTCAGGTTCAATAATTTGCTAGAAAAATTCACCGTTTATTATGAAAAATATAACTCAGGAAGAGCCAAATGGAAGAGATGCATACAGCAAGGTATTTGGAGGAGGTGAGTAGGGTACAGAGTTTTCATTCCCCCTCTGGGAAAAACCACCTTCCCAGCACATCAACATGTTCACCAACCTGGAAGCTCCCTGAATCCCGTCATTTAGAGGTTTTAATGGAGGCCTTACCATGGAGGCACAGTTGATTAAATCATTGGCTATTCACCAATTGAATTCAAAGTCCAACTTCTCTCCTCTCTCTGAAGGTGGGGCTCTAAGTTCTATCCTGTTACCACTTGGTTTGTCTTCCTGGTGGCCAGCCCCCATCCAGAAGCTATCTAGGGCCTCCCCCTTGGAGTCATCTCTTTAGCACATAAGAGACAATAAATTCCAAGGGTTTTAGGAGTTCCTTGCCAGGAACCTGGGACAAAAACCAAATATTTATTATTTATGATACTACAATTATATATACTTAGTCTGGTCAGAAATGCTGTCCTATAAGAGTTAATCTCTGCTTTCAAGGAACTCATTGGGTAGGGAAGAGGGAAGGGGGGAAATACCGCAGAGATACAGTACATGGGGCTTAAAGCAATGAGCTATAAATAGTATCTGTAAGAATAAGTGGTATGCTAGATATTTTGAGTCATCTCCAATAGTGACTAAACTACTACAGGGAAGACATTATCCTGGTCTAGCTCACACTTTGTAGTCTTTTCCTCAGATGATCCTCAAAGTGGCCTTAATTAATAATAAATTAATCACAGCAAACCAATCCAACAGAAGATTCTTCCCTTGAGGTTGTAATAATTTCCCTTCAATGCCCAACTCACCACATGGTGTATGTGACAGATTTTGAGACAAGCCCAAATTATATTTAAAAACTTAAAAAAATTTTTTTCCCAGTTTTTCTTCATGCATTTTTTCCTCTCTATTAGAGTACGCAGCCTACTGACTTCCAGGAAATCTTCAGCTCCATCAATCCATGAAGGTTCTTTAGCTCAATTTTGCCAAAACCCCTTGGATGTGTGGAATTTCTGAAGATGCCAGTTCCCAGATCCCATGGATGGGGTGACTTACATGCCAACTTGCAAAGCACTCAAATATCAGGGAGTGTGTGTCAACTCAACTGCTGACCAGGATATCTAGGAGACAAAAGAGTTTGGTGTAATATGATTTTAATAATGATAATGGCAAATAATATGTGGCTTAGTGAAAGGAGTCTTCGAGTCACATAGATACAAGTTCACTTGCTGACTTTGTCATCTTGGAGCCTTGGTTTCCTTCCATGCAAAATAGGAGTAAAAATTTCCTCTTTGTTGAGATGTCACAGTAAGTGAGCTAGTATCTGTAGGGTGCTGGGCCCATGGTTAGTACTTGATAAATAATTGCCATATGTAATTTATAATAAATACAAAACTATCCTACTTTTGGTTATTGTTTTGAAAAATTTCAAAACATGATACACATTTAGAAATACTAGACTAGGGGCGACTGGGTGGCTCAGTCGGTTAAGCATCCGACTCTTGATTTCAGCTTAGGTCATGATCTCAGTGTCCTGCTCCACTTTGGGCTCTGAGCTCAACAGAGAATCTGCCTGGGATTCTCTCTCCCTTTGCTCCTCCCCCTACTCTCATGCTCTCTCTCTCCCTCAAATAAATAAATAAATAAAATCTTAAAAAAAAAAAAGAAATCCTAGACTAAGTGCTAGGCCTATGCTCTGACTGAGCACCTACTTTGTACAAGCCCCTCAGAGCACATAATCATGCCGAGATGTGGCTCCTTATCTCAAGGGGTTCACAGGCCAGGCCTTGGGAAACTTAAATCCAAACAAAGGATGAAAATGATACTTCAACACAGCAACAGGAAAGGTTTAAAAATAAAATCCAGAATGAATTACCAATCATATTAAACCAAGCGTTACATAACCAAGAAGAAAGAAGAGTCGCAAGTCAAAATACTTCAGGCAATTTTAGTTTTCACCCCAATTTGGAACTTATAGAATTCTTCCACATTTTTTTAAGGTGGAAAAGAGCTATTTGGATTTACTGACATCATGTTCCCTAATGACTGGTCTTTCTGATTCAAAAGTTCTATCAACACTCTGATGCTGTATCTCAGGGATACAAAATCAATGGGAAAATGCTCCACACAAAACAAACCTCAGATGTCCTAGAACAACCCTTCTTTTCCAAATTTGGTTCTTATTTTCAATTCCAAAAACAACACACGAGGCCTTAGAAGGTACAAACTGCCTCATGTTTATGCATGTGGCCCTGGAGAAGTGAGGATTTCAGATGCATTTGATTACGAATTGGCTGAAGAAAACATCTACCCAAAGTTACTCACTGAAGAACCAATTCTCCCTGCCCCCACCTTACCTCAAACCTAAAGAAACTTCCATCCTCCATCAATTTGCAACGGAGCAGTTGACACGACTTTATTGGTATGTCTTTCTTATGCATTTGACCAATCAAAATGATAATTTAGACAAACTGGGGATGGCAGAGTGCATTATCCAGCAATATCTCATTATTATGCAAAAAATCAGATATTCACAGCAACTGTCTCATCTATTTATTGTTTGGTTACTCATCTGGAAATTTTAATACTTTCTTCAGGGGCAGGGACTGGCAATAAAAAAATAGACCTATATATCAAACCTTTAACTTCTTGCCATCATTGTGTGCCATAATACAGATGGAGTGGCTATCAGCAAGCTTTACTGTGTTGGTTTATTTTCTTCAACAGCAAAAGTGGATTTAAATGGGAGAAAGCAACAAAGTCGACTTAAGGCTGGAGGGCCTCTTAGAACCTTCTAGTTACTTTGCAAGCAGAGATAACTGGCTATAGTCTGCCTCCCAGAGAACTGATGCCTAAGGTTGCCAATATACCTATCCACAAGATCAGAAGAGTGGGTGTGAGAGGAATGGGAATTGTTTAAGATGAGGGCTGAGGCCACTGCATCTCAGAAAGTAATCTCACTCCCACATATGGCAGTGTTTCTATGGGCCACATTCCCTTTCTCACAAACACAAAGTTTGCTGTATGCCAGCACTGTTCTAATTACTTTATAATCAATTACTTCTTTAATCTTTATCACAAGCCTGGGAGGTATGTACTGGTATTTTATATGATGGGGAACTGGGGCACAAGTGGTTACATAATTTACCCAACTAGTAAACAGTGAAAGAAGGATTTAAATGTAGGCAGCCTGGCTCCAGAATTTGTGCTCATAAGCACTATACTCTGCAGGCCAGTTATACAAAAGTGTAGTAGCTTTCTGCTTCTGCTTTTCATGGTCTGTGCCAGAAGGGTAAATTGGTGAGAAGGAAACTGCAGTGTGCCTACAAGAGAATCATATGGACTCCCTGTTTAAAGATCAGATTCTCAGACCCAGACCAATTGATTCAAAGACTTGCAACTTTTAACAAGTTCCTTAAATGGTTTCTAATCATATCAAAGTTTGAGACCTACTAGAATAGATTTTCTGGACTAACAAGTCAGAGAATAATTTGGATTTGGGTCCCAATTCCACTGCTTACAAGCTTTTTAATTTCGGAAAAATCACCTGAACTTTCTGGGCCTTGGTTTCCTCATCTGTAAAATGAGGACAAAAATATCTGTCCTACGTACTGCACACAGTTGTAGGAATGAGAAAAGATAAAGCATGTGGAAGAAATCAGTGACTTGGAAAGCATTTCCAAATGTGAGCTATTATTATTGGTCTCTCATTATTTTGTGTGTGCAAGATTTTTCTCCCTGTTAAAATTATAATCTCTGAGGACAGAGACATTGTAAGTACCCTTCTCTTCTACCCCATAATAGTTTATACCATGCTAAGCATGTTGTAACTATCCAATAAACACTGGCTTAGTTCAATACATTTTTAAAAAATATGTAAGCAGGTCCACAGAATCAACACTATCTATTGTTTGCAGTTCTAGTGACCAACATTTGTACAATGTGCCTCCAGAGTCCTCAGAACATTTTTATGTACATTATCATATTTGATTCTCACAAGTCTTATGTTAAAGAGGGTAGTTAATGGTGATAGCTGTGTTTTACTAGAACAGATGAAGGTCAGGTTAAATGATTTGTCTAAGCTTACCCAGTTAGTAAGTAAATGGCAACTTCCACAGTTTCCTGCAACACCGTGCAGCACATTCAAATGACTTGTAGTTGGAACAACTCTTGTGACAAAGATGGAAAGTGCCAAATTTTATAAGAGGCAGAACCACTACCAATGAGGACTACTATTATGAGGAAAAATGTTGCTTATTAGCATATGAAACACACTGGTTTCTGACAGGTAAGAAATTTTGCCCATTTAACAGGTATGAGGCACAAAGGGCAGGGAGATTTTCTGGGAAGCTACAGAATTCTTCCCCTGCTCACTTATGAATTAGAAGAGTATTCATTTTCCATTAAAAAAAAATACAACCCTAGAAAAAAACAAGATTTTACAAAAAGAGCAAGAAGAATTCAAGCATCCCCCAAATCCTGTTACTTTTAAAGAAAAAAAGAGACAAACCAAAAAACAGACTCTTCTTTCTTTTTTTTTTTTTAAAGATTTTATTTATTGACAGAGAGAGATACAGTGAGAGAGGGAACACAAGCAGGGGGAGTGGGAGAGGGAGAAGCAGGCTTCCCACGGAGCAGGGAGCCCGATGTGGGGCTCGATCCCAGGACCCTGGGATCATGACCTGAGCTGAAGGCAGACGCTTAACGACTGAGCCACCCAGGCGCCCCCCAAAAAACAGACTCTTAACTACAGAGAACAAACTGATGGTTACCAGAGGGGAGGTGGGTTGGTGAGATGGGTGAAACAGGTGAGGGGATTAAGAGTACACTTATCTTGGGGCACCTGGGAGGCTCAGTTATTAAGCGTCTGCCTTCAGCTCAGGCTGTGATCCCAGGGTCCTGGGATCGAGCCCCACATCGGGCTCCCTGCTCCGCGGGAAGCCTGCTTCTCCCTCTCCCACTCCCCCTGCTTGTGTTCCCTCTCTCGCTGTGTCTCTCTCTGTCAAATAAATAAATAAAATCTTAAAAAAATAATAAAAAATAAATCCTGTTACTTTTGTAGTCACACAGCTGCCAGGCAAGGAAAGAAGACATGGCACCATATTGTGATTTTAACATCTTCCACCTTTGGGAGGCATTCTTTGTGGGCTCAGTCAGACTCCCTTCACCACCAAATAGTTTGCCAACAGCAATCATGAATAAGTTCCATTTGCTGGACCTGGTCCAAATACATTTAACATTCTAATAATACTATTAAATTTTCTAGTAATAAAGTCTCTTTGGGTGATGCAATACATTGAGGTTTATTTGAGAATGCTTATTGATAGGAGGATGCTTGCTTATTTTTCACTCTGTCCAATGGATTTCAGATATCCTTGTAAAATGGATAGTTGAAGCTCAGCTTTGATACTGAGCAAGTCACAGCCACCAGAGTGATCCTTTTAAAATGTAAGTCAGATCATGTCATGCTTTTATTCAAAAAGGTTTTTGTTGGTATTAGAATCTGGTTATAAAATTTATATGGAATTGTAAAAGACCTAGAAAGGATAAAATAATTTTAAAAAAGAATACCTGAGTTGGAAGACTTAGACTACCTGATTTCAAGACCTAATATTAAGCAACATTAATTAAGACTTTGTGGTATTGGCATAAAGACAGACATAAATGAGAAATAGACCCATACATATACGGTAAACTGATTTTTAACACATGTGCTTACATAATTCAATGGGTAAAGAATAGTCTTTTCCACAAATGATTGTTACAACAAATTAATACTTATACAAAATAAATCTTGACCTTTGTCTTACATCATTCATAAAACTTGACTCAAATTGGATTATAGACTTAAATGTAGGCCTAAAAGTATAAAACTTTTAGAAGAAAAAAATAGGAGAAAATCTTTCTGACCTTGGGTTAGTCAAGGATTTCTTAAAGGGGATGTAAGGGCTCATATCAGAAAAGAAAAAAATTGATATTTGGAATTAAGAGAAATGGAAAGATAAGACACAATACATTATCTGATAAAGGACTTGTATCAAGCATACTTAAAGAACTTTTACAACTGAATAATAATAAGGCTAAAAGTAATGGGCAAAGATTTAAACAGACATTTCACCAAAGAACAGATATGAATGGCAAATAGGGACTTGAAAAGATATGTGCTCAAAAACTTACTCATTAGGAAAGCACAAACTTAAAACCACCTATTAGAATGACTAAAATTTAAAACCCAGTAATACTAAGTGTTGATTAAGATACAGGATTACTGGAACCCTCATATATTGCTGATGAGAATACAATATGGATAGTCACTTGGGAAAATAGTTTGGTAATTTCTTTTTTTTTAATATTTTATTTATTTATTTGAGAGAGAGAGCACGAGCAGGGGGAGCGGCAGAGGGAGAAGGAGAAACAGACTCTCCACTGAGAAGGGAACCTGATGTGGGGTTCGATCCTAGGACCCTGAGATGGTGACCTGAGCCAAAGGCAGACCCTTAACTGACTGAGCCACCCAGGTGCCCCTAGTTTGGTAATTTTTTATAAAGTTAAGCATTCTTTTACCATATGACCGAGCAATTCTACTCCTAGGGATTTACCTAAGACAAATAAAAGCTCTGCATAAAGTCCTATACATGAGTGTTTATAGCAGTTTTATTTACAAGGGCCCCAAACTGGAAACAATCCAAATATTCTTCAACTGGTAAATAAAGAAATAGGTACATCTATACAATGAATATTCCTTAGCAATAAAAAGAATGAACTACTTATACATGAAACAACTTGGATGAGTCTCAAAAGCACTGTTATAAGTAAAAGAAGCCAGATACTAAGGTTACATGACATAGCATTTCATTTATATGAATTTTTGGAAAAAGCAAAAATACAGGAACAGAAATCAGATCAGTGGTTGCCAAAGGCTAGGAGAAGGGACAGGGATTGACGCCAGAGGGATGTAAGGGAAATTTATGGTGGTAATGGAGCTGTTCTATGTCTTGATTGTGGTGGTATTTACTCAGCTGCATACATCTGCCAGGTCACCAAATTATACAGTTAAAACTGGTGAATTGTACTCTGTGTAAATTATATCTCACTAAAGCTGACAAAAAAAAAAAAAATCCCTGCAATGACTATTTCCCGCAGAATAAATGACTGTAAACCAACAGGTTCTCCACGATCTGACCCCGCCCCACAGCCCTCAGACCTCTCCCTCTTCCACTCCCTTTTGCTCTGTCTGATCCAGCTGCAGTAACCTCCCAGCCATGGGGACATCTGTGGACGTGCCAGGCACGTATCTTCTCTGAGGCACGGTACTAACTCCCTCCACCTCCTTTACATCTGTGACTAAATGTCATTAGTTCAGAGAGGCTTAATCTCTCAATCAATATTCTTTACCTGGGCCTCAGTTTCCTCATCTATAAATGGCAGAAGCCGAATCAAAGGGTCTCTCTGAAAGCTTTCCAGTCTAATGTCCTACAGTTCTGACTTTTGGCTTTTAGGATGCAAAACTCTCCATAGGTGATAATGGAATTATGTCAGAAGTTATTAAGTGATAAATGGCAGGTGAGTGGAACAGAGTTCTAGGGTGTCTGAACGGGAACCATCACTTCCAACTGTCAAGACTGAAAGAGGCCTAAGAGAGGAAGTGACTTCTTAAAAATGGTGTAGGATTTCTTTTTTTTTTTTAAAGATTTTATTTATTTATTTGGCAGAGAGAGATAGCAAGAGAGGGAACACAAGTAGGGGGAGTGGGAGAGGGAGAAGCAGGCCTCCCGCTGAGCAGGGAGCCGGATGTGGGGCTCGATCCCAGGACCCTGGGATCAGGACCTGAGCCGAAGGCAGACACTTAACGACTGAGCCATCCAGGCACCCCTTGGGTAGATTTCTTTACATGAAAACAATTAACTGGGCAATTGGAAATACTGTTTAGCTTCTCTTTAGGGTAAAATTATAGCTTCAGCTTAGCTTGTACAGTTTGAACATGTTCCCCTGCTTTGAAGACATTCTAGAAAACTGACATATCACCAATGACTCTCCTATATGTCCATGGTGCTGTTTTCTTACTTGCTGGCTTGCTGGCATTATTGGCAATTAATTGGCTAAGGTACACATTACATCAATGCTATGGCAGTCATCAGGAAAACTGACAAGATCTCTCCCTTGTTGCTGTAATATAACTGTTCACGTCTTTTGCACTATATTCTGATATCCAGGAGGGCAGGGTTTGGATCTCTCTCAGCTTTGCATTTAAAATGGTGTAGCATATAGTAGGCTCAAAGAATAAATGTTCCTCAGAATTTTGAGCATTCTGCTTGTATTAATGTGCACATCAGGGAAGAACAATTAGCAAGGTCATTAATCATGACTCTCTCTATTTAATTGTAAAAACTAATTGCCTGTTAAGGTAAGGCAAGCCTTATTTCCTTAATCAGAGGGGTTACAACCTGAACATGTCGGGGAAATTTGAGATGCTGATGTGAAAGACAAAATGGATGAAGTTCAAAAACAAAGCTGAAATCCCAAGGTCTTCTCATTTACTCTTGTTTACTCATGATCTTTAATTAAGGTAGAATCTTTTACCTAGACAAGCTCTACAAGGGAAATACGGACAGAATGTTAGGCTGCGGTTTGGCTCACTCTCTGAAACAGACGTTTCCTCTTCTTATGGACTGAATGTGTCACCCCCCTCCCCCAATTCCTATGTTGAAGCCCTAACCCTCAATGTATCTGTATTTGGAGATGGAGCCTCAAAGGAAGTAATTAAGGTTAAATGAGGCCATATAAGAGTGGAGACCTGATCTGATAGGATTAGTATCCTCCTAAGAAGAGACACCAAAGAGACTGCTCTTTCTATCCACACACATGCCCTGAAGAAAGGCCAATGAGCACACAGCAAGAAGGCAGCTGTCTATAGCGTAGGAAGAGAGAGATCTCACCAGAAACTGAATTTGCTGTCACTTGGATCATGGACAACTAGCTTCCAGAACTGTGAGAAAATAAATGTCTGTTGTTTAAGCCACCTTGTCTGTGGTATTTGTCATAGCAGCCTGAGTAGATTAAGACAATTTTCCCAGCAGTTTAGTGCACTTGGTTATAAATAGGCCTAATCTTAAATTCTCTGCTGTACTGATTTAGAACCTCCTCTGTCCCAAGATACGAACTAGGCCAGGGTTTTCAGAAATCTCTCATTCCCAAAATGACCTGCTCTCTCCTAACTTTCCCTGTTACATTTCAACTAATAAATGAAACTGGAAATTTCTCTTTTTGCTCTATATTTTCTAGTTGGCAATGACTTTCATTTTCCATAGCCAACATTAATTTAGATTTGAAAATCATACCTTCTAGTAATTTTGAAATGGAAAATTTTAGAATAACCCAGGGAAGAGTATAGGTATTATCTTTGTATATGTGTGTTTCTAAAATTTTGGAGCTGAAACCAGCAAAGAGCATTCAAAAATCCACATTTCCAAACATTACTTAATACTCTCAACCTTTGGAAATATTTATGGATATTGGTATAGAAGACTGTGGCATTGTATAGAATAAGCATAAATTTCTCAGTTTGTTCCATTGAGCACCACATGGCTAACTATCATCCCTGCAGTCATTCAAAATAGCTAAGAAAGTTATGAGTCTAATGTCACCCATCTCCTCAAAAAAAAAAAAGTATTTTTGTTCTACACACTTGCCTTGTATCACTATCAAGTGGCATTTCAAGCCCCAGTGTTCTGAGTTAAGAACTGGGAATACTTCTTTAGTCTATTCTGAAGGCTGTTTTTTCAGCTATTATGACAATGTTCTTTTGGATTATGTTCCTCTCTTTGGAAGCAAAGGCAATATAATACAGTGGAAAAATATTTAGATAGAGTTGGGATTCTCAACTTTGTGGCTTACTTTCCTTTCTAGAGTCAGCTTTCTTACTTGCAAAATGCAGACACTAATGCTTGGGTTTGCCATGCTATAAGCAATGACAACACTAAGATATGTCTCTGGACATTTTTGGGTAGTGCATCAGTCAGAGTTTAATCAGAAAAGCAAAACCACTATAAGAGATACAGGATAGAAAATCATGCAATTGTAGGAGAAAGTGCAGAAGTCTATGTAAGGCTGTGGCCTTTATGTCTAGTGTTGGGTTTGAATTTGGCAAGCTCAGCTGGCAACTGGGAAAGACTTGACAATGAAGTGGAGGGGAACAAGGACAAGGAAGAACCCATGCAGATGTACTGAAACGTACATCCATCTCTCTAGGCCTCCATCCTCAATGATGTGGATAACTTGCAGGAAAAAGCTAGTGTTTTGCCACAGTGCTACACACATTTCTGGTCCAAGACAAAAAGCTGGGAGAGGAAATCAGGTGGGGGTCCAGGTACAACCCACACCTACAAGTTGAGCTAGCAGATCAGTGATAACCTATCAAGTTACTGCAGTACCTGGTACTCTTAAGCAAACTTCAAAGCCTAAAAATTGATACTACTCCACTTCTGCCTTCCAAATCTCACACAAATTTCTGTCATGGCTAATCTTAACCTGGAACCCTATAGGGAAAGGAATCTTTCCAGGAATTAGTTCTAGTTTAGCTAAATTTACATAGTCCAAAGCCACTACAGTAAGGATTTCCATACTTTTTAAAAAAGGTTTTATTCATTTATTTGAGATAGAGAGACAGGAGCCGGGGGGCAGAAGGAGAGGGAGAAGCAGGCTCCCCGCTGAGCAGGGAGTCCGATGCAGGGCTCGATCCCAGGACCCTGGGACCATGACCCGAGCCGAAGGCAGACACTTAACCAACTGAGTCACCCAGGCACCCCAGGATTTCCATAATTTTTAAAAGAAGTGGAAATGGATTATTATATTTTTTGAGGATTTATTTATTTGAAAGAGAGAGCATGCATGAGTGGAGGAAGGGGCAGAAGGAGAGGAAGAGAATCTTTATGCAGACTCCCCGCTGAGTGGAGAGCTCGACCATGACCTGAGCCAAAACCAAGAGTCGTATGCTCAACTGACTGAGCCACCCAGTCGCCCTGTGGAAATGGATTATTATAAGAAGGACTGTGATTAGATCTGTGTATTTTGGCGATAGGCAGAGACACTGAAGAACGTAAATATTCTTGGCTCTACTAGTTTGTAAATAGTATATAGTTTATTACAAACAGCATCTTGGTTATCTTCCTAATGCCCCAGAGGAAGTGTTAGAAAAATTAAAAAAACTTGAACCTGCAGGAACCAGTTGATATTCTTTCTGGAAAAACCAGGTAAGTGAAGAATCTTTCAGAAAAGTTCTTGAACCAAACCTATTCCTGTCTGAATATAGCATGAATTATGCTATATAAACTCAGTTTCATGCAGTAGAAACTGTGGACTCAATAGCAAATTGTCAATAGTACATTACACCTGTTCAACAAATATTAGTTGAGTCACAGGGCGGAAAACAAAGGATTAATGCTCTCTTCTAGTTATTAACACATAACCATATTCAAACCGGTCAATTAATACAACTTATATTTATTTTGTTTTTTTTTCCTTGATGGAAAAATGCTCAGTGTAAAATATGCAATGCGAAAGTTATTCCATCATATGATAATCAATTATGAAAAATATTGCTCGAAATCAAATAGCTTTATTCATGTAGAAAGATGGGCATAAAGACAAACTAATAGGGGCACGTGGCTCAATTGGTTAAGCATCTACCTTTGGCTCAGGTCATGATCCTGAAGTCCTGGGATAGAGCCCACATCAGGCTCCCTGCTTAGCAGGGAGTCTGTTCTCCCTCTCCCTCTGCAACCCCACCCCCCACTTGTGCTCACGCTCTCTGTTGCTTGCTCACTCTTTCTCAAATAAATAAAATCTTAAAAAAAAAGACAAACTAATAAAAATGTATTCATAAATCTATTAGTATGCAATCTCCACTGGCCTGTCAATATGTTTTACAATGTTACTTTCAAAACTTTTAAATGCATTTAATTTTCTGAATTAAATTCAAGGGAGTAAAACATTTAAAAAGTAGGTTAAAATAAATAAAAGCATACAGTAAAATTTCTTCCCATGTCATCCCCCATCAGTTCAGGCTCTTCCTGCTGCTCTAAAAAAGATAGCCATTGTTATTAATTTCTTGTATATCTTTCAAGACACTCTTATGGGTATACAAGCAAATACAAACAAAACTGACTTACCCCCAACTTTTTTACACAAATAGTAGGAGAGCTATACACACTGTTATTTTCCCTCTTCCTTTCACTTAACATAATTTGGAGTTCTTTCCATAACATTAAGAATTTCCCCATCTGGGATACCTGGTTGGCTTGGTTGGTAGAGCATTTGACTCTTGATCTCATGGTCATGAGTTCGAGCCCCATGTTGGATGTAGAGCTTACATTAAAAAAAAAAAAAATTCCCCATCCTTCTGTTTAGCTGCTCAGTATTCCATTGTATGTACATATAGTATAAATTACACTTTCAAATTTTATCTCCTATTTTCAACTCTCTGGAGTTTGATTTTAGCTTCTCCTTCCATACATTCTGGAAATAACTACCATTCAGCAACTGGCAATTCTTCCTGTGTTCGAAGAGAAGCAACACAAATGATGCTGACTCCAGGATTTGAACAGTTCTGGTATTTTCTCCATCATATAGAGCCAACAAACACATGTGCTCTTGTCAGCAAGCTGCGTCCTTTGCCCTCAGCCAGCTCTGGATGGCAGTGAGCATGACCAGTGCACCAGACTTCATTTATGGAGCTTGAGCTTTAAGCCTGTGTGACACCATGCCCGGCTGTAAACTGGCGAGTCAGTTCCACTGGCACATGGGTTCCTTTTGCCCAGGAGCCTCAGGCTGAGCCCACCCTGAGTAGCTCCTCTTCCAAGATAAAGCTCTCTTCATGGTCATAATGCAGTCCTGAATCCATATGCTTGGTTTAGTTCTTCCTAATTACATCCATTGATGTTGAAAAACACTCAAACCAAGAAAGAGACCAAAGGGACCGTGGGCACTTGTAGCTGCCAAACAGGCAGGTTTTTATACCATGGCCGCTGGGGAGATACATAAAGGCCAGATGGTATGTCACAACATATGTTCCCTACAAGGACAGCACAGAGACATACTGCACGTGGAGAGCCTGGGGCAGAAAACACCACCCGGAAAGCCGTAAGAAACACAAAGGGATCAAAGCAGGAGTCCTGGAGTTACTCCAGGGGAGTGGGCAGCCCCAGGTGGCTGCCTCCTGGTCACCCCTAGGCCTGAGTGTGCATTCCTGGGGGCTAGGACCTTTTCTCCAGAGCTGGTGCTCTTGCTCTGGGATACACCCTCTTCTCTTGGGCACACTGGAAAGCAAGCAGACACCGTACCAATACCAACACTCTGTGTTGGACAAGTCATTTCTGAGAAATCCACAGAGCTACAAAGAACTGATACTTTCAGTAAGTCAATAAAAGTAGCATTTGGGTAATTAAGAATTCATTCCAGGCCTTTTGACGGGTCATCTGTAACAGTAATTTGGTTTCTAAACTGAAACGAATACGTGTGTGTATATGTGCATTTTGCAGCTTCACATGCCCATGTGATTATAATGTTATAACTTACATTCTTATATTCTATGAGCTTTGGAAGACTCTTAGATTAATTTTGAAAATTTGGCAATAAAATCCTCTTACTTAGACATCTGAGATATACTTACCTTATGCATGCCAATTATAATACTTATACTATATCTAATCTAATCTAATCTAATCTAATCTAATAAATTACTTACTGGGGGCCCATCACTTTGCTAACTACTTTACATGCATTATCTCATTTAATCACCATCAAGAATCCTGTGATGTAGATTCTATTATTATACAAGTCTTAACAGATAAGAAAGCTGAAAGCTAAAGAGGCTAAGTGACTTGTTCAAGGTCACAGGGCATATCAAAAGGGGGTTTGGGTTGTCCACCATTGTCATCATTAAAAAAATCACTCTGGAGCCTAGTTTTTGTCATAGATTGTTTAATAAGCTATGGGGCTTCCTAAATTTGCTGAGAGGGTGAGGGGAAAGAAAAATTTCCCTTTGGGTTTAGCCATCCACTAATTTATAGAATTCTCTGCCTTTAAATTATATTCCACTCATGCATATAAGCCATCTTTTCTTTCTTCTATTTCTTCAGTATAAAATGGAAAACGAGTTAAGCATTTCAAAATATTTATCATGTCAAAGCATGTTGGCACTACAGTTAGGAGTGAGAGGTCTTCAGGATCTGTGTGAAGCCCTCACAGCTCCACTGGGAAGAGTCCTGGTGTCCTGCCTGCTACTTGGCTTATCTAGCTAGAGAAGCACATTCCACTTCATTATAGTGGTTTGTCTGTGACTCTTCCCTGTGAGCTATTAGAGAGCAGGAACTATGTGACATTCATCTTTGTATCTCCCACATCTGGCTCATAGCTGTGGCTCAGTAAATAATTGAAAGGTACTGATCATATCAGTGTCAGGGTAGTGATGAGATCAATCTGTAGCCTCTTCCTGATACTGCATTTTCAAATGAAGTCTCCAAGAGGGAGGGAGACCCCAGCCTCTTTCTAGGATTTGTTGCTTTGGTTGAGAGGCAGAATTCCTCTTACCAGGGCTCCTTAATGGTCTGAGAATAAGGGGATTTAGTGCCCCACATAAGTCCACCAATAGGAAAATATGGATTTTGAGTAGCTGGAATGGTCTTCACTTTCCCCATCCTTCCTGTATTGTGGCTACATGGTGGAGGTCAGGAAAAAGTGGAAATTCCGTTTCTAAATGTAATGACATGACATTAAGAGCTAGCCTCTGCTCGGTCATGAAGATGAAGCATCTAGAGTAAGACATATAGGCAAACAGTGCCTTAATTGTTCAAAAGGGAATGAATTTTAGGAACTACAGGTCAATAGACATGACATTAATTTCTAGCAAAATTATTAAATATTATTAAAGTGCAGATTTAGAAGTATTTAGAAAAGTGATGATTACTACGAGCTTTTGTGGGTTCACTAGAAATTAGTCTTTTTACACTTAATTTCTTTTTTTTAAAGATTTATTTACTTATTTGAGGGGGTGAGGCGGAAGGGCAGAGGGAAAGGGAGAGAGAGCCTCCAGCAAACTCCCCGCTGAGCACAGAGCTTGAATAGGGGCTCTATCTCACAACCCTGAGATCATAACCTAAGCCGAAATCAAAAGAGGGATGCTTAATCAACTGAGCCATCCAGGTACCCCTAACTTCATTTTTTTTTTTTTTTTTTTTTTACTTTTAAAGCATTGCTGGGTTGGAGATTAGGAAAATTCTGCAGATAAAAATTTTGACATACTCCTCTTTCATTTAACATGTTTGTAGAACATTTACTTTGTACTAGGTGGTGAGCAAAACAAACCTTATTAATTCTGTGGGAGATAAGGATAACAAGTAATCTCTGAAATTTGGTAGAGAAAAAAGACATGGCTTAGTTGGATGTTCTGTCAGGGTTGAAGAGTAGGCCCAGAAGGAGGTCTCTAATGAGGTGCAACCCAGAGCTCAGTCCTTTATGCTCCACGCTTATCAAATCTGGGGAGCCCAGAGCAAACCAAATGGCTGTTATGCTTGATAACAGAGTTAATATTTAAAATATTCTTGGGGGGGGGGCGCCTGGGTGGCTCAGTTGTTAAGCATCTCCCTTCGGCTCAGGTCATGATCCCAGGGTCCTGAGATCGAGCCCCACATTGGGCTCCCTGCTCGGTGGGAAGCCTGCTTCTCCCTCTCCCACTCCCCCTACTTGTGTTCCCTCTCTTGCTGTCTCTCTCTCTGTCAAATAAATAAAATCTTTAAAAAATAATAAAATAAAATAAAATAAAATAAAATAAAATAAAATAAAATATCCTCAGGGTATCTGGGTGGCTCAGTCGTTAAGCATCTGCCTTCAGCTCAGGTCATGATCCCAGGGTCCTGGGATTGAGCCCCACATCGGGTTCCCTGCTCAGCGGGGAGTCTGCTTCTCGCTCTGCCTCTCCCCCACCCGACTTGTGCTCTCTCTCTCAAAAATAAATAAAATTTTTTAAAAAATATTCTCAAGATAATAGAATGCTCTTAAAAATAGAGAAAAATTTAAAGTAACAGGTAATATGTTCACCTGTATCTTTTACATTTCAAATAGGTTTGCATTATTTCTTTTGACCCACACTTTGACATAGCCAACAGTGAGATAAACTCCCATGTCCAGAAGGTAGACTACATAAATCTCTATAAGCAGGCAGTCCACATAAGGTACAGAGAGACCTGTCAAGAGTTGAAGAAGGCTGCATTGTATTCACAGCCCAACCAAAAGACCTCTGTAGTCCCACTTGATTTGAAAATTTGAAGGGCTTCTTCAGTGATTACAGTGGGAAAATGATTTTATCAAATCTTCAAGGCAATTTGTCCTCTGAAAAGAAATAAATCAGCTAAGACACTCAAGATTGAGTTTTAGTAAACTAATAATAAATTAGTTTACTAATAGTAAAGTATTAGTTTCAGTAAACATTGGTTTGATTCACTGAAAAAAAGTTAGGTTTTGCTGATAAAAATACCCTATATTCTTGCTCTTTCCTATTAAAATGAAGATTGGTTGTATCCTATAGGTCAGTTGCTTCTGTACAAGTTTCGGTTTAAATTAGGGCTTGGTGCAAAATTTACAGGGACTGTTGGGAGTAATTATGAAGTCAGAATTTTAGGCATATCCAATTGTTTTCCAGAATGAGTAATTTTTCTTTGGGATCATTTACAAAGTATCACTCTCAATCATCTTTTTGTCAGAAATTAGAATGACTGTTTACATATATCATCAGGAAAGTCCCGCAGGAGCATAGCTATCAACAGAACAATTTCAGGATGAATGAAATCAGCCTATGTTTACCATTATCCAAGAGCTGGTGCTCAGCTTGAAAAACTCTCACACTCATGCTTCAACACCCATGCCTCCTCCCCTGAGGAGCCTTCCTTGACTCCCTCAGAGTTGGATAATCCCTCTTTTGTGTAGCCAGAATAGTCTGCATGTTCACCTATCAAAGTACTTACCTCATTACTGTGATATATTTGTCTCTCCCAGTGGACTAGGAACCCTCTAGATATTTTTATTGTTTTTTATTTTTTTAATTAAAAAGTACCACATGCTTATGATAGAAGAGGAAGGAGGAGGAGGAAAATGAATACCAGCAAGAGGAAGAGGAGGAAGAGGAGGAAACAATATAAAATAATAAGTAACTTTTCCTCCTAACTCAGATCCCAGTACTTCCCAGAAGCAAACTCTCCCAACAGTTTTTGCATATCTTCCTGGATTGATTGAGTGATTGATTGATTTTTTAAAGATTTTATTTATTTATTTGACAGTAGGAGAGAAAGAGTGAGAGAAAACACAAGCAGGGGGAGCAGCAGAGGGAGAGGGAGAAGCAGGCTCCCCACTGAGCAGGGAGCCTGATGTGGGGCTCCATCCCAGGACCCTGGGATCATGACGTAAGCCAAAGGTAGACGCTTAACCAACTCAGCCACCCAGGCACCCCTTGCTGGATTTATTCATGTAAGTACAAACATACATATGCAAGTGTTTATTTTTCCTTTTCAAAAAATGCAAACAGAACATTTCACAGTCAGCAAGATATTCTGGCACCAGGCATTGTGCTAGGAACACAGTAGATGCTCAATATATGTTGACTAAGCTGGGGATTACCAAGGTTCCTGGTTTCTAGACAGTCCTTTGGCCGTTTGATTATCTCCCTTCCTTCCCCTGCCACTTCACCCCCTTGGGTATTAGAGAGATAAAACTCAAAGCAGTCAATTTTACTACCTGGAAGCAGAAGTTCAGTAAAGACAAGAGAAGATTAATATTCTCAGCTAAAATACACATGTATTTCAATTTTCTCTACTGCTCCATCCACTAATGGTTCCAGATAATAGAGAACTGTATCTTTGAAAACTATACTCATGATATAGATTATTTACTGTAAACTCTGTAATATAAAGATCATGAAGTAAGGAATGACTCCTTCGTGATATTAAGTACTCTTTATATTAGTGATCCATATATTAGTACTAAGCTACTACTTTGCTTAGTAGCACATATTACTAATGACATTGTTAATAAGACTTCTGTTATTTATGCTTTCAGGACTGGAGTGCTATGCTGGTTGATTCTGTCATTACCATTTTTTGCTTTGTTTTGTCTTTTTTCTCCATCTTAGTATCCCCAGAAGAATCATAACTTTTCACAAAGGCATCTAATTTCTTAACCTCGAAGCAGAAGAGAAACATTTTTCAAATTTTCCTATGATAGTCAAGGCGGGCGGGGTGGGGGGTTGCTGAATGTATATACTTAGATGAATTAAACTCAGACCTTCTCTGGTTGGATGTGTGAGCTGCCCAGACAAAGATGAAGGTTAACGTAGTTTAAGGATGAAATATAGACCATCCTGTGCAAAACCACTGTGTTGCAGTTTAATTAAAAGAATTCATTAAAGTGGTGCCCTATCCAGGGTAATTAGTATGCGTAATTTATGCGTTGCCTAATACACAAGGGCAGTAGCTTGAATAATAAACTCAAGTTAACCTTAAGTGGAAGAGATTGAATGGTCAGATGTTTATTTAGCTCAGGTTTGCTCACGAGTTAAGGTTAAAGAGGTGAAATTCAGTTATAGTTAATTAATTAATTTCTCAGATTTTCTTCATGAAAATCCTGCCTGCTCAATTGGGTAAAAGTTTAGTCAAAGGTGGACAGCACTATTTTTATTCATTAGCTATTTTTTGACATGTCCTCTAGGAAATTAATAACCATTTGAAAGAACAAATTTAAGAGAAGTGCAAAGAGAGAAAATAAGACCCCCACCCCCCAAAAAAAAGGTAGAGCTGGTCTGGGGTCTTTGCCCACAGAAAGAACAAAACAAGGACAGGGGCACCTGGGTGGCTCAGTTGGTTAAACGTTTAACTCCTGATTTTGGCTCAGGTCATGATCTCAGTGTGGTGAGATCAAACCCTGTGTCAGGCTTCACACTGGGCGTGGACCCTGACTGAGATTCTCCCTCCCTCTGCCCCCTCCCGTTCTCCAAAAAAAAAAAAAAAAAAAAAAAAAAAAATTTAAAAGAGAATAAAACCAGGACAGATTCCAAGATTATGAAAATTTTGGGCCTGGGGGCACCTGGGTGGCTCAGTCGGTTAAGCGTCTGCCTTCGGCTCAGGTCATGATCCCAGGGGCCTGGGAACAAGCCCCGCATCGGGCTCCTTGCTCCACGGGGGAGTCTGCTTCTCCCCCTCCCCCTGCTTCTCCCCCTGCTTGTGCTCTCTCTCTCAGATAAATAAAATCTTTAAAAAAAAAGTGGGGCCTGACAAGGACAAGGGTATCCAGTTTTTTTTTTCAACAATGGGCCATGCATTTAGGAATTCCTATATGTATTTAAGCTTCGCTATTTTTTATTGACAGGAGTAGCAAGAGTCCGTGCTTGTCAGGTGTGTAATCACAGATAGGCACCGGTCCTTATGCAAGTTCTGTTTATTCCCTTCATTAGAAATACTTCATCATGCCCCAATTCTGTGATGTAATTTTGTGGAATTAAACTCGGAGAGTTCAAGAATACGCAATCAACTGCATTCGGCTTCAATTACAATGACTTTAAAAAAAAAAAGATTTATTTTTAAGAAATCTCTACGCCCGATGTGGGGCTTGAACTCACAACCCTGAGATCAAGAGTCACATGTTCTACCAACCCAGACAGCCAGGCACCTTTCGCAAGACAACAGGCTCCTCACCCAGTGGTTGTGACAGGAAATGGTGAGGCCTGAGGAATCTATTGGTTCATGGGAGGAAGCTAATTAGGTGAATTGGTACTGACTGATTTGCTTTATTGGTAGCTGCATGTAGGTAGGAGTTCTGAGGTTTAAGAATTGGGATAAGTCAGGAAAGATCGAAGTTAATTTGTTTTTTGGACCGGAAAGACCAAGGACTGGAATAAAGACAACAAAAGCTATCAATTATCTGATATTTCTTAAGCTCCAATTATGTGCAAAGCACTGGGCCAGTCTCTGGGCCTCCATATTGAATCTAAGCATAAGACACAGGTATCTTCCTCCCCAGCCCACACCAGTTACCCTAGGACTAATGGTCTAGTTGGATGTTCAGACAGAAGCAAGTGAATATAACCAGCTAAAACCAGCCACACATGACAGCTGGTTTTAGAGTTACATAAATCATGGACTTCCTTAATATGAGAGCCATTTCTCCCTTTGTGGAACTGCCATTCCTCCATTCCACATCATTCCAGTACGCTGCCAACCACCCCAGCCCCACCTGCCCACATGGTGAGCACATGGCCTAAGCTAGGTCAATCAGATTGTCTCTTCTGTAAATTTGGATTTTGAGTCAAGAGAGACAGAGGGGAAGGAAAGAGTTGGCATTAAGCCATTCAGTGACCATTCCCAAAGAGCTGCAGAGATCCCTGTGGCTGCTATGGGTCGTTTTCAGAAAGTGATATGTTCAAACTCTTCCATTTTGTGATCTTAACAGTATTTTGGCAAAATCCTATTTGCCTCAGCCAGAGTTAGTTTCTGTGGCACGAAACCAAAGACAACAAATGATCCTGCAGTTCAGAGATGGAAGAACTTATTTCCAGTTGGAGTGGTGTTGAGGAACAGTGTAGAGAGATGGTGCAGTACACTAGATTCCAGTATGGTTTGCCAAATACTCGCTGTCTACAAGGTACTGGATACACGAAATATGCAATTCTGCAGGAAACACAACAAATATCTCCATATTATAGATGGGGAATCTGAGGCTCAGGAAAGCTCTGTGACTTACCTGAAGCCATACTGTTAGCAAGTGGGAAAGCTGAGACTTGAACCTAGGACTTCCTAACCCGAAGGCCTGTGTTCCTTCCGCACACCAAGTGATTCTCCAGCTTGTGGCCTTAGGCAAATCACTTAGCCTCTATACACTTTGGGTTCCTTCGTGGTAAAACTTGGAAGATAACAGCTGCCCTGTGTCCCCTGCAGGGCTGTTGTGAGGATCAAAGGGGAGAATGTCTGTGAAAGCACTTTGAAGGCTGTCACACTATCCAAATACTTGTAAAGGCTTCCTATTGTTAGGTGGAACTCCAACTAGGATGGGCCAGATGCTGAGAGGGGATAAGAGAGAGGCTGGAATAGGGTGTGATCACAGGAATGGGGCTCTGGGAGAGAAGTGGGGAAGTCCTGGGAGACGAAAAAATCCCAGGGGAGGTAGGGGCCAGCAGGTGCAGGCCTGAAGAGTTTGATTCACCAATCCAAAAAACTTAAGACCCGGGTTTGTGGAGTTGGAAGTTTGAAATGGATGGTTTGAAAATCAATAAAAGGAAGTGGTACTTTGACATAGTGAGTAAAGGAAAAGTCTTATCTTCAAGAGGTTTGAGGCATTTTCACATCCATCATCTCATCACGACTTCTCTACAACCCTAGGAGGTCTGTGTCATCCCCATTTCACCGCCGAGATTCTGAATCTCCACAGAGTTAAGGCTTACAGGGCTATACACCCAATCTTTAGCTTCCTGATTCGCCCTGCCACCTACTCCCTTCTTCCTCTCCTCACCTACAACTCCTTAGCTGGAAAGAAAATGTAAAGGTCCTAGTCTCACTGAATGAATATGCTGTATGACCATAGATTAATCACTTAACCTCTCTGAATTTTAGGTTTTCTTATTTATACAATAATCTGGTTGAACTCTAAAATACTCTGAAAGAGTGGACTCCCCTGAGGCTGTGTTTAAGGAAAATCCTTTAATTTGCATATAACTCACTCCTGAAGACCCAGCCCCCAGCGCTCCTCAGCTGCATCCTAGACCGCAAGGGGTATGATTTTAGAGCTTACCGTACCACTCAAAAGAAACTCCACTTCTTGTAGCTTTTGCAATAGCGTAAAAATAAGCCATAGGTATGATACATTGTAAGATCATGATTTTGCTGTTCAAAGCAGTACCTTTATTATAGGGTGATCCCACTGTGCTCCCGTAGAAGGAATAAAAAAGTCCCCACTTCAGTCTAATGTTCTTAATCTGGGAACATGTCACCCTTCTAGTTTTACCATGTACCCCTTTGCCCTGCTGCCTACTTCTGAGAGACTGGATCATGTGAGCTCCAGGGATAACACTGAACAGACAGAAATAAATGTAATTACCTCGAACTGGAAGTAATTACTTCATAGCCAATAGCAAAAGCTTCTACTAAGCAACTATTTGCATAATCACCCTTAGATTTATTTATTTACTTATTTGAGAGAGAGTGCGAGCATGTGCTAGTGGTGGGAGGCAGAGGGAGAGAGAGACAAGCAGACTCCTTGCTGACCACAGAGCCCAAGAGAGGACTCTATCCCATGACCCTGAGATCATGACCTGAGCCAAAATCGAGAGTCGGCCACCTAATCGACAGCCACCCAGGTGCCCCAAGGTTTGAAGACTTTAAAAGGGAGTAGGGAGATAAGGAAAAAAGACTGTGTTTTTCCTGCTCAGTGATATGTATCATTACACCTGAGCAAGAGCCATCATGTCATAGCACACACATGTGGGCTTTGGGTTCAGACTGTCCTTCCAGCCCCTTCACTGATTAACTGTCTGACTTGCCACAAGTCTCTGAATCTCAATGAGCCTTTTTCTTTATGTGAAATGTAGATAACACCAAGTGGGACCCTTTTTTTAAAAAAAGATTTATTTATTTGACAGAGAGAGAGCATGAGCAGGGGTGGGGCAGAGGGAGAGGGAGAGAATCTCCAGCAGACTCCCCTCTGAGCACAGAGCCCAATGAGGGCTCCATCCCAGGACCCTGAGATCATGGCCTGGGCTGAAATCAAGAGTCCGACACTCAGCTGAATGAGCCACCCAGGTGCTTGTGGGGCCATTATGAAGAATAACTGAGATCCTGTCTTTGTTTTAAAGGAGACAGAAGTTTATGGAACACACTGCAGGGGAGCGGCTAGCAGGACAGCAGAAGAGAGGCTGTCTGCCGAGACCCTCTTTTTGAAAACACCTAACAAGTTCTGGCACCCTGACAGATTCTCATTCTCTAATTGTCCATGGTTATGCTGGACAACAGAACAGCCATTGGACACGTGGCTACTGAGCAGTGAAGTGCAGCTACTACAATGAAGGAAGCAAATTTTTAATTTTATTTATTATTTTTTAAATTTTATTTATTTATTTGACAGAGACAGAGAAAGAGAGTGACAGAGAGCACAAGCAGGGGGAGCAGCAGAGGGAAAAGCAGGCTTCCCGCTGAACAGGGAGCCTGATGCGGGGCTCGATCCCAGGACCCTGGGATCATGACCTGAGCCGAAGGCAGACGCTTAAAGACTGAGCCACCTGGGTGCCCCTTTAATTATATTTAAATGTAAATGTAAATGTAGGGGTACCTGGCTGGCTCTCTCTGTAGAGCGTGCGACTCTTGATCTTGGGGTTGTGAGTTCAAGCCCCCAAATGGGTGTAGATTACTTAAAAAAAATAAAATCTTAATAAATTTAAATGTAAAAACTGAAGCAGTACAAAATAGTTTTCTGTAAAACACAACTTTCTCATATTGTTAGGACTACATGTCACTTTATTTTTTTGTTTGTTTGTTTCTATTTTTTAAAGAGTTTATTTGTCAGAGAGAGAGAGAGCACAAGCAGAGGGAGTGGCAGGCAGAGGGAGAGGGAGGTTCCCTGTGAGCAAGGAGCCCAACACGGTGCTTGATCCCAGGACCCTGGGATCATGACCTGAGCCAAAGACAGATGCTTAAATGACTGAGCCACCCAGGAGTCTGTACATGTCACTTTAATCACTGTATCTCATAAGATACTATTATGTTGCAGTCTGTATATTGGACATTAGCATCATATTTAGTATTACACATAAACACACTACTGATCTAGCCAGTGGACAGATTCAGTTCAAGTTATCATTTTGCTATACACTAATGTAGTGTTATATTGTACCTATTTGAATATAAAATATAAAATGCAGATAGCTCAAATTAGAGTGATTCCTATGAAAATCATAATAGGTAACTAAATCAAAATCCTTATTTTAATTATAACTAAATTGTATTTCTGGTTAAATAAGTATGGACAAAATTTAACATTTAAAATGAAGGGATACTCTTAATGTGGAATTAAGTTGGAAATGCAGAAGCTCGTACTATAACTAGAACATTGAAGAAGAGAAGAGTCTAGGAGAAGATACCAAATTTCACAATTTTCACATATGGCAATTACAGGTGGCTGCTACAGACCAAAACAAAAATAAAGTGAACAACACTAGGAGACATTTAAAGCAAACACAATAAAGGTGGTAAGTTTCCTCTCAACAGCTAAAAAAGAAGTAAAGAAACTAGTTATGTGAAATTAGAATTAGCTGTCCAACAAAATTTCTCAAACAATTGTCAACAGGATCTGAGCTTGTAACTTTGGCCAGTTATAAAACGGCTTAAATTCTTTTACACACACACAAAAATCATTTTTAGATGAAGAGACGGTAATATAAATTACTTCAGTTGTGGAAATTTTTTTCGAAAATTATGAGGAAAAGACTAAAAGAAATTTTACAAAAGTGAAAAATTTCAATTAAGCCTCTAAACAAGTACCTATAGATTGTAAAACCTTGCCAACAATGTCCAACAGTTGATTCCAATTTTGAAAAATTACATGCACTTACTTTTTTCATCTTTAGATAAGTTACATGAGGTAAGAGACACTACCCAGTTAATACTCTGGGTACACTTTTGTCTCACAGAATTTTCAAATTTACTTAGAATTTGTCTATTCATGACCTAAAAAAAATCAAATTTAGTGTGTAAGTAATTTTGGATAGTTTATAAGTGTCAAAGAAAAGTTTTAGCTAGATATGAAGAAATTAGTTTCTCCCAAGACAGATGATGAGCCAGCTATGTTAGGTCAAAAATTAGATTTTTTAGAATTTTAAAACAAGGGACTGATATTCCCTTTTGCTTCATTATGTTGTGTGATACATACTGAAGATATTTGTGTGGAGTTTTCCTATGAAAAGCATCATGAGTACAGTTGTTGCAATCATTCAACATACATGTGCTATAAAGTTACTAGAGTTCATGGGATTGTTGGAAGATAATGAATTAGATGATTATGTGCTCTTTACCAACAGTCATTACTTGAGCTGTGGGTGGGTTCTAAAAAGAGTTACAGTACTGGTAACTCCAGTTCGAGATTTTTTTTTTTTTAAAGATTTTTATTTATTTATTTGACAGAGAGACACGGTGAGAGAGGGAACACAAGCAGGGGGAGCGGGAGAGGGAAAAGCAGGCTTCGTGCAGAGCAGAGAGCCCGATGTGGGGCTCCATCCCAGGACCCTGGGATCATGACCTGAGCTGAAGGCAGAAGCCGAAGACAGAAGCCAAAGGCACCCCAAGATTTTTTTTTTGAAACAAAAAGAATGCTTGCCACATTCAATAATTAAAGAAAAAAATGGCAGTGTAATTTATGTGTTTCAACTGTATCATATTGCATATGAATGATCCAAACTTCAGTTCTATGGAAAGCAAAAAGAATTTGTTGAAACTTTTCATAAAGCAAATTCATGTTTTCGTATATTTTTAAAAACATGGCTCATGAAGCCTGTTTTTAATTGTAATCACAGTGTTAGGTAAATTGGCTGCAAAAACTATAAAAAATATGAAGATCACTTTGTTAATATTGATAAACTTAGAATTGCTTTTCAATTTATGCAATATTCCCTTGAATTCAATGTTAACACTGAGTCGATGTAAGAGTTAGTGAATTTACTTAACTTAGACGGATGTAGTTTTAAAATTGATAACGTTTTGCTTCAAAGTCAAATCAATTCTTTGAAGCAAAAAGATGAACCATTTCATAAATATGAATGTGAACATTAAAGGAAAGTAACTTTTTGGTACTCAATTCAGTTATTGGAAAACTTTCAAGTATGTTTGGGACAACTTGGGTATATGAATCTATTTTTTTCAACTGTAAATTTTAGGAACTCCAAACACAGATCATCTATTTCTGATGCAAATTTAGTATCTGAATTGAGATGTGCCTAAGTGTAAAATACACTGGATTTCAAAGACTATGAATAAAAAAAGAATGAAAACATTTCATTAATAATTTTTATATTTATCATATGTTCATCATAGTTGGAATATATTGGGTTAAACAAAACACATTATTAATATTAATTTTGGAGCGCTTGTGTGGTGTAGTAGGTTAAGCATCTGACTCTTGGTTTCGGCTAGGGTAGTGAAGAGATCTCAGGGTCATGGGATGTAGCCCTGTGTGGGGCTCCTCACTCAGTGGGGAGTCTGCTTGAGATTCTCTCCCTCTCCCTCTGCCCCTCCCCACCACATGCTCTCTTTTTCTCTCTAAAATAAATAAATAAATAAATCTTAAAAAAAAAAAAAGTTCAGTCACTTAACCGACTGAGGCACTCAGGTGCTCCACTTAAAAATAAAATCTTAAAAAAATGTTGTAGAATTTCTCAGTGAAGTTATCTGGGCCTGGAATTTTCTTTGTGGGAGAAATTTTTATTATGAATTCAATAATTGACATAGGGATTTTTTTGTACTTTTCTATTCTATCAATTTTAATAACTATATTTTTAAGAAATTTTTCCATTTCACCTAAGTTGTTATATTGGCATAAAATTGTGTAAAATAACTTTTATCATTTCAGTGTCTGCAGGATCTGTACAGATGTACTTTTATGCTCAGTATTTGCACTGAATATCTTTTTCAACCCTTATACTTCCACCTCCCTGTATCTTCATGTTTAATGGGTTTTTTTATAAATCAAATGTAGTTAGGTCTTTGCTTTTTTTTAAATCCATTTTTAAATTATTATCTTGGCTTTTTAATTAGAGTGTATATTCCATTTTAATGCAATGTAACTGTTGATCTGATGGGGTTAAGTCTACCATGTTAATATTCATTTTCCATTTGTCTTCATTTTTGTTCTTTTTCCTCTCTTTTCCAGCTTTCTACTGAGTGAATTGTGAATATTTTAGTATAATTTTATCTCTTCTCTTGACTTTATAATATATGTCTTTCAGGTTTTGTTTGGGTTTTTGTTGTTGTTGTTGCTTTTTTTTTTTTTAGTGATTGCTCTAGAAATTACAATATGTATCTTTAACTTATTACGGTTTTCCTTTAAATCACATTATACTACTTCATGAGCAATATCATATAAAGTTTCCATTTTTCTCTTTACTGCTTTTTGTGCTTTTATGTTTTTCACTTCTACATATATCATAAACCCTTTTTACATTGTTATTTAAAAACAATACACTTATATATAATAAAGTTATTTTATATTTACCTACATTTTCTTTTTGATGTTCTTCATTTCTTCCTGCAAAATTGGGCTTCCATCTGGTATTGTTTCTCTTCAACATGAATACCTGCTTTGGTATTTCTTTTAGTGAAGGTCTGCTAGAGATGAATTCTCTCCTCTTTTGTCTAAAATATTTTCATTTTGTTTTCATTTTTGAAGGATATTTTCACTGGTATGTAATTCTAGATTTCAAAAAATAATTCTAAATTTTTTTGCCTCCAATACTTTAAAGATGAGTATCCATTGTCTTCTAGCCCCAGTGTTCCTACAAAGTCACCTGTGACTTGTATAGTTTCCTGTATAAAATGTATCTATTTTTTTTCTGGCTGCTTTTAAGATTTTTTTCTCTATCTTTGGTTTTCATCAGAATTTGACTTAGATATCTTTAGGTTTGGATTTTGTTGCATTTATCCTCTTTGGGCTTTTCCTTGAATCTGTAATGTCTTCCGTAAGTTTTGGAACAATCACTAAAATTGTCTATTTTTTTGACCTCATTCTTTTCCTGCTTCTGGGACACAAAGACGTGTCTGATAGATAGTTTGATATGGATGGCCCCATAGATCTTACAGCCCCCCTTTATTTTCTTTTTATTTGAATTTGAATTACTTCTATTGACCTACTTTTCTGTTTACTGTGTCCAGTTTTCTGTTAAACACATTGAATAAATGCTTCATTTCTGATATCTTTTTCATTTGTGAGATTTTTATTTGTTTTCTTTTCATAGTTTCCAGCTTTCTGCTGATATTCTCCACCTATTCATGGAGATGTTGTCTACTTTCCGCACTAGATCTTTTAGCATCTAGTTCTAAGTCCTGCTTGTTCCAAAGTCCCTGTCTGATAATTCCCTAACATCTGGAACATCTCTGCATCTGCTTCTATCAAACTCTCTTAACCATACTCCATTATTTTCTTGCTTCTTCACATACCTCTTCAAGTTTAATTGTATGCTAGTAATTGTGTGTTAAGAATAATCGATAATAGGGCGCCTGGGTGGCTCAGTCGTTAAGCGTCTGCCTTCGGCTCAGGTCATGATCCCAGGGTCCTGCGATCGAGTCCCACATCGGACTCCCTGCTCAGCGGGAAGCCTGCTTCTCCCTCTCCCACTCCCCCTGCTTGTGTTCCTGCTCTCGCTGTCTCTCTCTGTCAAATAAATAAATAAAATCTTAAAAAAAAAAGAATAATCGATAATAACATACTGATACATACCTCCAATAAAAGGTACACCTCTTCTTGTGTCAGTTCATAAACTGGGGTGGAGGGAGGCTGAGCTAATTTAATCTGTAGCTGAACTTTGTTGCAGCTTTCGCTACATTCACTCACCTTGGCCCCAAATGTTTTGAGGAAGGGATTAGGGCTTCTCTTCAGTAGGGGGTGGGATCTGAGCACTGAAGAGACTCTGAAGATCTCTTTTGTGCTTTACTGCTTTGCCACCCATGTCTTAGCTGTAGGAGATGTTATCTCTGCCTAAAGCCAGACTGACGACCTTTTGGGTTGCTGGACAATTCTCTTTTCTCCTCAAGAGAGTCTTCTCTGCTATGTCCCTAGGCACTGGAGAGCCTCTACAGTGCGCTTATAAAGGCCCAGGATGGGTGCCTTGGATAAATATCTTTCAGTTCTCTTGCCCCGCTGAGGATTTGAAGTGGTATTCAGAAGATAGGTGATACACTCATCACTGTCCTTCTGCTGTCCAGCCTCTGAAATTTTGTTGCAAACATCTCCTTCCCCATACTTTCTGCCCTTGTAGCTTATTCTTTAAAATATACATTTAAATATCACTTTAAATGGGTTTTTGGAAGGAACCCATTAAATATGTATGTTCAATTCATTCTCTTTAGTCCAACATCTTTCTGTTTGCTTTTTCAGTCTTTGGTTGTTCTTATTGTTATTAAGCCTTTGCATGTTTATTTATAATTTGCCTTATTCCAAAGGGCAGTCCAGTTTGTACATTCTAATTCTTATCAATTCAGCTTTACAAAAATAAGCCCAAATCTTTAAAGTAATTCAGTGAATGTAACTAAAATTTTATAGCTATTTAAAGGAATTTAGCTACCAAGTGCTCATCTTCAACAAAATATCCTGTCCACTGGAAGGATGGATGCATGCTTGTATTTAATCATTTCCTCACGCAACAAGTTTATATTTCCCACCTTTCCTCTATCTCAACTTTATGTTTTTTAGTATTCGTTTTTAAGTAATCTCTATGCCTAACATAGGGCTCAAACTCACAACTCTGAGATCAAGATTTGCATGCTCTACCCACTGAACCACCCAGGTACCCCTCCTCTATCCCAACTTTAAAACAAAAACACAGAACTATTTACAGTTGAGAAGAAACATATGCATTATCAATTGTTTTGTTTTGTTTTACAAAAAAACCCAGACTAGCTCTCTTCTTAAGCAGATGGCAAGATCTCAATTTCTTACCGGAGTCCAACACTGGGTTGACTAGCTATTTATACTGCAGCTAGCAAACACCATGGTAGCTTAGGGGTAATGCCACTGGGAGGCTTATTTTGGATTTCTCAGCCTCTACCCACAATTCTTATGGAGATAAGACTCCTTTCTGATTAGCTAAAAAACAAAGCAAACAATGTTCAGGGCCACTTTCACTTATATTATTCAACACATTTCTCCCTGTCTCTACTGTCCCCTCAACTTGCATCCTGTATTTTATACATCAGGGTCTCCTGGTTCACTTATACAGTATGATCTGTGTGACAATCTACTTTTTGTCCCTTTGATGTCCCACCCTCATTCTCCCTCACTCCAACTCCATGTCAGCTTTAGATACCGAGGCCTCTATCCATCTCAAGGTACTTGAAAACTCAGAAGAGTGACAGACCAAGAGTACCTACTTATGCTCAATTTGTTAACAGAGACATGCTTGGTTGACCCGTTTTCCAAATGAAATTTGGTTCCACTTTAAAAGTCAAGGCTGTCATAAAAATGCCACAGAAACTGAGGGTTTAGCTTATATTGTAGAAACCCTTCTTTAAAATTAGAATTTGGCTGTGTGCAGCTTAAAAAGTAAAATAGGCCAAGGCACATCAAAGAGGTTACCCATGATTATCTTCCCCAACAATAAGTGGTTTTAACTCAGACTACATCCCACATTCAGTCAAGTCCAAAAAAGCAGCAGTCCATGTCTCACTGTATTAAGTGCAGCGTTTTCAATCATCTTGGTACCCTGCATTGGATGCCTTCAATTACATTTTTCACTGTTCAGTCACAGATCTGTGAGAAGTTTGGTTGCAACAAATTATATAGCATTGCTTCTCTTCCCTCAAAATGCACTTCCCAAACCATGGCTCCAGGAAACTCCCTGAATCTTTTGATAAATGACTCTACACCAATGTGGCAACAGATGCTGAAGAGCTTACTATTCCTCTTTCTAGAGGATGAATATTGCACCTTTTCCTGGGGCTTGCTAGGGATTTGATGCCTCAAACAGTGGCAGGTTAGCAGTGGGGGAGATGGAGGTGTTAATAAGGCAAGTAGTCTTTGTGACCCCTCATGTAGCATGGCAATCTTCTTAACCCAAACAATATCAGCTACCCCCTTGCCTCTTCCATTCAACAGAAAAGTATGGGAATGAACCCTGCCCCTAATGGAGGCAGAGTCAGAGAAACTAGGGTGATTTCCTGGGGTTTTATGAGGTTCTTTGAGGATTTCTCATGAGGTAAACATGAGATGCAGTCATTAGAAGGCTTGACTGGAGCTGAAGGATTTGCTTCCAAGATGGTGAATTCACACTCCTGGCTTGGTGCTGGTTGTTGGCAGGAGGCCTCAGTTCTTTGCTTTGTGAGCTTCTCACATGGTTGCTTGAGTATCTTCAATGACATGGCAGTTGTTTTCTCCCAGAGAGTGATCCAGAAGCTGAAATGTGACTCAGAAGTCATACTCCATCAATTCTGCATGTCCTTTGGTTACACTGGTCAGCCCTATCCAATGTGGAGGTAGAGGGATTACACAAGAGTGTGATACCAGGAGGTGAGGATCACTGGGGGCCATCTTAGAGGCTGCCTACCACAAATATATATAATTGATTCTTGGACAAGGTGGGGGTTCGGGGAGCTGACCCCTGCACAGTCACAAATCCATGGATAATTTTTGACTCTCTAAAGACTTAACTATTAATAGGCTATTCTTGACCAGAAACCTAAATGATAACATAAACAGTTGACTAACATATATTTTGTATATGTATCACATACTGTATTCTCATAAAGCTAAAAATGTTAAAAAATATTAAGGAAGAGAACATAAATTTACAGTATTGTACTTTATTTATTAAGAAAATCCACATGTAAGTGGGCCTGTGCGCTTCAAATCCATGTTTTTCAAGGGTCAACTGTTTATCAAAAATTATACAATATAATGCATGCTGCTGGTAGGTTTTTTTTCACTGACTAGTTCATCATCATTGTCCCATGTCAGTATTGTTTTATATCATCATTTTTAGTGGCTGCATAATATTCTATCATATAGACACTAAAATTTATTTAATTCTGTAATTTTGAACATTTACTTCTAACATTTTATCACATAAGGAGTACTGTGATAAGCATCCTGATCCACTTACTCACATACTACTTCTGGAATAAATTTAAAGGAAGGAAACACTGATATCCAAGGTAATTTATTCTACTTGTAAACAGCCCATAAAAATGACTGCATATAATTTCTAGACACTTGGCCTTTATAAGTACCAGTTTATAAAAGCTTGAAGTGTTTTTTTTAAATATCAGCTTCTGTGTGAGAGGTTTCCAATTTTGGAATGTTAACAAGAGCTTACAGCAGACTAACCTAAACATGCAAAAGCTCTTGTTTTCTGTTTAGGGGTGGCAATGAACAACTTTTTGCTAACTATTTACTTGGAGAAATTATTACATCTAATTTGAAACTTTTTTTTTATTATTACAAATGTACATCTGAGAGATTTTTCCACTGCTTTGGCTGTTTGCTATAACATTCTAATTCTGTATATACTGATTGAGAATATCCAGATGGGGAGATCAGTGTCCAAAGAAGCACTCCTTAGGGTGATTATCAGCTTCTTGTCTCACTGATCAGATGATAAAGAGTAAGAGCTTTTAATTTAAATAAACTTTGAATTTATTATAAACTGGTGAACTTATTTTCTTTCAATTCAAAGAAAGTATGTATACACAAGATCTCAAAACTTCAATCATCAAATACATTTTCGAAGAGATTTCTGTCACATGAGATCAGAAGAGAACTCAAGCTTCCATCACTGTGCTGCCATATTTACTCATGTATTTAACATTTGCCAAGTGGATGTGGGTAAATTTAAGAAACTGTAAATAAATATTGATACATCATAACAGAAGCTATTACTCACATTCTAAGTAAACCACTGATTCTAATTTATTCACAATTTTGCAGTGGCATCATTCCATGGAGAAAATTAGATTTTTACATATCAGAGCAAATCACAAAGCCAAAATGTCAACTTCATACATCAGGCAATTACTTGTACTGTTTATTTTGGGGGAAATTTTCTACATATATTTACTTAGAAAGCTGCACGGGTCCTCCAAAATAAATAGGGGCTATAATTCTTGCCAAAAAATCCACAGTTCCAGAGAGCTACTCATCAATTTCCAGCAGCATTAATGAGGACAGGCGCTGAGACAGTCATTCATACTGTCTTTATGATAAGAGTAACCTACAGGGCAAATCAAGATTAAGGACAAGGACAAGAAAAATGGTTTGGAAGACTCCTCTTTTCTAAAATCAATCATCTGAAATCACATTTACTACCTGAAGTCCCCATGGAGCATTAGAGCCCTCAGAGAAGAGTGAGAACTCCTCTCTGTACTGAAGACATCACTGAAATCTTTTTTAGGGTAAGAATGGCCTCTTATGGGTACAGAAGGATCTTACGTTCCCACATACTGGGGGGTAAGATTCTCTTAGAGCCGGATCGTTCTCTGTTGTAAGGACTGTTCTAAGCATTGTAGGATGTTTAGCAACATCCCTGGCCTCTCGTCCCAGTTGTGACAACAAAGAATGTCTTCAGATATTGCCAAATGTTTCCTGGAAGGTAGAAAAATTGCCTCTAGTTGAAAAACTTTGCCATGATAGAAGGATAATCTTCTCTCTTAAAGATACATTTCACTCAAGGGCTTTGCCAGGTATTACATCTTTCAAATGGCATCAAGGCAAGGGTTACCCTTAAGTTGGAAAACATGCCAAAGACCTACCTGAGGAGTCTAGAATACCTTGATGGGATTTCCCCAGGACGTGTGTATTTCAGTTTGGTGCTACCAAGTTCCATAGGTAGTGGCTGATTTTAAATAGCCAGCTGGTAGGATTCTGCCTAGGCAAGGTGGGTTCATTTAGAGGGGTTCTTCTCAATTAGCCACATGTTGTGCGGCTATAAGCCTTTGCTCATTTTTTCTTATGATCTGAGGCTTCATTTGAAAAAGGGACATTTCAAAATGATAAATTAAGGGAGATAAAATTAACCTTAAGTACAAAAACTTCTGCCTTTCCCAGTGTGCAAGAAATGGCATTTACCTAGTCAAAATCTTCCAGGGTGGCCACTAGACATGACCTTAGGCAAGAGAAGTTAAAAGAATGTTAGCAGGACCAAAGATTAGTTTTCTTCCTAAACAAAAGAAAATAACTGAAAAGAGACCAAAAGGCTTATTAAATTTCCTTTCTTCTAATAGGGATTTCTGCCTCATCTGCTTAGATTGTTCTCTCCCCTTTTCCTATTTGCAAGCACAGGAAAGAGTCCCAAGAGATCAGAAAAATAATTGGCAGTAATTTATTTAAATGTAGCATTAAGCCTTTTAGTTTCTGTCGACCTAGTAGGTCAGCCTAATTTATAAAACTTCATAATTCACTTACTATATATTTGACCCAATTGAGACAAAAATTATTTTTAAAAGAGGGAAGTGAATTTAATGGATTTAATTGGAACCCTCACATCCCCTCACCTAGTATCATGGCTTGTTCTTGCCTGTTCTTCACTGTTCTTCACTCCTGATACCCACAGCCCAGATGTCTGAGAAGTCCCATCTGTGCCACTGTGGCAGAGTATCTGGGATACCACCTTGCAACAAACCAGTTGGCAGAGCAGCAGATAGCCTGAACACATCAAGCTCCCCATCATTCCAAGTGTAGACCTTTGTAACTGCCTGTTCACTATGCAAGTTGCCTTTGGTGGCTCACCTGCCACATCAGGGAAGGGCTGATTTCCTTCCACCTGATCTAGAGATTTTCATCCACCCTCTGGTTTTTCCACCCCTCTGCCAGACTCTCATTAGCCAAAAGAAGAAGGAAAAAATTCCTTCCAGACTTCATCTTCTGATCTAGCAAGATGGTGGATAAATAACAGAGCAAAAGAGGAAAAACATACTTGCTTTTGCTTAATAAAATACTGATAGTATATGCTGTTGTCACAGGAAATATTCAAATGTCAACAGCAGACGAGTATTCACAGTGTGTGTGAAGGCAGGCCTAAAGGGAGGCATTTTCACTCAGCTTCAGGTTTTCATGGCACAGAAGACTGGAGGCAGTTCTGAGGGCTTTGAGAGCTTGGGAGAAGTCAAGGAAATTCAAGGCATTAAACCAAAGCAAAAGAGTTCCATCCTCTTGGGATGACATTGGTTTGGTATTCTCTAGAGAAGGGACTGTAAACAAAACTCAAAATGTGGAAGAGTTTTGCTTGAATGTAATGGCATCCTAACCCCTGCTGGAACAAACTGTGAGCCACTGCTCAGAAATTTCTGCTTGAGTTTGTTTCAAGAAAATATATGTCTGCTGATGAATCTGAATGGTTTTCTTGGTCAGAAAGAGAAAACTGTGTGAAAATACATGTTTCCCCTTTTGCCCGAGCTCTCAGGAAACATGGAGCCCAAATCAGTACCCAACTGTTTAATATTGTTATCCTAGGTGCCGGGGTGGGGGGGGACGGGACTGCTGTGTATGCCTCCTTTAGATAAATCTCTGCTTTGATATTAGTCTTACTTGTAAGAACAATAAGACTGGTAAAAGCCTGAAATAATTTTAGAAGAATCTAGGGCTAGAAATTCAACCTAAATTATAACAGGCAACGCTGTATCTCCTTTCAGATGTCATTTACCTATGGAGAAGCTCCATGGTAGTCACAAATTGTTTTCATTGATTCATCCAGACACACCATCTGAATTCTGCTTGGCAGGATTTCCTACTCTAGTTCAAGTTATTGAAAACGTTGGTATTTTTATTCCTCTTCTTTTCTCTGCTTTCTTCAATAAATATAGTATGTCTTGTGTGCCCACAAAATACCAGGCACTGTGCTGCCTAGTAGGCATATAGGAGTTAGCAAAACAAAGGTGAGCCTTGTCTAATAGAGCTGAGAGCCTAATTCGGTGAGAGATGATAATCAAATAATCTCACAAACCAAACAGGAAAAGTACAATGCTTTTTACATTCTACAAGTAAGAGATATATGTTGCTGTCAGAGTACATAATTGAAGATTTGTTATAAGGTGGGAAATCAAGGAAGGCCTCCCTGAGAAAGTGATCACTGAGCTGTGTTGAAAGGAAGAGAAGTTTGATGATAATAAAAAATAGATAGCATTTACAGACCATGGAACATTCTATGTGTATTATTTTACTTAATCCTCTCGTAATTTAACACATATTTGAGCTTTAATTACATGCTGGGGGCAGGGGGGTAGCCTTTGGATCTCCCTTTGAAAGAGACAGACTGGTAGCACCAAAGGGTATGGTACCTGGCTGAGAATCACAGTAATTAGCAATTAGTAAGGACTTGAATTTTTAGATTTCTACAAATGTGCTAGTGGCATTGTAAGTAACTCTAAACATAATGTCACAAATATGAGGAAATCAACTTTCAGACACTTATCAATTTCTTCCATTCTTTTAGGTACTTTGGAACAATGTTCATTCATTTATGTTATATTCTCAGGACCACTAAGGATTAGTACTAGGAGAATAATTTCTACCTCTTTATTTTACACTTGGGAAACAAAATCTCTGCATCACTTTTTGTGCTATGATTCAAACTCATTGTTAAGTCAGGCCTTTCTCCCAGTGTGTCCAAGTTTGATTTCTTATTGCATGTACCACGGATCAAAGTTCAAAGATCACCTTCAGCAGATCTTTAAGGTAAAATTTAACAATATGGTTGGTTTATGAAGCAAGTGGAACTTCTCTTCATCAAATCAGCATCTTAGAGGAACTTGGCTGTGCTACTTGGTGACACAAGCAGAAGGTTCCTAAGCAAAGCATCTGGTTCTATGGCTCTTCCTCTGGAATAAACAGGAACTGGTGTTTGCATGGCAGGCAGACCGGGTTCTTCTCTAACATAATCCCAAAACCTCTCTTCCAAGGGAGAAATATATGCTGGTGTCAGAGACTTTAGAGAGGAGATTTGATTTTTCTGATTACTCATGGTGATCTCACCGATCACACGGCCTATTTAGCTACACTTGATCCCTAGGTTATGTCCTGTCTTCCTCTCAGCTTTTTCTGGCAGGCACCTGCATTCCTCTAGTTCACCAATCTGAGTCTGAGCTTAAGCCATGCCATGCCAAGGAGGAATCATTCATATTTGAGGCATACTTCTTGTTTCCCTGAATTTAAAGGTTATCTTTTTGAGGCTGGGCCTCAAATGCAATCATGTAAGAAGATAAACGATAATGCACAAAGGTAATCTAATCCCTGACAAGTGAGATTAATATCGGTCTCAGAATCAATGTCTAGATTCCTTTTTTAGGTGGCCATTTATGATCTAAAATTAAAAACAATGTAAATGAATTCAAACTAATGGTTAATTTTAGAACAAAATGAACACACAACAGGGTCATTTAAAGAAGAAAAAACAGAACCATTAAGGAATTAATATCTTAATTTAAGGCCCTCAAGAAAAAAGGAAAAGGGAAGAAGAGAAAACTAATTATTGGCACACCTACAATTCAGTGAAATAGTTACCATTCTCATTTTCACTTGAAGAAACTGAAGCTCAGAGAAATTAAATAATACAGTTGCTAGACTCTGAACTTCTTAAGGGCAAGGGATTATATCCTATTTATCTATTTATCCATCATCCAGTCCCATGTCTCCCACACAGTAGTTGCTCATTAAATGTTTCATGATTGGCAGAATAAATCAGCAGATCTTAGATTTGGACACAGATCTATCAGACTCAAAATCCCAGGTTCTTGCTGGTCACCATGCCTCTTCCATTGCTACAGAAATGAGAAAACACTGCTGAAATTCAGGTAGACAAAACGCTATTTCCAGATTTTCTCAATTGAGTTTTATAAGCATTTATTAAGCATCCCTGTGCACTTAGCCACACATGATGGGAGGTACAAAAAACATGGAAGGTATGGTGTTTATGTTGGAAGACTTTCCATTATAACTGACAGAAAAAATCCAAATGGTTCACAAACAAGTAAGAGAAGCATTTGAAGGAAATGTATGAGCAAATATAAAGCAGCTAAACTATACAAAGGAATGTAAAAAGGAGGAAAAAACTTTTGTGGAATTAGGTATGGGACAAGTATTCAAGAAGGAGGCGAAATCTAGAACCTGGACCTCCTGGGAAGCGTAGGGAAGAAAGAGGGTATTGATGCTAAAAAAAGGTTTGAGTGATGGTATATGAAGGATATGGGGAAGGCCCTGATCTAACGGGGGAGGTCAGATTCTTTTTTGGGACTAATAATCCGAAATCAGAAAGGCAAACACAAGGTTGTTGCCTTGAATCAAAGCTTGAAATGCTTGGGTTCAATCTGGTCAGCCCTTGTCCATTCTCCAGGGAGCATGCAGGCATACTTTAAGAAGATTACTATGGCAGCACCACACCAACAGGAATTTCGGAATAGAGTTTTTTCTTTTTCTTTAAAAATTTTTAAAGCAATCTCTACACCCCATGTGGGGCCTGAACTTACAACCCCAAGATCGAGTCACATGCTCCCCTGACTGAGCCGGCCAGGTGCCCCCAAAATACAGTTTTAAATAACTAAAAGACAAAGGAAAACAGTAAAGGGAGAATCCATCAATAACAAATTCCTTCAGAGAATTTTGGTTATTACCACTCACAGAGATTAGTCTTATGGATATTTTTTATTGATTCTTAAATCCCGTAACATGAAGACAGTATCATACCTCATTATGTCAGAAATGTGAGGGGAAACATGCTTCCTAAGCAATTAGTACATTTCTTCTACATTTGGGGGTTCTTGGGAATACTGTTTAGTTAGTTCACATTCCCATAATTACAAAATGTTAGTACTGGAAAGCACAGAAAACTTAGAAAGCATAGTCCAATCCCCTTATTTAAGAGAAGATGACCTTGACCCAGAAAGGTCATGTGTTCCTCCAAGATCACACAGCTAATTAGTAGCCATTAAGTTTTATTCCCTGGGGCCAAGGTAACAATTGCTTCATGTTCTTTTATAAACTGAGTTCAGTTTAGTAAATAACATTTGCCCTTAAGCAGATATAGGAGCCACTACATAATAATTCTGTTGTCAAAGACTTTCTTCCTCCCCTGAAGTTGGATTTCAGTTTTCTCTTTTTATTTAGCAGTTGTGGGTTACATCTTCATTTCTGTGCACTCGGCGCTTAGCATCATGGCTGGCACATAGCAGGCACTCAGTATGTTTTTGTTGAGATGAGCCAAATTTATATCACTGATTTTCGTCCCCTTGCTCTTGGAGACTTCTGTGACATCTTTTGTTTTTTAAAATAAAAGAATCATCAGATCATTAAACTGGAAGCAGCCAGAGAAACTGACCCTTGTTTTACAGGTAAAGACACTAAAGCCCACAGAAGGTAAATGATGAATCCCAAAGATAGCACTCAAGGTGGGTCCCAAACCTTCTTCTCCAGATTACATAATTTGCTCTAGAGTGAAAAATATTAAGGGTTTTCAACATTTCTATATGGGACAGATTCCAGATTATCAACTCTTTAAGGGGGACAAAAGTATTCACAGTATTTTTGTGCTTCCATACAAAACTCAGGACTAGCAAGTAGGATGATACAAGTCTTTGATGGCCAAATGATTAAGTGACAATTTCTGGGAAGAATTTCCCACTGAGCATGGGCTTGTGCTCGTTTCAGAAAAATCTCATTAGTAGGAAACACTGACCCTGAGAGAGGCAATGGAATCAAAGTCGGAAAAAAGGCAAGACAATTGGGCCACAGACTTAGGTGGGGTCCATGCTTGTACAAATCAATTGCTCTATTCTGTGCCTCAGCCAATAGAAACACTCTTAACCCCAACCAACTGCCCATGCCCTACTAACTCATGACCTAGAAGAACCAAATGTGAGCACGGGACTGGCTTAGGCCACCTTGTCCCTGGGACTGGGAAATAGCACTCCCCCATGTCAGGCTGAATGTGGAACATCCTCTCCTAACACCAAGGCCCTGGCTGTTAATCCTTCATGAGTGGGAAGTCAAACAGGGGCTGCCCTGCAAGGCTCTGCTGATTTCATTCAAGTTCTTGATGGTTGTGATCCTTAAACTCTTCACATTGACAGTGCCTATTGGAGGAGCCATGGGCTCAGGTAGTTCTAGAAGCCACCTGGTCAATGACAGAGCACTCACAGAAAGTTTGGCTCTTAACCCTTAAATGGGAGGGTGTATTGGTTTGTTCAGCTGCCATAACAAGATATCACAGACTGGGAGGCTCCAGCAACAAAAATTCATTTTCTCATAGTTCTTGAGGCTAGAAGTACAAGACCAAGGGGTCAGCAGGTTTGCTTTCTCCTGAGGCCTCTCTCCTTGGCTTGCAGATGGTCGCCTTCTCTTTGTGTCCCTGAATGGCCTTTTGTCTCTCTCTCTCTCTCTCTCTCTCTCTCTCTCTCTGTGTGTGTGTGTGTGTGTGTGTGTGTGTGTGTGAGTCCCCAGTGTCTCTCCATCTTATAAGAAAACCAGTCCTACTGGATTAGGGTGCTACCCTGATGACCTAATTCAACCTTAATTATCTCTTTAAAAGTCCTATCTCCAATATAGTCACACTGGGGGTGAGCTTCAACATATGAATTTGGGGGCACATAATCTACTCCATAACAGGAAAACCAGCCTCTTTTCTTGCCAGTCATCACTGGGCCTCCTCTGAATACTTCTTACTCTTCTTGGTGTTTTCTCCAAGAGACACTGGTGATTGATTTAGAAACCAATGAGGAAAATCACCTGCTAACTGAAACCTTAAGAAAGTCCTGAAAATTGCGATTAAAAGGGGAAAAAATGCAAAGAAAATCACATTGCCAACAAGAGTGAAGAGTATTTGTGGGACACTGTGCAAAGCAAGAGGCAAAAAGAAAAACAAAAAACAAAAAACAAAAACATACTGAGGAAAAGAAGCATGGCCCAGCTCTCTCAACAGAAGAGAGCAACTTCGCTGGCAGGCTGTTGAGAGTGCGCCTTGTCTGCCTGATTTACACAGGTAGAGACAGAATGGTTTGGAGGCTGTAGGCCTGCTCAGCCAAACGCCCATGTGTGCATGAAATTAGAATGTCAACATTTGATTCATGCTGCCAAGCTGTGACTGTGAAACAAATTATGTCAGTGGGTGGCAACTGCAATATTAGTCTAAGCAGATAACATTTAACTATAAAGAGGGGCCCTGTCTTCCAGCTTTCTATTATTATTTTAATATCAACATTGTCAGACCTAGAGTTTTGAGAGAAAGGAAGATGTTTTATGTGGAGGCATGGGTCCTTTAGGAAGGGACTTGGCCATTCAAGTGAGGTTTGCTCCTAACCCAAAATTTTCTGAAATTTAGGCGTCAGGTGACACAATGATGAATTTTACAAACCACCACCACCCCCCACTCAACTGAGTTCAAAGTGGCTGTGCCATTTGTAGGATAATCTAAACCACAATTAAATAATCCTCCTCTTATACTTTGACTCCTGGGCAGAAACAGGGAACTTTATCCTTAAATGCATTTCAATGTAAAGGAAGTGGCAAGTACCTTGAAAGAGACCGGAGAGCAAATTCTTCCACCTTACTTTCTAGGTTCCATACAAAGTAATTCTGCCAAGGTGAGGTCTACGCGGATGTTGGAGTTAAAATGTGTTCCTTTCTATTCAAGTGATTTAAGCTTTGTGCATATTTAAAATCAATTTTAAAGGAAACATGGTTGGAAATTTGCCGAGGGATTTCACACAAAAAGTAGGCATTGTGTTGGTGTATTTTTTCTTTAAGACTTTCTCAGTGAAGCTATAGCTGTCTACATCTTAAACTTGGCCCATGAGATAACAATTTTCCCATGAAATGAGGCGCACATCTATCTCCTTTTGAGGCCCACTTATTTAACTACCAATATGGCAAAACATCAATTTGAAGTTTTATTCCATTACAAACACCCATGTAGTTAAAATTAATGCTGTGAAAAATCCAACTTGTAGCAGTGAAATGTTTATAGAAGCAGCATTCACTTAGCAGTTGAACCAGGCCAAGATGGCTAGCCACAAGATTAATACTCGGAGAGAATACTGAAAGATTTTGTGGGGGCGAAAAGGGTATGGGAGGATATGAGCATCACTTAGAAACATGTACATTAGTTTAAAATACTTTTACTTCCAATCATGAGAATATTCTCGCATCTCCTCACAGTTAAACATGCATACCTGTGATGGTCCCCATCTTTTCCTGCTAGAGTTCTCATCTCCCACTCACATATATCTATGCCCAAAACTCTAGGGGTGCATTTTTCTTTCTACCAAGGTATAAAGGCCTGAGGTCTTTATCAAAAGGGAAATATTAATAGAATTGATTCTTTTAAGTAGATTCCCTATTTGATGAAGAGGTCTGTGGGGAGAACAAACTTTAAAATTTACCAAAGAACTTTTGGTGCTATCATTTACATTACAGCTCTCTTATACCAGACAGAAAGTAACTCTAAGGCAACAGAGTTAGTAGGTTGATTTTGAAAATGTTGCCTTCTTGGTATATTTCTCATGGCATATTGATTGATCAGTCTCCTATTTTAGCTGGATATGGTATGAATATAAACTCACAAAGGAGCAAAAGAGATTTCTTAAACCTAGAAGTTGTAGAAGAGGTAACCACAAAATTTCTACTTTGTCTCCACACATGGTTTGATGGAAGGGAGTACCAAACTCACCAATCTGGTCTTTGCCTACATGTGAAATTCCTTGACTGAAATGCTCTCATTGTCTGAGATGTTTGTGAAAAAGCTGCCTGAGTGGAAGGTCTCTGAAACTGATCATTGTAAGAGAAAGAGGTCTGAGGTAAAATGCCTATTTGACCCACCAGTCCGGTCTATTGCTTCAGCCATGGCTATTGATGCAGAAATGTGTTCTACCCTTTCCTCTCAAGGAAGAATTTTCACTTTGAAATTTCATTCATTCTGGAAACACCCCTTGCGTAGGCCATATTTCCTCTTCATTCAGATGATGTCAGAGCCCGCCATCCATTTTAAAGCCTTAACATCTTCAACAGCCATATATCATATTGTGCCATTTATTTCAAAACTGTTCACAGACCAAAAGGAATATTTTCTCTTCATGGAGGCAATTGCAGGCTTGTAACTTCTTCATCTTCTGAAAACCATAGAATGAAGTTGGCATTATCATCTGCAGTTAGCTGTCAAATGCATTTAATGCTTAATCAGGAGAACTAGGAACAAAACTACTCTCATCACTCCATGTTAGGAAAGTAGATTTGGGTTCTCCACCATGTAAGGCATTAACAGTATTCCTTCTGTCAGAAATGTAAAAATCAGGAGACCAGAGAATGGAATAAACAATATTTTGATGTAAACAGATTATCAAGATGAGTGGAATGACCGTCTGGTCACCCGGGGGGGGGGGGGGTTATTCAGTTAACACTTCCACCCCCTAAAGACAATGGTGTGCAATCAATGCATATAGGGCCTTTCAGGCGCGTTGCTAGGTGATACGCAGTGTCAACAGAAAAATGCCGGATGTACAGAGGACAGCTCCAGGCCCAAGAGAGATCAACACCCTCTGATGATATTTTAAACTTAATTCAGTGCCCAATGAAGATTGTGACAGGTTCCGTGGCCAGAGCAGAAAAGATGTTTGCACTTCAAAATCCGACTTCGTAAAGTTGCTCTGCTGTGTGCAAAGAGTGTTTAATTTGGTAACAAGTGAATCATGGCCCAAAGAGTAGTTGGTTCAAATAGGAAAAGGCACCCAGCAGGGGCATCCTGAATATTCATTTCTTGCAAGGCACAGCAGTCATTTTACAATCTCGGCATCAGTATCAGAGCTGATCATTTGTCTCAGATTGTCTATGCAATTCTCTCATTTTTTCATCTCTAAAATCTATTTTAGGAACAGCCCCTGAAGCCATTTGCAACAGCTTCTTCAGAAATTCTAAAGAAAGGAAAGAAACTTGAATAGGATCACATCACCCCATACAACCATGAAAACCTATTTTGTGGGGCATTCTTGAAACCAGCCCAGAAGCTCTTAAGAGTTTTTGTATTTATTTACCCATTTCTTTCTCTCCCTTCTCCCTCCCCTTGATGGATTTTTATATTCAAATGCAAAAGATTTCCATGTGCACTAAAGATCCATTTATGTATTGGTTTAGAAGATCATGCCATGATGCTGAGAAATGCAACTTTTTCATAAACAGATGTTTACAAATTCAGTCTTTGTACCAGGAAAAGCACACTCATCACAAAAGGCCTATTTTCCATATCTGGAGGCAAAACCCTTTTGAAAAAACCTCATGTCCCTAAAGTCTAGGAAGTCAAATACATCGTTCCTCAAAGCCACCAAACCTGTAAAATGTTTTCCTAACTAGACACTGGTGGATCCTGCATGCATGCCCTGGGTTGCTGCTGACAACAAACCCTTGCTTGCACAGGCCCTCAAAGTTGTGTAGATGAGAGGGTGGTGAGGGACACAATCAATGTATTCAGTTCAGGACTCTCTATTCACCTAGTGGAACACAAGCTTTTTAAGAGCCCAAGTCACATAATTTTCAGTGGGCAGGTTTGTCCTCCTTTGTCCTCAAGAGTTTGGTCTGTTTATTAAACCAATGAGAACCCCAGAGCATTTTGTCTAGCGGGCTAAAAACTCCAAAAGCAGAGTATATTAACACAGACTGAGAGGAGGGTGGGAGAGGGGCTGGTGTATTGACATTTTTCTTCCTGTCTTATCCACAAAGCTAATTTTATAGGGTTGTTCCTGTCATGTTTAAGCTACAGGTAGTAAGGGGGAGATGGAAGGCAGATAAAACCACACAATAGCATTCCCAGGCCTTGTTTCTTCGCCTCACTGAGGGTGGTTCTCTCTCACAGAGGCATTAAGGCATTGTGAGGTAATGAAGAAACAGCACAGAAAAAAAGCCAACAAGTTACGACAATAATTGCATTGAGACCACCTGCCACCATCCTCCTACTATAGGTGACTCCCAATACCAGGATTCTGCAACAAAACCCAGGCAAACTTTTCCATAGTTTTAAAAGATGGAAAGATAGTATTTTGGGCCCTGGGTTAGTAAGGTGAACGGGCATCTTACAAGAGGGTTATGTACAGGCCATAGATATTTTTGGATTAATGATCAGGCCTAACTCATGATTGAGTCTCTTTCTCATCATTAGAGCAAGAACAAGTGAATTCTGAGGGCTAAACAAAGGAATTTCACTTATAAGAACTAGCTGTGGGGCCAAAAATATTTATTGAAAGGCATGACAATGTTTAGGTATTAATTGAAGTTGTTAACAGAAAACTATCAGTTTCTCTACAAACATGAAAAAGTATGAATGGACCATAAAGTATTCCTTAAATTCCTAATAAAATTAGGTGGGCCTCACTCTTTAAACTTATTCCAATAGCAAAAACTGCTTTTCATTATTTCTTCTGAACTTGCCCAAACCATCACACAGCAATCAGTGACAATGCTTCAGTTGTGTCTGGCCCCAGTACAACTGCTGAGCACTGGAGACTATTTTAGCAGGAATCTTATAGTTTGAATAATGCTCTAACTTGGGGACATAGCCCAGACTTCCACACTTCTCTGTAGGTTAAAATATTTTTGTGTGACCATTTGTGACAAAATTCCTAGTTACTGTACTATATGTATATGTATAAACATGCTGCTGCTCTCCCACCGTGGAAGGAAGACGTATTTTCTACTTTTTCCCAGGAGTGGGGAAGTGTTTGTACTAAGCCATTCACACTCTCCTTGTCCCTCTTGTGGCCAATAAGCTACACTGATAAACAGTCTGTGAAAGCAAAGAAATCCGCAGCTAAGGCGACAGAACAAACGTTAACTAGGCCACACTGACAGGAGTCTAGGAGTTCAAAAGCTTTGCTGGCATGGGTGTTGCCTGGCAGAAGCATTTGCTTAAGTCCAGCAATTTCAGCAGGTAAAACACTACAGCGAGCCATGAAACAACATACCTCAAAAGAAAACAGCCATAAAAAAAGGCAGAAATAGGACTGTTGAAGGTTTTCTATGTAAATTAGAGCCATGAGAATATACTAACTTATTAAACTGAAATATATATATATATATATATTACTTTTATTTGCATTTATTTTATGCAGAATTTATCCTCAGGCCATAAATTGTTGTTTCTTCAGTTTCTTCTAGGATATCTTTTTCTTCTATGCAACCTCCTCTTTTGGTTTAGGGATAGATAATCTGCTCTTTTCAGTAAGTATTATCTCGATGTGATAGGGAGAGCTCATGTACCATGGGCTCTGTAAGTTCTATGCTGCATCCTGGGGGCTTTGTTCACCTGGACGTACTCCATGACCAGAGAATTGACATCTAAACCCTTAAGCTCAGCATTACTCTCTGCATTTTTAAGCATGTGCAGTAAAAATTCAGCATTCTTTTTGGGCCACCGACCCTGTGTCCAGCCCCACTGTCTGACCAGGGCACACCTACCAAACTCTACCAGTGTAGTGACAGAACACACATTGCTTCTACAAAGTGACATCTTTCAGATATTTGGTGGCTTTTTAGTATGCATACCCTCGATGGCAGTTTCACATGTGTTCTTAAGGTGAACACGAACATTTGAACCTCTTGATTTGCATGATTTTGTAGGGTTTCCTGGGTTGAGTGAATAGCGATCAATTTTCTGAGATCACCTCAGGCTCCTTAGGGGAAGAGCTATATTTAACATACATTTGGCTTTTTAATCTGCTTTCTCTTAGACAAGATCATTGTAGATCTATGGTTCTCAACCATGGCTGTACATTACAAACTTTTAAAAATCTACAGATGCCCAGGCCCCACCCTCAGAATTTGTTTTAATTGGTCAGGGGTAGAGCCCAAGCCATGATAGTGTTGATGTTCCCCAGGTAAGTCCAGTGGTTAATGTACCCCCTGGTGAGCCAGGGTTGAGGGATAGAGTCATAGATAATTAATTGAAGATAGGCACAGTTGGAATAAGCAGAGTTTATGAGAGGAAAATCTAAAGTTAAGGACAACCATCCATTAGTTTTCTTTTTCTATGAATGGAGAAACAAAGTATACTATTCAATCTAAACAGAAGACATCTTGGTTTAGCTCTAGGATTGACATATTCCTAGCTGAACCCCACTGATTTATATGATTGGAAAGAGACCTTCAGAAACTAGAAGGCAGGTACAGACATATTTAGAGGTACTGCCTCATGAGAGATTCAAAACACTGCAAAAATGTAGATGAGGGAAGTAAGGACATCAGGAAAGGCTTCCTCGAAGAGGTAACTCTTGAAATGGGCCTGGAGTGGAGAGATCCCTAGGAAGCAACTGTGGGTGGGGGAAAGGGAGCTGGTAAAGTACAAGCAGGGAATCCCTTCTCCAAAGCTCAGGGCTCTTTTCATGAAGAGGAGAAAGTATTTCATCTTTTTTTTTTCCTTTTTTTTATTCTTCTCCTCTGCTTCTAGACTAGGAAGAGTAATAAAAGCTGACAGCTAACATTTACTATTTATTGTGTGCCAGACATTATTCTAAGAGCTCTTCACTTAAATTCTTTGCACTTAATTGTCAGAATATCTGTGTGAAGTAGATACTGCAATCACCCCCATTTTACAGAGAGGTGAAATAATGCACTCAAGATCACACAGCAACTGAATGGTCATTGTCTTAATCTCTCTGCTCTTCTGCCTCTTTCAGATCTTGTCATTGACTGAAGCCACCTCTTCCACCAGCAGCTCAGAGCTCACTGGTGATAGATGCTGTTGTCTAGGAGCTGGCTGGCCTACCTACCTTCTAAAATCGGCAATGCTCTGGAGTTGGAAAAAGATTGTAGACCCACCCAACTATAGTTCAGATGACATGCTGGGAGGCCCATGCTTCATCAGAACTCCACTGAGCACAGAAGTAGTTAAGTCCACAGCCTCTGCCCCTAGAGCTGTAGCCAGAGCAAGAGAAGCCTGACCTGTCATTTTCTCTGACCACCCCATCTCACCTTGCACAAGATCATATAGATGCTCCTTTTGCCTCTTTTTTTAAATTATAGAGATGTAAATGATGCCACTTTCCTTCTCTTTTGAAACTCTCTCTCAAGCAGCAAGTTGTTATAAAGGTTTGAATACTGAGTAGTTTTGCCTAAGAAATCCAGACAAAGAGCATCTAGCAAATGTTTTAAGAATGCCCCAGAAAATGGGAATGCAATAAGCCAGTGAAATCAATTTTTTCCTCTTTTCACTAAAACCAGTTAATTGAAGAGATACTTATTGAATACCAACCATACACAGGGTTTCTAAGGAAGAAGAGAACACAACTACAAAAGTTACCAAAACAAAAGGCAAAGTGAGAAGTATCACAGGAAAAGTCCCAAAATGCTGTGGCCATTTGGAGGAAGATGAGAGGGAAGCAGGGATCTTATATGGCTTCCTGGAGGAGGTGGTGCCTATTATAGGCCTTGAATCTGAAGGATGTCAATAAAAGCTGTGGGAGGGTGAAGGGCAGTGAATTCTGCTGAGAGGAGAGATCTGAAATTGCTCCTGGTTGCAAGTCTTAAAGTACAGGGCCCTCAGGTGGCACGTGAAGCCCAAGAAGAACAAAGAAAATGTTTGCTGCCAACTTCCAAACTTGCACAGGCGGCAGAGTTGGGGGCAGGGAAACTCTAAGGTCATTCATACAAAGTAGCCAATTTACAGTTATGGTTACACTGGAGTCAATTAAAGTGTTTTATTAGCAGGAATTTGAATCTTTTACCTTCATTAACATTTAACAGTAAATGGGAGAAAAAAGGTAAATAAAATATTATCTGGCTTTTTAAAGGTCATTTCAGATTGAGCATTATAAAGTGTGAGCTGGGGAAGGGTGGGGCGGCCCTTTGTGTGGATTTAGTACATGGGGCCCACTATACCTATAGATCTCTGGAGAGATCTCATAGCACCAGCAGCAGGAGAACATCTCTTGGCAGGTGAGGGGCTCAAAGGTGCATTCATTAGAGGCAGCACATTTGGGGCAGGAGGAGGGATGAGAGAGACCTGACATGTGAGAATGAATATTTTGCTTCAGATCTCAGATTGTAAATGATCTGGGGTATGCAGTTCTTAATAATTACTCCCATGATCAACATCTGCTTTTTAACAACCCTAGGCTATCAACCCAAATTGATTAAATGACATACCTAATCATTGCCCCAAAGGAAAGAAGCACAAAGCAAGCTCTGTACCCCAGTCTCAAAGAGTCCCCAAGAGGGCCTTGGGGAAGCCCCCGTCACAGGATGCAGGCTATGTTCATGCCCCAGGCCTGCTGTTATTGGAAACCAGAAGCAGAAATATACTTTGGCAAGAATATAAATGTTCAACCTGAAAAGAAACTCCTTTTATTTTTTAAATTTTCAAAATGTAGAACCATGAGCAATTAGAAAGCCATCCAAAAGCTGTCCAGTTAATATTTCAACCCAACTTGTCATCCTTGGAGATGATAAGACCTAATGTGTCCTATCATCAAGCATCATCTGACCCTGGGAAGGCCTCAGGAAGCAAAGCATGTTCCCACTGCTGGAGAAAGAACTTTCTTGAAATTCTTTATCAGAATGAGTAGACTAGAAGGAGAAGACCCACTCCTGCCATGATGGGGTTTCTAAAGGTTTTAATGACAGCTGTCCAACCTAGGTGAAGGAATGGGTGGAGAGATATACAAAACCCTCGCCAATGAGAAGTTTCCCTTTTGAGGCAGTAATAGAAACACGGTCTTACTCAAATGAGTGAGCTATTAGGTTAAATCTCCTTTCACTGCCTTCATCATTACGGCATTTCACTTTACTGCATCTGAAAATAGGGGAGAAATGAAATCACAGCAAAATAAATATTTCTTAATTTTAAATAAATATTGCTAATCATAGTGATTGTGTTCAGAGCACAATGCAAATATATAAATACAAAGAATAAAATTGAAAGGAAAAAAGGTTATTTACATACATAAATACAAATCAAAAATCCGATTTTAATGTGCTAAAAGCATCTGGTCTAGTTCTCTAAATGTCAAAGGCCACTGCTCGCTGTCCCTCCAGCGCTACCCCAATTAACAGCTGAGGAGACGGCCTTTCATTTCTCTAAATCTGAAGGTAAATATCAAGGACTTCAGTGCAAAAAATGATGAGGACCTTTTCCTGTTCCATTTAACAACTTTATTTAGCATCTGATCTAGCAAAGCAATATAAAATGGCTTCTGGAAGGAAGTGGCAAACCAGAGCTCTAAAAAGCCTTCCCCATAAGCTCTTCCACTTCATTCCATTTCCTTTTCTGATTGTACAAGATACATCAGTGACTTCTCACCCACTAAAGAAGTCTGGGGATATCATTGAGCCTCAAAGATCTTCAGCACCAAGGTGTACAAGGTCATAGCAAGAGGCAGGGGGAGACTGGGGCCATTTTCTATGTCATGAAGAGAAGCCAACATTCTCTATGATGCATGTAGATACAGGTGCTATTATCCAAAAAAGTTGTCATATTGGGCTCCTGATAACCACTGAAATAATCTCCTTTTTAAAAATTATATTGAACACATAGAAATCAAGCACTGTGTTTTTGCCTTAGTGAATGTCATCTCATTTCAGTTCTACAAGAATGGTGTGCAGTGGGTGGTTTTATCTCAAATGCAGAGGATGAAGCTCGGCTCAGAGACAGAATGCAGTCTGCTCTGGTCACTGTTGTTATACCAGCCTATATCTTCTTCCAATCAATCTGTTCTCTCATGAAGGTAATTTGGAACTGAATAAATGAAATGACCATTTATTCCTACCAACACAACAATGCTTTCTTACCCACTCTGGGTGAGTAACACGGACTCACTGAGAACCAGCTCCAGAAGGGACCCTGGAGATCTGGGAGCTTCCCTCAAGGAACATGCTAAATGGGGAGAGAGGCTGGTGGCCTAACAATGACTGGGAGTTCTGTCGCATGCAATGAAGAATTGCACTGCCCCACTGAGAAATGCCCACCCCTCTATTTTCTGACTGGTGAAGAAACTAAGGCTCAAAACTGAATCTTAGGAGTCAAGCTCTCAACCCCCAGTTCAGAGACAGCCACTGTGTTTTCAGTTGAGAAATAGAGGAGCAAAAACACACACAAAAAAGAGAGAGAGAAATAGAGAAGCAATATACTAGAAATATATAGATATCTTATGTTGTTTCTGCTTTCCTGCACAACCCACCTCTGTTTACTAGCTCTGCAAAGGCCGATGGCTGTTCTCTGCACCTCTGCCTTCTTCTTTAGGCAAATATAATGAGCCCCTTGCAGCAATTCACACATTTCTTTTCCTGTCCTCTCAGGTAAGGGGTTCTTCCCTACTACCTGAATTCAGCAGAAAACTTCAAATTATTCAAGAAAGATGTTCTGATTCAACCAACACCTACTGCATGCTTCGCATATGCTAGGCATTGAGTTTGGTGCTTGTCAATATATTATTTCATTTAAGTGTAACTCAACACTACAACATGGGTACTACATCCATTTTACAGATTAAAAAACTGAGGTTTTGTTGGTTTATGTAAATTTCTCAAGGGCTCATGCCTAGTGGCCTAATGTCAGACCGAGGTGTCTCATCTACCACCATCTACTATCACTCAGTTCCCTCTACCTCTCAGTTCCATCACATCTTTGCATCAATCACCTCCTCCTCAAAAAAGAGATAATCACAGGAAGTACCTTTCAAAAGTTAAGATTCTATCAGGTAGGTGAGTTCTCAAGAGATGTGAGTAAAAGAAAGACTCATTGAGACAGAATTTCTAAGAACTCTGGCCACATTTCTAGGTGAAAATGGCAGACTTATGTGTATACACATGTTATTCATTTGCCAAAGAAAAGAAACACGTTCATGGTGAACTGAAAGCTCCTGAGATAGGTGGGCACAGAGGGAAAAAAAAATCAATGATGAAAGCTCATAGCCATTTACAAAAACATAATCTCATACATACATGCAAACATACACATGGTATGTGTGTATACATACTGAAATAGTTACCTGTGAAAGCATGCTAGGGAATCAGAATAGGAAATAAAAGAATAAATAATATAAGAGAACTATGATTAACACAATGATCTACTCTTGAGGTTAACATTTTTTCAAGTTCATGGCAATTTAAAAATAAAGTTTATGAAAAAAATTGCCAATAAACATGATAAAATTCCCAAACCGATTGAGATGTGACTGTAGGTATGAATTAGCAAGAAGAGGGAGAGAAGATGAACTTGCTAAAAGGGGTATCCTCTTTAGGAATTTCATAATTATGGGCTCTTGCTATTCAGTAATTGCAAAAAAACCACCCTGGCTCCAGCCCCCTTGCCTGCTGGGAGGGCAAGACAGAATTATGGACTAACATGAAGGATGGACACTGGTGGATAGCACCCATCAGAGTGCATAACAGGTCTGAGGATCCAGGTCAGAGACGGCCACCCCAGTTTAGGCTGCATGTAATTAAAAGGTGTGCATGGAGTAAAAACTGACCCTCACCACCTTGGGCATGTCTAGAGGCTGCTTATTTTAGGCAAAATTCTTTATTGTTTTTCCTTTGTTCTTTTGGTTTTAAAATAATATACAGAAATCATGTAACTTGACCAAATAAAAAATAAATATCATAACATCTGGCCAATGTTTAAAGTGCAAAGGCTTTTAGCGACTGTGTGGTGAGAGGACACACATACACACAGAGGCGGAACAAACACTCTGATAAATACAAATATGAATTCGAGGGCAAATGAGGCATGAAACATATAGGCCAATAAACAACACAGAAGAAGGTCATATTAAATTTTTTTTTAATCTAACCAGACTGGGAAGCATTTGAGCCAGAATACCCACCAAGACAAGACTTTCAAGGAAGTTGCATTTTCTAACAAGTACAGAGGATTGGTGTTCTTTTATTTGTTGTAACTCAGACATAAAGAAGCCTAGGATCTTACTGGACTGTGATTTTGAAGGTGAGACTGTGAAGGTTTAACATATCTAAAAACACATCATTGACCTATCATGAAAAAATAAAATACGCCTAAAATATTTCTGTACTCACAGCTCTTTTTTTGAAAAATGCCTTGTCTGGGAGGCCCTTATGTTCATAAAGTCCTTTTTAGTCCACAAAGCTCCTTCAAAACCATTTTGCAAAGTGGAAAGTACAGGAATTATTTGCTGGATGAGGAAATCAGAACAGAAAGGTCAGGTGATTTTCTTGAGCTCTTATGGTCAGAGATAGGATAGTCCAACTAGGATCTGACATGTCAGACTCCTAATGTGGTACAGCCCTGCCAATCTGCCAGTCCTATGAAATGTGCACTGTTTGACCCCTGCTGCTCTTTTATGCAAAGCTGATTTCAGGAGGCCGCTGTGTACCAACACATCCCATATCAACCATCCCTTTCTCAAGGGAGGCAGGATGGTGTGGCGGCTGAGAGCTAGACAGGCCTGGGTGCAAATCCTAACTCTATGAGATACCTCCTACGGGGCTTTGGAATGTTGCTGGCCTCTGTAAAACTGAGTTTTCTCTTCAGTAGTGATGATAATTACTGTCTTCCAAAGCCCTAAGCATAAAAAAGGCCTTGGCCCACAGTAAGCATTATTACAATTTCTCCTCCACAGTATGCAAAGGTAAAGAAGGAGAAGCATAAACTTTCAGGGCATGATCAGAAGAGGTCGTGCACAGGGCAGCCTGGGGCTTCCTAGTCAAGTCTCAAATAGAACCTCAAACAGAAGGACCTAGGAATGCAGACTTTTCCGTGCATGGAATTTATCACAGCCAAAAGAACAATGAGAATAAATGTCTAAGAGAATCTTTCACCCCACCCCCAACCCACCACATGCACACCCAGAAGCACTGTGGGTCGAAAGAAAACGGATTCTTTCAAGATTCCCAGACCAGTCTGTGCAAAGTGAAAAGGTTTCCAGCCCCTGTCGGTTCTGAGAAATACCTGAGCCTTGCAAGGCTGAGGTCACCTGAAGCTCCTCGGGGGGCTCTCTGTCTGCACTAATTAGAGAAAGCAATATTGTTTGAAAGCATTCCCTTCATCTGTCTTCCAACCTCTCTTTGCTCCAGGATTTGGGTGTTCGCAGGCCCAGGCCACACAGCCTGCCAGCCCTTCAAAGGCGGGAATAAACACAAGCTCACCAAACAGGTGGTGATGAGAGACGTGCCCAGACTGCCTTGGCCGTTCCGCTCTGCACCTTCACTTTCATTATCTTCATCATTTGTCAAGCAGAGGCAGGCTGGTGAGCCAGGGCTTCCAAACCTTCAAAAGGAAATACTGACTAAACGACCATGCTGCTGCTTCCATGACCTCCTCTTTACCTGCTAGATACCCACAGGGACTCACATTCTCAAAAGACGAGTCATCGTTAGACTTTGCTCACTGACATCCAGAGGCCCAAGGAGAGCAAGAGAAATGAAGGGCCAGTCTTAGGAGGAGTTATGAACTGCACCAAGAAACTGGAAAATGCAAAATTAACTTTCAAGGGTAAGGACATACAGACAGGACCAATTCACTCAGAACCTGAGAGAAACATAGTCTTTATGATGATGAAGGAGTACAAAATTCCCCAAGAATTTGGCTCCTAACCTCACTTCTTTGGAGAGCTCAGGCTTTCCCTATATACCCACAAAACTCCTCTTAGAATTTTATGAAAAGAGTCCCTAAATTGAGAGAGGGACAAAATGAAGTTTTTACAGTGTTGGCTCAGCTAATAGGCTTGTTGAAGTAGAAAACAGTTTTTGTGTGGAACGAGGAGGAGGAAAGAAGGAAGTAAAGGGGTTGGGGTGGGGAGGGAAGGTGATGTTTTGTTTTTCTCCTTCCATAGTGGGAGAGGGCTGACCAGAAGTTGGAAGGTACATTGTTGGGGTGCCACAAATTTTGCAGCCCTGAGTGTGCCCAAAAAGTGCCCATAAACCTAAGCTCACATCTCGAGGTGGATCACAAGCCAGAAGGCTAAGACCTGAGCAGAGTTTAGGCCTCTTATCCCCATTCACTCTTCTTCCTGGTCTTCTCCAACTCTCTTCCAGAAGTTTCCTGGAGAAGCTCTCCCAGCCACTCTCTTAACTAAACTACTCCCATCCCCAAGTCACCTCAACATATGCCCCTCTTTGAGGAACAGAACTATAACTGGTTCCAAAACTGTTTCTATCCCCAGATAAGATAGGACTGAAGGCAGAATATGAGCTTCCTACATGTGTGGATATTCCAGCACAGTGATTATATTTAAGGTTTTTTCCCTAACAGTAAAAGTTTCATTTATCTTTAAAGGTAACCTTGACAGGTCTACTCAAATAAATGAATATTTCCCTCTTGACAAATGTATCTCCCCACAATGCATCTGCATGACCATCTCATCTAAAAAATACAGAGGCTAACATGATTTTGATGCTAACCATCACTGAGAAACTCTCAGGGTTTTTTTTTTTTTTTTTTTTTTTTGAGGGGTGTGAATAGGCATCTTCTTGTTCCTCACAAATTGGTCTCTAGCCTGAATGAGAAATGCAGGAAAGCACAGAGGTGTAAAGGCATGGCATGCGGAGGAAGACTGGGCTGTTTCTATTCAGCTGGAGCTCAGAGAAGGGCCACGGGGATCAACACAAGATGAGGTCAGGAAGGTAAGCAGAGTTCATATTGGGAGGGTCTCCACACATTTTCTTTCCTATAATGGGAAGCCATCTAAGATATTTAAGTAGGTAATCCATGGGATTTGTATTTCAGTTCTGTGATAGTTTGTGGAGATCATAGAAAAAGGAGAACCTAAAGATAGAAGGAGCCAATTCTTCATTCATGAAGCAGACACTGAGTGCCTGCAATATGCCAGGCACTGTGCCAGGCACTGTGAGTCCAGTAATGAATGAAGTCAACACCATTACTATCCTGGAGCTTGCAGTCGACCAGCATGTGAGGATGGCAGTGGACAGCACTGAAGGACCCAGATGCATTTATGATGTGCATGGGGAATGTTCTCAACACAGTGAATTTGAGATGTTTGTGAAATAGCCACATGGGTAGGTACAAGGAGGCCTACAAATTTAAACAGGAATAGAATTTCTAAAAGTCATTTCATCTGAAGAAAGTCTGCTTTCCTAATCATCATCTGTGGGTTTCTACTCAGAAGAGAACATTTCCCTTGAAGTTTTCCTTGTCAAACTGAGAGGTGAGTAACTTGCCAAAGTAATAGTGCAATTAAGTGGCAAAGCGCCAGGGTTAAGCCCAGGCCTGTGGGGCCAGGGTCTGCCCTCAAAGAGCTGGGTACAGAATAAAAGGTCTGGAGCACAAGCCCCAGGCCTGAATTACAATTGTGGAACTCAGGCACCACTCCCCTTTACTACATAGAAGTTGATTATTGCTGCCCAACGTTGTACAAAAGTCAAGGGAGAGCAGACATAAAACAGACCTGAAACAAACTCTCAGTGGGTCTTCCTCTTCTATAAAAGCAACCCTGACCATCAAACCACTAGCCATCTTTCCTACATCCCTTCTAGAGGCCAAAAACCCCTCACCTACAGAAACCCGCTCTGCTTCATTCACATTTCTTTCAATGCCATTTACATATTTTATTCCACCCTCTTTAATTCAGCAGATCCTTCCTCTCACCCCATTCTGTTCTCAGAGTTTGCTAGTTCTTAGCAAAAATAACAGATTTACTGCGTCAGTTCCCACAATGCACACGTATTTATTAGGTCCTGCCTTAAAGCAAATTCAAACATCTTCTATGATCATTTTTTCCAAGTGTCAGAGATCTGGCAATCCAACTTCGGGATGACTCTTAACATATAGTCTACCATCTGGAGCTGGCTACCCGTAAGTTGTAATATTTCAGTGCCTTTCAGGTACTCTATATGACCTGCTAATTATCTGTCAAATGTAGGCATCAGACACAAATCAAATAGGTGAAAAGAACTTGATCTAATCTCTGTTTTTTCCAGTTTCTGAGTCTCTGAATACCACATACATCAAGCCTATGTCTTGCTCTGGGACAGCACATACTTTAATGCATTCCCCAAAGCCCACAATTCTATGCAAAGAACTGTTTCCTTTGCTGCTGAGATTAATAAGCTGATTCTCTTTCCTTGCCTGAAAATGTCTGAACAATGTACGGCTGATCCAGCCCCCTCCTTTCCAGAGGGCATGTTGCAATGCCATGATATGAAGGTCTCTAAAACTTGAGTATAGCACTCTGCCCATGAGGAGGAAACTCGGGCTTAGAGGCAACTCTTGACAAGGCTATCTGATTTAATTTGTCCTCTCCTTTGTGGACGAATGTCCAAGGAGACAAGAGCCACCATAGCATTTAGCTTTTATTTCCCTTCCTGAATTCCAGGAAGAAGTCCTAAACTTTTGATAAGCAAACCAACTTCAATTATGTGGGAGATACCTACTCATAAATTCATTCAACCAGTATTTATGAGCACTTACTATGTACCAGGTCCTGTGCTAAAATAGAGTATAAACAAAAAACATGCTATTCTATGATGACTAACATTAATTCCTGAAGATTTTATATACTATCAGTGGCCTTTGTTTGATGGGTGTTTGGTGTATACAACCCAAATCGTCAATATTAAAAGGAATTCAGCATTTTTTTAAAAAGTGTACTCTTACATTCCCATGGAGCTTTAGGAGGACAGGGATTTTTGTCTGTACTATTCAGGCTGTATCTCTAGCACCTTGAACAGTGTCTGAAACATAGTAAGTACTCAATAAATATTTACTGAACAAATGAATAATGCTCTTGACCCACAGAGAGAAGGCAATTACCTTCCATATCCCTTAACCAAATAAGTACTTGGGGAATACTAGCACCATCTTCTAACCAACAAACTTAGGAGTAGGTCTACTTTGTAGTCACTGGAAAAGATGTTGTACATAAATTGTCAATGACACTGACTACGATATCTAGCTGTGTGGAAAAGCAGGTTACAAAGCAATACATTCAGTGTAAGCCCAGTTTTAAGCCAAAATGTAAATTATGGCTCTTCTGAGTGATGGGCTTTGGGGTAGTTCTTATTTTTCTTCTGTGTATTTTCAGTATTATCTAAATTCCCTGCAATGCACATTTAAAAATATTACTCTAAAAGAAAGTTCACGATCCAAATTTTGATCTGATTTTATCTTCAGTTTGCATTTAGAATCTACTCAAGGCCTTCCATCTAGCTAGAAATTGCAAAACCTCTATTGTAGGAGGTAAGACAGAGTGATGAAGTTCCTAACAGAGGCTGATATTTCATACCAGGCCTGGAGAGAAGAGAGGTGACCCTAAGAATCATCAGATAATGACCAATCAGTGACCTGTGTCAAAGAGCTAATTATGCCAGTTATAACTCTGGGAAGGTCACCTACAGAGATAGGAAAGGTATGAGCACAGAAAAGACAATGCTCCAAACATGAAAAGGGATCTTCTTGAAATCCAGGAGAATAATGCCACCAAAATCCTTTTAACAGTAATCAGCTGTATTTCATTGGTTTCCCAAGACAGACTTTTCCTTTTTTTTTTTTTTAATTTTATTTCTTTGAGAGAGAGAGAGAAAGAGTGAGCACAAGCGGGCAGAGGGTCAGAGGAAGAGGGAGAAACAGACTCACTGCTGAGCAGGGAGCCCGATGCGGGGCTCGATCCCATGACCCTGGGATCATGACCTGAGCCAAAGGCAGTTGCTTAACCACTGAGCCACCCAGGTGCCCCAAAACAGAATTTTCCTAAACAAGATCAGGAATGTAAAGCCAATTTTTTAAAAAAATTGCTATTCTCTCTCTTTTTTCTCCACTTTCTCACCTAGGAAAAAGGTTAACTAAGATTTCAAAGCTTAGCCTAGCTGCTGCTTCTCTGGAGTTTGGCAGCTGTTGGGTTTTGGTGTGTGAGTGCCAGTTATTTGCTTTGCCAGCAATGTGTTAGGATAATCACCCACTGAAGGATTTCAACACATTACATTTCCCCAGAAGCCTTTGTCTAACAAGGTAATTTATGACCTGTTCAGGAATCTGGTCTTTACAAAACAATAAATTCACACTTGCGCTGGACTTCAAAGCTGCTATTATGAGCCTCGGTAGCAGAAGGCATCCTGTAGCTCAGAGCCAGATCAACAGATAAGTGAGTCTGTAATGCTCTCTTTCAGGCAGGCTGCAAAGGGGACAAGGCTGACAGCCACTTGCAGCAGGATTTGGCTGTTCCTGCAAAATCTGACCCTAAAATTGGGTCCTCTTGACAATGTTAAAATCATTTCACCCACTCTACAGAATGTAAGATCTATACGATTTAGGAGGTTGACAAGGAACCAGATGCTTCCTATGGGACAGGCAGGTACTCCTGCCCTTGGTAAGATCTCACTGGAATGTTAACAGAAGCCCAGTCCTCCAACCCTGTAGCCAACCTAAGCCCAAAAAGCCACTTTCTGGAAAGAGGGGCATAAGCTTCTCATTGTCTCCAACTGTTTCAACAAGTTCTGGAAGCCAAGGGCATTTTTTCTTTTTTTGGAAGTATAGTTAACATACAATGTTATATTAGTTTCAGGTATATAATATAGTGATTCAACAATTCTATTACTCATTGCTCATCGAGATGAGAGTACTCTTAATCCCCATCACCTATTTCACCCATCCCTCCACCCACCCCCTTCTGGTAACCACCAGTTTGTTCTCTGCTTTTAAGAGTCTGGTTTGTTTTTTGTTTGTTTCTTTCTCTCTCTCTCTCTTTCTCTTTTTCTTTTTTTTGTCTTTTTCTTGGTTCGTTTATTTTGTTTCTTAAATTCCACATTAGTGAAATTGGATGGTATTTGTCTTTCTCTGACAGACTTATTTCACTTAGCATTATACCCTCTAGGTCCATCCATGTTTCATTCTTTTTATGGCTGAGTAATATTCCATTCTGTATACATATACACCACATCTTCTTTATCCATTCGTCTATACATGGACACTTGGGTTGCTTCCATATCTTGGCTATTGTAAATAATGCTGCAATAAAAATAGGGGTAAAGCCAAGGACATCTTGCCCATGCACAAATCCTGCATAAATCCTATGCCAGGTTTTTCAGAGTGTGGTCTGTATCCTGCTTACACGAGGATCACCTCAGATGCTGGTTTAAAAAACACAAGTGCCTGGACCCCACTTTGGACCTTTTGTATCAACTCCCAGCTGCTGGGCCTCAGAACTGGCATCTTTAACAGTCCAGATGATTCTTACACACACTAAAATTTAAGAAACACTGGGGAGGATGTAGTAGATCAAACTAGGAGTTTAAGCTTGGGGGCCTTGGGATGAGCAAGATCCAGATTCAAATCTAGAAGCCACAATTTATTAGCTGTGTGACCTTGGACAAATGTCTGAATCTTTCTGAACTTTGGTTTACTGATATGTGAAAAGGAAGAAATGTCTCCTAGTTTTGTAGTAAGGAGTAGCTTCTGGCTTTGAAGACATGCCCTGCCTTCCCCTTCAGACTTCTTATGGCTCTCTTTTTTGGTGTCTGGCCTCTGCCTACAGCTTCCCTGTTGCAGTTTGCCCAGACATAGTAAGCTATCGGGTTCACTATTCCAAGCAGCTCCCTGTACTATAGTTCCCATGAAAATACAGGTCTTCCATTTAAGACACAGGACGCATAATGCAGCTATACTATTTTTATTTCTTTTTCCATTTTTTTTAAACAGAACCCATTTTTCCAATCCTATCTTTCATAGAACTTTAATTCATTAATCAGATATTTTTTAAAAGCAGTAGCTCTAAAGGACAGTGGGGAAGGTTTCAATTTGGAGTCTACTTTCCCCTCCACGCCACCTCAAAGCCCCCTCAAGTCCTCAGCTGGGGGAAGTACGCCTGGAGGTGAGGCAGAGAGGCGGGAGGAAGACAGTGAGGAGTCACATGGTGCCAAGATGACACAGAAGCTGGTGGCATCAGTACCCACGCTGGGTGCACAGGGCAGGGAACAAGTTTGCAAAGAGAACAGAATGAGCTCTGTTCCTGATATATTTAGTTTGAGGTCTGTGGCAACCAGATGAGGACACTTAGCAAGGCACTTGGAAATTCACACCTAGAATTACAGGCAGAGATCCAAGCAGAGATATAGAGATGCTTCTTACTTCTAAATCAGTGGTTCCCAAACATGCTATACCTTCGAATCACCTGGGAGCTTTAAAAAGAATTTATGCCTGGGTCCCACCTCCAGAGATTCTGATGTAATTGGTCTGTTGTGGCTGGATATTCAGGAATTTTAAGCTCCCCAGGTGATTCCAGTGTTCAGCTAAGTTTGGGAACCACCGCTCTCGGTGAAAAAGAAAATATTTGGTCCTCATTTAAGCATAACTGTGCAGATGTAGGAAGCTTTATTCAACAACCACATGCTTGGAATTATATTTAAAAAGGCAGAAATCCAAATGTTAATTACGATTTGTACAGGTGACCCTTGAACAACAGGGAGGTTGGGGGCCGTCAACACTCCCCTTCCCCCGTGCAGTCAAAAATCCGAGTATAACTTTTGACGCCCCAAAACTTTACTAATAGCCTACTGTTGACCGGAAGCCTTACCGATAACGTAAACAGTCAATTAACATATATTTTGTATGTCATATGTATCGTATACGGTATTCTTACAATAAAGTAAGCTAGGGAAAAAAGAACAAAGAGAAAATACATTTGCAGTATTATACGTGTATTTATTGTAAAAAATCTCCATATAAGTGGATGTGTGGGGTTCAAAGCCCTGTTGTTCAGGGGTCAGTTGTATTAGTTTCCTGAGGCTGCTGTAACAAATTATCACAAATTTGGTGTCTCAAAATAACAGAAATTTATTCTCACACTTCCAAAGTCTGAAATCAGTATCACTGGGTGGAAATCAAGGTGACACAAAGACCACACTCTCTCAAGAGGCTCAGGAGGAGAATCTGTTCCTTGCCCTTTCCAACTTCTGGTGGCTGCCAATATTTTTGGCTTCCTTGTGATCACATCCTTTCAATCTCTACCTCTGTGATCACACTGCCTTCTCTTTTTCTGTGTGCAAATCTCCCTCTGCCTCTTATAAGGAAATATAGGATTGCATTTAGAACCCACCTGGAAAATTCGGGATAATCTCCTGATCTCAAGAGCCTTGATTTAATCACACCTGCAATGTCCTTTTTACCATATTTGGTAATGTTCACAGGTTCCAGGGATTAGGACCCAGTATCACTGAGGGACTATTTAATCTACCAAGGTCAGCCTTCAAGGATTCGTATTCCTCCCACATGCAAAATAAATTCACCCCCATCTTACTAGCCTCTAAAGTCTCAAGCCATTAATGGTACTAGCTCATATCCAAAATCACATCTGGGTGTGAGTCCCAGCTGTCATTTACTACCTGGTGAACTTGGCATCATATTTAGCTTGCCTGAGCCTCAGTTTCTTCCCAGGTAGAATGAAGATAATGACAGCACCAATTTCAATGAGGTTTATATAGTTTATATGAGATAATATCTGTAAAATATTTATTTAGAGCTGGGCTCATTGTTAGCAGATCAAAAATATTGGCAACTGTCTTAGTCTGTTCAGGCTACCACAACAAAGTACTAAAGACTCAGTGGCTTATAAATGACAGAATTTATCACTCACACTTCTGGAGGCTGGAAGAGCAAGATCAGGGTGCCAACATGGTTAGGTTCTGGTGGGAGCTCCCAGCCTCTTCCAGGCTACAGATGGCTCACTGTGTCCTAACATGGCAGAAAGAGAGCTCTCCGATTTCCTTTTATAAAAGCACTATTCCTATTGAAGAGGGCTCTACCCTCAAGACCTAATCACCTCCCAAAACTCCACCTCCTAAAATCATCACTATGGGGGTCAGTATTTCAACATATCAATTTTGAGGGGCCATAAACATTGAGTCCATTACAGTAACGATGATTAATAATAGCAAACCTTATGAATGTTATCCCAAGAACTGAGGCCCACAACAGGCTATTTGATGAGCTGGTGGGTTTGTAACTAATAATACTAATATCAGCTAAAGATTATGTAGCTCTTTCTGTCAGGCACTATTCTATGTGTTTTACAGATATAGACTCATTTGGCTTTCGGAAATAACCCTGGGAGGTAGATACTATTATTATTCCTATGTTACAGATGGACAGTGAGAGAGAAGTTAATCCCAGGTCGCACAGCTAATAAGTGAGGGAGCCAGGAATTAAACCCAGGCAGACTAGCTCCATTGTCCTTGCTTACAGTCACTATATCATCTCAGTTTTCATTATAAAAAGGGGTAATTTGTAAACAGTATGGATGTTCCTCAAACAGTTGAAAATAGAGCTACCCTACGATCCAGCAATTGCACTACTGGGTATTTACCACAAAGATACAAATGTAGGGATCCGAAGGGGTATGTGCACCCCAATGTTTATAGCAGCAATGTCCACAATAGCCAAACTGTGGAAAGAGCCAAGATGTCCATCGACAGATGAATGGATAAAGAAGATGTGGTATATATACACAATGGAATATTATGCAGCCATCAAAAGGAATGAGATCTTGCCATTTGCAATGACGTGGATGGAACTAGAAGGTGTTATGCTGAGTGAAATAAGTCAATCAGAGAAAGACATGTATCATATGACCTCACTGATATGAGGAATTCTTAATCTCAGGAAACAAACTGAGGGTTGCTGGAGTGGTGGGGGGTGAGAGGGATGGGGTGGCTGGGTGATAGACATTGGGGAGGGTATGTGCTATGGTGAGCGCTGTGAATTGTGCAAGACTGTTGAATTACAGATCTGTACCTCTGAAACAAATAATGCAATATATGTTAGGAAAAAAAAAAAGAAGAAGATAGCAAGAGGGGAAGAATGAGGGGAGTAAATCGGAGGGGGAGACGAACCATGAGAGATGATGGACTCTGAAAAACAAAGTGAGGGTTCTAGAGGGGAGGGGGTGGGGGGATGGGTTAGCCTGGTGATGGGTATTAAAGAGGGCATGTTCTGCGTGTAGCACTGGGTTTTATGCACAAACAATGAATCATGGCACACTACATCAAAAACTAATGATGTATGGTGATTAACATAACAATAAAAATTTTTTTAAAAAGGGGGTAATTTGTGACACAGCAACCTGTCCAGTCTTAAAGGTAACTTCTGTGATTTCCGGCTAGCAGACTTCTAAAGCCCATCCCAGCTTTAGCATCTTAAATATAGCCAAGGAGAAATTTCTGACCTCCTAATTTGTCCCTGGATAGGAGAAATTCAGACTTCAGTGGTTCCAGCTGTCAACCTCCTGCAGCCTTTGGGCAAAGGAACACCCTGACAAGTCCACGCGGTTAACATTGGCACTAACCACCTGGTTGCCAGATTAGTGAGAGCTTGTGAACAGAAATCAGGAGAGTCTGGGGTTCCCACCCAAAGCCATCTCTTTGAACAGGCTGCAGCTGCCTCTAAGGTTGTTCTTTGGCCAGGACGTGGTTGCAAAGTTCACACTTAAAAGTCCATTTAAGAGGATTTAAAAGAAACAACAACAGAAGCAGGTGGAGTAGAAGTGACCTAGTCACCTTTTGCCCTTAGTGCTGCATCAACAGCTGGGAGGAACAGGGCAAGCCAGCAATACTGGATCATAAAGCTCTGTAACTCCCAGCCGGCGGTGGCTTTGAACAGAGTGCCTACCAGGGATTCTGCTCTGTAGCAAAGTGATCCACAATGAGGGAGAGAACTGCAGCTGGGACTCAGAGCAGACATGGATGGGAGCAGTTAATGTCAGTAGTTGAAAATCACCACCAAAGGTGATTTGACCACTTCATTGCCAAATTGAACAGGTCTCTTCAGAGCCCAGTTTAAGCACGTTGCTTTTAGGGGTCTCAGGTTTGATAAGGGGCAGCAAGTTTCACAGAGAATTAAAGATTAGCTGCCTACAACATTGGTTTTCTTTAAGCAGTTCAACTGCCCGTCTTAGTTGCTTTATTAAGTTTATATCCTGAGCTATCCTTCATGGGAAAGTGAGATCATAAGAACAAATACAAGTGGCAAGGGAAGGAGACTTATAGGGGCATATAATTCCTGATTCAAAACCAGGAATAGGTAGGGGTGCCTGGGTGGCTCAGTTGGTTAAGCATCCACCTTCTGCACAGACCATGATTCCGGGGTCCTGGGATTGAGTCCCAGGATCGAGCCCCTCAACGAGCCCCACATCGGGCTCCCTGTGGGGAGTCTGCTTCTTCCTCTTCCTCGGCCCCTCCCCCTGCTCGTGTTCTCTCTCTCACTTGCTCACTCTCTCTCTCAAATAAATAAAAATCTTCTTTAAAAAATCAGGAATATTTAGATTTGAAAAGAAAATATGATGTCATCTATTTTGATATAAAGTGCCAAATTCAAATGAATTACTATTCTTTAGTAACCCTCCCCCTCCCCTCACACCAAAGGAAAAAATATTGCATGTTATCCTATCTTTTTCCAAAAAGAGATTTTGGTTAATATTCTAAATGCTTTTTAAAAGCCACTGGCAGGCGTCTGGGTGGCTCAGTTGGTTAAGCATCTGCCTTTGGCTTGGGTCATGATCCTGAGGTCCTGGGCTCAAGACCTGCAAGCCCCACATCGGGCTCCCTGCTCAACGGGGAATCTGCTTCTCCCTCTCCCTCTGTTCCTCCCCCCTGCTCATGCTCACACTCTCTCAAATAAATAAATAAAATCTCTAAAAAAAATTAAAAGCCACTGGCTACTTTATATCTAGGATTATAATTAGGGTGACTAGTCATTGCTATTTGCCTGGGACTGGGGTAAACTTTCAGTGCTAAAACCAGGAAAGTCCCAAGCCAACCAGGGCAGTAGGCCACCTTAATTATAAAGCAAGTAAAAGATAGTAATATGTAAGAAGTGAGATCACACACTGGAGTCATATTGCATATTGACTTTTCTGTTTACTACTCAAGTTACTCAACTACTTAATATCACAAATAAAGTCAAATTTTATTGGCCATTTTTGATACCTCTTCCAAAACTGCCAACCTTTGTTGTAGAGAATCCTTCACCCATCCCCATCTACTCTCCTATATCAGGGTCATGTCAGTTCACAAAACGGCGACCACAGTATTATGTTACTAATAAGAGTAAGAAAATTAGGCCATTTATCCCATTTCAAACCAAGAACGTCTTTTCACAGAAATCACAGTCTTAGATTTACTTTTACAGCTTAGTCTTTTGAAAAACACTAACCATTTTCCTCAAATTTACTCAACTGAATCTGTTCATAAAAAGGACTATTTTGATACGTTGGCCTGCCACACCATTGCTCACACTCATGTACACACACACACACGCAGACATCGAAACCTGTTTGGAAGAGAACATGTTTAAACAGATTTAACCTGTGATATATTAGAAAGAACACAAGCTCAGGAATCAGACTAATCTGACAGAGGGAATGCCTAATGCTTCCTGAAATTCCTCCTCTAAAAATAGACTTGTAATTCTCACCACAACATAAAATATTGGTTAAATAAGGTTGCTTGTTTACATAAGATTCCAGTGAAAATGCTAGAGTTCTAACTATCAAGTATTCTTTGTTTTAAAAAATATAATGGCATCATTTTGCAGCATCTATTGTTCAATTTGACTCTTACCCTAGGAATTTAAGTTTGTAAAAACTTCACATACAAACTGCTGACTTCTTTGTCACTATGGGTTCAAACAGGAGTTAGCAACTGAAGAGTAATAATTGGTAACTGTTCATAACTTTATAAATGAAAAGATCTGAAGCTTAAAAAAGACATTTATTCTTCTCTTCCTGCTGGGAACATGTATCTTCTGCAAAGTTAGGTACCCTTGTGATAAGAATGATGTTAGAAATGATGTCCCCAAATAGAACTAGCAGCAAAGTAAATTTGCCCTCTAATTTCAACGATGTAAAATGCTCAGCAGTCCTGAGGCACTGTGACAAATTATTTTTCTGGGTAATCAAGAGAGAACTTCCTACCGAAATTTCTAACATTCATTTTTATTTTAGTATTCTAATTTGCCCCAAATGTTAGTGAGTTGGCCTTTGATTCCATCAATGCCTTGTCTTTGGTCAACACATTATTATAAACAATCTTTGTTTTGTAGTTGCAGGAAATGGAATTTTGGCTGAAAGAGTGTATACTGACTGCAGATCAGCCTGCAGGAAGTTTAAGTGGTTCTTAAAATGTATTAAGTATTTGTGTTGTGATTTAAAATTATGAAGGAAAAAAAATCAACACTTATTGAGTAACCGTGCAGACTGTATACTGTAGGTATCCTACTGCAAGGGATTTCATCCTTGCACATCCCGAGGGATAACAACCATCAGTTTCACTCTTGAGGAATCTGAGTCGGAATTAGACATTTCCCCTCTTTCAGGTCTTACCCTGAAGTCCATGCTCTTTTAATATTCTACAGGGCAAACCTGTTTCAACTTGTTCTGTTCAAAACAGGTTGCAAAAGTCTATAAAGGGGGAAAAAATTCATGACTTCTCTAAGAAAAATCTCTTAAGCTGTAGAAGCTTAAAATGTTGTAGGACATGTTGTAGGACCTAGTTTCAGTTTTAAGACCTTTTATTGTGTATTCAAAATGTAACTAAGATGTCTAACACTTAAAGTGTGCAAAGCCAAATTCTCTGTCTTCCCTCATTAAATCTACTTTTACTCTTTTAGCCAGAGCCTGATTATGGCAGGGGGTGGGTGGTGGTGGTGAAGGGGAGAGACAAACATACTAACTTAAGTGTTGTCTCTGCTCAGTGCCAGCCATTTCATATCATATCAACCCCAAAACGTAGATATTAAATTTTTACTTTACAGATGGGAATAGTAAGGATAATGTCTTGTGATGTTACATCCTAGCTGTCTGATGTCAAAGCTTATCTTTTGTTTACAATGAAATTTTCGCTCACCATCCACTATAAAACCTAGAAACTTAGAAGTCAACATAAACTTTTTCTTCTTCCTTCTCACATCTAGTTGTTCACTTAATCCCATTAATTCTACCTCTCAAACAAATTGCTTTGTCCCCACTGCTATTACCTTGGTTTGGGTGTTACCAAAATTCCTTACCTGGTCTCTAGCAAAATTTTCCTAACTCAACTCTTGGATGCCTGTTTTTCCCCACACCCACATACATATATACCCAATACACTAAATTGTACCTTGATTAACTTTTGTAAACTCCAAATTGATCATATCCCTTGCTCAAAATCTTTCAATGGTTCACCATTCTTTGCTATGTAAGGTCCAAACTCCTTACAGCAGAAAAGGCTCTTCATTATCTTGTCTCTACAATCTTTTCACTTATCTCCAATCCTTCCCTCATACAACCCCACCAAACCCCTTATAGATTCCAATTCAACTACAAGTTTCTTGAGCTCCTGCTATGTGCCAGGCACTACATTAGCCATGGGGACATAGCAATGAACAAGACAGAGATAGTCCTTGGCCTCGTAGAGCTAAGAGTCTGAAACAGACATTAAACAAGTAGCAGGTAGCAGGATGAATACTATAAAACAGTAAGTACAAGAGCACATGGCAACAAATCACATGAAGGAAAGTGCGATGTTTAACCTGAGATATAGAGAATGGCATAAGTTAGTCCAGCAAAGATGAGAGGGGAAAACCCACTGAAATAAGCAGTATTTCTGTGCACAAACAATGCCTTTGACATATTTCCATGCAAGTTGCTACGTTGTGTTGGACTGGGCATCTCTGCCATCTGCACTACACTGAAGACTTCTAGAGCACAGGGCCAGGACGCTAGTCACAGTTTATAACCTAGTCAGCTACTGTGCCTGGCAGGCCTGAATGGTCAAACGTTTGTTGGTAATAAGGGTGATGACATCAGGCACCTTGTACGCAATACTACTGTGACATGTTGGTAAATTACAGATAAATTGTATATCACTGCTCCAAAACAGGTAATATCCTTATTTCTATAGATACAAAAACTAAGTTAAACTCATCCCCAAAATTAGATACTAGCCAGTAAGAGGGAGTCAGATTCAATCCCAGGTCTATTTGATTTCATAGCCTTTCCATTCCACTGCAGCACACCGCAGCTGATACTTAGAGGGCATACTGTGACTATAATCAGCTTTGTCAGGTGTTAAGTGCCAGGAAAGAAGGAAGTTTTCCTTATTATTGTTAATAATTTGGCGCTCCACACCACCTGGGAGTTTCATGAGTGTCAACCTATTCCCAAAGCTATTTTCATCTCTGGGTACATAGAAAAAGTCCAGTTTCTGGTATAAGACTGAGGACCAGATGACCATAAGTAAACCAACTCTTTGCCAACTAGCAGCTTTCCCCTACCAAAAAGTCTTCTTTAACTATCAAATCTCCTCTGTCAAACTTCACCTGGCATTAAATGTTTCAGAGAAGAGTTGAGGACAGTAAGTCTTTTTTTGGGGTGGGGGGATAGCAAGTCTTAACAAAAGGCCACTGCACTGGATCCCTGATAATCTGGAGAGGAGCAAGCAGTCCAGAGAGCAGTGAGGGTGTGAGCCAGACTGCAAAGGGCTAAGGAGTGAGAAGATGGTGGGCAAGTTGAAGTAGCAGGTAATGTGTGTGGCAAAACTAGCAGGAGCTAACAGAGAAGGTATTTGTCAGGTCTGGAGACACCCACACGTGTTGTAGAGCAGAGGAAAGGAGCTAGCAGAGGGCAGATTCAATATGCAATTCAGGGGTGCGTGGGTGTGCGCTCAAAGGATGGGGAGGGATTAGTTTTGGCATGATGAATGACACCTATCATCAACAGATGAGACAAAAGGAGGAAAGGGAAGAATTACCATGGAAAAGCTTTGAGATCAGAGGGAACTGGAATCCCCAGTATTAAAAGAAAATTCCAGTTTTCCTTAATTTCTTTACTAAAGGTTGCATGAGACACTTCAGTAGCTGTAAATTTTCAAGCCCCCAGAAGTGCGTTTTGCGGAATGTCTGGGTGTGACTTTGAACAAGAGCTAAAGTAGTAAATTTTAAGAAGCTGCCTGTGGTCATGGCTAGAAGGCTAGAATATAACCACATAATGTGGAAAAAAGAACAGGGATTGGGTATGCTGGGGACTGGGAGCATCTGAAAGGAAAGAGGAGTAAAGTGGAGGATAAGTAAAGTACATAATCATTTCGTTCTTATATTCATTGGGCCCAGGCTGCATAAATACAGAAAGTGTTCTTCCTTCATTCAGTATATTGCTGTGAGAAGACCACAATAAAAACAGTTTGGAAACTGTAAAGAACCTTGTGTTATTGTTAAATAGATGGGTATGTAGGTGGACGGGTACATGGGTGGAGAGATAATTGTAAAGATAGGGAGATAGAAAGGCAAATACAATACCTAGATAGAGAATAAAGAATAGAAAGACATTATATTGAAATATTTCAAATATGTCTCCTGATTGGAAGACTATTACATCATTAGGCAGATGAGGAGAAAGGCAAGTGATCTTTTCTCTGACTTTTCACATTTGGCCAATGTCAGGAAAGAGGGTTAGAGAATGGCAAGAAGTTTTACCCAAAATGTGTTTATTTCTTAAGAGCTAAGAGTTACACATGATAAACATTTTTTACAGTGTAGGCAGTGGGAAGATGTTGGATATTGGTTTGTTATAATTTCAAACCCACTTGTTAATGACTTAAGTAGAGTTGTTTTGATCTAAGGGTGAATTTGTTTACACTGAGGAAGCTGTGTCAGGATGTTGTCATCGACATCTGTTGTCGATAAGCACTCAGTTGCTCAACTGTTGACAGGTGCCACTGGGGACTTATCATAAGAACATATGGAAGAGCAGCTATGGCATAATGGACATTTAAACTTTAAATGACAAGAATCTGTGAGGACTTACTGAGAGTGTTTGGTCTGGGCAAGGCTACTGTTCATTGATCAAAATAGCTCTCCCAAAATCTTGAGGCACTCGCTCCAGCCGTGGCGTAGCCAGGTCACTCTTGGTCAGCAGTGGTGTTAAACTGTGCAGCAGTTTTGGGAAGAGAAGGAACTTCTGCTCCTGCCTTGGTGAGGCTACTCCTCATAGGCAGTGTCCTAAGCCGCATAATGGTCCCTGGAGTAATACCTTCTGAGCAGCTCACCTTGCCTGCCAATGCCGGCGCTGTCCCCGGCTAGCTACTCGCCCCACTAGTGAGGGACCTATGCCGGCAGCTGATGTCCAGCTTTAGCTTGGAAGGACCGACTACCCAGAACCAACTTGTAGAAACGTACACCTCAGTTAAATTTAACCTTTATTTCTTTCATCTCCTCTTTGCCTGGAACAATAGTATAATTAATCTATCATTGTTTGAAGTAGGTTAGTTCTTTAATGGCTTATTAAGAGACATTATCCTATATACTACTGGCTTGTGAAATATTATTTCAAATTATAATTCCTGCAGTGAACCGGTGTTAAATAAATTATTGGCAAAGACAATCTCAATCTCTGAGTATTTGCCTTGAACAAAATAAGAAAAGAACCAAAGACTTTTTTGGCTCAGATAGCCCTTGGCCACTGGAAGCCATGGAAAGGAAAATGGGTACAAAAATCATGAGCAACAAAGATGAGAGGATGTAAAGACTTGTTGTGAAGCAAAATCGACAATCAAAATTTAGGTTAGCAGGAACAGATATTAAGCTGAAATCAGAGAGATGACACTAAGTGAACCTGAGTTTAGAGTTTTAATTCTTGCTCCATATATTATGAACTTAGGTTTGTAATGCATTTGTAGTTAATAATTACATATTTGTCTCACTAAGTTTTACTTTTTAAACTTATATTTCTATTTTGATGGAGATATTCATATATGTTTTCTAGGAAATTTGTATTTTAGTGTGAACACTTCTCATCTATTAGCCCCAGTAGGAGAATTTCATTTCCAGGAGAGCAGAATCATTCTTCTTTAGGATAATTAGAAAAAAGAGAGAAGGCATAGGCTTCCAGTTATAGAATAAATAAGTCATGGGGATAAAAGGTACAACATAGGAAATATAGTCAATGGTATCATAAGAGTGTTGTCTGGTGACAGATGGTAGCTACACTTGTGGAGAGCACAGCATAATGTATAGAGTTGTTGAATCCCTATGTTGTTCATCTGAAACTAATGTAACATTGTGTGTCAACTATACTTGTTAAAAATTAATTTGAAAAAAAGGGGGTGCCTGGGTGGCTCAGTTGGTTAAGCCTCTAACTCTTGATCTCAACTCGAGTCTTGGTCTCAGGGTCATGAGCTCAAGCCCCACGTTTAAAAAAAAGGGGGGGGGGAGATGGGAACCTGGGGATGAAATTGTGAAATAATGTCACTGATGGAGAAGGAAAAGATATAAATGTTTTAGTAATCTATACACCCAATGCAGGACCCGAACTCACAACCCTGAGATTAAGATTCGCATGCTCTCCTAAGTCAGCCAGGTGCCTTGGAAAAGATACTTTTATAATAAAGCTGTACAAAATATCTATATGCCTATAATTCCCAAATTTATAGTGACAGCTTACCTTGTACCTCAATTTGGACCCAAATATCCAGTTGCCTCTCTTGGCTGCCTTACACACTTAATTAGCATATCCAAGATAGAACTCCTGATCTACTCTTCCAAATCTACTCCTGTAGCTGCCCCCATCCCTATTAAAGTCAATTTTACTCTTCTAATTGTTCAAGCCAAAAACCTGTGAAGTAATCCTTGACTTCATGTTCCTCATCTGATCCATCAATAAATCTGTCCTCTCTTTTCAAAATATACATCCAGAATCTGACTCTGAGCCTAATAGCCTCTTCATTGGTTTCCCTGGTTCCATCCATGCCCCTCTTTGGTCTATTCTGAAGACAACAGCTAGAGTAATACTTTTGGAGCATAAGTCATACCATGTCACTTGTCTCATAACTTTCCCATAGTTTCCCATTTTCCTCAGATTAAAAGCCTTGCCATGGTCTACAAGCATTTATATTTGTTCCCTCTGCCTGGGACCTCTGCCTCAGACTCCCCATATCCACATGCTCCTCCCTTATTCTCCTTAAGCGTTTACTTGAATGTCACCTTCTCAGTGAGGTCTTCCCCAGTTATATCATTGAAATTGCAAATTTATCTCAGCCCCATTTTCCATTTCTTAGCATCCCCTGCCCCCTTCACTGATTTATGTTTCTCGGTACCGCTAAACGTTATCTAAAATTTATATATTATTTATTTATCTTACTATTGTTTATCTACTCCCACTAAATTTGTAAGCTATATAAAAGCTGGAATTTTTCTGTCTTATTCACAGCTATACCTTCAGTCCATTAAACAATGCCTAAACAGTAAATAGTAAGCATTTAGTAGGTGTTTATGGGAGGAAGGAAAAGAGGAACGAAGGAAGGAACCAACCAAGAGCTTACAAATGTGTTCCACCAGTGTCTGTGGAATGGTAAATATAAAAACAATTTGTTGGAAGTGAACTCAATAACTCCTGAACAATATATTCAGAAAAGCATCACACATTAAGAGAAATACAAGACTCAAGCAAAAAGACTGCTTAGTATGCATATCTGTAAACACACACAAACATATAAACATGCGCACATATACAGAATGAATTTACAAGTCTTCTAATGATACTGCAAAGAAACAATTTTTTTGTTTTGTTTTTATTTTTTTGTTATGTTAATCACCATACATTACATCATTAGTTTTTGATGTAGTGTTCCATGATTCATTGTTTGTGCATAACACCCAGTGCTCCACGCAGAATGTGCCCTCTTTAATACCCATCACCAGGCTAACCCATCCCCCCACCCTCCTCCCCTCCAGAACCCTCAGTTTGTTTTTCAGAGTCCATCGCCTCTCATGGTTCGTCTCCCCCTCCGACTTACTCCCCTTCATTCTTCCCCTCCTGCTATCTTCTTTTTCTTTTTACTTAACACATGTTGCATTATTTGAAGAAACAATTTTCTATAGAACAAGAGATAGTCACTGGAAACCAATGATAACAATTTCATTATTACTAGTTGAACAAAGTATATAAACATCACTGAGACTGCCTTTAATTGAAGGTGTTGTCTCTAGTGTTTTAGCTTCGTAAATACATTACCATTTAGTGGGCTTTTACTCTTGGCTCCCCAATCATATTTTTCCCCTTCGAGTCCCAAATTTCTTAATTTCAAATTTTCTTACAAGAGTAATTATCAGGAACTAAACCCCTAAGCTGTAGAGGGACTTCTGTGTTCCTTTCTAAGCCTTAAAATAAATGACACCTGAATTTATTCTCACCTATTGTTAAAACAAATACCTGAATGAGCATCTCCAATGTTGGAGCTCATGATTGTTCATTTGTGCAGCTTGCACTGAGAGTTGATGCCAGGCAAGATTTCATTTCTCCTCAATCCCGTGAGATAGCAGATGATATCACAATTATTTCCTTTTATCAAGTGAGCATTAGATAAATAATAGCCATAAAAACAAATATAAGGAAATAGCAAAATAAATTCAAAGAAAGAAACAGGAAAGGGGCACCTGAGTGGCTCAGTCATTTGGGCATTCGACTCTTGGTTTTGGCTCAGGTCTTGATCTCAGGGTCCTGGGATCAAGCCCAGCCTCAGGCTCTGTGCTCAGCGCAGAGTCCATTTGTCCTCCCCCTCTGCCCCTTCCCCCACTCCTGTGCTCACTCTCTTTCTCAAGTAAATAAATAAATAAAATATTTTTTTAAAAATGAAAAAAAGAAATAGGAAGGAATTAATGAAGATATGAGACAATTTATAAAAGAGAAAAGATCAACAAAAGAGAATTGGCTGTCTGAAAAAGTTAATAAAATTGATACGTTGCAGCTGATATTGATCAAGAAAAAAAGGCACAAATAAGCAATATAAGGAATGAAAATGGAGACAACACTACATATTCTTCAGATAATTAATAGAGAATGAGGATATTATGAACTACTTTTTGCCTCTATATTTGATGGTTTATATTAAATGGACACATTCATGGAAAAATTTGACTCAAGAAGAAACAGAAAACCTGAATAGTTGCAAATCCATAAATTGAATTCATAGTGTAAAAAATCTTCCAATAAAGAAAATGCAATACACCCTGCTGGCTCTTGCAGCAAGTTCCACCAGACATAAAATTAAGATATAATTACAACTTTACACAAGCCTTCAGAGAATAGAAAAAGAGGCACATCCCCCGCTCACATGAAGCCAGTATAACTTTGATTTCAAAATTTCACAAGGACCATAGATGAGAAAGGTAAATCATAGGCCAATATCATTCATGAACATCAATACAAAAATTCTTAAATTATTTGTAAGCAAAATCCAAAAATATTTGCTTTATATCAGCATGCAAGCTTCCCATTTGATCAAAGTAATTCTTAACAAATCAGTTAGGTGGAAACGCCTTTATCTGATAAGGGATATCTATAAAAATCCTAGAACAAATGCCATATTTAATGGTAAAATATTAAGAGCTTTCTCTTTGAGTTCTCAAACTCAAAGAGAACTGAGGATGCTTGCTATGATCACTCCCATTAAACCTAGGACCTTGTACTGGAGGTCCTAGACAACACAGCAAGAAAAAGAAAAGTTGTAATTTTGGAAAGGCAGAAATAAAGCTCATTATTTGTGGATAATATGATTATGTAAGTAGAAAGTTTTTTTATCTACAGTTGAATTATTAGAATTAACATGAATTTGAAATTTTGAGATACAAAATCAATATATCAAAATCAACTGAGCGACATTAATGAAGATCTAAATATTTGGAAGAATATGCCATAGTCAGAAGTTGGAGAACTCAATAATGTTCTCAATTCTCCCTACATTTACTTACAGATTTAAAATAATGTACCAGTTCAAATCTCAACAGGTTATTCTGGAATAATTCAAGATGATCATAAAATTCACATGTAAATGCAAAGGGATACAAAAATCCAAGACACTTTTTTTTTTTTTTAATTTGAGAGGGAGGGAGAAAAAGAGAGCATGAGCCAGAGGGAAGGACAGAGGGAGAGGGAGAAGTGAGCTCCCTGCAGGGAGCCCAGTGAGGTGAGGCTCAATCCCAGGACCCCAAAATCACGACCTGAGCCGAAGGTAGACACTTAAGCGACTGAGCCACCCAGATCCTTTTGAAAAGAATTCTTGGGAAGTCTTGCTGTACCAGACACTATGTGTCTTAAAAAGCTATGTAAGGGGCTCATGGGGGCTCAGTCAGTTAAGCATCTGTCTTCAGTTCAAGTCATGATCCAGGAGTCCTGGGATCAAGCCCCACATTGGGATCCCTGCTCATCTCCCTGCTCAGTGGGGAGTCTGCTTCTCCCCCCTTGTGCTCTCTCTCTCTCAAATAAAATAAAACAAAACTATGTGAATCAAGATGTTGTGGAATTGGTGCAGAGTTAAACAGACCATTGAAACAAATTAGAAAGCCCCAAAATAAACCCTGAAAGGTGTACCTGCCTGGCTCAGGCGGTATAGCATGAGACTCTTGATCTCAGGGTTGTTAAATCTGAGCCCCACATTGGGTGCAGATATTACTAAAAAAAAAAAAAATCTCTCTTTAAAAAAGAAATAAACCCTTACATATATGGACACAATATATGACAGAGGGGGCAAAGCAGAGCAGTGGACAAAGGACAAATTTTTCAGTTAATGATTCTGGAACAACTAGGTACTGATAAAGGAAAAATAGAAGTTAAAGCCCTATCTCATACAATATGCAAATAATAATTATAGATGGATTAAACAATTAAATGTAAAAGACAAAGCTACAAAGATTTTATAAGATAACATAGGAGAATGTATTTATGATGTTAGGATAGAGAAGGATTTCTTAATCAAGACACTTAAAAAATACTAACCATAGAGGGCAAGATCATAAATTCTACTATGTTAAAACTATATTTACCAAAAACAGTTTTTGTCATTAAATGGGTAAAGATAATTGCAACACATAATATTAATGAAGACCTAGTAACCAAAACATATAAAGAAATCCTACATGCCACAGAAAAAAGATACCCAAGAGAAAAATTTGGACAGGGGTCTCATATAAGAGGAAATCCAAATGACCAATAAACACATGATAATATAAGCAATCTCAGTTAAGGAACTGAATATTCTATACCACAGTGAAAAACTATTATATTCCCTTCAATTTGACAGGAGATAAAAATTCTGATCATACCAAGTAATGGCAAGGATATGGAGCATAGGAACGCTCATACACTACTGATAGCAAGTAAACGGTCAACCATTTTGGAAGTAGTATGGCATTATCTCATAAAGTTAGAGATAGGTATAGTCTTTGGCCCAGCGGCTCCACTCCCAAGTATATAACCTGTAGAAATGCAGACTATACATAGTGAGAAACATGTTCAAACTGTTCATAATTGCCAAAACTGGAAACTACACAAGGGGAAGCTGGCTGCTGTCGGCAATAGCCCATAAAATCTCAAAGGCTTGAAACAATAGAAGTTTATTTCTTACTCCCATAATAGCCCAGTGTGGATGCTCCTAAAAAGGGGGCTCTCCTAGGAAGCTCTCATCCCAATGGTGATTCAGGAACCCAGGGTTTCTCTAACTTGTGGCTTGCATACATGGCTTCCAAGGTTACCCAGAGGTCATCTCCAGGCTAGATGAAAAGATCATGGAGGATTATACATGGGAGATTCCTATGGTCCGGGTTAGAACCCATGTCCATATCTTACTGGAAGGGAGGCTGGGAAAGGTAGTTCAGATGTCCCCAGGAGGAAGAGGAACCCAGGAAAAAACAGAGGTAGTGATTTGCTATTAACCTCTACCATAAACCAAACTATCCATAAACAAAAGAATAGATAAATTGTGATATATTCATTCAATGGGCTGTGCTCTGGCAATGTAGAGCCACACACAACACACACAACAAAGTGAACGAATCTAACAAAAATAATGGGGAACAAAAGAATGTAGGCCCAACAGATACTCAGAAAGTGGTTTCATTTCTATCTGTATCTATATAAATATGTACAGTTCAAAAGCAGACAAACCTAAACTATGTTATTTAGATGATGTACATTGGTAATAAAATTAAATAGAAAAGCAAGAGAATTGTTACAATAAAAATTGTGATAGGACCCCTGGGGGAAGAAGGGTTTTACCGTTGGGAAGGATATACTGAGGGGCTGGCAGTGTTCTATTTCTTAACATGAGTAGTGATTATACCGATGTTCATGCACTTTTCCTCACACGTATCACATTTTACATCCACACACAAAAGTGCAAAAAGCCAGATGTGTTTTCCACCTTAACATAAAAGAAACATGCTATTTGGTACAGAGAAAAGCAGTTTCCCTGTGGCTGGAGCACCATTGCCCTCTAGCAAACCAAGCTTCATTGTTTCCCCTACAAGAAAGTGAACACCCTCCAGACCTAATTTTCTCTGATTTACCATTTTGAAAGGGAAGAAAAATTTGTACTACCATTTGACATAATTGCCAAACACCCAATTTTGTCCCTGTAGGTCACTCTGTAAATGTTATTATCTGCTGTTGTCCTCCATAATTACTGCCCGTTTCCTGAGTTGATGAACAGTTTCTGCCAGTGCCTAGTTTTGCAGTTAACAAAATGCCATTTTGCTACCAGCGTTACTACTCCTCTCATGATCTCTTTATCTTTGTTTCCTATAGTAACTTGTAAATTCCAGTGACTCATATCTCTCTTGTTCCAGACACTTAACTTTCAAATCTGTATTTTCCACCCTCCAGTGCACAATTTGTTTTATATTCTGTTGCATCTCCCTTTCATCATCGAATTCTACAGCTGGGAAAAGCCTTCGTCCTGTTACCCAGCCTGAACACCTTTGTTTTTCCATTTCACAGACTCAGGAATCCATTCTCGGGTAGCGACTCAAACACTCAGCTTTTGAAGGTAGATAATTTGAAGTATTCCCATGTCCCCCTGCATAAAAGGCATTTGTACTGGTGTCCTTCAGCAGAAACTTCTCTCTGCCTCCTACTGAGATATCCAAAGGGCTGGTTGGCTTCCAGCCCTGGGTTCCAGAGATGGTGGCATTTTAATGGCAAGATTCCCACTACCTCTTGATCATGAAATGGATTGGAATGAAATGTTTGATGTAAATGGGAGTAATAACAGGGAGAGCAAAGTCGCTCCCTCCTGAAAAAGTCTCAGCTGCATTTCTAGCTTACCTATCAGACCCAAGGTTCAACCAAGTGGTAGAAAGGCAGATCTTAGAAGGTCTTTTCATGCTCTGAGATATTTATAGTAGCAACTGCTTTTCTCTAACTCACTCTTCAGAAGGAATAGTATTTGTGACAGTAGCTGGCGGGGGGCATTTGGGGAGATATTTCTTTTCTGTTTTTCCTCCCTGAGTCAAATTAAGGAGAACTAAAAGCTGGTTTTCAACCTTTTAAGAGTTAAAAGCTGGCTGTATTAGTACAACTTACAGACACACCCTTCTGAATGAATTACTTCTTCAGAGATAAAGAGCCAGCTATAGAACTAATATTTATAAACCTAATAAGTAAATAAATGAGCAGGCCCAAAAGTTGTGAATCAATCATACAGAAACCATCAGATCTGATATAATTTATTATTTATCATTTTCCAATGATTTAACATATGATTTGGCTATCGTTTATTTCAGTGGGTTTCACCTTCAGATTCAAATTTTCCATTCAGGCAGATGTTGTAAGGGCATTTTAGGAGGAGAATCATATTGCCCCTAAGTGTGATTTTATGCAGGGCTGCACGGCCCTCTCTTCTATTGTAAACTACCTGAGATAAGCCTATGGTAAAGAATCTGTATCTATTTTGATTTTAAAGTAAGAGTCTTTTTTTTTTTTAATGGCACTTACTACTTTAAATAACAGACTGGCAAAAATCCAATCAATTTAAAATGATTCAGTTTATCACTGTGGGCATTTCAAAAGATAATGTAGAATGTCAGAGTTGGCTGTGAAGAAAAAAAAAAAGCCAGATTTGAAACTGTACCAACTGAAAAAAGGAAGCATAGTATTTTCTTGAACCTACAGATCTCAACCATTAAAATGACATGATTTGAATACTTACCATGTCTGCATCTTCGCTTATGTCATGACCTAGTTGAAAAAACAACTTATTTTTAAACAGACCTGCATAATAGGAGTATTTCCCATGGAAAAACAAAATTTTCTAACTAATAGAATGTATTGATCATATAAAGGCTCATCAAACCTATCACCTGCATACGACAGTGCTCTGAGTCCTCAATGATTGCTTGGAGACAAAATAGTTAAAAGAGAAGTGCCTAAGTAAAATTCAAAATACCCATGTAGAAGGTGGGTTGCTATTTTATTTTTAAACTTCCACCAACCTGATCTTTTTTTAAAAAAGTGTTTTCTTTATAAAGAAGGATAAATAGGATTATTTAAATGATGTTTCATAATTCAGCTACTCAGGAAATGATAAATTAAGGCTACGACCTCCTAGATTCTCAAATTGGCCATGCACACACACATACATACACACGTAACTGATAGGCTGGCAATTTTCACCTTAAATAGTCTAGATTTACCTGGTTAATCTTACATGTTGACTAATAATATAAAGTGCGATCTCTTACTTTGTACTAATGGTTGATTCCTTGCACACATAATATTTTTTAGAAAGTCTTACTATTTATAGGGAAAAATGGTTAAAGAACATTCACTTTTTTCTCTATGTTGGATATACCCTCCTCTCCTAAAAGTATGCTCTCTAAAAACAAAAACAAAAAAACTAAAGGTGTCTTAAAGTACAATAAATCATAAAACAAAATTTAAATATCAGTAGGGTATTTGTGGGTTGGGGAAGGGAATGTGTGTGGGGATGGTGGGGGAGGGGAAGGAGTTTAGCCTCTGGTCTTCAAAGAAATATAGGAGGTTACTGTGTTTTCATGTTTCCTGAGCCTCCAGCTTCTGCTCACCCCTAGAAGACACAGACTCTCCTCCCGGATCCCAACCCTGTCCAGTGCACTCCTATTCTGTGTGTCAACACAACCAGCCTGGGGTTGTGCCCTAAATACTGGAAAGCCACAAATCACTGGTTCAAATAGACCCGCTTCTTCAAAGGACAGAGTGGGGAGTGGTGAGGGAAGAGGGAGGAGAGATGCTTAAAGTGATTTACGACCCCCCTAGGAGAGGGGTTTTGGCACCTGGGCCATTGTGCTCTGGACAAGGATCTGGCAAGTAACAAGAGACATTGAAATGTACGAGGGGCTGATTAGGATGGTTCAATCTTCCCTGGATTAGTCAGGCATTTGATATAAATAAGTAAACACCAAAATCACCTCTACCACAGCCTAAACCTCTTTCTCTTTTCACTCTTTTCTCCCCCTAAAGAGTGAAAGGGACTAGAGATTAGAAAAAGAGGTCTTGTGTATTCAAAGTGCTAATTCAGAACTTCTTTCTCTAATGCACTCATGAAACATTTTAATTGTCTGACTTTGCATTCAAAAGCCTTGTTTGCAACTCCTAATTGCAGACTGCTTTGAACAAATTGAAATGCATGACTTGTGGGGTCTGCTTAAACAATTATAATGTGCTTTGCCGCTAGGTGCTGGTCCCCCTCCCACCCCTGTCCCTTTTTGCATAATGACAAGCAGCCAGCTTGATATTTGCAGCCAAGTTAAAACCTTGCTAATTTGCTGCATGGCAATCTGGGTCTGTGGCAGTGTCAGTACCTGCATTAGTGCTTGCAACAGCAAAAATGGCTCTAATAGTTCAACTGAATGTTAAGAAGACCTTTTCATTTTCTGCTGAGAGAATCCCACTGGGGTTTTGTTTTCAAAATACAAATCTTTCATGTGCCTGTTAGTTTTGCATCTACACACAATTTATGGAGCTATTTCCTTGAAAATTCTCCCCAACCTGATTCTACAGAGTCTTCAACAAATAGGTTCCTTCCTTTCAGGGGGCTCAGGTTTAGAAATGAAAAAAAAAATGTCTATTTCCTAGGAATGCCCCAAGACTGGCCATAGCCAGCCACTGAAGACCACACACAGGGTTGCTACTTTCTGAAAAGGGGCTGTGACTCTCACTTTTCGAATCTAGAACACGGTGCCAGATGTGCCTCCTTCTAGCCTCGTTGTCAGGACTGAGAGGCTTAAGGGAATGAAGGTTGTGTTCACTCATGATTTGAACATTATTTTTTTTTAATTTTTTTAAGTTGTGGTAAAATAGAGATAAAATTTACCATTTCAACTATCTTAAGTGTCCAGTTCAGGGGCATTAAGTACATTCACATGCGACCACCACCACCATCCATCCACAGAACTCTTTTCATCTTGTAAAACTGAAACCTTGTACCTGTTAAACAGTAACTCTTCGTCCCCTCCTCAGTCCCTGACAGCTGCTTCTACTGTCTCTATGAATTTGATTACTCTAGTTTGAGCCTTTTTTTTTTTAAACCCAACCTTACATATTTTAAGGTCACTCTTTAGGAATAAGCTATGCCTGGGGCGCCTGGCTGGCTCGGTCAGTGGAGCATGCAACTCTTGATCTCCGGGTTGTGAGTTCAAGACCCATGTTGGGTAGATATTAAAAAATCTTTTTTAAAAAAGGAGTAAGCTATGCCTTTATTGGAATCATCTGGCTCAGTAATTAGCAATTCTCACATTACCTTATTTCTGTTTAGGATGTTGGATGAAAGGAACACTTAGCAGATTAAAAAAAGTAAACTAAAAAGAATTCACTATTTTAAGATCTCAACTCTGCCTGCTAAAAATAGCACTAAAGATATCTTCCTTGTTCCCAGGTGTCTCCCAGATACAGTCAGTTGTCTTGGCAGGTGGTTGGTTACATTCAGAAGAGGGAGCCTCCAGAGGTCTAGGCACTGTGTTTTATCTTAGTTCTAAGTGCTCATGATGACCCATGAGATAAGAATTGTCTTTTTTACAGTTGGGAAGATGGAGCTCAGAAAAGCTGGGTAAGTGGCTCTAAGTCACACAGTGACTCTGTGGGGATACTGGGATGGGAAACTGGGATTCAAGTCAGGTCAGTGGGACTCAAAGCTCTTTTCAAGTCACTGAGCAACACAGCAGGAAGGATCCATAGGAAGTGGTGGTTCAAAGAAACTGGCTGTTTGGCAGGGGGAGTGGGGATTAACACAGCTTGTCCCAGGACACAGGTGTAACACGTGTGCGGGGCTAAGGGGGGGGAATTCCCCATCATTGTTATGAATATCCCGCATCCTGCCTGAAGTAAGTTGCACCCAGCAGGTGGTATTAGAATCCTCTTTGAAACATTAGTGTTTCTTGGTCTTATCTCCAGAGAAGAGCCCAAAGTCTCTTCATAACCCACTTTTGAGCTAAAAACGCCATTCATCTCAAAAACAATGGCTGGCCTTTATTGAGCAGTTACCATGCACCAAGCTTTGTGTATGTCTCATTGCAAACTCAGGCAGCCTTACCCTCAAGTTCACACATTTAACACTACCCAAGACAAGATCTTCTAACATAAAATACAAGTGAAGCAGCTGAGCCCCATTCAACCCCAAACCTTCTTTGGAGAGCCTGTGCGTGTAACACTGGACTATATTGTCCCAAGTAAAATGCACTTCTCTATGATGGGTGGACCAAGCCATCAGAAGTATGTATTTGGGTCTTCCAAATTATATATAGTAAATGACTGAAAGCATCAGCTTTGCTTTTCTAGTCAGGTAAAGTCCCTCTAGATATCCACTACAGAGCTGACTCTAGGATGAAAAAAAAAAAAAAAAAAAAAAGACAAACAGCCTCAATCATGGATGGAGAAACTTGTTTTAGTCATCTTGTTGGCTAAAAAACCACATCCAATGTTCTTCTGCTCCCTAGAAGCCCAAATTAAAATTTCAAATCTGTGCTATGGAAAACAAATGATGCATACATCTGCTACAGATTTCTCCAGAAAATATTCATTCACTCACAGAAGAGTAGTTAAGAGCTCTGACTTTGGAAACTCAGGTTCAAATTCAATGTCTGTCATTTATTGGCTGTGTGATCTTGGGCAAGTTACTTAACTTTCCTGTTCCTCAGTTTTGTCATTTGTAAAATGGGAATAACAAAGGCACCTACATCAAAGAAGTAGTTGAAAGGGCTACCTAAGCACTGAAAAAATAGTACCTACTATTATTATTTTAAGTTGAGAGGTAATTTGGCCTCCAAAATATTTTTGCCAAAAACATTTCACCCAAATTTAACCAAACTTTTGCTCCTACTTGTAGGTTTTAGAATACACAAGGGATAAAAGAACAAGAGACATGATACTACAAGGGAAAAATATCAGACGCTTCCAGAATTGTGATACATTCTATAGGACAACTGGTCAGGAGCCCCCTACTGATTATTAACTAACAATGAGTCTTCCAATTAGTCTAACACTTCTACGTCTGCCCTATGGCCACTAGTCATCATCACAAGCCTAGGCATAGCAGGTCTCAGGCCCATATTGTCACTGGAGACCTAGTACCATGTCCAGTGCAGATAGCTAGTTGTTTTGCCTTAGCCAAACAGCTAATAAGTACTGAAGGAAGATTAAAACATCCTTTCCCCAATACCTGTTTTTCTCAACTCCCCTTGCCCTGCACCCCACCCAAACTACTATGCCTCAAATGCTGAGATCATTTTGATCTGGCTTTTGTAACTGCAGTTAGTAGAACAGCTGAAACAGAACAACCACAGAAAAACTGAAACCTACCCCACATCTCGGTTCTGATTTACCTTTTTGTACATTTGAGTCATTGGCTACCATCTGCTGAACTAGCTACCTGACTCCGTCCTCAGGGGCCACAGCTGACTCAATCCGCCCCATTTGCTTGGTGAAAGAGGGCACATTCAAAGGTAAACCAGCTCACTCTGCAGTTTGCTCTTGATTATTCACTAAGACTTTCAGGGCTTATCTATGAAGTGTTAATGGAAGAACCCAAGTCTGTGAATGTGACCCTCTTTGCCCAGCATCTAGCCCAGACCGGATATAGGCAAGTTCTTAGATATGTTTTCTGCAGAGGATCTCTTTTCATCATTCATCTTCAAATACTGACCCGACCTGAAGGGACACCCACAAAGCTGGGACAACTTAAGCATCGAAATGAACAGCTGACTGTAATGGAATGAAGCACCTTGAATATCTAAATATCCATGAGTCCATCACAATACTCAAAAAGAGCAAGCAAGCAAACAAAATCCTCACTTATTATCAGTGGAGTTGGCCAATATACCAAGGAAGGAAGGAAGGAAAGAAAAAGAAAAAAAAGAAAAAAAGAGAAAGGAAGAAAGAAAAAGAAAATCGGTAAAGAACTGTTTCAGGATAACCATTAAGCCCCAGTTCATGAAGTAAGATCTTCTTTATGGATGAATACTGGGTAATATAGAAGAAATGATAAAATTAGAAAATCACCATTTTTGCAATCCATAAAAGAATAACAGATTTAAACAAGGGTCATCTATGCATATTAGGGGAAAGCTTAATAGGGAATTAGATTTAGCTGGTGTCAAAGTATGACCTCCCCCAACCAGATTTCTCACCAGTCACAAGGAGAAGCCATGTTGGGGAATCAGGCTATGTGATATAAACATGAGATCAGTCTTAGCACTACAAAATTAGGACAGCCAGACATTAAATACTCTTTATGAGATTCATATAAAGTACATAGCACCACCTATAAAATATTCTTCTCAAAAATATTTCATCCAAATCTAGCCAAGCCTTTAGATACTACTTCCAAGTTAGAGGAAAGAGCAGAGGAAGAAAAACAAGATAAATGACATCACAAGAGGAAAAAAAATCAAGCAATTCAAGTATGTGATATATTCTACAGGACAACTGGTATTGCATCCTCAATAAATCAATGTCATGAAAATGGAGAGGAAACAAAGAGATGGATCCTAACATAGATAATACACGAGAATTAAAATTATGGAATTCTATCATTTTCTGGAAGCTGACTTTCTTTCTAGAACAGTGCCCAGGGCAAGAACTAGGCCATACTGAGCACTCAATACACATTTGTTAAATGAAAGAATGAATAGTAAGTGAATGAATAGATGAGATCAAAGAAGCTCAGAGGGCTGAGTGCTGTACTCAATGGCAGGTGGCTGTTCGGTGGTAAAGCTAGGACTAAAATTTGATCTACTGGTTCCTAACCTTGAGTTTCTTCCCTAAGTCTCTAGTTTTGCTTTTTCCTGTATAATTTAGTTCTAGATTTAAGAAGCCTTAAGAGACATAACAACCAAAAGTAATGTGTGGTTCCTGCTTGGATCTTGGTTTGAACAAAGCAGCTGTAAAAAACATTTTGAGGACAACTGAGAAACTCAACAGGGACTGGCTAATAGATGACATTGAGGCATCTCTGACAATTCCGTCAGGTGAGAGAACAGTATTGTGGTTACACAGGAAGTGGTCTGTCCTTATTTTCTAGAGAACTAAAAATTTTAGAGGTAAAAGTTATGACACTGGTAATTTTCTTTAAAATACTCAGCACAGGGCACCTGGGTGGCTCAGTTGGTTAAGCATCTGCCTTTGGCTCAGGTCATGATCCCAGGGTCCTGGGATAGAGTCCCACATCTGGCTCCTTGCTCAGTGGGGAGCATGCTTCTTTGTCTGCCTGACACTCCCCCTGCTTGCGCTTGCACTCTCTGACAAATAAATAAATAAAATCTTTTTTAAAAAATTTAAAAAATAAAATACTCAGCACAGGGGCACCTGGCTGGCTCACGCAACTCTTGATCTCCAGGTTGTGAGTTTGAACCCCACTTTGGGTATAGAGATTACTCAAAAAAAATTTTTTTTAAAGATTTTATCTATTTATTTGACAGAGAAACACAGTGAGAGAGGGAACACAAACAGGGGGCATGGGAGAGGGAGAAGCAGGCTTCCCGCAGAGCAGGGAGCCCCATGGCAGAGCTTGATCCCAGAACCCTGGGATCATGACCCAAGCTGAAGGCAGACACTTAATGACAGCCACCCAGGCACCCCTCAAAAATTTTTTTAAATTAAGAAAAAATACTCCAGCACAAAGAATTTGGTGGACTATTTATGGTAACATGTTGATAATTATTTAATCTGGGAAATGGGTACATGTGTATTTATTAGACTATTCTTTCTTTGTTTAAAAAATGTTCATAATAGGAGCACCTTGGTGGCTCAGTCAGTTAAGCTTCTGACTCTTGATCTCCGTCTCAGGTCTTGATTTCAGGATAATGAGTGCAAGCCCTGCTTTGGGCTCCACACTGGGCATGGAGCCTACTTTTTTTTTTAGATCTTGTTTATTTATTTATTTTGGAGAGAAAGTGTGTGTGTGTGTGTGTGTGTGTGTACGCGCACGCACACACACACACACACACAAGTGGGGAGAATCAGTAGATCAAATATTGATCAGCATAAAAACAATACAACAGTTCTCTCAAGATTTTAAAACTGGCATTGCATCAACATGTTGATCTAGGATGCACAACCTCCAGCGCAGAGAAAGCAAACTGGTAACCCATGGGAGGGACGGAGAGGGGAAGGGAGAGAATCTCAAGCAGACTCCCTGCTAAATGTGCAGCCCAGTGCAGGGCTTGATCCCACAACCCTGAGATTACCACCCAAGCTGAAACCAAGAGTCTGAAGCTCAAACAACTGAACCACCCAAGTACCCCACGTGAAACCTACTTTAAAAAAAGTGTTCATAATAATAACATTGATAACTAGATAGGAGACAGAAAGAGAGAAGGAAAGACAGCATGATGGACAGACAGATAGAGACCCCAGCCAGCAAAAACCTGGAATTCTTTCATTTCTCAATGTTCCTACTGAGGTAAGCATAATATAAAAGAACATTTTCTCATACAGCTCTTTTTTTTAAGAACCTTAAGATTAATAATGACTTAATTCTTGGTAATATTCATTAAAATCTTCAAGTCACATGCTTTTGCACAGCCCGTTGTGTTGAATAAATAGCTCAGAAACCACTCGAATGTCCCAAAACATTTAGAATGTGTTTCTCAAACAGTGTGCAGGAAATATTATTTCTCATCATGTTCCGTTAAAAAACAAAAACAAAAACACAGGGGGAGGATGCCAAGGACAAGTGAGTTTTGTAAATCCTGGGCTAGAGCAGCCTTTAGCTTTCTGCTGATGATAAATCTGAGAAGCATCTGGCCCTTAGTTAAAGCATTTTGCATCACATTTAAATGGTAATTCTAAGAGGGTGCCACAGAGAGGGCTAGTAACTTGGTTTCTGCTTAATACTTTGCTGACCCCAAATAATTCAGTTCTTTTACAACATGATGGGTTGGGGTGGACAGAGAACACTTCTTTCCTTCCTAACCCATCTACTCTGTGTACATGTCTGAAGGAGAAGCGTCTGTCTGTGGTGGCAGCAAACCACAGACTGGTTAGTGATACCCCTCCTGCTTAGTGCTGGGGTATCTCCCTAAACTGTGAGAAGAAATCACACTTTTGAGCCGGAGAAAGCATACAGGAGACTATTGGTTCATAGTTGCATGATTTTAAGGTACTAAACTGTACATGAGCAGAGCAAGACAAAATAGGGAAACTGTAGAATGAGCACTGTGTTTAGAATTGGCAGACCTGGGTTTTAGTCTGTTTTGCCTACAACTGGTTACGCGTCACCAACACAAGACTTTGCCTTATCTCATCTATTAAATATCTATCTATTCATCTTCTCATTCCCAAGTATTTTTTGAGTGCCCAATATATCCCAAATACTACACTGGGAAGACATGTCTGCTTCCAGACACAGATAGAATTCCGAAAGCAGTATATTACTCATGAATGATCTTTGCCAGTTTCCATAATCCCCTTCCCCTCCTTTTGTACAAGTAATCGAGAATAACTATAGATACTTTTGAGAATGCCAGATCTCAGCTAAACCATAAGGAAACTTCTGGGTGTATATAAATGATCAATAACAACAGTTCTCTCAAGATTTTAAAACTGGCATTGCATCAACGTGTTGATCTAGGATGCACAACCTACAAAGCAGTGAAAGCAAACTGGTAACCCATGGCCAGTCCAGCTCACTACTGTGCTCTGTGTAACTTGCATAATGCATCTGTTCAATTGTTCTTATAACGGGGAAATAGTTCTCTATACCACTGTCTTTAAAAAGTGGAAAAATCATAGAGGGGATTAGGAGCAACAGATGTTTTCAGGAAAATGGTACTGAGCATACATTGGGCTCTAACCTGTTTTTAAGGGTTTTGGTTTTTTTTTTTTAATATATATCTATCTGAACTCTACAGCCACTGAGTCTGTGATACTTCACTCTAGACTAAAGGACAAGTTTGTCTGTATTGTGACTCTCAAAAAAAAAAAAAAAAAAAAAGCTGTTCCCTAATGCGAGGAGTTAGGGGAAAACGGAAAAAAGGGAAACAAGCAGAGGCTGCCCTCTTTCTATAACTTCCCAGCCATCCCAGAGAAAGACCAAACTCACACTCAGCTCTGAGACACACTGGGGATTATCCGGCTCAATCCTTTTATTTAATATATGAAGAAGTCAAGCCTCAGAGAAGTCAAGAGCTTGACCCAAGCCAGATAGCCAACCTAAACAGGCTGAACCCCTGTGTTTTTCCTCTCTTTTAAGATGCCTCCACCTCAAGTGAAAAGTGAAACTGCAACTTCTGTTAAATCATGTTTTTATCATCTCCGAACACCACAACTTTTTACACACTGTTTCCACTCCAAGCTGATTATCTAAGTGAAATCTCTCATTCTATCCTGGCAGCAGGAGCCCAGAGAAATGAGCCCCAAGAGTAGACCCATTACCAGCACGCTTTGCAAAGCTTCTCCAGTTTGCTAAGAAGCACTTCAGAGCCCCAAGTTCATCTCTCTAGTGTCACAAGACAGCAGCTGCTCTTGCAGGAATGTCACAAGTGCAAAACAAAGGAATTCAGGTTGGGTAGTAGAGGTCAGTGTTTAGAACATGGACTTCAGAGCGAACCCAAGCCTGGTGGAAACTTTCTTTTGACTCAGTCTCCTCTTCTGAAACACCAAGCGAACTAAGCACCTATTTCAGATAGTTGTTGTTGGAATAAAATGAGATAACAAATAAGAGAATGCCTGGCATAAGTGTCAAAAAGACATTAGTTACCATAGTTATAGCTAGACAAATGAATGTATTATGTGCTTGGACTGCTTTTTATTGCTTTTGTTTTGGAAATCAAATATTGTAATCTCTTTCCATGAGTGGTTTAGAAATTGAAGTTCCAACAGAAGTTTTCAACAAAGATTATAATGAAAGCAGCAAATTTCCTGACATAAAGGTTTTTTTTTTTTTTTTTAATCTTAATGGGACCTCAAACCAAGTTCAACCTTAGTTAGGAACCTTGGCAAGGCTGTTATTCTGTTCTCCCCCTAGTATGCCATACTGGATTTGCTTATTAATGTTGCATTCCTTCTCTGCTTTAATCAACCAGCATGGGCACTATGAGAAAAATGTAGTAATCACCTCCTTCCCCAACAGGTATACTAACTGCATCATTTCCATAACAAACTCATCCTTGATCAGCATGAGCCCTTTGCCACTAGTCCCTTCCATAGCAGCTCTCCCTCTGATGGGTCCATGTCTGGAAGTTTAGAGCATAATAGTCCCCGAATGTTGGGGAGGGGGTATAAACTAGGCAGGGGATGTTGAGGAGTCTGGAAGCACTTGGTGTTTGAATAGGAAAGCAAAGCCATCTAATCTGAGCATGTTTACAGTATGGTAGTGTTGTGAACCACCTTCAAAACATGAAACAGGAGAAACAACCCAACTGCAGCTCACAGAGTTTAGCCCCATCCTTTAACTCTGGCATATAGTTCCCATGTCACTAAGAGTTTGAATTCATCTTTATTAATCTATAAACTCATGCGGAATGTATTTTTTCTTGCTGTCCTCCAAAATACTGAGCTCCTATCAACTACAGCTGAAGTTGGTTCTCTGCTTGAGGGTATTGCAATTTCTCTGCTTTTGAAAACTGAAGGGAAAGGAAGGGGGAAAAGCCTAAGTGACACATTCCTGTGCAACTTTGCAAAAATGCTCCTCAACCCCAGCAGTCCCCAAGCAACCACATAAGCAGTTACTTGTATAGCACTGCAGTAGAGGCCTGCTATTAGTCCCTAAGGTTAACAAACGCTCCTGAGAGGGATTGTGCACTCTGGGTTATTAGGACAAATAATCTCCTCAAATGATTTTTTAGGAGACTTGGCTTCACAGAAGGCCTAAGGTTTATTCTAAAAGTAACTCATTGCTGAATGTTAGAAAAAAGAAACAATTTGTAAAAGACTGATAATCAACAGTATGATATCAGTATGATCTCAAGTTAATTATATGTATCCCTATATATATAAATTTATATACCACAAAATACAGCTGTATTTCCTGGGTAGTGATATAATAGCAAATTTTTATTTCACTTTCTTTTACAAATCTGTATTTGCTATTTCTGTCTACAATAAATATGTATAGTATTCACTGTTTAAAAAGAAGGACCAAATCAACTAAAGAAAAATAAACAAAATGAAGCATTCTGGGGGTCACAAGCAGGGGGAAGTTGGGTTAATATGAGCAGAATAACTGTTGCTTTCATTGATAGCCTGCTAATGTCCCCTTCTCTTAGCTGGCCTGTCAAGGAAAACCCCATTAGGATTCAGGGGCCTGATGTGCTCAGTATATTTATATATTACACTTAACATGTCTGCTATGTCATAGATTTCATACTCTCACCCTCCTACATTTACAAACTCCAAATCTATGCCTACCACATTTGCTCTTTTCTCTGGCAAAGAGAATTCCCACAAGAAGTAGAAACACTAAATTTTTAACAGTTAATTCTTTATAATTAGGAATAGAGACATATTCTCATTAGTACTTTGCTGTGTGAAATTCTCTGAGTTCTGTGATCTTTCCTGGAGCCACACTTTCAGATTCTTTTTCAAGGCAGTGGCAGCCAGTGTGCTCCACCCAACTGGCAAAGGAGTGAGAAGAGAAACCCACCAGAATGTCAAGTTCTAGTTGGTTAGTGAAAAAGAGTAAGCAATAAGGAAGGTAGGAGAGCACAGAGTCTCATAAAAATTTGGAAAATAGGTTTCTTTGTTTTTTTAAACTACTATTTATTCTTATTTTATTTATTTTTGTTTATTTTATTTCTTTTAAGTAATCTTTACACCAACATGGGGCTCAAACCCACAACCCAAAGATCAAGAGTCACATGCTCTACCAACTGAGCCGGCCAGGTGCCCCTGGAAAGTAGGTGTTCAATGGTACTTTATATATTTGCTCTAATTCTACTGATGTTTTAGGCCTTGGCTTAAATGTCTTTAAATGTCTTCTGCAAGAATGGCCTCCCCAGTTCCTCAGATTAGTTAGTCCCCCACTGTACCCTATCACTGCACTTTGTTTTTATCATTGTGGCATCCATCTCTGCTATAATCAAATAATTATATGTGCAAATGTTTGTGTAACTATCTGTGTTTCCCAAAAGACTATGTCTTTGGAGGCAATGTCCTCAGCACCTAGTTCTGTGGCTAGAACACAGTCACGTATTTATTGAACAACTGAATGAATAAATGAATGAGTGAGTAAAAGAACAAAATATTTTTCCAGCTCTTTTCTGTAACCTCTTTCTACTTTCTGACATTCAGCTTCATATTAATTGCTTACCAACCTCATGATAATATAAATTAAAAATATGTATTGTGCACCTGCTAGTTATTATTGGATATAAATGGTACTTCACATTTTTTCAGTGCTTTTCAAATGCTAAGGTGAGGTGGTTGTGGTGTTGCTTTCATACAAGATCTGAGGGACAAGAGGCTCAGTAAATGATTTGCCCAACCAAGGTCACAAAGATTTAGAACCACAACTGCAGATGCTTCTCACAGTATTCACTTACCATCTGGGACACACAGGTCCTTTGCTCCCTTGAGCACCAGCCCCAACTCTGAAGTCTTTCCTCTACAGAACTTCTGTTCTTGGGCTCCCTTTATTTTAGAGGTTCATAGCTAGTAGATGTGATCAACAATGTTTAAACTTACTCCAGATAAAATTTGTATTTTATTTTATTTTTTTTTAATTTGTATTTTAACAGAGACCCTTGAGATGATTATAGGTAACGTAAGAATCTTTTAACAGTTACAAATTTAATGTGAATTAGAAAAAATTTGTAAATAGACACCAAATCCTTAATTTCATGGATACTATTGCTTTGGATAATGCTAAGCATAAAGAGAAGTCAATTTAAAGGAAAATGTCAAATAAATAGAAGAAAAAGTAATTCATAGATCAGGCAAATATTGGGAAGACAGTATATAAATATCTGAGTTTAGGAAACACGCTTTTAATTCTAAGGATTTAAGAACTAGGTACGTAATAGATACTTGGTAAGTGTCCATTCAACCATTTATTTAGCAAAAAAATTGTTGAGCTCCCACTATATATCTTAAATGCTAGAGAAACAATGGTGAGCAAGACAGCTAGCACCCCTTTCACCAAGTCATAGCCATTCACATAAAGGAATAGAAAAAGGACAGATGAATGGATGGATGGGTGAAGGAAGGTATATTCAAATAGAGTAATTTTGATGAAATATTAGGGCTAGAAAAGAAAGATTTTGAGCTGGGCAGTCTCTACAAAGTCCTCAAATCACCACCCAATTATATTTCCCATGGAGCAAAGCATATAGACCATTAGGTTTTACTTAGTTTCTTTTGGAGTTTCAACAGAGATAAAATTTTCTTATCTATGTATTTTCTCCTAGCAATATCTGGGTCCATCTGTTAGATAATTTGACTGCCACAAAATCTGGATATATTAGCCACACAAATGTCCCAGAAAGCCAAAGATGTCATGAATGACCACAAATGACCATTTATAGTCTGGATTCTAGGCCCTGGAAACCTTGAGGGTTGTGGGAGCAGGAACCCAAAAAAGTCTGGATGATTTCCTGTCATGCTGAAGGACGAAAACAACATAAACAAGCATATACTCTAGAAATCTTATAAATATTTCTAACATAGACATTTGAGTGACTATTAAAAGGAAAGCAAGTATGTAGACATGCATATGTAAGAAGAAAGCACAACACAGCTCTCACATATGATTCTGGATGTTAGCTCAAGTTTCTAAGTTTCAACCTTGGCTACTTCATGGAAAATCCATCCTGCCTTTTCAGTAAGTGTTTTCCCCAGTTTACCATTGCTTCTTGATGAAGATGGATGGATCTGCATCTGGCATTCTAATTAGATTAGAGAATAATGACCAGGAAGATCTTGAGGAGGAGAGGATAATTTATTACTCACATTACTTCCACCCTAAGTGTTCAGAAGTAAACTAATTCCCCCCAGAATTCACTTATCACACTCAGAAAACACAAGTGGGAAACAAGGAGAACTTCCACGCTTTGGCCCTGTTACAATGGGTCATGGTTATGAGCCCTTACATATTTCCAACCACGTCCCTTAACTCTCTACCCAGAGGATAATGTTATCTGTAGGAAAAGGGGATAGTTGTAGTTGCTATCATGTATTACAAGGTGACATATGCTGGACATTTTTAATTCTCCAAATAAATCTTGTGAGGTAGATGGAATTATTCCTCTCATACAGAAGGAGCAAACAGAAAATCCAGAAAGTAACTTGCACAAAATCATGCAGTTGGTATATTATGGAATAAGAATTTGAACTCAAATGTGGCTCTAAACCCATGTTCCTAATTGCTCTGTTGCCTTCCAAATGACCACACTTCCTAATTAGTCCACACAATACCCAGCAACTATAGCTGAAACATCACAGTACCTAGAAACAATCTGCAAGTGACAAGTGATAACAATAACTTCATTCATTTCAGGGCCAGGGCCTAAACTAACTAGTAGCAGGGCTGTGATCACTAAAGGTGCGGGACTAGAGTCCTAGCGCAAGAGGTGGAGTCCTCCTCCTTTGCACATGTATGCACATCTCCTCAGCACAGGCCCTCAGGTTCTAGTAGGCTGTGCTGCCCTTGAGGATGAAGCAGATGCCCCTGCCATTCTGAGAGTTAAACTGGCCAATGGATTGGCTTCCTTCCATTTCATCATCCAGTTCATTGTTCAGTTTCGGGGACAGGAGAAAGAGGTAGCTTTGGTGAGATGGAAAGAGAACTGGCCACACAGTGACTGAACCATTTCTTAGAAGGAGAACTTTGGGCAAATCACTAAACAGCACAACCTTCAGTTTCCTCATCTGTAAAACAGGACTGATGCAGTGTGCCTAACTCAAAGGTAGGATCAGATGTGACTATGCGTGAGATGCACAGTATGGAACAAATTGGCAGAGAGAACAGAGAAAGAAGAAAATTAACATTGATTTGACCGCCCTGACATGCTAACCTCCTATATACCATGTCTATACACTTGTATACATGGCTTCATTTATTTGTCACAGCACTTTGTCCAGGTAGGTACTGTCACCCCCCTTTTGAGATGAGAAAACAGGACACAGCAAAGTTAACTAACCTAATCATGGTCCACAGCTAGTTTGTAACAGATTTGGATTTGAATTAAGATGAGTTTGACTTGATTTCCAGAGTCCCACACTGTCTCTCAATGTAAGTACTGGAGACACTGTTTTATAAAGCAATAAACAAAACCATCAATAAGAAAATAAAGAAAAATCATTTCAGGAAGCAAAACTCCTCTGAAGTCAACTGAACACGGTCACATGATAATGAGTTCCCGGGAGACTGGGGGGGTGGTGGTAATGCGGAGAGGATCCTTTAGATGGGGGAGTCAAGGAAAGCTCTGTGTGAAGGGGTATCTGAACTAAGGTCTGAAGATGAGAAAGAATCAGCCATGTGGAAACAGCAGGGAAGAGCACTCCAAGCAGAGAGAACAATAAATGCAAAGGTTTGGAGGCAGGAACAAACTTGCAAATTAGGGGAACAGAAAGAGGGAGACTAGTGTGGTTGGCCTGCGCTGAGCACAGGGGAGAAGGGAAACACACCAGGAGCTAGAAGAGGCAGGCCAGTAGCTTGGCCACCTGGGGCCACAAGATCTGAATTTTATTCTAGTTGTCCTGGGAATTTCTCAAAAGAATCAAAATAAAGGCCTTGCATTTGCTCCCCACCCCAGATGAGTCCTACAAATTCCCTGCAAGTCAGCATTTGCATTTTTCCATAGAATGGAGGAGCAGCACAATGAATTACCTAGGTCTTCAAGGATTGTGACTGTATCTGACATAGATCTATCCATTCACATGTGGACAAGAAAGTAAATTCTCTCTGGCAGGCACTAGCCAGCATCACTGAGAGATATCCAGGCTGCATATGAGAAGTTTCCTTTTTTGCTGCAGGCCGAAAAAATATTTGCCTGCAAGGCTACTGATCCTGGGCCGACCCTGTGCCCTGGCAGAGGTTGGCACTCACAAGTACCCAAGCCCATGATGACACCCTGGTGAATTTTCATTTGCATACAAACATATCATCACCTCCTCCAAACCTTTCTCCCCTTAGCAGAAGAGACATCAGAAACTCGTAGTTGTGGTATAAATTGGATTTGGACTCAGATGAGAAGTTAGAATTCTACACTTTGCATGAAGGGAGTTAACTAAACTCACTGAGCTCAGTTTATCTACAGAACAGTGATAGAAAAACAAATCCCACACAAGTGTTGTAGAATAAAAAACAGTGATGACAATTGTGAAAGTACCCTACATAGTGTCTACCATGTATTACATGTTCAAAGATGTATATTTTAATAAACTGGAACAGCTAAACCTTGCCGCATAAACCGAGAATCAGATAAGAAACACCATTTGGGAACTTCTGTAGGCTATTGCATCCTGTATCTATGCAACATGAGAAAGGGAGAATGAGAACAAATCCAAATTCAAAACATTACTTCAAAATACAAATATCTTCAGTATCAAGAAAATGCAAAATTTAAATATTAGAATCAGCTAAACTTGAGAGATAGGAAAATGAATAATAAATGCAGGTAAAAATTTACAGTTCTGTTTTATGCATACAAGGGGAATAATTAACTAATCTCAAAACATGTAAATGAGGGCTTAGAAGCATTTTCAAAACACCACATCCAGTTCCAGTTACATACGCGGAATTTGCTACATTATAATAATTAGTTTTTTTTTACAAAAGATTTATTTATTTTGAATAGAAGTATTAAATATTATACTAATTACTGGTTATTTTACTTTGTACCCAGGGAAAAGAAATGAATATTCATTAGCTCCTTAAGCTACTGATCCTCCACCGACTAGACAGATTTCAACATCACCATGAAGCTGTGGGTGGGTGGAAAATGCTCCCTGTAAAACCAGGCTCTTGCTACAAATCACAGCCCAATGTATTCAGCTAATGTGCACATGCTAGAATCCCCAAGTGAATCCTGCTAACATTGTAAGCCTAGAGTCCCCAGCTGAGTAGCCAATGAATGAGAATAACTGTTAAATTGAGAATAAATGTTAAATTGATCATAAAACAACAGAATTTTACTGTCTACACAATCCAGTGATCTTGAACAATTCCTAAAATACTAAACACGGTTTCATACAATAAAACTAACATTGTCATCTGTCCAAAACATGCCTATTTCATTCCAAAAGAATATTTCAACATACATATTTCAACCATTTTCCAACTTGGCTTTTGATCCTATTTTAAGGAAAGTATCCATTCCAAAGGACCAAGGTTGAGATTTTAATTTATGAGTTATTTTCGCTATAGCTCAATAGGCAAACACTTTTTTTTTTTTCTGGTGAAAGGGAAAACCAGGCAATAGATTTCTCAAGATACTAGTCTGGTTAACTTCTTTTTTTTTCATGTACCAGTCATCTTCTATCGGGTGGTAATTCTCAATTCAAATACAAAAGGATTCAGGGGTGTCAGGCAAAGGTCATGTTCAGGAATGCAGAGTGTGCCCTTCACACTGGGCCCACTTCAGTGGTACTTGCACAGCCACTCATGTTTCAGTTCCTTGTAAAAAAGGCAGTAGTTGAAAAGCACGTAAACTGCCAGCACCAAAGAAATCTCAGCGATGCTCCCTTTTTACACTGACATACTTGTTGTGATAATAGTCAGAACCTTTTTGAAATGCTCCAGCAATGCCTTTAGGGGTGAAATCCCACATCAGTATCCAGTTTAGCAGCTCTCCTACTTTGACATCCATGAGCTGCTTCTCCTTCACTGGTACAACTGATGTCATCTTGGAGTCCGATGTCTGCAGTGAGTCTGGTTAACTTTTAATTCTTGCTCAGTTTAAGGTACCTCTGTGTTGGGAGTTCTCATGTGGCTTGATTTTTCTTTTTTGGTTTGTTAAGCTTTGTGAACCAATTTATTGCTTGAGTAACTCCCTACCACAGAGGAGGGGAGGGGCTGTGGCTCTGGGGGAAATGGGTCTTGCAGAAGGGGCCTCTCGTTTCCCTCTTGGGCCTTGTCTATGATGCTGACCTACAGCCCCAGTGGGGCACACTGGGCAGATTGTTAATTACACCAGATTGGGCTAGGAAAGGGTGACTAGATCAGAATGCACACAGCAATGTTGCCTATATGGAAAACAACCCTGGGTCGTGCTTCCATGTGGGCAGAATATCAGGATGGGGGTAGAAGTATGTAAATCATAATAGCTTGACCTTGTTAGCTTCTGAGAAAGTAAAAATTCCTCACCATCTAACACAGAGTACAACAGGGGGTGTGGGGGTGTGTCTCTATAGGAAGTTTCACATTTCTGGGTGTTAGGACAGAAGAGGACTCATTCAACAAGTATTTGAGTAACAAGCATGTGCTGTACTCTCTTGCTACTTCAAGTGTGGTTCCTGGACAAGCCACATCCACATAACTTGGGAGCTTCTTAGAAATGCAAGTTCAAGGGTCTACCCCAGACCTACTCAATCAGCATCCTAAGGTGATTCTTACATTAGTTTGAGAAATGCCACTAGACACCATGTTAGGTGATCTACTAATCTCTACCACTGATGTCCATTTAACACATTATAAAAATAAAAGTCCAGGTCACACATCTGCCAAAACTTGCTTATGTCACAACTTAAGATATAACTCTCACTATGCTAGAAGCATGGCATAAGTATTTACAGTGATATGAAGTAGACAAGGGCCTTTTATAAAGATCTCATATGCAAGCCAAGAAAGAGGCTCACTTTAAGGCAAACAAGGATGCCTCAACCTACCTGATACAGGTAGACCAACAAAGCTCCCATTTCTACATTCAGGTTGGAAAAGTTTCCCATATAGAAACCCTAGACACTAGGAAGACCTAGGAAATAGAGGATGGTCTCATCTGGTTTCCATCTGGCAATGAGAGAGGGCTAGAAGGAAAATTACTCAATTCATTTAGCCAGCTAATTTATTTAGGTCTTTCACTAGTCCATAGCCCTTGCATGGGAGAAATCACATGAGGTAGATAAACATCAGGGAGAGATGTCTCCATTGATTTCATTGAACAGTTGTGTTACATTTTATCTTCATTTTCTGCTCTAATAGATGCTGGTAATACTTCTTGACAGGTTGTGTAGAGCCACAGATTTTCTAAAGCCAAATGGAAGTGACTTTAAAGATACTGTGGAAATTAATGACCCATGAGAGTTTTCTATGGACTTATATCTACTCTCCCTGGAGCTTCCTCCATGTCAATCTTTATCAACTTGCCTATTTCCCAGCATCTTACTTTTACATTTTTCTTTTAATTTTTAATTACAAAAGCATTGTATAAATTCATGTTTTCAGAAAAAAATCAATACAAAAATAATATAGTAAAAAAGTGAAAAATCTCCTTTACTCTCCTACCCAAGAGTAATTACTGTTAACAGTGGAATGCATTTTTCTAGACATTATTCAAATGTACATTGTATATGCATATAACTAAATGTAGTAGTTTTGCATACTTGGACCATACTATATTATTACTATGCAACTTTTTTTTTTGCTTACTTGCTTTTTTCCACTTTATTTTGGAGATGGTTCTCTCTCTCACCATATATTATATACATACAATTTCTTTTCTTTTTTAATATACATATAATTTCTAAAGAGTTGCATAATGTTCCATAAATTATATTTATTAATTTAATCATTCCTCTATTGATATTTAGTTCCAATGAGTTTTTAAACAATTATAACAAATTTTCCAGATATAAGAGCAATATATGAAAATCAAGAGCTTTCCGTATATTAACAATAACTAATCAATATATAATTATTAAAAAGCCCATTCACAGTAATAGAAGTGTACAAGGACAACATGAAAAAAATCTATAAAATGTACTGAGAGATACAAAAAACCAGAATAGTAGAGACATATACGTTGTTTGTTTCAGATGAGAAGACACAATGTTGTAAACATATCAACAATTATCTTTACAAAAATCAATGCACTCCCAAACATATGGCAGCGGGAGAGTTTATACAACTTGACAAACTGGACATAAAGTTATTCTGAAACAGTAAGTGTGAGGGAGAGCCAAGTAAATTTGGGGAGGAGTAAAAAGACACAGTTAAAACTCCTTCAGTTTTGGTGAGTGGAATTGCTTTAACTGTAGTATCACCATGTTTTGCCCAGGGCCAGCAGAATAACCATGTTTTTGAACTGGAGGCCCAAGAGAGAGCAAGAGAGAGAGAGATTGAGAGACAGAGACAGAGAGGGAAAGAGGAGGGGGAGAGAGAGACAGAGAAAGAGAGAAAATGTATCAAAGTAAATTTAAGATAAATTTGCAAATCAAAATTCCAGAACACTACCACTAAAAAAACAACCAGTAAAGTCAGTATTTCTTTGTGACCAATTGCCAATAACAGTCAAAGTTTAGGAGTTTTTTTTTTTTAAGATTTTATTTATTTATTCATGAGAGACAGAGAGAGAGAGAGAGAAGCAAAGGGAGAAGCAGGCTCCCTGCTGAGCAGGGAGCCCCATGCGGGACTTGATCCCAGGACCCTGGGATCATGACCTGAGCCAAAGGCAGATGCTTAACCATCTGAGCCACCCAGGCACCCAAAGTTTAGGAGTTTTTGAAAAGAACATAGGTTCTCTATTTGTTGGCTAAAAAAATAACACATATGGCAGCACCTGAGTGGCTCAGTGGGTCAAGTGTCTGGCTCTTGATTTCAGCTCAGGTCATGATCCAGGATCTGGAGACAGAGCACTGTGTCAGGCTCTGCAGTGTGAAGTCTCTTGAGATTCTCTCTCTTCCTTCCCCTCTGCCCCTCCCCCCCAAAACCCACATATATTCACGCTCAAGTTTGTTATTTCATGAGAAGAATATACATATTTTGAATCTACATGGTATGTTGATTCCTAAGGATGTGAGCACTTGAGTCTTTCTTCATTTTTTTTATAGCTATGATTAATTCCCCCCCCCCTTTTTTAAAGATTTTATTTATTTATTTGACAGAGAGAGACACAGCGAGAGAGGCAACACAAGCAGAGGGAATGGGAGAGGGAGAAGCAAGTTTCCCGCTGAGCAGGGAGCCCAATGTGGGACTTGATACCAGGACCCGAGGATCATGACCTGAGCCGAAGGCAGACGCTTAACGACTAAGCCACCCAGGCGCCCCTAAGTCCACCTTTTTTTCCTCACTTGGTCCTCATCATTTCTTTTTTTTTAAAATTTTTTATTGTTATGTTAATCACCATATATTACATCATTTGTTTTGGTGTAGTGTTCCATGATTCATTGTTTGTTCATAACACCCAGTGCTCCATGCAGAATGTGCCCTCTTTAATACCCATCACCAGGCTAACCCATCCCCCTACCCTCCTCCCCTCTAGAAACCTCAGTTTGTTTTTCAGAGTCCATCCTCCCTCCTGGTTCGTCTCCGCCTCTGACTTACTCCCCTTCATTCTTCCTCTCCTGCTATCTTCTTCTTTTTCTTTTTTCTTAAAATATGTTGCATTATTTGTTTCAGAAGTACAGATCTGTGATTCAACAGTCTTACACAATTCACAGCGCTCACCGTAGCACATACCCTCCCCAATGTCTATCACCCAGCCACCCCATCCCTCCCACCCCCGACCACTCCAGCAACCCTCAGTTTGTTTCCTGAGATTAAGAATTCCTCATATCAGTGAGGTCATATGATACATGTCTTTCTCTGATTGACTTATTTCATTGAGCATAACACCCTCCAGTTCCATCCACGTCGTTCCAAACGGCAAGATCTCATTCCTTTTGATGTCTGCATAATATTCCATTGTGTATATATACCACCTCTTCTTTATCCATTCATCTGCCGATGGACATCTTGGCTTTTTCCACAGTTTGGCTACTGTGGACATTGCTGCTATAAACATTGGGGTGCATGTACCCCTTCGGGTCCCTACATTTGTATCTTTGGGGTAAATACCCAGTAGTGCAATTGCTGGATCGAATGGTAGCTCTAATTTCAACTGTTTGAGGAACCTCCATACTGTTTTCCAGAGGGGTTGCACCAGCTTGCATTCCCACCAACAGTGTAGGAGGGTTCCTCTTTCTCCACATCCCCACCAACATCTGTCGTTCTCTGACTTGTTAATTTTAGCCATTCTGACGGATGTGAGGTGGTATCTCATTGAGGTTTTGATTTGGATTTCCCTGATGCCGAGCGATGTTGAGCACTTTTTCATGTGCCTGTTGGCCATTTGGATGTCTTCTTTGGAAAAATGTCTGTTCATGTCTTCTGTCCATTTCTTTTTTTTCTTTAAGATTTTATTTATTTATTTGAGAAAGAATGAGAGAGAGAAAGCACGAGAGGGAAGAGGGTCAGAGGGAGAAGCAGACTCTCTGCTGAGCAGGGAGCCCGATGTGGGACTCGATCCTGGGACTCCAGGATCATGACCTGAGCCGAAGGCAGTCGCTTAACCAACTGAGCCACCCAGGCGCCCCTGGCCATTTCTTGATTGGATCATTTGTTCTTTGGGTGTTGAGTTTGATAAGTTCTTTATAGATTTTGGATACTAGCCCTTTATCTGATATGTCATTTGCAAATATCTTCTCCCATTCTGTCGGTTGTCTTTTGGTTTTGTGGACTGTTTCTTTTGCTGTGCAAAACCTTTTTATCTTGATGAAATTCCAATAGTTCATTTTTGCACTTGCTTCCTTGCCTTTGGCGATGTTTCTAGGAAGAAGTTGCTGTGCCTGAGGTCGAAAAGGTTGCTGCCCTGTGTTCTCCTTTAGGATTTTGATGGACTCCTGTCTCACATTTAGGTCTTTCAACCATTTGGAGTCTGTTTTGTGTGTGATGCAAGGAAATGGTCCAGTTTCATTCTTCTGCATGTGGCTGTCCAATTTTCCCAACACCATTTGTTGAAGAGATTTGTCTTTTTTCCATGGGACATTCTTTCCTGCTTTGTCAAAGATGAGTTGACCATAGAGTTGAGGGTCCATTTCTGGGCTCTCTATCTGTTCCATTGATCTATGTGTCTGTTTTTGTGCCAGTACCATACTGTCTTGACGATGACAGCTTTGTAATAGAGCTGGAAGTCCGGAACTGTGATGCCACCAGCTTTTTCTTTTTCAACATTCCTCTGGCTATTTGGGGTCTTTTCTGGTTCCACACAAATTTTAGGATGATTTCTTCCATTTCTTTGAAAAAAGTGGATGGTATATTGATGGGGATTGCATTGAATATGTAGATTGTTCTAGGTAGCATTGACACCTTCACAGTATTTGTTCTTCCAATCCATGAGCATGGAACGTTTTTCCATTTCTTTGTGTCTTCCTCAATTTCTTTCATGAGTGTTTTATAGTTTTCTGAGTACAGATCCTTTGCCTCTTTGGTTAGATTTATTCCTAGGTATCTTATAGTTTTGGGTGCAATTGTAAATGGGATCGACTCCTTGATTTCTCTCTCTTCTGTCTTGTTGTTGGTGTATAGGAATGCCACTGATTTCTGTGCATTGATTTTATAGCCTGCCACTTGACTGAATTCCTGTATGAGTTCTAGCAGTTTTGGGGTGGAGTCTTTTGGGTTTTCACATAAAGTATCATATCATCTGCAAACAATGAGAGTTTGACTTCTTCTTGCTGATTTGGATGCCTTTGATTTCTTTTTGTTGTCTGATTGCTGTGGCTAGGACTTCTAATACTATGTTGAATAGCAGTGGTGAGAGTGGACATCCCTGCCGCATCCTGACCTTAGGGGGAAAGCTCTCAGTTTCTCCCCATTGAGAATGATATTCGCTGTAGGTTTTTCATAGATGGCTTTTATGATATTGAGGTATGTACCCTCTATCCCTATACTCTGAAGAGTTTTGATCAAGAAAGGATGCTGTACTTTGTCAAATGCTTTTTCTGCATCTATTGAGAGGATCATATGGTTTTTGTTCTTTCTTTTATTAATGTATTGTATCAAGTTGATTGATTTGCGGATGTTGAACCAACCTTGCAGCCCAGGGATAAATCCCACTTGGTCATGGTGAATAATCCTTTTAATGTACTGTTGGATCCTATTGGCTAGTTTTTCAGTGAGATTTTTTGCATCATGTTCATCAAGGATATTGGTCTGTAATTCTCCTTTTTGATGGGGTCTTTGTCTGGTCTGGGGATCAAGGTAATGGTGGCCTCATATATTGAGTTTGGAAGTTTTCCTTCCATTTCTATTTTTTGGAACAGTTTCATGAGAATAGGTATTAATTCTTCTTTAAATGTTTGGTATAAAATTCCCCTGGGAAGCCATCTGGCCCTGGGCTTTTGTTTGTTTGGAGATTTTTGATGACTGCTTCAATTTCCTTAGTGGTTATAGGCCTGTTCAGGTTTTCTATTTCTTCCTGGTTCAGTTTTGGTAGTTGATACATCTCTAGGAATGCATCCATTTCTTCCAGGTTATCTAATTTGCTGGCATAGAGTTGCTCATAATATGTTCTTATAATTGTTTGTATTTCTTTGGTGTTGGTGATCTCTCCTCTTTCATTCACGATTTTGTTGATTTGGGTCATTTCTCTTTTCTTTTTGATCAGTCTGGCCAGTATCAATCTTGTTAATTCTTTCAAAGAACCAACTCCTAGTTTTGCTGATCTGCTCTACTGTTCTTTTGGTTTCTGTTTCATTGATTTCTGCTCTGATCTTTATTATTTCTCTTCTCCTGCTGGGTTTAGGCTTTATTTGTTGTTCTTTCTCTAGCTCCTTTAGGTGTAGGGTTAGGTTGTGTATTTGAGACCTTTTTTGTTTCTTGAGAAACGCTTGTATTGTTATATACTTTCCTCTTAGGATTGCCTTTGCTGTATCCCAAAGATTTTGAACAGTTGTGTTTTCATTTTCATTGGTTTCCATGAATTTTTTTTTTAATTTTTTATTGTTATGTTAATCACCATATATTACATCATTTGTTTTGCTGTAGTGTTCCATGATTCATTGTTTGTTCATAAACACCCAGTGCTCCATGCAGAACGTGCCCTCTTTAATACCATCACCAGGCTAACCCATCCTCCCACCCCCCTCCCCCTCTAGAACCCTCAGTTTGTTTTTCAGAGTCATCATCTCTCCTGGTTCGTCTCCCCCTCTGACTAACTCCCCTTCATTCTTCCTCTCCTGCTATCTCCTTCTTTTCCTTTTTTCTTAAAATATGTTGCGTTATTTGTTTCAGAAGTACAGATCTGTGATTCAACAGTCTTACACAATTCACAGCGCTCACCGTAGCTCATACCCTCCCCAATGTCTATCACCCAGCCACCCCATCCCTCCCACCCCCGACCACTCCAGCAAGCCTCACTCTGTTCTGAGATTAAGAATTCCTCATATCAGTGAGGTCATATGATACATGTCTTTCTCTGATTGACTTATTTCACTCAGCATAACACCCTCCAGTTCCATCCATGTCGATGCAAATGGCAAGATCTCATTCCTTTTGATGGCTGCATAATATTCCATTGTGTATATATACCACCTCTTCTTTATCCATTCATCTGTCGATGGACATCTTGGCTCTTTCCACAGTTTGGCTATTGTGGACATTGCTGCTATAAACATTGGGGTGCACGTACCCCTTCGGGTCCCTACATTTGTATCTTTGGGGTAAATACCCAGTAGTGCAATTGCTGGATCGTATGGTAGCTCTATTTTCAACTGTTTGAGGAACCTCCATACTGTTTTCCAGAGTGGTTGCACCAGCTTGCGTTTCCCGCCAACAGTGTAGGAGGGTTCCCCTTTCTCCACATCCCCGCCAATATCTGTCATTTCCTGACTTGTTAAATTTAGCCATTCTGACGGGTGTGAGTGGTATCTCATTGAGGTTTTGATTTGGATTTCCCTGATGCGAGCGATGTTGAGCACTTCTCCATGTGCCTGTTGGCCATTTGGATGTCTTCTTTGGAAAAATGTTGTTCATGTCTTCTGCCCATTTATTGATTGGATTATTTGTTCTTTGGGTGTTGAGTTTGATAAGTTCTTTATAGATTTTGGATACTAGCCCTTTATCTGATATGTCATTTGCAAATATTTTCTCCCATTCTGTCGGTTGTCTTTTGGTTTTGTGGACTGTTTCTTTTGCTGTGCAAAGCTTTTTATCTTGATGAAATCCCAATAGTTCATTTTTGCCCTGGCTTCCCATGCCTTTGGTGATGTTTCTAGGAAGAAGTTGCTGCGGCTGAGGTCGAAGAGGTTGCTCCCTGTGTTCTCCTTTAGGATTTTGATGGACTCCTGTCTCACGTTTAGGTCTTTCAACCATTTGGAGTCTATTTTTGTGTGTGGTGTAAGGAAATGGTCCAGTTTCATTCTTCTGCATGTGGCCTGTCCAATTTTTCCAACACCATTTGTTGAAGAGACTGTCTTTTTTCCATTGGACATTCTTTCCTGCTTTGTCAAAGATAAGTTGACCATAGATTTGAGGGTCCATTTCTGGGCTCTCGATTCTGTTCCATTGATCTATGTGTCTGTTTTTGTGCCAGTACCATACTGTCTTGACGATGACAGCTTTGTAATAGAGCTGGAAGTCCGGAATTGTGATGCCGCCAGCTTTGCTTTTCTTTTTCAATATTCCTCTGGCTATTCGGGGTCTCTTCTGGTTCCATACAAATTTTAGGATTATTTGTTCCATTTCTTTGAAAAAAGTGGATGGTATTTTGATGGGGATTGCATTGAATGTGTAGATTGCTCTAGGTAGCATTGACATCTTCACAATGTTGGTTCTCCCAATCCATGAGCATGGAACGTTTTTCCATTTCTTTGTGTCTTCTTCATTTCCTTTCATGAGTATTTTATAGTTTTCTGAGTACAGATCCTTTGCTTCTTTGGTTAAATTTATTCCTAGGTATCTTATGGTTTTGGGTGCAGTTGTGAATGGGATCGACTCCTTGATTTGTCTCTCTTCTGTCTTGTTGTTGGTGAATAGGAATGCACTGATTTCTGTGCATTGATTTTGTAGCCTGCTACCTGACGGAATTGCTGTGTGAGTTCTAGCAGTTTTGGGGTGGAGTCTTTTGGGTTTTCCACATAAAGTATCATATCATCTGCATAGAGTAAGAGTTTGACTTCCTCTTTGCCGATTTGGATGCCTTTGATTTCTCTTTGTTGTCTGATTGCTGTGGCTACGACTTCTAATACTATGTTGAATAGCAGTGGTGAGAGTGGACATCTCTGCCGCGTTCCTGACCTTAGGGGAAAAGCTCTCAGCTTTTCCCCATTGAGAATGATATTCGCTGTAGGTTTTTCGTAGATGGCTTTTATGATATTGAGGTATGTACCCTCTATCCCTATACTCTGAAGAGGTTTGATCAAGAAAGGATGCTGTACTTTGTCAAATGCTTTTTCTGCATCTATTGAGAGGATCCTATGATTCTTGTTCTTTCTTTTGTTAATGTATTGTATCATGTTGACTGATTTGCGGATGTTGAACCAGCCTTGCAGCCCAGGGATAAATCCCACTTGGTCGTGGTGAATAATCCTTTTAATGTACTGTTGGATCCTATTGGCTAGTATTTTGGTGAGAATTTTTGCATCCATGTTCATCAAGGATATTGGTCTGTAATTCTCCTTTTTGATGGGATCTTTGTCTGGTTTGGGGATCAAGGTAATGGTGGCCTCATATATTGAGTTTGGAAGTTTTCCTTCCATTTCTATTTTTTGGAACAGTTTCAGGAGAATAGGTATTAATTCTTCTTGAAATGTCTGATAGAATTCCCCTGGGAAGCCATCTGGCCCTGGGCTTTTGTTTCTTGGGAGATTTTTGATGACTGCTTCAATTTCCTTAGTGGTTATAGGTCTGTTCAGGTTTTCTATTTCTTCCTGGTTCAGTTTTGGTAGTTGATACATCTCTAGGAATGCACCCATTTCTTCCAGGTTATCTAATTTGCTGGCATAGAGGTGCTCATAATATGTTCTTATAATTGTTTGTATGTCTTTGGTGTTGGTTGTGATCTCTCCTTTTTCATTCATGATTTTGTTGATTTGGGTCATTTCTCTTTTCTTTTTGATCAGTCTGGCCAGGGGTTTATCAATCTTGTTAATTCTTTCAAAGAACCAGCTCCTAGTTTTGTTGATCTGTTCTACTGTTCTTTTGGTTTCTAGTTCATTGATTTCTGCTCGGATCTTTATTATTTCTCTTCTCCTGCTGGGTTTAGGCTTTATTTGCTGTTCTTTCTCCAGCTCCCTTTAGGTGTAGGGTTAGGTTGTGTATTTGAGACCTTTCTTGTTTCTTGAGAAAGGCTTGTATTGCTATATACTTTCCTCTCAGGACTGCCTTTGCTGTTATCCCAAAGATTTTGAACAGTTGTGTTTTCATTTTCATTGGTTTCCATGAATTTTTTTAATTCTTCTTTAATTTCCTGGTTGACCATTCATTCTTTAGTAGGATGCTCTTTAGCCTCCATGTATTTGAGTTCTTTCCGACTTTCCTCTTGTGATTGAGTTCTAGTTTCAAAGCATTGTGGTCTGAAAATATGCAGGGAATGATCCCAATCTTTTTGTACCGGTTGAGACCTGATTTGTGACCTAGGATGTGATCAATTCTGGAGAATGTTCCATGGGCACTAGAGAAGAATGTGTATTCCGTTGCTTTGGGATGGAATGTTCTGAATATGTCTGTGAAGTCCATTTGGTCCAGTGTGTCATTTAAAGTCTTTATTTCCTTGTTGATCTTTTGCTTAGTTGATCTGTCCATTTCAGTCAGGGGGTGTTAAAGTCCCCCACTATTATTGTATTGTTGTCAATGTGTTTCTTTGCTTTTGTTATTAATTGCCTTATATAATTGGCTGCTCCCACGTTAGAGGCATAGATATTTACAATTGTTAGATCTTCTTGTTGGATAGACCCTTTAAGTAGGATATAGTGTCCTTCCTCATCTCTTATTACAGTCTTTGTTTTAAAATCTAGTTTGTCTGATATAAGGATTGCCACCCCAGCTTTCTTTTGGTGTCCATTAGCATGGTAAATGGTTTCCCACCCCTCACTTTCAATCTGGGGTGTCTTTGGGTCTAAAATGAGTCTCTTGCAGACACCATATTGATGGGTCTTGTTTTTTAATCCAATCTGATAGCCTGTGCCTTTTGATTGGGGCATTGAGCCCATTTACATTCAGGGTAACTATTGAAAGGTATGAATTTAGTGCCATTGTATTGCCTGTAAGGTGACTGTTACTGTATGTTGTCTGTGTTCCTTTCTGATCTTTGCTGCTTTTAGGCTCTCTCTTTGCTTAGAGGACCCCTTTCAATATTTCTTGGAGGGCTGTTTTCGTGTTTGCAAATTCCTTTAGTTTTTGTTTGTTCTGGAAGCTTTTTATCTCTCCTTGTATTTTCAATCACAGCCTAGCTGGATATAGTATTCTTGGCTGCATATTTTTCTCGTTTAGTGCTCTGAAGATATCTTGCCAGTCCTTTCTGGCCTGCCAGGTCTCTGTGGATAGGTCTGTTGCCAATCTAATATTTTTACCATTGTAGGTTACATATCTCTTCTCCCAAGCTGCTTTCAGGATTTTCTCTTTGTCTCTGAGACTCGTAAGTTTTACTATTAGATGTCGGGGTGTTGACCTATTTTTATTGATTTTGAGAGGGGTTCTCTGTGCCTCCTGGATTTTGATGCCTGTTTCCTTCCTCACATTAGGGAAGTTCTCTGCTATTATTTGCTCCAATATACCTTCTGCCCCTCTCTCTTTTTCTTCTTCTTCTGGGATCCCAATTATTCTAATGTTGTTTCGTCTTATCGTATCACTTATCTCTCGAATTCTGCCCTCGTGATCCTGTAGTTGTTTCTCCCTCTTTTCCTCAGCCTCTTTATTTTCCATCATTTCGTCTTCTATATCACTGATTCTCTCTTCTGCCTCATTTATTCTAGCCGTTAGTGCCCCCATTTTTGATTGTACCTCATCAATAGCCTTTTTGATTTCGACTTGGTTAGATTTTAGTTCTTTCATTTCTCCAGATAGGGTTTCTCTAATAACTTCCACGCTTTTTTCAAGCCCAGCTAGTATCTTTAAAGTCATGATTCTGAACTCTAGGTCCGACATCGTACTAATGTCCGCATTGAGTAGGTCCCTGGGTGACGGTACTACCTCTTGTTCTTTTTGCTGAGGTGATATTTTTCGTCTTGTCATTTTGTCCAGAGGAGAATAGATGAATGAGAGAACCAAAATGCTAACAGGTTTACAACGTCCCCAGCAAATATACTGTATACAAATGAGAAAAGACCTGAAACCAGGGAAAAGAAAGGGAAAGAAAGAAAAAAGAAAGAGAAAAAAAAAAAGAAAAAAAGATAAAAACAAAAACAGAACAATACAAAAAAAGCAGAATGTGATCAAATATGATCAGGCTAGTGCATAGATCAGTGCCACACACTAGATTTTGGGCGTATTTTGGTCTGTTAGAAAAAAGTGCCTCCTAAAATTTTAAAGGAAGAAAGACATATATGTACAAAATAAGGGTTGATACAATGAAGGGATAGAAGATGACTGTAAAGATGAAAATTATAAAAGATTTTATAAAAGGACTTGATAAGATAAGAAGTTTGAAAAAAGAAAGAAGATTAAAAAAAAAAAGAAAAAAGGGAGACAATGTGATCAGGCAGGAGACTAGAACAGAGCCATACACTAGTGATTTAGGGTATATTTTTATCTTTTAGAAGAAACTGTATCTCAAAATTTTAAAGAGAGAACAACTTATATATATATGCCAAAAATAAGGGTAACTACTATGAAGGGATAAAATATGACTCTAAAAATGAAAAATAAAAAAATTTTTTTTAAAAAGATTGATAAGATGTTGGTTGAAAAAGGGAAAAAGAAAAAAGAAAAAAAAGTTAACAAAAATTAACTTTGATGAGATAATGAATCATGGTAAAAAAAGCCATGAATTCTCTGTGCAGTATTCCCCTAGCGCTGGAGTTCTCCTATTCTCCTTGATCGGTAAACTTGGTCTTGGCTTGCTGGCTGTTCCTGCTGATCTTCTGGGGGAGGGGCCTGTTGCTGTGGTTTCCAAATGTCTTTGCCGGAGGCTGAATTGCCCCACCCTTGTCGGTCCGGGCTAAGCAAGCTGCTCGGGTTTGATCTCAGGAGCTTTTGTTCCCTGCAAGCTCTCCGTACAGCCTTGGAGGACCAGGGCAAAAATGGTGGCCTCCCAATCTCCACCCCGGAGGAGCTGAGAACTCGGGGCCCCGCTCCTCAGTGCGCCCCCAGAGAAAAGCAGTCACTCCCGTGTCCCCGGTCTCCGGCCACACTCCGTGCTCACCCGGCCTGTGACCGAGCGTTTCTATCTCTGGCACCCGACCCCGTGTGGAGTCTCCAAACCCAGCAGATCCCTGCGGTGCATTCCCGCGCCGCTCCTCCCCCGGGAAGGAAGGGGAGTCTTCCCGGATCTGCCGCTTGTTGGGTCCCTGCTGCAGGAGCAGTGGCGCGACTGGGCCGCGGATCACAGTTTATGGCAACCCCAAGCTGAGAGCCTGCGCCTCGGCTCCGTCTCTGCAGCCGGCTTCTCCGCTCCGATACCTGGAGCTCTGGCGCACTCAGGCTCCCCCAGTCTTTCTGTGACCCCAAGGGTCCTGAGACCACACTGTCCCGGGAGGATTCCAGCCCCCTGCTTAGCCACTGCAGCGACGTCCCTCCGCGGAGCCGACTTCTAAAAGTTCTGATTTTGTGCTCTGCGACTTATCACTTGCCAGAAGCGGCCGGCGGAGGCCCCTCCCCCGCCGTCTATCCTCCCGAATATCGCCTCAGATTCACTTCTCGCACGTCCTACCTTCCAGTAAGTGGTCGCTTCTCTGTTCAGATAGTTGTTGCTACTCTCCTCTTCGATCTCCTGTTGAGTTCGTAGGTGTTCAGAATGGTTTGATCCCTATTCAGCTGAATTCCTGAGACCAGACGAAATCTAGGTCTCCTACTCCTCCGCCATCTTGCTCCGCCCCCCCCGAAAACTCCATGAATTTTTTTAATTCTTCTTTAATTTCCTGGTTGACCATTCATTCTTTAATAGGATGCTCTTTAGCCTCCATATATTTGAGTTCTTTCTGACCTTCCTCTTGTGATTGAGTTCTAGTTTCAAAGCATTATGGTCTGAAAATATGCAGGGAATGATCCCAATCTTTTGGTACCAGTTGAGACCTGATTTGTGACCTAGGATGTGATCTATTCTGGAGAATGTTCAATGGGCACTGGAAAAGAATGTGTATTCCGTTGCTTTGGGATGGAGAGGCAGAGAATCTTAAGCTGCTCCACCACCCAGTCCAACGCGGAGCTCAATCTCATAACCCTGAGTTCATGACCCAAGAAAAAAATCAAGAGTCAGATGCTTAACTGACTGAGCCACCCAGGTGCCCCTCAGTAAATTTTGTGAAGCAAATCCCAGACATCATGTCATTTCAGCTCTACTATAGTATGCATCTCTATAGAAAATATGACATTCTCTTACATAACCATATTATCATTTTTATACACATGAGTAAATTTTCTTGCTATCATCTAAGACTTAGGCATGTGCAGATTTCTCCAGTTTTTAAAAATGTTTTTGCATTTGATTTTATGGGATCCACAAAACCATTTTTTTTAAAAATAAAGTCTCAATCTAGAATCGTCTCTCCTCCCTTGCCTTTATTATTTTTTTCAGGTAACTGACTTGTGAAGAAACCAAGTGTATTGTCCTACAGAAGATTCAACATTTTGGACTTATCTGTTTAATTCCCTGTCATGCCAATTGATTGTTCAATTCAATTCATCCCTCATAGTCCCTCCAAATGGAAGTTAACTTTAAAGGTTTGATTAGATTCAGGTTCAATTCTTTGGCAAGAATAGTTTATAGTCATAACCTGTACTTCATAACTGTATCATATGAAGAGGCATGCACAGCTTGATGCTAAGACTGATCAATAGGTTGGGGCTTCCTTTACTGTAAAGTTTCCAACAAAATTTTATCTAATGGTTTTATCCATTGATGATTAGTGACCAACTCTATTATTCATTAGAGGATAAAAATGCTAAGTTTCTATTATTTCTTATACTTTCATTATGTGGAATTTTTCTATAACAAAAATCTTTCACTCATTCCCTAAGGCTATTTGATTACCCCAATATACTGTTCATACATAAAAGACAAGATAAATGTTTAATTTTTCCATATGATTGACACCTTTTAAAGTAAGAAGCTATTGTCCTAATTACTTTCAATGATGCCTCCTAGGGTGTTTTTGTTTGTTGGCTTTCTCCTTTTTTGTTGTTGTTATCATTATGGAATCTATGTAATCAGTGTTTTTCATTTAGTAGAAAGCATTACTATTTTTGATGCCAAAATTTTCCCATCCTCAGCCAAGGAAGCTCCTTTATGTTTGCTCCTGTATCCCTCTGACAGGACCCATTAGTCTTTTTTTTTTTTTTTTAAGATTTATTTATTTATGTATGTATTTGAGACACACACACAGAGCATGAGCAGGAGGGGCAGAGGGAGAAAAGCTCCAGCAGACTCCATACTCAGCCTGGAACCTGAAACAGGGATCAATCTCACAACCCTGAGATCATGACCTGAGCTGAAACCAAGAGTCGGTTGCTTACTGACCGAGCCACCCTGGCGCCTTGACCCATTAGTCTTTAGTAACTCCCTTGCTTTTAGGCGTAAGACGTTTGAGAGACATGTTATAAATTTCCTATCCCATACCTGGAATTAATCATTCCTCCAAGGAGTCCTGATTCCTAACAGTATTTAGAAACCACAATTTGAGAGCAAGAGGTTTGTTGTGATTGGGATTTGTAGCTTTTTCATGCTTTTTCAATTAAAAAAAGCTAGGAAATTTTGATTTTTAAAAAAGGAAACAAAATAGTGAATTTATACTGATATTTTAAATGTCATGTTACAAGATTTTATGTATGGCTATCATTAAAAAGACAGGAAATAACAAGTGTTGGCCAGGGTGTGGAGAAAAGGGAAGACTTCTGCACTACTGGAGGAAACATGAATTGGTGCAGCCACTATGAAAAATATTAGGAAGGTTCCTCAAAAAATTAAAAAGAGAACTACCAAATGACCCAACAATTCCACTTATAGGTATATATCCAAAGGAAAGGAAATCAATATCTCAAAGAGATATCTGCACCCCCTTGTTTACTGCAGCATTATTTACAACAGCCAAGACATGCAAACAACCTTAAGTGTCCACTGACAGATGAATGGATAAAGGAAATGTGGTATGTATATACAATGGAATATTATTCAACCATGAAGAAGAAAAATACTACCATTTTTCAATAACATGGATGGACTTTGAGGGTGGGTCTTTTACTAAATGAAATAAGTCAGACAGAGAAAAACAAATGCTGTCTTATATGTGGAATCTAAAAAAACTGAACTCATTCATACAGAGAACAGATTGGTGGTTGCCAGAAGTGGGAAGAGGGTGAGGGAAATGGGTAAAAGTGGTCAAAAGGTAAAAACTTCCACTTATAAGATAAATTAAGTTCTGGAGATATAACGCATAGCATGGTGACTATTGTTAAAAATAAATACTGTATTGTATATTTGAAAGATGCTAAGAGAATAGATCTTAAAAATTCTCATCTCAAGAAAAACCTTGTAACCATGTGAGGTGATGGATGTTAACTAACCTTATTGTGGTAAGTGTGTGTGTGTGTAATCATTTTGTATACACAATGTTTTTTGTCAATTATTTCTCAATTATATCTCAATAAAACTGAGAAAAAAGATTTTTATGTAACCTTTTTGATGTTTTACAATTATTTCTTAAGTTTTCTTATACTAAAAATCTGGGTTTCTAACAACATTAACATAATTAGGTACATTCTATTATTTCTCTGATGACATATTATGTGGAGTATCTTTTCATATGCTTATTTGCCATCTGTATATCTTCTTTGGTGAAGTGTCTATTAAGGTCTTTGGCCCAGTTTTTTTTTTTTTTCAGGGATACAGGTCTGTGATTCATCAGTCTTACACAATTCACAGTGTTCACCATAGTTTATCCCTCCCCAGTGTCTATCACGCAGCCACCCCATCCCTCCCACCCCCCACCACTCCAGCAACCCTCAGTTTGTTTCCTGAGATTAAGAGTCTCTTATAGTTTGTCTCCCTCTCTGGTTTCATCTTGTTTCATTTTTCCCTCCCTTCCCCTATGATCCTCTGTCTTATTTCTCAAATTCCTCGTATCAGTGAGATCATATGATACTTGCCTTTCTCTGACTGACTTATTTCGCTTAGCATGATACCCTCTAGTTCCATCCACATCATTGCAAATGGCAAGATTTCATTTTTTGATGACTGCATAATATTCCATTGTGTGTGTTTGTGTGTGTGTGTGTGTATTCCATTGTGTGTGTATATATATATATACCACATTTTTTTATTATGTTGTTAATCACCATACATTACATCATTAGTTTTTGATGTAGTGTTCCACGATTCATTGTTTGTGCATAACACCTAGTGCTCCATGCAGAACATGCCCTCTTTAATACTCATCACCAGGCCAAACCATCCCCCCAACCCCTCCCCTCTAGAACCCTTAGTTTGTTTTTCAGAGTCCATCATCTCTCATGGTTCATCTCCCCCTCTGATTTCCCCCCATTCATTCTTCCCCTCCTGCTACCTTCTTTTTTTTTAACATATAATGAATGTATTATTTGTTTCAGAGGTACAGATCTGTGATTCAACAGTTTTGCACAATTCACAGTGCTCACCATAGCACATACCCTACCACTGGGTCTACCACCCAGCCACCCTATCTCTCCCACCCCCCACCACTCCAGCAACCCTCAGTTTGTTTCCTGAGATTAAGAATTCCTCATATCAGTGAGGTCATATGATACATGTCTTCCTCTGATTGATTTATTTTGCTCAGCATAACACTCTCCAGTTCTATCCACGTCGTTGTAAATGGCAAGATCTCATTCCTTTTGATGGCTGCATAATATCCCATTGTATGTATGTATGTATATATATATACGTGTGTGTGTGTGTGTGTGTGTGTGTGTGTGTGTGTATTTATATCTCACATCTTCTTTATCCATTCATCTGTCGATGGACATCTTGGCTCTTTCCACAGTTTGGCTATTGTGGACATTGCTGCTATAAACATCAGGGTGCATGTACCCCTTCGGATCCCTACATTTGTATCTTTGGGGTAAATACCCAGTAGTGCAACTGCTGGATTATAGGTACACCACATCTTCTTTATCCATTCATCTGTTGATGGACATCTCTGTTCTTTCCATAGTTTGGCTATTGTGGACATTACTGCTATAAACATTGGGGTGCAGGTGCCCCTTCGGATCACTACATTTGTATCTTTGGGGTAAATACCCAGTAGTGCAATTGCTGGGTTGTAGGGTAGCTCTATTTTCAACTTTTTGAGGAACATCCACACTGTTTTCCAGAGTGGCTGCACCAGCTTGCATTCTCACCAACAGTGTAGGAGGGTTCCCCTTTCTCCACATCCTCACCAACATCTGTCGTTTCCTGACTTGTTAATTTTAGCCATTCTGGGACTGCTGTGAGGTAGTATCTCATTGAGGTTTTGATTTGTATTTCCCTGATGCCTAGTGATGTTGAGCACGTTTTCATGTGTCTGTTGGCCATTTGGATGTCTTCTTTGCACAAATGTCTGCTCATGTCTTTTGGCCATTTCTTGATTGGATTATTTGTTTTGGGGTGTTCAGTTTGATAAATTCTAAAGATTTTGGATACTAGCCCTTTATCTGATATGTCATTTGCAGATATTCTCTCCCATTCTTTCGGTTGTCTTTTGGTTTTGTGGACTGTTTCTTTTGCTGTGCAAAAACTTTTTTTCTTGATGAAATCCCAATAGTTCATTTTTGCCCTTGGTTCCCTCGCCTTTGGCGATGTTTCTAGGAAGAAGTTGCTGCAGCTGAGGTTGAAGAGGTTGCTGCCTGTGTTCTCCTCAAGAATTTTGATGGATTCCTGTCTCACCCTTAGGTCTTTCATCCATTGTGAGTCTATTTTTGTGTGTGGTGTGAGGAAATGGTCCAATTTTCCCAACACCATTTGTTGAAGAGACTTTTTTCCATGGGACATTCTTTCCTGCTTTGTCAAAGATTAGTTGACCATAGAGTTGAGTGTCCATGTCTGGGCTCCCTATTCTGTTCCATTAATATATGCGTCTGTTTTTGTGCCAGTACAATACTGTCTTGATGATGACAGCTTTGTAATAGAGCTTGAAGTCTGGAATTGTGGTGCCACCAGCTTTGCTTTTCTTTTTCAACATTCCTCTGGCTATTTGGGGGTCTTTTCTGGTTCCATACAAATTTTGGGATGATTTGTTCCATTTCTTTGAAAAAAGTTGATGGCATTTTGTTAGGGATTGCATTAAATATGTAGATTGCTCTAGGTAGCACAGACATCTTCACAATGTTTGTTCTTCCAATCCATGAGCATGGAACGTTTTTCCATTTCTTTGTGTCTTCCTCAATTTCTTTCATGAGTATTCTATAGTTTTCTGAATACAGATCCTTTGCCTCTTTGGTTAAATTTATTCCTAGGTATCTTATGGTTTTGGGTGCAACTGTAAATGGGATCGACTCCTTGATTTCTCTTTCTTCTGTCTTGTTGTTGGTGTATAGGAATGCCACTGATTTCTGTGCATTGATTTTATATCCTGCCACTTGACTGAATTCCTGTATGAGTTCTAGCAGTTTTGGGGTGGAGTCTTTTGGGTTTTCCACATAAAATATCATATTATCTGCAAAAAGTGAGAGTTTCACTTCTTCTTTGCTGATTCAGATGCCTTTTATTTCTTTTTGTTGTCTAATTGCTGAGGCTAGGATTTCTAGTACTATGTTGAACAGCAGTGGTGATAGTGGACATCCCTCCCATGTTCCTGGGGAAAAGCTCTCAGTTTTTCCCCATTGAGTATGATATTTGCTGTGGGTTTTTCATAGATAGCTTTTATGATATTGATGTATGTGCCCTCTATCCCTACATTATGAATGGTTTTAATCAAGAAAGAATGCTGTACTTTATCAAATGATTTTTCTGCATCTATTGAGAGGATCATATGGTTCTTGTTTTTTCTTTTATTAACGTATTGTATCACATTGATTGATTTGCGGATGTTGAACCAAACTTGCAGCTTTGGCCCAGTTTTTAATCAGGTTATTTTCTTATTGTTGTAAATGTGTCTTTTGTTATGTATTCTTCTAGCTTGAGGTCTGTCTTTTAATTCTCTTGACACTGTCATTCACAGAGCAGAAATTTTTAATTTTAATGAAGTCTAACATCAATTTTTTTCATGGTTGGTGCTTTCAGTATTATATATAAAAAGTCATTGTCCTACCCATCATCTAGGTTTTTTTCCTATATTATCTGCTAGGAATTTTATAGTTTTGCACTTTACATCCACATCTATGACCCATTTTGAGTTCACTGTAAAGTGTGTAAGGTCTGTGTCTAGATTTATTTTTTTGCATGTGGATGTATAGTTGATCCAGTACCATTTATTGAAGAAACTATCTTTGCTCCATTTTATTGCCTTTGCTCCTTTGTCAAAGATCAGTTAACCATATTTATGGGGGTCTATTTCTGGGTTATTTTGTTCTGTTGATCTATTTGTCTGTTCTTTCATCAGTACCACATTATTTTGATTACTGTCGATTTATATTAAGTCTTGGAGTCAAGTGTATCAGTCCTCCAACTTTGCTGTTCTCCTTTAATACCGTGCTGGCTGTTTTGGGTCTTTTGCCTCTCTATGTAAACTTTAGAATCAGACTGTTAATATCCACAAAATAACTTGCTAGTATTTTGAATGGGATTGCACTGGATCTATTGATTGAGTTGGGAAAAACTGACAACTTGACAATATTGAATCTTCCTATCCACGACCATGGAATATCTCTCCATTTATTTAGTTTGTCTTTTATTTCATTCATCAGAGTTTTGTAGTTTTCCTCATATAGATTTAGTACATGTTTTTGTCAGTTTTATACATATTTCATTTTGGGGGTGGTAACGTAAATGGTATTGTGTTTTCGATTTCAAATTCCACTTGTTCATTGCCAGTATACAGCAAAATGACTGACATTTGTATATTAACCTTGTATCTCGCTCACTTGCTATAATTGCTTATTAGTTCCAGTTTTACTGTCAATTCTTTTGGTTTTTCTCTATAGACAATCAGGTCATCGGAGAACAAAGACAATTTTACTTATTCCCTCTCAATCTGTGTACCTTTTATTTCCTTTTCTTGCCTTATGCATTAGCTAGAACTTCCAGTATGATGTTGAAAATAAGTGATGAGGGGTGTCTGTATCTTGTATCTGATCTTAGAGGGAACGTTTTGAGTTTCTCTTCATTAAGTATGATGTCAGCTGCCAGTTTTTTGTCATAGTCTTTATCAAGTTGAGAAAGTTCCCCTATGTTCCTTGCTTACTAAGTTTTTACCATGAATGAATATTGGATTTTGTCAAATGCTTTTTCTGCATTTATTGATATGATCATATGATTTTTCTCCTTTAACCTACTGATATGATGTAATATATTAACTGATTTTCAAATACTAAATGAGCATTTCCTACCTGTAATAAATCCCATTTGATCATGGTGTAAAATTCTTTTTGTATATTTTTGGACTCAGTTTGCTCTTTTACTGTAACATTTTTCTCTGGTGCTATTAGGATAATGCTATCCTCATTGAACAAGTTAGGAAGTATTCCCTCTGCTTCTATCTTCTAAAAGACATTGTATAGAACTGGTATAATTTCTTCCTACATGTCTGGCAGTATTCACCAGTGAACCCACCTGGACCTGCTGTCTTCTGTTTTGGAATGTTATTAGTTATTGATTTAATTTCTTTCATAGATATAAACCTCTTGAGATTGTCTATTTCTTCTTGTGTGATGTTTGGCAAGTTGTGTCTTTCAAGGAATTTGTTCATTTCACCTAGGTTATCAAATTTGTGAGCACAGAGTTGTTTGTAGTATTCCTTTATTCTCATTTTAATGTCCGTAGGATCTGTAGTGATGTCCACATCTCTTATTTCTGATAGTAATTTGCATCATCTGTCTTTTTTTCTTAACCAGCCTGGCTAGGGGTTTATCGATTTTACTAATCTTTTCAAAGTGCCAGCATTTTGGTTCATTAATTCTATTTATTTCCTGTTATCAATTTCATTGATTCCTGTTCTAATTCTTGTTTTTTCTTCTCCTTACTTTGGATTTAATTTGCTCTTCTTTTTCTAGTTTTCAAAGGTGAAAGTTTAGATGACTGATTTCAGATCTTTCTCCTTTTTTAATATGTGCATTTAATGCTCTACATTTTCCTCTCATCATTGCCCTTTACTACACTGCACAAATTTTGATGTTTTTTATTTTCATTTAGTTCAAAAATATTTTTGAATATTTAAATTTCTCTTGAGATTTCTTTTTGACTCATGTGTTTATTCAATCAAACATTTTATTGAGCTTCTATCCTGTACTAGGTACTAAGGATACAAGTTGAATAAAACATTCTTCCTTCAGGAGTTCTATCTAGTAGAGTAGAAGGATATGGGAACCATTAACTATAATGAAATATAATAATAAACACATAATTGGGATAAGTATGTATTATTCTGGGGAGAGAGATGAAGGAAAATTACATCTGCCCTGGGGAGTCAGGAAATGTTATCTTAAGCTACTCTTACTCAAATGTAACCTCGTTTCTTATTTTCTTTGATGGTTTCATGCAGGATTAATTTACTTATCAATTCTTCCACAATACTTATTTAAATTAAAAAAATTTTTTTCATTCATGTATTCCCTCTTCTTTTTTTTTAGGGTACTTTTTTTATTATGTTCAGTTAGCCAACATATAGTACATCATTAATTTTTGATGTAGTGTTCAATGATTCATTAGTTGTATATAACACCCAGTGTTCATCACAACACGTGCCCTCCTTAATACCCATCATCCGGCTATCCCATCCACCAACCCCCCTCCCTTCTGAAACCCTCAGTTTGTTTCCCTGGAGTCCAGAGTCTCTCATGGTTTGTCTCCCTCACTGATTTCTTCCCCTTCAGTTTTCCCTCCCTTCCCCTATGGTCCTCCGTGCTATTCCTTAGTTCCACAACACTTTTATATTTATCAACTGTATCCGTTATCACAGCTTACTTCAATTTATTTTTTTAAGATTTTATTTATTTATTTGCCAGAGAGAGACAGAGAGCATGAGCAGGGGGAGCAGCAGGCAGAGGGAGAAGCAGGCTCCCTGCTGAGCAAGAAGCTTGATGTGGGACTCAATCCCAGGCCCCTGGGATCATGACCTGAGCAAAAGGCAGATGCTTAATCAACTGAGTCACCCAGGCACCCACTACAGTTTGTTTATAACTCTATCATTCACATGAAATTGTTAGTTTCTTGAAAGCATGGTACAGATCTTCCTCATCTTTGTATTTCTAGGATCCAACAGTGTCCACAATACAACAAAGCTCAGTAAACTTTTTAAATAAGTGTATGCACATATGGATGGATGCATGAGGTAATATATGACATTATTATAACTATTGTATTAGTAAAGCTATATTATTCATCAACACAATAATTTGTGCAGATACTAGAGCAATAACTTGAACATGAAAAAAAGACAGCCTTAATTGAACACATGGATGAATATTAATAAATTAAAATTCATATTTTAAATAATGCATTGTAGATACTCATGTCTATGTATGTCTTGTAGAAACATTTATCCCTATTTGAGCAAGTATTTCTGTTTGCAAATGCTCTCTTATACTAAAATTAATAAATAATTACTCTTGTTCATTGCCTAAAGTTGGAGGATCACCTGGTTATATTTGAGGCTAACACAACCATTCAAGGTGACTATTATAACCCCAAGAAGATGAATTCAGATGCACTTAGAATGACTGCCTTTAGGAAAAGTCCCAGAGTTGTGCTTAACTATAAGGTGGAGGGAAATTTAGCAAAGGCTCAAAGGGTAAAACTCTGAACTCTGACATTTTAATATTCTACTGTAGAAAACATGTCTCTAAGCATCATAACACATGCCATTTCTAACTTCTCTTTGGGAATGGAATTAACATTCTTACACTAACTGGAAATGGTAAATTCTTAAATTGTTAATAGCTTCCCCAGGCTTCTGCTCCTTTGCAGTGCATTTTGGCTCCAAATTATGAAAATATTGTGATGTATGCTCATCAGCCTATAATCCTAAATCCCTTCCTACTACTGAAAACTTTTGGACTGAGGATTAAACTACAGGGGTCCACTTCTGAGCAAGAAGTATTTTAACATGGAAATCCATTGCATATTTTTTATGTTTTCTTGAATACTGACAGATAACACATCTGGATTCTAGGCTTATAAAATCTATTTTGCTAAATACAATGTCATGTTTAGCATACAGTAAATCCTGCCAGTTGTCATGGTTTCCGTGCTGGGGAGGAGGAGTGGAGCTGGCAAATGGTGCCTGTGTAACTAAGTATGTAACGGGAAGTGACACTGAATGGGGAAGGAAGGGTTGGGGCTAAAAAAATAAGGAAAATAGGATCTTGTTACAAGAATATAAATGCAACAACCTTCAAGAAATTAAACAAAAACATGTAGGCAGAGGGAACATAAGGTAAGGAAGTATTCAGATGAAGTAAACAGACAAAATGAAAGTGGACAACAAATTAGAGTCGAGATTTCCCAACCACAACTGCACTGAGGGAAACACCATTTATATGTTCATGGTGCCCATGAGAAAAAACAGATGTTCAGCATAATAAAAGTTTCTCACATATGTCTTCATGAAAATGCCATTGTGTGCAAATGGATATGTGTTATATATAACTTATGGAAACTTCTGAAAATCTTTAAAACAATATTACATATTGTTTGAATATACTTGGATATGTACTAACAGCACACAAAATGTGAAAAGGAAAAATACATACTAACTCTAGGGTAGTGGTTACTTCTAAGGTTCGGTGGGGGTAGTGTTAAACTATGTTTGCAACATTCCATTTCTTTTTCAAAAATGAGACAGATAAAGCAAAAGTAAACTTTTCATGACAATCAGTCTATTATTTTCTGTAGGTTTGAAACATGTCATAAATATAAAGAAAAATATTTAAAGTTTACATGTGAAATATAATGATCAATGTATTTCAACAACCTCAAAGTGAATACAATCAGTACAAGGTCTTACAGCCTTTTCAATACTGATTGATGAAAACCAATGGTAAATGGTTGAAAGAAATGCCAGTTCGGTCTAAGCAACTTGGTAAGGTGGAGAGGTGGTCAAAATCATGCCAATGGGATAAATGACTCTTTGGCGGTCTGGCCAACTCCAGCAATGGAGAGTACCATGTTAGATGAGGGGATGAACTTCCTCTCCTTCAGAAAATTCTCCAGAAATGTGTTTTTTTCCTGAGATTCTGATAAGCAACAGACAGTGGTGGGTTCAGAGTTTTATTCCCTGCCAAGTACTTATTTCTTCTGTTAAGTTCTATACCTTGATACTTAGCCAAGCTGGCAAAGAACAGATGTCCTCCACAGAGGGTTGTAAAGCCTGACAAAGACAAGTGCCTGGATATAAGACCCCCCCATACCCATGGCAAGTAGTACTGATGGTACCTGTGGGCAGAGATAGCCTGGACTCCAGGCAGGTTGGGCGAAAAGCACCAGATTTCTATGAAGAATCACATCACTACCATTTTTTATTTAATTTCTTTTTTCAAATGAACAATTTAATCAATCATAACTGTTGTATTAGTGTACTTTTGTATGAAGTTTAATAAATGCATAAAACAAGGAGAAGTTTGGATAACTACGTAAATATTAAATAGCAGAGTGTAACAGCACAAAGTCTTTATTGTATTCTTTATTATTGTGTTATTTTCATTGTAACGTATCAGCAAATGAATAAACAAGTTCACTGGTATTGGGCATTTTACCTTCCACCTTGGCATTAAAATAATAATACTGCTAACAATTCCAGATAAACAGCCATAGTTCTAGTGATCTGAATGCACTGAATGTTCCTATAACTCTCCCCAACTTCTGTTATGAAGGAAAAGGGATGATGTTCCAACTTCTCTTTCCATCTGCTCTTTTCCTATCAACTTTCCAGACTTTCCGTGATAATCACTTTAATTGACTGCACATATATAATAATTAGAAGTGGGTCTGTGTGATTTTCCTTGCTCTGCACCCCTAACTACTATCTCTGGGAATGACCATAACTGTATAAACTAGCTTTTCTAGGGGAGTCCTTTATGAGCATTCAGACAAGTGGCTTTGCTTTGGTATGTTGTGGATGCTAGAAGAACCATGAGGTATGAGCCTTTGTTGGAGCCCCAGTTACACTCCCCTCCCCGTCAAGTCAAATATTTACCACACTCTTTCACAGGCCGAAGAATCCTGAGGTCTGGACCATCAGGATGTTGTGCCTCTAGTCTTAGACCCATGGTTTTCACACCATCAGAATCAGCATCATCTGGGAACTTAGGCAAATTCTCAAGCTTCACTCCAGTCCTGATGAATCACAAACTCGGGGTGAGTACCAGCAATCTGTGTTTTAACAAACCTTCCAGATGATTCTGACATTTGCTAAAGTTTGAGAATCATAGATTATTCTCAATTTTGGTCCATCAGAGGTGGTATAGTGTGAAGAATGTGAATTCTGAAGCCAGACTTTCTGACTTCAAATTCTAGGTCTCCTACTAACTATATGCTACTGCACAAATTGCTTCACCTTTCTGTGCCTCAGTTCCTTATCTATAAAATTAGGTTAATAGTAGTACACCTATTCATAGGATGGTTATAAGAATTAAGTGGATTTTTTAAATGATTATTTATTTTAGGGGGGGTGTGCGGGGGAAGGGGGAGGGCAGAAGGAGAGGGAGACAGAATCTCAAGCAGACTACCCACTGAGCACAGAGCCTGATGCGGGGCTGGAAATCATGACGTGAACTGAAATCCACAGTTAGACACCTAACCAAATGAGCCAACTGGGTGCTCCTAAATGGATTGTTTTAATAATTGTCAGCTATTTTCATGAAGTTAAACAAGAAAGGATGATTTGCCTTTGGCAAACTCCTTTACTTCCCTGAGACACAATGACTTCACCTGTAAACAGGGCAATTATTTCTCAACCACTTGTATCACTGGGCTGATGTGAAGACAAAATGAGAAAATGTGTAAGTCCTTTGTAAAGTGAAATAGCTATTTAAGACAAGATAGCAAATATATGCCACATTCACCAACTTGATAATGATTTTTCCCCTCATCCCTCATCAGGTGCAGTGTAAATCCAATAAACTGTCTCTTTCAGTTTCTCTCCACCAACTGATCATTCTACCCATTTTTTAGAGAGCACTCAATTCATACTGAGAACAGCTGTCACAGTCTACAAGGTATTTTTCTAGTGTTTTCTGTAGTACTTCTTTAGATACCAGACATCTCTCTCTTCTTTAGTGACATCATTCTTGCTAAATAAATGTGTTATTCCCCCCAGTGGTTTCCATCTGAGTTGGAAATATGCCATAGTTAGCAGCATGACTTACTTGTTGATATCCTTCCAAACTTTATATATAGAGTAACTATATTGAAGACACATTACAAAAACAACCATCCATTGAGCAACTATTAGGAACAAGGTACTGTGCTAAGGCTCCACATACTTCCTTTCATTCATTCCTCAAAACAACTACATGAAGCAAGTACTGTGACTACCCCTATTTTATAAATGAGAAAAACAACTTTACCAAAGCTTTTCAACTAGAAAAATCCCTTTGATTCCAAGAGTTTTTTTCAATGGACCCACCCTACAGAACAAAATCATCTTGTCCTGGAACTCTTTTGGCACTTTGAAAACTGAACACACTAAGACAGGGATAGAGACAAATGAACCAGCTTATCTCACATGTGTCTCAATAAGAAAACCTGTGTCTGGGTGGGGTTCGAGTGACATTTTAAAAATGAGTGCTCAAGAAGCATTTCATTTTTCTCTACTCACTATCTTTGTCACCACAAAGATCAGGACTGTGCTTCAGAAGGGCACCTAACTTTCCCTAAGACCAAAATCAAATTACCACTCCTATCACATTACACAGTTACGGTTGTTCTGTTTAAACTTACCACATTCATTTATTTGTTCCCCACCCCCAACCCTAGGGCACATAATTTTTAACCAAAAATTGAAATGATATCACTGCTCTATTCAAAAACATTTTTACTGACTTTCTTTTATTTTTTTCATACGTCTTTCATCAGTGAAAGACGTCAGTATGCAGAATCACTCGGAAAAGCCTAAATATCCACAAAATCTTAAAGTTTATTTAGAAATGTAAGCTATATAAGAGAATTCCATTTACTCATAATGTCAACTTAGGATATAAGAGCAAATGTCCAAAGATCACCAAATGGGTGTTTAGAAAAACCTACAACTGCAAACATTTAAATAGAGCCAAAAGACCTTTCAACCAACTTCTTTACGTGACAGATGCCATTTCTGAGGGCTTTTGGAGTAGGCTCACTCGTGCTCCTTCAACTGGTAGAAGCAATACTTAAAACTCATTTTTTGCTTTGCTTTGTTATAGTGCCTTGAGAAACAAATTTATGTAGTTTCCCAACCATACAGACCTGAGAACTGCCCTCCAGAAATATTTGAATACATTAATTTGCTGACTCAAATGCAAATGAAGTGTAATTTAGTGGATCTTTTCATCCCAAACCTGAAATCTGTTGAGGTTCAAGTGCATTTGCTTCAACTTTTGGAAAAGATTTTGTAAGGATCCTTAGCTGTTACCCATTGATGGTATGAATTTATGGAGTGCTAGTCTGGATGAAAACAGCATTATAACATAAAATGCATCATTAATACTTTAAAACCCAGTATGATTTATATTTATATAAATAACATAAAGGAAACCAATTAAACCAAAGTCACTGGAGTGTAAATAACATAAAAACTTATTGTTCTGTAAGCTACTGAAAATAAACTAATAATGAAAGTATTTATCATATATCTAAAAACCAAGCAGGTACTAGTGGGTTAAGCAGACTTTGGGGGAAAGCATTTTTATTTTTCTGACATCTTTTAATGCAGGCCCAACATTTTCATCGACTCAGATCCATTTAAAATGTGATATTATATCTGAAAGTTGCCTTTTGTCCATTTGAGTAATTAATAATTTAAGTGTAACAAGGACATCTTGATTCAAACACTTTGTAATCTGACTAGGAGGATATTTAAAATTCATTACAGTACATTAAACTTACAGTGAACAGTTAGCTACATTGCAAAATAAATAAATAGCTAATTTGCTTTGATCAGCAGAAATTCTGATAAAATCAGCAAAACACCAATTAAAATGTGAAAAATGTCACCTACCGTAGTTATTCTAATGGAACATGGACTTAGAGGAAGGAACTGATTCAATGTTTATTTTCATACCAGCTGTGGCTTCCAAATGTAAATCATTTCACTTTTTGCTAGTGTAGCTAGCTCCTCTGTGGCCCCTGCCTTGATCCTATGGTTGAGCAATCTGTATTACATAACAAGGCAGCAACTGGGGTTGCTGTTGAATTCCTTTAATTTTCTGGCAAACCATTGTTTCCTCTAAATGTTTTACCAGTCTTCTCATTTCAGGCAGTACTGCTAACTAGTTGAGAGCAAAAGCTATGACCAAATGATCCATAGTCCTTTCCTGCATGTGTGAACACTCCTAGGTTGAGGCAGTCTCTCTTGGAAGAATCATGACCCTCTGATCATCTTGTCATGTCAGTCATGTTAGTCCATCAGCACAACATTGGCTGCTATCTGTCCACAATGATCATATTTCTGTCACAGCATGGCAAATTCTAGTTCAGTGTGTGTGTGTGTTCATTTCTAGTACTTAACCTAGTGCCACATACCTGGTGGGTGCTCAATAAATGAGCCCTGGAAGGACTGAGTCCCACCTGTCAGTGTCTTTCAGTTAATTCTATGGCAGGTGCTTAGACCTCTTGATCTCAGGATCCAGAAATCAATTCTCACCTCCACAGTGCCTCTAAAATAAAGGGAATAATTGTGAGAAAGGAAAATACTGCTCATTGCATGTCCTGTTTATGGAAATAAAAAAAAAAAACAAAAAATAGAATTGCTTTGAATTGCAAGATGGATTTTCTTTCTTCATCTGCCTTTTCTTCTATGTAGGCAGTTTCTTCTTGACAGAAACCATGAATTCATTTCTAACAAGCACTATGGAATCTCTATCAGTTCTGGCCACTTCAGAAATCAGTAACAGGAAAGGAATATGCAAAAATGAAAATGATTGTGCTCTATCGTGGGTGCTGTTTTCTTTTGAATTTTTTAAAATGTTGTTCATCATCTTGTCAATAATCACATGCAATAGATATTTAAGAAGAAATGTTATGATGAGACCCTCAGCATGGAACCTGGCCCATTTGCAAATGCACTTGCTCATTAACCAATTAGGAGATGAAGCCTACATTTAAGCAAATCCACAATTCAAAAACCCCCAAATTAAATTTAAATACCTCAAGGCAACCCATAATGAGTTTAAAATTAAGTGAAATAACAGGAATTTTACTGAGTTCAAAACAACTAATTGTTGGAAGCTGCTTTCACTCATTTGAAGTTCTGTCCAATTACTGCCATTGCATTTCATACCTTCAATTTATATCTTGCCATACGAGTTTCCTTTTAATAACAGGGGATGGGCCAGTCCATTTGCAGTAAGATGAGTTCTGCATGTATGCCTTAATATATACAATGCAAAACTCAACCTTGAATATGTGCATATGAATTTAAGACTGTATTTATATCCTTAAAGAAAAGATAGACACATGATCTTATCTGCAACTAGTCATTTGTTTTCATTTAATTAGAAAGCATAATGGCATAATGAAATCAGAAAGGTCTTTGTACTGACTCCAGCTACCACCCTCCATCACCACACATTTGCAGTGATCTTAGGCAAGTACCTTCACCTCTCTAAGCCTCATCTTGCTGTATTTCTAAAATGGGATAACGATACACCTAACTGACAGAATTGTGAGAACTGGATGATCATAAATGTAAAGCATGTAGGATAATGCTTGGTACATAGTAATTACTCAATAAATTCCAACCACTACAATTAGTCACTACCATGCCATATTTAAAAAAAAAAAAACCCACCAGGCAAATTAATAAAATGCAGGCTTTTGAACCTCAAAAGGGTTGCCAGATGTAGCAGATAAAAATGCAGGGTACAATATTTGGGGCATACTTACACTACAAAAGCATTCACTATTTATCTGAAATTCAAATTTAATGGGGGCATCCTGTATTTTATCTGGTAATTTAGTGCTTAAGTTCTGGTACTTAAAGACATTAAAATTTCATATTTTCCTTTAAATACTTGGGAATCAAGCAAAGGGCAGGTTAGAAGTGAAATGTTCAGATTACTGCCTTAATTCTTCACTTCACTTTGGGCATAGAGACAGAAAGTTTCCACTGTCACTCTGGATGTCCTTGGGACACCATGACATGCAATCAACATCACCTGTGCTAGCTGATAATTCAGAGTATATGATGCCCTTGTTTATAGCATCTTCAATTCCACAGACATTTTTACTTGACTAATTCACTGTTCCATACCAGGCAGGGGGTAGGGAGGAAATCATTCAAACTAAATGGTACTCTGAAGTTCAGTTACTTGGCTGGAAAACAGCAGATAAATTGATAATTGCAAATGGTCTGAAATTTGAATGATTTTTTTCCACTTCAACTAAATCTATTGAGCATACCCAAATAATTTAAAAGTGCTGAAAATAAGCAGTATTGGGGATTAATGAAAGCAATATATTCACTCTGTTGCATTTATTATTTTTAAATTATAGTACTCCCACTTGAAGGAATGCAATGAGGTTGAAATGAAACAATTTTGTTGTTAAATATTGTCATTTAGAATAAAATGCATGTGACTCTGGAAGAGAAACAGCACACACTGTTGTTTTTTCTGTTTATCCTTATTTTCAAGTAAAGCAAGGAAAAAAAATGTAGTAACAAGGAAGTTCTATGTCCCAATGATCCCACAGGATATTGACCAGACTTGGCACAAATTGCTTGGGATGTGAGAACTAAGGAGACAAAGAGAAGAGCTCAGATCCCAGCAGCTCCTTCTGGGGTTCAGCTAGGAGTGGCTCTTCTTGCTGGTGGATTGGCTCTAGCCTAGTGTCTCTAAAAACTGGGGGGGGGGGGGGTTGTGGGAAGTAGAGATACCTGGACAACAGGACATTCTCTGGGGGCACAGAACCTATCCTCATAGAACATATTTTCTGGTAGAGGAGACAAACAAAGAAATTATTTTTACACCAGATGATGATAAGTGTTACAAAAGGAAAATGGGTTTTTTGGCTGTGTAACTTTAGGCAAATTATTTATCCTCTCTAAGCTTCAATTTCCTTATCTGCACAATGGGAGGTAGTATCTACTATGCAGGGTCTTTGTGAGAAGCAAAGAGGATGGATGCAAAGTAGACACAGTTCCTGGAGAACAGAAGCCGTAACTGTAATGGCTTTATTACTATTATTTTTGATTTTGTAGTTTTATTACTAATATTTTCATTATTATTTTTTCTGCTTTATCTTGTTAGGAATGGAAACCAAAAGTATAGCAAAGGTAGAGTTGCCCGATATAGTACAGAACACCCGGTTAAATTTGAATCTCAGAAAAACAATGTATAATTTTTTAGCATAAGTATGTCCCATATAATATGCAGAACATGCTCATGCTAAAAATATCATTTATTGGTTATCTGAAATTCAAATTTAACTGGGCATCTTGCATACCATCCTCACCCATTTTATAAAAATATAAAAAATAGGGCGCCTGGGTGGCTCAGTTGGTTAAGCATCTGCCTTCAGCTCAGATCATGATCCCTGGGTACTGGTACTGAGTGCCACATCAGGCTCCCTCCTCAGTGGGGAGTCTGCTTCACCCTCTCCCTCTATCCCTTCCCCCTGCTTGTGCTGTCTCTCTCTCATTCACTCTCTCTCTCTCAAATAAATAAAATCTAAAAAATACCTATATAAAATAACCCTAAGTAAAAGGTCCCTTCCAGAAGATCTGTCAAAATTAAAATCCTTCTGAGTCACGTTCCTTTTTCCTACTACGTTTTTCTGTAATGTCGACATTTTCTTAATTTTATTTTCCTTTTAAGTTAATGTGTGTCATAGCAAATTCCTTATCAGAGTAAAGGTTCACAGTGCTAATATCCTTGGGGCAGCTCCATATTCCTTAGAGAAGACTCTTGCATATAGGGCCACTAGAAGTGCCTTCTTGTGTGTAAAATGGGGTGCCAAATAATGGTGATCTAGCTTACAGTACAGTGCAATGGCCTTTACTAAAGCGAGGAACTCAGTGTGGAGTGTGGAAAATGCACAAGAAAGCTATTATTGTTATTTTTCACTCATTCATTCAACAAAAACTCACTGAGTTCCTATGACAGGGCAGGCACTGTTTGAGGCACTGAGCATATAGCAATGAGCAACTCTCAGCTTGCTGGAAGGTTCCATATGCCACAGACCCTACCCTCATTACACTTACCTTCCACTGGGGGCAACAAACAAATAAAAATATTGGGTCAGATGATGATAAGTGCTATGGTAGAAAAAAAAGAAGGGTGTGATTAGAGAGTGAGAGAGTTGTTATTCTCAACTGGGTGACTGAAGAAGGAAGGCAGCTCTGATGAGTGACAGTTGAGCAGAATCCTTAAATGAACTTAGGGAGCAAGCCACAAGGATACTGGGGGAAGAACAATCTAGGAGGACGGAAGAGCAAATGCAAATCTCTGAAGCAGGTGAGTAACTGACAAGTCACAGAAAGACCATTATTGATGAGACTGATCAGGAAAACATATTTTGATTTCCAGAAGCCAGTTTACCTGGAAATACTGGCCTCTCATAGACCTCAGGATCACATTTACAGCCCAACTGCAACCACTGCTTACCAAGTTTACACTGACAATCCCCCTGCCTGTGTCCCAAGGTCTGAGAAAGTGTCACTTTAGAAGAATATTCTTAAGGGAAGCAAACCCTTTTCCAGCTGATGCCACTGCCTTTACCCATCCTCAATGACACTACAAGTTAATTCCCCCATAGCCACCTAAAAGTTGTACTAGATCTAGGACCTTACACCGGGAAGAGAGCTCCCAGTTTACCTCGTCCAACCCACCTTTGCTTTCTATGTCAGCCATGTTTCTTTCTTAGCTTTTAATTTCTATCCTTTGCCATATTAAGTGATTGATATAAAATTCTGTCCCTTCAGGTGGCAAATATACAACCTGACCTCTGGCATCTGTCCATTATCTCTATTTCTTAGTCATCAGACAGTGTGTGTAACTTGGTAAGACGACCTTCAGGAGAAGTCTAGATTATTTAAAACCTTTTAAAAATGCAGCTTGACTAGTTTTTCAGCACCTTCACATTTTCTTCCCCTAGAGCTCTTAAAAGTGCTTTCAAGAATAGAACAGGATTCACCCAGCCACCCCATCCCTCCCACCCCCCACCACTCCAGCAGCCCTCAGTTTGTTTCCTGAGATTAAGAATTCCTCATATCAGTGAGGTCATATGATACATGTCTTTCTCTGATTGACTTATTTCACTCAGCATAACACCCTCCAGTTCCATCCACTTCGTTGCAAATGGCAAGATCTCATTCCTTTTGATAGCAGGAGGGGAAGAATGAAGGGGAGTAAGTCGGAGGGGGAGACGAACCATGAGAGACGATGGACTCTGAAAAACAAACTGAGGGTTCTAGAGGGGAGGGCGTGGGGGGATGGGTTAGCCTGGTGATGGGTATTAAAGAGGGCACATTCTGCGTGGAGCACTGGGTGTTATGCACAAACAATGAATCATGGAACACTACATCACAAACTAATGATGTAATGTATGGTGATTAACAATAAAAATTATTAAAAAAAAAGAATAGAACAGGATTATTTAAAATAATCAAATTCATTTTTAATATGCCAGCACTATATTAAACTAGTTCTGGGATTCAGTAATTATATCTCACTCTTAAGTAGTGTAAACATTTCTTTCATTTACTTTACTTTGTTCTGTATAAACTATAGAAATCAATTCCAGTAAATTAACATGTTAGGATCTATATAGTCAATGCTGTAAAGGGCTTATTAAAGTTCTTTTTATTCTTTTCAGTAAATATTTTATCATTGTTGTGGTGGGTAGAGTAGATACTAGGACATTTTTCCTGTGGCTCCTTCTGCCAGAATGAACCCTGATACCTCTACAATACCAGGCATAAAAAATTCTCTCTGACATGGTGCAACCCCTCTGGAAAACAGTATGGAGGTTCCTCAAACAGTTGAAAATAGAGCTACCATACGATCCAGCAATTGCACTACTGGGTATTTACCCCAAAGATACAAATGTAGGGATCCGAAGGGGTACGTGCACCCCGATGTTTATAGCAACAATGTCCACAATAGCCAAACTGTGGAAAGAGCCAAGATGTCCACCAACAGATGAATGGATAAAGAAGATGTGGTATATATACACAATGGAATATTATGCAGCCATCAAAAGGAATGAGATCTTGCCATTTGCAACGACGTGGATGGAACTGGAGGGTGTTATGCTCAATGAAATAAGTCAATCAGAGAAAGACATGTATCATATGACCTCACTGATATGAGGAATTCTTAATCTCAGGAAACAAACTGAGGGTTGCTGGAGTGGTGGGGGGTGGGAGGGATGGGGTGGCTGGGTGATAGACATTGGGGAGGGTATGTGCTATGGTGAGCGCTGTGAATTGTGCAAGACTGTTGAATCACAGATCTGTACTTCTGAAACAAATAATGCAACATATGTTAAGAAAAAAGAAAAAGAAGAAGATAGCAGGAGGGGAAGAATGAAGGGGAGTAAGTCGGAGGGGGAGACGAACCATGAGAGACGATGGACTCTGAAAAACAAACTGAGGTTTCTAGAGGGGAGGAGGGTAGGGGGATGGGTTAGCCTGGTGATGGGTATTAAAGAGGGCACATTCTGCGTGGAGCACTGGGTGTTATGCACAAACAATGAATCATGGAACACTACATCAAAAACTAATGATGTAATATATGGTGATTAACATAACAATAAAAAAATTAAAAAACAATCTCTCTGACAGAGCTTCTGAAAATTTAGTAGGAGCCATTGAAGACCTGGGAACCATGGTTCCTTGAACTTCCTACACAAGGACTTGTTTATGACATTTTGACTGCTTTTTATCAAGACTTCTGAACAATATCCAATGTTACTGACAACAAAGGAGCCCACTAAGGGGAAAGAGTCATTCAGGTTATAAGTTTCCTAAAATGAATCCTATACTCCTAAATGCAAAGGAGGTGAAGAGTGTATTGGTAAGTTATGGGTGCTAGTCATCCATTAAGGAGGAGAAGCCTTCTCTACCTCTTGCTAGGACGCACTTCCTCAACCCTAATACTTACCAAGAGTTTCCATTTCTATGAGAAATGACCAGCATTTCCATTTCTTTGGAATGAGACTCCTGGCTACAACTTCTGTTATCCTCAGATCTGATTTTAGTTCTCAAAATGGAAGTCATAAAGAAACAGAAACAAAAACAAAAAGAAAGCATACTCTCAGCTAGATCTACCAGGCTGGTATTATCTAGGACATTTGACTTACAAAGAGTCATACTGCATCTCCGCTCTATAGAAGCACCACCCTAGAGAAGCACCAACTTCCCACTATATATCATTTATCTTAAAAAAAATTTTTCCCTCTAAGTGGAAGTGCTCCTGAACACTGTATTTTATTGCACTGAAGATGAATCTCAAACTCCCAGAAGTTCTTTCCATCTCACAATAAAAATTAGATGCAGAGCATTAAAACAACATCATCCCCTCCCACCCCCCAAAATACCTGAGAGTAGAATGGTAGCTTATTATAAGCAAACACCATGCGAATGTAATGTACTGATTACTGGAGAACAATAAAGTTTCCTCTCCATGCTGTTCAGTTATCCTGCTCATTTCTTAATAGTCCTACATTCATAAAAGGCCAAAGGACTCTGACCTTGACAAGCTAACTGTGCAGGAAAAGGCAATCATGTGTACAAGGCTGTCACCCACCCCACAAATTATGATAAAATACACCTCGGGATCAGAAAAAAGAGTTGCATATCTCCAGTGACATCCACAGTAGTACATTTAAGGATCTGAATAGAACAGCAATTTATTTTGCACTAACATGTTTTATGGTTATCATCAAGCATTATGTCTTCAGAGACTGAAAGGTGATGTTTTTATGGACTCTGGCTCCTTGTTGCATTATCTTCACAGCTCAGAAATGATCTCTTTTTTTAAGCTCCCCTTCTTACCCCCTGCCTTTGCCCCTCATTTAACAAAGCAGCCGTTTTTCTAAAGGAAAAGAGGAAAAATAGAATGAATCCACATTACACAAAGGGCACAAAATGAACAGATTCCAACCCTGAACAGTTTCAAAATGAATGATTATCTGGCCAATTAGTGAAATAAATAATAATAATTGCCTGTCCCTCCTCATTAGAGCCCTTAATAGTAAATGGAACCCTAGTGCAGAGTTCCAGCAAGCCGGTTTCACAAGATTCAGTTCTGAGTTGGAAAAGAGACACATGACTCTACCATGCAGATGCCCACATGCCAACCCCTAAAACCAAAAGAAAATGGGGGCCTCAGGATCTGCAAGGGAGATGGTTTGGGACATGGAATATTTCTGGTTTCCTTCTATGCTTAAGGATTATTCTATGTTTCAGGCATCAAAGAAGCTATGGACATAGAGCACAGGGGCCAGAACCTAGAAGGATTCTTACTTGTTCAAAGTTTACCTATCTGACAAGGTCCATGTTCTTAAAGTCTGATCTAATCCATCTGCAACATTATTTACCCAGGCTACTTGTTAAACGTACAAGTTCTGGGCTCAGTCTCAGTTCCACTGACTCAGAAACTTTGACAGTGAACCCCGGGTCTGCATGCTTAACAAGATTCCCAGGTGCTTCGTAAGCACCTGAACTTAAAACACCACTGCAGTGGTCAGTGGCTGGTGAGACTGGATAAAGCTGTGAAGTAAAAGCATGTTTCTGGTTTGTGGGGAAGATGTTGTAGCAGGAAATGTCATGGGACTGGATCATCTTCTTGTTAGAGGTTTTGCCTGGTGGTTTAACCACAACATCCTCTTGCCAGGGTTCCTCTCTGTACCAGCCTTGCCACAACATCTGAAATTAGCAAAGAACCTCGATGCAGTTCTACCCCTGGAGCCAGCCCAGCCAAACCTATTACTCAGCACTGAAAGCGTTTGATTGGGTTCTAATGGGGCAGCTTTTAGGGGTCTGTTCTCAGTGTGATATATGAATGGAGCTCCTGTTAATATTAATCAGTGGAGAGTTCCCACTGCTTGGGCAACTTTCTTGTAAAACTCTTGCTCCTTGATGCTCAACTTTTCTTCCTGTGTTTTGAAATCCACCAGTGTTCAGGTGCTAGCTGGAAATAGGAATATAAAGACTGTCTTTAAACTTCCCGTTTTCCGAATAAACCTTCTTTCAAGACCACCTGTGTCCCCAATCCATGCTGCTTCCTACACCATGACATATTTTACCCAACCTCACTAAGTAATTAATTAACTATAATGTGCTTATCAGCACTGGGAGAACTGAGCTGTTTCTTGAGCTCAAAGAACTCAGAGTCTAGCCTGGGAAATAGACTAGGAAGCAGACAATTCTAATACTATAGTATCCAAAAGACAGAATGAGGAAGAAACTTGGGTGGAGTTTCAAATGATGAAGAGGAGATGCTCAAGAGGAGAAGGAACAATGCTCAAGAGCAGATGCTTGAAAAAAGAGTATTCCAGTAAGGGAAAGAAGGGCTTACACCAGGGCCAACTTAGTCAACAGGCTCCAACTTGTCTAAGCCTGTCACAGCGGGCATAGTGCCCAGGGTTCAAGATACTTTTAGGGGACCACAGAAATGTTTTAGTTCCAATTTATCTTAAAAACAGAAGGAAAAATAAATACAATGATAATGAATATAGAATAATGAAACTAGCTGGTTAAACTCATCTTTATACCAACGCAGTCATAAAATACAGTATTTAACTTTAATAGAACAAGAGGCCCATAAAGGTAAAAGTGCCTTGGCACTCAAAAGCCATAATGTCTAAGTCATAAGCACTGGCTTATGCAAAGATACAGGTGAGCAATAAGGTCTGGAAATGCAAGCAACAATACCTAAAATGCACTGAGCCCTTACTCTCTGCAAGGTACTTTTCTAAGACGAAGTATTTTTTACTCTTCGTAATCCTATGAGGTAGGTACAATTACTACCACACCCATTTTACAGATAAGGAAATCAAGGCAGAAGAAAATAAATTCCTCAAAGTCATACAGATAATACACTCACACAGTCATCCAGATAACCAGGTCACTTATTTAGGCACTATTACTCCAGATTCCACACACTTAAGCTCTATGCTGACACTCCCCAAATTATTTACAGGCATATCTCAGAGATATTGTGGGTTTGGTTTCAGACTACCACAATAAAGAGAATATCACAATAAAGAAAATCAAATGAGGGGTGCCTGGGTGGCTCAGTAAGTTAAGCATCTGCCTTTGGCTCAGGTCATGATCCCAGGGTCCTGGGATCGAGCCCTACGTTGGGCTCCCTACTCAGTGGGGAGTCTGCTTCTCCCTCTCCCCCACTTGTGTTCTCTCTCTTTCACTCTGTCTGAAATAAATAAAATCTTTTAAAAAAAGAATTCAAATGAATTTTGGGGTTTCCCAGTACATATAGAAGTTATGTTTACACTATACTGTAGCCAATTAAGTGTGCAATATTACGTCTAAAAAATAATGTACATACTTTAATTAAAAAATAGTTCATTGCTAAAAATGCTAACCATAATCTGAGCTTTCAGCAAGTTGTAATCTTTTCATTGGTGGTGGGTCTTGCCTCAATGTAGATGGCTGCTGACTGATCAGGGTGGTGGTTGCTAAAGACTGGAGTGGCTATGGCAAGTTCTTAAAATAAGACAATGATGAAGTTTGCCATATCAATTGGCTCTTCCTTTCACAAACAATTTATCTGAAACATGTGACACTGTCTGATAACACTTTACCCAGAGAACTTTCTTCAAACTTGGGAATCAATTCTCTCAAACCCTCCCACTGCTTTATCAACTAAATGTATGTAATATTCTAAATCCTTTATTGTCATTTCAAGAGTCTTCACAGCATCTTTACTAAGAGTAGATGCCATCTCAAGAAACCACTTTCTTTGCTCTTCCATAAGAAGCAGCTCTTCATGCTTTATCATGAGATTGCAGCAGTTCAGTCCCATCTGCAGGTTCCACTTCTAATTCCAGTTCTCTTGCTATTTCCACCACATCTGCAGTTACTTCCTCCCCTGAAGTCTTGAACCCCTCAAAGTCATCCATGAGGGTTACAATCAACTTCTTCCAAACTCCTAATGTTGATATTTTGATCTCTTCCCATAATCACAAACATTATTAATGGCATCTAGAATGGTGAATCCTTTCCAGAAGTTTTTCAATTGACTTTGCCCAGATCCCTCAAAGAAATCATTATCTGTGGCAGCTACAGCTTTATAAAAGGTGTTTCTTAAATAATAAGACTGGAAAAACGGAAGTACTCCTTGATCCACGCGTTGCAGAACAGATGTTGTGTGAGCAGGCATGAAAACAACATTCATCTCATTGTACATCTTGATCAGAGCTCTTGAGGGACCAGGTACACTGTAAAGGAGCAGTAATATTTTGAAAAGTCTTTTTCTAAGCAGCAGGTCTCAACATTAGGCTTAAAATATTCAGAAAACCATGTTGTAAACAAATGTGCTGTCATTCAGTGCAGTTCATGATGCCCATTGATAGGGCCCACTGATAGAGCCCAGGTAGAGTAGATTAGCATGATTTTTTTTTCTGACACTAGCTATCTGATCTTTGATTAGCACGATTTTTAAGGGCCCTAGGATTTTCATAATGGTAAATGAGCATTGGCTTCAACTGCAAGTGACCAGCTGCATTAGCCCCTAACAAGAGAGTCAGCCTGTCCGTTGAAGCCTTGAAGCCAGACATTGGCTTCTCCTGTCCAGCTATGAAAGTCCTAGATGGCATCTTCTTCCAATATAAGATTGTTCCATCTACATTGCAAATCTGTTGTTTGATGTAGCTACCTTCATTAATTATCTTACTAGATCCTTCTGGATAACTTGCTGCAGCCTCTACATCAGCACTTGCTGCTTCACCTTTAACTTCTATGTTATGAAGATGGCTTTTTTCCTTAAACCTCAGGAGCCAATATCTAATCACTAGACTTCTCTTCTGTAGCTTCCTCACCTCTCTCAGCCTTCACAGAATTGAAGAGTCAGGGCCTTGCTATGGCTTAAGCTTTGCCGTAAGGGAATGTTGTGGCTGGTTTGATCTTCTACCCAAACCACTAAAACTTCACTTTCCTATTCATGTGTTTACTAGGGTAGCACTTTTAATTTCCTTCAAGAACTTTTCCTTTGCATTCAAAACTTGGCTAACTCTTTGGCATAAGAAGCCTAGCTTTCAGCCTATCTCAGCTTTTGACATGCCTTCCTCACTAAGCTTAAATCATTCTAGCTTTTGATTAAAGTGAGAGATGTGCAACTCCTTTCACTTGAACATTCAGAGGCTACTGTAGGGTTATTAATTGGCCTAATTTCAATACTGTTGTGTCTCAGGGAATAGGGAGGCCCAAGGAGAAGGAGAGAGGCGAGGGATGGCTGGTCAGTGGAACAGTTAGAACACACACAACATTTGTCAATTAAGTTTGCCATCTTCTATGAGTGCAGTTCATGATGCCTCAAAACAATTACAATAATAACATCAAAGATCACTGATCACACATCACGATAACAAATATAATAATTAAAAAGTATGTAACATTGCAAAATGCACAAATGCTGTTGGAAAACGGTGCCAACAGACTTGCTTGGTGTAGGGTTGCCACAAATCTTCAATTTGTAAAAAACACAATGTCTGCAGAGAGCAATAAAGCAAAGTGCAATAAAGGGAGGTATGCCTATAATTATCTCTGATGAAGAGCCCATTTTCTTTCTTTCCAATCAGTTACAAACTATACGTTTATGGAGAAAAACAATATAAAAAATTGCTAGAAAAAAAAGGAAAGAATTGCTAGAAAGGTGCAATATAAAATGGAAACATAGAGAAGACAAGCCCAATTTTTAAAAAATTTAATGCAAAAGACATAAAATTATAACTCAGTAATTGCACTTGGATGTTGCAGCCATGTCAAATTTATACAAAAGTTTCTAAAGGCTTAGCTTTATACGCTTACCCTCATATCTACGCTTAACCTCATCTCAGACTAGTAACAAACAGTTTGCAGACCAACATGGGTTCCTGCAGCACATGTTAGGAGCACTGCTCTAGCTTATACTGCCGGCTGGATGATCTACAGTTTGCTTTTTTATGCAGTAGTGGAGTGGCAGGGAGTCACATAAAGGAGGATGCCACTTCCCCAAAATGTTGGTGAGAGGGCTTGAGAAGGGGGAGGTCTGGGAGGTCAAAGTGAATTAGGATGTGTGCTTTATTCATCAACTTGAGGGTATGCATATATACTGTGTCAAGTACTTGACCACAGGCAGAATTGGGGGTGATGGTTGCCTGAGCCTCTCATCCATTAAAGCCTCAAATTTTAGACTTTTGGTTCGGCCTTAAATGAAGTGATACATATATATCACCAAGGCACACTCACAGGATCAAAAGATGTTCAACTACAAACTTTAAATTGGGTCCCATTCATGGTCCACACTCCCTATGGTGCTCTATGAACAAATATTTTTAATTTAATCCCTCATTTGTCTTATAAATCATACAACTGTGTTGATTCATAATTTTGCATCAAAAACTGGCAATTTATTAAATGTAAACACAATACATACCACAAATTTTCATTTGCTTTCTATATCTTGTTTTATATTATAAGTGAATTTCTGAAAAAGTAGGAGAAAGCAGGATTTTGGTAAGCATAATCATATTTTAAACATCCTAGACGATACTAGGTGGACAAGCAGACTATGTGTAGTGAATTCTATTTCCTTGTCTATAAAATGAAAATGATATAAAAGACACTGAAAACCTTAAAGTGTTGTGCTTAAGCTATTAGTTATTAGTAGTGTTAAAAGGAAGACAACAGGCTCAAGATGGCTTTGTTTATGTTAAGTCCACATCACTAAACTGAGATTTACAGTTGCAGCTCTCCGGAAATGGAATCTTAAACCAATCAGGAATTACCTGATCAGCACTAGTGACATAATCTGCCTGATGTTTACCTGTGCCAGCCCCTAAAGGAAGTAATTTTGCAATACACAACCTACTATTATTTCCTCATTCCAGCTCCCTTCTGCCTATAAAAGTCTTTCATTTTATAGAGTTGCTCAGAGCTTCTTTCTATCTGCTAGAATGGATGCTGCCTGATTTTAAAAGATTTTTGCTTAAATAAACTTTTAAAAGTTTTAATAAGCCTCAGTTTATCTTTTAACAATAATATTCTCTTTTGTAAATCCAGGCTTTCACACCAAGGTTTGTATAAAATGAGTTTTGTCTAAATTTGCACCTATATCCTTTGGTATAAAATTATAGTAACTATCTTAGATTCCTTGCTGCCTTCCACATTAATCTCAATCAGAAAGTTGTGTGGTACTAATTGTCCTTATATCGAAAGGAATCATTTCAAATGTCTGAAGAAATGATTTTTGTGCGTTATTTCATTCAGTCCCCTACCTGAATAATCTTAGTATCTGGTCTTAATTTCACCATGTTTTCATGTATCCACTTATTTCCTTTCCATCAGATATTTCATCTACATAGGATGGTTCCATTTGGTGATGGGGAGCAAGTCTTGTTCTTTTCTCATGGAAGGAGACATGGATACCTGGGATTTGGGGATTGTGAATTTCTTGTTAATAGCAAAATCTGCAACATTGTTCTAACTCAGGCACCTAGTCCATGATGGTCACTGTCCTGAAAAAAGCAGCAGCCTAGGGTAGAAACACTGCTCACAGGTATCTATGCCACATATACATCTATTCAGAAACACTCTGGAAATGCTAATATTGCAACCCTGGGAGAAGGTGGACCCACTCCTGAGGTATGATAAAATACTAATACTAGAAGGACCTCTTCCTGGGAAGAAAGTAGTAGCACCTCCTAAGAAGTTATGAAATGAATACGTTCTCATTCTATCACCAAGGAAGGTTAAGAGGCTGCCCAGGAGGTTTGGTGACCTGTTATGCTGAGATAAACTTCAGGGCACTCTTCTAAGGACTTTACAGATAATTACCTTATTTAATTTTCATGACAACCTTGTGAAGCTGGTATTATTGATTTACAGAGACAGAAACAGAGGCATGGAAATGGGCTAACTTTCCCAGAGTCACACAGCTAGTAATTGGTGGTTCTTGGATTTGAATCTGGCTGCACAGGTAAGTGTTGATAAAATTTATTATATTGATTTGACCCAAATTTTTCCATGTAAGTGCTTTACACAGCCCACTGGAGGGCCCTCTTTTTCAAGGCTACTATCAGAACTTCAGATACAGGAGACAGGCAAGCTAATATTAGCAGTACTAAAAATAATAGTTGTAAAATCATGTACACAGTGAGGAATTTTCATTATTTTATTTATTTCTCCAAATGGCCTGAAATCAGTATTTTATCATACTCTAATTACAGATGAGCAAAGGATGGGTTTAAGAGATTATATAGTTGTCATAGTCATGCAACAAATTTCGGCTTGATCAGATTTGAACCTGCTATTTCTAATTCTTTTCCAGTTCCCAGCCACCATTCTGTGGGGTTTCTATTCTAGGCAAACTATTCCTATCTGGACCCCACCCCTCTCCTCTACCTTCTCCTGAACAAATATGGTTACTCTGGGTTCTCTTTATTCTTTCCTCTCTGTCATGACTGGGGCCCAAAATAAAAAAAATATTTAGACAATTTAAAACTCAGTCGCAAATCTTAAGGTTGGAAAATATTGCCATACCTCCATGCAGCCTCCTTCATTGTGAATCAGGTAGTCAGAGAAGTCTCCCAAAAGGCACAATTTGTATAAACCAAGCTGAAACCAAGCAACCCAACTCCTAGCACTAATAATTACCGAAATTTTTTGAGAATAGCAATAGCTCAGTAAAGCCCAGCGTTTCCCTAGAGGGCAAGTATAATAGGCCTATAACTTCAAACGTGTAAGAATAATTTGTTATTCATGTTAATCCCCTCGCCATTGCCAGCCACATCAATCTCTTTCAAAAGGGGACACTGGGAAATAAACACTGAAGTTTGAAGGGAAAAAATAGGCACATAAGGTGAGCAGCCGCAGATAGCAAAGCAACTCTGTGATTTTGCTTGTTGCTGCCTGGGACTTGCAATGTTTCATTAGGGTTCACCCTTCACCCCATGCCCACGTGGCTCCAACTCCCCGGTAAGGCAGGGAGGTCAGCCAGATGAAAAATGCCACCATCAAACCATTCTAGCTATTTTTATAAGGATAATGTTTTTCAAGAATTTTTACTGCAAAAGTCCAAGCAAAATTATTAGCCCTTGTTTAAGTCAATGCATTCTTTGCCAACTCAGTTTTAACTCAGAAATGGTACCCACTTCAAAACATGTATACACCCAGACAGCCATGCTGGTTTCCAGGTTTTCAAAGTTGCTGAAGTATATCTAGTAAAAAGGATGCTTAGGAATAAGCAGTAGGAGACAATACAAGAAGGGAAATGCAGCTAGGATGTAGATGACTCTGGGAAACCAAGAATTCAAGTGTGCTGAAGATACAGCCTGTGGGTGAACATCTTCCTAGAAAAGAAATAAATGATGTTGGTAGTTTTAATGGCCTCCCCTTTCCCCTTTTACTTAAATCATGAATGAAGATTTATAGAAGGCATTTTCCACTTGCAGTCACAGATGGGCCACCACATACCTTCATTTTCTTGTTCCATGAACATGAAAGAGAAGGGAAGGTAAAGGTTTTTTTCCCCCCAAATTTGGCTTGCCTTTAAATGGCACCAGAAAAACAATGGCATTAGTGATTTAAGTTTTCCCAGCTCCTGGCCTTTGGGGGAAAGCAAGACTTCTTTCTAGGTGGGTACTGACCAAAGGACCTAAAGCGTAAGAAACTAACTTAATGTTCACTTTCATAAAACACAGCATTTGAATTTTCCCTCTGTCATCAGCATGGAACAAGGCACACACGCTTTCAGGTTTAGAGAAGGGGAACCTCAGCCACTGGCCCCCAGGTAGTTCTTGACTGGGTAGCCTCTGCAGCCTAGAGCTAGGCTTCTTCTTTCAAACATTGCCTGGAAAAATCACTGGGGGAGGCATCCTGGCCCCACTGTTGGGAGGGAGATGGTCTTGGTCCCCATATTGCCAGGGGCAGGCCCGAGAGACAGGGGTGTGCATTGACATGGGAAGTAGAGCCATGCCAACAGTTGTCTAAATAAATTATTTTGGATTTGGCAGGCCTGTATCTTAGCAGCTGCAAACTGTTTTTATTTCTGGGATATATTTTTTTCTCTTCAGTGACTTTTATAATTTCTTAAATAAAAAAAGTTACATGTTCATTATAAGACATTTTTAACAGCAGACATGTACAAATGAAAAGTAAGAGTGCTTAGGTCTTTCCCCACCATCCTACTCCTCAACACTGTTAATTATTTGGGGCATAACCTTCTAAACTTTTTCTAAGTGCATCTACCAGATATATTACTGTATATATATGTGTATGCATATATTACTATACACAAACTTGTGCTTCCAGCATTCTCTATAGATTCTGCCTCTCAAATCTGTGTTGCGCTGAATCTGCCCATTCTCTTTTACTGTCCTAGTCTTCAACGTCAGATGCACCTTCAACTTCATGTCTGCCACAGGATCATGGGCTAGGTTCTCACCCACAACAGCTTGTCAAGACAGCTTGCTCCAGCTCTGAATCAGTTCAGCCATTTATCATGTTTAAACTGTGTTTTCTACAACTTGAACAACTTTTGTTTTTTAAAAGATTTTATTTATTTGAGAAAGAGAGAATGCGCATGCATGAGCAGGGGGAGGGGCAGAGAAAGAGGAAGAAGCACACTCCCCGCTGAGTGTAGAGTCTGACCATGCAGGGCTTGATCCCAGGACCCTGAGATCATGACCTGAGCTGAAGTCAGATGCTTAACAAACTGAGCCACCCAGGCGCCCCTCACCTTTTATTTGTTTTAAAGCGTTGCCTGGCCTTCCTCTAGTCAACAATATAAGACTTGGCCATAGTGTTTTTATAAGCTAAAATACAAACAACAAGTTGTGAAGAAGACCTTCTAGCCTACAGGGAATGAACAGTATTTCCTAAATTCTAAGAAAACATTGCTTACAAGATTTAATAACATATTTTTGTAAAAAAATACTATATTAAGCATATTTATGAACGGTAAGATGATTTTATCAACCTTCAATTATTGAAATTTTTGTTCATGTTTTTCTTTTTGTGCATTTTTGAATCAAGAAAATATTGTACTTACACTCACTCATCTTTCATGATGGAAGATCCTACATACCCCAGACCTTTCTTTTGGCATGGTCTACCCCAATATGTTATCTTAGATATCTATGACCTTAAAAGATGGATAGTTTCAAATACTGGACGTTCAATGTGGACATGGATTAGAACCTGAATTTATCTAAATCATCTTGACATTTTAAACTGGCAAACCCATCTTTGCTATGAAAAGGCTGTCTAAAATGATTGCTCCATTAGGAATCCTGCCCATGGCTTTTAAAAATAAATCATACCTATAGGTGATCCTTCTCTCCACAGTTGCGGCAAAAAGCATGGGTCTTAGTCACAAGTAGTAACTGTTCACATAGCAATAGGTACCACACACCACTTCATGGTCTTCCCTCATTGGTCAACTGGCAATTCTTCTAATAGTTTTAAGTACCTATACACATGGGATGATCAAGTCACAAGGATGTCTTGATGAAGAGGTGGGATCTGAGATATGCAAAATATCACAACCCACCCAATCTGTTATGACATCTAAAATTCTACCACTAGAAATTAATTTATTTGTGCCTATGCATCCTGAGAAGAGCAGTATCTTAAGTTCTTGTCATTTAACTAATTCATGATTAGAAAGCTACCAGGACCCAAAGGCGAGGAACAAGATATAAAGGAAACAACCAGAAGGTAAAGATGGACATTTAAAAGGAAGTTAAGGTATCAGAAACAAATCACATCTCCACATGTTCTGTGGAAGGACTGAAGATTCATCTCCTTTATGGCTTGTCCAGTTTTGGAAAAATTTCTTCTTAGCAGTAGTTAATCCTCAGAATGAACAATGATTCACTCTAATGAACCTGGAAGAGGATTAATTCTAAGCAGATACTCATATACTTTGGAACCAAAAGAAGTTTTTATGGATTCTAACCAACCTGACCCTCTTTTCAGCATAGCCTTGAATACCAATGACAATGTTAATATACATAAAGAGATACTATGTAGGAGAACAACAGCTTGGATTGAATCCAAGCAAAAGACAACCCCACTTGGTTTCAGGACCCTCCCTGCTGTAGGGCTAATTCCTAACAGAAAACAACGAAACTATTAAAAAATTTAATAAAGTAACCAATTAAATATTTCAGAGAGCCTCATTAAAACATTTCACTATTTGCACTGATTATCATGTGGTTACTTACACGGATGCCCATAAATCTGACTGCATTAGGTTCTCAGGCCTTTAGTTCAAATCATTTCTTCTCCCTATGTGGACTTGCCCAGGAAATGAGATTTAATGAGTCACCAGCCTCCCTGATAATCACAGGAGAGCTCATTAGCTTTCTGTCAGATTTGTACCTACTATCTGCCCCCAATATGCCTATGACTTCTTTTGAGTTAAATATGGTATTACCAAAAGGGAGAACTCAAAAGAGCATGTCTGTGCTGAATGCTGCAGACCTGAAACACTATATAAATATTTTCACGTATGTTAAAAGGCATCTGAGAGCAGAAGGGAAAAAATAACAAAAACAACATCCCCTATTGATGGCATCACTATTTAGATGACAAACATCTTAAAAAGAAATAAAGTTTGACATTTATACCTTTGTAAGCCTTGCCAAATCTGTTTGGCTAAGTCAAAGCAAGAGAAGGTTCAAAGGATAGAAGAAAAGAGTCTAATAATTATTAGAATTCATCAAGTTTGGGGAGCCTTCCATCATGCATCTTACAATGCTTCACCAAGGTCCCCTAATCTCATGACTTTGGGTCTTCACTGAAAATGACCAGAAGGCTCTCACGGCACTTCATGGGAAGGGATGAAATCCTACACTGCTCTCCAAGAAAAGCCTTAAGTGAATCTTCAGTCCTTCCACAGAACATCTTAGTAATAAGTTTGACTCACCTGGCGCTGAAATTGCCCATAAAGGAAATCATGACATCAATAAACTGCAGTAGAAATCATCTAAGTGATTTTCTGAATTCTCATTTGGGTCTTCCCTAAATACAGAGTTCTCTGAGTAAGGTGTTGCCCCTGTGTGGCTGAGTGACTGCCCAGGACCAGAGCCCAGTTCTCAGTCAATGTTTATTGAGCCAAACAAGAGCCATAAAACCTATGTGGAATGCATAAGAGTATTTAGCTCTATGGTCCTTAGATTCAAACAAAAGTGGTTCTTAACTTTTAGCGGGTTGCATCTTTTTTTTTTTTTTTAAAGCACACACAAGTAAGGGGAAGAGTCAAAGAGAGAGAATCTTCAAGCAGACTCCCCGCTCAGCCTGGAGCCCCACAGGGGCCCAATCCCATGATCCATGATATCATGACCTGAGCCAAAACCAAGAGTCAGATACTTAACCGACTGTGCCACCCAGGTGCCCCAGAGGTTGCATATCTTCAGAATCTGAAGGACACTATGAACTGGCTCCCAAGAAAAATGCACCACCCTCTTACAAATGCATATGCAGATACACACACACAATTTGGGGTATAATTCTAGAGGGTTCTCAAACACTCTGATCTTATTTCTAGACCTGCTTGGGCCCCTGGGCCTTAGATTAGATCTTATGTAGATTATGATATCAAGGGATATAAAGTAATGCTTATTGAGAACTTACTATATGTCAGGCACTACTACATCTCACTTAACCTCTACAGCAACCCCAATGATATATATATTACTAACCCTATCTTACAGATGGGGAAACTGAGGCACAGATAATTTAAGCAACATTCCCAAAGAGCTAGTTAGTGTTAGAATTAGGGCTTCAAACTCAGTGCGGCTCTGGAGGCCATGCACTGAACTCCTAGGTGATGTCGCCTCTCTTATAGAACACATTTTTATTTTAAGGCATGTTCACTTCTGTTTTCTCATTTAATTTTTGTAACCAACTCCAGGAGTTAGATTAGGAAGATATTTCCAATTCAGTGGGTGTTAAGGACATTTCAAAGGGGAGCAGAAGATTTGCTTTCTACTCTCTTGTTCAGACAATGAAGTCATAGTTGATGAAATTAAAAATTAAAAACCAAAATTCTGACTTGAGCCTCCTACCTCCATTAACTACAGATTGAAATGCCCTAGGAATATTTCTAATTCCTTTCTTCACAACCATCCACTGCCTTGAGGACTAAGTCAGCATGGTAAGGTTCTGAAGCCATGTGGTGTCTCCTACAAAAACCTGGCTTCCTGCCGTTCACAGAGCAGTTTTGTTTCTACAAAGGAAAAGGCGTGGGGAAGAGAGGGAAGAAGAGACAAGCTGTCAATCTGCCCAGAAATAGCAATGCTGTGTGTATGTAAGTGTGCTAGACGTTAGATGCATATCTTTGTCCTTACATATAGTTCTAATTCTAATTGATATGTAAAAATACTTTTTAAAGTATTTAACCCTCCTTTATCTGAACTCTACTTAGCATCCTTCAGCACTTGGCTGTTTCCACTCTTTTTCTTTCTTTTTTTGGTAGGTTTAAAAAAAATTGAAGTAGGATTAACACAGAGTGTTAAATTACTTTCAGATATACAATATAATGATTCAACAATTTTATACTCATTGCTCACCATGGTCAGTGTACTCTTCTCAATCCCATTTATCTATTTCATCCCTCCTCCCAACTATGTCCTCTCTGGTAACCACCAGTTCTCTGTATTTAAGAGTTAAAGGTTTTTCTTTCTCTTTTTTTCTTTGTTCGTTTTGTTTTTTAAATTCCACATATGAGTAAAATCATATCATATTTGTCTTTCTCTGACATTTCATTCAGCATTACATTCTCTAGATCTATCCATATTGTTGCAAATGGCAAGATTTCATTCTTTTTCATGGCTGAGTAATATTCCATTGTATACCACATTTTTATTCATTCATCTATTGATGGACACTTGGGTTGCTTCCATATGTTGGCTATTATAAATAATGCTGCAATAAACACAGGTGCCTGTATCTTTTCAAATTAGCGTTTTTGTTTTCTTTGGGTAAATATCCAATAGTGGAATTACTGGATCATATGGTAATTCCATTTTCAATTTTTTGAGGAAGGTCCATACTGTTTTCCACAGTGACTGCACCAGTTTGCATTCCCACCAACAGTGCACAGGATTCCTTTTTCTCCACATCCTCACCAACAATTGTTATTTCTTGTTTCCACTCTTCAGTGACTCTCTCCCTCCTTAAATCCCTTATTAGTATGTACTGCCCATTCTTCACAATCATTCAATATCAGACGTTGGTCCCAGCTTCCCATTCCAGTGAAATGGTAGATTATACTAACATAGCCCCCAATCTCCTTCTTCTAAAAATACACAGAAATGCTCAGGGAAATGTGGCAAAAACTATTTTGAAAAAGAACCAAACTTGAAAGAATGTGAGAGAGAGTAGAGAAGAGAAGAAAGAAATTTTGCCATTTGTGAACTGGTGCTTTGGTGACCCAACAGGGTATGGATCTAGATATAAGCCCAAATGGTGAGAGGCTGGGGTTTAAATGCCCACTTAGCAGCAGGGGAGGTAGAACAGGACCTGTGCGAGGTATGGAGCTAGAAATGGCAAACCTGTATAAAGGCAAGATCCTAGAAGGCACAGGGAGGAGTCAAGGAACTTTGTCTTTTCCCAGTTCCAAGTGGTAAAAAAAAAAAGTCAGTTATGGGAAATCAAAATACCAAGCCTGTTTGAGCATGCAGGGTGCAGTCTGAACTCATGTTATCCACCCATAAAGAAACCTCAGTGAAGAAATTAAAATAAAAATTGGCTGCAGACCAATGAAAGAACTGAGATATCCATCATAAGAAATACAAAGCTACTCTACAGAAACATTTTCACAACCCACAGAGCATGGGATGTCCCCAAGACAGGGAAATCCCTTCGGTGAAAGTAAGCTCACAATTAAAAGAAAAAAATTATAAATCACAAGAGGAAATGATCCTCCAAAAGCGTAAGCAAACAAAACAAACAGGAAGATTAACACTCTAAGACAATAGAACAATCTGAACCAGGCAATAAAAATAAGCATATTCAAAATCATTAAAGACATAAAAGATTAGAAACCATGATGTAAGAATGAAGTACCATATGATAAAAAGAACTATTTGGAAATTAAAAAAAAGAATCACTGAAATTTAATTTTTTTTTAATTTTTAAAACATTAAAAATGTTATTTATTTGAGAGAGAACACAAGCGGAAGGGAGGGGCAGGGGGAGAGGGAGAGGCAGACTCCCTGCTAAGCAAGGGATGTGGGGCTCAATTCTGGGACTCCAGGATCACAACCTGAGCTGAAGGCAGATGTTTAACCAACTGGGCCACCCAGGCGCCCCAGAATCACTGAAATTTAAACTAAATAAATGGTATATTAGTTTTCCACAGCTGCCCAACAGAGTGCCACACACTGGGTGGCTTAGAACAAAAGAAACGTATCATCTCACAGTTCTAGAGGCTACAAGCATGAAATTGAGGTGTTGGCAGAGCCATGCTCCCTCTGACACCCAAAGAGGAAGGATCCTTGCCTCTTCCAGCTTCTGGTAGCCCCAATGTTCTCTGGCTTGTGGCAGCATAACTCAAATCTTCACATGGTATTCTCCTCAGGTCTCATCACACAGCCTTCCCTCTGGGCTTGTGTCTGTGTCCAAATTCAACACCTGTCCCCTGCCCTGCCACCTTCTTATGGATACCAATCAGGTTGAGTTAGGGTCTATCCTAATGACTTCATTTTAATTTGATTATCTCTGTAAAGACCCTACTTCTAAATAAGGTCATATTTAAAGTATGGGAGTTATGACTTCGATGTATCTCTTTTGGAGAGATTCAACCCATAACAAATAAATTTAGCAGATCACATACAACAGAAGAGAATCAAGGAAAAAGAAAAAAGATAAATCAGGAAATTACCCAGAATGCAATGTAGAAAAATTAAGAGATCAAAAATATCAAAGACAAGTTCAAAGTTATAAAGGACAAGATAAGATCTACTATATATTCTTAGGAATTTCAGAAAGGTGGAGTAAAAAGAATGAGAGGGAAGAAATATTCAATAAGATAATGGATGAGATTTTTCCAGAATTTATGAAAAACACCTTCTTAGATCCAGGAAACATGCCAATAGCAAAGTAGCACAAATAGGAATAAATCCACAGCTATATATATCACATAATGAAACTGCATATCACCAAAAATAATATCTGAAAAGACAGGGGGATAAAAAGATTAACTATAAGTAAATAAAGACTAGATTGATAGTAGATTTCTCATCAGCAAAAACAGAAACTAAAACAAAACTAATCTATGCTGGTAGAAGTCCAGATAGTGTTTAACTATTGGGAGGCTGGCTAGTGGCTGGCTGGGGACATCAGGAGGACTCCTGGGGTGCTGGCTGTGTTCTGTACCTTGAACTAGGTTTTGATTACATGGGCTCATTTAGCTACACACTCACAATATGTGTGCTTTTCTACATGTATATTAAATTTCAACAAAATTCCTTAAAAAGACAGACCAGAAGACAAAGGAGCAGTATCTTTAAGGAGAAAAGGTCGGCAAAATTGTTGCTCAAGTAGCATGATAAAGACATTGTTCAATCAAACGAAGATTGTGAGACTTACTATTCACCAACCATGCTGAAAGAGCCACTGAAGGACATACTGCAGTAGGAAGAAAACTGAACCCATAATGAAGGAATGGCATTGCAAGGAGCAGTAGTGAGGCAAGCAATTAGTAAATGTGTGAGATAAATCTAAATAAACACTTGCTGAAAAAGCAAAAGTAAACTTCATGACTAGTTTTTAACCTAAGAAGAATTAAAATCCTGAGAGGGGAAAACATCATGGATAATGAGAGTGATCTTTGGGTATAAAGGTTTTTGTATAATTTAGGAAAAGGGAAGAAATATTAAATTTTGACTTTAGGCATGCATGCCAAAAACTAATGATAAACACTAAAAAATAAGAAATAGAATATATACAATTCAAAGCTATAGAGAGAGGAAAAGGAATAAAGAAAATTTGGTCTATTCAAGGGAAGCCGGCAAAGGAGAAAAAACTAAGCCAAGAAAAGGCAGGTTATACTGAAACATCAAACAAGATTGTGGGGGAAGAAATCCAAAGAAATAGTGATTTCAATCATGAAATTTAAACGGATTAAATTGGCCAACTAAAGAGAGATATTCTTAAATTTTTAGTAATTCAGTTATATGCTGTTTCAAAGATACATGCATGAAATATAACACATAAAAGTTGAAAGATAAGAAATGAGGTAAAAGATAAGCCATCAAATACTAACTCAAGGTAAATTTAAAATTAGTAATATCACAAAAAAAATAATTTAAGAGGGGAAAAACCTTATTAGGCGTTAAGAAGTTGTCATTAATTTACAAGAAATAAAAGAATTAATTCTCCAAGAAGATCTAGCAATTATGAGACTGAATGAATCATGAATCAAACAACATTGCCTCTAAAGAAAAAAATTAACCAAATTACAAGAGGAAATTGATAAATTCTAAAAAACACTTTTAATTCTGATAGTCTAGTTGATGTGCATATATTTCACTTCCATAACTAAACTATATTTTCCTTGAGGTAAAAGTGCATGTCTTCTGTTATGTTCTCCAGCATATGTGATGCATTTCCCCTCCACCCAAAAGTAAGTGCACATAACCCTTTCTCATATCATAGATGGAAGGCTAAGTGCTAAAAGCAAATGCAAAGCACAAAAAGTTTGTACTAATAATTTATTACTAATACTATATATTTTTTAACAAGCAAAACTATAAGCAGAATTAATGAAGACATAAAATAATGGATTGAAAAAAAATTATTCTATCTTACTGTACTTTTGCAGCATTTGTAAGACACAAAGATCATTTCTTAAATTATAAAATTACTGCACTCAAGGCAGAGGATCACTTATATTCACTCTCAATGGGAAAAAAATACACTTGGAAAGGTTAAAGAACTACTTTACTTTACTTTAATGGACTCAAGACAATAACAATGATGCTACCCCCTAGTGGCAGAGAACAGCAACCCAAAAAGTTTATCTTCTGGGTCATTTTCCTAACAAAAATATTAAACTAGAGAACACAGAGTTGATAGTGATATGTGTTCAATTAGATTAATGTCTGTTATAATGTCATCATTATCATCATTTTCATCATGCTCAGCCTATAGTTAAGTGCTTTTGTGACAGGTGGCAATTTCCAGGCCATCAGCTGTGGCCGGGGCTACAAGGTCATATCACATAGAGAGGAAAATTTATAATGAGAGAATAGTCTTTGGCTACTTTTCTCAGAAGGGGGCAATGTAACCATCAGACATTTGGAGGCTTCCTGGCCTTTCCAGCACATTATGAAAAAAGCAGCTCTTTGAAGATCAGTGATACAAAGTTCTATGCTAAAGAATACTAAGGGTATCCCATAATGGAATAGAATGCCATAATAATGTGGCCTTCGATTAAAAATAAAGAAAGAACGAGACTATGTTGGTGTTGGGGGGGTGGTGTGGAAATTGTTAATCTTGTATAAAGCAACTCAATAAATTGTTTCAAGGTTTCCAAAAAAAAAAGAAAGAAAGAAAGAAAGCAGACAGACATTTCAGTTACAACTCAATAGGTCCCATCTCAGCTGTGAGTATGTCCCACATGCTGGATTGAAAGTGCACAAATTCATGTTTTAAAAGAGATTAAAGTCCCTATGTTATTTGTCAAGAGATTCTCTTACAGTCCATAAATTATAGGTAGCAATCAGCAATTCTACCATTTCTTACTTTAATGAGGGTCAAGAATCAAATATGTTGAGAAGGTCTACCACGTAGTTTCCATTAGGCTTTCATCTAAACCCAATTCCCCAGTGCAGGCTTTACACAGTCTAATTCTTCAAAAGAAAAGGAGTTTTAGGATCCCTGCATAACTTGTCCTACACATGAAATAATACTCTTTGTAACTTGAGGAATTCCCTCTAGGCTTTAGCTCGTTTTGTTGTGTGTCTTTCAGACCAGTGAGGTGAAACACTTAACTAACAATATTAAATCTTTTTCATGAGTTATGACTAATCAGTGGGCAAAGGACCTGGAGTTGAAGACAAACACGGAAGGAATGTGATAAAAGGCAATTTGAAGATGACTCAGCAGTCTAAAATGCAATGATCAAAATTTCTGGCTTTAAAATGTTTAAAATGTGGACTTCACACAACAGGGAATGTGGCAAATTGTGATTCCAAGCTAAACACAAATCTGATCAGTTGCCAATCGGCCTATTTGGTCATTTTTAAGTTTACTGATAGTGAAAACCAAAGGTGAGCTGCCATTTCAAACCCACCAGAATGGCTAAAATGGTACAATACTGAGTGCTAACAAGGGCATGGAGAATCTGAAACTCTGTTCCACACTCTTGGTGGGAATGTAAAATGGACCAAGTTGCAGAACGATTTGGCAGCTTCTTACACAGTAAAACCTACATCTACTTTATGACCTAGTAAGCCCACCTCTAGGTACTTAATTAAGATAAATAAAAACGTAGGTCCACAAAAAGATGTTTTTACATGAAGAGCAGAAGTTTTAAATTTTGATGGAGTCCAATTTATTGGTTGTTTATTTTATGGTTCGTGCTTTTATTTAATCTAAGAAAATTTTGCCTATCTCTAGGGTTGTGGAGATTTTATTTTCTTCTAGAAGTTGCATAGTTTTAATTTTCATATCTAGGTCATGATCCATTCTGAGTTAACAAAAAGACTGATACATAAATGTTAATCGCAGTTTTATTAATAATGGTCCAAAACTGGGAACTACCAAATGTCCATCAACAAGAGAATGAATAAATACAATGTGGTATATCCATACAGCAACAAAATGAACAATTGATATGCAGGACATAAATTAATCTCAGAAACATTATTTGAATGAAAAAAGACACAGAAGAGTATACTGTATGTTTCCATTTATATGAAGTTCAATAATAAGCAAATCTAACCCATGGGACAGAAGTCCGAAAAATGGTCACCAGGGCTGAACAAGAGGAAGATGCTGACTGGAATGAAGTACAAGGGAACTTTCTAGGGAGATGAAAACATTATATAACTTGTTTTGAGTGACAGTCACACAGGAATTCATCTGTCAAAACTCTTCAAACTATATACCCCCAGACATTGCATATTTTATTGTATATACATTATAACTCAATATAAAAAGAATATTGTTGATTTCAATTTAATCCACTAGAGAACACCTTCCAAGGCACAAGGTTACTTTCCTGGAAATGAGAAGTAAAAGTATTTTCAGTTTTCTGAGCCTTGTCCTTGCACAGTGTCATCACAGAGAGAAGCTATGAGGCAGCAAGTTAGAACCAGGCCAGTGTGGAGTTACAGCTCACTTTTCCAGCTTCTGCTATTCAAAAATTCCCTAATGACAATTCTTGAGTCTCTGCCATTTTCTTCCCTAGGAATAGTTGAGTGACAATGAACAGGATTCATTTTTTTTATTAACTTGATACTAGTTTTATTTTCAAAACAGGAACATGCAGCGGAATCCCAGATTTCATTTTGAGTGCAGTGTTCCTGTTCCTGTTTCATCCATTATTCATCTACACTGTGTTTTCTTGGCTTATGATTTTACTAAATTTCTTCATTTGAATTATGGCCTTGTGGTCAACAGCGGGCAATATATTATTCTTATATAATTTTTAAATACAAAGGCAAATGGCACGGAACAATTAGAATCGATGGCTTGGGAGTCTGGCTCTCGGATGTCATAGGCAAACACCGTGCTCTTGACTTTAACCTATGGGTTCCACTTCATGTGGGCTGTATTTTTCATACATCAGGGGTTTTTATAAATTTACTATTCAATCCAGCAGCCCTACTTTGTTCGCAAAATATAAGCAAAACAAATATGTCAGGGTAATGATGCCAGGACTCTCCCTTATTGAAAAAAGCAGTTTATTAATACCTTATTGCTACAAGCTAGATCTTATTATCATCTTGGGTCATTTAGAATCTTATTAGGTATTCTGCTGGTGGATGAATAATCCTGTGATAAATTCTTTGCCATGTCCTTCACAGTTGTCATAGCAGGATCATAAACAGCATTTATAACAATCTAGCCTAGAGGAAGCGGCTGACAATGGTCTGCTTAGCATGCAGGAAATATTCAGATCGGCTGTGTCTGGTTAGACACAAGCCCACAGGAGAGATCCCAAAGTTAAATGTAGCATGGATTTCTCCGAAGATTCCCCTTCAAAAAATGCATGAGGTCAGGGATGTGGGGACCAAAAACACTTTGGAAGTCACAGATAGTTTCTTCCCATCAGATCACAGTTGGGCAGCAGGGAAAGACCAGGCACAAGCCATATTATTCCTGACAGACTGTTCAGGTCTTTATTTGAAAACTCCAGATCAAGGTACAAATTATTTTATATTGACTGATTTTTGTTCTCATTTTGACTTCACATACAAAACTATGATTCACCTGTATTACTGCTCTGTGTCTAATTAGTACATTTGATGAGAAGATGAGTCTGAAGGAGAACAAGACTATAATCCCCAGCATAAGCCAGGTACTTTTGCTCTATTCTAAAACTGTAGATTTCAGCACTTATAAAAAACCCATGTTAAAAAATATATATATATCTGAGACACCTGGGTGGCTCGGTTAAGCATCTGCCTTCGGTTCAGGTCATGATCCCAGGGTCCTGGGATCAAGCCCTGCATGGGGCTCCCTGCTCAGCAGGGGGTCTGCTTCTCCCTCTCCCTCTCCTGTTTCCCCTGGTTGTGCTCCCTCGCGCGCGCTCTCTTCTCTCTCTCTCTGACAAATAAATAAATAAAATATTTAAATATATATATATAATTTTGTATACACATAAATATTTCCTGTTCACATAGGGAGAACTATTGGTAGATTAGTGCAAATCAGCCACCACTATTTTTAGAAAAATCCAGACAACAGCCAAATAAGCCAGTCCAATATTTTTCCAGCCTCATCTACTGCTATTCCCTGACACTGGCCTCACAATTAATCTAAAGTAGTTTCTCATTATTCTCTAAATATGTCAGGCCCTTTTCCAAGTCTGGGCTTTAATATAGGCCATTGTCTTTGTCCAGAATGCCCTGGTTTGTTTTTTTTTTTCTTTGCCATATGTCCTATGTTGTATGCTCCTAGAATCAGAACCTGAAACAAGCATTTGAGGTAAGGTAACTTATTTTGGAGGTGACCCCAGGAAGCACAGGCAAGAGAGTGGGGATGTGAGACAAGGAAAGAGAAAGAACCCAATAGTGAGCACAAACTATGAGCAATGAGGCTCAATCCCCCTGGGGATGTCTAAGAGACAGCGTAGAATGCAACGTGGATGGCCCACTTCCCCAAAGGGCAAGGAAGCTAGAGTATTTATCACCTTTTCCTATTAGTGGGCTTCTCCTAAGAGGTACTTAACTCTCCAGCACTTCCAGCCTGCTCTCTTGAGAGCAAGAGAAAGCTCTCAGACAAGTCAGAAGTAGTGGGGTCAGGGAGCATACTAATAGTGAATGTCAGGGGGATATGAGTAGGAAAACGACAGCATCTGTTTCTCAGGCTAAGTCCTCCTTATTGTTCAAATCTTAACCAAAGTATTATTTGCTCTAGGAAAGCTTCTTTGATTCTCCTAGTCTGAGTTACATAGTCCTTCACTTGATTCTCATAGCATGATGACTAATCAATCATGGTACTTATCAGATTATATTATAAATGTGACAGTGTTCCCTTTTAAGTTATAAGCTACTTTAGAAAAGGGGTTGTGCCTAACTCATGTTTGTATCATGAATACAGTTCCTGACACAATGAAGAAACTCAGTAGATCCATACATCCCACAAGTATTTACTGAGGACCTACCATATGCCAGACAATACTCTAGGACCTGGGGGATAGAGAAGTGAAAAATATATTCCACTTGGGGGTCTTATAATGGACAGAGGTAGAAAAAAAAAACATGTGGCCAAATTGATATGATAATTTTAGGTGTTAGTAAATGCTATAAAGAAAACAGAAGAGAGTAAGTGGTAGAAAAAGACTAGGGTAAGGAGAGGTTGCTATTTTGGGTAGGCTGCTCAGGGAGGTCTTCTCTGAAAAGGCAATATATGAAGAGAGATTTAAAAAATAATGAACAAGGGTTGTGGGGAGGAGGGAAGGGATCCCTAGGCAGAACACAGAGGGTTTTTAGGGCATAGAAGCTACTCTGTATGATACTGTAATGGTGGATATCATTATATCATTTCATATCATTCTACATTTGTCCAGACCCACAAAATATATGACACCAAGAGTGAACCCTAATGTACACTATGGACTTTGGATCGTAATGATGTGTCAGTATAAGCTCATCAATGATAACAAATGTACCACTCTGGTGGGGGGGTATTGATGATGGGGATGCTCTGCTTGTGAGGTAGGAAGTATCTGGAAAATCTTTGTACCTTCCCCTCAGTTTTGCTGTGAACCTAACACTGTTCCAAAAAATAAAATCCACTTAAAATAATAATAGTAATGGGAAGGACTGAGACTTGCAAAGATATGGAAGAAGTGTTCCAGGCAGAAGAAGTAAGTCCAAAGGTGTACAGGTGGGAATAATCATTGCATACTGGAGGGTCAGAAAAACCAGGAGCGCTGCTATAACTATAGTGAACGAGGAGGAAAATGTCAAAAGAGCTCAGAGGGATTGCCAGGGGCCAGATCACATAGAGACTTTTTGCTGTTAGAAACTAAATTAATTTAAAAATCCCCAAATCAAGTAGAAGAAAATTCAAGGCCACATAAAACAACTGTTTTCCTCAACTGTCTGGATATTTAGGCTAAACGTGACTTCTGGATTTATTTATCATGATACTGCCTCAATTTGTGTGGTACAACCACAGGGTTGCAAAGCTGATTCGAATGCTTTATCAATGACCTATTTACTCACACATTCCAGATAATACCCAAAGTACCACCTTAGAAATAGCCAAGGCAATGAAAAATAAGTCCCTTACAGTGATTGGTTTCTTGCATCAGCTCTGTTATATGTGACCTTTGGAAGTCCTTTACCATCATGTCCTTAGTTTCCTTTTCAGCAAAGTAGAAGAGTAGGGACTAAATGGCCTGCAGAGTATCTGACAGCCTACAAGTCAATGCATTGTAGAAGGTGAAAATAGAAGTTATGTGGCTGACTCTTTTATTTAACTTCTTAGTAAGAAAATTTTAAAACTTTCAAAAAAGTGGAGAAAATATACAATAAAGCTGCATGAAGCCATTATCTATCTACAAAACTTATGAGCATTGTCAACATTACTCAGCATCAGGAAAATACAAATCAAACCACAATGAGATACCACCTCACACGTCAGAATGGCTAAAATTAACAACTCAGGAAACAACAGATATTGGCGGAGAAAGGGGAACCCTCTTACACTGTTGGTGGGAATGCAAACTGGTGCAGCCACTCTGGAAAACAGTAGGAGTTTCCTCAAAAAGTTAAAAATAGAGCTATCCTATGATCTAGCAATTGCACTACTATTATCCTTAGTCACCAAAGGATACAAACACAGTGATTCGAAGGGGAACATACACCCCAATGTTTATAGCAGCAATATCCACAATAGCTAAACTATGGAAAGAGCCCAGATGTTCATGGACAGATGAACTGATAAAGAAGATGTGAGGTGTGTGTGTGTGTGTGTGTGTGTGTGTGTGTATGAATATTACTCAGCCATCAAAAAAAATGAAGTCTTGCCATTTGCAACGACATGGATGAACTAGAGGGTATTATGCTACGTGAAATAAGTCAGTCAGAGAAAGACAAATACCATATGATTGAACTCATATGTAGAATTTAAGAAACAAAACAGATGAACATAGGGGAAAGGAAGAAAAAATAAAATAAGAGGAAAACAGAGAGGGAAGCAAACCATAAGAGACTCTTAACTACAGGGAACAAACTGAGGGTTGCTGGAGGGGATGTGGGTTATGGGCATTAAGGAGGGTCCCTGAAGTAATGAGCACTGGGTGTTGTATGCAACTGATAAATCACTGAATTCTACCTCTGAAAATAATAATGCAGTATATGTTAATTAGGTTGAATTAAAAAAATTTTTTTTAACTTATGAGCATTATGTCATGGTTGGCTTTTTTCATACACATCAGTATTTGTGCAACCAAATATCTATAATCCCTTCAAAGTGGCTGGCCTGAGAGTTGATCCTGGTCCCTGTATGGAGTGATACAGCACATTCTTGCACACTATTCTGAGCAAGGGAGGGTTGACTTGGGACACAGCTTAGAACCAAGGCCACAGAATAAGGTAAAATAAGATAGATGACCATTCAGATAATAAATATTAAACATTAAATAGTACACACTGAGTTTCCATATTGAAAACAAATAATTTAAGAAAGCAAATAGCTTCTTTTTTACAACCGGGTAAAACTCTGAAAATATATACATGTTTTGAGCAGTGGTTTATCCACTACTGGAATGTTTTTATGTATTTATTCAGTAATTTTTCAGTAAATACTGCACATGAGGCCCAGAAATAGACACTGCAAGGGATACACAGATGCACGAGTCACATAGCCCTTTCCTTAAGGAACTCTTGGCCCAACAGATGAGAATTTGAGTCGTTCTGCTGGCTCTGGTGCCTACATTTTACTATGTTTGATCACACAGCAGTCTCATCAACTTATCTAGGTATTCTGACTTGCCTTTGCTCCCCTTTCCAAGGCAGCTTTTGTTATAGCTGACAGTCACCTCGGTCTCCACCCTCGTGAGCAAACACAGTTCTAACATGTTTCCTTCTCTAGCACGATGCTGCAGGACAATCTGCTTCTCCTGAAACTCTGCACACAGAAAAGGTTGAGACGCATGCCACTCTTGACCAGGCATTCATGGACACCTACTACTAGGGCCCTTTACAACGTGCAGTTCTGCTCTGAATAAGTGATTTCTCCTGAAGTGTCTGGCACCAACTACATCAATTGCTACCACAATTCCCAATGAGTGAATGTGCAACTCTCTTACTGATTGATTGACTTAACACCAGCCAATTAGAGCTTAAAATGTCTAATTAAGCCAGAGATGGAGCCATCAACTTGCTGAATTCCGAGCCCTGTTAACTTACCTAAACAATAAAATGATGTCAGGTATCTATTAGCACTGGGAGTAACTAGTAAAACCAGAATAAAGCACTTTGCAAATATAAAACACTCCAGGAATATTAACAAGGATAAGCAAAAGATACATCTAGACTAAAGAAAAAGTCAAAACCTGTACAAAATTCATGCATAATTCTTTCTAAAATCCTCTTTCAACATATATAGTTCTGAATTTACTTTCTGTCTAAGTAACACTAAACATACCTTACATAGGACTCTACCACAAATGGTTTCCATATTTGTTTTTTTGTGATTATCACTGACCTGTGTTGTCTACGAGACAACTATCAAGACAGCTCTATTACACTCGTTTAGCCACCATTCACAATATGTGCTTCTTTCTCAACTCCTACATAGATATCATAATTACTCCCCACTTCCCTCCTCTAAGAACAATAAAACTTCTCACTTCTAAAGTATAATGATGATCATTTTCAAGAACAAATGATAGAGAATATTTACTGATTTGCCTTAAAATCAGACAGTTTACTTATGAAAAGATTAAATTATCTACCCCAAACACTTTTTTCACTGTAAAACTAGCAATTGCAAATAAGAGAAATTTACATGAAGAGATGTTGGAACCTGCCTTGTTTAGCCAAGCACTAATGTTTTATAAACGGCACAGCATACAGAGATACCATCCTAGTCTGTCCCAAAAGCTATAGCTGCATTGGACCCTGAGATAATATTTAGCAAATAGGCATTTTAAGAAAGTCAGCATGAGGGACAAAAAAAATCTTCTCGGGCAGGTGTATGCTATTAATCATAATTAAGGCATATCTGACAGCTTCTTGGCAGCAGAGACGATGAGTTCCTTTCTCTGACATCAAAATCCTAAAGGAATACTTGCTATTTCATTATCAACTTCACTGGTCTTTACATCTATAATATCCACTTTGAGAATATGAGGTCTTAGAGAAACCTAAGCTCTGACAATTACTGTTTGCCCACCACTGACACCATGTAAGGTACAACATAAGCTGGGATCTTACTAAGATAAAGTACAGGGAACCATGCTGGGGTTAAAATGTGAGTTTCAGGAAAACACACGGCCTGTCCCATAATGCATTTCCACTGAAGGGTCATCCTTCAGAGTTGTTGGTTTTTGTCTGTGCAGGTGGCTCTGCACTTTTGATTTCCCATTAAATTGGAAAGGGAGCACTTGGTTCCCACTGTAATGGCATCCTCTGATAAGATGGTGAGAAATGGGAAATGGATCCGTTTTGAGAGATAAACTCATTTTAATAAAACCAAACAAGAGACATGTTTCCATTTAATCACGCCCAATTTCATTAATGCGTTTTCTAAAATGATGCCACTTTGGAAAGGTTCTTATGATGGCTGAGTGTTAGAAGCATCATCACCAGGATTTCTGTTTGGTGCCTTTGCAGGTGATTTCAAGGAATTTATTCTGGATCATCTACTGATCACAAGCTGAGTTTCTCTCGGGCCCAGCTGGGAGATTTGGCCACTCCTGTGCAGATCCCCAACTTACGTTCCACCGTTCTCTTTCACAGAAAACACGGGCTTAAGTGACCTTTGCCTATTTGGGCACCTATTTAATGGCATCAGTTGAGCTTTAGATGGTTTTCAAACAGTATGTTTCTACTTGGAGAATGATCCCAACCATTCTCACATTTTTCCCTCTTCCTCATTCTCTCTCTTAAGCTCTTTCTCACCACATTCTTCTCTCTTTGCCTTTGGTTTGACTCTCTTTGTTCTACTATCCTTTCCTCTGTAGGTTTTTCAGTCCTCTTCTCTCATGTCTTTCTTCATCAGTGCAGGCTGAGAAGCATGGGGGTCAAGTGAAGATAAATGGTTTTGTCTCCATTATGTAAGTAAATTGAAAGAAAGTAAAATTTAAAATCGTAATTACTCAGTTTTCAGCTTAGTTTTTCCTGTAGAGATCTAGAAGTGGAATCTGTGATATTCTGGGGTTGGAAGGGACCTCAAGGGGAAACAAACAAGTTAACCTCCTTCATCAAGGCCGGGTGCTCCCCAGATCAGTTATTCATTAATGACTGGTTTCTGCCCCTAACTTAACATCATGACTATAACATACCTTTAAATATGGCCTTCAAGATGTTAAAATCACCACCTCTGCTGATTTGGGGTTTTATTGTCTATTCTGGGCCATATCTCATCTTAGTGAGATCCCACAGGATTCAGCAATTAGCATGAATATAGCAGTTTAATAATCAAAAGTAATTAATGGCATCAAAACACAGTCCTGCCTGCTTCTGAGGACTTGTTACACAAATCTAGATCTTTCTTTTTAAATGAGTACTTAAAAAAAAATAAAATAAATGATGACTTTATTCCTGTTAGAAAATTATCTACCACAAAATTCTTAGATGGGAAACAATTCAACTTGATATACTGACGTGTTTAAAATAACACTGGGAAAGTGACTCAATATACCAATTGGCAATAAGTTCTTAATCCACTAATAATTAATAATTCTAATAAAAGAAATACTAACATTGTTCTCTGCAACTATATAGAGCACAGGAAAGTTATGCTTCCTTTAAAAAAAAGTAAAATTGGGGCGCCTGGGTGGCTCAGTCATTGGGCGTCTGCCTTCAGCTCAGGTCATGATCCCAGTGTCCTGGGATCGAGCCCCGCGTCAGGCTCCCTGCTCCGCAGGAAGCCTGCTTCTCCCTCTCCCACTCCCCCTGCTTGTGTTCCCTCTCTCGCTGTGTCTCTCTCTGTCAAATAAATGAAATCTTTGAAAAAAAAAGAAAAAAAATATTTAAAAAATAAAAAATAAATACAGTAAAATTGTAAAATAGGGATTCTGTCAAGTGTCAAATGAAAATTTAAGAAAAATTATTGTTATTTATTTTTTTTCCAAAACTCTCATTTAAATATTGCTGAGGAAAGGGAAAGGGGAGGGCGATACTTTATTGTAAGTGTTCATTTTACCATGAATCAATTTTTTAAAAATTCTAAAGTTTCTCATAGTAAAAGAGAAGTGTAGGAAATGAAAAGTTTTCCTCAACCTTCTTAGGGTTCCTAGCTAGATCTAAAAATTAAACTGACAAAGATTAACAGGAGAAAAGCAAACAAGTTTATTTAACATAAGTTTCTAAGTGACTCTGGAGCCTTCAAAAGGAAATGAAGAACCAAGGAAACAGACCTGAGTATTTTTACGCTAGGTTTGATGAAGAGTGGGCAGTCGTGCAGAAGTATGATAGACCAGAGAATATAAGGTAAGTGTAGTAAACTGGGGAAAACAGCAAGGCCTGTTTGTTCAGATTCTTCTTAGCATCTCCTTGTCTTTGGAGATAAGGATACTCCTTTTCTCCAGGTTTAGGGAGGGAACCTCTCACAGGAGGGTTTATGACCTGTTTCAGGGAAGACGGCCATGGAGAAGGTCAGAGTGACCTTCCTGCTTCTGCCGTTTTCTCATACTCCTTCAGGTTAAAATATTCAATATGCAAAGGTGCCATATTTTGGAGTAGCATGTCCTGAGTCCCAACAGAAGTAAATAAAGGTTTTAGTTTAAACAGATAAATGCAATTCTTACCTGAGAACTCTGGACTCCCTTTAACAAGTCACTGCTCATCATGTCATTGGTGAAGTTGATCTTGTCTTCATATCAACAGGATACGCAGGGTAAAGATTAGGGGAGCAGGTTACCAAATAGTCAAGCTTTCCTCTCCCCAGGGGAACTTTATTTTTGAACTGATTTTCATTTAAAATGTCCCCAGTTTTAGATAGACTGAAGCCCAGCACACATGAGCATTTACAGTTCTCCACATCTGTAACTCATTTCCATTTCTTAAAAAATTGATGATGTTTGCTTTAATGCCAAAATCCCCCCTGACCACAAGGGATGTTAGCTTCAGGCAGCTTGGTATCATTATTTAAAAAGCTAACACTTGGACTTTTAGAGTAGAACCAAAAGTGAGAGGAATGAGGTGACTAGCTGCTGTAGAAATGAGAAGTTCTTTAGAAGCTCTCTGGAAGCTTCCATGTTTGGCATTTCTATTTCCAGTACCACTAATATTAAGATAAACATCAAGTTTGGGCAATCTGAACAAACCTCTGATGTCATCTACTGATCTTTAAGACCAAATGGAGTATATGCATAAGTCGTCCTATCAAGGATTTAAGGTCTCTCTGGTATAGGATTATGAAAATATGAAAACCTAAAAAAATACTTTTTTAAGTGTACTTTATTTTAATCATATTTTCCATCTGTTTTGTGTTCAAGAAATAAATGAGAATAACTTCTGAACCTTAAAGCAACTGAAAGGGATTAACAATGAAAGACAAAAGAACTTGGATATCATTTCTCTCATCCAGGGAAAGGGAAACATGGAAGTAACTTGCTAATTTCTTACAAGGAACTAGGTAAGAGTGTATCTTCTAGCTTGCTCATATTGCTGTCTACCAACAATAATATATTTCATCCAGGTTGAAGATAACACATATAAGAAACAAAAGCAGACTAAAACCTTAATATTAAAATATTTTCAATATTTTATAAAATTGGAGGCTTTACATGGCATTTGCAGGCATTCAAGTACACATATATGTACTTCTTTTATAGCTGTAGTCATATAAAATGAGCATTCCTTATTAAGTTTCCTTCGAAGAAATCTCAAAGGTTATCTTAGTTATTAAATATTTAATGGAAACAAGGATAAAAAAATCACTTAACAATCAGAAATGTAACTTGCCATTCATTTTGTCAACGCTTAACATTTTGCCATATTTGCTTTAGACCTTTTTTCTTAAGGAAATAAACATTACAGATATATAGTTGAGGTCCCTCAAGTATCCCAATCGATTTCATTGCCCCCCTTCAAAAATAACAACAACAACAACAAACATTAATAATCAACTCTAACAGAGCTAAAGCCACAACAGGTCCTCTTTAAAATGGTGTAACCATACGCTCTGTCATCAGCAGCTTGTAAGAGGACCAATTTCTTCATCTTAGGATGCATAATAATGGTTTGTCATCCCATCCCATAACACATTAGAGAGTCTTTGTATCTCAACACAAAGGAAGTTAAGCTTTAGGCATCAGTGATAGACAGATATGGAAGATTAAGGCAAAAGGCCTTTTATATCTCACATAGCTATTATTTTAAAAATATTCCCATTACCTCTCTAATCCTCCTTATTCATTCCCCACTCCTTTGTCAGAGTGATCTTAAAAACCAAATCTGATCATGCCACTCCCAACTTTAAACTCCTGGGTACCTTCCCATCACATTAAGGAGAAACTCCAAACCCTTTAACACATATGGCCAAAAAAGACCCCTCAGTTTGCTGCTTGTCCTCTGTACTAGCCACATTGCCGTTCTCTCAATTTTTTTTTAAGATTTTATTTATTTATTACAGAGAGAGAGAGAGCATGAGAGGGGAAAGGATCAGAGGGAGAAGCAGACTCCCTGCTGAGCAGGGAGTCCAACGTAGGACTTGATCCCAGGACTCTGGGATCATGACCTGAGCCGAAGGCAGATGCCTAACCGACTGAGCCACCCAGGTACCCCCTTCTTTCAATTTCTTAAAGGCACCCTACCCTTCACTTGTTTCTTTCACTTGAAATGCTCTTTCTCCTCTGTAGTTAGCCAGCTGAGTCATCTTTTAGTTTTCAGTTTAGAATAGAAAAATTTTTCCCTGGCTTCTCCTCACATCTTTTTTAATCTTAATTTTTTATTGTTATGTTAATCACCATACATCATTAGTTTGCGATGTAGTGTTCCATGATCCATTGTTTGTGCATAACACCCAGTGCTCCATGCAGAATGTGCCCTCTTTAATACCCATCACCAGGCTAACCCATACCCCCACCTTCCTCCCCTCTAGAACCCACAGTTTGTTTTTCAGAGTCCATCGTCTCTCATGGTTCGTCTCCCCCTCCGACTTACTCCCATTCATTCTTCCCCTCCTGCTATCTTCTTCTTTTTCTTTTTTCTTAACATATGTTGCATTATTTGTTTCAGAAGTACAGATCTGTGATTCAACAGTCTTGCACAATTCACAGCGCTCACCATAGCACATACCCTCCCCAATGTCTATCATCCAGGAACCCCATCCCTCCCACCCCCCCACCACTCCAGCAACCCTCAGTTTGTTTCCTGAGATTAAGAATTCCTCATATCAGTGAGGTCATATGACACATATCTTTCTGATTGACTCATTTCACTCAGCATAACACCCTCCAGTTCTATCCACGTTGTTGCAAATGGCAAGATCTCATTCCATTTGATGGCTGCATAATATTCCATTGTGTATATATATACCACCTCTTCTTTATCCATTCATCTGTTGGTGGACATCTTGGCTCTTTCCACAGTTTGGCTATTGTGGACATTGTTGCTATAAACATCAGGGTGCACGTACCCCTTCGGATCCCTACATTTGTATCTTTGGGGTAAATACCCAGTAGTGCAATGGCTGGATCACAGAGTAGCTCTATTTTCAACTGTTTGAGGAAACTCCATACTGTTTTCCAGAGTGGTTGCACCAGCTTGCATTCCCACCAACCGTGTAGGAGGGTTCCCCTTTCTCCGCATCCCCGCCAAAATCTGTCATTTCCTGACTTGTTAATTCTAGCCACTCTGACGGGTGTGAGGTGGTATCTCACTGAGGTTTTGATTTGGATTTCCCTGATGCCGAGCGATGTTGAGCAATTTTTCATGTGTCTGTTGGCCATTTGGATGTCTTCTTTGGAAAAATGTCTGTTCATGTCTTCTGCCCATTTCTTGATTGGATTATTTGTTCTTTGAGTGTTGAGTTTGATAAGTTCTTTATAGATTTTGGATACTAGCCCTTTATCTGATATGTCATTTGCAAATATTTTCTCCCATTCTGTCAGTTGTCTTTTGGTTTTGTGGACTGTTTCTTTTGCTGTGCAAAACCTTTTTATCTTGATGAAATCCCAATAGTTCATTTTTGCCCTTGCTTCCTTGCCTTTGGAGATGTTTCTAGGAAGAAGTTGCTGTGGCTGAGGTTGAAGAGGTTGCTACCTGTGTTCTCCTTTAGGATTTTGATGGACTCCTGTCTCACGTTTAGGTCTTTCAACCATTTGGAGTCTGTTTTGTGTGTGATGTAAGGAAATGGTCCAGTTTCATTCTTCTGCATGTGACTGTCCAATTTTCCCAACACCATTTGTTGAAGAGACTGTCTTTTTTCCATGGGACATTCTTTCCTGCTTTGTCAAAGATGAGTTGACCATAGAGTTGAGGGTCCATTTCTGGGCTCTCGATTCTGTTCCATTGATCAATGTGTCTGTTTTTGTGCCAGTACCATACTGTCTTGATGATGACAGCTTTGTAATAGAGCTGGAAGTCCGGAATTGTGATGCCGGCAGCTTTGCTTTTCTTTTTCAACATTCCTCTGGCTATTCGGGGTCTCTTCTGGTTCCATACAAATTTTAGGATTATTTGTTCCATTTCTTTGAAAAAAGTAGATGGTATTTTGATGGGGATTGCCTTGAATGTGTAGATTGCTCTAGGTAGCATTGACATCTTCACAATGTTTGTTCTTCCAATCCATGAGCATGGAACGTTTTCCATTTCTTTGTGTCTTCTTCAATTTCTTTCATGAGTATTTTATAGTTTTCTGAGTACAGATCCTTTGCCTCTTTGGTTAGATTTATTCCTAGGTATCTTATAGTTTTGGGTGCAATTGTAAATGGGATCGACTCCTTGATTTCTCTCTCTTCTGTCTTGTTGTTGGTGTATAGGAATGCCACTGATTTCTGTGCATTGATTTTATAGCCTGCTACTTGACTGAATTCCTGTATGAGTTCTAGCAGTTTTGCGGTGGAGTCTTCTGGGTTTTCCACATACAGTATCGTATCATCTGCAAAGAGTAAGAGTTTGACTTCCTCTTTGCCGATTTGGATGCCTTTGATTTCTTTTTGTTGTCTGATTGCTGTGGCTAGGACATCTAATACTATGTTGAATAGCAGTGGTGAGAGTGGACATCCCTGCCGTGTTCCTGACCTTAGGGGAAAAGCTCTCAGCTTTTCCCCATTGAGAATGATATTTGCTGTAGGTTTTTCATAGATGGCTTTTATGATATTGAGGTATGTACCCTCTATCCCTATACTCTGAAGAGTTTTGATCAAGAAAGGATGCTGTACTTTGTCAAATGCTTTTTCTGCATCTATTGAGAGGATCCTATGATTCTTGTTCTTTCTTTTGTTAATGTATTGTATCACGTTCATTGATTTGCGGATGTTGAACCAACCTTGCAGCCCAGGGATAAATCCCACTTGGTCATGGTGAATAATCCTTTTAATGTACTGTTGGATCCTATTGGCTAGTATTTTGGTGAGAATTTTTGCATCCATGTTCATCAAGGATATTGGTCTGTAATTCTCCTTTTTGATGGGGTCTTTGTCTGGTTTTGGGATCAAGGTAATGGTGGCCTCATATAATGAGTTTGGAAGTTTTCCTTCCATTTCTATTTTTTGGAACAGTTTCAGGAGAATAGGTATTAATTCTTCTTTAAATGTTTGGTAGAATTCCCCTGGGAAGCCATCTGGCCCTGGGCTTTTGTTTGTTGGGAGATTTTTGATGACCGCTTCAATTTCCTTAGTGGTTATAGGTCTGTTCAGGTTTTCTATTTCTTCCTGGTTCAGTTTTGGTAGTTGATACATCTCTAGGAATGCATCCATTTCTTCCAGGTTATCTAATTTGCTGGCATAGAGTTGCTCATAATATGTTCTTATAATTGTTTGTATTTCTTTGGTGTTGGTGGTGATCTCTCCTCTTTCATTCAAAATTTTGTTGATTTGGGTCATTTCTCTTTTCTTTTTGATAAGTCTGGCCAGGGGTTTATCAACCTTGTTAATTCTTTCAAAGAACCAGCTCCTAGTTTCGTTGATCTGTTCTACTGTTCTTTTGGTTTCTAGTTCATTGATTTCTGCTCTGATCTTTATGATTTCTCTTCTCCTGCTGGGTTTAGGCTTTATTTGCTGTTCTTTCTCCAGCTCCTTTAAGTGTAGGGTTAGGTTGTGTATTTGAGACCTTTCTTGTTTCTTGAGAAAGGCTTGTATTGCTATATACTTTCCTCTCAGGACTACCTTTGCTGTATCCCAAAGATTTTGAACAGTTGTGTTTTCATTTTCATTGGTTTCCATGAATTTTTTTAATTCTTCTTTAATTTCCTGGTTGACCCATTCATTCTTCAGTAGGATGCTCTTTAGCCTCCATGTATTTGAGTTCTTTCCGACTTTCCTCTTGTGATTGAGTTCTAGTTTCAAAGCATTGTGGTCTGAAAATATGCAGGGAATGATCCCAATCTTTTGATATCGGTTGAGACCTGATTTGTGACCTGGGATGTGATCAATTCTGGAGAATGTTCCATGGGCACTAGAGAAGAATGTGTATTCCGTTGCTTTGGGATGGAATGTTCCGAATATGTCTGTGAAGTCCATTTGGTCCAGTGTGTCATTTAAAGTCTTTATTTCCTTGTTGATCTTTTGCTTAGATGATCTGTCCACTTCAGTCAGGGGGGTGTTAAAGTCCCCCACTATTAATGTATTGTTGTCAATGTGTTTCTTTGCTTTTGTTATTAATTGCCTTATATAATTGGCTGCTCCCATGTTCGGGGCATAGATATTTACAATTGTTAGATCTTCCTGTGGGATAGACCCTTTAAGTAAGATATAGTGTCCTTCCTCATCTCTTATTACAGTCTTTGTTTTAAAATCTAATTTGTCTGATATAAGGATTGCCACCCCAGCTTTCTTTTGGTGTCCATTAGCATGGTAAATGGTTTTCCACCCCCTCACTTTCAATCTGGGAGTGTCTTTGGGTCAAAAATGAGTCTCTTGCAGACAGCATATTGAAGGGTCTTGTTTTTTAATCCAATCTGATAGCCTGTGTCTTTTGATTGGGGCATTGAGCCCATTTACATTCAGGGTAACTATTGAAAGGTATGAATTTAGTGCCATTGTATGGCCTGTAAGGTGACTGTTACTGTATATTGTCTGTGTTCCTTTCTGATCTATGCTGCTTTTAGTCTCTCTCTTTGTTTAGAGGACCCTTTTCAATATTTCTTGTAGGGCCTGTTTGCAAATTCCTTTAGTTTTTGTTTGTCCTGGAAGCTTTTTATCTCTCCTTCAATTTTCAATGAGAGCCTAGCTCGATATAGTATTCTTGGCTGCATATTTTTCTCGTTTAGTGCTCTGAAGATATCTTGCCAGTCCTTTCTGGCCTGCCAGGTCTCTGTGGATAGGTCTGTTGCCAATCTAATGTTTCTACCATTGTAGGTTACATATCTCTTCTCCCAAGCTGCTTTCAGGATTTTCTCTTTGTCTCTGAGACTCGTAAGTTTTACTATTAGATGTCGGGGTGCTGACCTATTTTTATTGATTTTGAGAGGGGTTCTCTGTGCCTCCTGGATTTTGATGCCTGTTTCCTTCCTCACATTAGGGAAGTTCTCTGCTATTATTTGCTCCAATATACCTTCTGCCCCTCTCTCTCTTTCTTCTTCTGGGATCCTAATTATTCTAATGTTTCGTCTTATTGTATCGCTTCTCTCTCGAATTCTGCCCTTGTGATCCTGTAGTTGTTTCTCTCTCTTTTTCTCAGCCTCTTTATTTTCCATCATTTGGTCTTCTATATCGCTGATTCTCTCTTCTGCCTCATTTATCCTAGCAGTTTGTGCCCCCATTTTTTTATTGCACTTCATTAATAGCCTTTTTGATTTCGACTTGGTTAGATTTTAGTTCTTTTATTTCTCCAGAAAGGGTTTCTCTAATACCTTCCACGCTTTTTTCAAGCCCAGCTAGTATCTTTAAAGTCATGATTCTGAACTCTAGGTCCGACATCGTACTAATGTCCATATTGAGTAGGTCCCTGGCTGAGGGTACTACCTCTTGTTCTTTTTGCTGAGGTGATTTTTTTCATCTTGTCATTTTGTCCAGAGGAGAATAGATGAATGAGAGAACAAAATGCTAACAGGTTAACAACGTCCCCAGCAAATATACTCTATACAAATCAGAAAAGACCTGAAACCAGGGGAAAAGAAAGGGAAAGAAAGTAAAAAGAAAGAAAAAAAACAAAACAAAAAGAAAAAGATAAAAACAAAAACAGAATACAAAAAAAACCAGAATATGATCAAATATGATCAGACTAGTGCATAGATCAGTGCCACACATTAGATTCTGGGCATATTTTGGTGTGTTAGAAAAAAGTGCCTCCTAAAATTTTAAAGGGAGAAAGACTTATATATGTACAAGATAAGGGTTGATACAATGAAGGGATGGAAGATGACTGTAAAGATGAAAATTATAAAAGACTTTATAAAAGGAATTGATAAGATAAGAAGTTGTTTGAAAAAAGAAAGAAGATTTAAAAAAAAAAAAGACAAGAAAAGGGAGAGAATGTGATCAGGAAGGAGACTAGAACAAAGCCATACACTAATTTACGGTATATTTTGATCTGTTAGAAGAAACTGTATCTCAAAATTTTAAAGAGAGAACAACTTATATATATATGCCAAAAATAAGGGTAACTACTATGAAGGGATAAAATATGACTCTAAAAATGAAAAATAAAAAATGTTTTTTCAAAAAAGGGATTGATAAGATGTTGGTTTTAAAAGGGAAAAAGAAAAATTAAAAAAAAACAGTTAAAAAAATTAACTTTGAAAAACTAATGAATCATGGTAAAAAAAGCCATGAATTCTATGTGCAGTATTCCCCTAGTGCTGGAGTTCTCCCGTTCTCCTTGATCAGTAAACTTGGTCTTGGCTTTGCTGGCTGTTCATGCTGATCTTCTGGGGGAGGGGCCTGTTGCCGTGGTGCCCAAATGTCTTTGCCGGAGGCGGAATTGCCCCGCCCTTGTCAGTCCGGGCTAAGCAAGCTGCTCAGGTTTGCTCTCAGGAGCTTTTTTCCCTGCAAGCTCTGGTACAGCTTTGGAGGACCAGGGTGAAATGGTGGCTTCCCAATCTCCACCCGGAGGAGCTGAGAACTCGGGGCCCCGCTCCTCAGTGCGCCCCCAGAGAAAAGCAGTCACTCGGGTCTCCCCGGTCTCCGGCCGCACTCCGTGCTCACCTGGCCTGTGACCGAGCGTTTCTTATCTCTGGCACCCGACCCCCCTGTGGAGTCTCCAAATCCAGCAGATCCCTGCGGTGCGCTCCCGCGCCGCTCCTCCCCGGGGAGGAAGGGGAGTCTCCCCAGTTGTGCCACTTGTTGGGTCCCTGTTGGGGGAGCAGTGGCCTGACTTCCAGTAAGTGGTCGCTTCTCTGTTCAGAGAGTTGTTGCTACTCTTTTCTTCGATCTCCTGTTGAGTTCATAGGTGTTCAGAATGGTTTGATCCTTATTCAGCTGAATTCCTGAGACCAGACGAAATCCAGGTCTCCTACTCCTCCGCCGTCTTGCTCCACCCCCTCTTCTCCTCACATCTTATAATCTTATTAAATCTCTTGGGTTTTTAAAATCATAATTTGCAAGCACATACTTATTTATATTTGTCCAATGCCTATTCTCTTACACTTCAAGCTTCATGAAGATGGGGACCTTTATTTTGTTTTCTCTACTTCTAAATTTATCAGCACAGTGCCTATCTATGATATAATCAGTATTTATTTATTGAATAAATGGGTGGAAATTCCCTGTTCCAGACCTCAGTATTTAAGGCTTTCTTTCCCAAAACTGTGTAATTGCCCTAATCCTTCCCTCTTTTTCTCTACCAACTTACATGTATCTCCTCTTCACTCTTCCCCTCTACTTCCTTCCCTCACACTCCACCCCACATCTTTTCTCCCATTTAGAGAATAAACTAAGCCCTAAGGGTTGGTAATAACAAAGTATGTCTTATGTTGATGATATTAATTCTAGTCTATTTCTACTAAGTATTGCAAAATAAATTGTCCCTATTACATTTCATATATGCAATGAAAGATTTATTTTAAAGTTTAGAAGGATCTCCTTTGAAGATACCTTAAGAATATCTCCATGGGTTAAAGATGACTTTAATAAGCAAAATGGTCAAACTAATAAACCAAATAGCTATTCTGCAAACATGGAATGAGCCAAGAATGCTCAACTATAAGCTTGAAGACAATGCCAGTTCAACAACAACAACAAAAAAAGTGGTTTTGAAAAGAATTGCAAGGATCATTAACTGCAGCCGAACAGTCATGTTCCCACAGGAAGTTCTTACAAATATGATACACCATCTTGTCATCTAATATTCAGAGATACATTTAGAGGTTTAAAATTGGATTTTGATTCCTGATATAAAAATTTCTCCAGTCATAGTTTGAAAGAAAAAGAAACAGAAGCACCAAACAGTGGAACATCACCAAATTCCAAGCTTAAAATTAAATAAGTCAATACTCTGAAAAACTTTGTTTTTCAAAAAGTGATCAATGTTTTTACATATATTTTTCAACCTCCACTGTTTACCCTCACAAAATCCTACCAAATTAATCCATGTTTCCTTTTCTTGCATGAACTCTGGATATGACTTCAATGCAATATTAGAACTCATGCCTCTTTGTATTCAAAACTGAGATATTCTCAGGGACACCTGGGTGGCTCAGTCAGTTAAGTGTCTGCCTTCAGCTCAGGTCATGATCCCGGAGTCCTGGGATCGAGCCCCGTATTGGGCTCCTTGCCCAGCAAGGAACCTGCTTCTCCCTCTGCCTGCCACTCCCGCTGCTTGTACTCCCTCTCTCTGACAAATAAATAAAATCTTTAAAAAATAAACTGAGATATTCTCAAAATTGGAATAATTGCACTGAGAAAGAGAGCAGAGGCAAACTGTTCCTACCCCCAAAGAGCTAAAGCTACAAACAGAAAACACAGCATTGAATCCAAAATTTTGACTGGAGGATGGTGCTAGCTATGTTCTTCTGGGACCTTTATTTAGTTGTCCAGAAACCCACAATCCCCACTCTGTTCGGAGAGATACTCCAGAGCAAGGAATTACCAGACTTCCAGTTTCCTTACTACTGCTTCCAAACCAGTGATTAAAAGTAGAAGGGTGAGAGAAGGGGATGAAGGATCCTCCAGTGAAAACATTAAGACTCATTCATGCATTTATTTATTCAACAATCATTTACTGAGTTCTCATCATGAGCTCGAGTACTCTGGTCACAAGGGATACAATGGTGAGTAAGAGATTCCCCACCTTCATGAAACCTGTTTAGGGATGGAATATCAACACAGATCAAACAAATGAATATAAATCTACACACTGTGGTGAGTGCTTGGAAGGAAAAGTATTTGCTCCTATAGGAAATTATAAAAGGGGGAGCAGACTTTGTCTGGATTTATAAATTACAAAAGATGAATAGGTATAAAAAGATCAGGGAGGGCACCTCCTTGGCACAGGGAATGGCAAGGGCAAAGGGCCTGAAGTAGGCAGGTGTGCAGCACAGCACACCTACTATGTCAAGAAGTATTCAAGAGGAAAGAGACAGAAATGAAGCTCAAAGTTAGAAGGTCAGGTCCAATCACCAAGGGCCTTGGAGGCCATTGTAAAGATTTTGGTCTTTGGGGTGCCTGGGTGGCTCAGTTGGTTCAGCGTCTGCCTTTGGCTCAGGTCATGATCTCAGGGTCCTGGGATCGAGCCCCAATTGGGCTCCCTGCTTAGTGGGGAATCTGCTTCTCCCTCTCCCTCTGCCCTTCCCCTGCCTGTGTTCACCCTCTCTCTCTTTCTGGCTCTCTCTCAAATATATAATAAATTTTTTTAAAAAAAGATTTTGGTCTTTGTTCAAAGAGGAAGTTGAAAGCCACTGAAAGGTTGTGACTAGTGACATTCATTATCTAAGTTCTCAGATCACTCTGATTGTCATGAAATATATTCAAAGTGAGTCAAAGAACAGAAGTGGAAAACCAGTAACAACATGATTTGACGTGTAATTTTTAAGGTCATTGGCTACCATGTATAGAATGAGCTGGAAGGAAGTCAGAGAGCCCATGGGGACATGAGTTCATTGGCAGGTGCAGCCAACCAGGTGAAAGGTGCTAACAGTCTGGGCCAGGAGGGATATGCCAGGAGAACTGCCATGGTGGCATGTGAGCTGGCTCACTCCTACTCTCCCCGTGCCTGGGCGCTGCTTGGGTCCTAAAAGGACTGCCCTCCAAAACATCTATATGCACAATGAAGAAAGAAGCTCCTCTTTAGAAAGACTCCCGAAAGACAGTAGTCTTTAGTACAAGGACCAAAAATCCTCTTGCTTCTCCTGAGAAACTGACTTATTTTAGCCCCAGGCACATGAGACTATCACCCATTATGGTGTCATTGTTTTGTTGGGGGAGGAAGAACTCAATAACAAATTTGAGGCCCCCTTTTACCAAGCATACCATACTTACAGCCTGCCTCTTTGTGGCTAAACTCGATCTTTCTTTCAGCTTACTTTTCCTATTCTTATTTTCTTCTTTACATTTTTTTCTTTTATTGAGTGGGTATATGTAATTTTAAACACATTGCTATTTATTATTTAACAAGATTCTGTCAGAAATTATTTTTTAAAACCAGTTAATTATTTAACACTTATTTTCTTATTTAAAGCATATGAAAGGAAAAGCTGTTTCTCTTCTCACAGCACTTCTGTCACCAAATATGTGGGTTTTCCACACCAAGCAATTCTCCAATTCTCTGTGGACACCAAATGGGTGTTTTATAATTTAATTCGATTCTGACACTAACCGGAATTGGTGCAGACCCCACAGGTTCAGACCTCAGTCCCACAAGATTGTTCCACGTCAGATTCTAGTTGCAAATATTAGGTGTCAAGGGTACCCAAACTCTTGTCTAACTTGATTACAAATCAAATTCTACAACCCTTTCCCCTCCTATGGTTCGACAATTTGCTGTAATGGCTCACACAACTCAGTGAAACACTTAATTTACATTTAGTGGTTAATTACAAAGAATACCAATGAAAAACCATATGAAGAGTTACATAGCATGAAGTCCAGAAGTGTCCCAAGCACAGGAGGTTCTGTCCCAGTGGAGTTGGGGTACGCTGTCTTACCAGCACATGGACGTGTTTACCAACCCAAAAGCTCCCCAAACTACATAGTTTAGGGATTTTCATAGAGGTTTCATCACGTAAGCATGATCAATTATTAATTCAATCTTCAGTCCCTCTCTCCTCCCCAGAGGATAGGGAATGAGTCTGAAAGTTCCAAGCCTCCAGTCATGCTTGGTCTTTCTGGTGACCACTCCCCATCCTGAAGCTATTCAGGAGTCCCCAGCCATCTGTCATCTCATTAGCATACAAAAAGACAATCTTTTCACTCCAGAGATTCCAAAGGTCTTAGAAGCTCTTATGTCGGGAACTAAGTACTAAGAACAAATATTTTAACAGAAGATCCTCCTATTACCCCTACTACTCTGGAAATTATAAGGGTTTTAGGAGTTCTGTGCCAGGAACCCAGGATGAAAACCAAATATATATTTCTTATTATATCATAGTGTTACAATATGATATATATTCATTGCAGAAATATTGTGAAATACAGCAAAGCTCAAGAAGTAAATAAAAATTTAAAAAAAGAAGTAAATAAAAATAATCTATAATTCTACCATGCAGAGGTAACATTTTGGGATATAGTCTTCCAATCTTATTTCTATGCCTGTCTGTATACCTATCATCTTCCCAATCTTTTACACAGAAAAGAATATGTGTGTGTATGTGTACACGTTTGTATTTGTGTAAGTTTTTTAAATCCATTTTGGAACAATGCGAGGAATGGATAGAAAGATGAAGAGATAGATAGATGACACATAGACAGACAGATACTTTCCGCTCCATTCTGAATACTAGATGATTTAAATCCTAAGCTGCTTCTTTGACAATGTCAAAATTGTTTCTTTACAACTACTTCTATCAATAAATAATACTCCTGCTTGCTCAATCAGAAGCAATTGTTTGGCCAAGTGATGAATGATGACTTAGAGGTTACGTGATTCCAGTCTTTCCATCTTGAGTCCTAAGAGTATTCAGGCTGATGGAAGACTGACCACAGGTAAAAAGTAAACACTCCCCATGGTCATGTCACATGCTACCAGACCGTACAGCACATTATATTTTAAATTGTTTATATAGCAAAACTAGATTGCCAGTGGAAATGACAAATCTCTTAGCTTCCTTGTTTCTGGTAGCATTCTGTGGAAAAGCAGAAAATTGCTCCCAAGTTATAAGACTGATTTTGTTTTGTTTTTAATTGCAAAGCAATCTGAATCCAGTTCCCGGAGGAAAGGCATAATCAAGAACTACAATCATCTGTACCACCTGCCTGAGGGAGGCTGTAGCAACAACACCTAGAACAGATGTCACTTGAAACTCATGCAGTGTCATTTGCAAATATCTTCTCCCATTCTGTGGGTTGCCTCTTAGTTTTGTTGATTGTTTCCTTTGCTGTGCAGAAGCCTTTTATCTTGATGAAGTCCCAAAAGTTCATTTTCGCTTTTGTTTCCCTTGCCTATGGACGCGGCGTGTCTTGAAAGAACTTGCTGTGGCTGATGTAGAAGAGGTTACTGCCTATGTTCTCCTCTAGGATTTTGATGGATTCCTGTCTCACATGGAGGTCTTTCATCCATTTAGAGTTTATCTTTGTGTATGGTGTAAGAGAATGGTCATGTTTCATTCTTCTGTATATAGCTGTCCAATTTTCCCAGCACCATTTATTAAAGAGACTTGTCTTTTTTCCATTGGATATTTTTTCCTGCTTTGTTGAAGATTACTTGACCATAGAGTTGAGGGTCCATTTCTGGGTTCTCTATCCTGTTCCACTGATCTATGTGTCTGTTTTTGTGCCAGTACCATGCTGTCTTGGTGATCAGAGCTTTGTAATATAGCTTGAAATCAGGCAATGTGATGCCCCAGCTTTGTTTTTCTTTTTCAACATTTCTTTGGTGATTCAGGGTCTTTTCTGGTTCCATACAAATTTTAGGATTGCTTGTTCTAGCACTTTGAAAAATGCCATTGGTATTTTAATAGGGATGGCGTTGAAAGTACAGATTGCTTGGGGCAGCACAGACATTTTAACAATGTTTATTCTTCTGATCCATGAGCATGAAATGTTTTTCCATCTTTTTGTGTCTTCTTCAATTTCTTTCATAAGTGTATTGTAGTTTCTAGAGTATAGATCTTTTACCTCTTTGGTTAGATTTATTCCAAGGTAGCTTATGGTTTTGTAAATGACACTACAGATAAAGGGCTGGTATCCATAATCTATAAAGAACTTCTCAAACTCAACACCCAAAGAACAAATAATCAAGTCAAAAAATGGGCAGAAGACATGAACAGACACTTCTCCAAAGAAGATATACGAATGGCTAATACACACATGAAAAACTGTTCAACATCAGTATCCATCAGGGAAATTCGAATCAAAACCACACTGAGATACCACCTTATACCAGTGAGAATGGCAAAAAAATGACAAGGCAGGAAACAACAAATGTTGGAGAGGATGTGGAGAAAGGGGAACTCTTACACTGTTGGTGGGAATGCAAGTTTGTACAGCCACTTTGGAAAACAGTATGGAGGTTCCTCAAAAAGTTAAAAAGTAGAGGCACCCTATGACCCAGCAATTGCACTACTAGGTATTTACCCCAAAGATACAGATATAGTGAAAAGAAGGGGCACATGCACCCCAATATTCATAGCAACAATGTCCACAATAGCCAAACTGTGGAAGGAGAAAGATGCCCTTCAACAGACGAATGGATAAAGAAGATGCGGTCCATATATACAATGGAGTATTACTCAGCCATCAGAAAGGATGAATACCCACCATTTGCATTGACATGGTTGGAACTGGAGGGAATTATGCTAAGTGAAATAAGTCAAGCAGAGAAAGACAATTATCATATGGCTTCACTTATATGTGGAACATAAGGAATGGCATGGAGGACATTAGGAGAAGGAAGGGAAAAATGAAGGGGGAGAATCAGAGGGAGAGACGAACCATGAGAGACTATGGGCTCCAGGAAACAAACAGAGTTTCAGAGGGGCATGGGGGGGTGGGTTAGCCCAGTAATGGGTATTAAGGAGGGCATGTATTGCATGGAGCACTGGTGTTATATGCAAACAATGAATCATGGAACACTACATCAAAAACTAATGATGTACTATATGGTGACTAACATAACATAATAAATAAAAAAAAAAGAAAAAGAAAGAAAGAAACTCATGCAGTAAAAACCCATGACTAAATTGTTCTTTAACAGATACTCAACCTTGCTTGCCCAATTCCCCCTCTGATAACCAGTTGAGATTGTCTAAAAATACAAATATCTAATAGCATATTTAGTCCATCTAGTTTCATTTTGGCCACATTTATGTGGCCATTTTGCACTGAAACCCATAAAAATTTGTGGCCACTGTGCTATACCCCACACCAGTGCAAAAGAGTATGTTGATGAGTTTCTAACACATCACCTTGAAGGACAAAGTGCTCACTTCTTGGGCCCCACTACCTGAATTCTTCTTGCTTTCTCTCTTTCTCTTTCCTTTCTTCTTTATTTATTGATATAGGCCCAACATTTTGAGGGTTTACTACTGAAATGGATATTGTTTTTTTAAATTAATTTAATAGAATATTGGTTATATGGAAAAATGTTTACAGTCTAGACTCACCACACCAAATCATCTTCTAATTCCCTACCCCTATTGTGCTCAGAAAGGTAACTTTATTGTAAGAGTAATGGAGCTCAATTTGAAAACTTTTATTGAACATCTAACTTACTCCAGACACTATTCTAGGCATTAGGGATTCCAAAAAAAAGAGACATAACCCATTCTCATAAATCTCCCAGTTTAGTAGATAACTCACAAACCCTAGTTGAATGAAATCTCCTAATTAAAAAAAATGCTTTATTTTAAAATGTGAATGTTTCCTTGAATTTTAACCTATAAATACAAGAGTCTTTTCTCCCCCAATGTTATGTTCTTTCTCTAGCCTAATACCTGTTCTTTCTGATGATTAGAGATAAAAGTCAATTGTTTCTGCGTAATAGATACTTTCAGGAGTGTCTGCTTAGCTCACACTCTCTTTTTCTATAGAGAGAGATAGAGAACACAGCCCCAAAGTTAAGTTTAGGCTATGAAACCTGACACTCTTGATCACAACTAAATGAACCAGGAGTAAACACTGGACTCAAGCTGGTTCCAACCAGAGTTAGTTCTTCCTCTTCTGGTTATAATGGACAAGCTTGGATCAGAACAAACCTCTCACTGAAAACACCTAGAAAGGATGGATAATAAAGAAAAAAAAGCTGTTTGAAGGCAGAAGAACACTAAAATGCATCAAGACTTGGGGAAATAAGGTCCCAGAGACACAAAAGGCTCAGAAAGTTGAATCACACACTTTTGCCCTTTAGGCAGATGCAGATTCTGAAGTGATGGCTGCGGAGCTTAGAAAATGAGCAGAACCTTAAGTAGTTTCACAGAACTGTAGGGAGAAGAATTGGAATTTAGAGTCCATTAGGGAAGAGTGAACATGCTATACACCCCAGGCTGGATCAAAGTGATGTGTTCCTAGAGTAGGCAGCCTCTAAGAAGGCCCCCAATGATACCCACCTCCTAGTACTCATGCCCTTGGGTAATCCCTTGAGCATGAGCTGGACCGGGCACATTCTAACAAAGAGAACTGGCAAATATGATGGGTGTCAGTTCCAAGATTAGGTTACAAAGAAACTGTCCTTCTGCCTTGCCCTTCCTCTCTAATTCTCTTACTCGCTTTGAGAATAGCCAGACACTGTATTGTGAGCTGACCTATAAAGGAGTTCTATATGGCAAAGAATCAATAACTCCAGCAAACAGCCAGTGAAGACCTGAGGCCTGCCAACAGTCATGTGAGTAGGCTTGGAAGCATGTCCAACCCTAGGGGAGCCTTTTCAGATGAAACCACAGACTCTGCCAACACCTGAATTTCAAGCTTGTGAGAGACTGAGAGACAGACGCACCCTACAAAGCCACACCTGGGTTTTGGATACATAGAAACGTGAAGATAATAAATGTGTGATATCTGAGGCCACTGAGTTCTGAGGTAATTTGTTGCTCAGCAATAGACAACTAATATAGCATCTATCTTCATGCTTTCCAGTATAAAAATAAATAATCTCTCAAGAACTATACAATTATCCAGAGTTTCAAATTAGCTCTAAAAGTCCTTCTTCTTTTTTTTAAGGGGGGGGAAGGGCAGAGGGAGAGAGAGAGAGAGAATCCCAAGCAGGCTCCACACCCACCATGAAGCCTGATGAAGGGCTCGATCTCATAACCCTGAGATCATGACCTGATCCAAAATCAAGCATCGGACACTTAACCAACTGAGCCACCCAAGCTCCCCATTAGTCTAAAATTTTTGTACATATTGTCTGATATTTAACAAAAACATAACAAACACTTATACCTTGACAATTAGAGGAAAAACACTTTCAGATTCACTAGACATTCAGGCACTGGATTCAGAGAAAAACTTTAAAAAGACTAACATGTTTAAGAAAGTAGACGGTATGACAGAGAATTTCACCAGAGAACTGCAAAGTATTATTTTAAAATAATCAAATAGAAATTATAAAATCAAAAACATCATAAATGAAATTTAAGATTCAATGTATCAGTTTAATGGCAGATTAGACATAGCTAAAGGGGAGAAATGGGAACTGGAAAACTGCACATGCATGCACACACACATGCCAGACTAAAGTACACATTAAAAAATAAAGATGGAGGGGCACCTCTATGGCTCAGTCAGTTAAGCGTCTGTCTTCAGCTCAGGTCATGATCCCAGGGTCCTGGGATCAAGCCCCGTATCAGGCTCCCTGCTCCATGGGGAGCCTGCTTCTCCCTCTCCCTCTGCCTGATACTCTCCCTGCTTGTGCTCTCTCTCTCTCTGTCAAATAAATAAAATCTTAAAAAAAAATTAAGATGGAAAATACAAAAAAATACTATGTGCAAGAATTTTATGGGTAAAATGATAAAACTATTAAAAGACAAAAAAGAAGATCTGTAAAACAGAAGATCTTATGAACACATGTTGGAAACAACCTGAATATCATCAAAAGGAAAATGAAAATAAAATGTGCTACTTTCATTAAATGGAATATTGCAGAGAAGTTAAAACAAATAAACTGGATTTATACGTATAAATAAGGATAAATCTGAAAACCCTAATGTTGAGTGATGAAAAAAGACAAACAGCATCATAACATTGATCTAGAATCTGTCACCATTATGTAACTATCCCATCAGAGATCCAATTACTCCAGTGCTAATAAAACTTAAGCTTCAGGGTCCCTTACTTTTCTAGGCCTCTTTCAAAGCCCTGAGAGAGGCTCTGGCAATGTGTTCACATGACATATATTTTACAAAATTTATATAAGTAATATTTTAACTACAATTGGTTAAGACAGTTGTCCCTTCCCATGCCAACTTCACCATCTATTTCCCTTCCCTTTATGTTAGGTAGCATTGTAATGACCATGGACATTTGGGATCTGATTCAGGAAAACTTATTTTGGGGATACATTAGGTTAGGGTTTGTGAGATGTGTTCATGAACTTTACTACCCATCCAGTGCAGGAACTGCTCCTAGCAATACTCCTGCTGCCTACCATATGGACCCTTAGGTGCGATGTCATGACTCAAAGGTGCCTCGCCCAAGATCAGATCAAGACATAAATGTGCCATATAGCATCAGGCACTGGAAGTATGGTGAGATTAAAAAAAAACAAAGTTTGAAATGTATGGAAACAGAAGCTGATCAGTGGAAAATTCTTCAGTCAGATATGTAAACTGTAAGTGAGAAATTTGGTTTTCATTGATGCCTTGTGAAAACAAAGTTCTCTCTTGTCAGGAATAGACTCATAATGCAGCATATGCAATTACAAACACACTGTTTTTCTTTGGGGGAATATCTTACAAAGAGAATCATAATTCTTGTGTGTATAAGGGAAAAATCTATAGCAGTAGTATGTCTTTCTGTCTGCAAAGTTTCATATGCTTTATGAATTTTGACTACCAGGAATAAAAAAAAATTTTGATCAACCATGCCAAAGGAAAAAATTGTCTTTGTATTCAGACTACTTTTAGGTAATGATATTTCTCTAAAAGCTTAGGGAAGAAATCTATTTAGAAAAAGTTAATTTAGAAAACTATACAGACAATATTATTAAATCATTTCACGTGAAATAGTATGTAGCCAAAAAAATTAAGAGAAAAAGTGTAACAGAAGTGTGTCAGTTAATTAACAAAAATATTATTTTTCTAGATTTTTGTGATATTCGTGAGTTTCTAAAAATTTGTAATTTGTTACAATTTCTTTTTTCATTATACATAAATGATCACTTTAAAAGGCTACCAAAATTTTATAAATTTTTGGCATGCAAAACTCGGATCTGCTCCTAATCCCTGCATATTATTCATGATTTATATATAGTAAAAGCTGAAAACACACATGGGAAGAATACAAAGCAACTTTGGGATCTTGTTTACTTTAGGAATGGCAAGAGTGGTATGGGTGAAAGGCATGGTGCTGCCTCTGTGTTTGTAGCATTTACAAATTCAGTAACTGGAATCTCTGAATTCTAGTGTTAAGTAAGCATCAAGCTAAATCTGAAAAATGGTCTCGTTAATGGTATTTTAAGAAAACAGGTGGAATAAAATTTGCCTCATTCTGTAAAATAGGATATTTTATCTCTATTTTTATTAAATAGATGTAGTTAAATTTGAACACAGGTAAGAGGGGCTTGCAGATTGTAAAATACTGTCAAATGTTAGTTTACAAAATGACAATCTATATGCAAGTGTTAAGAATGTCAGACGATATCTGACACTATGTGTCTGATATGTATTTATCTCACTTAACAATCCCAATAAGCCTACGAGGAAGGTGTTATTATTATACCTATTTTACATATCAGATCAAATATGAGACTTCTTGATGGACCTATAAAATATTCACCTGTATTTAATTATTTTTTTAAAAGATTTTATTTATTTAACAGAGAGAGACACAGCGAGAGAGGGAACACAAGCAGAGGGAGAGGGAGAAGCCGGCTTCCTGCGGAGCAGGGATCCCGATGCAGGGCATGATCCCAGGACCCCGGGATCATGACCTGAGCCGAAGGCAGACGCTTAATGACTGAGCCACCCAGGCGCCCCTTTACCTGCATTTATTTAATACCTTTAAAATATTTAAATAAGTGAGCCAGGTGCTTCACTCAAAAAAATCATCAGTGTAGGTGTATGAGGTTATGTTAAGTATGGTAGGGGTGGTGGGCAAAAATGATACAAACAATTATTGAATGAATTTTCATTTTTTTCAGTAATTATTGCATCAATATATTGAATACATGTCATGATAAATCTCAGGTTGAATTTTAGGGAATAATACAAAGTAATGTGTATAGGCTTTTAGTTTCTTCCTTAAATTTTAATCCAGATTCCACACTATTCCTTCTAAAGCAAAAACTCAGCAAATTGAGAGTACTGTCCTATCATATTCAGAAGTTTCATTTTGGTATTTATGTGTGGACTATCTTATTTACCTAAAGCACTGTAAAATGCCACAACTTATATCAGAAAATTTCAGCATTGTGGAATCCACAGTTCCATTAAACATTCAACAACTATATTTGTATAATGTAGGAATTATATACCACAAGTTGGGGTTTGAAAGAGAAAAAAAATCCCTGCCCTCACAGAGCTTACAGATCCAAAATGAACAAGCCAATAAAGTAATAAATAATAGAGAGAGAGAGAGAACTCTAACATAAGACCAGGGGGACAGATATTTAGGTGGGGGCCTGAGGAGACAAAAACTGGAAGAAAAAAACGGCACCAGACCATATTCTTTGTGGACCTCCACACTATCACTTCTAAAATGATCCACAGTCCAATAGCTTCATTACCAATGGCTTGAGTCAGGAGCAGAAACTCTGAAGTATCACACCATGGCCACAAAAGGAAGGGTGAGGGGGATTTTTGGTGAAGCAAATGGGGAAAAAGTTGGATGGAAAATTTCCTGCTGGAACATGTTGGGAGTGTGTGGTGTTTCAGCCACAGGCTCCTGATGATGGAACTTTAGTTGCTGAACATGAAGATAATTTCAGCACCCTACAATTATGTGCCTAATTAAAATTAAGAAATTAGAACACAGTTAAAAGGAATAATATTTTGCTCACAGCTAATTTCATTAAAGTATTAATGAACAGGACTCTTTTTATGGCCAGAGGGCAACCACTTTCTACAGAGTACTTCCATGCTAGCTAATTTATTCATGCATGAAAAACAATCCAATGAGAAATGAGGGAGCTGAGAACTGCTGGTCCTAATTAAAATATTTAAAACACCATGTCTGTTTTCTCCCATCTAGCCAAATACCTAAGCTTGAGCCAGCATGGTGCCAATTAACATGGAAAAAGCAAACACAAACACCCATGGTTTCTGATTAAAGTGCACATTATTGTACTATGCAATATATTGTTCAGCACATATATGTAAATGTTTAATTAACCCATGTCTAAATCTCAGCAACATTCAAAAATCGATACTTTATTCCTAAACAAGTGGCAATCTGTGTAGGGGAGACACTTACTTATTTATCACAGTGTTTTATTCAAACCTAATTTGAAGCAGTCCTGTGCTAGACATGCTAAAGTGTTTCTTAAGGGAAAGAGCAGGGAGGAGATTCTTTGCTTGGCTGACTTCTCTTCAGATGGCAGCAAGATTGTTAGTCGCCAAAGACTTGTGAAAGGAGCTAGGTTAGCCTCAGGTGATATGCAATTTTTCATTAATAATGCAAGGGGGAGTCTGGACCTAAACCCATTTGTCAGCCTGGACAGCAATGACAATAACAACACACACACACACACACACACACACACACACACACACACACACACACACACACACTCGCTTCTCTTTGTTAACTAAAGACCTGTCTGTCAGAACAAATTCCAGATACATCCCTGCCATAGGAGCATGTTGGAGAGAAACGTCTGAAACTCTGAGAAGGTGAAGATTTGAAAATCTCACAAATATTAACTGGAACTTTATCAGTATGTTAAAAACAATCATAAAAGGAGAATTAACATTTTCATAGCTGCTCTGGTTTATAACCATGTTCACTCCAGTTATGTCTGTCTTAACAATCCTGTGTTGTTGGAGGAGCAAGGCTGAGCAAGGGAAATCAAAGCTAAGGGCAGTAAAGTGACTCGGGGAAGGTCATGCAGAGTACATGCTGGAGCCAGAACTTAAACCCATGTCCTTCAACCCCAAAATCAATCTACTACATACCACATTGATTTTGAACAGTCATTAATTTTCTGTTTACATGAGAGATATTATCTTAAGAAACTTAATTACTACCCATTTAGCTATTAAAAATCATTCGTAGTTTGCTTTTCCTGGAAGGGACTGGGAGGGTGAGGGTATATTAATAAACAATGTTTCCTCCTTCTAGCATTTTTCACCATGTTTCAACAACTAAAATCCAGAAATTTCAGGTTAAGAGCTTAGAAGTAATTTTGTCCACAGGGTTTCAAACTATTTGCAGCAGCAGAATCCTTTTTTTCAAACACAATCTTTCATGAAACACTAACGTACCAACACAGTTGTAAAAGCAGAACCCTTTAACAAAGGGGTGGATCTCACTCCCCAAGATGGCAACTGAGGCACCACCCCAGAACCTGCCTTCTAAAAACCACTGTGCTTATCAAATCCTTCATTAAACTGAGGGACTGGGGTCCAGAGAGGTGAGGCCACCAGTTAAGCACTTATGCAATATAAAAGATGTGAAATATGCTTACAGTAGTAACCTTGACCCCTTTGCCCAGTGCCCTTTCACAGTACCATGGTCCCAAATGGAAACAACAGAGACTACAATGCATGGAAAGTTACAATGTCAAATAGAGGCAGGAATGCTCATGCAAAATTATCAGCAACAACAGGAGAATGTAGGGCCACGAGGCAGGATGGCCTGGTGCACAAAGCAAGAGGTAAGATTGGAAGCAAGAGGTTTAACAGAGAAGTTTACCTCTGCCCCATGACTACAGGATCTTCATCTTACTTCCCTGGGCTCCAGATTCCTCATCTGAAAATGGGGTTAATATCTCACAGAATTGTTTTAAGAGCCAAATAAGAATCGGTAAATATGCCATTACAAAAGTACTTTATCCACTGCATTACAATTGCTTGTCTATTTCTGCCACTAGACTCTGTGCTTATTCCAAGATAATGCCTATGTTTTACTATCTCTTTATCCTCAGTGCCTATTCAGAAAAGATGTTCAATTAGCATTGGATGGTGTTGTTGAATTCGTAATGATAGTAATAATGGCTAACATGTATTAAGCATTTATTATGTGTTAGGCATTGACACTAAGCACTTGATATTATTTAATCCTCATAACAATCCCGTATGGCTGATATTATTATTGTCTTCAATGCACACCTGAAAAACTGAGACACAGAAAAGTGATTTGCTTGCTTAGGTTTCCAGAATTAATAAGTTGTGGAGAAAAGATTCATATTGAGATGGTCAAACCAAGCTCTTAATCAATATATTCTTCAAAAGCAGCAAAATGGGGTAACAAACTGAGAGTTATTAGCTAGGGAATAAGACAAATGTCATAGATGGAAAAGCATGTGAAATATACCACGCACCCACTGAAAAACATGAAAGGCAAATTCCAGAAAGAGTTTAGTTCTCCATGACTGTTCTAACAAGCAGAGGTTAGGGATGATTAGAGGACACCTCTAATATCTAAGAATGATGTTGTGGATGCTATGTCTCTGATTCAATGTATCTGAAAAAGACACTCTCTCAAATATGCAACAGCCAAAGGAAGAGAAGAATCAGGAGTAGGGAGGAAGGAGTAAACACAAGGACATGGTTCACAATGCACCAGTGATTATCTCTGTGATCAACAACCTCACTGTTCTCATTTATAAACATACGTACACACTGTGCTAAACAGTGCAATAGAACTGTCTGGTCACAATGCAGACTGATGAGAGTCAACAGAAGATGGCACTAGTCCTCTCTTATACTGAACCACAAAATCACTGTTTTAAACTGTAAATAGAGTTGGCAAGGGTTTATAAAAACTCATTAGTGATAGAGCCATAGCTGATCATGAAGGAAAGTCATACATAGCTGGTCTACATCCCAGACATTTTCAGGGACTTCTTTTTGGGCAACCATATTCAGATTATGGTCAGAAACTGAATAATGGGCTGGCTGGACCACCAGCCTAACTCTGTGTAATAGTCTTCATGAGATTTTGTCATTTAATTGGTAATTAGCAACTACATTCATGTATACAGTCTCTCGTTGAAGACAAAATGGGTTGCATGTTCTTGGGTTGCTAATTTGCAGCTGGCATTGACTGAGCCCTGGGTAATTATGGTTTTCCAATTATTAAGACTTCAAGGAAAGAGCTAGTATCTCATTACTTTATCCCCTACAACTTACCTACATCCTACCAAAATTTTTCAGTTCCTTAGAATCCGTATTTAATTAAATGCATTTTCTTATAATGTCCCAATGTGTAAGTTAGTATTTCAAACATCTGGCACTTTCTCAAAAAGCCACTATTAGATAACTAGATTTTTCAAAAGGTTGTTTGTTTGCTTTTAATTCTCTCTCCATAAGCAAGTTTGGTTTTTGAAACTTCCACTTTCAAGGAAAAAAAAAAAAGCAACAAAGCAGATCTCCAAGATAGAGTTTGCATTTTTATGCATCTTTAGCCAGACAAACATTAGTCCTTCCCCAGAACTGGAGCAGCTATTCTGAAGAATGTAAATTTGCTGTTTTCTCAATATGCAGATAGGCTGTTGTCACAGATCCCCATAGTAATGAACAACTTCTCAATATTTAATAAGCCTGGCATTCCTGTCCCCAGGCAGAAAGCACAGACGGTTGGTAGCCAGCTACTAACTGACCATTAAAATACAGAAACTCTCTTTAAAATGTGCTTCAAAATAGGTTATATCACCTGCAGTGGGCAGTGAGTGCTGTCCTCTACCGGGAGGTGGCCTGTTCTCCCCGCCTGAAGAGATCTGGCAGGAGCAAAAGCAAAGTTAGCCTGCTCAATATTCAAACAGGGGCTACAACACAATCCTGTTTTGTGACAGGGCTTTTGAAGGAAGATGGAGGGGTGGAGGGAGAGCCCATCAATAGCCCTACTTTTTGCAGTGTTTTAGGACGGAGAACTGCCAAGCAAGTGGAAATGAGGAAATTAGCCATGAGATTTTTTTTTAATATAAAAGAATGGAACTGTTCTGGAACTCTGCTTTTCATTCTTTTCATGCTTGCTTGTACACAGGAGTGGCTTGTGCTGCCTCTGGTGTGCTGTGTGAGTATAAATATATTGCAACAATAATGCTTACTAATTAGACGAAGAAGCTATTACTTTAGAACAATAGTATTTGAACATTTTCAAAGTGGCTTTTTTAATTTAAGGAGTAAAACTAGTGTTTATATGATTATACGGAAATTCAGAAAATCATTAATACAATTATCATTTTCTGAATAACGGAAAAGCTAATATAATGAGTTCTTCTTGCTCTCTTACTGACCATTAAGAGAAGATGTTTGACTGTAACTATAATTTCAGGTTAACACAAATATTCCCACAATCACATTAAACATATAGAGTTTTAAAATTCTTGAGTAGGCCTACTACAACTCTTCACCATCACTTCATAAGACGTGATTGCTTTTTCTTCTTCATCAACAGCAATAGGAATTAGTATTTTTTAGGACCACTTTCCATGAGGAAATGAGAATTTTTTTCTTCATCATTTCAGGAGAATTGGTGCTTACATAATAATGAGTGGGAAATGATGAAGAGGTGGAAGATAAAGATGTGGATGATAGGGGGCTTCCTAGCAGATAACTGGCTCTTATAACCATCCTCCAATAGTACCCTAATCCATGCCCTCAGGAAAACTAAAAATGGCCCTTTGGGCCACTTTTCAGAAGCATTAATTCTAAAAGTGTTTACAGTCATGTGCTGCTGAGCAGTAAAAGGAGCAAACTTGTTCTATGTTTTGTCAGGAGACAAAACTAGGACCGGGGGTAAATACTATAATGAGGCAGATTCAGGGCCTTCATGAGAACTTCCCCAGCAGAGGTATACAGTAATGAAATGAATAGCGTAACTTATAAGGTAGAGGCACTCAAATAAAGGCTTATCTTTCGTGGATGCTATTAACAACATTTTCAAGAAAAAATGTAGTGTATTTTTCTCCAAACCTCATGTGAAATCCCAAAATATAACACAAATGAAAACAGCACTGCTCTGGTTGAAGTAAAAGGTGGAGAACCTAGAACTCCATTTACTCACCTTGTTTTTACCCCCAAGGCTCTGCAGGCAACACCACTGGGCTCTAACGAATGCAGTTTAAAAACAACTGCTGTAAAAAATCCTCCAAAATTATGTGGGAGATCATACTGACCCAGCAATTCTCAAGTTTTCTGTACTGGGAAACACATGGCAAGTGATAATTAACATGTAAAACTTGAACATATATGCAAATTCAAATATCCCCAAAAATTTCATGGGGAAGTAAAGCACCACAAGAATTCCCAGGCTTCACATATGCTAAAAGTACTTACAGGTCTCAGGGAGCTAGCTATAACTCTGCCTGCCTCACCCACTCAAGACACCTCCCAGAATACAAGAGAGTTTGAAATACAGTATTATTACTGATGTGGCCTTGAATCTACTCTATAATTTGTAAAAGTAATAAATTTTTTAAAAATATTCACAACTTTACCTTATCAATAATGATCAATTCTTTGGGTCATCCCTCACAACTGGCCACTACACATCAGGGCATTGTAACCCTGAGCTTAAGAACCTGGATGACTGCAGTGGTACCCTCATCCAACCAAAGCACCAGAGCTGATTCTACACGCTAGATAATGCTAAAATAAAGTGAGTGTTTTTATTAACTTACACAACTGTTTTGAAATACCCAAATGCTTAGGATTTTATGTATAAAAGCAAACCATAGTCAATTTCTCTCTGTTCAGTCAGAGGCTTAGGCCTCATCCAAAAAGTAGCCTAATGAAATTTTATTGTCCCTCTTTTGAAATTATTTCACAGTATTCAGTATTGTGATCAGCAGCTTAGGTTTATCTATGTGGTAGAATTTAAAACAATGAAGTACTTTTTAAAGAATTTCGAGTATTTATGATTCACTAGACATGGCTGTGAATGTCTTACAAGCATTAGCTCATTTAGGTTTCACAGGAAACCCATGATAGAGCTATTGTTGCTACTACCCCCTTTTTATGGATGTGGAAACTGAGGCTTAGTGGAACTAAGTAGCTTACTGAGCTCTATACAATAGAGAAGCTGTAGAGCTGGGATTTGAACCCAGGCAAATCTGACCCCACAGCTCACAAGCTTTACCTTTACACTAGACAAGAAGCCAGAAAAATCCTACTGTCCAGAAGGATACTGAAAAGGTAGTTCACAAAAGAACTGATTCTCAAGTTGTTATATGAGCTTCTCATCTCTGTTCTATGTTGTCAGTGAGCAACAAAAGAAAAGAAAAAAGACATAAATAAAGAATGGAGTTGAGGAATTAGAGGAAAGGGTATGGCTAAGCTACTTTTCTTGCAAAAGGCAAAAAAAATGTCAAGAATTCTGATTACTTCACCCAAAGGTCAAAAGAGAATTTTTTTTCTTTCGAGAAGATAAAGATGAAATGTGTTGGCTCACCCGGGGGCTAAAGAAAAATTAGAAACACCCCTCCACAGCTAACTGATGAGTCCAGGGGCACTGGCTCCCTGCTGGACTCAATGCAGTGCTGGGGAGCCTCCTAGAGGGCCAGCCTTGAGCAAAACACACAGGAGACCTGTGGCTCACCAGCAGGGACTGTTGTCAGCCTTGTGACAACTACAGCAATAATATCACTGACAAAATATCTAGAGAGTTGTTTAGAATTATAAAACATCCTAGCCGTCATAGAGTTTGATCCTCACAACCAACCTGTGAAGCATACATTATCACCTAGTTTACAAATGAGGAAATTGAGACACACAGAAGTTATCAAGTGCCTTACTCAAAGCTTCTCAGCTGGTTAAAGGCAGAGTTGGGACTCAGATATGATGTCAAAGCACCTCCCTCTCATCACATCCCTTGAAGCAGATGTTACTCATTCACTAGATAGGTAGCAGAGCCTCAGGGATAGTGTGCAGGATACGTCCTGGGCTCACATCTTGGCTGTACCATTTACTAGTTGCTGGATGACCCTTAGCAAGTTACTTAACCTATAAAATGGGAATCATAATAGTATACGCCTCATAGGATTTTTGTGGTAATTAACTGAAATTGAAGGAATTAATGTATAGAAAGAGAAAGCAAAGTGGCTAGTAATACTAAGCATTCAATAAATGTTAGTTTTATCATTAATCATTCATTCATTTAATAAACTTTTCTCACATGGTTATTCTGCACCAGGCCTGTGTGCTTGGGCCTGATGATATGTGATAAATCAGGCATGATATGTGATAAACCCTGTTCTGCAGTTGCTCACAGTCCTTGGGAGACCAACACAAAGAGAGATTTGTAAGACAAGGAAGAAGTACAATGGCAAGTTATGATACAGGATATCATGCAGGCACATAAAATGGCTTTTTATCTAAGCAATCAAAGCAAGATGCTTGAAGAGAGTTTGTAAAACAGCAGTTTTTTAATACCAAGAAAGATGCTACAAATTGAAACACAGTTCCAAATTAAATATCAATGTCACAATACTTCATAAAAACAAACAACACAACTCTGAGATTTAGAGTTGAAGACCTAGTTTAAATCCTCATTCCATAACCTACCAACTATGTGATTTTAAATAAATAACTGAACTTCTCTGGATGTCAATTTATTCATCCCTAAAATTGATATATAATAGTAATGTACCTCACAAGGTTGTTATGCAGACGAAATGATGTATGTGAAAGTGTTTTGTAAATTTAAAAATGTCATTATAATTATTGCTAATTATAGGGAATGAGGAAGATACAGAAGTGGAGGAAAAGGAGGAAGAAGGGGAGGGAGTAACCCTCAAGTACTTGCTGGGGTGTTTGGGCAGCCACAAAGAGCAGAAGTCCTGTCACGCTCCCAGAGTCTGAGGTGTGCACAAAAGACGTTTTTCACTGAATAGGGCAGGCAAGGATTTTGCCAAAATTTTAAATCTACACAACTAGTTAGGTTCCCTCCCTTTCTCCTTACTCCAGGCCCTAAGTACTCTTCTTAGAGTAAAGACTTGAGCATCTTTACCTGAGGAAACCACACTACTGGCCTGTGAATATTTAGAACTAGAGATGGCCACCTGCCTCCATTTTGGGAGTCCTTTTGCCCCATGGCTCAATTCCTAGTTGCAGAGGATGCCACCACCAGACCGGGGTGGGTAGACACAGGTGGGTAGCCCATCCCAAGCCATCTGCAGAAATGTTTCTCTTCACTACAACTCTTCCAGAGGCCCAGCCAAGCAACACTGAATTGAGAGGTGAAGTTGGAGTTTGCCAAGTGGAGAAGGACAGTGAATGGCACTTGCAGATGGCAAAACCTGAGGAAAGACACAGTGTCATAACAAGTCTGGGGATTGAGAGAATGATGAGCAGAGCAAGGCATACAAAAGAGATGGAAAGAGTAGGGAAGTAAAGGGCCACATGTGCCAGATGAGGGAGTTTAGGTTTTATTATAGTGAGTGTGGAAGACCCATGGGGAGTATAAAGAGAGGAACATGACGTGTCTGAAGAGGTCACTCTGGCATCGACCAGTAGAGAATAGAGTAGAAGTTAGGGGACTAGTGGCAGAAAGGCCACTTACCTAAAAGGCCCATAATGAGGGCACAGACTCCATACCAGTGTGCCTGGGTAGAAAGGGGGAAGATTCAAGAGCTATTTAAAAGGCTAAATAAATAAATAAATAAATAAAAGGCAAAATCAACAGGATTTGGAGACTGGTTGGTTGTAGGAGAGTGAAGCAAGGAGCAAAATCAGCAGATACTCCTTTGGGTCATTGGACTAAGACTATGGTTTTATCAAAATTGTCAAATTCAGTAAAAATAATATCTCCTTACATTGAAAATGAGATTTCTTATTTTTATTATAAATTTCATTTGATACTTCCATGAATTTGGAGTTCATGGATTAGATAATACCTCTTCTTTATGGATGGTGGCTGAGCCTCAGAAAGACGAATCTTGCCTCAGTTCCCACAAGTGGCTAGAAGAGAGAAGAATTGGCATTAGCCCCATTAACTCAGGGTTGACAAATAACTCTCAAGTTGTATGCCAATTGGTAATAACTATGTGAAGCACTATGTTGAGATTCTGATATTGAATCTGGCCTTGGAAAGCTAGATACTGTGACAAAATGGCAATGTATGTCATGACACCAGGAAAGGAGAGTGGCGTTATGTCAGATGTTTACCAGCCCTGCATCAGACTATGCTGACTCATTAGAAATGGATAGAATAAGAAGACAGATCGGCTTGGATCTAGCAAACAGCTCCTAAAAAAAGACCTTATTTGGTACAGATCATACATTGTACCAACTGAAAAAACTGATACCAGCAAGACTGTAAAGTGACCCAAACATGCCTAAGTCCTTCCACTCTCATCCTCATCTCATCACTCTCAAATGGGAGGCTCCCTTTTTCCAGACAACCACAGTCCTGTTCCAACATTTCTATTGCCAAAAGTGTACCCCCACTACCATACCTTCCCTGAAATTTCAGGTAATGCAACATTTTCTTTATGCCCATCAGAAGACCTTTTCCTTCTTCTTTATTGCAGAAAAAAGCAATAAAGAAGAGTGGAAAGAACAGAGACTGGCCTTGAGAACTTCTGTTACCTGTTTAAAAAAGGAGAGTATTAATACCCCAATCTCAGAGGTGTTGAAAGGATTAAATAATATATAGACCTGCACAGCATACAGCAATCATTCTATAAATGCTTTAAAATTATTTATACAATAAACTGATGGGCTGAGGGGAGGCAATATTTTGGTCAATCAAGCTCTTGGTGCCCTTAAAATCCTCTCTCTGCTTAGGGATAGCCTTTCAGCCTCAGGTGACAAATGTTTCCATAATCTGATGGCTGCACCATTTATTTCAGACAAAATGAATCCAAATTATTTACAAGTGGTACTTAATGTTCAAAGTCAGAGATCAAAATAAAAATTGTTCCTAAGTCCAATTATCATACTCTAAGGCTACTTACTCAATCAACTCAACAAAATCAGTGATAAAAGTTGCCTCTAACCTAAAATTCCATGAGTCCATGAGTTGATATATTTTTTGTTCTCAAAAAGGCAAAACATGGGGCACCTGGGTGGCTCAATTGTTAAGTGTCTGCCTTCGGTTCAGGTCATGATCCCGGGGTCCTGGGATCGAGCCCCACATCGGGCTCCCTGCTCGGCGGGAAGCCTGCTTCTCCCTCTCCCACTCCCTCTGCTTGTGTTCCCTCTCTCACTGTCTCTGTCTGTCAAATAAATAAAATCTTAAAAAAAAAAAAAGGTAAAACATTCTCATGAGCAACATGCAGAAGCAGGAGACTGAGCCTAACAGGAGTTAAGAGTGCAGACTGTGCAATCAAACAGACATGAACTTGAATTCCAGCTCTTTTATTCACTCGCTATGTGGACTTGGGAAAATTACTCGATTGCTCACAGCCTCAGTTTTCTCATCTATAAAATGGGTAATGGCTACTTTAGAGGGTTTGATCAAACTAAAATGAAATAACGTATGTAAAGCACTTTTAGCAAAGTATCTGATACACAGTAGGTGCTACAAATTGCAGTTATTTTATGTAAATGGATTAAAGCAATATAAAGAAAATGATGAAGTCTACCAACACACTGACTCACAAGGTCGTTGACATGACCTTGCCTTTCCCATGCAGTTTCCTAATTATAATACTTTCTGTCTTCCCAGAAGAGCAAGTGTAAACTACAGACTTCTCAAGAATAAATTCTACCCAGCAATCTATATTTTTGATAATGTATATAATAAACATCAAAGGGTTGAACAAAAATTCAGATTGAGTTGGCCCAAACATCTTGGTATTGTCTAAGTGTCACTGAGAGGTACTTCAAAATTATTTTTTAAATTATTTTACGAGGGTTGTCATTTTCCATATAAAAGAACAAATTAAAGTTCTCCTTTGACACTGAAAAATCCAGTCAGTCATAGGAATTAAGAAACCAATGAAATCACTATTTTTCAAGCTCTTGGTACATACCTAGCACAGTTCTAGGCATGGAGTGGATAGAAGAAAAGTGTAAAGTATGGCTTCAGTGTATAACTTATCACCTCACTAAGGAAATGTGATTGGACAAAGGGATTGCATTCAAAACCATAATCACCAGACCATAATCAAGGTCCAGTGACCAGAGCTTACCCATCAACCAGATAGGTGAGACAGCATAGAGCTAATATCTGGAAAAAACTGGGTTTTTTGGTCCTTATCAGAAATGCCCAGTTAAGTAAGGAGTCCTTTTGAGAAGAAATGAAGCCGTATTCTGAAAGCCTCAGGCAGCTGACCATAGCTGAAGAGAATATTACCAAAGTCCTTCAGGCTATTTATCTTTATTGGCACTATTTTTACGGGCAAATGAAAGGAATTGTTTCCATATAGAATCCAATTACTAAAAACTTTCAAGAAACCCCTTCCCAGCCACTGTCACAATCACCAGTATAACCAGTGTAACCAGAGATACAGGTGCTGCCTTAAGGCATCGCTGCTATTACTTTATCTCCAATACATTACAGCTCTGCTCATGCCATATTCACATACACATACATACAACACACACAAATCACAGCTCCAGAATTCTTTACTGTGATTCTACTGCTCAGCAATACCATATGTAGGATTCTTGCTACAACCAACTTTTTCTTGAGAACCCAATGCTAGACTCCTAAGTAGAAAGCATTTGCCCCTACCCCACTCCATTCAGCTCTCAGAAAATCCGTTAGACAATCTTCTCCCTCAGAACAAAAGGGCTTCCAGGATGTTTCACAAGCTCTTCTCTGTGAGTTTGAAATTATACACAGCAGTGCCAAAGGTAAGGCATTTCTAGAGGTTTTTTTTCCTTTTTTTTTTTTTTTTTATTACAGTTCTGGTGTTTTTTTTTTTCTGCTCCCTCTCCCTCTTGTGGTATATATTTGTGGCCTACAGCAATCACTTTAGACTTTTTAGACACGTCCGGATAGAGATAGATGACACAAGTGATCTACTTATCTTCCTTTCCCATCACCAATAAAAGTGACAGTCCGCCTAATTAGGCCTAATAAAGCAGCCACAGAAAGAGTGGCGCAGCGGCGATCTAAAGAGAGATGGCACTGACCCGGAGATACAGGTGCTGCCTTAAGGCATCGCTGCTATTACTTTATCTCCAATACATTACAGCTCTGCTCATGCCATATTCAAATGCAAGTAGCATGTTTTTATCCTCAATTCTTAGATCAAGAACAAAAAAAAAATTCCCATCTAATCAAAAAAGGCACTGACAATTTTTCAGCCCCACATTAAAAGCAAAGAGTCATTCAGAACAGTGCACTCCATATTCTATTTTATAATATCACTTTAAGCTATTGCTTTGAATCTCAGACATTTCTTTGTTAAGAAGGAAAATCAAAAATTCATCAGAAGAAGTTCTTTCTTCCCCCTCTCTTTTTTTTTCTTCCAGGGCTAGCATGGGGTTTGGAGCTGGCACCAACATTTGTAGAAGTTAGGGGTCCTTAAGCAATTATTGGCGATGAGAGTTTGACACGCTTGAGAGTTGTCAACAACTGACTTTAAACAAAGTGGAAGGAAGAAATAAACGGTGCTCTCAGCAAAATTAATATACAGGCCTGCAAATTAATGATGTCGTGTATTTTTTAAACAAGGGAAAAATATCTGAACTTTGCATGAAACAGCATTTTAAGTACATCTTTGCAAAAATTATCAGATTGTCAAAGGGCATCAAAGTGAATTGAATCTGCAACTATTCATAATATTTCCACATATGCTAAATGCAAAATTTATCTTACTTTGTTCGCCTGTTCTGTAGCAATTATTTGAAGCTATTAGATAGGGGAAAATGTCCTTGATCTGAAGTGCCAGTGCTTGTTCCACAGTAATTATTATAAGAAACACAACCCCCTACTTTGCCCTTATGCGCACACGTGCACGCACACACACCCACACACACGTGTACATGCACACCCACACCCACACATAATCCACTACTTACTACTGACCAGATGCTACTCAGCCCTGTGCATTCTATCTCACTTTCTTTAACTTATTCCTGCAAATAACCCATCCATTCACATGGATTTGATTGCTACATGTACACAAATAAGTCTCTCCAATCTCTACTTCCAACTGTTAGTTCTAACACTCTTCTGTATCCAAAATGAAACCCATGATCTTCTTCCCACCCTTGCCCAATTTGAACCCGCTTAAAACATTCCTCCTCTCCAACATTCCCCCATTTCCAGTGGTAGGCATAGCTCTCTGTTGATAAGTTATAATTTATCCCAACTCCTCTTTCTCCTCTATGCTTTCCAAGATGAGGGTGATGTCATAATCATAGCCATCACCTATGGAGGGCCTGCCAGGTATTCTGCAGGATGACATACACATTACATATAGTGGTTAATTTAATTACCTAACAATTCTGAGGAACAGGCATATTTTGTCCACATGTTTTAACATATATTATTTCTCAGAGTGAGGGAACTCTGAGAAATAATATAATTTGTACAAGGCTGTATAGCCAGTAAGTGGCAGAATGGAATTCACTCATGCTATCATAGCAAATCTGTTAAAAAGAAAGAGGGGGTACTTTGGAATTGGTGGCCAGTTGTCTCATTTCATTGTGTGCAACCTCACAATTATGCATACCAATCATTTCTCTGAATACTGGAATCGGCCCTTAGCCAAGTTTTTCATCTCTAGTGTCCATCCAAATCCATCACATCATGAGAGCAATCACCATTTCCTCACATACAAAATTCCTGGATCTGCCCCTAACAGCTGGGTAACACTGGAAGACTCACTTACCCAACCTGTGTCCCAGTTTCCTATTCTACAGAAGAGGGTTTATGATGTGCTCACCTTGGAGGCTTCTGGTCAAGATTAATGAAGCTGCATGGAAAGGGTCTGGCAAAATACCTGCCATCCAGCAAGCCCAATTACTAGCAATTTCCATTGCTAATCTTATTCCTTTCTGTCATATCATGCCTTACAACTCCTTGGAAGCACCACTTAAGAGGCCTCTTGAGAGGTCAAGTGTCAAAGCAGGGAAAGACTGGACTTAGAATTTCACAGATGTCACTTGGATTTTGGAGTTTGCCATTGATTACCTTGTGATGTTGGATAACTCACTTACCTCTCTAGTCCTCGGCTTTATCAACCGTAAAACGGGTATGATAGCTCTGACTGCTCAGTGTTGGTATAAGTTCTAAACGTGATCATAGAGAGCTCCTAGTACTATGTCTGACACACAAACCATCTCATTTAACCAGAAAGAGGAGAAGGAGCTATTTAACATTTACTGTATTACATGCCAGGAATGAGCTAAGAACTTCACATACATTCTCTGGTCTAAACCTCCAAACAACACTATGAGGTCACTCCCAGAATCTCTATTTTTTAGATGAGAAAATTGAGGCTTAGAGAGATCATGTAACTTCCCCAAATTACATAGCTTGTCAGTGGCTGAGATTTTTTTTCTTTTTTTAAAAAATTTTTTATTGTTATATTAATCACCATACATTACATCATTAGTTTGTGATGTAGTGTTCCATGATTCATTGTTTGTGCATAACACCCAGTGTTCCACGCAGAATGTGCCCTCTTTAATACCCATCACCAGGCTAACCCATCCCCCTACCCTCCTCCCCTCTAGAACCCTGTTTGTTTTTGAGTCCATCGTCTCTCATGGTTCGTCTCCCCCTCTGACTTACTCCCCTTCATTCTTCCCCTCCTGCTATCTTCTTCTTTTTCTTTTTTCTTAACATATGTTGCATTATTTGTTCCAGAAGTACAGATCTGTGATTCAACAGTCTTGCACAATTCACAGCGCTCACCATAGCACATACCCTACCCAATGTCTATCACCCAGCCACCCCATCCCTCCCACCCCCCACCACTCCAGCAACACTCAGATTGTTTCCTGAGATTAAGAATTCCTCATATCAGTGAGGTCATATGATACATATTTTTCTCTGATTGACTCATTTCACTCAGCATAACACCCTCCAGTTCTATCCACGTTGTTGCAAATGGCAAGATCTCATTCCTTTTGATGGCTGCATAATATTCCATTGTGTATATATACCACCTCTTCTTTATCCATTCATCTGTCGGTGGACATCTTGGCTCTTTCCACAGTTTGGCTATTGTGGACATTGCTGCTATAAACATCGGGGTGCACGTACCCCTTCGGACCCTACATTTGTATCTTTGGGGTAAATACCCAATAGTGCAATCGTAGGGTAGCTCTATTTTCAACTGTTTGAGGAACCTCCATACTGTTTTCCAGAGTGGCTGCACCAGCTTGCATTCCCACCAACAGTGTAGGAGGGTTCCCCCTTCTCCGCATCCCCGCCAACATCTGTCGTTTCCTGACTTGTTAATTTTAGCCATTCTGACTGGTGTGAGGTAGTATCTCATTGAGGTTTTGATTTGGATTTCCCTGATGAGTGGCTGAGATTTTAACCTAAGCTGCCTCTCTCCAGAAAATGTACTTTAAATCTTCTTAGATAATTACAGTTCCTGTTTCCTCCCTCTATGAAGACTTCATTGACTAACAGTCGCACTCCATCTCTCATCAACCAGGAACACACACACATTTAGAACACTATATGTTCAATAATAGGCAAAACCAAACCACACCTAAAGAAATCAGAACTGTGCTTGCTTTTGGGAAGAGTTCAGGGATTGACTGGGAAGGACACAAGAGAAATTTTTGGGGTGATAAAAGTTCTGTGTATATCTTAACTCAAGTGTTGGTTACACAGATGTCAAAATTCATCAAATTGTACACTTCAGATTTATGCATTTTAATATATATAAACTACACTTCAATTTAAAGAGATAAAATGAGATAAATTATATAAAACTAGCAAGGGTCAAGCAAACAATACACGGCACTATATATTTCAGACGTTCAGTAACTACTTAATAATAATGCCCACCAAATGCTAAACACTGTGGTTGGGGATGGAAATAGCATGGTGGTTAATCATTACTATCATTTATGTGGTATCCATAACTCTTACTGTTCAGTAGGGTGGGTGGACACAGAATGGTAAATGGTAACTTACCAACAGAAAGTGGACACTAAAAGAGCTGAAGCTGAAAGCCTGCTGTGCCCATGGGCAGGTAGTAGGTAGTAAAAGACACACCATGGGAATGGTGCCATCAGAAAGGCAGAAGCTAGAATGAAAGGATAATCATAGGAAACAGAAGGGAGTCCAGGTAAGCCTTAGCAATAGAAAGCAGGATGGAGTATGCCCTGACAGGCAGGCAGAGCACATCAGTGTGGCAGTGATGGTCTAAAGAAGGTCCCTGAGTAAGTACAAGGGGCCCATTACAGAGCAGGCACCCATTTACCCAAACCATGGGACAAGGTAAGGCCTTGGCAATAAGATTGGTCCAAGCACCAGGGTAGGGCAGACTAACCTAGTGCTGGCTGATGCTGGGTTGAACCAGGAGTCCATGCTCACCTCCTCTGTTCAGGACTGTCCCCAAAGGTAGAAGCAGGGAATGACAAAGGACTCCAAGCATGGGGAGAGAAGAGATATGGGGTCAAGGCAAATCAGATTCCAACATATACACTTTCCAGACTTTGAGAGTAAACAGCTGACCTGCAAGAAGGGCCACTGGCCAATAACATGTATACTCAGATTAACCATGGAATTCCATGGGAATGGTAGTACATCTTGGGACTTGCATAGGACTCCTGACATATGTGTTCTGTGTTCAAACTAAAAACAGTCACTTGGAACTCAGATGGACCTGGGTTTAAAATCAGCTCTGCCACTTACTGTCTGGCTGACCTTGTGGGTCTTAGGGTTCTCCTCAGCAAAATGAAGATGATAATGGTACCTGCCACTTAAGTCTATTAAGAGGATTCAGTGAGGTAATGCTTGTAAAATTCATAACAGTGACTGACACATACTAAGTGTCCAACAATGTAAAGCACTGTTATTAAGAGCCGAGTGTCAACTCTAGGCAGAGAAGCCAGCACACAATGGGGATGTGTTTTAGTTTCATGTTTCATGTAAAACATAAATGGCAACAACACTGGGGTGGTTACTCATATTATTTTATTCATGTCCTCTATGCAATATGGCCAATAGGAGAATTTCCATTCCATAATGTAAAAGCTGGTGTATTCTGCATTCTAACAGTAGAAATCTCTAGCCTACAAAATTTCCAAATTTATCAGAATCAATGTCCATAATGACAGACTCAAGCCCTAGAAAATTCTGATGTGCCTGATCCTGAACAGAATTTCCTAGTGTCTTCTGCTGCAATCTCACTATTCTTTGTGACTCAGTAATATATTTTGGTATCAAAACAGTAAGAATCCCATCCCCTGATCATTCAGGAAATCACCATCATATGAAGAAGACAATTATAGATGGCTCATATTTTCAGCATCAGTTGATACTAGTTTAACATGACTTAGTTAACATGACTTATCAGCTCTGATCTCTGTCAGCCAGAAAATCCTGAGCAAGATGGGAAACCAAGCTTGGATATATAAAATAGCTTTGTTTAATTTGTGGTGATGATGCTATTTCATATGGCCCATTCCCAAAATATATCCCTTAGCCTCAAATTAAAAGTTGGTAGCCTACTCATTCCTTCTTAAGAACAGTCAATGGAAATTAGTTTACCAAGATATTTCAAATTTCTCATGCTTCCACATTAACCTGTTTATATTTCTTCTATAATTTCACAATTAGAGTAAAATGTAATAAGTAGGGTTCTGTTACCCCTCCAACTCTGTTCCAGTTAAGAAACAATATGAAAAAGTGAAATGTTGGGCTACACAATGAGGGGTCACATTATACACCACACATATGCTGGGCATATTGTCTTCTCTTACACACAATAGGTCATGCTCTGCACCCAAGAAGCGCTCCATAAAAGCAGTTGAACAATAAAAATAATGGATTAATCCACATGCTGTCTGCAAGAGACTCATTTTAGACCCAAAGACACCCCCAGATTGAAAGTGAGGGGGTGGAAAACCATTTACCATGCTAATGGACACCAAAAGAAAGCTGGGGTGGCAATTCTTATATCAGACAAATTAGATTTTAAAACAAAGACTGTAATAAGAGATGAAGAAGGACACTATATCTTACTTAAAGGGTCTATCCCACAAGAAGATCTAACAATTGTAAATATCTATGCCCCTAACATGGGAGCAGCCAATTATATAAGGCAATTAATAACAAAAGCAAAGAAACACATTGACAACAATACTATAATAGTGGGGGACTTTAACACCCCCCTGACTAAAATGGACAGATCATCTAAGCAAAAGATCAACAAGGAAATAAAGACTTTAAATGACACACTGGACCAAATGGACTTCACAGACATATTCAGAACATTCCATCCCAAACAACGGAATACACATTCTTCTCTAGTGCCCATGGAACATTCTTCAGAATTGATCACATCCCAGGTCACAAATCAGGTCTCAACCGATATCAAAAGATTGGGATCATTCCCTGCATATTTTCATACCACAATGCTTTGAAACTAGAACTCAATCACAAGAGGAAAGTTGGAAAGAACTCAAATACATGGAGGCTAAAGAGCATCCTACTGAAGAATGAATGGGTCAACCAGGAAATTAAAGAAGAATTAAAAAAATTCATGGAAACCAATGAAAATGAAAACACAACTGTTCAAAATCTTTGGGATACAGCAAAGGCAGTCCTGAGAGGAAAGTATATAGCAATACAAGCCTTTCTCAAGAAACAAGAAAGGTCTCAAATATACAACCTAACCCTACACCTAAAGGAGCTAGAAAAAGAACAGCAAATAAAGCCTAAACCCAGCAGGAGAAGAGAAATCATAAAGATCCGAGCAGAAATCAATGAACTAGAAACCAAAAGAACAGTAGAACAGATCAACGAAACTAGGAGCTGGTTCTTTGAAAGAATTAACAAAATTGATAAACCCCTGGCCAGACTTACCAAAAGAAAAGAGAAATGACCCAAATCAACAAAATCTTGAAGGAAAGAGAAGAGATCACAACCAACACCAAAGAAATACAAACAATTACAAGAACATATTATGAGCAACTCTATGCCAGCAAATTAGATAACCTGGATGAAATGGATGCATTCCTAGAGATGTATCAACTACCAAAACTGAACCAGGAAGAAATAGAAAACCTGAACAGACCTATAACCACTAAGGAAACTAAAGCAGTCATCAAAAATCTCTCAACAAAAGCCCAGGGCCAGATGGCTTCCCAGGGGAATTCTACCAAACATTTAAAGAAGAATTAATACCTATTCTCCTGAAACTGTTCCAAAAAATAGAAATGGAAGGAAAACTTCCAAACTCATTATATGAGGCCACCATTACCTTAATACTAAAACCAGAAAAAGACCCCATCAAAAAGGAGAATTACAGACCAATATCCTTGATGAACATGGATGCAAAAATTCTCACCAAAATACTAGCCAATAGGATCCAACAGTACATTAAAAGGATTATTCACCATGACCAAGTGGGATTTATCCCTGGGCTGCAAGGTTGGTTCAACATCCGCAAATCAATCAACGTGATACAATACATTAACAAAAGAAAGAACAAGAATCATAGGATCCTCTCAATAGATGCAGAAAAAGCATTTGACAAAGTACAGCATTCTTTCTTGATCAAAACACTTCAGAGTATAGGGATAGAGGGTACATACCTCAGTATCATAAAAGCCATCTATGGAAAACCTACAGCAAATATCATTCTCAATGGGGAAAAGCTGAGAGCTTTTCCCGTAACCCGTAAGGTCAGGAACGTGGCAGGGATGTCCACTATCACCACTGCTATTCAGTATAGTATTAGAAGTCCTAGCCACAGCAATCAGACAACAGAAAGAAATCAAAGGCATCCAAATCGGCAAAGAGGAAGTCAAACTCTCACTCTTTGCAGATGATATGATACTGTATGTGGAAAACCCAAAAGACTCCACCCCAAAACTGCTAGACCTCATACAGGAATTCAGTAAAGTAGCAGGATATAAAATCAATGCACAGAAATCAGTGGCATTCCTATACACCAACAACAAGACAGAGAGAGAGAAATCAAGGAGTCGATCCCATTTACAATGGCACCCAAAACCATAAGATACTTAGGAATAAATTTAACCAAAGAGGCAAAGGATCTGTACTCAGAAAACTATAAAATACTCATGAAAGAAATTGAGGAAGACACAAAGAAATGGAAAAACGTTCCATGCTCATGGATTGGAAGAACAAACATTGTGAAGATGTCAATGCTACCTAGAGCAATCTACACATTCAATGCAAACCCCATCAAAATACCATAGACTTTTTTCAAAGAAATGGAACAAATCATCCTAAAATTTGTATGGAACCAGAAGAGACCCCGAATAGCCAGAGGAATGTTGAAAAAGAAAAGCAAAGCTGGCGGCATCACAATTCCGGACTTCCAGCTCTATTACAAAGCTGTCATCGTCAAGACAGTATGGTCCTGGCACAAAAACAGACACATAGATCAATGGAACAGAATCGAGAGCCCAGAAATGGACCCTCAACTCTATGGTCAACTCATCTTTGACAAAGCAGGAAAGACTGTCCAATGGAAAAAAGATAGTCTCTTCAACAAATGGTGTTGGGAAAATTGGACAGCCACATGCAGAAGAATGAAACTGGACCATTTCCTTACACCACACACAAAAATAGACTCCAAATGGTTGAAAGACCTAAATGTGAGACAGGAGTCCATCAAAACCCTAAAGGAAAACACAGGTAGCAACCTCCTCGACCTCAGCCACAGCAACTTCTTCCTAGAAACATTGCCAAAGGAAGGGAAGCAAGGGCAAAAATGAACTATTGGGATTTCATCAAGATAAAAAGGTTTTGCACAGCAAAAGAAACAGTCCACAAAACCAAAAGACAACTGACAGAATGGGAGAAAATATTTGCAAATGACATATCAGATAAAGGGCTAGTATCCAAAATCTATAAAGAACTTATCAAACTCAACACCCAAAGAACAAATAATCCAATCAAGAAATGGGCAGAAGACATGAACAGACATTTTTCCAAAGAAGACATCCAAATGGCCAACAGACACATGAAAAAGTGCTCAACATCGCTCAGCATCAGGGAAATCCAAATCAAAACCTCGATGAGATACCACCTCACACCAGTCAGAATGGCTAGATTAACAAGTCAGGAAACGACAGATGTTGGCGGGGATGTGGAGAAAGGGGAACCCTCCTACACTGTTGGTGGGAATGCAAGCTGGTGCAACCCCTCTGGAAAACAATATGGAGGTTCCTCAAATAATTGAAAATAGAGCTACCATACGATCCAGCCATTGCACTACTGGGTATTTACCCCAAAGATACAAATGTAGGGATCCGAAGGGGTACGTGCATCCCGATGTTTATCGCAGCAATGTCCACAATAGCCAAACTGTGGAAAGAGCCAAGATGTCCATCGACAGATGAATGGATAAAGAAGAGGTGGTATATATACACAATGGAATATTATGCAGCCATCAAAAGGAATGAGATCTTGCCATTTGCAACGACATGGATGGAACTGGAGGGTGTTATGCTGAGTGAAATAAGTCAATCAGAGAAAGACATGTATCATATGACCTCACTGATATGAGGAATTCTTAATCTCAGGAAACAAACTGAGGGTTGCTGGAGTGGTGGGGGGTGGGAGGGACGGGGTGGCTGGGTGATAGACATTGGGGAGGGTATGTGCTATGGTGAGAGCTGTGAATTGTGCAAGACTGTTGAATCACAGATCTGTACTTCTGAAACAATGCAGTATATGTTAAGAAAAAAAAAAGAAAGCAGGAGGGGAAGAATGAAGGGGGGGAAATCAGAGGGGGAGACGAACCATGAGAGATGATGGACTCTGAAAAACAAACTGAGGGTTCTAGAGGGGAGGGGGTGGGGGGATGGGTTAGCCTGGTGATGGGTATTAAAGAGGGCATATTCTGCGTGGAGCACTGGGTGTTATGCACAAACAATGAATCATGGAACACTGCATCAAAAACTAATGATGTAGTGTATGGTGATGAACATCACAATAAAAAAATTAAAAAATAAATTAAAATAATGGATTATATAGCAAAAGCAGAAAGCACCAAAATTATAATTCTCACACTGAATAAAACAGAGGCAGGGCTTCCTTTGTGGCTACTGGAAGTCCTGTATGGATGAATGGTAGGTCAGAATATTAGAATTAATTATTCTCTCATCCTTTTTTGCCACCCATTCCCTGCTATTGGCTCAGCATGTTTTCAATACCTCAGTGACTCAAAGGTCAAATGATACCTTCCCAGATATATTTCCAGCCTCGACAATAAAGTTTCTACACACACATGTCACACAAGGAGTCTAATAAATTCACTGTTTTGTTTGGTCTGATGATTTTAGCCAGAAGCAATTAGAGAGCTGTTTCAGTATTCGGTTTATTTCAAAATGTGTGGGCATGCTTTGAGTTCTGAAAATCCCTTTGTAATAACTCTTGGGAAGAATTCTTCAGGCCACTCAGATGCTTAACTTGCAAATGAGTGGGTGTCCTCCTTTAGCTTTGGCTACCAAAAATGGCCGACCCCACAAGTACATTAAGTATATGACCGATCTGGTTGAATGACTAAGTACAATAAGTAGTACTGCTTTTCATTACTGATTGGATTCTACTGTGAGTGGCAACTGGCTGTTGCATTTCCCACACTTGGCTTTCTGCTCCTTCTTTTGAATACACCTCTTTAGGTAACTGATCTGCAAACCAAATGCAAAGAAATACCTTTACTAACAAAACACATGTGGCCATTGCTGGGTCAACACTGCTCTATCTCAGAATCAACTGGTAAAAAACTGAACTAAAGCCTTTAACTCTCAATGAAATGAAACAATGTACTTTCCTGTGTAGGTCTACCTCTCCTTCCAAGGAATGTGCACATACCTACACACACAAAAGTGACATTTATCATCATCCTTTTAATGAGAGATTATGAAAGCTATGGCAAGAAAACAAAAACAAAAACAACTTCATCTGTAAAGAGGCAAAGGAACTTCAGGCAAGTCTTTCCTAGTTTTAAGGTCATGTATTTAGACATCCCAGGTTCCAGAACTGTTCGGTGAACCCCAGAACAACATGGGAAATAGGCAGTCCTCGGGTTTAATTCATTGAACGATTTTACACTGCGAAGATCTGCCATATCACAAAGAGCAGGTTTCATTCAGTATATCTTGCCCCCCTCCCACCTTCCAACACCAGTATCACTTCTTACCAGAGGGGGAAAAATTGCTTTTTAAATATTGACTTTTTCAGTCACTGCCAAGGTCAATGAGTCAGCCGTGAACCACATTTGTTGCTGCCATCTTATGCATATCTCAAACTATGCTGCTTGCCAAGAAGTATCTCCAGGGCAATAGCAAAGCTGCAGTAACTATCCTGAGCTGAGATTCTAGGCATCCGAGCCAGGAATGCAAGGAATAACTGCTTCCTTCAGTGTAGGAGTCACCATTCAACCTCCTAGTGACATATCTCAATGACATCCCAAACCTCTACATTCTGAGTCCTTACCCTTTACTGCAAGGCTCTCAAGTCAACTTGCCTTGTGAAGCTAATCATCATCATCACTAACAATTAATTTAATAGTTGCTACATGCCTGGTACTGTTCTAAATGAGTTTACTTCTATTACTACCACTACTACCACTAATTAATAGCTAATACTTAGATAGCATATATTATTTGTCAGGCACTGTTTCAAGAACTGTATATGTGTTGGGGCACCTGGGTGGCACAGTCAGTTAAACATCGGGATCAAGCCTCACATTGGGCTCCCTGCTTAGTGGGGAGCCTGCTTCTCCCTCTCCCACTCCCCTTGCTTGTGCTCTCTCTCTCTCAAATAAATAAAATCTGAAATGTGTATGTGCAATCCTCACAATATCCCTAAGAAATAGGTACTATTATTATCCCTGTTTCACAGATGAGGAAACTGCAGCACAGAGTAGTTAAGGAACTTACCTGAGGACACATCTAGCAAATGGAGGAGCTGACCTTCTAACATAGGTTACCTAACTCGAGGGCCTGCTGCCTGCACATGCCCTTGAATCTCATGGGAAAGACAGACCTATAACAACCAATCGAAAATTCTGGTTCCTTTAGAGAGGAACTCAGAAAGAGCTGAGACCTGGTACATCTTCTTGGAGAAAGTGACTCTCGGGTTGAGTCTTGAAGGACCGAGGAGGAGTAAGTCAGGGAGGAAAGAAAAGGAAGAGCTTTCTTGACAGGGGAACAGTACAGACAAAAACCTGGGATGGGGAGGAGAGAAGAGTTTACTCAGGAAATTCCAGGCAGTTTTATAGAGTTACAGCAAAGGATGCAGAGGGGAAGAATTAAGAGATAATAGTGAAGGGTGCTGAACCTAGTCCAGACTTCCACACCGGCACTGCTGCTCATCTAAAGTTAGACTGATCCTGAGAACAATGGCAGCCTCTAAGGGTATGAAGCCAAGCAATTGCACACATGGGCTGCCTTTCCAGGAATATCCCTTGGAAATTACATAGACAAGAAAGAGAAACTAATTAGGAAGCTATCAGCAAAATCCAGGTGAGAAATAATGAAGTTTGAACTAACACAATGTCAATAATTACAAACACAGGAGAAAACACGCCATCTTGAACATTTTGATATTGCTTTAATAAAAAAAAAGCCTGTGTAGATATGGAATCCCTGAAGTTCTTTTCCCTTCAAGGACTAGACTGTAAGTTAAGTCTACATGGACCTCATAAATATACACTTATATCTTGAAATCAAACATAAATGAGCTCACCATTTCAAGTTCCATTACACTAGAACTCAACTAGAACTCAACTGCTTAGCTGTTTCCATTATTTAATAAGATTTAATTACCTGAAATATTAAGAGCCCATGTCAATCTTATAAAAAATCTTTACCATCCTCCTCCTCCTCTTCCACATCATCCTTTTACATGAAGCAAATTTTACCATGGGAATTTAAAGAACATCTCTATCATGTCTCACCTTGGGCCACAGTTATTAAAATAATGTCTATAACCTACCAGGAAGTCACAGGGTGGCTGACCTCTTACAACACCTGTGCAGATAAGTGACACCACACGTGGCTCACACTAGATACTCAAAGGCTTTGTGAAAAAAAAAAAGTCAAAAATCAGTGAGTCAGTGACACCTATAATTGGGCATGAACAATTTTCATCCAATATTTCACAAACCTACATATTATTCCATCATGTTCTCACAAAAGTCTATGCCATTTTACCTCTTTTCTTTGGCAAGGTGTCTTCAGGGATATCTTAATTATAAAAACAGTGGTTTAGGTGATTCAGTTATGGTGGACCACAGACCAAAAAAGTATGAGAAACATTGCTAAGGAACTTGGGAGATTTCACAGAAACCACTCCTGATAACCTTTATAATCACAAGGAGCTGGATTGGGGATCATTTGAAACAGTCGATAATTCAAAAATATTCCATAGGTCATTAGGATTTTAGAAGAGATTGGAAGAGATTGGCCCAGAAAGCTGAAGAGATTTACCTAAGGTCACATAGCCAATCAGTGACAAAGCTGAGACGAGGACACACATAATTCTTAATCCTTAGACCTGTCTTCTTCTCATTATTCCATGCTGCCTACTACTTTGTGTGAAGATATTATGAAAATATAACTTGAAACTTGATGGTATACAAGCCAAGGATATGCTAATAATGCTGAAATGGTGAACAAGCCTCAGAAATCCTAATGTTAATTCCTATTTTGCCACTTGCTAGTTGTGTGGTCACTTGGTTTTTTTGTCTCAGGTTTCCTGTTTGTTAAAGGCAGTAAATTCACTAGTTCTGCTTCTCACAGTCTATGAGACTCAACAGTTTCTTCGCCACGGTTGCTTTTCCCCTTAGAAATCTATTCATAGCATCCCCATCTCAAGGCCATGTCTCCAGCTCAACCTATAATGTTTTCCCTCTTTCCTTTTATAACCAAATTCCTCAGAAGAATCTACACTCACAGCTACCACATGCTCTGGGGCAGAAGTGGCCACACCAATTTTTAGCTGTGTGACCTGGGGCAAGTCACATGACCTATCTGAGCTCTGATTTCCTCATGTGTCAAATGCAGCTGTTGACAGTTCCACCTCCGGATTTCTGGGAGGTTTAAATGAGATAACCAAGGTAAAGTACATAAGCATTCATTCAACAAATATTTATTCAGCACCTCTTATGTACCAGGCAGCATTCTCAGCACTGGGGATACAACAATGAACCAAAATAAATGTGAGCTCTCATTTCCATGAGGCTGGAGAAGTCTACTTTTGAGAGTTTTCCTGCACCTCATCATTTCCCTTTGGACACTTAGAATAAGGTAAATAGAGCATGCCTCTTTGCCTTAGAACTTGTAGGAACTGAGCACAATAGTGTAGATGAAACTACTGTGAAAACTATAAAAATCTACACAAATGGAAGGGATTTTTATTAGTACTCCTCAAGCATAAGCAAAGATTTACCAAACCAATCCCAATATTGCCCTTCCTCCTTGGGATACTGGAATCTATGATGAATTAGAATCTTCCTCAGGTATCAGGTTAAGAAACCAGAATGCAACCCCAGTAAATTACTGTACTTTCTATTTGAGTCTTCAGGCTAGAGAATCTGCAAATCTGCTGAAAGTGAAGTCTCCCACAGCGGGATTTCCTTAACCCTCCTCCATCCATCTTCTCACATTGGCGTCCTCCCACTCCGTTTTTATACTCGTCTCATCACTCCCATGGGGCCATAAGCTCCTGGAGGCAAGGTATATGTCTGGTTCACACTGTCACCATCTCCCTCTCCCAGACACGTGCTTTGACACAGAGTACACCTGCAAACAATGTTTACTGGTGGCAGTCACCAGGTGTCGGGGAGGGGCTGGGCCCTCCAGAGGGCAGTGTATTTTGGTGTCCAGCTCTTCCAACATGCTCACTATGTTTTTCTTTTAAGCTCATCAGTGTGCTTTATAAGTAAATAGAAAATGCTAACCTTAGCATATTCAAAAGAACATTTTAGCATGCAGCAATTAGGTTATCTCTTGGTTATTTATTTCTTTGGCTTGTTATTAGCTCTGCGTGGAATATTATTCTAATTATGTCAGCCCAATCAGCAGTATTGCATGTCCAGGCTCATTTCCATTAGTTTGAGCTTTGTCTTTCACACTGTGATACTAATTCAATGAGACATCAAACATTTAAATCGACCCGGGATGCCGAGGTCAGGCAGTTTTGCCCTTCCACTCTATTAGCACTTGGGTGTAATTGTGTTTGTCACTCCCCACATGACAAATAGTAACAGGGTGACTACTGGAGCACAAATGAGCAATGCGCTAATATATTATTTTGTTCTATAATATCAATATGTGTTTATTCAGTGCTCATATTAGCCAACTTGAAACAGTCACTTTAATACAGCGGCTATACTCCCAGCAAAGCAGTTACTTGGAAAATGTGCTAGATTTTCAATGGAATTTGGTTGAAGAGGGGGAAATAAAAATGGTTGCTGGGAAAAAGAACCACAAAGGTCTCAGAGCCTCTTACCAGCACCAGCAAGAACTTACAAACCACCAGAGCAAACGGTAGAATGCAACACTGTTACCTCCTCAGTGGACTCTACAAAACTCGCATTCTCTGATAGTTTAAAAAATCAAGATGCAGCCTATTGTATTTGAACAAATATACGTTTGACCTGTAGTTAGCTCAAGCTGTTGATCTCTATGACACTGTTTTCGAGTGTGAGGATAATTGAGGAAATTGGCAAGCAGTAAAAATAAAAACTTTTGGAAATTTGTTAGTTTTTGTTTCCACAATAAAGTAGATACTGTACAATGAATTTTATCCCTCAGACCCCAACAAACCATATCTGTGCTACTGCTATATAATTTACCTTTATCATTATGAGACTTAAATTGGAATGGTGATATAATACAGTGTTATCCATAGTTTTTTACTTTTATATTTCACATTATACTATCTAAAAAGTGACTAGGGAAATTGGTTTGGCAAGAAGTCCAAGCCAATATGCTGCACTATCTGATCAGTAGGCACAGTTGATTCTAAAAACAATTCTATTTCTGGGTCTCATTGCCTTTTCACAGTCAACACGAAGCAGATTTTGTTATTCCCATGTTGTAAAGTGAAAAACTTAGGCCTAGAAAGGACCCGATGTCCAAGTTCAAGGACCCAAAGCTTGTCAACAATAAAGCTAGAACAAATATGGGTTTTTAAGTTCCTGCATGTCATGGAACCTAAAATCCCGAACTGTCCCCAAATCCTGAACTGCCAGCCTGAGTATAGGTCACCCCTGCTCTGGTACCATCTCTCATCCAGGCTCTCCCTCAATCTTGGCTCTCAGCATAATCCATATAACCTGTGCTTGGCACTCTGCCCAGGTTGACTTATCTATCTTCTCCAAATCATAAACTTCTTGGACTAATGTTTGCATGTGCAAAGATATGCACTGAAAGAAAGTAGGAGGATAAATCATCCCTAACCTCCATCGACAGGTTCAACGAATTACACCAATGTATGTTAATTGAAAAATCACTCTTTATAAATATAGATAAACCTAAAAAGACACGATTAAGTACTTTTTAATAGCCTTTTTAAAACTCACCATTGCTTTAGATGACCCTTAGATGTATTTCTGTTCTATTGATTTTAGATTTTAAATACAGATGCATCTTTTAATTTACTCTGAGGAATTAGCTGAGAATCTCCCATTTTCTGTTTGGGCCTCAGTTTGCATGATAGAACTGCCTCTAATGTAGATATCATTAAAATTTAGTGCTTCCACAGTTTAAGATACACAGCTCTAAAAACTGGTTCACTGGTTCACTGGGAGGACAAATGGAACTTTCAATTTTGAAATTACAATTGGGCCAAGAAACTGAAAGCAAACTAACATATAAGAATTTGATGCTATTACCAGTCAGTGACTTTTCAAGGAATGAGCAGGGGATTCATATATTTTAATACTTATTTTTCACATTTCATATTTAGCCATAGTGATATCTGTACAATGAAAGTAGCACATCAGACTTTTGTTCTCAAATATTCAAGTTGAACAGAAATGAAAGTGGAAATAAGAGACTGACTCCAAGGTGAAGAGAAGCCCTCTGAGATGCAAACACAAACCTTTGAGTTCACAGCACTTTGGAAAGGTGACAGGAGCAGTAAATAAGCCACTGGATTAGATTAGAGGCTGGCAAACTTTAAAAAGAAGTGGACCGAAAAGCTGAGCCCTTTCTTTTTGGCATGCGGTTCCTTTGCTGACCACATCTTTGCAAAGTAGAAAAAACTGAACTGCCATCTGCCAATCAGGTGGGAAGGGCTGCTGACCCTTGTTGCTACTGGTGGCCCAGCCACCATGTGCATGTTGAAAAAACTCTGACTTTAGTGCCACTCAGGCAGTGATGGGCCAGATTCACCCTCATCAACATTGAGAACTGTGATCAAGAAAGTAGAATTCATCAGGTCCCCTTCCAACATAATTCTGATGGCATGCAAAGTATTGGTAACATAAAATAATGAGACCAAAAGAAAGGGGGGAAAGGCTAACAGACCACAAATGAGAGGATCAGTGATTATGTCCTATCCTTCCTTGCCCTCCTATCAAAAAGAAATCAGACACAAGAAATACTGAACAAGTTCCCTTATGGGAACATGGTATCATAGCAGCCTGGAAATGAAGGGAAGAGAAACCATAGTCAAAATAATATGCAGAAGTAGCCATTTATTTATGCTCTCTTTCCATTTATAAAAGATGTGTTTCAGCCTCTGGCTGCATGTACATAATAATTAGTGCTAATGAATATAAATGATACTCACAACTCAACCTGTTTACAGAGTCTCCCCATGTCATTCAGGGTAGAATTAAGTTTGGAAATGAGATGTATGCTGTGTTCTTGGGCTTGAAGATGACCCAAAGGTTACAGAAGCTGAGGACAATGAAATCAGTTAGCAATTAACAAGGCAAGAAGACCACGAACCCACAGAATTCAGCACTTGCAGTCTCAGGCACTGTTACAAAGGAGGACACTCTTCTTTTCCTTGCAGACATTTGTCCACAAAGTAGCACGTTTATTTTTGTGTAACCCAGAAGCTGAGAGATGTTGAGGATGGAAATTCAGGGAACAACTTTAAAATCACAACAGGTCTGACAAAAAGAACAGAGAATATAAAAAAAGATTAAAAGAATTACAATTCCTTAGCTGACTGGGACATTGCCCTGTGGGAAAAGGAATAAACTACAGAGCTATTTGGCATTTATATGGCAAACTGAAAAAAATGCCCCTAATCTCGTTTGCTTTTTAGTCATTCTTGATTACCTGTAACATGGCTGAGAACCCCAAAACAAGCTAAAAATAACTGAAGTGGACATTCAAAAGTTCATCTCCAAAGCTCACTTTATTTACAGGATAACCACGTGCTCACCTTCTAATCCTACTTATTCTTACATCCAAACAAAGAAGGTAATCTGATTTCCTATCTCAGAGCATGTTTGAAGCCAGAAACTCAGACATGCAAGAAGTTAATAGCAACACCACAAAGACAATGGCAAGAGGTAATATATGATATGATAGAGACTGAAAAACCCCAGAAATCAGATATAAGATTTCTTGAAAATGATATCCAGGAGCTATTTAGTGCAAGGGAAAGCAACTTCACATAACTCAATAAATACATCTGTGAACTCTACAGTGCAAAAATGGGCTGGATTATAAATGAAAAGATCACTGATATTTGATATGCTCTGTTTAATAAGAAATAAAAATCACAACAAAACTTAGAAAAGATTTCTGTCTGCAGTTATGTATGTACAACAAAGTTTATGTGTTTAGAAATGCCAGCCTCAGCTATTTGGGAAATTCATTTACAGGACACCTCACTTTCCTGTGGACCCAGGATCTAATGCTTCATGTTCTGACATTCCTGAGAAAGCATTACTCCCTCACTGTTAGATGTCAGCTCCTGCCTTTGAGGATACTGCAATCCAGGATATTTCACAAGTGGAAGGACCCTGTGAGATCAACACTCTCAATTTGCAGAGGAAACAACTGAGCCCAGAGCAGGGACAACCCAAGGTTCCAAAATAACTTGAGGACAGAGGTGAGTGGAACCAAGGACTCCTGGATCCAAGCTTCCAGCAGTTTCCATGAAATTAAGTTCAATACACAAAGGACAGTGACATATTTGGCCCCTGCAAGCTGACTCCCTGCCTAGCTCATCCTTCTGAACGAATCAGAAGGAGGCAAGTCAGGTGGCAGGAAAGACCTGGAGAATTGGGCAGTATGAATAATAAGAGGAAGTTGAACTCATTTCACTTGCTAGATCCTACAGCAAACCTTCACACAATTGCCCCTGTCCCTGTTTCTCTAAAACTATGCTTCAAATTTGCTGCATCCAGGAAGCCTACCAGGCTAGCCTACTTCTAATCATTCACCACAATCTAACTCCTCCCCTGACTAGCCACATGATATTTGCCTGATGATTTAAGCTCCAATTTCCTCATCTAAAAAAAAAAAAAAAAAAATGGAGACAGTAAGACCTACTTCCTAGGATTGTGAAATTCAATGAGATAATATGTGAAGAAGCTAGAACAACATGTGACAAATAATAAAAAATAAAAATAATACGTGCTCAGTTAAAGGCTAGTGTTAGTATACTGCAACAGCAAATGTATCTCTACAACTAAGTTGCTTGGTGCCTCTAGGTGGGTCACTTTAGCACAAATGATATTATATTAACTTTGTTACCTTGGTGTTATTTTGGTCTCACCCAACATGAGCTCCTTGAAGACCAGGGCTGGTCTGTGCCTATGTCTTTGCATTTGGGTTGAGGTACTTTCCTCTTTTTCCTCTCTTCCCTCACTAGACTGGAGTTTCTTGTGGGTATGGTGGGCACAGACCAACTACCAGCAGCTGACTATGCCTGAGCTGATAAATAGTAACTAACACTCTCACGGTTGTTAGAATCATTTACAAGGCAATTTCACATATAGAAATTCATTTGATCCTTGCAATTACCCTAGAAGGTGAGCAGGACACTTACTGCTATCCTCATCTTAGAGAAGAGGTGAAAACGCAGGCTTGCACAGGTAGAATAACTTGCCTCTCACCTTAAGTGGTGCTGGTACAGTTTTGGGTTCGGAAGCACTCTTGTCTGGCTCAGTCATTTTTCAACAGAGGATGTTAATCATTCCCCTCAATGACCTTTAAAAATATGACTGTGTTACCACTGGAAGATTCTGTGTTGTGTGAATGGAGGTCTCGGTTCTTAGATTCCCCATGAAAGATTTACGTGAGGATCTGTGCTCGAATAAAGACAGCCAGAAGGAAAAGAGCAAGCACAAAGCAGTTTATTAAGGACAGTACACTCTAGATGGGAGAGCAGGGAGGCCCAGAGGCAGCAACTGCACTGGGATTAGGGGTGTCTTTTCCTTTTATGTTCACCTAAGTTATGAGTCATAGATAGGGTGGTCTCCAACTGAGGTTGTTTCCAATCATCTAAGGGACTCTTCCTACTGGTTAGGAGGGGTAGTTTTCTTGCTGGAACTGTCATGGCTGTCTTCCCCCAATGGGTGTGGGGATGTCAAGACCACAAAGTAAATATATGATAATGAAGTTATAGGTTATTGTAGGACACAGGCTGGAAAGAACAGTGCATGCTCTGCACCTGCTATTCTTGATCTGATAGCCCTAGGAAGTGGGAAGCCAGGAAACCACTGTTTACCACCATTCCTGCCTCCAGCTCATATCTAGCTAACTGCCTACTCTATCAACTGCTGCCATGCAGTGTCCACTCAATGAAGACTGAAGAGTTTCTAGACATAGTTCTCTAGGATTTTAGCATCTACAACTACTGTCTCCTCATAGCAGCTTTTTACCTCATTGACAAAAAGCATCTCCTTCACAGAGGTCAGCAAACTATGGTCAAATCTGGCTCACAGGGGCACCTGGGTGGCTCAGTCAGTTAAACATCTACCTTCCTCTCAGGTCATGATCCAGCCCAGAGTCAGACTCCCTACTCAGAGGGGAGTCTGCTTCTCCCTCTCCTCTGCCCCTACCCCCAACTCCTGCTTTCTCTCTCACTCTCTCAAATAAATAAAATCTTAAAAACAAAAATCTGGCCCACAGCTTCTTTTAATATGGTCTACAAGCTAAGGATTTTAAAGGGCTATGAAAACCAAAACAAGCAAACAAACAAGAAAATGCACCAGAGATGTATATGGCCCACAAAGCTGAAAATATTTAGTATCTGACCCATTATGGTCTACAAGCTAAGGATTTTAAAGGGCTATGGAAACCAAAACAAACAAACAAACAGACAAAGAAAATGCAGCAGAGATGTATATGGCCCACAAAGCTGAAAATACTTAGTATCTGACCCATTAAAGAAAACATTTGCTGGTCCCTGAATCAGATTGTGGTTCTCTCCTGCTTTGGCAGCTTAGAAACTTAGAGCCCAATCTGTGGCCCTGTTCCAGCAACTGAACAGAATTTCATGCAATGTATTTTAGGAATCTCATTCTGAGCTCCATTTTGCTCTCAAAGGAAATATTTGATGTGACTTTTTTGATGCTCAAGATATTAGAACCACCACTATGTCCCTAAAATATAAACCATTACACTCCCCAGTTGCTTTTTTACCAATACTTGTAGCAGACATCTTCACCTTGTCCCTTACCCCATTGCATCCTTAAGCCTTTCCCCTGTCACATGATTCAGGCTTAAAGGTGCTTCAAAATGTCCTACCTACTATTTCCTTTTACTAATTTTTTAACTTACATTAAGTGTTTTACCTTACACCATAATAATCATTCTTGAAAATTACTGAATCCCTTTGAGAAGAAAGACTTAAGGGCTCTACATTAAATAATTTCCTTAGAAATGCCCAGGTAGCACAGAGCAGGCTTGAACCCAGCTTACCTCATTCCACATCTAGGGCTTCTGACCACTATCCCTAAAAGGTAAGTAGGTTCTAAACAGAAACGATTAAAGACTGAACCCTTTTACTTAGTGACCCTCCCCAGTAGTAGCCCATTCTCCTAGCAGGCCTATCGTGAAGGAACCATCCGGGCTTTCTCTTATACCACTGTAGAAGGTACACACACCTCTCAAGCATTCTTGAGTTTTGGACTGTTTTGGATCTAGCTACTCACCATTCCAAAGGAAGAGAAGTGGGACAAAAAACCTATTCCTAATTATGTGGAAAGAATCACTGGGATTTGAGACCAAATGGTTGGGTTTGGGTTCTGCTCTCACCACTCACCAACAACATAACCTTGGAACAGTCACACACTGTCTTTGACTCTGTTTTCTTGTCGTTAGAAGGGGCTTATACCTAACTTCACATTCTCCTAGATCTGTCATGAATTGCACAGGCAAGTGTGGATAATAAATAAAGTACTTGGTAACTTCTGGAAGCCCTGTACCACTGTAAGAGATTGTTATCACAGCCAGAGATGCTTGGAGTTAGAGTAATCATTTTCCCACCACCCCTGCCATCAGCTCAGCTACTCTTAAGAATTTGGACAAGTGGGTTTTTCCAGGAAAAGAGAAGAAGTTCTGTATTTTTCTTCACTTCATCCCTGAACTACATGGACCTGCAGGGGCTGGAGGGACCCCTTATTTACAGAAAAGTCAGAAGACAATGCATAAACACCAAAAGGCTTTAAATGACACCCTTCCCCTCCATGGAATCTTTGATTTTAAAGAAACAGGGCAAAAGAAGCCCTTACCCATGCTGCCAATTAGATGAGACAGAGGATTCTGGAATATAAAGTGATACCGACCCCACTCTGGCTCCAGGGAATGGCCAGGATAACCATACATATTATCCACTTCAAATTTCCATGATTATGTCCTGCATATATTATATACTCCCACACAGAATAAACATATTATTTGTGTGTTTTATTTTCCCTCCCCAAGCTCAGTAATTAAGCCCCTGTGTATTGCATCTATTCACTTGAGAACATGCCTTTTATTTGACAGATCAAAAGATTAAGCATATATTTTTTCCTCTTCTCTCAGACCAGCCATTGTCTCTAAGGAACATTGACTTCCTTCCTTGAAATTGCTATTCTGTCGGAGAGTTTTCACCTTGGGACTGAAGAACACCTTTCACCCTCAGGCTTGGTCACAGCACAGGTTGGTCCAGAAGAGACAAGTGAAACCACTAGGGCCACCATTGTTTGCAAGCAGAAGAGGCTGTGTAGCATCATTTCAGGAGTGCTGTTAAAACTAAAGGGAAAAGTTCTAGCTGGTAGCAAGGGCTGCTCTAAGGCCTCTTTTTGCCTCCATGCATTCTTGCTTTCTTGGAAGTTCTACCTCTCTCACATTATATCAAATACCCAGCATCCCACATTTAAGATTTACATAACATTATATGAATTGAGGGGCCCCTGGGTGGTTCAGTTGTTAAGTGTCTGCCTTCGGCTCAGGTCATGGTCCCAGGGTCCTGGGATCGAGCCTCATATTGGGCTCCCTGCTCAGTGGGAAGCCTGCTTCTCCCTCCTCCACGCCCCCTACTTGTGTTCCCTCTCTCGCTGTGTCTCTCTGTCCAATAAATAAATAAAATCTTTAAAAAAATTATATGAATTGAAATGAATTGCAGTTGACAGTTAAATGTTTCATTTTGTAAAAGCTTAAACATTTATTAATATCAATTTTATAGTTTTAGATTTTTCATTCAGTAATTTTCTTCCAGAATTCCAAAATTTTATTAAGCTCTTGAAAATTCCAAAGCCTCAGGCTCTGGTTTATGAATCCAGTGGTTATTAAATGGTCCCGCTGCCAATTATCACTGCTTGGGCTCTAAGAGAAGGTTTTGAAAGAGGCATGGAAGATATGAGGAGGGCCTAGAGTACATGGAATGGAAGGGCACAGGACTGAAACTCTTAGCTATGACAGTAAGTGCCTTACTTCCTATTCACCCAGGACGAAGTTTTCTACCAAATATTGGGAAAAACTGTATTTGAAGTTGCTGTATCTTTTACTATTGAAGTTATCTTATAAATCTTCCCAAATTTGGCAACATGAAATAATAATACTGTAAGGAGCACTGTGCTAGGAGCTATGACTTCCAGCTAAAGTTCCAGGCCTAGATGTACCTACTAGCTACTTTGTAGCACTGTAGAAATGCCTTGTATCTTGGGCAATACAGATTTCCTAAACCTCATTCATCTATAAAGCAGGCATAACTCCACCCAGTCGTCCATAGGGTTGTTGTAAGCATGAAATATTATGAGGTGGGTGAAAGTTCTTTGAAAATGTTAAAGTGCTATAAAATGCAAAAGAATATTACGAGGGAGATGATGATCAGCTAGTCATGCTACAATTCATAAACTATTTTTACAAGAAGGTATGTGTACTCTCAAGCAGACTCATTGCTCTTTGTGGAAACAATTCCTCTGCTCTTTCTTTTTTAAATTTATTTTTAAATTCAAGTTTGATTAACATACAGTGTTACATTACTATCCGGTGTACAATAATTCAACAATTCCATACATTCCTCAGTGCTCATCAAGGTAAGTGTAATCTTAATCCCCTTTATATATTGCACCCATCCCTCCACCTCCTCTCTGGCAACCACCAGTTTATTCTCTGTATTTAAGAGTCTCTTTTCTTCTTTGTTAGTTTGTTTTGTTTCTTAAATTCTACATATGAGTGAAATCATATGGTATCTGTCTATCTCTGACTGATTTATTTCACTTAGCATTATACCATCTAGGTCTATCCATGTTGTTGCAAATGGCAAAATTTCATTCTTTTTATAGCTGAGTAATATTCCATTCTATATATATCTTCTTTATTGGGTTGGGGACACTTGGGTTGCTTCCATATCCTGGCTACTGTAAATAATGCTGCAATAAACATAAGGGTGCATATATCTTTTCAAACCAGTGTTTTCATTACTTTGGATAAGTTTCCAGTAATGGAATTCAGTGGATCATATGATAATTCTATTTTTAATTTTTTTAAGAACCTCCATACTATTTTCCACAGTGGCTGCACCAATTTGCATTCCCACAAACAGTGCACGAGGGTTCCCTTTTCTCCACATCCTCTCCAACACTTGATATTTCTTGTTTTATTTTAGCCATTCCAACAGTGAAGTGATAGCTCATTGTGGTTTGAATTTGTATTTCTCTGATGATTAGTGATGTTGAGCATCATCATGTCTGCTGGCCATCTGCATGTCATCTTTGGAAAAATACCTATTCAGGTCTTTGTCCATTTTCTAACTGGATTATTTGTGGGCTTTTTTGGTGTTGAGTTGCATAAGTTCTTTATTTATTTTGATATTAACCCTTTATCTGATATATCATTTGCAAATACCTTCTCCCATTCAGTAGGCTGACTTTTGGTTGATGGTTTCCTTCACCGTCCAAAAGGTTTTTATTTGTATGTAGTCCCAATAATTTAATTTTGCTTTTGCTTCCCCTGCCAGAGGAGACATTATCTAGAAAAATGTTTTCACAGCTGATGTCAAAGAAATTATTGCTATGTTTTCTACTAGGAACTTTATAGTTTTAGGTCTCACATTTAGGTCTTTAATCCATTTTGAGGGTTTTTTTGTGTGTGGTATAAGAAAGTGGTCCAATTTCATTCTTTTGCATGTAGCTATCCAGTTTTCCCAAGACCATTTGTTGAAGATACTGTCTTCTTCCTATTGTATATTCTCGCCTCCTTTGTCATAAATTAATTTACCATAAAAGCATGGGTTTATTTCTGGACTCTCTGTTCTGTTTCATTATGTATGTGCCAACTTTTGTGCCAGTACCATACAGTTTTGATTACTACAGCTTTGTAGTGTATCTTGAAATATGGGATTATGATATTTCCAGCTTTGTTCTTCTTTTTTAAGAATGCTTTGGGTCTTCAGGGTCTTTTGTGGTTCCACATAGATATTAGGATTATTCTAGTTTTGAGAAAATTTCTATTGGTATTTTGATACGTATTATATTGAATCTGTAGATTGCTTTGGATGAAGGACAGTTTAACACTATTGGTTCTTCCAATCAATGAGCATGGGATATCTTTCATTTGTTTAATCTTCAATTTCTTTCATACAGAGTTCTGTATATAAATTTATATTTATTATTTATTTATTTGAGAGAGCAAGAGTGCATGCAGGGGGAGAGGCAGAAGGAGTGAGAGAATCTCAAGCAGACCCCCACTGAGCATGGAGCCCAATGCAGAGCTTGATCTTATGACCCTGAGTTCATGACCTGAGCTGAAATCAAGAGTCGGACACTTAACCGACTGAGCCACCCGGGTGCCCCTGTTAGTTGTTTTTTTTTTTTAATTAACATATAATGCACTATTTGTTTCAGGCGTACAGATCTGTGATTCATCAGTCTTACACATTACAGTGCTCACCATAGTATATACCCTCCCCAGTGTCCATCACCCAGCCACCCCATCCGTCCCACCCCCCTTCACTCCAGCAACCCTCAGTTTGGTTCCTGATATTAAGGGTCTCTTATGGTTGTCTCCCTCTCTGGTTTCATCTTGTTTCATTTTTCCCTCCCTTCCCCTATGATCCTGTCTTGTTTCTCAAATTCTTAATATCAGTTAGATCATATGATACTTGTCTTTCTCTGATTGACTTATTTCACTTAGCATAATACCCTCTAGTTCCATCCATGTCGTTGATTACTGATTCAATTTCATTGCTAGTAAACAGTCTGTTCAAATCTTCTATTTCTTCCTGTTTCAGTTTTGGAAGGTTATATATTTCTAGGAATTTATACATTTCTTCCAGGTTGTCCAATTTGTTGGTATAACATTTTTCATAATATTCTCTTAATTTCCTTTGTATTTCTGGGGTGTTGGTTAACTTTCCTCCTCGTTTGTGATTTTTTATCTGAGTCCTCTCTCTTTTTAAAATTATCTGGCTAAAGATTTATCGATTGTATTAATCTTTTTAAAAAACCAGCTCCTGGTTTCATTGATCTGTTCTATTATTTTTTTACTCTCTATTTATTTCTGCTCTAATCTTTATTATTTCCTTCCTTTTATTTTATTTTTTAAAGATTTTATTTATTTGACAGAGACAGAGATAGCAAGAGCAGGAACACAAGCAGCGGGAGTGGGAGAGGGAGAAGCAGGCTTCCCGTTGAGGAGGGAGCCTGATGTGGGACTTGATCCCAGGACCCTGGGATCATGACCTGAGCCAAACAAAGGCAGATGCTTAACGACTGAGCCACCCAGGCACCCATTATTCCCTTCCTTTTAGTGGCTTGGGGCTCTGTTGTTGTTCTTTTTCTAGCCCTTTTAGGTGTGAGGTTAGATTGAGATTTTTCTTGCTTCTTAAGGTAGGCCTGTATTGCTATAATCTTCCCTCTTAGAACAGGTTTTGTTCCATCTCAAAGATTGTGGACCATTAGGTTTTCATTTTCATTTGTCTCCATGTATTTTTTTATTTCCTCTTTGATTTCCTGATTGACCCATTTGTAGTTTATTTTTTTATTAAATATTGTATTTTAGTGTGTACTATATACTTTTCATAATTACAATATGTGAGCAAATTTTTGCTTTTGCCATTTTACGTGATTCATCCTGTTTTTAAAGAAAAATACATGATTTGGGGCACCTGGGTGGCTCAGACGGTTAAGTGTCTGCCTTCGGCTCAGGTCATGATCTCGGTCCTGGGATCGAGCCCCGCATCGGGCTCTGAGTCTGCTTCTCCCTCTCTCTCTGCTGTTCCCCCTGCTTGTGCTCCCTCTCTCTGTCAAAAATAAATAAAATCTTAAAAAAAAAAGAAAAATACATGATTTGTCCACAAATGAATTTTTTTATTTTTATTTTCAAATTTTTATTTAAATCCAGTTAGTTAAGATATTGTGTAATACTGATTTCAGAGTAGAATTTAGTGATTTATCACTTACATATAACATCTAGGCTCACCATAACAACTGCCATCAACCCTCAGTTTGTTCTCTATCATTAAGAGTCTCTTATGGTTTGCTTCCCTCCCTTTTTTCTTTTCCCCTTTCTCATATGTTCATCTGTTTTTTTCCTTAAATTCCACATGAGTGACATCATATGGTATTTGTCTTTCTCTGACTGACCTGTATTTCACTTAGCATAATACACTCCAGCTCCATCCACGTCATTGCAAATGGCAAGACTTCATTCTTTTTGATGGCTGAATTATATTCCATTGTATACATACACCACATCTTCTTTTTCCATTCATATGTCGATGGACATTTCAGCTCTTTCCATAGTTTGGCTATTGTTGATAACGCTGCTAAAAACAACAGGGTGCATGCATCTCTTTGAATCTGTATTTTTGTATCCTTTGGATAAATACCTAGTACTGCAATTGTTGGGTTGTACAGTAGTTCTATTTTTAACTTTTTGAAGAATCCATACTATTTTCCACAGTGACTGCACCAGTCTGCATTCCCACCAACAGTGTAGGAGGGTTCCCCTTTCTCCACATCCTTGACAACATCTGTTGTTTCCTGTGTTGTTAATTTTAGCCATTCTGACCAGTGTGGGGTGGTATCTCAACATGGTTTTGATTTGTATTTCCCTGATGATGAGTGACGTTGAACATCTTTTCATATGTCTGTTAGCCATTTGGATGTCTTCTTTGGAAAAATGTTTATTCATGTCTTCTGCCCACTTCTTAACTGGATTATTTGGTTTTGGGTGTTGAGTTTGATAAGTTCTTTATAGATTTTAGATACTAACCCTTTATCAGATATGTCATTTGCAAATATCTTCTCCTATTCTGTAGGCTACCTTTTAGTTTTGTTGATTGTTTCCTTCACTGTGCAAAAGCTTTTTATCTTGATGAAGTCCCAAAGTTCATTTTTGCTTTTGTTTCCCTTGCCTTTGGCAACATGTCTAATACTTTTTGTACTTGCTGAGGGCTGACTTGTGACCCAGTATGTGATCTGTTCTGGAGGATGTTCCATGTGCACTCAAAAAGAATGTGTATTCTGCTGCTTTAGAATGAAATGTCCTGAAAGTTCTGAAATATTCTGTTAAGTCCATCTGGTCCAGTGTGGTATTCAAAGACATTGTTTCCTTGTTGATTTTCTGCTTAGATGATCTGTCTACTGCTGTAAGTAAGGTGCTAAAATCTCCTATTACTGTATTATTATCAATGAGTTTATGTTTGTTATTAATTGATTTATATATTTTGGTGCTCCCAAGTTGGGGGCATAAATATTTACAATTATTAGATCTTCTTGATGGATAGACCCCTTAATTATGATATAGTGCTCTTCTTCATCTCTTGTTACAGTCTTTGGTTTAAAAGCATGTTTGTCTGATATAAGTATGGCTACTCTGGCTTTCTTTTGATATCCCTTAGCATGATAGATGGTTTTCTATGCACTCACTTTCAATCTGCAGGTGTCTTTAGGTCTAAAATGAGTCTCTTATATGTAGCATATAGATGGGTCTTGTTTTCTTGTCCATTCTGTTAGCCTACATCTTTCAGCTGGAGCATTTACTCCATTTACTTTCGGAGTGATTACTGATAGATATGAACCTAGTGCCATTGTGTTACCTGTAAAGTTGGTGTTCCTGGTGATTTTCACTGTTCTAGTCTTTGTTGCTTTTGGTCTTTTTTTCCCCACCCAAAGAGTCCCCTTTAACATTTCTTGCAGGGCTGGTTTACTAGTCATGAACTCCTTTAGTTTTTGTTTATCTGGGAAACTTTTATTTCTCCTTCTATTCTGAATGACAGCCTTGCTGGATAAAGTATTCTTGGCTGCATACGTTTCCCATTCAGCATATTGAATATACCATGCCACTCTCTTCCAGCTTACCAATTTTCTGTGGACAGATCTACTGTGAAGCTGATTTGTCTTCCCTTGTAGGTTAAGGACTTTTTTTACCTTGCTGCTTTCAGGATTCTTTCCCTGTCTGTGTATTTTGTGAATTTGACTATGATACGTCTTGGTGATGGCCAGCTTTTTGCTGAATTTAATGGGAGTTCTCTGTGCTTCAATTTTGATGTCTGTTTCATTCCCCAGATTAGGGAAGTTTTCAGCTATAATTTCTCAAATAAACCTTCTGTCTCTTTTTCTCTCTCTTCTTCTGGGACTCCTATAATATGAATGTTAATACACTTTAAGGAGTTGCTGAGTTCTCTAAGTATACATTTGTGATCCAACACCTTTCCCTCTTCATTTTAAGCTTCATTATTTTCCATAATTTTGTCTTCTATATCACTGATTCATTCCTTTGATTCATCCATCCTCATTGTCATTGCATCCAGTCAGTTCGCATCTCAATTATAGCATTTTTTATTTTGACCTGACTAGTTTTTAGTTCTTTTATCTCTGCAGTAAGGGATTCTCTAGTGTCTTCTATGCCTGTCTTTATGACTTGTTTTAAATTCTGGTCCAGGCATCTTACTTATATTTTTATTGATTAAATCCCTGGCCATTACTTCTTCCTGTTCTCTCTTTTGGGGTGAATTCCTCCATCTTGTCATTTTGTCTAGGTCACTGTTTTTTGTGTGATTATTGGGAAAGCCTGTTATATTCCTGCTTCTGAGAGTAATGGTCATATTAAGAAGAGGTCCTATACTGTCCTGGGTCTGGTGCTTCAGGAGGTGTTACAGAGTGTGTACTCTGCTGTTGTGTTGTGAAGGCTGCTCCTTCCTTCATGTCAGTCCTCTGCAGGGTTTCTCCTTGCCTTCAGTGCAGGGTATTTGGACCTTGTCCACTGTGTGGCAAGTTTTAATTAGATTATGCTTTGGTCTGCTTGTTAAAAGAAGCTAGATCCTGTTTCCCCAGGAGTTGAATCATTGCAGCACTCTATGATCAGCAGGTGTGCTGTGTGCGAGGGCTTTGTGCTGGTCTTCTGGGGAAGGGGCCTGCTGCGCTGATTCTCAGGTGAACTTGCCCTAGTGGAGATGTTCCTGCAGGGCACAGGGGGGTGGAGCTTGGAGTAAGTGGCTCCAGCCTCCATTGGAGGATGCTGTGTTGCTCACTGAAGTCCGACCTTGCTGATGGGTAGGGAGGAAATGGCATTGTTCCACTCTCTTATCCCCAGAACAAGGAGTTTGCACCTGCCACTCTTCAAGAAGCCCCCACAGAAGAACAATCTCCCCTCTTGTGTGCCCAGCTCCTGTCAGATCCCTGCTTTATCCTGTCTGAGTCCAAGCTATCTGCCTACCAGGCAGCACAGTACTCCTGTGTTTTATCTCAGGCATGCAGCTGGGTTTCAAAACTTCAAATTTTAGAGATCCACACATGGTACACGGACTTGTCTCACCATGATGTGACCAGTGCCAGTTTGTCCCAGGAAAGCAGTTGTATGACCCCAAAGTGGTTCAGAGTTTATGGTGAAGCAGCAAAAAGCTGGTGCCATGGTTTGCTCCCCTCAGCAGAAGTCTCTGTTCCTATGCTAGTGAAGGGGGCAGCTCAATGGGACCCTCCAGGTCTTTTATCCACGGAGAGGCCATGCCACCTGTCCCAAATGCACTCCAAGAAGGGGAATTGTTTCTCCAAGTACAACCCAGGGATCCTCAGACCACACTGCCCACTCCCAGGCCTCTGCCCTTATTTCCTACAGGAGCACTGCTAAGCCCACCAAGCACAACCCTGGAGATAGTGTGGACTTCTAAAACTTCAGACTTTGAGCTCCACTGCTTATAAAGACTTGCAGTAGTCAGCCCTCCCCTTTTCCCAGTCAATGTTTCGAGGAAGAGTTTTTGTTATGCAATCCCCTGCATGCTGCTTCTCTCTCTCTCTCTCTCTCTCCTCTCTCTGTGATCACGGCTCCCTCCCTCCACAGCATCTGCAATTCTTTTCTCCCCCAAATCAACTCTCTGTAACTCCCACCTTCCACAATGTGGCCATTTTTCTACCTCTAGTTGTGCAGTTTGTTCTCTCAGTCTTCAGACTGATTTCTTGGGTGTTCAGAATGATTTGATATTTATCTAGCTGTGTTCCAGGGACAAGGTAAGCTTAGGATCACCCTACTCCTTTGTCATCTTAACTCACATGCCCACAAATGAATTTTTTTTAATTTTAATTCCAGTATAGTTAACGATATAGTGTTATATTAGTTTCAGGCGTACAATATAATAATTCAACAATTCTATATATTACTCAGTGCTCATCAAGGTAAGTGTACTCTTGGGGCGCATGGGTGGCATAGTCGGTTAAACTCTTGGTTTCAGCACAGGTCTGATCTCAGGGTCGTGAGATCGAGCCCTGCATGGGGCTCCATGCTCAGCGGGGAGTTTGCTTGAGTTTCTCTCTCCCTCTCCCTCTGCCCATTCCCCCTGCTCACTCTCTCTAAAATAAATAAAGAAGTCTGAAAAAAAAAAAGATAAGTGTACTCTTAATCCCCTTCACCTATTTCACCCATCCCCCCACCAACTTCTCCTTTGGTAACCATCTGTTTGTTCTCCAGAGTTGAGTCTGGTTTGGGGTTTGTCTTTTTATTTCCCCTTTGTATGTTTGTTTTGTTTCTTAAATTCCACATACAAGTGAAATCATATGGTATTTGTCTTTCTCTGACTTACTTCACTTAGCATAATACTCTCTAGCTCCATCATGTTGTTGCAAATGGCAAGATTTCATTCTTTTTTATGACTGACCATTCATTGTTTAGTAGCATGTTATTTAGCCTCCATGTATCTGTGCTATATTCAGATTTTTTCTTGTGATTGATTTTTAATTTTGTATCATTGTGGTCAGAAAAAAATGCATAATATGATTTGATCTATTTGAATTTATTGAGATTTGTTTTGTGGCCTAACATGTGATCTACTCTGGAGAATGTTCCATGTGCTCGTAAAACGAATGTGTATTCCACTGTTTGGGGATGGAATGTTCTAAATACATATGTTAGGTCCATGTGGTCCAATATGTCATTCAAAGCCACTTTCCTTATTGATCTTCTGTCTGGATAATTCACCCATTGATGTAATGGGGTGGTAAAGTCCCCTACAATTATTGTATTACTGTCAACTTCTTCCTTTGTCTCTTACTAGTTGCTTTATGTATTTAGGTGCTCCCATGCTGGGTATATAATATTTACAATTGTTATATCCTCTTGTTGGACTGTTCCCTTTACCATTATGTAGTGTCCATCTTTGTCTCTTCTTATGATATTTCTTTTGAAATCCATTTTCTCTGATATTAAGTATTGGTACCCCAAATTTCTTTTTTTTTTAAAGATTTTATTTATTTATTTGACAGAGACAGACACAGAGAGAGAAGGAACACAAGCAGGGCGAGAGGGAGAGGGAGAAGCAGGCTTCCCGTGGAGCAGAGAGCCTGATGCGGGGCTCGATCCCAGGACCCTGGGATCATGACCTGAGCTGAAGGCAGATGCTTAACGACTGAGCCACCCAGGCGACACCCCCAATTTCTTTTTGCTTCCATTTGCAAGGTGTATGTTTTTCCATCCCTTCATTTTTAGTCTTCAAGTGTCTTTAGTCTGAAATGAGTCTCTTGTAGGCATCATATAGACTATAGACAGCTCTTGAGTTTTTATCTATCCAGTTATTCTATGTCCTTTGACTGGAACATTTAGTCCATTTACACTCAAAGTAATTATTGATAGGTATGTATCTGTTGCCTTTTTGTTACTTGTTTTATAGTTGCGTTTGTAGTTCCTCTCTTTTCTTGCTCTCTTCCCTTGTGGTTTGATGGCTTTCTTTAGTGATAGGCTTACATTCCTTTCTATTTAGTTTTTTAATATGTATTAGAAATTCTTGACTTGTAGTTACCATTAGGTCCATATATAACATCTTATGTATATAGCAGTCTATATTAAGTTAATGGTCGTTTAAGTTTGGACCCATTCTAAAAGCACTAAGTTTTTACTCCTCTCCCTGTCCCCATGTATTAAATATTGGTATCATAATTTACATCCTTTTATTTTGTGAATCCATTTTTATTTTTTTATTTTTTTAAGATTTTATTTACTTATTTGACAGAGAGAGAGGGACAGCGAGAGAGGGAACACAAGCAGGAGGAGTGGGAGAGGGAGAAGCAGGCTTCCCATGGAGCAGGGAGCCCAATGCGGGGCTCGATCCCAGGACCCCAGGGTCATGACCTGAGCAGAAGGCAGACACGTAACGACTGAGCCACCCAGGCGCCCCCCTGACTGATTTTTATAGATATACTCAGTTTTAGCGCTTTTGCGCCTCCTACTTTTCTTACTCTTGTATATGGTCTTTCCTTCCTCTTTAGCATTTCTTATAAGGCTGGTTTAGTGGTAAACCCCTTTAACTTTGTTTGGGAAACTCTTTATCTCTCCTTCTATTCTGGATGATATACCCTTGCTGGATAGAGTATTTTTGGTTGCAGGTTTTTTCCTTTAAGCCTTTTGAATACATCATGCCACTCTCTTCTGGCCTACAAAGTTTCTGCTGATAAATCAGTTGACAGCTTATGGAGTTTCCCTTGTATGCAATTGTTTTCTTTTCTCTTGCTACTTTTAAAATTCTCTCTTTATCACTAATTTTTGCCACTTTAATTATTATATGTCTTCAGATGGACCTCCTTGAGTTGATTGTCAGGGGCTCTCTGTGCCTCCTGGATCTGGATTTCTGCTTCCTTCCCCAGATTTGAGTTTCCAGCTATTATTGCTTCAAATAAGTTTTATGCCCCCCTTTCTCTCTCTTCTCCTTCTGGGATCCCTATAATGCGAATGTTATTATGCTTATAATATCACTGAGTTCCCTTAACCTATTCTCATTTTTTGTTCTTCTTTCTTTTTGCTGTTCAGCTTGGTTGTTTTCCATTACTCTGTCTTCCAGGTCACTGATCCATTCTTCTGTCTCCTCTGATCTGCTATTGATTCCCTCCAGTGTGTTTTTAATTTCCCTTATTAAATTCTTCATCTCTAGTTGGTTCTTTTTTGTATTTTCTATCTCTTTGTTGAAGGTCTGAGATCTTCCACTCTTTTCTCAAGTCCAGTAAGTATCTTTATGACCATTACTTTCAATTCTCCATCAGGCGTACTGCTTATGTATGTTTCATTTAGCTCTCTTGCTGTGGTTTTGTCCTGTTCTTTCATTTAGGACGTATTCCTCTATCTCCTCATTTGGTCTCTCTGTTTGTTTCCATATATTAGGAAAGTAAGCTACATCTTCTGATCCTGAAAGTAGTGGCCTTATGAAGCAGAGGCCCTGTGGTGCTCTGTAGCACAATGTCCCCTGTTCATCAAAACCAGATGCTTCAGAAGTGTCTCCTAGGTGGGTTGCCTGAACCCTACTATTGTGGCTGAGCCACATTTACCTTCAGTTCAGTTGGCTGTAATGGCCCACTCTGCCTGTTGTGGCAAGGGTTTGGTCCCTATGCTGTTAAGGGGCCAGTCTGGAGCTGCTATGGGCTTGTAGTTGGGTGGTGTTAGCAGTCAAATCAGATGCCTGCCCTCAGTCTGTCTGCAGGGGCTGCAGATGCACTGATTGACAGGGTCTCTCTCTGTATTGCCAGTTATAGGGTTCAGCAGTTACAGCTATAGATGAATGGGTGTGTAGTTATCGTCCCCTCTCAGGAGTCACTTTGGAGTGGCACCAGCCCCTAATGGTGCTGCTTGTAGAATGATATGTGGGAGGAACTGTTCTGAAGGGATGCCTGCTCAGTAGGGCAGGTTGGATGGGACAGATCTGCAGGAGAGCATGGAGGTGGGAGGTATGACGTTAGCAAGGTAGGTGGAATGTGTTTGCTGGTTCCCACAATTGTCCTGCTCTCTAGGCTGGGGTGAGGGAGTGTAGAGAAAAATGGTGCCCACTGGCCCTTTTGTTCTTGGAGAAATCTCCTAAAGATCCCTGCCCCTCCAGCACACATTCTGAGATTAGTAAGTAAATCTCCTTCATGTATACCCCAGGGCTTTTCAAACTGCTGCTTCTGTGCTCTCTCAGTGGGGTTGTTTGTTATGCTAGCTCTTTCAGTGCAGGGACTCAGTTTTCTACCACCCTCCAGCTCTCTCAGAGCTAAGCCTGCTGATTTTTAAAGTACCCAGACTTAAGCCCCACTGATTGTAAAAAATCACAAAGTTAAGCCCCACTGGTTTTCAAAGCCAAATGTTATGAGGACTTGTCTTTCCACCACAGGTCCCCTGTGTGTGGGGTGCCTGGTGTGAGGTCTGCCCCTCTCCCTTCTTGGTGCTTATGGTGTCCTTCCTATTTGTGGTTAGTCTCCTGGGAGCTTGGTTCCTGACTGACCGCATCTCCATCCCTCCTATCCCTTTTTGATGTGGCCTCCTCTCTATGATTAACTGTGGAAAGTCTGTTCTGCCAGTCTTTGGGTCATTTTCTGGGCTGGCTACACTGATCTGGCTGTTCCCTAGGTATGTCCAATGGAACAAGGTGGGCTTAGGATCCTCCTACTCTACCATCTTCCCAGAAGTCTTCCCCTACTCTTTTTGATACTAACAGCATAAGAAATCTTCAGCAGGGAGAAGGGAAAATAACCATTATGAAATACAACCAAAACATCTGTTCTCCATAACAAAGGTCTACCCTCAAGAGAAATTACTTTACCAGACAACTTGAGCCCCCTCTACCCTTTCTGTCTCACATCAGGGGAGAAAAAACAAGGCTAAGAAATGATTCTGAGGGGAATCAGGCATTAAAAAAACCCTGAAATTTAATCATATTATAGACTGCTTCTCCTCCCCAATACTTACCATCCTATCAACAAGGCTCCAGCATAACAACAATGGATTATAACTGAGAGCGGCAAGACACCAACTCTATTTAAAAAGGAATTTCTAGGGATATCCAAAGACAACAGGGGAGACAGAAACAAGGACAGGAAACAAAATTGAAGCCTAACACCTACATCTACAGTAAACATTAAACACAACCTAACTCCTAATTAGATAAACATAAAACCTCACCCTAAAAGCCTTTAACCAATACATCATGTCCAGCTTTCAATAAAAAATTACAAGGCAGGTTAAAAGGTCAAAAGAAACAGTCTGAAGAGACAAAGCAAGCATCAGACGATACTCAGCTTTGACATTTATACTAGAATTATCAGGTAGAGAATTTAAAATAACTATGATTAATATGTTTATCCCTGGTGAATATAGATACAAAATCTTCAACAAAATATTGGCAAACCAAATACTGGCAAATGATACAGTAAAAGATCACACAATATGATCAATTGGGATTTATTCCAGGGATGCAATGACAGTCTATCATCTATAAATCAATGTGATACACTATACTGACAAAATGAAGGAAGGGGTGCCTGAGTGGCTCAGTCATTTGGGTGTCCAACTCCTGATCTCAGCTCAGGTCTCAATCTCAAGGTTGTGAGTTCAAGCCCTACACTGGAGCCTACTTTAAAAAAAAAAAGGATAAAAATCATATGATCGTTCAGTAGATACAGAAAAAGCATGACAAAATTCAACATCCATTCAGGACAAAAAGTCTCAACAAATTAGGCCTAAAGGGAATATACCATAATATAATAAAGGGCATATTAGACATGCCCACAGGTAACATCATACTCAATGGTGAAAAGATGAAAACTCTTCCTCTAAGATCAAGACAAGGATGCCCACTCTCACCACTTTTACTCACCATAGTAATGGAGGCCCTGACCAGAGAAACTATGAAAGAAAAAGGAAGAAAAAAGAAAAAAAGTCATACAAGTCAGAAAGGAAGTAATAAAACAGTCTCTATTTGCAAATAACATGATACTATATATAGAAAACCCTAAAGATGCTGCTAAAAAACTGTTAGAATAAATGAATTCTGTAAAGTTGAAGGATACAAAATCAACATGAATCGGTTGCATTTCTATACACTAACAATGACCTATCAGAAAGAGAAATTAAGAAAACAATCCCATATACAATTGCATCAAAAAGAATAAAATATCTAGAAATAAATTTAACCAAGGAAGGGAAAGATCTGTACAATGAAAAGTATATGACACTGATGAAAGATAGACAAAAATAAATGGAAAGATACTCCATTTTCATGGATCAGAATAATTAATATCGTTAAAATGCCCACACTACCCAAAGCAATCTACAAATTCAATGCAATCCCTAACAAAATTCTAATGGCATTTTTCACAGAAATAAAACAAACAATGCTAAAATTTGTATGAAACAACAACAACAACAAAAACAACCCCAAACAGCCAAAGTAATCCTGGAGAAGAACAAAACTGGAGGCCATAAAAAGGAATCAAACACTGATACATGCATATATGTACACCCATACATATATGCACAAACCTCAAATCATAATACTAACTGGAATCAGTAAGATGCAAAGAACTACATAATATATGATCCCATTTATTTAAAAATTCTAGAAAAGAAAAACCTTAGCACCAGAAAGCTAATCAGTAGTTGCCTGGTGCTGAAGGTGGGAGAGGTAAAATTGAAGATGGACTACAAATGGGCACAAGGGCAGTTTATGGGGTAATGGAAATGCTCTAAGTCTGAATTGTTGTAGTAATTGCATAACTCTTTAAATTCACTACAATCACTGAATTGTACACTTAACAAGAGATGAGTTTTATGTACATAAATTATACCCCCCATTAAAGCTGTTAAGAAATATCTTAAGAGTTTTCTGGTGGGAAAGAGAATGAAATCATTCCATAGTTTTCAAATAGAATGAAATTCCAGAGACAGTAATTCTAGGGAGTTCAAATTTTAGCCAGTATAAGGAAGCACATACATTGATAATCAGAGTTATTCAATAGGAATGCCTTGGATTCCTAAAGCAGGCAGAATGGTACTGTTGGTTGGCCAAACCAAAAGACATTCCTGATACCTTCTCCTTTATGAATGTAATGTAGGGTTTGCAAAGTGACCTGCTGGATATTCTATTATTTGCAGACGAATAAATCCCAATGGATAAACCTACCTTCTAGAACAAGTAGTCCTAAAATGCTGAAAACTTTCTGCCCAGGGAAGGTGTGAAATATTCCCATTGAAGAAAGAGGATGATATAATCAGTTGGTTAAATTAAAAACAATTAATCATAGTTTTTGAAAAACACCTGCATTATATATGTTCTTTGAATTTAGTAAAAGCAACTGTCACTGTGGATATATATACATTTCAGAAAGTGGGAAATACTCTTTGCTTTATGCCATTTCAGCTTACACACACACACACACACACACACACACACACACACACACACACTTTTTTCCCCTAAGGAACCTTGAAAATCAACATAGGAGACTACTTTTACTAGAAAATGAAAAGTACACAAAAGTATAAGATTTGGCCTCTGCCCTCAAGGTGTTGGAAAAACAATCTTTGTAGAGGCAGGTGAACACACCTGAAGTAATTGGCAGATATCAGACACTGTACAATTAAGCCATAAATTGTAGCATATAAATACAATTAAATTCTTTAGAAGTCAAACCAGAGATGACTTTACAAACCATCAGGATTAAACAATGCTATCTGATGGTGAAAGCAATTGACTGAACTGTCCACTCTCAAAACACAGTTACTTTGATAAATGTTAAGTAGTCCTCTGAAGGCTTCTAACACCAACAGGCTATTGGATAATACCCATCAAGTGATTTCACTGGAACAAGAGAAAATAGTGCTTTAGAAAGAAGTCATTTAAAACAGGCTCCCCAAGATCATTTCTGGAGGCACAAATTCCACAGTGGATTATTTCTTAAAATTTACTCATTATTAGTGTCCATACCTGAGATATTAAGGTGAAAGACTTGAGAGATCAATGCCATTTAAGTACTACTATAATGACGGTATTACAATTGGATTTTTTTTCTTTACATTTTTCTATCTGCAGTCTTGCCTCCTGTTACTCTGGCATTTTTCAGAAAGGCATAATCACAAAGACCTGTGTTATTTCAATACTGTATGGAAAAGCTCCAAGCTAAGGAATTTTTAAAGTACTGTAAGCAGGATTAAAGCCTTTTAACATAGACATGGGTATAGTTAAATGATCTACTCTAAATATTTTCTCATTTGAAGCTGATTTTAGTAATCAATAAATGTAATTTAACTGCTTTTCTAGGAGTTCTGAGTCACTCATTCTCTCCTCCTCCCTGTACCTATTAATGAATTTAATTTCAAGATGTCTGAAGAGATGGTAGGTACATGGGACTCCAGGATATAATTTGTTCCCTTGCAAAGCTGACTCACTCTTTTGGGCCTGAATCTGCAAGCTTTGTTCTTTTAATATCACATTCACACAACCCATCACTCCAACAAGTAATAAATGAGCTGCTGAGTGTTCATCTACCGCAACCTTCACTGTGGCAAATTTGACATCTAAATTTGAAGACAACTTTCACCTGCTGATAGAGCTTTTGAGGTGGAAACCCCTAGAAATACAGAATAAAAACTGCTCAAGTAAAATGCTTCTCTTGGTTTCTGAATAATCATCCTCATGACAGCTAGTTGCCATGAAAATTAATAAAAATTCATTTCCATTGCCTTCTTTGTTCAACTTTTAATTAACACACTGTCTGACCTCATTATTCCCCATACCCAAATCTAACTTTTTAGCGAAGAAATCAGCTTTTGGTGCCCTTTGCAAAGGAACACTTCCCAAGTGCCTTGAGATGCTTAAAGAACTAAAGCTAGTAACACTATCAATAGATATTTTTTATTTTTTTTTTTATTTTTTACTTTAGAGCATAGACTGCATGCATGCATAGACTGCATGCATTTAAAATGGTGTTTAAAATCTGATTTTTCTGTGATTCGCTTCTTAAAGTTGTTCTATTTTTAAATTTCTCAACCTGATTTTCAACCTAACAGAGTACTGTTTTGCATTCACTTTTTATGGTGTTTCTTCAAAAGCTATTTATTGGCATTATTACTTCTAAACTGGTTTATAATTATGCTATACATTCCTTCCACAATGAACTTTGCCTTCAAAATGTGTATACCAGAATTTAAATGTTGGTCACCATAGCATTTGTACATTTACTTGCCTCTACTACCGAATATCAACTCAGATAATACTTTCCAGGTATTTCTAACAGAGTTAGCAAATGGCACTAATATCCTAAGATCGAAATGATCCAAGAAATGAAGGGAGTTCTTTTTTTTTTTTTATGTTAGAAACACAAATTTAACTTAATAATGATTTGGAAGTGGAGAGAAAAATGTAGCTTCTTTATTTCATCTAAAGCTGATGTTTTCCTTCATAAGCTCCTATCCACTACTTAGGAAAAAATAGCTAAATGTGTGAGTTCAAAGCAAAGTCTGATGGGATTGTTTATTCAGCCTTTTCAAAAAATGTTCAGTCTGTCAACCTTTCCTTCTTGCTATTTCTCTTAAGAATCTGGTTGTCTGGAAAGAGTGGGGTCATACACATCCTGGTGAACTTGAGAGACAGAGAACCCTTGGGTGTGTGCCAGCTGGCACTTTTGGGTCTTCAGGGTAATGTCCATCTGTTAGGTGTCCTGCCAGCCTCAGTGCTGGAATTTGAGCTAGTGAATCTGTGGCCCATTCTCTTGGCTTAACCAATACTCTCCATGATGCAGTCCCAGTGGCAAAGGTACATTGACCTTCTAGGCTGAGCCTCTGAGGCAAGGCCCTATCCACTTCTCTCTGTCATGGTATATGCTCAAGTTTATTTGATGGCGCTGCACCTCAGGTTAGTACATGGAAACCTGTGCAGTGACTTCATCCAGGGTCCTCAAGGGGACTTAGGTCGGAGACCGAGGGGAAGTAAGAAGAGTTCCTTTGGCTTCAGTTATGTTCATTTACATAAAATGTGAGTGCAGATGCTCCGGTTCTTGATATTCTGGATGCCTCAGCAACCACACCCCTGGTGCCTATCTGTAGTAATAATTTTGGTTCTGAAGAAAAAGATCTCTTCGGTATTTTTCAGGTACTATGTTAAATTTATAAATTAACTTAGAGAAGACCGACATCTCTTTCACATTTAATCTTCCTAATCTAGAACAGGATGCTTTTTTCTACCTTTTTCAACTATTTTAAGTCATTCAGAAATATTTTGAAGTTTCTTCATACACAACTTTTGCATTTATTGCTAAATTTATTCCTAAACATTTTATCTTTTGGGTGGGATTACAGGGGTTTTTTTCCTTCATTTTATCTTCTCTGATTGTTCTTTGTGTATATGAAAACTATTAATTTCTGTTTATTAATTTTGCACCCTATTTTACTAAATACTTACTTTTTGATTTTTCCCCATTTTAAGTATACAAAAATATCATCTGCCACTAATGTCTGGTCCTTTGTCATTTTCATATATTTCTCCTATTTTAAGATGTTGAGTAAATCTAGCCTCCAGCACAATATTAACTACTCTACATCTTTGCCTTAACCCTGACTTTACTGGGAGTAAGTCTAGAGTTTCCCCTTAGAAATAATGTTTGTTTTGGGTCTGAGATAAATACATTTTAAGTTTAGGATAGAAATATCCTATTCTATTAAGTGTTTTCTATAAAGGATACTGTTGAATTTTTTCAAAAGCCTTTTCAGCATATGTGGATATAATATGATCTCTTAGATTTACTAGTATTATGAATTATGGTAATATATTTTCTAACATTCAAATGTATGTTTTCCAAATAAAACCCCACATGATTTGTTCTTTTAATATGTTTCCAGATTATGTTTGTAGGTATTTTACTTAGCCTTTTTACTTCTATATTCCTAAGTGAGATTGGTCTGTAATTTTCTTTTTTGTGTGTAATTCCTATTAGGTTTTGATATCAGTTTTACATTGGCTTTTTAAATTTTTTTTTATTTAAATTCTTTAGTTAACATATAGTGTATTAGTTTCAGGGGTAGAATTTAGTGATTCATCAGTTGCATATAACACCCAGTGCTCATTACATCAAGTGCCCTCCTTAATGCCCATCACCCAATTACCCCATCTCCCCACCCACCTCCCCCTCCAGCAACCCTCAGTTCGTTTCCTATAGTTAAGAGTCTCTTATGGTCTGCCTCCCTCTCTGTTTTTATCTTATTTTTTTCCCTTCCCCTATGTTCACCTTTTTGTTTCTTAAATTCCACATATGAGTAAAATCATATGGTATTTGTCTTTCTCTGACTGACTTATTTTGCTTAGCATAATATACTCTAGCTCCATCCACTTCATTGCAAATGGCAGTATTTCATTCACTTTGACCGCTGAGTAGTATTCCATTGTATATACCTACCACCTCTTGTTTATCCATTCACGAGTTGATGGACATTTGGGTTCTTTACATAATTTGGCTATTGTTGATAATGCTGCTATAAACTCCAAGGTGCATGTGTCCCTTCAAATATGTATTTTGTATCCTTTGGGTAAATACCTAGTATTGCAGTTGCTGGGTCATAGGGTAGCTCTATTTTTAACTTTTTGAGGAACCTCCATACTGTTTTCCAGGGTGGTTGCACCAGTTTGCATTCCCACCAACCATGTAGAGGGTTCCCCTTTCTATGCATCCTCATCAACATCTATTGTTACCTGTGTTGCTAATTTTAGCCATTCTGACAGCTGTGAAGTGATATCTTATTGTAGTTTTGATTTGTATTTCCCTGATGATGAGTGATGGTAACCGTCTTTTCATATGTCTGTTAGCCATCTGAATGTCTTCTTTGGAAAAATGCCTATTCATGTCTTCTGCCATTTTTTAACTGGATTATTTGGTTTTGGGGTGTTGGATTTGATAAGTTCTCTATAGATTTTGTATACTAATCCTTTATCAGATACGTCATTTGCAAATATCTTCTCCCATTACATAGGCTGCCTTCTAGTTTTGTTAATTTCCTTTACTCTTCACAAGCTTTTTATCTTGAAGTCCCGATAGTTCATTTTTGCTTCTGTTTCCCTTGCCTCTGGAGATATGTCTAGTAAGAAGTTGCTATGGCCCAGGTCAAAGAGGTTGCTGCTTGTGTTCTCTAGGATTTTGATGTATTCCAATCTCACATTTAGGTCTTTCATCCATTTTGAATTTATTTTTGTGTACGGTGTAAGAAAATGGTCCAGTTTCATTCTTCTGCATATGGCTGTCCAATTTTCCCAACACTATTTGTTGAAGAGACTGTCTTTTTTCTGTTGGACATTCTTTCCTGCTTTTCTGCTTTGTCAAAGATTAGTTGACCATAGATTTGAGGGTCCATTTCTGGGTTCTCTATTCTGTTCCATTGATCGATGTGTCTGTTTTTGTGCCAGCACCATACTTCTTAAAGAGAATTTGGAGATGTTTTCTTTTATCAATGTTCTAGACAACTGAAATAGCATTAAAATGACTGTTCTTTAATGGAATTGTAGAATTTCTCTGTGGAACCATCTAGCCTTAACACTTTTAGGGGCTGGTTCTTGGACAACTTCCTCTATTTTTATGATGTACAGTTTGGAGTTCCCCTACCTTTTAAGTATTTTGATAAACTACTAATTTGCATTAAATTGAACAGATTATCATTTTAGTTTTCTTTTTTTATAATTCTCCTTTATTATTTCCTATCTTTTGTATTTGCACTTTCTCCTTTTACTGAATAAATAAGCAGATGCTCATTTTTTCAAAGCTTTAGGATTTATTAGTTTTACTAAACTCATTATTGTTTATATTCTTTCCTTCTTTATTTTGTTTTTCCTTTTCTTTTAAGTAGGATTCTTATAACATGTACTTCTACTTTCACGATATATGTATACACATATACATATATTTATGTATATGTGTATACATATACATATGTATACACATATACATTACATATACATTATACATATACATTATAAATTTTCCTTTGAGAATTGCTTTAGTTATATCCCATAGTTTCTGATATGTAGTATTTATATTATTTTATTTTGTAAAAAAATTTTAAAGGATTTTATTTATTTATTTAAGAGAAAGAAAAGAGAGAGAGAGAGCACAAGCAAGGCAAGTGGCCAGCAGAGGGAGAGGAAGAAGCAGGCTCCTGGCTGAGCAGAGAGCCCAACATGGGCTCAGTACCAGGACTCTGAGATCATGACCTGAGCCAAAGGCAGATGCTTAATCCACTGAGACACCCGAGCACCCCTATATTATTATTTTTAGCTATCCCAAACATTTGATTTTATATTTCCTCTTTGACTCAATTGTTGCTTAATCAGGAATGTATTTAATTATTAAAAGTCAAATACTATTTATATATTTTTTTTTATTCTGTTAAGATAATCTATTTCTGTTATAATCTCCACATTTGTCTTAGTCTTAATTATACTGTTAAATATATTCTGTGCTTACCTCAAATTCTTTTACTAATATCAACCTAGCCATATTGTGGTTAACTAAAATTTGTCTTCTAGTAGTTTCTTCAGGAAGGGCTCATTGACAGTGCTATGCCAAGCCATACTGGAGCCTGAGGCAAAAGAAAAAAATCAGTAATAATGATCCTGCCTTTAAAATTTGGTTTTATCATGGTTGTTTTCCATTAATTTTTATTTTAATATTGCATTAAATATTCTTGATTGCAGAACTTTTTGGTATCCTCTTAAATTTCATGTCCAAGGCATCTAATATTCCTTGGGTTCCTGCATGTTCAGCCATTTATATTTGAAGAACAGTTTGGCTGGCTCATTCTTTCCTTGAGAAACTTTTAGGTAGTGCTCTATATAACCTGCTGTTATTAAAATATGATGCGGAAAAGTCTTATACCAGCTGACTTTTTTTCATTTAAGTGAAATCCCCACTCTCCCACTCTCACCCCTGGTCTTCCCAACAGTTCTTTATCTTCAAAGTTCTGTAACTTTTCTAGGATCTGTCCTGATGATGATAGTTCTGGGTCAATTTTCACCAGCACACAGTATTACTTTTGCAGATTCAAGTCTTTTTCTTTCTTGAATTGTATTTTAAAATACCTGTCTGTACCATTTTTTGATTTTCATCTTTGGGTACTTATAGAGTAGTGCTTGTTGGATCCCCCACATATATCATCTGTCTATTATTTTCTTATAATCTTTTTAAAATTCTTTTATTTCTATTTCACTATGTTCACTTTTCTTACTTTTATGTCCGTATCAGTATTTTCCATTGTTACTTCTTCCAATTTTGTCTCAATTTTTGTGTTTTTTCCCTCTACCTCGTTCCTTTTTTTTTATTATGTTCAGTTACCCATCATTAATTTTTGATGTAGTGTTCAATGATTCATTAGTTGTGTGTTGTTTCCTAAGTTCTACTAGTTTATATTTCTTCCCTGTCTACTGTCTATCTTTTCTTTCAAATACTGCATTTCCACCTTGTGGTACTTGTTAATAGAAGTGACTGAATTATTAGAGGTTTGGGGCTTTAAGATTTATGTCAAAATATTCATTCACAGTTTTCCTCTACTTCATGACAACATATTTCTGGTGAAGACTGATCATCTACTAATATACTTTGCTATACCTTTTCTTCCTTTTTTCTTATAGTTTCTCTTCACAGACATTGTAGTAAGAAGTATAAAGGTTCTTACAGTGGAGCCAGGATAGTATTTCAGACTAGCTGTTTTTCACTATTCAAAGGATCTCTTCTCAACTGTTTCTTTTTTTTTTTTTTTAAGATTTTATTTATTTGACACAGAGAGAGAGAGAGAGCAAGCAAGCAAGAGGGGCAGAAGGGGAGGGAGAGGGATAAAGAATATGAAGCAGACCCCGTACTGAGCATGGAGCTCAACTCGGGGCTCTATCCCACGACTGTGAGATCATGATCTGAGCCAAAACCAAGAGTCAGATGCTTAACCGACTGATCAACCCAGGTGCCCCTTTTCTCAGCTGTTTCTAGTTTTCTTGCATGATTCTTCATATAGCCCCACTTCCCTGTGTCTCTCATCTGAACTGTATCCCAAGAATCTTTTGTCAACAACCACCTAGCCCCGTGTCTCCACCACTGCTGTCCCAGGTAAAGGATACAAATTCTGATCTAAATAGTGTCTCACTTTCAGAGATCACAGCAATTTCAGAAGGCTTATTAAGTGGAAACACCTGGAGGTGGGAATACAGCAGGGAATTAAATAAGGAATATTTGTTTGAGGACCATTTAAGAAATAATTCAACTCCCAGATCCAGGCTATGGAAAAAGCCCCCACTCAAATAAAGGACTCAAAGCTTTTTGTCTAATAAGGGTAAAGCAGAGGGTATTTAGACTAAAAACTACCAGGTACTGTTGACGGTGGATATACCATTCACAAAATAGGGAGAACACATAAAACTAAGACTCTCCCCCTTGCCTTGCCTTACTTAGATTAGAGGACCCTAGCAGCCAGGCAGTCACCCCAAGGCAGAGCCTGGAAAATTCTATGTGGTCTTACCAAACCAAGAGCAAAGACTTATACATATCATGTCACGGGTTCCTCACTGAAGACTGTCTAATCATTCTAAAACAAAATTCATGGTCAACAAGTCCACTTATGTATTCTAACGTTCCAATCAGATTTTTAGTCTCTTAGTCTACTCAGGCTGCCATAAGAAAATACCAGAGACTGGCTTAAAAAACACTTGTGTAAGACCATTTTATCACACTTCTGGAGGCTAGAATTCCATGATCAAGGTGCCAAACAATTCAGTTTCTAGTAAAGGCTCTCTTCCTTGCTTTTAGACAACACCATTTCACTGTGTGGCCACATGGCCTTTCCATGCATGCATACAGGAGAGTGAGTGAGTTGTCATGTCTCTTCTACTAAGGACACTAATCCTATTGGGTCAGAGCCCCAACCTATGACCTCATTTAACCTTACTTTTTTTTTTGAAGATATAATTGACTTTATTAAGCAATTCATGAACTGAGCATCATCCCATTTATCAAGTAGAGAGCTATCCCCCTTAATTATTTTCTTACAGGCCCCATCTCCAAATACTGTTATACTGGGGATTAAGGCTTTAACATGTGAATTGGGATGGAGGGACACAGTCCACAACAATCCCCCAAACACTGTCAAACCAAACAAACTATATCTATGGGATTTCAATATATTTCAATTTATGGGATTTTAATATATTTCAATATATGTATAGTGATTACCTATTACTTCTTTCTTTATTTGAATGTTTCACCTCTTGGTATGTTCAGTGAGTTTCCATAGATGTAACGAAGTGGGAAAACACTTCCTGTTTTAGAAGTAGGACATTTTTTTTTATAAGTAGGACATTTAGATCCATTGGGAGTACAGTAGACAGGATGTGGTATTGCCCTCTGTGGACACTATTACACCTTCTTTCTGAGTTTTAAGTCTGTTGAAGTCTCAAACTGGTACAGATGGAGAACAGGAATGCTAATTAACTCCTTTTCATTAAATATAAATGTGCTTAATTATAAGGTATTGTTCAAAAACATCTATTGATTAGTATATGGAAATATGCATTTATCTACACCCTATAAAACTATCAGTTTGCTGATATACACTCTTGACCCCCTCGTATTCCTTATGCACAGGTGGATCCCCCATCACCAACAGAAGCTACTGATGTTATATTGGAATGGGTGAACACTGCAAAACCACCCAGGGTGAAGCATTCATATGCCACTCTATCGACCAAGTCATCCCTTCAAAGCACCCTCACCTCTACTTATATGGGTTCTTTGCCTCCCTCCCATCTGTCTGTAGGGCCTGGAAGGAAACTCTGATCCTTTAGCAAACCCAGCTCTGAATAGTGAGTTTATGTGAGATATGTTGTCCCTTTGTTTGTTGCTGACAAGCGTAAAGAACCACTTTCACTGCTGGTAATAATGGTTAATTTATCACATCCAGCGGAGGCTGACCTCTGGGTGTCCCAGCCCCTCCATCACCTTCACACCTGCTCAAGCTAATTGTTAGAGCCAAGTGTAAATGAAAATCAACTGGGCTAATAATGAATGGAGCCCATTACTCGCAACAGCACATTGCTTTAGGAAGGTTTATCAAGAAACATTATAACCAGTCCTCAGTCACAGTTCCCTGTTTCATAGATGAGAAAAAGCAAGCAAACAAGGGGGGATCAGCATATGAAAACAAGCAGAGTGATGGGAAACACATTTGGCTTTAGCTTCCAGAGCTCTGGAATAGCTATTCTTATACTTTACCAAAATCCACTAAAATACTCCCTGAAAAAAGATTTAAGATATTTCTCCCAATGTTGTTGTCAACTGTTTCTATAAGCAAATGAGATCATTACTGGATATGAAGACCTTAATTAATATGCTAATCTCATTCCTCCATCAAAACCATTTTTTAAGGAGGTTATCCCCATGGCTCCTCCAGTCACTGCCACCCACCTGCCTTAGAATTCCCTGCCATTCCCATCTGAAAGCACAGACCCAGCTCCCAAATTCTTAAAATAAAATAACCAGAACTCCCATTAAAGGAAAATTCCAAAAGAAAATTCAGAGAACTCTACTTGATACGAATATTTTACTGAGAGAGAAACAAACTGTTCAGGAACAGAGACTTCAAGCAAAAGGTGGTTAAGAAGTTCTCCACTCTCACTAGTTACAACTCTGTTTATAAAGGGATATAAGTACATAGTTTTCTATTGTGATTTGTTATTAGAAACTTACATTATTTTTCATGCATAAGCTTATTTGTTTATTACTTGTCATAAACTTACTTGTAGCTGATTAGCTAGGAAGCTGAAAGGTCCCATAGACATAAAGAAAGCTTAAGTTTTGTTGAAGGGTCAGAGTCAGCATTTTGGGGAAATTGGGGCAGTTTTATGTTTCGGTTATGTGACTGCGAGTGTTCAATCTAGGGATATATTCAAACAGTGGCCTCCATTTTAATCTCTTTAATATCTGAGTATCTTCAAGAGGCAGATATGAGATTATCAGGAATTAACTATACTTTGAAGATACAGCCCTAAGGGAGCACAAGAAGTCACTTCTCATTGCCAAATTGGGGTTTTAATGTATTTAGGGAATGTTTTAAAAGTGTTTTCATGTTGAAATACATTTATTCATTTTTAATGCATTTATAAGCAATTAGAGATCCCTATGTTAAGCCATAAATCAGAAGGATCGCTCATCTCCAACCCCCTCCTGCCCCCTGGAAAATTTAGTGAGAGCAGGAAATGCTAGTAACCCCATGAGTCTGAGCACACACTTCATGCGGACTTCTACCAAGTGATCCCTTAGACTGACATGTCAGACCTCCAAATCAGCAATTTCAGACCAATCTGGACCAAACATGAAATCATTCCATATTATATTTGAACCAATCATTCACAGGATTCATATAAACCCATTACAACTTGAACAAGTGGCACTGACTCCCCATGATCTTGACTTAACTGAAGATCCAGGACTGTGCAGTAACAAGACCCTATCATCTGCCTTAATCTGGGCATCTCTCTTACCCAGGTTTTGTGTTATTTCATGTAGAGATACACTAATCAGTGATCTATGTGGTATCTACCTAATAACCTTGAGTTTTGAAGGCACCATTCCACATTTATAATGCACACCACCTGCTTGCAATATGACAAGGCAAGATAGGTGAGCACATGCTACCATGAATAGAAGTATTCACTGGTTCTAAGGAACAGGGTATGAATTGTTGTTCTGGGGGTGAGAAGGGTTCCACAGTCAAAAAAGATTGAAAATATTGCGTTAAATTATATTTAGCAGGAGTCCTTTCTTCAAGGCAGAATTTCTTAGAGCTAATAAACACTATCAGTCTTCTTTTAGCTTCCATGAATATAGAATCTTTGTTAGACCAATATCTAAAACACACAAGTATTCAATAGGACAGGAGATGGAAAACAATTAACTTTATTCATACTTCTGTGGTAAGGGATAAAAACAGTGCTAGCTTAATTTAGAATCTAATATGAATGAGCTTCTGGACTTTTGATTATTCACCAATTGTTGCAATAAGCCTGTAGAGCAAATAATCCCCACTTGTAACAACAAATATTTACTTCTCACTGATAGGTCTCTGGCTAGGACAGTTTGGTTTCAAGCAGGTCAAATTCAGATGTGTTCCAGGTGTTTCTCATTCAGGAATCCAGTCTAAAAAATGCAGTGGCTACCTTAGGTGTGCTTTTCTCAAGAAGGCAAAATTGCTGGCAGACATTCCCCAAGCATTTTAAGCCTCAGTTCAGCACTGGTAAGCTATCACTTTTACTATGTTCCACTGGGCAATGCAGTTTTTTTTTAATTTTTTTTAAAGATTTATTTATTTGGAGGGGAGGGACAAAGGGAGAAAGAAAGAGAATCTCAAGCCAACTTCCTGCTGAGTGTGCAGCCCAACACGGGGCTTGATCCCACAACTCTGTGATCATACCCTGAGCTGAAATCAAGAGTCGGATGCTCAACAAACTGAGCTACTCAGGTGCCCCTGACCAAAGCAATTTATATGGCTAAGCCCAACATCAGTGGGACAGGGAAGTATATCCCACCCACAGAGAAGCCAGGCAAGGGCAAGGAAGACGGAAACAATGGTGAGCAAAGAATATCTACCACACTGACCATAAATTCCTGTCCAAGATTTTACATGTATGGGAATTCAATCATATTTCTTTTTTCTTTAAACACTAATGTCCTAGTTAAAATTCAAACATACAAATGATTAGACTTGACAACAGGAATATGGGCTCCATATCTGTTCTTTATTCTTTTTCTTCCTTGGGACAAGTCAATATTCAGTACCTATGTAAACTAATCCAGGGGAATTAGCATATTTTTTTTAATTTTTTTATTGTTATGTTAATCACCATATATTACATCATTAGTTTTTGATGCAGTGTTCCATGATTCATTGTTTGTTCATAACACCCAGTGCTCCATGCAGAACGTGCCCTCCTCAATACCCATCACCAGGCTAACCCATCCCCCCACCCCCCTCCCCTCTAGAACCCTCAGTTTGTTTTTCAGAGTCCATCATCTCTCATGGTTCGTCTCCCCCTCTGACATACTCCCCTTTTCTTCCTCTCCTGTTATCTTTTTTCTTTTTTCTTAAAATATGTTGCGTTGTTTCAGAAGTACAGATCTATGATTCAACAGTCTTGCACAATTCACAGCGCTCACTGTAGCACATACCCTCCCCAATGTCTATCACCCAACCACCCCATCCCTCCCACCCCCAATGACTCCAGTAACACTCAGTTTGTTTCCTGAGATTAAGAATTCCTCATATCAGTGAGGTCATGTGATACATGTCTTTCTCTGATTGACTTATTTCACTCAGCATAACACCCTCCAGTTCCATCCACGTCGTTGCAAATGGCAAGATCGCATTCCTTTTGATGGCTGCATAATATTCCATTCTGTATATATACCACCTCTTCTTTATCCATTCATCTGTCGATGGGCATCTTGGCTCTTTCCACAGTTTGGCTATGGTGGACATTGCTGCTATAAACATTAGGGTACACGTGCCCCTTCGGATCCCTACATTTGTATCTTTGGGGTAAATACCCAGTAGTGCAATTGCTGGATCGAACGGTAGCTCTAATTTCAACTGTTTGAGGAACCTCCATACTGTTTTCCAGAGTGGTTGCACCAGCTTGCATTCCCACCAACAGTGTAGGAGGGTTCCCCTTTCTCCACATCCCCGCCAACATCTGTCGTTCCCTGACTTGTTAATTTTAGCCATTCTGACGGGTGTGAGGTGGTATCTCATTGAAGTTTTGATTTGGATTTCCCTGATGCCGAGCGATGTTGAGCACTTTTTCATGTGCCTGTTGGCCATTTGGATGTCTTCTTTGGAGAAATGTCTGTTCATGTCTTCTGCCCATTTCTTGATTGGATTATTTGTTCTTTGGGTGTTGAGTTTGATAAGTTCTTTATAGATTTTGGATACTAGCCCTTTATCTGATATGTCATTTGCAAATATTTTCTCCCATTCTGTCGGTTGTCTTTTGGTTTTGTGGACTGTTTCTTTTGCTGTGCAAAACCTTTTTATCTTGATGAAATCCCAATAGTTCATTTTTGCCCTGGCTTCCCGTGCCTTTGGCGATGTTTCTAGGAAGAAGTTGCTGCGGCTAAGGTCGAAAAGGTTGCTACCTGTGTTCTCCTTTAGGATTTGGATGGACTCCTGTCTCACGTTTAGGTCTTTCAACCATTTGGAGTCTATTTTTCTGTGTGGTGTAAGGAAATGGTCCAGTTTCATTCTTCTGCATGTGGCTGTCCAATTTTCCCAACACCATTTGTTGAAGAGACTGTCTTTTTGCCATTGGACATTCTTTCCTGCTTTGTCAAAAATAAGTTGACCATAGAGTTGAGGGTCCATTTCTGGGCTCTCGATTCTGTTCCATTGATCTATGTGTCTGTTTTTGTGCCAGTACCATACTGTCTTTATGATGACAGCTTTGTAATAGAGCTGGAAGTCCGGAATTGTGATGCCGCCAGCTTTGCTTTTCTTTTTCAGTATTCCTCTGGCTATTCTGGGTCTCTTCTGGTTCCATACAAATTTTAGGATTATTTGTTCCATTTCTTTGAAAAAAGTGGATGGTATTTTGATGGGGATTGCATTGAATGTGTAGATTGCTCTAGGTAGCATTGACATCTTCACAATGTTGATTCTCCCAATCCATGAGCATGGAATGTTTTTCCATTTCTTTGTGTCTTCTTCAATTTCTTTCATGAGTATTTTATAGTTTTCTGAGTACAGATCCTTTGCCTCTTTGGTTAGATTTATTCCTAGGTATCTAATGGTTTTGGGTGCAATTGTAAATGGGATAGACTCCTTGATTTGTCTCTCTTCTGTCTTGTTGTTGGTGTATAGGAAGGCCACTGATTTCTGTGCATTGATTTTATATCCTGCTACTTTACTGAATTCCTGTATGAGTTCTAGCAGTTTTGGGGTGGAGACTTTTGGGTTTTCCACATACAATATCATATCATCTGCAAAGAGTGAGAGTTTGACTTCCTCTTTGCCGATTTGGATGCCTTTGATTTCTTTTTGTTGTCTGATTGCTGTGGCTAGGACTTCTAATACTATGTTGAATAGCAGTGGTGAGAGTGGACATCCCTGCCGCGTTCCTGACCTTAGGGGAAAGGCTCTCAGCCTTTCCCCATTGAGATTGATATTCGCTGTAGGTTTTTCATAGATGGCTTTTATGATATTGAGGTATGTACCCTCTATCCCTATACTCTGAAGAGTTTTGATCAAGAAAGGATGTTGTACTTTGTCAAATGCTTTTTCTGCATCTATTGAGAGGATCCTATGATTCTTGTTCTTTCTTTTGTTAATGTATTGTATCACGTTCATTGATTTGCGGATGTTGAACCAGCCTTGCAGCCCAGGAATAAATCCCACTTGGTCATGGTGAATAATCCTTTTAATGTACTGTTGGATCCTATTGGCTAGTATTTTGGTGAGAATTTTTGCATCCATGTTCATCAAGGATATTGGTCTGTAATTCTCTTTTTTGATGGGGTCTTTGTCTGGTTTTGGGATCAAGGTAATGGTGGCCTCATAAAACGAGTTTGGAAGTTTCCCTTCCATTTCTATTTTTTGGAACAGTTTCAGGAGAATAGGTATTAATTCTTCTTGAAATGTCTGATAGAATTCCCCTGGGAAGCCATCTGGCCCTGGGCTTTTGTTTGTTGGGAGATTTTTGATGACTGCTTCAATTTCCTTAGTGGTTATAGGTCTGTTCAGGTTTTCTATTTCTTCCTGGTTCAATTTTGGTAGTTGATACATCTCTAGGAATGCACCCATTTCTTCCAGGTTATCTAATTTGCTGGCATAGAGTTGCTCATAATATGTTCTTATAATTGTTTGTATTTCTTTGGTGTTGGTTGTGATCTCTCCTCTTTCATTCATGATTTTGTTGATTTGGGTCATTTCTCTTTTCTTTTTGATAAGTCTGGCCAGGGGTTTATCAATCTTGTTAATTCTTTCAAAGAACCAGCTCCTAGTTTCGTTGATCTGTTCTACTGTTCTTTTGGTTTCTAGTTCATTGATTTCTGCTCTGATCTTTATGATTTCTCTTCTCCTGCTGGGTTTAGGCTTTATTTGCTGTTCTTTCTCCAGCTCCTTTAGGTGTAGGGTTAGGTTGTGTATTTGAGACCTTTCTTGTTTCTTGAGAAAGGCTTGTATTGCTATATACTTTCCTCTCAGGACTGCCTTTGCTGTATCCCAAAGATTTTGAACAGTTGTGTTTTCATTTTCATTGGTTTCCATGAATTTTTTTAATTCTTCTTTAATTTCCTGGTTGACCCATTCATTCTTTAGTAGGATGCTCTTTAGCCTCCATGTATTTGAGTTCTTTCCGACTTTCCGCTTGTGGTTGAGTTCTAGTTTCAAAGCATTGTGGTCTGAAAATATGCAGGGAATGATCCCAATCTTTTGGTACCGGTTGAGACCTGTTTTGTGACCTAGGATGTGATCAATTCTGGAGAATGTTCCATGGGCACTAGAGAAGAATGTATATTCCATTGCTTTGGGATGGAATGTTCTGAATATGTCTGTGAAGTCCATTTGGTCCAGTGTGTCATTTAAAGTCTTTATTTCCTTGTTGATCTTTTGCTTAGATGATCTGTCCATTTCAGTCAGGGGGGTGTTAAAGTCCCCCACTATTATTGTATTGTTGTCAATGTGTTTCTTTGCTTTTGTTATTAATTGCCTTATATAATTGGCTGCTCCCATGTTCGGGGCATAGATATTTACAATTGTTAGATCTTCTTGTTGGATAGACCCTTTCAGTAGGATATAGTGTCCTTCCTCATCTCTTATTACAGTCTTTGTTTTAAAATCTAGTTTGTCTGATATAAGGATTGTCACCCCAGCTTTCTTTTGGTGTCCATTAGCATGGTAAATGGTTTTCCACCCCCTCACTTTCAATCTGGGGGTGTCTTTCGGTCTAAAATGAGTCTCTTGCAGACAGCATATTGATGGGTCTTGTTTTTTAATCCAATCTGATAGCCTGTGTCTTTTGATTGGGGCATTTAGCCCATTTACATTCAGGGTAACTATTGAAAGGTATGAATTTAGTGCCATTGTATTACCTGTAAGGTGACTGTTAACTGTCTGTTGTCTGTGTTCGTTTCTGCTCTTTGCTGCTTTTAGGTTCTCTCTTTGCTTAGAGGACTCCTTTCAATATTTCTTGGAGGGCTGGTTTTGTGTTTGCAAATTCCTTTAGTTTTTGTTTGTTCTGGAAGCTTTTTATCTCTCCTTCTATTTTCAATGATAGCCTAGCTGGATATAGTATTCTTGGCTGCATATTTTTCTCGTTTAGTGCTCTGAAGATATCTTGCCAGTCCTTTCTGGCCTGCCAGGTCTCTGTGGATAGGTCTGTTGCCAATCTAATGTTTCTACCATTGTAGGTTACATATCTCTTCTCCCGAGCTGCTTTCAGGATTTTCTCTTTGTCTCTGAGACTCGTAAGTTTTACTATTAGATGTCAGGGTGTTGACCTATTATTATTGATTTTGAGAGGGGTTCTCTGTGCCTCCTGGATTTTGATGCCTGTTTCCTTCCCCACATTAGGGAAGTTCTCTGCTATAATTTGCTCCAATATACCTTCTGCCCCCCTCTCTCTCTCTTCTTCTTCTGGGATCCCAATTATTCTAATGTTGTTTCGTCTTATCGTATCACTTATCTCTCGAATTCTGCCCTCGTGATCCTGTAGTTGTTTCTCTCTCTTTTTCTCAGCCTCTTTATTTTCCATCATTTGGTCTTCTATATCGCTGATTCTCTCTTCTGCCTCCTTTATCCTAGCATTTAGTGCCCCCATTTTTGATTGCACCTCATCAATAGCCTTTTTGATTTCGATTTGGTTAGATTTTAGTTCTTTTATTTCTCCAGAAAGGGTTTCTCTAATAACTTCCACGCTTTTTTCAAGCCCAGCTAGTATCTTTAAAGTCATGATTCTGAACTCTAGGTCCGACATCATACTAATGTCCGTATTGAGTAGGTCCCTGGCTGACGGTACTACCTCTTGTTCTTTTTGCTGAGGTCATTTCTTTCGTCTTGTCATTTTGTCCAGAGGAGAATAGATGAATGAGAGAACAAAATGCTAACAGGTTTACAACGTCCCCAGCAAATATACTGTATACAAATCAGAAAAGACCTGAAACCAGGGGAAAAGAAAGGGAAAGAAAGAAAAAAGAAAGAGAAAAAAAAAAGATAAAAACAAAAACAAAACAATACAAAAAAAGCAGAATATGATCAAATATGATCAGGCTAGTGCATAGATCAGTGCCACACACTAGATTTTGGGCGTATTTTGGTCTGTTAGAAAAAAGTGCCTCCTAAAATTTTAAAGGAAGAAAGACATATATGTACAAAATAAGGGTTGATACAATGAAGGGATGGAAGATGACTGTAAAGATGAAAATTATAAAAGATTTTATAAAAGGACTTGGTAAGAGAAGTTGTTTGAAAAAAGAAAGAAGATTTAAGAAAAAAAAAAAGGAAAAAGGGAGAGAATGTGATCAGGCAGGAGACTAGAACAGAGCCATACACTAGTGATTTAGGGTATATTTTGATCTGTTAGAAGAAACTGTACCTCAAAATTTTAAAGAGAGAACAACTTATATATATATGCCAAAAATAAGGGTAACTACTATGAAGGGATAAAATATGACTCTAAAAATGAAAAATAAAAAATGTTTTTTTTTTTTTTTTAAAAAGGGATTGATAAGATGTTGGTTGAAAAAGGGAAAAAGAAAACTAAAAAAAAAACAGTCAACAAAAATTAACTTTGATGAAATAATGAATCATGGTAAAAAAAAAAAAAAAAAAAAAAAGCCATGAATCTGTGTGCAGTATTCTCCTAGCGCTGGAGTTCTCCCATTCTCCTTGATCGATCAACTTGGTCTTGGCTTGCTGGCTGTTTGTGCTGATCTTCTGGGGGAGGGGCCTGTTGCTGTGGTTTCCAAATGTCTTTACCGGAGGCGGAATTGCCCCGCCCTTGTCGGTCCGGGCCAAGGAAGCTGCTCCGGTTTGCTCTCAGGAGCTTTTGTTCCCCGCAAGCTCTTGGTACAGCCTTGGAGGACAAGGGCAGAAATGGTGGCCTCCCAATCTCCACCCGGAGGAGCTAAGAACTCGGGGCCCCGCTCCTCAGTGTGCCCCCAGAGAAAAGCAGTCACTTCCGTGTCCCCGGTCTCCGGCCGCACTCTGTGGTCACCCGGCCTGTGATCGAGCGTTGCTATCTCTGGCACCCGACCCCGCGCGGAGTCTCCAAACCCAGCAGATCCCTGCAGTGCGTTCCCGCACCGCTCCTCCCCGGGAAGGAAGGGGAGTCTCCCCGGATCTGCCGCCTGCTGGGTCCCTGCTGGAGGAGCCGTGCCCCGACTGGGCCGCAGATCACAGTTTGTGGCAACCCAGAGCTGAGAGCCCGCGACTCTGCTCCGTCTCTGCAGCCAGCTTCCCCGCTCTGATACCTGGGAGCTCTGCCGCACTCAGGCACCCCCGGTCTCTCTGTGACCCCAAGGGTCCTGAGACCACACTGTCCCGGGAGGATTCCACCCCCCGCTTAGCCACTGCAGCAATGTCCCTCCGCCGAGCCAACTTCTAAAAGATCCGATTTTGTGCTCCGCGGCTCTAGCACTTGCCAGAAGCGGCCGTCGGAGGCCCCTCCCCCGGCGTCTATCCTCCCGAATATCGCCTCGGATTCACTTCTCCGCACGCCCTACCTTCCAGTAAGTGGTCGTTTCTCTGTTCAGAGAGTTGTTGCTACTCTCCTGTTCGATCTCCTGTTGAGTTCGTAGGTGTTCAGAATGGTTTGATCCCTATTCAGCTGAATTCCTGAGACCAGACGAAATCTAGGTCTCCTACTCCTCCGCCATCTTGCTCCGCCCCCCAGGGCAATTAGCATATTATGGCATCTTCCAGGTGACTCCTGGCTGTAGATCCTGAATACCAACACCATAATCAAGATTTTTAGGTAAGAACAATGACTAGTACATGCATTTTCTAGTAGTGTAACAAATTACCAGAAACTTCACAGTGGAAAACAACACACATTTATCATCTCCCAGTTTCTGTGGGTCAGGAATCCAGGCACAGCTTAGCTGGGTCCCCTGCAAGGCTATGATCAAGGCCTGGATTCTCATCTGGAAGTTCAGCTGGGAAAGAATCCACTTCCAGGTTCACTCAGGTTGTTAGCAGAATTCATATGCTTACAGTTGTAGGATCACGGGATTTTGCTTCTTCAAAGCTAGTACAGATAGGAAGACTCTAAAGCAAGTCCGCTCACAAGTCTGCTCACAAGACAGAGCCTTACGTAATGTAATGTCATCACAGAGGTGATATCCCATCACCATTGCCATATTTTATTGCTTAGAAATATGTCACAAATCCTGCCCACACGCAAGAAGGGATTATACAAAGGCATAAATCCCAGAAGTTAGAGACCATGGTGACCACCTTAAAGTCTGTCCCCTACAACTAGAAACCTAAAAAATACATTATCGTGTCCTACTTTATTCCAACTTTGCTCAGCTTCTCTCAGTGGAGTCACTCTCCACCATGTTCTAGAATTGCATTCGCATTTAGATGGATCCCATTCACTGGCCAATTCTATTTTACACTGTATTTTAAGATCTTCTCTGAGTAGGAAACCCCTCTACTCAGCTGGCCAGTGTTGTTTAATCATTGAGTATTCAGTGTCATCAACATCAGAATGGCCAAGCAATCATTCCAACCAGAAAAGGCCCAAGTACCAATTATTGAGCTGTCATGATTTATGTCTGTGCCTGATGTGACTAACATAAGTCAACTGTTTATGTGTGGAAATGCAACCACTGACTGACAAGAACTGCAGCATATGACTCATGCCGTGTCTACCCTGAGCCAAAACAGTCAGTCAATTCTAAAGGTATAAGCATCAATCAAATAAATGATCTGGCAGCCTAAATATTTAACAACTAGATAATGACTGAAATGTACACTTTTCAATCAGTCATGCAGAAAAAGTCTCAGTAAAAGGAAAAACTGAAATTTAGAGATTTCCTTTTCCTAAAGTCATTCATCCCCAAACATTTGGGGATATCTAGAGTTGAGTGCCTACTGTGCTCTAGATATTCTGGTGGGAATACAGAAATGGAAGACTGAGATAAATGAGAATTATTCTTCAAACTTTCTAACATTACACTATCTAACCTGCCAAGCAATTTTCTCAGTGGTCATCAGCCATCAGCACTCAGTGACCTGCCCCTTTGCTCCTTTTCCAATTTTTTTTTTAGGTAAGAAAAACTGAATATTTAACCAAAATGTGATTTGGTATGGTAAAACCTCACTACCTATACATCTCATTGACTTAAGAGTAATTGCAATGAGACTGCTGCTTCCTACTAAATAGAAAAAAATGCATGATAAAAATGTACTATGACATCCATTATAATATCTGAATTTAAGAATACTTTGTGTTCTACAAGCACTGACAGCCAAAGGTAACTTAAAATAATGACGGCAGGTCCAATACAAATGTTCCATGTTACATTAAACAAAAATGCCACACTGACAAAGACAACCTCAGACAACTTAGCCTTTTCTTTCTCTATACTCTTTCTGGAAGCAAATTTGTACATTCCCATAATATTTATATTCTAAATCCATAGACAGCAAGTAGATGACTACCTTACTTTAATAATCATTTATCATAAGCTTGGTATTGGGGGGAAAATAAACTCTTGACAAATTCCAAGAACACCTCTATTCTTAAGTTCCCTTTATTCTCAAGGACTCCTTTATTCTAATGCAATGGCTCCTGAAAAACGTTCCTTTTCAAGGATAATTTTTCAAACACAATAATCTACAATCAACATTGTAATGTCGTTAGAAGCCAAGACCTTTTCAGCTTTTGAGTTTTGAAGAGAAAGTACATGGCTGGACTCCTACAAGTCAAAGATTTTAAAGCTTTGATTTATGGGTTATTAATGAGTTGTTAATACTCTGGTGTTTATACATAATAAATCAATAATTTACAATTTTTTCTTTAGTCCTAGAATTTCAAAGTTGAAATGAGTTTTAAAGCATATCTGGTCCAGAACCTAAATGTCTTCAGCAACATCCATAACAAATGGTTCTCCAGCCCTTGCTCCAACAGTCCCAGCAATGGGGAGGTCGCTACCTAACGAGGGAGATCATTCCACCTTATCACATCACCTAAGAAATGTTTTCCTTATTTGGAGTCAGAGTTTCTTTGCCCTGTAGTTTAAATTCATGATGCTAATTATACCCCTTGGGGTCTCATGGGACAAATCTAATTCTTTTATATGACAAACCTCCAAATATTTGAAATTCCCTACCATGTCCTGAACACTCTCTTCTAAAGATGCCTGGTTCCTTGAATCATTCCTCATAGAACATAATTTTGGTTCCATCACCATCCTGGGTTCTGATCTTTAAATCAGTGGATTTCAACCATCATTCTGCAACACCATCGTACTTGTGATCAATAAGAAAAGAAAAGGTAAATTACTATAGCAACTGTACCCAGAATTAAGAATAACTTACCTTCTACTTTATTTTGTGCCATAGCCTGGAAAGAAACTAAAAATATCCAAGTGAATATTTTGCTCCTATGAATATACATGGTAGATTAGAACCATAGCCGTAAATATACCCCAGTTTGTCCACATTCTTTGAAAAGTATAGTAGCCAGAACTGAATACAAAAACCAAGAGGTGGATTAGCCAGGGCAAGGCAGAACTGTTCATTAAATCAAAATTTTCTCCTTTCCTTACTCCTACCTTCTCTTCAGGACTCAGCTGAAGTCCTGTCTTCTATATGAAATGCTTCAATTAGAAGAGATAAGTTTTGAATTCCCCAAGTGCTTCCTTTGGACGCAAGCCTAAGTTGGACTTTAAGATCCTTCACTTCCAACCATGTGTTCTTAGGCATTCCTGACCCCTACTAAACTCAATTTCATAAGGTAGAAAAGAGGGGTTTTTCTACTTCAGTAAGTAGGGCAGAACTTGGCAAAGTTAATTCACTGTCTTTCTTGTATTCTGCTCTAATCTGTGCTCAGTATATTGAACTGTTAAGCTCAAAATACAAGGTACACCCAAATTATGAGACCAGGAAAGAAGATACTGCTTTAAGAAACTGAAATTAGTAAAAGTCAACATAGGGGCACCTGGGTGGCTCAGTCGGTTAAGCGTCTACTTTCAGCTCAGGTCATGATCTTGGGATCCTGGGATCGAGCCCCAAGTCAGGCTCCCTGTATCTGCTTCTCCCTTTCCCTCTGCTGTTCCCCCTGCTTGTGTGCTCTATCTCTGTCAGACAAAAAAAAAAAAAAATCTTAAACAAATAAATGTCAACATAAATTTCGTGCACTGACCACTGATATAAGTCATCCTAGAATGTAACCCATAGCCAGAGATGACTTGTAACATAAAACTAAAGTGCATCCCCAAAATGTTCTTTGCAATGCATCAGTCCAATAACTATTGTCAGATGATCTACAAACTACAACATATGATCTAGGAGAGCATATCCTAAAAGCTCTCATCACAAGAAAAACAAAATTTATAATTATGTGTAGTGACAGATGTTAACTAGGCATATTGTGATCTTTTTGCAATATATACAAATATCGAATCATTATGTTGTACACCTAAACTAATACAAAGTTACCTCAATTATATCTCAATGAAAAGAAGAAGTAAAATAATAAAAGCTTCTAGTTTACAGTAAAATTACTGTCCACAAGACTGTCCTCTATGTCTAGATAACCAGTATTGACTCCTATGACAGACATATCCTTAGACTGGAGAAGGACAATTCATCAAGTTATTGCGCAAGATGATTCAATTCTTCTTCTCAAACTTGGGACTCATCTAGCAACTTTGTAACCATAATATAATCTCCTGAGTGTACAAACATAATGGAGAGTGTGCCTGGTGTGGAAAGCTAACGCCAGTCACACTCTCCCACTGTCAATTATTACCTTATCACTCCAGTTTGAGCATCAATCTCCTGTGGGATTTGTGCATGTGAACTGATTTCTCAGCTTCATCCTCTCTAAGAAAACGAATTGAATTCTGTTCTTGAAAAGCTGAGCAACACAATCTGCACTATGAAGAATCTCACACTGGTGCTAACTCTAACATACCTTCGATCCTATAATGACAACATACATGTTGGTGCCTCCTCAAACCCATCAGAGGCAGGGACTCTGCAGCCCTTTTTTCCCACCAGACCCTCCTCTGCCCAACTTACCAGCCCTGATCCCTCTAAGGGAGGAGGAGTTGCTGCTCTGGTTAGATTCAGAAACATTTGTCAGGCCCATAAAAAGAAAGGACAGCATGACTGTCCTTAGTAGCCCAACTGATGCTCTCTTTACTTTTTTCCCCCATGACCTGAGTCCCAGCTATCGCCTTCTTCTCTTTACCTCTTTTGAGATAAGAATGTAGCTGGGACTACAGACCCAATCACCTTCCACTCTACTCCCACATGCTCAACAGACATACTGGTATCAACATTCAATTTGGTCATGAGGTAGGTAGTGGGTTTTGAATGGAATAGAATGTATCATGTGTCCTCAAGACTAAGCCATTTTTTTTCTTTCTAAAGAAACTGTTTAAATTCTTTCATTCTAAATCTCTGCTGGTGGGGTAAGATATCTTTCTTCTTGCCCTACCTCCCTTAAATAATTCTGTTCATTTTTGTTTCCTGTGTACTCCAGCATTGGATATGGTCATGGGAAAGGAATGTGTTCACTAAGGCACACTTAACAAGAAAGCATATGAACTTTTTTCTTTTTGCATTCACAACAGCTAGAGCTTTAATGGGTATTTAGTAAATACTTCTCAGCGGAAGACAGTTTTCTATCTTTTTCCAAGGGGTTCAAGCTAATAGCATTTGCCAACCCACTGGATAATGAGAGGCAAGAATGAACAGGGTAAGGAATGGTTGTAGTGCCTTGACTCTCCAGCTCCCCAATATGGGCAAGGAATCAACACTGTTGTGTGGTGATAATGGGCCATTCGTGCTGAGGCAGAACATTCTGTTTGAGAAAATTAGACTAAAAAAAGAATTTTTTTCTTCATATTTTTGCCACATTTTTACCTCACCCACTTTAGCCCTAAATACATATCAAATGTTTTCATTTATGATAGTCTAATTTTCTCAAATAGAATATAATCTCCCTGAAAGCATGACTGATATTCTAGATTCTTCCTGTATCTGTTTTCTCCATAGCACCAAGTACAAAATATTTGCTAAGTGAGGCCATTTGCCTTTCACTTGATATGTCTATATTATTTACATCTTAAGTTTCTGATCTTTCCCCATGAGCCCAAATCAATAAACATACTTGGATTCTTGGTGCCAACACAAATATAAATACAAATGCAATATGGGTTCTGAAGTTGTAGGACAAGAGCTAATTACAAAATGATCACCTCAGCGACTAAAAGTATAGTTATGTCAATATTTTCTTTTCTTAAAAACAAAGTATAAATTCCTATAGAAAAAGCACAGAACCCCTAAAATTTATATGAAAATTCTAGTTGGAAAAACACTGACTACTACACAACATCACTCTGAGATGATGAATATAGACAGTGGATGAAAAGAGGTCAAATATTGACACCTTCAAAATATAGACATTATTTGACCTCTAAGGACCATAGTGAATTTTCATTGAGTAGAAAGAGATAAGACAGCTTGGGGAGGGACAAACCAGGGCAACAAAGGAAACCCAAGTCAGACCTACTGACACCACTTCCTGAAGCTTGCTTTTTTTTTGCTTCCTAATTTTTGCCTGAGTCACTAGCCCTGCCTCCTTGTATAGCATAACATGTAGTCAGAGGGCAGGCTCTGGAGCTATACTGCCTGTAAATCCCAGGTGTGTATACCAGCTATGGCTTTGGGACACTAAATGGACTTCTTTGAGCCTCTATTCCCCACCTATAGAATGGGGATTACAACAGTTCCTTTATGTATATGAATGGCACAGTGCTGGCACATGGTTAGCACTCAGAAAAATTATCCTGGGTCTTGATTCCTTCTATCCACCGTAGTCTTGAGCCATTCTTCAGTCCTTCCTGTGAAAAGGGAAGAGGATTCCTTCTCTTGCTTAGGCTAATCCATTTCCACCCTGGACTCCACCACCCTTCCCCGACCTTGGAGACTTGCTCAACTGGTTGCCTCCTCCTTAATGCCTAACACACAAAATCAGCATCCTAATGCCCTCTTCAACCTTAAAATCTCCTCCCTCAACACTGCATCCCTCTCCAGCTACTCTCCTAATCTTCAGAGAAACCAGTAGAAAAATTACTCTACCACTGTTCAAAGGCCAACTCATAAAAGGTGATCTCCAATCCTACCCTTCTATTCACTCCTCTACTCCTACAGTTGAGAGTCTGACACACACACACACACACACACACACACACACCACTGAAACTGCTCTCAGAAAGGCTAACAGTGCTTCTCTGATGCCAAATCCAATGGAATGTGTCATCGAAAACAATATGCCTGCCACCAATGTTAGACTGTATTAAACCCTCCCTCTTCTTGAAATGCTCTGTTGTTCCCTAGGGTTTTGTGACACCACACTCCCTTTATTTTCTTCCTTCCTCTTTGGGGAGTCCTTCTTAGTCTCCTTTGAGGGAATTTCTCTCTGCTTATCCTTTAACCACTGATATTTTTCAGGATTCATATTTTGGCCTTCTCACCTGTCTGCCTGCATCTTCCGGAAGGTTGACAATTCCTAAGTTTACATCCCAATCTGGTTTCTTTCTTGAACTGAGATGACCACTCCTCAGCCAAATGCTTGTGTACCTTCACCTGAACTTCCAAAAACATCTCTATTCAACACATCCAAAAACTAAACTCAAGAATTTCCTCTCCAAACCTGCTATTCCTGCTGTCTTCCCTATATCCACATCTTACAAAACAAGACTGCATTTTTACATTTGGGAATGTGGCTTTTTGAATCCCAATAACATATGTACATACATACATCAAACTTTCTGGGGGGCTTACTCGAAAGTATTTGAAGTGTTTTAACAGGGCCTAGAAAAGAAAGGTATATCTTCCCCCTCCCCTCTAGCTAAAAGCAGCTCTCACCTTTTTTTGTTTGTTTGTTTCCCCTTGGGCAGACCTGAGGACAGGGGTGCTCTGCATCTAAAAGAAGTTGTTGGGTCTCTTGGTGGTGAAGCGTAGCTTGTACTGGTGAGGTAAGACCTGGTAGAGCAGTGGGAACTTAATCTTGGAATCATCAAACTGTTAGACTGCCAGTCAGCAGCACTGACTGGCTGAAATCTCCTCCACCTTCATGATCTGGATCAAGTGGGCCTGGGCATGGTGCCAGCTGCCCATGTCTTGGTAACACCAGGTGACAGCACCTGGAGTTGTCAGGTCCAGGTACTTCTGGTATGTGCGGTGGGTGCTGCTGGGGCGGGGAGGGGGGGGTGTCATAGTGCAGTTAGGTGTCAAAGTTATTCACCTGCAAGGAGGATTTCTTGAACATCTGTCCACAGTAGATAATTTCCCCCGAAGACTTCTTTAGCTTATTCAGCTAAGACACAAAGTACCAGCAATGGGACTTGGCATGAACATGATTAGGTGCAAAGATTTGCATAAAATAGAGGGGAGGACTATGGCATTTGAGGATGGGCAGGAAGGGCCCCACCACCTTGTATTCTCACAGTGTGCCCAAGGGCTTCACGGCACACTCTCTGTTCTCACCACCACCCAATAAAGGTCAGCTCTTTTTTATGAGACCTGCCTTTTTACCTCACACTCATTCCCACTTCCTCCAAGAAGGCTTCCCTGAGGCCCTGAGAACAAGCTGAAACAGCTCTCCTCCATGCCCTCAGAGTTCCCTATTTCAACCACTGCACTGTTAAATATCTCAGTAATTTAGTATCCCTTACTACCAGTTAACTGAGCTTTCTCCCTCACCAGAATTTGAGCTCCTAAGAACTCTGCTTTAGTTATCTTAGTAATCCCTAGTGCCTGACATAAACAAATGTTCAACAATGTTGGCAGAATGAATGAATGGCAAATATTACCAATAAACATGAAGCAGGCAGAAGAGTAGAGGGTTTGAAGTAGAGGCCCTGCACTTTAGTTCTGCTTCTAACCATGCCTATCATGTAGCTTTGAGCAAGTCCCTGCACTCCTAAGGCAAGGTGTCTGAATCTTTCAAGGAAATCAGAACAGCAATATCACCTTCCTCACAAGGCTATTGAGACATGAAGGGAGTCCATATCATTTCTTAGTATGTAATAGGTTCTATAAACACTCTTTGGTGAATCTACTGGGGGTGGATAGAAGGTAATGGAGCTGGGGAGGAAATTTATAAAGTTTTACTCGTGTGATATAAATTCAAGTTCACCCATCTCCATTTCGAAAATGAAAACACTGTCAAGACAACATGAATAATCTAAAACATGGCTGGCTAATTATATTATGTATGTACACATATATATTATTAATATATACATATAATAACAGGGATTAGTGGGGCACCACTGGGAGAGGGAACCTTAGTTGAGATATGGATTGAATACTGTGTCTCTTCAGACATTTGTGGAGCCTAATCTTTCTCAGCAAGTAGGGAGAAGGGTCAGAGACCTTGGGCACTATAATCTGTTCTCCTCCTGAAAAAGATCATGATGCTATAATAATCCAAATGGAACTAAAATAGTTAATGTCACAAAGCATCTCAGCATTCATTAGGGATTCAGGCTAAGGCAATGCACAAGCACTAATATTAACTATGGTCCTTAGCCTTTGGAGTTGGTGAGATGAACCCAGCCAGCTTCCTGCAGACCAAACATTTATGCTAAATGAAGAGAAACTTTCTGGGGGGAAAAAAAAAAAGACAGCCAAATGTAAGAGACCTGTCAACTCCAGGGTCATCAGTGAAGTGATAACCAGAAAAGAGCTGAAATCAAAGGCTGTCTCTGCCTCCCCCTGCACATTCTGTTCAGTGGGAGCCCATGGTGGTCACAGCTCCTTTAACAATATTTATAATGAAGGAATAACGTTGGAGATGTCAACCTTGATTATTCATAAAGCTTCCTCCTGCTCAGATCCACCCTGAGGCTAACAGTAAAAGTACCTGATTCCCAATTCTCAAACACAAAAGCATACAGAGCTTGAAAGAGGAGCTGACTAATAAAGTTTGCATATCCCTAAGAAAAAGAGCATACAAGGAAGAAGAAAAGGAATGGCAAGATTAAACAAAAACAGTAAGCTTGGATGGGAAATGATAAAAATTTTAAAAGGCAAGAACTTAAATCTATTTTCTTTCTCTTTTTTTTTTGTAATGTCCTTGTTCATTTACATTTCAGTATAAGCCATTTGGAGAGAACAGCTGTTTCATCTCTGGACTAGAAAGCTGAGGTGCTTTGAATGCTTACTATGGGAGAGTAATGTTGCTAAACTCTGCTCTGGAGAGTAGTCTAGTAGCTTTAAACTGAGAGGAAAGGCAGAGGCAGGCCTTCATTGCTGGTTCTATTAGACAAGGAGGTGACCAAAGCAGAGGCTTTAAGGACTCACTCAGGTAGACTATGTAGGGGGAAGAGTCCAAGACAGATCTGGAGTTTACAACCAGCTCTCCAGCACCCTAGCTCTATGACCTAGTTATTCATTTGAGCATTCTTTCTCATTTATTTAGCAGTTTCCTCATTTGCAAAGTAGGAAGAATACTACTACCTTCCTCCTAGGGTTGCTGAGAACATGAATAGGGAAAATAAAGCCCAGAGTTGGGATTATAGCAGGTACTTAATAAATGTCACTTATTTGCTATTATTATCAATCCTGACAAGATATGTCAAATAGAAATTAAACAAATAGAAATGTGCTTTTGGATTTGGTGGTTTTAATAGAGATATGGTTTGGGCTTACAGTAATGATTAATGTTGATTACCAAATATCCTCTCTCTCCTCTCCTGGGCACATGCTAGAATAGGATTATACTTCCTGGCCCTTTGTGGTTGAGTGAGGTCATGTGACTAGGTCTAGCCAATAGTTCTGAGAGGAAGTGCCGTGTATTACTTTTTTTTTTAAAGATTTTTATTTATTTATTAAGAGAGAGAGAATGATAGAGAGCATGAGAGGGTGGAGGGTCAGAGGGAGAAGCAGACTCCCTGCTGAGCAGGGAGCCCGATGCAGGACTTAATCCTGGGACTCCAGGATCATGACCTGAGCCAAAGGCAGTCGCTTAACCAACTGAGCCACCCAGGCGCCCAGTGCCATGTATTACTTTTAGGTCAGAGCATTCAACTGTGCAAAACCTTCCAGAGCTCTTATCCTATGGCCATGATACTAAAAATGTTCCAAATAATAACTACTTTATCAACTTGGGCTCTAAAGTCCATAAACCTCTTGAATTTTAGCTGATTTTAAATCTTTTCTCAGTTCTGGAAATCACTGGTTAATAAATCTTCAAATATTAGTTCTGCCCCATTAGCTCTCTTGCATGTGACCACAAAAGACCTGTATAAGGGTATTCTAGAAGCAACTGTTCATTATACTTAAAAATCAGAAAAAATCCTCAAGATTCATCAATAAGAGTATCACTAAATTGAATAATATTCATTCAGTGAAATATTACATAGTAATTAAAATATGAGATATTACATAGTAGTTAAAATACTGAACCAACCATATATAAATCAACATATACAAGCCACAAAACCTAATATTGATTAGGAAAACGGTATGCATTTCTGTAAATGCTTTCATGTAAATGTATACAAAAATGCTAAAGACATTTAGAGGCACATAAACACGTAGTTAAAAGTATAAAAGTATGCATAAGATTGGTAAATATAAAACCAAAATAGAGGTTGCTTTTGAGTGAAAAAGAGGAATTGGGCTCAGTGAGGAGTATTAACTCTAAATATAACATCATATTACTTTTTTTAAAATGCCAAGAAATATGGAAAACTTATCATAAAAAGATTATAATTGTGTATGTTTAAAATTTTTCATAATTTTTTAACAAATGTGATATAATGAGCATATAAAGGCAGATGACAAGGCATGTTTCTGCTAAATAACAAAGTTCATGAACACAACTTCTTTAAAAAGATATTATTTAGGACCAGTCTCTACAGAGATCCAAAACTACAGTAGGTTAGACAAGACAGAAGTTTCTCTTTTGCCATCACAGATGGATCCTCTAACCCCCTCCATTAAATCTACAGAACAGCCAATGGGAGAGCAAGAAAATGTCATGGAAAACGTGCTTCATTCTTTTAATGGCACAACATGAAATTGCCATACATTTTTTTCTTCCTACATCTAAGTGGCCAGAACTTTGCTTCATGACTATATCTTGTAAGGAAATGTGAGAAATGTAGTCCCTGGCTGGGAAACCATGTGTCCACTACCCTTTGCAGTTCTATTATTAAAGGAAGAAGAGAAGAATGATGGATGTAGCTGACCACTAGCTACCTGTGCCACAAGATGGATTACACCCAGCCACAACAGAGGTGCAGCAGGAGCATTTACAAATGGGAAATTTGTCCTTCTGTCTTTCTATCAGGATCCAACCCCACAAATAGTCCCTGTTAATCTTTTTTTCCATAGCTTCCTAGCTCTAGTCTTACTCAGCTGTCCTTCATTCCCCAAGCACAGTCTGTGAGGTGGAGATTTAAAGATGGAACGACATGGATCCTGCCTTCAAGAGAAAGATAAAATTTTGATATCTATGGTCAGCATTGAAATGGCAGTAGGCATGGTTTAATCTGAACATTGGGGAGGATGCCTGAGCCAATCACGGGAGTCTACAAAAACTTCCCTGTAAAGTCTCCCCAGGCTTCACAGAGAATGTGGCTCTGGAATTGAGGCTTGGAGGTTGAATAAGAAGTTGTTACGGAGACAAATGGGGTTCTGACCAGGGGGAAATAAAATATGCAAAGGTAAGAGAATGAGAAACTTAATACATTCAGGAAAACAAAGACATTCTATGTGGTTGTAAATTAACAAGGCAGTAAGCCAAAGATGAAGCTGAATGTTAGGTCAGATGAGATCGTGGTCAATCTTTCATTTGTAAGAAGTTCAGATTTTATCTTGCATATACAGAGGGAGTCACTAACAAATTTTGAACAAGGAAGGAAAAGGGGCAATATTAGATTTGTTAGAAAGATGACTCTGAAACCAATGCGGAGGATGGATCAGGATAGAGAAGAAAACTATTGATAGATAGTAAAGGCAAAGGAGACAGTTCTGGGGAAGAGTCCAAGTCATGATGTATTTGAAGTCCCTATAAGACACCCAATTAAAATGGCTAGTAAATATGGTATTGGACACACCGGAAGCTTGGGAAAGAAGTTCTGGTTTCCATGACGTGACACCCCTTTAGTTTGCAGCTTCTGGAATAGATAAAACACTTTTAAGACCCAATAGTCAATTCTGCTCATTTCATGGTGGCTGATCTACCACACCATGACAGTCAAAAATCCTAGTATCTCCCAGCCTGTGCTCCCCCTCACCCTAGTTAACTGGTCCTCTCATTAATACAGCATTGATGATGGCACAGTGCTGGGAATTCAAATCTAGTTGAATACCTTACTAATGGAGCAATGTCAGCCTGAAGGGAGACCTCTGGTGTGTGCACCCAGCTCTGCATTTGATCCTGTCATGTTTAGCAGTTTTATCAGACAAGATGAAGGCAGGCAAGACACCTTTAACCAATTTCCAGATGACATAAAGATAGCAGAGGTAAGTCTGTGGATGTCAGGATGAGAACTGAGAGAGAACTAAATATGCTAAAATCAACAAAATAAAATATAATGGGGACACATGGAAAAGGCTGTGAAATAACGTTGTTCAAATAAATAAATTGCAAAAGTAAACTCATGGGTTGGGGCGCCTGGGTGGCTCAGTCGTTAAGCGTCTGCCTTCGGCTCAGGTCATGATCCCAGGGTCCTGGGATCGAGCCCCACATCGGGCTCCTTGCTCAGCGGGAAACCTGCTTCTCCCTCTCCCACTCTCCCTGCTTGTGTTCCTTCTCTCACTGTCTCTGTCAAATAAATAAATAAAATCTTTAAAAAAAAAAAAAAAGTAAACTCATGGGGAAATCCTGATGAAGGTGTCTGCTACCCAGAATACTTAATTCTCATAAAACACCCTGGAAAACATTATTGAGAACACAAGACCACCATTTCCTAGTGCTCAATCAGCAAAAAAATGTGAATCCCCTTTCCAGGGAGATGGCTACACTTTAAATAAAATGGATGCTCAATAATCTTCTTATTGTTCTATTCTATAGGGACTACCACATTTGCTTACCATTTATTCGCAGGACACACAGGTACATTTCACTACAAATGTCTTTCTAGAAATGCTATTTCATTATACCTGTTAATCTATGTATTTTTTAACTATTAATCAAGACTAAATGCAGTTTCTAGACTATAATCTTTTTCTTAAAAGATTTTATTTGAGAGAGAGATCACGTGTGAGCATACGAGCAAGCATGAAGCAGGGAGAGGGGCAGAGGGAAAGAGAGAAGCAGGCTCCCTGCTTCTCTGCAGGGAGCCCAACACGGAGCTCCACCCCAGGACCCTGGGATCATGACATGAGCCGAAGGCAGATGCTTAACTAAGCTACCCACGTGCCCCTCTAGACTATAATATGATCATCCTTATTTGTAACAGATAAGAAGTACAGCACCCTGTACTTCTCCCCCAAAATTTCATCAACATTATAACTCATTATTAAAGTAATTTTCAGTATCTGTAAGCTCTATGTCTGACTGATTCATTACTCTATCTCCAGTGCCATATACAGAGCTGGCCCTTAGTAGGGACAAAATATTTATAGAATGAATAAATGAATGAAAAAATAAATGATAAACATCCAGCAAGAATGAGAATGTGTTTTAGTAACACAAGATAATGTCAAAGATCTTTGTTATCTAACTTTTTCGTGGTGGGAAAATGAATTCTTTTGGTCACTAATTGTCATAATCATTCGTGTCCATATTATCAGCTGTTTCTAGTCAAATAACCTATATACCTCTAGTCACCTGCAGCAAATGACTTGCCTGTCAGAGAAAAGTAGCAAAAAACATGTAATATTGTCATATTCCCTCCTACACTGTAAATTCTCCTTGTATAAAACAGATATTCCAGGGGAGAAAAACATTTAGTTCCTAATGTCTTTCTCTTTTTCTCATATCCACATTCTTTTTTTTTAAGCAGGAAAAAAAAAAATACTGTTAAAATTCCAACCAAAAGTCCTTATACATAAAGGCATGAATAAATGACTATTTGTTATGCAAGGGCTATGAACAGGAGAAAGGTGAAGAGAGAGAGGGTCAGGAGGTAATTCAGAGAGTGCCAACAGAATATAGGTGAAGCTAATCGCATCAATTCTCTTTGAAGCAGCTCCTGCCTGTTTTATTACAGATTCCATAGGCAGTTGGTGATATGGCTCTGCTGTTACACTCAACTACAGCAATCAAAATTTCTCTCTACTGAACTTTCATTGAGGATTCCACATAGTTTAAGCATGGGCCATTTTATTTCACAAAGGCCTAATTAAGGTATTTCCTAAACTGTACCATAAAAAGCTACCATTTAAAAATTCTGCAATCAATTCTACTGCCCTAATAGAAGCAAAATGTCATTTAGAAATTACTGTCATGCAGGAGTAATGAACAAACTGTCAAACCTATTTCAAAATTCATTTTATAGAAACAATATGAGTGATTGCCCACCTGGATATTAAAAAGAGAATTTCTCCACCAATTAGCTAAATTTCATAATTTTAAAAGGCCAACATTTTAGCTCTCCCCCACCCCTATTCAATAGATCAAACAAATGGTTTCAGAAGATAACCAGTTCTTCCCTTACCAACTAACACAGGCAGTAAGAGAAGAACTGTTCTACCCTCAGGAGGATTAACCCACTAATTGAGCATCCGAAGCTTCCTGTAACATCCAACCTCAAACCAGTATCTCAGCTATTGCCACTCTTAGTGACATACAGGGAGGGCAATTTTACTTCTACTATACAATTAGTTTGGCATACCTGTAATGTTTTGTTCTGTTACACATCTGGAAGTTAGGATCACTCTGTAACACGGTTTTTATTTTTTTATTTCATTGCACATTTGGGTTATTTTAATTCTTAATTTGTGGGAAAACAAAATTTTCAATATAGTTGCAATAAAGAACTGATTTTTGGTTTCAAAATCTCTCCCTCTCTTTCCTCCTTTTTTTTTCCCCTCTTAAAACATCATCTTCCAAAAATGTTTTTTTTAAACTTGTTTTATGTTATCAAGTAGAAACCATATTCCTTATGCAGATAAGCAACAAGTAAAGTAGATAAGTCTTCCTCCATTATATGAGTGCTGTAGAGCAGAGTTATCAACTGCTTCATTGTTGGGGCAGGTTTGAATATCCATACCACTTTGAGATAGAAAAAGGATTTGAGTCTGATTTTTCTATAAGAACATGTCAGAGAGTAATCCAAGATTAGGAAACTGTATGAGGTTCTCAGGAACCACTCAAAAAAAAGTACCACCCACAACCTAAAGTGGTAGACTTTTTTTTTCTTAAAGAAACACATTATGTGACCATTTTAAATATCCTAACAAGTACTCCAGGTGGCCTTGCCAGAATTCTGACCTGTTCATTAAAAGGTATGCACAGTCACATATAAGTTTCATGGCCACTCTGTAGAAAGAGTGGAAGACAAAAAAAAAAAAAAAAAAAGAGGAAAACACTGACCAAATTATTTGGTTGCCAGATTTAAAACTTGGTTTTTCCTTCTTGTAAAAGGCATACATACACTTAAGGGATTCTCTCCATGTCCCCACCTTTTCCCAGCACCTCAATAGCAACAACCCAGGAAATAAAATGTCTAAGGCAACACATATTAAAATCCTCCAAATTCCTTCTTCAACCATTTATTGATCATGCAATATTTACCACTATTAAAGATGTAACACATGTCATACTATGGTTTCCAATCTATAACTGTATCTAAATTAAAGATAAAGTGGGGCACTGAATTGGCTCAGTTGGGAGAATATACGACTCCTGATTGAAAGGCCCATGTTGGGCATAGAGCCTACTTAAAAAAAAATAAAAAACAAAGTGAAGATAAGTTATATTGGGTTGGAAGAGGAAAGTAAGAATTGAGATTCCTTTTTACATCCATGATGACCAAGACACCTGAAGAATGTCCTTTGACATTTTTAATCCCAGTTCCCTAGAAGAAAAATGTATGAGTATTCATAGCAGAAAACAAAGAAAGGGAATAAAAACAATCATTTCATCCCACAACTATTATCATAAGCCATAAAATGGCTAGTCAGGAGGCAATCCATATTTTAACCAGTTTTGGAAACAGATGGTTCTAAATGTAACTAATTTTCCTCAACATTTAACAGCAACATCAGAAATTAAACATGTTAAAGAAACCATTAGGTTCAGTCCCACCCCTGTTACTATCAGTGTTGTCTATTAGCGAAATAGTATTCCATTAACATATTTATACTAATTGAAGGAGGAAGCTTGAAGGAAAGAAAAGAATTAGCTATCACTTAATATTCTAAAGCAAAGGCTAGGCTCTTCCTTTCCCAATTCAAACCAAACACCTGCTTGCTGACCACACTTCCTTTCTGACCAAGGAAGTTGGTGGATCAAGTTGAGGTTTTAAAGTAAGTTTTCTTAGCTAGAATCCTGATCCATTCCCAGAAGCTATATTTCCACCTCAGATGAATAAAATATCGTACTTATAAATTTCTTGGTCTATTGAATAATATGAAGGCTTGAAGCAGCAGTTCCATCTCCAAACCTGGTTTTGTCTGAACCTACAGCAAACAGTGGAAGAAGAATTCAGATTTACACATGCAAAGAACTCCTCCTAGTGGCTTGTTCAGCCACATTTCAAAGTAAAGGCTAGACAAATACTGACTTTGTCGACCCTTCTCAACTAGACAGCCTGGGTGAAAATCATTTCCCCAAAGCCCTTTGTTCTGGACTTTGGATGCAACAAGAATGTGAAGCATTTCTAAAGGCTTTTTCTGAAAATCTTTTTGCCAAAGATATGATGACCATTAATACCTCCTGGCCTTCCTTCTTGAGGAAGCATCTTAAAGATGCTTTATGAATAAGGAAAGATATGAATGTCATGTTAGCACCTCAAAACAACAATCTCAAAATGAGCAGAGGAACTATGGTGTCACTAACCAATCCCAACAAGAATTTCTTCAAGAAAGGCAGAGAGCTCAGACTTATAAAGAAAAAAAAAAAAGACAAAGGACTCAAATAAATAAAAATCACAAATAAGAGAGGAGAAATAACAACCAACACCACAGAAATACAATCGTAAGAGAATATTATGAAAAAACTATATGCCAACAAATTGGACAACGTAGAAGAAATGGATAAATTCCAAGAAACATATAAACTACCAAAACTGAATCAGGAAGAAATAGAAAATTTGAACAGACCAATAGCCAAGCAAAGAAGTTGAATCAGTAATCAAAAAACTCCCAACAAACAAAAGTCCAGGACCAGATGGCTTTACGGGCAAATTCTACCAAACATTTAAAGAACAGTTAATACCTATTCTTCTTAAACTATTCCAGAAAATAGAAAAGGAAGGGAAATGAGGTCAGCATTACCCTGAAACCAAAACCAGATAAACACACCACTAAAAAAGAGAACTACAGACCAATATCTCTGATGAACATAGATGCAAAAATTCTCAACAAAACACTAGCAAACTGAATCCAACAAAACATTAAGAAAAATCACTCACCACAATCAAATGGGATTTATTCCTGGGATGCAAGGGTGGTTCAATATTCACAAAATCAATGTGATATACCACATCAATAAGCAAAAGGTTAAGAACCATATGGCCATGTCAATAGACAGAAAAAGCATGTGACAAAGTATAACATTCATTCATGATAAAAACTCTCAACAAAGTAGGTTTAAAGAGAATATACCTCAACATAATAAAGGCCATATATGAAAAACCCAGAGCAAATATCACCTTTAATAGGGAAAAACTGAGAGCTCTTCTCCTAAGGTCAGGAACAAGGCAAGGATGTCCACTCTCACCACTTTTATGCAACACAGTACTGAAAGTCCTAGCCACAGCAATCAGACAATGAAAAGAAATAAAAGGCATCCACATTGGTAAAGAAGAAGTAAAATTTTCACTATTTGCAGATGACATGATACTCTATATAGAAAACCCAAAAGAATCCACCAAAAAACTGCTAGAACGGATCAACAAATTCAGCAAAGTTGCAGGATCCAAAATCCATGTACAGAAATCTGCTGCATTTCTATATACCAATAATGAAGCAGCAGAAAGAGAAATTAAGAAGACAATCCCATTTACAATTGTGCCCAAAATAATAAGATACCTAGGAATAAACTTAACCAAAGAGGTGAAAGACTTGTATCCTGAAAACTATAAAACATTGATGAATGGAATAGAAGACAACACAAAGAAATGGAAAGACACTCCATGCTCATGGGATAGAAGAACGAATATTCTTAAAATGTCTATACAATCCAAGGCAATCTACAAATTTAATGCGATCCCTATCAAAATACCAATAGCATTTTTCACAGCACTAGAACAAACAATACTAAAATTTGTGTGGAACCACAAAAGACCTTGAATAGCCAAAGCAATCTTGAAAAAGAAAAGCAAAGCTGGAGGCATCACAATTCTGGGACTTCAAGTTATATTACAAAGCTGTAGCAATCAAAACAGTATGATATTGGGTCAAAAAAGACACATAGATCACTGAAACACAATAGAAAATCCAGAAATAAATCCACAATTATATGATTTAATCTTTGACAAAGCAGGAAAGAATATCCAGCGGGAAAAAGTCTCTTCAACAAATGGTGTTGGGAAAACTGGACAGCAACATGCAAAAGAATGAAACTTGACCACTTTCTTACACCACACACAAAAATAAATTCAAAAGGGATTAAAAACCTAAATGTGAGACCTGAAACCATAAAAATCCTAAAAGAGAACATAGGCAGGAACTTCTTTGACATCAGCCATAGCAACTTCTTTCTAGATACGTCTTCTGAAGCAAGATGTTTTCCTAACAAAAGCAAAAATAAACTATTAAAGACTACATCAAAATAAAAAGCTTCTGCACAGCAAAGGAAACAATCAACATGACTAAAGGACAGCCTTCAAAATGGGAGAAGATATTTGCAAATGACATATCTAATAAAGGGATAGTATCCAAAATATATAAAGAATTTATAAAACTCAACACCCAAAAGAAACAAATAATCCACTTAGAAAATGGGCAGAAGACATGAACAGACATTTCTCTAAAGAAGACATTCAAACAGCCAACAGACACATGAAAAGATGCTCAACATCACTCATCATCAGGGAAGTGCAAATCAAAACTACAATGAGCTATCACCTCACACATGTCAGAATGGCTAAAATCAAAAACACAAGAAATAACAGTGTTACCTGTTGGCAAGGATATGGAGAAAAAGGAACACTTGTGCACTGTTGGTGGGAATGCAAACTGGTACAGCCACTATGGAAAACAGTATGGAGGGTCCTAAAAAAAGTTAAAAATACAACAACTTATGATCCAGCAATTGCACTACTGGGTATTTACCCAAAGACAAGAACACTAATTCAAAGGGATACACGCATCCCTGTTTATAGCAGCATTATTTACAATAACTAAGATATGGAAACAGACCAAGTGTCCATTGAATGATGAATGGATAAAGAAGATGCAGTATATATATACAATAGAATATCATTCAGCCAGAAAAAAGAATGAAATCTTGCCATTTGCAATGACATGGATGGAGCTAGAGAGTATAATGCTAAGTGAAGTATGTCAGTCAGAGAAAGAGAAACACCATATGATTTCACTCCTGTGTGGAATTTAAGAAGCAAAATAAATAAGCAAAGGGGAAAAAATAAGAGAGAGAGAGGCAAACTAAGAAAGAGACTCTTAACTATAGAAAACAAATTGAGGGTTACCAGAGGGGAGGTAGGTGAGGGGAAGGGTTAAATAAGTGATGGGAATTAAGAAGGGCACTTGTCGTGATGAGCACCGGGTGATGTATTGGAAGTGCTGAATCACTACATTGTATACCTGAAACTAATATAACACTGTATGTTAACTACCTGGAATTAAAATAAAAACATACATACATACATCCATACATACACACACACATATGAAAGCAGAGAGCTGGAGACAGTCCTGAGAAGGGAGTCTGGGGTGTGGGAGAGGACAGGGAGCCTGGTGAACTAAAGATCTTGAGAACTATAGTCTGAGAAGATGGAAAATGAAAGTCATAAAGAACAGAGATAGCATAAACATGAGCTTGTTCACAAAATACTAGGATAGAACTGGTGAAGGTGTGATAAGAGGGGCAATTTTAACATTGCAAACACATACATTTAGGATAAAACACTGCTTTCCATAGTAAATTGATGGGATTAATTTGCTCAACCCCACCCCCAATTTTTGTAATGATTAAATGGACAAATACCTGTGAAGTTCTAATGGTATAGTAAGCAATCAGTAAGTACTTATTGTCATCATCCTCAATTCCTTCTAACAAATTATAAGATCCTTAAGGACTGGGATGTTATCTCACTCACATTTTAAATCCCCTATAGTGCTTAGCCCAATGCCATGCACAAGGGATGTGCGTATGCTGGAAAACATTTAACAACCGGCTCTTCAGGGGTGGGGAAAATCTGATTATAGTGATTGCCAGTTTCCATCGTGTAAATACTCCCAATGTGGTGAATTTCAAGCAACCAAGATGATGTCACTGAAAGCAGTGTTGGGAAGAGATGCATATAATCAGTTCTTGGAGGTTGTAAAAGCCACTCCAACCCATCGCTGGATGCCCTCAGTAAATAATTATGGAATTGAAAATGGAGCCAAACCTTAAGAGATTTCATACCATCATCAGCAAAAAGCCAGTAGCACCCATTCACCATCACCTGTACTATCAATAAAATAATAAGGTTTTTCTCCCAGCTAAGAGTTTTACCTCACTATCTCTCAGCGTTCACTATTACCAAGCAATTCTAAGTGAATGTAACTTTAGCAGAAAACCTTATTACTACAGGATAAATGCGAACTTTATCACCAATAAAAAAAAAAGAGTCACAGTATTTACTGTTGCCAATAAAATGTAAACATACCATGGGTTAATAACACTAAGTAACTAATAAATAATATGAATCACTGAAAGGAAGAAACCACAAAGCATTAGAACACTTACTGAATTCTCAAGTAATGTAATCCATTATCTTGAATATGTCTTTCTTTTATACAGGCTCATGGCCTTGTCAGCCTTGGCAAGTCCAGCATCGATAACCTCCCTGCCCACACACACATTCCTAGTCAAGTCCTGCTTTGGCCCTTCCCAAGGCAAGCTGCCTCCACCACTTGGGCCACCCATGGAAGGTCACCCACTGGTGGTTCTGTCACCTGCCCATCTCTCACTGAGCTCCTCCTACCTTCTTCTGACGGCAATCAGAAGCAGAACTACTCCTCTAACTGCTTTTTCAGCTTAGCAAAATTAGTCTCTGAACCAAGTGAAATATGTTTTATTTTCCTTTTCTTTTAAAATCAGCCTCAGCTTTGGTTGCTTTCATCTGAGAGAAAGCACTCTATTTTTTTTTTTCCTCAAATCCATTTCAAACTGCTCAGTCTTTCAGGGTATACCTCTCTCAGCCTCCACTAACTTAACCTCTCTCAATCTGTGAATGAGTGTGTGTGTATGTCCTTTATCAGAATGCCCCCTTTGGCATGAACTGTACTTTCAATAAAAAGCTTCTCTCAGTTAATGCCTTATTAACTGAACTCTTTCCTCCAAGAAAAGTCCACATACTTTGGGAAGAAATAGTCATGTTCTGCTTGCATACTATGTCTCTCTTACTTTTACCCACAACCTCTGGACATCTCTGTCAGAACATTTTTCCCTTTCATCCCAGTTAGAATGGTCCATACCTCTCTTATCCTTAAGGATGACACATAGCTTTCTAAGTCCAACAGAGAGACAGCCATGACTTCAAAAAATAAACTTACCAACTTAAGCAAATACAATAAAATGTTCATGAACCGAGGTTCTGATCAGAGGCATTCAAAAAGGACTATGTATCTTATTTCAGGTTTATTGTTCTAATACCAAGTGACAGTCATCAGTAGATCAGTCTGCAAATCAGTAAATCTCACCAGGAAAGTTTCTACACCCTTGCATTCCTTAGCAGAAATAAATCCATTGTTTAATATATGTGAGACAAATTAATTCTTCTCCCTCTGGATAAGTCCTACCTGAGAGACCTCTATCGTAACACATATCATGCAAATACTTTAAAAAAAAACAGTGTCTTGTTTTTCGTCATTCAAAGCATTTTTTTAATTAATGAATTCTGGAGTCTGCACCCAAGCAGAAGGAATAATGGACCAAACTTATGTAGAAGGCTTGACAAGGGAGAATCCAGGCTTCATGGAATCATGTAATTTGGGAGGCTTTGTTTAAGAAAACATAACAATAATAAATACAAAATTAGGTACAAAAGAAAATGTTTATTTAAAAGTGTGTGTGCAAGTGAGGAGTCCTAACATTTAAGTTCCATAAGCTTCATAGTAATCCACTTCCCAACAAGGTTTTCCTAAGAGCGAGTCCCAACCAGTGCTTTCTGCATGTTAACCCATTACATAGGGAAGCCCACTTAATCATCATACCAGCGTTCTGAGAAAGGCACTATTTTCCAGCTTCTTTGTATAATTGAGGAAACCGAAACCAAAAAGTGTTGAACAACGTGCCCAAGGTCATACTGCCATGGAGGACAGAGCCAGGACTCAGCTCAGCACACTATGGTTGTCCAGTATACAATGTGACCTCCTAAGACCAAAAGAATACTTGTAAGTCTACTTCTACCATTTCTCTACATTAGTTTACTTTTATTCCATTCTAAATTTCCTAAGAAAAAGAGGCACAATAGTGTTTATTTTAAAGTGAACACAAATTTGGATCTTGAAGTTGCACAGCAGATACTCCATCATTAGGTCTTATGTTTTCATCCCCAATTGCTCCAATTCAATCCTCCCAAACAAAATGAGCTCCTTTATCAGTCATGGCCAAATGGGTTTTGAGTGGATGAAAGTTATAGCTGCTGGTTGTGGGGTTCTCCAAATCATGAAGTTCAGATCATTTCAAATGTCAAACTGGCACTTAACAGGCAACAGCTGAGAATCTGACTTGATTTTATTTTGGAGTAAAATCCTCTCCAAGCTAAGGTATTATTCTATAATTCCTCACATTACCTAGAAGTGTCATCAAATAGAAAATAAAGATATTTTTCACATCCTTAAGTAATTCAGAAACATTGGGGATGATCCTTCTAATGTGGAAGGCTTACGAATAAAGTTGCTCACTTTTAACTTCCTTAGGACCCAAAGGCCTTCAGGTGTAGTAAAATAGGTAATATAACAAATGGATACTAAGAGGCAGAGTTAATGTATCTGCCACCAAATGTCATTTAAAACTGAAATTAAAGCCACAAAGAACTATGCAAGCATCAATTAAGCTAATCAAGAATGTTTACCAAATATACTGCACTTCATGTACAACACACACACACACACACACACGCATGCACACACACAGCGTGACTACAGCAGTAGTACTGGTATTCCAACAAAGAAGAAAGACCTTTGTCAATGACAACCATGTTTTCAAAGCAATTTAAAAACAGTTTAATTTGTTTAACAATTAAGATCTATTTATTAAAAGCCAATAACTGGGGGAAGAAAGAAACTAAAGGATAAAAGCAGGGTCTTTCTAAGTTCTGGCTGGCACTTACAGTTAAGAAAAATTATCCAGAGGACCTAAAAGCCCTACTGCCTCAGCTATCTTTTTTCTGTAACACACTTTGCCAGCTTTGGTCTAGAGATATGCTCCGTGGAACAGTGTGGGCCACCAAGAAGTCTGAAGGGACTAATGAGGAAGGAACCCAGTCAGGCTCATGTAGGCTTCTTTGAACTGAATAGACCCCAAATGCAATAGAATCTCAAGAGTCACATCCCTCTCATAGGAGCTAAATTTGGTATGGAGGTGAATTTTCAGCCTCACAGAAAGGTATTATTTTTTCAAGAATCCAAAAGACCTTGTTGAAGGTTAATTAAACTCTCTGAGCATCACTTATTCTTTTCCTTCAAATATTTATTGAAAATCTACCACGTCTCAGTTAATTAGGGTAGGAGTTCTATGTAGACTATCTCTAATCTATAACTGTCTTATTTATCTTTTTGACACCAGGACCTAGTACAGTACCTGGCACATAGTAAGTGATTCAAAAATGGAATTTATCATCATCACTCTTGTTAATGGTAGAGTCAGAAGTGACATAAAGGTCAACATGTTTTAGAGGTATGCTCCCATACAGCTCATGGAATCCATAAGTCCTGCTCCCAGCTGTCAACTTCCAAAGTAATGGTTTCATGGTTTAGAGTAGGACAGAGTGAATGACTTCATCAGGGCTTTTTCCCTCACAGTTTTCCACACAAGCAACAAAAGCATGTTACCATGAGGCTAAACTGAGTCAACCTGTTAACAGAAAAATTATTCTTGTGTTCCTCAATGGAAATTGAGTGTGAGTTTAAGGGAAGCCTACATATATCATACTAATTGCTTCTAAGTCAAATTTTAAAAGGAAATTTAATTAAGAATGTGATGGCTTCAACCATGACATCTCTGAGTGACTCCTCCATGCCTCACTCTGCATTAGGCAATTTGTATTCATCAATTCACTCAGATATTACCACCTTCTCTTGTGATATTATTGGCTTCATTTCCCGCTATACAGATGAAGAAACGAAGTCTCAGACTACTAGGAAGCCAGGGAAGACGCACAGGTGCACTAGGGAAACATGTGCCAAACCCAACAAGAAGTCCTTCTTCAAGTAAAGCAGAGAGCTAGAGTAAATCCTAGGAGGGGCACTGGAGTGAGGAACAGGATAGGGTATTTGGTGGACTAAAAATTGGAGGGTCAACCTGGAAAGATGGAGAAGGAATGGGGGAATAATCAAAGACTATAAAATCATGAAGAGTAAGGAGAGCATAAACAAGGGTTAATTCACAAAATAACAGACTAGAGATGGGGGTGGTGAGTGAAAAAAAAAGGAAAAGAAATGATAGACTAGAGATGGAAAATGTGAGGAGTAAAAAGAGCTAATGGGGGTTGGATGAAATCACCTACGAGAAAATTACCAAAGAGAAAAAACACAAAAGCCAAAGTTAAGATGCAGAAGTACCCAAGGAGGACACATGTCCACTAGACACACTTTTATGGATTCCCTACTAAGTTTCTAGCTTTGTGCTAAGCCCTTTCCCATATGATCCCATTTGATTCCAATAACAACCCCTCCAGGGAGAATGATGAGTATTTTCATAACTGCTAGATGGCCATTTAAACTCCATGCTGTGGGGTACCTGAGTGGATCAGTCAGTTAAGTATCCAACTCAATTTCAGTTCAGGTCATGATATCAGGGTCATAGGATCAAGCCCTGCATTGGGCTCTGCACCCAGCAGGGAGTCTGTTTAGGCTTCTCTCTCTCCCTCTTCCTCTCCCTCTGCCTCTGACCCTCCCCACTCCCCATCCCCCACACACACACTTGCTCGTGCACACACGTTCTCAAATACATACATACATACCATGCTTATGACTGCATTCCATAAGAGTAGCTAGGTTATTTTCAAATTTTCATGATGTCTCCAAATTTGTGCTCATGGTCGCTGAGTCTGTTGTTTACCTATTTCTCTGTTCCCATTTCACTCTAATTGAATCTGGAATATAACTCTGCCACTATGAACAACTCTGCTCACTCAGACTTTTTTTTTTTTTTTTTTTTTTTTTTTTTTTTTTTTTTTTTAGAGAGGGAGTAGGGAGGGGCAGAGGGAGAGGGAAAGAGAAAATCTTAAGCAGGTTTCACAGCTAGCGCAGAGCCTGACATGGGGCTCTATCTCATGACCCCGGGATCACAATCTGAGCAGAAAACCAAGTCTCACACTTAACCAACTGAACCACCCAGATACCCTGCTCACCCAGACTCTTCCTTCTCCTTTCTAGTAAATGCTCTATCAGTCTCATCTGTTGTGAACTGAATGTCTGTGTCTCCCAAAATTCATATGTTAAAAGCCTACTCTCCCACATGTATGGTATTAGGATGCGGGGCCTTTGGTAAGTAACTAGGATTAGATGAGGTCATGAGAGTAAAGTCTTTATGAATGGTATTAGTGCCCTTGTAAGAGTCATGAGAGGGCTTGCTTCCCTCTCTGTTTTCCATCATGTGAGAATAGAATGACAAGTCAGCAAACTGCAACCCAGAAGAGGGCTTCGCCAAAACCTAACCATGCTGGCACCTAGATCTTGGGACTTCCAGCCTCGAGAACTGTGAGAAATAAATTTCTATTGTTTATAAGCCACCTAGTCTAAGGTATTTTTGTTATAGCAGCCCAAGTTAAGACATCATCTTGCAGCAATCCAGGGTTTCCCTAAATAAACTCAAACTATAAGCAAAGAAAGCTATTTCTGTGGATCCAATAGCAAAGCGCAATGTGGATGAAGCCAAACAAGGTCTTTGAGAGCTAGAATAATGAGCTGCAGTGATTTAATAAGATGGTACTTAGCTATGATAAACAGAAGGGTCTTTACTTTTAGTTCAGAAAAAAATCCAGATGTAAAAAATAATTATAGATGTATAGGTTTATCCTGTCAAAAAAGAAAAACTTAAGACATGTGGTTAACAATAAATCCAATCATCAACTTAATATAACTGCCAGAAAAGATAATGTGACTTAGGGCTCATTTACACCTATTATACTCTGCAGAACCCACCCCCAACAACCACCCTTTACATGAATATTGCTTTCACTTCTAGAAGCTATGCCTAGAACAAGAAGCTATAACTTGCTCAAGGCAGTGGCAAGAAACTCAAGCCCAGTCATGTGAGGAATGATTCAATTTAATGGGAATATTTAGCTTAAAATATGGGAAAGGGAGCTGGAGTTGGGGGGGGGGGGTCAAGAAGTGACAACAGCTGTTTTCAATTATGCAAAGGGATACCATGTGGAGGAATTGGTTTGTGTTAAAAACTCCAAGGAGCAGAACAAGAACCAATAGTAGCAAGAATAAAACCAGTTATCTTTTATTGTGTTTTTTCTCTGTGCAAATACTATGCTAAGTACATTATATTCATTACCTCATTTATTTGTCACAACAATCCTGATATTGAGTTGTGGTTACCAAGAAACAATTTAAAGCTAACACTAAAAAGTGTATTTTAAAAATTAGAATAACCTAGAGGTGAAATATGCTGGATTGGAAGAATTCAAGTGTCCTACCACTGGATATGACCAATCATGTGCTAGAAAACCCTAGATGAGAGGATGTTGTTGAGAGAATTCAAGTATAAGATGGGTAATTGAGTTAGATTCTACTTCAAGGCCCTGCTAGGACTTGCTGGAATAAAAAAGAAGATATAAACAAGAAAGGCTAACAGGCACTCTTGAATGAGTGAAATAGAGGAACATGAACAAACTAGGAGGAAAAATCTAAATTATTTCAGGGAAAATGAGATAGCATTAATAGAAATCAAGACATCTTTAATAACAAATTCTCATCTCTATGGGGTGACTTCTGGTCCCTTATAATGGCAAAGTTTATGGGGCAAATGAGCCCTTGGGGAACGTGCATCTTCCCGATTTTGTGGAAAAATTTCAGGTGAGGTACTGCCTTCTCTGGATTCCCTTAGGACTTGACAGCACCCAGATTCTAGAATCCAACAAAAGGGAAGCCTCCAAAGTCCCAAGGTTTCTAATCACTTCAAGCTGATATTCCTTTCATTGTTGTAATGACTAAAAATGTGTGCATGTCAAAATGGTTTCAGTTAATCTACAGGAAACAGCTTTGTGTACTCCGAACAGACTTGGGACAATCCAAAAACCTACCCACAGCAAAGAAAACTTAGGGAAAATGAATAAATCAGACCTCAAAAATAGTAGTGGCAGTGTCTTGAATATTTAGGACAAAACATATGAGGTCATTAAATTTTAGAAAACTTTTCCAATGCCCATCTTTGTGCTTCTTCCTGTTTTTTGTTGTGCTCTTCACAAGATATATTCCCTAAGATGTGTTTCCTACAAGAAAGGGAGAAAGAAGGGAAGGAAGGAAACATGAAAAAGTGGAGTCGAATATGGAAGGGAGGGAGGAAGAAGAGAGAAGAGGAAAGAAAGGTATATTCACAGAGCAAAGGGAGTGGGGTTGCATCCCTTTAAAGATAAGAAGGGGCTAATGGAATGATTTATACCTGAACAATAGGAATGTGGGAGTCAGTTGCACATAATGTGCCTCAAAAGCAAGTGCAAGACACATATGTCAAGCACCATCAAACACTGCTTCCTGACTCTAACCTCAGAAACAACAGAAAGAGGGAGTTAATATCAAAAGTTAACTACAAAAACCCTCTGAGACCAAATTTTTTCCAAACTACTACTGCAGCACGTCAGTTACCACCTCTTCACCAGGAAATGCACTGTCCTGGTCTGTAGTTTGTCCTAGGAGGGCAGAATTCCTATTTGCGAGGTGATGTTTCTAAAATAAACCTTTGCTCTTGAGCAGCAACAAGAGGGGTATGGAAATTCAACAAAATCAAGAATCCTCTCAAAGCAGTTTTTTTGAATTCCCTTGCATAAAGCAGGTTCTCCCCTCCACTTAAACAACAACAATTTGTTTTACTTTGATAGGCCTTCCTAAATAATGGTTTCATCATTAAACATCTGGCTTCTTCCTAGCAGATTACGCCTCCAATGAGGAAAGTGTGTTTATAATTTTAATTTGAAACACAACACATTAATATGCTGATTCTCATAATGTTTGCCTTAACCTGTTTGGAGAAATTATGACTACAAATATCTTGTACACAACACCTCTAACTACCAGCTTGTACAAACAACATAAGAGCCGGAGTGCCTCGTACAGACGACTGGAACCACTTCAGAGGCGATCATGATTAGTGCTTTGGCTGGAAGCCATATTTTACACATAAACTCAGCATCTGTCTCAGAGATGCTGTCCCAGGCTAATAAACCCACCTCCACTGTTACTAATAAGCACATTCAAGAAAGCCATATGGTCTGACGGGCAGAGCTCTGCCTTTTCCTGAGCTAGGCACAGTGGAGGGAGGGAGCCCAAGCAAGCTCCAAGTCATATTTCCTCAGGCTCCAGGTTCCTGCAATGCTGTGTGCAAACAGGCACCACTAAAAAAGAATGTAAATGAGGGTGCTATTCATTATTTACAGCTGGCACCTTGCCATCTCCTTCTCCTCTGGGTGATGCCTGCCTGTAGGAACAGGGGAAGCATCTGATGAGAACAGGGAAACCCTGGAGGCATGGAGCCATTGCGAAGCAGTTTCTTTCCTTCTGCTAAGGAACCTGCCGGCTCAGCATTTCTGGCCCACAGAACAGCTGAGCTTTTCACTTCCTTCCTAACAAAGCAAAGGAGTTCTTCGGCTTCCACGTTTATACTGAGGGTGTTTATTTACAACCTAACCTAAAAAAGCAGAATTGCTGCTTTATTCTCATTCATAGCAAACATCCTTTGCCCCATGCCCGGGTTCAAGGAAAGAGGGGAAAAGATGACCAGTCTATATAATGGAGAGATTTACAAGCAAGTTCTAGACTAAACTGGCTAGAAGTTGCATCAAGAGAATGGCTCCTTTCTTTGGGTGAGTGCCTACAATTCTTATGATGTAATACGTAAGTATTTCATAAATCTACATCTTTCACTGATTTGAAGCAACATGAGAGCATGGATCATACATTATACTTATTCTGAATTTCTCCAAAGTGCCAACCTAACACAGTGTCCAGAAGATTATTAAGCTCTAAAATATGGTTTTTAACTTTTTTTAAAAGATTTTATTTATTTATTTGACAGAGAGAGAGACAGAGAGAGAGGGAGCACAAGCAGGGGGAGCAGGAGAGGGAGAAGCAGGCTTCCCGCTGAGCAGGGAGCCCGATGTGGGGCTTGATCCCAGGACCGTGGAATCATGACCTGAGCCAAAGGCAGATGCTTAACGACTGAGCCACCCAGACGCCCCAGATTTTTAACTTTTTAAGTAATCTTTCTGATTCAACATAAAATGTGCAACATAGCATTTTGAAATGAATCAAATTTATCTCTGCACAAACTGCAAAAACTAAAGATTTCTTATTGTTGGGGTTGAAACAAAGCAGTTCTGTATGTCAAATGTCAAACCATCAGATACCTCTCAATCCCACTGGAGAGTCTTTCCCTTTCAATGATATAATCCCAATTGTTAAAAAAAAATTAAGCAGAGGGTAATGGGCACATTGTATGCTCTCTTTCTTGAACATGGAGAACCTTTTGGTGCCTAATGATATAAAACATGCTGGCTACTCATAATGGTCTGGACCCTTTGGTTGCCAAGAGAGAGATTTGTCGGCTTCTGAACTCCAACAATGAAAAGGACAGGGATGGAACTAGACTTAGGGTCAGCTAGATGCAAAGACTCAGAGGTCTTCCCTACCTCCTCCTCATTTTCCCACTTCTCTCTCCCCACACCCCAACAGTCTTCATCTCTCTATCTGCCCATATACCTGCTTCAATTTATTTGAATAACTAACTCCACACATTAGAAATATAGCTACAGGCGGTTCAAGCTTACATCCCCATAACCACATGGGCAAGACTGAGGAAAAAAACAAACAACTAAAAAAACCAACCACTCTTCTCTATCTTCTCTATCTTCCAGTTAGTAAAGGAAAGGATCCTGTTTGACCTAACATGAGTTATATTCCCATTCCTGGGCCAGTGGTGTGACCAGAGGGAGAATGAACAATGATTAGCACAGGCTTGGTCATCTGCTCAAGAAAGAGAACCATTAGGCACCCAGCAGCAGTGGCTGAGGTGGAAATAAAGCTATTTCGCAAAGATAAGGTGTGATGTTACCAGGAGAAGGCAGGAAAAAGGCCTTGGCCAACTCATCCTTTAAGTTGCTTTGGCTAGGGAAAAAAAAAAAAAAAAAAAAAAGCTATGCAAAGGGATATCAATTTTTATCATTTCAGATATTTGCAGCATCAAGCAAGTTGACTTCTACAGCCTTGGAAAAAGAAAGACAAGAATATGACTCCGGAAAGTATTTTTACTCTTCCTCCAAACAACTTGTCAGATGTTGAAAAAGTCTGCCATCTCAGCTAAGGACACCTCATCCGTCTTTACCCAAGGAAAATGAAAACACTAATTTGAAAAGATATATGCATCCCATGTTTATTGCAGCATTACTTAAATAGTCCTGATATGGAAGCAACCCAAGTGTCCATCCACAGATGAAGGGATAAAGAAGATGTGATATATATATGCAATGGAATATGAGTAAGTCATAAAAATGAAATTTTACGATTTGCAACAACATGGATGGACCTAGAGGGTATCATGCTAAATAAGTCAGACAGAGAAAGGCAAATACCATGTGATTTCACTTATATGTGGAATCTAAAATACAAAATGAACAAAAAAATAATAATAAAAAAGAGAAACACACTCATAAATATAGAGAACTAGTGGTTGCCAAAAGGAAGAGGGTGGGTGGATGTGTGAAATAGGCAAAGGAGATTAAACAGTACAAACTTTCAGTTATAAATAAGTCACAGAGATGAAAAGTATAGCAAAGGGAACACGGTCAATAATATTGCAATAACTTTGTATGGTGATAGATGGCAACTACCCCTATTATGCATAGTGAAAATTTTGTAATGTATATGACTGTCAAATCACGATGTTGTATACCTGAAACTAATAGGTTAACTACACTTCAATCAAAAATAAAATAAAAAAGAATATAGGTGGGGCACCTGGGTGGCTCAGTTGGTTAAGTGGCTGCCTTTGGCTCAGGTCATGATCCCAGGGTCCTGGAATCAAGTCCCGCATTGGGCTCTCTGCTTAGCAGGGAGCCTGCTTCTCCCTCTTCCTCTGCCCCTCCTCCAGCTGGTGCGCTCTCTCTCAAATAAATAAAATCTTAAAAAAATATATTAAGAAGAATATAGATATTTTACTCTCTACCCCACTCATACATACCATGAGTCCATGCTTTCCCATCCTCTATGCACCCAACATATTAATATCATAATTTTGGTCTGTTATTCAATTTTACATTATGATGATTATGTGAATACCTATTACCACTATGCCATGAAGTATACCACAATTTTCTTCTTTCTTGTATGACCCTTTTCCCTAGAGTAAATACTTACCTGTTTTCCTTTGTTTTGCTTAGTTTTCTTAGTTTTTTAATGAGCTCTCACTACTTTATCTTCAGACTCTCCCAATTACCTAGCTTTCCTTCCAATACAGACACTATGGATTTTATCTTTTAGAATTATCTCTTCCTGGGGGCGCCTGGGTGGCTCAGATGGTTAAGCGTCTGCCTTCCGCTCAGGTCATGATTCCAGGGTTCTGGGATCGAGCCCCGCATCAGGTTCCCTGCTCGGCGGGAAGCCTACTTCTCCCTCTCCCTCTCCCACTCCCCCTGCTTGTGTTCCCTCTCTTGCTGTGTCTCTCTCTGTCAAATAAATAAAATCTTAAAAAAAAAAAAAAGAATTATCTCTTCCTGAACTTTCTGAGTTGCTCCAATCTTCTGGCTGTTCTCTTGGTCTGTTGCATAGATTCATCCAGGAATCTCCCTTCACCATCATCCTGAAAATTGTCTTCATCTCTCTCTTAAATTTAATTCTCCTTTTCTTAAAATCTGTATCTTCATCATCAGGTGTTTGCTTTCTCATTCTGATGCAACACTTCTAGTTGCTTTATGAGAAAAAGCTGCAGGGGTGGGGGTAAAATGTTTCAGGCCTTACATGTTTGAAAAATGTCATTTGTTCAACCCTTATACTTCACAGCTATTTTGGCTAGGTACAGAATGCTAGGTCAGGAGCACATGCAAAGTCCCAAGCGATTTGGATCCTTGATTGTATATAACTGTTGCCCTGCTCTCTGGAAGTTTTAGGCCCTTCTTTTTGTCCCCAGTGCTCAGAAATATTATCATGATATACCTTGGTATAGTTCTATTTTCATCCATTTTGGTGGGCACTTGGTTCTTTTCACTATGAAAACACATGTCCTTCAAGTCTAGGAAACATTCTTGAACTTTTATCTGGTAATTTCCTCGTTTTCATTTACTCAGTTCTCAAATTCAGGAATTTCTTTTTTTTTTTTTTTAAGATTTTATTTATTTGAGAGTGAGTGTGTGAGCACAAGCAGGTAGAGGAGCAGAGGGAGGGGGAGAAGCAGACTCCCTGCTGAGCAGGGAACGTGATGTGGGGCTCAATCCCAGGCCTCTGGGATCATGACCTGAGCCAAAGGCAGCTGCTTAACCAACTGAGCATCCAGACACCCCCAACTATTTCAGAAATTTCTATTATTCACATGTTAGACTTGCTAGTCTGATCTAATTTTCTTACCTCTTTGCCCCCTATTTCACATATCTTTGCCTTCTTATTCTAGTGCCTAGAAGATTTCTACAACTTGTTCTCTAAACCTTGTAATTTTGAGCTTGTAGTGTCATTTTTTCCGGGACATCTCTAGTTTTTATTCCTCTGATTGTTATTATAATCTATTATTCTATTCTTGTCCTGTGAATAAAAAAATCATCTCATCTGACCTTTTTATTGTTCTCCCTGAATTGTCTCAATTTCTTCAAAAAAAATTTTTTTTGGTTTAAGTACCTGTCTTCCATTTTAGAGGGAAGTCATCCTCAGATGTCTGGCAATCCTTAACCATCTGCTCCCGGTTAGAGAACGAAAAAGCTGACAGAAACTCTGAGTATATGGGTTGAGCTGTCAATTCTGAGTCTTACCCTCAATGACCTGACTGGGCTATTTCACTGGGAAGCCCCCAATGTTAACATATTTAGATCTCTTCTCTTAGACTAATCAGATTGAACACTGAGTTCCTAATCTCATGCCTGAAACTAGGAGATGGATGCCAGCTTTTGGAAAGTCAAGTTGGAGAAGAAAACCAAGGTCTCAAATTCAGGTAATCCCGCCTCTTTTCAGTATGGTATCCCCACCCTCTATGTTCATAATGTCCCTTAGTTCAGAAAGTAAACTTCAACTTTCTGTTGCATTGGAGGAAAACAACTTGCTGTTCCAACCTGGAGAGGAAACAAAGGACTTAACCCTGTACTGTCCACTACAGTAGCCACTAGCTACTGAAGTTATGCAAACTTAAAATAATCTAAATTTAAGTAAAATTTGAAATTCAGTTCCTCAGTTGTACTAGCCACATTTTAAGTACTCAATAACCACATGTGGCTAATGGCTATTGTATGGGACAATAGAGATACAAAATATCTTTACCACTGCAGAAAAGTTTTTGAACAATGCCAGTCTAACTGCTTGCTTAGACTTCTGACCAATCCTCATGTTTCACCACACATCCACTGCCACTCAAGAAATATGTGGTATCCCCAATTCCTGCCCACTGGAGGTCTTAAGGTACAAAGCTGGATGATTTATTGGCTTCTTCTGCCAGAATGGTAACTTCACAAGAAAAGTGATCTTGGTTTTGTTCACTGATTAATCCCAAGGACCTAGAAGAGTGCCTGGCACATAGTATGTACTCCATAAATGTTTGCAGGATGTTAAATGTTTTCACCACTGTTGACTTAGGATTGAGATTTCTCAGATCTGCTAAGTCTGCTAAGGAAAAAGGAAAAATAAATTTAGAATGCCAAATTCTTAAAGGAAAAGATCATCCAGTTTTTCTGGAAAAAAAAAATCTGAAACAGGCAGACCGTCTCCACTTCACTCTCCTGCCTGCCACTCCCTTACATTGTATTCAATAAACTTATATTTCCTTTGTTCTGCCTTGGGTGAATTCTTTCACAGCCTGTGTGCCAGCTTGCACCCAATCAGGTCACCCCACATTGGGTAACCCATATCTGATCAGGAGGCACCACATTTGGTGGCCTGTACTGGGAGCCTTTGCCAGTCTGGGGCTCTCCCCAGATTCTCCAGGAATTTCTTTCTTGGGACTTTTCCTCAGTGGACAGACGTTAGTACTTTCTGGGGAACTGACACCCTCCACTGAAGCTACTCCTCCATGAGCTTCTGAAGCCCCAGGGGAGCAGACAGACCACCTTTGCCCAAAGGGGTGAGGGATTTCCCCTTCTGCCCTTCAGAGGGATCCTCCCCTCCCTCTCCTTTCTTTTTCTGGACCTTTGGCAGCCTGATCCTAGTACTTCCCAGATAACTAAAGATCTCTGACCAGGGAAGCTCATGGTGTAGTCTGAAGGTCTGGGAGTGAACAAGTTGGACTGTCCACACTTGTGAGGGTAAAGGACCCCTTTCTTCTGCGTTCTCACTCCGTCCCCCAAGGGCTGTTCCCAGTGTGTGGTGTGACGGGCAGCAGCAGCCTGTCTAGGGTGAATATGCATGTTAGACTCAATTGGGACCCTTTCCTGACACTGGCTGACTCTCAGCCACCTTATTTCTTTTGGCTCCTTTCCCTTTTCCTTTGTTCCCATGGATCCAGCCACCTTGATCTATAAGCAAACATGTTCCTAGGATTCTGACTGGAACCCAGGACGCCAGTTAAACGTACTTTCTTACTCCTGTGAATCTGTGAAAGACCTCAAACTTCTCTTCAAGTAATGATGGTTGTACCTTTGTTTTTCAGTTTTCCCCAATTTACACTGATAATTCCTTCTTACAATGGGCATAGCATTAGGTTGAACTTCAAAATCAAACAGCATGTTGGATATGTGGAATTCTGCCTGTATCAGCATATCTGGTCTGCCTTGGTGGGTCTCCCCATTTCAGGGCACAGACTGGCATTTCTTTATATAAGACTGATCTATGACCCAAATAGTGCTATATTTTGTGACAGGTCTATAAAAATGAAATGTTACTCTCTGGCCTATGGTCAATGCCACCTGGAATCTCCCAGGCCACAATGAGACTATTTCATACTTTCAAACCATTAAGGTTCTGACTGAATTCACTCACCCACAAATAAATGGAAACCAAAAGATGCCTAAGTTATAAAACCCAACTTCTCAGTATACACTGGATGGAATATATCAAATCTGGGATGACTATTTATGGCTTACCCCCACAATCAGACAGTTAAGTCAAAAGGCAATTCTATGCTGGGAACAAAGAAACCATGCTTACAAAACATGGGCAAAGAGCATATGGCAGTTAGGATGGCTATCTTCAGAAAAATGTTCACAAATCATTGTTCTTCAGGCCACTGATTTGCTACTGACTGGACAAGGAGGCTCAGAATTAGATGGCTGGCTCCTAACATGACCTGATGGCTATGTGGGACCCAATGGCTATATGGCTATGTGTCCATGGCTTCCCCTAGGATAGATAGGCCACTGAGTTTTGCCTGGATGCATGAATACATTATTAAAATCATCACCAACCTAGCCAAACTTCCAAATTTAAAACAACGGTGGGAACAATCCATGTTTCATTGGTATGACACGTAGCATCCATCTTTATTCCCTTTTTAGGACTGGAGGATGTCGCTTGGCACATGGAAGCTCTTAATAAGTACACAAAGCCCTAAATGACACTCAAAATAGCATTTCCCTATTAAATACTGAAGTAACACAAATGTGTAAGTAAGTTTTACAAAATAGAATGACATTAGATGTTTTAACTGCTCTACAAGGTGGAACATGTGCTATCATGAAAACGGAATGCTGGGTATACTTTCCAGATTACCACAAAAATATTTCTGGGTTTCTAACTGACATGAACACTCAAGCTTCTGCTCTGAAACACCACTCCCTTTCGGTTAAACCCCTGGGCAGGAGGAGGATTTGTAACTATTAAAGGACTCTTAGGTTGCCTTCTTTTTCTTCTTGTTATTCTAATCATGTTTTGCTGTTTTCTCCTATGCTTCTCCGCCTGGAGTAGAGACTCCTTCACTGCCGTAAGTTCAAGCCAACAGATGATCCTCTCTGCTCAAGGAGACTCCCATATATTATCAACTCTAGACACAGCTGCCTTAGCTTTCCATAACTCTTATTAAATTTCCAACCGACCAATGTTGATCTACAGGTAGGGACATCTTTATACCCCTCATTTAGCATGAAGCAGTTACAGAAGATAAGACCTTCCACCATCAGCAACCTTAAAGATTTTAAAAAATTTTTTCAGGGGGCAATGCAGAGGCCACTTTGAGGCAACCTACTTGAACAGTGGAAACCTGAGTAAGGCAGAAAGGCTCACAGTGACCCCCAACCCCCTGGGTGAATACAAACATGCCCATTAGGTGATCCACCTCAAAATATCCATAAGCCCTAGCTGACCAATGGGTTCCTTGTAACAGGTACCAAAAAAGGAAAATTCCATGTTCCCACACCTCCACAGCTCCCCATCACTGCCTTGTGGCAAATGCTCTCTTCTTTGAGGTCCTGCCCACTGCTCTCTTGTGGTATATTCAATAAACTTCTGTCTCCTTTAAAAAAAAAATCTGAAGCAAATACCAGAAAAGCCAAAAAGATATTCAGACTATACTTTAAAGAAGAAAAAAATTGAGATAGCATTAACAGTAATCATATGAAAAAAGTCAGCATGTAGTTTAGGAAAATAATAAGTTTTTTATGGTTTTCTTACATTATGATGTAATACACATTTATTATAGAGCATTTAAGACAGTGGTTCTTTAAAAAAAAAAATTACAGACTTATTTGAGAATCAGAGGAAATTCATCACTTAAGGGACCCCATCCATGAGGGTCTATAGTAAACACTGGTAATTTATTTTGGCTGCCAATATCTGAGTCTTCTCACTATGCTTGGGAAACTTCATACCTGGTGAGTCAGAGCATACTCCACCACAGGAGACAGTCACCTTTCCGGATTTCTTTGCAGCTACGGTACAGAAATAGGTCAAACTTTGCTAATAAGATACATCTGACCTAGACCCAGAATTAGAAGCTTAGTGACCCAAAGAACTAGGGATGGCCCAGGATCCATATGGTCAGAGTGTCAGCAGCAGTGTTCTCATTGATCAGCTCTGCAGCCTCTCTGGAGATATAGTTTCTGGCTGCAGAGCCACCTCTAAACCTCTTCTTGGTCCTTATCCAATATCCTTTTAATAGATTCCTTTCTGGTTTAAAAGAAGCAGAGTTAGTTTCTGAAGCCAGCAAATAAGAACCTAAACTGATAAAGAGTTCAGACAACACATGCTAGAAACCTCTGGCTTAGACACAAAATATATAACCCAAAAATTTTTTTAAAAGTAATTTTCTATGGCTTCCCAGGGGAATTCTACCAAATATTTAAAGAAGAAATTAGGGTGCCTGAGTGGCTCAGTTGGTTAAACGACTGCCTTTGGCTCAGGTTATGATCCTGGGGTCCAGGGATCAAGTCCCACATCGGGTTCCCCCTTCTCTGTGGGGAGCCTGCTTCTCCCTCTGCCTGCCACTCCCCCTGCTTGTGCTCACTCTCTTTCTCTCTGTGTGTCAAATAAATAAATCTTTAAAAAATAATAAAAATAAAAAAGAAAGAAATTTTAAAGAAGAAATTACACCTATTCTACTGAAACTGTTCCAAAAAATATAAACAGAAGGAAAACTTCCAAACTCCTTCTATGAGGCCAGCATTACCCTGCTCCCAAAACCAGGCAAAGACCGCATTGAAAAAGGAGAATTACAGACCAATATCCCTAATGAACATGGATGCCAAAAAACTCAACAAGATCCTAGCTAATAGGATCCAACAGTACATTAAGAGGATTATTCACCACAACCAAGTGGGTTTTATGCCTGGGATGCAACGGTGGTTCAACATTCACAAATCCATCAACGTGACAGAGCACATCAATAAAAGACAAGAACCATATGATTCTCTCAATTGATGCATAAAAAGCATTTGACAAAATACAACATCCGTTCCTGATTAAAACTCTTCAGAGTATAGGGATAGAGGGAACATTCCTCAATATCATAAAAACCATCTATGAAAATCCTACAGCGAATATCATTATCAAATGGGGAAAAGCTGAGAGATTTTCCCTTAAGGTCAAGAACACTACAGGGATGTCCACTCTCACCACTAATGTTCAACATAATGCTAGAAGTCCTAGCCTCAGCAATCAGACAACAAAAAGAAATAAAAGGCATCCAAATTGGCAAAGAAGTCGTCAAACCCTAGTTCTTCACAGATGACAGGATACTTTATGTGGAAAATCCAAAAGATTCCACTCCCAAATTACTAGAACTCATACAGCAATTCAACAATGTGGCAGGATACAAAATCAATGCACAGAAATCAGTTGCTTTTCTGTACACTAACAATGCAACTGGAGAAAGAGAAATTAAGGAATCGATTCCATTCACAATAGCAACAAAAACCGTAAGATACCTAGAAATAAACCTAACCAAAGAGGTAAAGGATCTATACTCTAGAAACTACAGAACACTTATGAAAGAAATTGAGGAAGACACAAAAAGATGGAAAAACATTCCATGCTCATGGACTGGAAGAATAAACATTGTTAAAATGTCTATCCTGCCCAGTGCAATTTACACTTTCAATGCCATCCTTATTAAAATAACATTGGCATTTTTCAAAGAGTTGGAACAAATAATCCTAAAATTTGTATGGAACCATAAAAGACCCCAAATCGCCAAGGGAATGATGAAAAAGAAAAACAAAGCTGGGGACATCACACTGCCTGACTTCAAGCTCTACTACAAAGCTGTGATCACCAAGACAACCTGGTATTACCACAAAAACAGACACATAGACCAACGGAACAGAACAGAGTCCAGAAATGGGCCCTCAACTCTATGGTCAACTAATCTTTAACAAATCAGGAAAAAAATATCCAAAGGAAAAAAAGACAGTCTCTTCAGTAAGTGGTGTTGGGAAAATTGGACAGCTATATATAGAAGAATGAAACTGGACCATTCCCTTACACCATACACAAAGATAAATTCAAAATGGATGAAAGACCTCCATGTGAGACAGGAATCCATCAAAATCCTAGAGGAGAACATAGGCAGTAACCTCTTCGACATTGGCCATAGTAACTTCTTTCAGTACACATCTCCAAAGGCAGGGGAAACAAAAGCAAAAATGAACTTTTGGGACTTCATCAAGATAAAAAGCTTCTGCACAGCAAAGGAAACAGTCAACAAAACTAAGAGGCAGTCCATGGAATGGGAGAAGATATTTGAAAATAACATTACAGATAAAGGGCTGATATCCAAGATCTATAAAGAACTTCTCAAACTCAACACTCAAAAAACAAATAACCCCGGGTCACCTGGGTGGCTCAGTTGTTAAGTGTCTGCCTTCGGCTCAGGTCATGATCCCAGGGTCCTTGGATCCAGCCCCGCATCGGGCTCCCTGCTCGGCAGGAAGTCTGCTTCTATCTCCCCAACTCCCCCTGCTTGTGCTCCTGCTCTTGCTATTTCTCTCTCTGTCAAATAAATAAATAAAATCTTTAAAAACCAAAAACAAATAACCCAGTCAAAAAATGGGCAGAAGACATAAACAAACACTTCTCCAAAGAAGACATACAAATGGCTAACAGACACATGAAAAAATGCTCAACATCACTAGCCATCAGGGAAATACAAATCAAAACCACAACAAGATACCACTTTATACCAATTAGAATGGCAAAAATTAACAAAACAGGAAACAACAAATGTTGGAGAGGATGTGGAGAAAGGGGAACCCTCTTACACTGTTGGTGGGAATGCAAGCTGGTACAGCCACTCTGGAAAACAGTATGGATGTTCCTCAAGATGTTAAAAATAGAGCTACCCTATGACCCAGCAATTGAACTACTATTTACCCCAAAGATACAGATATAGTGAAAAGAGGGGGCACATGCACCCCAATATTCATAGCAGCAATGTCAAAAATAGCCAAACTGTGGAAGAAGCTGAGATGCCCTTCAACAGATGAATGGATAAAGAAGATGTAGTCCATATATACATACAATGGAATATTATTCAGCCATCAGAAAGGATGAATACCCACCATTTGCATCGACATGGATGGAACTGGAGGGGATTATGCTAAGTGAAGTAAGTCAAGCAGAGAAAGATAATTATCATATAGTTTCACTCATATGTGGAACACAAGCAATAGTACGGAGCACCATAGGGGAAGGGAGAGAAATCTGAAGGGGGAGAAATCAGAGAGGGAGACGAACCATGAGAGACTATGGACCCCAGGAAACAAACTGAGGGTTTCAGAGGGGAGGGAGCAGGGGGAGGGGGTAATAGGGTGATGGGTATTAAGGAGGGCACGTATTGTGATGAGCACTGGGTGTTATACAAAACTAAGGTACGTGTACCCCAATGTTTATAGCAGCAATGTCCACCATAGCCAAACTGTGGAAAGAGCCAAGATGCCCATCGACAGATGAATGGATAAAGAAGATGTGGTATATATACACAATGGAATATTATGCAGCCATCAAAAGGAATGAGATCTTGCCATTTGCAACGACGTGGATGGAACTGGAGGGTGTTATGCTGAGTGAAATAAGTCAATCAGAGAAAGACATGTATCACATGACCTCACTGATATGAGGAATTCTTAATCTCAGGAAAGAAACTGAGTGTTACTGGAGTGGTTGGGGGTGGGAGGGATGGGGTGGCTGGGTGATAGATATTGGGGAGGGTATGTGCTACGGTGAGCGCTGTGAATTGTGCAAGACTGTTGAATCACAGATCTGTACTTCTGAAACAAATAATGCAACATATTTTAAGAAAAAAGAAAAAGAAGAAGATAACAGGAGAGGAAGAAAAGGGGAGTATGTCAGAGGGGGAGACGAACCATGAGAGATGATGGACTCTGAAAAACAAACTGAGGGTTCTAGAGGGGAGGGGGGTAGGGGGATGGGTTAGCCTGGTGATGGGTATTGAGGAGGGCACGTTCTGCATGGAGCACTGGGTGTTATGAACAAACAATGAATCATGGAACACTGCACCAAAAACTAATGATGTAATATATGGTGATTAACATAACAATAAAAAATTAAAAAAAAAAAAAACTAATGAATCATTGAACACTACATCAAAAACTAATGATGTACTATACAGTGGCTAACTGAACATGTAAAAAAAAGTAATTTTCTAAAATTTACATAATGATTTTCTAGGAAATTTAGGCAAAAATTTAAGAGATTATTTTAGTAGAACTTTTCCTCAGCATTAAAATGAAGAGTTGGTCTAGACTCACAAGCTAATAATATGAAGTTTCCCTTTGTGCCAGGAAACCCCTGGGAAAGTTGTAATTGTATGTTGGGGGTATTCTTGGCCATTTTCTTCACTTAGAAAAAATACATAGGCTTAATTAATTGTCACCAGTGTTCCTAAAGCCTGGCACCACAAGGCCTGGAGAATCTTATCCAAAATGGTAATTTATACAAGTTGCAACAAGAGACAAACACAGGAAAATGAAATGCTTACCTCTTGCTCTGTCTCAAGAAATTATGCATGCTTGCTACTTAATATTTTTTTAAAAAATAAAGTCCAACTCTCAATACCTCAAAATAGACAAAGTTGGGAATGGATGCCATCAATGCCAATTAAATAAGAGGAGGTATAAGTCTCTAGACGTAATCCACAGAATCTGGATATAAAGGAGTCTTTCTTTGGACCACTCCTCCTATGACATGGATTTCAACTGCTCAACTTTCTTTTTTGTTTTTAGTGTTCTTTTTATATATTTTTTTAAATTACGTTATGTTAATCACCATACATTACATCAACTGCTCAGCTTTTAAGCCAAGAGAAACATTTTCAGCACAGGCTTGAAAAAACAGGAGTCAGCTGGTTACTACCCACTGAACAAAAACAAAAAAACAGTAAGGGAACTTTTGGGGTACCTGGGTGGTTCAGTCAGTTAAGCATCCAACTCTTGATTTCAGCTCAGGTCATGATCTCAGAGTCTTGAGATCAAGCCCCGTATCAGGCTCCATGCTCAAGGGGAGTCTGCTTAAGATTCTCTCTCTCCCTCTCTCTCTCTGCCCCCTTCTTCCCCCATCACCTGCTCACACGCATTCTCTCTCTCGCTCTCTCAAAATAAATAAATAAATAAGGGCACTTTTATTGTCAAACTTTTCTTTTATTTCTGTTCTTAAGGTTTTGAATGTTCTATTTTCTGCCTTAGATAAATGAACCAATTTGGAGAAAAGGGATATTTGCATAGCCTCAAAGTAGCCTCCAAAATATTTATTAATCATTGTGGTGGTGTTAATGTATATCCACAAATTCTTTGATACTCCTCACTCCAGGAGGTAGAGGTCTTTTTTTAAAGATTTTATTTATTTAACAGAGAGAGAGAGAGAAAGATCACAAGCGGGGGCGGGGGGGGCGGGGGCAGAGGGAGAGGGAGAAGCATGCTCCCTGCTGAGCAGGGAGCCTGATGCTGGGCTCCATCCCAGGACCCTGAAATCATGACCTGAGCTGAAGGCAGATGCTTATTAACCAAATGAGCCACTCAGGTGCCCCAGGAAGTAGAGTTTAATTCTCCTCTCCTTGAGTGTGGGCTGGACTTAGTGACTTGCATTTCCTGATTAGAATATGGAAAGGGAAAGTTATAATTTTACAGGGGAGAAACCTGGCAGACACCACCTTAAATAAATGATCAAGGTAGCATCACCAATGTAAGTCATGTTAATAGCATCTACGCCTCACTTGATGTGGTAAGGATACCTTCACTTCTGTGTTCTTCCCAAAAATCCATAATCCAGTCTAATCATGAGAAAATATCAGACAAACCCAACCTGAGGGACATTCTACAAAAAAACCTAACTAGTACTCTTCAAAGGGACCAACATCATGAAAAACAAGGAAAGACTGAGAAACTGCCACAGATTGGAAGGGACAGGACAACTATATACAAATGGTATCCTAGATTGTGTGCTGGACAGGAAAAGAACATTAGTGGAAAAACCAGTGATATCAGAAGAAAGTCTGTAATTTAGTTACTAGTATTGCATCAGTGTTAATTTTTTAGTTTTGGTAAGTGTACCATGGTTATATAAGATGTTGTTAATATCAACAGAAACTGAGTGAAGGGTATACAAGAACTCCCCATCTTGGCAACTTTTTTAAACCTGAAATTATTTTTAAATAACAAGATTTTTTTTTCAAAAGAACCGATTTTTTTTTTTTTAAGAGAAGGTGGGAGGCGCCTGGGTGGCTCAGTTGGTTGGGCATCTGCCTTCGGCTCAGGTCATGATCTCAGGGTCCTGGGATTGAGTCCTGAGTCAGGCACCTTGCTCAGCAGGGAGTCTGCTTCTCCCACTCCCTTTGCCCCTCCCCCTGTTTGTGCTCTCTCTGACTCTCTCTCTCTCTCAAATAAATAAATAAAATCTTTAAAAATAAGAAGAGGAGGAGGAAGAGAAAGGGGGAGCAGGGGAGAGGGAGAGAGAAAATCTTAAGCAGGCTTCCCATCCAGCGTGGAACTGGACACAGGGCTCAATCTCACGACCCTGAGATTATGACCTGAGCTGATACCAAGACCCTTAACCAACTGAACCACCCAGGTGCCCCAAAAAGAACCAATTTATTGAATAAGGTTTGGATAAGAGAAGGGATCCCTAAAATATTGTTTTATGGAGAGGTATTCCAAGGAACACAATTAAATTCACGCTTTATCCCAATTTATGACCTGCTTGTTAATTGCTTAGCAGTGCCTGGCTACACAGAAAGTCCATCTGTGTCTTTCTCTTTGTAGCATTATAAATATGTGATCTCTACACCGGGGCACTGATCTCCTCTGTCAAAGATCTATATGCTCCAAGCTCCAGAAGATGCACTGGAGAAAGACCCACATTCCAAGACAGGTTAATTTCCAAGATCCAGCTTATTAATTAAGATTATTAACTGTAGTTGGGACCCATTCTGTTCTGAAGTTCCTGCCTGCTACAGTCATAATTTCACCTGCATCTTCTAAGAATCCTTTTAAATAAAAAACCAATGATGTACTATACAGTGGCTAACTGAACATAATAAAAAAAAAAGGAAAGCAAAAAAAAATTTTTTTAAAGTGGTATGAGACCTTACAATTATATCACTATCTATATCATTATTAAAAGGTATCATTCTATACCAAACTAACAGGCCTACTCTATCAGGTAGGTACTTTCCTATCAGGAAAAGGTGCTTTGACTTTATTTTCCAGAGCTATTCATACATAAGGGCTATGACATAACACCTACTTTATCATTCTGTTTTCATTCAGTGAATATGTATTGAGCAACCATGTTTGGCCATTAACTATCCTAGGTACTAGGAAAAACAATATAAAAAAGAGTCCCTGATACAACTACTTTGGCAATGTTTGGAAATATCTGGTAAAGGTGAGTCTGCATATATATTCTACCCAGATGTCCTGCTTCTAGCCACACACACACACACACACACACACACACACACACACACACACAGCTGGAATATATATATCTCCTAATGTCAGTCTTACATCTGTGCCAAAAAACTGGGCAAAAACCTTCACAGGAGCCTTGTTCCTAATTGCAAAACCTAGAAACAAGTCATCAACAATAGATTCAATAAATAAAATAGGACGTATTTGTAAAATGGAATTTATACAACCATAAAAAAATGAATGAATCATGACAACACATAATCAAATAAATCTCATAAACATAATAATGAAAGCAAGTCATAAATGGATACAAATAGAATAATTCCATTTATATAAAGTTCAAAAACAGACCCAATTAAATAATATGTTGCCCAGGAATGAATACACACACACACACACACACACACACACACACACACACACACACACACACTCTTAGGTGTTACTATTTTAACTACAAAGAAAAACAAGTTAATAATTAACATGAAATTCACAATAATAATGCTAAAGGGGGTGGGAAAAGCAGATGAGACCAGAGAGGGAAACAAAGAGGATTTCTGGGGGTTGTCAAAGTCCTATATCTAAGGCCTGGGTGATAGACATGTAAGTGTTTGATTTTGTAGTGGTTATTCTTTAAACTACACATATATATTTAACACATTCTTGTATATATGCCACAGTTCATAAAAATATGTTTAAAAGGTACTCTGATGAAAGTTAAAAAAAAACCTGTTAAAAACTATGTACAATATAGTTTTACCAGCGCTTTAACATTTTTATACAAAGTCGAAAGGAGAAAAGAGTCAACTCTGCCTGAGCAGTCAAGTAAGACTTCAAGGAGGAGCTGACCTTTTAGCCGAGAATAGTTATCCAGACAGAGCACAGTGAAAGAATTCACAAAAAAGGCCCATAAAGTTAAGGGAATATGCCCCATTTGGGAAAATAAAGTAATGCCTTCCAGCTGCTTTTGAGAGACCAACGGATGTAGCTAGAGTCGTAGGCAAAGGAGGATCAATAAAAATATTTTATTCCTTGCTACAAGAGGAGTTTGGACTCAATTCTGAGAAGCGATGAAGTTTATGCATCACAGCACTGCTCTGCTCATTCTAGGAGTTTAGGGCAGGACTGACAGTCCCTCGTGAGACTGGAGAGGGACAGCAGCCAGGACACTCCATAAAGGCAAGGAAGTGGGGACAAGGGAGAGAGGGAGTCTGGAGAGGTGTGCGGTACAACCAACAATATTTAGTGAATTGTTGGATGTTGAGGTGAGGAAGAGGGAGGGGATCTAGGATGATCCTCTAGAATCTGGTTTAGATCACGAATTAAGAAGGAAGGTATTCACAAGGAAGAGCAGGGGTACTGGTAGGGAGGGGTTTTCTTCCACTGAGGGGAAATAAAAGGAGAGAGATGATGAGTCCAACTTAGTATCTAATGGCTCACTTGGCACTGAAGTTCTGTGAAAGCAGCCATCTGATGCTCATTAGCCTACACCCAAGTAGAGAGAAGGAAAATTCACTGAGAAACCACTGGCTGGTCTGTCTCTTTACATACAGTGAGGGAAGAGACAGAATTTCATATCAATACAGAGTTCTTAGATTACCTCTGGTTTTAGGTGTCTATGTCACCTTTGATCACCTGGGTCAATCAGAGAGTGGGGCAGCAAATCATAGAGGGATGGCATACATCTCAACACCAAAAGAGAAGTGGGTCTCTCACTGGGTACTAACAACGTGGTTTTTTTCCATAAAGTTGTAAAATTATATAGACCAGATTATGGTCCTGATTTCATGTGCATTTAATAAATGCAAAATTGTAAAGAATTCTCTAGGCACTTGGAATGAGTAAATCCTTCAGTTAAGCTTTGATGGGCAGTATCAACTTAGTGTTTACAATGCAGCTGTTATCCATTCACTCAACGCCATCCTCCAAAAAACTGCTCTGTGAAAATCTAAAGCATCTCATCTCTATTACTGGAATGGCTGCCCAGGCCCTGGGTTTTTTGGTGGGAGAACGGATGGAAAAAAGAAGGGCTGTACCACTGGCTGCTGCATAGGCACAGGAAGGTCAAAAGGGATGAAGCAAGCGGGTGCTGAAACAGTATATAAGGTTCAAAGATACAGAGCCTCCATTCCCCCCCACTGTCATCAGGACAGCGCAGCTGGAATTAGATCTATCTTCATCTCATTCCTTGATGTTTACTTTAACATTTTAGCTAAATAGTTTTGGGTGTAGAAAAACATATCAAGATCTTGGTAAACATCTGCATAACATGGTAAACATTCTAAACACTGGCAACTGATAAAAAGAACGATGAGGATGAGCAGCTATAGTGAGTGCGCTGGAGTAAGATGATTTTCCCTGAGCCCCATAAGTTTCAATTTATCCAAAATGCATTCCAAAAGTAGAGTACAGAAAGACTGAGAAACTTGGAGGGAGGAAGGGAAATTCTAATAATGAAGTTCTTGAGTGCTTTACATACTTGCTTACACATATTCATATACATACTCATTTCCTCACACTGTTGAAATACGTGGGCACCTACAAGGTGTAATTATTTTTAACATGGCATTCCCCACACAACCCCTGCCCCCCCCAAAAAAAAGTCTACTTCAAAACATTTACTGCTCTGCAAACTGTGACAGCACTATCCCCTCCATTGTTTTTATCTGTTTGGTTTTGGTTTGAAATCTTCAATGTTCTACGGTACAGAGGTACCATGAGGCAACATTCCAACAGTCCCCTTCTAGGGGGTATGGAAAGTGTGAAACAAACATCAGAAAATAAACCAAAATAAATTTGATCCACTGCCTAGGTATGTGTGGCGGGTCATCCCTCAACATAGTACTGCTATTACCAAAGCATTAAGTTATGCCTTTTAATCATCACAACAAACCTCTTTTATTGTATTATTCCTGTTTTACAGATCAAGAAATAAGCTCAAAGGTGGTTAAATCAAAAACATGGCCAGGGCACCTGGGTGGCTCAGTCGGTTAAGCATCTGCCTTCGGCTCAGGTCATGATCCCAGGGTCCTGGGATCAAGCCCCGCATCGGGCTCCTTGCTCAGCTGGGAGCCTGCTTTTCCCTCTCCCTCTGCACCACCCCCCCCGCCGCCCCCAGCTTGTGATATCTGTCAAATAAATGAATAAAATCTTAAAAAAAACAAAAAAAAACATGGCCAACATCACACAGCAAGTAAGAAGTATAACTCAAACTCAAACAGATAGTCCATGGGCATGGTAGCCATAACCACTAGGTTTCATACGCTGGGAGATAGTTTCACACCCATGGAGAACAGGGAAATGAGCATCAGGTGCACAGAAGTGAATCAGGACAGTGGGGGCAGAGGAGAATTACAGTGTACCAGGAAATATTTTTATTTAATCTAAACAATGGGTAGCAATGCAGAAGAAAATTGGGAGTTGGAGGACTAACTCAGATGAAGTCTTCCAAGCCAGCAGCAGCAACTTAAAGAGCCAGACTCTTCTGATAATAGGGTGTTACCCAAGGAGCCATTTGTTCTCAGAACTAAAGAGCACATGGTGACAGACCAGGAGTCAACTAGTTTCTTGACTCAATACTAAACCTTCAGAGCTCAAAGATATCAATAAATAGAATCAATGAACTTTCAAAAACTTGCTTTCTTCAGGGTAAGTAGTAGAATGCTCAACCAGGATTTAGAAGATTGGGTTCAAATTCCTGTTCAACTGTCATTGGCTGTGTGTTTTCAAGCCAAATAGCTCAATGTCTCTGAGAGGCAAATTTTTTAGAAGAAAAAAATTTTTTAAAATCACCAGACTTCAGAAAACTGGTCAAAATCAGTCACAGCTGAGCCTTTTTAATGGGAATAATGCTTACCTTACAGAGCAGCTATCAAAGGGGGTAACAGATGCAAAGGCACTAGGATAACTACAAAGGCTACATAAAATGATAGCACATGCCTCCACCAGAAAAGGGGGTAGGGGAGGAATCAAACCAGGAAATCCTTCAAAATCCCTTCTTGGTCAATCTGGTCGAGACTCTTTGGTGAGGACCCTTTGCTTGCTCCTGTGGAGTATCTACCAGGTGACAAGCAGGACCAGCTTCATGGGTGTTCAATCTGTGCAGCCACACAGGGCCCTGCACTTAGAAGGGATTAATGGGATTCACAATTAAAGGGAATCGGGATTAATGTCCTGTTGTCACTGTCTTCAAATTCTTAACTTTTGAACAAAGAGCCCTACATTTTCATTTTGCACTGAGTCCTACAAATTATATAGCAGTTCTGGTGCATGGCACTGTGCTTGGCATACAGAACACAGCAATAAAACAGACCAGCACCCTCAAGAAGCTCCAAGCAATTATACTACTTTAGAAGCAAATCCTCCAAAACAAAACCAAAAAGAAAAACACTTAAGAAAAGATATTAACTTGCATTTTTTATTCCTCACCCCAATATCAGATTAATTAGCTAATTAATTAGTCTAAAAATTAAAGCAGTTATTTATCCTCAGGACAGGCCCTGGCTTGCCTGCAGATGAAACACACACCTACCCCTATAGACTCACCTGGCCACCCTCTTCTGAGGTGAGAAGGTATCTTCCTTGGATTCTTACAGCTTCTTGAAGCACATACACCCAGCTATGCCATGGACAACTGAATGCCTAAATTAGTGGTTCTTAAAGTGTGTCCCTAGCCCAGCAGTATCAGCATCACATAGGAGCTTGTTAGAGATGCAAATTCTCAAGCCCCACTCAGAAACTCAAGGTGGCACCCAGAAATCTGGGTTTTAACAAGTTCTTCAGGTGATTCTGATGTGCGGGCTAAAGTCTGGTAATGACTGGCTTAGATAACCAAATAGAATCACTTTGAAATCTGTTTGATATCTTTTGTTTCATTTTGCTTTGTTTTGGCAAGGGAAAGTTTGTTAGGAAATTGATGGGGTTGGGCTCTCCCAGCATCCACTCCTCTACCACAATCAATAGCAATCCCCAAAGATCTGGATCTCTTTGTGTACAGTTTCCTGCAAAATTCAATTTAATTCACACACTTTGTTTTTGCCTGTTCATTCAAGACACAATGCAACCTAGAGACCCTTGTGAACAAACATCCCATTTGCACATGTCAAGTATCTGGTTCATTTAGACTTATCCCAATTGCTTAAGGTCTGCAACAGAAACCTCCGTGATATTCTTCACCTAAACAGCTGAGTTAATGCCCTTAGACAAAGGGGGCCTGGTGTTTGGGTGAGCTCCCAAGAGCCTGACAGACACAAAGAGAAGCTTGTTGAATGCACACATAAAAAGAGGAGATAGGAGGCAGAGACTCTGAACTTTATGGCCCTCTGATTATTCTATCAGTTAGTTAAAGCATAAATCCATCCACCAACATAACAAAATACTATTTTACTTCCTTTTACTCCATATTTTATCTTTTATAGCCAATAAAACATAAAAACCTTACAAAGGTTATGTTCTCATCAATTTTTTGCAGTAAATGACAATAAATTAAGTGGAGGTTACTGCAGGAGCAACATAGGCATCAGCTTGAAACTTTCTGGAAAGACAATCCTCTCCTCCCACCACTGGCATTCACAGCTGCTAGTCAAAGACTTCATTAAAATTAAAGCCCAATTTTAATGGTATTGCCATTCTATTTCTTTAAGTAGTCTGAGTCTAGCCTTTTCTCTTGTTTCTTGAAAATCTGCTATGGGCATAGTAAAACAGCAAATAAAAAGGAATGTAAAAACATGAAAACTTAAATATTTGTCAGGTATGAGAAAGAAAAGCTACATTCTGCTGAATCACCTCGAGTCCAATGTCCTGCAGTTCTCTCTGTGATAAAATCTCCCAAACCTCCACAACACTAAATAGTTCCCAGATATATAAACTCAAATTTCTTTTTTGTTTACATAAAAGTCAATCAACCAATATTTGTCAATATTTGTAAAGTTGCATTACATGAGTTAGTATTAAACATTTACAACACTACCTGAACCACAGTAAGGGCTCAACAAGGATTCGCTATTACTCTTGTTCATTTATATGTTTCATATATAACGCGCTATCATGTGCTAGGCACATACAATGACAAACAAAACAGATGTGGCTCTCCTGCTCCCATGAAGCTCACAGGCTAGTGGCAGAGACAATAAATCAATCAGATAATCACACAAATAAACATAAGTTACAAACTGTTACAATTAAGATATATCCCCATTTGGGGTGGGGTACTAAGAAAAGTCCAGAGTACTTTTATATCATTTTATGATTTTGAAACCTCTTGGATATATAATTTGGACCAAATCATGACCCTTCCCCAGATGTTTTTCAAGATCCTTCTGTATTATTATGCAAATTCCAAATGTAAAGCAGCCAAAGATTTCTAAAACAAATATTCGTATTTCATTACTATACTACTCAATACTAGAAATGTTTCCCCAATTTTACAGTAAGAACTTATTTTTTTAATACTACTAACATTTCCAAATACAGAAACTGGAATATCTCAAGAAACAAGCCACATACATTCAATGAATCTTCCATGAATTTTCTCAGGACTTCATGAATTAAAATTAATCCATAATTAAATTATAAGCCAAATTAAAGCTAGGGTTTACCTTTAAGTATGCAAACTACCGTCTTGAACTTTGACTATTTCTAACATGAATTACTTTATTAAAAATATTTTTTATTCTCCTTCTTTTAAAGCTATAAGATAGGTTTTCTGGTGACTTCACTGAGAACCAAGAGCAAGAAAGAAAATACATAACTACAAAATGTGGAGACCCATTCACAAATAGAATCTGTTTCAACAGAGAGAACTGGGGAAATTCAAAAAATCCCACGGACATCTCCACGGGCAGAGTCACAGTGAAGTGTGTTAGAGCAGGAGAAAATCCCATTCCTCCAGCTTCTTTATAACACAGCAGGAGCGCCTGGGGCTCTGGGTTCAGGGTCCCATGTGCGGATTCCAGCTCTACCTCTTCGTGTCTGAAGTTGGGGCAAGTAGCTCAACCTTTTTCAGTTTCAGTCCCTTGCTCTATAGAATTATGGAACCATAATCTTATGCTTCCCTCATAAGGAAGCATAGGATTAGATCAAAGAATGTTTGCAAATGCTTCTTAGCATAATGCTGAAACAAAGTAAGCACTAGTTAGCAAGAGTTCAAACCTCTCAAAACTCTGCTGCCTAATGAGATAAGACCTGAAGTTATAACTAGTATAACGAAACAAACTAGGACCAGGAAACCCAGTTTCCACTACCTGTGAACTTCCCCTTGGGCACAATAGCTGTCTCCTAGGATTCCCCACTGAAGCAGAGTGTGGTTCCTCCTGGACATTTCTTCTGAGCCTTTAGAGGCCTCTATAGCCTGACCGCCTTACACATTCAGCCCTAGCCCACACCATACAGAACATTTTATTACCAGAGTAGAAATTGCAGCTAAACCAACAGGTCAGGCAGAACTTTGCCCTCCATAGCTGTCTCATCAGGCACATTACCTATATGCAGTAGCAATCAATCCCAGTGTGCTAAGAACTTTAAGCCACTCATGAAGAAAAAAATCTTTAGACAGTCATCCATTCATTCATCCATTTAAAACATTTGTTAACTGCATGCTGAGTCCCAAGCTCCATGCTAGGCCCAAGATACAAGGATGCTAGAGACTCAGTCTCTGTCATCAAGGTGTTCACAGTCTTGGAGGAGAAAGATGTTTAATAGAAATTTTCAATATAGGGGCGCCTGGGTGGCTCAGTCGTTAAGCATCTGCCTTCGGCTCAGGTCATGATCCCAGGATCCTGGGATCGAGCCCCACATCGGGCTCTCTGCTCAGCAGGAAGCCTGTTTCTCCCTCTCCCTCTCCCCCTGCTTGTGTTCCCTCTCTTACTGTGTCTCTCTCTGTCAAATAAATAAAAAAAAAATTTTTTTTCAATATAATGTAGTCAGTATAGTGAAAAAGTTACACACAAGATCTTAAAACGTTTTCCTTTTAGGACTGTAGCTTGGGAAGGGAAATATTCAACATTTTTAAAAGAGATTTTATTTATTTGAGAGAGAGAGAGAGAGAGAGAGAGAGAGAGAGAACATGTGCAAGAGTGGGGAGAGGGGCAGAAGGAGAGGGAGAGAATCTCCAGCAGACTCTGCACTGAGTACAGAGTCCAATGTTGGGCTCAATCTCACGACCCCAAGATCATGACCTGAGCCGACACCAAGAGTCAGATGCCTGACTGAGCAATCCAGGCACCCCACAATATTCAACATTTATTTTACTTTTTTTAATATTCAACATTTAAAGAAAAAAATGTTCTTCCAAAATAATAACTATATTACTACCTTTAATTAGCTAACACACATTAATCGTAAAAAAACCCCATAAAATGAAGATAAGCAAAAAGAAACATATAACCTATAATAATACCATCTGAAGTAACTACTGTTAACACTTAAGCTTCGCGGCCTTCTGGATTTTAAATTAATATATCTATTTCTAAACAAGATATGAGGCCATTTTATACAGGGTATGGTAACTTGAGTTTTTTACTTATCAATAAATATATATAAATGTATTTCTGGAGTATTAAATGCAACTCTAACTTATCATTTTAAGTGGCTGTATAGTATTTCACTATAGGTTTCATAATTTCCTTAACTATTCTCTATTATTAGATATTAAGCTGCTTACAATTTTTTTGAGTTATCATAAACATTATGACATTCTTATTCACCTATCTTTTCAAACTAGTCCAATTATTTCTCCAGAATAACTTCCTAGAAAGTAGAATTGCTGGATCAAATGGGTATGCACATTTTTTAAAAGACTTATTTATTTATTTGAGAGAGAGAGCATGTGAGCAATGGGGAGGGGCAGAGGGAGAGAAATCCTCAAACAGATTCCTGGCTGAGTGCAGAGCCTGACATGGGGCTCAGTTCCAGGACCCTGAGATTATGACCTGAGCAGAAATCAACAGTCGGACGCTTAACCAACTGAGCCACACAGGTATGCACATCTTTAAAAGACCTTGATACCTATTACCAAATTGCCCACCAGAAAAAAGTTGTACCATTTAATACAACCATTTCCCCCCATCTTGAGCTTCCTCCTCAAAAGTGCCCTGCAGGAGTAAAATTATTCTACCACTAACTCCTTACATTGTCTTGAACAATTCATTGAGCTTCAAAGGGTCTCAATTTACCCATCTGAGAAATGAAAAGCTTGGAGTAGCTGGCCTTTAATTTCCTTCCCATCTTCATTATCAAAGGAAGTTCTCCTCTGCCCAAATATAACTAGGTGCATCCTATATTCCTTCTCACTAGGATAATTTTGAATATCACTAGGATAATTTTGAATATCTTCTTCCTTTGATGACGAAGGATTGCACTTAAAAGTGAGGCCAAGCAAAGAGGTGATATTCAAGCAGCTGGTTACATTCAATGCTGCACCCCAAGGAAAAAAAGCATCCCTGCAAAGAGGACATTCTTCTCCAACTGACCTTTCTCCTGGTAGTGCCTGGTCATAACCACATACATATATTCTCTTCCATAAGAAAACATAAGTTTTCTTATGAAAGTTTTAACAGGAACCTAAGGCTAATTTGCCCATTAAAGGAGCAAAGAATGGAATAAGGGAGGAGATTGACAGAAATACTGCATTTGTAAATACCTTGCCAAAGAGCCTCCAGAAGTCAGCTCTTGAGGAGTTCCACTGCCCTCGATAACATCTCACTTGTAATGGCTACTCCCTTCTGTTGTGTTTTTCCCTCCTGTATTTTTGCAACACTGAAAGGTGGGCCGAAGCAGAACATGATCCCTGATGCCTGAGCTGACTGAAGTGGTTATCTAAAATAAGGTAGAATCTATAGACATAGTTTCTTCTTTGCCAATAATATGAAAACACTGTGCTTCTAGTCCTATAGGAACATCAACTATGCATTATCTACCCTAAGACAGGAGACAGATTTTAATGCCCTCTAGTTCAATTAAGCTACCGAGTAAGACCACAAAAATGGGTGCTTAACTCAGTTCTCTATTTCTGAAAGATTGGATCAAAATGATTTTTTAATAACAGTCCCTTCTCCCCCAAACAACATTTTTCTCCTGCTTCTTTCCATTTGGTAGCAGAGAGTTTAGTTTGTTCACTAAATTTTTTTTTTGCTCACTTTAATTTCCTTTAGCTTCCTTTAAATAACTCCTTAGTTTGTTTTTGTGTCTTTTTGACTCCTAAGTGAACTTTATTAAAAAGATACCAAACTCCTTTGCTTTTTTCTTACATGAATTGTATCCTGTCCTGCTTCCCAGTGTCTCCCACAAAGTTGGGAGGCTTTTGTTTCTTAAATTAGGCCTGAATTAGGTATGTTGATCGACTCTAATCAAGGACATCAGCCAACTTCCCAGAACCTAAAACACAATAAACAAAAATAAATCAGCTAGCATCTTCCGCTTTTAATATTTATGCTGCTGGACATAGCCCTGGACCCACTTCCATTCTGCAAGCCATGAGCCCCTTGTTTTAAGTCTCTTGCTCTCCTAGTTCAAGGTGGCGCTCTGGCCAGAACACATTTCTCGGAAGAGCTGCTGCCCTAATACCTCCCCATCACTTTGCAGCTTGTCAGCAGGACCCAACCAACAAAAAGATCAATAAGAAAACAAATCCCACCTTATTAGGTCTTGTTTGATCTTAAACCCACACCATTCAAGATTTCAGCTACTTAATGCTGGCTCCAGACAAGAGGAGCAGAGTTTTCTTATGAAAATAAATTAGACAAGCACACAGAAGAAAGAGAAAATGGACGTGCAACTACTAAAATGTACGTCAGCAAGCTAAGCAAAGGGCAATGGTTCCTTTCCTCTTCTGTTCTCTATTCTCCGTGACATGCAACAAGACAAGTATCTTCTTTCAAGGAGTATTTTTAAGGTACTACTTTTCAATTAGAGATGGCTTTCTTTTATATGCTGGGGTTTTGTTTTTCACAGTGAAATTAAACGTATACTAAAAATGGCAAACACAAGTCCTAGGAATCGCGCTGCTACAATCCATCAGCCACAATAACAGCAAGATGAATATACTGTCAGGAAACTGTACGCGGCATTTCATTGATCCTGCTCCCTTCCCTAAGAGAGGCTCCACCAGGGATTACATTATTATTCAAGCTTCCTGGACTCACTCCAAATGCAGATTGCAACTACAACTAAAAGGGAAACTTACAAAAAGTGATAGCAAATAGACCTTCTAAAGAACTTAAAAAAAAAATTAACCTTCTCAGACTTTAATTCCATCCTACATACCCATAAATAGGCCAGCTTTCGGGAAATAAAGACTAATCCTACAGTAATAACACAAAGCTCAATTTCTTATTCCATAGATCATTAATATCACTTTAAAAATCACGAGAAAACTCTTGGACTTCTTAAGCTTTGTAATGCATTTCTATACACCAATTCAAGAAACCTCATTAATTTAGGTGGCCTTTTTGCAGTACCTCTGAGGCACACAAATATTTGGATTTTTTTTACCTTAGGTCAGAGTTTAAGAAAAAATTAACTTATTTTCAGAAAGGATTTATGAATGTGGAAAAATCATTTGACAGCAGTATGGCTTAGTTATCTAATTTGCAAATAAAATAGGCTACACAAAATATAAAAAGTAAAAATTCAAAGAAAAATAGAGAAAGGATTTATATAAATGGTGAGGGATTTTTTAAGAAATGCTTATTATATCCTTAACATTTATTCCTATAACCTAGTTTCAATAACCCAATCAAATGTAAGATGGAAGAGCTTTGATTTGGGAGGGAAAAAAAAACCCTTTGAACATTGATCGATGTGCGATTTGTGCAATCATTTTACCTAGACTTCACTCCTTATGCTCTACTCTCCAATCACTGGATTGACTGAGATGCTGTTTCCATTGAGCTGGGTTTACAATTATCCTTAAACAAGTGGAACTTCAAAGGCTGCTCAATAGGTATTTTCTGTTCTTCATTAGAACTCGTAAATGTATAACCTGAACATAAACAAGTCACTCTACCTAATTAAATGGAATCTCTTCATCTCTATTAAAAATTTAGAAGTGTGCTTAAGTATAAACATGTCATCTGAAAAGGGGGGGAGGGAGAATCTTGTAATATCGGTGAATAAACATCTGAATCTCCTTTAGGCAAAGCCATGTTAGTAATAGCACACATGCCCATAAATTTTTCTAATTATTTTATTATCAGTAAAGATTGTTTAAGTGTAAAGGATATTCATTGTTGGCAATAATGCCCTCAAGTATTATCTGTCCACTAGGGAAATGCAGTCCAGGTGTTTTAATTTATTTCAAAGACTATCACATAGCCTTTCCCCTACTTTCTTCCTCTACTGTCTGTATTCTGGGAGAGGTAACACAGCACTTTCTCTGACAGTTCTATCTAGATTGGAGAATGGATTTGTTTGGTTGTTTTCTTTTGTTGTTGTTTTTTTCAATCATATATCTAGACTCCAAATTCTTGGGAAGATAATCCATAAAAGACCTAGTTTGGAAATGGAAATGGAAATGTTCCTAAAGTGTTTCTGAATTTGTGTTGTTTGGTCTGTCATTAAAGACAGTAAAGGTTTTTAAACTCTTTTGCCCCCTTCTTGGAAATTGATGGAGGAATTGTAAAGCCTCTCCAGGTAAACAAAGTAGTTTAACTTACGCTCAGGGTTCACTTCCCAAGCTCTCAACACTCTTAAAAAAATCTCTTTTCATAAAGTTTGAAACAATATTTGTGACATTGAGCTTTATGCCACAAGACTAGCTAGAAATTGTAGCATGTAAATGTTTGAGGAGGCCGATGTAGATTTTTGAGCTGTGAGGTGTTTTGTTAGAGCGCTCTCTTGTGGTAAAATGCCATCAGCACGATTTCTGTTCCACACTTTTTTTTTAAAGGGCACATTTAGCAATCCACAGCAGCATAATTTTTTTTAAAGATTCTATTTATTTCTTTGACAGAGAGATAGAAAGAGGGCATAGGTAGGCAGAGAGGCAGGCAGAGGGAGAGGGAGAAGCAGGCTCCCCGCTAAGCAGGGAGCCCGATGTGGGGCTCAATCCCAGGAGCCTGGGATCATGACCTGAGCCGAAGGCAGACGCTTAACCAACTGAGCCACCCAGGCGCCCCCCCCCCCCCCACAGCAGCATAATTTTGACAAAGATAAGATGCAATGTAGGGTTGAACTTTCTACTACCTTGTTGGATTCTGGACCCTCCTCTTCCCCCAGAAAATTTTAAAGTGCATTCACTTAAGAAAACAGGAATGTATGAGAGTTCTTAAATTATGAGAACTCTTAAAATATACACACACAGTTAAACAGAAATGCAAAGCAATGTTCCTTAGTAACTGGTAAACAGAGAAGTCTTCATGAAATGACACCCATCCCAAATGTCCTTCAGCTGGCCATGGAAGGGATGGTTTCTTTCCCTAGAATCAACACTACTGTCAGATACTGACAGCATGAGGTTGATATAGTAGCTGCAGGCTAGATGGATAATGTCACCCATCACTGCCTGAGATGTCTTAAAATGCTGCAATGTCAAATGCATGCATCTACAAGGAGAATATATCTCCAATGCAGCAAGGGCCCAGCAGCCTCAGTACTTGAAGTGAGTGTGCCTTTTCTCTGATACCTCATCATATAAGGGTTATAGGAACAAAGTGAGGAGAACAATAATGAAGGAGTAATTATATTCAAGTATTGATGTAATTTGTTACAATGTAAAATATAAACTATTTCCATGGCTTCGGAATATCTCCTTAAAAGCTTCAGTAAAAGTAAGTATCTTGGGGCGCCTGAGTGGCTCAGTCGTTAAGCATCTGTCTTCAGCTCAGGTCATGATCCCAGGGTCCTGGGATTGAGCCCTGCATCAGGCTCCCTGCTTAGCGGGAAGCCTGCTTCTCCCTCTCCCACTCCCCCTGCTTGTGTTCCCTCTCTCGCCGTGTCTCTCTCTGTCAAATAAATAAATAAAACATTAAAAAAAAATAAGTATCTTTGTGATAAATCCCATCCTTAATCAGGAAACCTGGGTTTGAATGAAATGTGGCCCTCTTTGATACATCAAATTTCAGACCTTGAAGAGACACTGGGGAATATACATTTCAAAGTTGTCATTTCACAGATTGAAAAGAAAAAAATCCCAGTGAGATGAAGGGATCTGCCCAAGGTCTCACGGTAAAAAAAAAAAAAACAGTAAACCTGGAATTAGGAGGGGGTCTCTCAGCAATAAGTAACATGATCTGTCTTCCCTGGCTCCATCTTGCCAAAGAGCTTCCCAGCATCCAATTCCCTATCTTGGTCTGGAGTCCACCATCTGACTCAGTGGTCCTGAATTGCTACTAAAACTTCTGTCTTATTACTGAGTGGTCTGTCCTGGTTCTTTTCCCATACTGACAAATAAATAACAACCATACTCTTTAAGACAAGACTAGTACCAACTGAAAACCACAACCAAACTCAATATAATGCTGAATACAAAACATCCTCCCTGGAAATTTCTGAAATTCCCATTCCATGTGGGTTCATGTACTAGGAGGCTTGTCAGCCAAACTGCTTATACAAAATGGAATGAGAGTATGTAAAGGAACTGATAATATGCCACTTTTTATTATAAATGCCAATGTCAGTACCCCTCCATGACTGACTTTATAGGTTATTAGGAAGTACCTTTTAGTAATTTATGAAAATAAAAGTCCATAGAATGATTCAATAGAGGTAAAAGAACTAAGAGAGGTCTTTAATCAGTTGCCCTCAGCTGATACATTAGACAGAGATGCGTTCCTATACAGACCGGTTCTCTAGGTTTGATGGACTTCCACCAAGATCTGATGAGATGTGATAGTAACAGAGATGCCCACAAGATGGCATTCTTCTTCATTTTTCAATTCATCACAAGCAAAATAATAAATGTACGTCTGATTTTCACACCATCTCTAAATAAACGGGATTGTGAAGTATGTAGCTAATTTCACACGCTATCATATTTAATGTTGTAACATACATCACAGTTATGAAAATCTGCTCCTCACTTCCCTGAGGATGGGGCATGTGATGATGGAGAGCGTCTGTCTGGCTCTCTCCAAGACCTGGAAAAGGGTATTGATGGTGCTCTTAAAGAATGCCAAGCTTTAGAAAAAAGGCTGTATGTGTGCGTGCGTGCGTGTGTGTGTGCACTCACACACATGCAGGTGTAGGTATGTACTGCATAATTCTGTATTTTTCCTAAGAGATGTTTGCTTCAAAAGTATGTTAATTAAATCCTATCCATCTTAAGAGTTTTCTATCTTCAAGGATAAAATAGAGGCTCTCCAACCACTGCCTCTTCCTCTACAAACTCCCCTCCCAAAGGGACTTTACTGTCTCTGACACACGCAGACAGCAATTCCTCTCTTGTGCATTGAAATAACAGTCTTTGTAGTTATCTTCAGTAGGCAGCAGGCAGCATTTGATTTGACAGGAAGATGGGTGAAAAGAAAACGGCATATGGAGGTTACAGGAAGACTTCAGTGACTAGGCCAGAGTTTTCAAAGCCTGCCTCCACAGCACTCTAGTTCCCCAAACTGGACAGAAATGTTTTTCTAATAAAATATATGTTGGCTTTCCAACAAATGGTCCTAGGACAACTGAATGTCCATATACAAAAAAGATGAACCTGGACACAGACATTACATCTTACATAAAAACTGACTCAGAATGGATCATAGGCCTAAATGTGAAATGGAAAAAATATAAAAACTTCTTGAAGAAAACATAAGAGAAAATCTACATGACCTTGGGTTTGGTAATGAGTTTTTAAATACAACATCAATAGCACCGTCTACGAAAGAAAAAATTGGTAAGTTGGACTTCATTAAAATTAAAACTTCTGCTCTGTGAAAGACACTGTTAAGAAAATGAAAAGACAAGCCTGGAAGACTGGAAAGAAAATGAGAAGATGGACTGAAAGAAAATATTTGCAGTATATATATAAACACTGTAATATATCCAAAATATGAAAGAACCCTAAAAGCCAACAATTAAAAAAAAGGCAGAATAAAAAGCAGGCAAAGATCTGGACACCTCACCAAAGAAGATATACAGACGTCAAACACAGAAAATGTGCTCAATATCATTTGTCATTAGGGAACCGCAAATAAAAACAAGATACTACTACACAACTATTACAATGACTATATCCAAAAAACTGACACCACCAAATGCTGGCAAAGATACAGAGCAACAGAAACACTCACTCACTGCTGATGGGAATACAAAATGGTGCACCATCTTAAAAGACAGTTTGGCTGTTTCCTACAAAATTAAACAAAGTCTCACCATATGACTCAGCAATTGTACTCCTAGGTATTTATCTAAATGAGCTGAAACTTATATTCCCACAAATATCTGCATGGATTGGAAGCAATCAACACGTCCTTTTTAACAGGTAAATGGATAAACCGTGGTTCATCCAGACAATGGAATACTACCCAGTGATAAAAAGAAATAGCCATCAAGACATGAAAAGACATGGGTAATTCTTAAATGCATACTGCTAAAGGAAAGAAGTCAGCCTGAAAAAGCTACCTACTTGTATGATTTCAATTATATGAAATTCTGGAAAGGCAAAACTATAAAACTAGTAAACAGATCAGTGGTTGCCAGGAGCTAGGAAGGTGAAGTTGAGTAGATGAAGTGCAGTGAATTCTGGGGGTGTTGAAACTCTTCTCTGTGTTACTGTAAACAAGATGAAAATTAGAAAAAAATTACTTAGGAGGACAGAGGATCCCAGAATGGAATACAAAATGTGACAAACCAACTATATTAACTATATTACAAATGTGTGAACCTCATTGAAGGGGGTGGGGGTAAATGGTACTGACTCAAGCAACTTTGGAAATAAGTAGAATCTATAACACCAAAGTAAAAAGGAACTGTACACAGCACTGTACTCCAGTTGGTAATGCTGTTTTCCTTGGAGATTTGGATCAAAAATTCTCATATTGCTATAACTATACTAGAATTGAACAATTAAGTAAATGAATGGTAAATGGCAGGAACCAGATTTCTCACTGTTAGAGTGAGCATTTACAGATGAACAAGGGAAGGAAGTTAGAATGATCCATGTAATAATAGAGCTGGAGATACTAATATGAACTCATGTTTAGTTTAATGTACATACAGATGGTTACATATAGAAAAATGTATAGATGTGTACATACACAAGTTAGTATACACACATATATTTCCTTGCTCTTCCAGCTGAGAGGACCTAGAAGCAATGACATTCCAACAGCAATGAGCACACTTATGCGCATATCTTGGTTTCTAATACTAATTCTCCAGGGAAGGAAACCAGGGCTGCTTGGAGAAATGGCAGATTCAAGGACTGGAGCAGGAAATACACCAGATGATCCTGAAGCATCTTGTAGTGCCAGAGAGTAAGAAAGTGCTCCAAAAAAATTCTGATGTATTGCAGGGACACAGGAGCCAGCTGAAAGACCTCCCAGTAGCCACAGCTAAAACAATTTGAGCAATAAAATAAAGCTGTATTGGATTATAACCCAAAGTATGAAATAAATATCCATGAATCCAGACTGACATAAATTAATGACTATATAATAATAAGAATAAATAAATAAGGAAACGAGACAAATCCACTGTGACAAATTCCAAATTACTTGTGTAGATACTCTATCCTCAAAGAGGTGGCACATAACTCCCAGCTCTTTAAGAGACAGCATGGAAACAGAAGAAAAGAATAACTTTACAGGGAGAAACCTGACAAACCCTACCTTAGCAAGATGATCAACATTAACATCAACCGTGATAAGTCATGTTGACAGGATGACCCTTGATATAAGATGATGAAAATAGCATTTTAGGGTGCCTGGGTGGCTCAGTCGGTTAAGCATCTGCCTTCAGCTCAGGTCATGATCCCAGGGTCCTGGGGTCGAGCCCCGCATCGGGCTCCCTGCTCAGCGGGAAGCCTGCTTCTCCCTCTGCCACTCCCCCTGCTTGTGTTCCTGCTCTCGCTCTCTCTCTGTCAAATAAATAAATAAAACCTTTAAAAAAAAAAAAAAAAGAAAGAAAAAAATAGCATTTTACCTCTGCAGTCTTCCTCCAAAAATATATTACCCAACCTAATCATGAGAAAAACATCAGACAAGTTCCAACTGAGTGACATTCTACAAAATTTCTGACAAGTAATCCTCAAAACTGTCAAGGTAACCAAAAACAAAAAAGTCTGAGAAACTGCCACAGGACTACTAAATGTCGTGTGATATCCTAGTTGGGAACCTGGAACAGAAGAAAGATGTAAGAGGAAATCTGAATAAGCTATGGACTTTAGTTAATAATAATATATCAATGTTGGTTTATTTATTATGACAAACACATCATTCTAATGTAAGTTGTTAATAAAAAGAGAAACTGGGTATAGAGAATACAGGTACTCTGTATTATTTCACAATAATTTTGTAAATCTAAAACTATCCTAAAATCAAAAGTTTAAGTTTAAAAAAGGTTGAGTCTTTTCCCAATTCACACACACACACACAATTAATGGATGGACTTTTCTTCCATTTTTATTAAAATTCTACTGCAGAGGCAGCAGAGTGCACTGATTACCAACAAAGGTATTAGAATAAGATATTTGGGCTCTGTCTCTCACTAGCTGTACAACTTTGAGAAAGTTGCTTAACCTCTCTGAACCTCAGCTCTCTAAGTCAAATGGACTCATGATAGCCTACTTCTTAGGCATACCATAAAATTAAATGTCATAAGCTGTATCAAACACTTAACACAGTGCCTGGCACAAAATAAGTTCAAGAAAATACTGCTCTTATTAGCTAGCTACTGTGGATTAATTGACAAAACAAAGGTGCTGGTAGTAAACTGATTTACATTAAAAAACAAAAAACAAACCTCAGAATGTACAAAATCTCTACATCAAGTCCCTTATTGTGGATTAGAGAATAAATTCTTAATCTTAACCTATCAAATACCAACATAAATTCCAGAAAAAACATTCAAACAGCTACTTACTCCATGTTCAAGCAATATATTCTAACTGATAGAAAGCCTTTCTGGTGAGAGAGATTTGGGGGTTTCTTCTCTAATTTCCTCAATTTGGCTCATGGGCTCACACAAATGGTTTTTAGTCCCCAGCTCTGTGCAGACACCCTGAAAAAGATGTCCTCTCTCCCTTTTCTTCACCTTGCCCTATTGCCTTCTTTTGCTCTTCCTTGTCTTTTACTCCTTCACTCCCTTCTCTCTCCCCAAAACCCCTCCATAGCTCTCCTTCGATATACATGGAGCAAGTATCCTCTTGTCTATGTACAAGTCCAGAGAATGGAGAAAATGGAGAGGACTAAAAGGCAATCAAACCCTATATTCGGAAAAGGTTAACTTCCACTAGCAAACCTTCTTATATGTTACTGAGCGAACAGGGAAGTCCTCCACAGGCCTCCTTCTACAACCTAGCCTCAGTAAGAGCCAGCTCCAGGAAAGGAGGTGAGGACAGGTACAAGAAGGACCATCACTGTAGATATCATTTCCTATAAATAATTTATGTATACATTTTTGAGGCACGGAACCTGTACACATACGATTATAGAAGTTTCAATCAAGAAAACTGCTCCTGGATTATATATAACACATGTGATGTCCCCAGTAGTGACTCAAAGGGACTTGGTCACAAGAACAAGCCTGAGAGGTACCTCTGAAAATTAAGATTCACCATGCTGGTTTAACATGTCCATGCAGAATAGAAAACACGCTCTGATGGCTTCCTGGCCTTTTCCATGTTTTCTGATCTTGTGGTACCAAACTCCCCAGAATCTGGGCAGCTTGATATTTCCTACAGCTGTTACTACCATTATTTAATTGCAGTCATTGTCACATGTTTCCAGAAAGTAAGCCCTTAACTCCTCTCCCTAAAGGAACTGGTTTGATCTTTGACAAAGGAGGCAAGAATACGCAATGGGAAAAAGAGAGTCTCTTCAACAAATGGTGTTGGGAAAACAGGATGGCAACATGCAAAAGAATGAAACTGGACCACTTTCTTACACCATACACAAAAATAAACTTAAAATGGATTAAAGACCTAAATGTGAGACCTGAAAGCATAAAAATCCTAAGAGAGAGCACAGGCAGTACTTTCTCTGATAATAGCCTTAGCAACATTTTTCTAGATGTCTCCTGAGGAAAGGGAAACAAAAGCAAATATACACTACTGGGACTACATCAAAATTAAAAGCTCCTGCACAGCAAAAGAATAATCCACAAAACAAAAAGACTACTAAATGAGAGAAGGTATTTGCAAATTACATATCTGATAAAGGTTATTACCCAAAATATATAAAAAACTGCTACAATTCAACAAACACACACACACTCCAATCAAAAATGGGCAGAAGACATGAACAGACATTTTTCCAAAGAAGACATTCAGATGGCCAACAGACACATGAAAAAATGCTCACCATCACTCATTATCAGGGAAATACAAATTCAAACCAAAATGAGATATCATCTCACACCTGTCAGAATGGCTAAAATGAAAAACACAAGAAACAAGTGTTGGCAAGGATGTGGAGAGAGAGGAACCAAACTGCACTGTTCATAGGAATGCAAATTGTTACAGCCACTACGGAAGACAGCATGGAGGTTCCTCAAAAATTTAAAAATAGCATTACTATATGATCCAGTAATTCCACTACTGGGTATTTACCCAAAGAATACAAAACACTAATTCAAAAAGATAAATGTATCCCTATGTTTACTGCAGCATTATTTACAATAGCCAAGATATGGAAGCAACCTAACCATCCCTCCACACATGAATGGATAAAGAAGATGTGGTATATAAATACAATGGAATAGTATTCAGCCATAAAAAAAAAATGCAATCTTGCCATTTGGAACAACACAGATGGATCCAGAGGGTATAATGGTATGTGAAATAAGTTAGTCAGAGGAAAGACAACTACCATATGATTTCACTCGTATTTTACTCAATTTAAGAAACAAAATAAATGGACAAAGAAAAAAGAGACAAGCCAAAAAACAGACTTAACTCTCGAGAACAAACTGGTAGTTGCCAGAGTGGAGGTGGATGTGAAATGGATAATATAGGTGAAGGAGATTAAGAGTACACTTATCTTGATGAGCAATGAGTAATGTATGGGATTGCTGAATCACTATATTGTACACCTGATACTAACGTAATACTGTACACTAACTCTACTGGAATTAAAATTAAAGAAAGAAAAACCAATCTGTGTTAGGTCATCAAGTTAAATGATTTTCACAACAGGAGCGACTGGCCATCACAAACATTTCCTACTCAACATCAGCTAACATATATTCACCAACTTGATAGGGTCCAAAGTTGATGGAAGCATGAAGGAAAGAAAAAAGTGGGGGAGGGATCCTGTCTCACTGCCAAGAATGTGAATGATGTTAGCTATAAAATAAATTCATCTATACTAAGATCCAAACACTGTACACTTCCTAGATGGGCTTGTATAGTCAGGTCTTGTGATGTGTTTTCAGACAGGAAGGAATGAAGTAGGAGGCACGTTCCAAGCTAACTATATGACAAGAGAAAAAGCCAAGAGAACCATGGAGGCGAAATTCCCAAATGGAAACAGGCCACAGAAGGGGAACAAGCCACTTGGGACCCCTGAAACTACAGTCCACTGCCCTGTGCAAATACCATACAGTGGAAAGCCTCTCCTGGGTCTCTGAGAGACAACTCTCTAATAATATTGTATGGTATTATTTATATATCGTCTACCTGATTATATTTGAAATTGATTTATTTGATTAAATACTTCCACTATACCAAGGACTATGCTAGGGACATCACCTGAATTATGTCATTTAATCATCACAATCCTATGAGGTAAATAGTATTATTCCCGGGGGGGGGGGGGTGGGTGGGCAGACCCATCGAGCAGTGGGGAGACTCCCGGGAAAGAATTCAGCTTACGTGAACTCCCAGGCTCACAATGGGGTTCAAGGGAAACAGAACCGTGCTGCGGATGAGCCAATCATCCTAAGTGCCCCATGGCCTCCTCACCAGGGACTTGCTGCCTCCAGACACTGCGCAACCGCTGGGCACCCTCACACCTGGATTCTTAAAGGCGGGGGGGGGGGGGGAGGGTGCTGGTGATATACTTAACTCATCTCTGAGGAGGAGTCCTCGAAACCTGTGGTATCTAAGCCAGAGTTCCATTATAAAATACACCAGAAGTATATTAACGACCCATCTTAACTGGCCCTTCCAGTCAAATGTCTTACTTCGACTTAGTTTGCAGTTATGCTGCACGTTTTGTTACGCTCATACCTCATTCAAGACTCCCGGCCCGGCTTCCGACGCGCGGCAACGCAAGGGGCGGGAAGGACCCCGTGGGTGGCTGCAGCCCCGCAGCTCGCCCTCCTGGGCCTCCCAGCCGGCACCCCGGCCGCGGGCACCCGCGCGCCTCGCAGCGCTCGACAGCGGCCCAGCTGGCTTCAACTGACCTGAACGCGTGCCTCTCGCTGCCAGCCAACCTCCTCTCGGAACGATGGCGGCCGGCGGCACGGAGTCTGCGCACTCCGTGCTGCCCAACAGGGCGTCTGGAGGACAGCGGCTGCGTGGCGGCTGCGTGGCGGCTTGACGCTGCGTGAGGACAGCCCTGCGGGCACCCTAGTCGGCACTCCGTCGGCCGCTGGCTCGCAGGCGTACTTCCCCAAAGCGACGCGTGAGACTTCCTACTCGGAATGTCTTGATTGTTGCGTGGGTGTAAAACCCACTTCACGAGAGAACGCTCAGCAGTGTGCAAAACCTGTGCTGGACATCAGCTGTGGCCGAAAAGCTTACTGTCCTCTACCTTGGAAGTGCCCACGGTGTGTCCAAGTGCCAGTTGCTCGCCCACCTGCACGTCACAGCCCTGCTGAACGTCTCGCGGTGAACATCCAAGGCCTGCATGACCCACGTGCACAATAAATGGATCCCGGTAGGAGACAGCCACGTGGCTGACTTAGCTCCCACTTTTAGGAAGCACTGGACTTCACTGACCATGTCGGTGAAACGGGAAGCAGGATCCTGGTCCCCTGTGAGGCTGGGATCTCCCGTTCAACTACCATCTGTGTGGCTTACCTCGTGAAGATCTAGCCCAACTTTGGCTTCATGGGCCAGCAGCTCTTGCAGTTTGAATCTGAGATCCATGCCCACCCCACAGGATCCCTCCAGCCAAGAGGAGGCAGCCAGCTCTTCATTTACAGCCCACTGGCAGACGCTGACAGCCCTAATGTGCAGGGTTCCTACTGCACATTCCCTACTTAAGTGCTGGTGACAGTGCCCACCAACCAGATGGTCTCAGAGCTCCTAGGAGCCGCATGGCCATAGCCATATCCTACTAAAACTGGGATGGGGGAAATAGCCCAACATAACAGTGATTGTGTTTTTTAAATTCATGGACATTTCGTATCTGTGCAGTACTGAAGAGCTCACACTCTCTTATGCTGCTCCAGTGGGATAGTGAGTGGTTACCAGGCTTGCAAAGGACTTCAGACAGCTCAGAAATAGGTTCTTGGGGGTACAAGGGGAGCACAGCCTGTGCTGACTACTGCACTTTCAGACCCCCTGTCCTCTCAGGACTGCCCAGTCCTCATACCTCAAATTTTTTTGAGGTTTTTTATTTCAAGTGTAAGGCAATAAAACCTGCAGCAATGTGGGAGAAAGGGCTTGCTAGACCAGGAGAACAGGCAGTTTCAAAGCCAATTCATTTCTGAGGAAACACAATTTCCACCTTTTTTTTTTTTTTAACTTTGGCAGTCTTGGTACCCATCTCTGTTGCTTCAGGGCATAAGCTGATCACCATCGAGTCAGCAAAGTAACCCTCTAGGGTTTGTAGGGACATGAGATATATGCTGATTTGAACTCTCAGATGTTTTTCAGACTCCCTCTTGGGTCCAATGGAAGCAGTTGGTTCAAGTAGCAAAATGCTGACATTTCTGGGTTTCCTTTTCACTGTGTGTTCTTCCCTGAGTTTGGATTTTGATTATTATCCGTACTTTCTCATTGCACCTCTCCTCAAAGCAACTCCTGTGTCAGTTGAAAAGGGTTCTGCAGACCGTAGACCAAAAATGACCCCTTCAAGGTGGTGACAGAGGGTGCCAGGAGAAAAAGAGTACCTATTGTCTGGGTGAGTGGTGTTGAAACAGTCACTCCCCTAGCATGCTTTCCCTATGTATGCTTGTCTCATCTCTCATGACACTTGTTTTCTTCCCTCCCCTGGGGATTGTCTTCAAGCTGTTGACTTCTGGGATTTACAGATTTTACAATGTGGTACTACTTCTTTTTTTGTCTATAGGTTAGTTCTCCAGGGGAGAAAAAAGCAATAATTTCCTAAAATCCATACTAATATGAAGAAAATCAGTATATTACGGTTGTCGTTGTTTCTAGTGCAAAACAAAAACAGTAAAAGGAAAAAAAAACCCTCACATCCCACATCCCCATTCTTTAAGAGCCACATTCTCTTTCAAAGAAATGATAAATGGCTATAAAGTACGCTAAGAGATTAATTAGAACCACCCCTCCCAATTAATATGTTTGCATGGAGGCAATGTCTTAATGCAAAGACTAATGTTAAGGGAGGAGTTCCTGGTAGAGCAGTAGGTGGAGGATGAGAGAAGAGAGGAAAAAGTAATTCTTTCATCTCTGAACTTGTGTAACATGTTTTTGTGCCAAATAAACAAATTGTGTTACCATCTCTGAATTTATCATTGCTTGGCTGGTTATTTATAGTAAGGCAAAGCAAGCAAGGGACCATGGAATGTGTTCTAAATAGAGGCAAATAGTTAACTGTGACAATGGAAGCAGACAGTAGTGCTCAGATAAAGGGAATATTCCAATCCTGGGCAGAGCTCATCCTTCAAAGATGGCTGCCCCTGTTACGTGGACATTCATTAAGGAACTGAGCAAAGTCGGACTGGGATTGGAAGGAATGTTTCCAGGATGTAGGGAGAAGGATCACGTAAACCCAGGGCTTAGGGTAGCTGGGAGATGAGGTCAGTTGACCGGGGCAGAAGACGAGTTATAACGATCTCAGCTCCTACCAGGCCAGGGTTATCAGAGCCAGGTACAGTGCTGGGGACAGAGCCTGAGCCCCAGGAATAGCTTACTCCTTCCCAGAGCAGTACAGAGGCCACCAGGTTCCCAGGACCTGCAGGAGACACATCCGGGTAAATATACCATGCTCAGGCCAGCATAGGTCTGAAACCAGGGATTAGCCAGGTCTGAATTTCCATGTGAGGTTTGGAGGCTGGGAACAAGACGGACACACCTTATCTGACTCTGTATTTATTAATATTAGAGGCCGGATAGTAACTACATAGAGACTTCATATTAAAAGAACTGGCAGTTATCTCACCGATAAGCTGAAAAGTTTTTTTTTTTAAGATTTTATTTATTTATTTATTTGAGACAGAGAAAGAATGAGAGGGGGTGAGGGTCAGAGGGAGAAGCAGACTCCCTGCTGAGCAGGGAGCCCAATGCGGGACTCGATCCCAGGACTCCAGGATCATGAACTGAGCCGAAGGCAGTCGCCTAACCAACTGAGCCACCCAGGCGCCCAGCTGAAAAGTTTTGATTCTACATCTTCCTTTTTTTAAATCTATGCTCTGAAATCACTTTCTGTTATTTTTTTTTCTAGCAACCTGGAATATGATATCCAGAGCACATCCTTCATTTTTCTTCTCTTGTTTTATGACTCTAATAGGATCCTGTTTTCCTTACTGATTTACAAAATTAAACTAATTTAGCCTCTTCAAAGCATAAAGTTAGAACTAAATTATAGAGCTCCGAGGGGTTAGGAATACCTCCTATGATTTATCTGGGATATATTATGTAGATCACAAAATGCCAGGAAGGAAAGAAGGAAGGGAGGGAGGGAGAAAGAGGGAGAGAGAGAAAAAGAAGTCAGAAATTAAACATGAAAAAGATTCCCTTCCAGCAATTCACCATGGGGCCTGAGCTTTTCTGGTAATTGAGGAAAGACGTGGATAAAATCAGGTGAAGACTGGAAAAAAGATTTTAACATTGGGTGGGGCCTCATTCACTATGCACCGCACGCAGTCACCGAGACATTCCCAGAGATAACCAATACTGTTGTGGGCAGTTTTTGACCCCCCCCTCAGAGCTTCAGACACTCTCATGCACTGTGTGGGAGCCAGACACCATCCCTATCACCTGAACACTGTCCCGCTCAGTCTCTGGAGAGCCAGCTGGCCCAGGGATAGGATACTTGCTTCTTCCCTTCACCCAGAACTATCACCCAGAACAATCCAGGCCTACATCTGCTTGAACTAGACTTTGAAAAATCAAAAGCCACTTAACTCTTTCAGTAAGGAAAGCCTGACTTTCACTGCTTAAAGCCCAGCCCTCCCTCTTGAGGAGGAGGAAAAATTGCCTTTCTTTCTTGATGTGCTTACTGCCAAGGAAGGAAGAGCTAATTCTCAAATAGGTCATCCTGCCAAAATGTTAACAATAATTGGTTGTGGTTGAAGTTGATTTTCTTCTTTATGCTTTTCTTTATTTTCCAGCTTTCTACAATTATTGTACATCAAAAAAACAAAAAACAAAACAAAACAAAAAGAACAAGAAAACACTACCACCACCACGACCCCCCCTAATAAATCCTGCTTTGAGGATTGCCTCTCCCAGAAATCTTCCAGATGTTTCATCCTGGGGAGGATCAGCTACTATGGGCCCCCAAGCACATCACCTTGCCTTCCTCAATCTCAGCCCTTTCATTCTACATGGCCAGTGTTGCCTTGTTCTTTAATCTCCAGTGTTTAGTTCAATCACCAGAACATGGTAGGTATATCTGTTCACTAAATTAATAAGTCAATGAATGAGTCAGTGACAGAAGTACCATATTACCTGCTCAACTCTAGACTTTAAAAGTCTTTCTAGTCAAGGGCCATCTGGGTGGCTCTGTTGGTTAAGCATCCAACTCTTCGTTTCAGCTCAGTGCATGATCTCGGGGTCATGCGATTGAGCCCTGGGTCGGGCTGCACACTCAGCGTGGCGTCTACTTGGGATTCTCTCCCTCTCCCTCTCCCTTTGCCCCTCCCCTGTTTGCTCATGCTTGCACGTGCTCTCTCTCTCTCTAAAATAATGATAATAACAATAATAATAAATCTTCTTTAAAACCTGTCTTGTCATATATGAGTTCATATCTACTAGAACCAAGGTGATCGGGGTGCCTGGGTGGCTCAGTCGGTTAATTGTCTGCCTTCAGCTCAGATCATGATCGCAGGATCCTGGGATCTAGTCCTGCACTGGGCTCCCTACTCAGCAGGGACTCTCCTTCTCCCTCTCCTGCTCCTCCTGCTTGAGCTCGCTCTCTCTCTCTGTCAAATAAATAAATAAAACCTTAAAAAAAAAAAAAAGAACCAAGGTGATCCATTAAGACCAAGTTGGTTCTCCCAAACTCAAGAATCCATGGTAAAATTTGAAATCTGGCAAACTCTCTGACATAAAAACCTAAAACTTATTAGAAACATTTCTCAATTCCTGATCCAAACTCCTTCCTAATTCTTAATTAATATTTAGAAATGTGCTTGCAAGTATAATAGCCTTGGGCTATAATGGATTATAGCTAGGAAAGTTCCATTTGTCATCACCTATTGTTTAAAAATAACAGCCACCCCCACAGCCAGGTTCCGTTGACATACTATGCCTTTTCTGGTTTATTTCTTCTTTTTTTTTAATTTTTAAAAAAAATATTTTATTTATTTATTTGACAGAGAGAGACACAGCGAGAGAGGGAACACAAGCAGGGGGAGTGGGAGAGGGAAAAGCAGGCTTCCCGCCGAGCAGGGAGCCGATGCGGGGCTCGATCCCAGGACCGTGGGATCATGACCTGAGCCAAAGGCAGACGCTTAATGACTGAGCCACCCAGGCGGCCCTTCCTTTTTTTTTTTTTTTTTTTTTTAACATCTATTTACTTGAGAGAGAGAGTGAGCGAGAGAAAGCACAGCGGGGTGGTGGGTGAGAGGAGCAGAGGGAGAGGGAGAAGCAGACTCCCTGCTGAGCAGGGAGCCCAATGTGGGGCTCCATTCGGGGCTCTATCCCAGGACTCCAGGATCATGACCTGAGCCAAAGGCAGATATTTAACTGACTAAGCCACCAAGGCACCCCTGGTTTATTTCTTCTTAATGGAAAGCAGGTTGTTCAACGGCAACAAGGAGGAGAAGGGGGAGGGCTGGTGATCATTCTAAATAGCTCGTTTCTTCACTGTGATTTTAGGAGTCTAAGAAAGCCCTCTTGTACTCAACCGCCTCTCATTCCTGTAGTAGGCAAACAAAACTTTCATTCCAAGATAAGGCTGACCCTATAAACTCACATCCAGGAAAGGGACATGGGTTAGCAGCCATACCAAAGCTTAAACAGCATCCCACTGACCCTGAAGGAGGGAGAGGCCCTGCAGAGACTAGGAAGAAAGTTTGGAGAACTTGAGTCCATCTTGACCGTCCCATTTTTGCCCAGAGCTTGCCAAGCTCGTAGACCGGGTACAGGCTATTTGAGGTTGGAATTGTTGGCTTTGGATTTCACCTAAATAAAGTGGCTTCCGGTTTACTCTCCCCTTGTGCTCTACTGTGGAGAACAAGACTGAGCAGCCTGATTAGGGACGCATAGCTGGGAACAGCACAAATGCAAAAGAAGACTTGCAAAGGGGGAAAGTGTGCTTTTCTGTTTTAGGAAACCTGCTGACGTAGGGAATGCTTCTGTTTTTCTGCAGAAATGCTGCCTTCAGTGGACAAAATTCAGCCACAATCAAGCTAATTGAATGCACAAATGTAATATTTTTCCAGGGCACCTCCAATTTAATGCTTGATGAAATCGTGTCTTTCGCATATATTTACAAAAGCTTTTCTTCATCCAGAAATGTCTGTTAAAATTGCTTATAGATGCTGAGATAGCAAATCACTCTTCTAATGTAATGAGATAAGTCATCTCTATAAACTTTGCTTGCTCAAATGTACTCGCATAAAAGAAATCAGGCTACAGGCTTTTTTCAATAAATAGAATGAACAACTAGAACTTGATGGCTATAACATGTTCTGCCTCATTGCTAAGGGATGTTTAAAATTGCTCCCTCACTCTCGAAGCCGAGTTTTCATTTTGGTAGTTGATGGAAAAAGGAGGTCAAATAAACTGATGTGGATAAGAAGCCAGAGCCGTTTGTCAAAACGTGGGGAGAGGCCGGAGATTGGAGTCATTTAAAGACTAAAAATTGATTTAAAAGCGTTCTGTCCTCAAATCATTTTTCTTGCCTAATGGAGCCACTTTGTGAGCCAGGTTTTCCCTGCTTTAGCTATCTTTACTAATAATTTACACTAGAGGAACTTCACATGCTGGGAAGATTTATATGCATAGCTCTTTGTGTATAGCCAAGTAAAACAGACCCAAAGATCAAGAGTCTATGGAAAAATCGAGGCCTTCAGAGGCTTAGCCAACTGTTTCCAAGTAAAATGTGTCTTTAATCTGGCAGCAAACTTTGTGACAAAAGATCTAATAGGCCATCTTATACATGCCTAGGGTTACCATATAGGGCTGTCATACACATATGGCCACTCAGGCTGTGCACTGCACAATTGAAAGGGAGATACCTTCACATAGGCTACAATGTGTAGGGTACCATCTGGAGTTCTACAGTATGTCAGCCCTGCCCAGTCCCACCACACAGGTCGGGGGGAATAAAATCATCCTCTTGTTCAGTCATAGTTCAGTAAGTTTCCATGGCTACACTCCATGCATTGCCTTTAATTGCTGAAAGAATAAAATCAAAGTTCTTATTATCAGCTGACAAAATGTTAAAGTCTGCCTGGTGCCCTTTTCCCTTCTCTTTACAAAGTAAAATTGTTTGGGAGACTATTCAAATCTCCAGATGGTGAGAGCGGACACCCGGGACTCCAAGATGGCGTCAGTCGTACCACTGAAGGAGAAGAAGCTCATGGATGTGAAACTAGGAGAGCTGCCCAGCTGGATACTGATGCGGGATTTCACCCCTAAGGGCATTGCTGGAGCATTTCGAAGAGGTTACTACCGGGGTATTACAACAAGTATATCAATGTGAAGAAAGGGGGCGTTGCTGGGATTTCTATGGTGCTGGCAGCTTATGTGCTTTTCAACGACTGTCGTTGTTACAAGGAACCCAAACACGAGCGGCTCCGCAAGGACCACTGAAGAGGGCCCAGTGTGGAGGCACTTTCGGCATTCCTGACCATGACCTTTGCCTGGCACCCTTGAATCCTCTCATATTCTGATTCAGAATTAACATCCAATAAAAGATGACTGGTACTTGGTAAAAAAAAAAAAAATCTCCAGATGGTTATTTATTTCAAAGAAATGGTTTGGACAGCTTCACTGAGGGCAGACTGGAACCCAGAAGAACAGACCAAAGTCTAAGCGCCGTCTCTTGTCAGTTTTGGATAACGTGAGATCCAAATCACTGCTCCCTGCAGGGGAGAGACAGCAGGCAGCATTTGGAACAGTTCTCCCAGAGACTTTCTGGGGCCAGTCTGCCTTTTGGATTTTCCCTCATGCCTGCTGGAGGGTCCAACCAGCCAGACCAGTGGCCAGGGCGCCCTAGGCACAGTGGGAGCAGAAGCCTCCCCACACTCCGGCTGTACAGCCTTGCCTTCTTCTACCACCTTCCCCTTTGCAGCCCGAAACACACTTTATGATGGGAAGCATCAAAGCCCAAACACTTCCTGATATGAAACATTACTCCGGACAGCCCCTGCCCAGCCCTATCAATTTTGAGTTCAATACCATAATTTGGGGTTTTAACCCCGTAAAGATCCTGCTTCTTATGCAGTTCCTTGAACTCTGCCCCAAGCTCATTTCTTGGGATTTGAGCGTCAGTTCGAATATGCATAGGAGGATACATTTGAGAAAATACTATTTTCACCTAACATACTTTTTAAACAATAGCTTAGTTGACTTACAGGCCCTTCACGGGCCACTCAAGAGCCATGCTCCATCTCAGTTTCTATCCAAAGTTTGCCAAAGATCAAAATGGAAAATCATTCAGCCCACAGATACACTTTGGTCAACATAGTGTCACTTTAATTGAGTTTGAATGCTTCAAGTGGGGCAGGTGGTCTTCATTTCTCCAGCCCCACACCCCCGGCCCCCCATTCTGTTCAACTAGCCATTTTACACATTTATTCCCATTACCTGCTTACTCCCTGCAGACAGTACTGAGTGTGCCCTACATCAGCCAGGTTCAGGAATGAGCAGTTAACACAGCATCCTCTGACCAGGAGGAAATACAGTGGAAGGGTTTGGGGAGAGTCATCGACTCCGCCTCTGGCCCTACACCCTGCTTAGCGGAAGGACATGTATAATCCAGCCGTCCCGTATCCTGGACTAGCAGCCTATGGACAGCATCTTTACATTACGAACAGTGATAGAGTAATACACATCATGTCTATTACAGTCTATCCACAAAAGGATGGACCAGAAACCAGGTAGTCCTAGAAACAGCCCCTGGCTGGCTAGGAGGGGTGGGAGACGTAATTCTTTCTGTATAGAGTCTTGGTGCCTATAGCGCCAGTAATGTGAATCACCTATTCCATTATCAGAACCATAAAAATCTGGTGGAGAGCTTCCTCCCTGCTGTAAAAACCTCACCTTAGATTTTCAGACACAGCAAAAATGCTTCCTTCTCCTCTGGGTCATCTGCCTCAATCCTCCCAAAAACAATCACTTTCTTCTCTGTGCCCCCAATCCACTTTTGTTACACCTCCCTACAAGAATACTGTAGCCTGACTCACTGACCGGTGTGTCCTTGAGGTTGGGGCAGAACGTTGTTTATTTCTCTAAGTCTAATGGCTTATAGATGTATCTGCAGTATTTGCTAGCGCCTACGAGGCCACCCCACTCCTCTTCCCAATTGGAGGCCACCACGGACGCTGGTTTTCACCTATTTTACCTGTAAAAAGATGAGCAGATGGGAGTTTCCCCCAGAGGTACTATCATCCCCTGGGCATGAAGAGCTGTGCAAGAGAACTTTCTAGTATAATGGACATGTTCTGTGCCTTTGCTGTCCAATACACTGTCTGCTAACCACATGAGGATATCAAGCATTTGAAATGTGGAGAGTGTGACTGAGGAACTGAATTTTTAATTTTATTCATTTATATCAATTTAAATGTAAATAGCCACATCCTGAGAGTGGCTATCATATCAGTCAGCTGAGTTCCAGAGCTTTACTCTTCCACAGCCCTTATGCATGCATGTTTGATTTTTATTTTTTATTTTATTTTTTTGACGCATTTGATTTTTAAACAATTAAGTCAAAAGCAAGGTCGACAAAGTACTTGTGTATAAAGTAAAAATTCAGTTTATTCATCTGTTTATGACACAGTACACAAGAGGCAAAGTGTTTCACATCATAGATTTCACTTCCAACTCCTTGGAATGTTCATTTCTTTGGCTAAAAGGAGAGACTAGACGTGAGAGGCAGGCAATGCTTAGGCAACTGACATAAGGATGGGGAGGGGGTGATGCTAACACCATCCTCGCGGGGACAGGCACAAGGGGTCTGTTAGTCACAAGCTATTTTCGGGAACTGTTAGCTGGAAACAAAGGAGCACCACTGCTGGGCGCTCATCCGCCGTGGGCCTCAGTCATCCCCGCCACACAGGTACAGCAGCGCCTTCTGGTAGTCGCCCTTCGTGTCTTGCTACAAATGGCCAAGGAGAAAAAAAGAAATTCAGCACCCGAAGAAAAGACCCCCAACTCTGCAATAGCGTAGAAGCAGGCTCAACGCACACAGAGAGCCTCCCCTGGCAGTAGCGAAGAGAAGGCTCCGCGGGACCCGCCCAGACACAAAGACCCAAGCCATCAGCAGCAGGCCCTCAGGGAGTCTGGCCCAGGGGAGACCTTCGAGTGACATGACCACAGGGCAGAGAGAAGGTGAGGTACTGGGGATCCACACAGCGAGGAATCAGACCCACACAGGCCGGCCTGCTCTTCCCGCAGTGAGGTCCTGCAAGCACCACCACTTTTCTCACCGGCCCTCACGCTTCCAGAGAAGGCGAGGGCCTTTCCTGCCTCTCGATGCTGTTTCCGGGATTCTTAAGGTCATGCGGGAATAAGCTAGTGAAGTGTGGAAACATGTGCCCTAATAAACCCGGGCATACCAAACCCACCTCAAAGTTCATCCTTGGTTAACCACGGACATGCTTTTGAAAATGTCAGGGTCTTTTAGAAGGGGTGGGGGTGCAATGCCTGTCTGACATACCCAGCCGGGGGCCACTGTGAGCAGCACCCCCTTGCATACGAAGGCTGCATCTCTCCAAAACAGAGACTAAACTGACGGGAGAGATGGAAGTGCTGAGTAACTAAACATTGCCAGGCCTATCGTAGAGGACTTTCAAAAAATGGAAACAGTCGATCCTGAAAGAGTGCAGGGCTGAGGGGTGCCAACCCCTGCCACCTCTGTTCCACCCTGACAAAAATCCACATATAACTTCTGACGCCCCAAAAACTTAACTATTGATAGCCTACTGTTGACCGGGAGCTATACCAGTAACATGGACAGTCGATTAACACATATGTTGTCTGTTAGGTGTATTACATGCTATATTCTTACAATAAAGTAAGCAGGCTAAAAAAATAGTAAGAAAATCGGAAGGAAAATACATTTACAGCACTATACTGTATTTATCAAAAAAAATCGATAAATCAATCAGTGCTGTTCAAGCCTGTGTTGTTCAAGGGTCAACCGCTTAATAAAAGATAAATTGATCTCAGGCTCTTCAGGATGTCAGCAAGTCTTGCAGGATCACTGTCATGAACACCAATTACCACTATAGACTAGCATATGTGGGAAGGTATAAAAGCTTTGCCAGTCCCTCTAAGATTCTAGGACAAATCAAAATAGACCCATGGTACCTGATGACTAGCATCTCTTCCCCAAGGAATTAGAAAACCACCACTCTTGCCATCATTCTGACAGGCCCCTGGCCCAGGGACCCAGGGCCTTCTGGATGGCCAGGTAGGGCCAACATCACCACAGGGCTTACCTGGATGTAGTAGTACAGGGACTTGCTGTACTTTCTCTTGAATTCAGACCTAATTTTCAGCATGTCCACTTCACTGCGAGAGACCATGATTCTAATCAGGACTTTATCACGAGTCCCCTTGCCCTGAAAGCCAAGTTGATGTTCCAAGTTACAATTCACTTGACAGTGTTAATCCAGTAAGTTTTCTTACACATGGAACTCATCTGAGTTCTTGACGCTGCCCTCTAAGAAACCGCAAAGGTAATGGTGAACCACTCCTTTAAGAAAAACGATCACATTGGGGCACCTGAGTGGCTCAGCTGGTTGAACATCTGAATCTTGATTTAGGCTGAGGTCACGATCTCAGGGTCATGAGACGGAGCCCCACGTCAGGTTCCATACTGGGCATGGAGCCTGCTTGAGATTCTCCTTCCCTTCCCTCACCCTCTGCCCCTCCCTCACTCCCTCTCTAAAAAAATTAAAAAGAAAAAATAAATTAAAAAAAGAAAAATGAGCATCTTGGAATTCCAAACATGCCGGGATGAAATCAACACAAAGCCCCACTACGCTCACTCAATAAACTTGCACAAGCACCAAGTACGGCATGGCTCAGTTTAAGAAGTGTGCGGGTTTACACATGTAACAAACAGCTCTTGGCTCTCAGGGCTTAAAGAACACATGCCACCACGTGGTCACGGTGGCTCTGTGCCATTTTGAATGGTATGAACAGTAAAGACCACTGAGTTTACTTCCAGAGTCTTAGACCAGAGGCACCGAGGAACAGGTCCTATCTGTCACAGAACCCGAGGGAGATGGGAGTGGACAAGGGGTGATCCAGGAAGAAGGGCCAGGGAGCCAGAAAGCACAAGGGACATTTGAGGCATAGAAAATGGGACAGGATTGTGGGAAGAGACAGTCCATTCAAGAGACAGCTGCAGGGCTGCCTTTGGAGTCAGACAGACCCAAGTTCAAAGGTGGCTATGTAACGTCAGACTAGTTGAAACTTTCTGAGCTCCAGTCTCCCGAGCTATAAAGAAAACAACACAGGCCACATGGGCTTTTTGGTAATGATTTCAGATGAAGTAAGTTGCACCACGTCTACTGCACAGTGGTTGCTTGGTAATCTCTCCCTTCCTTGCCTGCCTTTACTTTCGGGTAAGGGAAGGCAATCCCTGAGAAATCTAAGCAGGAATCAGACACGATTACCATCTGGTACTTTATTTTCTACCTGCACATAAACACATGTTCAAGTAGTTGGGGAGAGAGAGAGAAGACCGACTTGTGGTCTTCTGACCTGTCAAACACAACCACGGCTGACCAGTACACTCCTGCACCTGGAGAGGGGGGCCCTTCCACCATCCACTAGTCAAGGAGACTTGGTTTGGGGCACGAGAGATGAAAAGCCTAGTGTGCAAACATGGACCTCTCAGCTGAGTGCTCTTACCTTCATGGAGTCGTACAGCCGGTCAGCAAAATACAGGGGCTTGTTCTGAATGCACTGGACTGTGGAGGAAAGAAAAGGGGTCAGCTGCTCCTCTCCTCTCCTCTCCAGGGAGGGGTGAGACCCCGACAAACAAGATGACCTAACGTAACAGGAATGGGCTGCAAAATGGGAAAAACTAAGGGAAAACTGGGGATCCTCTGAAAGTCAGCTCCACTGTCATTTTAAACCAGGGGACACTAAGGGCTGCAGAAACCCAAGTGGATATATGAGATTCCCCAACAGAGCCCTTTTTCTCGTCATCTTATTCTTTCTGGGCAATTCCTCACTCTACCAGCTTCAAGCCCTCCTCAGTTTCATATCTTAAATTTATACAGTGAAGATTATACAACTACCCAAATCAGGTAAATGAGCCACACATCCCAAACACACTTGAATGAACAGGATGGCCACTTGTCGCTTCTGCTATGGCACAGTTTCCTGAAAGCTGAAAGGGATGGGCTGGGGGCCGGGGGGGGGGGGGTGGTGCCCACACTTGCTCACCCAGGTTCAGGAAAGCATTTTCCAGGTCTCCTTTGACCTCCTTCTTGATGCTCTCCAGCATGTCATAAGGGCTGTAGCTCTTGTACCTTTCAAATACTAAGGAAAAGCAAAAAGTAATTACTGTAACAGAGTCGCTAATCAAAGCAGTCAATGATCGCTCACATGGTATGTACCATGGTAAAAATAACTAAACAACTGGGATGATCACAGCATCTTAGAGGATTAGGGGTTGTCATGGCGGACCAGAGCTGACATGGCACCGGTTGGCCTGGGACAGCTGTAGCAGGCACCTGTCCTGAACGGCACAGCCTGGGCCACATACTTTGACCATCTTTAACTCTGAGTGGAACCTATTCTACTTGGAAGCACTGAGAAACAGTATATAGTGTCCAGGAAACTCCATTACTTCAACAAATATGGTAAGATAAAATGATCCTGGACAAGAAGGAGCAGCAAGCTAAAGCATCAAACGTGGAGAACATTTAGGAGAAAGAAGGATCCAAAACGGGAGAGAAGGGCAAATGGATCTGGTGATGGAAAATGGATGAGATTATGGGGTGCAAAGTAGAGAGTGAACTTTCTTCTGGCAGACCCATGCCCCAACATAGGTAACCAAGAAGCTGGGCTGAGAGGACCATCCCTAGGCTCGAAGACCTCTTCAGTATAGAACACACCTTTCTGGAGGTGACACACACTCCGCTCAGTCATGATGCTGATCCACTTGGGTACATCAGTTCCCTTCCTCTTCACTCCAGCATCATAGAGATCCTACAAGTACAATCAACCAAGAAAGTTGACTACACGATCCAAGGTAAGGTCATAAAAAAAAAGTCATGCAAAAAAACTCAAAACCCATACACTGAAAATGCCAAATGAGAAAGGATGATTGCGCTAAAGACATGGGCAAAAATGTCGTATTTGAGTCAAAAGTCTTAAATAAGAGCAGTCTTCCTCAGGCACAAACACAGCATGAGGCTAGACTGTGAGGTGTGTGCTGTACACATCTACTTCCTTGAATGCCAAAGGAAGAACCGAGAGCTTCTATTCCTATACAGAAGGACAAGTAAATGTTCATTAGCACATCCAGCCCTCCTTCCTTTGGTACTGTTGTTTGCAAGCAAGCTAGTGGTTGTCTGCTGAAGACAGCTCAGACCAGGTGCCACACACACATTTCTTAGAGACTCAGGAAGTCTCCCTTTTAGTGTCTGGAAAATGTAGGGGCCACAGGTAATGCTAAGAATGGCAGGGAGGGAGGGAGGAAGACTTACACAAGGGTAAGATACTCACTCAATGACCACCCACTGTCTAGGAGTTGTAAAACCTAACTTCTCTTACTTTATTTAAAACCCTCCTTTACCTCCTGCTAAAGGTGCTGTGTGAAACATTGAATTTTCTTTTATTTGTTAAAGAAATTTACTTATTTACTGAGGGAAAGTGGGAAAGGGGGAAGGAGCAGAAGGAGAGGGAGAGAGAGAATCTTAAGCAGATTCCATGCCAAGTGTGGAGCCTGATGTGCGGCTCGACCTCACGACCTCAGATCATGACCTGACCTGAAACCAAGAGTTGGACGCTTAACCAACTGAGCCCCCCAGGTTCCCCGAAACCTATTGAATTTTAAAACTAAAATGAATTTAAATTAATTTTGTTCTAAAGCTCTCATAAAATGCTTTGAGATAGTTGTTGACCGTCTGGGAAAGGCACACAGTTCATAGTGATCTGAATTAGCTTAACCAACAGTTCTTAGTGGTTATGGGACTAGAACCAGCAAAAGTGCTGTTCAACCAGAAAAGAAGGGTCTCTGCTACTCTCCCCCTTTTCCCTCACAACGAAGGGCAAAAAGCCTTCCTATCCCTGGCTGTGCCTCCACCATCTTTTTCCACTCTACCTTGTTGTTTACTGGTGTTTATTTGTAGCAAATGCACAGCAGTGCACACAGCCTTAGCACACCCTGCAGAATCTGGTACTTTCACACAAGCAAAGCCTACAGCGGAGAGTCTGCTTCTCCCTCTCCCTCTGCCACTCCCCCTGCTGGTGCTCTCTCTCCCTCCCTCTCTCTCTGTCAAATAAATAATAAAATCTTTAAAAAAAAAAAAAATGACACTGTGACTCCTGAGATTAGGTGATAACAAGCATTTGGCTTCCTCTCTTGGATCACTCACTCTAGGGAAAGGCAGGTGTGAGGATGCTCAAGCAGGCCCTGAGAGAGGCCCAGGCGGAGAAATACAAGGCCTCCTGCCAACAGTCACGTGGATGGGTGATCTTGAAAGTGGATCCACCTGATGCTATCAGGCTCCAGACGATGCAGCCCTGGTCAATATTTTGGCCCCAGCCTCATGGGAGTCCTGAGCTAGAAAAACCCAGCTAAGCCATCCTCACAGAAACTGAGAGATGTAAGTGTTGTTGTTCTAAGCCACTAAGTTTGGAGGTAAATTGTTAATACAGGATCGATAACCACTGTATAGAGACTATCTAGAGACTTGCTAGAAAACAGAAACTCAAGCAAGAAGCTGGGCACTTACCCGGGCATCTTGGTCAATCAGTTCATAATCAATGACAGAGCCATCCTCTGCTCTTCTACCCTACAGAAGAAAACAAAAGTAAGAACATCAAACAGGTCTGTGTGTTTTAACGTTGAAAATTTTATTTTCTCTCCAACTCATGTAAACCATTATTTAGTTTATGGAACACACATAGACTTAAAATTTTTCTTCACTTTGAAGTCTAGACCAGACCAAGATTGGTAAAATAATTGAGGCAGTGAAGTGGGAGGGGTGTGCCTCACCATCATCAACCCCCTCCTGGGACAAGCACTTTCTAGAATTCCCTCTACCTCCAAAAAAATCACTAATGACACTTAGTTCCTTCCCTCAGAGAGCTTACCATCCAGACGGAAAAATAAGCATGGAACAAAAGGGAAAACAGCACAGTGATCCATGGCTTACACAGACATAATATGCAGAAGGGAGAGATCTGTCAGTAGGGTCAGCAAAGTCTGCAAGGTAGGGCCGAGGTGAACACTGAGGCCTGAGTCAGTGAGGCTAGTAAAGGGGTGGAGGAGAAAGCCATTCCCCACGGGAGGAACAGCACAGGGAGGGGCTGAGCACACCACAGGATCAGTGAGGTGCCGCACAGCTAGAGCAGAAGGAAGCAGGGAGGAGTCCTCGAAGGAAGAAGTAAGGGAAGGGCAGGGTTTAGGAAACTTTTATAGGCAGTTAGAGTTTGGATTTGATGTAGGAGAGATGGGTTTTGATCAAGGGAGTGAATCAGTGGATGTGGACTCCAGAAAGATGGGTGGCTGGTGGGACACAGGGCGAGGAGCTGGCGGGGAGGGCTGTATGGAGTTGTTACAGTAACAGAGATATGAGTGGGCAGGAGGGAGCATACCGATCAACCATTTGTCACTGAGGTTCCTGGAGAAAATAATTTCTCTTCCCTCCCCCGGCACATAGGCCTTATCTGGCACACTGGTCAGAACTCAGACTCAGAAGGGAAATGCCTTTCGCCCACATTTCTGTGTTAACATTAGCAAACAAAGACCCCCTCTGCAGGCAAAGGACTACCTGGGCAAACCCTCTCCTAAGAAGTGAGAGCAGAGAGAAGGAAAGAAAAACAAGAGGGTCACTTCCCACCGGGCCTTATGTGGCCACAGACAGAGGCAAAGTGACCTTCCCGACGTCATGCGGTGAGGGCTGGCACATAATCCAGGCCAGGACTTGAGAGCTGCCTGTTCCTCCTCCGGCCCCAAAGTCCACTTGACCATGCGGTTTCCCAGGATAAGAAATTCTCTTATACAAAAATGACAACTGTGCAGTGACAGTGCACTCCCCCTGTCAGAAATGCAGCTGGAATTTCTGATGCAGGCACAGAGGACTGAGTTAATTCGTTCCCAGGTATAAAATGAGGTATGGGACTTGCCTCTGGAGGAAACAAGGACAAAGACATAAACCGGAAACCAACCTTTGCAAGGGCAACCATCAGCTTGCGGAAGTCACCAGATGTGTCAGAAACGATGTCCTTCTCCAGATCAGTCTTGTACACTTGGAAAACAACACATCTGGTTTTATGCTTCCTGCCTGTGCAGCCAGCCACCCACCCACCCCAACTGCCCCCACCCCACTAAGCCTCTGAGAAGCAGAAACAGCTGTGGCAGCATGGATGTATCCACCCACAGGAGGGCAGATGGTCCGTGATTTATTTATGATTTTTAGCCTCATAAAATCAGAGCCAAGTGTTATTATCAGCGACAAGAGATAGAAAGGGCAGGTTCAAATCAGGTATCCTCAAGCTCATCTTGGATCAGTGACCTCTTTTATAGCTAAAATACTGTTTCTCAAACTTCTTGACTATGAAAACTCACTTTGAACGTGAAAAGAATTTGGAAGGCTGCATACACAAACACACACACACCCCAATTGTGCTTTGTTATCCACCAAATGAGAAAATGCACAGTGGCAAAAGCTAGTAAGAATTAAAGAGTACTTTTGAATGAATCTGTATTTTATTATTCAAAATAGCTGCTACATTGAAACCTAGGAAGAAATACACATGTAAGCTACGGCACTGATTCTACCCACAGCCCCTGTAGTACTGGGTGCACACATAACCACATGCCTCTTGCAATAATTATCCACCATCCAGAGTTGGGAACTTTCTTAAGCAGAGACCAGAAAGCACCCAATACATTAAATCCATGTACAATGCTTTCCATTCCTCCCATCAGACCCTTAAGAAAAAGAAAAATTTTGCTTTCTCTCCTTTCCCTCCTGCTTATCCTTTTATAGACATTCTAGTGGAATGCAATTACCAAAACGGGCCACAAGAAGACAGAGAAGAGGGACTTGGACCATGGCAAACCACCGGACAGTCCAGAGAACATTTCTGCATAGGTGATCTGGGCATCCTGTGCCCAACACATGGCCCAGGGAGCCATGATGAGGTTATAGAAATTGGGCTGGGAATTGCACTACTGGGTATTTACCCCAAAGATACAAATGTAGGGATCTGAAGGGGTACGTGCACCCCGATGTTTATAGCAGCAATGTCCACAATAGCCAAACTGTGGAAAGAGCCAAGATGTCCATCGACAGATGAATGGATAAAGAAGATGTGGTATATATACACAATGGCATATTATGCAGCCATCAAAAGGGATGAGATCTTGCCATTTGCAACGACGTGGATGGAACTGGAGGGTGTTATGCTGAGCCAAATAAGTCAATCAGAGAAAGACATGTATCCTATGACCTCACTGATAATGAGGAATTCTTAATCTCAGGAAACAAACTGAGGGTTGCTGGAGTGGTGGGGGGGTGGGAGGGATGGGGTGGCTGGGTGATAGACACTGGGGAGGGTATGTGCTACGGTGAGCGCTGTGAATTGTGCAAGACTGTTGAATCACAGATCTGTACCTCTGAAACAAATAATGCAACATATGTTAAGGAAAAAGAAAAGGAAGAAGAAGATAGCAGGAGGGGAAGAATGAAGGGGAGTAAGTCGGAGGGGGAGACGAACCATGAGAGACGATGGACTCTGAAAAACAAACTGAGGGTTCTAGAGGGGAGGGGGGTGGGGGGATGGGTTAGCCTGGTGATGGGTATTAAAGAGGGCACGTTCTGCGTGGAGCACTGGGTGTTATGCACAAACAATGAATCATGGAACCCTACATCCAAAACTAATGATGGAATGTATGGTGATGAACGTAACAATAAAAAATTAAAGAGAGAAAAAAAAAGAAATTGGGCTGAGAAGCTGCATCAAAGAACTTGGGCTACTCACTTTCTTTGTAGACTCTGTTAATTTCCTGAAGCTCTTGGTTGGTCCTTGAGCAGATGATCTCAATGAGGGAGTCCTCATCAGTCCCCAGCCCCTGTGAACCAGGCAAGAGACATCAGTAGGGAAAGTCCTCCTGGCCATTAGCCTACTTCTCTGATCCCAATCAGGTAAACTACAAACCCAGATTGCGTCAGTTAGCGTGCCCCTTTCTAGATTCCTACTGAGGGGATCTGTCCCGTATTCCTCAGCACAACATAATGTTATTTTCTACTTTTTTAAAAAAAGCCTTCACTAGAGGCGCCTGGGTGGCTCCGTCGTTAAGCCTCTGCCTTCGGCTCAGGTCATGATCCCGGGGTCCTGGGATCGAGCCCCGCATCGGGCTCCCTGCTCGGCGGGAAGCCTGCTTCTCCCTCTCCCACTCCCCCTGCTTGTGTTCCTGCTCTCGCTGTGTCTCTCTCTGTCAAATAAATAAAATCTTAAAAAAAAATAAAAAATAAAAAATGCTTCACTAGAATAGGGGCGCCTGGGTGGCTCAGTCGTTAAGCGTCTGCCTTCGGCTCAGGTCATGCTCCCAGGGTCCTGGGATCGAGCCCCGCGTCGGGCTCCCTGCTCGGCGGGAAGCCTGCTTCTCCCTCTCCCACTCCCCCTGCTTGTGTTCCCTCTCTCGCTGTGTCTCTCTCTGTCAAATAAATAAATAAATAAAATCTTTTAAAAAATTGCTTCACTAGAATAAAAGATGGTGTAAGTGATACATCTGAGCTCAACTACATCACTATAGTTGCCTTTGGGTGATGGCTTTACAAAATGAGTAACTTTTTCTTCTTCCTATTTTTCTTTATTTTTTAAATTATTTTAATAGATTGGGAAATTTTCTTTATTAAATAATTCTGCTCAGTAATTTAAAATACAGGAATAGAGACAGTTTGTTGTCATTTGCAGCCAGCATCACTGGAATGGAATAAGTCTTTTGCCAGGGAAAGGTACAGATAAGACAAAATTTTTAGCTTCACCTCTTTGAAATGTAAAATTGGGTTAATGTTAAAAATTTCATTCTTGTACTTCCATTTTTGCTTGATTACTATGCACTCTTCAGGCATTTTAGGGAAGCAAGAGGAAATGATGAAGTGCCAAATAAACCTAGACACCAACACTTATTAAGGAATAAGAATTTGATGGGTGATGTATTCAAATTTAATACATACACTTTTGAACGTGCCAGATAGCTTGAAAGGACTCAATGAAACATGTATTTCAAAGCTGGCTTCATGATCAAAGTCAAGATTTAATAATCAGGATTCTCTAATAGTTGTCTTTCCGAATATGGAAATATCACTTTGAACTAAGCAGAATTACAACTGTTTAAAATGTAAATCAATTATAAGGTGTTAACACAATAAGAAACTTACTTATCCACATGAAAAGTGTGTCAGCTATTAATTAAACTTATTAGAGTTTCTATGCCCCTGAAAAGTGGTTTGTATAATAAGCTAAAACTCAGGTTAACGGTTAATTTTCAATTTTATTCTTAATCTAAATCCCTGAGCCAACGCCTCCTCTTCCAGAGTTTTTAATCATGATATGTAGACGTTCTAGCACAGCCAAGCTTTCTTCCCACCTGAGCAAAAGGTCTACACAACATTCTATACACATGTTACAGAGTGACTACTGAGTGTCTTCAAATATGTTAGGGGCAGGTTTTCAATCTTGAGATGATAGAAAGATAGTCTAGAAATGACTCATGCCTTGGAAGAAATGCTATGTCCTGACATAGTTACAGTGTAAACACGTGTGACACTAGAAGATGTTTTCTTCCACTGCTGATCTAGCAGTGTTAACATCCGAGGATTCGAACAGCATTTTTATCTCGGGATTCAGAGGTGACCTTGGCAATTTCCAAAACGTGGCCCACGCTTCCCCCAGACCGTCCACAATTCCTATCACAAGGGCAACTTCTACCATAACATATGGCCAATCCTGCCACTGGTATTGCCAGAAGTCAAAACAGATTTTTTTTTTTTTTTTTTTTTAAAGCATAGCTCAGTTAATGTCACTTCAAGCTTTATGGATTTCAGAAGCGTGCTCGGCTGTGAGGGCTAATGGGAGAGCCAGCACAAGGTCAAAGATTTAGTAGTCAAAGCACCTTTCATTGGGCCCAGTTATGGAGATTCCAGCGGTGAGTGACAGCTTGAGCAGGTCCATTTCAAGTCACTAATACCTAGTAACAGATACTAGTAAAATTGCACACATCATAACTAAATAGATTTTTGACGAAAGTAAGATAGACTGATCTGAAGTGATGATGGCCAGGGACACGCTGGCTCACCCATGGCTCCAGAAAACCCCAGATTTGGTTTTCAGGAGTGTCCTTTTTATCAAGCAGGATCATTAAATGTTGCTGCCATTTTGTCCTTCGTCATCATACCTTCTCTGCAACACAGCCTACTCAGGAAACTCAGAGCCAGTCCGCTCAAATACGCTGAGCGCAGCTCGGGCTAGGCTGGAGAACTGAAGGAAGAAAGAGATTCCCCAACAAATCTTGCGGCAGCCCTGAGCTATCAAGTCCTGGATGGTGGAAATGCCTGGTGTGCGAAGCTGCCTCACGCTCGAGGTGCTCTCTGGGGAAAGAGATGCCATGAACCGTGACATGAGCTCTGGTGACAGGCTTATAGCTTGGTCTCTTCACAATTCAGAAACAGGAGCATCACAGAAAACATACTTGGCCTTCGAATAAAAAAAATGAGAACCGTAGCTCTCCCCCATCCTCACTCTGGAGGCTTTACCCAGTTTTATCAGCAGAGGGCAGTATAAGATTAGTCAAAGTGTTCCAGGCCCATACTCCAAAAGGGGTTATGTTTTGCTGCAAAATGCATTTATGCTTATGCATCTACCACATTTATGTAATACTTAATGTTTTAGGTACACACAGAATTCAGGGAGTTTCTAACCTGGAATTTCTACTATCTAACGTAACCTAAAATTCCAAATAACTTTGCAAAAACAAAAGAGTTAATCTGTGCTAGAATACTTTGAACAAAACATAGGTACCAATTACAACCTGAAACCACCCTTTATATGTACTGTAATGTCCTGATTTGCCTGAATTTAAATCAAAAAATGGGACTGACAGGAGGTCAGAAGAAGAAACACCCAAGAGAACATGGGCAGAATTTGCAAGCTTCACTTGACAAAAGCTATGAGTTTTACTTTTGCCTTAATGTCACAACAGATCTTTTTTTAAGGAGGAAGTGTAATCAAGGAAGTAGTTTTTCCAAATGGTATTCCAATTGCCCAGGTGCCAAGCAGTAGCAGCTGGATAACCGACTTCCCAGCATCATGAAATTTCTTTACAGTCTTAAAAAGAGTAATTGAAATATTTTTGGTACAAATCCTGAGACTTATAGCTTCAGTTCATTAGGAAAAAAAAAAAAAAAAATGGTTCCAAATGAGAATTCAACAAAACTGAAAATCACCTAATTACACCCAGAGAGCTGTAATTCACAAATATTAATGGCGGATTTGACAGAGATTGCATCTCACACATGTTTACCTTCATGGAGGCTTTCAGCTCAGAAGCATCATACTGAGCAGGTGTTTTCAATAGGCCCAAAATCACGGTCTCCAGGTGGCCGGACAAGGCTGACTTGAGTGCTGATGCAAGTTCCTTCAGAAAAACAGGCAAGAACATGGAAAACGTGGCTGGTAACCAACATTCCCTTTAAAACTGGTGAATAAAACAAAAGCAAGCAGGATGTGTTTGTAAAACGGACTGTGATTCCTTGACCGCTCTGGGATCTCAGACCCAACTGTCTCAACTGCATTCCCTTCAACAGACTCCAATGTCAGAAACCACAGGATCAGACTTTGTTCTGACAAAATCCCTTGACATCCAGGCTGACTGAGGCATCTTCTTCCAGTCGTTACAAAGAATCCAGGGCAGTATGCAACTCCTCAGAAAGCTAGGAGTGTGAGGGCACTTTATAGCACACTTGCAAGTGATAACCACTCATGGAAGATAGGGCACTTTCTAAGGTCAAGGCCTCTGCTAAGAAGGAGGTGGTTAGAGTAAAAGATGTTGGTGCAGCTGCGCCAGAGGTGGCTCCTAAAAGTCCCTAGAGGAACCAGAAGCCCCACCATGGGTGGAAGTTGGATTACGAAGTTTCCTATGCAAGATGCTTCATCTAAGAGAGAACATCTATTTATCCACACCAAATCGGGACAGAGTTGACAGAGACGATGGGAGAATGAAGTCCCTGCTCTGCACTATTTTTTAAGGTTTCCACTGTCACAACGTAGATTGTTAAGTCAGAGGTCTGAGTCAGCCCCCATGTATGCAGACAAATCCCCGAACTCAATGTGTCTCTTTACAGCCACTTAAGCTGGCAATTAAACTTCCTACACATCCTGAGCACTGCGTGATGCCTGAACTCTCCCACTGCAATTATTTTCCTTTCTTTTCACTTTTTCCCTCCATTCTCTCCCTTCCTTCTTTCTCTCTTGCTTGCCAGCAGCACCCCATGGCACCTATAACGGTTAGCCTCTAGAAGTATTTGCAGGTGCCAGGAGGTGATGTGTAGTCTGTTTCAGGGAGCATCTTCTCAAATCATTCCTAGGTGGTGAGAACTGAGATGGGTCTCTGGCCCACACCTTCCACCACCTACTCTCTTCTGATTCCCGATGTCCTAGTAACACATCTCTAACCACACTTAGAAAGGGACTTGAACAGCAACACCTTCCAATTATAGCACCAATTTTCCAATTTGGAAATCTGAGGTTAGGTCATTCCAAACTTAACCTACCGTTGACACCCCTCTACCCATTCTCTGTTCAAACCTCAACTTTGGGTACCTACTGACATCTTCCACTTCTATTATAAACTCCTATTGGCATTCAACTTCTTGCTTCTCATAATGTCTAGCACAGGGCTTTGCACGTAACAGAAACCCCAGAAATTTTTGATAAATAAAACACTGCCATTCCTTATATGGAGAAATTTGGCATCTGCTTGAATGTGAAAAAAACAGAAGACCAATCCTCTTCCTCAGCTGCTCTCCACTTCCATCAGCTTTGCCTGTGCTGTTCAAGGCCACGACAGAGGCAGCTTCAGTCCATACCCCAATGTACTCTCTAATACAGGGCTTTCTCCGTGATTATGCAAACAACTCATTCAAAACACTGATGTTCTGCTTCCAAAATCTCCTTCAGAAATGATCGCAAGCAATTATGTATCTTTCTATACATGATGACAACTTTCCTTAGCCCAAGATTGAGTGACATAAAGATCAGTAGGACTGGGGCACCTGGGGGGCTCAGGTGGTGAAGCATCCAACTCTTGACTTCGGCTCAGGTCATGATCTCAGGGTTGTGAGACTGTGCCCCGTGTCAGGCTCTGTGCTAGGTGTGGAGCCTGCTTAAGAGTCTCTCTTTCCCTCACCCTCTCCCTCTGCCCCTCCCCCCCCCCCCCCCCCCCCGCTCTCTCCCTCTCTTTAAAAAAAATAAATAAATAAATAAGGAGCGCCTGGGTGGCTCAGTCGTTGGGCGTCTGCCTTCGGCTCAGGTCAGGATCCCGGGATCCTGGGATCGAGCCCCGCACCGGGCTCCCTGCTCGGCGGAAGGCCTGCTTCTCCCTCCCCCACTCCCCCTGCTTGTGTTCCCTCTCTCGCTGTGTCTCTCTCTGTCAAAAAATAAATAAAAAATTAAAATAAAACTAAAATAAAAAGAAGAACAATCAGTAGGACAGTAAGCTGTCCCCAACACACACAAAGCCTGTGTGGTCAATGAACCCTATCATGGTTCTGGTAATATCTTCCACCCAACAGAGTATGTGAGGGCTTTGTTCTTCATCTATCTAATTTGAAATCAAGATCCAGGCCTCTGTGTTTCTGTGTACACTTATGTGTACACACTCAAGTGTGTTCGAACACCCCACTCTAAGTGACAAATGAAGGAGCAACTACAGGCACACTATCCAAAGAGGTGAGCCTTCTGCTCCAACTGGAACTCGGCCCTACCAGGTCCCAGATCCTTTCAGCAAATGGAGAAATAAAATATTCCCCTCTATGCCTCACTACAAAAGATTATATAAGTCTAGTTGGAAAAAGAATTGTAATGCACGTAAGATGATAGAAGCTGGATTCTTCCCTATTTATGTCCTTTCCAACTGTTTGAGTAGGTGGGGGGGTGGGAGCCATAGCAGGGCTTGACCTGCAACTTTCAGAACCCTGGTGGTCATGTCAACCCCAAGAAAAGAAATGTCTTTTCCAGAATCCTTCCAGCTCACCTCCACTGTGGCTATGAGTGAAAGCCGTTAAGTCAAACAGAAGCTGCAGGAAGCCACGCTTACTGCACTGTCCAAGAATAAATCAAAAGCTTTTAATAGCAAGAAGTTAAAAATAAAGCATCCCGTCCTTAAAAATAAAATTTCCTAACACTGCAACAAAATAAAGGATGAACAAATGCTGGGTTGTTCCTGAACCACTAGTGCACAAGCAAGGGGAAAGCGCACAAAGACTCTTTAAATAGTGGGAGCACGGCGTGTTGAAGATGGCCCAGTAGACCCAATGAGCTACTAACTAAGCCTATTTGCAGCAAAGCTCTTAAGAATTCAAGTATATTTTTTTGAGAGTGAGGAGAGCCTATTAGGATCAATACTAACTAAAGGCTAGGGTCCTAAGATTAAATCAGAAATATCTTATCAAGAGCTAGCAGAAGTCATAAAGATGAAATGAGTTGCTACATGTAGAGAACTACATGCCTGGCACAAAGCAAGCATTCTAGAAATGATACCTGCTGTTGCTGATGTTCCCTAGTCCCTTCGAACTTTCTGTTCTCAGCAGTGCTCCCTCCACACCCTCTGGTTGGAGGAGGGCACAGTCTTTATGGATGAGCTCCAAGCACTCCAGTGATCATGTGTGTATGAGTGATGACTCTTAACAAGGATGTAAAAGGAAAACCTTGGATACCCAAGAGTTCTAGAAGGCTCTTGCCAGGATGAGCCAGAATCCATAAAAGCAAAAAGCAATGGCTGAGGAAATGGAATTCAACAAGGAATGCCCTCCACCCCTGAAACTGCTTGTACCTTTTTGGTCCTTCTCTGGTAGGCGAAGGCAATATCCTGTCTCTGTTCATTGCTGCGGTTAGTCAAAATGTTGACAATGGTGACCTCATCCACACCTACGGAAATACAAGTTGGGAATAGTTATCACCCATGTGCTCTAGTCCTTTGGGCTTACACTGAGGGTTTTAAGCAGTATATACTGTTTTCCAAACCAAAATGCCAGGACATCAAGGGTTGTCCTTGTCAGTACACTCCACCAAATGTGTTTACTCAATTTTTATCCTGACAGCCACAAACCTCAAGCCTAAATGGACCTTTTGAATATCCGCATTTTAAAAAAACGATTTTAGGGGCGCCTGGGTGGCTCAGTCGTTAAGCGTCTGCCTTCGGCTCAGGTCATGATCCCAGGACCCTGGGATTGAGCCCCGCATTGGGCTCCCTGCTCAGTGGGAAGCCCGCTTCTCCCTCTCCCACTCCCCCTGCTTGTGTTCCCTCTCTCGCTGTCTCTCTCTGTGAAATAAATAAAATTTTAAAAAAATTTAAAAAAAAAATAAATAAATGAACGATTTTATTCATAAATTGGTTTCTGGAATCAACTGTAGGAGGTGTGTTTGTGGGGCTTTGGCAGTCAGATGAACAACAAAGATTTAGGAGGATTTTAAATGAAGGTCCCCAAATTGCCATTTAACTGGGGATTTAATAGACAGTAACTGTGAACTGAATAGAGACAATTATTTATATTTATTGCAGGATTACGGCTATATATGCAGCTAGGTATAATTTCTATAATTATAGAAACTGTCATGACAAATGAGTCAGATTTAATATGGCAGTTGTATTTTAATAGCATAATTGATTAATACAATCATACTTACTGAAGACTAAATTGTTTTTTAAGGAAAATAAATGTTCCACTGCTTTTAATCTTCAATAGGCAATTTTAATAATCAATTTTATAACTTTATTAAAAAGAGTAAGTGTTTTAATCTAAATTAAATCTAAATTGGGAGTTCTGAAGTGCCACCAAAATATTTTAGTACCTATTTTAATTGGAACATGTGTATTTACAAAGATAAGCAATGCCTTCTTGCATCTGAAAGTTTCCAATTTTATATCAGAAACACTCCTAAAATGCCATTTAACTGAAGAAAGCCTGATTTTAAGAATTCAGAGAGTCCTGATTTCAAGAATTCAGAGAGTGAAAGGTCTCCCTCCTGACCGATTATAAACTTTGTTTAATAAAAGGAAGACTCTTTGCCATAACTGGATAGGTAATTCCTGGGCGAGAGAGAGAGGAGCTAAGCCCACAACGTCACATACAAATGGCAAACAGCCTGGCCTACAGGAAATCAGGGGAGTCCCCAAGCAACAGAAATGTCAGAACTGTAATGTTTTGAGGCAGAGGCAATGAGCAAACTGACAGGGGAAGTACCCTCAACTCTCAAGCATGTTAGATCAAAATGCATGAAGTTAGATTTTCTCGGTATAAAAATAAGTAACATTTATTTTTGTATTTGTATACTACCAGTACGTTAATCATTTAAGTGCAGCATCTGTAACTTTAGCTCCCATTTTTAGAGTACCAATGTCAACAGAGAAAAACAATTGCTATATAGGAGATTCGGTTGCAAAGATGTTATTTCAGCATTATATATAGTATCAAAAAATAAAGGGGAAAAAAAGCCCTTATGTCCAATAGGAGTCTGATTAAATAAATGGTCTTCTGTCCAGATAATAGGATACTACAGTCATTTAAAATGATGGCATAAAATATTAACTGACATGGAAAAAATGTTCATGATATACTGTTAAGTAAAAACCAAAACAAGTGGCAAAGCAGTCTATACAGTATAACCCAATTTTTGTAAAATACACGTGCATGTACAAGAAAATAACTAGAGGCCTTTACACTAAAATTTTAATAGTGATCGTGTGAGTGGTAGTATTATGGACACTGTAGTTTTCTTTCGTTTGATTATATATACTTTCCAAGTTCACCATAAGGCCATAAAAAGGGTTCTTTACATACACTGTGAATGACATGTAAGTCATTGATCTAGAATCGACTAGTGACTTCACCTCGAGAGAATCCTGGCATGGTTCTAAATGCTTTAACTAAAATAAAACACAATATGCATAACAATTACAACATCTATATAATTCTCTTTGGTTTCTGAAACATCCTAACACAGATTACTTTATTATTCTTCACAACTACCCAGTAAGGATAGGTGTTCTTCTTCCCAGTTTATAGATAGAGGAGCTGAAGCTCGAGAGACTGCAACTATTACAACTCTTACATGTGTAAACAGCTGGCCTGTTTGGGTCTCAGTTTCTACATTTGCACCTGAACAATGACCTCCAGTTCTGCTTCCACGAAACACTAACAGACACAGTCCTGCAAGTCTACACCCACACACGTGTTCTCTCTCTCTCTCTAAATCTTCTATGGATCTAACTTCACGTTAGGAAAACCATTGCTTATAAATGTGTTTCTGCTTTACACTTAACTTTCTTCCTCAAGGGGCACCTGGGTGGCTAAGTAGGTTAAGCATCTGCCTTTAGCTCAGGTCATGATCTCAGGGTCCTGGGACAGAGCCCTGCACTCAGGCTCCCTGCTCAGCGGGGAGTGTGCGGGTGCCTCTCCCTCTCCCTCGGCCCCTCCCCACTGCTCATGTTCTCTCTCTCTCTCCCTCAAATCAATAAATAACATCTTTAGGGAAAAAGAAAAAAGACAACTTTCTTCCTCAAATCTGAAAATGCTGAAAACAACAAAATCAATGACATCCTCAAACCTCAATTCTAGTATTTTCTGAAAGCAATTTACCCATAAAAATTATTCTCCCTTGGAAACAAATGCAAAGTTTATGTTTGTGTCAAAATGTGGTTGTAAGCCCACCTGAATTAGAATCACATGGAGCACTTATTAAACACACAGTGCCCTGCGCCATACCTGAGATCTACAGACTAAAAGCCTCCTTAGAACTTTGGACCAAGGAAGCAGCATTTCAACCAGCTCCCTGGTCATTCTGTATTTGAGAATCACCAATAGAGATGGATAAGCAAAAGGAATGCTTAGAAATCTGCTTACGTAGAAGACTTTTAAGTCACTTATACCAACTGCTTCTGTGAGGGACAGGGTCGACTACAATTTCAGGAACAGAAAGTGCTTACCTTTGTCCAAATAAACCACGTAAGAAAAAACACCTGACAGAGTTCACTGCACTAACTGCAGTGTAGTCCCACGCTCCTAGTCAGTGAGTCAGCCTTTTGCCTTTCTGTTCACAGCAGCCAACAGAGTCAGAATTCAATCCAATTATTGGAAATCCCCGTAAAGAGCCCGAGTGGTTAACCTGAGTCTCAAGTAGATGGCAGCAACTATGATAGTCTGAGGGAATCTAAACATATTTTACCTAAAGTATTTACCAAGCAAACAGCCTGCTGAGATGCAGCAGCCACCATGCTGGGACCCCTTACACGTGAACAATCGGATCCATTACCAGCAACTACAAAGAAAGGGGAGCTATCTCTGCAAGTGGACGCCCCCTCCCCCTTCTAAGAACCTCACCTAATTAGCTATTTCTCCCATACCATTGTCTGCAAGTTCCAAATGGAACTCGAAGGAGGGGGGGCAAAAATCACGGCGCCCTGGATCAGTTGCCTCATCAAAGCCACTGATGGCATGTCCTGTGTCGGAACACCAGAATACACATTTCTGCCAGTGGGATTTAACCATCTTATCTTCAGAACACTGCCGCTTCCTCTCAATCTGCTATCATAATTGGTGAGGCAGTTTATTCCCGTGGAAAATCGCTCAGTACAGGTTGAAGCTGCAAGGGTCGTCCGGTTACTCACCACTTCTGCCCAGGATGAGGACTGGGCACTCAGCCACCTATGTCAGCACAGTTGTCATCAACAATGCACAGTGAGCGCCAGGACACCGGGAAAGCTTTAAATTTAATGAATTTAACATAGGTGCAGATGCCGAGGAGATGAGGCTCTGCCCCTCTGGATTTACACGTTCAGATCTCTTACGTTCAGTGCATAAGGAAGCGTCTGCTGGGCAGAAGGGGCCCAGGGGCTAAAAGAAACTGTGCGGGCAGGGCAAGAGCATAAAGAAAAAAAGCAACGAACCTGAATAAGGTTCCTTTTCCCATACCATTCCTCTTGTGCTTCATGTGGAAAGTCAAAGTAATCTAAGCAAAGGCTCACAATGGGACACAGCGATGTGGGTAGGGGATCCTACGCAATGTAGGTGAGAACACAGTAAGGTCTGTGTTCCAGGCAGATTTTTTTTTTTTAAAGATTTTATTTATTTATTTAACAGAGAGAGACAGCGAGAGAGGGAACACAAGCAGGGGGTAGTGGGAGAGGGAGAAGCAGACTTCCCACCGAGCAGGGAGCCCGATGCGGGGCTCGATCCCAGGACCCTGTGATCATGACCTGAGCCGAAGGCAGACGCTTAACGACTGAACCACCCAGGCGCACGGCAGGCAGATTTTTTTTTTTAATTTCTTTTCAAAACTGACAGAAGTTAAAAATTTCAAGATTGGTAAGGAACGAAGACACAGATTTACTTGGCTCCTGATGGGAAACAACACAGTAAATTTCGTAAGGATTCATTCCTTTTATGAAAATGGCCAGCAAATCTCACCAGCTAACTACGAAAGTGTTTCCAACAACACTCTTTAGCTGGGGCCTCCGAAAGGTCAGTCACTGTTCTGAATGCCAGTCAACATGAAGCAGTCGGCATACTGCTTAGCTAGAAGACTTTTAAGTCACTTCTACCAGCTGCTCCTGTGAGGTGCAGGGTCGACTACAATTTCAGGGAAAGAAATGCTTACCTTTGTCCAAACAACCCAGGTAAGAAATAACACCTGAAGAGCTCACTGAACACTGACACCTCTGCCAAGTGATACCACAGGGAGGCGCCGCTGACAGCACGGCTCAAGCAGAAAACTCTGGGTTCTCTGGTCCCTTAAACCATCCACCATATTTTTCAAACATAAAAAACACTTGTGGTCTAAAATAATGGTCAACTCCAAAATCATAAAATCAGCCTCCTGGAGTTTCCTCCTCCTCTCTGCGGGTGGAAACCCCAAGTCAGCTCCGCATCTGGCATTCCTCGGAAAATGTGTCTTTATTGTCCATGGCAAGGAACCAAGAGACCATTCTGGACAGGATGCTGACTCACATCTGCCAAGACACACTGACTGCACAAAGAAAATGGATTTCATTTTGTTTGATGAGACTCAGGAGGCCCTCAGGGCATGGCTGACTGGTCAAAAAAAAGAAAAAAGATTCCTTATCTAGATGATGGGAAAAACCATGCCTCAGCTTAGGTTACTGGGGATATGGGTATCAAACCTCAGAAGAAATCATCTGTGCAACACGAAGGTCAGCGGCAGGCCACCGAGAGAGGAGATCCATGGGTGTGGACATGTGGACATATTTTGTTTATTATAATAGCATAGGCTACTCACTTGAATACTTACTATGTGCCAGGCACTTACCAAGTGCTTCACACAACTCTCCCATGTAATTTCCACCACACCTGTAAGAGGTGGGTGTTACTCATCTTCACCCACGAGGAAACAAATACAGATGCTCACAGAAGGCAGGGACATGCCCAAGGTCACACAGCAGTTCACCTGCAGAGCTGGGACGCAAACCAGGATTCAAGACCCAGGTTCACTGCACTGGGCTAGCCAGCCTCCTGGTATAGAAAAGTATCCAAAATTTTAAAATAAGGCAAAAGGAAGCCAGAGTGGCTAACAGGGCCATCCCAGACTGCCTCTCTGGGTTGTGCTCTCACTCAATGAGCTACTTACTACTGTTGGGCACAAGCTCTGTGTGGTTACATGTTAACTTGGAGATTATGGTCCAAAGGTTATGGCTTCAGTGCCCTGTAGGACATTAATGGTCACACTCTTCTCTCAGTGCCTATTAATACCCAGTCTTTCAAATGTCCCTTTGAACTAGTCTTATCTCCTTTGAGTTAAATAAATGTTTGACATGTGTTCATCCCATATCTCTATGTCATGTTGGTACCATTCTGAAATTATACTTTGATACCTCTTCATACCACACTCTTCCAAATTGTTCCTAAAAAGGATTTGGGACAGTAACGTGTCCATATGTCTATAGAACTGGACTTACTATTTAGTGCATACAAACATACACACATTTAATAATCTGTAGATAATGATTTGCCACCCACTAATACTGCATGGCCACTGAAGAGATATCCCAACTGAGGTTTTTTTCAACAGAAAGAGCTAGAAACTCTCTTCCAGGGTTAGCCATTAATAACATGGTGAGACAGGGGCAGCTCCTCCCAACAAGGCTAATGTGCCAACAAGCCATCTGTCTACTGGAAGTGACTTCAGGGACAGAGTGCGTGCACGCGTGCGCACGCACGCACACACACACACACACACACACACACACACAGTTGCCCAATGTATCCTTCCCACCATCAGCCACAGTGCTGCCTGGCCTGGAATTCCTGCTCTCGGAGTCACTCCTCGGGATCACTCAGCAGCCATGAGCACTCTGTGTCCAGAGGGTCCCACCAGGAGATGGACATTCACATGGGGGACAGGTGAAAAGGGGGGCATCTAGATTAGTGGCGGCAACAGATGCTTCAGAAATTATGTGGGGCTCAGAACTGTACTATCCAGGCACATTAGTTACCTCCCTGTGCCTTGGTTTCTCACTCTGTAAAACAGATCATGAGAACATTTAGGGGGATGCAGAAAGGATGGATGGATGGAGTAAATGACTTGGAACATGTCTACTACCTTCTCCACACTCAGCTTCTCTGTCGCGGGCCTGGCTCTTGGTTGTATTCAGTTTGGGGTCAATGAAAATAGAGGGCAATGGGGGCTTGGGGAACACTTCTGCCATTAGCACATATTAGATCACTAGTCTGGTTTCAAGATAACCTGTGGCAGCTGCCTGAGAGATGAGAAAGAAAACAAGCACTGCATGGGGTGGGAGGTGGGCTGGTGAGCCCAGCACCTCCCAAGACGGGCACAGCGCGGCTGTGGTCCTGACTTGCGCAAAGTGTGGTTTTAGCTAAGTGCCTAAGAAGAACACTTGGCCCTAAAATCAAATTTCTTCTATTTCCATTCTGCTCTGATCTCATCTCTGCTGAGTCCCTTAGAAAGGATTTCAGTGCCCTCTATTTGGCACCCCGATTGTATACTTCAGTCATCTAGAACCCTGTCTGCCTTCCATGCATAATTATAGTTCTGAAATATTCCATAGGACCAGCAGGAAAACACAAAGTAGGCCAGCATCCAAAATTCAAACCAAATCAAGTTGTAAATGAAGGCTGACATGCAAAATGTAAGCACCATTTTGTGCCCTGCTACTCTATTAGCTTCATGAGACAGAAAATTTTAAAATCTGAACAGAGGCAAGAGGAACCAGCATCCCACCCTTAACTCAATTGATAGTGAAGAAGTTAATATTTACTGCTTTAGCACTGCTGACACCAGAAAAGAATCTGGTTACTACACCCAGTGTCCCTGGGTGGCAGCGACTGTTGGATTTCCTCAGGGGAAAGAGGTAACAGTTTAAAAAAAAAAAAAAAAAAAAAAGGAGGAGGAGGAGGGAGAGGCAGGCAGTATACGCTAATGCCTACCATTAGAAAGGCACCAGGGACTCTCTCACCCATGTTTTATAGACTTCCTGGCTCAGGTTTGGCATCTATACACCCATGTAGACAAAGATCATTTTGAAGAAAATCTGAAAATCTGTGCTCAGAGTAAAAGTGGCCGTGACTCAGCACCGGTCCCTCTTTGTTCCCAGCAGGGCTGTAAGACGAGAGCTCAGTCAAAAGTAAACTTGATCACAAAGGGAAAGGCCTCAGTGAAGAGAAGGTTCCCTTCCTCCTGTTCCTGTAGAGGAAGGCCTGAGCTGCACGAGCCGCAGGGACCTTTCTCACAAGTACAGTGTTTCTCAGACTTAAGGGTTCTTGTAGGTTTGGGCCCTCTCCCCCCGCCCCTCTTAGAGAGAAGCCACCTTTCAGAGCCAACCTGCCTCCTGGCATCCTCAAGAGAATACACTCCTAATTGCCGTCTCAGCTGAATGAATATTCCTCCAGGTGTACAGGTGAAACCAAAAATACACGTCCTGGCCTGCTTTCCACTGGCGTGGGATGTTTGTATTTTTGGCCATGCTGGAAAACATGGTTCCATTTTAAAAGTATAAGAAAAAAATAAATGCATAAACTTGCTGCAGTTATGCTTCTCTCTCCTTGTGCCTGTAAGAAGGGGGGAAAAAAAATCACCCGCTTCTGCATCCCTTCCGGAGAACACAAATACTGCTAAAATCAAAACTGGCAATAATAATAGGGCAACTCATTTCCCTCCCCTTCTAGAGAGAGAGAGAGAGACCAAAGCTGTATCAGTCTATTGGCACTTACACTAACTCTGGGGTTGTGCTGCTTCTAATTACAATCTATTTTATGTAGTCTGGATTCATCCTTTTCTAATTTAGCTGACTTTCCTTTCTAGTTATTTGGACCCATATGGTAAACCATTCACAGCTGTGTTGTACACTCCACAGTGTATATTTAACCCAAGGCCAATCTAGACCAAGAGACTCCTACAGATTTAAGTCTCAGAAACCTCTTGTCAATTAAGCAATATTACTACTTTTGCATGGCTTTATTTAGTTTATACCTAGACATAAATTAAGGTAAGTAATTGTATGGTCCACCTCAAGCCAGAGTATACACAAAACCACCATGCGTTCGGTTTAGGCAACATACTCAAGAAATACTGAGATCCCTTCAAACTAAAAACAAAGCAGACTTCTGAGCTAAATTCACTTTGTGAAAACAGATCAAAGCTCACTAGGGAACTGTTATCCTTTCTGGCTACTGTCCAGATTCTGGAACTGTCTCTCTGCTGCCTCATCTCAGCAGCCATGTGTCCCCCTTCTCTGTCCTCACCTTGTGTGGTCTAGGATCTGTATGCAATTTGACTGCTATTTACATATAGGTTAAATATTTACTTTTTCACACAGTCTCAGGGGCTGCGTAAATAAGATTAAGTAAGTTTAATGAAATAAAATCCTTGCCCTCAAGGAACTCACATTCTGGTGGGAGAAACAAATCCATACATAAATAACTACAACACAATATGACAAGAGCTGTAAATTACTTACATGAAGCATCTGAGACAGAGACCAAGGAATAATTGATTCTGCCTCCTTCTCAGAGAAAGCGTGAAGAGGCTGTGTATGGGCTCACTCTGAGAGGTGAGTGGGAACCACGTGGGTGTTAGAAGTGGGCTAGCACTCCCACGAGATGGGGACTGCACACCCCTGTCAGAGTAAAAGCTCCAAATAGCCTGGAGATGAAAGTTAGAGAGAGAATCTGCAATGGATGAAGCAAGGAGACCCATGAAGAGGACAGAAGCCATGACAGCCCAGGTGACAGAGGATGTGGCTGAGGGGAAGGAGGAATAATAACTGTTTCCGGTCCTCATGACCAGTCCAGATCTCACCCAGTTCTGCTCCTCCTTCTAATCCCCCCCCCGCCCCCCGCCAGGCCTGCTCCAGTTTACCACCCTGTTTCAAAGGAACAGAAGGACCCTCCAGACTTGCTCCCGGCTGTCCTTCCTGAGAGCACTCAGACCAACAGGAAGTCCGTGGTCAGTCAGACTGAGCAGGTAACGCCCAGAGAGCTCTGTGCTTGGCATGCGTGGGCACGCTCCTGGGCTACCCTACCTGGGAGGGGGAGGCCCACATGGTCATCTTTTCATGGTCCTTTGGTCTTTGTTTATTATCAGCATTCAAGGTTTACCCTTTGTTTTCTTTGATGTCAAGGAAACAGCAATCACGGAGTATTGTGTTCTTCTATACAGGGCTTGAGACTGGAGTGGAGTGAAGGTGTGGCACAAGCTTCTTAATTACACAATAGAAGGGCTTTCAAACAGGAGGCTAAAATATTAATTAGCTCATTTTTAAAAGTGGTATGAGTTACCTCCAAATATCAAGAGGAAGAGGAAAGGGACAAAGGGATGTTACTTTCCCAACTACTGATTTCATTTTTATTTGTAATTACATTTATTGCTTTCCATTTGTGAAGTTGATACGTCATCACAGAAAATTTGGAAAACACAGAATACGCTGAAAGCACAAGAAAGGAAAAGAATCAGTTTCACAACTGACAACTTTTTAAGGTGAATGCATTGTTAAAATGAACATTCTAAAACTGCGATAGTTGCACAACTCGGTGAACACACTAAAAAATTTAATTGCACATTTTATATAGGTAAATTGTACGAATGTGAACTATATCTCAATAAAAATTGTTCATAAATTTTATTTTTCACATTTCACATTCTACAGATACTCTATGTAACACAGAGGGAGTTACCATAACCTATTAAGTCATTCCCCAACTAGCTGGGTTTTTCACTACCATAACCAATTGCTGATATAAACATCTTTGGTACACTGAGCTCTATATGAGTATCATTTTCTTTCTCCTCAATAGTTTCCTAGAAGGATTTAAGGTTCCCAAACATACTAACAACCCAGAAATTATTTTATAAGACTAAGAGAATTAACTCCAGAAAACTCAGTTACTCTCTACAATTACTAGGCACCAAAAATAAGTAAGTGGTCCTAAGTGAAAGTCACTAGGCATTAAGTCTGAAGAGAAGATAGGGCACCTAAAGCTGGGCCACAAATATGACATGTATTTGATATCAACAGCATCACAACTGCAAAATGTTTTACATGTCTGAAAATAACTTATGGCAACGGAAAGAAGTCCAATCCTCAACAGGTGGGTGGCACAACATCGGGGTGTTTAAGAACACAGGCCTGGGGTTGGACAAAGTTGTTCAAATCCCAATTTGAACCAAGGCCAAGAAACCTGGACCATGTTAATCCTAAACTGTGTCACCCACAAATTGGAGAGGATATAACACTACATCAGGATGAAGCTGAAATTCACCTAAGAAGAACATTCCTAAAGCGCTTGGTGCAATGCCTTCCCATAATGAGCACTCAATAAATAGTGGCAACCAGGATCATGGTGATGTCAGCTGCTTTTGACCAAACTGGAATGCGGGAATCCAAATCTAAGCCCTCCAGACGTCTCTGTTTAGAAACTACAGTATTTTCCGATTAACTCAGAAAGGGCCTGAAGGTATTTTTATTACCATGGGAGTTTCAGCTGTGACTAGAACTCATTTGCGCAATCTTTACATTCCAGGGCGCTTAAAAGCTTTCTCATGCAAGGATGAAAGCAGCCTTTGTCGAACTTGTGAAAGGCACCTTCTTCGTCAGATAACTGTGAGGTGAGTTAAGCGTGTTTCTGCAGTGGCGTGTTCGGAAACCCCAGGAATGTAGACACACCCAAATAGTGAGGTAGGGTGAGTTGTAGGAAAGTGGGTCGTGCGCATGTGTATGCGCACGCTCGTGAGTGTGAGTGTGAGTGTGTGTGTGTGTGTGTGTGTGTGTGTGTGCGCGCGCGCGCGCGCGCGCGCCTGCGTCTGAGTGTGTGTTGAGATAACACATTTTGAGCACCGTCTACATGGCAGGCACCACTTCATACTTCCCAACTGTGTGAGGTGGAACTTTGATTAGCCCTACTTTGTACGTGGAAGCTGAAGCTTAAGGAAGTGAAGTGTTTTTCCGGAGTCGGCTAGCTGGGAAACGAGCGGCAGAGCCAAGACGCGAAGAGCCGTGATTGCGCAATCTCTCATCCACTACACCCCGGCTCCACCAAAGAGAACGGTCTGTGGTGAGATAAGCCTGCACGGTTTAGTCTCATTTTCTGATTAGTGACTTCCTGACTTCTCAGCCTGGCCTTTGACAAGTATAGTCATTTGAAAGCCTCAATAAAAGAAGACTTTTGAAAGGTCTGATTGGGATGCTTCCTTATTCTCCCTCCAGCTGTCCGGGCAGTCATTCTGGGAGGTACCCAGTGTCCCCGGGGAGCGTGAGGCTGCTTTAATTTGATGCAAATCTTTGTGTCCTGTCAGAGCCACAGGACGTAAAAGGTCTTTCTCCTTTCCGTCCTATCTCTGGAAACAAAGTCACCAGTTTCTCCAAGCGTTTTGGGAAAGATGGCGATGTAATTTATCCCGCAAAACAAAACAATTCTGAGAGTGAAAAGGGGCACAATCAGTAAATAACGCAGACATAAATAAGCCAGGAATATGATCACCCCTGTTTTAGGTTCCTAGGGCATCCCGGTTCAGGTTCCCAGTCTGTCGGTGACCTGCATGTGAACTGTACAAGTGTGTTTGTCAGTAAGTTAAAACACTGTACTTCCAAGGGAAGACTGTCCGTGGCTCTTCAGCAGAGGTATGAACCAGCATCTGCTCTGGTTGCTGGGGCAGGTCTGCATCTCAATCTAGCCTCACGGTGAAAGAAGGGCTTTGTCCAAAAGGGGAAAAAGTACGGTGAATCACAAGCCTCACCACAATAATCACAATGTCCCAGGGACTCGGGGGATGGGGCAAGCCCAAAGACACACTCTTCATTAACATAAGCCAAAGAGTCTGAACATTAACTTTTACAGACACAGAAAACAGCACAACGATGGCCCGGACAAGTTCTTACTCACCCCCACCCAATTAAATGCTTTATCCGCTTTATTTCCAAGGGAAGTTCTTATGCCTTCCGGCCCTCTCTTACTCATCCTGGAACTCGAGGAAATACACTCATTCTGACACCTCTTCTAATTCAAGGTCCAGGTCTAAGGAGTGGTGTAACTAATAGGGTTAAAAAAAATAGTCTGAGTTTTTTGTTCATTAGATCTAAAAGCAAATTAGTACAATTTTTCCAACAAATGTGTTGAAATACAGGGGGATACAGGACCGAAAAAAGCCAGTTTGGGATCACCCTGACCAACCTCTTCCTTATAAAAAGAGGCACAGAGGCTTCCAAGTGAAGAGCAGAGCCCAAACACACATCCAGGGAATCAGGCCTCCTGCTCTCAGCTGAGGCCCGTTCCCCTGTTACTACGCTCCTTGGTTAAAATACTTTCTCATGTTTTAAGTCTTCCCTCCAAAGAGAGGAAGGAAGAGGAAGAGAGAAAGGAAAGGATGAAGGGAGGGAGGGAGGGTGGGGTGAGATGCGGAAGGTTTAGACCCACTCCATTAAAGCTCGAGCACAATTTCAAATGACTAGTAAATGGAGATTTGAGGGAGAATGAAGAGACAACTAAAAATGCCTCAGTCATTGTCAGCCTGACAAGAGGACAAATGTCACCTACCTTTGGTCTTGATGGCCGTTTCAATGTTCAGAGCATCACGCTCAGCATCAAAATTGGTGTATGCTTTGACCGACCCGTACGCACTTGGGGGTGTGGAGTGCTGAGGTTAAAACACAAACATACTCAAGTCATACACATTTAAAAGCCTCCTGCTGAAATATCCCCGAAATAGATTTTTTTCTATTGTTTCTTTACACAATTCAAATCATTCATAGACTAGGTAACTAGGTAAGTATTAATGTGCCATGACACAGAGAATAAGAAACTTCATTGTCTCTAATGAGAATTCATCTTCAAAAGCTCAGCTAGTTTAGAAAATGCTGTTTGTATTTTCACTTATCCTACCTCTAGTGCAAGCTCCAAAGCAGACAGCCCAAAGCTGGGCACTGGAAACCACCATTTATCCGGGAAGGCTTTGAAGAGCATTAAACTGGGCCGGCAACAATTTGAAACAAGCCGAAAACGTGGAAATGCCTGAATGCCAAGTGTGTTTAGCCAAGTTTTTGCTACAGGCATCTGAATTTCCACTGGGCCTGTATCACTGAGCGCACAATTCTTTAAAATGCAAATGTATAACGCTGGCCTGCTTGTTTCAGACTATCAGGTAAGTGAGGGAAGCCCGGGCACCAAGGCAGTCAGGCCTCCTGGCCCACATCCTCTTTGTGTTCGCCAAGTTCCTGCTTCCCGCTCTCTCCTCGGTCCTCTCCTCTGCTGTCTGTAACATTATGCTTTTAACCCTATGGCTACCACCCTTCCTATTTCTTTTAAAAAAAAAAACTTTTTTGTGGGGCACCTGGGTGGCTCAGTTGTTAAGCCTCTTACCTTTGGCTCAGGTCATGATGCCAGGGTCCTGGGATCGAGCCCCACATCGGGCTCCCTGCTCCGCGGGAAGCCTGCTTCTCCCTCTCCCACTCCCCCCTGCATGTATTCCCTCTCTTGCTGTCTCTCTCTCTCTCAAATAAATAATCTTTAAAAAAAATTTTTTTTCCCTTATTGCCTTTTAAACCATACTCTCTTCCTTTTCCAATGCTTTTCAAAACCCATTACCTTGCCTGATCTGATGGACCCATTTCCATCCCACCCCACCACCCCAGATTGATGTAAGGACAGTAGTATGTGTCTACATAAGTTCTTCTATCCAAAGTGTTAATTAATTACTCTTCTTCCTTGAGAGCTCTTACAGCTTCCCTCCTCCCTGCTACCCGGTCCCAAAGCATAGGGCAGGCAAAAGAAGATGGACAATGTGGTTTAGGTTGTCAGTGGAACCATCCACCTCCAACACCAAGATTCGTCCATCCACGACCTCCCCCGAGTACATAATGCCCATCGTAATGTGATGATTTTTGCCTTAGCTCAGTTTCTGGGGAGAGTCAGAGTCTGAGGTGCCCTGACTTACCTCTCCACCCACAGGCAACACATTATGAGACATCCCAGCACCCATTTCATTTGGTTTTATTAGGAGTGCGATTATATGTAAGTAACTAAGATGACATCCTCTCAAATGTTTCCCAGGGCAAACCAGAAATCTAAGTTCAGGACTAGACAGAGTATTTCAAAATGCACTTGGGACCATCTTGGCCAAATAGTGAATCCAGTTAACATTTATAACTCTGAAGCACAGTGGATTACTAAAGTATTTTCCATCTAATTTTACTGAACTTTCCAGTAAGATTACACCAATGGAAATGGAACATACATTTAGGCAAAGGTAAGGACAAAGGGTTATTCTGAAATGCTGTATTTGTTATGGTGGCTACAAAATTGTGGATGGAAATCTAAGAAAAACACTTCCCTATTTATTAACAATGCCATCAATTATTTACAAAGGCAGGCAGTCTGGTCATTGAGCCATATCACATATACGGCTTCATTTCCTAGACGCTATGTCGTTTTATTCCAAAAACAACAGTGAGTAGGGAAAGTTTTGCATACCTTTTATAAAACTTCTAGAAACAAAACTGAATGGATAATTTAACCTATTATCTATAGAATCCACTTGTCTGAAAATCAAATTATTGTGGAAAAGTGTTTTTTTTCTTCCTCCAAAATATGGGGGAAAGTATGACATTTTCTATTGCAGTCCCATCTCTCCAAACAGAGAGATGCATTATACTAAAGTAACTTCAAAGGCTACACGAAAAGCCCTTTTCTGAAATCTGATACTAAAAACAATCTAATCATCAGATCCATTAAGAAAAAAAAATTATTGGGGCGCCTGGGTGGCTCAGTCGTTAAGCGTCTGCCTTCACCTCAGGTCATGATCCCAGGGTCCTGGGATCGAGCCCTGCACCGGGCTCCCTGCTCGGCGGGAAGCCTGCTTCTCCCTCTCCCACTCCCCCTGCTTGTGTTCCCTCTCTCGCTGTCTGTCAAATGAATGGATAAAAATCTTAAAAAAAAAAAAAAAAAAAAAAGAATTATTTAGCTCTTGGACTTGTCTGGACCTCAACATGCAGCTCCTAAGTGTTGCCAACAACAGTGTGCACAAGTTCCATGAGGAAAGATTAAAAATATACAGTCTCTATAGTCCATACAACCTGTGTTCGCATATACGCAATCTACCTGAACATTTGATGGCAAGCACCAGAGATAACAGAGGGTTCTGTACCACCTAATCCAAACTGCTGTCAAGTGACTTTTGAGTGCTTCTGTGTATTTCAGTTTCCCCCGTAAGAGCATATTTTGCAGTATCTGCAAGATATGCCTATCACAAACCAGTGCTACTGCTGAGTTTTTGTAAAAGCCATTTTTGCCAAGATGACCGGAAAGATGTATGGTACTATTAGATATTTTTACATATTCATAATTTATATTCTACTTGATTTTAGAAGTATTTGCAACAACTTATAATTTCACATACAGTTTAAAAAAATTTTAACTGTAAAACAAAACAGATGCATCAGAATTTCCAGGTTCACTTATTTCCTGTGAAAGACAATTAGATACAATTCTGAGCTCCCTGATAGCCAAAGCAAAAAAAGGAAACATGATGAATTAGAATATTTTCTTATTTAGCTAAAAACAAAACAAAACAAAAACACACAACACACACACACACAAATATTCTAGTTCTTCTGGAGAAAAGAAATTAAAACAACAACAACAAACATGTAAGTCCTTGTCTAGGACACTGTAAGAAGTCCAAAATGCAAGGATCATTTTTGAAAGGGCTGTAGCTTATGCCAATCATTAATAAAATGCCAGGGTATGACATTAAAACTCAAGTATCATCATGACAATTACTACCACTGACACACTAAGTATATAACAGAATAAAACTCCAGCCACCCCAGTGTCACTAATGCCTGTCCAATTTTAATGTGATGCTAAAGAAGTTTCTAGTGCCATAACATTTCTGTCAAATTGAACTACTACTGGGAACAGTACAAGTAATGGGGAAGAAAAGTGGAACAAAGAGTGGGGAATGATCGTCCAAATTTGTCCGTGTTGTCCTTAGACGTACAAGGAAAGAGAGTAGCACAGTTATCCAAAGATGTCTAATTTGCAAAAATTACACAAAGTGAAAATGATATACTCACATCACCCTCCAAGCTGAGCTTGCAGAGAATTTCGTGAACAGTAGACATTTTGAAGGAAGCTGGGGGGAAAAAGTACAACAAAAAGTATTTATGAAGAGGCTTTCCTTTCCCCTGAAGCGCAGTGATCCATTATACTAATCTCTATTTCTTGGACCATTTCATCTAAGGATAGTAGAGTAATTTTTGCAAATAGATGCAATTCCTATCTTATGATTGGGCAAATTAAAGCTGGGAGATGGTTTTTAGGTTTCGGATGGACTACAGAAGGAGCCAGTCGGGGCGCGCCTGGGTGACTCAGTTGGTTAAGCATCTGGCCTTCGGCTCAGGTCATGATCCTGGGGGTCCTGGGATCAAGTCCTGCACTGAGCTCCCTGCTCAGCAGGGAGTCTGCTCCTGCCTCTCCCTCTGCCTGCCCCCTCATGCTCTCGCTCTCTCTCAAATAAATAAATAAAATCTTAAAAAAAAAAAAAAAAAAGACGAAGAAGTAGCTAGTCTTTTCATGCTCTGTGTAAAGAGAATGCTGGGAGACTGATTTGTGAATACAAAAACAAAATGCTCCCCCAGGCTCATGCAACTTGTTCGAACAGGATAAGACTGAATCTTCCATTTCTCATGAAAAGTGATAAGCTTGTCCAACAGAAGCCACTGCTTCTGTGTTTCTCACCAGTAATTTACCCCATTGAAAAGGACCTGAAATCAATAGCATTTGCACACTGGCCCATTCCTAAACAGAACCTTTATTACTATCCATGATTTTCTTAGCTCACCAATGCTTACAAGATATGCAACTGTTTATGAAAAAGACCATGAACAGATTTTCTGACATTAACTCATTCCAGAAAAGACTGATCCCTTGTATTTAAGATTCAAAAGGGATGAGATGAAGTCGTCTTCCAGTTAATACACTTAATCGGGCAATGACACTAGGCTGATGAATTGGCTTTCCAGCTTTGCAATCACAAGTTCTTGGAATTGATATACCAATCTCGGCCAATGAAGAGTGCCCAAGTAGCAGGAAATTCATTTCAACTGAGACAAGATGGGTCATTCAGCAGCATCATCCCCAAAAGAAGGAAAATAGAGCAGAGCTGTAATCTGAAACAGCGGGATCGACATCTGATTTGAAGTAACTCCTGCTTTGGTCTCTTTGCTTAATATTCTTTGATCAAAGAAATTATGCCCATGCAAATCCAGCTTTCCATTTTCCCAACAGTTTGCATGGTCTAAATATTTTCATAAAACTGGCTTGGAGGAAGTATTTAACACAGACATTTGCTAACTTATCAGAACACTGTGGACTAAGCAGATTCTAGGCTCTGTGTCGGGTGGTGTGGGAATGTAAGAAGATTCGCCTTTATTTGTGTTTATGGAGATCCTTCTGCAAGATTTTCATCCTGAGCTCTCTCCTAGACCACCCCTCGCTCTTCGTGATTACAGTATAGTTTTAAGCATGGCAAAAAGAAAATCAAAGCTATTCCAATTACCCCACACTCCCACAGCTCTCAGACACCCCCACCCCCGAATATGTCCCGTGGCTGGGATGTAATCCTGACTGTAAAAGGTCTTGCTCTATAAATACAACTGTGCTACATCCAGACAATGGAATATCATTCAGAACTGAAAAGAAATGAGCTATCAAGCCATGAACGGACATGGAGGAATCTTACAGGCATATTACTAAGTGAAAGAAGCCAGTCTGAAGGGTTACATACCACATACATAGTATGATTCCAACTATATGACATTCTGGGTAAGGCTAGACCATGGAGACAGTAGAAGGATCAGTGGTTGCCAGGAATTAGAGGGAAAGGAGGAAGGGATGAAGAGGTGGAGCACAGAGGAGTTTTAGGGCTGTGAAACTACTCTGCATGATACTATAACGGTGGATACATGCCATTATACATTGGCCAAAACCCATAGAATGTACCGCACTAAGAGTGAACCCTAATGTGAGCTATGGGCTCTGAATGACAGCAATCTATCAATACAGGTTCCTCGGTTGTAGCCAATATACCACTCTGGTGTGGGAGGCCATGCATCTCTGTAACTGGGCTGTCCAATACAGCAGCTACCAGCCACACGTGGCTATCAAGCATTTGGAAAGTGTCTTGTCCAAACCGAGATGTGCTGTACGTGGAAACTACACACTGGATTCTGAAGATTTAGCATGAGCAAAAGACTATAGAATTTCTCTGTTTTTTATATTGATTATATATTGTATTTATGACATGTTGGGTTAAACAAAATAAATTATTTAAATTTAATTTCACCTGTTTCTTTTCCCTTTTTTAATGTGGCTGCTAGAAAATTTACAATTGCATATGCAGCTCACATTCTATTTCTGTTGGGCAGTGCTGGTCGAGAGGGTCCCAGGGTGCCACGGTCCAATCCTAGACCAAAAACGTCTGCAGTAGCCGGGTCATGTATTTCTCGTCAGGACAGACAAGTTTGAGTCTGTCTTGATCGAGCAAGAAATATCCTACTTCTGGGGCGCCTGGGTGGCTCAGATGGTCGGGCGTCTGCCTTCGGCTCAGGTCGTGATCCCAGGGTCCTGGGATCGAGCCCCACGTCGGGCTCCTGGCTCGGCGGGGAGCCTGCTTCGCCCTCTCCCTCTTTCTCGCCCTGCTCGTGCTCTCTCTCTCTCTGTGTCTCAAATGAATAAATAAAATCTTAAAAAAAAATATATATATATATACATATCTCCTACTTGGGCCAAGAAATATTCCAGAGGGTCTCATCAGTATCCATCAGCCTGAGAATCACCAAAGCGGAGATGAATTCCATAGCACACCACCCACCCAATCCTGACCTTGACCATCACCCCTGAGCCTCGTCAGAACTGCAGCAGGTCTGCAGTGAGGGGTAAACTGTTGTCATCTGCCTTACAGAATTCTAGTCCCCACTGTAAATGGCTAAGAAATAAAAATGCCACAAAAAAGCAAAACCCCAAAGAGAGGATCGGTAAGTCAGACTTGCAAACAGAATTGTTTCTGCTCACAAAGAAATGTGGATTAAAAGTCCACTTCATTCTTCAATCAGGTGCCTCAACACGGGTTCTGCTGTTTAGGGAATCTCGACCACAGAGGCACAGTAAGTTTTTGTTGTACAGTTCTTCCAAGCTGCCTTTCCAGCCCTGAGCACTGGTTTTGCAGACAGCTGCCGAAGCTTGTCTCACACGGGACCCTCGTCACTGTACAAGCAAAGACAATCTGATATATACTCTCCATTCCTGTTAATTCTTCTCCCACAGCTGCAACACACTGAGGAGAGACAGAAAATCGGGGTTTTTAAAGGCCCCACAAATCTTTCTTTCCGTCTTATTGTCCACAGTTGTCCTGTTCTTTCATCACTCAACCCCACATGCTACTATCAATTAAATTCCTACACATCATCTCGTCAAAATAGTTCAAAACCCATCCTTCAGTAGCCTTCTTTTATTCCAGCTAAGGCCAGCCCTCAAAGATTGGCACAGAAACCCAGCCTCAGCGCCTTCTATCTACTCCCCCAGCAAAAGTGGACTTGAGCCTAACAGTTACTTCCTTCTCCCCAAACGCTGTACTCCTTTCATCCACAGCGCCCTGACCCCTGCCTCCCCCCCCATCTCCTTACCTTCACCTCTCCTTTTCCTTATGGAGGCCGTGCCCATTCCTGAAATCACCACTGCTCTGGCCTCTGCTCATGGGCTGGCTGTAGCTGCCATCCCATAGGCTCTCTCCCACCTTCCAATGCCAAAAGCACTTTCTGGCGGCAGCAGACTTCTTTGCTGAGCACACCGTACTGAGTTCCCCCATGTACCCAGTATCCAAATGGCAAGTGCCTAAGTACAATTCAAAGCAGCAAGGGATATCTTTTACCTCATCTCCCTCACAGCGTCCTGGTCCCCCACAAATTTAAGAGGGCCTCTGCACACTCCAGGGGCTAAGTAAACTTTCAGAATCAAGTTGGTATTTGGCATAATTAACATTTACACTTGTATTATTTATAACCATTCTGCAGAAAAAGCAAAAATGTCACAATAACCACAAAAGAATCTCCATGAAGCTTACTATAACTCTGTGCAAGCTGTTTTGTATCCAGTAAATATTTCCTATTTTATGCAAGCTTAATGGCAAACAACTTTCACCTTCCAAATAAAATACGGCCCTCGTGTCTTCACTACATCTGATCCCCAAACAACTTTCACCTTCCAAATAAAACATGGCCCTCGTGTCTTCACTACATCTGATCCCCTGGCAATGCAGTCATTTTGTGGAGGACTGGTTAGCCTCTAGAAGAAACAGTCGGCTTTGCCACTCATAACATTTGTTAAAACATCAGCTTAACTTAGTACGTTTGACTAATGAGAACACGTCAGTGCAGTGCTACCCTTGAAGGCAGGAAAAGAAAGTCTTGGTAGGGCTACTGCAGGTTATAAACACTGGTAACCTTCGAATAATCAATCAACAAACCCCTGACAAGCACACACTCTTGGCTTGCAGGCACACCCTCCCACAGGGCTCTCCAGCTCTCTTCTCGTCTTGCCCCAGTGAGACACTTGAGGCGATAGCCCAGATTACTCAGCTAATGAGAATCCAGGCAGGGCCAGAATCTGGGTCATCTTGACTCTTTGGTCTTCACCCTGGCGGCTTTCACAATGGTTCTCCATTCCAAAAGATGAAGACTCAGAGAGAAAGATAAAAGTAATAGGAGTGAGATCAGCTAAGAGATTAACGGTGAGGCACTGACAGGTTTGAGAAGGGCCATTACCCTGGAAGCTTCCAGCCAGACAAACACGGGGGAAAGGCTGGGGAGAAAGAATGGAGGAGAATGTCCGTCCCTGGGTGTTGGGAGAACCAAGAGGACAAGTTTAAAACAAGCCGTGTCTACTATAGTGCCCTGTGGGGGGCCTAAAATACTGGTTTCTGAGTGGTGCAAATTTAAGCGTGGCTGTGGAAATAGAAGCGAGCCTGAAAGTCAAAGTGATTTGTTCCCCGATACTCATCTCATCTGTTCACCACATTTGCTCTGGAGGCTGAATTTTCTTACTGAAAGCAGGAGCTCTGCCTTAATTTACCCAGTGCTTTGAGAATAAAATGAGGTCTATGAGCCATGTGACAATTCCACCCCCACTGATTCCTCATCACAGTGTAAAATTCTTAAGTGTGTTAAGAACAGAACAACCACTCCTTTCCTGGCAGACTTCTTACAGAACACGAAAATGGCAGTCTGCATCACTCTTTCCAGCACTTCGACCTCACCCAGATCTCCAACTGGTTTCAACTTGTAAAAAAAAAAGAAGGGGAAAAAGTCAGCAAATTCAATCTGTTGATGAGTAGTATCTGCACACACCAGTACCTTCCATTCCCAGGGAAGGGCTGGCTGACTAGACAAGATCATTAAAACGGCCCTTTATTGGGCATTTTTTTTTCCTTTATGAAAATAACTAGCGGGGCACCTGGGTGGCTCAGTCAGTTAAGCATCTGCCTTCCACTTAAGTCATGATCTCGGGGTCTTGGGATCAAGCCCCACATCTGGCTCCCAGCTCAGTGGGGAGATTCCTTCCCCTCTCTCTCTCTCTCAAAAAATACATAAACCTAAAAAAAAACAACTAGAGAGGTACAGAGACACTTAGTAAAAGAATCATACCCACTTCAAACTGGTTTGAAATAATTCACCACTGGGGTGAGAATGGACTCACTCGTTCCTCGAAGCCACCCACCCCCCCGCCCCGCTGCCGCCGCCATGAAGGCAACAGTTTTCTCCTCTGGCCTTGAAAATATTAATGAATGAAGACTGTTAGCCACCTGACTGGAAAAGCCCTTGGAGTACAAAGCTAGACATTAATGAAATCTGTGCAGCCGTTGAAAAACATTTACATTTAACGTAGGACTGTCTTTAAAAGATACTTAAAAGTTTGTCCTTTTTTTAAACTCTACCTATTTTTTTTTGTCTTTTATTGTTTCACTTCAAACACACGGTAATAAAAACAGTACAAGTGAAACAGATTTAACTTCTTCCCGAAAAAGGAAAGTAAAACAAAATTTGCTAAAGAGTTGAGACAAAGCAAACCCACAAGTCAACACTTTGCAAACAGCAAAAAACAAGCTTCTACTGAAATGAATTAAGAACCAGCTCCAGAGAACCCAAATACTAATTCGCACAAACAAACAAACAAAAACATGTTGAGACAGGGCTGGTCTGCACAGCCCAATCTGAAATCTGGGCACAATCCAGCAGTTTCGTGGACACACCCACTTTACAGTTTAAACGCGGTGTTGGTATGTTACCACAAAACACAGCCCTAGCAACCATGCTGAATCAATCAGGAACCGGATGATACAAACAAGGATTTTTAAAGTGAAAATGTGTGGGGGTGGCAGTGCAGAGGGTTGGGTTTCCCCACCAAAACCTTCCCTGTGCAGAGTTCCTGGTCTAAAGGACCAGTCTGGAATTTTAAACCAAAAGGGGGCGGGGGGGAGGTTGCAGGAGTGGGATTGGTAGTTGAATCCATATTGTGCTCCGTCTACTCCTCACCCCCCAAAGCATTTTTTATTCAACAGAACTTTCCTGAAAACACATCCTTTTCTCCTTGACTTTATGGTCTTGATCAATGCCTGAGTCACAAGGCCAAGTCATCCTGCAGAAAGCCTGGAATTGTGCCCAGTGGCCTCGATCGAACTGAACAGGACTGACAAAATAGCACTTGCCCTGGCTTATACCTTTTGCTACCTGATCTGAATCAATGTGTATTTGTTTGCTGCCTACAGACTTACATGGCAGCCTCTTGTTCTCAGAGTTTCTCTTGTCAGTTCCTGGTCATGGGTTTGGAGTGGGTGGAGAGACTGGCAGGAAGAATGAAGTCAGCTGGCATGGGACACTTTTAGGGTTGGGAAATCAAGGTCTTTTACAGCTACAGCGCAATGTCAACGTTTTATGGCCCACTTACTGTGTTTCTAATGGAGACCTGGTGCCTACAGAAAAAGCCTGAACAGGGAGCCTGGGTGGCTCAGTCAGTTAAGCCTCTGCCTTCGGCTCAGGTCATGATCTTGGGGTCCTGGGATCGAGCCCCATGTCAAGGCTCCCTGCTTGGCTGGGAGCCTGCTTCTCCCTCTCTCTCTGCCTGCCACTCCCCATGCTTATGCTCTCTCCATCAAATAAATAAAATCTTTAAAAAAATAAAATTTAAAAAAAAAGAAGAAAAGAAAAAGCCTAAACTTAGCCTTCAAGATCTCCCACTTTGGACTTTACCTCCCTTTCCATAAATATCTCCTACACAGCCGCGCGTGCGCGTGTACACACACACACACACACACACACACACACTGCAGTGACACTGGGCGGTCATTCCTCTCTAAATACACTCAGCACAGTTCTACCGCCTCTAGGCCCAGGTTCCCTGGAAACACGCAATCTTGATCAGCTGACGTCCCTCATGAGACTTCAGGATACAAAAAATACTGTACTTTTTCTCCTGCACCTCTCCCTGCTCTGTGCTCCTGTCTCGGTGTGTCTGTGAAATAGCAAAAATGAGTATATAGAGGTGGTCTTCCATTTTATCTGCCCATAGGGTTTCTGTCACATTCACTTCTGTTTCCTTATAGGTCTGAGCGCGGTGCCTACCAAACAGTAGGCGCTCAATCGCATATATGGACGGTTTACACACACGTGGTCTTTCCATATCATTATGGCTTCTTTTTCAATGCACTCTTGCTCCATTTTCTTTCTCTCCCTCAGACTGAACATCCTAAATGCAGTTCCAGTTCCATACAATCTGGGCTGGATGCTTAAGCTGCCAGCTTCCTTGCACATCTTCACAAAGCCTGGCAGGTCACTTCACGGGCAGCCTCTTCCTCATCGTGATAGACAGCCCACTCCCACCCCAGCACCCCACCTCTGTACTGCCAGGGCTGCCTGGGTCCTAGCTCTGTGCCCTGGATAACATGCAAATGTAACCTACATCTCCTAGGGCACTTGGAATGCAAGGAAGGAGCAGAAAGGAGGAAGAACTTGCAAGTGACCTTGGGACTCCGATTTCCTCTGAGCTATGAGTGTGTACACTGGGTGTGGCAGGGAGACAAAGAGCAAGGACCCCAGGTCACAGCCACTCCCCTGATTCAGAACTTTACACACCGAACCTGGGATTAGAACTCAGACTACTTGGATGTACTGACTTCTCTCTGACAAGACTGAGCGCAGACGTCTTCAAGCTTCAGGGTGTACCCTAGAAAGGAGACTCAGAGGTACTCTCGGTTTGGATCCACCCAAAACAAGCCTGGGCATCTCCTGACCCCTACTGCTGACCTGCTTCCCAACAAAGTAGACAGAGCCTGCCTCTGGCAACAGAAAGAAAAGGGGAGGAAAGAATTTTTTTTAAAAGAACTGGAATTTCCTGATGTAGCCTCTGACTAAAATAGGGTGTGGCACCAGGGAAAATGAGGGAGGTAGATTCCCATGTGCAAAAAAAAAAAAAAAAAAAAAAGGAGCATTCCATTTCTATTTAATTCTCACAATAAAATCCGGAAGGCAGGTTAAGTCACAGTAACTTTAAAAAACCCTACCACAAGGCAGGCTAAATACGACATTCAGATTTGTGGAACAGCTAGGTTAAAGGGGAAATGAGCCCCTGCCAAGTTTGGAAACTAAAATATTAATTTGGGAAAATGTAAGGTTCAGAATCCAATTACTGTCTATACGATTCACTTATTTGCTCTATTTTTTTCTCTCCTCACCAGACTTCAAGTCTAAAGAGCAGGTTTTTGGTTTTGTTTTGTTTTGTTTTTTTTTTTTCAGTCTGTTTTGTTCACTTTTGCATACCCAGTACCTCTATCTGCGAGTAGAACAGGATAGATGCTTAATAAATATTGTGGAATGAATAGATGTTCAAAGCAGCCCAGTAGAGACGGACTCCTCGAGACAGGGCCACTCTCCATTAACAAAAAAATGCCTCAGCAGGCCACACAGCCCTGCACGAGGCTCATGAGTGTGTCAGTGCAAGATCCCAGGCCCAACGATGCAGGATGAGCCTAGAGCCCCCAAAATCAATAGCAATTATAGAAGGATACCTACCTGGCCAGGAAAACTACTTAAGTCAGACATTAGTCAGGACACTAATGGCCGTGACATCCAGCCTAATGTCAATCAATACAGTACTTTAATAGCTCAGAGACACAAGATGTTAAAATACTGAGACACAATCCAAGAACAAGCACCTAATCAAAGCCAGTGAGTAAGCAGGATTTCCTGGGCATTTGCCATAGGCAGTCCACTTGGCACTGCAGGAAATTACAAAATCCAGGTCTCCAAATCGGGAACTCTTAACTAAAGAAATGCACATCGATGGTCACACCCTTGCACTACAGATGTGACAAGACACTTTCGGAGAAACCCTTGAAGTTTTTAGATAATCGACGGACTTGGAAGAAGGGAGGGAAGTGCTAAGCAGGAATGTCTTAACAACACTGGCCAGCGGACTCCTCCCCGGAGTTTGCCTCTGAAGCTGGCCTCATCGGAGATCCTTCACAATGCCTGAATGTTATAATTATGTGGCTCCTTAATTCCATGGCCTCTAATTTCATAAAGCACAGATCTGTTTAGGTTAACAAGGTTTTCTTGGTTTTTAAATAATACAACTCTTCTGTGCTGCTGAGGATTTCAGGACCACCAACCGTACCTAACTTAATGGATATTGATTTGATTTCCTAGTCTCCAGCTGGGAGTAAGTACACTGAAATAGGAAGGAGGGACAGCAGCAGAAATGGATAAGCCTAATGGCTTTTATAATATGTCAGAGAAGAGCGATGCTTAGGACACAGGAGGAAGGTGGAAAAAACAAAGTGGGGGGAGGAACAAAGATACAATTTTCCAATTAAAATAATCAGGGTCATTCTTAAAACCAAGGAAAGTTCCAGAATAATATTTCAATGATTTATTCTTCCTACCCACATACCCTCATCCTTTATCCTCCCACCTTTCCTCCTCACTTTTACCCACCCCCCACCACGAAATTAAGCACGTACTATCCATACAGTACTTAGATACAGTGCACGTTAAGTAGGGGGCACGTTAAGCAGGGGTTTCTGGGCTAACCTGGGAACCTAAACAGCTTTATAACATTGTTTCAGTGAGAAAGTACGTTCTGCATTCCAAACCACCAAGCTCCAGACCAGCACAGTAGCACATATTTCTGGACAGAATCCATCAGTAGAGTTAGTCTGAGCTCAGGGAACAGGCTCCTGGACTCTAGGATCTTAAGGCTCTAGGTAAAGACCCAGTGTGCACCCATGAGGCCCCCGCTCTTTTACAGATTCAGAACACCCACAGCTTAAAAAGGGCAAATCTTAACATAAAAGTGACCATCTGCATTGGTACGGCACCTAGTGTTTTCAGTGTGCTTTACATACTCATTTTTGAATGAACATGTTTTTTGAAGTCTTCCATAATAACTGTGTAGGTGGAGGTAAGAATTGGCATTCTTAAGCCACTTTCGCAGATAAGGAAATTGATTTTCTCCTCCCACCTTCTCAACAGCCAGTTGACGGAATCCAGCCCTCCACACCAGAGGGTGAGACCGCCACAGAGCTCTAGGAGCAACGGGGGGGGGGGGGGGGGGGGGGGGGCACGCCCTTTTCTGTACCCTCGTCCCTGACTCACTGCTGCATCACCACCGGGAGTAAAGTCAATGACAATTCTCTTCCTCCCCTTCCCCCCAAACTTGGGGGACACTTCCTTCCTGACGCAAAAATGGTCAACCAAGTGGCAAACTCCCCAGATAACCCTGAAATCAGAGGTTGTTCTCCTAGAAGATAATCTAGACAAAGGAGAATGAGCTGAGGGTTTTTTTCCCCTTTTTTGTTTTGTTTTATTGGGGAGAGAGGTTGCTACTACAAACTCCCACCTCTCATCCCTCCCCCCCCCACCGCTTCCTTCCAGATGGTCGGTACAAGTTCCACAAACGCGCGGTTCCCCCCCCCCCAAATAATTTAAAACTGAGGGAGATTACTTTCTAGATGGCCGTTAAGCTTTTGTTAAACGTGGAGGGAAATGCCCCCAAGACTGCTCCGCCCGGGACCCAAGGCTACCCGAGCAGCCACACCCTGCCCACCGCGGCAGCCGACACGTCTGGAATGTGGGGCCTCCCTCCGTCCCCCCCCCCCCCGCCCCCCGTCTCGGAGCTTCCTGGAAGCACTTCGGGGGGGATGCCCGACCCCCTTCCTCTGCCTTGCAACCCCAACGCCGGGATACAACCAGTCCCCCTCACTCCTACCCAGACCACCCTACTACTACGCTGCTCTCCGCAGAACCCCTTGGGTGGACCGCCCTTCCAGCCCCCTTCCCTGGACGGCCTCCCGGGTTCCTGTGGCCCAAGGCTCTTTGCAAGGCCGTCTTCCTCTTTTCCCGCTGCTCCCCGCCCCGCTAGCGCGGCGGCCCCGGGGCCATAGCGGGAGGGCGGGGCGCACCCCCGCTTACCTGGGCCCGGCACAGAGAGCTGCGAGCGTCCCCAGTTGTAGAGCAGAGCTGGCTGCCCTGGGTGGGGCTTTTATAGCCGCCACATCCTCACTGTGCAAGGGAGGCCCGCCCCGCCCCGCCTCCCCCTGCCCGCTCCCACCCCGAGTCAGGGTGACTCACCCCGGCCGCCCGCCTACTGGGGGCGGCCTCGCCCTGGAACGTTCCCGAGCCGCGCCATGAGGGAGCGGCCCCCGCGCCCACTGCCCTGCCTTCCATTAAAGCACTGCCAAGGTTCCTTGAGGCCCATCGGCGGCCTCGTTTCTTCCACCCTTGCTCCTTTTACTTTTTTAGCGCCATGTCAAGTTCTCAGCCCTGACTTAGGTTGATAAATTAGCAACACTTTAATAGACGCAGAGCTTGGTTAAGTTACTTTTTTTTTTTTTTAGGGGTCAATGAAATGGAAGAACTAATTGTTCCAAGAAACATAAATCGAGATTCCCCTGAGCGGGGGCCGTTGGCATCCAGCTCCAGCTGCCAGTTACCGTCTGCAAACATATTAGCTTAACCTCTAACCAACAGTTCCTGCGAGGAGAGTGGGGCGGGCGATCCGCCGGGTCCTGCCCTTCAAAGAGTGGCTCACGTGGGCCTCGCAGCGCGCAGCCAGGCCCGGAGCCAGGGTTGGGATGAGGAACAGGTGGGGAGGCCAAAGCCAGGCTCCAAGATCCCACCCCCCCTCCCGCCCCGGGAGGAGCCCATTCTTCCGGAGCGCGGTCCTCTCAGCTTCTCTCCACACCTCCCACAACCGGGCTCAGCACCCTGTGCGCCTGGCAGCGCTGCGCGTCCTCGTGGCAGGCCATCCGGGCTGGGTGGGGCCGGTGGCTTCGAGCCTCGAGTTCCAACAGCGAAGTTAACCTCCCTTCCTTCTTTCATAACTCCCGATCTTTTGCTGCCTCTTTGCTGGCTCCCTCTGCTCGGTTTTGCTCAGTTTCTCGCTTTTCTCCCCTTCTCTATTTCTACGAACCACAGTGGCAACATGTAAGCAAACATGTTTTTGTGTATGGCTGCTCAAATACTGTACTCACACTTCAAACTAGCAAGAATGTTTGACTAAGAATCCTGAAGACCTCTCCCTGCACCTTTGAATTCTTTCACACATTTCACGGAGCTCTTCTTCTACTCCTGTTGCTTGTGTGTTTTATTCTTCCACCTATCTGGAGGTCTATTTTTACTTTCTAGTTGATCATCATTTCACTTCAGGGAACCATAAAATTAAAGGAAAGCCAAAAGACGTTGGTAGCCATGCTCATGGTCACCTAGCCAGCTAGCCACAAAGGCGGCGGGGGGGGGGGCGCGGGGGGCCTCTGGACACTCAGCCCTGAGCTCATGGTTACCCAGTTCATTCACTTGTAATGATACTTAATAGGCCCTATCAGAAGTACACATAGAAAATAAACCAACAGTTTCTGATTTACATTTTTAAAAAAGATTTTATTTTTAAGTAATATCTACACCCAACATGGGTTCAAAGTCACAACCCTGAGATCAAGGGTTGCTGGTTCCACTGACTGAGCCAGCCAGGAGCCCCCTCGTTTACATTTATAGCTCAATTTAGGCTGAAAGACTTACAGGCAGAAATCGTGTTTATCTGCCTGCTCCTCTGAACATTTTGGAACAGAAGGGAACACAGGCTGACTATTAATGGTGGACAGGCTTCTGCCTCCCTTCTATTCCTTTCAGGACAGGGTGCACAGCCCCTTACTCCTACTTGTGTGTGGTGGGCCCTCTACAGAAGATAAGATTTAATTCAAATCCTATGGAATGCATAAAAGCCACCAAGTCTCCAAAAGAATGTTTTTTTGTTTATCTTGGGACTCTAGCAAATTCAGACATACAGATCTGTGCAACAGCCTGTTTTGCTTCAAGCTCCAGAACTTTACACTGATGTTATAAAAATGAAGCTATTAGAAGTCATGGTTTGCTATCCGAGGAATGTGGGGCCAATTCTGCCAGTATAAAAGAACTTTTTTATCTCTTTGTGCAAAGATTCTCTTTTTCCCTTCTTTTTCCCCCATAGCTGGGGAGAATGTTTACTACAATGGATCTCAGATTATGTCTACTATTGTGCATACTGTCCTCTAAAGCCTCTATTTTATTCACACTTTGTCTGCCATATCTGAACACTGCTAATAGCTAGCAATGATAGGCACTCACAAAAATTAAATAATAGAATCATTCGCAGAGTAATAGAATGCTAGAGCACACTGAGGTTTTCAGACTAACTTGTCTGATCCTTAATTTTTATAGATGAAGCTGGAACCCAAATAAATTCTTCTGCCCAGTCCAGAGATTAAATAATGCACTCAAGTTACTTGTTGCAGTGTAACAAGTTACTACCAGTACTTAGTGGTTAAAATATACATAACCGTTTATTTGCTTGTGGTTTTGCAATCTGGACAGAATTCAGTGGGGACAGCCTGACAGTTCCACATGATGTTGGGTGGGGCAGCTCAAATGGGGTTGGAGGATCAAAAGTGGTTTAACCCATTTGTGTAGTGCCTCAGCTGGGCTGCTAGAATGTCTGAGAGCAGGCTAGGTCTCTCCGTCCCTTGGTCTCTCATCCTCAAGTTCTTCATCTCTATACCAGGGTAGTAATGGTGTGGCTTTTCAAGAAGAAAAGCTGAACCTACCAAGACTCTTAGCTTGTAGATTATACAAAAACAGCAACAGGCTGGATTGGCATTATGGGTCATGGTTTGCTGATCCTTGCTTCCGGTCTGATCAGTTTTGGGCTTTACACACTGACCTCTTCACTACACTGTCCGAAATATCTCCTTTTCCTTAAGAATAGCCCACATTTGTAGCCGATTAGCTCTCTCAGTCTGCTTCATACCAATAGAAACCCAAAGGTCCAGAAACTTCTCATTTTGTCCTGTTTTTGTGTCCAAAAAAGCTGGCAATTCTTTCATTAACACAATTATTTAAAAAAAATACAATTATCTTTAAAACTAAGTGGATTTTCTATAAATCTTATTGAAGTTCATTCTATGCTCCAAAAATTTATAACCAATACCATTTTCTCAAAAACATTACGGGTTTTCTGTAAATCTTAATGAGGTTTAACTGCATGCTCCAAAATTCACATGTATTATTCTTCCTAAAAACAGACCTCTCTACTTTGTGCTTGTCAGATTAGAGCAATGCACTTAAGATTCCCAGAAGACCTGAGATGGTCTTCAACATACCATATTAAATCTCCCTAGAATCTATTTTTTTTTTAAGATTTATTTATTGATTTTATGGAGAGAGAGAGAGAGCTCACAAGTGGGGGGGAGGGGCAGAGGGAAAGGGAAAGAGAGAATCTCTAGCAGACTTCCCACTGAGTGTGGAGACCAACAACGCTGGGCTGGACCTCAGGACCCCATAAGATCACTACCCAAACAGAAATCAAGAGTCTGACTCTTATCTGACTGAGCCACCCTGGCGCCCCTCTGTGGAATCTTAAAAATAAAAAAAGGTTTTGTAGCCCCACATGATTTGATCTTTATCCTGAGGCCATTTCTCACATCTTTTACTGGCTAGCAATTCTGCTTGAAAACCAAACATCTTTCTTTAGTGCATTTTTCTATTATACTTTATCATAAGCAGCTAAAAGAAGACCATTGGCATTTTCAGGATTCTGCCTAGCAATCTCCTTGGCTAGATTCAGAGTTCACTGGGCATATTTTCTATCATCTATCATTCATGTGACCACAGGCAATGGTAATGTTAAACATTCTCCCAATTCATAACCTAGGCTGCCACTTCAACCTCCTACTGCGATTTCCTCACCACCCTTTCAACCTCCACCAACTGTCTACTCTCTGGTTACTGCCTGGCAGTGAGGGTCACTGTCACATATTTTAGGTTTTTGTTATAGCAATACTCCACATCAGGGTACTAATTTGCTTCACTTACTATTATTAGGAAATAAACTACCTCCACATCTTACAGGCATAAAACAACCACCACCATTTGTTCATGATTCTGCAAAGGGCAGAGTTCACTGGGTCAGCTCATCTCTGGTTTTATTTAGCATTGGCTAGGAGACCCAAATAGAGTCTGGAAGATCCAAAAGGTCCTCTCTGCAGCAAGGTGGTTGATAGTGTTCAGGAATAGAAGTGGAAGCTGCCAGGCCCAGAATGCTTCCTCTGTATTGCACTGGTCAAAGCCAGTCATTTAACATAGATTCAAGAGAAGGGGAAATAGATTCCACCACTTCCTCCACAGAAGTGACATGTGTTGATATGGAAGGAATGGTTGGCAACCACTTGTGCAATCTACCATAACGCTTAGACCAGCAAGTGGCAGACCTGAGGCTAGAATATATTTTTTTCTGCTTTTCAAATCACTGCTTTTTCCATCATGCCATATTTTCCATATACTACCATTGCTTTGGTGAGACACAGGCTGGTCCCAAGTCCTCTACATTATATGGTTTAGGCTCTCTCTAGCTGTATAGCTGTTATATCTTTGAGCCTTGTTATATACAATCAGTATATAATAATGTCTTGTATTTGAAGACTTGGCCAGAAAAGGAAAAAGAACTATTTGTAAAATCCAACATCCAAATAATAGGAGTTCTAGAAAGAAAAAATAGGCAAAACTAAGGGAAGAAAATCATCAAGAAATAACTGAAGACCATTTTCTAGAACGGATGGCCATGAGTTTTTATACTGAAAAGCCATAATAAATAGAACCAACCAACCAACCAAACAAACCCAAGGCACGTCACCATGAAATTTCAGAACACTGGATGCAAACAGAGAGAAATTCCTAAAAGATTCCAGAGATTTTAAAAGGTCATACATGAAGGATAAGAAATAAGAATGGCATTATACTCAACACTCAGATCTTAGTTTCTAAATACCATTCTCCAATAAATGAGAGTTCGCCTAGGAGAAAGGGTTGGTTCCAGAAATGGGGCAGAGAAAATACATGGTGAGCTTTGTGCTAAACAACTTATGAAGAAGACACAAAGCCAATTAGAAGGAGCCTCTCCTGGTTAAAACTGGGGTAATCTGAGCATCACACTGAATGAGAGGAATTGATTACATTACATTGAATTGTCTAAACTGGTAGTTTGAAAAAGTACACAAAAGATGGGATAAGGGGACGCCTGGGTGGCTCAGTCAGTTAAGCATCTGCCTTTGGCTCAGGTCATGATCCCAGGGTTCCAGGATCAAGTCCCGCATGGGGCTCCTTGCTCAGCGGAGAGTCTGCTTCTCCCTCAGCCTGCCGCTCTCCCTGCTTGTGCATGCGCGCTTTATGACCAAAAAAGAAAAAAAAAAAAAAAAAGGTGGGATAAGGAAAGCTCTTATTTATAGAGGAATGCCAACTTATAAATCTATCAGGAAAGAAATATAAAGTCACTATTTTGCTACTAGAATTCCATATCCATCCAAATTATAAATCAAGGATAAAAACATAATAAACATTTTTCAAAAATGCTGTTTATGTTCATGTACCCTGTGTTAATTTGCTAAGGCTGCCATAACAAATTACCACAATCCTCATGATTTAAAACAACAGAAATGTATTCTCTTACAATTCTAGAGGCCAAAAGTATGAAATCAACAAATCAGCAAGGCTGTGCTCCCTCTGGAAGCTCCAAGAAAAAACCCTTCCTTGTCCCTTCCAGCTTCTGGGGGCTGTCAGTGTTCCTTGTGGCTGCATCACTCCGATCCTTCCCCATCTTCACGTGGCCTTCTTCTCTGTTTCTGTGCCTTCTCCTCTTCTAAGAACACTTGTCATTGACCTCGGCCATAGCAACTTCTTATTAGACATGTCACTGGAGACAAGGGAAACAAAAGCAAAAATGAACTACTGAGACTTCATCAAGATAAAAAGCTTCTGCAGAGCAAAGGAAACCATCAACAAAACTAAAAGGCAATGTATGGAATGGGAGAAGATATTTGCAAATGACACATCTGATAAAGGATTAGTATCCAAAATCTATAAAGAACTTACCAAACTCAACACCCAAAAAAATAAATAATCCAATTATGAAATGGGCAGAAGACATGAATAGACACTTTTCCAAAGACATCCAGATGGCTAACAGACACATGAAAAGATGCTCAACATCAGTCATCATCAGGGAAATACAAATCAAAACCACAATGAGATATCATCTCACACCTGTCAGAATGGTTAAAATTAACAACACAAGAAACAACAGGTGTTGGCGGGGATGCAGAGAGAGGGGAACCCTCTTACACGGTTGGTGGGAATGCAAACTGGTGCAGCTGCTCCGGAAAACAGTATGGAGGTTCCTCAAAAAGTTAAAAATAGAACTACCCTATGATCCAGCAATTGCAGTACTAGGTATTTACCCAAAGGATACAAAAATACAGATTTGAAGGGGCACATGCACCCCAATGTTTATAGCAGCAATGTCCACAATAGCCAAAACTATGGAGAGAGCCCAAATGTCCATTGACCGATGAATGGATAAAGAAGATGTGGTGTGTATGTGTGTGTGTATACACACACACACACACACACGCACACAATGGAATATTATTTAGTCACCAAAAAGAATGAAATCTTGCCATTTGCAGCATCATGGATGGAGCTAGAGTGTATTATGCTAAGTGAAAAAAATCAGTCAGAGAAAGACAAATACCATATGAATTTATTCATATGAGGATTTAAGAGAGAAAACATATGAACATATGGGAAGGGGGAAAAGAAAAAGAGGAGAGAGGAGAAACAAGATATAAGGGACTCTTAATAACAGAGAACAAACTCAGGGTTGATGGAAGGTGGTAGGTGAGGGAGGGGCTAGACGGGTGATGGGGATTAAAGTGGACACTTGAGATGAGCACTGGGTGGTGTATGTAAGTGATGGATCACTGAATTCTCTTCCAGGAACCAATAATGCACTGTATGTTTAACAAAATTTAAATAAAAAATAAAGTAAATGAATCTGTGTAGAATATTATCAAAATAAAAACTACAGGAAAACTGTTGAATATTTCTAATGCTGCAGAGGAATTTAGATTTCTAATACTGGGAACCTGTGATATGCACAGGTAACTAGATAAGGGGATCTACACGGGGGACACATGTATGCAGATGCTGTCACTATGGAGAGGGTACCATATTCCTCCCCACTATGTAAGAGGACATTAGCAAAGAGCAAGCAGGAGCCGGTTTTGTAACCCAAGAGACCAGTGGTGCATCAGGATGTATGGGAGGACAGCCCAACGACAGTGATACCTGAGGGTCAGGCTTGCTTGACATGAAAAGCAGCCACCAATGGTAAATCATTTGTGCCATTTCTTCAAACAACACCACAAAAGAGCAGGAGGAGGAGAGGAAGACGGCAGAGCAGAGCAGAGCATTACAAGGGAGGACACTGGGCGATTGTGACACAGAGAGAAGCAGATCGAGAGGCCTATCTTCCTGACCCCGGCATATCTGTAATCTCTTACCGTCTCCATCCTAGTTTCTGCATCTGGGAACTCCACATTTTAGCCCAGATCATCTGTAAGTTCTTTACTAGCTCTTACATTTGTAAGGTCTTGCTAAAACAGAGTTTCAAATTCTTTAAGACTCTGCTAAAACAATCTTTGGAAGATTCCTAATCCAACTTTATTACTCAGGCAGTACAATTCTAGTTCAGCTCCTTAACACTTTGGCATCTGGTGTTCCTAGGATCCTTGAGAAGAATTGCTGATTGTGTTCTAATAGGGTAGATAGAGCTCAGGATGCTGTTAGAAGCAAAAGGCAAACAGATGGGTGAGCTGCTCTGAGCAGTGCTAGTTGCAGTTTTTTCTTTTCTCTTTTTAAATGAGAGGTTAGTCTTCCCCAAATCCCAAGGCTCCACTCCCTAATTTGGAGATGAACCAGATGATTTCACTGGTCTTTCCCTTCTCTGGTTTCTATGATTCATCAGCTATAGCAACCAGGGTGGGGTAAAGAAAACAATTCTAATATTCAGTTATGTTGTAGCTCAAAAGGAAGGAATCTAAGAAAAACTATTAAGATTGTAAGAGAATGAAAAAAATATAACTCATAATACTCCTCAGAAATTGTTCCCAGGAGGTGTCACTACATTCAGTGCCCTGATCTCACCTCTTTAAAATATCAATTACATGAACATTTTTGTTCATCAAATGTTCTACACATCTTTTTCTATGAAATTGGTAAAATGCTTAATGTAGTACAGATAAATGCCTAGTTGGTTTTGAGCACCATGTCTCTGAAAAAGCTGCCAGTATCTAACTATAAAAATCAAGGAACTCCCAAGACAAATGCACTCAATTTAACAAACACTGAGTATTCACCATATGCCAGGCACTAGGGCAGGACTGCATAGCAGATGCCTAATAGGCAAAAACATGGTAACTCTGACCTCAAGGTCTAGTAGAGGTAAATAAGTAATTCTTATTTGACAAATGTATCAGAAATGAAATCAAAGTGCAGGGGAACCCAATAAAAGAATGACTAATTCTGTCAAGGGCAGTTAACCAATAGAGAAAGGAAGTAAGACATTCTGTCTTGGCCAATGCATTTAGTTACTCAAAGCTATTTGAAGTAATTGTGAAACCATAGGAGAGGAAATGTAACATACACCAATGTATTCTATATCCGTGGACAGTGTCAATGTAGAGGTGTGACTTTTTTTTTTTTTTTTAAACAAACCATTCCAGTATAAAAACAGGTAAAGAGGAAGAGTCACTGGAGAAGATATATTATTTGGTTAATTCCACTCATGTGAAAACTTGAGAATATTTTTGGAACTCCTCTACTTAATTCCCTCAGAGCCTAAGGCAAATCTTGGTCAACTGAGAGGAGTTCTAAGCAATAGCTAAAGGTCATTCTGAGCCAAGGCTCATGACTAAGTGTGCAGAGGATAGCAGGAGTTTCAACTGGGGTTAAAAATACATGAAGCCATGAATAGGACCTCATTTGATTACATTGTTTGATGGAATCAATGGTATTAATTTTCTGGTTTTAAGGAAATTTGATCATTTTGATATGATGTCTGAAGTGGATATCTATCAGTCCAATAAAGTTTTTGGAGTTCTTAAGATACTAAATATTCAAAATCATGTAATCCAATTTAAAGGTACTTTTTTTGGGTGAAAATACCCAAAAATATAGTGGGCTGAAATGGAATCTTCAATAATGACATACCTATGGATGAGGTACTTATACATCAAAAAGAATTTCAAAAAACAATTCTCCATGGCCAAGGAAATAGCCAACCAAGTTGGTTACAGTTTCCAATGAATGACATTGGCATCACATAGGTCTCTATCAAAATGGATTAACATCATCAGTCCCTTTTCAGAGCCAGTGGCATTGTTGAGTATTCTGGATAGCTAGAACAAACTTCGACATGACCTCACACAGCTGAAGAGGAAAGAAGAAAAAGCACAGAGTTAGTGGATGCAGAGTGTGTCTAGAGACCCTTGCCAATCACTCCTCACAAAGGCTGACCACTCTCCTGGTGTGGCAGTTACTCTTCCTTCATAAAAAGAAATCCTTTCTCAGAGTCATTAACTTTGCTTCTGTTAGTCTCTTAACAAATTAGTCTGTTAGTAAGTTGTGTACATAATAAAATTACCTGCACTGTACTGTGGAAAAAAAAATACATGAAGCCTTCATACCCTTTTCAGATATCAAACTGAAAAGGTTTGAGGGGCAGAAGGCATGGCCTGAGACCCACATGGACTGGCAATGCTGGTCTACATATTTCGTTTTAACTGGGTAAGCCAATTTTCTCATTCGAAGCTGTAGTATTCATTTTAAACTTTTAAACATTAACATAATTATCACACAAACATTAAAATATTCTGGGGAGGAGCTCATGCATGACTTACTCTGACCCTCAAGTTTCTGAAGGGAGGCAACTTAGGTTTCAGTTTGGGCTTCTGGGCTCAGCTACTTGGCTCATTTTATTTTTCCTTCTTATACCCCAGAGTCTAAGTTTTAAAAGGTTAGAAAAGAATCCAACTAGGTAAAAGTGACACTTAAAGAGTTAACCATCCTTTTTAAAGTGACTTACTTGGGAGGATACCAAACTTTTTTCCAGATTTAGAGTGTACTTCCAAATGATACAGAGTTTAATTCCCCGAAGAATAATTTTTGCAAGGGAACCCTTACTCCGTTTAACTCTGGGCTTTGGAGGAGAGGCACCTGACCCAGTTTGTGTGAGGGTCTGCAGCACTTATCACTCCATTTCTGACTTGTCTAACTCCAACAGATTTAAGATCAGCAACTTCTATCTCATGGGCTTGACCACATTCTCACAAATGTGGCAGGCATTATTTGGAATTGCAAGAACAGAGGTGACAGATGGCCAAGTAAGATGGATCACTAGAAGTTTTGGTTTGGATTGAAAAATAGCCTCCCCTGATCTCCCTGCTTTCAGACTTCCTTAGTTTCCATTCTGCCCCCCCAATCCAGCCTACATATTATATATTACCATAGTTTCCATTATGGAAGTTTAACCTTGTTGCCCATCTCTAGTGCCACCCCCCATTAAGAAGCTTCTCCTTATTCCCCACCTCAAGACAATGCCACAGTCTCTAAGTCAATCACAGCTTTTTAGTGCTAAGTTCTCCCCAGCACACTGTCTTAGATCCTTTGGGTCCCTTCACCACAGGCACAGTGGTCATGTCTTAGCCACACGGATGGCCTGCCCTTCCAACATGCTATGCATGTTTGTACCTCTGAACATTAACTATACTTTGTCCCTGAGTTTGAAATTTCCCTTCCAGCCTGGCAAACTCCTTTCAAGTTTTAGGTCAGATGACATTGCTCATTGATTTGATCTGACAATAATTCACATTTACACAGGGACTTGCAGTTTAAAAAGAACTTTTATATCCATTATCTACTGGAAGGCCACTAAAGCCTATAGAATATGCTGGCAAGGTATAAATATCTGGATTTCACAGATGAAAAGACAGAAGAGCAAAGAGGGGAGAAATACAGCCTTAGCAAATGGAGGAGCTGAGACTCTAACTCCGTACTCCACACTTCCTACCCCCTTCCCAAACTCATGCTTCTTCCATCAAACTCCAAATCTGGGCTGCCTACTTCTGAGACTCAACTTCGCATACTTCTCTCCAAGTTGTAGCAGACAGTCTTAACATTCTAAAGACATCCCCAAATGCTGGATGTGAATTAACTCTAGCACAGGCTCCTGGGAGGCAGAAGGCTTGGCAGACAGCAAACTCAGCACTCCCTTATATTCAAAATGACATTTTGGCCTTAGGCACTTAGAGAGTAGTGGTAAGTGCCTAAGCACTTACTTACTCTCTTAAGGAGAGTAAAAGTTTTCAGGCACTAGAGTGTAGCATTAAAAAAAGCCAAACTGAATTAGGGACTGACCCACCACTTTATTAGCCTCCGAACATGCACAATATACAGAGATATTCAAGCCTCATGCACTGTGATTTCAGTTTCCCTCACTCTCTTCCTGAACTCAAACGAACTCATTGTGCAATTCTATGAGACTGCATTTTGGAGCTGGACAGAGACCACTTCCAGCTGCCCATTGTGGCACTTGGGAAACTATAATCTGCATCACTTTTCGTGGGACAGAGGGCAGACATTATACTTGCAAAATGTATTCCATTATTTATTTTTCACATTAGTAAAACTGCTGCTTGCATATTGTTAGGATCCATGACTAGATAGTTAAAAATAAAACACAAACTCTGTAAAATACATTCTATATCTTAGTCGTCTAGCAATGTTAACTTTAAACAGACTGCAATCACTTGATTATTTATTCTGGACTCATTTCTCACTTTGGGTTGAAAACTTCAGGAGCAAATTTAAATATTATCTCATGGATAATAATGCAGTCAGTAAGACTGTCTCTGGGCACAATAGCCTCTTTATTTAGTTGGAGTCTCTCTAACAGGTTAAACCAAAAAACCCTACAGTTTATTTCTGGAGCCTAAGTTGGGTAGAGGTTTGTTGAAAGAGCAACTTGAGAAACTGTGGACGGTTTACGTTTACTTGGCATTGGAGAACATTACCTGCAGATGATGAGACCTCAAAAGTTGTGTGAAAGAAAAGGCTTTTTTTTTTTTTTTTTTTTGGCCACATCAGGAAAAACAGGTTTGTCCAGACAAGTTTTGGCTGCCAGGCAGAATGTTTTCAGAAGGTTTTGAAATATGGTATCTTTAAAATTGTTTAATATGAATTTGTATGTCCTTTGTTGTTCTAAAATGAAATAGAGTAACACTGGGTGAGTCAGACGGTAATATACCACCTAAGTAATGTGCTCTTCCTGGTGCATAGCAAGAAACACACATTGTTGATTTGTCTCATTACTGCTGATACTAATTTAATCACTTAGTTAAGATAGTTTCTGCCAGATTTCTTCTAGATTAAGTAAACAAATAAGTATGCTATACCTAATAATAACCATCTTCTGGGAAGATTCTTTAAGACTACATGAATATTCTTGGGCTCCTGGGTGGCTCAGTCGGTTAAGTGCCTGCCTTCAGCTCAGGTCATGACCCTGGGATGGAGTCCCTGCTCAGTGGGGAGTCTGCTTCTCCCTCTACCCCTCCCCCTTCTCATTCTCTCTCAAATAAATAAAATTTTTTTAAAAAGCCTATGTTAATTTTCTTCTTTGCCATCAAATTTTCACCCACCGTATTTAGCATCCTTTGAGGATTCTTAGCTAAGTAATTATCTCTATAATGATTGCAAGTTGGTTTTTCTAATTCCATCATTCCCTCTGGATTTATTGGTTGGCAAACTACTGTAGAACAGAGTATTTCCTTCTTCTCCATTTATTTATTCATTTATGCCAGCATGAGCTTGTAGATTACTATTTTACTTAAAGCATTATAATGTTACTATCATTCTTTCATGCTCAAATTTTCCCAGACCCAAGAACTCCTTTAAGCTAGTTCCTATGTTCTTTTAACATTCATCCATTACTCTTTGAGCACCTTCTTACTTTCTGGTGCAAGACAATGTTCCAGGTTCATCTTGTATTTTCCCTGCCCCAGTCTTGGGATAATATCTCCAAAGAACACTGATTTCTTTTAGTGAAGGACAAAATTTAGAAACCAAGATCTGGGTGCTAAGTGTGTTCATTGCTATGTGAGTGTTACTGCTTCTAGGCACTATCAGCAGAATTAGGAAATATGTATGCATATGTACACATAACAGACAGCTGTATATGTTTCTCCATCTCTCTCTTTATATATATTAAGTGCCACAAATTCACTCTGATACTTCCAATTCCAATCCAATACTATGGGGTTTATTCTTGCCTCCCTCTTTCCCATTATTCTCAATGTATTTATTTGCTCAGTTAATCTAGTATATAACCAAACTCCCTGTCCCTTGGCCCTAGTAAAGAGGAAGTAGAAGAAAGAAAAGGCCAGTGTGGTCCAAGGCATGCCAGCCCCGATTTCCTGGTTTATCAGCCCAAAGGTGGGACCCAATCTTCCTGTCTATTTCTCTCCTCTAAGTTGTAGACCCACATTTTCATATTCCAGATTCCATAGGACATTATCACCTTAATTGTACTGTTGACATTTGGTTGAAAATATAAGTAGTTGTCTTTTTATGCCATCTATATTCTTCCTCTAATATTTTCATTTAAGTCAGTGGCAGCACTCGGGCTAAAAATTTCAGTTGTCTTTGAAACCTCTACTTCATAATTCCAACACACAAGCTACTTCATGTGCCATGACCTTTAGTTCTTCTTTGTATTCCCAAGACCTAGTGCCTATAAACTACTTGTGACTCTATGTTACAGGAGGTAAACATTCATTTGGTGGACAGGATCAAATCTCATAGCTGCTAACTAAATAGCTTTCCAATTTACACCTTTCCATCCACCTGCTATTTTATAGAGTTACCACCTCCTTGCCGGAAGTCTTTCCTCTCTCTAAATAATCCTTTATATTTTAAGTTTCCTAAAATTGATGTCATTTTACTTGAAAAGCCTCCAATGTCTCCTCACTGCTTTTAGACGAGATTGGGCGCGTTCAGGGTGGTATGGCCGTAGACCTCTCCCTGCTTTTAGAATCAAATTAAACTATCTGGGAATAATAATCAATACCTTCCACTATCAAGCTCTAACTTACCTCTTCACTTTATGTCCCATTTATCTTCTTTTACCCTCATGCTTGTTACAAGAGCCTATTTGCTATTTTTTAAAAGCAGCACTTTCCATAAGATTTTCCCTAATGCTATAATGCTCTGCCTTTTCGTCCATATTAATATTTTACTTGCCTTTCAGAACAAGCTTAAAGGTCATTTTTACCATGAGTTTCTCTTATTTCCAAGCACCCCCTTTTCTTACTCCTATGCAATACTGTGCCACTTAAATTCCGCTCTGTATTATAGCTCTATTGCATATATCCATCTCTCCAACTAGATTAGAGAATACCCTTAAGACAGAAACCAGTATTATTTATCTTTACATCCCAAGAAATTGGCATAATGTACTATATACCCAGTAGATGCTCAAAAAAGCATTGTCAATTCATTTCCATGTTTTGCAGATCAATTGGCAATGAAGCATTTCATTGTTTCCACCTTACCTTCTTAGTCCTTGATGTTTATAAATCTGATTTCTATACCAGCTACTTTAATGAAACTTCTATAGGTGATGGTAAATCCAAGCAGATATAGCTTTATGAGCAAAAGCATGCAGGTAGGGCCTAGAATGGCTCATCTGTGTGTTGGTAAAACCTGGCTGAAGCAGATGTTGTATTAATGCAGTGCTCGGAAGAGAGGTAAAACCCATGGAATCAGTGTAGCATTGCCTTGTTACAATGACTCTTAAGATTAACATGCACATACTCTCCTGTGCTGTACATTTTTGGACAAGCCAAACCTAGGATAGGGACTACAGAAAAGATTTCCTCCTTTTCCCCTCCAAGAAATGCATATTCTCAAGAAAAGGGAAGGAGGAATTCAACCCACTAATCACAGACTCTTTAGGTTTCTTCACTTTCAAAACAGTAAGTAATTCACACTGTGGCTTTTCCTCCCATTCCTTAGAGAATTAGCCGGACTATACCATGGATGTACAGCAATAAAACACAACCCTTTTGTAGCTTCTTGCTTGATCACTTTCTAAAGTAGTTCATATGTTAGAAGCAAGCATGTATGCCAAGGCAATAGTACATTATGCCTGTACTGTTTTATCTTCCTTTTTGACGAGGCAATCTAAAATTCCCATCCTAGAAATAGACGTCTGAGCCTCAACTCCTTCAGTAAGATTTACCTGGCAGATAAGACCCAATCCTCAGATAGATGCTTTGTGTGTCTGCCCCTACATACCTTGATAAGTCTAGACATCACCCAAGGGGAACATGGCAAGAGTGGAAGGACCAGTGAAATACATCTTTATTCCTACATCTCAAGGAGAAACTTAATAAATCTTGATATCAAATACTTATGGCTTGATTAAAAGGTACCTGTAACACATAACAAGCATCTTAATATGTGTATCAGAAACTTCAGATTTAGCATGTTCATAATAAAATATTCAAGTGTTTTCTCCCCTCTCCACCCTAAACCCATACTTCCTTGTAATGTCTAAAATGTTTACAGTGTCCAAAGCTAGAATCCAAGTAGAATGGAAAGGAACAGGTTAACTTCCTTTGCAATTGCAAAAGAAGATCCAAATAGTGAAACTATTTCCAAGTTTTGCTAATCAATTGGCAATGAAGAATTTCATTGTTTCCACCTCACCTTCTACTTACTCCTTAATGTTTATAAACCTGATTTCCATACTGGCCACTTAAATGAAACATTTTCTCTGGGGCTCCATTCATGATCCTTCTCTCATTCTACTAATTTCTGCTATGTTACCTTATCCATTTCTCTCAATCACCACATACCAACAATTCCCAAATCTGTACTGATGAGATCAGGCTTCTCTTCTGAGTTCAAAATTCAAATTATCAACCATCTCTATCAGATTCAGCATATTGGTAATAAGACATTAAACAGGGTGTCCTTTCTCTTCTCTCCACCCTAAACCTAATTCTTTTTCTATATCCTTAAAATGTTCATGGCATTTGTGGTAGTTAAAAAATGTTCACAAATTCTTCCTTTATTCCTCCTTTCAAGAGGTGGAGCTTGAGTGTGCACTTACTAATTTATATCTAATGAGGGAAATATGGCAGAAGTGACAGTATTTGACTTCCCACAAAAAGACATTGTGGTTTCCTCTTTGCTCTTTCTCTTGACTAGCTCACTTTGGGGTAAGCCAGCTGCTATGTCATGAGGATACTCAAGCAGACCCATGAAGAGGTACATACAGTGAGGTTTAGGCTTCCTGCCAACAACCAGTGAAAGACTGGCACCACCTTTTTGAAAGGAGATGCTCCAGCCGGTCAAACCTTGAGAGGAATGCAGCCTCAGCCAACAGGTTGACTGTAACTTTGTGAAAGACCCTGAGCAAGAGACACCCAGCTAAGCTGCATTTTCTGATGCAGAGACTCTAAGATAATAAATGTCTGTTGTTTTAACTAAATTTTGGGGTAATTTATTATGCAGCAATATATAACCAATATTGCATCCAAACCTAGAATCCAAGGAACAAATATGGTGAAAGGAAATGAACATTTTATTTATTTTTTTAAAAAGATTTTACTTATTTGAGACAGAGAGAGAACAAGCAGGGGTAGGGGCAGAGGGAGAGGGTGAAGCAAGACTCCTTGCTGCGCCAGGAGTGTGATGCAGAGTTAGATCCCTGGACCCTGGGATCATGACCTGCGCCAAAGGCAGACCCTTAACTGACGGGGCCTCCCAGGCGCCCAGGAAATGAACATTTTAACTTAACTCTTCCCACTCTATCCACACTCATCCTCCTACTTTCTCAATGAGTAACACCACTATTTACCCCATATCCGAAATAAGAAATTGGGATTTCTCTGGAAGCCTTATTTAACTCTTCCTACCAACTGTTTCACTAAGTTATCATTTTTTTCTCCTGTTACTTGAGCCCATCTCTCTTACTGCTTTAATTCCAGGCCTTTACCATTTTTCAATTATTATAACACAGCTTTCCAACTTTTCTCCTTCCCTACAATCTTTCCCAGCTCTATTTCATTCTTTAGATTAATGCTTACAAGAGCTTTTTAAAAAGCCTACTGATCATGTTTTTTTTTTAATTTAAATTCACTACTGATTCCCACATTGCACAGGACAACATTCAAATGTCATAGCATGGAATGTCTGTCCCTGTCCTACAGCTTTTTCTCTCAAATCCAAGTTCAGAGCCTACAATCTGGCCAACTTCCACCTTTGCATATGCTTCTTTCTTTCTATGTTGAAGACCTTTCATTCTTTCCTTGTAATTCTTACACTTTTTAAAAAAGATTTTATTTATTTATTTATTTGACAGAGAGAGAGAGAGAGAGAGAACAAGCAGGAGGAGCAACAGAGGGAGAGGGAGAAGCAGGCTCCCCATGTGAGCAGGGAGCCCGATGCAGGGCTCGATCCCAGGACCCTGGGACCATGACCTGAGCCAAAAGCAGACGCTTAACCGACTGAGCCACCCAGGTGCCCCTCTTACACACTTTGAAAAGACTCACCTCAACCTTCATCTCAACTTTCCTTAATTATCAGGTTCAGGTTATACGGCTTTCTTATATTACTTTATCAGAGCACTTACCCATAGATCAGTATTGTGTCCTCCATTAGAATGTGAGCTCCTGGAAAAAATAAAATCTATCTTTGATACCTAGACATTCATTTAGTCATACATCCAACTTATATTTACTAAGCAACTAAAAGACCAAGTTAGGTGTTTGTTATATAATTGTGAACAAAACAAATATGTTCCTGGCCTTTGCAGAGCTTATAGTCTAATTAAGAAGAAAGACAGTAAGTCAAATAAACAAATACTGCGATATGTGAAAAAGGAATATTGTGTGAGTAACAATGCGGACCTACTTTGGACTGTGAGGCATGCAAATGCAAACATTTATTGAACTCAACGTCTTCCAAGAGGTATGTATAAATTATACCTTCACCATCACATCCTTGCCAACACTGACTCTGCTTAACACAGGGTTGCCACAAACCTTCAATTTGTGAAAAATGTAGTATCTGCAAAGTGCAATAAAATGAGGTATGCCTGTACTAAAAATCAAGGGAAAAAACACAAACATGATCAAATACATGTTATAAAAGAGGCTTGATTAAGCACAAGTGAAAAACCAAGACTAGATTTATATATATTATCAGGGTTACTTAAATATATGGCTAAGATAATTTCAAAATAATTACTTGCAAGACCACACATTTTACTAGGTAAAAAGTAATATTAAAGATCAAAAGCCAAGTCTTTCTCGTATTCAGAAGTCTGAAGAAATCACTTTCTAGCTTTTTTAAAAGAGCAAATTCCAAGAGAATCCCTGCCTCTCCCTTGGTTCACTGCCAAATGATTCACAACTAAAATATTTCTAGGATATGGGAATACGGGACAAAGTTAAAAAAAAAAAAGATCATGTCCATTAAAAAAAAAAGCATTGTTTTAAAAAGGGAATGGAAGGCAGAGGAAATTACATATTAAAAATATAAAATAGTTTTAATAATTACTTAATTTAAAAATATAAAAATTAATAATTACTTCATTTAAAATTAATATAAATTAATTTAAAAATATAAAATAATTGAAAACAAAACTTGGTAGTTGAAGATAAAAATACTCAACTGTTACTGATAATAGTTGAGAAGATTTCTTGGACTAGTTTCTTAAACATTAATATAAAACACATTAAAAAGTTCCAAAAACAAAGCAGATTACAAAACTTGTATTTTACAAATGATGCATACAGGGCGCCTGGGTGGCTCAGTCGTTAAGCTTCTGCCTTCAGCTCAGGTCATGACACGGGGTCCTGGGATCGAGCCCCGCATCAGGCTCCCTGCTTGGCGGGAGGCCTGCTTCTCCCTCTCCCCGCTCCCCCTGCTTGTGTTCCCTCTCTCACTGTCTTGCTGTCTCTCTTTCTGTCAAAATAAATAAATAAAATCTTTAAAAAAAAAACAAACAAATGATGCACATATTTCTGAAACTTTTAATGCACATTAAAGGACAAAGACACAAAAATTAAATAAGTCCATTCCTTCTTAAGTCCAAATTGGCTACAGTAACATCAGGTGATGATAAGCTTTCCAAATTCAGCTATGTGGTCCTAGGAAATTTAATCAGTACAGATGAGAAAAAAATAGCTTATTTTTTAACACGTTAACCTTGTCAGTTGAAATGATGAGATTTTTCTGGAAAACACATCTGCTTTCAGTAGCATTATTTCAACACTCAGCTGAAATTTGTGCCAAGAGATAGAGGGATCTATCACCAAACCTGTAACACCGCAGAAGGTTTGTTTTTTTAAAAAACTGATGGTTGACCAACAAGAAATTGTTAACTTGTGGCTTTTCAGGAGCATGAACTTTTTTATTTTTAATTTTAATTTTTGGCTTGTGCAATGGAATTTCATCAAGTTTTAAAAGATGTTAACTTTATTAACTTCCAACAATCATCGTTTTAAAATAGTATATAAAAACTGTCACAATGGGTCAGAAGCAAGGTTTACATTGGCTCAAAATTATCTCTGATAGTGGCAAGATTCAACCTTTTGAGCCAATCTCAACAGACTGGTGATATAATTCAAATTGCTAACATAATACACAATGATAAATATTGCTCTTGAAAAAAGCAAATTATTTTCCTATTTAACAGTTTTTGGAAAAGGTCTACTATAAAAATATTTCTCTTCTCTATGTTTCCCTGCCATGATAATGTTAAAACATAACTGGATTCTCCTCAAACATCAAGTGTTAAGAGTATAACACTCCATTTTAGCTGAAACATTCCTTCACATAGCCAATATATTTTTTCAAGGCACTCTAAGAACTCTCAAGGACACTAAAATGTTCATCTTGTCCACTGATCTTCTAGGCATATTTCCTCTCAAACTTTTCTAAATTGAACGTTGTTACAACTAGTTTTTCCTCATTTTCCATAGTAGAGTCCTTAAGTTATTTTTCTTTTATTGGGAGCTTCTCCTTCATTTTCAACTTGCTGAGCAGGCAGACTTTTTGTTTCCATGGAAACTGGATTCCTACGGCTGCGTGTAGGCACTCTTGTTCCACCAACCTAAGAGATGAAGCAAAGAATAGTTTAACATGTTTACAAAATATTTATATATGGTCAACTCTGCTCTGTATTATTTATACTAATTACCTTGCAAATTGTCCTTTATGTTTTTAATCTCCAGCTACCTGGCTGCTTCTAAACAAGCTTTAGTCTGACATAGTTTAAGGTACTAAACTTTCAAATAGCAATCAGGGAAGGAATCGGTCAGGGCAGATGGAGAGAAGTGAAGGGGAAAACCACTCTGCATTAAACCTGGAAGAGGCTGAAATGTTAAGATGATGGAAGGACAGGACTTTTGAGCAATGCGTTTGCAATAATGACGCTGAAGGGCAGAAGGAAGAAATGAAAAATACGAAGGGAGAGAAAGGAAATACAAGAAACAGGTTGGAGGTGGTAAAGGGGGAGAAAAAAATTACAAAATGGAGAAAGAGACAAAGACTAAGAAAGACAAGTCTACAGAGAAAAAGGGGGAATAATAAATGTTGAAAAACAGGAAGGCAAAAGAGACAATAACCTAAGTAAAAAGGAAAAGTTGAGGGACTAAGAGAAGATTCTTGCAAGAAAGAAAAGAAAGGGGAAGAAAAAACTGGAAGGAGGCTACAGAGGAAAAAAGGAAGAAGGGAAGTGGGAGGAAGAAGGTTTGTTGGGGTGCTGGTTCTACCTTAATATCAACTCCTCCTCAGTACAAGTAGCTGCCCACCCTTACTTTCTAGCCAACACAGACTACAGAAATGAGAAGGCGTATTCTTAGGATACAATCCCTTGCTAACTATAGTCCTGCTGAAGATGAGATCTGGAAATTCTGTCATCTCCTTGGCCACTGAGAGAGCATAGTTTTATTTAAAAGGGGGAATGGAGAAAGTCAGCCCTTGGAGAGAAGGGCCAAAGCTGTCCAGCCTAAAATCATTTGCCCAGAACCTGTCCATTTCTGCCTCTATTTCCCCTGGCCACCTTGCACCCTTTGTTTCTTCACAAGAAACAGTGAATTACAGACATGGTGATGATGGGTGATATTGTTACTCCAAACACACTCATATTTCCTAATATATCAGACATATTAGCATTGCTCCAAGGGGCTACTGACTCACTAAGAATGAATCAGACTCTAGCTTCCCTAAGCTAATATGTTATCTCTTCAGGGGCATTTTTTGGTGTACGATCAGGTGACCAGAAAGGAAAAATTCCAGTTGGGATTTGAGTGTGCCAGTGTGTTTGTCTGAATCTGATGAACTTTTCTAACACAATTAGAAAAGAGCTGTGATTTTTAAATTATCTATACTACTGCCCACTCAGCTGGTATTTACTATAAGACTATACTAACCATCCTGATTGTATCTACTATATCGCTGAGGAAAGCATTTTGAAACTTCCACTGTAAGATTGTGAGTGTGTGTGTGTGTGTGTGTGTGTGTGTGTGTAAAATGAATGTTTGTTACAGAAGTTGCAGAAGGAGAAAGGGATGGGCACAGAGCCTTTGCAACAGGACTGGAAGTGGAAGAAGTCAGGGGTAGCATGGGAAGCAAATGGGATTCCCCTATTCATCTCTTCTACATGCAGCAGGAGGTAGACAGACTCTAGTGGGGTATTTCTCAGGGTTAGTACCCAAGGCACTACACAAAGATGAGAACTGAGTTCAAGCGGACAGGGACTAAAGGATTGTATCAGAGGCAGAAACATTTGTTATATGAGTTTTTACACCATGAAATATGTGGATGATTTTTGTTTCATACAGGGTCTTACTTCCTCAGGTTTCCTGAAACTTCAGTCTTTTCCTAGTGCTGCTAAGGCTAGAAACCCTATCTGTGCTTACCTTGACTGGACTAGAAAGTCCCATTCCCATGGCCTGGCTAGGAGGAAGTAAGGGAGGAAGGTTGGGTAATTCTCATCAAACATAGGGCTAGATTGTAGGGAGATGTGCAAGAGATCACCGAAAACTTACAAGGGCTTAAAAACATACCAAACCAAGCATTAATTATCTACCTGTCTACTCGACCTAACAGCTGGGTTTTAGATAATTTCATTAAGGATTTGTCCCTGGCACTGAATGCGTGAAGTGTCTTAAAAAATACAAATCAGCAACTGCTCAGTGGCATACATATAACTGAACTGTTTAATTCTGAATTTATGTGGCCAAACCCTGAACATATGGCATTGTATCAAAGTATTAAACAAAAAAAGAATAAGTCATCCCCATACAGAATTATATGTCACAGGTAATAGACCATAACCAGAAAATTTTTTTTAAAGATTTTTATTTATTTGACAGAGAAAGAGAGAGAATGAGAGAGAGCACAAGCAGGGGGAGCAGCAGGTAGAGGGAGAAGCATGCCCCCAGCTGAGCAGGGAGACTGATGCAGGACTCGATCCCAGGACCCTGGGATCATGACCTGGGCTGAAGGCAGACACTTAACCAACTGAGCCACTCAGGCACCCCACAGAATTTCTAAATTAAATTAAAAAATCATTATCCTAGAAAGAACATAAATCTTTCCAAAGAAGTTTTCAATTATTATATTTAAGTTAGTGAAGAAAATTTTGCCTTAATATAAGTTATAAAAATCACCATTCAAATGAAAATTAAACTGGAAATAACCAACCAGAACTGCAGATAAGGTGGTTTAAAATATTAACAACTTCATCCACTCTTTCATTTGTAGCAACTAGTTAACTACATTTATATATTCTCATGGCCAAAGTTAGCTAAGAATGTGCAAGGAGTTCTTCTTCTAAAAAGAACCTCCCAAACAGTAACATTAGGTTGTAAAGAAGTGAAAAATATAACTTCATTCGCTGTAAATTATTTTTAAAAATCCTCAATATTTGCATTCCAGCTATTTCTAAAAGGACTTGAAAACATTTACGGATTAATATAACACAGAAAGAAAAAAAGAACAGAAGATATCCACAGGATACACAATTGATAGATGTTCTGGGACACACATGTTGAGATTATGGAAGAAAGACAACAATTTTTGACTCCCCAAGATTTTTGGCAGCACAGAAGGAAAATACACTGTTTTTATTTCCTGAACACTCAGTCTCGTTTGTATAGAACAAAACTTCTCCTACAGCTAAACCCAAAGTGGAATATTTTACATGATATAAAGAATGAGTGACATGGTGAAGAGTATCTCTAGCCACAGCCTTACAGAAGTTTCAGGCAGGGAAAAACCATTCAATTGGTATTTCTGGGGAGTCTATAAAGAGAGTAATTTTAATTATAACTCAATAAATACTGAGTTATATAATACTTAGCATACAATTTAGTCCTTAATAGTTTATTGCACATTTAATAAGGTACTGCATTCACTAATTACTAACACTTACTTTTTAAGTTTTCTATATCCTACTTACCAATTTTTAATTGTATCATAATTTTATTGTAAGTATTCTTCTGCAAATTGCCTCAAGTATTTAATGAAATGAAACAGTACACATAAATAAGAATCACCAAAAAACTGCTTTTCACAAGAACACAGGGATTTAACTACGTGGATGCATTACTCATGCTCCCACTGGGTAAGCTGATAGACTTTTCTTTAGTTGAATTATAAACATTACAGAAACTTACACCGACAATGACTGGACTCAGTAAAGCATACAACTTTACCTAACCTTCTTATGATACAGTTTTTAGATGATGCTGTGATTAATGTGGACATGAAGTTGAAATATTGTATTGTCAATGACACAGATGAATAATAAGCAACCTAATGCAACATTTAATTGCAAAAAAGATCTTACCTTTTGTTGTGGTGTGGGACCTAGTGATTTAGGTGGAAAAGTACAAGGTATTCTTCCATGATGGATATGATACGGTAATAACAGACTGGGATCTAAAGGGACCCAGGGAACTGAGAGACTAGAAGGCACACCAGGAAGGCCGCAATGTGTTTTATGCAAATTGTAGGCTGTCCTAGTAACTTTTCCATCAGAGGTCTTGTAGATCAGGAGTGAAGAATCTTCCGCTGCATGAGACAACAAGTAGGAACCCTCCTGCAAGCTAAATCATACAAGGAAATTTCAACTCACTGGCTCACAATGTCAATTTCAACAGCATGAAAACAATTATGGGTATGGAATACCACCTCTAAAAATTTTTTATGACCAAATAAGATTTAAGAAGTCTTATTTTTAACAATTTTCATGATTTTTAGGCAACTAATTTTAATTGTTATTCCAAAGTTCAGGATACATAATTATTTTTACTGTTACCTCAGTCAATTTCTAAGTATTCAATAATTTAATGGGAAACAGTCTGCCTCATTCTCTAATCCATGTACAACATATACTGAAAAGCATTTCATGAGTGCACATATATAGTATTCCTATACAGACCATTTAATTCATTCAACAAACATTGCTTTGTATCCAGTAATACAAAGATTAAAGGATATAAAGGAATGTAGCACATTCACTACACTTAGCTTAAAATAAAGTGGAAGAAAAAAATGGAACAATCACAATACAATATGAGGTGCTATGAGAATAATAGTAATAGCAGTTGATAGGTATTGAATGTTTATCATGAGCTAACTACTGTTATACTGCTTATATCCATTTTATTATTAAATCTTCCACAACAAATCTTCAAGGCATATTAATAATTCACCCCATATTCCAGGTAAGTAGAAATTAGAGATACTAAGCAATCTGCCTGAAGTTCTGAGTGCAGGGCTTAGCTATAAACCCAGGCAGTTCAATCTACCAGCTATACCCTCAGTCATGATCCTCCACAATAATCACTTCTGTCAAACATCAGATCTACATTTTCCCTTCCTCCGTATAAAGTTTTCAGGCATCCAGTGAATCAACATAAAGAGCTAAAGGGACAGGATTAATATCTTATGCTTTATTAGGATTTTATATTCCTCCAGCTCAAAGGTGCTAAGGAGAACCTCAGTTCTTTCCCATATCATTTAAAATAAGGATTTATCATACTTTAGTTATATCCATCTGCCTACAAACCTGATAAGTTACATTTCCATTAATTTTTTCAAGAGAAAAGTAACAGATGCTGACAAAGGAGGTTCAGAGAATTATTCTTATCCTCTGGAGAAGTTTTTTTTGAAACAATCACTTTCATATTTTCATATAAGGAAATGAGTAATAACTGATTTGGTAGTAGGAATAAATAACATTTCAAAGATTGAACTTTTATTGATGAAGATCATGTATTTTAACTACCCTCACTAAAAATGAAGAAAGCTCTGGTTTACAGGGAATTTATGGAGAAGGCAAAACTTCAAGGACAGTATTTTAGAAGTGCCATACAGTGCAATGAACATGGATGGATACTACCCACTGGTGGGCAGAATAACGACCTTCCAAAGATGCCTAGATCCTAAACCCTGGAACCCACAGATATGTTACATTACATGGCAAAAGGGAATTAAGATGGAGTTCCTAACCTGCTGATTTTAAAATGGCAAGATTTTCCTGGATTATCTTAGTGGGCCCACTATAATCATAAAAGTCCTTCAATGTAGAAGAGGGAAGCAGAGGGGAGATATAACTATGAAAGGAGTCAGAAGAATGTGATGTGAGGACTCAACTTGCCTTTGAAACTTTGGAAAAAGGAAGAGGGCCACAAGCCAAGGAACAAAGGTGGCTTCTAGAATTTTACAGAAGTCAAGGAAAGAGACCATACCCAAAGCCTACAGAAAAAAAAATTCAGTCCTGCTGACACATTGATTTCAACCCAGAAGACCTGTTACACTTACAGAATTGAAAGATGATAAATTTGTGCTGTTTTAAAACACCAATTTTTTGGTAATTTGCTATAGTTGCAGTAGAAAATGAACACACAAACTAAGATATTGATAATAAGATCTCAAAAAGCATTTGACAAATTTCATGAATAAGTACTGTGCTTCACTTGAAGAAGATGATATACAAAATAGAATTTCTGCCACAGAATCACAGAACTGAAAAGTACTTAGGAAATCACTGAACTCAACACCACCATTTTATAAATAAGGAAACTAACATATAGTTGCATAATAAGTAGGAGAGTTAGAACTCTGAACTTTTTCACTTTTATTTCAGACTCGAATTGTTTTTTAGTTTATCTTTTGGTAATGGCATAAGAGAAGGAGTATAAAAGTTCACATAATAAAACAGTCTGATAAATTACCAGGTGGAGAATCCATATTCGAAGATTTCTCATGGACTTAATGATTTTTTAAGACTAGCTCTGTGATGCTTCCTTATCCTGAAAATGTAAACAAAATAGCTATGCTAGGCTCCATAATGGCCCCCACCCAGGATAGCCACATCCTAATCTCCAGAACTTTGGATGTTACCTTTAATGGCTTTCCAAATGTGATTAAGGTACAATGTGATAAAGGAAGCAGAAATTTGAGTGATACAGTTTGAAGATGGAGAGAGGCCACAAGTCAAGGGATACAGGTTAGCCACTAAAAGGTGAAAATCAAGACAAGGAAATGACTGGTCCCTTAGAGTCCCCAAAAACAATCAGCCCTGCTGACACAAAATCATTTAGTCCAGTGAAAATGATTTTGGATTTCTGACCTCCAAAACTGTAAAAGAGTAAGTATGTGCTGTTTTAAGCCAATACGTTTGTGGTAATTTGTTACAGTGGCAATTGGAAACCAATACAACAGAGCCTTAGAGAAAAATGTTTAATTGCAAGCAAGCCAGTTACTATCATATTATCTTATTTATATTTTCAAAATTTCAACCTTGACAAAATAGAATAAATCTTGCATTTCTGGGTTACGTTCTATGATCCCTAATAGCATATATTCAAATTTTCTATGAATTTTCACCCAAGAAAATCACATGTATCAATGCAAAATGTCCAAAAAACACTTACCTACTCAATTTCTTTAGAATGTGTTGGAGGATGTTAAATAAACTTGAAATCCTATTAAAAAGAAGAAATTCTTGTAAAAATTAAATGACAAAAAAGGTATTCTTAACAATTATAGCTCCCCTAACAAAGAAAAAAAACAACATAATAACAGAAAACACAGACTACCAAAATCATTTGATTAAATTCTAATGTTTACTTAATTTTTACCATTTCCCGATTTCTCTTCAAAATCATAAAGTCCTTGGCCTGTGTGACTCAGAGCAGTTGTAAAGAGATTACTATTTTATATTCAAATTATAAACTTTTAAAAACGTTCAAGAAGTCTTTAGCAGAACTAATCTGCAAAAGAGTTTGCCTTTTAGAGATGGTGGTGAATTAGCTTCCAAAGAATCTGAGAGGTATTTTAAATGTGTGATACCAGAGAAGCCACTGACTGGCAGCAGGATAGTTAAAGGGAAATGAAATATATTTCTTTAGTACCTATTCTAGCCCCAAATTCATTCCCCCTACGATTTATTTAAAAATGGGTTTCATTGGGAAAGGTGGGGCAGGCAGTGAGTAATGTACAGAAAAGCTTTTTTATTCATGTAAAGAAAAAGTTACTCTTCAAAGGAGGCAGTCCTTATAAATAGAAGTGGACATTTTTAAGAACAAGCAGATTATTCAAGATTGAACCTGAGATCCTTCAAAAATTGTGTCAAGCCCCAAAGCTAGAACTATGCAATCAGTCTAAGTCAGGACAATTTCTCATCCTAATGGTGAATCCATATTAATTACCAAGGTTGCCACTCTCGCTCAGCTGTGTGCTCTGGAGCAAGTCACTCCAAGTTCCAGTTTCCCCACACATAAAAGAGAGACAATACTCCCACCAGTCCTTTCTAGAAAGCTGTGAGATATAAATTAGATAATGTTTGTAAGTTATTTTCCTTTGCATCTAGGTATTTGGAGTCCTCAGCACAATAAACTCATTTCAATATGATGTACAGTAATATGTGGCACCGGGGAAACTTTTAGAAGTTAGGATGTCTAAAATCCTCAGAGTTGAGTCTGTATGACTGTCCTCTTCTTTCCCAACCCTGAACAGGAGTGCTCCCATGTACCTCCCAGACGGTGGGCTACTACTGTTCTCTAGCCTCCTTTGTTTGAAGTAGAAAGACTGGCGCCACTGGTATTTAACTTGAAAATGGACATGATTAACAGAGATGGATCACAAACTGGGTTAGGGGAAGCCTCAATGTACAAAAGGATTAAAAGTCTTGAAAATAAAGGACTTAAACCTAACCAGTATTTAGAAATAAACAAAAATCAGTGATTACATTAACACGTTTTAAAAATCCCACCACAAAGTAAACTTTCTTACTTGAGTGCTGAAAGTTTTTCTTTTAATTCTTCTGAGGTAATTTCTTCTAACAGAAAAAGTTTTGAAGTAAATGCATCGATATGCCCTAAAATAAAATATCAAACTTAAAAACAATTGCAGTATTTAAAAAAAAAAGTTATCCAGTCTTCTTAAAGATGTTTTTACAAAACTGTAACAACTGTAAAGGAACTATACATTCTAAAAAGAGGAGAATTATACATTTTATTAAGTTTATTAAGTAAAGCTGTATTTTATTTATTTTTCTAAAAGATTTTTGAGAGAGAGAACAAGTGGGGGGAAGGGCAGAGGGAGAGAACTTCAAGCAGACTTTGTGCCGAGTGTGGACCCTGACACAGGGCTCCATCTCATGACCCTGCGATCATGACCTGAGCTGAAACCAAGAACTGGATGCTCAACCGACTGAGCCACCCAGGCGCCCCAAAACTGTATTTTAAAATGACACAAAAGTATTAGTTCTAAAATATTTGCTGAATACAGAAAAGTTTACACATGTGTACACCAAAAAATAATCTCTAAGACCCAAATTTAAGAATAACAACTGTTAAAATATTGGGTGTTTCTGTTTCCTATTAGTTTAAATTGCATTTTCATAGAGATGATATTTTTAGAGAAATACATACCTATTATCAATGAAAATGGGTAGTCAAATTTAGAGTATGGGCATGCTCTACACATATCTAAGACACGCTTGGTTCTTTTTTTTAAGATTTATTTGAGAGTGAGAGGGAGAGAGAGCATAAGTGGGGGGTGGGGACAGAGGAAGAGAATCCTGAAGGAGATTCCCTGCTGAGAGTGGAGCCTGATGCAGGGCTCATTCCCAGGACCCCGAGATCATGATCTGAGCTGAAATGAAGAGTTGGCCGCTTAACCAACTGAGCCACCCAGGCAACCCCACACCTGGTTCTTAAGATAAAATTAGATTATAAAAATCCAGTTTAATTATTTATAATAACCAAGATATGGAAACAACCTAAGTGTCCAACAACGGATGAATGGATAAAGAAGATGTAGTGTATATATACAATAGAATATTACTCAGCCATGAGAAAGAAGGAAATTCTGCTATTTATAACAACATAGACATACTTAAGGGCATTATGCAAGTAAAATAAGACAGAGAAAGAAAATACTACACGGTATCACTTATATGTGGAATCTAAAAATAAAAGTCAAACTCACAGAAACAGTAGAAAAGTGTTTTCCAAAGGCTGGGGGAGGAAAGAATAGAGAGAGGTGGTAAAAGGGTACAAACTTTCAGCCATACAGAGTCTGAGAATCTAATGTATAATATGGTGACTACAGATAACACTACATTGTATGATTGAAATTTGCTAAGAAGAGTAGAACTTAAATGTTCTCATCAAAAAAAAAAGGAAAAATATAAATATTTGGGGATGGAGGTATTAATTAACTGGATGGGAGGAATTTCACAATGCATATGTATATCAAATCATCGTGATGTACACTTTAAATATCTTACAATTTGATTTGTCAAATTATACTACAATAAAGCTCAAAAAAAAAATCCGGCTTTTAATTAAAGCACACAAGATTCATCATGGTTAAAAAAAAATAGTCTGCTTAAAGTCTTACTTTCTTACAAACATGACATAATTCCAGAATTCAAGAAACAAAGTAGCAAATGGGGACACTTTCATTTTAAAAAGTAATGTGTATGTTCTACAACAACATAGGTTAAGACAGGACACTTAGGCCCTGAAATGTACCAAGAAGAATGATATAAAAGACAGCCCTAAGTTAAATGTTACATAATCAAGTCCATACAAACCAGAGTTAAAAACATCAGTTAGTATGACAAGAGTGTAACACTCATCAATGCTGAAAATACCATTTTTTACTTTTATTTTTGAACTTGTAGTATTTAGTTATCAAAACACATTACCTGGGAAGCTGACGTCAATCACTGGGACAACAAAAAAATGCACATAATATCTAATTTTCATATAAAGCCCCCTTTCATTTGCTTTCAGCTCATAAAAAGAATTAGAAACATTTTTACCAGATGCTTTTCCTTAAAACAATGAATCTATTTTTCCCACTCCTACTTATTATTTCCTATGCCAAGTTTTAGTTTCACCTCTACATTTCTAACACTCATTATACAGTGACGTTTCTAATAACAAAGACACATTTTAATGCTTTAATAACTGTAGAAAGGGAATATTAAATACGATAAAACATATTTAGACATTTACTAAATATGCCTTTGAGATGAACAAGTCTTTGCTTTTTAAAGAATCTCAATAAAAAATATGTATTATAGTGTATGTCAAATATGGTCAGCCCAAAATAACTATATAGAGAACGCCATATTAAGTGCTAGGAGGCCTACTTCCTCAAGGAGTTAACAATTCTCTCAATATTGGCGCATTTTTACCTGGGGATCTCAAATGACTCATATGTGTGGTTGAGATATTTATCTCCCAGGCCCTTGGGGCAGCTGAGCAAGGCTTGGGATGGAAAATTTCCTGGCACTCCCCTTCAGCCATGAGAAATCTCTTTTGTATATCACAGCACTATCCAAGTATTTTTTGTCTGTCAAGGTTGGGAAGCACTGCTTTACAGAGTACAAATAAAGCCTTTATATAATACAATTAAAGGCTTTATATACATGCATCCAATCATACATACACACATATATATACATACACACGAACAGGCAGTCCTTGCTTTGCATGCAGTATGGGATGATAAAAAAAGCTGAAACCATGCAAGCTTTTTTAATGATGTGAAAAATGATAATTGTTCCATAACCTTTAAAATTTTTGGCAAGGGGTGCCTGGGTGGCTCTGTCAGTTAAGCATCCAATTCTTCGTTTCAGCTCAGGTTGTGATCTCATGGGTCATGATCAAGCTCCACATCACGTTCTGCACTCAGTGGGGAGTCTGACTGAGATTATCTCTCTCCCTTTCCCTTTGCTACTCTCCCCACTTGTGCATGTGTGTGTGTACTCTCTATCTCAAATAAATAAATAAATCTTAAATTTTGTTGTTGTTGTTGGGACACCTGGGAGGCGCAATTGGTTAAGCCTCCAACTCTTAAGTTTTAGTTCAGGTCCTGATCTCAGGGTTGTGAGATCAAGCCCCCTGTTGGGCTCCACACTCAGTGAGGAGTCTGCTTAAGACTCTCTCTCCTCTGCCACCCACCCCCATGCTCTCTCTCTAAAATAAATAAATAAATCTTAAAAAAAGTTTTTTGTCAAAACATTATGAATTCTCCCTCAATTATAACTGTATAGGGAAATGAAAAAAAAAAGCAAAACTAATATTTATTTAGTATACTGTAATTTAAAACATTAAAAACACTGAAAGTATTTTATTTTTTTTTATAAAAAAAAACTTATCAGGAGCAGTTTGAACACTGCTTGTCAAATCTTCTTCTGGAACAACTTATGATAGGAAGCAAGCATCTTTTCTATGCCGTGGATTGTCATACCCCTAAGTTAGGATCAGCTTCCAACATTGTATCCTTTGTGTTTTATTATGTTTTCTTAAAGATCTTATTTATTTGACAGAGAGAGCACAGGCAGGGGGAACAGCAGGAGAGGAAGAAGCAGGCTCCACTGCTCAGCCCCAATGTGGGGTTCGATCCCAGCACCCCGAGACCATGACCTGAACCGAAGGCAGATGCTTCACCGACTGAGCCACCCGGGAGCCCCTCCTTTGTGCTTTAAATGTCAGGAAATATCTCCTTCCTTTCATGTAAAATCTTATACAGGTATCACTTTTTCATTCTTTATGTCACAACCACTTTCTCATTTATGTCCCTAAATTTGCCTTCACTAAATTCCTGTGGCGGCATATCTAGAGTCTCTTGAACATCAGCAGTGTCAACATTCCCACTATCAGCTGTTTCTCCTGTAACTCCAGTTATGTTCACTTCGAATTTCACTTCCTGCAGTATCACTTTTTATTTCTTTGCTGTGCTTTAATCATTGTTGGCCAATTCTTTGATTATCCACTTTTATAAAATGCATGAGTTTATTACTGGGAGACAAGGATGGAACACAAATAAACACTGTTTTTTGTGTATGAACTCAGTAACAGGTGCAAAGTGACCACTGACAAGAGTTTGGAAGATGGGACATGACTGGTCACTAGTCATGATGTGCATCTGTTATTTATGTAGTGATATGTGGACTGAAGAGTCAGCGGTGAAGTAGTCAATACACTGTAGTAACTGAAACTGGTTTATCTCAGAACTGTGCAAAAGCAAGGCCTGCCTTACGTCAACTATATAGAACTGATATATATTAAGGGATTAGGAGGTAGATACAGAAGTTGTGATAAGATTACTTTGGGAATTTTCTTTTCTTTTCTTTAAAGATTTTATTTATTTATTTGACAGAAGAGAGAGTGAGCGCACAAGTAGGGGAAGCAGCAGGCAGAGGGAGGGAGAAGCAGACTCCCCGCGGAGCAGGGAGCCCAATGCGGGGCTCCAACCCAGGACCCTGGGATCAGGACCTGAGCCGAAGGAAGCAGCTTAACGACTGAGCCACCTTTGGGAATTTTCTTTAAGGAGTATCTTTTAATGTTTTTATGGGACCTGAGGATAAAAAGAGTACTACAACTGAGGGGACATATTCATAGTAAAGTGAAGCAGACAAACATTAACAACAAAAAAAAGTACAGTTATTCTACCTGAAAAAGAGACTATGAGCTACAGAAGTGGTTCTCAAGATGCAGGCCCCAGACTAGCAGCATCAGCAGCACCTGAGAACATGCTAGAAATGCTAAGTCTTGGGTCCCAATCTAGACCTACTGAATCAGACACAGTAGGGTCAGGGCCAGCAATCTCTACTCTAACAAGCCCTACAAGTGATTCTGATGAGCCACCATGTCTGAGAATTACTGAACTCATTTCATACAAACCAATGTGCTCTTCAGTTAAAGAAAGTAATTGAGATCTTATATCACTTTATCTTGTAAGACATGTTTTATCTGAATCATGCAATCATGCAAATAAACTCTATCCTCACTGATCTAATGTACGGACCCACAAATTTGATTTTTGAGGAGAAATTATCTTAAATTTCCTTGAAATCTTGAGATCATAGTCTGGACAGGGAAAAATGACAATGAAATGATTAAGATAAATGGAGGAGTGGCTAGCACTGGTTGAGAGGAAAACTCAGGCCACAGTTGAGGAAGGACTATGGTGCACAAGTGCATGAGAAAGAGAACATAAGCGCTTGGAAAGTTTCTGGTCAAGACTGTAAGAATCCAGTTTCTAAACAGTAATTTGTTTTAATTTACAGTGATTAATACCGTCACACACAAAATGCTTTACTTTTGTTACATCTGACACCTCCCCGCCCCTCCCTCAATTCTTCCCTAGCCCTTTTTAGTTTTATGGCAAAGTTATTGACACTTAAAAACTATGACTCAATTCTGGTCCTGCCAACTGATAAACTCTGTAACTATGAATAAGTTACTTAATTATTCTGAACTTTACTTTCCTCTATTGCTTATAGCAGTGGTCTACACACATTAAAAACTGTTCATTAATAGCACTTAGACCAAAATTTTTTTGAAAAACGTAAATAATACACAATGTATAGTTAATTATGGTTTTGAGAAATCTTGGCTTAAAACTGTGTGATACAGCTATCTGAAGGATGGATTCAAAGTTCAATTCATTTTCTGCAGGTTTTAGTGGCTGCCAAAAAGATACAATGATACAAAGATTCACATGCAATAAAAGCCTTATTGCTGGGCTTACTAGAGTGACACTGATAGTTTTTAACACCATATACCAATAACACAAAGGTTTTTCCTCTAAATTCTACCAGTAAAAGGCCATCTTCCCTGATGTTAACCAGTTTCTTAACAAACGTTAAGACAGGAGCTACATTCCTATCCTTGAGGCTCTCTGGAAGATTTTAAGAGTTTTTTTTTTTTTCCTCCCTAATCTGATTCCAAGTTTTTAAAGTATACAGATGTACAGTTTTTTGTTTGTTTTTGTTTAAAACAGTGGCATCTTTCATTTTTGGCAACAAAATCATATTTAACAGACCCAAGGATGCTGTATGGCACAACTCTGGGGGTGGCCATTCATATGGAAGGGATTAAGCACAGTCTCCCTAGAGGTGTGCTATGTGGACATGATGAAGATTCTTTCAGTATTATATGTGACAGGACTATATGACAACATAAAGAGAGGGTACCACTTATCAATCCATATCCTTAATATGAGTAATGTTTAATTATTATTTAGAGAAAAAACAAGTTAGTTATATTATTCTCTTCCTACATCCCAGTGGTTTATCTTACACACATCCTGAGATAGTAAAAAGAATATATAAAGTATGTATGTATGTGTGTGTATTGTGTGTGTGTATATATATATACATACAATTATATAAAGTATATAAATTCAATGGTTTGGTTTCCACCATTTCTATTCTCCTTGACTTTTACTGTTCCTTCAACCAGTTATCAAAGGAAACCTAACTTATTCTAAACATAACTGAGTATCTCCGTGTGTCAAATACTGTTCTAGGACCTTGGGATATTGAAAGTAAACAAGAAACAAGAAAGACAAAAACAGGCAATAGATATCATAAGTAATTAAAGTATATAATTTGTTAGTGGCAACCAGGAAAAGGGATTGGATATACATTTGTGTGGGTTAAGGGTAAAGAAGCCAACAACTAGAAGAAGAAAGAAACCCAGAGATGTGAGCCTGGCCCTTGGCCTTGCTTTTCTCTGGAAAAAGCAACAAAAGGCTAAGAAATGGACCAGGGCTTTCAACAGTCTCTCAGGATCAGAGGAACAAAAACTGGATTTCAGGATCTATCAATGAATTGAACACCTAAGCTCTGAGTTGGGACCTTGTGTAACAAGGGGCTCCCTGGGTTTGGTGATTCTCTAAAAGAGCTCATAGGATTCAGCATACAGTTGTACTCATGGATAAGACTTATTACAGCAAAAGGATACAAAGCAAAAAAATAAAAATAAAGAGTAAAAGGAAAAGGTGTATGGAGTGAAGTCCATAGGAAACCAGGTGAAATCTCTGGGTCTTTCCTGAGTTTCTGTCTGGGATGATAAAAAAGTTCTGCAAGTAGATAGTGGTGATGGCTTCACAACTCTGTGAATCTACTTAATATCACTAAGTTGTATTAAAAATGTATGCTGAATTGCACACTAAAATGGTAAATTCTATGTTACTCTAAAATATGTATATTTTACCACAATTTTAAAAAAAAGTCCCTTCCCACTGAAGTCATATAAGATGCACTTAGTTCTTCTAGCAACAGTTTTTTTGTATACTGGAAAAGTTCATTAGAGACTGAGCACTCAAGGTTTTTAATTGGAGGCTCATCATGTAGGTGCCTTCTGCCTAGCTCATACCAAAGACTCTCAAAAGGAAAGCAGATGGCTCAGATGGTTAAGCGTCTGCCTTTGGCTCAGGTCATGATCCCAGAGTCCTGGGATCGAGTCCCGTATCAGGCTCCCTGCTTCTTGGGAGCCTGCTTCTCCCTCTGCCTCTCTCTCTGTCTCTCATGAATAAATAAAAATAAAAATCTTAAAAAAAAATAGAATAAGCCACACTATTTGTACAGTGTAGGTACTATGAGCCATCCTTATCAGCTAAAGAAAGTCTTATAACAGTACAGGGAACTGTACTGATAACTTACTAGCCAAGTTCCCAGATACCAGCTAAGGGCCAGCCTTGCAAACAGGTCTTTTCAATGATTTGCAGTGTCAGTCTGGCTACATCAACTCTTATCTGCAGAGACCATGAATAGCAACCCACTAGCATTAAGTGGGAAACAGACTGATCTTTCTAGGGTTCAAAGTCAAGCTTCAAGTTATCTAAATCCCTGTAACAGAATCAAGGTGAATCAAAAGTAATCTTGTCTAGAGGAAGATAACATTTTAACTTTCTCATTATCTCTGCAATTTTTCATACACAATAGCTGGCCCTTAATAAAGAACATTCTGGCATACAATGATACAACATGTTAAAAAAAAAACAAACATGTTACAAGATGAATTGTGTCCCCTGCAGAAGATATGTTGAAGCCTTAACCCACAGTACCTCAGAACATGACCTTCCTTGGAAATAGGATCATAGCAAATATAATTAAAGATTAAGATGAGGTCATACTGGAGCAGAGTGGGCCCTTAATCCCATATGACTGGTGTCCTTCTAAGAAGAGGAGAGAGACACACAGGAAGAAGATGCTACACGACGAGAGAAACAGAGATGAGGGTGATGCATCTACAAGCCAAAGGCGCCAAAAATTGCTGGCGGATATCAGAAGATAGAAAAGGCAATGAAGGATTCTCTCCTACAGGTTTCAGAGGGAACATGGCCCAGTGACACATTGATTTTGTATTTCTAATCTCTAGAACTGTGAAACAAGAAATTTCTGTTGTTTGAAGCTACTTAGTTTGTGATACTTTGTTACATCAGCCCTAAGAAATGAATACACAAGATAATAGAAAAGACACACTGGAAATCCAGATAACAGATGTACTGGACACAGATTTTAAAAGAGTTTTGCCTAATATGCTAAAGGAAAGATTGAGAATTTCTGTCAAAAACTATAATCTATAAAAAAGAACCAAATGGAAAATCTAGAACTGAAGAACACAATAATTGAAATTAAGCACTCAAGTCATGGGTTAAATAGTGTATCAGAGATAGGTGAAGAGGGAATTAATGGACTAGAAAAAAATACCAAAAATGATACATGAAGAGTCAAAAGGAAAGGAAATAAAGAAAAGACATTAGGGTTACAGTAAGATACACACCATAATGCACCTAAAATCCCAGAGGAGAAAGAGAGAGAATGAGGAAGAAGTGATAGATATTTAGTGACATAATGACTGAGAATTCTCCAAAATTTTTAGAAGTCATCAAGTCACATATCCAAGGAGCAATATAAACCCCAAAAGAAATATTTACAAAGAAAACATAAGTACACTGAGGAAAATTCTTGAAAAACAGGGAGAAAGATAAAATTTTAAATCTGCAGAGAAAGGAGTTGTATTACTTTCAAAGGAGCAAAAAAAAAAAAAAAAGATGGGCAGCTGACTTTTCAACAGAAACAAAAGAAACCAGAAGACAATGAAATATCTATCCTTCAATAAAGGTGAAATAATTAAAAAACCTTTTGGATGAATAAAAACTGAGAGTCTTTGTCACCAAGCTATCTGTAATAAAGATAATACTAAAGGGTATTCTTCAGGCAGAGGAAAATGATACTAGTTAGAATCTTAGAGATATGAGAAGAAAAGCATTAAAAAGGGTAAATATATGAATAAATGTAACTGAATATCAAATGTATACACTAATAATAATATATAGAAAATATAAAATACTATTTAATGGGGATAAGTCAGGGATGCATGTTATAATGATTAGAGTAGCACTGTCCAATTGAACTTTTTGTGATGCTGGAAATCTCTGCACTGTTCAATATGGTAACCAGATGCAGCTTTCAAGCACTTGAAACTCACACACAGTATGACTAAGAAACTGAATTTTAAGTTTTACTTAATTTTAATAAATTTAAAGTAGTCACCTGTGGCTAGGAGCTACTGTATTAGAACACCTCTAGAGTAACCCTTAAAAGAGTAGTAAAAGAGTAGGGGCGCCTGGGTGGCTCAGTCGTTAAGTGTCTGCCTTCAGCTCAGGTCATGATCCCAGGGTCCTGGGATCGAGTCCCACATCGGGCTCCCTGCTCAGTGGGAAGCCTGCTTCTCCCTCTCCCACTCCCCTGCTTGTGTTCCCTCTCTCACTGTGTCTCTATCTGTCAAATAAATAAATAAAATCTTTAAAAAAAAAAAAGAGTAGTAAAAGAGTATATAATTATGTTAATATAGAACTATCCTGTTAATCAAGGGAAAAAAATGCAATAAAAAATGTTCAATTCATAAGAAGGCACTAAGACAAAAAAAGGTCCTTAAAACAATGAGTCAAATAGAAAACATATATTAAAATGATAGATATAAACCCAAATTATTAGTGATGTGTAGTAATTACTACAGGTACTATAGGAATTTAAAGATTTTAAGAGGATATTATACCTTTATGCCAATAATTTTGAAAACTTAAACTGAACAAATTTCTTAAAAACATACAAGTTACAAAACTGATGCAAGAAATTAAACATCTGAATGGCTCTAAAACTAATTTAAAAACAGAACTGATAATTAGAAGCTTCTCAAAAAGGAAAACTTAGGTGCACATGCTTCCTAGGTAACTTTTACCAAACATTTGTAGGTGAAATAACACCAGTTTTATAGAAATTCTACCAGATAGAAGAAGAAGGAATACATCCCAACTCATTTTACAGTATAAACATAACCTTAATACCAATACCTAGGCAAGGTATTATAGGCCAATCTCACTCATAAACACAGATGGCAGAATTAATATTAACAAAATTAACATTAATATTAAACTAAATTTACCAATATATAAAAAGAGCAATGTATTATGATCAAGCTGGGTTTATTGCAGGAACACAAGGTTGGATTAACATTTTTAAATGAATCAACAGGAGTCATCACATTAGCAGAATAAGAGAAAAGTCACACCATCATATCAGTAAAAGCAAAGAAAATATCGGATAAAGTTTTTTTGCCCATTCATGATTAAAATTCTTAAATTAGGCATAAAAAGGAACTTCTTTATTCTAATTAAAAGTATCTACAAAAACCTATACAAAATACCAAACACAATGGTGAACTGTTGAAAACATTCCCTTTTAAGATTAGAAATAGGGGAAAGCCCAATATTCACTTTGTATTCAAGTGCGAGGCAATGAAGGCAAGGAAAAAAAAGTTATAAAGATTGGAAAGAAGAAATAAAATGGCCATTATTTGCAGAAGACATGATTGGTTACTTAAAAAACCTAAATTATTAGAATGAGTAAGTGACTTTAGCAAAGTTGCTAGATAGAAGATTAATATACAAAAACAATATGTAAATAAATTCTATATTTTAGTAACAAACCTTAAGAAAATAAAATGTCAGAAATACCATTTATAATAGCTTAAAAATATCAAATATCACAAAATACACTTAACAAAAGATGTACAAGATCTCTACATAGAAAATCATAAAATACTAAGAGAAATTAAAGATATAAATAAAGGAATATGTAAAGTTCACAAATTAGAAGATGTTATTGTGAAGCTATCAGTTTGCTCCACGTTGAGTCACTGCACTTGCTAACAAAAATCCCAATCTTCTTGTTGTTGTTGATAGAAACTGACAAGTTGATTCCAAAATTTGTAAACACAAAGGGCCAAGAATAGCCAAGACACTCCTGAAGAAAAGTTGACAAGGTTCACTTTACAAAAGAGTAGAATATTTTATAAAGTTAGAGTAATTTACAGTGTTTACTGTCTAGCTAGATTACCTAGAAAAATTAAGTAATTACTCCAGTTAGAGTAATTAAAACAGATACTGCCTCAAGGATACATAGGGAGTCTAGAATGAGAGTCACATATATGATTTATAACACAAGTAGCATTGAAGAGCAGCAGAGAAAGTATGGTCTTTAAAATTAACAGTGCCCACTATTGAAAATAAAATCTTGATATTCCATGTAAAATTAAATACCACATAATCTGTGTATCTAAAAATAAGGGCTAGAAAAAAATAAAGATTCTAGAAGATAATATAGGAGAATATCTTCATGATCTTGCTGGGGGGTGGATTTTAAAATAGGACAAAGAAAGCATGAATCAGAAAGGAAATGACTAGTAAACTGGTAAGTTCAAAAGATACCATTAAGAGACTGAGAAGGTAAGTTACAGAATGGGAGAAAAATATTTGTAAAATTTAAAACCAACAAGGAAGGACCAAACAAAAACCTGACAAAAGGGGGCGCCTGGGTGGCTCAGTCAGTTAAGCATTCTACTCTTCATCCCAGCTCAGGTCTTGATCTCAGGGTTGTGAGTTCATGTTGGGCTCCATGCCAGGTATGGAGCCTACTTAAAAAACCAAAAACACACAAAAAAACCCTGACAATAGAAAAATGAGCAAAAGGTTTAAATAGGCAATTCACAAAATTGAATATCCAAATGATTAATCACATGAAAGAGTGCCCAATTTCATTAACACCAAAGAAAGGCAAAGTAAAACAATAATGAAATATTAATTATACCTACCCACCAGCATGGCTAAAATTAAGTAAACTGATAAGGCCAAGGGTGGGTAAGGATGTGAAGAAACTGAAACTATCACATATTTCTATTATAAATGTGAATTGGTTCAATAGCTTTGGAAAACTTTCTGAAATTATCTACTAAATTTGAGTATATACCTAAAATATGACCCAATAATTCCACTCCTCAGTATATGCCCAAATAGCAATATGTATGCAGCGTACTAATAGGCATTTACAAGAATTTTCAGTTGCATTACAATGGAAACAACCTAAACAGGTTCCTAAAGTTTAATGGATAGGGGGTGCCTGGGTGGTTCAGTTGGTTAAGTGTCTCCCTTCCGCTCAGGTCATCTCGGGATCCTGGAATTGAGCCCCTGGTTGGGCTCCCTGCTCAGCAGGGAGTCTGCTTCTCCCTCTTTCTCTGCTCTTCCCCCAACTCATGCTCTCTCTCTCTTTCAAATAAATAAATAAATAAAATTAAAAAAAGAGAAATCTTTTAACTCTTTATCATAAAGATGATTTTCCATATTTTCACCTAGTTCTACATTAATAGCTTTTTCCTCAGTACAAAAATATATAAAATATTACTTCATTGTCTTGTGGTATCTATTTTCATCAAGAAGAGGTCTACTTTGGGGGCAATATATTAGGTAATAATTATAATTTTAAAAGATCTGTATATACAATCCTTGAAGCAGGTTGAACAAAATATTATTACATTCATTATGTATAGGTCAAAAAGCTCAAGTCTAGGGGGTTAAATGATTCTACCCAAGGTAAGAGAATTATAAAATGTATAGTAATCATACATATATCTTCTGACTTCCACAGTCAGCATATTTCCACCATTCCATTATAATAGAAAAAGCACAGGATGTGGAATCAGAAAAGATATGGATACTCTTCAGCATTAAACTTAGAAAACCTTAGTTTCTTCCTCTATACAACAAAGATAAACATCACCTACTTTGCGGAATAGTGAGGATTAGCAACAATGGATATATTGTCATTGTCCCACATTACATGCTTAGAAATATTGTTCTATGGGGCACCTAAATGCCTTATTTGGTTGAGTGTCTGACTCTTAATTTCAGCTCAGGTCATGATCTCAAGGTAGTGAGATCGAGCCCTGTGTCAGGTCCCACACCCAGTGGAGCCTGCTTAAGTTTCTCTCTCTCTCTTTCCCTCTGTCCCTCCCCTTGTGTGCTCTCTACCCCCCCAAAAAATACTGTTCTATTATTTTATACACACCCACATATATACGTACATACACACATATATTTAATAGTTTCTCAAGGATAATTTTGGAGCATTTCAAGTGTATCGTATAACTTGGTTTGTGAGTGGTAGATACATAACGAACCAAAAAGGAGAAAAAAAATACCCAACAATATTCTATAAGTTGTACCTTGTGAGGCTGGGAGGAGAGGAAGTTGGCTGGAAGGAGGGGAAGCTGGGAAGTATCTCTAACCCATAGATACTTTACTTTTTTTATATTTTTTTAATTTTTAAATAATCTCTACACCCAATATGGGGCTTGAACTCACAATTCTGAAATCAAGAGTTGTATGCTCTAAACTGAGCCAGACAGGTGCATTTTAAAACATATTCACCCCCACATAAAAAACCAAACCCATTCCCAAACCCAAAGAAAACACAACCATACAACATAAGTTTCTCATCAAACAACTGTGAAAGAAACCAAATACACTATCCTATTACATTAAAATGAATGGCTTCTAAGTGGGTAGGATTTACTGAGGATAAAGAGCACACAGAGCAATAATTACTTAAGACTTCAAAGAATACTTTAGATGAAGTGAGCCATATAGATGATGGCAGTTTTATCTGTTAAAGTGTACATTAAAAAAAAAAAAAAAACACTTCATATTGTTTTAGTCCTGAGTCTCTATTCTCTTTCAGTACTTTAAAAAGGATTTAAGTGATAAGCTTTTGTTTCGTCCTTTCCTAAAATGGATGTGGCTAGCAATTGCTTCAGAGGAGCTTACGTGAAGACTGTTGGTATGATTCAAGGTAAGAGATCTTTTGGAGGAACACTGCAATTGCGGTTAGTGGCCGAAAACTACAACAAAAAACTTCCAGCATTCAGTATGAAACAGAAGGAGGGGGCTAACGCCCAACCAAGTACAAAAACCACTTCCTTTTTGAGTTAAGCACAGAGAGCAAATCAATTATCTTATTAATACTCTTCTACAATAAAGACAACATATTGGTTAACCAAAATATGGAAAAACAATTTTCAAGCGAATAACCTCTTTTTGATTAAGAAAAACATACTCTTAACAGCTGTTTCACACCAGGAATTATGCTAACTGCTATGAAAATACAAAGTTTCATCGGACACTGACCTTACACTACTTACTGTCTAATGGAAAGATCGGATAGGTATAAAAAAAGAACATTACAGTAGAAAGTAACAAGTTGTAAGAGTGGTAAAAAAAAAAAACTGTGCAGGGGCACCCGGGTGGCTCAGTCAGTTGGGCATCTGACTCTTGGTTTCAGCTCATATCACAACCTCAGGTTCCTGGGATTAAGCTTCGTGATGCTTCAGGCTCTGCACTTGGGGTAGTTGGCTTCTCTCCCTCTCCCCAACTGCCCCTCCCCTGCAAATGCATGTGCTAGTGTGTGATCTCTCTAAAATAAATAAATCTTAAAAAAAAAAAAAGACCCTGTATTGAAAGACCAAAGGAAGAAAGTGACTTCATGGAAGGGCAACTTGAGATAGTGCAGATGGACTGAGACACATGGGATGAATTAAAAAGTATGGGATGAGGCATTCCATTGGGAGAGAGCAATATCAGCAACAACTGGCAAGTAATCCTTCATATGAAGTATTTAACTGTACATGAACCCAAGACAAATCAAATCCGTAACCCCCCCAAAAAAACAGAAAACCGAAACAAAGAAAAATTGAAAAATTTTAAATGTCATTAAAATTTTAAGAAAATTTCAAAATATGTTCACACCAATAGTTTAAAAGAAGCTTCTTAGAAAACCCTTCTATAGTTTTAGCTTATTACACTGTAAAATAAAATAAGTATTTAAAAAATAAAACAATTATGTTGACCTCAAGCACAACTAAACAATAAGAGGGAAATGAAAACATCTGATCTCACAAGTTTCACCCCCACCATTTAACTTTGCAGTAGGAATGGTGTTTTAATAGGAATGTTAACACAATAAGAGAACTGTAGAAAGTACAGAATGGAAGTATTTATAATTGATTAAAAGTATATATTTACAATGGCATTAAAAAGGAGAGCAAATCCTCTTGTATAACTTACCAACATAAAATGAACAGTTGGAATGCAATAAACTTTCAGTCCATAAGCGACAAAGTTCACTTTCAGTCAGAGCTTCAACTCCGTAACAAGCTTGATATTCCACTTTTGGTAGTACATAAACTGGAAATTGCTGAAATGCACAGTTACACTTTTTCAAAGCTCCATTAATTTACTCTTAGTAGAAAATACATTTGCCTACAGTTTTGCCACTTTGAAATGCTTTCAGGTAATCTTATTTTATCCTTTCAAATACAGCAGAATTCAGACAGAAAGATGGAAAGAACCCTTGTTAGATGTGGGCAAGAGGTGGATAGATAAGAGATCCTGAACGAACAGCTCTCTCCCACCTCCACCCAAAATTCACATACCTCCCTACATATGCACACATTTTATCAGGGAATGTAACTGACAGTAGCATCCTTGGAACAGAGCCTATGATACATAATTGCCCAAAGGTTCAAAGCTGGATGCTAGAAAGCAAAGACTGTTATATTAGTAATTTGCAGAGGATAAAAAAAGGTAAGAATTTTTAGCACTTTTAAAGCATGAGACACATGGTATCAGGCTCAAATACTCTGAGCAGCTTTTTTTCATTCTAAGAATGAAGGTATAAGCATTAATATTTACACTAACAACTGTGAGTGTCTTTATCTTGATTAATACAAAGGCTTTGCTCCAAACACTAGTAAAGTAGCCAATCAGAGTTTATTGGTCAGGACACTAAATAGATTAAGTAAAGTAACTGTGGCCATCACTAGTGTAAAGGAGGATATGCAAGGAAGTACATGCTTGTGAAATAATGTTAGTCATGTTCACTGTGCTCATGTTATCTCATTTCTGTCAAAGAATATTCTACTCTTAATAGTAGTCTCTTCATTTCCAGCTGCAGAAGGAGAAATACATGATTTAAAAAATTTATTCAAAGTGATATAGCTAGTTTGTACTTCTGAAATTATATGAAGTTGCCACTATTCATATACTTGAAAATATTTCATAAATGTTTCTGAATTCCTGATTTTCACCAAGTGGCAAATTTAGTGGGCTTGGAACAATGATGGTGATAAGAACAATCCAAATCCAGTAAAACTTCTGTTAACCATAAACTTGGTTCATATGGTTACCTGTGAATGGTGTACAACTCTTTTAAAGCAGTATTTCTTCAATTTCAATGTGCATATGAATAACCTGGTGAGTAACTTTGTTAAAATGCAGAATCTGAGGTGAAGAACAAGGTTTTGCTTTTTTTTTAAATTGAAGTATAATTAACATACAGTTTTATATGTTTTTTTTAATTTCAGTTTCTTCTTTTTTTTAAGATTTTATTTATTTATTTGACAGAGAGGGACAGCGAGAGAGGGAACACAAGCAGGGGGCGTGGGAGAGGGAGAAGCAGGCTTCCTGCGGAGCAGGAAGCCTGATGCGGGGCTCGATCCCAGGACCCTGGGATCAGGACCTGAGCTGAAGGCAGATGCTTAACAACTGAGCCACCCAGGCACCCCTTTATATTAGTTTCAAGAGTACAATACAATAATTCAACAATTCTATACAGTAGGTTTTGCATATTTGATAAGCTGTTGTTCCAGGGGCCAAACCTTGAGTATGAGACCTCTAACGGTGTCTTCTCAATTAAAAAAAATTAAATTGTGATTAAGATAATTTTACTGGTAAAGGCATTTTATTATATAATAATTCTTCAGCAATTGGTAATCTGCATTTAACAACTATAAGTTAGAGATAAAGAAATGGAGGTCAAAAGGGTTAAGAAATTTGCTCAGGGACAGAGCCAGTTTATAGCAGAGTTGAATAATTGATAAAGAAGATATCCTTTTTGGATCATAAGTAGATCTTCCTTGATAATACTGCCTTATATCTATGAAACTAAGTCCTGAATCTGCTTTTAATTTCTGTATGTATTCTACTGCCACCTCCAGGAAGCCACGGGAAAGAAAAGTCTGAATATTTTATGGTAGTATTCAAAAATTAAAGTGAAATTTTAAATTCAAAGTTTCAAACTATAAAAATTGAGTTTACTATTCCTTTCTCCCTTGAATGGTAACTCCTATTCTCCCTAACTGAAAACTTTTCTTGGTTCTGTCTTCCAAATTTTCACATAAACCTTTTAAACTTTTCCATACAACCCTAGATAGATATTTCATAGCTAGTATCATAGTATAGTGAAGAGACTTCTAAGTATTTTAAAGCTTTATCTAAACAAGTTGGTTTTTAAGTAGTAAATATTAAGAGAATGCTTGTTTACCTAGAGTTTAAATAGAGCTACTTTAAAATTTCTCAAACTAATACTTAAATTATCCTAAAGTTCCCTTCCTTAATAATACCAGTTCCTCTCATTTACTTATTACCTGTTTATTTTGCTTCTAGGATGTAAAACATTTGGGAGAAACAGATAAATAGGACATAATTCCAAAGGAAATGCATTCTACTAAGGGATTTAAACCAAGTGTACTAAACAATTACATATAATAAAAGGTACAATATGATAACCACTGAAAATTTTAAAATTTTACTCTGAGTTGGACATAATGAAAAACACAAGGCTCCTATTTAGATATTCTTTGGGGTTCAACTATTTTGATATATTTTGATGAAGAGTGAATTCTCTCCTATAAGGTTTCATCTCAACATTTACAAATTGCATTTTAGTGAACTGAATGACAATGTCCTTAACAGGTTGTCTGTTTCAAGAATTAATTCAGTATCTGGTTATTTCCCTAAGCTATTCTTTAAGAGATACTGGCCATCAATAGTTTCTAACTGCTGTGAGCTGCAGATCAATACAAAGTGGTATGGGTTCAAAAGGTAGAAAGTGAAAGAAATGAGGTTAGCCCCCAAATAAATCAGAGATGTAGCAAGTAAAAATTAAAGAAATAAAACACTGAATATATAATACATAGCACTGACACTACATATATTCAAGATGTTCATGCAATGGCCATTAAATTGATCATCATTAAATATAAATGAGATGGGAAAAATTAGCAAATAAAGTAAAATCTTTTAATTCAGACAATATTAGCATTTATTTCGGAGCAGATTAATACAAAATCTTTGGTATTTTATTATTCCTTGACCTTCTCTTATAAAAAACACTACCCCATACATTTAATTCAAAACCATTTGGTTTCTAAAATTTAAAGTTTGAACCACAGATAAAAACCAAATTATGAGAACTAAGAATTTAAAAATGTATTTACAATCTTCTTTCTATTTGACAAAGGATAATGACATCATCAAGCAAAAGATCCTCTAGGTCCACCGGATTCTGGTGAACAAAGATCCTAGATCCTGATGGGTTAGCTTTAGAGTTTTTTTCATGATAGACCCTGCTACTAGCCACTGTGGAAGGCTGGGCAGCCCGCCCTGCCTCCTTTCCTTCCTTCCTTCTTTTCTTTCTTTTCCAAGTTATTCCTTAACATGACAAAGCAGTAGTCAGGGACTTGATCCACAAGGGTTAATGCTGGAACACCACTACTTTCGAGCACATGATTCCTAGCCCCAAACATACTAACATTATTCTAAAGTAGTCATTGAGGATTCTTACGGGTAGTAAGTTAGAAAGCAAGAGATAGAGACACCAAAATTAAAAAAATAATAATAATATAAAAATATAAATATAAACACACACACACAATGACAAATGTACACCACAGAAAAAATTCTCTTAAGTAAAAAGGAAAAGAAAGACATCAGTATAATCAATTATAATATAGAGGCTCCTCTTTATTTACCAGAGTTCAGTGGTCACACACAAAAATCAAACTAATCTGAATGAGAACTTCAAACATCAAATATGGAAAACTGGTATAAAGAACCAATTACTCAAACTGTAGCAAGAACTTCTTAACTGAAAAATATTTTTTATATCAATCCACCCCAAAAAACAACAGGGGAAAAAGAAAGGAAAACATTTGGTCTTCTAACAATTCTGGGAAGACTTCAAATGCATGTGAAAGCCCACCTTTGAAAACTTGGGACTTCTAAAATAAGTCAAGAAGATCCCCAAAGTAAGAGAAAAAGGGGCTAATATGTCACAGTGAAATTCCAAATTTACAGAAAGCAGGAATATATGTGCCAGTCCAGGTCAAATCTATGATGGTGCCATTTTTCATTAAGTTTATAAATTCCATGTAAGAATGTTACCAGCATTCAAGAATTTTATATAACACACTTTCTACTTCCCTTTATTAAAAATGTTTTCAGTATTTTACTAAAAAAAACCACAAAAACCAAAAAGCCCCAGCTCAACCTGGAAAAATTCCAATAGTGGTCAACAATTTAAAATTAAACTTCATAACAATGGCATGTTAAATATCTGCTGATTATCTACTTATACTACCACATCCTAACTCCCCAAGTAACAACTTACTCTTCTGATTTTCTTCCGTTTTTTAGAACGTGGTCTCGTCTCTATCCTCTGGACACTGCATCGCACAAGTAACAATAGGTCTTGTAGGCTAAATAACTTGTAAACAAAATTTCCTTCCTGAGGAGCTACATATTCTGATGTATCTTCAACATAGTCCTGTAGTTCATACGGCAATCCTTTAAAAATAATTTTATTTCTCATTATTATTTTAAAATACATTAGCACTTTATCCATCATAATTCAAGAAAAAAATTCAGTTATCTATTTTTATGTTTCTATCAACTTTTTCTATTTTCTCTGAGTTGAACATCTAACTATTACCATTTCTGTTTACTTTTACCGGAACTGCCGCCAAGAGCTAAGGTTAAACCTTTAACTACCACCTTCACTAATTCTAGACAAAGTTTAAATTTACGAGACAACATATGAAGAAGAAAAAAAGTTTTAAAAAAGTGATGTTTTTTCTAATCTAGGCAGAGCTGGGGTACAGCTTTATATCTATCTCAGAAAATGAAAAAGTCTAAAACTACAGTCCAACACCATGAATTAGTAAATTTTGGACTCATAAAGGTTTATGATTATTTTTGATCACTTCCCCTTCATCAGTTCAGTGAGCCATATTACCTGTAGTTACAGTAGCCACTGTACATGCTGGATAAACATAGGTTACAAAAATCCATACAACTTTGTGTACATATTTAAAAGAATTTGGAAGCTGATACACTGATCAGTACATTGAAAAATGAAGTATCAATGAGCATGTAAATATTATAAGACAGGTCACAACAAAGAGAAAGTGAGGGAATAAAGGAGAAAAACCTAAGGATAAGGAAGAGGCAAAATAGTTAATATAAAGGTCCTTATAAATATTTACTTACGTCCTTTTGGCTTCTGAAACGCAGAAGGCCATACAGATTTTGGCCAACTAGAGGCATCTGAAGGAGCAGAGGATTGCTCAGAAGCAGGAGGTTGTTTAGAATTTTCCAAATTCATTAAGGGCAATTCAGGTATTTTTCTGGAAATTGGCTTTAGGAGTTCATCCTGCATTTTTAAAATTTCTCCAACTGGATCAAATTTTTTATATACTCGTTTGATAGGTTTTTTTAAAACACATGACTCTTCAGGACTACAAGTAGCATTAGTCTGGTTTCCTACAGAAGCCTGTGCTGAAGAAGAATTGGGGCTTGCTGGTTTAGAACTTAAATTAGAATTCATATCAGTTGTCTTTCCATTACTATTATTTTGACACTCTGTATCAATGATTAAACAGTCTTCATCTGTATCACTATTGCAAAGAATTACATCTTCACTTCTTACTGCTTCTGAGGTAACAGTCTTTTCCTTTGAATTGTCTGAGTTCTCCAGAACATTTAGTTTTTCAGGGGCATATACCATATCAGTAGCCGAATCATTTTTATGAGAGGTTTCAACTTCTGTAGAATTTTCTAACTGTAAGGAATCAGATGTTTTCAAGTCATTATCCTGCATCAAAAACTTGTCAGAATTTGATGCCTTTTCATCACATGGTACAAATCCCTGATCATCTTTATTTTTGCACTCTTCAGGGCCACCATCCATACCAGTCACCAGCTGTTTCTCCTTCTGCAACTGTTCCATCAGAATTTGAGATAAACTTCTAGAATGAGCAGAAATGTCTGGTGCGGTTGGTATCACAGATGTGGCTGCTGTGCTGGGAGCTGTGGGAGTATCTGTTGTGTTGGATACTGTGGAAGTGCTTGCTGGACTCGGTGACTTTGATGGTTTGGTGGTGTTTACTCCAAAAGTTTCAAGTTCTGTGACGTCACCATCAAAATCCAGGTCCAAATTTTCAAGGGTCTCAATTTTTCGGCACTCATTAACTTCATAAGACATCTTAAGAAAATATATTGGTAAACTATTAGCAGGTATTCCAGGACACCCGTCACCTATCTCTTAATGCCCCTACCCCTCACAAAGATAGTTCATGCTCTTTAAAAGAAGAAAGAAATGTCTAATGGCTTTGGAAGGTTCTTGCTTAAGATAATGATAAACTACTAGCAACTAATTTATTCAACCTTATCTTCCCATTGAAATGTTTTTTTTTTTTGCATTCAAGAGTTTAATGGATCACTGATTTTTTTTGTTTTCAAATTATTTTTTTAAATTTAAATTCAGTTAATTGACATACAGTATACTATTAGTTTCAAGGTAGAATTCAGTGATTCATCAGTTGTATATAACACCTGGTGCTCATTACATCACGTGCCCTCCTTAATGTCCGTCACCCAGTTACCCCATCCCCCTCCCCCCCAGCCTTCCCATTGAAATGCTGATGAAACACAAGACAAATTTGCCAAGTTGTAACAGCACAGGAAATAGGGAACACTTGTGAACCCACATATCCCAAAAGGAATTTCCACTAATCAAAAAAATAGAACCACAAAGAACAAATGTGGGGCCAAAGAGGAAGGCAGTAGATTTTCACTGATACCCACTCCATTACACTCTCGCAGAGACACCTGTATTTAGCTGACCAGGAGGAAAGCCTCTTTGCCACTGTGAAGAAGCTGCTCTCTAATGTAGCCTCTGATGTATCCCTAACATCAACAGTGATTTTCTACACCTACTCAGAGAAAACAACTCTTAGTAATATGGACAGGAAATGATTTTATTGTATTCTGGGACATGAAGCCATTGAGGTTGTAGTTTTTCATGTACTGTTCTGGTAATGGAAGAACTATAGACAGCTTTAATTTATTCAAGAATAAACTGTCCTCTCCCCAAGCAGCAATAGATCTCTCCCCAATCTAGCAAAGGAATTTGGATAAATACTATAAAAATCTGGTTACAAACTATACACACCCACCAGCCGTACAGTTTAGGATCTGAGGGAGGAATATTCTAACAGCAATCACAGAGTAAGAAAGAACAATCTATGTAAGTTATTCAACCTCTCTGAACCTCAATTTCTTCATCTCTAAATAGTGATAATAGGGTCATCTTCTTGGATTTGTTCTAAGGATTAAATGAGAACTTGTGTATAGAAAGTTTCTTGGCATAGTCCTTGGCACATAGTAAAAAACTTCTCAGTAAATGGTAACTCTTACAAAGTTGACCACCAGATTTAGTAAAAAATAAATAAATAAAAGTTAACCATATGCTGTTTACACGAGGCATTCTTACACAGAAAGGTTAAAAACAAAACAATAGGACATAACATCAAGAAATGGAAATAAGAGAGAGCAATATTAAGTGTTAGACAAAACAGAATTCAATGCAAAAAGCATCAAAGGAATCCTATACTGAAAAAAGATGAAATCCATGAATAGATAATAAATTGTGACATGCCAAATAACTTTAAAATATGTAGTCAAAATTGAGAAATAAAAGGAAAATTTGACAGAAACACAATTGTACTTGGTCAACAGTACACTGTCTCTGAATAAAATAGGGATATAGGAAGTACATATACTATTAAATGAAACCAATATATATGAATGACTGAAAACATATATATAGACTGCAAAGATATACCTTTTCCCTCCCAAGAATCCAAGGGGTATTTCCAAAGATGGACTATAAATTAACATATAAAGAAAACATCAATATAGCACAAAGCAGAATCTGCTAAGATCTTACTCTCTGTTTAGAAGGAAATAAAATTAGTAATCTTAAGAAAAAATATAAACAACAACAATAAATCCAAGCACTTGAACCTTAAAAAACCCTCCAAATTGTTGGATAAAAGAAGAAATTAAAAATAATTGCAGAATAGTTAAAAAGCAACAGAAAATAGAACACTAGACATTAAAGATCAGAAATATCATTCACAAGTCTTTTCAAGAAATAAGAAAATACTAATATAATTATAATAATGAAATGAACAAATTTAATAATTATAAAATCAAAAATTAATGAATTAAAAAACAATGGTCTCATCTTGAACAGATAAAATTTTAAATATCATTCATCTGTAAATACTTAAGTATGAAGCTGTAAAAGGATTCTTCTCTAAAACATATTATTAGTTATATGAATAAAAATTAATAATTCTGTCATAACATATCTAATCAATGTTAAAATTTCCAAGTCTGATAATTGTCTTTTTACAATTGTTTATTGGAATCAGGACCTAATCAAGATCCCCACACTGTATTTGGTTGACATATCTCTCAATTTGCTTTAATTTGTCAAATGCCTTGCCCCCATATTCTGTCAACTCCCATATCACCAGATATTTGTAGGAAAAAACAAGTTACTTATTCTGTATCCGTCTGATGTCATTTAACACATTCTTCTATTCCCTAAATTTCCTATTAAAACAATCTAGTACCTTTATTAGATTTCAGGTACAGTTTTTTTTGTTGTTTTTTAATCTGAATATGGTGGTACTGTGTACTTCCTACTTCAACCAGGAGGCTAATGATGTCTGGTTATCTTTCTTCTTGTGATATTACAATTGATCTGTTGGTTCCTCAAATGTCCTCAACTTAATCTATCCATTATGAAATTCCTCACTGATCTAATGATTTTAATAGCCAACACTGATGGTTACTGCTTAGAGTCACTATTTCATTAGGAGCTGCAAAATGGTGACAGTCATATTCTATCATTACCCTAAAATATAGTTTGTACTAGAAAGGCAAGACAAATATCTGGTATTTTTTCTTTTTATAAACAGTTTTTAGAATGACTTTATGTACTAGCACCCTCCAAAGGTGACTAGTACTTTTTTTTAAGTATCATTATGAGTTCAGGGGTTTTAACATATTTCATATGTTTTAATCCATTGCAGTCATTCTTTGTCATGTCTAAATGACACATCTCTGGTCAATAGGAAACCCTCCAATTGGCTCCGGCATCTTTTTGATACTATTCCGTTATTACTATAGGGCTTTCATACTTAACTTCTTTAAAGATTTTATTTATCTGTCAGAGAGAGAGAGAGAGTGCATGAGCAGGGGCGAGGGACAGAAGAAGAAGCAGGCTCCCTGCTGAGCAAGGAGCCCGATGTGGGACTCAATCCCAGGACCCTGGGATCATGACCTGAGTCGAAAGCAGATGCTTAACTGAATGAGCCACCCAGGCACCCGAGCTTTTACTTAACTTCTTGATTGGCATTTATCTCTCTTCTATCTCTGAAATTCTTGGTTCCTACTATACACATAATTACTTGTTTGTGTTATATTATCTAATGTGTTGAAAATAACAAAAGTAATATCATTTCTAACAATATAGTTGCTAAAGGCAGTTTAAGATTTTTTGGCAGTTCTTTTTGTACTTAGGATATAAATCTTTAGGGATGTATAGTCAAATTAGTAAGTCTCTAATCATTTAAAATAATTCACTGAGTGGTTAAACCACTAACTTGATATACAGTGGATTAATGTGTTTCATTTCAGCTTAGGCTGGCTTTTATAACATTTCAAAAATTTGTTTTATAGACATGTAAAACATTTATATGACTCAAAAGTCAAAACTGTAAAACAAAATACATTTAGAGAAATCTAGTTGACATCTCTGCTTCCTCTACTTTGTTTCTTCCTTCCCCCATGGTTAAACATTTTCATTAGTTTTAGGTTTATTCTTTATTATGTAGGGTTTTTATTCTTTTTAATATAAGCATACATAAGCAAATAAGGGTATGTGTGTAGTATATATTTGTACTTCCCCCTTCATAAAAGGTAGGATATTACAAAAAATGTCTTCTTCCTTGTCTTTTGTATTATGATTTACAAAAATATGGAACGTTTCATGAATTTGCGTGTCATCCTTGCGCAGGGTTCCAATTTTAGTATATGTGCTGCCGAACTGAGCACCTTCCTTACCTTTTTCACTTAACAGTATATCTAGGTATCACTCCACAGCTGCCTATCTATACCTTCCTCATTCCTTTTAATACCTGCATGGTACGCTACTGAGGATGTACAGGTTATTTAATCAATACCCTATTAAGGGACACGTGGTTTGTTTCTAGTCTTTGGCTACTACTAACAGTGCTGCCATGAATACCTTGCACATGCATTTTGCTTTTTTCCTAGTGTACTTTTTTTCTGTTTGTTTTTTTTTAAAGAATTTATTCATTTGTCAGAGAGAGAGGGAGAGAGAGAAAGCGTGCATAAGCAGGGGGAGCGGCAGGCAGAGGGAGAAGCAGGCTCCCCTTTGAGCAAGGAGCCCAACTAGGAACTCAATCCCAGGACTCTGGGGTCATGACCTGAGCCGAAGACAGACAATTAACCGACTGAGCTGCCCAGGCAGCCCGGTAAGATTTTATTTTTAAGTAATCTCTACACCCAAAGCACAGTTCGAAGTTACAACCCCAAGACCAAGAGTCACATGTTCTACCATTAGAGCCAGTAAGGCACCCCCTCCCTAGTGTACTTCTGAACTACATTTCTAGAATTGAGATTTCTAGAGCAAAGATGAACCCATTTCATGTTTTGTGGGTGTATCTTTCTTCACTTGACTATGGAAATGTTATAGCAGTTGTCTTTTTTTTCCTCTAATACTTTTGTAAGAGCTTCCATCAACAATCCTCTTCTGTTTCTCGTCTTCAAATTAGATGGGTTCTCCTGCTCCTACGGGAGGACAATCCTGTGTAAGGTCATGCCAAGACAGCTTTCTGAACTTCATGGCTCTAAGTTCATGCTGCCACTGTTACCACAAGGTATGTATTTATGTATGTAGGTAGGTAGGTAGGTAGGTATGCATATAAATTTGTGTGTGTATGTGTATAAAATCTTAAGTATATTCTGAAATCTGCTTTCTCTAGTCCCCTCTACCTCAGTTATATGAAAACTTCTCTTTTCTTTACCTTTAATGTCCTTGTTTTGCTCAATATGAACTCTACTACTAGTCTGGGTGAATACTTTTGTTTTGAAAGGGCTTTGGTTGATTAGTTTCTAGGGTTTTGAGGGCTCAGGTCATCTCAGAACTCTCTTAATTTCCTGAGTTCCCCTGGACTCATCTACAAATTAGAGCCTATCCACATTATTTTTCACTTGTTTTTCTTTATTCCTTCTTGCATCTGTACCATGCTCCTTCTGTCCGGGATTATTTTCCTTGTGCCTGAAGAACATCCAATGAAGGCAGTCTTCTGGTAGCCAACCCAGTTTTTATCTGAAAATATCTTTCATTTCTCATGTAAGGATATTTCACTGGTTAAAGAATTTTAGTATGCGGTCATTTTAGCACAATACATTGTTTCAGTGTCTTCTAGGTTCCATTGTTGCTGTTGACAAATTACTTGCCAGTCTAACTCTCAGTCCTATAATGGTAATGTGCCTTTTGTTTTTCTGGTGGATTTTTTTTTTTTTTTAAGATTTACTTATTTATTTATTTGAGAGAGAGAAAGCAGGGAGGGGCAGAGGGAGAGGGGAAGAGAGAGTCTCAAGCTGACTCCAAGCTGAGTGCAGAGCCCAATGCAGGGCTCAATCTCATGACCCTAAGATCACTACCTGAGCTGAAACCAAGAGCTGGACGCTTAACTGACTGTGCCACCCGGGTGCCTGGCTTCTGGTGCCTTTTAAGAGTTTTTTATTTCCAACTATTGCTTTGGACTGATTATCTCTTTTACACTATTCTTCTGGATAAAACTACACCTATGTTAGATGTTCTCACTATATCCTCTGTATCTCTTGCCCTGTTCTCCCTATTTTCTATCTTTTTGTTGTCTGTGTTTCATTATGGATAGTCTTTTCAGACTCATCTTCCAGTTTATCAATTCTCTTTTCAGCTTTATCTAAGGTGCTAATAACCCCATTTACAAAATCCTTAACTTGCTATATTTTTCAGTTTAAAATTTTTTCTTTAGTTCTTTTTCAAATCTACTATCTCTTTTAAAGTTTCTAGTTCCTCATTGAAATTTTCAAGCATGGCTTTAACTTTCTTGAATGCTGTGTAATTAAACAGAGTTGGCTAACAGTTTGTGACTGATAATTGCAGGATCTGTTTCTGTGAGTCAATTTCTTCGGTCATTGTTTCTGATGATTCTTGCTCACAGTATCTAGTTCAGTTATCCTTTGCTTTTTGGACGCTTTATTTAAAAAGTTAACTGTAGAAATAATTTAAGGCTCAAAATGACATTATGTTCCTCTAAGAATTATTTTCATTGGTTCTTACTAGGTGTCTAGAGACACTAGAAATCCAAAAGCATCTCAATCCAAGTTCAAGGCCTGAAAACTCAGGCTACAATCTCTGAGAAAGTGGATTTATTTCCAGTTTACCCTTACTTCCTGGGGTGCAGCCCTGTAGGGTTCAAGCCCTTGGTAGAAAACCAAACTTTGACTTTTATCCCCCTAGTCTTATGATGCTGCTAAAAGCATAGTTCATTTTTTGCTGCCCCTTCAGAAATGGCAAATACCATTCAGGGCAAAAATGACCCTGAGTGAAAGACTTACCTCTCTGGATTCTGGTCTTCTCTAGTATCTCAGCCCTGTAATTCCTCACTATCTTGTTAGCCCTTTGATGATTCTAAGAAAGAAATTTTTATATTTTGTCCAGCTTTTTTAGTTGTAATCAGTAATGGCAAAGGTCCATATTACTTGATCTGCCATTACAGAAAGAAGTTACTGTCGCTTTTTATCCCTTTTAACCTATTTCATGTTTCTTCATAGTGCTTGTTACTTCCTGACATTCACCTCACACCAAGTATAAGATAGATTTAAAAATGTAAAAAGGGGCACCTGGGTGGCTCAGTCATTAAGCGTCTGCCTTCAGCTCAGGTCATGATCCCAGGGTCCTGGGATTGAGCCCTGCATCAGGCTTCCTGCTCGGTGGGAAGCCTGCTTCTCCCTCTCCCACTCTCCCTGCTGTGTTCCCTCCCTCACTGTCTCTCTCTCTGTCAAATAAATAAATAAGAATCTTAAAAAAAAAAAAATAATAATAAAATAAATAAAAAAGAAAAATGTAAAAAAAGAAAACTCAAACTTTGGAAGTGCTTTATGATATTACACCATAAATATATTAAAAGCAAATGGCAGAGAAGAACATAAACAATTATGAAACGCAAAAGGTTAATATTCTTAAAATAGTATGAGCTCATAGGTATAAATAAAATTTTAAAGAAAGATTTTCTATTTTCTAATTTTGTTGGCTTTTTCACTTTATTCAAGTCGCTGTTCATATTTCCTGTCCTTGGAAAAGCCTTCTTGATCATCAATTTAAAACAGTCCCATTCCCATCTCTTTACCCTTAACCTACTCTATTTTTCTGCATAGCATTTATCACTAGTTGCTTGTTCGCTATGCTTTTATTATCTCATCCTCTATCACTAATGTAAGCTGTGAGAGAAAAAGAGACTTTATTTTTATTCACTGCTGTATCCTCAGTGCACAGGATAGTATCTGCTCAATAAATATTTGTAAAACGAGTAAAATGAATGGATAAAGTTTTGTCTAAACACAAAATAATAAAAATAGTATTTATGGAGTGCCAAGCATTGTCCTAAATGCTTTACTTGTATTAACTCATTTAATCCCAAATAATCCTGAGTTAGGTACTGTCATGAAACCCATTTTACAGATAAGCAAACCAGAGACAAAGAGAAATTACGAAGCTTGCCTAAGGTCACGCAGCTATTGAGTATACTGAAAAGGATTAACAATCTGGCCAAATACTTTCTGCACCAATCAAACTCATCTATTCCTTTTCATACTTAAAAACTCTTGAATATGAATGAGGCCAATTAAATAAAACCACTATCATGATTACCACCACCACTAAGTTTTTAAATATATACTAAAGACTGTGCTCAGCATTTTACATATAATATCAAACTTAATCCTTACAACAGTCTTTTGAAGTAGGTATTATCATCTTTCTTTTACAAAAGGAGATAACTGAGGCTGAGGGAGGTTAATTCAGTTGCTTAAAGTCTAGCTTGACTTGGGGTTCAATTTTAATTTTTAATCTAAAGCCTTTATTTCTAACTACTAGATTTAAAGGCTTGGAATAAAACTTTATGCTTCAAAAAGATAAAGAAGTACATTCCCTTAAAAAAAAAAGCAAGCATTACATACTTCCATTTCAGACATATAATCTTCTGGTTTGTCCATAAATACTGCAGAGACTGGAACAGATGTGTTTTTGGACATCATGAATTTTAATGGAACTTCATGGAAGATTTGATTTCTCTCTCTCATTGTCATTTTCTTTTGGGGAAGTGGTGAATTAATATAAATTACTTTAACTGGTTTTGAACCTTAAAACAAAAACAGAAGAAAGAGGGTGATTAGTTTCTAGAAGTTCTATTTCAAAACAAACAAACAGGATGTAGGACAGAAAGATCACCAAAGAAATATAGCATAGGAAAGTATAACACGTCTCATGTATTTGCCTCCCTTGAACTTGTGATCTTCAATGTCCCTTACAGATATAAGGGCTAGAGAATTTGAACTGGCAAGAAAAATATGTTCTCTTTCTAATAAATTTTTAAAAAGGTTTTCTTTTTATTTCATATAATTTTACTATCATTATTACTCAGTTCTTATACAACTATGCTTTCAAAAAGTGATAAAATTCAACCACAGAGAATATATTATATTTAACTCTAATCTGTAGTTTTATTTCATTAGATACAGTTCTATATTTACTATAATTGTTGTATATAATAAAATGAATCTAGAAGATATTAACTTACTGTCCAAAGAAAAACTATCCTATGCTTACAAGTATAGATCTATTTTAATTCTGAACTCTAATACCAGACAAGTAAATATCTTGGAAACTCACTCATTTGAGGTTGTCTAATAAAGTATTGCATTCTTTTCATTTCAATGAAAAGACAGAGAACCTCATTATTTCATGTATTTTTGGCTACTCTAAACCATAACTATTTCTTTCTCACCGCCCCCAATATGAATACAAGTTTTGTAGATCTAATTACTCATGTGTGAGTATGAACTCTATAGTAGTATTATATATTTAAAATTCTACTAAATGTAAATGTAAAATTCACATCCTTCTTAAATCAAAACCTAAGATTTTTTTATTTGACAAATGATCACTTATGTTTAGACAGCTGAAATAGAATTGTTCCAACTCCTCTTTTGAAACTATTACTTGTTATGGCAAATCACAAACCTGCAACGGGTATTACTTGAATACACACAGGAATTTCCCACTGTTCCTTGTAGTTTGGTCCATGATTATTTAATAATGTAAATAATGATTGACTGGTTAGAGCTATCTGAGGGTGATATCTTGAAACAAGCTTCTCTGCATTTGGATCTTTACTAATATCCTGAAAAACAACATATAACTTGTTACTTTGTTATATTTATTGGAAATTTCTTTGATGAAAAGAAGGGAGACATTCAAAAAGGGGGCTTTATTTTTTTTTAAGATTTTATTTATTTGAGAGAGAGAGAAAATGAGAGAGCATGAGCTGGGGGAGAGGTAGACTACCTGCAGAAAAGGGAGCCCGACGCGGGGCTGGATCCCAGGACCCTGAGACCATGACCCAAGCTGAAGGCAGAACGACTAAGCCACCCAGATGCCCCAAGAAGGGGACTTTAGAACAGCAAGATCGTATGTACTTTATGAGGTACAGCAGATTACCTGGGAAAATCCAAAGTACTTTCCTACTTACATAATGCATAGCTGCAGCTGTTTTTTCTGGTGTCTCAGTGGTAGATATGTTATCTTTTGAGAGCTGCAACTTCACAGGCATTGAGGGAAATACAGTTTTCACATATTTTACACTGCCCTAAGTAAGAAAAAAGGGAATATCTTACTGCAAATACCACATGTATTTTTCCCCTAAGTATCTTTTCATCAGATGAAACTCTTAACTTAAAATTCTCCACTCTACTTTAGAGCCTTCTTAAAGCCATGACTTCCATGATTTTGCTTGACAACCTACATATATGTTTTTTTCAAAAACAGTCCAAGACAAGGGTGCCATGCCATTTTCCTTACCACTTTACATTCTAACCTCTCATTTTATGAGGTACACATATAACAGAAACTCTAAAATATCATCTCTACACACACTTACTTCCAATGATTGTGAGTACAATCATTTAAAAGAAAAAAGGTTCTCTGCTTGTATTCTGGAACACTAAGAAAGATGAGAAATGAAGAAAAGCAAACCAAGAAATAAAGTTAGTAGTGACATTTAAAAAAAAAAAATCAAGCATTGGTATCCATAAAATAAAAAAAGACACATTTGCATTGCATATTTTAAAAGTTATATCTCATTATTGTTCAAAACCTAAACATAAATATTGTCTATGTGAAATATAGGTGATGTTTCAGAGAAAAGTAAGTTTATACCTTCACTGGTAAACCTTACCAATGCGAGAAGAGTTTTTTCTAACTTTAATCCCATCTCTATTCTGAATGGGAAGAATCCCATTAAGCTCGTGACTTCATGAAGAGTATAGAACTCTGGATACTTTTTCACTTGTTCAATACAAGCTCTTAAAATTTGCTAGGAAATAAAAATTAAGAGAAATTCATTTGTATCATAATTCCATAATACAAGAATAATTTAGTTATATGTGACTATATAATTATTCATTATAAATATTAGCCTCATTTCATTAATCAAACTTCTAATAATCCAAGCATAATGTATATTCCTTACTTGAGTTAATCTCTTATTTTCATAATTCTTTTCAACCTAATTTCTTAAAAGATTGATATTTCATAATACTAAAATTAGCAATAGTATTAAAATTTAAAATTAAATAGAAAAGATGCATCATATTTTCTGTGCTATTTAAGAAACTGTCAAGGAAATAAAGCCACATGAAAATTTCAACACATTTTCTTGCAATAAAAGCAGTTACATGACTAATTAGAAATAAATAAGTTTAATACACTAAAAAGATTCCAAAGCACAATGAATCAACAAAGTAGTTATCTTACAAATCACTCTAATCTACAACCTAAAAAATAAGTAACAATGTTAAAACTAATTAAATGATGTAGTATTTAGTATTTGCTTCTCTCCAAACTTTTCAAAATACTAATAACTTATCAGAAAATCTAATCAAGAAGGAAATAAAATACACAGCTTTACTCAAGCAGAATATATGACATTGTGATAACATGTAAATAACTCAAAGATGCACAGTGGTTTTGGGTGGGAGTGGGGTTATAATTAAAAAACATATGTATATCATCTTCTAAGAAATGTATTTTTTCTTTTCCTGTCAATGGATCTAATCTGAAGCTTTCAGAATTTACTTTATATCACAAAAGTAAATTAGCAATAAGTGTATCTTTGTAATCTTTATATTCTTTCCCTCAGACATTTATAAAATTTGTCAAGTTACATATTAATAACTTTACTCCAGTCTCTTTTCATCTAATTTCATATCCTCTTCTCCCCTTCCTAAATCCTCACTTCCTGCTGTCTTTCACATTTTCCCCCTCTATCCACTCTTTTCAATGCTAACTTTGGTATTTTATTCAAATATTACTTGCAACTAAGGCAGATATAGGTTAACATGGAAATGTTTTATCTGTGTTTTTTTAAAGATTTCATCTATCCATTTGAGAGAGAGAATGAGAGAGAGAGCGAGCACATGAGAGGGGGGAGGGTCAGAGGGAGAAGCAGACTCCCCGCCGAGCAGAGAGCCCAACACAGGAACTCGATCCCGGGACTCCAGAATCATGACCTGAGCCGAAGGCAGTCACCCAACCAACTGAGCCACCCAGGCGCCCTTCTCTTTGTTTTTAAAAATCCCAGTCAACTGCAGTCAGATCTGCGTATCTTTGCTCATTTATATTAGTTAACTTCTACCCTAACATTCCCATCCTAGAGCAGTCATTACAAGAACTTGAACATACATGCAAAAGAAAGCAATATATAAGAACTATATGACATACAGACTATTCTAGTTAGATATTTGCTCACACATCTTTCTTGGTAAAACTCTGTTGGATGTTAGTGTTTCTTAGTTTCACTTAATTCAGTAATTAGGGAAAGAGAAAGTCACAGGAAAATCTAACATAGTTTTACTCTTATATTCAGATACATTACTATATATTATTAGAGATATTTCATAACTGGTAGGTATTAAGCAACTAAAGGATCATTATTTGATATATTTAAAAGGTTTTTAACTAATAATTTATTTGTCTTTGAAAAACAGCTATGAAGGTTAAGAGATTCTGGCTGTTTCCCATCACCCAACCACCAAATGTTATTTAATATTCAAAATATCTTGAAAACTAAACACACCAAAAGCACACGCATGTACTTAATACAGACCTATCATTACAAAGAAAGGTGAAAATGACTCTGCTCCCTAGATTTTATTTTGGGCCAGAGGGGAAAAATACGTTATCATTCATGTTTGAAATGTAAAAACATAATGGACACTACTTCGGGCAGTGTAGTAGAGTAGGTATACTTTGAAGAGAGAGCACTTCTATCCAAATCCCACTAGATATTGGATAAATTACAACTAACAATTTTCATGCTTACTGGGCTTGGTAAAAAGCAAACAAAATCTCAAGGACCAAAAGTAAATAAATAAACCTCAGACACCTAGAGTGAGAAGAAACAGGAGCAGTGAGCAGAAAACTCATAAAAGATGAAGTATCTTGAGGTCAAATGCCTCCACCAGTGGGAAGATCAGGTGAGGAGCTGAACATGAGACTTACATTTAAGACTCACAAAACAGAGATTTGAACTGATATTTGTACACCCATGTTCAAAGCAGCATTATTCACAACTGCCAAAAGGCAGAAGTAACCAGAGTGTCCATCAATGGATGAATGGATAAGCAAAATGTCCAAATACATACAATGGAATATGTATTCAGCCTTAAAAAGGAAGGAAATTCAGAAACGTGCTAGAACATGGGTGAATCTTGACATTACACTAAGTAAAGTAAGTCACAAAAAGACAAATACCATAAATTCCTCTTATATGGGGTTACCTAGAGAAGATTAAATTCAGAGACAGAAAGAAGAATGGTGGTTGCTACAAACTGGGAGGGATGGGAATTGAGAGTTATTGTTTAATGGATAAAATAAGAAATACGTATTTGGTCTTTGTCCTTGGTTCCTAACACCCTAGGAATTTCCTGAGTGACAAGAATGGATGTCTTTTGTATGCTAATGAAATGACTCATGGCCCCTAGATAACTTCAGGATGGGGGATGGTTGCCAGAAAGACCAGGGCATGATTAGAGGGCTGGAGATTGATTTAATCACCAATAGCCAATAATTTAATCAATCATGCCTAGGAAACAAAGCCTCCATAAAACCCCCTAAACTATGGGGTTCAGAGAGCTCCAAGGTTGATGAACACATAGATGCTGGGAGGGTGGTATGCCTGGAGAAGGCAGAGAACCTCTGTGCCCCTTCCCCCATTTCTTGCCCTATGCATCTCTCTCTTCCATTTGGCTGTTCCTGAGTTGTAGCCTTTATAATAAACTAGAAATAGTAAGTAAAGTGTTCTCCTGAGTTCTGTAGCAAATTATTGAACCAGAGGAGGACGTCATGGGAACTCTAGGCCTACTGTCCAGAGAGTTGGAGAACTTGTTTTGGTGGATAGCGGTGAGAATATAGCTGCCTTCCGGAGAGTTGGAGAACTGGTTGGTGTGGGGAAAAAAACAAAACAAAACATGTATTTGGTATCAAAAATGTCGTTAGCAGAAACGGTTCAGAAATGGGTAGAGAGTCTCAGTTTTGCAAGGTGAAAAGAATTCTGGAGACTGGCTATATAACAATATGAATGTACTTAATATTACTGAACTGCACACTTAAAGATAATGACGATAGTAAATTTTAAGTTATGTGTATTTTACCACGCCTGGGTGGCTCAGTTGGTTAAGCGATTGCCTTTGGCTCAGGTCATGGTCCTGGAGTCCCAGGATCGAGTCCCACATCGGGCTCCCTGCTCAGCAGGGAGTCTGCTTCTCCCTCTGACCCTCTTCCCTCTCGTGTTCTCTCTCATTCTCTCCCTCTCAAATAAGTAAATAAAATCTTTTAAAAAATAAATAAATAAATAAATAAATAAATTCTAAAAAAGGGAAATTCTGACACATCCTACAACATGGTTGAACCTTGAAGAATACAATATGCTAAGTGAAATAAAAATCACAAAAGGACAAAAACTCCTCTTATGTGAGGTACCTAGAAAAGTCAAATACATAGAGCTAGAAAGTAGAACAGTGGTTGCCAGGGACTGGGGAGAAGAGGGAATGATGAGTTATTATTTAATGGGTACAGAGTTTCAGCTTGGGAAGATGAGAAAGTTCTAGAGGTGGATGGTAGAATTATATTTACAACAGTATAAAAAGTATTTTATGCCATCCAACTGTCCTTAAAAATGGTTAAAAATTTATGTTATGTATATTTTACCACAGTTAAAAGGGGGGGAGAGGGAGACGGGGCAGAGGATGGAAGAGAAGATAGACTGAGGTCTAGCCTAGGGAATATGGGAATCCCAGAAAGACAGAGTTGACAAAATGAAGGAGAAGCAATAATAGAAAATGGCTGAGAATTTTCCAGAACTGATAAAGGATAGGAATATACAGATACAAGAAACATAATGAACCAAGTATGACTTAAACACACACAAATTGTAGTGAAACTGTAAAATACCAAAAATAAAGAGCAGTCAGAGAGAAAAGACAGATTCCCTAAAAGAAAGGACAAACAGATGACACACTTTTCAAAAACAGAAGCCAGAAAAAGTAGAATTATATCTTCAGACTGAGAAACAAAACAGTCAACTTAGAATTATGTATGGAGTAAACTATCATATAAGAAGGAGAACAAAACAAAAATATTTTCAGATAAACCAAAAGATTGTTCATCACCCAGAGATGGTCATCAAAGGAACATCTAGAACACAAAGCATTTCAGGAAGAATGAGGAGGATCTCAGAATGTATATTTGAGAAGAAGAAATGGAAAGCCAAAAATCGTCAGAATTTGTAGATAAACTAAAACATTGTTCATATAAAATAATAACATAGGTTTTAGAGACAGCATTAAACAACATCAGTCAAAATGCTCTATGGTCTCTGTAGATACACAGACTAATAGAAACAGAATAGAACCAGGAAACTGACCCACACATCAATGATGACAAGGCAATTCGATGAGGGAAAAAAAATCACTGTAAAAATTCAAGGGTAGGGTGCCTGGGTGGCTCAGTTGGTTAAGCGACTGCCTTCGGCTCAGGTCATGATCCTGGAGTCCCTGGATCGAGTCCCGCATCAGGCTCCCTGCTCAGCAGGGAGTCTGTTTCGCCCTCTGACCCTCCCCCCTCTCATGTGCTCTCTCTTTCTCATTCTCTCTCTCTCAAATAAATAAATAAAATCTTAAAAAAAAAAATTCAAGGGTAACCATTAGGAGAACAGAAAAACAAAGAATAAATTCCAAATCAATAAGGAGAGGAAAAGGAGAAAAAAAGTCAATGCCCTCAAAAGAAGTAAAATCAGAAAGAACTTTAGAAAAAAATGAAATCACAAACAAGTCCATGTATGTCAAGTATCATAATGAATGTAAATAACTAGTCTTTCTAGTTAAAAGACAAGAGATGTCAGATTTTATTTAAAAAGAAAAGGAAGAAAGGCAATACAGTTAAACACTATTTTAAAAGATATCTGTAAAATACAAGTTCTACAGATGCAAAGAAATCCTACTGAAATCCCACCTAAATCTTCTGTAGAAATTGACAAGTGGATTCCAAATTTTACATGGAAATGCAAAGGACTAAAAAGAACCAAAATAATTTTTAAAAAGAACAAAGTTGCAGGATTTCCCCCACATGGTTTCAAAACTTACAAGACCAGGTGATAGTGGCATAAAGACAGATTTATAGATTAATGAAATAAAATAGTCAGGAAATCGACCCACACACATATCACTGGTGACAAGGCAATTCAATGAGGGAAAAAATAGCTTTTCCAAACAACAGTGCTAGGCAGTTTCTCAGTATTGGCACTTCCCACATGTGGGACCAGATAGTTCTTTGGGGTGGGGGGGGTCATCCTATACACTGAAGGATATTTAGCGACATCCTTCACTCTACCCACCAGATGCCAGAAGTACTCCTTCCTCAGTTGTGACAACCAAAAATGTCTCCAGACACTACCAAATGTCCTCTGGGAGGCAAAATGACTCTCAGGTGAGAATCACTATGCTTGCACTAGATATCCATATGAAAGAAGAATGAACTTTGGGACACCTGGGTGGCTCAGTCAGTTAAGCATCTGCCTTCGGCTCAGGTCAGGATCCCAGGGTTCTGGGATCAAGTCCCGCATCGGGCTCCCTCCTCAGCGGGGAGTCTGCTTCTCCCTCTGCCTGCTGCTCCCCCGGCTTGTGCTCTCTCTCTGACAAATAAATAAATTAATTAATTTTAAAAAAAAGAAAGAAAGAAGAATGAACTTTGATCCAAATGTCCTATCTTGCACCATAAAAACTTGAAATGGACATTCACATTAAAGTTAAAACTATAAACCCTCTTGATCAGGGTTTCTCAACAGAAGCATTACAGACACTTTGGGCTGGATAATTCTTTGTTGTGGGAGATGACATGTGCATTGTAGGATGCTCAGTAGTATCCCTGGCCTCTAGTCAATAGATACCAGTAGGATTTGCCACTTGTGATAACCAAAATTGTCTCCAGACATTGCTAAAATCCATGGGGCAGGGGTAAAGAAGTAAAAGTGATCCCAGATGAGAACCAGTTGGGGTCAGCAAAGATTTCTATGCTAGAACACATAAAAGCACCAACCACAAAACATTTCTGAAAAATGAGCCTTCATTGAAATTAAAATTCTGTTCTTTGAGAGACACTCTTAAAAACATTAAAAAAACATGTCACAAACTGGAGAAAACTACATATATAATAGACTTGTATTCAGAATATATAAAGAACTTTCAAGACTCAATAAAAATAAAAACCAATAAAATCAGCAAAGATTTTAAAACATCATCGCTCATTAGGGAAATGCAAACTAGAAACATAATGAGATACCACTACACACCCACGAGGCTGTTAAAATGTAAAAAGATTACCAGTACGAACTGGTGCAGCCACTCTGGAAAACAGTATGAAGGTTCCTCAAAAAGTTAAAAATAGAACTACCCTAGGATCCAGCAATTACATACTAGGTATTTACCCAAAGGATACAAAAAATATATTGGAAGGGGTATATGTGCCCTGATGTTTACAGCAGCATTATCAACAATAGCCAAACTATGGAAAGAACCCAAGTGTCCATCGACTGATGAATGGATAAAGAAGATGTGGTGTGTGTATACACACACACACACACACACACACGTATATATACACACATATATGTAGCATATATAATACACACATAATGGAATACTACTCAGCCATCAAAAAGAATGAAATCTTGACATTTGCAACAATGCAGATGGAGCTGGAATGTATTATGCTGAGTGAAATAAGTCAGTCAGAGAAAGACAAATACCATATGACTTCACTTATATGTGGAATTTAAGAAACAAAACAGGTAAACATAAGGGAAGGGGAAAAAAAGAGAGAGAGAGGGAAACAAACCATGAGAGACTCTTAATGACAGAAAACAAACAGGGTTGATGGAAGGAGGTGGGTGGGAGATGGGCTAAAGGCGTGATGGATATTAAGGAGGGAACTTTTAATGATGAGCACTGGGTGTTATATGTAAGTGATGAATCACTAAATTCTACTCCTGAAACCAATACTAGACTCTATGTTAACTAACAAGAAAATAAATAAAAATCTGAAAAAGAAAAAAAAAAAAGAATTTCATGGGTGCGACTAAGGTCATCAACAGGAAAGAAGATGAAACCTGAGGTCAAAACTTTACTTTTCTAAAAAAAAAAAAAAAAAAAAAGACCACCAATACTAAGTGTTAGCAAAAGTACAGGGCAACTAGAACTTTTAAACATTTGTGATGAGGGGCACCTGGGTGGCTCAGTCGTTAAGCGTCTGCCTTCAGCTCAGGTCATGATCCCAGGGTCCTGGGATCGAGCCCCGCATCGGGCTCCCAGCTTGGCAGGAAGCCTGCTTCTCCCTCTCCCACTCCCCCTGCTTGTGTTCCCTCTCTCGCTGTGTCTCTCTCTGTCAAATAAATAAATAAAATCTTTAAAGAAAATAAGATAAAAATAAACATTTGTGATGAGTGTAAAATGGTACATCCATTATGACAAAGTTTGGCAGTTTCTAATAACATTTAACTACACTTGCCATATGATCTGGAAATTCTACCCCTTGTTCTTTACCCAAGAAGAATGAAAACATATGTTCCCAAGAAACCTCATATAAGAATGCTCATAGTAGCTTTATTCATAATTGCCCCAAACTGGAAATAACACAAATGTCCATCAACAGTGGAACTGATAAACCAATTTTGGTGTATACAATAAAACAAAAAGGAATAAAAAGGAACACATTATGCATATTTGTGTCAATATGGATGAATCTCAAAAAAAATGCTGAATGAAAGAAGCTAGACATAAGAATACATTGTGTGTGACTCAGTTTTTATGAAACTCTAGAAAAGGCAAACCTAATCCATGGAAACAGAAAGCATACTGGTGGTTTCCTAGGCCACAGATAGAAAGAGGCATAGATATCTTTTAAGTGTGATGGAAACATACCCTATCATGATTGTGGTCATGGTTACACAGGTATATGCATTTGTGAAAACTCAGTGACTGCACTTAAAATGGATCATTATATGTAAATTATATATACTTCAGTAAAATTGATTTAAAATTAAATATGGTAAAAAGGAAGAGCTTATTTAGTATATAATAACTATATGCTCTAACAACATAGATAAAGTACAAACTTTTAAAAAAAAAAAGTAGAGGAGGGGTGCTAGGTGGCTCAGTCAATTAAGAATCTGCCTTCGGCTCAGGTCATGATTCCAGGGTCCTGGAATCAAGCCCCACATCGGGCTCCCTGCTCAGCAGGGAGCCTGCTTCTCCCTCTCCCTCTGCCCCTCCTGCTCATGCTCTCTCTCTAATAAGTGGATAAAATCTTAACCAACTGAACCACCCAGGTGCCCGTGGATAAAAGCTTAAAAAAAAAAAAAAAAAAAGGTAGGGGAGAATAGGGAGAACATACAAAAAATTTTTCCAAACTATTTTCAGTATCCTATTGATTGACAGTACTGTTATTCTAAGGTTGTTGTGAGTATAATGTGGTATAAAGTAAATGAGATACATGTGGCATTTTTTCTTTAAATAACTATTTCCTAGCTCCATCTACTGAAATATTCTCAGAAACAATGACCAATCCAGGAGCAATGAGCATCCCCAGGACACAGACTGTAGTCTTGAAATAAAACTTGCCACTGAAAGAAACAAGGGCTCTGGAGAATTGTTGATTCCAGGGTTGAGACAGGAAATGTACAAAACAAGCCTCAAAGACTACCACAGTGACTCAAAAAGACTCAAAAGCCAGTATGAAGGGCGGTCACTGGCTAAAGCTGGTATTATTTGAGCTTCAAAAAGAGTAATTACAGTGGACTAAAACCCATAATACTTTTAAAAAAGAAAACATTGACCAACATCGGAGAAGAAGGAATCAATTTTTTCCCAAAACTGGCATATAAAGGGAAAGAATCTAGCAGTTTTTTCTGCTACAAGAATCGGGAAACCACATAGATGAGGGAAAACATATCTTAATAAAATTATTCCAACTAATAAATACAAATAAATGATGCAACTAGAATCCTACGATTTTATAAACCCCAGTGAATGACTAGATCTAGGCATTGAACGTGAACAGCTGCAACCACCACAAAAAAGAAACAACCAGACATGTGTGCCACCTGATTAAAGAATACAACATCTATGTGTTGGATCCATTTGGCCAAGACTAATTCTGATCAAGCTTCCAGATCCCATCAACAATTTGTAAAAAATACAGAGAAAAGAGGAACATGTTGAATGTCACTGTGAATAAGGACTCATCAAAATCTAGACCACAGGAAACTTTACAGGTCAAATGACCCAAGTTCTTGAAAAGATAAAGTTTAAGGAAAAGAAAGGAATTGAGGGGAAACTTGTAGATTAAAAGAGACCATTTTATCAAATAAAAGAAAAAATTTCCAACATACATAACCCATAAAATTTGTATATTTCAAATATACAAAGAACTCCCACATATCAACAACAAAAAGAAAATCCATTAGAATATCGGGCAAAACTTGAACAGCTGATTCATAAGAAATAACCAATCAGCATATGAAAAGATGCAAAGTCTTATTACATATATAATACCATATCCTCTAGATTGGCTAAAACTGAAATGACTGCCATGTATGTATTAACTTGAGGATATGGACCAACAAAACTCTCAAAGGTAGACTGTAAAGTGGCATAACCCTTTGGAAAACAGTTAGACATTACTTACTAAAGTTAAAGATATGTGTATACTCTATGACTCAACAATTCCATTCCTGGGTATATACCCAGTAGAAATGTGTGCACATGTGCACCAAGAGACATGTATGAGAATTTTCATAGGAGCACTGCTTAGAAAAGTTCCAAACAGGAAACAACTCAAACTGTGATCAACAGAATTGTAGTTTATTTATGTAATGTAATAATGGACAGAAATGAAAATGAATGAACTATAACTACACACATACATGCAGATGAATCTCACCCAAACATAATGAGTGAAGGAAGAATTCTGTTCACATAAAACTCAAAAACAGGCAAAAGTGAGCTCGAAGAATTACCAAAAAAAGTACATGGAAATTATCAACACCAAACTTGTGACAGTGATTACTTCTTCAAGAAGGGAGAATATTATTATTAGGAGGGATATACAGGGAGCTTCTGGGTTACTGGTAATGTTTTATTTCTTGACTTGTAAGAGATTTACATAGGTGTTCATTAGATAATTATTTGTTAAGCTGTATATATTGGTTCTATATACTTTTCTATAAGTATACTGCACTTCATAATATAAAATTAAAATTTTAAAACACTAAAAAATCAGAAAAATATCAGTGAACCTTTAGGGTGGAGATGTAAAATATAAATCAGACAAAATATACTGCCAAGTCAATCTGACTAAAAAACAAGACTTAATGCTGATTAGCTATCACACTCCCTATCAAATAATGTACTTTGTTAATAAACACTTTTATATTCGCTAAATAATTACAATGAGCACTTGAGAACTTAATGTTTGTCCGGCATTACTTAGTCATTGGGAGCACAGCAGTGCACAAAAAAGCACTTATGTATAGGTGTTGTGGAGAAAGACAATAAAAAAGAATAAAACATGGTAAAGGGAACCCTGAAAGTGATGCTATTTGTTACAGGGTAATTAGGGATATCCTTATTGATAGTCGGCATCTGAACAGTGAGAGACTTAAATCAAGGAACTAATCCATGCACTTATCTGGGGAACAGCCTGCCAGAAAGATGGGAAGAGCCTAAGGTCTTAAAGCAGGACCATGCTTGGAGTATTCAAGTAACACAAAGAGGCCACTAGACTGGAGGAGAACTGAGAGGGAGCTATGTAGAAGATGAAGCAGGCTGGGCTTGGGGGGCGGTGGTTGAGGGAGGGTGATCATGTAGGGCATTGTACAACTTTGTAAATACCCTCTCTTTCTGAGTGAACTGAGAAACTATTTTAAACCAGTGACATGAGGGGATGTGACTGACATTTTAGAACCATCATTCTGGTTCCTTCAAAGTCACTATAAAATAGAAACAGCTACAATTCCTTTTCCATATGGAAAAATAGGACACTTGGTTTGAGCACATCACATGTAGATTCAGAGAAAATAAAAATGCAATTCTTCCATTTGCTTAGAAGAATCATTCTTCTGGTTCATATTAACAGCAAAATTTCACCTTAAAATATGTTTAAAAATGGTAAAACTAATATCCTCTGCTGCCCCTAAATTACAAGGACCAGTTTTGTTTTGTTTTGTTTTGAATTGTGGTAAAATACATACGAAACTTACTATTTTAACCATTTTACATGCAGAGTTCAGTAGTGTCAAGTGGATCACACTGCTATATAGAATGATTAGTTTTAAAGACTTCAAAAAAATTCATACTGATTTTGGTGTGTGTAGATAAACTCTAATACAATAATATATTTTAATAGTTACCATTTAAGTAGTGTATTTTGAATTTCTCCTAAGCCTACTGGATTATGGTAGGGTACAAAGTATAGTGGTTTACATGCTTTGCTAATACATTTGCATGAATGATCTAAGTATCAAAAAATGAACTCACAGTTGAAATTCTTCCATTTGGTAGCTGGTTACCATAAAGATAACAAATACAAATTTATATGACTAAGTACTAAATGACCATTCAGATTTTTAAGGACCAAGGTAACTCCTTAAACACCCATTCTCTCACAAGGGAATCAGATCAAACCATCCATGTGAATAAAATATAATTCAAATTTGGTAGTTGGATCAGTAGAATTAAAAAAAACAAATATGAGTATTCTACTAGTGTATATGATTTTGAGGTGCTAGTATTTTCATTATTAAAATACATGCTGAATAAAAGACCTACACATAATTTGGTCTCTAAATTGATAATACTGATATCTTTATATGATTGTGGCAGGATCATCACACATTTTAAAACGCTGTTATTGCCTATTACTTGCCAGTTGAAATAAATGATTGTTTTTTTTTACCTCCGTGAAGAGACGAGCATCATCAGAAAGCATGTTATAATCCTGTGCACATTTCTTTGCAGAATTCTGCAAAAACTTTAGGAATTCAGTAACTTCTTCATTCACATGTTTTTTCATATCCTGATTTTTAAAAAAGTAGACATGTCATGAAATAAGAAGCTTGATTAAAAACAATCACTGCTCTAATAATTTGGACTTAAAGACTAATTAAAGTCTCTATCCAAAGCAGAAATCAGAGAAAGAGTACACACTATTATATAATAATGACAAACTTATTATTAAAAACTCCAAAATGTATATAAATCTTGAATCACTATGTGGAACACCTGAAACTAATACAATATTGCCTATCAACTACACTTCAATTTTAAAAAAACCTAACTCCGTAAAAAGAGCAAATGACTAATATCACACTACCTATTTAGGAATTAATAAGCTTCTCCACAAAATGCTCTTAATTAACATAAAAGACAAACATTCAAATGGAAAAATGTGCAAACAACATGAATAGGCAAGTTACAAAAGAAATAGAAATGGCTTATAAACACATGGAAATGGCTTATTTTCATTAGTAAACACTGTAAATTAATATAAAACAAGGCATCACCATTTTTTCCATATCAAATTAGAGGCAAAAAGGTAATATCCAGGATTGGTGAAGATTTTTTTTTTTTTTTTAAAGAAAACTTTCATGCAATAGTGGTACAAATTGGCTTAAATTTTTTGCATAACAATTTTCCCATGTGTAAATGCAGATCTAAGCCTCAAAAAATATGTATAGTTTTTGATCTGGCAATCTTATTTTTAAGAATTTATCTTAAGGAAACAATTATAGATATGAACAAAGAGTTTGCAACCAAGATGTTCAACACAGCATCATTTATATAATTGAGAACTTGAAACTACTAATTAAAGTAATCCAACAAAAACTTAAAATTGGTTCAATGAGCAATGTAAAATTGTTCTGCTAGTACTTAAGATGAACTGGAGTGAAATATGCTCAGAACCAGAGCAAAATGCCTGAACTAAAATAGAACCAACAAAAGAATGAAAGCACCAATGCTCTGTCAATTAAACTCCTTAAATTTTCCGTTTTTGTTAATACAACTGCACCCAGAAACATAAAAGCAAAGTTAAAATACTTCCTAACTTTTAAATACTGTTTACTGAAGCTGAAGAATAGAATACATACCAAGTACTGCAAGTAGTCATTTTTATTTATTCCAACAGCTTTAGAATTTGCAGGAATTTTTGCGTATTTAACCAACAAGTCCACATAACTCCTCTGCTCTCTCTGTGAGAAACGAGAGAAACGAGGATAAGGAACTCTTGGTTTTGGAAGAAGAACCATTCCAACTGTGGTTTTAACTTTTTCCTTTGCTTGAGTTGCTGAACTAACTGCCGGCTCATTTTCTACAGAACTTGCTGATGCATTCAAATTTTCTCCTATACGTCTGGAAAAAAAAATACAATTTACAAATATGTGCTTTTCACATGAAGATTACTATCATGGAACTTCATGATTCTCAATCACCGGGGAGAATATAGCGTGATTAACATAGTAAATTCTGGATTATTATCTAACTCTGCCACCTGCATTTTGATGTTTAGCCATTTGGTGTAAATTAAGTATTCTGCAGGATAGGATCATACTACAAGTTTACCTTCAATTATCTGACAGAGAGGAAGAGGCAAAATCCTTAGACAAGTTATTCAATTTGGAACTTTTTTCCCTTTATTCAACAGAGGAAAACTGCTCTTGCCATTACAGATGCAAGTATTTCATGTTCACCTTTATTACAATGCAAGTTGTTTTCAAAAGCTTAAGTTCTTCAGTAAGCTGTATTAGTTAATATGGTGAACAAAAGCCACTAAAAGCAGGATATGCTTAGGTCACAGGTTCACAAACTGAGATTCTAAATTTTCTAGTTTCCTTTAATTATCTCAAGATTTAAAAAGAAAATTTGAACACTGTGTGCCATATTTTATGGAAGCAATAGTGGTTTTAGAAAAGTTGAACAATCCTCTATCACTCATACATGGCTGAGTCCATGGAAATGTCTTTATGCTTTGAATGAATGCAAAAGAGAAAATGTGGCATATCTATAAAGAAAAGCACTAGAGGAGAAAGTAGTAACTAGAGAACCTGTTACCATATTTATGAAAAGATATCCCCAATTTCTAAAAAAAAAAAAAAATCACCTTTCTGCAATAGTGAGGTACATGAATACAAAGTTCTTATCTTGTTCATAATTTGTCACTATTCCTAGTATTCAATTGTAGCAATCTACATTTTCAATAAGAGTTTTAAGTACACAAATACATACACACACACACACAACTACACTTCCTTAGCCTCCACAATTCTAATTTCCACCACAGTAACTGTTCCCTATGATTTAGTTCCAAATTAAACAACAACAGTACATAAGAGAAGGGAAACTAATGAGAATGATGGAGGTCTGCTGATTCATTCTTCATCCTCCCATTCATTAATATTTACTAAGTGACTACTCTGTGTCAGTCTTATGCCGGACATGGGAACAATACAGTCTCTACTCTCTAAAACTTTACAATCAAGTGGATCAGACAAATAAATGGGGAAGAAAGATAAATAAATATGTATATATGTATATCAATAGAGTGTAACTATGGAGATCTCGAGTTTCCAAACTGAACTTACTGAATAGGTGACCAAGAATCCTAAGGATAACATGATCAGGGATTAAGAGGGAGAAGAGAAGTGGGGGGTGGGAACGCTGCTGGGTGGCTCAGTTGGTTAAGTGTCTGCGTTCTGCTTGGGTCATGATCTCAGGGTCCTTAGATGGAGTCCCACATCAGGCTCCTTGCTCAGCTCAGCGGGGAGCCTGCTTTTCCCTCTGCCCCTGCCTGCTGTTCCCCCTGCTTGTCCTCTCTGTCACATAAATAAAATCAAAAAAAAAAAAAAAAAAAAAAGAGGGAGAATGGGGAAGGGCTCAATTGTGACAGTATTAATTTCTTTGGGGAATTTTAGAAGACCACGGTTGCATCTGGGTTGTCAAAAAAGAAGGGAAGAATTAAAGGCACGTAGAGGTGAGGAATACTAGCTGCCTGTAATGTAATGTATGAGAGTATGCTATACAACTTTCAAAGGTTCCTTTAGGCTTTCTTTTAATCATATACAAACAAATCTGGTCTGTTATTACTTATCCTAACAATACATTTTATTCTATTTTTATGATTCTTCTGTGGCATAGTTTATGTTAACTTCTCTTAAATCCAACCTTGTTGGGGTGCTTGGCTGGCTCAGTTGGTTAAGTGTCTGCCTTCAGCTCAGGTCATGATCTGAGTCCCGGGGATCAGGATCAGGATCAAGCCCTGCATCTGGGTCCCTGTTCAGCAGGGAGTCGGCTTCTCCCTCTCCCTCTGCCACTCCCCCTGCTTATGCACTCGCTCTCTCTCTCTCTCTCTCTCAAATAAATAAAATCTTAAAAAAAAATCCAACCTTGTTCATTTTAGCTGGTGCATCTGCCTACTTCATTTTATCTCCTAGTACAGTATCTATGCATTTACATATTAAAATAAATAATATAAATTATTTCCTTTGATTTCACATTTATAATCTAAGACATTTTTTAAATATTATTATCTACGAATTTTAATTCAGGCTAGCAAAGGAGGTACATTATTTCTCATACATATTTGTAATGAAAAGTGGGAGGGTGTTGGTCTGATAAGGCTGAGAATTATCAATCTAGATCTGTGTCTGGACAAAGGCTGCACCCCATCCAAAACTACCGATAATTTATTTTAAATCAGCTTTATAATACTAGAATAATTACGGTAAAAGTGCCAAGAGTCTTAGAAAAAAGGTTAAGGCCCCAAAATTAAGCAAAAGATCCAGCCCCACCCTTAAAGAGCTAAACTAAAGATGGAAAACTAATCAAGAGAGCTGGTTAGTGAATGGGAAAAGAATTTTGGAAATTAAAATAAGGATGCTTAGATTGGCTCTGAAAATAATACAGGTGAAAGAAGACACACTTAGCTACTAAAGTTTCTCCAATAACTGTATAAAAATAAGCATATTTTAGGTTAACAAAATGAATATTAACTGCTGATCTTGGGAGAAATGTATTACAGCAAATTGATTTCTCACTAGAAAATGTCTTGAGAGCTATTCAAACCTAACAGTATTGTGTCCGCAACTCTTAATAATACTGCTTCACAGCTGTCTCTCTGAATATGAGAATATGTCTGTCCTTGTGGCACAAACTGGCAAATTTAATTAAGCTGCTGCAGCAACAAGATGCTGACTCAGATATGCCAGAGTAGGAATGTCAAGAAATTCTAGCAGTTTAAATTGGCTACATTCAGCAAAGAATGAAATGGCAGCACATCAAGATCATTTCCGAGTGCAGTGCTGTCAAAATCTTCATCAGGGTGCAAGCCAAAAGCATCTGACAGTGTTTGTCTAGCCACATTTACAGCATTATATTTTATTCTAGTTGATGGTTTGAAGTATTCCCCCTTCATTTTGTCAACCATCCATTCTCCTTTTTTGCTTAAAGTTTCTAAAAAAAAAAAAAAAAGGCAGAATTCAAACTTTTAGTCTCCTATGCTTTAAGTCTACTGGTTTGGGTGGCTTCTTTAAGTGGCATTTGGAAATGGTGCTTCTAGCCCCCATCTAAAGTCTACCTGTACCTCCTGAATTTGATTTATACTTTTCTATATTAAACATGTTGAAATTTCATAATTTTTATTTGAAGCTATTTTCCCCATTGTTGGCTCAAAACTCAGTTACAAGTGTCTACAACCAAAATTTTAATTTAGAAAAAGGTAAATGTTTACCTTCCAGTAGAGGGAGAAGGGTTGAATAAAAACCTCCTATTGCAGAAAGCAGAGTAATTAGAAGTATTTCCCCAAATATGTTAGAGAACACAAAAAACACAAAATTAGGGTTAATAAAAATTTTACATTTTTTTCTAATTTTTCCATCAAGAAAATACCCGTAAATTAATAGTCTGAAAATCCATTCCTTAACAAAACTTAATAAAATTTAATGTGAGCAAAAAAGACTAGAAACATACGTAATCAATGCCTTATATCTTTCTTTTTTCTATGCCAAAAGGTAAATTATACTAATATATTATTTTATGCTGTACAGAAATCTAAAGGAAAAACAAGCATATTCTAAGAAGAAAATATTTTAGAAGCTGTACCCAACTGCCAGCAAGATGTCATCTCCCTTACATAATTCAGACTATAATCCACACCTACAACATGCTGACTAGAGCTAAACTTGAGAAGAACCATTAAAATAATTAAGAAGCAGTGGCAGGATGAAGATTAATATTAAAAATTTTTAGTCTGAAAAGATGAAGGCTGAGATAAAAGTATATAGAGTGGTGAAAAGTTTTTGTTTTGTTTTAAGATACATGTTCCTTTTACCTTTAAAAAAGGTAAAGATATACATTTTTACCCTCCTCTTCCAGGATACTAGAATTGGTAGGCATTCTTTGATTCAAATAAACAAAGGCAATTCTTTATTTGATAGTAAGTTTTAAGAAATTAAAAAAAGAAATTGGTATCAAGAAATGGTGTAAGTTGAATAACAAAAATAGCTTTAAAAATCCATAGATCCATCTATATGGGATCTACTCAACCTTCTACAGGTATTAGCAAAGACATTATAATTATGCACTTAGGCAAGAATGTTGCTTTTAAAATCGCCTCTTTACTACAACATCTACTTGCTTTTATGTGAATTTATTTATTCATCTGATGAATCAAAAAAGCACTTTTTAAAAAATGTTTTAATGGCACTCTGGTAGTATCTATCAAAATAAAAAACATATACATACCTCCTCTTATATGATTTATCCTACTTACATCATCAGCATATAAGGATAGCATAAAAGGATGCTCACTGTTTTAATAGGAAAGGAATGGAAACAACCTAAATGACTATCAGTGGGGTCAATTGATTCCACAGACATCCTTAAAGGTTCAGATTCAAAAGCATGGGTTGAGAGTACAAAATCAGTATTTCTTAAAAGCTCCAGAGAGTATAATGAGTCAGTATGGCAAGCGTGAAAATGAAGATGGTAAAAGAGACTGAGAAATACCACCATCACCAGAAAACTAGGAAAGTGAGATACCTTCATAGTCGAGAGGTCACTGATGATCTTGAGAGGAGCAGTTTTAGTAGACTAGTGAGGTGGAGGCCAGATTAGAGTGGGAAGTTCAGTGAAAGCAAATGTAGTGAGATGTGCAGTGAAGTGTTTTATCCTGTTTTATTAATCCATTCTCCCAATCTCTTTTGACTGGACAGTTTAATTCATTTAAAGTAATTATTGACAGGGAGGGACTTATTATTATTGCCATTTTGTTAAACATTTTTTGCATGTCTTATAGTTTCCTCCCAGCAAAAACATACAAGTTTTTAAAGAAATCTAAGTACAAATAACAGAAGTGGTAAGAAAGTAACAATGGAGTCCAGGGATTGAGACAGGAAAAACTTGAGCACCTTTAAACACCTATCAGGAGAGAATGAAAATATAGCAGGTAGGAAGAGGTGCTAATTGACAGAAAGGGTACTGAGAAGGCAGGAACAGATGGAGACCCATTCCAAACAGAGGCTGGAAATATACTTCCTCAATTGCAAAATGAGTGGGGAAGGATGAAAGTAAGTGTTGAGCTCCTCTAGAGAAGCTCCCCAGTTCCTCACCTGTCATATTTACAGTCCATTTTAGTAAACCCAATTACTTGGTTTCAAGACTCATTCACAATAGAAATAGCCAATCACAAAGGAAAGAAGAGCAGTTACAGGCAGGCAAACAGTGAAAAGGGAAAATTATCATTCAATAGGCACGTTCATATCTGAGAGGAAAAAAAATCTCTGGGAATTTGGCAGTATCTATTAAAATATAAAATGCATATGCCATATGACTGAACAATTCAATTTCTATGAATTTATCTTATAAAAATTATTACAAGAATTTCATCAATGTATTGTTTATAGTAACAGAAAAAGAGGAACACATTTTGCAATATCAGACTAGGCAAATGAACTGAAAGTATATCTACATAATGAAGTATTATGTAACAATTAAGAAGATTCAGCCATATAGAGAGTCATGGAAAGATACTTGAAATATTATTTTAAAAGAAAAAGCAAACTGCAAAACAGTTTTATAGTATTTTGTATTATTTATAGTATGATCTCATTTTTGTTTTTATATCTATGTGGAGAAAGGTCCAAAAAGATTTGTTCATATATATCTATATCTATCTGTCTACATCTATACCTCTATATATAAATACACATATACCCAAGACTAGTCATCCTTGGGTACTGGGTTCTTCCATTTTCTAATTTTTACATTTTTATAATCTGAATGTTTAATAGTGGATACAGATATAAAACTTCAATTGCCAGAAAAATAACAATCAAATATGAAAATAAACAACCAAATAAATAAATATATTACCTGTTAGATAAAACACAAAGTTCTTTTAAACTTGGAGCCATGGAATGGTCTTTATAATTTTCTCGAGAGAAAAATGTCTTAAGGCCATTTTTTGAGGAAACATCCCTGTGAAACAAAGTAACTTACTTATATTTGACAATTCAAAATCTCATGCTAGACTAAGCAGCATAATGATACAACTGTAGTTTACAACTACATGCCTCCATAGCCCCTTTCCTAGACAATCACCTCTTAATAATTTTAATCTCATATATCAGATGTTAAGAGTTTAGATGTTTTACTTGGATAGCTTTTAGCCTAGGCTCAATTCTGAAATTCTCCATTTCAAATAATCAGCCTTGCTTTTTCCATTAATACCCAATTAAATATCAGAGATACTTAAGAGTTAAAGATAGAACAGACTGAGGTACAATAAGATTCTGTCAGGGGCAGGGCTCACCTCAGGCTCTGTGGTATAACATTAAGATGTTTGGTTGCTAAAAGAAAATGCTTCTCCACTTAGTTTTGTTTCAGGCATTATTGTGCCAGGTCACAAGACACTACAAAGACTAAATATCCCACCTATTTTCATGAACTTGGCAAATGTGATAAATGGTGTGCCTCTGCTAAAACCACTTCTAATGTCTTATATGATTTTCCATAACATCATAATTAGAGACTAACATATTATAGTCAGTGGTTTCCATATAGTAAGGAGCCAATAAATGCTGGTTGAAGGAATTAAAAACAATGAGAACCGGGAAGCCCGGGTGGCTCAGTCATTAAGCATCTGCCTTTGGCTCAGGTCATGATCCCAAGGTGCTGGGATCGAATCCCACATCAGGCTCCCTGCTCTGCGGGAAGCGTGCTTCTCCCTCTACCAGTCTCCTTGCTTGTGTTCCCTCTCTTACTATGTCTCTCTCTGTCAAATAAATAAATAAAATCTTAAAAAAAAAAAAACAGTGAGAACCATAACCTAGAAAGGACAAAAATTATTAAAATTCTGTGGGAAAAGGTACTTCCAAGGGCTGTAAACTACACTTGGTTTCATAATGTCAATAGCATTTAAGAGCATCTGTGCTGCATCTGAACACGTTCTTTGTGACAAGGAGCATAAATGTATACACCTCCTAAAACTTACAACAGAACAATCTATTAAATGGTAACTTCTGGCTGGCCCCTTCCCAAAACAGAAAATTTTAGCGTATTTGCTCCATACCCATTGTTTTTAAAGGTGTTTATCAAAAAAAAACCCCACAACTATGGTTAAAGTATAAATGATAAAAATTAGAATGTCTTACTTGCTATGCAACAGTGTAATTTCTTATTACTTGTTATGGTACTGTATCTGTGAAAGCTCATTAAGTTACAAGATTTTTGCATATCATACAAAAACAAATTCATGGACTCAAAGACAGTGAGCTCCTTGGGGTAAGGGAGCACTGTTGGCAATATAAAAAAAAATACTTATTGAGCTCATACTGATTGAATCTTATGAGTCAGGTACTATTTAAATCATCTTTGTAATCTCTTGTAACTTTAGTATTCTCTTTGTCTAGTAGAGAGTGGATGCTCAGTAAATTTGTGTTAAATTGATTTAAAGCAGCACATGTATTAGATCCCTACAAAACTACAATTACCAAGTGTGCTATTTGTGAAGTTCTCATACACTTCTAAAACACAGTGTATGCATTTATATTATCACTTGATGTAGATTCTCATATAACAAAATGAAGTTTGTCTATTCTTAAAAGAGGGTCTTTCTGTTAGCTGTACAGAAATGGGCAAGGTTCTTGGACGCAAGAGAATTCTAGCCTCTCTCCTTCACTAAGAGGCCAACAATAAATAATAAATACATGATGGAGTTACACCTAGTAGTAATCTGAGTGATGAACTTTTGTCATTTTAGGAGAGGAAGTGCAATCAGCTATGACTCAAAAGTGCTCAGTATGTGAAGGTAAGACCAGGGTACATTCTGAGCCACTGAACTTGTATCTTCCTTTTGTTTCCTCCAAATCTCTCCAGGCCAGAAACCCTCCTTTCCTAATCCAGCCGCCAGTCCCACTTCACTCCTCTTTAGATTTCAAATAGACATAACTCACCAGTTCAGCATTGGTTCACCCATGGCCATCATGGAGGTCATATTCCTAGATTTCTGCTTCACTCTAGCTCACAGTTCTGCTGCCTCGCAGTGCAGACTCCAGCGGAGGCAAAATTTCTCCAGAATCTACACTCAACTGAGGAAAAACAAAAGGTCAAGATCAAAAGCAGGTGACTGGCTGGGCCAGGGGCTGTTAACTTAGGTGGGGAAGAACCTGTAACATCTATCCTCAACTGACAGGGACACCTAAAACAGAATACAGCACACAGATGAATATTCCCAAGGTTCCAGAACAGCAATGCTGAGGTAGGAATCCTTTTCCATTTAACTTATTCCAGTAACGTAACTTTCAGGACACTCACTGTGGAAATAAGAGTCAAAACTGAATGTTCTCATTGCTTACATACTAGATCACTTAAGGGCATGGGGCTGTTAGGTCTTAACTCAGCTCCCCTCTATTCTCTTACTGCCCAGATAAATCTTGCTTCCGTTTTCCCAACCATACATGGTTATGGGACAAATTCTGGCAAAGCAATGCTGGACAAAAACTCCCTGGATATCAAGAATCTTTCAAAAAGAACCTCACTTTTGAGGAGACTGAGGTCCAGGTGACTTAAATGACATTTCACAGAATCATACAGAGGAATCACCAGGACTGCAAATCTGCTTTGACCACTCTATGTTCTGTGCTTCCCTGGTCAGCCCAAACTCCCTTGAATACTTGACAAAGTGGTATGTGAGAAACTAGCAAATCTAGAAGTCGGTCTCTCGGTACCTGACGGCTCTGACCTGCCCCCACATAGTCCCCCCTCTCACATTATGACCCCGTCTGGGGCTGGGGAGGGAGAGTTGATGAAGACAAAAGGAACGGCTGAGGGAAAAGGAACGGTAGGAGAAACAAGGTTCCAGTAAGGCAAGTAAAGAGGCGAGCAAAGCCAGAGGGAGGGGGCCGCGCCAAAACCTGGAGCGTAGGGTCCTGGCCCGACCGAGGGGGCCGCCATGTTCCCTCCTCCCACCCTCACGAGCGTGCCCGCCTGCAAGGCAGCGCCCTCCCTTCCGCGTCTCGGCTGCAAAGCATCCTTTCCTCCCACCTCGTGGTCCGCGGCGGCTCTGGCCCGGGCCGCGACCCCCACTCCACACACGCCCCACCCCACTCCTCACACTGTCTCGCGCGCGCCCTCGGAAGGCCTTATTTAAAGGACGTGGCCGCGCCGCCTCGGCCCTGCGTAATGACGTCACCAGCGACGCAGCGGGCGGGGTCCGTGCTCTCTTCATTCTCGCGCTCCGGGTATTTCGGCAGGAAGCTGCGGGGCTCGCCCCGCGGAAGGGACTAGGAGCGTTGTGTTGTCCTAGAAACATCCTTGAGGGGATGAAAGATTAGAAGAGGGACAGCCGACAAGTACAGTACTGGGAAGACCCAAATAGACTTGGTTTGACCTAGGCAAATGTCTTAGTTTCCCTAACCCTGTTTCCTCCTCTGTAAAATGGAGATTTTATTAGCACCTACTTAGGGTTTTTAAAGGAGTAAATGAAATAATGGATGAAGTTGTGCTCAGCATGGTACTTGGCACATAATAGCACCTCTACTCCAACCCCACTCCATTTCCTAATGTCAGCCACTCTGGTGGCTCCCACTTTTATTTTCATTCATTAAAGAAATATTTATTGAGCACTTAAAATTTGTGTTTGGTGCTGGGTACACATAGAACTAAGGCCCAATACCCCTCTTCTCCAAGAGCTTTTGATCATTGGGATTCTCATTCATATTCAATAATATAAAACAAAATAGAAAGTAGCTCCTTGAGAGAGATTGTATGCGTTCAGAGAGGGAGAGAAATTACTAGTGAGAGGGACAGAAAGCAGCTTTGAATAGCTAAAGATATGTATTGAATACTTACATGTCAGTTACCACATTGGGCACTTGACATGGCAGCTCATTTGAAGAATTTGAAATATGTAGATGATGGGAAAGGGCATTCTAGAAAGAGACAAGCACAAGAAGCTGCATAAACCTATTGCATGGACAGAGTCCAGTTTGTATGCTAGCGGGAAAGCATGTTCTAAATTTTACAGTGATTTATGATATTGTTTAAAACTATGTTTACATAGAAATTATACTTCTATTAAAAATCTCCGTTGAATACAGTGACCCTTAGGTAGTTTCTTTTGCCTGGAATGCAAGGACTATAAAGAGTGGTGGAAGAAAAGGGTTTGAAAAATAGATTGGGACTAAACCACAGAACATATAAGCCAGACTTAGGATTCTGACTTTATTTATAAGAAATGAAATGCTGGGCTTGGGGGGTGGAGGTTGCTTATCAGCAGAGGAATGACACAGTGAGAGTTTCTACGTCTCGGGAAACTTTATCTGGCAATGTATTGAATGAATTGTAGGGAAGAGGCAGGTTAGGAGAATACTTGTGAATACTTGCAAATCAGCTGGAGCAATGCCTGGCGCTGTGCAGGTAGCATTTATTAGGTGAGTAATGTTGACAGCCTGTGCTAGGACAGAGGTGGACATTAAGGCAGTGTAGAATTTCAAGTGTTGGGTACTATCTCATAAGGCATGCAGTCAGAGAGAATTGGGAGCCCTGTCCTACTCTTTAACAGCTGCTTAAGAAATAGCACAAGAAATGTTCAAGCACTTATGCTGCTGGGATCAGCCCATGGTAGTGTGTTATGGTAACATCACCAGATATGGCCTGTGTTGAGATTACAGATTATCATCAAAGAGCATGCGCTGGTTTGGTATATTTGATTTCCAGTGGTTGCAAGATGGCACATAGAATCAGCACTCTTAGAACCAGAAGGAACTTTGGAGATTATCTTGTCCAACTTCTTATTTTCCTGATAAAGAAACCGAGTCCCAGGTTGTCAAATGACTTTTCCAACATTAAATGATCAGTGATAGAATGGATACTAATAATCAGGTCTTAACAACTCTTGCCATTATGATACATTGAATATATGTATCCTTTCTTCTTTATGTTCTACTTGTGAACCAGAAGCACTTTAGTTAAAAGTACATGGATTTTCGGAGTCTAGCTGATATGGATTTTATCTCAGTTTTCCTGCTTACTGCCAGTGTGATCCTACACATGTTGTGCCTCCTCTTTGAGCCTTGATTTCCTCATTTGGGTAATGGAGACAGTAATTTCTCACCTACAGGGTTGTTATGAGGATTAGAAGTAACATGTGAAAAGCACATTGCAAAGAGTAAATGTTCAACATAAAATAGCCATTAGTATATAGGGTTTTTTTTTCTGCCTTCCAGAAAAACACAAAAACCCACAGTGGAGGTGGCATTGTAAACAAATGATTATAATACAAATAAGAAATGGTACACACACACACACGCATACAACACATGCACACATACACACACACCACACACACATACACACATACACATGCATCGATTCTATGGGAACACGACGAGGAAGGAACTTATTCTGATTGAGACAGCTAAGGTACCACTTCAGAGAAGTTTAATTTACATTGCGTCTTGAAAGATGAGTAGGAGTTCCCTGGGTAGAGAAGGGGTTGTGGGTTTTCAGGTGGGGAATTCAAGTGCAGAAATGTGAAACAGCACCGCATGTTCTGGGGAAGGGAAAATCTATTGCACTGCTGTGTTTGTGGGAAATGAAGGCCATTGGACTGGAAAGGGAGAAGGGGATAGAGTTTTCATGCTATGTTAGAGAATCTGGACTTCGGACTTTACTCTCTGTGTGTTGGAGAAACCAGTGTGTGTGTGTGTGTGTGTGTGTGTGTGTGTGTGTGTGTGTGTGTGTGTGTGTGTGTGTGTGTGTGTGTGTGTGTGTGTGTCTGTGTGTCTCTCTGTGTGTGTGTGTGTGCATACTTTTAAAAAACAGCTTTATTGAGGTGTAATCTATGTATCATAAAATTCATCCATTTTATTTGTATCACTCACTGATTTTTAGTAAATGTATGGAGTTTTGCAGCCATCAGTCAACACTGCCAAATCTTAAAACATTCCATTACCCTGAAAAATCCTTTGTGCCTTTTTGCAGTTAATCTCTCTTCCCACCTTCCAGCCCCAGGCAAACACAAATCTGCTTTCCATCTCTATAGATTTACCTTTTCTGAACATTTCATATAAATAAAATTATGCAATATGGATTCTTTCTCTTGGCAGAATATTTTTTAAGATCATGTTGCGGTAGGTGTTAGTAGTTTTGTTGCTAAATTGTAGTGCATTTATGGATATGCCTCATTTTGTTTATCCATGCAATGGTTGACAGACATTAGATGGTTTCCACTTTTTGGCTATTATGAATCATGTTGTTATGAGCATTTGTTTACCAATCTCTGTGTGACATTGTGTTTTCATTTCTCTTGAGCAGAAACCAAGGAGTGGAATTGTTCGACTGTATGTAAATTTATGTGTAACTGTTTTCCAAAGTGATCGTATCATTTTATTCTGTGGATTTTTAGGCAGAAGAAAGATTTGGTTTTCCATTCTTGCTAAACTGAAAAACAAACTCAGAAGTTGAATGAGAAATCAATTTCATTTTATTTTATTTATTTATTTTTTTTAAAGATTTTATTTACTTATTTGACAGAGACAGCGAGAGAGGGAACATAAGCAGGGGGAGTGGGAGAGGGAGAAGCAGGCTTCCCGTGGAGCAGGGAGCCCGATGCGGGGCTCGATCCCAGGACCCTGGGATCACGACCTGAGCCGAAGGCAGACGCTTAACGACTGAGCCACCCAGGTGCCCCGAAATCAATTTCATTTTAAAAGAATTTATAACTGTAGGTACTTATTTTGAGTTTATAAAATGTTTTATTGAACCAAATTTCAAAAAGAACTCTTAAAAACAGCAACCACCTGGCTAAATGAAGTTACTACAGTTGCTTCCAGATGTGTCTTTCTTCTTGTGGACCAAGACAGAGAAATATCCATGATCATCTATTTTTTATTAGTACCAAGTCATTTTCCTACCCTTCAGCTAATGAGCTTCCTCTGCTTGATTTGGGATGAGCTAAGCCTTGGAGAGTTTATTGTGTGGCAACTACTTCACTCAGGGAATTGTTTCATGAACTTAAAATCATCCATAAGGTCCTCTCAAAATGAGAATTCAGAAATAGTTCTCTAGGAAAGAGATTTTGATCTAGGAATTGATTCAGAGCTATTGGGGGAAATACTGTTGCCAAAAGCAGTTTGTTCAAACCTGGCTTTTCAACAATAAATGTATTTCAAGTGGGGAGGGAATTATCATTACTCCTGAAAACCAGCATAATGCTCCGGCCCAGGCTATCCTGTTTCAGAGGAGAATGGCTAACATGTTCAAAATTTTCCACTCAGAAGATGATATTTTGTGAAGTATATTTCATAGTGTTCTGTATTGCATGGTCCCTGCATTAAAAACAAACAAGCCAAAATAAACCGGAACTAATTGTTCAGCTGAATGCTGGTCTTTTATGGGAAGCCTCTAGCTCTCCCACAGAGAGAGGGAGAGAGGCTGATGACTGAAGAGATCATTTCAAGTAAGATAAGCAAGCAATTATTTAGATTCGTCTTTGGAATACAGTATGTATTTTATTGGAGGGATAAAGAAAGAATGGTAGAAAAGGTGGATGTGAGATTTGTTAGGAGGTTACTATCATAATTTTGGGTGAGGCTAATCTTAAAATTAGTTTTTATTCTCTAAGCAATAAATAGTTGAAGCAACTTCTCCCCCACAAAGAGGAAATCATCCTGGAATTAAAAATGTTGTTTGAGAAGCCCATCAAGTGGATAAGCAATAAATGGATTGCTGAGACATGACTATATTTGACTGGAGACAGTAGTCCCCCTCCTGAGGAGAAAAAAACAAAACAAAACAAAAAAAACCCAGAGACAAAGTCAATGTATTAAGGCTAGAGATAAATGACACTAGAAAATTAAAAAAGGACTTTTTTCTAGCTCATAACTAGTGATACAGTGAAATTAGAGTGCCTGTTAATTTAGCAGTAGGCTTCTGCCAATATTGAGAGTCTAGGCTTGCCTTAAGAAAAGTTGAGGATCCATCAGTATGATTCTTCTGGGATCCAGGCGTGTTCTCTTGACAAAAATTCCCTCCTTCCTCCCAATGTTCCTGAAATCCCCTAGGCAAGAATGTTTTTATTCTTGTCTCTGGCGACTTATATGATATTAACAGTCTCTTTTAAACCATGGCTTTGAACAGTACTGGGCCCCAACTCCAGTTTCTTGTTCAAAAGGGGAAGTGAATGTGCTGAGCTGCATCTCAGCACATCAGCAGTTACCTTCCCCAGCACATGGTCTTTTCACAGACCTGTCATGAGAAGCCAAGGCCTGCTCTGCATTGGTCCATTTGATCCAAGGGCACATTAAAAGTAGAAGTCTAATTTTGGGGGGCTAGACTGATCTTGCCTCATGAGACAAAGCTTAGTAGTAACAGTACCAACCAAGACACACTGTGGTCAGGTCTTACTATGATTATTGCTTTTGCTTTTCCCCAAGAGGTTATTAACCTGACATCTGTTTTCCTTTCTAATTCTCCCATGAGATCATTATATACAGAATGGTAAGAAATCCCTCTTATGCTCCAGTTATAGTTCCCTCTTGAAGCTGGGCAAGTTAATCCATGATGGAGAAGTGAGTGTAAACCATTGTTTTTATCAGAAGGAGCTTAGGCATGCATTTGGCCAAAGGCCTGGAGGTGATGGATTTCATAACTTGAACTCCATTATTTTCATTCATTTCCAATTTCCTGAGATACTGGAATGTGGTGAATATTTATAATTATATAGAACTTGACAGTCTACAAATATTTCACATGCATAATCTCATTCTTCCTCTTTTCTGAGGCAGTTGGAAATAAAAGCAGGATTAGGGACTGTCACAGGAAGCAACTTCTGGGATCAGTTCAAATATTTATTTTCCTGAGTGCAAGAGACACAGGTATTGTAGTACGCATGTGGAGGAAAATGCCAATGCAGTTGTCTTTATTCTGACTTCAGGATATTTTATAATTTGGATGTCCGTGACATTACTTTCAAAATAATTTATGATGAGGTGTTTTGCATCATGAAAACAGTGTGATACTTAGCTGATTTAAAATGTATTAGTTTATGCCTATATAATCTATTCAAGAGGTGGTTGGGCTGGGGTAGGGCAAAGACAGCTCAGGTAAAGTCAGATTTTTTACAGTGTTTGGCATCATTTCTGACATTCCATTTTAATGATTTCCAAAGCAAAGATAACAAAGTATGGTATGCATTCAGAATTTCTCTCCTCCCATATATCAGGGCAGATACCACTAATCAGTCATGGCATCCTTCTTTGAGACAGCAAGCAGCCTAAGAATCCTCAATTCTGCATTTCTGGTGGCTATGACCAATCAATAGATATTATCTCACAAGTTAAAACTTCTTTCCTTGACTTCTCTGATCCAAAAGGTAGTTCGATCCTTCTATACATTTCTCCCTCAGCAAATGGAAATGAATTATTTTTTAAAAAGTACTGTACTACAGACCAGTACTTCCCAAACTTTAGTATGCAAACCAGTCACTTAGGGATCTTATAAAAATGCAGATTCTGATTTAGTAGGTCTGGGAAGGTGTCCAGAATTCTGCATTTCTTTTTTTTTTTTTTTAAGATTTTATTTATCTATTTGACAGAGACAGAGACAGCAAGAGAGGGAACAGAAGCAGGGGGAGTGGGAGAGGGAGAAGCAGGCCTCCCGCCGAGCAGGAAGCCCCCTGTGGGGCTCAATCCCAGGACCCTGGGATCATGACCTGAGCCGAAGGCAGACGCCCAACAACTGAGCCACCCAGGCGCACCAAGAACTCTGCATTTCAAATAAGGTCAAGGTTGTAGGTAATGTTGGTGCTACTGATCTGTGGACCACACTTTGAGTAGCAGGGTTCTACTAGCCCATTTTCTGGAGACAAAATGTGAGCTAGAAAACTATGTACAAGGCAACTCAACAACCAGGAAAAAAGAATAAAAACAAGGCAAGTGTTCCATTAGAAGCTGAAATTTTATTATAGGATAATAGTACATAAAGCACATCTAAAATTGATGTGTTCAATGCACTTTTAATAAAGGTAATGTAATATTAAAGGTACAGTTTCTAAGTACAATATAACAACATTCATATTAGAATGAAAATCGGAGTATTTAAAAGACAACATTAAATCTCTCTTTTTTTTACAGCTTGTATTTACAAAATGAATCAAAATATTTTTTTTTAAATTGAGGACTCAATAAAATAACAAACAGCTGGAAATAAGCAGACTACCGTTAAGAGTGAATTGAAAAGAAAACCCAATGTAAGTGAAAAGTTGGATGATCCTCTAATAAAGATCATTAGCAAAGTTTTAGTACAATACTATTTTTAGGATTCCCATAAATGGCTTGCATTTTTAGTGTGGCAGAAAAGGAGTTTTTACATACTGTACACAAAACAGACAGCATATATTTATAGGTACAGTATTACTGTTTCCAAACTTGCATGTATATTTACAGAAGGCTGAGTTCGTTACTCACAGAGTTTTGTGAAATTTGTGTGCTTAATCTTCAAGACCTACACACAATTAGAATCAGCATTTCATGTGGTCTTTTTAAATGTGGCTTTAATACTTGATTGTAGAAGAAACTGTCAACCATAAGGCTTGACATACTTTATAAATTTACCAAAAAAAAAAAAATCCCAGGAAAAAATTTTAATTTGGGCACACCTGTCATTTAACAATTATCAAATGCTGACATGTGCTGGCCATTGTGTAGACACAAAGAGATACAATCTCTACTCTCAGGAAGTTTAGGATACTAAATGGTGCTTAAAAAACAAAACAAAAAAAACCCAATAGGTTTCAATCTCTAAGTGAAGCAATAAGGAATGACGTGATTTGTAGTAAAAGAGATTTCTCCCTAAACTGTAGCCAATTCACTTCAAAAGGTTAACTATTAGCATTCGCTCTCATTAACCACATGATTGCATTTATAACTAAGGTAACAGCAACTCTTCCATAAAAATGGAAAATGTCTAGAATTGTGGGTAAATATGCAGTGCATGGAAGCCAATAACCATGGCTTGAGAATTTATCACCTTCAATTACAAAAAGTGCAGTAAACAGAAACATTTGCTCTATATTTATAAATTGCTCAAAAATCTTTGCTAAAGATCTTACAAATTCAGTAATATTACAGAACAATTCTAATCAATATTTAATAAGGTTAACTACATCCTTAGTTAGATATTTGATATACTTTGATTTTTAACAATGCCAATAGGTCTTGGGAGAAGAGGTGAAAGAGTTTTAAGCTCATTATTAAATGACTTTTAAAACGAAGGTCTTTCACTCAGTTCATGGAACTGGGTTGAGGTCATATTGAAACAGAACGTCCCTTGTCAAATTTGCTTTATGGCCCGTGTTCTGCCATGATAGCCGATGTCTCCATGCTTCTCATGGCTCAGGTAGGAGGGGAAAGGTTTATTCTGCCATCAAGCCACCAAGGATATTTTATAGAAATGCCTATTATCTATAATAGGAGCTAAGTACACAACTCTGTCAGGTGCCAATAATATAACTCCTTAGTAAGAAAAAAAAAATATTACTCCATTAAACTAGAGTGTTTCTTTAGATCTCGAAGGCCTGGCAAATTATTTTTCAGCTCAGGAGATATGGTATAAAGCCAAGTAGCAAACATAAAGTAAATGCTAAGTTTTCATATATCCATATTTATAAACAAATTCACCCTATCGATGTCAAATATCCATACTAAGGAAGTAATTTTATCCTAATTAAATACACTCTAGAATAATTTATATAATGATATTATGTATTTAAAGAGAAAAGCATGTCCCAAATCCAGCACTCTGATACAGCTGCTAGTTGGGAACAGGTAGATATATATTTATGTATATATATATACAAATATAGAGTTATACTCAGTGAAATTAACAAGACCCAAAGGTGGTATTGTCTAGGAATAAAAGGGACTTTTTTTTGTTCACAAAAGTAACTTATCTAGCACCACACATCAGAAAAACACAAAAATAGCACACTCTAGTTCTAAACAGCTATGTCTAAAATAGATTATATAGTAAAACCAGTATTATACAGCATATTGTGGATTTGATAAACAGATAAATATTTGCACTGAGTAGGCTGTTTATAATATAACATTTTCTTATCTATACAGAATGAAAGCCCAAAAGTTAACTGTATAGAGATGTGCAGAACAACATTAAATATTATGACTTAAAAGCAGGGACGAAGGTAAATTTGAAAGAAGAGTAAGAGAGAAAATGTGTACAGGCCATTACAAGTTCTTAAGTTAATAGTAAATAAGGAATCAATTGCTCAAGTTGAAGAAAGCAGTAAACAAGAGATTGCATTTACATGCAGATGTCTAAGATTTGTATTTTTTTAAGTCTATGCACAAAAGTCATTTGTTTTATTGCTTGACATTCAGTTATGGCTAGATTATTTAACCTATTTTTTTTTTGTACTTTGGAAACAAGAATATTGTTAAAGGTGCCATAAAAATGGACAACATTGAAAACGGTTTGCAAATAAACCACCTAACACTGCAGTTCTTTATACATATTAAAAGCCTTGTCTGGGGTTTGTCATATGTTAAATATATTTAAACTGGGAAAATATGTTGTAGCTTGAAGCCTCCCATTGGCCCAAACATCCAATACAAAAACACATCTCCACAAAAGGAGCAGGAAGACAATACAGGTACATTTAAAGAAGCAGCCAGCTAATGTCCTAATGTTTAAAAATTTACCACTGTTTTATATGAGATTTCAAACCACTGTGGATAAGAGAATTTTGGATTCAGGAAGATGTGTACAGTACATACGGATTTTTTTGTGTGTGAAATCATATTCACTATATTGCTCGAGAATTATCTGCATTTACATATGCAATCTGTTCAATAATAACCAAGTTCCTAGAAATAGTTTTCATCCACGTTAAAGTAATAATGAGTGAGAAAGGAAACACACGGGACACTGGAGAGAATTTAGTTGCTCTTAGAGAACAACATAATGGCGTGTGCAGTGTGTCAAAGCTAATAGCAAGCTTTCATTAGTTCTCAGAAGGAAAAAAGTAGAAGAAAATGTGGCAGACACACTAAGTGTAAACAGCAAACACGGATTCTATAGGCATCTATTTAAAATATTCATATTCACTTTTCTAACATGCTTTCCTCCATGTTATATTGCATTGCTGATAAAAACATTGTTTATTTGTTTTGAATATTCTGTCATTCATTTATAAGTAAGTAAATGACTGAATGTATTTATTGCTCTAAGATCTGAGGGTCTGGTTAAACATGGAGATCCCTCCATCTATATTTCCTTGGTATAAAGCCAGGCTTCTGGATTACTTTAAAAATTATTCTGAGAGCCTGACAAAACTGATCTTCCTTACACAAACAAGCAACTAACCCAGAAGTGAAACCGATTGCTTTGTAAAGACATTGTCGTCAGCCTTCTCATATCTTAAGAATAAACAATAATAGGAAGTCCTCTTTAATCAAATCTGGTGGAACCTCTTTAATAATACTAGTGTTTAGGGATAGAATGAAGACTTGTATCATAGACTATTAGCAATAGATCAAGATTTACTGTTGCAATTATATTTCTGTTAATCTGATCCATAGTATAAAGTTGTTTTTATAGGGTTCTGTTGTAGCATATCTTTATAAGATGTGGCAATCACGTGCTACAGTATGTGAAAATGTCAATAACCTGTGTGTGTGTATGAATATATGTATATATATATGTATACATGTATATATATAGGTGGAGAGAGAAAAGAGAGAGATTTCTGCCATTTTCCATAGTCTTTATTATCAAAAACAACAAGGTCAAAGTTTCTTTTTCATCTAAACAACATGGAAAGTTTTCCCAAATTATACTCTGCTATGGTAGTAAGAATATATGTAAAAGCTTCTTCTGAATGTGTATTCCAGGTATGGAAGAATCAAAGCCAACAATTATACTGAGGTTCACTGACCTTATGAAAATACATGGAAACATGAGAACGAAGCTATATTGCAAAAATGTCAAATGTAACCCTAAAAGCCGGCTTGTGGCGCTGTTACATAGTTGGGTTTTGTTTGTCTTTAAACATTAGCTCTTGTATTAATTCAACAGACGAAAACTGTTAAGTGTAGAAGAATTGTGTTCAATAAAGGGATTTTTTGGTTTGCTTCTAGAGAACACAATCAAGATAAGTTATTTGCTGGCATTTGAAAAAAATGTGTTCAAACTTTCACCTCTTTTACTGCACTGATAGGCAGGGCTCTTGTCTCATTACTGGTTTAAACAATTTTTTGCATACCATGTAGAATTGGAAAGTTTCTAATATATAATGCTATGAATATATTTAGCATGAATATTTTAATTATTAGAAGTAAATGGAGTAGGTAGGACTGCACTTGAAGTGATGCTCTCTGTTGGTATGCTGCCTATTGATTTATCTTGTGAACATACTGGCATAACCTTATACTGCTTTGGAAGTTATTCAACATTTTTAACCACATGGGACTGAAGAACACATACGTTTTTGAACTCAACAAAATAAGACTATAGTGAAGAGTTTATACACACACACACACACACACACACACACACACACGCAATTCTATACAGTTCACTTGTGCCTTGAGGGATAGTATTATTATCACTATTATTAATAATAAAAAACACAATTTGTCCCAGTAGTACTGGCCACCCTGTTTGAAGAGTTTTAGAAGATCCCTGAGCACATTGTTTCTGACTCTTAACCCCAACTCCAAAGTGATAGGGCTTCTATTGTTGATATCAAGATGGATTGTCATTCACAGTAAGTCAATCATAAGGTGCTTATTTACCCTTTTTTTTTCACCAATCAGCACAAAGAACTGTCAGAAAATAACTTTTTATTATTATTATTATCTTAAAATAATAGCACTGGAAGGACACATGATTTAAACAATCAATGTTTGAAAACAGTGGCTTTAGGATTATTATCTGGCTGCCCCTCAACAATAACAAGTGATTCAATCGACATTCCTTAGCCAAAAACAAAAGGCAAAAAACAAACAAAAAAACAAAAAACAAAAAAACAAAAAACCAACCAAAAAACCAAAACTGTACAAATATGTATTTTTTTCCCTGAGGGATCAAGGTACACCCGCAAGTGCTCTATGTACATATTGCACTAGAGAGGAATGAAGAACATGTGCAAAAAAGCAACAATGAGAGAAGCTTACATCCTACTTAAACCTTTTCATTAAAGATTCTACTAGGTTGTTTTGCATTTTGGAATGTCGGAACACAAACAGCTATTCCTTAGTCTAAAACTAAAAACACATATTTCTACTATGGCACATTCAATGAAATAAAAAGTTTTCCAAAGACAGATAGACAAATTCCATCAAGAAAATAATACAAAGTTTGTTTGTTTGTATTTTTTTTTTTAGAAAATTACATTACTTTCTTTCTTTGTTTCACATTACAAAATCTTTTTTTTTCTTTACACAAATCACATTTTATTGCAGGAATATTTCAAGTGCCATCAAATATTTATAGAAGGGTTAAAAAAATAGAAGTCTCTCTAAAGTGGTCCAGACAAGGCTTTGTATAGAATAAATCTTTTTTTTCCCCATCTTCTAGTTTTGATTTAAGTATTTTGAATACATTTTCTTTTCCATTGACACTTAGTAGCCTAGAAGCGGTCCGACACACGCACATCATACACACGAAAACCACACACACACACGCACACACACACACACACACACACACACTCCCTCCTCACCTGGCCCTCAGCCCACCCCCATATGCTCACAGAGATCTGGGTATCCACACTCTAAAGAACAACCAAACTTAGAAGCAGTGTCTTAAGTTACATTTTCCTTAAGTTAGGAAGGGTGAATTAGGATGCTGAAGACTTTTTAAAAAATCCATAGCTTTAACGCAAATTAGGATGCTGAACACTTAAAAAAAAATCCATAGCTTTAACACAATTTGCAAACTGTCCAAAAAAGCACTTTCATCTGCACTTTTGTTTTCATTGTGACCAAGGCCAGGTTCTTCAGAATATAATGCCACCATCTGACACCACTGTAACCAAAGGTATTCAGACTTCATACAAAAAGCCTTATGCACCCTCTATGAAAAAACTATATAAAAGGCATCATAGCAACTGGGATAACAATAATGTGATTCCAATCTTTAAAAGACTACTGGATATTTAAGTTTAGGAAACTTTAATTATAAGAAGTCTTAAACAATCATTATTCTGTATCACCAAGTAGTCTGTGTCATCACACAGGTGTTTCTATAAGAAGAAAATAAAAACGCAAAGGTTTTCACATCCTTTTCTATACGTCATTTTTTTAAACTGAATTTATTGTTTAACTTCAGATCCCAACTTTGATCCAAATAATGGTTGTTCCCTCTGTTCACTGAGCACGCCTCCCCTGCTCTGTCCCTACACTGGCAACGTATTTTGCTCTTAAAGTCCTCACCTTGCTTTTCTTTCAGAAAGACCTGGTAGCAGCATCATGTCAATGTATGTTGGTTTATTTTAAAAGCAATGTCACCATGGCGTGACGACTACTGAGATCAAGCATCTTTTTTTTTTTTTTTCTTTTTTTGCATTTGGTACATGCAAAATCCTTTCTGGGAAAAGGAATTTCTTTTAAGCTCAACATTATGCTCTCTCTCTCACCCTTAGAGAAGTTCAATTAACTCTTATCACTTCACAAATGGACACTGGAATTCGGTTTAGTTGCTCTTTAATGCACTAGCACCTGAGGCTGGTCATATTCAGAAAGCTTTGGTTAAAAAGAAGTTAATATACTCTAATAAAACCATCCCCAAATTTAGTGACTCAGAATGACAAAAAACAAAAACCAAAAACCAAACCAAAATAAAAACACACCATCTCCCCCCCCTCCCCAGGAGAAACAATAGGAAAAAAAAAATGGACAAATAAATAACCGAACTAAGCTTGGTACTCTTTTCAGAGTATAAATACTATTGATCTTTAAAGGAACTATGCTTATTTAAATTAAAAAATTTGATTTAACCCTTCTTGCCCAAATATAAATACTATATGCTGATAGTTAACCTCTCTATATAAACACTCACATAAAGCTTAATATACTTGTAAGAAATTTAAGTAAATATTACTCTCGTCTTCTATTTATGGTTAAACCCTTAGTATATTTTTGAAAAAAAAATTAAGATGTTATTTAGGCTTCATACACACTTCTGTGTGAAAAATTCCTTCCTCTTTTCCAAATCCCCCAGGAAACAAGTCAGAAAATCAGCTGGAGTTAAAGCCAGAGTAAAGGGCTCTGGGAAGCCCGTGCTGTGATCCACACGACATCAGGAGCCACAATTCCTAGGGAAGATTCAGAAGGACCCTGGTGGTAGAGACACTTTGTCTGCTATAAAGGGCTGCCTAGAAACTCCCACCTTTATGCTATGAGAAGATGTTCCCTTTTCTGTATAAACATGGTCTCTCATGTCAGACCAGAAGTTTGAATCCCACCCCGACTGACTAAAATCATCTTCTAATGCCTACGTTTCCAAAGGGCACTTATTTTTAAAATATGCACACGTGTATATCAGACTGTTCATTCGCCCTTCCCCCACTGGGAATTATTAAAATTAAAAAAACCCTCCAAAACATGAAATTAAACAAAACATTCAATATTTCTCACCTGAACACAAAAGCCAAACAATCTTCTAAATATTTAATAAAATAAATTATAGTCCACAGTTTTCTAATGAAGATAAATACAAGAGTAAATGTTTGCGGCTAGCATCAACTTCACTTTGAATGCTTAAAATATTTAATATTTAAATAAGAGAAACTGTTTCAGTGTTACATACCTCCCTCACCCTTCTATCCATTGTCTGTGAAATATGGAGCGCAATATTCTAGAATTATAGCATCTAGAGGCAGCTAGTCTAGAGCTAGTTCACTCTGAGATATACTCTTAGGGTTCCTAGATTATACCAAGAACATAACCATTCACAAAGTAAATGCTTCATGTCCTCACATGGGCAGTGTGTGTTTGCTCCAGATATAATCTTTGGGTCCTTCTTATAATAAAAGCTGAATTCCAATAAATATTTGGGTTACTGATTTGTTCTCAAAGCATAAGAATTCCAAGTGGAGACTGAGTCCATATAAGTACTGAATTGTGTGAAATGAGCCTCCCTTCCCTCCCTGCCTCCATGAGGTGGCATTTAAAAAAGCTTTTTTAAAAAAAATAATGTGCATGATGGTATAAGTCCATAGCACCAATCGATCATTCAACTTTGTATGAAGCATAAACACATCTATCCTTAAGCTTACCAAGAAGCAAAGTATAATTTAGGGAGAGTTCCATTTCTAATTCCAAATGAAGTGTAAAAAAAAAAATAATAATAATCCACATCATGATTTCTAGATATGACCAGCCAGTCTTTTCAAAGTCCTTTGTAAACAGCAGCATAAATACCTCCTGACGTTCCTTCCAAGCCTTCTCAGTTAAACTTGTGTTTCTGGTGCACATGCGACACAACAGTGAACACGCTAGCATTTCATTTAAAGAAAAAGGTGCAAAATGAAAGTGCCTTATCAATTCAACAGGAAAAGCTACACCAGTAACTACATTTTATATTAATTAAAACAATATATAAACAATATCTCTTTTAGCTATATATAGTCTTCATGCCCATTTACCCTGTAATATATTATAATGCTATTGTTGCTAGTGCTATGGACCCTTTTCATACCATCCTGCTGACTGGCAATAATCGGTGGAAAAACATAAAGACTTCCTTCATGAAACAAAGAGCAAGTTGTGCAAAGTCATGCCGCCACCTCCGCTATGCACACCAGGTACCGATTATTGCAGGGCTCTCTGTTGGTACCAACAGATTGGTGACTCTGCAGAAAGTCTGTGGGCAGTGAGCTACAAAGAAAAGGAAATCCTCCGACTTTAGTACCCTCCTTCAGTTGTAAACAGAGGTCAATGATCAAGAAGTTGAGACAGAAAAAGGGTCCATATCTGTAGGCATAATGGAAATCATATGCATGAGAAAAACAAGTTCAACTTTTATTTGTTTTCATTGTTTCCCCTCCTTTGCCTGACCCCGATCACCAAAAGATGTGCAGTGTGTTGGAGCTCCAGGTCTGTGCAGGGCCATATAAAGTGTCTCGGTTAATTTTGTTGTGGTTGTTTTTCATGTTTTGTACTTCAGACATTCTAGAAGTGCTTAGGTGATACATTTACCCATCAATTTGCATTGCTGGCTCAAATTCTGAAGTGAACAACTCCTTGTATAATGGAGGAAAATGAAGTCGCACAATGTCTGGGTATATTGCTTTAAATGCCATTAGCTTTTCTGTATGTCGTCCACATAAGGCTCTTAATGTAGACACCTTGCATATTAACTGTAAGTGGAAGAAAGGACACGTTGTGAGGCGAGAACAGACATAAGCATCAAAAATCAGGGAATCTGGATGATCTTTACAACATTGTTTACAAAGGTGAAACACGCTCAAAGTGGCTTAACGTGTTCTTCCCAGAAGGAAGATTGGTAAAAACAAATTTTAGGCATATCATGGGATACCAGGTATACATTAAATACAATTTTGAAGACAAATAATACAATAATCTGAAAAGATGTTCATGAGCAAACGTGGCAGAGGTGAGATAAGAACCCAAGCCTCTCACCTCCTTCTCCTATTCCAACATGCTTTCTGCTCTCCCATCCCCAACCCTGCCCTCCACTGCTGTGGAGGAAGAAGACGTCTGGTGACAGAGAAGAAGACAAGGAAGCAGTCATGGGCAGGTGAGGTCACTGCAACTGCAGATGAGCGCGTCCCCTACACATTTTATGCAGAACCAGGACTAGCCAACTCCAATGACAACGAGTTTCTTCTTGGAAAGACCTTGGCCTGGACAAACCAATTCTGGGTCTGAGTAGAAGGCTCAGAAGAAAGAATAGTCAGAAGGCCTGGACGGAAGTCTCAGCATTGACCATTTACCAGTTGAAGACAGTAACAGCTTGAAACAATGCTTTTTTAAACTCCAAAACACTGTACAAATGATGTATTATTTCAGCCAAAATAATCCTAAGAAACATGTTTGACAGATCTTGTCCATGTGCTACGTGCTCTCCAAAATGAAAGAACCTAATTGTATCCTTGCACTGGGGCAAGAAGATGAAGAAGAAGGTAAGGGTCTGGAGAGTTCTTCTGTTTTCCATTCCTGCCTCAATCTCTCATTGAACAGGTACAAAATAAAAACAAAGCAGCAATTAACGCCCAACTTCCCCTCTCCGACCTAATCTAGCTATCAGAAGAAAAGAAAAGAAAGCAGGAAGAGAAACCCAAACCTCTCAAATCCATCTTCTTGAACAACAAAACACATAAAATAGTCTAAGAAAGAATAAGGCTGATTTTTCAAGGACCAAATACATACTACTAGCATTAGCACTGAAGAAAATTAGCATACTTTAAATTGACATCCTAATCATATTTTTATTGCAAAAGGTAATAATTAGCAAAAATGAAGCCTTATGCTTTGAATACGGGGCAGTAATGGGAAATTGATGAAGAAAATACAAAAGTCACTTTCTGTTGATTACTAATGAATGTAATGGAAATAGAACTAATATTAGAATATGTGATTATCCTGCTTGTTTTAGTCCTTTATAACTTCCTCCTTCTAAATTCGAAGATTCTTTTTCTAATTTATATCAATGCAGAACATTAACTCTGCTTTATGCACAACTTAGATGGAATAGGAGGAAGATTTCCAGAACGTATTAATGCTTAAAAAAAAATTTCTACCATTTTCCTATTATTGCAGGACACTTCACAACCAATCATAGGAAGTAGAACTTAACCCGAATTTTGGCCCAACCAAGTTTATCGAAATGGAGATATTTCTTCAGTAGCCTATTGCTTACGGATACCTCTGGGGGCCGGTAAGATGACCTGTAAGGGTGGCTGGCAGCAAGACCTGTGGCAAGGGATAGTTCAGGCCATGCCAACCAGACACCTTTCCCTTTTACCTTTGTTAGAATTCCATCTTCTCGGTGATTCTTCTGCAGGACATGTTGAAGAGCTAGCTGAATTTTCTGTTGCAGTTTTTCAATTTTTACCTTTTCCTGCAGCCATGAGCGATCTAAACATTAAAAATGATACTTCTTAGTATTTCTCCTACGTGCTATTGGGACACCCCAATTCCTCCGGACTCTTAGACACAGATTATTATGCCACAATGCAGAATTAGAGAACAATAGGCCAGTTTTATTCCTTGTTCAAAATTTGCTCCTAAAGCAGTGGAAGACTGATCTAAGATAGAGTGGTAAAGCTTTCCATTTTTACTGATCCTTAAAGGAGGGGAGAGTCCTCTCCTTCCAAAAGGATAGACATTTAAATTTAAATCTAAGGCCATACACAAGGGCAAATGAAACCACCATGGACGCTCAAATCTTTCTAATAAGTATATTTCTGGATGAAATACTCATAGCAATCCTGCTAGCCTTTCTGGCAAATATGAAAATTGCCTTATAATCTAAGGCAACTAAAATTGTCAAGATCATTCCAAATGACTTAAGGGTTATGAATTTGGTCTTTCTTTAAGAATGCCAAACAGAAGACAGTAAATTTGCAAAACAGATTATCCCCAGGAGGCAGTACTAGTTGAAAACAGATTAAATTCAGATAAACTTGTGGATGACATCCAAATGAATCTTAAGAAAAAGTAGGATGTCTTAAAAACCATATTCTCTTGGAGATTTGTGTTAAGAAGGGCAACCCTACTCGCCCAGAGCATTTCTCATGATATCAAGAGGTTAATTGTGGACTGGGTTTTCCTCAACTTTCATTTTTTAAGACTGTATCAGAATGGCATGAGGTCTTCTTAAATGGGTACATGTATGCGTTGGGGGTTGAGGGGGGCTTGCTGTTTGATAAAACTTAAAATTAGATTCAATAAGGGTGGCACTGTCTCAGTAGGCACCCGAATATGCTATGGCCATTACAACTTAGGTACCTCATAAGAATTCTTTACCTGGGCAATTTTTAAAGCATTTCATTGTTATTTGGTTATCTTACCTGCTGACATTAGTACAAATGCAGAAAATAATGCAATTTCATCTTCAGTCAGGTGCATAGAACATAAACTCTTTCCAAATTCAAATACAAAGCTAATAAAGTCTTCACAACCTGCCAAAGTTAAAGACAGTTTAAGATTTTGGTTATTATCCTTGGAGAAAAATATGGAATAAGGTGAAGAGGGATCTAGTACTTGAAGATCCAAGGGGATAAGAATAACATTTCTACAGTTTAACAATTTGAAATCTTAAAAGAAAAATCTGTTTAGCCATCATCGCTACCACCACCAACCTCACTATTCAAAATAATGAGAGTGAACTTTTGTTGCAAGGGTAGCATGTTATTAGGTACCACTCTAAGAGGTTCCTTTGGGTACCTTATTGCTTCATAACAATTCTATGAGGGAGGGATTATTATAATCATTTTAGAGGTGAGTAAACAGATTTGGAGAGAAAAATTACTAAAGTTCAGACAGGTAGGAAGAAACAGCCTGAAATTCAAAGCAAGGCTGCCTGACTTCAGGACCTACAATCTTAAACAACAGAGTCAAACATCTACAATGTAACTGAGATGTTACATTCACTGATTTTTGGTTTTCTACTCTATTTGATCTAAGCCACCCTTAAAAATGATAACCAATGACACAGTATGGTGGTAAAATCATTATAGCTATTAAAAACTGAAAACATAGAATGTGAAAGTCCCATAAAATAATAATCCATCCTCAAAAGACTGGTTAAGTTTGGGGGTGCCTGTGTGGCTCAGTTGGTTAAGTGTCTGCCTCTAGCTCAGGTCATGATCTCAGGGTTGTGGGATCGAGCCCCGAAGTTGGGCTCCCTGCTCAGCGGGGCATCTTTTCCTCCCTCTTCCTCTGCTCCTCCCCACTGCGCACACGCTCTCTCTCTAAAAAATAAATAAAATCCTAAAAAAAAATTGGTTAAGTCTGACGTCTACTCTTTCAGATTTGCATATTATGTGTACGTATCTAAATGGCAATGAGCTTTCCTAAAGCATACAGACCTTCTGTCATTTAACTGTTTTCAAAATCACTTAACTTTATCTTGGATACTGTTTCATTCTTCTTAGTGATTATATCCCACTTTATTTAAATTATAGAAATCCAAAATAATTTTTTTAGTATATGTCAGTTTCAGTTAGCTATAGTTTTCTTCTTTGATATCTACATTTCATTCTTATTAATGGTTGTTATTCGAGAAGTACTCTTTGCTTGATTTTATGTATCAAATCACATTCTCTAGTTTATCTGAATAATTTATCCTATGAAAATCTGGTTCTTAAAATCTGCAAGGGAAAGACAATATAATTTTATAATATAAATATAAAGAAATATAAATATAAATTTCTTCGATTACAAACTAGGTAAAACAAAACACTAAAATCTTTCAATGTACTATAGACAAAAACTGTGAATTTTCTGCAGTGACTATAAAGTAACATAAGCATAAAATCCTTTCGTTTTTGTTTCCAAATAACAGTTTCCATTCTGTTCAGTTAGCTCTTTGGTGGGGCTCCCATATTTTCCTATGGCCCTGATTCAAAGACAGAGCACGCGGATTTCCTTACCCAAGGATTTGAAGACATCGGGGCTAGCATATTTCCCATCAAAGTACACGGTGTTGTTCTGAGAGTCGAAGGCACGGCACATTCTGATAAACACCACCTCTAGAGAACCTAAGCGGAGACAGAAATGGTGTGGATTTTCTTATCGTGGTGAATATTTGTCTATTGTGAAGGCATTAATGTAGGGACCCCTTTCTGATTCAGCACAGTGGGGTTGCATGCTCTCAGTCACATCAGCTCTCTATATTTAAAGGGGCACAGTTGACTAGCGTAATTTAAGATTTATGCTGAAGCTAACTAAGGCCTGTATTCCTGAAGAGAGACGGGGTTACAAATTACTTCTCTGGCATTCTTCTGTCTTGCAAGAGAGTCTCAGAGTTGCCAGGAAAACGTTATCGATTCATATTTATTAAAACAAACCAAGAAACCAGGGGTGTCCCTTTGAGTTCCACAAATAACGTTCCTAGCAACTTACTGTTACCTCCCGAGGGTCTGGAGTGATAGAAACAAAACTCAGGTGATGGTAAGATGGGGGAATGTGGGTGTCCTTCAAATTAATCATTTCACTCAGAGGAGAAGCAAAATGGAGGGAAGGTTGCCTGCAGATGGCTCAGAAACCTTTAAAAAGGACTCAGTTTCTGCTAAAAGAAACCCGAGTGATTAACACTGGGGGAAAACTGTTCCCAACACCTTCCTTACCAAGCATTTCTCTAATAGGCGGGTGAAAGCAGGTTAGGAAGAGATCGCAAAATTCACTTGCAAAGCACATACCTGCTTTGAGAAGCACAATTTGATCATTTTGACACAGTTCCATAAATCCGTCGATGCGTTTGGCAAACTCCACCACGTACTGTATAGCTTCTGTGATTTTGATGGCACATAACTGCCACATCACCTCCCGCTGCTGTAGAGGAGCAAACGCACGTCAACATACACGGTCACCCACAGCCCCAACACAGGTGTCTCAGCTGCCCCTGTTCCGGCAAAGCCTCCTTTGGAAATGGATTCAAAAAGTCTAGAGGGTTAAAAATAAACGTTTGAGTTATAATGATTGCTTCCAAGTCCCTTTCTCGTCTCCTCTGATTCCTCTGTTACCATTTTGGTGGCAAAGGGACAGGGGAAGATGTCACGAGCAGGTGAAAACATGAGTCAGAAAACCAATACATGCCACCGCTTTACCCGTGGGCCTCGGAGAGCAGCAAAGTAGGATCTTCTTTTGAGCCATTATTTTACCTTGGGGAATTTAATACCACTTTCCTGGGGATAAGGAAAAGAAGGGGAGTCAATTACATTTATTGTGCACCTGCTTCAAGCTAGATGCTGTATGACATCCTTGTCTTGTTTCATTTTCCCATTTTCCATAAATGGACACAAATTCTCTTAGCGGTTTCAGAGCTAGGAGGTGTTGGAGCTGGGATGCAAATCCCAGCATTTCTGACTCTGAACCCCATCTCACGTGCCTGGCTGTTTCTTACTGCTTTCTGGTTTCCCTTTCTAACAACACTGGCTGGCTGCTGGTGTTACCTGCTATCTCAAAGGCAAATAAAGTGATGTGTTGCTATTCCCCAGCCTGTCTTAATTGCTTTTATATACCCACTCTTTAATTTAGTTATAGGGGGACACGGATCTGTTACATCGCTCACTTGTTCCCCCAAGCTTCCTTTAAGACTGTTTCCACCAATATGATGGGGTGAAGGAACCACTGAGTTAGGAGCCAGTAGTCATGGTCTGGTCCTGGTATTTTCACTCTCCTGCCAGACGCCAAGGGATGCTAATTTCCTCATATGTAAAATGAAGGGGAGGATTAGTCTGCATAATCTCTGTCCCCCCTCCTAGGCCTACATCTTTATAATTATTGGGGAAAACCACAGCATTTCCCTTTACCAAGGCAGAACAGGTAATTGAAACTTCCCCTTCTCCAGCCCTGCCCTCCCATTCTGACGGCTTGTTGAGCAGCGTGTAGAGAAAAAGGCAAGTAGCGGCACCCTTTGTCAGCCTCGCATTGCTAGGTTCAGACTGGAGTTATGATAATAGCTTCCAAACCTTTTTCTGTACACACCCTCTGAACCTCTGGAAACAGGAGGCTGAGATTATTTTACATTCAACTTCCAGACCTTGAAATCAGGACAACTCTCAATTCATTCAGGCTTTTGGACACTGCTTCCTCCAGCCCCCATGGCCAAATGATAGGAGATACGTGTATATAATCACAGGCACAAGAGAATTTGTTTGTTACTGTATTGCTGGAATTTCACACACTTGCACCTCAGTAAGACAAAGCCCCAAGTATATGATCATCTCCAGAAGAAAGATTTTAAACAGAAATCTGATACCTGAATACAGACGTCCTGCATAAACACCCTTCCCACTGTTGCCTCAATCCTGGGTAAAAATCTTCAGAGTATGTACCTTGTTTTGGTAGCTCTCGATCTCCTCCTGCAGAAAGGTCTGCCACGTTATCTGCTGGAGCTCTTCTCTCAAGTATTGGCAAGTTTCCAGGTGTGATTTAGATATATTCTGTGCAAGGTGTTCTAAGGAGAAAACAGGAGGTCATAAACATGAAAAGCCAAGCTCTTCTCCGGATAATCAGGGTTTTCCCTGCTTAATCTTTGGTTTAAAAAGTAGCAAGTACAAAGAAACATGCTGAACCAGTTTTAATTATCTTTACATTTTTAAATAAGCAATTTGGAACTATTCTGTATTTTGGCACATGAAGATGAAGGACAGGCAAAGCCAAATACTTAGAATTAAGTCTTGGTGACTTCAAAGACCCTCCTGACCTTGACCTTCTTCTGTGGCTTTACACCAATGTGTGGGAATGAACAATTATTAGCCTGGGCAGGTGTGGGAAATGACCAACGCAGCCTCTTCTTGGCATTTTGACGAAGACACACCGGCTGTGTACATTGACTTGGGGAGGATTACTCTTGAAAACTTAGGAAATGGTATGCTTTTGTGAAAACAACTACTTATTTCTTTTATTTTTCCAGCAAATAGCACAAGAAGCATTACTGAGGGCCTACTATGTCACTCTGTATAGGGTGGTGATTAAGAGATGGACTCTGGCACTATATGGCCTGTGTTTGAAACTCAGCTCTTGTATCAACTAGCTGTATGATCTTGGGTAAGTTACTTAACCTCTCTGTGTTTTGGTTTCCTCATTTGCAAAATGAGGAAAACAGTACCTACTTCATAGGGCTTGTGAGAATTAAATGAGTTGAGCACTTAGAACAGGGAGGGTTACCTAGTATGCACTACATAAACATTTGTTCTTATTATACTGGAGTGTAGGTGGTTTGAGGATATTTAAAACAAATAGATGCCAAAGAAGTTTCTCTAGGAACTTATAATCTGGGGAACATGTATGGACATGTTGAAAGGACAATTCAAGACATTAGACAATAATGCATCAAGTTGAATTATATCAGAAGAGAAAAAGATCTCGAGAGAGAGAGAGAAAGAACGGGTCCTGCCACGGAAGGGAGAGACGAGGAGTATTAGGGGATGCTTTTTGGCAGGAGAGGAACATTTGAAGTGGACCCTGAAGGAAGGGGAGGATTTGGCAGGCAGAGGCCAGCAGTGTGAAGAGGTGAGCCAGTTCCACATTGGAGGGGTGACAGATGAAGGAGCAAATAATGGCATTTACAGGGGACAGGCAGATGTGATAAAAGTGATAGTATCAAGACAGAAACATGAGTAGGTCAGAGTCCACATTCTGGAGAATCACGAATATTAGGATTAAGGGTTTGGACCTGCTTAACGAAAGGAGTCAGTGGAATTCTCCAGGGGAGCTGACACGCGGAAGGCTGTATCCAGGGAAACAGAACAAGCAGTCTTGTGATTGGTGGATTGGAGCAGAGGCCGGTGCTGGAGGCACCAATGAAAGGCCGCTGTAATCCACATGGGCGGGACTAAGCACTTTGGGTAAGTTGGTGATAAACGTTATGGCAGGGAAGGACGATGGAAGTATTTTAAGGGAACTGACAAGATTCCATGAATATGAAACCATACCACAAAGGGATCTCCTTCCAGGGTCTTGATGATATACCAGGAAAGTCTTTTCAAAGAATGGTAGTAAGAGGGTCTGTTTGGAAATTTGTCACTGCTTTCAGCAAACAGCATCAGACTTGTTTGTGTGAAAAGAGTGGGTTCACCTAAATGAAGCTTAAACAAGAGTCTCCTTAGAGACATTGAAACACAATAAATCTTAACAGGCCTATTTGGCAACACACAGACATGAACATAACATAAATAAATACCAGGAAAATAAAGCATAAACAGAAGGGAAAAAATTAAAGGAAAGAAACAGAGAGACAATGACCAAAAGAGGGAGAAGACAGTAATTTATGTGTCTTAGAATCAGTGATGCTTGTGAAGGGAAGAGGGGAGTAAAGACAAAAACAATGAGTCAGAAACAAGAAAAAAAAATTGTATAAACTAATTTTTGCAGATACGAAAAAAATGAAGATGAAGTGTTTGCACGGAAGCTGGGGGAATCCTATGAAGTGATGAATGGGAAGAGGCTCATGGTATTCCCTTCCAGATCATGTTTCTTTTCCCGTTAATATGGGTCAGCATCTTGCTTTACCTCACCCTAAAAATTGTTCCCACCCATCCCTACCTATTTGAGCCCAGCATTCGGAAGTCTGACAAGGAATGGCGTAATGTACATGTCGAACCAGTAGAGGGCAGTGGCTGCATTCTCACCAACTGCCTTTACAATTCACAGTTGATTTGGCAAGTGTCAAGATTTCAGACACTTTACTATTTTTAAATCTCCATTTCAGCAAAGGACAATACGGTCAGACTGAGTAAAAGTTAAGTTAGCGTGGTCTCTTAGAGAAACACTCTGGAATAGTGAAATACCGTGCAACTAGGAGTTAGGAGACCTGGTTTCTGGTTTGCACTCAGCAGATAAATTCACTTTGTGATGGACAAATCAGTTCACCTTCCCAACCATGATTGCTTCTTCAACACGGCTAAGGTCTAGGTACTTCAGATGGAAAATCCTGACTTCTGAGTTAGTCACAGATTTTCACAGTGGGAAGGACCTTTGGACATCTGGTCCGACCTCTCCTCAGTTTACAGATAATAACACCATTAATAATGATGATAATATTTAATAGCATTTACTATGTGCTAGCCCCATATAACTTATATATACACATATATTCTGAATATGTATATTTTCTTCATCTTCATAACAATCATGGGAGGAAAGCGCTGGTATTATCTCCTTTTTACAGATGATGAACCCAAGTGAGGTTAAGTGACTTTTCCAAGGTATCATAGCAGACGAGTGGCAAGTGATTCAAACATACATAATTTGGGGCCAGTCTGTGCTTAATCATTATATTCTATAAGTAGGGAAACTGAAGCTTGCCAGGTACATGACTTAAAATGGGTTGTACAACCTATAGCAAACCTAGGACCACAAAACATATAAGCTGTCTTCTTGACTAGTCCTTTGTCCAATAATCAGGTGACTCTTCTGCACAAGGCTTTAGTTATCAATTACAGTGACACACGCAGTTAGTTTTTTTTTTTTTTAAGTGAACCTAGGTTGTTTATCTGGAATGTATAATTCAGGTACTAATTGTACCTCAAGGGCAAAATCTCCTAGCCAGGAATGCAGATGTATTTCCACTAAACGTAATAGATTGTAGATACTATTATTGAAAGAGAAAATTGAGGTTAGGATATGTCAATTTATAATTTATTTTCCAACTGTATAACTGGTTTCATTGGTTTAAAATCTGATGACAAAATTTTGCCTAAAATGAAGTCAAGGGTGTTAGTTAAAAAGATAGTAAGACTGGAATCACTATATTGTACACCTGAAACTAATAAAACTCTGTATGTTAACTACACTGGAATTGGAAAAAAAAAAAAAAAAGATAGCAGGATTTGAGGCCCCAAAGGAAATATCAGAGAACCCCAGATAGCTTTGAAGAAGGAACAGCAGTCTTTGGCCACTTCTATGTTGCTCAGCTCCTCCAAATATTTTGTACAGGTAAATGGGAAAGAAAATTAGAGCCCAATTATATTCTTTTCAGACAAATTCTTATTTAGTTTTGGGTTTGGGACTAATCCTAGTGATGAATTAATTTTACTGATCCTGGAAAATGCCACAAGACACGTGAAAAGCCCCCAATTTAGGAGAGCATGGAGAACATTTGAGGGCACAGGGCTCCCAGACTGTAGCGGGAGGTAACAGTTGTGGAAGACACTGACCAGGGGGCCCAGGGGGCACTGGTTTCGCCATTTCAGGCCCCATTCAGGTATTAGTGCACATTTAGCCGAAGGGCCATATTTAAGGGCAACACTTTGGCTAAGCCCCATGGATTTATTTTAGGGCTGAACGTTTGACAAGCAAACAGGACAGATCTGCTAGTATTTATGATAAGGTGGAAGCAAACTGAAAGTGAGCCAGGTCATTTTTCATGATATCATGTCAGCTTTCAATCAAATCCTTACTCATTTCTGAAAATTTTACTTTCATTACAGTTCTGCTTAAGTCGCAGCCAACCAAGATTTCACGACAAAAACGGAAGGTTTTTGTTCTAGTTCAAGAAAAAAATATCAAACCTACCTCTGCTCAGCTTGGCTTCTAGTTCAGAGGTTCCTCTGTTAATCAAAAGAGCTACAATCCACCTTTAATGCTGTTCAGTGGTTAAAGACCACGCTTAAAATGTCCCTGCTCTTGAGGATTTAAATTTAGACCCATAAAGAGGTGCTTGTGTAAAAACCGTAAAGAACATTCAATTTGTTCTATTTGGAGAAAGATTTTACTGGAAATATAAATTTCACTTAAAAATGTTTTATGGGGTACAGAGGTGGAGAAACCATCTAAAGAACACAACCGTTATTTCTGTGAACTAAGGATGTCTGTGCTCAAGTCAGAACCTGCTGGTTCTTTTCCATCTGAAGTCTTCATTCTCTCCTCGTGTTAAGTTAGTCACCTCCACATCGACTAATTGAAATATCCCAAAGGATTATAACCCTGTGTGAGGAGTCACGGGGAGGAGCACATCAAATTCTAAAACTGCAAACTTTCTTATCCAAGTTTCGCTAATATAGTGTTGTACCTAAAAATCGATTAAATGTTACAACAGGGGTTGTTAACACAACTTCCTTGAAATGGCAAGTCTTCCAGTGTCTGTGTTTTCAACATTTCTAGGTCACACCTCCCAAAAAGCAACAATGTCACACAGGATTAAGGAGATGACAAGTTTGTTTGTTTTTGCATGGTGAGTTTTCTATGAAATGTATCAGTTTTGTCCCCAATATCCATCACCAAACCATTTTGGCAAATAAAGAAGCCAATTTCCCTTTAACATTCATAGAATACCTCAGGGCTGCAAAACCTAGATGCCTACAGGAGCTGGGCAGCGATATAAAATGGGAAAACATGTCAAGGTGTTAGGGCCTTACTGGTACCAACTGGTTATTGCCATTCACCAACGCTGGTCCAGTATAACTAGGTCATTTTCTCCCCTCTCACAAGAAGCTGAAAAATCTGAACTTTGAGGTAGGATTGTCTAGGTTTAAAACTTTAGCAACCAGTTCAAAAATTTTTAAAACTCTGTGCAGGTCAAAAAAAAAAAAAACGTGTATGGCCCAGGCACAGTGTGTGGGCTTCCATTTTTATGACTTCAGGTGTAAAGCAACACCTGGATCATAACTAAAGGAAATGATGAACAGAGTTAATGGGGCCATCCCCCGAGTTTACAGTTTCTGTGGCATTTAAAGACAGCTTCAATGCTGCCCCATCTCTGATACGGACAGGTCAACGTGTCTCCTGGATATGCGAAGGGAAACAGTCGACGATCAAAAGCAAGGGGGCAGGGTGGAACTTCGAAGGGGTCCAGATGGTAGAGGTGAATTGCTCTCCTAGTATCATTTTAAGAACATAACTCATTAAGGGAAAGTCAAACACCCCCCATTTACTTGAAAGGGCACGAGTAACACGTCGCAACGGACACACGGAGGCCATTACCTAATTCTGCCATGGACACAGTTGGGGAAGTCTCTCCGTTGGTGAACGAACAGTAGGGAAAGAAGCCTGATGCTGGTGTGTAGTCACATATTGGTTCTGGTTTGATTCCATTGATATCAAGACCTGACTGGTCTGGGGAAGGCTGTATGTCCAGGTAGAAGCTGCTGACGGCCGAGTCTGCCTTGCTGCCCTCCGGGGTGTGCCCGTCGATGTAGCTGCTGAGGTCCTCGTGAAGCTCGGTGAGCCCGTTGGCTGAGATGCTATAGGTGGGAGTCAGCGGCTCAGCTTCTCCAGGCTGCTGTGGGGGGTCTCGCTGCTGCTGCTGCATCCGGTGTTTTTGTACTTCTGCGTACAAGCTGTCTCTTTGCTTTTTTGACATCCGGCCAAATTTTACAGCTGGAAGAGAAAAGCCAGACCACACCATAGACAATATGCTTCTCTTTGTTATTCTCTCCAGCATGCATTGGGGGTTCCTTTTAAGTCTCAGACAATCTCCATCAAAAACCACATTGCCACAAAAATAAGGACATGATCCAGAGGTGAAAACGGTCCCACCCCACACAGGCTTGCTCCACATCCCAGAGGAGCTACGTTTCAGAAACAGACCTGGGACTGGTGGAAGGGCAATGACCACGTCTGTCCTCCTGCTGTCACATAACCCGACGCTCAGTGGGAATCGCTCATGTGTGACTTGATGGGCTTGCTCATTCTCCGCCCATGCCGCTTGCCTCGACCACCTCTTTCTCTTCCCAGGGTTCAGACCGATGTGCAGGGATGCAGACTCACAGGGGTACATCGAGGCACAAGCAGCTGAACCTCAACTTTTATTCATCTCACTCATTCATTCACTTATTCCTTCCCAAACAGCTGAAGCTGGGGCTTTGCTGTGAGACCTCAACAATGAGGCTTCTTTGCAATTTCCTGACTTATATCTCTGAGTCTACCTGACCTAAGAAGCCCCCTCTCCTCCTCCTGGATCACGGTGACCCCCGCGGAACCCTTGGGCCCACCTTTAAGTGACCTTCTGCTCTTCTCATTCACCCTCAAGTAAAAAGAGTATCAGAATTTTGAGAAGGGCAAACACTGTGTAAGATCCCTGTTGGGCAAATTTGTGTTTGCAATGTTTCTCCCTGGGATGTGTTCCCATATTTAAAGTGAATAATGAGTGTAGTATCTTTCCTGTTCATTCAGAATCCCAAATGATCTCTCCTAAAACACTGGATAATTGATAAAAGAACCTTATGATTTCCTGGTCCGAACTCTCCCACTAACCCATTTTCTCTCAGCCCGATTCTGGGTATGCAGAGAAAGCCTCTGCTGGAGGGACTAAGACCTCCTAACTGATTGTGGTTACACTGATACCTGACCGGGTGGTTGAAGTCAGCCATTTGACCGTCACTGTAATTCTATGAGTCTAAGGGTAGGAAGCAAGAGACATGGAAGTTAAGCTGGGAACCAGGGACAACCACCTGGGTCAGCTGGCAGATTTGTTTCCTGCCAAGGAGGACGTGCTGTCCCTTCATACACAGGAAACAAGTGAGTGGGATCCGGGTCAATCTCCAGCTTCCATGGCTCAGGTAACAAACTTGGGGTTGGTTAGGCAGCAATCAGGCTGCTCTGAGCTCTGGGTTTCAGGCCTGTCATTGTACAAGCCCCGATATTCACATCAAGGCCATAACATGTGTTGCTACCTCTGTGCAAAATTTCCAAGAGGTATACTGAAGGCATATATATAGATTTTCTTTTAAAGAATACTCCAGAACACCCAAAGGGATTAATAGCCATAGGTGAAACTCATTCTGCTGTGACTCTGAACTGTGTTTCAATTTTTGCCTTAATATTAACAAGAGTAATTATACTATCCTCTAAGTGAAACGAAAGGATCAGTTCTTGAGAAAATGCACACACAACCTGTGATTTTAGCTTACAAGTTCACAAGAGATATACCTGACCTTGTTAGTTTAGTGTCACTGAAAGATGAAATCTGCAGAGCTGCATATCACAGGAATTTCTGTGTATATAAGTTCTGTGACTTGCATCTTCCAATGTCCCAAACTTTATTTTTGTGCCTACGTATTCTTAGTGGCCATCCTGTGCGTTGCTACCGACGTATACCACAACTCATGCCTGGGCTGGTCTGCGGGCCCCAAGAACATCTGATTATGGGGAAGGCAGGCTTTCTGAATGCCTGCCCAGCATTCCGAAATATTTTCCACAGGCTGGAATTCCATTGGAAGAGATGTTTCCTTCAAGGGGATCTCTTAAGAGAGCCAGCCAGCCTGTATGTTCGTAAAAGTCCTTAAAATGTACCCGCAATACTTTCTGCCCAGTTTCCTTGTATAAGAATAACTGTCTTGAAATCTGGTGTTGATTATTCAATGCACTTAAGATAGTGTTCCAGGAAGATCTTGAAATGTTTTGCAATTGAGTGATAGATGGACTCTATTTCTTAAAACAGCTTCTTTTAAGGAAAAGAACATTTGTCATTGAGCCATGCTTTGCACTGTTTTCACACATTCTGTATGTACAAATACATGACTCTTTCTTTTGTTTTGAGACATATTTTGATTTGCCATTTGATTTCTTATTTGGTTTACTGCTTATGCAGTAGTGTGTTGTATAGTTTTTATGTATTAAATATTTAATATTTACATTATAGATTTTCCAGCTTTGTTTTATTGTTGATCTTTAGTTTTGTACCATTGTGGTTGGAAAATATACTTGGTGCGATTTAAATTTGTGATATTTGTTTGTCTCTTTTTATGTGACTTAACCAGGGGATTCTTCTGTGTGTACTTGAAGAAAATGTGTATTCTATTTTTCTTGGATGGAATGTCTTAATGTGTATCCTACAGAACCATATATTCTGAAGTATGCCCTAAGTAAAAAATGTTCTTGTTGGAAAAAGAAATAATAACTTTAACTGAGGGTACTCTTTTAAAATAAAGCATAGCAGAGAGGAGGGTCGGGGGATGGGTGAAACAGTTGATGGGGATCAAGGAGTATATGGAAATGTTAAATCACCATATTATACACCTGAAATTAATATAACACTGTATGTTTAACTACACTGGAATTAAAATTTAAAAACTTAATTAAAAATTTTTTAAAAAACCCCAAATATATGACTTTGGATTTGTGATTCAAAATATCCAGTTAATATAAAAGCTAATTCATTCCAACTGCCAATAAGCTTTACTAGTTAGTGTAAAGCACTAGCAATTAGCCTTAACCATTAGCTCTGGCTTGTGCTTCTTACTGGGGAAAATGCCTATAAGAGGTATATTTATTAAGGCCCTCAGATGACATGTACCTTCAATTACCTTCAATCAATTCATCAACCTGTAATGTCTTGAATGCCTAAAATCGGAAGGTGTTTTGACCACACAGATGCTTTTCCTCCATGTCACCCTCACCCCCAGCGGACCCCCAGTGGATTACGGAGGAGGAAGTAACAGGTTTCGTGGCACCCACAAGGCCTCCAGAGGAGGTGGGGTGGAGTGGGGGAGGGGCAGATCTGGGTCCAGGGCTCAGGAGGCCCCTTCACAAGCCCATGCTACTGTACAACTGAAACTATGAGTGCTCACCATCTCGAGACATCCCTACGGCAAGGCATTTCTGTAATCGACAGTGTTGGCAGCGGTTTCTACTGGTTCGATCAATCAAACAGTTCTTCTGACGAGGACAGGAGTAGGTGGCATTGCTTTGCTGACTTCTCCTGAAAAAGCCCTGTGATTCAGTTATAAGACAGAAAACAGATTAGTGTCAGTTTGAGCCATATGATACTAAAGACAGTATACTAAGCACTGAACGGCATTAATGTTTAACGGGGAATTAAAGTTATAGCAGATCATCTAGGAGACCATTAATGACATTAAAGTCACTTCTTTTTCTTGGGTAAAATTGATCCCTAGACCCTAATCCCTTGTCCCTTACACATGTGAAACTTTAACTCCAACAGATGGCTGCCTATGTGATCAGGCCCTGTTCTTGGCTTCTCATGACCAAACTGTGTGCTTGATGGATCGGTACAAAGGCACTTATCTTTAACCTTTATCTCCAAAATATTTTTAGTGGAATAAACACAAAACACTTCTCTGAGATGTCCAGAGACAAGGAAAATGCTGTCTCATTGTAACTCATGGTAGCTACAATCCTGCTATCCTGGGTTATCTCTGCTAGCCCACTGAACTCTACCACACTCCAGGCATCTTGCATTCCCTAAGATAGAATCTCCTGCCCTAAGAACTTAAATGATACTTGGATGGATTATCTTGGCAGAGAAGTCAGAATGGGAATACTCCTCAACCCTTGAGAGTTTGGAAATACCAGGTATTCAGAATCATGGCCTTTATTTAACAAATCCAATCCCATGGTCATCGAGTTCCATTTACTTGCCTTTTTTAAAAAATTGATTTATTTATTTGAGAGAAAGAGAGAGTGAGCAAGCATGAGTGGGAGGGGCAGAGGGAGAGGGAGAGAGAATCTCCCTGCTGAGCATGGAGTCCGACTTGGGGCTCGATCCCAGGACCCATGAGATCATGACCTGAGCGAGACCAAGAGTCTGACGCTTAACCAACTGAGCTATCCAGGCGCCCCCCACTTACTTGTTAAGCACTGTTTTGGGAATGAGAGGGTGTGCAAAGATGCCTAAGGAGCTACTGACTTCAAGAATTTAATTTATTCATCCACTTATTCATTCATTCACTCTTGCTAACTTCTTGAGCTGGATCCTTACTACATCATTCACTTTCTGTGTTCATTCTTTTCCTAAAGCTGCACATTTTCCTTTTGGGTTATCTTTTAGAATAAGTTTTGCTATGTAGTATTTGCATTACCATTCATTTGAAAACATGCTCTAATTTTCAATAGATTTCTTCTTTAATACATTATTTAGAAGCACATTTCTTAATTTCCAAACATATGGGGGGTTGATTGTCTTATTGTTGACTTATCTCTTAGTGGTTTTGCAAGCTAGGAAGGTGCTGAAGAAAAGGAAGGTAACCAAAGTCCTTTGCATGATGCAGGGCCATGAAGGGTACAAAAGAACATTATTACCTTCAAATCCTTAATGGTAAAGATTGTAACATGACCCCAGTAAAGGGGACACCAGTGGAGAGAGAAGAAGTAAAGTCCTGAAGAACTGACAGAGTAGCAGGCACCCTGACAAAGGTACTTTCTCACCAAAATATTTTTCTGGAGATCAACTTGGCAGTTGTATCAAAATCCTTAAAAATATGTCTATTTATTGAATCAATAATTATCCTTTAGGGAATATATTTTAAAGGAATATAAGACTATAAAGACTTATCTACAAGGATGTTCATCATAAGTATAGTCTGAAATATAAAAATAATTTGGAAAGATGCTAAACGTCCTACATTAATGAGTTGCAAGAGTCATATTGGATATCCACATATTCAGAAACCAGTAAAAATGGTATTTCAGAAATATAATTATTGACATAAAAAGGTGATAAAAATAAACATCTTTCTGTTTATCTGTGCTTTCTGATTTTTCTACAGCATGTAGGTGGAAAGGAATGTGAATTACATGGGAAGAGCAATCTAGTATATCTGCTTTCTTTTGTGATGAGTTGGTGACTGTGGGTTAAGTCAATGGTAATGATGGATATGACATCAGTTTCCACCTCTTTGTTTTGGAAGCCAACCTAGAATGGGAGGGGGCAGGGCACTGACCTATCATACACTCTTGGCTGTCTGTCGAACTACTCACTAGCCTAAACATGGGCAGGGCTGGTGGCCCAGGGTCTCAGACTGTGTGATGTGCTTTGAATCTCCCTTATATTAAGTCTGGCCTCTTCTGTGAAGCAATCTCACTTTTCTCAAAATATCTAAAGCTGTGGGCTTTTTGTTTGTTTGGTGTGTTTTTTTCCTCTATGAAATGGAAGTGAGAAGAAGTAAAGCTTTCTTTGGAGCTTAATGAAGAGAATTCAAGAAGATAAAAATGGTAACAGAGGCAGATAATCCTTAGAAAGAGATACAAAGAGGTCATGGGTTTAGGTATTCAGTTTGTCTGAGATATGTAATCTCTGTCAAAGCTGAAAGGTGTCTGTTTCTTGAGACTCTACCTTTCTTCAGACCCTCCGTGTTTGCTATCACTACAGGTGCCAAGGATCAGGAATTACTTGCTTTTCCTTTAGTTGAGGCTGAATTTTGCTTGCTTCACAATGAACCTTGCTCCATTTTGTTCTATGATTATCAAATATAGGGAATGTCTGAGTGATCTCCTCTTATTTGAATGGACTGCCAGGCTATCTCCCGACCCCTCACCTGTAGACCAAATCACAGCATCTGTCACCTTTCCTCCTAGGTTCTTTCCCCCCATTAAGAATTTCTTCTCAGAATCCTCTCCGGTTTTTCCACTTCCTTCAAAAATATGAAATCCAGAACTAGATACAGCTCTTGAATAATGGCTGGGTCATTAACAAAAAAGATGCTACTTTTTAGTTTCCACTTATAACATCAACCACCACTAATGAGTTCCAGGACGCTGGCATAGAAGCCATATAAAATCATCAGTTTAGGGATGCCTGGGTGGCTCAGTCGGTTAAGCGTCTGCCTTTGGCTCAGGTCATGATCCCAGGGTTCTGGGATCGAGTCCCACATCGGGCTCCTTGCTCAGCGGGAAGCCTGCTCTCCCTCAGCCTGCCGCTCTCTCTCTCTCTCTCTGGCAAATAAATTAAACAAAATCTTAAAAAAAAACAAACAAACACCAGTCAGTTTGCTCTACTACCAGGGAATGCTGAGAAGGCATGATGATGACGATGATAATGATGACAGAGAAATTTTTAATTAGTGCTTGTATTAATCATATATTTTTATTCCATATTTTTGATGCTTTGATCTCTTGGGTCCTTGTGACCCAGGAGAGATTATATTTCCCAGGGCTTGCTAATTCTTAGAGATTGCAAACAACTTGCCTGGGAGCACACTTTTCACAGGCAAACCAACTAATCCATATACCCAACTACCTCCTCTATGAGGCTCTCACACTCTGAGCCACTATTGTCCCCTGCCCAATTTATCCCAGGACCAGGTACCAGACAACTACGATGGCCCTAGACTCCAGGGCTGGCTAAAACTAGTCAACCTTAAATCTGCTTACCCTGCCTTGCCCATTCCTTACTAAGGGAAATCACAACAAAGCCTCCTATGCATATTTTCCCCTTCTCTCTCTACCTAACTGATCCTGCTGCTTCCCACTGTGGCCCTTCCTGTTTCTAGGGACCTGTGAGCATAAAGCCTTCTTCCTTCATGACATTTTTGTGTCTGTGTGTCTTGCCTACCTGATTAAAACTAATCCCAGGTATCGTTAAAACAGTGCTTATTATGTGTCAGGTGCCCCTGTGCTTTATGTGGATGATATCCTGTAATTCTAAAGTATGAGGAAGGTACTACCATTTCCTTGGTTTTTGGTACAGTGACCTTCTCAGAGCCCCACCTCTAGCATGGGGTAAAGGCGGGATATGAATTCATGGGCTTAATTCTAGAATGCACACTTTTATCCTTTTTATTTTTCTGCTGCCCTTGCGTGTCAAAAGGATTCCCACTTGGTTGTTCTCAGAGAGGGCAACCATTAAATTAGACAAAGAGACAGGTATGAATAAAGTAGCAAGACTGATCTGCTCTGAAATTGCTGTTTTCCTTCAGGTTAGCCCTGTTAGCAGGCCTAAAAGGCCACTGCCCAGATATTTTACAGATTCTTCTCCTACAGCCTGATGTGGGCTGGAGTCACATGAGAAAACCAGTCTCATGAGCTCACCGTTTTCCCTCATTTCTGACCAGAGCCATTAGGTCTCCTTTTATTCACCTTATTTCTAATTTATTTGGGTTCACTTGGAAAACAAATAAAACAGTAACAACAACAACAAACTTCCGTCAAGGACACAGCATCACTAAAGACCTCTATCATGAGAGGTGTCTGAGTAATTATGCCATAAATTGCAAGGCAAATCCATGAAGCATTCCACATGGGCTTTGAGCACCGAGGCTGGAACTAAGGTCTGGCTTCCATGCTGTCAACTTGGAAGAGACCTATACTTCTTTAGATGGCTCAGCTTTGAAGGGTTTGGGGAAAGTAGGTGAGCAAATAGACACACCTTGCTCTTCACAACACCATTTATTCTATACTGAGTCAGCTGAGCAAGTGCCTGCTGAAAGTTCTGGGAGTGGCCAAGATCCAGAGAAGAGATCCTGCTTTTGGACTGAGGCAACAGAGTCATGCCCACAAGGAGAGTTATCACATACCATGTGGGATGGGTCAAGTGGGGTTATAAGGTGAGAGCTATGAAGGGAGAGAGAGAGAGAGAGGGTAAGCCTGTGTGACTCACATAAACCCTGAACTTTACATTTCAGACAGAATGAGGGCTTGGTCTTCCTTCTCTCTCTCTCTTTTGTTCTTTCTCTTCATTTCGGCATTCCTGGTGATTTCTCAGGGGCTTAAGGATTTGGGAAGTTAAACTAAAATACTTAAAGCTAATGAACACATTAAGAGGGAGGAGGATTAGAGGAGCAAGAAGGATGAGGAAGAAAGGTAGAAAATATGGTAGGTATCTTCCCACCTAAAGGTAAACATATACTCATAAATGCAGAAGCAGGATCTCTACTGACTGGGGAGCAATCCTGGAAAGGGTCCCAGTGAGAAATGAGTGAGCTCAGATACAAGTTCTAGGGGTTGGGGAGTCTGAGGCCACACAAAAAGCAGGGACAGCACAAGCCAGTGCATGGAGTTTTAGGTGGAATTGAAGAGGTAGGCATTAAGAAGAAACTGCTGAAGCTATGAGTTAGCTAGAAGAGATATTAAATTCACAGTTTTAGAGCTTTATTGCCAAAAGATGAGCTAATTAATTACTTCTTTGGCTTTCTTAAAAGTTCACTTTTTATGGATGTCAAAATACATGGAGATGTGCCCCTGTGAACATGGTGGGCTTGAGCAGAGAGACACCATGATGAATTTCAGGGTAGCAGAACTCGGTGTGACTGTGGCACACTACCACCACCTAGTGGCAGCATACCAACATGCAGCTACTGCAAATAGTTAATTTGAATGATACAAACAGGTCTTTAGAACTGAAGAAGTTGAGAGATTATCAGGTTCAGACGTTCTCAAACAGACGGTGCATCCTAATCACCCATGAAGCTTTAAAAAATACACCTGAAATCTATTGAACCAGAACGTTTGGGGATATAGTCCTGAACATACATAGAGTTTGAACAATATGAAGGTGCCATTTTTGCAGGCCAAAAAAAAAAAAAAAAAGGATATCAATTTATATGATAAATATTTTAACAAAGCTTCTTTGAAGACTCCACTGCCTTCCCCATGTTAAGAACCACAGATCTACTCTAGTATTCTTATTTTGTAGATAACAAAAATAAAGCTCAGAATGGTTAGTGGCCATGCCTGGTATATATTAGTGCTGACACTCAAAGTCAGTGTCCTAATTTTAAATACAGTCCCCTCTCACTTAAGTATCTCTTCTGAAGTGTTGGGCTAAGAGAAGTGACATCACACAATCCTGACTTCCTCATACACACCAACTATATCGATTTCCACAGACTCCAAGAGAACTCTCCAGTGTTTCCTCCCTTAGCCTTTCCAAGTGCCTTTCATTGAGTTTTATTTCTAATTTCTGCCTTCCATCCTCTGGAAACTTCCAATGCCTAATTTTTGACTTTACTCTATGAAATTATCCCTCACTCCTACTAGTTTGGAGTTCCCTGGGACTGGGACTGAGGCCATGGTGTATGGGAAAAGGCTCATTCCAGATCGCAAGAGCTTAGTGTTAAAATTTCAGGAGTTTTGTGAACCAATCATTAAACATAAGCATTATTAAAAATTAACTTATTGATTTTGTTATTTTGCTATTATCCACGTTCCCGAGGATATTTACATCAATGATATCTGGATGGTGGGGATACTACATAACGGTGTGCTACGTCTTCCCTGCTCTGCATTCAGTGAGAGGTCATGCCGGGAGGCCTGAAATTGACCATGTGCTGGGAGTATCTGTATTACAGAAACTGGCAAGAGCTACAGATTGGGGCTTGATTTGTTATGTTTATTGTCTAGATTTAAAAAATGATAAAACAATAGTGAGGGTTAAAGGTATTAAATATAATATGTGTATAGCCATCACATTGTGAACAGCACGACAAATCTGAGGAAATATTCTTCCAGTATTTAAAAACCATTATCTGATCATCTGATTCAGGAAAGAGATCGTTCATGTCATCACTGGTGAACGAGTGAAGTTCCAAAACACATCTTCCTTATTTCACTTTCCTCTTGTTCATTAATGTAAATGAAAATATCAACATTCACATTGGCACCACAGTCTTTCATCAACTGCAACCACAGGTACAGATATAGGAGTTGCGCAAAAATTACTGAGAGCACTTAGCGAGAATCATTGGTCTGTGTGAAGTTTATAGTGCAGAATATTGTAGATTTTACTATTTGTGTGACATTACATCAGTGACAAATACATTGAAATTATGTACATACAGATAGACACTGTTTTCCAAACTCAGTTGTTAAAAACTGACTGGCACATGACTGCACGGGGCACAGCCCCTTTGCAGGTTCCCATCAGGCTATCTGAATGAATCCTCCCTGCTTCAGATGGGCCTCTACCCAAAGTTGTGGTTTGATTTTCTATAACCCTATCACCCCCCCACACATAGACACACATATTCTTCAGTCACTTCAACTGAATGGTGTTATCTTCATTCCAAAACAGCACGGAACACAGCCCACTGCCCATTTCCTGGCCTCGTCTCCTCCAATGTTTGCTTGCTCAGTCGAGGGACCAACTTCATCCCAGGTACTCAAGGCAGAACGATAGGCTTCATTTCATCCTTGCCTCCTGCCCTCCCGTACCCATGCAGTCACCATATTAGGCTGTTTCTTACCATCTTCCTATTTCGCAAATCCTTCTACTGTTCTCCATCTTTACTGCAATTTTTTCAAGTTTACATGCGTACCATCTCTCAAATTGGTTATTATACAGCCTGCCTCCATTCACATTCCCTCCAATCCATTTTCACACAGTTACTGGGGACCTTTTTTCAAACATCAACCCGATCGGGTCACTTCCCTGCTTCTTAGCCCTCAATGGCTCCCTACTGATGACCAGGCTACGACCACCTGTCCAGGCAACTGTCTCTTACGTTCAGTCCTCTTCTCAAAGTCACACTTTGGCCAAGCCTGAACTGCTGTGCTGTGTTCACGGTTCCTCCAAGGGCAACCCCCCAATTCCCCCACTCCACCCCCACTTCCAGAAGCTCTCCCCTTCTCTTCAGGATTCACAGACATAATCACTTTCTCTGACTTTGCCCCTCCCAAGGTTGGTTGAGGGGCCCCTCCCATGTGTACCCTTATGGCCAGGTCTCCCTCACTGATTGCTTTGCTTCTTTGTTTCTTTGTTTCCAGGAGCTACCCCAGTTCTTAGAGAAATCAACAAATACCTGCTGAATGAATGACCAGAGGGAAAAATGACTGTACTGATTAAAAACTGTGGTGGCAATCATATCCTGAACACCTATTCAATACCAGGCACCGTGTAGAACACTTGGCAACATTGCTGATCTGCAATTCACATCAACCTTGCAAAGTAGGTATTTCTCTACCTGTTTTACAATGAGAAAATTCAAGTGCAGAGAGGTTAAGCCATGTGTTGGAAGTCACACAGCAGGTAAGGGGAGGAGCCAGGATCTGAATCGCTGAACGCTGGTGCATCTTATTCCAAATGCCATAGACTTCTTAATACAGTACCAAAAAAGCATCGAGACAAACATGCAGGGCAGGTTGAATAGAACAAGATAAACAACAAAACCAAACAAACAACCCCCAAAGCCACCACTTTTTCAGTTCTGTAGTCAAAGTTCCATATAATGGTTTAGACACAGGAGAGGGAGGTGACACTTCGGAGGGTGTCGAATACCATGTTTACATATGGGTAGGAAAACATGGTCATTTGCTAGATCTACTCAATAAGAAGCTTTGAAATATACGTGGCGTTTCCTATCAGAGTTATTAGTAGTTTTGCCCAAAAGTGAGGGCTGGCTGGACAGAGAACGATGGGTGTGCTTGGGGAAGTGCTCTAAGGGTCTTGCTCTGAGGGGGCTCCCCTCCTGTTTGGGGCTCCTTCTCAGTAAGGCAGAGGCTGAAATGCTGATCTGATGTTTGGTCTTTTGACAATTTTCACTTAATGAATTGATTCCTACAGTTCATTAACATACCCACTTCCACTTCTGTATACACATATGTCTTAATTAGCTGTTCATTGGCTGTTTAATTACAAGAAAGCAGCTGACAGCTGCCTTGCTGAATTCTAATGGCAGACGCTTTGGAACGGCTACACATTTGCTTTTGACAACCAAGATTTATTCATAACGCTATGATTTATTATGAATGTTCCTATGCCTGCCTGAATTATTGTATTTTCTTTTTTTTTTAAAGATTTTATTTATTTATTTGAGAGAGAGAATGAGATAGAGAGAGCATGAGAGGGGGGAGGGTCAAAGGGAGAAGCAGACTCCCTGCTGAGCAGGGAGCCCAATGTGGGACTTGATCCTGGGACTCCAGGATCACGACCGGAGCCGAAGGCAGTCGCTTAACCAACTGAGCCGCCCAGGCACCCAGAATTATTGTATTTTCCAATACAACTGAAAAACTGGAATTTGGGGGGACCAGTGAAGCGGGTGTATGTCTCCTTCTCACAGCGGAGAATCCCTTCTGTAAATGATAAACTGTTACAAATTTATTTCTCTCGGGGAATTTTCTGTTGAGAACATTCAGAGGTATGGGGCTGGGGTGGAAGAAGAAATATCTATGGATAAACATGGGCAGAGAGTTTTAAAGTTAAGAAAAAAATGTCGATTTAATTTTACTGAGGGGTAAGGAGAGGGCATAAATAGATTTAAATCAAGAGACAGGAAGAAGCAGAAGAAATGATAGAATTAAAAAGGGGGGGACAGCAATAATAGTCCTCAAGGAAGCAAATGAAGAAGGGAATTTGTTCTTTAGGAAAGAATAGGCAACCTCTTTTGCAAAAGTTAGCTGGTACAGCGCTACACTCATACCGCAATAAATCACGGAATCATAGATCTCCTGAACTACTTTCCCCTTGAATAATGACTGGCTTCCCTGTAGAATTGTATGTGCAAATGATCTCTGATTAAAGCTGACCTCATGTGTCATATTTGGTAAGTGTAGATGTCTGCTTGGCCATACTGTGATCTGCCACACTCAGACTCAATTCAAATGAACACACTCAACAGCAGTGATCCCCAGGCAAGCATGAGGAGCCCTGCCTTAGCCACACACTATGTTAGAGCCCTACTGACAACAAGGCCATAAGCCCAGCATTGTCTATGAGCTGAGGAAGGACAGCAGTTACTGAGACATGATTAAGACCACAACAAAGCAACAAAAAATACAGGGAAAAAAAAATCCAAATCATCTTGATGCACATTGGGGTTTCACACATTCTACTACTTGTGCATCTCATCACAGGACTGGAAGAGTGAGTGAAACGGAAGTTTTTTCTTATCACCTGGTATTTAACAGAACTGAAACGCTGATGTCACAGGATGCAGTAATAGCCAAGTCTAATTTTCATTTTAAATGGCTAGCTCTAATATTGGGGCCAGGTGCTATAAAACATTAAAATAAAAATGTTGGGCATGAATACATCAATGCTGAAAAGCGGTTAAAATTGATCCAAAGCTAGTGACATTTCACGACTGAAATAAAAATATTAGAATCCTCTAAAAAACAATTTGAGCCTAAATGGAATATTTATGGACATTTCTTTTTAGCCTAATACATACAAACCTCCAGAAATTGCTTTAACTCTTTCAGGAAAAAAAAAAAGCGGGGGAAGGGAAAAGTACCAATTTTGCATTCTGGATATCTTTGAAAAGCCTTTTCACTGTTAATCTCAGACAGCATACTGGTTTTCTTTTTCTTTTTTTTTGTTTTTATTTAAATTCAATTTAGTTAACACATAGTGTATTATTAGTTTCAGAGGTAGAATTTAGTGATTCATATAACACCCATCACATCAAGTGCCCTCCTTAATGTCCGTCACCCAGTTACCCCATCCCCCCCCACCCACCTCCCCTCCAGCAACCCTCAGTTTGTTCCCTATAGTTAAGACTCTCATATGTTGTTAATGCAAAGAAACTACTCCAAATTCTTCCTTCACTGGATGGAAAAGGAAACTTTGCCTAAGACATCGTCTTAAGTGTAATTAATTGATGAATAAGTATTTGACAAACGAATGCTACTCTGTTCTTGTCCTATTAAGAGCAAAAGGTCTTAAATGTAATCAGAAATCAATCCTATCAAGCCTAAAACTTGATTGTACATCATCATTTAAAAAGTTATAATTGAAATTGTAGATCCAAAACGTCTAAAGGATAAAGATAAAAAACTGTTTCTATCGGGAAATAAATTTTTCATCATCATCATCACTGTATCTAATGATGAAGCTAGGGGGGCATCTGGGTGGCTCAGATGGTTAAGTGTCTGCCTTCAGCTCGGGTTGTGATCCCGGGGTCCGGGGATCGAGCCCTGCATCGGGCTCCCTGCTCGGCAGGGAGTCTGCTTCTCTCCTCTCCCTCTGCTCCTCCCCGCCCCTCCCCCCCCCCCCCCCCCCCGCTCATGCTTGTACTCTCTCTCTAATGAATTAAAAAAAAAAAATCTTTAATGATGAAGCTAGGAACGGAGGTGGAATGAAAAATAGGACCACTTCTCAAAGGAAATCTTAACCGGTGTCATTTTTCTATAAACACTTCAGCATTGTTATTCACTTTGAAGACAGAATCTCACCCCCAACATCCACAATCTCTTGTTTTATTTCTGGCCCTTTCCTCTGCCTGCCCATTCCATGGCCTGGCCCCACTTCCCAGGCAGGCCTGCCTCAGCTTACCCCACACACCCTCCTACAGCTCACCCAGAGCTGGGACTAAATTCTGTTCCAAGAGCTCGGAAACATCTTCAGTGACAGACCTAAGCCCCTGCAGGCCTAGATTTTATGTTTTTCTGAAATGCAATATTCAAGGCATGACCAAAGCTGGTGCACTGTTCCTTCATTACTTCAAAAGAACAAGTAGAGGCTCTTGGGTCACTCTGTCGGTTAAGCCTCTGACTCTTGGTCCAGGTCGTGATCTCAGGGTTGTGGGATGGAGCCCCAGCTCTGCGCTCAGCATGGAGTCTGCTTAAGACTCTCTCCCTCAGTAAGTCGGAGGGGGACACGAACCATGAGAGACGATGGACTCTGAAAAACAAACTGAGGGTTCTAGAGGGGAGGGGGGTGGGGGGATGGGTTAGCCTGGTGATGGGTATTAAAGAGGGCACGTTCTGCGTGGAGCACTGGGTGTTATGCACAAACAATGAATCATGGAACACTACATCAAAAACTAATGATGGAATGTATGGTGATTAACATAACAATAAAAATGGAAAAAAACCCCTGAGATCCAAAAAAAAAAAAAAAGACTCTCTCCCTCTGCCCCTCTGCCCCCCATGCTTGTATGTGCATTCTCTCTCTCAAATAAATTTTAAAAATCTTAAAAAAAAAAAAAGAACAAGCAAAGTACCCTCCTAATAAAAACCTTGGTATAATAGAGCCTTTAAAAGTTTGGGAATGGCATACCCTTCTTATTTTCCATTATCCACAGAAAGTGACCCTTTGCTCCAGTCACACCGGGTTATATGCTGTCCCCAAAAGACAACCAAGACTTCCCCACCTCTAGGTTCTTGCTGCCTCGTGGGTATGTGCTGTTTGTGCCACACCACAGATTACAGTCTTACTCCGGGATTTAGTTTTTAATATATATTTTAAATACACTTCATCGAGGCATAAATTCAATTCAAAAACGAACCATTGTGAAGAGTACACCTTCGTGAATTTTGACACTGTGTACACCTGTGGAACTACCACCACAATCAAGACGGAACATTGCCACAAGCCACAAAAAGTGTCCCTCTCAGTAATGGTGATACCTTACCGCGGTTCCAGGTTACCACATCTGCTTTCTGCCATTATAGCTTTAAAATTTTTGCTTCTTCTAGAATGACATATAAGTGCAGTTATACATTAATTATTCTTCTGTTTCTGGTTTCTTTCATTCATCATCATGTTGTTTTGTGCACATATAGTACATCCTCTCTTATTGCTAAGCAGCATTCCATTCCATGGATCTTATTCAACCATCCACCACACACTTTTATCCATTTTTCAGTTGATGGGCATTTGGGTTGTTTCCAGCTGATGGCCATTATGAATAAAGGTACTACAAATATTCATATAAAAGTCTTTCTAGGACAGGTGCTTTGTTTCTTTTGGGTAAATACCTAGGATGGGCCATTAGGTCATATGTGGGGCTAATAACTTATCCTATTTTCCACCTTTTTTCAAAGGGGCTGTCCCATGTCACAGCCCCCCCGCCCCCTGTAATGTAGGAGACTGAAAAATTCACCAGTTTCTCTGAATCTTCATCATGTTTGTTCTAGGCAGTGTTTTTGTTCTTCTTCGTGTTTTGTTCTATTTTAATTTTAGCCTTTCAGATGAATATGTCATGGTATTTCACTGTGGTTTTATTTACATTTCCCTAATGATTAAAGATGTTGAGAATATATCCACATGTTCACTGGTTCCTTGTCCAGCTTTTGTGACGAGATTGTTCAAGTTATTGTTCCTTTTTATTGTTTTTGTCCTTTTATTTTAAAATTTATTTTTTTGTTTTATTTCTTCCAGTATATGGCTTGCCTTTTCTTTTTACTAATGATACCTTTTGAAGGGTACAAGTTTTTAATTTTGATTAAGTCCAATTTGTTATTTTTTAAAATAAGGGCACCTGGGTGGCTCAGTCGCTAAGCATCTGCCTTCAGCTCGGGTCGTGATCCCAGAGTCCTGGGATCGAGCCCCGCATCGGGCTCCCTGCTCCGCGGGAAGCCTGCTTCTCCCTCTCCCACTCCCCCTGCTTGTGTTCCCTCTCTTGCTGTATCTCTCTCTGTCAAATAAAATCTTAAAAAAAAAAAATAAAATAAAGTAAGGACTTCAGTGTGTGGTCTGAGAAATATTTGTATGTCTATTGTTACAAAAATATATGATTTCCTCTAGAAATATTATAGAGTTACGCTTTATGCTTAGGATATTCTTTAAGTTAATATTTACTTTCAGTGAGAGGTATAAATGTGAAGTTCATTTTTTTTCATATGAATGTCCAGTCGTTCCAGCAATATTATTTGAAATAACTATCTTTTCTTCATTGAATTCAACTGGCATCTTCGTCAAAATTTAATTGACCTTAAATGCATGGATCTCTTTCTGAACCACCCCCTCCCTTTTAAAATTTTTTTCTGGTTTATTAAACCTAGGGTTTAGTTCTTGCATTGCTCCTTTGCAGACCTCATCTCTACAACTAGACCATGAACTGCTTGAGGTGGCTCAGGTCTTCTATGTCTCTGGATCCCTTACAGTGCTTATGTAGTGCCTGGCCCCAAGGGGGTGCTCATATTTTTGTTTTTAGTAGAAGAGTCTACATGATAAATAAGCAAATGGTCACAAAAAAATCAAGACTGGACCCATATATGTTCTGGAAATGATATCTGACTAGAGCAGCATGACTCAAGCTGTATGGAATTTGGCTAGCAATGACTGTAACAACAGCCAACAGTTACTGAACGATTGTTACATGCCTGGCACTTTTCTCCGTGCTTTACCTAAATGTATGATAACCCTGGGAAGTAACTACAATGTCCACCTCATTTTACAGATGGGGAAACAGAGGCACAGAGAGGTTGGGCAGGTGCTCAGGCTGGTAAAGCAGAACTAGGATTCAAACCCAGGCAGTCTGGTTCCAAAGTCAGACCATAAGCATTTCACAATACTGTCTCTCTACAGGTAGCAAAGGGGACTTGGAGAGGGTGGGCTGGGAATACCCAGAAACCAGAGAAAAGAGCTACCAAACTGGCATCATTTTTGCGGTTTATGTGCAATGTTTACCCGAGCAAATATGTGGTAAAATAAATCATCATTTCAGCAATTAAATAGGTTCTTTGGTTTCTTAGGGTTTCAGGTGGTTGACTTTAAAATGCAATTTAAAATACATTCATAAAGGGGCGCCTGGGTGGCTCAGTCGGTTAAGCGTCTGCCTTCAGCTGAGGTCATGATCCCAGGGTCCTGGGATCGAGCCCCGCATCGGGCTGCCTGCTCCGCGGGAAGCCTGCTTCTCCCTCTCCCACTCCCCCTGCTTGTGTTCCTGCTCTCACTATCTCTCTCTCTCTGTCAAATAAATAAATAAAATCTAAAAATAAAAAATAAATAAAATACATTCATAAAATGATTAGCTCAGAAAATGACTGAGTCACTTTCTTTCTTTTCATTAGATATCTATTTACATATATATAATTAGAAATTTTCCAAATGTCTAGTGATCCTATCACCGAGATAAATTATTTGTAATTTATGATGCTATAACCACCCTCACCTGGTTAGAGCATGATAAATCATTAACATCAACGGCAAAAGCAGAAGTCTCTTGATTTCACCACAGCCAGAAGTGAAAATATTAATTATAGCAGAGGGAAACTATAATTGCATACCAAATACTATATGCATCAAATATAAACACACACCACTGTATAGGTCCCAGACTGGGCCTAGGCTCAATCTGTCAATAAAATTAAGTTTTAATTGTCTGGTGATTTCCATTGTATAAAGTCAATAGGACAGAAGAAAGAGCCACAGATAACCAAAATACACTTTGGCATCGGGGCTGTACAAGATTGGGGCGGGGATCTAGAAAAATGACAATGATAAAATAATAGCTGCCCCTTGTGTTCTTACGGCTTTAATTTTTGTCATAAATAAACATTGGGGGTAAAAGAAAACACACACTGTTTCTGCAGTGTGTGAACCCAGCAGTTCTCAGACAGTCCAGATTTTACTGAACAGCATGTTATTCATGAATCTTCTGCACTGGTGCGTTATTTTGCACAAAGCAGACCTCATCCCAACCCTGGCCCAGCCTCAGACGCCGATCTGAGGTGCTTGCTTTAGTCAGCACCTAAAACCACACGTAGCATTCCTAGAAGACTCAGAGAGAGTGGTCAGTTTCTCAGGACAGAATGAAAGGACATGTGGTGAATGCCCAGGACCCTGCCCACTGAAGAACATAACTAGGCGAGATGCAATGCACAGAATCAAGTTTGCCTGGAGCTTCTGCTGGGGAAGGGGGGGCAGGGGCACTGCGGTCTGTATGCCCTTCACCAAGAAAGGCTGTGCCATCTTGGACCAGGACGAGAAGGTTCGGGTGAGGGGGAAGGGTGGGTGACAGGTGCCCAGCCACATCAGCCGAATTAACTCTGAAAGTCAACGGGATGACAGTTGTCCCAGGATGGCATAAGCCAGGCAACTGATTTCATTTTGTGGACTTTTATTTACTTAATTGATTAATTTTGAGGGAAGGCAAGCTGAGGAAGTAAAAGGACATCATTTTTTTTTTTCTTGGTAATCCAGAACCTGAGGCCTTGAGGGTTGCTATAAGATGAACAATTCAAAATCCTCTTTAAGTGGCAAGCCCCCTATTTCTAAAAGGCAGGTAATGACAAAGAAAAAGAGTGTGTTTGGCGGCGTGCAGAAAGTCACCAAGATGGAATCAATATGAAGCATCTGTACATGTACAAAGCCGCACATTACGATGATTAACAGTAAAACAAAGACTTAAGGAAACTACAAGGCAAATTTCCCTGAAGTCTCTCAGTAGTTATTTGTGTCTGTGGTGATTTTGTATTTTATGACATTATATTTTCTAATTTCACCGAAGGAAAGCTAACCAAATGCGTGGATTTTATTTATTTATTTATTTACTTACTTACTTACTTACTTACTTTTTTTGGTGCAGCCTCAAAATGCCTTAGGGCTTATTCAGGCCTGGTTCAGTGGCAATCAGCTGTCTCAGAAGCTGCCTGCATGTTTAAATAGCTTCTCGCCTGTTTATTTTGTACTGTTTTATCCTGTAAGCTGTCTCAAGGCCCTTCCAATATAAGCAGGAGGATTTAAATCTTAATAAATTGAGATTTGAATAACAGAGGCAATCTGGGCTTGGAGGTCTTGAATGATTAGGATAAACATCTCTATTCCCATTCCCAAATTACGCATGTGCTGTAATGCATTGCCCTCGATCAGCATCAGTAATAATTAAAATAGTATCAACAGCAGTAAGAAGGATAATACTTAGGTTTAAATGGCACTTTTCCGTTTATAAGGACTTTTATTTACAGTTTTTCATTCTATCCCCGGAATAGTTCTAAGAGGTAGGAAAAACAGGTGTTACGCCTACTTTATAGATGAAGAAACTGAGTCACTAAAAGATTAAGACAAGCCCCCAACAAGTGGGACATGTGGTGGCACTAGGACCAGAACCCAGTTCTTTCCAATGGCTTTCCCATAATTTGGCCAGATGTAACAACATATGTGTGCCAACAATAAGACTTTCAATCACATTCTGATTAAACTATTGGAAATACCTTCTTACAAAAAGCTTGTAATAGCGACACTACAGAAATCTAGAATCATTTCTTTTTTAAAAAAGATAACCAAAGGGATTGTTCATCAGTTCCATCAAATCCAGGATTGGAGGTGACAAACAAGCAATGTTCAAATATTCTTCTCTAGCCTCCTGTTATTTTGATGGAAGACATAAAAATATATATGACTTTCTTAATTGTAATTTAACACCAAAATATTTACCGTCCTGTCATCTCTCTTCACTCAAAATGCCGAGGAGCTGAATTTTCAGACATAGTAGAAGTCACATCACAAAGATACATTCTAACATTAATAGAAACAACAACAACAATTAAAAAGGCTTACCTTGCAGCCTTCACATGTAATGACACCATAATGGATTCCTGATGATTTGTCTCCACAGATCTTGCAAGGAATAATTTCAATTTGAGCTGCAACAGAAGCACGCAACCAGTTAATTACATTTTCTTTTAAACACCTTATAAAAGCGTTCCCTGATCAGCATTTGTATAGTGAAAACTAATAACCTGCTAAACATTATACTGCATTAACTATTCATTGCTGAACTGTGAGGGTCCCCCTAGAGCCCTGGACTAAATTATGGCTGCTCGTTATATAATAGCTTTCGGGTTATTAAAATGGGTCATTTGAGAAGGTGTTTAAGAACCCACAAGAAGACTGGAATCAGCATTTCAAAGCCTTCAAGAACTGGAGAGCTCGCAGTTTAGGCCTCAGAGCAAAGCAGATACTAAAATGTTTCCTCCGATCTCATTTTCCATCATTATTTTTAAAAGGTCATAAATCTGTCTTGGCTGAGCATTGTAGCTCCACTGGTAGGGGAAAAAATATACTCCAAAAAGTCAAGACTACTTAGGAAAATGATTCAATTCAGAATATTAATAAGTTACATTTGCTGGCAAGTTAAGAATGCCTTAATTATCTTTTTTAATTAATGTAGTTGGCATGTGTTGAAAATCAGTCCATTTGTGTACGATCAAAACCTTTCAACCATAAAGTTAATATCCTATCTGAATTTAATAATGGTGAATCCTGATGAATAGTATATGCAGTTTCTCAGTTCTTTATGTTGGAAACTGATTGGTATAGTGTGCATACATTTCTAACCAACTGATCATTTGAAGATGCTTCATGTTGGAAGACCACCCAATAACTAACAGATATCACACCAAAGTTCTCAAATATGACAAAGCACATTTCTAAGCAAACCCAATATACCTTGGGCACAGTTGGTTGGGAAGAACATAATTAAGGATTAAAAAAATAACCTCAGGAATAATTAGGCAAAACAAAGTTCTTGGCCCACCTATTAAATATAATTTACATGTGAAATAAAGAAGACCAATACTGAGCTGTATACACAGGATGGCAACGTTCACCAGGGTACCCGGAATGTTCCATTACGCTAAGTTTTATTTTTCATGGTTTTCACTATGGATATCATGTCAGATTACTTAATCACACACACAAACACAACTGTAAGAGCATAAGTATACTTCATTTTCATATAGCCCCTACCTAACCCCAAGCCTTACACATAGCAATGACTTATCAACAAGGAATATGTTGCACAATGTAAGTAACACACACATACATACAGCCCGCTCTTTCTTCCGGTGTAATCCCATATCCTGGAGTAATTTCCACAACCACTTACTTTGGATTTGATGTGATGTTTGCATTCAATACTCAGAAACAGTATACATTAAATTACTGGATTTAACCTCATTATAAACCATGTGTACCTGCTAACTTCCTTTCAAGGGGACCAGTACAAGTACTGTGGTGACTTTTAGGGAGTGCAAGCTATTCTAGAAGGAGAGTCCCTTTTCATGTCTATCACTTTTTAAAAAAAGATTTATTTATCTATTTTAGAGAGTGGGGGGAGAGAGAGAGAGAGAGAGAGTGAGTGAGCGTGGAGGGGAGGGGAGGGGCAGAGGGAGAGGGAAAGAAGGGAGAGAGAGTCTTAAGCAGACTCCACGCTGAGTGCAAAGCCTGACACGGGGCTAGATCTCACGATCCTGTGATCACAACCTGAGCCGAAACCAAGAGTCAGACACTTAACCGACCGTGCCACCCAGGCGCCCCTCACATCAATCACTTTTAGTGTTGACATAGTGAGCTTCATTGTCCAGAGTTAGAGACTGTTCAAAATCTTACATCAGATATATTTTTCGTAATGGGTAGGTTTCTAATACCTCAATAATGGTTTCTTTGTATACTGTCCATTCTGAGTTCTGCAGCTTAATGTGTTATAAGGTCACATTTAACAAAAATGATAATTTCTAAGTCTGCCTCATCTTAGTATCTTGTTTGATTTCTTCAAGGAACTTCTTTATGAAATCTGAACTCTAATAATGCTTCACATTGATGGCCCCTCTGATATTTTTTAATATAGTCAAGGCCAAGTTTTGTGTCAAATATTGTCTGTAGCTCTAGATAAGAGTTACGTCCAACACTTCTGAGACACAAAAGCCAAGCGGTGGTACAGACATTCTGAAAGGTGTTATCAGCTGAGAGTGATGGCCTGGATTTTCCCACAGGAATTAACTAGTCTGTAATGAGAAGCAGCCTCCCCCACCCTAACCCCTAAGGAATAGAATAATTAGGCAACATAAAGTACTTGGACCATCTATTAAGCAAAATTTATATGTGAAATAAAAAGACCGACACTGAGTTGCTTCTGCTTATGTCTCACCTCAAGCCGTAATCACAGAAATCAGACACAGACAAACTTCGCTAAACCCTGTAGTTTAAGTCAGCATCAAAACGATGTGAGGCAATTAAAGCAACCTCAGTGCTGAACTTGGGCCTTTCAAGATTTACCTTCCTTCCAGCTTAACAATGGAGAGATCAAGCACCTCTATTTAGTTCTTTATAAGATATGAAGGCCCTGGGCAGACCATATTGGGAATGCTGAGTAAAACTATCTGGATTGGATGGAGAATAACGTATTGCTGTTCATTCTGCCTGGGCTCATAGTGGATTATGCATGAGAAGTGAAATGATGATGTTTAAGACAGGACCAAAATGCCTGCCAGTGGCTTCCTGCAATCCTACAAGTGATATGGAGATCTGGCATGGAGGGGTCTGTTCATGATGGCGGTGGCCCTGGGATCCTAGCCTGGCATCTCCACCCTTGGAATGACTCATGGCCTGGCTGCGGGGGCAGAAGGTGGTGGTGGAGGGGAAGCCAGGAGGGTCACTGTAGCACAGACCCAGAGTTTGGTGCCTAATACTGCATAGGACTGCTGGCCTGAGTCAGGCTTCCAAACTCATCCTTCCTTCAGCTCCCAGGGTCTTCGCATCTGGAGGGCACTCAAGTTGAGACGTATTTCCCAAGATTTATGGAGGCCAAGGTGCTTAGTATGAATGGACTCACTGGAGACTGACCTGTATTTTCAAGCAGGGGCCATTGGCCTAGACCTTTAACCCCCACTGTGTTTGTGCTTAGCTCCCGTGGACAATGTTGGCCAAAGAATGGGAATTAGAAAAGCTTCACCAGGAATCTCATGGTAAGGTGACGGGAGGGTTCTCCAAAGCAAAGTTCAAGTATTCTGATTGGTCAGATGCAACTATTCGACTAGCTTACCCTCTGGGTTGACTCTCTTATCTCAGAAGACAATTTCAGTTGCAAGTGCTCTTTAGGAAATGATTAAAATCCACCTGCTCCAAAAAGCAAACTCTCTGAATGTGATCTGATCACATGTGTTGATATTTCCAGAAAGCAAACATTTGCAGATTCGACCAGGGCACTTACTCAATCTTCCATTTAATCCAACAATGCATAAAAGCTACTTCCCTCCACCTTTTAGTCAATTAACAGAATTCAAATGTATCAATGAGAAAAAAAAATGCCTTGCCATATTTTTTCAAAAAGAGCAGTTTAGTTCCTTAAATTTGAGTTTTCAGACCAATAAGAGGGAAAAGGACAAAAGTCCCTTTGCCCTTTGCTTTCTATCCCCCAGGCTTTTTTCATTTTCTAACAGGCAGCGTTGTTTCTTTTCAAAATAATCTTCTTTTAACACAAATTATGAATCTTGGCCCATATATATACTGCACAGATTAACTCAGCCAGAATTTCAAAGGATGAGTTCTGTCAGACACCACTACTGTCACAAGTATATTGATTAAATTAGTCCCCATACATATTCATCGCAGCAAAGAGGTTTATTGTGTAGCGGAATATCTGAAGCAAGACACACACATATAATCATGAATTGGCTTAACAATGCACAATCTTGCTATGAAAAATTCTAATTTGCCCACATTTTCAGCTCTATTGCCTAAATAATTTGCTCTCTCATGCACCCTAAGTAATTCAAGCACGCTCTCCACACCTGCAGAGGCAAATTTCTGCAGCTTCAAGGAGCTGACAACAAGTGGCACCGGGGAGTCAGGAAATCCTGGAATGCAAGTATGCTCATTAGCCAAGTGGTCCTTGGGCTGGGCTGTCATTTAGCATTGTACTTCTGTAAAAGGTTGGCTTTTTACTTTTAGTTATAAAAGGGACAAGAACATGGACAATGGCATTCTTAACACCTCATTGACTCCTCAGGACCTTTTTTTTGGGGAGATATCTTGGTCCAGAGAAAAATACCCATTCTCCCGAAGAATTAAAAAGTACAATTGTACAAGAGTTGTACCCATTCTATGGGTGAAAGGTGATGCCATGATAATCTAATGGATTTATAATAACCAATAATATGCAACATGTATTTAGGCTTATAATGTGTTAGGCATTATATCCATTCCTCCAATACCCTATGAGGGAGGGGGTGCTATCATCATCATCATCATCATGTGCATTTTTCAGGTAAGAAAATGGAAGCTCAGAGAGGCTAAACAACCTGCACAAAGTCAGAGCGCTCGGAAGAGGTAAGTTTGGGATTTGGACACGTTTTGTCTTTGTTTAACTCAATAGTTTTTTTCCCCTTTTCCCACCATACTTCACAGCCAAGCTAAATTGCTCCAATAACAACATCAGGAACAGACTGCTATTAGTACGCTACCATTAACCAAGGATACAAAGGACTAAGCACAAATAATTTGGTTAAACTTTGATAACTACTCAGAACTGATGTCAAGATATCTTCCTGGGAGTTACTTCACTTATTAGTATTTTATAACTGTAAGTAATCACCAACCTTCTAGACCATTCTTCTCCATTTTATAAAATTCTGAGTGGAGTTTTTGACCTTAAGACGACTGACACCAATGTTTAACAATTTTTAAGGCTGGGCAAATTACTTAACCTCTCTGAGCCTGAGTTTTATATTTGAAGATTCGGTAATACAATGTATAAATGATGTAGCACATAAATGATTATTTTATATATGTATTCTCTCTATATATATATGCACATCATACAGTTGTTAGATATATTTGGCACTCAATAAATAGTAGTTATTATTATTGTTATTGTTGATAAGAAATCCTGCCTTATAGCGAAATGAAATTCTTTTCTCCAGACTTTAAGCCCTTTCCAAAGTGGGGATAGAGAAAAGCTGCTTATCCTCCCAATAATATGACAGGCAGTTCATACAAGCTACCACAGCAATCCTTTACAACACTGGCACTTAACTGCTACAGCCCAGCAGTATATTGCAATCAGTTGTGGTATGTGTCCCAAGGAATGTGCTACTAATAATAGTAAAAAAAAAAAAAAATTTTTTTTATTGGTTCATATAAAAAACAAACTAATAGGGACCTATGGTTACCCCAATAATATCTTTCACTCTAGCTCACATGCATAACCATATACTTTCTTGAATTGGACTGAACAGGGTGGGGTTACTGCTGACTTGCCAGGAAATAGCCAAACCTTGGGTACACCCATGAGAGTATGTGACACAGATGAATGTTACACAGTTTTGTGTGTCTTGCAAAAACCATAGAGAACTACTGCTTAAAAAAAGAAAAAAAAAAAAACAACCCAAACCCAAAAACAACTATCTTTTACACCAATCTGTTGACAGTCTTTCTTCGGGAGGACTGAGAATATGGAAGGCTTTTCACTTGCTATGTTCCATATTCCTCCAACGTTTGAATTTTTTACAATCGGCATGTATTACTTTTGTAAGCAGAAAAACCAATAAAGATTAAAAAGAAAAACCCCAAGGCATTTGATTTTATTTTCAGTAAAATGGCTTGAGTCCTTTATGGATTAGTCACTTTATTTTATCCCCAGTTTAAAACTGCTGGGGTATTAAAGGCTTCTGCAGCTGCCTGGATGTGGCCAGGCCTGCATGTCAAGGCTGGCTGGGGGAGAATGGCAGAGGCTTCACCTGCTTACCTGGAGCAGCTTTCAAAGCTCCCGGCTTCTAGAATTTTCTAGCCCCTCTGGGTCTGGCTATCTCCTGATTCCAAGGACACTGTGCCCTGCACAATGGGGCCCCGCCGAGGGGACAAAAGTAGGGGCTGAAATTCACCTGGCTGTTGAGGCTGCTACAGAGAGGCTGTAACAGTCCGGAGCAAGGGAGCCTCGCTCTCATTTGTCTGCCCAGAGAAGCACCTCTTTTCCAAAGCATCCTTGCCGGGTTGATGCCTTCTTTATACTGTGCGAAGGTGCCGTGCATACTAGTGGTGAACAATTCAGGGAGCAAAATGCTTCTCCTCCACTCTCTCAGGGCTGCTGCTGGAAGCCACAGGCCACCAGAGGATTTGCAGAGAGCTCTCATTACATCTCCGTGGTGGGAGGGGAATAGACTGTGGGCTTTGACCAGTTTGGCACCTTCAGTTGTCCTGCACACATGGCTCAGGGTACAGCCTGGCTATGTTCCGCAGCCCAGGCATGTTTGATGATCCTCGGGGGTGGCGAAGGCCAAGTTCCAGCAGCATACTGTCCCAACTAACCATCAGTGTGTTCTGCCATTTTGTCTGCTAACTATATACTAGTTATCATACTAGTATGTTTCCCTGATACAGTCTTTCCTTCCACTGATTGTGGATTCTTTCATAAAAACAGTATTTAATCCTCACTGAACATCACCAAAGCAATTAGCCACCTAATTAGAAAAGCCCTACCCCTTTGATACTGCAACCTCGTGGTCATTTCTGGCAGCAATAAGAATGTCTGATATTTGCAGAGTTCTGTAACAGGCTTGAAAGTTTTTGTTCTCATCAGCACATTTTGATTTTGGTGCTCCCAGCAGCTCTGAAGTAGGCCGCTGGGTATTATCACCCCCAATCTACAGATGCAGACAGTGAATCTCAGGAGGGTAAAATGGCTTCTCTCTGGCTGGATTTCCCAGAGTTTCAATGGTAGAGGCAGCCACAAGTAAGAGAGACTTGGGGTCTCTTCCCTATTCAGGATTATATGATGCCTTTAGACTTATGCTAGCATCGATCTGGGGCTCCCAAGGGGAAACGACACACAAGAGAAAGAGCTGCAGGCTGATTCAGCTGAGAAGTGGAGTCGGCAATCCTTCCAAGTCTCTCTCTGACCCTCAACTCGCTGGGTGGCCTCAAGCAAGTCACTTACACCTCCACTTCCTCCGTCTATAAAATGGGAATAATTCTTACCTCCCAGGCAGGTGGTGGTAAATGAATGCTCGCAAAGCTCTTTGAAGATGAAAAGACTTATATAAATAGGAAGCTTTAGGAAGCTTGGCATATCATTCTTGGCAAGGACCAGGACGCTGTGCCCTCACTACCCACAACAGGCTCCTCCACAAAGAGAATAAAGAAAAATACACAGAACTGTAATTTTCATCTGCTGGCCAGACTTAGTTTTTTTTTTTTTTTTTTTAATTGTTGGTTCCCAAAATGCCTTCCTGAGGGACTAATAGGTCCAGATGTTACTATGTTAGTCTCAAGAAGAAAAAGAACACATAGATGGCTGTCAGAAGCAAAGTTACCGAAACGAAACTTTCACCAGGGCTTGTGCAGTCTTGAGGAGGCACTGTGGAAACGGAAGGATTCCCACATGTTAAACCATAAACATACATGTCACACGGTGACATTCTGAGTCTCGGTATTAAGTCGATGTCTGACTCAAAGGAGCTTGTCAAATTAGAGCCATTAAAAAAAAAAGCCCTAGCCCATGTTTGACAAAACTCCTGTATCTCACCTACTATTTAAAGCCATTTCTTTTTTTTTTTTTAAAGATTTTATTTATTTATTTGACAGAGACACAGCAAGAGAGGGAACACAAGCAGGGGGGAGTGGGAGAGGGAGAAGCAGGCTCCTGGCTGAGCAGAGAGCCTGATGCGGGGCTCGATCCCAGGACCCTGGGATGACCTGAGCCGAAGGCAGATGCTTAACGACTGAGCCACCCAGGTGCCCCTAAAGCCATTTCTTTAAATTGATTGTGGTTTCTGCTGAAAACTTAACAGCTTTTTTAAAAATGATTTTTTAATAAAAAGTAGTGCCTATACCTGCCACATAAACATAAACAAACCTCAAACAGTCAAGAGAACAAACATTTGCAAACTAAATCTAAAATAAGTCAAAAGTAGAATTTTGGAACTTCGGCTATTTTCTTCAGACTTTATACACATATGACTTCAGTGCAGAGGAGTTAAAACACTGGGCCAGAATCCCCTCTATGAATTCAGAAAGAGCTTAGCTGGGTTTGCAGGGAATCTCTGAAGAAAAAGGAAGACAGGCATATCTTCTCATGTGGCTTTCTGTGAATATGCAGGTAGTTCTGACAATGGGAACTGAATATTAATCCTTTGTAATATGCTTCTATCCTTATTAGATTAAGCTTTCCAGAGAAACTGACTCACATTCTCCGATGCATACATATCTTTGCTGAAAGCCCACTCCAAATGAGCACTTCTGTCCCCAAACAGGGAAATTCTGCCCAACCAGAGAGGAAACAGATTTTTCATACAGAGGAATAGGGATGGCTTTGATTTTTAGATCCGGTTCTACCTAGAACCCTCCTACTACACGGTAACATACAAAACACGTACATTTAAGGTAATTGACTTTTTACCTCTTTTGGTAACTACCTCAACCTTGCATAAAATACTTGAATGGCAAGAGAAGCAGCTTCTCTTTACTCATCCAGTGGGCAAACACTGAATAAATAAATGCTCACTCAATAAAAGATGATACATTAGTATCAGTAATACTTCTCTCTGTTTTGTCTTCCCTAATCTAACCTCTCTATTGCTTTTGTAAATAGTGAGACATATTTGTTGTTGAGAATGTGCAGGGTTATGTGCAATCAGGGACCAAGACAAAGGTAACTGGCCACTTGGCCAATTATTCTCAGTTGGGATAAGGTTCCTCTAAGATTCTAGAATTAACTATATTTTTCTTTTCAGTATTTAATTCCTGAAGATTTTTAGGACCTTGAGATCAGAAATATCTAATAAAAATTCTTCTCTTGAATCTCTCAGTGTGGGTTAACTGTCATTTCCTACCAGAAGGAAAAAATCTATTTTATTTTACTAAGTGGTTAGACTATGATTAAGGTAAACCCTAATAACTTCTTTTCCAACAATAGATGTGTGTCCCTTACATTCTTCTGGATAATACTAGGCCAAAAAAATGTCATCTGACTAACAGAACTGCGTCTAATCTTTACTCGTGATCAACCTCACTCTAGATACCAATTCCTTTTTTCCCCTAAACAAGAACAACTGCACCCCATTTAGGTTAAATCTTCCTCTGCTTGCAGTTGAGAGCAATGGGGTCAGCTCTTTGCTTTCATCATTCGAAGTCTGTTTTTCACAACAACAGAAAAGAACATCTTTAAAACCAAACCAAATCTGGAGATCTTATCTAGTGTCTGCTTAACCCAAAACATTAGAATTACTGCATTTTATGAAATAATCTTACTTTACACAATTGCTCCCGAATTCTCACACCTAACCCTCCATTTAGCAGCTCTCTTAATCTCACACCTGCTTATGCACACCTCAGGCTAGCCTCATTGTATAATCTTGGTATTTCAATGTAGAAGCTTTTATTTATTTTTTTAATAGGTACATACAGTGTTATAAAAATAAACAAACCTGGTGATTCAACCACCAGTCCATGGACAGAACAACCTATTGACATAGAAATGGATCTTATAACAAATAGGACATTTGTTTAAATCTATTTGTTCTATGGCTTCATATGAATCTCATCCATTGTATGCTTAGCATATGGCATCATAGTTTACTGAATAAATCAATCAAAACATTCTGTTTGCCTCAGAACACTCCTTAAAGAGCTAAAATCTCCTGCCTAAAAAGTCAGTCATTGATTGCAAATTTCGATTGTACAATTTCTATGACCCCCCCACCCCCCACCCCAGTGGTGCTACCACAAAAATCAGCTGAACGAAGACATGAAGAAGTAGGTGAAAATAACAAGAATCCAGGTTACATCACCAAAGTTTACCAGGCCAAGGAATCCACTGCTTCTTTCCATTAGCTTGGATTGTTTTTTTGATCAGTTACTATTCATTGAATAGTAGATTATGTCATTTAAAGAAATATTCTCTAACCAAATCAAGTCTGGATTCATGGCAAAAGACTGAAAATAACTTGTAACTTTAAACCTTGGAAATACATTTACATCCCTGCATAGTAAGCCAAAGAGGACTAAAATGACAATACATCCATAGCCACAGGAATACAGGTCGATGATACGAGAACTTTCTCCGTCCAAGGACCTAGGGTGAGGATGGTAAAGAAGGATTATCCCACAGCCCAGATCCCCCCTTCTACCTCTGTGCTATTTCCCACTTTACAAAATCTCCCTAGAATTAATAGGGAGAATGGAGGTTTGGACAACAAGCCAGGGAAAGGTCTGGTTTTTATTAAAAGTCATAAGCAAATTATTCAGACTTGCCAGAAGCAGAAGTGTAGATGAAGTCATATTAATCATATTAAGACTGTAAGATCTTGAAGGATTAGTGCCCAACTCCTGGAAGAAAAATTCTGCTGGGTTCTCCACCTCTAATTTCCAGGACATAGCCAATGACATCTAAACAACCAATATGTCAAGTCTAAGCCTTCAAATACATCACCGATGTATTTCTGGATTGCAGTTCAATAGTATTTTTTTTTACAATTATCTTTTATGATGCTTTTCTTAGACAACCAGTTTAGCCGGGCATAGGAACGACCAGACAAATGACCTGAGGAGTGTCTTCTGACTCTCTCTCTACTTGCAGGCTCTCTAAACTTGCTTTTTAAAGAAGTATTTCCATTCTTAATTATACAAGATCAACCAGAGAATGGCTAACAATATTTGCCGAGAGCTGAAGCACAGTTGTTTCCAAGTCTATTCCTACAGGGAGAAACCAGGAGTTGGTTGCTATTTCTTTGTAGGAAAGGGAGATGCAGTAAAAGGCAGCAGAGCCTTGGGGGTACTGAGTAGTTGTGAGGCAGAGAAGGACTGTTCTGACCAAGCTAAGACACTGTCAGATTTATTTTAAGAAGGTCTGAACATCAGACAAAGCATCATTTCACAGACTAATGACATAATCTAATAAATGTCATTTTTCCCAACAAAAGCAAAGGTATACCATGGGTGTTTATCTTGAAGCTACCTATTCTTATGTGAGTCATGTACTAGAGATGAGGTAAGAATGCGGCAGCCATGTGGCCATATCACAGTAAGGGGCACGGCACTGTCCTTATTCGACTTTCGGTTTCTGCTCCTACCGTCCAAGGAGCTGCTTTTGCCTGCAGACAAACATTTTGGAGGCCATTCTATGACCGTCCTGCACAGACTCCTATCAGCTACCCAGCATTTGGCCACGTATGCTTTTGTCACTTCAGATAGCTTGGGTGAGTGTGACATTATCATCGGAATAAGTGAATTCTTCCAATTTGCAGTAAAAGTGCACCATTCACACACTCTGGTACTTCAGTGTGGCAAGGCTTTGAAAGCCACTTCACAAGTGATGGCAGCACATTTCACATGAGATGGAAACACACTCTGATTGCTAACAGCTGCTACGGGCACATCTTACTGTCACCGCCTGAGCTCAGAATAGCAGGTCCTTTTTAATACCCATGACTGCCACCATCTTAAATCATCACACACACACACCCCATGCCACATGCTCACACACAGGTCCATCCAGCTGCAAGTCCTACCACTACTTGCTGGGAACCTGCACAGTTAGACACCGGGGACGCGAAGAGGATACACAGAACCCACTAGCACACTTCACCTTACGGCATTAGCTTCACTCTGTACAAACCAAGGATGAAAGTGAAAACTGTTTTATAAGGAGAAGAAAGGAAAGAGTTGAGTATGACCTTGAAGGTGAAGTGCAGAGGTTAAATCTGCAAGTTCTAGAGCCTGGGATTGAATCCCAGCCCTGTTACTAGCCATCTGAATGTGGGCAGCTTTCTTACTCTCTCTGTGCCTGATTTTCCTCCTCTCCTTTAAAATGATCCCTACCGCATTATAAAAGGGTACCCAGGTCGAGCGTCCGTAGAGCCAGCGCCTAGCACATAGTAAGTGCTTAATAAACGTTAGCATTCCTTCTCCTCCTCACGCACGTTTTAAGGACAGTAGTATCTGGCAAGGTCTGCCACTGGAGTTGAGGGAACTAGCAAAAGAATGAAGGATAGGTCATATTCCTTTTAAATAAAGACATGGTAAAGTTTAGCAGCTTTCTGTTTTGTTTTGTTTTGAAGATTTATTTTAGGGGGGAGGGGCAGAGGGAGGAAGGGAGAGAGAGAAAATCTCAAGCAGACTCTCTGCTGACACAGGGCTCCATCTCACGACCCTGAGATCACAACCCAAGCAGAAACCAAGAGTCGGATGCCTAACTGACTGAGCTACCCAGGAGCCCCTAGGAGCTTTATTTCTAATGCAGAGGCCTAAGATGAGAAGTAACGCTAAACAGATAAAAAGCAGAACCGAAAGACACCAGTGCATATTATGTCAGCAACCCACTTTCTAGGTAAAGCCCACGGCAAGGCTGGCATCTTGGAGAGGTGGGTAAGCAGAGGAAGTGGGAGAAGCTTCTAAGAGCTGTGTGGTGAGATAGCAAAAAGACTGAGCGACCTAAAACTACCAGTTAGTGAGTGCGATTTGCCAACCCCCCTGAGAATCTCTGCCAGCATCTTTCTCCAGGGCTCCCCTCCCCTCATCTGTTTTTAGATACACTGGTGAACCGGATAGTCTTCCCCATTCAGTCCTGCTATACCACGCTGTGATTTGATGATTACGGGAGAGTTGACCTGTCATTTCTCCAACAGTGGGGACATCTTTTTCATGGCAAGACCCCACAGATGTCATCTAGTCAGGGAGAAAGTAGTAATCCAAAGGGGAAGAGAAGCCCATGTGGCAACCAAGTTGTCTATTTCATCTCATTTTTGGCTTAGGAAAGGGAACATAATGAAATGTTCTCCTCAAGGTCCAGAGTAAAAGTTCTGCCAGAACTCTTTTTTTTTTTTAAAGATTTTATTTATTTATTCATGAGAGAGAGAGAGAGAGAGAGGCACAGGGAGAAGCAGGCTCCCAAGGAGCAGGGAGCCCAATGTGGGACTCGATCCCAGGACCCTGGGATCATGACCTAAGCCGAACGCAGGCGCCCAAAGTTCTGCCAGAACTCTTACCAGAGCTAGAACTCTTTGTTTCTATACACCTGCCCCCTCCTTTTTTTTTTTTTTTTTTTTGCCTTATTTAAAAATAAATGTTTACTACTATGGATCAAAAAGCACTCCTTTCAATACAGAGCCATTATAGAAGAGACAAGGCAACGACACAATGCTAATGTGGTGCTGATGGAAAATAAAGTATTATTTTCCCTTCAAGGCAAACAATTTCAATAGAATGTGCTGGTAAAGAGTTAGGTTGTTTAACCGCGCCAACCCCCCCCACCCCGCCCCAGTAATTGTGTGCTTTTGCTTTAAATCCATAGCAGCACAGCCCATGGCAAGTAGCATCAGTCGTACAAATCTATTTCCAATTGTTATTTAGTTTTCAAAACAAAACCTCCTACAGCCAAGCATTTTAGGACCTCAAGCTACCTCATTCCCAGATACAAAGGTCCAGGCATTTGGTGCCAAGGGCCAAGTCCAAGGTCATGTCAAGGACCATCAAGACACACAGAAGTAACTTCTGAGGCAGGTTCTGGTGGCAGCACAAGTGTGTTCATCAGACAAGAGCCTTCCCTGTAAGATGTGGGGGAACCAATGCCCAGAGGGGTGGCTGGAGTCAGCCCAGTGCTACTCACCTTGACCTGCCTTTATTTTAATTTTGCTGTTATTCAAAGAAACCCAATGCAGTCACTGAAAGCAATTCCAAGAAACAGAGTTCAAAGAAAAGAATTAAGGCTTAGAAAAAATCATTTAAATACGTGTGCAGGCTTTCAGACTGAAAATTCTGAATGGGACAAGATTCTTTCAGGTGCATAACCTTGGAATGTTGTTTAAAAAACCAGTCACACCTCAAACACACCTGCCAAGAATCAGAAAGACAGCCAGCATCTCTGAGGAATTACTGTTCATTTAAAACATCCTTTAAAATACATCATAAGAATAAGTCTGACAATCCTTACCCATTCCTGCCCTCTAAAATAAACAAATAATATTTTTTTATAGATTTTATTTATTTCTTTGACAGAGAGAGACACAGCGAGAGAGGGAACACAAGCAGGGGGAGTGGGAGAGGGAGAAGCAGGCTTCCCACTGAGCAGGGAGCCCGATGCGGGGCTCGATCCCAGGACCCTGGGATCATGACCTGAGCCAAAGGCAGACGCTTAACGACTGAGCCACCCAGGCGCCCAACAAATATTTCTACTGAAGCCGGTTTCCTGTTCTTGGAAATAGCTTTTTGAACTGTCAGTTAGCCAAGATGAACTGATCACCATAAAATTTATCACTGCCAATAGCAAGGCAGGTACCTACTAGAGAAGTATCAATCCATTTCAAAATATTTCCTGAGAGTGAATTACTCCCATCTATGACAGACCAATGCTCTCCCCTTTCCTGGTCTGTCGAGGTAAATGGTGTTCAAGAGGGATATTTCATTGCCCATTTAGACGGTATAGTTCATTTTATTTTACTTTGTCTTATTTTAAAGATTTTATTTATTTGACAGAGAGAGACACAACGAAAGAGGGAACACAAGCAGGGGGAGTGGGAGAGGGAGAAGCAGGCTTCCCGCCGAGCAGGGAGCCCGATGCGGGGCTCGATCCCAGCACCCTGGGATTATGACCTAAGCCAAAGGCAGACGCTTAATGACTGAGCCACACAGGTGCCCCTGGTATAGTTCATTTTAGAGTGAATCTATTATTTGTCTTTCTTTCTTGACTTGGACATTACTAATTAATTTCAAAGAATGTTTTCTTTGGGCATAATTTTACAAATATTCTTTGAGAACCTAGTTCAAGGCACTTTGTAAAGCATAATGTCCTCAGTAAGGCACGGGGTTCTCAGGAAGAGTGAGGGCAATGATTTTAAAAGGCCTTTCTGATTTTTATACGTGATATTCCAAGAGCCTTCCTTAATGGCTTTTTTTAAAGATTTATTCATCTATTTATTTGAGAGAGAGAGAGAGAACATAAGCAGGGAGGAGGGGTAGAAGGAGAGGGAGAAGCAGATTCCCCGCGGAGCAGGGAGCCTGATGTGGGTTCCATCCCAGGACCCTGGGATCATGACCTGAGCTGAAGGCAGACCCTTGACTGACTGAGCCACCCAGGTGCTCCATCCTTAATGGGGTTTTAAGGAAGAGATTAAAAGAGAAGTGGCAGTCAGGCTACCTTCAGTCTAACCTCCATCAGGGAGTCAGGAGGCTGGGGAACCCTCAGCCCCACAGGATACCAGTCTCTCACTCTTCTCCTAACCTGACAAATAGCCGTGTGGCATCTCCACCCTTGCTGATTTTGCCAGGATCCACATTTTATTCAACTGTAACAGAAAAATGGGGAACAAGAAAGGAGAAAGGGGAAAGCCCCAAAGGCCAACAAACAAATTTCCTAAACCAATGATGCATTTTAACATTCCAGGAATTTAAATTCATATTAACTGTTATTTGAATTAATGTTTGGTCTGTCTAGTGCGAGAGTAATTGCTGAAACTGGAGGAAATTGGTCACACAGACTTCAGCAATGGGCATAAACAGCCAGTGGGCCAAGGGGTCTGAAGTCACGAGTGGCAGATCTAAGAAGGGTTTCCCTAGGAATGCTGCCACTCACTTCACTCCACGCAGGCTACTTCCCCACAACTGCAGCAAGCCAAAACCATCCCTAGAAGAAAGGAACGGGGACAAGAAAATAGGTCGCAGTTCTGCACATTCTTCAGCAGCATCTCAGAAACTTTAAAACATAAAACTTAGGGAAAACCCATTTTTATAGCCTCAAACACATGAAACCGCAAAATGGGATAAAACACGGGTAGTTCCAAAGGACTTCTCACAGGGAAAGCTTCAGTCCCATCCCACCACCACCATTTCTATCGAATTCCCCAGCAAGCCCTGGTCTTGAACCGCACAGCTGAGTCAGTGAGGTCTGCCCAGCCCAGAACAGGGAGCTCTGGGCCGCCTGCAGGAAAAACACTGATGGCTCCACAGCCAACCTTGGTGGCATCTTAGTGATTCCTGGACTGGTGGCTGAAGTCAGAATTCTCTGGTGATCGCTATCAGGTTATGACAGCGAAAGGCACCATTCTAGGAGTTTCCCTTCTTTCTCCCTCCCTTCGGCTTCCCACACTCACTGCTCACTGCGTAGTTGTTTTGTTAGTCAGGGAGTAGTAACTCTGACATGGCTGGAACCGTGCACTCTCGGGACGGGGGTGAGATCTGGCTAGGGGACACGCGCTGTGTGTGTGGAGCCATCTCCCTGCTGAGGCAGAGACGGCCTTGGAATGTTCTTTGTTTTCCCTGTGGCTGCCATCCACCATGTTAATTTCCTGGAAGAGAGAATCAGCGGCCGCTATTTTCTTCCCGCAAAATTACTGGCACCAGCCTCTCACCCAGAATGAGGACTGGTCTTCAAAACAGCGATGCTGTCCTTGTCACTAACTTCTTTGAACTGCTTCCATTGGCAACCACTTGCAGGGCCAGCGTGCCCATAAAGATGAGTTTGCCACTTCGTAGTCACTTCTGTTGTTGTTGTTGTTCTTAAGGAAAAACAGCCTGGCCTTGTTTCTTCTCTGACCTTACTCACCATATTAACCATTGGTTATTTTAAAAAATCCAAGTCACTTTTCCAGAAGAATAATGGCCACTATGGAGACTACCGCTACAGGAGTGGAAAGCCGTTCCAGAAGAGAGATGACGTATTAGTTCTGGGCAGTGACAGCACTCTTGGCACAGATGTCTAGCCTCCCCAGTGGACTGGCTATGAAGGGGCAACGTCCACATGGAAGCATCCCTCCTAGTACATTTGTTAAAATAAAATCAGCCTCATTACCTAATAATGTAAATGACTTTGGGAATAAACTCGGAGTCTCCTGTTTTATCTCTCCTTACAATACTGTTCAATTAGAGCGGACTCGGTGGAAATTCTGATTTCATTACCCATCACTGCTGCATTAAAATATGCTTTCTGACGTCATGCTCCGAAATAAACGAAGTTGTTTGCTACAACTACCTACACACAAATTAGAAAATTATATGACAAAGAGTTTAATACGGCCTGTAGCTGGGACACAGGTTATTACTGAAAGTAGTTGTTCGCATGGTTTCTGGTTTCGCAGTAAAAGAAGACAACTTGAAAGGACTCCGTGGTTTTGATGCTCTTCTGAAATGAAAACATTTAGTGAATGTGTAGCATTGGGTTGTCATTAATGTCAGCCATGTGAAAACAGTGTCTCCAGGAAACACTCTAGTCATTCCCCCGTCGAGACCATGACTTTCCACCCTCTGGCATTTCAGGCATTGTGCTGGTACCTTTCCAAAAGAGAATCTTTGGGCAAGCCATTCTAGGTAATCCAACACATATAACACTCTTAAATGAACAGGTGGTCTCAATTTGCTAAAGTGGTCAAGAATTGCCACGGGAGAACATGTTCCTTTCTGAGAAACGCAAAGCTAATGAAGAAAATTAATGATGACATCCTCGAACGTTGGAAAGTGAGAAGTATGAACACAACATTTAAAGATGTAGAGTGTAAGGGTGCCTGGGTAGCTCAGTCGTTGAGTGTCTGTCTGCCTTCAGCTCAGGTCATGAACCCAGAGTCCTGGGATCGAGTCCCGTATCAGGCTCCCTGTTTGGCAGGAAGCCTGCTTCTCCCTCTCCCACTCCCGTTTATATTCCCTCTCTCACTTCTCTCTCTCTCTGTGTCAAATAAATAAATAGAATCTTTAAAAAAATTAAATAAATAAATAAATAAATAAAGGTGTAGAGTGTTGGTTCAAAATAATGTGGCAGACAAAAATATAAAAATATCAGACTAGCTTTACATCGCTCCTATTGAACTTCTTGATACGTACAGTTTAACAAAGTCTTATTGATGAAAGCAGAAACATCTCCGGCACCCTTGATGTGTTTGATGATAGGTAGCACCTTTTATGCATTGTGTCTGCTGCCTGACTATATTGTAAACGAGCAACAAAACACTGTACTTACTCCCAAAGTTATAAGGAAGTAAACATGTTGTGTTGAGTGAAGTTAATAGTACAACATTAAAAAAGAGTTGCTAGGTACTTTCTTGCCCCATGCAATCAAGTTTGGCACAAGAGAGAAGAAAGTAAAGCTGTTTTCTTAGGTAGGGAGTAAGCATTAGGAAGTGGTATTCTCTATCACATGGCTGGGGCGTTTCGTGGTTGCTCTTATTTTCCTCTCCCTGTTCATTGTCCATGAATTAATTTAAGAAATAAGCAAGGTCTAAGGGAATAGCCTAAATATATAATAGTATTTGCTACATTCTTTGGTTTCAAACACTCTTAAGAGACAGGGATCAAACATGGGATAAGAAAATATTTTGCAATTTCTCAGGATAAAACATATTTGTTGTGCTTGCTACAGTGGTTACATACCATTTTTATTATCACTTTTTTTTATTGCAATGGTTTTTAAACACCCAAGGTGAATTCTCACAAAGAGACTGCCTGGGTCCTGGGGGGTGGGGTGGGCATCTGGTAATACTCTCATGGTAATAATCTCTTTATTTGACTCTATTTCTAATTATAAATTCAAACTGTAATGCCTCTCTCCATCCTCTTGCACCTCCTTTCTAATCCACAAAACAAAACAAAAAAATGTATTTTTAACTTGTATTATGAAATAGCCACAAATAGGACTCCAGGGTTTCGCAAATCCTGCTGTATATAAAGTGTCTGATTTTCTTCCAGCCATCAATTAAATCACAAGGACAATGTAGCTCATTTTATAAAATAAAATAAAAGTGATATTTGACAGCTAAATGGCCAAAGATTATGATTGTTTATATTTGAGCGCTTTGACCTACTAAAATGTATTGGAGAGGAACATCTAAGACTTAAAATCTGGATGGAAGTTTTAATGTTTTAAACTGTTCATATCCAACCCCAAACACATTCATTTAAAAAAAAAATGTTTAAAGCCAAAGAATTTATGGTCTATGTATCTATGGTTTCCCCCTTTGGTGTTTTAGTTTTGTGTTAAAAGTTTTGTGTTTTTTTGCTACAGAATCGTATCTGGAAAATATCAATAGAAATGTTATCAGTTATCAAGCCTACTCATTTGGACATTAAAGGGATTAAAGTTATTGTCAGCACACAGTAAGATTGCACTGGAAAATAATTAATCCTTTTTGATGCTGTTTGTTTTCCTCAAGGACAGTCAGAAAGAGATGTAAATGGATGTACAGATTATCATGTAAATGTTGACTCTCAAAGGAGATGATGAAGGAATCTAAATAAGGCTACCTTAATTCTGAAATAATAAAAGTTCAAACAATGAATGGCTGAATTCACACCTCAAAATTACACCAGATACCAGCTTACAAAAATAAGTTTTCAATTGTGTGGAATCATTACCATACTGACAGAAAACAAAAGAAGCATTTTGCAGAACCATGCTGGTTTTGCTGTTCTTTCTGCTAATTTAGTTTGTGCAGAAGATTCACTGTGTGGACCACTTGTTCTTCATCACACTAAACAAACGCCTTTAGAAGAAGACAAGCTAGGGCCACCTGGGTGGCTCAGTTGGTTAAGCTGCTGCCTTTGGCACAGGTCATGATCTCAGGGTTCTGGGATCAAGACCCTCAGCAGGGCTCCCTGCTCAGTGGGAGGTCTGCTCCTCTCTCTCCCTCCCCCTCCCCCACTTGTTCTCTCTCTCAAATAAGTAAATAAAACCTTAAAAAAAAAAAGGAGAAGAAGACAAGCTAGTGATGAACTAGGTAGTACCTCTTCATCTTTCCAGATTTCTGCAAGGAGATTTCATGGGATTCCATAAGTGAAATCAATTAAGTAAAATCTATGGCTAGACAGGGAATATACAACACAATGCATCCATGTAGAATGTATCATGCACATTTATTTTTCAGCATTTAGAGATTACGGATGAGAGTGATTCAAGCATGCCCCTGCCCATTGTCTTCTTGATAATCTAATGTAAATGTATACGTAGCATAATAGCTTTACCACTCTGACCTCAATGCGGAGTAAAATAACAGATAACAAGGAAGTAGAAGCTAGTCACTTACACAAATATGTGATTTTGATGCTTTGGCTCATTCTGGCCCCTGCTCAGTTCCCACACCTTGGTCAGGAGATGTGGCTTTCGTTAAAACCTGCTATTTCTAAGGTTTAAGATATGAAGAGTCATCTTTGTTCTCATTTCATTAATCATCGCAGTAAGAGTCCATTCCCCACACAAACTGTCCTCAGGAAGGGAAGTTAAAAGGCCTTGAATAACTTCTCCTACTGCCCTGCAGTGAGACCTTACTAGTCTCCTTCCTTGTCTGAAGACCCTTCCCGGGGTTAGACAATGAAGGTAGAGGTGCTCCCTCTCATGAATCATAGTTTCTGTTTTGTTTAGCTTGCTCTAAAGAGCTCAACCACACCAAATTACAGAGCTCCAGACCTGTGAAGACCTCTGAGATGACCCAATCGAACCCATTGCTTTTCAGCCAAGGCAACTGAGGCTTGGAGAGGCATAGGGCCTGTCCTGAGATTATCAAGCTGGGGTGAGACAGAGGAGAAACCACCACCCACATCTTCTCACTCTCCTGCCATCTTTCAACTAGGTTTATCCCAACCTCCCCATTTCACAGATGAAAAAAACAGAACCAGGGCTAACAGAAATCACCAGGTAGGAGGAGTGAGCCGAAGTTAGTTTTATCAGGGTGGCTAGTTGAGGCTTGGGCAGCCATAGGGGGCCTGACCTTGAGGATACGAAACAGAGGACCATTCATGGGTCACGCTGGTGGTGGTGGTAGGGAAAGGCAGCAAGCTTTGGCACCGCAGGCAGAATGCCGGGCAGTTGGGGGTGGAGACAGTTATCAGGAGAGAAAACCCTAACAGACTGGGAAAATGGCAGGGGTGCCAAAGAGGAAGATTACATTGAAATAAAGTTGTGTCCACTTGACATCTTCCCCCAGCTCCAGTCCCAGCCACAAGTGGGCTATAATATATCTAGAAGTACAGGAACTAAACTTGCCTTTCATTTATTTATTCTTTTAAGATTTTATTTATTTATCTGGGAGAGAAAGAGCAAGCATGAGCGGGGTTAGGGGCAGAGGGAGAGGGAGAAGCAGACCCCCGCTGAGCAGCAAGCCCAACATGGGGCTTGATCCCAGGACCGCAAGATCATGACCTGAGTTAAGACTGGCACTTAACCGACTGAGCCACCCAGACGCCCCTAAACTTGCCTTTTAAAGGTCCCCCTTAATACCCTAGGGACCATAGCAAGTAAAAAACCAGAGGCATCCCTACCCTCTCCCCCCGAGTCATCTGCTACTGTAATACCTGGATCCATTCTTCATGGCATTTATCACTCCCTGGAATGCTTCATATTTATTAGCTGTCTCCACACATTTAGAATGGATGGTAGAAGGAGCAGGGACCTGTCTTTCTTCCTCATCCTGTATTCCTCATCCTCAGTGCCTGACACACGGCAGGTGTTCCAAAGGAATGATTCAATTAGGGAACCCTATCACCTGCTTCTAGCATGTAATCTCTATTACTCTAGAGAGGAACAAAAAGGTTGCTAAAGATATCCTAGACAGCCCTGGGTATTTCCTCCTAGCATGGAAACTCTATGGCAAGAACCAAAATAAGTTCAAGGATACCTAATTTATCAAAAAATGAAACAAAAAAATCAACTGGGCAAGCATCCTTTTCTGAACTATATTTACTAGAACCTGTCACTCAAACATGCCAAAGGAGTTCGCAGGATTAAAAAAAACGTCAGGGGCTGGAGGTGAGGGGTAAGGGTCACCGTCATGGAGAAGAAAGGTAGTTACTGCTCTTCTGAAATCAAGGGCTGGTCCACAGTGGTCAGCACCTGGACGCCCCATGTATACTGTTAGGTGTCAAGGAGTGGCTTTAGAGAGAGATTCAAGCCCAAATGCTAAGTCTGCCACTTACCAGCTCAGTGATCCCGGGCAAATTATTTCACCTCTCCAATCCTCAATTTCTTTGTCTGTATCAGAGACGGCAGTAACTATTTCACAGGGTTGTTATGAGGCTCAGATGCAAGAATACATCTGGACAATTAGCTCAGTGCCTGGCACACAATGGTAGCCACTATTACTATTATTATATGAGTTATCGGTATTTTTATCTAATCTCAGATAATACTCAATAATCAAAGTTAATCTCCATCTGCTTTTCTGAACCAAGAATTACTGCTTTATCCTGGGATTACTGTAAGGTCACGGTGGCAAGTGGGTTTCAGCTCATTTCCTAAGTCAGATGGATTTCTCATGAATGCTTTGGATGCTGGTTGAGGTGTATTGTGCTGTGATTGATTGTGACGTCTGCCAAGGGTGTGGGGCCAGGCTCGCTGGTTCTAATATTAGAATTGGTAAGCCTCTTCCAGTGTCACAGAGACTAACAGCTATGTTAATATTATGTAACAAAGCACAAATAAATGGAAAGAATGGGCTGAGTCAGGTGCTCTGGGTTCTAATTCTAAGCTTTGCAACCAACTGTCTAAGTGATTCCGATATAGTTACTTCTTCAAAAAGTCACTTCCTATTAAAATCCTGTGATTTGCCAATATTGATTTTTAAAATGTAAACAAAAAAGAAAGGGGGCAGGGCCTTGGCTACAGGAAGTCCTTGATGGTTATTTGTTGAGATCATTTGAAAGAAAAATAAAAGTCCAAGGCTATCATACAGAAATGTAACAGTTAAATATTTTCTGTCCTCATTCAAAAACGTTGACTCTTCCTACCAGTGAAGGATATATTTGAAAGGAGAAAAAAAATTACAATATTTTTGGCACTAAAAAAAAAAATCAGCTAATGCTTAGGGATGCTCCAAGAAAGACAAGGCTGTTGAGAATATGGCAGCTCTTTAATAACCAAGGCACCATTTAAAAATAGCTAGAATTAATTACAGAGCTAATGACCCATTGAAAGGCTTATTTAAATACCAAAGCCAGCACTGAACAATCATGGAAAATATGGCTTAGAAGGGTTTTAGAGAACAGAAACCAGGAACAGCAGTTGAAACAAAAAGCACATTATCCTAGAACACTACTTCGGGGAGAAATATGCAGGATGTGAAAATCTCAGGGGAGTTCTCACACTAGGTAAGAGAAGCTACTGGGATCAACAGAAAGACAACATGACCCATTCAGTCACCTGCTGGGAAAAGAAGGGCCTCTATTCAGCATTTATCCCTCGAGGAGAGCCCTTCACCAACAGCTCCCTACCCCAAGCTTTCCTCCCCCCCCACCAAACCCTCTGCTTTTCTGACGCACCTACCCATTTTTAATGTGCCATAGGATAAAATGAAAATTTCCTGAGAGAGGAAAATATATATTTTAATAAGTCTCTGTGGCTATTTTAGAGCAGCATTATCTCCACGAGTTTCCTGTGTCTTGGTCCTCTGTGCCTCCCATCCACACCATCATAAGCCAAAGAGGAGGTGATAATATTCTTCAGCGCGCCCTACTTGCCATGAAAAAGTGATACCACTGCAGTTCTTAGCTTCTCTCTGTACCGAAATGGCCTTTCTGCACGTCAGTATCCTGGGAGCACTCTGGGTGGCCAGAGTTGGAATAGCTTCGTGACTTCATTCATGGCCATTTATTAAATGCATTACTCTTACCCTTATTTACTAGAGCCCAGACGTGCCTTGTAGTTGCCTTGCTAAGTTAAACGTGTAATGGAATCAAAAGGTTCCAAAGCCCTTGAGATCTCAGTGTGGGGATGTGGGGGCGGAAGTGAGGCACTCTTGACGTATATTGGTTTCAAGGAGCAAATATAAATTTTAGTATAAATTGCTGCTCACAATAACGCTTTTAAACCAGCAATTATTTATACTGTACTACTCGAGGAACCCTATAATTATTCTGAAAGCGCTTGCCAACGTCTACCCTGTTTCATAATTGCCAACACAGCCTTGTTCAAAAGAATTAGTAGCTATGTTAAAATTCTGTTTGGTATTAGGTTACTGTTTGAAAGAAGTGATTGCACGATGTTGTGATATTTAGGCAGAAAGGGGCCAAGGAAAGGAGAGGAAAAGGAAATTGTCTTGAATCACAGGTCAGAAGAGAAAGCAGGCGGTGGTTAGAAGGACATTCACATTGTTTGAAGTTCTTTTTTTTTTTTTTCTTAACTTCTTTTCTAAGAAAAACTGTCATCTGTTGAACAAAATGACTTGAAGGAAACTTTTTAAAAAAGTTTCATGTGGTAGTTTTTGAAAGAAGAATGATAACCCACTTCTCTCTCTTCTTCACTCCCACCTGTCCAGAAAATATTTTTCCACTTCCGGCTTTTACTCCCAATATTCGCAAGTGAATCTGCAGCTTACACATCTTGAAACACCCGTCTGTGTAGGTCACTTGACTTTGTTGACCTATTTTCTGCCTTTTTCTTGTTACACAAATTCCCCCCACTTGAAAGAGTGGTCCCTCTACTTTCCAATGAAGCCAGACAGCAGAGGGATTTCAAGTTACCTGAAATTGAAAGCTTTTGGAGTAACTGGCATTTCAAGTGAGTTTTATGGGGAAAAAAAAAAAAAAAGGATCCATCCTGGGTGTCTCTCTCATTATTATCTCACGCTCTCTCTCCTTCTAGACCCACTCCATTGCAGACCAGGGGCTTTGTGTTCCCCATCCATCCCCAAACGAAATCTACCCTTAAAGCCGAAGGTGCTGTGGATTGTTTCATAAATAGGAGCAGGGAGGAGGAAAATCTGGCCAGAGCAATAACTTTTATTTTTAAGATTTTATTTATTTATTTATTAGAGCGAGAGAGAGAGAGAGAGAGAGAGAGCGCGCGAGCCAGCCCGCACGTGAGGGGGGGAGGGGCAGAGGGAGAGAGAATCCTAAGCAGACTCCACGCTGAGTGTGGAACCCGGTGCCGGGCTCGATCCCACAACCAGGAGATCATGACCTGAGCCAAAACCAAGAGTTGGACGCTCAACTGACTAAGGCACCCAGATGCCCCAAAAACTTCTGAATTTAAACCATTTATTTTCACTTCCCCCAATGCCCCTTCTCTTTTGTGAACCCATCACATAAAAAAGTAGAGACCTAAAGCAGTTATCTGAAAATAAGTTTCATATTACTTATCTAAATATTTTAGGGAAATGTGTTTCCTGCTCTGAGAGCCTAGGTTATCTTCTTAGTTTTATTTACTTTGCAGGTAAAGATGTTGCCATTGACGGCTCTGGGCAGTTCTGAGAAGGTGCTGTGGGTGAATGTGCATAAGCCAAAGTCAGCCTCCCCAGTCCACTGGCCACACCTGAAGTCCTCCATGCCTGGAAGTTCACGGTTTCCCCTCTCTCTTCATCATTTCAGGTTCCACTGGAAGCCCCATCTTTGATTCAAACCCAAGAAACCTTACACATATCATAGATGTTTCTTTTTACCATTCATCTGTACAGTCTGAACTTCCTTATCTTCTTTTTGTGAATATGTTGCCTTGCCATTATCCCTCCAGGAACAATTGTTTGTCCACCTCAACTCAAAGACAAGTGACCAGGAATAGATTTATTGGAGTATATATATTGCTGCATCATCCTCAAACTTTGGAACATCCCCAAGTACCCAGTAAACGCTCTTTGAATAGCCAACCCTGACTGGTTTAAGTCCACTGTCACTGAATATGCCTTTCTACTCCTTTTGTTCTAAAGAAATTTCTCCTCCTCCTACTTGCTGGCAGGAAGAATTTTCTGCTACCTGCATTTTCTTTCCGCCTGGACCTGACTCTGTGAAGGTTGAGCTTCAAGTTGCCGTGGAAGAATCTGCATTATCCCCTCTATAGTCATACCTAAAATTAGCCCACTTTTTCAAGATCTAAAATGCACACAGTTGTTACAGTTACCTGGGAACTAAACCCCCTGAGTGGGGCTTTCTGGCCCTAGAAGAGGATGTGCAAGATGACACATAGGGTTTAGCCTTCATTTGGAAGGAGCAAAAATCACAGAGGTCGTGGTTATATGACAGAAGGGCCAGTGTAGTGAACAGCGTGTTTTGGCTAAGTTACTTTGTACTATTATGTAATGAGATACAAGCTCAGCCTTGCTGGAGTTTAAATAACCAGAGTTAACTGTTACAAACTCTGGGATGGGAAGATAAACACAGGAAATTCTGTCCTTGGTCCTCCAGTTAGTCAAGCCCACCATTCATCAAGAGCACATTCCCTTGGGCTACAAGAGAAACATCTTGCAAACTGGTAACAAATAGTAATTTTCTAGATGGTTCTCTCAAAGAATTCAATGAAGCAAATTCTCCTAACTCAGAAAACTTTGTGAATATTATGTATTTAAGAGCAACACCAGGGCAAACAGCAGCGAATCCCAGCTGATGAGAGCCCTAAAAAGTAATCTGGGATAGCTGAATTTTCAAATAGCTGGAATTTTATCTAAAAAAGCACATCAAAACAAAGAGGGTAGTTATCCTAAACAGTTTAAAAATATTTTTTTTATTTATTTATTTGAGAGAGAGAGAGAGCGAGCACGAGAGGGGGGAGGGGCAGAAAGAGAGGGAGAAGCAGACTCCCCCACTGAGCTGGGATCCGGACACCAGGCTCAATCCCAGGACCCTAAGATCATGACCTGAGCTGAAGGCAGACGCCCAACCGACTGAGCCACCCATGCACCCCTATCCTAAACATTTTTAACAGAGTATTTCTAAAAGCATGACGTGTATTTCTTCTTCTCAGGGTACTTTGAACATAACTTGCTCTTTCTTGATGAAGTGTCATTATAAAGCTTGTTTTAAAACGTATTAGTAACTTACCAGAAAAGTACAAAATTATCCTATATGCTGTTAATGACTTTAAGGCCTTCTAAGATTTATAGGACATTTTGCCCCCAAACTAAATGCCCCAGTCTTTTGTCCTTCTTATAGTTATTTTCCCCTTTATCAGTTGCTGTCTTTCCATTTGTAATCATATGCTAGATCTTATGAGGCCCTCCTTTTAGTTGTAATTAATATTTCAACTTGGAATTAGTTATGTTCTTGGAACGTAACCAGAGAGCCAAACTTGTCAGAGGACCTGTGTAAAAACCAGTTATAACTAGGATGTATTGGGTCCAAAGGGATTTCCTCTGAGTCAAGTGCATGAGCTGTAGTGCTTGAACTTTGGGACTCTGTTTTGGCAGCCCACAGGCCTATTTGCTTACTTCCTAAATTCTCATATGGTTCCTGATAGGGGAGGTTGCAAGAAGACAGATCCACCATAGGTGAAATGCTGCTGTAGCAGAGAGGCAAAAAAGGTGATCGAAAGAGCACACTCTTTCACGTACCTAGGCCAAGTGTGGTGCACAGTCTGGCAATCACCTCTCTGTTATTTCCATTACAGCTTGATAATTACTGAAAGCACATTCAGTTTGAGAAAGTTCCTTGATCTCTTCCCCATGACTTAAGTAGCTATGTTTTAAAATGGCAAATCAACTTAATATTACTTAATCAAAGTGAATTTTGTGCTCAAAAAAAAAAAAAAATCTTAAGCCAAATACCTATACTTTATAAATTTTGGCCAATTTTTTTTCCTTTTATTACAGATAGTCAAAGGTTACTACGGTTGTTTTTTCTTAAGGAAGCAATTTAAGTTATAACAAGAAGTCTGTGAATGATTTGAATTTGTGGTTTTAGTTCATTTTTGGACCACGTCAACCAATCATGTGTAATCCATATCTGGCAAAACAAAAAGTTTATCAGAGCGACTCTTGCTTTTGTTCCCTACGAGACTGTATTAAATTTAGATCTCTCTAGAGATTCTGACTCACTTCTTAAGGAGATACAGGTTGAAAATGATCATACCACCACAAAATGCAGTCTGGTTATATATTAAAATGTATGTCACTTCAAAAACACTGAGTGACAAAACTGCTTTTGTAAAAATTTTTTTCCTCTTCTTTTTATTTTTGTTTTCAAGAGTGGTTTCCGAAACAGTCAAATTCATGTGACATAATCAGGGTCAGCTTGCCCCAGTCACACCCTTAATATTTCATTAACACAGGAACTGAGCTGCCATTCCATCTTTGTTATGTTTATGCTTAATATGTGTGTTCAAGTGCTTACCCTCCCTCTAATGTGGCTGCTTGGGCAATTTGTCCATCTGCCCTTAGCAGCAGCTGCTAATATTTAACTATAATCTTAGGCTACATTTTCCCCCCTATTTAAAAGTTACACAGGCTTATTGAACAGAATTTAGAAAATACAGAAAAGTATAAAGAAAACATGTATTCACAGTCTTCATTCCTAGAGCTAGGCAAGGCTTTCAAAAATGTACCCACTTGTATATACACATCTTCACACCCACGAGCACACACATATATTGGTAGTGATGTTTTATAAGTGTTTCTATACCTGGAAGTTTTAATTTTATTTTTAAAATACAGAAAATGCAAGTTAATTATAAATAATTGAAACCTAATGATAATTGTGATGAGAAGAAAGTAATGAAGACAGTTTAAAACTCTAAGTTTGTAACGAATATAAGAATTTCACCCAGGGGCGCCTGGGTGGCTCAGTTGTTAAGCGTCTACCTTTGGCTCAGGTCCTGATCCCAAGGTCCTAGGATCGAGCCCCACATTGGGCTCCCTGCTCGGCGGGAGGTCTGCTTCTCCCTCTCCCACTCCCCCTGCTTGTGTTCCCCTCTCTCTGTGTATCTCTCTGTCAAATAAATAAAATCTTAAAAAAAAAAAAAAAAGAATTTCATGGGTGGCTCAGTTGGTTAAGCGACTGCCTTCGGCTCAGGTCATGATCCTGGAGTCCCGGGATCGAGTCCCACATCAGGCTCCCTACTCAGCAGGGAGTCTGCTTCTCCCTCTGACCCTCTTCCGTCTCGTGCTCTCTATCTCTCATTCTCTCTCTCTCAAATAAATAAATAAAATCTTAAAAAAAAAAAAAAGAATTTCACCCAGTGTTGCAGATTCAGGAAAATTTGAGGAAGATGCTTTAACCACAAGATGGCTCCCAAGGGTTTGGACCCCGTTCCATGATATTAACAGATTCTCAGTTGCAAAATACCAACACATTTAGAAAAGGGTCAGGGAAAACAGGAGAAAAGTAAATGCCAACCCAAAACTATATCCATATACGCTAAAATTCTCCCAAAGTGAACAGAGTCAGCCTACCAAAGCAAAACCAAGAGGAGGTGAATGTTCAAATATGCAGACAAAAATCCATTACTGGAACAAACCACAAATATCTGCTTAGCACCTACTATGTGCAAGATTCTGACTATGTAAATACCAGTGGTACCAGACAACTGCCCCGCCTTGTATGCTTCTTTGCCTAACTAGATCCATCTGCAGCTTTCTGCATGGAACTCCACTTCTCACAGATTGGCTCAAGTGACATTTATCCAAATGGATAGCAGATATTAAACAGGCTTCTGAGTTAGAAGGTGTCTCACTTCACTCCAAAATAAAGTCTACCCTGCAAGTTTGATCAAGGAAGTGTCATGAGATTTTAGCCCTTATGTATATTTGCAATAATTGTAGTGGTCAAGAACACTAAGATTCTAGTTCTGCCACTTACACAGATCTTAGGGAAATGTCCTTGAGCCTCATTCATTCAGTTTCTTCATTTGTAGTATGAGAATCTTACCACTCACTTCACCTCACTGTGTTCTAAAAAGAAAATGAGATAGTACAGTGTTTGGGGGATAGGGGCTCTCAGTAAATGGTAGCTCTTATTGTACACTGCAAAGAGTCTATTAGGAAACTGGCTCCCCAGACATCCAAATCATGGCTTTTCCCATATGGTCACATCACAGACACTGTTTATCTGTGGACCCAGGTTCTAGTTCACTGCGGTTCATCCTTAGCAGTCATTGGGAAATTTATGACAATGTGATAAGTACACACACAGATAACAATGGCCCTGAGTACCAGCAAACACGGCACTCAGGATCGGCTAGAACACTCATGGTCTTCCACGGGCCTGGACCCAGCTCTCACTCTGTCCCTCACAGGCAGCCTTCCACACACCTCCTAACTTGAGCATGCTTGTCACCACACTCTTCTTTCCTTCAGCCTGTGAATTATATGTCCAGACAATGAACCTACTGTCTGAGAGATACACATGCTCGCATATGCATGCTTACAGCATGGCTCTGGAGACAGGGTTGAAGGGCTCTGTGGCTGGATACCTCAATTCAAATCTCAGTTCACATCACTGTGTGACCTTGTACTAGCCACTTCAACCTCTCTGATCTGATGCCTTGTTCCCTCATCTAGAAAAGGGGCACAGGAACAGTTCCTACTTAGCTATTGAAAGTTAAATATGATCATGCATGTTGACTGCTTAGCCCAGTGTCTGGCATACAGAAAAGATTCAATAAATGTCGGCTTGCGTTGTCACTATTGCGGACTTTCTCCTAATCTGGTGTTCTTCCCATCTGGCTCACCAATTAAGACCTGCTTTTGGAGCTGTTCTTTTTGGTTTTTTGTTTTTCTTGTAGTGATGATATTTTGTAATCAATCAACCACACTCTCTCATCCAGTTACTTTTACCTTCACTTCTGAGACAGCTGGCCAGGATCAGGGGTACAAACAAGGACTGCAGAATACTGCTTTCCTGTGTCCAAAGCCTCCTGTGGGCTATTATCAATCTGACCCTTTGGTCTCTTTGTGACAATCCTCGAGCCAAAAATGATGGGGCCAGCGAAAGCAAATCATCTTTGACTTGTTAAACTTTTAACAAGTTCATTGTTCAAATATATCTGGGGGATGGAGAATCAGAGAGAATTCTAATTCAAACTATTTTCTCAATATAAATAATTCTAAGAAAATTAGGAGAGCAAAAAACATAGATAAATAACTCGATGCCCTAATACACGAGTTAAAATCCTATAACCAGGGCAATAATAGTATCATTATATTACACCCCCCCCCCCCCCGCCCAGATTTGGGGCTTTTAAATTCAATGCCACAACCAACAGCTTACAAACTCCTATGGGCAAGCAGTGACCTCCCTGTGAGCTTGGTGAATATTATCTATTGTGTTCTATCAGTATCTCAGCAAAAAGGCAGTGATCCTGAAACCTCAGTCTCTGCATTCGCCCATCAGAGCTCTGAGGAAGAACACTGCCTTCTTTTCATGTGGGGTGATTTCAAGGGACAATAGGGGATTAACAGAAGACAACACAAACAGACTTAGATAAAATTGGTGCATTCCTAAGAATTCTTCCATTAAGGTAAATCCCACAGATACAACACTGACTTTTCTTCCTTTTTTATTTATCTGTTTTTATTTTTAGTCTAAATTTTAAAGGAGCTGTTTCTTGTAACCAGAGGCTCAAGTACTGTTGCTGTTCAAACAGGATTGGTTTCAGGTGTAGTGGAGGTCGCAAAAATAATTCTGCAAAGTCAACTCACAGTGTTCATGTTATATGTAATCTATTTTTATGTATTTATTAGCAGAAGCATTTGGAATACCTCACTGCTAAATAATGAGATAAACTGCATTTGTCTAATATATTCCCATTTATATCACATTTATATTTGGCCTTGAGCCTAAACCTATGTTATTCAACAACCTACTCTATCTCATTCATAATGGATTTTCTCTAAATGGATGTTTCATGTTAAAATTAGTGAAAAAGGTAGTTTTTTAATGGGATAGGTGGCAAGCCACAGCAACTTCTGAAAGCATAACCTAATGGGAATAACTTATTAGCTATATCACCCACACAGAACCAGGATTATAAAATAAAACTAAATTTGGCTCAAACATATATATATGTTTTTTAAATTAGCTAATTATGATGTGACCTGAATTGAAAAAGTCAACACATCCCCTTGAACAACCATTCAAACACTTAAGAAGAATGGATTGTCCTTGAACTCAGGCCAGGTATTTGATGGATTAATAAATATCACTTGCCTCCTGGCTTGAAAACTGAAGTTAATTCTGATACAAGTTTCTTGCCCACCTACCCCTTGATGTTGGTAAATTGTTTCGTAAGCATTTGGATAATAGGATGCAAAGTTAATAACAGAGGTCTATAATTAACATACACTCATATGTGTACTCTAAAAATAGGGTACCAAGGAAAGTCTTCTTATTAGGCAATGTGATCAAGAATTAATTGGTTAATGTCTATATAGTCCAACTACACATAAATAAAATGTATGATTATTATAATTATGGAGAGCACAGTTCAAAATCCACTTCAAGTTCAAAGAAATACTGATTTATACATCTAAGTATAGACGCAAATATTTAACTGTTTAAAGATACTTATTTTAATGCTATTCCAAAACTTAATAAGTATTACTCATCTCTCAAGTTTTACTTTTTCCCTCTTAATAAAGGGTGTGAGATGATATGAAAAACCACATAATTCCATTACTGCCATAAATAACATTATTTTAATGTTATTTTAATTTGGGGGACAATTTGGTCATAGGAAGGGAAGAGAGAAAAACCTGGTGAGAGAAACTGTCATGTTAATGACAGTGCATGCTGGTGGATGATTAAGGAGAAGGTGATTTAAACTTACTAAACGCTCGGTTTACATGGAGGAGAGAACAATAAATAGAGTTGGGTTCCTAGCCTCCAAATCTTATACATTATTTGAGGTGGGCAGGTGATTAGATGAACGTGTGGTAAGTTGTAAAAAGTATAATAACATAGCAAATCAGACTTTTTGAGAGAATTCAGAAAGACCATTTGTTATCTGATCTGGGCCATGAAGAATGACTATCACATTTCAGTAGGCAGCGGAAAGGAAGTTGGGAAGGGAAGGAGAGAAAGCCAAGCAGAGGTCCTAGTATGCGCATGCACGGTTTGTTCAAAGAGAGGTACACTGTGTCTCAAAAGAAGGGTGGGCAGGAGCCAATGGATGGAAAGTGGGTAGCTAGGTTGGTGAGTCCCAGTCGTAAAGGGTCTTGAATACTCCGCTAAGGAGTTTAGACTTATTTTCCAAGTCACTTAAAGTTTTTGGAACAGGGGAACCTACTCAGACCCATGTAGGTATTAGACCAGAGATTTTTGTCCCATCTGCCCAATATTCAACCACACAAAACTTATGAGTTTTAAAATTTGTTTCTAATAATTGATAACCAGGGACTTATGTTAAAATTCAGACTTCCAGATTCTCTTGAAAAATCAAAAGACCTGGCAACGGTGGACCAGTTATTCTAAATGGTGACAGTTGGTCAGAGCCAAGGGAGGTGGCTCATTCCAGATGGCACACGTGCTGTCCAGTGGTCCAGGTGCGTCTTCTATCTGCCACACTCACATCACCTGCCTAGCAACACTAAGCATTTAGGTTTGTGCCTTCTCTTTTAAAGCGATGTCTTCTTTCACCAGAGAGTCTTTCTACCACTGCAAGCAGCATAAATTAACTTAAATGAATTAATTTATATTGATTCTCTCTGGCTTTTTTTTTGTTGTTGTTAATGCATTACTCCCCCACCTTTATTTGTCTCTCATGTCAATGAGGTTTCCCACTTATTCCTTCATTTAAAGAAGAAAGTTAGTACTTTTAAATATAATGTCCTTAGGTTGAAAATGCAGGTGTTATGTGTGAAGGGCCCGTGATGAACATGAGGGAAAGAACATATTCTATGGCAGGATTCCTCAGCCTCAGCACTACTGATATTTGAGGCTGGATAATTCTTTATTTGGGGCAGCTGTCCTGGGCACTACATAGGATGTTTAGCAGTATCCCTTGCCACTACCCACCAGATATTAGTAGCACTCTCCAGTTGTGATAACCACAAATGTCTCCAAATATTGACAAATGTCCCCTGGGGGTCAACTGTCCCCAGTTAAAAACCATTGCTCTATAGGGAGGAGGGTGTCCAGGAAAATAAGCACTGGGCAGGAGAGCAGTGCTCTGCCAGAAAATGGACAGGATGATGCTTTATGTCTCCTGCTGTTACTTCTACCCTGTGCACCTTTCTACTGTGCCAAAGACAAAGGCTGTCCCAACCAAGGGGAGATGGCACAGCAGGGCAGCCTCAGCTAGTGAGGCCAAATAGTTCCCAAAGGCCTTCCTACCTGTGAGAACCTTCAAACATACCCACAAGGCGGGAGAGCAGCCAAGGCTCCTCGTTCTAATGCTCTCTCTTACTCATGTATGTACAGAAGATGGCATCTTGGATGATCTACTCTCAAGACCCAAACTTCCCCATTTGTACACCTTGGCCAAGTGTAGTGTCAGAATGCCTCTGAAGACAGAAGAAGCCATTTCTCCCCCACCAGGCAGCGGTGAGGTCCGGGCTGGGTGTCACTGGGAGAGCAGGACTTGCTGCTACTAACACCTGCTGGTTGGAGGCAGGCCAGGCCCACATCTCAGAATCCCTCAGACCACGTTCCTGGGCTTCCCCGTCCACCAGCAACACAGCGTCTGAGCTCACACATCTGAGAGTTTCTTTCATGTTTCCTGTAATGAAATTGATCTTGAATCTAAGCATTATTATTGTTAGGTTAGCAAACCATCAGTACAATCTTGTATGTTTTCCTAGTATAACTGGCGGGGGGGGTGGGGGGGGCAGGGGATGAGTGGGCAGTTGCTGAATGACAAAGCCAGGAAGTAGGTAAAAGTTGACTGGAGAGTTTTATATTTGTTTCATATGGATTTCGGGTTGGGTTGGTTTTGAGCTAAGAAAAAAAATATAAAGATTATGGCATTTCCTGGAGTGTAAAATAGATAGGCTGATGATCTGACTTACAAAATCATATTTTTGTGGTTAATGCCTTTTCACACTTCTTTTTTCTGGCACATAGTATCTAATCATTTCTCTGCGGTGAGAGTATTGTATATAGAAAATTGGTTGAATTAAAATAATCAACAAAATTGGCTTGTTCATTTTCCATCCCTTCTCAAAAGAAGCCAAAGGCTCCATTTTACAGTAAAAAATTCAAGTCTTCTGAATGATGCTTAGCAAATATGTAGTAGATGCTCAGTGTGGTTTAGCTAATGACAACATGATTTGTGCCATCACGATAATTTGGGGGAAGGGTGGTGGTTAAAAGTGAAAACAGGACAACAGCAAAGAGAAAATGACAATCAGTCGCCTCACTAACTAAATAACGAGTAAATGAAATAGCAACACAGAGACTGTGTTTCTAGTAAGGACAGCTCGAAAGGGTGAGCCGGCTTGAACAGGGGGAGCATGAACAATGCTCGGGTCCAAGGGGGACAGACACAAGGAGGGTTTGAGTAAGTTAAACCTACTGGCGACAAAGAAGGAGCAAAGAGCAGGGCTGGGCAGCTGAAGCATCCTTTTATTCACAAATCAATGGACGTTATTCAAGCCAATATGGTTTGATTTAGCAGATATTAAGCGCAACTACAGAGATGCAAATACGTCAGCGAAAGGAGAGCAAGACAAACAGGAGAAAACCACACGGGCTATAAAAAGGAGATGAGAACAGAGACTGACATTTAAAGACCAGACGGAAAGGACAGGAACGACTAGAGAAAAGTAAGAGGATGTGTGCATGACCCCCTTAGACCAGGGCGTCAAGGGGACAGATCCAATGATCCCTCTGCTTATTAAGTCTCAGAGAAAAAAGAGGAGAATTGATCAAAGACCATGGGTCATGTAAATTCAAGCACAGGCATTTAGCAAATATTTGTTGGATAACTAAATACACATGGAAAAGTTCCTTTCTGGGGTTGGCAATAACTTAAGATTTTTACACGATACCATATTAAGTTTTTGTGCTTTGGAGATGCTAAAAATCAGGAACAGCTTTAATGATGATTTCAAAACAGCATTCCATTTAGATAAATTTCTGTGAGCCTCATTTTGTACCCCTGACGCTTGGTCCTGTCATAGATTCAATGAGGGGGTCATGCTATCATAGCGAGAGCACTGGACTGAGAGTCAAGAGACCAGGGTCCTGAAATTGGCTTTGCTGTGAAGGGTGGGATGCCAGGCCAGCCACTTAACCTTTCTGAGTTTCTCTTTCCTCTGCAGTAACAGGAGTAGCCTGGACTAGATAATTCTCAGGACCCTCTGACGATTCCGTGCATGCAATGAAGAACATTATCATGTTAATCACGGATTTTGCTCTGTGTCTCTATCCTGCCTTGTATGCCCAGAGTTGAATGGCAGATAAAAGTTCTTTTTTTTTCCCCTCCTCTCTCCTCATTTTGCCTGCTAGTGGCTTGTCAACAGTACTTTATATAATCAATTCTGGAAATGTTTACCTATCTGTATTATCTGAGGGTTGTTATTTACTGTTCCTGCTATTTTTTTTCCTTGGGGTGGGCGTGGGGGGGGCGCGGAATTTCGATGTGTCTCTCACAGGGAGACCACAGCAAACAACAAGGATAGATTTTCACAATACTCAGCATGAAGGGACACCGTTCTGCGGGCTTCTCTGACACAGTTTGAATTCCTGGTGATGGTATATTTGAAGTGGTTTCCTGTGTTTTTCTGTGCTTCTAAAGCTGACATTAAAGCTCGGGTGCATGTGGTCCTTTGTGCTGCCACTCTTGGCTGGAATTTTTTTTGCCTTTTCTATGAAAATACAAATAATTATGCAATCGAACCTTTTGATAAAAATGTATGGCCTTGTTACTAAAGAGTGAAACTGGCCTCACGCATCACTTACAGCCCTTTTGGATGTAATGATATCACATGTAAGCTCTCTGTGGCCCTGAGATGGGGCACGAGCAGTGAAACAACTGTGGCAAAGGAGTAAGAGACTCTGATTCTAGTTCTTAACCTGCCACCAATTTATCCCGGGCATGGCATTTCATCTCCCAACTACCTAATTTGTGAAGTAAACATTCTGGACAAGTTGGCCTCCAAAGTTGCTTACAGGTCTAACATTCTACAAAATGCCCACCAGCTAAGGGACTGATGTTTTTAGCTACATCACCTTCCACAATCAAAATTCTGCTCTCCACTAGGGAGTTATCAAAATTCACTCCTCAGAACACCGTGCCAAGACATAGATTGACCTCACCACTATTCTGTTACCTCATTAAAAAGTAATCATCCATGCAGAAGTGCGGGTGTAAGGGTGATTTATATAAACAAAACAACATCCTGACTTAACATACCAGAGCATTCTGCAGAGATCCTAAACCCCAGCACTCTGAGATGGGGAGAGAGAGGCCTGATGTCTCAGTTCCATGCATGAGACTCCATAGGTCTGCAGAAAAGACACTGGGTAGGGGCGTCTGGGTGGCGCGGTCGGTTAAGCGTCCGACTCTTGATTTCGGCTCAGGTCATGATCTCAGGGTGGTGAGATGGAGCCCCACGATGGGTTATCCCTCTTCTTCTGCCCCTCCCCCCATTAGACACTGGGTATACCCCTCCTCAATATCCACGATTTGAATTTCGGGGCCTTAAAACAACACAGCAAAGCTGAGTAGCTTTAGTTGTAGAAAGCCACTCAATAAATGGGGATAAAGTGGATTCGTTCATTGGAGGCGATGTCCTGCATTCCACATGGCCAATATAGTGCAAGGAGGGAGGATGACTTGGAAATCTGTATGTCAAGGGGAAGAACCCCACGAGAGATCAGTCACAAAATGAGCACGATGCCTCACATCTGCATAGTCTTGCACAACTTTCCCAAACACTTGAATAATGTGGGCATATCCAACCACAAGAAATGCAGGGAGTCTAACTCTAGCGCTAACGAGCCCACTGCTATTACAGATAGCTAGACTGTCCTGCTTTTATCGTTGGTAGCCAGGCAAAAAGAGTGGCACTGAAGTCAGACTCCAGTCCACCACTTAAAAAAAAAAAAAATCTATGAATGCTACCAATAATAAAATGACATTACGAAGCACTACTGATGGGCCAAACACCTCAAATGTATTATCTCATTTAATCCTCAGAATGCTCCACCAAGGGCGATGCCATCATTATCCTTGTCGGCAGATGAGAGGTGAGTCAGTTGAGCAACTGGGCTACAGTGGGGAAGGGAAATCCCCTCCCCTCTGGATCAGTCTGCCAAGCGCCAGTGTTTACCTTGAACACATGAAGGAGAAACAACCCGGAGAGGCACCTGGCAATGGTATTTACTTCTCCACGGTTTGGGCATAAGTCCTGACGAATGGTATTAAATGACCGAGCGTATCTTTAAATAAACGGGTGCTACAGCAACTCGAAGGCAAACAACAATCTTCAATGTAATAATTACACTAGCTGAGACACGAGCCTCGCCGAGAGTGTATTTTTATTTTAACAAGCTTGAGTAAGTGCACGAGTGTGGGCTGAGTTTTTTGCTCGACAGTCAACACTTGAAAGCTGGCTCCAACCTTTAATTTAAGCATTCGCTTGTAGCACCAACAGGGCGACAGGGTTTCTAGTATCAAAGACACACTCCTCCGTCCTTTCATGGCCCTACTTCTGTAAGCAGCGTGATCGAACCGCGGCACCACAGAAACTTGTTTTCCCTCCTCCTGGCAGTGCGGCGAGCCAAAACACCACCGCCTCATTCATCTGAGCGACATCATAATGAAGTCCCCGAATCAATTTATAACAAGCAAAGTGCAACAATCCATTGAAGGAGTCTTGTGGCGGGATGCCTTCCACAGAGCTCTCGAGAACACGCAAGAGGCGACGTGTCCGCACAGAAACCCAGAGCAGACCATGGGAGAGTCTTCGGCTGCATCCCAAAAGCTTCCCCCCATGCCCCCATCCCCCAAAATGATTAAGGGGGAAAAGAAGATAGTGAGAACATGTGATTGCTCCTCATGATTCCACACGCCTTAAAAACGCTTGGCAGCCGCCTTCAGTGGCTTCCCACGGCTTCGGTATAAAGAACCTTGGAATGGCGGCCTGGGCCTTCGTGGTCTGAGGCACACTGGCCTCATCCAGCTGCCTGGTCTCCTGCAGTCCCTACAGGCCAGACGCACTACCTGCCATCCCCAGACTCACCGGACTCTCTGTCCGGCCACTGAGAATTTTTGCGAGCTCTGCTCTTGGTTGGGAATAGGTTCCTTCACTTCAAAGCCTAGCCAGGACTTTGCCTCCTTCTCCTCCACAGGTCTGAGGAGGGCTCCTCCTGTGGGCTCCCACTGCATCTCCCCCTGCTCTAATCCGGCGCAGTCACTGTGTTGTGATTTTATGTGCACCTCAGGTCCTCAAAGGCCTGTGAGCTCCTTGTAGGCGGGGAACACACCTTCCCCTCTCTCTGGTTCCAGCACTTGCTACCGTGCCTGGCACAAAGCAGATGCTCAATAAAATAAGTTTCTCTATTGCCTACTCTGACTGCACCAAAGTGTTCTGAAAGAGCCCCCAACCCCAGTTTGCATGATGACCCAATCTCAGAGTCTGGAACAGTGTATTTCTGTGAGAGTCCTATGGTGCTGTGATCTTGGGTCAGGAGAGCAAGGAGGTTAGAAACACAGCCTTGAAAGCCTGATGGGCTTGGCCTCCCTAAGCGCTCCTAGCTCTGTGATCCTGGGAAGGTGTTCGGTCTCTCTGAGTCTCAGCTCTGTAAAAAGGGGGATGAAAGTCTCACATGAGTATTCAGTGTGGTAATAAGGCATTTCACAGTGCTTGACACAGAGGAAGCACTTTAAACCTGGTAGGCTTAGGATACATGTATCACTGTTTACAGTGGCAAGGCTTGGATAATGCAGAATTCAAAGCCTCCCACATTATATGAGGAGAAATATCGTCCAAGTACCCCTTCCACCAACCCCATCTGATCAGATCACATAACTCGTATGTTTGGGCACCAGTGAAGGCCATTATTCAGTGTCTACTATGTGCTAAGTACCTGTTATGAGCGAGACACTTGTAGTAAGTACCTTCTATGTGTAACTCCCTACTTTCTAAAATCCCTATGAGGTCAATCTGATGACTGTTTTACAATTGAGGACACTGAGGTTTAGAGAGGTATGTGACTTGCCCGAGATCCTTCAGCTAGTATGTAGCATTTCTGGGACTGGAACCTTGTATTTGGAAAAATTTCCAAAACCATACATGTTCTTCCACGTATGCCAAATGTCCCACATTCCTTCCTATTCATTTCTGTCACGTCACCTGGAAGAGCCAGGAGAGAAGGGGATGAGGGAACAGAACACGGAGTTAGGAGAGAGGGAAGGGGAGGTGGCCTTGGAGCGGGGCACTACTCCCTCTTTCTGTGGAAGAAAGGTGATGACTCTAAGCCAGCAGAGTACAGAAAAGGGAGATGTTTGACTATGAAAACGCAGCCTGTTTGCCTGAGGCCATCCTTACGGAGGGCCAGAACCCTTAGCAGAGAGCTAAAAAGTGCACAGGAAGCATTAAATCTTAGAAGAACTTCATATTCCTATAACAGTATCCCCATGCCTTCTGATTCACTTTCTCCTCCTATCTTCCTCACAAGTCTTTCAAGAGCCAATGTTGGAAGGAAGGGGAGGGGAGGGGAGGGGAGGGGAGGGGGGGAGGGGAGGGGAGGGAGGGGAGGGGGGAGGGGAGGGGAGGGGAGGGGAGGAAAGAAGTGGGGAGGGAAAGAAAGAAGGAAGGGAAAGAGGAAGAAGGGGGGGAAGGAAGAATGGGAGGGAGGGAGGGAGGGAATGAAAGGAAAACATAAAGGGTGCTATCAGGCCTTCGTGATGGAGTTACAGCCTTGTGTACACATTTGACATATATAAATGCTGTTAGTCTCCCTCCTGTAAAGTCATAGATTCAATTTTATGTTTGTGAAGTGGTGGTACAAAGGAATTGAAAATAAACAAAATGTGTGTTAAAGGACAGTGAAAAATTCCAAAGCCTTGAGTCTAGAGAGTATTGTCAGTACTGTGAGTATATTATTTATATAACAAATGTCCTGGGAGGCCCTAGCCTTTTAGTAAGCTTTTTACTGAAGTGCAACATACCTCCAGAAACAGGCATCACAAATGGGAGCCTGATGAATTCTCACAGAGTGAGCCCTTTCAGACCAAGATAAAAATGCCTTTTGGTTTTTAAATCATCTCCTATGCCCGGGTCAAAACCACTGAATAATGCCAAACTTAATGTGTAAAACTAGTTATTTTAAGTTTGGGTGGCAGGAAAATGCTCGAAATTTAACAAAATGTACTGCCTCAAAAGAGTCGTTTTACTTAAAAGAGGATAATTATCTTGGGCATTGGGAGGAAGTTTTGTTTTCTTTTTCACCACGAGTGGGCATGTGGCTCTTTCTCCCACCCATTTTGCAAAGGTTAGAGCTTCGCCTTCTCAACAGCCCAAGGAGAGAGGATGCTGCCTTCATTGCCTTCCTCTCTGCTCCCAGCATTCCCCCACCTTACCATCAGGAGCTGCTCTGAAACTAGGCCACCTCACTTCCCTTAGCCCTCCTCATTTTGGGCAGATCCAGGAGGAAATGAGGGGCTGTTTCTCGTGGCCAGTCTAGATGTGCCCCACTGCACGACCTCCATTGACACAGTGAGTGTGTTTCAGCTTCTACCTTTAATTGGCGACTAAAACCATGCCAGGAGTGAGGTACCCCATACTCTGACGCTCATCGGGCTCTAGGGGCACCGAGTCCTGAGTTACAGGAGTCAGGAGCAATACCCTGGAAAAGCAGAATGTGCCAAAACGCATTTGCTCCCATTCAACTGACAGCCTGTTGATAGGAAACCAAATGGAACCAAGACCTGCGTGCCCCCTATTTGATAATAACAAAGAGGCTGATGGCCCAGCTCCATAGGACGATGTAAATGCCTATATGTTAGATGCCAATGAAGCGATTACAAAATTAACAACAAGTATTTGAGCACGGCTTTCTAACCGCACGTTATTCTTCACAAGAAACTTCAGGGGAGGCTGGACGTTCATACATTTAATTAGTCTAATGGAATGGATTCTGCCAAGCACATCTGAAGGTAGTCAAGGGCTCAGCCTTCCCGCCACGTCCTCAGTGCCAACAGACACCTGGGCAGAACTCTTCCCTCCTAGAGGAGGTCTGAGGGGGAACGCATGTGGACAGCAGGTGACAGGATCCTTCACTCGTGCGGTGGCGGGATCTGGGAGGGTTTTCTTTCCATCACTACACGCGGTAACGAAATTCCCCAAAGGGCCAGCATTCGTGGGAGTCTCACATCTCCCAGGATTTGGAATAGCTGTGGAAGTCACACTAATGTTACAACGTATTTTTTCCTCGGTATAAGGCCAGACTGAAAAGACAAATAGCAGTAATTTACTGCAGTTTTTGCTAATGTAGTTTGCAGATGATTAAAGATAAACGTTAAAGCCTCTGTAAACCACAATTTTATGCCAAATCTGTTGTATTAAAAAAGAAAACAAAAACTCTGAAAATGTAATATCAGCAATGATTCTAGTCTTCCATGGCCATTAAAGGGAAAGACATTATAAAGAAAATAGAGATTAGAAAATTTGTTTGAATTCATGTTTGAAAGTGCTTTTTTTGTTTAATATATAATTCATGGCTTATCTGTTGAATTTATCTAAATTTAAAGCCCTTTCCATTGTTAGCGTGCGCTTTGTCACAAAATTTTCCATCTCCTAGGGTAAACTGTACCGCAGTGATTCTCAAACTTTTTTTTTTTAAAGATTTTATTTATTTATTGGACAGAGAGAGACACAGCGAGAGAGGGAACACAGGCAGGGGGAGTGGGAGAGGGAGAAGCAGGCTTCCCACTGAGCAGGGAGCCCGATGCGAGGCTCCATCCCAGGACCCTAGGACCATGACCTGAGCCAAAGGCAGACGCCTAATGACTGAGCCACCCAGGCGCCCAACTTGTTTTTTTTTTTTTAAGAGAGAGAGTGTGCACGTGTTGGGGGGAGGCAGATGGAGAGGGAGAGAGAAAATCTTAAGCAGGCTCCACACCCAGCACGGAGCCCCACACAGGGCTCTGTCTCACAACCCTGAAATCATGACCTGAACCAAAATCAAGAGTCAGATGCTTAACCGACAAAGCCACTCGAGCATCCCCCCCATTTCTTTTTTGGTTCTCCAACTTTTTGGTATCTGGCGTCTAGATCCCTTTATGTATTTAAAAGTCCCAAAGAGCTTTTGTTTATGTGGGTAACGCATCAATAATGACCGTATAAGAAATTAAAACTGAGAAAATGTAAAAATATTTACTTATAGTTAATTTAAATAGTAATAAATTCATTACAGATTAACACAAAGTATTTTTATGATAAATATATTTTCCCAAAAGTGCCATTCTTTTTACAGTTTTGCACATCTCTTTACTCTCTAGCTTAACAGGAGACAGGTGGACTCATATCGCCTTCTGCATTCTGTCTGTTGTGTTCTTTTGGTTGAAGTACATGAAGAAAATCTGGCCTCACACAGATTCGTAGCTGGAGGAGGGTTATTTTATAGCCTTATCAGATAATTCTGGATAGCCTTCCTTGATATTACACCAAAACTCCCCGAGTGGTGGTTTCTTAAAGGTTAGTTGGAATATGAAACCTGAAACCCTCTCGTTATTTTTTTACTCTGTTAAATTCAAATAAATTGGTATATTTTGTACTTTCGGAAAAGTTTTCAATTAGCAATAATTGCGCCTCGGATAAACCTCTTTGGCTATGATACTACCACGGGGCAAAGCTTACTTTGTACTTTGAATGAATCTTCTACCCATGCATTGGTCACTTGGAAACTATTAGTTCACGGAGTTATGTAGTTCTTCCAGGTGTTGCCATATTTCATTACCAAATGAGATTATATCAAGCAATCACATTTATTCATATCACCACCTACATCATCAGGAACGTCTTTAAATATTGAGAAGCAGCCACATGCATGGTGCTGGATACAAGTATTCCAAAATTCTATTTGCCTAAAAGCTTGAGTTTATTGGCAATAAATACTGCCAGCTATTTTTCTTGAAGTGACGGGCTCACGTCGTTCATTTTTGAGAAAATATATGACCTATACCTAAGTCTGAACAGCTAGAGTCAGTCGTTTTAGTAAGTAAAATGGCATTCCATTCAAAAAGCAGCTAGTTCAGCTATTAACTCTAACAACGGCCCAGTTCTTTCCCCCTCTGCCCCCCAGACAAACATCCTCCTTCAGTATCTAGCAGAAGCGCTTTATGTGTACTTCCCATTTTGTCATAAAGAATATCAAAAAGATTTGTACTCAGGGTTGAAATTTAATACACTTAAAAATCTTTACTGCTTCATCAAGGACATTCTCAAATGAACCTGGCAATGTTTTGTTAACAGCAAGTCCACAGTAATAACAAATATGATGATGACTCGTACAGGTTGGTGTCCCTGCCTTGATTCCTGCAAAGGTGCCGGTTTTAGCCCCCAAGGCTTTGGCACTATTCATGCCAAATGGTCGGTACAGTGAAAAGGGCAAATAATATCTCAGTATTATACAGATTGTTTTTTATCTCTTGGAACCCCTCAAAGGGCCTCGGGGTCCCCGGGGTGCCTGGATCCCATGCTGAGGACCACTGCCACAGAGGGTACTAACAGTACAAATCCACTCTAATCTGCTCAGTGCTTATGTCCTTGTGGGCTTCACATAAAGAAGATTTAAAAGGTTTATTTCTGTCTCCACCCTCCTGCCCTCCCTGCTTAAAAAAAAAATTCCATTGTGGCAATTCAACATAAATTGTGTGTATAGAACAAAGAAATTGCAGTACTCTTGATTTCATCAGCATTTTCCTCCCTAACAAAGAAAGCTGCTCCAACAAGCTATTGGGAAAACTATCGTGAGTTACAGGAAATATGTCCTGCTCAGTCCCCCCTCTATCCCATGTAACACCCAACCCTCCCCAACCTATCACTTCAGGGGTATTTCGGATGAGCTCTTAGTAGTGTCCTCAGAAATAATTGGGTGTCCTAATTCAGCCACATGCAAATTAATGCTCCCCTAAAGAGGCCTTATTATAATTTCCAACCCTTGATGTCTACATAATCCCCTATAGTTCTTTAACTTTTTGCTTTCTAACTTCTGTTTACCGATGCACTACTTTTGTCAGCTCAGTATAGCATCAATTAGTAACACAGTTGTGTTTACTAGGTCTCCCCAGAGCCTTGAGAGAACTGCTTTGTATTTATTAATGACTACACAGAGCGCTACTATTTTTCAATAGCATTTAAAAATGAGTAAATTACTGAAGATGAACTATAAAAGAACTTCATATTTCAAAGGCAAGCAAAAAAAAGGCACATTATTTCAAATCACCCATAATACTTGCATGGTTAATTTTATTTTCAATTTAATATTAAGGGGGGAGTCATATCTAGACTCTTCTTCCTGTTCTACTTTTTGGCATTTTTCATTCTGGAGTAGAAGTCATTTGATTTATAGAACTGAGGTACAGATCTGGTGATTAATTAAGAGCCGGTTTAACAGGTCCAAATTTCATTATCACACACACCTATTAAGTAATGCACACCTGATTCAGCAGAAATCCACCCACAAGGTTAATTTAAAAAAATTAAAAAGCAAACAAGAGAGAGAGAAAGGCATAATTCCACAAACTTAGGTCCAGTTTAATGTTCTCAAGCATAATTCTGAACCACCGACTTGAAATGCATCCAATTTGTACTCTCTTATTTTGTGAATAATTGCCTGTATTCTATAAGGTGAATTCAGAGCTGCCCATACTGCTACAGAATTCGTTACTTAAGGAAATCAGAGATCAATCTCCTGTGCGATGAATCTTTCCTACCCAAACTTAAAGTGATGGGGAGCAATTATGACACTCGTTTGCCCTGCTTTTTTTATATTCCTGGTCACTTATGAAATGAAGACGCTGATCTGCAAAAATCACTTTGCATTCGTGAAAGGAGCTATGGGAGCTCCCCCTGAGCATCTGGCTATGAGGCAGAAACATACCTCAGTGCACTTCCTTTGTCTTGCACTTCATCTTTGATGTGCAAGTCACTGGTGGAGTAAGCTGTGATCACTTTGATGTTGAACTTCTAGACTTTATTGTTACTAGCATGCCTACAAGGAGAGCTGTCAGTCATTTCTTACATCTGAACAACCATGTTTCTTTACGGCACCCCTTTTTACAAGCATCAGTCCTTAAATACATGTTTTCACATTCCTGCTGATTACCACACTATCTTTGTTGGGGGAGGGCTGTGCTCAAATAGAACTACGGCACCCACATTTTCTGTAAACACCCTGAGGCGTCATCAGATGGCTGGTAACCAACCTTCTTCAACAAGAGAAGCCTGAGCACAAAACATATTTCTAGCAAATGAAAACATTCTGAAAACGCTCAAGCCATCTTAACAAGTCAAAATGAGTAGTTTAGCCAATATTTCCCCTAAGCAGCCATTGAAATCACAGAGAAACTTCCAAGCCACGTTAAAAGGGATTCTGAATGCAATAGCAGCAGGAGGCTCAGAAAGTCGGCCAAAACTTCGAGACATCTTAACTCATCTTAAACAACTTTGTTTCTCTGCAATGGTGGAAACAAAACACTTCTGTTCTACATGATTTTGCTTGTGACAGAAATACTGATGTGAAATAGACTTCTGCCAGACCAATTATTTTATTAAACCATTTTCAGAAGCTGCTTGCTGTTGCAGATGCAATGTAAGTTAGAAGATGATTTTTCATAATTTAACGTCTGAGGCGAACATATGGCTTTGTATACAACGTGTGTACAGTTCCTTAAATAAATACACACAAAATAGGCAACATGCGCATCTTTAAAATTCTCTGTTGAAAAAGACACGGCTCTAATTTCATTTACCAGCTCCCATCAGATTTACTTTTCAAGCTCCTTTATCACTTCTGGAACTGCTGAATATTATCAAACCCCACTGGGACATTCCACACAAAAAGGAAATAAAGTTAAGGTGCTTACATCACACCAGCCCAGTTTATAATGAACTGCTACCTTTCTGAATAAATGTTTCAATGAAATCCAAGTTCTTAGATATACTGGATGATCTCTAATGAGGAAGTACAATGACTTTATTTTTCATGACAGAGCTGAGTTCTGTTATTTTCCTTTTGTAAGCTGGCAACATAGGAGATACTGTTTCTGCTTGCTAATAAGCTGCAAACAATATATTAGGAGAGACTCAATTTTGTTGGGTTTCTGGCCTGGAATACTTGGTAAGGAATACAATTACCGTGGTATGCAATGGTTAAGATGATTCCAGGGTTTCCATCTTTACGCAACCTCCCTGCCCCTAACCCCCTTGGTTTTAACTCAACCATCAAAAATGGAAAAGGCTTTGGGATAGAATTTGATAAATAAGGGATTTCTGTAATTTACCAGAACTAAATCTGGGCATATTTATTACTAATATTAATGAAAGCTGGCTTGTTCTTAAATTTATTTAAATCATTGGCTAGAAGTAGTCACCTTTTTCTACCTTAAATTTTCACTTTTGAAATGAATGGATTAGCTGATTAAGGCACCTACAGCAATTAAGGGTTGAGACAGGGAATAAGGAAACTAGAAGGCATTCATCTGTTTCCTCCAAGTCTTGAACAAGAAACCAGATTATCTTTCTGTTTGAATAAACATTTCATATTGGGAGATCTGGAAAAGACCTTGATGGCTATTCAAGTCTCTCGAACTTAACAAATGGGGGAAGCAAGCAACTGAGGTAACCTGACAATTATTTGAGTAGTAGATCTGAGAGGAGAACCCACATCTTTCCCGCCCCCCAACATGAAGCGGGGTGGTTTCCACCATCCAATGCTGTTTCCCTGCACTGGGGACCAATGACTCATGTGTAAAGTCAGAGTGTTCAACTTCAGGGGTTTCTCAATCCGAATCAGACGGGCAGCTTAAAATATTAACAATACTTGAGTCCCACCTCAAACCAATAAAACGAGAGCCTCTAGGAGTGCAGGCTGGGCTTGAGTATCTTTAAAAAGCTCTCTAGACAGTCCAAAGTGCAGACAAGGTTGAGAACTAAGGGACCAGATGACCTCTATGCACCCTCCTGAGTCTACAGCCGAACATTCACTATCAGTTGGAAAAAAATTATTGGACTGTGTTCCCTGACATTCATCCAGGAGGCCATACACATTTCTAAGCCATCACACTGTTTGCCTGTTAGCCTAGCTGTTGTCACTACCTGTTCTTATCCAGTTCATTTATGTGTTTACTTAGGTATTATCTAGCTCTTCCCACCAGAATGTATACTCACCAAGGCCAGAGACAAAGCCCACTGTGTTCACTGCGGCTTCTACAATCCACAGCATCATACCTGCCACAATAATGGGATATCGCACCACCATTTTCCAAAGAATGAGGGGTCTGGAGTTGTGGTGTGGAAGGGGGTGGGCTGCCTTCTGCATCAACCAGAGCGGTTCTGCTTTTCTCAGTTTCACCAGACTAGAATTGGAGCTGTGTGAAGGCAGTGCTGTGCCTGCCTCATTTATACTCAGCTACCTCCAGTGCCTGGAAGTGGGCAGACCTGAAAGGTGCGCAGGGCCTGAGAAATACTTGTAAATAGGAAGCACTGATGAGACTGCGGGGGGCTAGAACCTTTACTTTGTTGCTGACAAAAGCAACATAGAAAAGACATCACTGTTTTCACTGGAGTTGGTCTTGACTCCTATGGCACAATCCCCAGCCTACCCCCCACTGAGTGGTCAAAATGATGGCAAGAGCCAGCCCCCGGGGCTCACTAAATGCCAGAAGGCCAGAGCTCCCCAGGAAGATTGATGCAGAAAAGGCAGTGTTTGGACAGTATCACTGGCACCTCCCACACCAAAGTCTCAGGGTGTTCTGCCTGTTTGGGCCATTTGGGGTAACAGATTTGGAGTATGCCCGCTTCCTTCCACACGCTAGTAGAGAAAGACCAAAATAATCCGATTATGTCAAGTGTATTAATAACATCCAAGTAATGGCAGAAATTGCTCCTGTTGGGCATCTCTTCCAGCCTGAAAGGAGATTCCGTGGACTGAAGGAAAGCTCATGCTTATCCTAATACCATTTACCTGTCTGAGCTCCCCTCTCCACACCAAAGACCAGAGCAATGCTTCCCAAACTTGCCAGATCCTCAGTCACCAGAAGAGCTTCGACAAATTCAAGTTCCTTGGTCTCACCCCAGACTATCGGAAGCAGGGTCCACGCAGGTGGTGATGGAGAATGAGAGTTCACTTTTTAAATGCTTCCCAGTTGACTGTGAAGATCAGTGATATCTGGGAACTGCCGAAGGGCTACAGGATCCTAGCTCTGGAAGGTGAGGGTGAGGTTTCACAAAGCGAGAGGACCAGTTGAATCGGGAGGCTGAGGACCACCTGAATCGAAAACACCTGAGACACTTTTAAACACATGCCTTCCCGGGCCACGAGGACCAATGGCTCTCTCTGGCTGGGACCTACGAATCTCCCTTTTGAACAGACTCTCTGTGTTATGAGTTGTACTCTCAAGTTTCAGAACCCCTACTTGAGGCAGGATTTTAGAACTAAACTCTGGCTTATTTGGAAGGAAATCCTGTTCGCACTTAAGTATAACGATTGGCTTTATCCAATTACAGTACCATTTCATTGTGTGTGTCGCAAATTCTCCTTTATTTTATTTTTTTTAAAGATTTACTTATTTATTCATTTATTTGAGAGAGAGAATGAGAGAGCGAGCATGATGGCATGTCGCTCACAGAAGCTGCAAACCTGTAAGAGCAACGGTCTTAAAGCAGCCGCCGTCTCTGGCTAAGTGTGGCTGCCAATCTCTCAGTGCGTTTTTTAGACGCTAATTCACAGCTTAAGAGACACAACTGGGAGGAAGGTGTCTCAGCTCTATAACAGCACACAGGTGGCCCCTGTATAACCTAGCACACAGGAGGCACTAAATAAGAATTTGCTAAAACAAATTTATTTAATTATTTATGCCGTGTTCTGCACAAGATCTGACATAAAATAAACAAATAAAAGAAGGGGGGGAACCCCAGCAACTGAAAAATGAAAATAACATTCTACGAAAAAGAGAATATTTGTCACGTGGTGAAAGAATCACACTCCTGGGTAGCATCGTTTAAAAAACGGTTTGCTTCAATAACTGATCTGAAACTTAACCACAAGTCTTCACTTCTGAACCACTATCTTATTTCTATGATGGAAAAGTTTAAACAGCAGGTTCTCCTTGCTTTCTCCTCCCCCCTCCTTGTTTTTCACACAAAGATGCAATTTCACCTTCCCAGTAGGAACAAGGGAGCCCGTCATCCTTTAAAATCTCAGTGATTACCCGTCATTATTATTATCCTGGTTATTCCAACTTGGCTCCGAAGCCTTGACTTCTTGAGCAATGCAAAATTCACGTAAACCTGTATTCTCATTCTTCTGCAAGGCCTCATTTCCTTAAATGATATTAAAAGGTCAATACTTATTTCTCTGATTCCAACACAACAATTAGATTGTTTTATGATTGTTTCACACTTGATATGCCACCGAAATTTGAGCCTGCAATTCACTCGTATTATCTATTTATCCTAAAAATTACAGAAATGTATTCTTATTTCTATTTTGTGCAGTGTTTTTTAAAGCATAAACTCCATATGATGTTCTAAAAATCTATGTAACATATATGCTATATTTTGGGCAAATTGCTTACACTGAAATGAACCAAATGATCTAACCACAGTCTTCATGTAACAGGTGGTTAATAATTTTGCATCCATGTTTAAAATTATTTTATTGCCAAAAAAGCTACAATAGTTTATTTCTTTCTAAATATTTGATCTTTTTTGGAAAAAAAAAATAGCTCTAGATTTAAAAAGGGAAAATGCAGATCAAAATGACAATCTCTTTTTAAATTTTATTTGAGGGTCGGGGAATAAAATCAAGGTTGAAACTAAAAATTACAAGGATTACCATAAAGGTCATATTAATTGTTTACTCACAAACCAAATCTCATTTACATCCTAGAATTTAATATGGAGCCAAACAGAATTTTGTAATTCAGCTTTAAAACTTCCCTTACTATCATCCAGGGAAACTTCTGAAATTCATTATCTCCACCACAGTTACATTTCTAATAACCATTTAAAACGATGCACTACACTTTGGAATCTGATGAAGAATGCCCCACAGCAAATGAAAAAATAATTTCAACCTTTGACCCCCTCCACTAGCCTGACGGGAAATTCACTGGCACCATTACGGCTTTCGGCTTTCCGCGAATAAGTAACCACTAGAGGGCAGCCTTATCTCAGAACTGACACCACTTTGGAGGAAAACACCTCATAAATGCTTCTCATGTTCCATTAATTATTTTTAGAATATCTTTGATTTTCCTAGATATTTAATAGCCAACTTCAGTTCACCTAAAAGCATTTATAAGTAGGTCAAAAGTCCACTTTCACAAATTATGATGATATCACACAGACCGGTCATGCGATGGCCTAAAGATAGAGCCTAACCTATGTGTCTTTTAAAAATTTAAAACAAGATTTTAAAATCTTTACTCTTTACTATGTGGCAGGTTAAGTGCTGAGTCAATCATACCACAGCTAGTACAGGGGTTCCACTTTTGGCAACAAAATTTCCAGAGTTTCTAGACAAACTTAAGTATGCGTAAGTATGCGTGAAGAAGAAAGAAACCAAGATTGCGGGAAGACTGACCAGATCGAGTGCAGTGGAGGGGGAACAGCAAAGATTAAGGTCAGAGATGTGTGTGTTTCATACTATGAGTCTTCAAATAGCTGACAATCTTTCACTTGAAAGATGGATTAAATATGTCTACACAGCCCCAAAAGAAAGGAACAGAATCGAGGGATTAAAAATACAAAGAAGAGATTTATGCTTGATATAAGAAGAATTTTCTAATTCGAGATGTTATAAGCTATCTCAAACAATAATGAGTTTCCCATCGTAAAAGGTGTTCAAGTATTGGGGTGCCTGGGTGGCTCAGTCCTTAAGCGTCTGCCTTCGGCTCAGGTCATGGTCCCAGGGTCCTGGGATCGAGCCCCGCATCGGGCTCCCTGCTCAACGGGAAGCCTGCTTCTCCCTCTCCCACTCCCCCTGCCTGTGTTCCCTCTCTCGCTGTGTCTCTCTCTGTCAAATAAATAAATAAAATCTTTAAAAAAAAAAAAAAAAAAGGTGTTCAAGTATAACCAGACAACCATTTGGCAGGTACGATGTGGGGAACCAAAGGCCAACAGGACACGTATCTGAGTGATTTCTCAGGTTTCTTCTCTCCCCAAGACTCTATGAAATAACACTGCTTTGCTTTCAGACAAACACATCTCAATCCAGTCAGCAGAAAAGTAAACACCCATCAAGGAGCTTCTGCGGATCTATCTACTTGGAAACTTTTACTCTTGTGTGATTTTCTAAAAGACAACAGATTTCTCAAGAGTATGTCCACAATCATGCCCCTTTGCTGTCATGGAAACACCCGGGACAGCACTCACAAGCCCAAGGCTTCAACAGCTTTCTACATAGAGGCATATTAAAATTAGAAGATGCATTTGTGAATGCTCCCTTTGCCTACAGATAAGTGGAACACATACAGATAAATCTCTAGCTCAGTTCTATCATAATGGAGGTAGGTTATACAGGTTAGCCGCACTTCATAGTGTTCTGTATTCTTTAGGAAGGTAATGCTTACATTTCACCCAGATCCTCTTATAACAGGCAGACTTAATGAAAATCATGGGTGAAGAGAGCTAATGATGAGCAAATAAGAATAACCCCATTTGTACCAAATTGATTTTATTAAGTAGTAATTTAAAGATATTAGGCTCAGCAAAGCATTACATAATTGAATCTATTTTTTTCTCTTATAAATGCCAGAGTTATAATTTTCACTAACTAGAGACAAAGTTATATCCAGGACATAGTCACAGCTTTCTCCAGGGGAGGCAGCATGAAAATAGTGGAAATTAGGACTCCTGTCCTTGCTTCACCACTTCGCAGCCTGGAAGGGCTTGGCTGCAACAACACAACCTGCCAGAGCTTCACTTCAACCAACAACCGTGAGAGTATCGGTGGCTTTCCACAGAGGATTAAATGAGATAAGAATGTTTGCAAAGCATAAAGCACAAAACAAATATAGATCAGCTCATCCACCTGTGTATTTACGAAATGCCTAGTAAACTTCAGGGCAATAAAATAAAAATCAAAAAACGAAATCACTGGCAAACCTAGGGAACAGGTTAGACATGGCTTTTCACACTCACAGGAGCAAAGACTTTTAAAATTACCACATTACCTCCTTATAATATGATGAGGGCTACCAAATGTCACTTTAAAAAGAAAATCCAGAAATAAAAGTTTTCACCTACTTTCTTGCATTTTGCCCAAGGGCTAATAATATATGCTATTATCGGTCCATTTAGACCCCTTATTCTCTGGACATTAATGCTCTGACAATTTACAGAAAAGCATGCATACTAACAAATAAAAAAGCTCTGACTATGACTCTCTAAGTCCATGACTCAAACCGCTGGGTTGGAAGGGAGGTATCCTCAGGGGAGGATCTAGAAGAGGGGGGAGAGGGAAAATTTGTCAGTCATTCCTCATAGGGTCAATACGTGGCCTTTGAGATAATATCAAATGTTAGTTCGTACGTGTTGTCACTGGTGGATCTTTCCAAATTATCTTTTTTTTCTTTTTTTAAGCAGAGAAACATACACATGGTGTAGCTGCTGATCCTGAGTCTAATTATGGTATTAATACTTACTAAATATGAAATAGGTAGATTAAAGCAGCCTTGATTTCTTACTAATAAGCACTATGAATATTTAGACTGCATCAGAAAATATTTCTAGGATGAAGTACTTAGATTTATTCCACGCAATGGGTTTTATTGATGACTAAAATAATTTAAGAGAATTTTAAGAAAACCAAACTCCAACTCTACCCCTGCAGATCGATCTATCCATCTATCTAGTAACTTTTTCTCCCAGTAAATGGCCATTTGTAAATATTATTTTCTTAGACGACACTGAGCAAATTACAAAGTGGCTGGTGCTATTGCAGGTGCTTTGCAATTATCTACTTGCTGATCTCACCCATTTCATTGTGATTCACTTGGCTGGAAGGGAAAGGTGAGAGAAGAAGAAGGGCAGTAAGAACTATTAACATATATTTACTAATTTATCTACTAATTATAAAATAACCCCTAAGATATAAATCATATTCTTTCTATCTCTCTATCCATCCATCCATCCCTCTATCGGACTACTTCCATTCAGAAATTGTATTATTTTATAACTGGGCAGCATCAAGAAATTACATGGTTTTCAATTCAAATTGAGAGCAAAGTGGTTTACTTGAGTATGATGTTGCTTTGCATTTCAAGTAATGGGATTCAAATATATAAAATCAAGAGGCTGCTCAAGAAAAGGGTGCTTTAAAAATACTCTCTACTTCATAGAGAGTCTGAGCTCCCCCCTCCTCCCAGGGACAGATGGATTCAGAGATCCTCTTTTGTCTTTAAAAGAACTGACCCCTCCTTGCCCCGTGAACTCTGCCTGGTGGCGCAGCCCTTTGGATTTTCTCCTTTCAAGATCCAGCCATCACCCTTCTCCCAATCCTACCATCAAAGGTCACAAAAATGGGACAAAAATCCCTGCTAAGGGATACCACTGACGGGATGCTTGAAAGAAGACCAGGGATAAAATTCACATTTCATTGGGTAAAAAGAAAGGCCAAGTTTTTCAAAACTATAAAATCAAATTTATGCGAGTTGGAAATACTACTAATCACCAACACATAAAATATTTCCAGAGCAGTAAGGTGAAGTTTTTCATTTGCACATGAATTGTGCTGGGGGAAGAATCTATTATGGGACAGAAATTCCCTGTAAGCCTCTCTCCACTCTAACTCCATTTACATGAGCATAGGCTGAGCACTCATGAAGCAAAGGGGTATATAATCTACAGAAACTGATGAAGCCCTTGCATTTCCTCTCAGCACATGGCTGCTGCCTGACATTTGGCCAATGCACTTTTATGATGAGCAGAACAAGTGCTCCCCTGATTATAAATGTTATCGCTGGCTCTCTCTGTTTGCCCAAGAAGCAATCCAAATGGTATTGGAATTTTGTTGTTAATTAAACAAAAACAAAACTGAAGGATGAGACCAGAGTTGCTTAAATGAAGATTTATTACTTCTAAGCATGAAACCACTTTAAGCCTAAACTTATTTGACAACTAACGCAGAGGAAGGATTTTCTTCTTTGGTGAGTTCAAAAGGCCCGATTTAATGATGTTTAAAAAACATAAGTAATCAGCCAACAAAGAGAATGTTTCTCTTTTATGGTCGCTTGTTCTCTCCTCCTCCATCCACATGCATACATGTACCAAAAAGCTATATTATAAAGAGTACTTCTGTTTTGCATGAAAAATCTAATTATACAAACTCTTACATATGGAACCAATTTAACTATTAAAAATAAGAGGCAGCAGGGAAGTATTTAATATGATTTTGGGCCAGTTTTTTTCCCCTTAAATCTGATATGGAAACATTTACAGCATTCCTCATTTTCCCACCAACTATTTTTCTTCAGTTTAAATTTGCACCAAAGCGAGATAATCCCATTAAAACACAGGATGTTAGGATATTGGAAATGAAATATTCTAATTGTCCAGATGCATTCTGTTTCTCTCTCTCTCTCATGCTTATAGAAAAACTGCATTGCTAGTACTTCTGAGCTACTTTTCTCAAAGCACGTCACTATGAATCTATTATCTAATGGCAGCCAGAGGTCACTCCAAAACAAATGTGTGGGCTAGAGCTTTTGGGGGATGTTGGTGGTGGTGTGATTCTCATGATTATATTAGTAAGGGATAGTACCGAACTTTGTACTGGAGCTAGGAAAGCAAAATCCTTGGGAAGCATCAACATTAGATTAAAATATTAAAACATACTTTCCTTATTGTTTGGTGGTTACTGCTCATGAGGGGAAATAATCTTAGCTTTTCACCCTTCCCCCCAATCAACACAAATTATACAACATAAAATAGATAAAGACTGGCACTGACATCTTCCAAATAGCAATATCTATTTTATAACTTAAAGGGGGGGAAAAAAAACATTAGAAAGTGTCTTGACTACAAAGGCTATTTGAGTCGTTTTACAGGATTAATAAAACGCAGGAAATAGCATAAAAGTTTTTTTGAGGGGGAGGGGAAGAGCATAGATTTCTTTTACCAAAAAAAAAAAAAGTCGGTAAGAAAAACATTTTTTTCTTTACAAAATGATTTTAAGTGCTTGAGAACGTGAATCACAAAGGTTTTCCCTCCTTATTCTAAAAACGACTAGACCCCGTTTTCCGAAAGCCACGAAGGAAAGATAGAAAATTTGCCGTGGATATATCGTAGGTATAGAAAGATTTCATCTCAAGCAGCTCATCTTAGTGTCCAGCACGTTTCGGCCTGTTAATAATTAATAAAAGAGATGCCACCCAATCTCTAATGAAGAAAGGCAAAGCTCGGTGATCCGAAAGTAAACGCAGCTCAGATACGGAACTAGTGTCCTCCATCCTGGATTGCAACAAAACCTCAACCTACCAAACGCTTAACGCGGTCCCTGCGCCCGCGCGGATGGGCAGAACCCGCACGACAGTCTGGGTCTGCAAAAACGCTGCGCGTTAGGGGAGCCCGGTACGCCGCAAACAGATGGGGTTCTAAATCCCCGCTCCCAGCCGCCGGGTCCGCGAAGCCGCTCGGGCAGATTATCCCCCCGGAGGAACCTGCTGGCGCACAAGCGGGCAACGCGCTGTTGGCTGAGTTTCTCCAGGGCTGTTTGCAGAGTCCTAAGAGCGTGGCTCGGTTTCTCCCGGCCGCACAGGCGACTTCCTGCACACCTCCAAACTTTGGCTCTCCCATGAGAAACTTCCCCGACTTGCCTCGGTTTTTTCCCCCTCACCTGGGAAGACCTCGAATCAATCCTCTCTTCAACTAGTCCCCCCTGCCATCCCCCCCTAGCCTGCTAAGGAATCCTGATCTGGGCGGAAGGCCGGGTGGGGAGACTTGACCGCGACTAACCCGCGCGGGTCGGCCCTCACCGCCGTCTAACTTCCACCGCTGCCCGCGACTCCTGTGGGCAAGGATTGCCGACCCACATCCATCCACAACCCAAAGTATCAAAGTCGGGGTGCGCTGCGGCTGCGGACGACAGCCCAGAGAGTCTTGGCACGCTCGACAAACCCGTCTCGCTCGGGCCCGGGCGCTTTCGGAAGTAGCCGCGGCGGGACGCAGAGCGAAACGGCCGCACTTCCCCGGCCCGCGGCCGCTCGGGCGCTCGGGGCCTCGGGGCCGCCACGGGGGGGAGGGCGCAAGGCCTGGGGCGCTGACCAGTCCCCAGGGATGACATCGCGTCGGCGCGCACGCACGGCCCGGCCCGGCCGCAGCGCCTTCCCTACGTAGGCCGGAGCTGTCCGGGGTGCGGGCCCTGGGGACCGACCGCGGGCGTCCCCGGCTTCCTCCGAGCTCCCCGGATCCTCCCCTCCCTTCCAGAAGCGCCGCGACTCCCAGCAAACTTTCTTCCGAGAGCCCCGCCGGGTGCCAGGCGGACCCGGGCGGCTGACAGGAGTCAGAGGGGGCGGAAGAGGGAGGGGGTCCAGCCCGTGCGCCTTTGCCCCCTACAGGAGGCAGGCTGATCCCGCGGCCGGGCTCAGGTGGCGCCGCAGCGGTGGCCCAGAAGGCCCTGGCGGGGCTTCGGCGCCCAGCCCCGGGCAGTACGTGCGCTCGGGCAGGCGCGCCCACCCCTCCCCCTGCGCGCCCTCCTCCCCGCCCCCCGGAGCAGCCAGCCCACCCGGCCCCGGCGGGGCTACCGGCTCACCTTTCATCGCTGCGATCACAAAATACATCATTTAAGCCGCGGTGCGGAGAGCGCAGGGAGAGCCGATGGTCCGACCCCGGAGCCCCCTCTGCCGCCGCCGCGCCGCCGCCGCCCGAGCCACAGCAGCAGCTGCCGCAGCTGCCCGCCCGCCGAGAGCCATCCCGAGCCATAAGAGGCTCCATGTGACCGGCTGACATCACGGCCGCCGCTCTGTTTACACCGCGCCCCTCCGCTTCCTCCCGGGGCGGGAGGCGGGAGGCGGGAGGCGGGAGGCAGGCGCGCCCCAGCGCCGCGCCGCGCCCCGCCCCGCCCCCGCGGGCAGGTGAGCGGCGGTGGCTCTGCGGGCGCACCCCAGCCAGACGCTGCCCTGCCGCGCCCCCGGCCCGCGCCCAGGCCCCCAGCCTTCTCTTCGCCTCCCAGAGCACCTGTGGTCGCCAGGGTGCTCTCTGCACGCAGCGCCCCGCGGAACGCGCGCCTGACCGCTTTCTGCCCCCACCCCGTGGGGCAAGGGGCACGCCACCCGACGCCACTCTCCCGCTTCCTTTCCGGGGCCCCCGGGGCGTTAAATACTCCAGTTCGTCGGCGGAAAAGAGGGGTTTGGCCTGGGGGCCGTAGTCACCCTCACTTCCCAGAGCGCCCCAGCTCTATTCGGACGGTAGGGCCCCCTACGGGGCCATGTAGAACGCTGTCACCCGGACCTTGCCGGGGAGTGGAGTAAGTGCCTCCTAAGTCTTTCCCGGGAGACTCGGCCCGGGCAGGCGGAACTCGCCCACCCAGACGTCGGTAATCTCCATCACACCAACTTCACCAAAGGTCCTTGTTTACACCTCCCTCTTTCCCCCAGGAACACTGTTACCTGGAAGGAGAGCAGAAAACTCTATGTGAATCACCTACACGATAATCCAATCGCCAGCCGACTTGAACCACTAAATTCCCAGGCTCTTCCATATCCATCATTCTCTCCAGAGAACCCATCTGCAGGTGGGAAAGCCTCTAGTTTTCACACCCTAAAAATGAGATATTGTGGCACTCTGGGAAGGGAAACAAAAATACCTCTATAAAGGTAAATTTTGTGAATTTTAACTTAAAATTAAGACTTAATTCCCTCTGAACTTTGAAGCTTAATCCTTTTTACTGGCCTATGGAAACTTGAATCTTGAGAGTATTATTAGATAAATCTCTTGAGGATGAATTTCAGATGCTTCATACCCAGAGTCTGCATTATTTAAAATTTTGCCGTATGTGCATAATACTGACCATAACAGGAAAAAAAAAATCTCGAAAGCCCAGTTTGCATACCTGCTACTGTTCCTTCACACAACTTCAATTCTGCTTTCTTTTCTGATGGTCTATATTTCCATTTACAACTCAAAATATTAGATAGTTATTAGTTGATGCCTTCATGCTGATTAAATAAGGAGAGTCCTAGCATTTTCCCCCCAATATAACAGTTGTCCTTGCCCCCGAGTTGGGCTGTGATTTAAAATACAGGCAGACAATCAGCTCTGTAGAAAACTAGGATTCATATACCCCCCACCATCCCCAGCCTCCTTTTCAAGGCAAAATTTACACAGTCCTGATTTAGAAGGTCAGAAAAATTTATCATACCTTAAATCAAGCCATAGCTTTATAAAAGTTTGATTTCAGCTAAAGCCATCCTAACAGTTTTTCCTTTAGATTTTTTCTTTTTTTATTTAAATTCAATTAGCCAACTTACAGTACATCATTAGTTTCAGATATACTGTTCAATAATTTATCAGTTGCTATAACATCCAGTGCTCATCACATCATGTGCCCTCCTTAATGCCCATCACCCGGTTACCCCATCCCCCTACTTTCGATTTTTTTCAAATAAAACCACGAAAATAAGAAATTATGAAAGTGTGAAGCCAAGACCTACCCATATTAATTCAGCTGTCCAGCCATAGCAAAGTGGACAAGAGTTTCAAATGAATCAACCATACCCACTATGAGGTTTACAATTATGAAATTAGATCACACCACCTTCCCATGATGCAACTGTATCTCCCAATGAGGCAACACCCCTCAGTTACATTGACACCATCCTTCATATTTGGTTCTTGATTTCCCTTGATCTAAGGACTTTATAACAAGGAAGAGTAAAGCCAAAGCTGTCTAGTAGGTAGGTCCCAGGTACAATTTTCTTTCCTTTGTACCATTGAAGGCTGGAAAGACATCAGGGACTGCATGCTCATAGGTATGTTCTTCATATTAATTGCAAATGAATCCAGATACGCTACTCGGAAAACTTGCAATGTTACCTTAAAACAGTATCCTGTTTTAGAGAACAATGCTTTAAAAATGACCAAATCCATTAGCTCTAGCCTGCCTGTCAGACATCTGACTCCAAGGTAAATAGTCTTACATTACTAGTAATCGGTATTTATTTCCAGACCATTTCAGATGAAATCGGTAATCAGGAATGACATGTAACGTGACATGTGTGCTCCTGCAATTACAAGTAGTAGAATCAGTCATCCTATAGATATGTCCCCAATAGAAATATAATCTCCTAATACTTATTTGAAATATTTACACATTTATTCAACAAAGACATTTCCAGGATAATGTAATACTGACCTTAGCCTTTGGAAATGTATTTCATTCTGGTCCTACAAATAATGAGCAACAACAGAATTTCAGATATTAAGTCTTAACCTTCCTGTGTGGCTAGATGCTATTTGTAATACATGCCTCCATTAAATGTCTTCAGCTTTTAACCCGGGGTATAATATTGTTCTTTATATTAACACAAAGCTCTCATGAAACTTTGAAAGTAAAAATGAGAGCTATTTAAAAAGAAAAACAAAACAAAACAACCTTGAAATACAAACTTTCTGTGGAATTATAAATCCTCCACGAAATAAATCAGTCAGGAATGAAAGGATCCATATCCCCCTTTGACACTACCAAATTTGAGCCATAAATGATGCACATTTCAGCGCAAACTTTTACCAACTATATATTAACATATAGGAATAATTATTTGGATTATAATAAACAAACATTTATGGAGTACCTACTATGGGGGAAAACAGTGTTAAGCAATATATTCTTTCCATTTAATTTTTTTTTTTTTACCAAGTGTTCTGAAAAGAAAATAGAAAAAGAATATTGCTAACACGAAGACAATTAAACTGGATGGGGAATTCTTTACCATACATAAAATTATGTTAAAAAAATTATGTTATACATTACTTTTTGATTCAAATGTTTCTGTTGGCTAATCTCAGAAAAGGAGGGCACCCTGCATACTTACACATGTTATAAACACATGTAATTCATTTCAAAGTCCTCTAGTGCTGGTAACAGCCCCACATGGGGTCCCTATATACTGGGTTTCACATTTGATCTGTCACTTAGCAAGAAAGTGGAGAGACATTTCTGATGCCAGGTTGTTCCCAAATGCCTCTGAGGAAAGCCTGCTGTATTTCTACAGGATATCTAGACTGGAATGTAACCAGTAAATTGGTGCCAATCTTCCCACTTTCAGAGATTAAATACAGAAATGATACTTTATGAGGGTATATTTGATTTTTCCATCAAATGGGGTCTGGCATACCACACTGAATCACACTACAGTACTGCTACTGGGGAGAATGGCAAACCAATGGATCAAGAGATTTATCTTGAGTGGGCAAGGAGCTCCTAGCACAAAGATGATTTCAAAGTTTGCGGCTGCACATGAGAGAGCATTTTGGCTCTGGGTCTCACCCAGGCCCTGCTTCTCCCTCTCTAGTGTGTGGCAGCCTGCTAAGTCAATTAATTTCTTTCTAGCTGAACAAGAAAGGGATCAGTGAAAGGTTAATGTGGTCCTAGGCAGCTTGATTCAACCGAATTCTTAGCCACCACTGCACTGTGATCTGTAGGACTTGGGCCATTCGGACCGACATAGAGGCAGAGGGGCAGGTCTCCTGGAGACCAAACAGGGTCAGACCCAGAGAGTTCTAAATAAGACTACTTGGAAAGCTACAGAGAAGGCACAAACTTACCTATAATACTTGACAGACTTGCTTAATTTTTCTGGAAAGAGCCAGTGTCTCAAAAAGGAACATTTATAAAATGGAATAATATTGGTGAGACCTGGAAACCAGAGGTGACAGAGAGGCCCCCCCTATTTATGAGTGGAAGAGGGAGAAGATGAACACATGAATATAGCTTGCTTGCCACTCGTGATTTTAAAACAAATATAGATGTAGATGTAAATGTACGTGTGTATGCGTATACATAGTCCATGAAATATGGTGAAATAAACTGTACTTTGGTGGCAAGAGACATCTTCAGTTTTATACACTCACACACACACACACACACACACACACACACACACACACACACTTCACATTATCAAGCATTCACTGAATGTGTATTATGTGCCTGCTATTGTCCTGGAGAATCAAACAAGAACAAGCTCACTGATCAGTTGACCTTGGCTCTGGAAACTATAGAGAAGTCAGCTCCCTGAGTCATCTGAGCAACCCTAAATGAAGGCAGTGTCTGGTTGCCCACTGAAAACATGTTCGCACAGCACTTTGCCCCTCACAGTTGACAGACAGCTCCAAATCATTAGTGTGCTTACTAGTGTAATGGGATGTTGGAGGGGAAAGATTTGGCTGGGTGGAGACAATGGTGAAGGGATTCTGAGATTTCTGGAACCACGTATCTCATACATCTATTGGGAAATTCAAGAACTGGCAGATGTTTTGTAACCATCACAATGAGGGGAAGGGTGACGTTCACAGGTTTACAGATGTGAGCAACCTCCACAGAATAGGTAGGCAGCAGGTGCCTTACTACACACACACACACACACACACACACACACACACACACACACACACACACACCTGCCAAGGCAGCAAGGAAGGAGATGCACATCAGAGGTCAGAAGGACCTCCGTCCCTTGTCTTCCCATTGGGTGTTCTCACCCCACTCCCGCAGAGGGCAGGGGAACAGGCCATTCAGGAAGTGATTTTTTTTTTTAGTTAAAGGAACATGACAAATAGAAGCAAACTCAGAACCTGGAAGCCTGGGTGCAAGTTTCACACTTAACTAGCTGTCTATGCCACCCTGGGCAAGTCATTTCACTTCTCAGGCCCCTTCCCTGTAAAATGAAGGAATGAGAACCTTGGAGGGCTCCTGCAACTCAAACATCCCACAACCCCGTCCAGGATCAAGTCCTATCCACTTCTTAGGAACACCATCCCCTTCTCTCTGCTGCACCACATCAATTTATCTCTCCAAGGAGGCTTCTTTGTGTCACTGAACTCTGTGGTCTGGTCAAATGAGCTCTAACATTAGACAAAAGCTGGGCCCCAAAGCAAACTTTATTCTACCCCCTAGCTGAGGGATTTGAACAAACCTTTGTTTCCTCATATGTGAAATAAGGCTGGTAGAGCCTTGAAGGGCCACTGGGAGGGTTCAACAATTTAAAGAAAGGATAGAGTGACTACGTCTTAGTAGGGCTTATGAGTGGAAGTACCACCCCCACCCCCACCGGCCCCTACTTTGTTGTACACACAAGGCCTGTGCTTGGCATAAATTATTGACCTTAACAAAGTTTGTGCTGAAATGACTATTAGAATGCACTTTTGCTAAGCTCTTTACAATTTTTGAAACTGTGTGTATGTGTATTAAACAAGCATTTATTAAGTACCTGCTAAGTATTGGGAATACAAAGATGAGTACAAATTAAATTATCCCTTGGTCTAAGGGGCCTTGTGGTCTCACTTTCTTATGTCTTATCTCCTATAAGAGTGGAAGCTCCCATCCAATGAAGAATGTAAACATCTGTGCGTTACAATTCAAAGAACATGTGCCAGGACACGGAGAGGGAAGGAAAACGACTAAGACAGCAGACCTTCCCTCAAGGAGCTTGCCGTCTAGCAGGCAAATGAATGCCATGCTTACAACGTAAGGCAGAAAAAGTGTCCCAGAAATAAGATGCTATGTAAGCCAAGAGTAAGAGGGGCTACTTTGTGCAGGGTTAATCTTAAATTTTATGAGAAGAAGGACTTCATGGAGGAGGTACCACTTGAATTACACTTTGAAAGACAAATTGAATCTAGTGGATAGAAAAAGGATTAAAGAACGTCTTAACAGGAGGGCAGAACACAGATGAAAGTACAGAGAAAGAAAATGCCTCTCTTACTTAAGAAAGTAGTAGTGAAGGTTCACAAGCAACATAAAGTACATATAGACAAGGAGTCGAGAAAGCTCAAAATATAGGTTGTTACTATTGCTTCTGCTTTTCCTCACAGTGCCTAGCACAGACCTTTGCAAACTATATACATTCAAAGAACGAGTCTTGGAAAAATAATCGAGGGCAGAAGAAGAGAATTGTGCTTTAGAAAATAAATCTCTTTGCTGCTCACCCATTTCATAGTCTTATTGTAAGGATTAATAGTTGGTTTGATAGTCATAAAGTTAAATTACACTTAATAAAACACATACAGCAAAAGAGTTCCACATCACAGCACACAGAGGAAGAATAAAACTGGAAATGGGTGTTATTTCATCAGAGCGAAAAGCTAAGCAGGGCATTTTAGGATGAATAAGAGAAACTGAATGTTATTTGATTTTGTATCTCATCCATTTAAGTTCTGAAAATTATCTGCGACAGTTCTATTAATATAGATGCTTTGTATACAGGCCATATTTTATTTTTTAAGAAGTATCTTAAAAACATATTTTCAAATAATGGAGAAAAGATAAGCAGTTACAGATGGTTCTCTCTATTTTTGTCGTGCATGATCAAGGGCTGCAGAGTACGTGGGCTTCATTGGGGAATCCGAGTCTCGCAGCGAGGAGCATTCCAGGAGTAAATGCGGGCATTATTTGGCTTTCACAGAGAAAATATGTTTCTGTTCAGTCAAGCAGAGTAATCAATTATTCTGCATTATGAAATACTCATTTTATAACTATTGACATTTCAGACAGTTGTGTCACATGTCAATAGTGGTTCTGATGCTCACATTTAAGCTCCAGCTTTATAGGATGGGATTCATTTGGCTGACAGCGTTTGATCAGAAGTCTCTTCACTGCTCTCAGAAGCACACCTATTATTTATGTCCAGCCCTGCACTGGGGAAGTATGCTTTGAGTACTGAAACAAGAATAGATTTGGGTATGTTCTTCTGTCTTAATAAGAAATGTTAAAATTCTTCTAAATATGTTCGATTCACATTAAAAAAAGAGTCAGTGCTCTTCCCTTCCATTTTGTAAGAGGGAGGTAGATTAAATGAGGCATTCAATTCAGAAGACTCCAAAATTCACATTCGATTTTGAGTATCCAGTTAAGCCGTATGTCCCCAAAGATAATTTTTCAATATCAAAAGGGCTTTCCGATAATTATACAACACTGTTGTTGTTGCTTCTTTTACCTCTCCTCTTGTTTTTATTTATTTTTTTAAAGATCTTTTTTTAAGATTTTATTTATTTATTTGACAGAGAGAGAGAGAGAGAGACAGTGAGAGAAGGAACACAAGCAGGGGGAGTGTGAGAGGGAGAAGCAGGCTTCCCGCTGAGCAGGGGGCCGGATGCGGGGCTCTGGCTCTGGCTCTGGCTCGAGCCCAGGACCCTGGGATCATGACCTGAGCCGAAGGCAGACGCTTAACGACTGAGCCACCCAGGCGCCCCTTTACTTCTCCTCCTGATTCACAATTCCTTGGGACTTACTCTGTGGCAGGCACTGATTTTATGCTCTTTTTAACATTTAATTCACCCCAGACTCTCTTTTTACAGATGAGAAAACTGGAGCACAGAAAAATTAAGTAACTTGCTGGGAACAGAAGGCTAATAAATGGTGGAACCTTAAAAACAACCTTTGTAAGTGGGTTCTAGAGTATGCACTCTTAACCATTATGCTACGACTCTCAAAATTTAAAAAAAAATTTTCCTTGAATTGAGCATTACTCAGTATTTTGAAAATGGCAAGCTGACTTCCCCAGGAATCAAAAATTACTACTCTAATAAATTTCAGGCATGTGTGCAAGAAATTCTTTTATCACTAGCTCCTATAATTGAGCAGGGTTAGCATGTGTCATTATGAATTATTGCACAATTTAGTAAATTATTTAATTACTTACTAATGAAGAAGCATACTGTACACAGCTGTAATTATCTTGTTTGAAAACAATGTTGCCATTTGTACATTTAAGAAACACTTGCTACATGTTAACTCTTAAGGGGAATTCTGTCTTATTTTGGAATAATTAAACAACTCTAAATATTGGTAATGGAGTGTCCAATAGGGCTGCAAGTAAGCTAAAAACTACAAAGCCAACACTGCACTTCTAAAAGACTTCAAAAGAACACATCTGTTAAAAACATAAAAATAGTAATTTTGTAGTTCACCCTATTCTACTAAAAAGCATGAGATAGGGATATTTGCTGATTTCACTTTTCCAAATCGTATTGTTGATGCTCTTTTCATAGTTTTTGCAACATATCACATAGTGTAGCATTTCCTTCACCTATTTAATCACCTAGCAAATGGCTTTGATGGTATAATAATCTTAAGCACAATCACTTAATTTTCAATGCAATTTGAATAAATTGTTGTCCACATGAATTGACTATAGTCATGCATGACCCTGTTATTTATACAAAGACATAGTATATATACGCCTTTTAGATGTTTTGACAACACATCTTAAATATAGATAAAAATAATTTTTAAAATGTCATAATACAAGTAAGAAAGAGTGATTTATGTAAGTGATGGTACACGTTACTGAGAAATTACTGATAAATATTACTGAATTTGTTGTAAAGGCTTAAGTACAATAATACAAGTACAATAATAGCCTCAGAGACTCCAACTTGCTCATTCTTCCAAAGGCAAGGTACATATTGTATGGTGAAGGTGATTTTTAGAAGCTAGAATGTAATGGTGACTTGATTTACATCTTTGCTCCTTGAAATATAACAGAGGGAATGTGACAAAGCCATTGTAAACAAGGAAGCATAAAAAAGAGAAATACCAGAACTGGAAGACACTCAAAGAGGTCAGGTGGTAGGTCTTCCTGCTTCCAAGGAGGTGAGCAGTTAAACCACCCATGTCTCACAGTTGCCTACCATTAAATAACCACATATAAGCAAGATAAGTGATAGTATCATATTTTTTCTATTGTCTTATTTTCTTCTCTGTTATCCTAAGGTCAAAATGCCATCTAACAGGGTAATTCAAATCAAACAAAAGTTTTGCCCTATTATGAATAATGCATATATTAGAAGTATAGTATAGATTTCACCAGATTTCACCATTTATCAAACAATCAGTAAGAAACTGTTTCCTGTAACCAGTAAGAACCAGGTTAAATTTAAGCATTAAAAAACAAGAGAGGGTGCCTGAGTGGCTCAGTCGTTAAGCATCTGCCTTCGGTTCAGGTCACGATCCCAGGGGTCCTGGGATCGAGCCCCACATCGGGCTCCCTGCTCAGCGGGAAGCCTGCTTCTCCCTCTCCCACTCCCCCTGCTTGTGTTCCTGCTCTCACTCTCTCTCTCTCTGGTAAAGAAATAAAGTATTTATAAAAAAAAAAAAAAACCAAGAGAAAAGAAAACATGTTTTATATGTTCATGGCATCCACTGCTCAATTCACAGTGTTACATGAATTACATGGTGTTTATTTTATACCAAGTGTTTTATCAACTAGAACTATAGTAAAACACATAAGAGTATTCTTTGTTTTAATGGCATTTTCTTTCTTTTTATTTTTCTTTATTGAAATACAATTAACATCCAGTGCTATGTTAGTTTCAGGTGTACAACGTAATGATTCGGCAATTCTATACATTACTCAGGGCTCGCCACCACAAGTGTAGTCACCATCTGTCACCAAACAACATTTTCCCCATTTTATTGACTACATTCCCTATGCTATACAAGACGGTATTTTCCGATATCATTGTGGCAAACTAGAAGAACTGTATTTTGATTCATCATTCAAATCTCAGTCTTTTCATCTCTTATTATAGTTTACATATAGTAATACATGCTCTTTTTAGTGTACAGTTCTTTGAGTTTGACAAAGTATTAGTTGAATTACCACCACCCCCATCAATATATGGAAAAGTTCCATCTCCTTTCCTCCCAGATTCCTCTGTGCTCCCCTGTAGCCAACTTACTTCCCTTCCCCAAACCCTGGCACGACCACATAACTGTTTTTGATCCCTATAGTTTTGCCTTTAAATAACCTCACTTAAATGGAGTAACAGATTACGTGGCTTTAGACTGTGGCTTCTTCTACTTGGCATGATGCATTTCAGATACATCCCACGTTGCTGAGCATATTAATAATTTGTTACTTTCTCTTGTTCAGTAAAATTCCATCCCACAGTTTATTCAGTCCCTAACTGAAGGACACTTAGGCTGTTTCCACTTTTTTAGCATTTACAAATACAGTTGCTAACATTCATGTACAGGTTTTTGTGTGAACATAAGTTTTTCTCTCACTTGGGCAAATATCTAGGAATAGAACTGCTAGTGTGTATGGAATATAGAAGTTCAACGATAAGAAATGCCAAACGGTTTTCCAGAGAAGCTGTGCCATTTTGCATTCCTATTAGCAATGTCTGAGAGTTCTAGTTGTCCTGAACCCTTGCCAGCACTTGGTGGTGTCAGATATTTATCTACCTAGTGTCGGTTCTTGTTATTTGACATAGTTAGGTTCTATAAAGTCACTAGGACCACTGAAGTGGCAAATATTGAGGCACTTCCCCTAGGAGAAATATAGGGTTAGGCTCCTGTGAGCCTGTGCTCATAACATTTTTGTCACCTCATCAATACATAACCTTGTTTTCTGTGTATTTGTTTAAGACACCTTATTTGATAGTGTTGGTTCACTAACACTGAACTCACGGCCAGCATCCCTGAATGAGGCTTTTCTAACATGTGTTTTCTCTGTAAGGCACATCACAGCCTTGTACTTGAGGACACCAGTCAGCACTCCAGCTGTGTGCTTGAGGGCCATTTTAAATAGAAAGATCACCAACAAAAAAGCACAAAAATTAGGAAAATGGAGCACTACATAAACTGTGAAAAGGACACTTATTTACAGTACGAGAGCTGAGACAAGAAGACAGAGCATTGCCTCATCACACTTTAGCTGGCGACGTGTATCAGGACACTCCACCCCCGGGGACAAGTCTGAAAATGGCAGCCAGTATTGATTTGGGGATTATAAACAAATTTCAGTTGGCAGGCAAATTTGCAAATACAGAATCTGCCAATAATGAGAATCAACTCTGTCTATGTATCTATCTATCCATCTATGTATGTTTGTATGTATGTATGTATGTATGTATGTATGTATGTATGTATGTCTATCTGTTTATCTTTTTTTTTTTTTTTGCCATCCTACAATCTCAGTCTAAATGTCACTGCCTTCAGGAGGTCTTGGACACATTGAGAGCCTCCATCAGATGAGCTTTGGGTTCCCACTGGCATCCTCTTCTTCCCTTTCCATAAACCTGATTCTTCACACCATTTTTTTTTTCCTGGTAATCATCTGTTCTCTCTTATGTCTTCTTCCCTGGACTCTAGATTCTAAGAGGCAGGGAAGACATCTGTCTTACTCACCTTTGTATCTCTGATAACAGTAAGGCTTAGCACAGTGCCTGGCATATATTAGATGATGGATAAAGATTTGTTGAATAAATACTTCTTTTGAAAGCAGTATGTGTGGTGCAAAGAGCACTGCAATTGGAATTGGAAAATTTGATTTCTTATCCCAGTTCTAATACCTGGTGGCTATGTGGCTGGTAACAAGTTACTTAGAGTCCTCGAGCCTTGGTTTCCTTTTCTGTAAAATTAGAAAAATACTATCTATCAGGGCATCTGGGTGGCTCAGTCAGTTAAGCATCTGACTTCGGCTCAGGTCATGATCTTGGGGTCCTGGGATTGAGCCTGGTGTTGGGCTCCATGCTCAGTGGGGAGTCTGCTTGTCCCTCTGTCCCTCCCCTTGCTCGTTCTCTCTTTCAAATAAATAAAATCTTTAAAAAAAGAGAAATAGTATCTATCTTTCAAGATTTTTAAAGACCTTAAAGGTCAGACAGTAAGCATTAAAACCATTAGTATCTGGCACACTGGTGATATCTAATAGCCATTGGATTGGAATAATTTATGAGACACAACTAGATGTTTGTAACTATATGAACAACACGAAATATACTGATGAACAGTAGGAACTGTGAGTTTATTTAGCCATCTGGATAGTACCAACTCTTCGTGTATTTAGTGGTACGTACTCAGGGAACTCATATAGTTTGGAGAATTTTTCAGTTAGAAGTAGATGTTTTCTGACTCTGTCCATCTAGCTCCACTCTTTAGGATCAAGGTTATGTACATCACATATCCTATGAGTATGTCTTCACAAAAACTCGTGATTTATCTGTTCCATTTCAAAAATGTTTTCTGAATGTTTGAAAGTGATTCTTTAATAACATAATTAAAGTTTGTATTCTCTGAAAACAAGATTTCTTTTTTCTCTTTCAAACACTCCTGATAAAACAAAGAATGAAACGCAGCTAATAAGCATATTAGGATTCTACCTGAAATGTTTTCTTAAAAAGATCTATTATGTCCCTAAGGTTTTGAGGGAATAAAAATCAATAATTTCTTTTTTTAAAGATTTTATTTGTAAATAATCTTTACACCCAACGTGGGGTTCAAATTCACAACCCTGAGATCATGCTCCACTGGCTGAGCCAGCCAGGTGCCCCCAATATCAATAATTTCTATAAAATGATCACAATTCTCCTGTGTGCAACTAAGGGTAATGATATAATATAAATCGTCGAATGCAGTGGAAAAGAAGGTGTATAAATAATTCAGTGGTTACATCACTGAAAATGTATACATATGATTGCCTTACAAAATTATGATGATCAGATATGATTAAGTGACACTGAATTAGATTATTGGTCTTCAGCACATGCAAAACATGATGATTCACCGACAAAGGAAGCTAATGGTAGGGAGGCAGAGGTGTTACATTTGTGCATTTGATTACCCAGCAGAACAGATAGGTAAAACCTCAGAATCCAGAATCATTATTTTAGGTGAAACCTTATTGTCACCTAACTTACATTTATATTAATTTTTCTCAAGACGACATTCTTTAAACACACGGATTCTTATAGGGAACCTAACAACAGGTCTAAATTAAACCTAGGGTTTAAAACATCATTTGCCGACAGGCATCCTGCAAGTGTTTTCCACAGAGGCCCATCACTTCCGATTATTTCCAGGCTATTTTAAATGATCTTGGACAGGGCTACTGAATGACTTGTCAGGGAACAGGAAAACATTATGACACCACTTCTCCAGATTTCTTCCCACAACATGAAATATTTGGGATCGTTCTAATAGAATCAAAGCTAGTTTGAGAACAAGTTAAGCTTCACTTTAAAGGTTTCAGTTTTAACTGGGGGAATGCTTCTAACATATGGCAGCTGGGCTCTGACTCATAGCAACCTTCAAATTCTGGCCAAAATGTCTGTTTCCTGAGATTGTGTCTGATAAGCCTGTGCATTCCTGGTGGGGCTCAGCAGGCATTCAATAAATGCTATTGTTGGAATGAATGAATGAATGAATGAATGAAAGGGATTCTAATTATGAGTTACAAATTCCTCCATCAACAAAATAATCCCATAGGAAACCTGCGATGTACTTGGAATTCATATCTCTGAAGAATTCAATTTTCAGCTCCTTTACAATTTTTTTTGATCATTTATGCTCAACTTGGTCTTTCTTGATTTTTTTTTAAACCAAAGTGTGAAAAGCACATAAGCATTTTCCAGAACATGAGAGACAAGTATAGTTCTTAGAAAGTTTCATTTGTATGTAGCTTGTGCATGGTAATTATTTTTAAATCTCAGTTAATCATCAGATATTTTCTGGGAACAGACTGTGGGTGAGGCGCCGTGGGAGATATTGGAAAAAGGAAGTTAAAAAAAAGTCTTACCCTTGCTTACACACCAAAAATCATCATTAAAACTAGTAGAAGGTATGCAGGTTCCAGTATACCCACAAGGCAAATGGTTATCTAAGTAATACCAAATTGGAACTATTAAAGAAGTATAAATAATTGCTATACCACTTTTCATAATTAGAGGCCTCACACTCAGGAGCATTATGACATGGAACATGGAAGAAAACAAAACAGAAAGAAAGAAAGATCTGCAAAGATACCACTAACATTTTAAGGACTAAAGTTCGTATCTGTTCTTAAAAAGTCTCTTGGGCATTTATTCAGAGGTTATTTACTCTTACGTAAGACACGATTCTGCAAACCTTGATATCTGATTTTCCAGTATATAAAATATATTAAAAAACACAGCAGAAAGGAGTGCAGAGTTCTGCTCATAGGAGCAAGAAGAAACAATAAATACTGAAGGAAGAGATAAAAAAAATGATAAAAAGTATGACAGCATGGGGCCATTTAGCATAGGGGCAAACAACCTGCCACACCTGTAGAGAGACTCTGAGGACATCCTATATTACAGCATTACTGTACACGCCATAATAATTAATGTTTATAATGATTTTGAAACATTAAGAATGGATTAACCCTGAACTAGGAGACAGGGACTTACATAATATATTTCGAAAGGCCTCCCTCACCCCCAAATACAGTGAGGCACTTATAGGAATATACTGCAGAAAATTAATTTATATGGGATATCCCATTTTCTAATAATGTCTGTGACTGCAGCATTGCTATACAAAATTCAAGTAATACCTCTAATTACTTAAAACCTTACAATTCGGGTCTTAGTTATTCCAGTTTCAGGAAGCAATACTCTGAGGACTTGTAGAAAAATAAAGAGGTTTTCATAGTAGGAATAACTGTTTTATACACTAGAATTTCATTTGATTCTAATCTTAGCCAAGTATCAATAAAATAAAAACTGTTCAAATACCCTCTCTTTTTAAAGCTGCAATGTTTTTGTAAACATTTACTTGAATTCTGGGTGTTCAGGGATGGGGTTTAAATATGCATCATTATATTAAGATACTTGCTATTTATATAGTAGCAATTGCTATTTATACAATAATGTTTAACCTGCCAGAATTCTGGGGAAGCAAAGGTTAGCCCTTAAAGTAACTTCAATGTGGAAAAAAAGAAAGAAAAACATGAGCACAACTTGGCATTGTTTTCGTTCAGTGCAGGTGAAGTGATAGGTTTTTAAAGTACGCTTTCTACATGCACACACAATATACCAACACCTTCTTCATGGCTGCAACAATTCTTTTTCAAAACTGTTAGCCTGTTTCCAGGGCAGCTGCAAAACATCCATGAACACAGTTAATTTATCGGAGTCATGGAAACTCTACACCTGCCAGGCTAGATCCACATTGTGCAGACTCTACAGTGCAGGAACCGAAGGTCCCGAGATGAATTCTCTCCGCTCCGGGCTAGACAGAGAAAGGGGAAGCCACTGCTGTGAATGTTCCGGGCTGTACTTGCGGATTATTGTTGCTTTCACTCCACATATTGTCCGAACTCCAGAATAACACTTTTTGTATTAAAATTACCGTGATTTGGGGGCGCCTGGGTGGCTCAGTCGTAACGCGTCTGCCTTCGGCTCAGGTCATGATCCCAGGGTCCTGGGATCGAGCCCCGCATGGGGCTCCCTGATCGGCTGGAAGCCTGCTTCTCCCTCTCCCGCTCCCCCTGCTTGTGTTCCCTCTCTCGCTGTGTCTGTCAAATAAATAAATAAAATCTTTAAAAAAATTACTGTGATTTTGCTATTAAATTTATCATCATCCTTAGGAGTCGTAGGTTGTTGTTCATGAAAATGCAGTTTAAAGGATACCGTTTGACACTTGACAAATGTCCAGGCGGAAGAGCAAGCAGGCAGGGCTCATTAAGCCCACTTGCAGATGGGGTAAATAAAACTTGGAGAGGTTTTCCAGCTTAGCCTCCCCGGGTCACGCTACTAATGGTTAGAGCTGGGACTTCAACCAGGGTTCCTGACTCCCTAGTCTAGCGCTTGATAAATGTTGGCACATGCTCAATACTGAAAACCAAGTTCCAGTTCTTCAAGAACTTATATTCTGAGGAACTCAGATTGGCAAGTTTAAGGAAAGTTTTCCAGAAGAGGATTTTTGAAAGTGAAACAGGAAGCTGTCTTATACTTTTGCAGAAGACTTTTGTGACTAATTCAATCTTCCTTTCAGTTCATTCATTTTTGTATTATCTATTCATTCCTACCCCAAGAGATCACTTACATAGTTCTTCAACAATTTACCACCAGTAAATCCCCAGTTAATTGTTAATGAATTAGACAGTCTACGGAAAACGAACTCCTATGATGCAGAGCATAAACCAAGCCTGCTCATAGGACAGTTGTCTCACAATTTCTAGTCCTTTCTGTGTCAGATAGGGATACACAGAGTGCTTGGGAGAGCCTGGTACCCATCATGACATTGGCCTCAGAAGTTAAGATTATATTTCGAAGTGTTCTCTCTCTTTTTTTATGGTTATCTTTTTCATTAATTTATTTAGACTCTCCCTGTACCTTCTAATATGTTATCCATTCAAATGGGGGGGGGCGGTCCAGGTAGGCAATATCACCTATGATTAATTCTAACACTGAACATCTTCCACATTTAAGGGATGCTCATTTGGCATAGAACTTTGTTCCTACCACCCTTTGTTTGGTATGAAATACTGAACTAGCTTAAAAAAATCATAATCGGTTATATTACCTTTGAAAATTATATTATTTGGTACTAGGGCTTTTGAAATAAAACATGAAATATTTAATTGGGTGAAAGAGCATGCAATATTTGTGGCAAGGAATTTAGATAGAACAAAAAACGTGGCAGCTGTGGGAACAAACGACTTACATAAAGTCTCAGGTAGAGATCCTCATAGACCCAGGATAAAGTCCTCAAGGTCTCATTTCTGTTCAGGTGACCATTCGGTCACCCTCCAGGAAATGACAAGAAATAGCTATCTGTGGAAAGTTCCCGAGATGGAAATGAGGTGGCCTAACTTTCATCATTTGCAATGATCAGAAACGAAGCCATTTATAAAAATACCTGCCATAACAGAAATCACCACATCTCACCTAAAAATGGGAAGACACAGACGAGGCTGATAAAAATGAAATCACGATACACTAATCCTTATCCTATCACCAAAGTGGTCACCCAAAGAGGGGTCTCCACAGCTGCAGGATAAAAGACACAAATCATGGACTACCCACTGGGGCGGACAGGCCAGAGAAGTGAGGGAACGGCCCTTTCTTCAGAGGGCTGAATGGCTGGACTCTCTCGAATGAATAGATAACACCATCGAAGAACAGACAGTGGAGATGAAAGTGGAAACCAGTGAAAACAGAAGAACGGAGGAAAAACATCAAAGGAGTGAAAAATAACAAAAGTCCAGGGACTGATTTGATCAGCACCCAAATGCTAACACTGCCGCACGGCAGAGCTGTTTGAAGCTGCTAAAGGGATTTAACACAATCTGGAATGAACAGAATTTGCCATCAAATAGAACAGAAGGGCCACCAAGAGACCTTAAGGAAGGACAACCTAATGGAATGTGAGCCCCGCAAAGAGAGCTCACCTGGCAATGTCCTTTTGAACATCTCAATCATTCTAAAGTGCTGTTTAAAACACACACACACACACACGCACACACGCGCATGCACACACATACACACACACATACACACATATAGTCTGGAGTCTGTGGGGAATTTTGTTGGGAGCTGCTCATCAAAACTCTTAAATAATGCAAGGCAATGGCAATCCATCCGATCTTCCACTCTGAGGACCCGAAGCAAAGAACAGACGCAGGTTTTATCAAAGCAGCTTCTAATCTTTCTAGCACATCTGCAATGTCCATCTCACCAGGGGCGACCTTCCGAGTGAACTTTGGGAGAGATGTGCTCTTTGGTTTTGTCTGGGTTACAGTTTAATTCAGCAGGAAGCAGGCCGTGGCTGGGAACCACAGCACAAAGAAAACCACGGTAAGGAGGTAAAAAATGCGGGACTGATCGACAATAAGTGAGATGAAATAAACGACTGGTAGTTTTTTTTTTTTTTTTTTTTATGAGACCAGGAGAATAAAAAAAAAAAATATATGACGGGTTATCACTTTTAAGGCTTATTTCCTGTTGCTGCTACTAAGTAGGTAATGATAGAAACAGCACAATTGAGCAATAGCACCCAGATCAGAGAGAAAGACAGAGTGAAAGAGAAAATTAAAGGATCAGAGAGGCTCCTTAAGACTGTATCCAATCCAGGGCAGTCACCTGAATGAAAACTTTCAATTTCACTCAAGTACAATGCCGGTAAATTGCATTGTGGAGATAAAACATATAGACTTTTAACAATTATTCTGTCTTCATACAGATGATTGTCCGTAACACCTCAGGATTGAGAGTGTTTGGGTTCATGTAAGGTATAAAATCATCAGATGACCAAAAGTGGCGGATGGATTTGTAGTAAAGCCAAGAAGTCATGTCATCTGCAGATTATGTGCCAGTGGTCTTTCCCATGCTAACCTTTAACCTACTTCAGGACGAAAGGAAGGGAGGAGGGACGCCTTAGTTCCTATACAGCAAAGGGTGTTTGCCTACGAAGGGAAATAAAATTTCTCTTTCCACTCGATTATCTTCCCTCCGTTGGGCTAGGCATTATTACACAGGCGGCGGGGAACAGAAAATTCTTCACTCTTGAATGGGTTCCATCTCTCAGCTCTCAAAAGATCTCCAAGAGTCTCCAGAACAGGAGTGGCCAGAGCCTTGTTCAGATTACTTCTGTCTCTCACCCTTGGCTGTTCATTCCATCCCCCACCAGGTGTCCAGCGCTGGATCAGCGTGAGAGCAGGACACAGATGCGGGGGCAGAAAGGGATTCAACTCGCCATGGCTTTCACCCTTCTCAAAGTCTTCAGGGGCTGTACACGGCTGGATTCCTATTGACGTGAAAACGGGCGGGTTTGTCTCATCATGCTACCCCACACTTTACTTTCCTTGTCCTGGTAGGAAACAAAATCACCATCTCTCTCCACCTCAACAATCTTAAGTTTGGCAAAAATAAAGAAGGATGGAGTCTTCTCTGCAGGAAGGGTCTAGAGGACGCTGAAGCACCTAGCAGGTGCTCAATAAATACCGGCCAATGGGCAGGGCTCATTTGCTCTGACAGCTGGCCAGAGGCGCAAACTGCTTTGGGAAACCTGATGAAGAGACCCGCCTTTCTGCCAGAGCCATCTCGTTCTTTCATCACTGCACTCAAAGATATTACTGATGTTGGTCCTCTGGTTTTGCTGCTTTTTTCCTCTGACTGGACTAACTGAGTCTACTCTGCTCACTAGCTGCCACTTCAGAATCCTGTCACGCAGCGGAAGGCCAAAGGACATTTTCCCCTAAGTCCTTTTAACTTCCTGGCATTCCGTTTTTCAACCCCACATTAAAGGTGCTCATGTTTCATCCTAGTCCCACCAGCCAATGGGTGGCCTCAAGTCAGACTAGGCAGGGCTTCTATCGGCTCTTTCCCTGTTGGGCACAGGGAGAAGGAACCCAGAGAAAATGCTTCCTCAAGCTCATTCTGTAATTTTCCTTTGGATGCTATCACCAAAGTTATGAGACCATTTATTAAGAAACAGACACATTCTAAACTTAACGTACAACAGCTGTCAACCTAGGGCCACTGTTGGCCAGCAAGACCTATTTCTTGCGCGTTCTTGAAAAAAAAAGATTTTTTTTTTTCTTTCTGCGTGCCTTTTCTCCCCGCTCTGCTCTCGTCCAACGCCCAGTCGTCTTAGAATCCATTCAAGCTGGTATACCGATTCTGTCTCTTTCCCAAGACAGGAGCTGCCAACTTGAAAAGCAAAAGTGAGCCTCCCTAATTTTGGCATGTTTCTCCAAGCCTCCACTAACCCCAGGCAGACACTGGTGGAGGTGCGCCCAGTGGAAGCCTGAGGTGAGAGCCGTAATTTTTACCTGCTTTAGCGAACACTCTCCTGGTATGTTCTTGAATTCTCATCCTTGGTATATTGCAGGCCCGGGCATTAGCGAACCCAGCAGACTAGTATTCTCTGCAGTTTGGCAGAGCAAGTCATCTGTCCCGAGAAGCTGAGATGTGAGATGCTTCTGCTCCCATAAGGATCTCTCGCTCTGTCTCTCTGATTTACCCTGTTCCCGATGGTAAAGTATTTTCTGCAAACATGAAATTAGTTTATATTTTAAGGGCTTTGGAATGACTAATTTTGACTAAGTTAAACAGGGCAGAGTAGTGACTCCCCAGTGACTCGATCTGTGATTCTTGGGAAGAGTTTAATGGACATTTTATTTTCGTTCAGGGTGACCTCACTAATTCGTTGTGAAAAATGCCCTTTCTTTGTTTTTTGTTTTTTCCTTAAAACAAAATAACCACAATTTTCTAGACATCTTCGAGGGAAGAAAACTCTAATTGCATTTTGCTTATCTTTAAGGCCACCATTCAGGAATTATCATTATTTTTTTTTTAAAAACCTCTACTTTAAAATTAAAAGTGTAGGTGAAGGTGATTATATCTTTCCAAAGTCAGTAAAACAAATGTGTTGCATAAGCCATTTCAATTCAATTAAGAGAAACGGGTCAGATGCTAAAATATTAGTAAAATCAATTATGAGTAATAGGTCTCCTGCTAACATGTATCACGACAACCGTCTCTCTCATAATTTTTGAATAAATTTACATTTGTTTCATATTCTCTGTGTGACTGTAATGTATGCGTGTGTGTGTCACTGACCACAGAACCTTCTCTGTTCCCTTTTCTTTGTGACCTCGGCTCTGGTTTGGACTCGGACTATCCCTTATTGAGAGGAGGCTTCTCCAAGAGGAGGGAAAGTCAGCTGGTTAGTTGGAAGGAGCTACGGAGATAGGCAGATTCAACTCTGAATCTTGTCCTGTAACTTGGCAGCTGGGCGAGGAGCTTCATCCCCCTGAGCCTCGGTTTCCTCATCTGCACACGAGGGTCACAGTACCACCCCCACAGGGTTATGTGTGATTTAAGTACAACAACCCCTGCAGTCCTCCCGCCCGATTGCCAGGCTTGTGGTGTTCAATGTTTCCTTCTGATCTCCTCGGCAAGTCCTAAAAATTATTAATATCTAAGGGAGGATAATAATCGTAACATTTCAAATTTGATACCTCGGTTTTGTGTTAGGATTAGGGTCACCAAAGTCCCCTGAAAAAGGGGTGTCACCCTTGATCCTTGCTGTTTATTAAAGGGGGACCCTCAGATTCTCATGTAAATAACTCATGAGAAGGCAGGACTATGGGACAATAAATTTACTGCCGTGCCCTCCTTAAGCCTGTCCTTCAGACCAAACAGGTGACGTCTGATATGGGGAAATTCCATGGGGGAAAAAGAGAATATAACATTGAATCCGTACTATAATTACAAAAAAGATAAAAGTGGCATATATATGGATAAAAGACGAGAAAGAAAAACTGGAAAAATCTTCTTTGGTAGATTAGTGAGAAAAATGGGTATATCGTTCTCTGCTATAATATCCTTTCTCGTTCTTAAAATGAGGTTAGACGTTGAGGTGGAAAATAGAGAATTTTATGGGGAGTCATCCATTTAGGTTGATAGGCTATCTAGTCAAGAGGTAAATATCTAAGGAATTACAACTTAAATATAATTTGGCTTAATGGAATGCTTCTCTTCCAACAGCACAGAGGGAACACAAAGGTTGACTGAGTTGAGGAAAAGGAAGGAAGGACAATTTTGGAGGACAGCCACCAGCTGAGGGGAGCAGACTTGGAGAGACTGGGCTCCCCACAGGCGCTCGGGGATGTGGAGAATAAACAGAAATGAGAAAGTCGCAGAGGCAAAAGGCAAGTGATGTAGGGAGGAGCGTTAAGGGGTTGATTCCTTTGCTCTGTGTGTGTGTGTGTGTTGTGGTGTGTTTAGTTTTGAAGAAAAGAGGCATCCGTAAGGCACACTGACGGGCTCAAAATATCTTAAGAACACCCCAAGAAAAGTATTCAAGAGTTCAGAAGATAGTTCACTGACACTCTGGTTTATAAAGACATCGCCTCTGCCTTCGGTTGGTATGAGCCTTGAAGGGTGGGGGAGGGGGGGCAGCAGGGCACAGTAGGAAGGACCAGGACACTGGGGTGTGACAGAATGAGGTTCAAGCCCACCTCTGTGACTCACTAGCTATGTGGGTTGGGCAAGTTGCTTAACATCTAAAACTTGGTTTCCTCAGTTAACACTCACAGTTATACTTCATAGTCATGTTATCATGAGGTTTAAATGAAATTATATGCACATATACACATAACTACATACATATAAAATGACTGGACCATAGGAAGCTCTCAAGTAATATACCTATTCTTGCTACAAGGAGCAGAAGAGATAAGAACTCCCATCTTAATATAATAAGAAAATTAATAAAGTTCAGGTTGTGGCTCCATCTAGGTTTATATGCACAAGGAGGGACCAAACAGCCTTCTCAGGGAGCCATGGGTTTAACAGCTGCCAGTGAAAACAGCACTACCCCACAGGCCCCCACTCCGCTTCCGAGGATGTGGCGGTGGGTTAGCTGCCATTACCCACAGTCGAAAATCCTACTGCTTTCTCATGTTTCTTCATCTCAGGGCTGGAGCACTTGGCTGAGCTGATGGCTCTGATACCTGTACTCTGAATCCCATAATACCCCAAGCTTGGGGTCAGGGGACACAGGTAAAGGGGCAGAGGGCAGCTTCTGTTCTCTACTGAGCCCTTGGAGAGACTGTTTCTAGGTCCTGAAGGTGCGCCTATCTCATCTGGGAAGCTGGTAACAGAAAAGATTAACACCTCAGCCAGTATCTCTAACCCGTCGTACCACGTATAACATGAGAAAGGGAGGGAAGATTCCCTCCCAACGTCTCATGAGATGGGGCTCCAAGCACTTACCAGGAGCAGGCAGGTAACTCTGTACCTGGGGCTCCACTGGCAGCCGGGAAGGAGAAGGCTAATAATGGGATTTGAGTTTCCCCAGCAAATCCCACGACACGACGGACAATGCCTGGTAGGCAGAGGAAGAATGTGAACGCCTGGTAGCCAGGGTCTGGGGAGCCTGCGCGCCCCTAATCCAGCTAGCTCATAAGGAAACTGTTTATGTTTTCTGTTTGCCAAAAAAACCTTTGCACATTGCTGGAACCTGTTTGTCCTGAACTCCTAACAATAAACACATGGCAACCAGTTCTCCGGATGACAAGTCCTTTTGTTAACGAGCAAGGAATGACTGATGAGGCCCGGCTGCTGGGAAAACCCGTAGCTGCCTGGAGTCTTGTGGACCGAGGTTGAGGGGAGCTGCTTTGGAAAGAGGTCTCGTTTCCTTACTCCAACCTGCTCCTTCACACCTTGGCAACCCACGAGTGCTGTAATGGATCTGTCTCATTTGGGTGAACCGCATTCATTTCCTCCAAAAAGTGCCACTGCTCTGGAGGCGAAAGCAAAGGCATCTCCCTAAGACTCATAAAACTCAATATAAAGAGTATTCAGAAACATACAGTTTGGTAAATACATACCCACTCACATACCCGAAAACACTTTACATCCTGTTTAATGGATGCATGCATACATACAGACACCCATACGTATTTGTGGTTTGGGTATCAACAAGAGCAAGGTAAATTCGAGAACATGTGAATTGATAGTGTGGATCAAGCCCCATAAGGGCGTGTGTTTCTCCAGGCTGGTGTGATGACGTGTCTTCGGCGTAGTGCCAGCACAACACACCCGCTCTCTCACCTCGTTGTCGTTTCATATCTGTCTCCCACACTTGCCGGGCACCCTCCCAGTTGCATGAGGATTGTCACTGGTTGGCAAGGATTGAGAAATTTTGACTTCTGGTTTGTTGTTTTCCTGGTATCTGTTGTTAACTAAAAGTTAGAAAATATCCCTCGTAGTCCTTAGAAAGGTTCAGAAAGAAATCAAAAGTCTGGAAGAGCCCCAAAGGCGTGTTTAGGGGAAGACTCAAGGAATTCCAGTGGTCATGGAGTTGAAGAGATTCTAATCTTGGAACCAAAACAGACCCCAAATATGTCAGAACCTCGTTCCAGGAAAAGAGCTTGGAAAAGGAAGCTTGTCAGGTAAAAATAAACTGATTTTCCCTGAATAATCTCGCACTTTGCACAAATAAGAGTGACCACACCTCCGTTCTATGGCTGGGGCAAATCCAGGTTCAGCCCAACTAGCTCAAAGGTTTGCTGAGTCAGTGGCAAGGCCGTAGGAAACCCCCTTGTTCCCGGCCCAGGGTCACACACAACTCTGGAGCAGTTCTCCAAGAAAGTAACTTGGAAGAAGATTGGGTGGAAAGACTCCCTGTGATAGATAGGCTTCATATAAAAAGACACTGCATTTTGGGGATGACTTCCATTGTATAAAAATGCTTCAAAACAAAACCAAAAACAAATCCACCAGCAGCCCCATGATTTTTTCCTATCTTAGCGTCAGTTATCAAAGGCAAGGTTTATATACATGCGCTGCTGGCGAGCCCACTGGACGGGGACTGTCTCTGTCGGGCTCAGTGTTACAGTCCCAGAGGCCACCACAGGGCTTGGCACACGGCAGTTGCCCTTTTTATGGTTCATATTTGTTGAATAAATAGATAAGTCATGCAGGGTGGGGGGGACACAGTTGGTCCTCCATAAGTGCTTGTCCACTAATTGAAACAAAAAGATTATACCCAGCGCCAGTGAAATTTGGGGCCTCTATTATTACAAAAGGTGAACTTTGTACTGAGTCTTGAAGGGCAGCAAGGTCTGAGGTTAACAACTCATCAAGAGGCAGAAAAGTGAGTGAGAATCTGGCTCAGTGGGCACCTTGTCCATAGGTTCCCTCAGAGAGATTATAGGTGGAGCTGTCATGGGCCAATTTCAATGCCTGTTACAGTTTCATAACACAGTGGATGATGAGCTGTTATTAATCAGGAAGAAAGAATAAAGCAAAAATAATAGGTATACCTATACTCAGGAAAAGCTCTAACAGTGAGCTTCATTAAGTCCAGTCTTTATTAAGTCTGCAAAACTGGTGATGGGGCAGATATATCCCTCCTCCCCCCGGAGGGCAGAGAGCCTGGCCTCCTCTGGTCCTTGACAACAGGTGCTAAGCCCAAGTTGGAGCAGGGCTGTTTCAGGCGTAGGGTCCCTCTGTGTTAGGGACCAGGATGGCCCTGTGTGCGTGGGGGAGACAGGGAGGCAGCTGAGACTGACAGACGCTTAAAAAGGGTGTTGTGCTCTTGAGAGTGATAATGGGAAGTCAAACTCTGGACTCTGGTTCTCAAAACTATGAAGTCACAGAGAAGTGACTGGAGCGTATAGTTGAGGACAATTTTGAATGATTATATAGGGACAGGACCATTGCAGGACACAGATAAGCTATTCAACACTCTTCTAACTATTACCATGTATTTTTCTTTTCTTAGCCAGTAACACTTAGCTTGGCTGGTTTTCCCCTCTTGTGTTCCTGAGGTGTTGGCAGAGGTAACTAGGGACTCTAGGAATCTGATGGCAACATTGTGCTCGGAAACAGCAACAGAACAATGCTTGGGCAGGAGGAGTCAAGCCTCTCTCAACTTTGACCAAAGCTAGGAGACTACCACCTCTGCCACATTCCTGCCCTTGCTGCCCTCACCAGCCTACAAAGTCCCTCACAAACACATTGAGCACACACTGATACAGAGCCCTTACACACACACACACACACACACACACACCACACACACACACACACACACACACACACACACCCTTGAAATCTGTCCTTTTGTGTGCATTCCAGGTACCTGGCATATAGTGGTGCCCAAAAAATCTGTCAAATGTTGAATGCCTGGATTAAAATATTGGGAAGCAAGGTACCTACTCCATGCTGTATTTGCTCCTACCAAGCCTCAACTCACCATAAAATTAGGCGGACACAACTTTTTTCCACATATTGATTCTCCATAAAGGAACTCTGTGAGAGTCAGAATGCATAAGATAGTATGTTCTTTACACTTTGGTGACAAAGGTAAAGATAATTTACTTTCTCATTTCAAGATAGCAGATAGTTATGTTCCCTGCGAGTTTTTGTTTGTTTGTTTGTTTGTTTGATTTTTAAGCAAACTCTATGCCCAACTTGGGGCTCGAATTCATGACCCTAAGATCAGGAGTCACATGCTCTACCAATTGAGTCAGCCAGGTTCCTGTCCTCTGAGTCTTACCTTTTCAAGACACTCTCTTCCTCAACCCCCATAATTACTTTCCAAATGTTGCTTCCCCAAACGGACAATTCTTTGGAATTTTTCTTGTCTTGCCATTTCCCCAAACCGTGCTAATCTGCGAGATTTGAAGCTCGTGCAAAAAGAAATGGACAATTCTTTGGAATTTTTCTTGTCTTGCCATTTCCCCAAACCTTGCTAATCTGCGAGATTTGAAGCTCGTGCAATATATATATATATATATATCTGTCCCAACACCTCCTGCTGACACATGCCCAAAGGTGCTCGGCTTAAAAAGGGAGTGATCTTCAAAAACATAAACTAGGTGTTCCCTGTTCAAATGAAAACTTGACAGGTATTCTCACAGGGAATACTGGAACCTTTCCCTCAGCAGCTGTACAGTTAAAACTTGTTCTTGGCAAACGAGTTTACACTGATGTATCCTACATGGATTGTCCCTTCTTGTGGTTCACTAAACTCTAATTGCAATCATGTTGGACATAAGCTGCTTACCGTAATGTTTCATAATGAAAAGTGCACTCTCCAGAATTCAATACCCAGTAATGGCTTCTTTGATTTAGAGCCTGATTATGGTAATAAAACCACTACACAAATGGACACATCTTCTTCAGTAGCTCATCTTTCTTTGGAGACAAAGGCAAGTTCTGATTCCTCTGACTACTGAGGATCAAATGTAGTTTCAGACACTGTCAGCAATCATTCCAGCTTCCTTTGATCCACTGTGGCATAAAATATCTTGGGGCTACATATATGGCCACCCATCTTCACCGATGATGTGTCATGATGATTCCTTTTGGGGACATTCATCATCAGCGGGATTGAGGGATATTTGGTTTTGCTTTGTTTGCTAAAATATTTGAATTTTATTGCAGAACTATATCGTAACCTATAAGGAAACCGAGAAACTCACTCAGAGCCCTCGAACCTTAAACACACTAACTGCTTTCCTTCTTCCTCGCTCTCAGAGCCTTGACATCTGTTGGCATGCAAGTTGTCTCGTCCCCGTGCTTCTCTGTATCATTACTTCATCATAATGAATCGTGATGGATTGTAGTGCAAGCATCAACCATTCTGACCCCTTCACTTCACTTCCTGGCCCAGGAGCTGGCAGGACAATCCAACTGCCCAAGATGTTAGGGCTCTATGAGTTTTAAGGTATAGAACCAGAGAGACATTGCTTGAGGCACTTTCTGATGAGCATGCACAGCTCTGCCTGAGTTTTCAGGCCTCTAGGCACAGGAAGCCATTGTCCACATGAGGCTGGTCCTGATCCTCTCTGTTTCATTTATCCAAAGCGGCTTCTATTTCAGAGCATTCCATCCACCTTCTTGGAGGCCTTCCCCAACCACTCCTGCCCAGAGGACTCTCCTCTGCCCTCCTTTCAACTCCAGGAGGTCCCATGGTCAGCATCTCTCAGCATCTTCCTTTGTTGCAAGACTGTCCATGTTTCATCCCCCTGACCACACTCCACTGTTCCTGGAGTGAGGACTTTGCCTGAGGCTTCCCTGGAGTCCGCAGGGTATCTGAGTCACAGGAAGGACTAAGGCACATTTCTACAATGATCTAAGTCACATCGTTGATTGAGATAACTGTCCACTGGAAAATTAAGTAAGTGAAAATAATGTACAAAATGTGAAAGAGAAAAAGACATGATGGCATCAGTTCAAACGAGGGCAGGGACCCAGTCTCACCTGTATATATGTTACTTAACCTCTTGGTGTGTCCGTTTCCTCAGCCAAAAAGTCAAAATAATAACAGTACCTGCTTCATAGGCTGTCATGAGGATTTAATGAGCTCATATTTGCAAAGTGCTTAGAACAGTGCCCGGCATGCTGCAAATGCCACAGAGGCATTTATCAAATGAAAATAAAAGTGAAATAACATCACAGGGCCAAAATCTACCACAGTGCCTGCCACAGGGTGGCTGCTCAGTCAAGGCGCAACTCAACCACCCTCTTTGTTTTGTGACGCTTGAACCAGCTGGGCCTGGGAGCGGGGCGGCCGCGGGGGGATGGATGGGCTGCTTGGTGACAGTGCTTTCCAGGAGGTGAAGCCCCTGGGCACACGGCAAGCTCGGTGCTCTGGTTCAAGGGCCTTGGAAGGTACCAGGTTCTGCCACCAACTCGGTTCAGCTGGCGCACTCCCAGGGCCTGGACGTGTGGCTTTTCGGGTTAGCCAGGAGGGGAACAGTTGCCGGGCACCCTGGAGCGCACAGGCGGTGGCTGCGGCGGGGAAGGGGACAGCCCGGAGCTCCGCCCCCCCGCCTCGCCGCGCCGAGCCGGCACGGAAAGTTACTGCGTGCTAACGTGGCAGGAACGATGGAAAGCCCAGGGCTGCCAAGTGCTGAAATCCTGGGCCGTGTTTCTTACGCTCACAGGCACGGCTTTTCTGAGAATCTAGTCTATACACGTCCCCTGCACATAACTGTATTCTTTCAGCAGTTACTATATTTTGGGGCAGAGGGAGGAGAGGGAGGAGAAAAAAGTTGGAGGGAGTGGCAGAAAGGCATGAGCCAAGATCCCACGTATGATTTTTTTTTTTTTGCCTGCCCTAAGATGCATGTATATTCTCACCCACTGTATTGCAGACCGTCGAACTTTCATCTCACAGATTAAAAAAACAACAACAACAACACCGAACTCTTCAAGTTTAACTCACCAGAGGCTTCCGTGTGTCTAGTTGCTCATTCTCATTTTTAGCAAACATTTCCTAAGCACCAATTATCTGTCAGTTACCCAAGTGGGCCCTGGGAACCCCAAAGTCCAGGTTGGAGACAGGCAGTCAATACCACATGAAGGGCTATCAGCGTGGCCTGCAACAGAGGGCTGCCCAGCAGAGAACTGATTTCTGCCAGGTAGGAGAGCAGCCCTCGTGGGCTTGCCGGGGAGTCTTGTTAGTGCGGAGCTTTGAAGAACGACTCCGGCGAGGAGGTCACCAGGTGAACGAGTGGCCTAATTAGGCTGTGATGTACATTTATCATCTTTGTCCCACACCTGCTTTTTCAAGTGAGGCTTTAAAAATACAGAAACAGATTGTGGGCTGGGGAACCGTGTTGTGTCAACAGTACATTCCCTGATCGGGATCACAGTACTGGGGTCATGGAGGAGAAAGACCACATTCGTAGGAAATCCACCCTGAAAAGAGGTAAAGAGACACATTTTCTTTATCTCTCACACATACATATACACATATGTACACACGTTTGTCTCTATGTGTACACATATGAGAATGATAAAGGGCATATGGGAGTTACTTGTGCTATGCTTGCAAATTTCTGTAAGTTTGAAATTACACCAACATACATTAACACACAATTTTAAAGTGCAAAAAATACTACGTAAGTTTTAAAATTACCAAAAGGACAACGCCTCTTCTTGTCATTATTCGAAAAAAGATCAGCAATAATCAGAACACAATTTGGTCAAGTGGATGCAGCTACTCATCAAGGCCCTGGGAACTCTAAGGAGTCATTTCCCCACTTTTTTTCCTGAAGCCTTGAGATGTGTAGGGTGACAGGGTCAGCACAGTAGTGAAGCCCATAACAGGTGCAGTCTGTACAGGCCTTAGGAGGGGAGGGGCTGACAGATGCTGCTTGGCTCTCTGCGGGAAGGACTCTCCCCCACCTCTCCAAGAACCCAGAAGAAGTGGTGTCCCCAGGAGTGGGCAGTCAGCTTAGTAAGGATTTGGGATCTATCAGACAATTCTGTTGTATTTGCTGATCATGCATTTTAAAAAGCGGAAAGCAAAATTTAGTAACAAAATTAGCAGCAGCTAACATGGATCAGGTATGTACTATATTCTTTGCTAACCATGTGACATGGATAGCTCATTGATTCCGCATCACATCTCTGTGAGGTGCAAACTATTAATATTCTCATTTTACAGATGGAGGAACTAAGGCCCAGCTAGTCAATGGTGGAATTGGATATAAGTGCAGGTTGCCTGGCCTCCCTGCCTGGGCTCTTGCTCACAATATTACACTTCTGTAGGCTCTGGTTACTACTGTACATGCATAGGGACTATGAATTTCAAAGGACATGGAACAGGGAGGAAAGCAGGATGTTTAGTTGGGGTGGTGGGACTGCAGTGAGGTTTACTTTTATTTTGATCTTCAGTGTTATTTGTGTAATAAGTAATTTAAAAATTAAAAAAAAAAATCCACCTTATTGATTGATAATTCCTGACCCAGCTAACGAAGGTTCTGATACGCGTGCCTAACATAGAATCTTTGCCACTAAATAAATGACAGCTTCTCTGTCCCTTGGTTTCTGTATCTGAAATACGAGATAATATTTGCTAACATTTCCCTGCTAAATACTTGCTCTGTGGTTGATATTCTGTGTATGGTGTATGTAGGACATGGAGGGTGTGGAGACTAGGGGGTGGGAAAAAGTGGGGAGGAGTAAGATGGCTGAGGGTTAAAAAGCTCTTTATGAAAAGGGCCATTACTCACTGGTGGAATCAAACATTATGTATGAGGCTGGGCTGGGCTTTCTGCTCACAGGGTCCTGTCCAACGTGGGGAGGAAACATCAGATCTGAATTAGACACCCCCTCCCCTCGTCTTCCTGCTTTTTCCCCTCCTCTTTCCTTCCCTTCCTTCTCTTTTCTGGGCCAGAGGAAGTGGTGTTTTGTCATATTCATACATTTTCTCAGATAGAGAAGACTGGGACTCAGACCAGAGAGCATGTGAGTAGCTTGAAGGCCTGAACACACCTCTTTTTGCATCCAGGGACTCAACCCCCTGACATCATTGAACCCTTTGGCCACATTTCTATTTGCTGCTTATACACAGACGATTGATTATTTCACTGGAAATGCATCCACAAAAGGTAAAAAAAAAAAAAAAAAAAAAAAATTGGAGTAACCAAAGGGACATGCTACTCTGGCTAGAAACTATGTTGGTTGGTTTGTATTCTCTTCCCAGTCACCTTTCAGACAATCTGGATAGAAAGCAGAGGTTTCATTTCTGTGCATCATCCCTCTAGGTTCAAAGATGCTTTTGAGAGAGCCAAGGGAATGATGATTTAATGCTGTCAAGTGCTTTGAGATCTCAGACAAAGAAGCTCTGTAAATACTGAGAATTACTGGGCATCATCGGCCCCAGTTTCGGTCCCCTCAGTATTATAAGGGCTTTGGAAAAATTAATGAAGAAATAGGTCCTGGCATACTGGTAGCAGCAATTGCTTCTGGAAAGATTAAGAGACTTTCTACATTGGGGAATGTAAGACTCGATGAAAACTTTTTTTTTTTTGCAAATGAATATCACCAAAGATGAAAACCCACTGCAGTATGAAAAAGAATTAAAGCCTTTAAAAAAAATCAATCTCCAGTGGGGAGAGGGCAAGCCATTGTGTGGGTGCATATATCTGCACAGGAGAGGACAAGAGAGAGACGTTCAGAGGAGTGATAGACGGGGCTTCAGAAAAAAAACCTACGCGAAAGGCTTTTTCTCATATGTTTATATTTGCTACAAAAATAAATCCTTTTTTAAAATTAAAAAAAAAACCCTATGCATTCTGTGTTGCTGAGGGTGTAATCACATACATTCCTGGTGGACACGTAAACTGGTAAATTCTCTGTGGAGGCCCACTTTGCAATATCCAGTGACATGACAAATATACTTTCCCATTGTCCTAACAGTTGCACACCGAGGAGTTTACCCTGCACATCGATCCGCATATGTGCAGACTGGTATATGCTGGAGGATATTCACTGTAGCACTGTTTGTGTTAGTGAAGTCTGAAAACAACTCAGAATGGATGGGGAAGGGATTTTATGTATCCATAAAATGGACTATCACACTATTGTTAAAAAGACTAAGGCAGCTCTGCAAGCCCTCATACGTAATTAGCTCTAAAGAGGTAGTGGGAATCAAAAAAAATCAATGTGCAGAACAGAGTGTGTATGTCTATGTATATGCATGTGTAGATGCCACTACTATCCTTTTCTTAAAACAAGATTTATTCATTCATTCATTCATTCATTCATGAGAGAGAGAGAGTGAGTGGAGGGAGGGGCAGAGGCAGAGGGAGAGAGAATCCCTAAGCAGACTCCCCACTGAGCGCGGAGCCCGACGCAGGGCTTGATCCCACGACCCTGAGATCATGACCTGAGCCAAAATCGAGAGTCAGACACTCAACCGACTAAGCCACCCAGGCACCCCTACTTGATATCCTTCCGAATACTGTATCACGTACCCATGTGACCTATTCAAAAATAAATAAACAATACTAATGTGTGTGAAGCCATTGATGATGTGACAAAGCAAAACTATGAACTTTGTACCATCTTCTGGGGGTGGAGCTGGATGAGGGGTGTCTTCAGAGCTCTCCTATGTCCGACTTCCCCAGTCACCTACAGCTCAATTCAGGGTGAGTCAGCTTGGTGCCTGGGGCCTAACTCTCCCCATTACCAGGAAATCCCTGATCTGTGGCGGATCTATCAGACATAGATCAGAGTAAGCAGGAATCTTCCCTGTAGGACTGACACAGAAAATGATCCCTAAGGATTAGGGCTCTGCCAACCCTATTTGCTACAATTCTGACCAGTGGTAATTTTGTAATTGTTTTGTGTATGTGTGTGTTTGTTGCTGTTGTTGTTGGTTGCAAGGAACAAAACCTCACTAAGCCAGGGGATGTTTATCGGAAGGATACTTGTGGGGTAGTAAGAATAGCACAGTTCTCAAGGGAATCCAAAAAGAAGAATAAAACAACTTCAGAATAACAACGATGGAGCACCTCGGTGCCAGCACTGTGCTGAGTGCTGTGCGGCAGCAAGGGACCCCTCTCTCTCTCTCTCTCAGAGATGCTGCTTCTATGTGCTTGCTTCTCTGTTCTGCTGGCTTATTCACTACCTACTGGACTCGCTCGCTGCTTTTGCTCCCTTACCACACCAGCTTCCATAGGGTCCTTTGAGGCGTTCTACTCAAGGTCTCCTCTGCTTTTCATCTGCCTCCTAACTCCTTCCTCCTCTTGAGACCTACTGTTCAAATTCCCACGAGACAGAACTTGAGAGGTCCTCCTTCCACTGGAGGACGGACACTTCCTGACCTGTTCCCATGTGTGTTCACTCATCTGTGGTGACGGCCACCAGGCCTCCTGGGGTTAGTCCTGTTCTTCACTCATCAATTTCCTTTCCGAAGAACTGACTTTAAGCCAACCAGTGGGGTACTGGGAATCCAGTGCCGACAGAGCAACGCCCTTGCTCTCAGTGGACTTGCATTCTACCTCCTTTACCTGCAGTGATGGGTGCGGCAGACTTTCTGGCCTGTCCGGTTTGGAGACAATGACCCATGACTGACCACTCAGCTCTTGCCTCAGTCCCCAAGTCACCGCCTCCTGTTCTCAGCACTCATGTCCTTCCCTGGCTATCCATCCACCTCCGGAAACTGGGGGTGTGCCTTGCCCCAGTGTACTATGGAGTCCATGTGACCAGATGGCCTTAATGGCTGGGTGGAGAGTGATGGGGAGGGAGATCTGGTGGGCACTACTCAGAGGCCCCGTGGGTCAGCTGCCACGGGCAGTAAGTCCCAGCCACAAATAATGAGCTTGCTAACTACGGTGCCATAATTTGTCAGCAAATACCCAAGCTTTTATCCTCTTTTCTTTCTTTCTTCCCTTTTGTCAAAGCTAAACTGCTTGAAAGGATTGCGTGCCTTTTCAAAGGTGTGGGGGGCCTGAACCAATCTTTTCTAGGCTTATCTTCTACATTCTTCAAACTCCTAGTGATCCTTCAAAATTTAGCTGCAGGCGCTTCTCTCCTTGGTGAATCCTTCCCTAAATTCTCAGAGGTAAACATGCCCTCATTTGGGCTACTCTTGTACTTGATATGCAATTTTGTTGTTGCCCTTATCATGCTGCACTGCAAATATTTATTTAGATGTATGTTTCCTTTACTGGAGTATAAACTCATAGAGGGCAGGGACCAGGTCTTGATAATTTATTCATTTACTTTTTAATTTTAAAAATATTTATTTATTTTAGAGAGAGAGAGCAGGAGCAGGAGGGGCAGAGCGAGAGGTAGAGAAAGAATCTCAGGCATAATCTGTGATGAGTGCGGAGCCCGACTCAGCGCTTGATCTCACAACCCTGAGATCAGGACCTGAGCCAAAACCGAGTCAGACGCTTAACCGATGGTGCCACCCAGGCGCCCCTCATTTATTTTTAATCCAAACAAATTATTTTAGAATAATTTCAGATTTATAGAAAAGTTGAAAAAAAGTAGAGTTCTTATGGTTTCCCCTATTGTTAACATCCTGCTTCCCTGTAGTATGTTTGTTACAACCAAGGAATTAACAAGGTATGTTCACTCTTAACTAAATTTCATAGTTCATTCAGACTTCACTCGTTTTTCCTTCATGTCTTTTTCCTACCCCCGGGCGGCCATTCAGGTACCACATCACATTTAGTCGTCACGTCTTCCTTAGCCTCCTCTGGTCTGTGACAGTTTCTTGAACTTTCCTTGTTGTTGATGACTTTTGACTATTTTGAGGCATACTGATCAGACACATTGTAGCATATCCCACGCTTTGGGTTTATCTGATGTTTTTTTCCTCATGGCTAGACTGGGGATTGTTTATTTTTAAACACCAGCCCTGAGCTGACTACCTAGTACGAACCGCCTAGTGGAGACCAGGTTACTGAACTGAATTGAATTCAAGTATTTCTTTGGCACCTCCTATATAAATAGAACCCTGACTGATGCTTCAGGAGAGATGAAGCGTGGAACTCAAGTCCTATAAAGATCTTCCACATTCACTGAATAATAAAAGACAGCATGCAACCAAGTGTTAAGTAAGGGGAACAGAGAGGATGACCCTATGGCAGCTCAGGAGACGGACTAATGAGCGTGAGTGGGTGCAGTCAGCAAGATCTATGTGAAAGAAGGGACTGGAAAAGGGGAGGATTTAGAGAGGCTTTTTTCAGTTCTCAAGCCCACCAAGGTCCTTCTTGCCTTAGGGTCTCCTCACATGCTGAGCCCGAAGTCTGGGAGGCATGTCCAACCCCTCTTTCCCCCCTGGCTGGCATTTTCTCATTGTTTAGGTATAGGGCTAAATGAGCACTCTGCAGAGGACATTATCCAAAAACAGGTTCCACTTGCCTCTCTCTCCAGAGGATTGTCTGTTTTCTTTACAACTTTTCTCAATGTTTATAATGTTTGATTGTTTCTTTACCGTCGGTCTCCCTCTCTGGAGTCTAAGCATCTTGAGGACAAGTACTGAATTTTTATTTACTCTGGCAGAACAGATTACCCGGTGGCACAAAGTGGTACTCAAATTATCTTGTTGAATGAATAAAAGAGTTGATGTTGGATGAGCCTGACAAGACATGGGACAGTGACGAGAAGACACATGAGCAACTGCTCGAATGGAGCAAGAGTGACCTAGGTAGGCAGGTGGGATGCTGCCAGGTCATAAGACTGATCACAGTGGTGTCAGGTGATCCCAAATGGGGTGGCACAATTTGGGCAAAGGCCAGCAATGTCTAGCTATGGGCTGTCCAGTAGTTTTCCACTTTGGGAAGGGCAATAAGGGTTCACAGGACAAAGAATGGGGGATAAGGAATAATTAGGGCCAAGGGAAGGGCGGGGGTTGGAGGAATGTCTGCATAAATTGAGACTGTATCCCACGAATGATAACAACACAAGAGCTCCTGAGAGGCCGGGGAGGTACCCCGTTTAACGTCCCTGGTGTTGGCACAAACCTGAGGGGAAAAAAAGGGACTCTGGATAAAATGGAAGATGAAGACTTATGATTTTGCAGTAGGATTTCATACTAGAAAAGGACAGCCATCTTTGGAAGTGTGAGGAAATCTGGAACAATGCAACAGTGAGCTTCTGGGCTCAGAATGGAGAGGACCCCACAGAAATCTTTATTTTCCACCATCTCTCCCACATGGTCACAAAGGACAGAATCAATGTATATACTGCCTACCTTGAAAAGTATATATTTTCCCATCCACATTCAATTTTAAAACACTGACCAAAAGGGGCAGTGTTTCATACAGATTCTGACTGGAACAAGCCCAGGGGGAAAAGGCCTGGAAAACATATGGCGAAGAAACTCGGAGAGTCAAGAGTGTGATTTAAAAACAAAAAACATGGGACGCGTCGTCTTTGTGTACCCGTATAAATAATTATGATGGTTGAAGTCTGCTTATTTTTCATCCAACCTAAGTTAACAGCTTTGAAAAAGAAAGATAACAGTGACCTGTGTGTATGGGAGTCCAGAGGGACGGTTCATGACAGAGCTCACTGGGTCCCCAGGAGGACCAAGAACACGGTCCAAGTGATCTTCCTCTGACGAGGCCGGGGTGGGCAGAGGAAGGCGTAAAGAATGATTGCTCTTCTATGTTGGACAGTCAGAACGTGAGATCAGGGAGCGAGTCTGTTATTTCAAAAATATAGCCTGGGAACCCCCAGAAGGTAAGTGGATGAGTTCTGTTCACTAACCTGTAACTCGAAAATTCCCTCTCTCCTCTGGACCTCCTTAGATCAGAGCTGTAATGGACCATATTAGTATTAGCCTATGTATTCCTTTCATTTGAGAAGGAAGGAACCTGATGTCTAGAGGACAACATAACTTGTCCAGAGTCACTCTGGTAGACAGTGCCTGAGCCAGGATGAGACCTTCGAAGCCAGGTTCCCTTTACAACTCTAAGCCCATCTGAGGACTGACCACAAAATTGGCTTCAATTCTACATTTTGATCTTCACTTTCCATTTAGTTGAATGAACATATGAACACCGTTCACCATATTTTGCCCTCCTCATTATTACTTTTGCAGCGACCATGAGGTGGCCAGGGGGATAAAGAAACAAACAAAAGACCACGCGCATTCACGCTCATCATAATGAAATGCACACCAGGTATCTGACCTCGACTCCTACTTCCCTGCCAATCTCCAGCTCATATAAATTCATTTCCCTAACAGAAAATAGGCGTCAACGTTGTAGATGGAAAGTAATTTCCCTGCAAATATCACCAGAGAGGTTCCTAGTGCTACTTGACACTTTTATTATGACTTTTGTTTCAAGCTGGGGTAAGGAAATCTACATTTGCCAGATAACAGGTGAAAAAAAAAAGTAGACTTTTAAACTTTGTGTTAGTTTTAACATCAAGGGGAAAGGCAAGAAACAAAGAATGAATGTGTTGGCTGCAGGCTGTGTATGTCTAAGAGCATTTCACAGGATTCTGGCTTTCCTCCTTACTTCCCACCCACAACTTTGCTGTCCTGAAACATCAGAGTGGGTTGGAGGGAGCCACTCGGCAGCACCCGAGCAGCCGGCTCTGAGGTGGGCAGCTGAGTGACTCGGCAGGACTTGCATGTAAACACTGCTTATCAGCTCATTCCTAAGGTAAGCCAACTGGGAGCAAGGTGACTTGTTTTATTCTTCTCTGGGTTTCATTGAAGGTTGTTGTGCCTTTAGAAGAACCCTATCATGTAAACATTTCACATTTAGATAAGAGAACTAGACAATATAAAGACAACCCAAAGTGTATTTCAGTAATAGCCACTTATGTGTATTTCATTAATTGCCGTTTATATGACAGGGGCTACTTTAATTCATGTTTCATTAGCTGTGTATTTTCTAAAGGGTCGTAGAGCCTTGGATGTAGGATTGCCAGATAAAATACAGAATATGTGGTTAAATTTAAGTTAAAAATAAACAACAACTCTTTAGCGTAAGTGTGCTCCAAATACTGCATGGGACATACTTTTATTCTTGTCAATTGACACGGGGTCCATTAACTAGCCAGTTTATTTATTATCCAGACAATTTTTTTCCCTGCCTCCTTTTTTTTTTGACCTTTCAGTGGCTTAATTTTAGGAACCCCTAAGAGAGGGTGGACAGAGAAATACAATTCAACCACACTGGGTGTCCTACTTACCATTAGCTGGGACACACCTTTTAGTAGGGGAGGAATTTGATATACTGGGTTGAAAATAGTGATTATCTGCATTTTCCCTCTTACCTTATAGACAGAACTAGCCACAGACTGATGTTTTCGAGTTTGGATCTTACAGACCAGTAAAACGTAAAAAGAAAAGAAAAAGAAATTGTGACATTGTGGGAAGATCACTATATTGTTGCCAAGTTTAAATCTGATCAAATAAAAATGTTAAAAATACCACAACTGCCATCTTCAATGATCATTAATTCATTAAGGAAAGTGACATCTGAATATCCCCAAAGTAGGAAGCACACTCTCTTAGAATGAAGAACAATACTTCTTAAATCAAGTTGGCAGCCTTCCAATGTACAGCCCTGGGTTTTGTGAAAACTCCACCACAATGTCGGGCTGGCCCTGGAACCTGAGAACACCCAGCCCAGGTTATGCCACAGTGACCCCTGTAAAAAGACAGTACCAGGGGCGCCTGGGTGGCTCAGTCATTAAGTATCTGCCTTCGGCTCAGGTCATGGTCCCAGGGTTCTGGGATCCGGTCCCACGTCCGGCTCCCTGCTCGGCGGGAAACCTGCTTCTCCCTCTCCCACACCCCCTGCTTGTGTTCCCTCTCTCGCTGTGTCTCTGTCAAATAAATAAACAAGATCTTAAAAAAAAAAAAAAAAAAGACAGTACCAATATCGTCCGCCCTCCAGGTTTGTGTTGCTAGGAGAGAACCACAGAGCACTTTCAAGTAAAGTTAAGGGAAGGTGAGCAACAGCCAGCTCGAATTGTGATGACTTTAAGTTACTCTCTAACTTAAATATTTTATTTCCGAGAAGCGTATTATTTGTGTGGAAGTATTACATGACTTTTCTCAAACCATGGAGCATTTCCTCTGCTTACACTACAATAGAAAACCTTTCCCTAAACTTTTCTAAACTTGGGCGCACAGCCCGATCTCTCTACTCTTCTTCCTCTCTGTCTCTGTAAAATGAATGCTTCAGGAACTGGATAATATGACATTGAACGGAAGCAGCCCCTTCATCAGAGTCCAGAGGTCTTTGAAACAACAGGTTACGAAGCCTCCTGGCTCTTGAGAACTGGCAGAATGCATGACCCTGGCCGAGAAGAGTTGGATATTTGCCAAGAGGCAGGGGTAGTTGGTAGCAGTGCTGGGAGACCAAGTCCCCAAGTTCAGACTTTTATAATCCTTCCCACTTTACACAAGGGAAAACTCTGGTGTGAAAGTGGAGAATTGCCTGAAGTTGCTGAGTCATTAACAGAAATCACAATTAAAATCAATTGCCCAGCCCAAGTCTTGTATATAGTTTCTTCTGTCCTCTTGCCCGAGAAACACATATAAAGACTTTTTACTAGGGGAACTTTAAATAGGACTGAAATCCAGTTTCATATGCCAAAGAGAGATTCAAAGCATTATTTACCAATGATCTCCAAATATTCTTTCCTTCACCCCAAGGCTGTGAAGTGGGAAATTTGGTATCCTTTTCTTTGAAAACGGGCTCTTTGAAGCAAAGAAACAGTCATTAAACACACACACATACACACACTTTAAAATATATGTTAGAATGTGCTTAAAGAAATATGAAGACTACCCTAACTTTTAAAATATTTTTATATAATTTTAGGTGTCTTTTCCAGTCATAGGGTTATTTGGTGTCTTTTGATTCTGTTATGTATCCAAATTTTTCACTTTTTAAATGTAATATTGTTATATACATATTTCTCATATTGTTATAACTATCCATATCTTTATTTTAAAGGACGTATCATATGAATCATATGAAAATATATTTTTACCTCCCCAACTTTTAACAAGTGATAATTTCTGCATTACGGCAATGGGGGGGCTGTTTTTTTACATTATATTTTTCTGTAATGATGGCATTTTTAAATGTAATTATTACTTTTATAATAAGTAAAAAACACAGACAGGAAATTCATACACTCTCATTAAAAATCACTTCAACCTGAATTTTTAGGCCACTTAACATCATCTCCCTGTTGTACCTTCCCATAGTCCTAGACCTGGGACCTGCCTGAGAGATTCCCCAAATATTCTGGGGATCCCAAATATTTGCATTTCTGAGAGAAGCAGTGCTACCACCTTTTTTCTTTTTAACTTCTTAAATCCCACCTCTTCTGTCATTACTGAAGCTCACTTATTTTCCCCTCAGCCCTATTTAATATCAGCTTGTTTTCATTCCTCTCCTTGTGTTGTTTGCCTTATGTTCTGACGTGATTCTTTTCTCAGGCTTAGCTGAAGAGAAGAGAGAGATTTGGGCTTTGATTCCAGGGTGATGTTTCACAGAAAGTCAACTCTTGTCTAGGTATTAGATAAATATCTCACTAACTAATTTCTTACTGCCTCTAAGCCATGAACATTTTGGTTAGGAACCAAGTCCAGAGCCCTTCAGACAGTTTGCTGCCAACACAACATGTAAGCTACTGAAACTCACGAAGTGAGGCCTGGCCCTCTGCATCGCTTTAATGGCTTCTGTCACCCAGGGCCAAGCGGCCGTCCCCATAACTCTGCACACTGAGGTGCTGCCTCAGGGCAAGTGCAAGAATGCAAATGACCGAGAACCTCAAATTGCAATTTAAAGATGGCTGTTAGGTTATACTCTTCCCATATGCTTCTCTTCTTCACCGCCAAGTTTGAGAATAATGTGCTGTTTTTACTTATTTTCAGTGGAAAGAATATTAAACCTTCGGGTGATGGTGGCATATTGCTGAATGACATGTTTTAGTCTGACTAGAATAAATTACAGATTTTCATTGGAGAGAGGGAAGAAGAGGGAGCTCCAAAGCCTCCCCCCCAAAAAAAAGAATCAAAAAAAGCTAAATTTTCCTAGTTCCTGGGTTTTAGGTATAAAGAAAAATATAGCCACAATTAATAACATGGTAATTAAACTGTAGGAAGTCGTAATCCTTAAAAAGGTGTTTCTTGATAGATTTCAATTACATTTGCCTCTACTGACTGAAAATATGCTTTCTGCAATCAGAATGCAACTATATGACACTTAAAGGGGAAAGAACACTTGGAAAGGTTTTCCAAATGCACGCAAAGGACAGTGATGCTTTCACCCAAGGATGCTATGTGGCATCACGGAAATGAATCAGAGACTTGGACCCCCCATTTCCTCCACAACAGAAACATGCTTAAGATCGTTAGGGTAAATGAGCTTAGGCAAAGTATACTCTGCATTTGCTTTTTAATTTCAACAGAACAAAGCAAAACCTTGGACTTGGCTGGAGATGCATCCTGAGCCTTTTCATCTTCCATCCTCTGCCCCGGTCAACACCAGGCAAGAGTGATTGCCTTTTCGTTCATTTATTTTCAGATCTGGTTCACCCAGAGGTTGTGGTGGTGGTGGCAGCAGCAGTAGTGATGGGGTTTGGTGCCCTCAAAGTTACCATTTTAAAACACCTATATATATATATATATATATTTTAGGTTAAACATTCCCTCTGTCTTTCAGAGGAACTCCTTGAGGAAGTGTGTTCTTTGCATGTCCAGGTGCAGTCTACAAGAAGAGGGTTGGAGAAGCTCGCCCAGGTCCTTACAGAGCCCGTTCCTTCTGATCATATAGGAAACCCATGCTCTCCTCCTTTTCAGGTCTATGTAATCAGGCTTGGAAGAAGAGATGAAAGCAAATCTGTCTCACCATTTTGTAGAAAGACGCTGAGGTAGGGTGCTCCTACTCCCTGGCTTTTACTTGGATCAAGTGTGGGAGAGAGGAAGAAAGAGAAAGGGAAACTAAACCTGGAGAAAGAAGAAGAGAGGAAAATAGCTACCCACCCCCTCCCCCAAAACACCTATATAATTTTTCATCATAGGATGTTACTATAATTTGTTAATAATTTTCCTAATTTTGGACAAATTAATGTTTTATGTGTAATGCATAAATCTTTGCATTTCAAATTATTTCTTTAAGATAGTCTAATAGAAGAAGAAACACCAGATTAAAGATTATAATCATTTTCAGGTTTTTAATACATATTATCAGGAAGGTTGTATTAATTTATATTAACACAGTATATCAGTGTCTTCTTGAAGCTCTCACTGCGTTTCTTAATGGTATTTAAAAAAAATCTTTGCTATTTTGTTAGGTCCCTATTATTTAACTTTGTATTCACTGGTGGAGCTGAAAATTGTTTACTGTATAATTAGCTATTTGTATTTTCTCTTCTATGAATTGTCGGTTCAATGACATTTGTCTCTTTGCTCATTGATTTATAGTAACACTTTATAAATCAAGGTTATTAACTTTCTTTGTGCCTCAATTTTGGAAAAAATACATTTTCTTACCAATTTGCTTTTTGTCCTCTGATTTTGCTATGATTATTTTTGACATATGGACATTTTATATGTCTCTATATTTCAACTTATTGATCCTTTCTTCAGTGATTTCTTCCACTGCTTTAAAGTATTGAAAATCTTCACCCACCCAGACCAGATAAATATGCAGAAATATATTCTTTTAGTTATTTAATTAACTTTTCTAGAATAATATTTCTTTAATCTATCTAGAACTTGTTATGTGGTATGAGAAAAACATATTTCTTTTCCTGATAAGCTAGCAATCATCATGGTACCACTTGCTGACTACTTTTCCCCCCTGTTTTTATATGTAGTCCGTACATACATATTTCAGGTTATTCTCACATATGCAAGATTATATTTGTGGGTTTTCTACTGATTGCTTTGCCGATTCTTTTACCAGTAGTTTCATCACCCCTAATTTTTTTTAGAAGTTCTTTTAGCTCTTATACTGAATTCCTTCAACTTAAAAGGTGGCCAAGATGAGGTACAAAGAAAATTGTTTAAAGAGACTGTCTGCCTTTAAAGTTTCAGGTCTTAGGTGAAAAAGATAGTATTAGTTCTTCTTGTGTCTATGAAGGATGGGGCTCATGCTATGACACAGAAAATCAGGAAGGACTTTCTTATTTTCTTGATTGTCATGGGAACAGTAATATCAAAAAGAAGAATTATATATCTTTTTGTTCATCTCAAGCAAAGAAAACTTCCAGTGAGGAGATTAAGACATTTCGTGCTGGAAGATCATCTCTACTTGGGCTTCTGGGGCACCAGTAAAGGTATCAACCCATAGATCTGAGGAAGATTGCCAGAAACAGTCACAAAATGATAAACGAGAGAAAGCCTGAATTACAATGGTCCTATTAGGGCTCAACAAGGGATGTGCTGAATAATTTTGTTTTGTTTTTAAGGCTTGTTAACAGTGAAATCTTAGGGTGCTGGGGTTTTAGGTGACCTTTTCCTTTCTTTTTTGAAAAATTTAATTGTGTTTTCATTCCCCCCCCAAATTGCATAGGTTTCCCCTCTCCCCCTTAATAATGGTCTATTATTTAAATTCTGGAATACAGTATTGGAAGCTTTAGTCCCAAGAAGTGCAATGGTACAAAAAGTGGATTTTCTATTTCTTCCTCTCTTTTCCTTAATAGACACAGCAACACTAAAACTCATCTTATTAGAAGAGATTTTGTGAAAATGAGACAGTACATTTCTAAACCAAGTGCTTTTCCTCCAAATAAGATTTAACCCAAAATGAAGCTGGGGACTGGAAGAAGGTATGAAAAAAATGATTTTTTAAAATTTCTATTTCTAAAGCTAATAAAAATTCTTTTACGGTAGGTTTTTTTTTTTTCCCCTTGACAACCAAAGATTGACACATCTTGCATGTTAAAAAGTAGAGGACTGTAAGTAAGTACTCACTGGATAGAATTTTTTTCCTCTATAAATTCCCTTTTTGTGATACAATTGGTGCTATTTTACTGTCTTGAAAATTCCCATTTTTCTTTAACGGTCTCTACTTTTCTGTTTTCTTAGCTCTTCTTAATTGTTCTGCTTTTTATTAGTAGATGATTCTCTCTGGCTCAACAGTGAGGAGGGTCAGAGTCATGGACGATATACTCTATCTGGTTTAGTGTGGCTCCAGAAAAGCTAAACTGTGCCTCATCCTCGAATTAGTTACTTTAAGGATAAGCGATAATCAGCCTCCGTGGCAATGATTTCATCATACCAAGCGCTTGAGAATACCTGCTGTAATTTTTTCACCTGCCCACCCAAGCAAGTTTATCTTTGCTCTTAAACCATCGGCGGCACTTTGTATTTCTTTTCCATGCCACATTGAAAAGAAATAAAAATCAAGTGCCTTACGTATCACTTAAACGCATAAACAATTACGTCATAGCCCATTTCCCCCTTAAACCTTTCATGCTTGTTTTCCTGTCTTAGAATAACAGTTAAAAGTCATCAAAGTGCCTACAGTACCAGCAGCTCTTCGTGTCGGGGGTTGGGGGGGGAGCCCTGTGGACGTCACATCTTTGTTCTACGATGGATGTCCGCGTAATTTCTTGGAACAAGGCTTGCAGCGGATAACCCGGTGAGATGGAGGAAACTTCCTTCCACTCAAATACTGTCAGGGCCAATGTGCCTTTCAGGAGATTGTCTGTGAGATTCTGGACATGGAAACTGTAAAAGAAATTGAGCTGGACAGATCCTTGCCACCACTTTTTCTGCTAAATATAGATAAGTTGTCATCGGCTTGCACAAGCAATTTCCAGCTACAGCTCCTCAGGAAGGGAGGCAGGCACGGGGGCTCATGTCTCTGGCAGTTACACTGCATAAAGAGGAGTGGACCCTGACTCAGAGATCGTGAGGCGCAAAGGAAGGGGGCAGAAAGGAAACAGGAGGAAGGAATCTCAGCTTTGGTTAAATATGAGGGCACGCTGCGGGATCTGTAGCAAATGATAGTATTGGCTCTCATGAAGCATCCATGACTCTGAAGAAAAGGTATGGAGAAGAAGCTCTACCACAGAGTCTGCACTCAGGGCTCCCCTCCACCACCCCTTTGGGAAACGGTGTGGTACAGTGGCAAGAGACTATGAGATCCGCATTCAGATAGTCCTGAGTTTGGATCCCATCCCACCTTAACCTAATCCTGTGTTTGATTTGGAGTTACTTAAATTCTCGGAGCCTCGGGGTGCTTATACATAAAAGGTAGGGAAAATAATACGTCTCTCACAGTATTATTAGGATGACTATCAGGATTGGAGTCCATGGCGTTACCAAGTACTCATCTTCTCTTGGTGCCCTCCCCTCCCCCCTTTTTAAAGATTTTCTTTATTTACTGGAGAGAGAAAGAAAGATAGTGCGAGAGAGAGCATGAGCGGGGTTGGGGGAGCCAGGGGAGGAGGAGGGGGAGAAGCAGGCTCCCCGCGGAGCAGGGAGCCCGACGCGGGGCTCCATCCCAGGACCCCGGGACCGTGACCTGAGCCGAAGGCAGACGCTCAACCGACTGAGCCACCCAGGCGCCCCCACCCCTTCTTCCTTTTCAGGCAGGTCATTTAAGCTTCCCTGGACTCCAGTTGTTTCTCTCTTACTTAGCAAGTCCTATTGGTTGTACCTCTAAAATATAACCAGAATTTACCCACTTCTATTTCCACTGCTAACCAGGCCAGGACAAGCCACTGTTCTCTCCTGATAGTCCATTCCTGACTAGTTTCTCTTCCTCTGTTTTTGTTTTTGTTTTTTTTATTATTTAAAGATATTTACTTATTTACTTATTTATTTATTTTGAGAGAGAGAGAGAGAGAGAGAGAGAGAGCGTGCGCATGAGCAAGCAGGGGGAGGGGCAGAGGGAGAGAGAGAATCTCAAGCCCACTCCACACTGATCGTGGCCCGGAGCCCCAGGCAGGGCTCGATCTCACGACCCTGAGATCAGGACCTGAGGTGAAATCAAGAGTTGGCCGCTTAACCGACTGGGCCACCCAGGTGCCCCTCTTCCTCTGTTTTTAAACCCTGTATAATCTGTCTCTGCATAGCAGGTAGAGAGAACTTAAAAAAAAAAAAAAAAAAGGTAAGTTAAATCATGCCCCTCCCCTATCCAAAACCCTCCCATTGGCTTCTTGCTGCATTGAGAATAAAATCCAAGCTTCTCACCATGGGCTTTGATGCTCCATGCGATCTAGGCCCTGCTTATCTTTTTCTTCTTTGACTCCATCTGCTATCACTTTTTCTTCTTCTATTAATATTTTCCAACCGTACTGGCCTAATTTCACTTCCCAGAACACATCAAGTTTATTTCTACCTTGGGGACTTTGCTTTTGCTGTTTCCACAGCTTGGAAGAAGTTTCTTCCAGATTCTGCCGTGGTTGAAACTTTTCCAACAGTTCAGTCAAATGGTCCCTCCTAAAATTTGTCTTCCCTGACCTAGTGTCTCTATCTTAGCCTATTTTATTTTCTTCATAGCACTTACCACTACCTAAAATTATTTCAAATTTTGCTTGTCTGTTTTCCCCATGGGAATGTAAACTCCATGAAAGTAGGCAACTATATTTTTTACCCCTGAATAAGCCTAGAACAGAGTACTCAGAAATCACTTGGTGAGTGAATTCTGAATGAATATGTAAAATAAGGTAATAATATCTTCCTTAAAGTTTGTGACTGGATTTGAAAATCTTCCTATGTCCTTTCCATGTCTATAAAGGTTCTATGATTCTTTGAACAGAAAGTCTGAATCCCAGAAAATTTTTAAAGAAATGCAGTTAGAAAATTTTCAAATACTCAACATAGAAAAAATTAGGTTTACCAGATCAAGACACTCTGGGTATCTGCTTTAATGAAAAAAAAAAAAAAAAAGAAGGACTTATAATTTACATGTGGAGTATTTTTATGTAAAGGGATCCTTGTAAACTACTGAAAAACTGTGTTCCTTTAAGCAGCATTTAGATTTCCTGAGCAATCCTATTTACAGTTGGCTTAGCACGTCCTTTCTTCACAGATCTTGAAAGGGAATATGGGTCCACAGCATAACACATCTGCTACAAGAAATGGCTCAGGTAAGCTCAGGCTGTGTGAGTTGGATGTTCTTCAGCTCAGGGAGGTGCTCATCCCACTGTGCTCTGTACAGGTCAGCCCACTTTCGGGGCTGTGCTGTAAGAGGGACAGTGTGGAAACCGGATCGCATCCTAGGAAAGGAACTGGAAACCGTGTTGGGAGAAGGACATGGGCAGGCCTAACTGGAAGGACAGGGGATTTGCAAAGGCTGATGGTTGTCAAATATTTGAAGGTTTCCCATTCTGTGCTGCACGTGTGACGGGACAAATCTAGAACCAATGAATAGAAGCTACCAGGAAGCAGATTTTGCCTCAATAAATGGAGAGAATTTCTAACAGTCTGGCCTCATACATAAGCAAAAGCCTGCCCGGAGACGTATAACGAGCAGGTACCGTCACTGGATGTTTAAATTTGGGGCAGGCAGAGGAGCAAGGATCCCTCAACGTAGGTGGGCAGCATGCACACTTCTCGCAAGCTCTCACGGAATTCTTTTCACACATTCTAGCCTGGCTTGCGGGGACTAATGCTATGTGATTTGCATCACATAGCGTTCTTTCTATGTTACTTATTAGAAAGAAATAAGTAACATATGGGGTATGATGGGTGCTGTTGAAATAATGACTCAGGCCCAGAAAGCTTGGAATTTCAGAAGTGAACCGAGAATCTCATAGATCCATGATGTTATATTCTGACCTGGAAGCAAGTTACTGGCTATTTCCTGCCCAAGAGACTTCTTGTCCGCAAGGCTGAAGCAGGCTACTACTCTTCAACTCTTCTTGGTGAAGGACAGGTTGTATTCCAAAAATAACCCTGGGTTTAGGGATAGAGGGTAAGGCTGGAGTGTTTGGGGTTGAATTAGATCACCTTTTAATTTGTAGCCTAAGGACGATGGGTTATTTTTACCTCTCCCTTCTGGCAGGGGCGGCTGGTAATTCCAGGCAGAGGCTGACCCTCCTCAGCAACACCCCCAGTCTGACTGCTCCTTTTTTCCCTTCTTTCCTTCCTTTGTCTTTCTTTAGAATCCCTATGAGCCTTTGCATGCTTAGCATGAAAATGAGCCCATTTTATTTTTGGAACCCACAGAGGCAGCCCTGAGGGGAGTTATTGTGTTGCTTTTAGCAGCTAAACAAAAAGGTGTGAAATCATTTGCTGGCTGTTCTAGAATGGGAACAAATAAACAAACTGAGAAGGAAGGTTCGGGACAGTGTGGCAACTTGGACAGAACCTCATGACGGGCTTCTCGGAGACTTATTAGCAACCAAAGTGGCTGCAGGAATGTCTGTGCCTTTTACTCACCTTCCCAGGAAGTTACTAGAATAGCAGGGAAGCCCCTGGGATTTTTTGTTTTTGTTTTTAATTGATATATTTTGAAATACTATTTACACGTTGCTTTGAAAAGGACGTAAGGATGGGACCAGTTTGAGAAAATTCCTGAAAGCCCTTTGTAACATTCCCTGGGCAGGGAGTGTGAGGGAAGAGGGCACAATTCGCCAGGCTTTTCTAAGAACTGGGGACACCCACTGAACGCTTCTGTGGACACGTATTCCAGTCACTACAGGCCTTTAATGATTTAATCACATAACAGTGGTAAGAGACAAAGACCTCAAGCAACAAAGACTTCTTGGGAATCTTGATGTTTTTGGCCTCATGACGGTAACAGTGGTTGGACGCTACCTCCTGTCTAGGGGTGCTGAGGGCCCCAGGTACTTCTCTTCTTGGAAGAGCATCATAGTTCGAAATATTTCTTCATGAGCCGGTGCAATTTCATTTTCAATGGGCAGCTTTGATATGGGATTCTCGTTTTCCTTATTTATTTACTTAATTTATTTAATTTCACAATCTTTTTTAACCTACAAAATACTTAAAGCATATAAAAATGCAGAGACTTGGTAAATGCGTATTTGCAAGATTTTACAACTGCTCTTTGGGCTCTTTTCCAAAGAAACGAAATGTTAGAGTTATGCCTGTTCCCATGCTTCTTTCCTCCTGTTTCCCAACAGGCAAACTCTTCTGCAGCCTATTTGTGTCCTTCTGTCCTTGGCCTTTACGCAGGCCTGCCCACGTAGCAGCTTGGCTTAACAAATGTGGCCTTTGGAGTATTTAGGCAACTGGGCTTTAGTGACTGGTCGGCATCACCACACCATGGGGAGTCACTGGGCCTGTCTTATTAAGGTGGTTAAGCCTCCTTATTTCTACCATTCAGGGCAGAATTACAGTATAGTCAAACACCAAGACAGATCTTTTTAAAGCATTGTTTAATTGATTAACTAGTGCATAAAACAGAGAGTATCAATTGTCCACTTATAGCCTGGGACTAGGCCATGAGCGGGGATATGCACAGACAAATGGAAATTAAAACCACTGTAATATCAAAATTTCTCTCAGGAAAGGAATAGTCTTCGCTTAGGACAGTTCCATGATAAGCCATGGCCTTGAAGATGTGGGCAATAAGAACCAAGAGACAACTTAACTGAGCTGAGTAGGACTGTGGGGGGGAAGGGGGAGGAAGGAGAGGGAGAGGGGGAGAGGAGTGACTAGGAATCTCAGGGTGAGAGAGAGAAGAAGACAGGAATGGAGAAAAGGGCAAGGGCAGAAGACAAAAGGACACGTGACAGCATGGCTGAAGTGAGAACAGTCCATGATGGTTCATCTGTGGTGGCTGGAAGGCTCCAACAACAAGGTCTCTTATAAAGAGATCCATGGATGGGGCACCTGGGTGGCTCCGCCGGTCGAGTGTCCTACTCAGGATTTTGGCTCAGGTCATGATCTCAGGTCCTGGGATGGAGCCCCGAGTCAAGCTCCATGCTCAGCAGGGAGTCTGCTTGAGGATTCTCTCTCTTTCCCTCTTCCCTTGCCCCTTCCCCGACTTGCACACACAGTCTCTCTCTTTTAAAATAAAGAAATCAACCTTAAAAGGGAGGGAGAGAGATATCGACCGATCCACAGATCTCCAGGGATCCACGGATCTCCAGGGATCCACGTAAAGTTTGTGTTTCTATGAGAGAAACTCACTATTTGCTACCCATCCTCTATCCCCCACCGCAGTAAAATGTTCAGTGAAACAGATTTTTTTTTCAATCAAGAGATGCACTTCATATTCATGTGTATATGTGCATATGTATGATATACGTGTATACATGGGCATGTATGCATATGTAAGTATACGTACAAAAAGACATGTACCTACCGTTTATAAAAGACATCAGATGAAGTGAAATCAATCAGTGGAGTGCAGAAATTCAGAGCCAGGGGTGACTGGAAACACAGCCTGGGTGCCTTCCCCCTTATACTCTCAAACCTTGGAGCTCTCAGAAATCTAGGCAAGGTCCTGGGTTTCCATATGGTGTAGGGAAAGTGCACTGAAAGACATCTCGAAGGACAGAGAGAGCTAATCTGACATCAGAGTTGAGAGCTGAGCTTATGGGTTTCAGTTTTATGCTACAGGTTATAGAGAACATGATTTGAATATGGGGGTGGATTCTGAAGCCAGAATTTATCACACCTCCACCATAGTTGCCCAGATGCTTTTTTCCCTTCTTTCCAACTAGCAAATTCCTACTCCTTTCTTTAGATTCTATTTAAATGTCACTTTATCTGTGGAGCCTTCTCTGACCAGCAGGGAGGGTAATTTTCTTCTGGCCTTCCATCTCTCTCCATAAATATTTATATTATACAGCACATATCACTGGTATTACATGGTCTTGAACCTGAATGCAGCCAAGTGGGCCTCATGGTATCACTTTTGAATCCCCACTGGCCAGCACGATATATGGCTCCTTTGCTGAATAAATCCTGGGTATGTGAGTAATAAAGGGAAACTTAGATGTGGACACATAGCTTCAGAAAAAGCAGAACTCCAAGCCCCCAAATGGTGGCACCACTCTCCCCCAATAGCTTTGCTACTGGATACCATTTGTTTGGCCCCTTGTGCCTATTTTGAATAAGAACCCATTGCTCCCCAGAAGTAAAAGCAGTGTAATAGTTGTTTGTTTGTTTATTTCTTCCCCACGCCAAGACCCAGGGTGACGAGGCTGGATTGCACATGGGGCGTGGGCATCAGAAACTGGGAGTCTCACCCTGCCCAGCCTGTCTGGCTCGTAGGCTTGGGCAAGTCACATAGCTCCTGCGGGACTCCGTTTCCTCACCCAGTGGTAATGACCGGCTTCACAGGGTGGCTGCAAAGCTTAATTAAGGATTGAGAAGGAGGGAGAAAATACAAAGTGCTTCATACACGCAAAGAATTTTCTTCCCATATTTATTTTTGGGCTCAGTAACCTGTGGTAGGAAGTATTTATGACCTAGAAGAAGAGCCCAGTAAAAAAATGTTAACTACTATTCTCATTCTAAAATGGTTCCCTTGGTACTGATGGGGAAATGGACCACACACTTCTTTCTTTCATTGTAGTACATTCTGGGGCCCTTACATTCTGGGGCCCTTGCAGCCTACTTTAGGTGTACAGCTTGCCACCTCTAGGCCTCAGTTTCCCTGACTACAAGGACTTTCCCCTGATTCCTTTATGCTCAGATGTGTTGTGTGATGCCTTCAGTTTTTATCCCAGTCTCTGTACTTACTCAAACCTGTGAAACGAGGTTCACAGATGGGTCTCAAAAGTCTGTGAGCAAACCCACAGGGGTTGGTTCCCTGGACATGGGAAGCCCTGTACAAGTGACACCCCAACTTCCTGGCTCCGTGCCCTCAGCACCTGGAGACCTGGGAAGGTGCAGGGTTTCCACTGCGGCCAGAGCCTCGGCTTCGTTGATCCTGTTGGCTGGACAACTAAGCAAAAGGACAACTGATCCTGAGACAAGAGTGAGAAGGTAAGAGACAGACAGAAAAAGCAAACCCAACAAGCGGGTTGTTACTGCCTTGAAAAGCTTATTATTACTGTTACCTTTTGTGTTTTTTGTTTTTATTTTTTGTTTGAGAGAGTGAGCGAGTGGGAGAGAGGGAGCCTGAGCGGGGGTGGGGGAGCCCGGGGAGGGGGAGAGGGAGAAGCAGGCTTCCCGCTGAGCAGGGAGCCCGATGCGGGACTCGATCCTAGGACCCCGGGATCACGACCTGAGCCCAAGGCAGCCGCTTAACCGACTGAGCCACCCAGGCACCCCGATCTTTTTTGTTTTTTAATCACGGAGGCTGTCCCTGCGCTAGGGATGTTCCAAGACCAAAACTGTTTAGAAGAGAAAACAAAGGCACGTGCCATGTGTTTGTTGCTGAGAGAGGAATCCAGGCCATAAGGTGACGACTATTTGCACAGTGCCCCCTCTGTCCCCTCATCCTGCTGCAGTTGTCCTCAGCATCCCTGGCATCACACCCCCGGGGCAGCCCCGAGGATCAGGTGAGGAGGAGGAAGCAGGACGCAGCTGCTGCAGGTTGTCCGGCCAGGTGTGGCGGTGGCTGTGGAAAGGTGTGGGGCCACCAAGGCTTATATAAGGAGGAGGGAGGACATAGGCCAAGGGGGAAGATGGAATGTTGGCCGTGACTGGCTAACTCAACACGAGGCCGACGGAGGGAAGGGGGGTGGGAGGGAAGAGTTTTGAAAACATGACAGTGTCTCATGCGTATGCAGCATGAAGGTGCCTTCCACATAGAACATTGAAGGAGGTGGGGATATGTGGAAAATTTGATAGGCAATAAAACCACATGCTAAATTAAACATATACAAACATTAAAGAAGGTTGCTATTAGCAGAATGTGATATCTATCCCAATTACATCAAAATTGGATGCACTGTTAAAACCCTTACTCAACTTCATTTAAAAATCACTTGAGGAAAATGCAAAAATAATTTTTGGAACTTCAACCTTAGGTGGCCACAGATCATTTTCTCAGGAAAATGTGGCTATTGGAAACGTTGGACAGATTTTTTTTTTTTAAACCAAACCATTATAACTGGTCTCCCACTTGCCTAGAGTAAAATTTTCTATAGAAGCACTATTATAGAAGAACGCCACGTGCTACAGATTAATACAGAAACCAGCTAATCACAACACACGAAAGCAAATGTGGCGTGTTCTGAGGGGTGCGAATATGTTGGAAGCTATCACGAAATATTGCTTAACAATCTTCTGAAAAACCCTTTTGCAAAGAGAACTTATTACTAACCTCATGGAGGGTTCTCAGTTTCAAACAGGGTTCATTTTATACATGTTGATGATGGAAACAAAAGATAATATGGAAACATCCTTTTAATTCTAAGCACCTCTTTTCGGGGCGGGGGGGGCAGGGGAGCGTTCAGTGGTTCCATATGTATCCTACATTTAATCTATGGGAGGTGAAAAGCAATGCCAGCTAATTTCAACACTTAAACTGCTACTCAACGACCCAGCTGTTAAAAAGGAGTCCAAATGAATTGTTAGCTACAAAAGAAAGGTTTTCTCAATCTATATCCCACTCTGAGGTCAACAGGCACACTTGTAATGTCAGAAGCAGATACGGCTGCCAAGTTCAAGTTGCCATGACTCTGAATATAGTATAACATTCCACTCCAAGCCAGAGCCCATAACTCCGGCGGCTGTTCTGATGAAGGCCCTTCTTGGTACCACTCTGGCTCACACCCACTGGCTACAATGATGTAGCAGGTGAAGGACTTAAGTGTCACTAAGTTGGTTTCCAGTTGCTTCCAGGAAAAAAAAAAAATCCATGGCATATACGATTCTTGCATCTGACACCTGGCAAATTTCCCCTGTGTTCAGAGGCCACAGAGACAGGATCTGACCGTGGCTGTCACAGCCTTAAGTGCTGTCTCCCACACTCTGAGGGGCTCTGAGACACAGAAACCTGGGGACATCAGCATTTAGGAGAGAAGGTATAGGAAAACACTCTATGTGTATCTGAAAACGCTGCCAAGCACCTCAGCCCTGACATGCCATTTCTTAGCTCTTCTAGCTTCAGAACATTCTGTCTTGGGAACTGTCAGTCAGCTCGACATCATACACTGGTTTTATGGTGTTGATACATATCTACCAGAAAGGAGGCCAAAAGGAAGGACTCACCACTATTGCTATCTCCTGCAAATGACCCCCCTGTTTTGCCTCTTGGCATTTTCCCCATGTGTTGTTCTTGGGCTGTCTGATTTGGACTGAGCATCCATGGAGCTGAAGCGCCACGAATATTCAAATAATAAACAACACTGCTAATAACCAATAGGCTCCTCAAAAAAGCAACAGAAGAGCAAACTCTAGAAGAGCCTCTGTTTCTTTGGCAATCAAAAGGTCAGAATGCTACTGTCCTTTTTGGATAGTCATTTATGTTGACCTTTTCCCCTCGTGGGGTCAAATCTTCCGTGTGAAAATCAATCTAGAAACTTTCTGTCTCACACCTTTTTTCGGTTGTGTCTTCCAAATGACACACTTTGGGAGGTAAGCACAAGTCATGGTAACTGGCCACTTCCTTTATCTGTGGAGTCCTAAGAATTAGCAGAACTTTATCTTTATGATGAAATGGCCTTTAGAAGTAGGTATTACTGAGTTCAAAATGCGAGCATCATTACTGAGAAAGAGCACTTTCCTTTTAAACAGAGAAACCAATAGCTCTGCACTACAAGGCTTGGGGGGAAAAAAAAGTGGAGCTACCGCAAAACAAACAAATATTCAGCTCAGTTTCAGGAAGTTTCGAGAGGATCAAACAAGCGTCTCTCTATTGAAGTTGTTGGGGAACATTTATGCTTACTTCAGCCTGAGTTCCTATTTATGCTGCGGGCTTTTATACATCCACCTCAGGAGGGCATTCCAACTTCAGGTTACTCACAAAGTATCTTCAGAAAAGGAAGTCTGGAAATCCCACCCAGCGCGGGGGAGGGGAAGCACTCAAATCTGAATTTGCTTCCAAACCTCAGCTCTGTCCTTGAGTCGAGGATATCTCAAAAACCGGAGAGAGGAATTCCACAGAAAGGGGGTGAGAAAGGTTTCTCATGGTGTGAACATGCCTGTGAGGAGAATGCCTTTTCTTGTGGGTGAAACCAGGAGACGAGAGAGTCTATTTGTGGAGCCCTAGTGAAGGTTTCCACTCAGAAGGAGCCCGGCCGTTTTCTGCTGGTCCCTGGGGAGGAGGCTTGGTACACAGTTGAATGCTCAAGCAAGTTGTCTTCCAGAATAAAGGAGGCACCACGCCAGCCCTTTGCAAACAATATTCTTGTTTTATAAACCTAATTCTTTTCAGGTCTTAGTGTCATTCGCTTACAACAATGTTTTTATCCTCATTTGATGGATTAGAAAATTGAGGCTCAGAGATGAAGTCCCAAGGGACACAAGAAATATAGTACATAGAAAAGCAGAGATTCAAACCTGGGTCTTTGAGCCTCTAATGCCTGTTTTTCTTTCCAACACGCCGCTCAGCTCCTAACCTCATTCTTCCTAATAACCCATATTATTATTGGTGTGAAGAAGACAGAAACTTTTGGAGAAGAATACTAAAGAATTTTGATTAGGGAGTACGCATGCAGTAGAGGGAAATGTCATCACTTTGGTTGTTGTTACTGTGTCCCCATCTTTTCATGAGAATATACAGAGGTTTCCTCTTAGGACCTGCATGTTGGAACTTGCTGGTGCAATTTAAGGCACATCCTGCCTATGGTGCAAGCTCACATCAGAGAAGCCAAAGACGAGGGAGCTGCTGGCTCTAGGAGCATCAAGTCTGAAAGATGACACACCTAAATACAGAAATACTCCACGATGCCTGCACCCGGACAGAGTCTCAGTAAGGTCACCCACACTTCAGTGAGAACAAGTCTTCCACGAGCTGAGTCCTCCTGTTTAGGTATTTCCTACTACATACATACCCAGCTATACAAATACCTACTTAGCTTGCTCTGGAGCTTAGGAAAAGCTCCCTACCTCTGCGGAACAGCCTCCCTTTTTTCATTATGATAGGACAGATTTTGATGATACAAAATGTGCAACTATTCTGCGGCACAACATGGATGTGCATCGCCCCTACCTCGTCCTCCTTCCCCCATCACATCCATACCCTCAGGCTTCTGCTCCAGGAGGTTCCTGGGAACAGCAGCTTTCTGTACACTCCTCCTACCCTGATCTTTTTTAAAGTTGGTACAACATGTCCATAAAGTCGGACTATCTCTTCCAGAGTGTCTAACAGCCATTTTCGTCACCTAAATCTGAGAGGGGTAAATTTACAATCCACTTTAGGTTTATGTGGGGAACCAGAAATATCAGGCTTGAGCCCTGAGGGCTAGCATTTCATAGGCCATTAAGCATGTCACCAGGTGGAGTGCTGTCAACAGCTGGATGTGAGTGATACTCAGATAACTGCAGTCAGCCTGGCTTAAGAAAGTGTAACCCCAATCAGAGAGGGGTGTCTTTTTGCCTGCCTCCATCTCTTCACTCACCCATTTTCCCCTCCCTATTCTGCACTCAGTTCTTGTTAGGGCTTTAGACTTGTTCCCCATGGTAGAAAGCAGACTGCCTTTCTCTTGTCTAGACGGAAAGGCAAAGTGACATACAGAAAGAACAGGAGATTGCAGTCAGGCGGACCTGGATTTCAGTCTCTGTTCTGCCATTTGTAGCTACGAAGTGATGCACAAGTTACTTAATCCACCCTAGCTCCAGTTTTTCCAATTGCACAATTATGAAAGCTAGTTAATAGCAGAAGAAAGTATAAGTAGGGCCAATAGGTAGAGATTATAGGGAGATAGATTTCCTGCTTAGTAGACAGAAGAACTTTCTAAAAACCAGTTTGGCTCAGAAGTAGAATGGGCTGCATTGAAAAGAAATGAAGAAGCTGCTAATACCTTTATTTCAGGTTTTGTGCCTAAGCTGGACCCTGGGTGGAGGGTCCTGGGAATAGGTGGGAGTTTAGCCTGGATCCTTCAAATTTCTTTGCTAATCTTGAAATTCGATGATCCAGTGATTTGTATCTGTGTCCTCCCAGAAAAGCCAAGATAAATCCTCTCAAAATCCCCAATAGAGAATAAAAGTACAGCGACACTATTTTTTTCCCAAGTTCATTTTCCTTCTAGAAAACTAATCCTTCCCATGTTTTTCCCCTCCGTTCAATTAGTTGGTAGAGAATCCCATTTCCACCGAGTGCAAAGAACACATTTAACCGTTGTGAAACACTTAACATTTAACACAAACCACATGGCCATAAGTTTTCATTACTTCCCACTACACAAATAGTTCCATTTTTAGAAAAATCAAAATTCTCTCTGCTGCCTCTTGCTCTCCTTCTCCCCATTGTTTCTGTTTGACCAGCTCGGCAGTACTCTCCCACCTTGCCCTCTTGCTGTCTGAGCCTGTGGCACCTGCCAATAAAAGTGATGACAGACTTTAATGTTCACGCAGGTTTCCAACAACAGAGTTCACTTCATAATCACCAGAGTTCAGCTGGTAAGCCTGATCTGAGTGACACTGGATTTTTTACCTGAGATGTTACACTGTGGGCTTTCATTTCTACAGGTTATGAACCACTTTGAAAGTGAATTTTTTAGCTTACTAGGGGCAATGACCTATGAGCCTGCAGACAAATCCCAACTGATTGGGCAAAGCCCAAACCCTTGTTAGAGTGCTTGAGTTTGCTTGGAAAATTGGCTGCCACGTATGAGTCACAGACACAGGGTCAACCTCTGGGGGACTCTGTGTGTGTGTGTGTGTGTGTGTGTGTGTGTGTGTGTGTGTGTGTGTGTGTGTGTATCTGAACATGCCTGGGACATGAAGCAAATCATAAGTGTACCTTGCAAATGGTAACTTCTGTTTGGCCAAAGTGAGTATCAAGGGCAGCCTTACATGGGGGGAGGGCCGCAGAAGATGAAGGCCATCATGCGTAGGGCGTGTGTGGTGGGAGTGCCTAGGCCGGGACTACCATCCTCACCCTGCTTACAAAATGACTGTCATCGCTGACTGCCCATCGATCAGCCGGATTCTGGGGAAGCATCGGCTGGCACCCACAGATCTTACTTATTCAATTAGGTACTATTATGTCCCCATTTTACAGATGAAGCTCAGGAAGGTTATGTAGCCTGCTCACGGCCACATGACTCCTATGTGGTAGTAGAGGTGAAGCGGGACCCCACGATGATATCTCTGCGGCCTCTAGACTTTTCGTTACACTGTATTCTTTTGGTGGCTGGTGGTGGCTTTGGGTGCAGAATCTGACTATCTCTGCCTAGCAGGCCATGTTTTAGCCACCTGGCCTCATTTTTTTTTTTTTTTTGCCTCTGATATTATATTTCTTGCTTTGTAGCCAGATCCTCCCTCTCCAAGTCGGTTCTCTTTTTTGCCTATGTTATAATTTATGTTTCGAATACCCTAGGGCAATATTTTTCATGTTCAAATTTTCAAAACTACAAAGAACTTGGGGACAACTAAAGTCTCAACGAGAGCATGAATTCTACCAGGAGAACCCTGACCTTTGTAGCCAGCACTTACGATGAAGAAGTGGCGTCTCTTCTCGCAGGAAAGCTGCCTCTTTGGATAGCTGGGATTTAGAATGCCTATCATTTTAATCAAAGTAGCTACTGAATAAAGACTTGTTGACCGAAGTTTCTCACAGTCTAAGGAGAGAGAAGTCTTCTTTCTTCCCTTTGCAAATAAAGATTCCAATAATTTCATGCTGAAATCTGGATTATGCAAGTTCAGATTTTTATGTTTGATGGTACAGTTAATGTTCTGTTTTGAAGGTAGCATTTTATAAGAGGAAGATTTATATTTCACCTTGACACAATTTGAATTTAACAGACATATTTCTCCATATTTATTTCCACTGAAACTTTATGGCTAAAATAAAGCATCAAAAACAAACAAGCAGGCAAGCAAGCAAACAAAAAATCAACCCCAGTTTTTCCTTGCCCATGTGACTAGAACCTATGCTCTCTGAGGTGAAGAAGGCTGTGTGCTTTGTTGCCGTAGGCTGAAAAATGGCCCCTCCTCCCCCTAGGATGGCCACCTCCTAGTCCCCCGAAGCTGTCATTATGTTATTTTAGATGCAAAAGGGACTCTGCCGATGTGATTAAGTTAAGGACCTTGAGATGGGGAGATTATTCTGGATTATCCTGGTGGGTCCAATGTAATCACAAGGGTCCTTATAAGAGGGAGGCAGGAGGGTCAGAGACACACAGAAGCAGAGGGACAGAGAGAGGCTGAAAGATGCTTATGTTGCTGGCTTTGGAAAAGGAGAGAAGCATGATAAGGAAAAAAATACAGGTGGATCTAAAGCTGGGAAAGTCAGGAAGCCATAGAGCCTCTCAAAGGAACTACCCCTGCCAACACCCTGATTCTAGCCCAATCAAACTGATTTCAGACTTTTGCCCTCCAGAACTTTAAGAGAATAAATTGTTGTTTTAAGCCTCATGCTTGTGGTAATTTATTATGGAGGCATTAGGAAACTAATGAACTGGCTTCCTATTTATCCCATCTCTCATGACCAGGGTAGTGCTTGGCATATAATACGGACTCGTAAATTGATATTTACTGAATGGATTGAAAATGTAAAGGAAGGAAATCATGAAAATATAATGTACCCAATTCATGGCAACATTTGTGGGTTTAAAAAACTCCTGATTTCTGAGGACGAGAAAAACTTTTTTTTTTTTTTTTTTTTTTTTTTTAAGACTCAGCTGGGTGTACGATTGCCCAGTTACCCATGACATGGCCCCAGAATTTAGGCAGCTTTGTATTAGCTCTTCAGGGCTAGCAAGCTCTTTCCTGGGAGCAGGTGGAAGAGACCAGAGGGCATGATAAAAAGCATTTAGAGGCCAATTCCTTTACAATATCTATTTAGTGCTTCCAGGGACTCAAAGCACCAGGGAGGCAGGGAGGAAGAAGAGGCAGCATCCATACTGTGCAATACTCGCAAATACCAGCACCTTGAAGAATGTCTGGTACACAGTAGGCGCTCAACAAGTAAATGGTGGAATAAATGACATTCAGAGCCAGTGCAGAAATGTGACCACCCCCCACATCCCTTCCCAAAGCCTTCTACAGAAGTCAGTCTCCCACCTGGTCTGCATTCTGTCCCTCCCTGGATGTTAATTTCAATCAGATTTCACCCATATAAACAAAACAAGAGCAAAGGAGAGAACCCTCCAACCTCAGACACAGATGCACATACCACACATATTTTGGCCACAGACTGCAGATCACAGGAGTATACCTCACCTTTTCTGGGACTCTCTTACTTGTTCAGTTCTTGCAAGTCTTTTTTTTTTTTTCTTTCTTTTTTTATTGTTATGTTAATCACCATATATTACATAATTTGTTTTGGTGTACTGTTCCATGATTCATTGTTTGTTCATAACACCCAGTGCTCCATGCAGAATGTGCCCTCCTCAATACCCATCATCAGGCTAACCCATCCCCCCACCCTCCTCCCCTCTAGAACCCTCAGTTTGTTTTTCAGAGTCCATCATCTCTCCTGGTTCGTCTCCCCCTCTGACTTACTCCCCTTCATTCTTCCTCTCCTGCTATCTTCTTCTTTTACTTTTTTCTTAAAATATGTTGCATTATTTGTTTCAGAAGTACAGATCTGTGATTTAACAGTCTTACACAATTCACAGTGCTCACTGTAGCACATATCTTGCAAGTCTTTTAATTTAAAGAAAAATAAATTAAGCTATTCTGGCTGATTGAAGACTAGTTTCCCTGAGGAACTTATTAACACTTAATGGTTATATTAGTGATTTACAGTAACTTCTCATTCAGGATTCTTTTCGATTTATCATAGAGGGTAAAATCAATACCTTCTACCAAAGTGGAGAAATTTAGGTGATTCATTTTTGAGATACAGGAACAAAGAAAAATTAATGATAAAGCCTGAAAATAACTCCAGTTCTCCCAATTCAAGATCTAACTGACTCTCTGACTCATAAGTTAGGAAGGCAGAGACCTTGGGGATCATCTAGTCCTGTTTCCTTACTTTGCAGATGAGGGAAAGTGAGGCCCATTTGGAGTTTGCCAGGTCAGGCTGTCTGGTAGACAGCAGACCCAGGGTCTCAGTCTCAGATCCAATGTACATCCCCATCTGCCTTGCTTCATTAGATGATGGTATAAGGAGTTTGAGGCACACAAAAATAAACAGACACCGATCTTGCCTTCAAGATGTTTACAGTCTAGGGGAGATGATACATAAAAAATTATGACGCAAAGTCAACAGAGATAAGCTCAACTTAAGAGTTATAGATTAGAAAGGAATCTTTAAATCACTGACTCTTGAGATTCGTTTGTTTTCATTTTTATAATAGCAATCACTTATTAAATAGTGAAATTATTCATTTTTTCAAGATTCCTTGAAACCAAGTGTTTGCATTATAATTTAGTTAAAGGATTTTGCAACGTACCTTATTTGAGTATCTGACTTGAAAAAAATAAACCACCAAGCCAGACCACACAATGCATGCTGAATGAGATCTTCTGAGCAGGTATCTCCCCGTCTGCCCAGGCAAGCCAAACCAAATGAGGCACTGGGTTGAAAAGGAAGGAAGGGTAAAGGATAAATCCATTGACCACCACCCCAGGAGGGCAAGAGACTCTCTCCACCCCCCCTCCATTAGTCGTGACTGGCTCTAAAATAAAAATAACATACTCAAGCTGTGATAGAGGAAAGGTCTTGGTTTGGAACCCAACTACAAAGTATAAGCAAAGAGAGATTATTACCCACTAGAGACTCTCTTTTTGGTATAATTAGAAGAATAGAAAGACCACTGAATAGTGGGATTTGTGAGAAATATGGGTCATGCGTCGGCAGCACTACTTGCTTGCAAAATTGGCTATGTGGGTTGGCACACAGCACCGTGAATATTAGAAACCACAAATCTCCAGGGTTTCCTGAACAAAGTAAAAGGCCTTGTCTCCAGATTGATAGCTGGAAGGTCAGCTCATGTAAGAAGTCTCTGGGTGATCTCTAAAGCTACGCATGCATTTCCTACTTTTCTCTCTCTTCCTCCTCCTCCCCCACATCCCCCATTATCTCCCCATTTTCCCCTTCTTCTCTTATTTTGGATATGGACATCTCAGTGCGTCTAACTGTGGCTTATGATGCTTCTGCCAACCTGCCAGAGAAAACCAGCCTTCTCCATGTCAACGACCAATTAGGAATCCATGAGCAGCTCTGGACAATGGGACAAAGCATATTTCCATGAACAAAACCAAGGGAAGCTGATTCTTTGACCCCTGGAAGACTACAGGAGTTACTCCCCTGTTAGATTACACTGCCGCTGAAGGTCCAAAAAAGGAACAAACCTCCCTGTATTGACAACAAAGCCAATTCTTGAGAAGCTAAGCCAGAGTGGGGACCTCTTCAAAACTTCCCCGTGGGAGCCTGAAATGGAAATCAAGTACTTCCCTGTTTTCATCTGGCTAATCATAGACTCCTCTATAGGATTATTATCTTGAGTTCGAAATAAGTTAAGTAAGTATCTTCTAGGAGGTATAATTTGCAAAAAAAAAAAAAAAAAAAGTGAAAGATGAAATGAGTTTTCAAGTCCTCAGGATTAAGTATACCTTGGACACAGACAAATAGCCAGGTGTTCACACCACACTTCTATTTACCTCTATCTGGAATGCTCTCTCAGCTGTTCCTTCACCTTCCTTCATCCTTTGAAATATTACTCGGCTAGCTCTCCATCCAACATGATTTTCAGGAGCCCCCTGTGGGGGGCAGATCTTATACCATCTCTTTCCTTAGCACTTGTATCCAAAGCACTTGGATTGTGTACTTGTGTACTTTTCCATTTCTGTGTCCCTGTCTCCTCCAAGAAAATGGGGTGATGGTGGGGGTAGAGAGTCAATATTTTCTTTCTTTTTAAAATTTTATTTTATTTTGTTTTTTCTTTTGAGAGAGAGAGAGAGAGCGCACATGCACATGGGGGGGAGGGGCAGAGGGAAAAGGAGAGAGAGAATCTTGAGTAGGCTCCATGCCCAGCGTGGAGCCCGACATGGGGCTCAATCTCAGGACCCTGAGATCATGCCCTGAGCTGAAACCAAGAGTCAGACACTCAACCGACTGAGCCACCCAGGCACCCCAATGTTTTCTTTCTATATCCCCACTGCCTTCTACATATTAGGAGTTCGGTAAGGTCAGGATGGTTCTTGAATGAATACATGAAATCTGTATTTCCTGGGCATCCAACAGACAAGAGAAGCCAGAGTTCTGAGTAATGGATAGGAGAAAGAGAGGACCAACCCCTGTGGCTGGTCTCCTCACAGACCATATCAATGGGGCAAAGTCCTTCTGTCTCTATTTCTGTTTCCCCATCTATTTGTATTATTATGCTTTAAAGAATCAGAAGGTTGCTCTTTGTAAAACTCTTGAAAGGACTAGGTAACAATTATTTTATAAATGCCAATCGGATCCTCTACTTTATCCCAACGAGCTATTATGAAGTACAATGCAAAGGAGACAAAATTTAGCAGGTAAGTCTGAGCTTAAAGGATTCGGCCACAAATACAAAACAGAATTCATTTTTCCATTTGAAGAAAAACGTCCCTATTTCAATTGTGATGTTTGGAATTTCACCTTCAATTATGAAAGGTTTGGAAAGGCATTACTGCAGTGGCTCATGGTCCTGGTGGAATTACTTGGCCAAGTGCATCCTCCTGTCAGCCTAGACTGTCATCTGAGTCTATTGACCGTCGCTAATGGAAAGTCTATGAAAGCTAGAGGAGGAAGAAGAACACACCGTAAACGGGCTGCAGAACATTAACAAGAACAGAATTAAAAACCATCACTTCTGGGACTTATCACACAACTTGGAAATGGCGTTCAATAAAGGAAAAGATAATTTGGGGCCACACTACTGGAATGAACATCTTGCACGCAGTCCCTGGTCTGGATTTAGAAAACTGCTTTGATCCCCAGAGAGTAGCTTGTTAATGAGTATTTTAAAGGACGAGACTGAGGTGGTATGACAGAGTCGAAGGGTTCCAGTCTTGCTTCTACTTCTGTAAAAGCAAGTGGAACTGCCTCTGAACAAGATGCTTTCTACCTCCTTGAGAAAATGTTCCCACCTCACATAGGGGAGGTGCGGACCACCCTATTCACTCTCTGGTCCACTCGCAAATCTGGGTCTTCGTGACCAGAACATTGGAAAGACTTAAAAACAAGAGCAGCTAACACGAATATCCTTTTCCAACCTGAAGCAAAGGTGAGGGAACTTTATTCTAAAAGGTAATTTTTTATTAACATGTATGCTAACAATTAATGCATAATTTTTCTAGAGATGCAGGGATTTATGCCGTTTAAGAGAACATTATCAACTTTCTGAACTTGCGACGCTCATTGGTATCACCTTTTTCTCATCAAATACTAATTACGCAAGGTGGTCAAATCTCCTTTGTAAATACAATCATCTCAGAAATCACAGACAAGAAGGTGAAAAAAAGTTAATCTAAAAAAAAATATCAGGTTTACACAAAACTTGAATAGTGTAATACAGCTCCATGGACTCCCTCTCTCCCTCTTGGTAAAATAAATGTTTTGCTACTTTGTTTCACCTATTCCCAGCCCCACCTCAATATAGTTTTTTTCCTGGAGCATTTTAAAGTAAATCTCAGATATCGTGTCATTTCACTCCTAACTACTTCAGTCTTCATCTCTCATAGAGATTTTTAAAAAAACAACTACCATGTCATTACTACACCTGACAATATTAAGGAAATAATTCTTTAATAGCATCTAAAATACCAGTCCATATCCAAATTCCATCCATCATCTAAAAAAAAATTCTTTTTCAACTTTTGGCTTGAATCTGCATCTAAATAAGGGTAGAGGTGAAACTGATTTCACTCAATTCCAAATCCTTTGTCTTTCAAATGTTTATATTAGAGTCCACCATTACTTAGACACAATGTATCTGGAACACAGATACTGTGAAGCCCAGCTTCAAAGCTACTAAATATTTCATTATTTGAAGTGTCTGATTCTATGAATCAGATTCAAATGTAGTTAAAGACTCAGAACTGGAAATATATCAACTAATTCTCATAATTTTCTCAAATGCATCAACGATTTAGGCCACTTTACCTGCCTTCCTTAAAGATGTTCTGTTAAACTTTTTAAGATTCCCAGGAAGAATACATCTGAGAAAGCCTAGCAGCCCTCATTTTGCCCACATAAAAGCTGAATTTCCTGGACTATAGAGCAGTCGCAAAGCAGATGTAGCATTTTCAGCTGTAGTTTTACCCAAACTTCAAAAAAAGAGACATCTGACTGAATAGGGTGACAATGAGGCCTGCTTTGTAAATAGGGCAAAGAGCCCTAAGCTGTCATAAACTGGCTCTGGGGAGGAGGAAAGTGAACAGTTTCTACATTCAGCCTTCATGCAGCCTCTCTGGTAACACACAGGCACTGCTGTGACTCATAACTAGAAATACTGTTTTATAACACCAATCTGTGTTTTGTAACACACACGGAAACAAACAAACAAAACAACAACAACAACAACAAAAGAATATTTAGAAACCAAAACCAAGCCCTGTATCTGGGCATTGGTATCAAGATCTCAAGATGTCAGAGTGGCAATTTAATCCAGATAAAGTAGGCAAGGCCTTATCCCTCTCTTTGGCAAGAAAGTGGAGGCTTCCTGCCTGTTGCACATGCCCATATAGGAGGAGCAACGATGAATTTAATTTTCTTAAAACAGAAGCATTTTCAGACTTGTGTTTTCCTGGACAGCTGCCTGGTGGCTGTAATACATAATAAGGGCGTATAATTGACAGTAATGTGAATCACTCACTGAAATTCTGGCAAAAAAAAAAAAAAAAAAAGCAAAACCATACACACACACACACACACACACACACACACAGCCATTTACATATATATGGAGTTATTATTTTTTCCAGGAAAAAATTAAGCACATTTATCCTGTCCATTGAAAATAGCAATTACATTACATTTCAGTTCATTAGCTACCTTTATATTAAAAAAATCACTGTAATTTACACTAACTATCAGCAGCATGTCTTGTAAAGAAGTGGAGTGGTTACACAATGCATGTAATCGGATGGGTTGGGTCAGACATCTGAGAAATGGCAAATTCAGTTGGGTTACTTGGTAGAGGATACGGGGGTTTCCTCTCCCAAGAGTGAGTTACAGGAGATTGTCCTCCTAGTAATTTTGCCACTTGAAAAACTGCTGTCAGGACCTTGTAATTTTTATGGTAATACCCAGGCCAGACTGATCAGGCTGCCACTGACATCCACGGGCACCAGCAGAATCCCTTTCACAGGGTTCAGACACAGGGATCTCCAAAAGAATGGCTAGGGATGTTTCCAGGTAGGAGCTGCTGGAACCATGGAAGCTTTCAGACCAGGTAAAGAGTTTCTCCAATCTATTGATTCTCTTTGAATAAGGGAAAGAATAATCTGATTTAACTTCACTATCTACCTGAAAGGGCCCCTCTTTTCCAAGGCAGAGGCACAGAAACTAAACCTAGGAAAGCAATACCGATTGCATTCCATTTCGATAAACCCTGACTCCATCTGAACTCTACAGGTTCAGATATTTGTCTGAACCTTCAGGATCTCTGAAACTGGAAAGCCCTTGTTCAGATCTGCAAGGTGTCTCGAGTTTCCCATTCTGGAAGGAATAGGGGTATTCTGAATGATGACAATTACAGGAAGGAAAACTTGGGACTTTAGAATGTTGAAGTTGGTGGTGGGAGATGTATTTCGAACCAAGGAGGAAAGAGTGGAAACAGTTCTGTCTCTCCTGATATTAATACTCCATGAAAACAGTTTGGATTGATTTTTTCATATTGGGAACTCTCATTCTTAGAAGTCAAACTGAAGTCAAATTTCACTAAATCAGAGTTTAGGTCAAAATTTTGAGGAATGAAACTAAATTCATTCTGTACCTTATCACTAATTACTCCTGAGAAGCTTTTTCTTTTAAGGCAACGGTTGGGGGATGGGCTTATTGGCTCATGACGATTCTCATCTTTGCCACCACTAAATCTCCAGCTTAATCCTGAGTTCACCTGCAAGTAGTTGCTAACAGGCAAAATGAGGGTGGAGTTCCATAAACCACTAAAAAGAGAGACATTATATACACAATACGTCCTGCAAAATATTTCAGACACTATATCTCAAATGTAAGACAGGAGTCAACTGTCAAAATCTGAAAAGTAACATGTAATATGTATAACTAGTTCTTTGCAGGCATTCTCTTTGTTACTATATGAATACATTTTACATGAGCTGAAAGAGTTGGAAATGTGTTATTTTTATAATTGAGAAAAATGTGTTAACTCTCTGGAATGTCCATGCGTAGAAAAATAAAACATTACGTGGAATTGTACAAGCATATGATTTATAATGCATACATCCAGGACCAGAAATTCTAACGAAGAGCCGTATTCAACAGGAAAAAAACAACAACAACAACAAAACACATTTTTTTTTCTTTAGCATTTGCAATTCTGGTATACTATAATGCTGAGGCCAAGCATATATTTTATTAGTTTACATCCTAGTTAAGCAATAAAATGTGTGTCATTTCAAATACAGCAAACATGTTTTCCACAGAAGGTAAATTTAATGTTTATTTTGGCCCCCCTATAGTGATACTGTGGTGTGCCACCCAGATCCCTCCCTCCCTCCAGGATCGAAGCCCTTATTCTCCTTGGGCCCCAGAGTGTTGACTGCCAATGGCTCACACCCGAGACTTGCCTTCAGCGAAGGGGAAATTGCCTTGCCCAACTGTTAAGCCCCTCCCTGTGGGCGGCTGGCATCCCGTGGCTGGTTGATGTAGGGTAAAATATCCAGTCCCCTTGCCTCAATTTAGGACATCTCTCAAGGGTTACCCCTGCTTCTCATCTCCCTGTGGCATCTGCTGAACTCAGGCTGCAACTGCATGACAGGTCAGTTTCTCCTGCCCAATCCAGCCTCCTTCGCCCCTTACGGTGTTGTTCCTAAGAGCACTCCCCAATCAACTTCCTATATGCACATCTCAGAGTCTGTTCTCTGGGGAACCCAAACCAAGCTACCCATTTATTTAAAGGTGGGGGTGACAAATTGGGAATCATGATGAACTTTAGATGAGAATATGGTAGAACTTTACTTTATTTGGTGTGACGTAGACCCAGCCTGGCCTTTATGCCAAGAGGGTTGGTTCCAGAAGTTTTCTAGGTTGGCATGACCAGGTGAGCTCACTTAATGGTGATCGTACAACGTAAGGAACTTTGTGATGAGGTTTTACTATTGTATGACTATAGACGAATCATGGACAGTGTGTAGATCCTTTGACCGTATGCAGAATGTTAGAAGTTGGCTTTTCTGTGTTTTGGGGGCATATTAACTCAACCCTCTAGAATTTTTCCTTATAAGTAAAACTCTGACCATTAAAGAGTACCTTAAGCACAAGGAGAATCTCTGAGAATGGGACCCACACTGGTCATTTTGTTCATTAGAAATTTAACTTAAGTGAAACATACCAGTAGCATCTCAGGTAAGGCAATTTAGGGCAATAAACGCATATTCTTCTCAATGATATGGTCCCCCAGTGACTCCCATAATGAAAATGAGAACATTTTCCCAAATCTCAAATCACCCCAGTTATAGGCAGGGCTAGGTAACTTCCACAAATCAGGCCATGGAAAGTTCTTTGATTTAGAGATATCAGTCAGAACTCTTTTGTGTGAGCATGAGTGGTGGGGGTAGGGGGGTGGGGAGTGTGAGGGCATGGATTTATGTGTGATGGTGTGACAGCTGTCCCTTGTCCAACCTGGAGAACCACAGGTTGAGTGCCTTCTAGGACAGTTTCGACTTTGATTGCACTTGGCTGTGCGAAACTGCAGCACAAAAAGGAAGACCGCTCCTCTCACTGCGTTATTAAAGACTCCCATCCGAGAAAGGAGAGGGATGAAAGAGGCCACAAGAGATGGTGTTTCCATCAGAAATCAAAGATCTTCTTCCTTCCTCCTGGTCTCCTTTAGCTTGCTGATAGAAGCCTCACGACAGAATGAGAAAGCCAGACTTCACATTTCCTATGAAGGGATGGACTTTCTCCCCTTGCCCATTAGAGGCAAGAAAACATTTACTCTCCTCTTATAATAATTCCAAAGTGCTTTTTGACCTTGGGAGGAAAAAAAAAATCAGTGTTAAGATAGAATTGGTTAGGTCATTGCCTAAGGAGGCATAAAGGGCCACCAGGAAATAAATTAAAATTAAAATAAAAATAGATTCTTTTATTGGGTCACCTCTCATCCTCTCATTTATAAGCAAGGTTTCCACTCAAGGAATTGATACTGCAGGGGATAATTTGGCTCCTCTTGTTTTGACTCAAGAAAAAGTTACAAACAAAAGAAGGGAAGAAACCGCTCATAAAGCTTAAAAGGCAGAGGATTCCAAGGAAAAGCAGACAGAAACCATGGTTGTGAGCAGCTACTTCTGAAGTGGGCCAGAGTTTTGAAATCATTGGTCCCTGCTGAGTTAAGGAAACACACTTACATTCCAGACCAGATAAACATAGCAATGTCACGTGCTCTGACTTTGAACAAATAAATGCCATTTATCTCCAGAATTTACCTTAAGACTCAGTAAGTAATCTAGGATTACCAAAACATCTACTTCCCAAATTGTTTAACATATTACAATCACTTTTCCCTCTCCAGACCAGACAAATACAGGATATTTTCCTTGACAGAATATACTCTCCATTTCTGGAGAGATTGGCCAATTTTTTTCTCTCATAGGTAGTTTTCTCCTGTGTCTTTATTTTATTTTTTTTTAAGATTTATTTATTTATTTTAGAGAGAGAGAAAAAGAGCATGAGTATGTGGGGGTAGAGGCAGAGGGAGAAGGAGAATCTCAAACGGACTCCCCGCTGAGCACAGAGCCCGATGTGGGACTGGATCCGAGTACCCATGAGATCATGACCTGAGCCAAAATCATGAGTTGGACGCTTAACCGACTGAGCCACTGATGCCCCCTCCTTTGCCTTTAAATAGATGCCAATGGTAACTGAAAATGTCTCTTTCTTTTTCACTCTGTAGATTTGATTATCTAGTTTATAAAATCTTGTATTGATAATGCAGACAAATGGTGTTTAAGAGGTCACTCAGAAAAATAACACGTTCTTCATCTTAGAATAAAAGCAAGTGTTCTTAAGCCTTCTGGATGAGATGCAGTCTTAAATCTGCAAAAAGAAACTTTAAAGCAATCAGTCCTAAAATTGAGACTCCAGATACATAGGCTAAGTTGCCAGACATCAAGAAGCCCTTTGAGATGTAGTATTGGTTTCCAAAATAATATAGAACAAATCTCACACGAGAATTTCAAATATTAAATACCTGTTCTTCCTTTTAGCTGTTAACAATGAAAAGATTATTGTTTTTCCCTAGACTCCAATTTGCAAGAAGAATGTGAGGTCATAAAATTGTGCATGTACACACACACATAAACACACACACACACTTATTTACAATCTACAGATATTAATTGAACACATAGTGGATACCAATCATTGTGCTAAAGCCTAAGGGATATAAACATAATTAAAGCATATCTAGGAGAAAGCTACATAAACAACAACTATTCCACAATATACTTTCGGTACTGTCACCTTAACCATGTGCTGGGGGGGGGGGGCAGAGAAGCTGCAGTAACAGTTTAACAAGGGCAGGTGGTTGGAGAAGGCTTTGCATGGCAGATGCTATTTGTGTAGGCCTTTGGTGGAGCAGTAAGAATTCTACAGGTGCAAAAGTCGGTGAAGGGCATTCCAGGACAAACAAGATACAACCGAAGCAAAGGCACTGAGGTATGCCCACGTATAATCTTTTTTTTTTAAAGATTTTATTTATTTATTTATTAGAGAGCAAGCAAGAGAGAAACAGCATGAGAGGGGAGAGGGTCAGAGGGAGAAGCAGACTCCCTGCTGAGCTGGGAGCCCGATGCGGGACTCGATCCCGGGAGTCCAGGATCATGACCTGAGCCGAAGGCAGTCGCTTAACCAACTGAGCCACCCAGGCGCCCTGCCCATGTATAATCTTCTAGAAACTGCCAGCATAGAAGTCAGGGAATGAGCGGTAGAAAGATTAAGACCAGATTGTAAAGGCCCTTGAGCGCCATACTAAGAAATGTAGACTCCTCAGGTATTGGAAAGCACTAGAAGGTTATTAAGGAGGTGGAATAAGAAGATCCTGCTGGCAGTGGGATTCCAGAGCAGGTCATAGTCTTTCTGTTTCTTTTCTTTTTTTTTTTTTTAAGATTTTATTTATTTATTTGACAGAGAGAGACACAGCGAGAGAGGGAACACAAGCCAGGGGGAGCGGGAGAGGGAGAAGCAGGCTTCCCAAGGAGCAGGGAGCCCGATGTGGGGCTCGATCCCAGGACCCTGGGATCATGACCTGAGCCGAAGGCAGACACTTAACCGACTGAGCCACCCAGGCGCCCTTCTGTTTCTTTTCTTTTTATTTGAGAAAGGAGGGAGCAGAAATCACTGCATAGAAAGGTAGTGTTTTCTACTATACCTGGTCTTAGAGAACAGCCTTTAGCCAAGGCATGTTCTTAGCACAACTTAGCACGCCATAATTCTTAGCACAGCTAGACCACACTGATCTCTCCACTAAAAGATTCACAGTGGTCCCTCGTACTATTGGTGTACTATATTCACACTGCAGAGCAAAAGGAGTGCCAAGCTGCATCTGGAATACTCTGCTCTGTGGATTCACTGTCTGACAAGCTCTAAAGTTAGAAAAATATTTCAAGCTGAATCTGTCACTAACAACTTTATATGTTTTGCTGTTTCCTGAGTCACCTGGCCACTGGGACACCAAGTCCGAAGTAGATGTTTCCAATGGTAAGCCCTATTGACATCTGCTTTATCATTCTTTATATTAAATACACCAGCACAGGGGTGCCTGGGTGGCTCAGAAGATTAAGCGTCTGCCTTCGGCTCAGATCATGATCCCGGGGTCCTGGGATCGAGTCTTGCATCGGGCTCCCTGCTCAGAGGGGAGTCTGCTTCTCCCTCTCCCCACCCCCTGCTCGTGCTCTCTCTTGCTCTCTCTCTCTCTCTCTCAAATAAATAAATAAAATCTTTAAAAATAAATAAGTCAATAAATATACCAGCATATTGAAGCCTCTTCAAGCCCAAAAGTCAAGCTATGATATGGACAACAAAAAAACTGATTTTTTCTCCTACTTGCCCACATTTGTTAGAAGTCTGAATCTATACAGTGCCTGGATAGCAAGGAATGCAATACTAATTTTTTTTATTATTTGATTCCTCTTCATGACAGTCCCTCATGGCGGGAAACCGGTTAATTTGCATATTGGAGGAATCCAGGACCAAAGAGAGAAAATAATTGGAAGTCACTGTTTTGATGGAGTCAGGGGCAGAGTTAGCAATCACATTCCCTAGCCGCTGCTCTTCCAGGGAAGCCCGACAGGCTTGTTCCCACCACAGACTTAAATGTCCTCCATCCATGCAGATCAATTCGATTCCTGAGCCCGGAAGGACAAGCTTAACTACCAATAATGCCTTGCACCGGGTTTTAAGCGACATAATCAACCAGAGAGGGGCTTGTGTCAGTTAGACTTTGTGTCTCCTTAAAAAATCAAGAGTAACAGTGGTAAGAGAGAAGTTTTTAACAAGGAGAAAAACCCTAGACAGTTGTCTCTAAGATTCTTCACCACAGCTTCAAGGACAACCAGGAAAAGAGATGCTATTTGAGGCAACTTCATTATAAAATCATTTTTAATAAGCAATCTTAACAAAGAGAGGGAATACTCTTGTGGAGAAACCCTCCAGGGACCCAGAGGCTGCCCAGTTAAGTTATTAGGAAGTTTCACACAAGGGACCAAACAGCTATTTCACTGGCCTCGGGGGACAGAGTTTAGTTTTCGCCCGTTCTCCAGAGGCACCCGTGTTATCTTGTCTACTAACAGCAGAGACTGGTAACAATCAATTATCCCGACGCCCCGACTTGGTGAGGGAAAGTGAATTTTCAGTTTTGTCGACACAAAAAGACACCATGTAAGAGAGACAGCTCAGTTAGTGCGATATAGTTCATTATATACCGAAGACTTTTGTGAACAGGCAGCCAATGACAAGGCCTCACCTGGATCTTTGCGTTCTTTACCTGAAACGATAGGGACTCATTCTTGGAAAATTAAGAAATCCCAACAAGGAGAAAAAGGAAGTATAATTATCTCCTTATTGTACTGTCCAGCTACGTGAGGGAAAAGATTCTTCGTGCTGATGAACAAAATAATAGTCAACACAGTGTACTTTGCCTACCTAAGGTGTGAGCAAGGTTTGGAATTTGGGGTTCAAATTTTTACACAGCTGCGTGCAGCTGAGTTAAAAAGGGTTGGAAAGACATCGGCTCCTGGAGTATTACAGTAGCTTCCAGCCAATTCACAGCAGGAATGAAAGAAAGCCAGGAGGACCATTAGCCGCGCAATTCAAAGTGCCTATGTATTTTTCAAGCTTATTTCTTTCTTCTGATTTCAACGAAACGGCAAGAACTGGTCTTACAATTAGACCTTAAACCTGGGAAGATGGAGAAAAAGTAAAACACTCTTTCTCTTTAATAATCAGAACAGCCTTCCCTTTTTGGACTAGATCTTTCCTGCTCCATAAGCACTTTTGCTACATAGTTGATCAGAGGAAAGGCCAGAGAAGAACCTCTATCTAAGGATAAGAATTCTTTCTGATTTCGGAAAAGGGACTGAAGTATGGGAACATCTGCTTTATGTAACACTCACTAAATGACTGTGGCAATAAAAGCATTATTTAAAGGTCAGTGTATTTTTCACACACATTCTGTGGCTCCCCACTGGTTCTGAGATAAAGCCGAAACCTTATCTCCGCTCTTCTTGTCCTTCCTTTTCCTTGTTAATACTCTATTCTAGTTAGACAGGTCTACACAATCATCCCCCAAACACTCCTTGGTCTACCTGATCACACCTAATCCTTGCTACCCTTCTAGACCAAGCTCAGCTCACCACCAGCATCCCCAGCTCCAACTTGCATGATAACCCTGCATTTTCCTGCAATTCCGTCATTACGGAAATTTCCTCAAGGGGGTCTGTCCTTTCTCCTCAGATGCAGAATAATCTGTTGGAGAGTGAGAGTTAGGAGTTAAACTTTCTATACCACCCTGTGCCTAACGCAGTGCCAGGCACAGAGTAGGGATTAGAAATCTCAAGTGAATAAGATCTATCTGACTCCCATCCCCATGCTCTTCCTCCAGGGAGTGGCTGTGGTCTGCTTTCCAGCTTTCCTTCTTCGGATCTCAGTATTACAGGGATCTGGATTACCTACCATACAATCCCCTCCCTCTCTCCTACAAACATAACATTTAAAATAAAAGATATACAGAGTAACTCTCTTTCACTGAATCTGAAGCTTAATCCTGCATATCCTAGCATTTTCTATTCCTCAATATGCCTTCTAATCATTATGCTTGGCTGTTAACTACTTAAGACATTAGGAGCTATAGTGAATGCCTAGGAGAGCAACAAGTCAAACAAGGGAAAAAGCTATCACTCTTGCATAGGATAAATGTTTACTCAGAGGTGGAGGTGGAGTGAGTGGAGAACATTCCACTGTGGGGAATCCAGGAAAAAGGGTAATCAAATAGCTTGGAAATAAAAACCTCAGTTACCATAACATGCAGATATGGACATCAATTATAATCAAAGGGGACCACGTGACTACAAATATACTAACTTCCTGGCAGTGTAGCCGACAGTTACTATAAAAAATTTGTGTAATTTATTAAAAAAGTTAATGTAAAACAATAACTTTCTTCATATTTCAAACACATTGGCATTCTCCGTTTTTTCCTACGTTTTTATGCCTTTGGACACAGATCCCAATAAAGAGAGAAGCTGATATAACTGTAAATCTAAGGCTAAATTCAGGCATGCATAAGCATACTCAAAACCTAGATGTTTAATTCTCTTATGTATGCTTTTGATACATATTTCAACTCCCTAAGGCATTCTTTTTACTTTCATGGTTTTGTTTGTTTTTGGTTAGGGTTCAGAGAAACCACAGTATCCTGAATCATACTACCTCTTAGTGGCAATGAAAGTTATACATGAATTATCAAGATGGTCTCACAAAAGAGTAATGCACAAATTTGTTACAAATGTCATCCAGGTCCATTAAAGACTTTGTGGCAGTGAAAATGGATTCATGCTATAAGAAATATACATTACTACTAGTGTGGGGGACAGAACTATCTGGGAAGCAAAAGGAACCATGTTGAACTATTTTATTATGGAATCAGTTCAGTTGTATGAACAATGATATTAAATGGATGCTGGTTCTTTGATAAGTTAGGTTAGATGGTTAAAAAAAGAGAAGTAATGATCATTTTAAAGTAAGAAGGTGGCATGGTTTTATGCAGACGACTTAATTTAAATGAATTTTTTCATATAGTTTTTTTTTTAAGATTGTATTTATTTTTTGACAGAGAGAGACACAGCGAGAGAGGGAACACAAGCAGGGGGAGCGGGAGAGGGAGAAGCAGGCTTCCCGCGGAGCAGGGAGCCCGGTGCGGGGCTCGATCCCAGGACCCTGGGATCATGACCTGAGCCGAAGGCAGAGGCTTAACGACTGAGCCACGCAGGCATCCCCACATCCCCCTTTTTTATAATCAGTTGGTTCACCAAGCTTAGAAGCCTTTATAGGTAAAACTGTCCTAAGTTTAAAGAACCTGAATCAGTTGTAGGAATGATGGTTACCCTTGACTTTCTTCCTATAGTTTAGAGTAGAAGGACCACTCTAAGGAATGACATTTGTTATTGTAGCAGCATTTAGGCTCTGTGGAGTGGCTTTCAATCCTGGCTCCATCCCATCCTAGCTGGCTATAGGCTCCTGGGCCTCAGTTTCCACCTGGAGAGTGGGGACAGCAGCAAGATCTACCTGACAAGATTGCGGTAAAGATGAAATAAACGAACACTTACGAAGTGCTCAGAAAAGCATCTAGCACTTTGTAAGTGCTCCACAACATTGCCTCATGTTGAGATTGGAGAGAATGGTGTGGTGCTTCTGTGTGTGCAAGGCATGAGTCCCAGCTCTGCCCAACACCAGCTGGATGAATTTGCCAGTGTTTTCACTTCTTTAAGTTGCTGATCTCTCAGATAAATAGTCTCATTCAAAATGGGGATGCAGGTAGTACAAGGCTCAGGGAGCTGATGAGAAGATGACATGAGATAATGCATGTAAAGCACTAAACAGAGCACCTGGACTATTAGAATTAACCGCTCAGGGGTGGCAGTTCCCATCTCCTGGTACTTCTCCTCCTATCCCAGATTCCTGCCATCACTGAACCAAAAGTAATGCAAGACTCTGTGACAGACACCCAGCCTTCTTTAAAGATCGACCCAATCATGTGTAAGAGTTTTACTAAATATATCATCTATCAAGTACATGCCAGCACCCGATAGGCTAGGTACTTGTGTTTTCTCCCTCCTAGTGATCAATACACCCTTTTGAACCTGTGTTACGAAATGGGAACACAAATACTTTTCCAAATTCAATTCATGGATCTGATGGAAGAACTGAGTGGCAGGGCCAAGTGCAGTCCATTTATATCTTAACATGATGAGACAGAAATCTTGTTAAGCTCAGGCAGGGTTGGCTGTAGTCACACAGGCTGAGTCTAAACAAGGCAAACATTTTCAGGCAGTATGAGGGATTTTTACTTCCTTGGGCTGGTTGATTTTGAAGGGACTAAACAGGTGTGACTCTGGGTGAGAACGGGAGATGAGCAGCAGGGAGAACGTTCAGCACCCGGGAGAATGTTCAGCACCCAGGGTTAAATTTTTCCCTTTCCTTTCATCCTGCTGTATGCCTGGATCACAGTACCAGAATCCTGGATCGTCTAATGTTTTTCTCCTCTCCCGTACTTCCAGCTTAGTCTGCTTTCCACTTGTGAGCTGAATCTTCTGGAAATGGTACACGAGGCATTCGTGTTTTCAGTGACTATAATCACCCCATTCACCCGGCCCCCACCCGGGGCCCCACCTTCAACCTAGTCTGTAAGGTCCTTGAGAGCAAAGAACCTGTCAGCACATAGTAGGTCCTCAGTAAATAGTTGTCCATCAGTTAGCCCTCTAAGAGGGCAGCATCTATTTTTGGTCATGTACCATCAGCAGCAAGCTTTATGTCTGGGATGGCCAGTAGCCTCAGGAAGCCTGAGTAAGAAATGAATCCTTTGGCTACTTTGCGAGCCCTGGGTTATCCCCTTTTCTGTTTCTCAATGGGTAGATGGAATCTGGATGAAAGCCTACTAAGGGAAGTTCAGTGTGGCTTCTTCTCAGGCCCGTCCTAATGATACACCCTGCCAGCAGCAATTGAAATTATACTTGCTGTGAGTCACACCATGAATCACATGGGTTGTCACGGCAACCTATTAACTATATAACCAAAGCACCTTCCATTAGCTTTGCCAAGAATGGTTCCTGAGTTTTCCTGGACTGTGAAAATAGTGTGGGTGAGCCCCAAGTTTGGTGTTGTGTTAAGAGTCTACAATCAAAAGGAATGGCCTCAAGGACAAGAAAAGAAAGCGAGAAAATAGGGTTATTTTAGTTCTTGGACTTCCTGAGTAAATGGCAACAATCGTGACAAATTGTTGGGTTGGTTTTGTGATATCAACAAATGCCTAAGGAGAGGAGGTTGAGGCCTCAAAACTAATTTTCTCTAAGTCAAATTCAAAACCAAGTCTCTAGGGGTGAAAAGTGAATACATTAACCTATTCCACTTTAAATGACTGCAATAAACACTTTTTCTTTTTACAGATACAAAGGATTATTTCTCAAGGAAATATTCTGATTTGTACTAAAATATTTTTACTACTGAGAACTAAACTCTCTTTACAAATAATATAGTGCTTTAATTTTATATGTTAGGTATTAGCCTACTGCAAACAAACATTTGAAAATGTACTAAATTGCCTTTAATGGCTATTCATGTTAAAATTAAAATATTTCAGAAGACTCAGAAGCATATTTTACTTCGTTATTTACTGGGGAAAGCTGACATTAAATCGGATTAAACTGATACATTTTCCTGGCGCTTTACTGAGTTCCCTGCAATTTTCAGGCGTGTGTAAGTGCCTGTTCCTGAGTGTAGAAGAAAGCAAGCAGAACAGGCTTACACCGTAAGAATAAAGAATAGAAACATGGATGAGAACAGGAGGACGTGATAAGGATCTGTTGCCCCTGGAAGCTATCCAGGAGCCTACCTGGTAACTTTTGGGTCTACACTGTGGTGGTTGGCTGATATATACCCTAAGGTTATGAATCCATGATGCTAAACTTCCCTAGTAGCTGGAAAGAGCTAAGAGGATCTGTTGCATTTGTTACTTTTTCACCTCCAAATCTGTCACATTCTAACATTTTAGTGTATGCGGAACTATTCAAGGAGAATGAGATTAAAAAGTCAGGGGCAAATGACCAGTTGTCCTTGGCAAATAATAAAAACCAAATCAGCCACTGATGCCATGAAAAAGATACTTATCCAACATGGTACCATTTCAGCAGGAAAGACACGAGAACAAACCGGTGAAACACAAATCTTTAAAGTGTCCAACCAAATACAGGGGCTGTATAATCACCACAAAGATTAAACTGAAATTCTACACCACAGTGTAAAATTTATCTGATAGGTCCCTATCCCACAAGTAAAAACTTCCTTTTCTGTTCACATACCAAAACCAACAGCAACGTTTCCTATCACCAATTGAAGAATATCACAAATGAAAGCATTCTCTGACCAGTTTGGTCACAATGACTTTGTACTAGAAGCCTCAGAGCTTTGCCTTCCCCCACCAGCCAGGTAAGTTAATGACAAACACCACCAGTGCCCTTCTCAGGAACTCAGGAGAATCTGACTTCTCCAAAGACCACACTCGTGAATTCCTCTGAAGCTACTAATCAGATTTCCTTTCCTGGGAATTTCTGGCTCAGCTCACCCAAAGCATTTTTATTTATTTATTATTTATTATTATTTTTTAAAGAAGCAATACCTATGCTTTCTAGATAACAAGGTGGCCTAAAATATTATCAGGTGTCACATCTCTTCAGATTCATTTTGTGGTTCTTGCACCTCTGACTGGTGTACCTGTGAGCTGACACTCTGGTCTAATAATATATTCTGCAACTGTACATGTTAATTTGTAAGTTGAACCATCGCTCTGTGAGGCCAGTTAGGAAACCCAGATTGAAATTGCTAATGCCGGGTGACTTCAGCTGTCGATGATTATGTAGTCAAGCCTTGACCAAGGTTTCCAGAACTCTGGCTAAAAATGGAAGTCTTGAGATGGTACAAAAATGAATTCACACACTTCACTGATAGTGAACCTTTTTGAAGAACAGATGTTAAGATGCTTTAAGAGGAGCTGGAATTTAACCTCTTAAGAAAACTTACAGGCAAGGTAGGACAGTTTGGTTTCAAAGAAAAATCTGACAGATGCTAAAGAAGAAGTCATTTGGGTGACTGTTAATGGGAGAAAGAACTGACTGATTTTCTTCCTCCTCACAAGCTGTAGGCCCTGTAGAGATGCTAAGATCAGAAATATGATGGGTTGTCTGCTGAGTTGGGTGACAAAAACAATCTCCACATTTAAGTGGCGTAGAAGACTTTCACTAACACGCAACTTGGACAATTCAATTTCTCTGTGGCATGTGCAAAGTTTTGTGTCAACTCTCCGTTCGGTTGCTATTCTTCCCAACTTGTCATTGGTCTGTTTTATCATGGACCCTCTCCCCTAAATCATGAAAGTAAACATCAACAAAAAAACCCCAGGTGATTTCTGACCTCTTTTTGTCAGTTTGATATTTGAATTACATAAAGCGAGCTTTATTTGAAGTCTGTCTACATTTACTTGATGCTTAACATCTAGGAATTTTCCTGCTGATTTCCATAGTTAGAAAGGCAATCAAAATCTACCCACTCTGGCTGTATCTTGATTTCATTTTAAAGCAGGTATATCTGATGGGGTTAGTTAAGCCTTTGCTGCAAGGCCAACCTGGTTATATTGCCTCTTACCGGAACACCAGCTTTTCTTCAACTAGCTACCACTCCCGTGCTGTCATCCAAATCCTTCTATGCATTTAAATCTGACCACGAGTTATTATTTCTGCAATAGGCCAATGAAATTATTCTCAGGGATGACAATTCCTTGAAGGTCCTCACGGATGGATGGTCTATATATTTACTAACATCTCTGGTCTCTGTCTTATTAGTAGAGGGGCACTCTTTGTGTCCAATGGAGTTGAACTAGTGGTTTTATCCACTCATCCAAGAGCCAAGTCATAATGCAAATAGTCAGTGGCTTTCTGTGTATTGCCAGGTGGCCAGGAGTCCATACCCCAAACCACCATAAACAGTAGGCACAATCATCCGCTCCTATTCGGGAGAGGCCCAGGACTGAGCTAGCAGAAAGACTGAATTACTTACCACCTCTAGAGTGGGTCCCTCCAGGCCAGGGACGAGCTCATGGGCAAGGCTGTGCAAGGAAGCGCTCTGTACCATGCCTGCCCTGCGGATATACAGAGGACTTCAGTCTCCTGCACTGTCAATCTCTCAGTCATCATGAGCTCAATTATGCACCGACAACAGCAAGAACAACAACAACAACGACGACAGAACAACCCCCAAAAAGCTAAGGGCCACAGACTACCGTGACGGGGGGACAGCCAGCGGGAACCGTGCATCCAGAGACGGAGGTGCTGTCCTGATCATGTGTCCGTTACGGGCTGACCTTTACTTCTTTCCTCAAACAAACATTCCATTGAAGCCCATGGGAGAGCCAGGTAGAGAAACTGCAGGACTGGGCCCTAAAAGGCCACCATCGAATTTGGTGGGGTGGGTTTTGTTTGTTGGTTGGTTGGTTTTTTTCTTTTTTTTTTTTTTTTTTTTTTTGCTTTTTTGTTTGCTACAAATACAGATAGACAGACAGACAAACCCAAGAGCAGATTTCAAGAATCAACTGAGGCACAAGATAAACTACTTTGATGTTACACAGATTTTTTCCCCCAAATGTTTCACATGAAACCAAAAATTTTAAAAGCATAATTAGGAAAAATTTGGGGACACATCTTTGTCAGTCCTAAATTGTGCCATAAATATCTCCACTGCTTGCCTTAGAAGGATGCCCAAACACATCTCATGGGTAGCACATATCTGTGGTCTAAAATAGTTATTGAATTCTAATGACACTATTAATTCAAAGTCTAAATATGCTGGTCAAGTACAGTGAAAGCTGACTGCCTGCATCAATGACGGATTAGTTTCATCCTGAGGTTCAAAGCACAGTCAAACATTATTGCTCAGATTGCAAAATCACAACACTTTACGTTGACGTGAGTCTGTAAACTTATGGTGTAGTTCGAATGAAGGCAACTGATGAAAGCAGTTGAACCTAAGAAGTGGGAATGAATACAGAGTGTAAATCCAGCGCACATTTCCACATCAAACTACCGATGCCATGTACCAGGGCCCTCGTGGGCCACACTCATGGTCGAGCGACAGCACCTAGATTCCCAGTCAGTATCTCTGCGCCACAGACACAAGTACAAAACGGCCTAAATCGTGAACTAGTGGTGAGGAAAAGGAGACCAAAGTTTAAAAGAAATCAAGGTGATGTTTCCTAGAAACATACCAGCTCTTCTAAGAAGGATCTAGAATAGGGGTGATCAGGAAGTAATTAATTGATCCTCCTGACTAGATTTTATGATTTTTTTCTAAAGACTAATGACTTGAATCACTAGAATTCATCAGACTACGTCTAGACTCTCTTTAACACACACTCAGTACGAACAGGTGGAGATGTACCACTTCCAACCACTACAGGTAGAGAAGTATGACCTCTGTTGACCATGGATCACAGCTGAAACATTAGTTTATACTTGAAGGGTCACAGCAGCCAGACATATGCGAATTCCAACTCTTCAGAAAACTTTGGATAAAAAAAAAAATGCATTACTTACATGTATGTGTCTTCTTCGTTACTGAGATACCTAGAAGAGAAGAAATAACGACAAAGGTAAGAAAGTGTCCTGTGTCTGCTTCTTGGAATGCATGTCATTCACAGTGTACTCAGGAGTGCATCTGCTCAGACGGCGATGCAGTGGCCAGGTTAGTCTCAGTCGTACCCAGCGGGGCCACTGGACCTACCCCAGAACAACAGAACCGTGAGCGACAGCGATGGCAAACACCGCCTACGGGTTTAAGAGGTTATGTGGTTAAAAGCAGCGGCATGGACAGTAATTAAACTGGGTGAGAGAAGCCTCTCAGTTTTCATTTTAAATAGGGGAGATGATCATGTTTATAGGCAGAGCGGGGAAGATTTAAAACACAAGAGAGTGATGCCAACCTACTCAGACAAGAGTGAGTTGAGCAACAGAGCAATTAATTTGCTATGGCCGTTGACTCAGGGTTAACTTTTTTATGGAAAATGACTCTGCCTGCTCACATGAGGCATAACTTTTTATGGTGAAGGAGAGAACATCCACAAAATGTACCTATCTGTCCATACTCATTAAAGTCAGAAGGGGTATGGCTGTTACTTCTCCGCAAATGGTACCAAAATGAACACACGCTGTACGAAAACATGAGGGATTCATGCGTCAGCACCCTTGCTGCTTCCAAGATGATTTACGGAGAGCAGGTGACAGATGAATGGGACTAAGCAAGATTCGGCACATTAAGACCACAGAAGGATAACACGAACGCACACTCCAGTGTTAACAGTGTTATCTCTGTTTCAGAAGGACTCCATTTTGAACTCTTTATGCTCTGTTCTTCTTGGGGGATATTCTTGAGACTAAATAGGCTCAAAGTAATACAACTCTTGAAAACATTTAGCCTGTGACTAAGAACTGTGGTAAACCTTGAAATTTTTTTTCTTTCAAGTTACTAAGAGGACTATTTAACCCTCCTCTGGAAAGTAAAAGTTGTTGAAAAATTTGGCACCCATGTCAGACCCATTACTTAGCTATGGAACAAATCGTACAGGGAAGAAATCCGTTATGAAAATCCACGGTAGACACACACACACACAAAAAGGAAAAGTTAATTCCAAAGTTGTGCGCCAAGACCAAAATCACACGCTTGCTCCCCCCCCACAACTTTCCAAAGGGCTTATTTAGGGAAGCTGAAATTACATAGCCCAACTCAAATTCTCTTCCCCCCCCCCAACTTTTTATTGAGGAAACCTAACTATTGTTTTTCATCATGTTTGAGTTGGCTTCTCAAAGTGAAGTTAGAACCTTTTGCAAAGAGCCTTGAAGGCTCTCTCACACGGGAACTACAAAAAATGTTCTAGAATTTTTTTTGAAATAAGCTTTATCATGGGAAGGGAGCTTCTCCCAACAGCAACTGTGAGTAAAGTTTAAAATCTGAATACAATTTGCAACTCCAGCTCATGACACCAGCACCAATAAATTGATACATTAGTGCTCTTTCAGCATTATGAGGGCTATATGTGTACTTTCCTTAGGAAATAATGCCTTCTGTAAAATCACTTTGAAGAGAAAGTGCTTATGCTGTCACTCCTGATTATTCAGAACCTCCACACAATTGGATTTAACACAGCCCAAAACAGACCTATCTATATTCGCTGAGTGTGGAACTATTTTCTCCTGACATCCAAAGCCCTGATGAAAATACCACTGCTTTGACTTTTCTACTTAAATTTATTATACAGCGTGAGGCAGTGTTCTCATCAAATATATTCATGATGATTACATTGATAATAGATTCTGAAAATCTTTCCAGGAAACCTGCCCGATCTTTGAGATCACAGTAGCACAGAGCTAAAACCACTCACATCTGTCTCCAGGAGCAAGCATGACCCCAGCCAGCATCAGCGCCAACCCAGTCCCCCAGTTTCGGTTAGTGGCCACTTAGTGATTGATACAAAGAACTGGGGGATATACCCACATAAAAGTGGCCAGATTTAGCAGATAAAATGCGGGATGCCAGCTAGATTTGAAGTTCAGCTACTACTCTGCTGTGTATCCGAAATTCAAATTTAACTGAGCATCCTGTATTATCTGGCAACCCTAACCCATACAAATAAAATGTAAACTATATCTATTGTATACAGTGAAGAATATAAAATAAATTAATAGCACATTTTTATGGAGAAAGTCTTAAAAAACACACCCCTCTCCTGAAAGCAATATTTTTTTTTTATAAAAAGTGCATTATTTCTAATTATGGAGACAGGACTATGCATAATATTTAATTACTGTTTTTACTTCATAGCCATTATGAAGACAAAATTCTATTACCCCAAAAAAGCAAACAAACGAAAACAACATGAACACACAAAAGACAAATTTAATGGAACGATCAGAAAGTTTATTTGGAATCCCCTTCTTCCTCCTCTCCTGAAAAATAACATTTGTGATCAAACTAAGGTCTTGAATTTGTGTCACTCCTTTCTCTATAGAAGCTCTGGTACTTCATAATAACTGACTCCATAGTAGTGTTATAAAAAAAAAAAAAGCAAAAAACAAAAAAACAAAGCAACAACAAAAAAAGTGACACCTGGGTGGCTGAGTTCGTTAAGCGTCCGACTCATGATTTCAGCTCAGGTCACAATCTCAGGATTGAGAGATTGAATCCGACGTCAGGCTCCATGCTGGGCATGGACCCTGCTTCAGATTCTTTATCTCCCGCTCTCTCTGTCCCTTCCTACCCAGCCCCCTGCTCTCTCTCTCTAAAAAGAAAAGAAAGGAAAGAAGAAAGAAAGAAAAGAAAGAAAGAAAGAAAGAAAGAAAGAAAGAAAGAAAGAAAGAAAGAAAGAAAGAAAGAAAGAAAGAAAGAAAGAAAAAGAAAGAAAGAAAAAGAAAGAAAGAAAGAAAGAAAAGAAAGAAAGAAAGAAAGAAAGAAAGAAAGAAAGAAAGAAAGAAAGAAAGAAAGAAAAAGAAAAGGAAGGAAGAAAGAAAGAAAGAGAAAGAAAGAAAGAAAAAGATCTTCATTTCACAGATGGGTCAACTGAGGCTCAGGAAAGTTTAATTAGCACAGTAAAAAGCTTTCTGTGGAAAGTTAATATCCTTTGGGAAGACATCCATGGCTCATATTTAAAAACCCTGGTATAGATAGTGCCTCTGAAAAGAGTAAATATTCAAAAAAAGATTTACTCCCAGGACCACATCACTCAGCAGTCAGTAAATAATTTAAACCTGTCCCCTGTCTTATCCCAACCAGGGAGCCTCCCCAGGGCTTAGGTGAATGCAGTCCTCAGAGAGAGAAGCCTGTGTGCCCTGGTTTGCAACCAGCAGCCATTTCTTCACCCTTCATTGGGGGTGGGGTGGGTCTTCCCTTTTTTCTTTCTTCTCAGTCCCTCAGAGGTTGTAAGCTTCCTGTCTTTCCCCCCAGAAAGTGCCTTCTTCAGGAGACCACAGCAGTCATGCCCTGCCCATTGTTGTCCTTAGCCCATCCAAAGTTAATGTTACCAGCAGCGCCAGGAGCAGAAGCTCTGAATAATGACTTGTTGGAGAACCGGTTTTCTAAAGATAAATTATCAGGAGTATTTAGTAGGGGCAAACAGCTCTAATTCTACCCAGGAGTAGAAAAGAATACACTTTTTAAAGGCAGCTCAAGAAAGCTGGATTTGGAGTCAGGCTGACTTGGGCTTTCATTCGTGGCCCATACGCTTTTCTGCCTCTTGGCTGAGAGGCCTGGGGCAAGCGACTTAACTTCTCTGGGCCCGGAATTTATAATTGTATATAATCATGATAATACTCAAAAGTCTGCTGTGAAAATTAAAATGGAATCAGGATGTGTAAAGAGCTTTCCAAACTGGGAAGTGTGAAACGTTAAAAGGGCGGGCAACATGCACAGTCTTATTTTAACAAAGGCTGAATTAGAATGTTCTACCGAAAGCTACGTCACAGCTACGCCTGATGTCCCCGGGCTTCACGCTGACGTAGGGCCCAGGACTCTGGTTTTCAGACCAAGTGCTCCGACTTGAAAATTCCTAGTTGTTGGAGCATGAGACAGACAACCAAGTTCCTAAAAGTAAGTGTGTGCTGTTCTAGAGCCTGAACTCCACTGGAGTCTTTACTCTCTGAAATCCAGGGAAGACAATGGCTCATTGGCAAGTGGGCTAACTAGGCTGCTGTTGAGCACCGGCAAGGGACTTTAATCCACCACCACCAAAGGGTGTCAAACTGAGTCCAGCTGTTGTGAAGGTTTTGATTCACTTCCAAGTGACTGGGAAGAACACCAAGATCCTTCCACTGAGATTTGCAAACAGGCCACCAAGCAGAGTAATGCTCTCTGCAGAGATTGTGAGGGCAGGGAGCTGTGGGAGACTGATGGGGAGGTGCCGGGGCGCTCAGTGACCTGAGCCAACAGTGAACTCACTGGTTGATTTGGTCAAGTCACTTAACTTCTCTGGGCCTTAATTTTCTCATCTGTAAAATGAGATGGTTGAACTGCATGATTTCTTAATTTACCTTCTAGTTTATTGATCAAGGGCTCCTTGCCCTGCTTTCTCGCTATGATACCAAACCTCCTCTTTTTAAGCAACAGGCTGCCAGATCTATTTCTCACTGTACAAAATCTAATGTAGCTCACAATCAAAGGTAACCCCCTGAAACTTTTTTCTTTTTGCCTTTAAAAACCAAAGAAGAAAGAAGGCAATACCCACAAAAGGTTATATAAGTAAAAGCTACACTTCTTTTGGGTGATATTTTAAAATTATCTGGGCTAGAGAAAAATGGTACCTTTTGATAAAGTTGCAAGACTCCTTATATTTCACCCAGATCATATATATATATATATATATATATATATAGAGAGAGAGAGAGAGAGAGAGAATGAGAGAGAGAGAAAGACAGAGAGTGAGAGAGAGAGGGGAGAAAAAGAAGAGAAAAGAGAAGAGAAACATTTCCAAGTGACACTTTAAGAGTAGTTTCTTTTTTTTTTTTAAGATTTTTATTTATTTATTTGACAGAGATAGACACAGCAAGAGCAGGAACACAAGCAGGGGGAGTGGGAGAGGGAGAAGCAGGCTTCCCGCCGAGCAGGGAGCCCGATGTGGGGCTCAATCCCAGGACCCCGGGACCATGACCTGAGCCGAAGGCAGATGCTTAACAACTGAACCACTCAGGCGCCCCTTAACAGTAATTTCTAATTTAATGACAGAACATCAGTTCTAAATTGTCAATTAATACCCTTAAAATTAAGAGGAAAAATCTCCACAAATCTTCTATTCAAAGGAGGGCTTCTAATACAGCAAGAGTGCCTCACTCTATTTAGCCGACCATGCTTCAAAGTAAAGCATAGGAAATGTCATGAAAATACCACAAATTTATCACTGTCACGGTTATCAGTCGTTTCAGAGTTGTAGCTATCACAGAGCAGAGCACTTTAGGAGTGTTATCTGATATTTCCAATCAGTGCCAAATCTTGGACCAATTAACTTCCTTGATGGACTTCTTATTGTCTCTTGGTTTCTAGGCAATTGTCTGGGGACCAAGTTTAGTTTAACTTTTTTTTTTTTTTTGGTAAGAAATGGCATCTTTCCTCTTCCGCAGACGTCCCAATTACTAAACTAGCATTTCCGGAGGCCCTGCATTCTAGACAAGACCCTAACTACAGAGATGTGCCTTTGCCACTTCGCTATTATACAGCCTGTGTGCCTTCGCTTATTCTCTTTCATTACAAAATAACAGTTGTTGAGATCCAGATATTTTCCACAAGGATAAGCTCTGTGTTAGAATCAAAAACAAAAAGAAAAACAAATAAACACAACAAAGGATACCTAAAATAAGATGCAGTGAAGTTTTCTTTTTTCTTCCTTTTGTTTTTAAACATGTTAATGTTTCTTGGGGTTCCTGGGTGGCTCAGTCGGTTAAGCATCTGCCTTCAGCTCAGGTCATGATCCCAGGGTGCTGGGATCGAGTCCCGAATCGGGCTCCTTGCTCAGCAGGGGCTCTGCTTCCCCCTCTCCCTCTCCTCCCTGTTCGTGCTTTCTCTCTCTCAAGTAAATAATTAAATCTAAAAACAACAACAACAACATATCAATGTTTCCATATTTCAAGTGACTTTGTGTGGCAGGGAGGAGGAGATGTGCTAAACCATAATTAACAAATACTTTAATTGGCCAACTCATGCATCTACACTAGACCCATACATTAACTCTTGATTTCTAGAAAAGGAGGCTCCAAATCTGAAGGCTTTCACAGGATTTATTCTCCCTCTTCACAAGGTGAACGAGTTAAATAAGATGCCCATTATTGAAGCTGTGAGGTCTTGGGCCAATGGCCTAACCACTAAGTCTCCATTTTCTTACCCATGAATAGGGGCAAAATTCTCAGTGCTGGGTTTATAATAAGGTTTCAGTAAGAGAATTCACCTGGGGCATGTAGCAGAGTGCCTCTTTCCTACTCCAGACATTTCTACTAGCAGACACTTTGCACTGGACAGAGAGATATCCTCTAGGTGGACACAGGCATACCCAACAGGGCAATGAGCTCATTAAAAAGATGTAGAATCTGGCAAATGAGTGTTTGAGAGCTCAGGCAGAACTTTCCAAATAAAATCTGGAACAGTTAACCTCCTTCCTGCCATATTATCAACGAGCACAGTGCAAAGGTTGCAAGCTGCTGGGTCTGCTTGCTCCCTCCTATACTTTTTGACTTCCTCATTGTAAGGAGCTTGTAGTTAAAAGAGCAATTTATATGCCATGAATGAACACTAGCTCAGAAACAAAGCCCAGCGTTTAGGGGTTTTGTTCTTGTTTTTGAATGGCTAACAACTGTTTCATAAAGAAAAAAACTATCACTTTGTGTTGGCCCTATGCCCTCCCTCCCTCAATCCCGAGCTGTCCTACGCGCTTGCTCCATTCCATAAGCAGTCAAGGAGAGAATCTGTGCAGAAGGAAGAGCAGGAACACAGCCCGAGTGCGGCCTCACCAAACAGAGTGATGTTACAAAACAATGTCCTTGTCTAGGACAAAAGAGCTATTAATGATAATCAGTACATATTACTGAAAGTGCTCCAAGTACTCTCTGGACTTTGTTTCAAAAATTCTTAATGGACACTAATGCTTAGAGTTCACTCAAAAGAGAAATAAATTATGTGCCAGGGTTGCAGGGACCAAGGACAACACTCGGAAGGCATCAAAGCATTAGCAATGTTACGACAATCAAACATTTTGTAATTGCATAAAAAGCCTTTAAAAATCATTTAGAAATACTAATTATGAAGATAAATAATACTTTAATGTGAGCTTTCTTTTGTGTTGATTTGAGCCTAGGTTGAGCTCCTTCGGTAATAATATTTCAGCTCTTTTACCAATCAAGGTGCTTTATGCAACATGAAAAAATCTCCGTTTTAGTGTGAAAAATAGAATGGGCATTGATAAGAGGATTTTTTTTTCTTCTGTTTTTTGAATTAAAACAATTGTGTGTGTGTGTGTGTGTGTGTGTGTGTGTGACTGCCTTCCATCTCTAGGTCATATTTCCTGACACTTGTGCCCAGAAATATCTTTTAATTTTGCGCAGGCAGGCCAGAGCTATACCCTCTCTCAAGCCCTGTCTTTATCTTTGACAAAACAGTACCAAGAACAAAACCTCATTCCCAGTCACTCAGCAAAAGCACCATAAAGACACCATCAGTCTATCCTAGAAAGAAATTTTGAGACGAAACTTGTTTGGGAAACATCCATCTTGTCCCTTAGAGATTACTATCTAATGCATTATGAAAAGTCCATACCTAAGGAGGTAATTTCTCCTCTTGTGGCTTGCGGGTGCCAAATGCACGATTAGCACTAAAGGACAGTAAGAATAACAAGAATTCTTGTTCTTTCAAATTGATTTCCTTTTATCAAGTCTCTATACTGAAAATGGAGCTACCCATTAAATATTACTCAGTTGACTTAAATCTGCTCTTGGAGCTCTGAGCAGAGATGTGAACCGACAACCATCAACACTTTCAGCTTAGCCTTCTGGAATTAAGTAGTTTCACAAGTGAATAATTCAGTTCCGGTAAAAGTCAACAGCTCTTACCATGCTTTTCCAAGAAATGCTTTACCTTCTGTACCTCTGAAATCTGTTGAAATTGTTTATCTTTGCCACTAATATGGGCAGGTACTGACTTGAACTGTCTGCAGGTGACTTGCCTGGACGCTGTCAAACACATGGCTACAGTTGCAATCCCCAAACTCAAAGCTACCAGAACTGGTTGGATGAGGATGACCCGAAGATTATAGAGTTGTGGCCCCAAAGCAAGTCAGGCACTATAGACGCTTTTCACATATCCTGCCTTTGTGTATACAACCTAAATCATACCTCATGGAGAGTATCAGGTCAAGGCAAGTGATGACTGAAGAAATTTCATCTAGTCTGCAGCCGCCTCAAAACCAAAATCTGCTCCCAATGGCACAAGCATGGGTAGACCAAGGGTATACAAAATAGGAGACAATTCTATGGGTTCACTCATGTCTCAAATCACCTAGAAAGGAGAGGGAATCTGAAGTGGAAACAATGGGAATTTGGTTCTAAATTTTGAGGATATGAGCTCTACTGTCAGAACCAGGATGAACACTAAAAGCCACAGGATCCAGGTGCTAGGGAGCCTGCGTGGCTCAGTTGGTTAAGTATCCGACTCTTGGTTTGGACTCAGGTCGTGATCTCAGGGTCATGAGATTGAGCCCCAAAGCCCCATGTCGGGCTCCCCACTCAGCAGGGAGTCTGCTTCCCCTCTCCCTCTGCCCTCCTCCAGCGCGCACTCTCTCTCTCCAAAATAAATAAATAAATCTTTAAAAAAAAGCCACAGGGTCCAACGGGATATCAAATAAATATTGATATTTATTTTTAGTGGAGAGGTGTCTTCAACTATTGCTGAACATATAGGAAACTATTTAAAGGTCTGTAAAGGATTTCTAAAAATGCCAGCATTAATCATCTTGAAAGAAAAAAGATGAAAACTCCAATTAAATATGTATTTTGTAGCCTCTCCTCTGATGACAGAATTTTAAGCAGTTTTGTCTGGATTGGCTGCTGCTGGGTGATAATTCAAGAAAAGAAAGTAGTCACCAAGGTATTTCCTTTGCATTCACAGAATTTATCGAGTATGATAATTACTAGATGAGATGAATAAACTCTTTTCCCATATGAGATTTAGAGTCGGGAAGCTTCGACTTCAGTCACTTGCCAGTTGTGTGAATTTGGCCGAGATACTTAATCTCTCTCTGAATCTTAGTTTCCTCATCTCTTAAAGAAGGGGAAAAAAAATCTTTTCTTCTTCCACCTGGTAATTTGACCACGAGAAATGTAGGCTTTAAGAAGTAATTATGGATGTAGACAGGGTTTTCAAGGTAGCATTGTTGCCAACAGCAAAAGGTTAGGGAGGAACCACCCAAATGTCAATAGTATAGAGGATGAATTAAATAAACCATGGTATATCTATGTAATGAAATACTCTGCCATCAGTAACTAATGAAAGCTTAATTGCATAGAAAGACATTCTAGCTGTCTTCAGAGAAACAAACAAACAAACAAAAAACCCCTCAAACCCCCAAAGTACAGAATGACTCCATTTCTGTGAAAAGAAGAAAAAATAAAATAATAAAACTATACAGAAAAAAAGACTAAAAAACATGCACCAAATTAATGAGAGTGGTTATCTCTGAGTGGTGGAATTCTGGATGATTTTTCATTTCTTTGTCTCTACTTTTGAAATTTTCTATAATAAAACTGTGTAAATAACATTTTAAGACTAAGAAAGAAAAGCGAAAATACCCACCTCCCAGGGTTACTGTGAGGATAAAATGATATAATGAATGGAAATGTTGATTTAATTTTGTTCTTTTTTTCCTTATTATCCCAACATCATCTCTCTGTGACCATTAGGAGACCTGGTTTCCTGTGGCAACTCCTAACTGCATTACACTTTCCAGGCAACTCTATCTGAGTCTGAAGTATAAGCGTGATGACATAGCTGGCATCTTTCAGGAAGGCTCCATGGCGATGGACAGTCTGAGGGTACTTGACAAAATAGGAATCAAACCACTAATCCATGTGCTGAAAAAGGTCTGAAAAATAAGCCTTGTTTAGTTCAGTCTGTTTTACATAATGTTACAGAAACAGTGAGAAACCTAGACTCTGATGTTGGGTGACTCTTGACTCTCGGGAAAACAACGATCCGTTAGCTACCAGATAGAAGCTCAGTTTATGCTGATGACTACAGGGTGTCTGTACCATGGGTTTGTGGAGATCTCTATGGAGCAGGTGCAGCCTCAGAGACTGATCACAAATCTCTCAAGGCAAGAGTGAGTCCTTTTGTCATTATCCCCTGAGAAGTCTCCAGGACTTACTGCCATGAAATGTGAAGAGCAGGATTTTGGAGACAGGCAGACCCAGGCTGCACGCCTGACTTCATCACCATCACTAAGTGACCATCACTGGCATCATTTCTCTTTAGGCAAGTTACTTCACCTGAGTCGCAGTTTCAATTTCTGTAGGATAGAGGTAAGAATGCTGCTGTCTTTATGAGAAAGAAGGAGACTGGGATACGGAGACACAGAAGATACACAGAGAAGGTCGTGTCAAGATGGAGGCAGAAATTGGAGTCATGCAGCGATAAGCCAAGGAATGCCAAGGATGGCCAGAAACTACTGGAAGTTAGGAGAGAGGTTTCCAGAAATTCTTCTCTAGAGCCTTCAGAGGGAGCATGGCCCTGTTGACACCTTGGTTTTGGGCTTTTAGCAGCCAGAACTGTGAGAGAATACATTTTTGTTGTTTTAAGCCACTAATTTGTGGCAATTTGTTATATAGCGCCCTAGGAAATTGATTACAAAGGTCTAGGAAATTTTATGAGTTTATGGTAGCTTGACAATACTCTGGGATCTTTCAAAAATATGGTGTGGCAGTTTTCTTGCTGCCCCTCCAAATCCGTTCTCCCATTCTTCCATAGCAGGCACCATTTTGGTAGGCACACAGCAGCCCAATTAGAGACTACATTTCCCAGAGTCCCTTGGGGCTGGGTCTAGCCATAAGACTAGGTTCTCACTGAGAAATGTGAGCAGAAAGAGTGTGTGGAAATTCCGTGTCACTTAAGAGGAAATTGCTTGCCTGGGATATCCTGTGTCTCTCTTCTCATGGACTGGAACTTGGATGAGGCCATGACCCCACTCCAACAGTGAGGACTGCACCTCTGGAGACAGGACCCTAGAACGCGTAAGCCTGCCTGCTTCCCTGGCAGTTTCTACTGGGTCAAACACCACAGGAGAAAGAAGCAAACTTCTACCTCATATGAACCACTGTGTTCTTGGCTCTCTGTTATTATCCTAACAAATACATAAGGTTAAGAAACAACTCTAGTTTATAGCTTAGAATCACCAAATGTTAGATCTGGAAGAGACGAGAAATTGTATCTCTCCCTGAAAAAGGACAGAAAACTGGCCCTAAGAGGGACTAGGTGACTGGTTCCAAGTCAGCCAGCCAATAAGAGGCAGAGCAGAGAGCGGCTCCGGGGCCTGGTACGTTCAAGTCTTCCTGTTATCGTACAAGACATCTCAGCTGGACCCAAGGAGGTGTCACCAGCATCATTTACAAGCCTCCTCTAGGCCAGAGCAACTTTTTGAACTGTTAATCAGTTTGTGTCAGTCTCGCGCTCAAGTTCCTTCCATGGCTCATGAGGTTCTCCACAAGCCTCGCTGGTTCTCCACCTCATGTCCTCTCTGCCTCGTCTCTCTTGCTCTTCTACATGGACCTTCTTGAATTTTCTCTAAAGCTCTAAGCTTGCTCTGGCTTGGAGTCCTTTCTGCTTGGAATTCCCTCTGCCTGGTTCAATTTTCCTCTATATCTCCCCAGGCCTTCCTCACAGCCACTCAGATCTCTAAGGTAGAATCCTCCCTACCGGCTTATCTAGACTTGTGTTCTCACCTCATTCTCCATTTTGCTTTACTCTTCATAACAGTGTTTCCCTCCCTCTGACATTCTACTAAATAGCTGTTGTGTGCCTTTCCAACAATGTCAAATCTTAAAGGCAGGGACTTCATGTTCCTGGATTATCACTGTATTTTTGAATGCTGACAACAGTGCCTGGCATATAGTAGGAGGTCAAGAAACTCTGTCAAATGAATGAATAAAGATGGTTCCCCAAAGCCATGTGTCTAGTTTACCAATTTGTGCCCTCAAAGCCTAGTCCTCTGGAAATGTATGGACAACACAGGAGAACAGAAATGGTGAGGCAGGGGCTAAATGTGATGGTCTGGGGGTACAGAAGGAAAGGTTTGCATGGGTGAAGAGAAACTGGAAAGCTACATACAAAGAGAGAGGGAGAGAGAACACATACCAACCCCAGGGCCCAAAGCGGAGGTCAGGCAATCAATAGAAAAGTTAAAATGGCGCTCTTAAACACTTCTGATAAAATCAATTTGGTCATTACCACAGCTGAACCAAGGCACAAAGGCCTCATCTGTTAGAAAGATCTTTATGATCTTGTTAACGGATCCCCGACACAGAAGCTGTAAATGTTATAACCCAACTTGTAAAGCTAATCTCATATTGGCACCAGGATAATAAAGAACCGACAGAAAAATTCCCACTTAACCATATGTTATAGCAAGAAGAGCTTGCGTGACATGTCCTATGGCAATTCAGAATAGTTTAACTTTCCCATTTCTGAGACTGAGAAAGCAGTTTTGGACATGATTTTGGTATTCAGCGTTCTTAGAAACAACAGCTTAGAGGTTAACTTGGGTTTAGCAATCTCCCTTCTATTCAAAGTGGTTTAAAAATAAACGTCAGGATTTTTATTTTTATTTTTTAAGATAGCTCTGTTCTATATTTGTATACCGCAAATCCCTGGATTATTATTGTTATTTAATATGTAAGTTTGGGTCATTCTTCTTCAATAGAATAATGCGCATTATTTCTCGATCATACTCCTCTGGACCGCCCGGTCCAGATCATGCCTATGGGAGTTAGTGCAGAAAGGGAAAACCAGTTTATGCTCCATAGCAGGTCCAGAAGACAAAACAAAATAACCATCTCAAAACCTTCTTGAGCAGCCTTGAAAAGAACACAGGGGAGAATGTGAGTGTATCAGGCATTTAGCTCAGACTGAAATCTGAAACATGTAGGGATGAAATGATACAATGTCTGCGATCTGCTTTAAAATGCTTCAGCAAAGCAGAAAGGGATAGATGAGGCACGGGGCACAAAATCTTGATAAGTGTTCAATCTGGGTGTTTGGTATACAAGGGCTCACTGCTCCGTTGCCTCTCTTTGTGTGTATGTTTGAAATTTTCATAATAAAAGGCCCTTACTGGCTGGAAAAATTTAAAAAGAGGCCCAGTCTCCCTCACATAAGGTTCCCCCGCCACCCCAGCATGTGAATAGGCCGCAGTCATAGCTCCCCCAACTGCTGAAGAAAGTGTTTCTCCCTAGAGCAGGTTTGAATGCTTTGCAGAGCAGATACCTTCAGAATATGTATTTTATTTACCTAGCCATTTATTTTATTTTATTTATAAAAAGAAACATTTAATAGCTTTTATCCCTCCTCCTTAAAGTCTTGTTTTCAATGGGGTCTTAATCTTGCCAATGGTGGTTTTGTCAACTCTGATACATTTTTAGGAACATAACCTCATTGGTTGATAAGAAAGTACTGGAATTTGTTATGGCCATGTGAAGGGAGCACACAGTGGAAAATAAGTCAGAAGACCTGACTTTGAGTTCCGCCTTCCCCTCCCCTAGCTCTCTGCCACCTTCTTCCTACACTTCGATGAGTCTACCCTCTTGACAATCTTCTGCATGGTTCCCTTTGTTCTCAGCAGCCCATGTTTTGTGGGTTGAATGAAAGTCCCATCAGTGGCATATAATAGCAGCCCTCCTTAAAAGCGGGCCACTTCTACTACATAGAAACCTATATAAATCAGAGGTTCCTTGGTTAATGATTCCAAACAAGAACCCGAGAAATCCTGGCTACTTTCTTCGGTGATTATTTGAAGGCAGATGGTTGTTCAGTCCCTTTGCAGCTACCTTCAGTTCATCATTCAGACTAGCAATCTGATCTTCATTCAAACAAGATGTAGCATTTCCCCATCAGGGTGGTGGTGGTGGTGTTGTTGTTGTTTGAGTCTGACATTTTCAAACTCCCTTGAGGATTATCCAAGGTCAACTTGCAGTTTGCCATTGTAACAACATAGTCCCTGTCATACAGTTGGCTGCATATTTTCAACCCACCTTTCTGATGTCCTCATCTCTCTCTGTGAGTTGTGAAGATACTGCTGAACCACTTCTCAGTGAGGAAATGGAGCGTCCAAAGGGTGGAGGGGCATGCTCAAGATCAAGTGGCTCTTGTATGACGGAGCTGGGGGCCAAAGCTCAGTCATGAGGCGTTTTCAGTGGTCACTGTAGTTACTTCTTTCTCTGGCCAAATCCTTTAAGTGCTCCTCCTGTGCCCGCACCAAGAGCCAAAGGCATCCAGCAAAAAGCATCAGAGACAAACATGTATATCCTGGGTCAAAGAGTTGCCTGTAGTCTCCCCTCCCTTCCACCAGCGATAACTTTTTTTTACTAACAGCCTCTTCTGGCTTTACATTCTGGTTGTCCTTTCTCATTTTGTGCAGTTTGGATTTGGTAAACCAGTGTTTAGATGGTGTACAGCTGTACAAATAAATGTCCCTCTGGTCTACCTCCTGAACCAGAGACTAGAGAAGCCTTGCCCAAGCCTCGAGGACACTCCTAACCACCATGGTGAGAGAATGGACTCCCTATGATAGTATATTATCCAAACTCTGTCACACACAGCTATGTCTTCCACCCTCTGGCTTTCACTCACACAACATTAAAAACAGCACTCCCAATGCCTGTATGAATTTGGAAATCAACCCATATCCAGTCGAGGTAGCTTTAGTTACTTCTAATTTCAAAGCTGTCACTAATTTAGTCCCAGAGTCGAAGGATAGCTTGAAACTCTTTGAACATCTCACTAACGAACAACGTATGAATAATCTAATTTTTCAGCTCAAAGTGGAATTTGTTCAAGTATGAAAATTCAGACTTGCCAGCTATGCTGCCCCTGGTTGTCTGCATGTTTGTTCTCTCCTTGCCCCACGTTGTCAAGCACTATGTTAGGTGATGGGGATGGCCAACGAGATAGCAGTGGTCCCTGTACTCATGGTGAGTATGAGTATCAGCCAGAGTCTCAACCGGGGACCCAAATTCCATCCGGCCATCCATTTTGCATGAGCCCTATCCACATTCCTAGCACTCATCTCTGCTCCCACACAAAGCCCAAATATTGTTCATCACATCCATGAGCTTCAAGAGCAAGAAGTGTTTTTTGAGGGGGAGGGGTGCACTGAAAAAAAAATGCAGGCTTATGTTAATTCAGCCCAACTCTGAGCACATTCTCTTTCCATCCTTGGTCACTTGAGGCCCTGTTGACTTTTTTCAGGTGCCTATGCCCATAAAGAAATGCATGGGACAGGGACCTCTTCCCCACTTCCTGCTTATATATTTTCCCCTACAGACGTCTTTTTTTCCCCTATGGATATCTTGATTTTTTTTTTTTTTTTTGCATTTTACAAGATCCTTATACATGATTTACATATTCCAGATAGTTCCTACAACTACTATATGATGAAGATAACAGATTCTGTTACTCTGTCTTTGCACAGATGAAAGCTGTGCCTCAGTTTCCAAGGTAACAGAACAAATAAAACAAGCCATCTCCCTGATGCCAATATGGGAAAGGTCAGAGAGCTTTGAGCTCAGACATCAGGAACCTTTCAGCCAACTCAACATCCTCCTGATTTTTAATGTTTCCCCCCTCCCCCATAGTCCTACTTGTCACTTACTGAAGAGTGCTTTAAATATTGCTACAAAAGATACACAGATAAAACAAGTAAACTTTCGGGATTTTAGTTTCAGCAAACGAAGGCAGAAGTGACTAATCGGAGTGACTGTGACTGTGTCAGGACCATCAACGTCAGAGCCAATCGGCCTCAGCCGGCAAGTGTGGCACCAAGCATCGCTTCCACGACCACCAATGCCTCAGATAAACCGGCGAGCTGCAGAGGATTCTGATATCACTTCTAAGTTGACAGACATCTTATTATGATTACATATTACGCTGCAACTCGGAGCCTTACTGTAAGTCATCATTTTATCTACTTTTAACAATGACAGTAAAATACTGCCACAAGTGGTACTGTCAACTTTCCTATGAGGGCTACCTCTTCCTCTCGGTGACATTCTAAGTACAGAGTCTCCTTCATCTAAAGGAGCTGTCCTATCAGCCCGCTAATGGGAACAATTCATTTAACCTGCACTCGAAGTACAGTCAAGGAATGGAGTAATATGTATAGGATCCAGGGGGAATCAGTCCTCCCAGCCGGCCCCTCCCGCCATTTGATTCATTGACGAGAGTTCACTTTCCACTCAGGCTGACTTACAGGAAAAAAAAAAAAAAAGGACATTTCAGAAAAATTAAGTGAACTATTAGCCAAATCCCCTCAAGCTGCTGGCCTGGATTATATAACGACTCCGTAATTCCAGAGGCCACGGAACAGGAGGCCCGCACGTCTCTGATTTCCTATCTTTTTAACGCCCCTTCCCTTCGCCCAGCCCACCACCTACCACATATGCCTTGGACAGTCTACGTAGCATATATTCCCCGTCTATTTTAATTGTGTGGCGTGCTTCTCCTTACACTGCAGTGTATCCTGGCTTCATAAAATCCTCACTTTTTACACGACCCTTGCTGGCTGCCTTCGACTCACTCACCTCATCACATTTGCAGAGCCAAAATTCTAGGAACAGCACCTGCAATCATTAATGTATTAAACCGTTGTTCCAAAATGACTAAACGCATTATTTCTGCTGTGGAAGAAAATGCTGAGGTGAAGCAAGAGCAAAGGTAAAAGACCTGGTTTTCCTAAAATGGATACAGCCCTGGAGGCATTTATATTCTCCAAGGACACAGTCAGGATTCTTCTGATCATTTTTCAAATCAGCTTAATGAGTGTGAGATGGTCCTCTCATTAAACTGATATAATAGATAAATAGTACCTGCGTTTAGGGTGGGCAATTGAAAGAGAGAACCCGTTTCCTGAGATTCGAAAGGGTTTTTAACCAGAGCAAAAAAATGAGGGACTGACTTTTGAAGGAGGCTTTACGTGGTCTTGTCATCACTCTTCACTGTCTGGCACAATAAACGGGGAGAGATTTTTCAGCTCTCTTGAACTAAAAACAACTCCAATTGGTACAGATCGTTTTTCGTAGGATTTTGAGTAATTTCCGTATTGTGACTTTTAGCTCTGCTCATGACTTCCTTAAAAGATAACTAAATGCCAAGCTGGGGGGGGACAATAAACATTTAAAGAGCTACATAAACCCCAACATATTGTTTTTTTTCCAAAAACCACAAGCCCAAGTTAGATGCTATATGCCCCACACAGCTGCCCGAATGAGGCCTCCCCTCACCCCAATCTTCCAAGTACAGCCCAAATCCCAAATCTTATCTTTCTAAAGATCTTTTACAAAGTGTATGTTAAAAGCAAACAAAGCATCATCTAACCAGCCGCTCTTACTGCCTCAACCTACAGAGCTGTCCACATTTGCTATTTCCTTCCAGAAAAGTGCGTTGACTTATGTCTACTTTCTGGCCCAAACACTGGAAACTTCAGAGCCCCACACTGAAGTATTTCTGCCGGCTCGGGATAAAATAAGGCCTGCTCCTGTGTTAATGAAATCAGGCCTGTTAGTAGAATCTGTGGTCTGGTGTGACCCTGAAGAGACACACATTTCTCATTTTTAGACTTTACTCAAATTCCATAAGTTATTTTTTGTTATTGCAAGATCCAGTGCTTTATAATAAATTTATAGGGTGCCTAGGGGGATATCTATTCATATTATATGGTATCTCATTCACGGTTCCTCCGGGATAGAAACACGGAGTTATACCGCTCAGGCAGCCAGCGACTCTCACTTGTGAAGTTCCTGTGTGAGAGGACAAACGAGGCTCCTGTGGGATTCCACACACACGCAGAATATAAAAGCCTACAAAGCGAAAACGATGCACTCCGCTCCTGAAGTAGGATCACCTAGGTAAGCTAGAAAAACATTTCGGTGTTTTGTAGTCGTGATTATGTATTTTATTGTAGAAACTGGTGTAAGTACCAACTGCAAGTGATTTTTACATACTAGATGCTGAAGTTAAGGTGTCTCCCCTTCCTCTTTCTTTCCAGAAGTGTGAGAGCCACCATCTTGAGTCAAGGAGGGGAGAATGATGGAGGAGCAGTTGCCCAGCATGCAGGCAATGATTTAAAAACAATGAAAAACCTCATAAAACTGGTTTGCTTCTGATTATTACCATGGGCTGACAACCCTAAGCAATGTCAGTGATAAAATATTCCTTCCCCCAGGGCCAAGTATTCCCACCGCAGGCCCCCTATTTGATAGGCCACCGTGAAAGCGTTCCAGTATCTTCCTCCCCTTCTTCCTTGCTTCCTCCCTCCCTCCCTCCCTCTCTTCCTTCCCTCCTTCCTTCCTTCCTTCCTTCCTCCCTCTCCCTCCCTCCCTCCCTTCCTCCCTTCCTTCCCAGAGCAGGAGGAGGGGCAGAGGGAGGGGGAGAAAGAGAATCTTAAGCAGGCTTCCCGTGCACACTACAGAGGCTTGATCTTAGGACCCTAAGATCATGACCTGAGCCTAAATCAAGAATCCAATGCTTAACTGACTGAGCCACCCAGGCACCCCCCAATATCTTTCTTAAGAAAGATACATCAGCACTTAAAAAAAATGAAAGTATACATATTTACTGTAGAACATGGAGATGAATTTTATGAGAGTTAAAATTCCCATGAATTCTACCACATACTGATAATTATAGCCCTTTTAGCATTTCCTTTTTTTTGGTTATTAAAAATAATTCTACCATAAATATCCTTGTTATAGATCTCTGTTGACATTCCGTATTTTATTTAAAAAATACGTTCTCAAAAGTTTAACTTTTAAAAAGAATTTTATATCATTAACAGTGACCTATAGAGTTTATCAGTTTATAATTCCTGTCGTAGCACACATCCTCACCCACATGAACATTATCCTGAAAAATAAACCTTGATAAAAGGTACCATCTTCTAATTTATGTATCTTTGTTTACTTATGAGATTGTTTCATCTAAGTTTGCTGACTTTTGTATTTCCGCTTTTGTTAATTGCCTGTTCATATCTCTGCTCATTTTTGTATGTGGTATTGGTTTTTTACTTACCAATTTCTAATAATTCTGTAAAGCTAATCATATGTTGCTTTTTCTTTCTAAATTTTGTGTAGGCTTTATCCACATGTGCAAATTAAAAAATGTTTTATTTAAAGGGGTGGGATCTAACCTTTCATTATGGTTTCTGCCTTTGCTTGTATGCCTATACTTTGTCTATTTCAAAAACATATTCACCTATATTTTTAAAAATTATTTTTATGAGGGCAGAGGACCTGTAGAAACATTGTTCCAAAAAAGACATAGAGATGGCCAACAGACACATGAAAAGATGCCCAACATCACTAATCACCAGGGAAATGCAAATCAAAAACACAACACAATATCACCATATACTGTCAGATGGCTAAACTCAAGACAAGAAACAACAAGTGTTGGTGAGGATGTGGAGAAAAAGGAACCCTTGTGCACTGCTGGTGGGAATGCAAATTAGTACTGTCACTGTGGAAAAAAGTATGGAGGTGCCTCAAAAAATTAAAAATAGAAATGACATATCATCCAATAATTCCACTGCTGGGCATCTACCTAAAGAAACAAAACAATAATTTAAAAAGATACAAGCACCCCTATGTTTATTGCAGCATTATTTACAATGGCCAAGATATAAAGGTAACCAGAGTGTCCACAGATGGATGACTAGATAAAGAAGATATGGTACACACATACACACACACACAAATATTATGCAGCCATAAAAGAGATGAGATCTTGCCATTTGCAACAACATGGTTGGAACTAGAGGGTATTATGCTAAGTGAAGGAAGTCTGAGAAAGACAGGTACCACAGGATTTTATTGATATGTGGAATCTAAAAACAAAACAAGTAAAAAAACAAAAAGAATCAGACCTATAAATACAGAAAAAACACTGATGGTTGCTAGAGGGAAGGAGCCTGGAGGGATGGGAAAAATGGGTGAAGGGGAGTGGGAGATACAGGTTTATAGTTATGGAATAAATAAGTTATGAGAATAAAATAGGGACAGCATAGGGAATAGAGTCCGTGATATTATAAGAGTGTTGTCTGGTGACAGATGGGAGCTACACTTGTGAGCACAGCATAATGTACAGAGTTGCTGAATCACCTGAAACTAATGTAACACTGTGTATCAACTATACACAAATAAAAAAATTAAAAAATATTTTTATGATTTATTTTTCATATTTAATTTAAAAATTCAAATGAATTTACCTAGATATATTTTTATCTTTCTTTAGCTTACTTAATAGATAAATTATTCCACCCTTGTGATTTGAGCCCAAACAATATACAAACTGTCTCATGTCTTTGTTCTTCTCCCAAGTGAGGTATGTCCCTGTGCCTGTCATGTAAGAAAAGAAAAATCAGGAATATCAAAAGGTTTGAGCCAAATTCTAGCCCCAAAATTTTATGTATAGAATTTGAGTCAACTCACTCCTTCTTTAGAAAATGAGGGCAACATTAAGATTTGGAGCAACCGTTTCTTAAATTTGTTTTTGCTGAAACCTGGGCATGTTTCCTGATTTCTATGTAAACTGGGGATTACGTAGTGAAGCATAATGCTTAACACTTTCTTTAACAGATCACTGGCATCACTGAAAGTTTCACTTTTATCTTTAGTATATTCAGTATTGACTCACAGTGAAAATTACCGGTGACATTTTAATACTTACCAATAGTTTTCCAAATAAGGCTGATTCTATAAATAAAGCTCTGTGTGCTATTTACCCAAGTTTGTTTAGAATAGCATTATATTCCAGAAGCTAAGAGGGCTCCATTCACCGACTTCACACAAAGTACACACATAGGACATGATGTGATATTCCTGGTGCAATTCTGCTAGCTGATTTGCATTTTGTCCAGGAGGAAAGCCGGGGAGGTCAAAGAGACTGGAAGGACCTTGCAGAGAAGCTGACCTGCCCAGATATGGGTATTGTGCTCATTAGGAGAAACAGGGGTTCGAGGTGGGAGGAGGTGGATGGACAGGGGAAGCACGTATTTTATGAAAAAACTAGAGCATGGAAGAATAATGTGCACACTGGCCATCATGTGGGATTTGAATAACAATTTACCACTCTATTCAAAAGTGTCTAAAATATAACAACCCTTCCTCATTACTCTCTTTTGCCAGGGCAATTGCCAGCAAAGACGGATTACAGAACACGTTTTTCAGCAGCAATGCATTCCTTAAGGGAAGGTAAAGTCCACTGTAAGAGAAGGGGAGAGGGGTAGTTGACCTTGGTCCTGTCTGACCATAGCCGCAATCCCAGAGTTCTTTAGCTTTGCAGAAACCGGAAGAAGCAGAATCAATGTGATGATGCTTAAGGGAAATCTTTCATTCCACTCACAGAGAACAGGAATCCAAGGGATACTTTCAACTCACTCCTTAAGGATGTGGGTATAATCTGAGTATAATCTAGTCATCCTCTACTTAGTCTGGGGAAAAGAACAGCAAGAAAACAAAGCAAGGAAAAAAGTCAGGTATCTTTTCAATGTATTTCATTTGCCATAAGTGTTTTTCCAATACAGTGCTGTATTTGAGGCATCAAGGAAGTTCTTTAATGAAGAACGGCACCTGGTTTCTCAGCCTTTACAGCTCCCCACATGCTCCACGTTCTTAAAGACCTCTGAGCTTTTTGGTCTTGTTTTCTCTACAGGAATGCTATTCCTTTTTGCTTTCTTGGGCTAATAATTCCCATTAAACTTTCCAGACTCAGTACAGGCCTCACTTCATCATCACACCCTGGCGATGTTGGTTGTCTCTCCCCAGTGCACCCTCAATCCTGCCTGTGGTCTACTGTGCAGCTTGGTCATGGCTCAAGGGAAGTGGTGTGGGATGGGCGGGGACGTATTTCCTTCACCAGTTGCTGAGCCCAGGTGCCCTCTGCATTCACCTCCAGGGAGGAGCACCTTTTCTAAATTCCCCCCGGAGTTGCCTTCTGTTCTCCGTGCTTACCATTTTCATAGTTATCATGCTGCGCTATTTTTGTTTGCTTATCTGTCTATATACCCATGCCCCATGCACACTATCCTCCCTCCCATAGACACAAAACATCACTCTTTCCAATTAAGTACAGGGACAATACCTTTTATCTCTGAATCCTAAGCTCCTGCCCTTATGCCTAGCACATAGTAGCTCCTTAGAATATATCTTCTGAATACTTAATGAATCAAAAGTGAATGCCTTCTGTCAACTATACCTCAATAAAAATATAATAAAGGAAAATAATAATATAATAAAATAATAAAATAATAAAAAAAATAATAAAGGAAAAAAAATCAGTGAATGCCCGCAAGTAACATGCAGCTCTATGTGAGTGCCTTGTCTTCCTATAAGCCTCATATCACATAATATAATGCTTCATATGTTAAGTTTCTGAAGAGAGGCTGAGACAGGAACCACCGGGGTCTGAAGAAGTTAGTGGAACTTCCATAGAGCAGGTGAGCAGATCTTATTCATTCATTCACTCACTCAACGATATTTATCTATTACCTACTCCATGCAAAACTCTGGCAGCGCCCAGACCCTCCACGGTTGCACATGACCCTGACTCGGCGGGGTCTGATCTCTCCTCATCTCGTCCTTATGTACCCACTTCCGTACGACAGAAGGATGGTGCCCTCCTCCATCTGTAACACTAACGTGCTCACCACTGACCTCCGAAATCCGGCCAGTCGCCTGAAGGGCTGAGAGGTCAGCAGGGACCACTTCAGTCTTGGACTGCTCATGGGCCCCAGAATAACCATAACCTCTCGTCAAGTTCACACTTCCATCATTTCCCCCGAGTCCCTTCTCTACCAACTGACATGCAGGACACTCCCTGAAAGCCTGTTTTCCCAAGTCCGTGGAGGATAAGGACAAGGGCTGTGTGAGGGAGGGAGCCCAGGATTACAGCTGAGAGCACAGGCAGACGCCTGAGTCCGAGGCTGGGGTCAGCTCTTAGCAGCGGTGGAACACCGGGCAAGCCACCTCGCCTTCTCAAAGCCTCAGTTTCCTCACCTGTAAAACTGGCACAATGGACTCAGTGACCTCATGTTTGCAAACCACTCAGCAGTGGCCGTGCAGGACGAATGTTAGGGAAAGATTTTTATAAGGATTAACTCAATGCGTGTGCAAGTGGCTGCCATACAGTAGGTCATAAAAAAATGTTAGTTCATGCAGATTATTGGAATGAGAGTTTTCTATGGTGCTATGTTTTGAAATTCTTAACTCAGTTCGTTTGGGAGGGAAGACCCTCACCTCCTGTGGCAACTTTGTTTGGAATGGGCCTTTTCTCTCTCGCCATTTTCATTCAAAATACCTGCTGCGGTGCTGCGGAATATTCCAGTCCGTCCTCTTGACCTCTATCCATAAACAGCCTTTCTCACAATGAGATGTTCCGAGTTTAGGAGCCTTGCTATTTTCAACAAAGAATTAATTGCAAAGTAATTAAGTTTAGAGCAGGGGAATAGATGAACCCTGTCTATCATAAAGGAACAGTGTGGATGGTGACATAATGAAGCAAAGAGACGATGCTTTAGATTATCACACACACACACACACACGTACACACACATACACACACGTACACACACGCACACACACGTACACACACACCCCATCTCTTTTCTAAAGCACACAAAGAAACCTCCCATCACTTATATTGACAAGATAAATCTAAGCTGCTTAAAGAAGCACTTAATTTTGTTCTCATTAAGTCGCAGGGTTAAGGGCTTTACCCTCAATGTCCATGGAAGCAATGTTAAGTTTTCACCTTGGAAAGTTCTCTGAGGCCCTGAGTCCATTGACAAATACAGCACTAAGATGTGTTACAGAAACATGCGTCTGAAAGCCAGTTGCATTGCTGGCCACATTCCCACTTGGCTCCATTTTCCTCAATGAACTGAGAATGCACAGAGAAGCCCAGAGAGGCACAAGTGTTCACCTCTCTGTCTCGAAGCATGCAAATTCGCAATTAATCAACAGTGGCTGGGGGGCGGGGGCAGATAAGGACAGTCACCAGCAGGTCTTACCAGGAGAACTAGGAGGCTTCATCTGCTTAAGGGCAGTTAGGTTGATGCCATCCTAACATTTTTTTCTAGTTGCTTCAGGGGCAGAGAGGATGCCAGCTCACATCACATATCCTCTCTGGCCAGGGTGAATGGAGAAGGTGCTGGAGGAGTGCTAAGGGGTCACGTAAATTTCATCCTTAAACAGCCCTGTGCTTTGATTAAAGCAGCATATTTCCCAATACCACACATGTGAGCCTGGAAACATGGCGTTGGGGATACCAGAAGAATTTGAGTGAAAGAAAGAAAGAGGAGAAGAGAAAAGAAAAGAACAGGGCGGAACAACGGAAAAAAGGAAGAAAGTCTACAAGAAAGTATTTTCTTGTAGTATTTTCCCTCCTTTCTGCTTTTGCTTCTTTTCCAGATTTTTCATAATGACTATCGTTTTACTTTTATAGAGGGAACAGTACAGTAGACTTGGTTTTGCTAATTTATTAAAAGCTCTTAGAAAACACGGATCAATTCCAATGAAATGGGGCTTTAAGAGGCCTCATTTCCCTCAAAGAATTTCACCTCTAACTTTAGGCAACATGGCCGTGACAAAGATGCGGGACTCCAAACTCGAACAGACAAGACATAAAACTAAGGTTTTGTTTGTTTGTTTCTTAAGTGCTTACATGTTGGGTCCTTTCTGGTGCTTTTCCCTGGTTTCAGGTTGGAGATGAGTGGTGGGAGGGGCCCCTATCAGCGTGTGGTTACGAGGAAAGCAGGGTGTTGCCACCAGGCTTTCATCACACCCATCCTAGAAGCAAACACAGCCCACAAACCGTGTTGTCCTACTGCCTGGGCGGGCGGCTCCCTGAAGTTGCTGGAGGCACACTCTCAGAGGGTGGGGCAGAGGAGCCCGAGATGCGAAGAATAAAAACAACCACCAGGGCTCTCTCCAGCCAAATGTCCCGTCCTCTCCTTTCTCCCTGCCCCTGCTGCCCCCAGTTGACCGGTTTTGGCTGAAATCCCTCAAAGGAGCGGAACCCTTCTCATAAAATGAAACACATAAAATGGAGGAGATGAAAGCTTGAAAAGGATGACCAAGAATGCAGGGGTGAGAACGAGGAGACAGACTACAGCGGTGGGCACCTCGGATGCATAATCTAGGTCAGAGGGGCGCTAATCCACGGAGGGCTGTATCAGAGACAAGTCGATTGGGCCTCGTGGGCTACCGATTCGGTGACCTTCTGGTATTCTCCCACCTGGGCTTCAAGCCTTCCACCCTGACACCCCTGACTCCTATTTGTCGGGATGGTGAAGGAGCGTGCACGCGCCACCACATCGCTCTCCCCGCTGACCTACATTACATTTTCCTGTGAATGAGTTTAATGGATGAAAATCTGATTCGCATGAGCTTCCACATGTGACCGTGGAGGCTGGCCACGCTGCTTCCAGTGGCTGCACAGGCACCACACACCTGGGTCTTCTCCTCTAAAATTCACTCAAAACTCACGTCAGAGGCTCAAGGTTTCAGTTTTTGCTTTGTGTTTTGGTTGGCTTCCCCCCAGCAAGAGGATCATTCTTCACATGGCGCTTTTGTGCCAGCAAAAAAAAAAAAAAAAAAAGGAAAACAGAAAGTGAGAGGTTCCCTACCGACACAGTGAGGCAACTGAGGCAGTTTGCGGCTCATTGTAGTGAGTTATCCAAAACGCAGGGCACGCCGAACTGGTTTCACCGGAAGAATGGGCTTCTATTAAGTGCCAAATGGGGAATTTTGACACAATCTGGAAAATGGGGTGAATATAAGATAAATACTGGTTTGAGTTTTCCCCGAAATCTCTGTGGACCGGAGTTTAGATTAAAATTTTCCACTCATAACTTACGTCATCCATTTGTGAAATATCACCGCAAGTGTGTGTGCCGCGATGACCCTGTGGTTCCTGAACAGCTACTTAACTATAATGCGATTTAATCAAAGGATTCAACAATTGTAGGCTCATAAGGCCATAAAATGAACAAACTTAGAGAGACAGAGCCATCGTTATTATGTAATTGTTATAAAGCAGACAGGGTCGTTTTATAAAATCAGAGGGAAGGGGATAGGTACTGTCTACTTTCTTTGGTGACGAAGTCTTTAAAAACAACAGCTTGAGTTTTGGTTAGACATCCACCCCGTTCTCTTTCACCAACCAACCCGCCCTGCCCCCTGCCCTTTAGAGTGTGTATTCAGTTCTATAGACTGTAAGATGTAAGAACTAGGAAACTGAGAGATAATTTCTCTAAAGGGAAGCATAATCTATTTGCTTAATGATCCTACAAGGAGCTAATAAGTATCATCCCTCTTAGAAATAATAATACTTTGCTTTTATGTAGAATCTTTCTCCAAGGAGTGCAAAGTATATTATAAGATGCTATCTAATTAATCCTCCTAGGGTCCCCAGGTGGAAGGGAGGTGGCAGGTATTATGAAGGTTCACCGGCACCATCAACACATCCAGGAGAGGAAATGTATGAAGAGTAGTAAAAAAGGGTACATGCTTGTAATTTAAGCTAGGTCTGCATGACCTCAAAGCACCTAAACAGCTTATGGAACAGAAGAGTCAGTCCAAGTTTGATACTGGTTGACAAATAAATAATAGGACAAGATCGTCTGCATGCTTTGGCCAGTGCCCCCAGGTGTGTCCACGGGCATGAGCTTTAGTGCAAGTGCCAGTGAAAGAACCTGTATTTCCTGACTTTTAGCCTGGTGGTCTCTTTAGAAGGCAAACTTGGGATACTGATGGTGTGGATTAATTGAATTCTCCATTGGCGCCTTGACACACTGCCCTCAAGCATCTCAGTCGAGGGGCTAGGCTTGTGTTTCTCATTCCACTGTCCTCTGCAAAGTGGGTTTGTGGATGGTATTTTGGGGGGTGGGGAGGTGGTGTAGTCAGAGGGGGTCAGAGGACTTGAATGATCTTTTTGGTAGTCTCTATGTATTAAATGGAGGGGAAACACGCCACAAGTCTGCATCTCTCCTATCAAGAGAGATGCGAGCCTGGGAGTCTGGGGAGAGGTAACTGTTTGCCCTGCTGCATTTCATTTTGAAGCAGTCCGTGGGCAGATTTCAGCTTCCCACTGTTGCACACCCTCTCTTGAGACAGAAGCCTCTGCCAGCGTCTTGATCAATAACTGATGAACCGGAGAGGGTGCTTCTGCAGAGTGAGCGAGCCTTAAAATAACAGCCCAAGTAGCACTTCCGAAACTTCAATCTCTTTTAATGCGAGGCTCTCTGGGGAATTCGGGCTCAGCTCAAATCACTTCCCAAAAAGGAAAAACCCCAAGAGAAAATTCAGTCAAATTAATAAACTGATGTACCTCTGATGTGAACTACATTTTTTTGACACATTGTGATAATAAATAGCTTCTGATTCTTACTCACCTAGCTCAGGAGAAGCTGTTACTTATTGTTGTTGTTGTTTTTTAAAGACACCAATAATGTCATTTGTTTAGCAAACGGAGGTATATGGTGTGTTCTGAGGAAGATACCACTTTGCTCAACCCCGAAACTTAAGGTGTCAATCGAGTGGCCCTCCCTTGGTCACTGGAGGCCGTGGGTCTTGGTCTGCTACCGGAAAAGTGGGCATCTGCTGAAGCTCCCCAGAATGGCAGGAGAGTTTGCTGCTGGCTATTACCAAGGGAAGACCTCTCCCCCAACCCCTGAATTAACTGTCTGACTCTAGCTGCCCCTCCTACAAGCAAGAGTAATTCCCTTGAAGCATTACAATCCTCTCTTCCTTGAAGTCACTCAATTAGTGCCGAAGACCCCCCCATTTCCTTGCTCCCACATAAATCCTCCTTGAAGGCTCTCCTTGGGTCCTTCCTTGAGGACCTGGCTGCGAGCTGGTGTGCTGGAGCCCACAACACCACTCCATCAGCCCAAGGTGAGCCTTTCCCCTTGCTCGCGCTGGGAGACCACACTCCTTTCCCCCAGACTTGCTCTTCATCCCCATCACCTCTGCAGCCTGGAGGATCTACATAAAACTAGTTGCATTCCTATGTGATTTCATGTTTGTCACCCATTCGCATACGTTTTTTTATGGATCTTTGCTCAGCCTGCTCCTTCTGAACAAACTCCTGGCTCCTTAGACTGAGGCTTAAACTTGAGAGATTGTCCCTTGAACTTCCCACAGCACTCAGGCCACAGAAGATGCCTGTGTATTATGTGTGTGTATGGCCCAACTAGGACCTTCCTGGGCACCTACTTTCTTTTCAAAACCAAAATGTCACTAACTTCTCATCCAAGCGGCATTCAACTGTGGCTTAGCATCAGAAGTTGAGCTTCTTTGTCATTTTATGCCTGTGTGTGTCCCAAGGTGGGTGGGAGAAATACTTAGAAATAGCTGCTATTATATAAAGGACCATGAAAGAATTTTCCATACTATTTGCACAGAAATTCTTTCATTTAACTCCCCAGACTCTCCATAGAAATTCTGGCATCCTCCCCTCCCCCTCCAGGCCCTTTCAATTCTCCACACTTTCACCCTCCCTGCTCCCAGGGCATAGCAGCAATACTGTGGCTAAGTCTGTTTGGTATCAGAGTTAGAATTATTTATATCTTAAGGCTTAGGCTTGTTTATGCAGTAGAATTCTGAGAAGGAAGTGAATCAGGAGATCTATCCCCTAACAGGGGCATTCAAGGGTCAGGCTGAAAACAAGTACTGATGATAAGGTAAAACCCCGTACTGCATGGTAGGCCTCACGACAGACCTCGAACAGCACAAGGCATGCAAGGAAAGGCCTTGATGTGGTGCCAGTGCAGCCGGCAAAGGGTATGTGAGCAGGGAGACATGATTAGCTCAGCACCATTTCTGACAGTCCATGGGGATGGGAGAATCACAGGCCTTCCAGAAACCACTGAGCTTCAGCCCCTCCCTCCAGGTCTTCCCACCCCAAAACTTACTTCAGGAAGATCATGGGTGGGATTTTAAGAGATAACATACCTTAATATTTCCTCCCCTAGCTTGATGAACTTCATGTAAACCCCTCTCTAATTGTATGTAAGCTTCTTTAAGTAGAGGTAATTAATAGCTACTACCATTCACTTTCTAGTGTGCGTGAGATCTTTTGTATACAGATCTCATTTAATTCGACAACACTGAGAAATGGTTATTATTACTCTTGTAACAGACTGGGGATTCAAATTCGGGCCCATTGATTCCAAAACCCATCGGTTTTCTTTAGACCACCCTACTTCTGCATGCTGCAGATGAAGCCATGGCCACTTCCAGAGGATAGGGTCTGAGGGTTTTGGTGTGGAGAGAAGAAGTAACTTCGAAATCGAGTGTTAGTTTGATCAGAGTTTTTACCTTGATTTTACTGTCTCAGGAATACTTTGGCATTGGAAGCTTAGTAGTGTAGAGATTGGATTTGGACCCAGGCTCTGCCATTTTGGACAAAGCCCTATCATGCCTTGCACTTGAACTGGGGAGGTGAATTCTCCTGACCTTAAGAATCATCCATAGAAAAACAGAACAGATAAGGCTTCCACTGGAAACGTTCAAGTAGATCACAGATAGAATCCATCTAGGATGTGCATAAGAGGTGTTTAATAAAAAGGCAAGAACCAAGGCAAGAACCATGAGATGAAGAGTTGGATGTTAATGGCTGGTTGGCCTTCACTTAGTGCCTTCACTCATGTTCTCATTGTTGAAGCCCAATTCCGCCCCCCCCCCAACCCCCGGGCAGTGGGAAGACCAGAGTGTCTTCTGGATGACTCCATGGTGCCTCTGGAAAGCAGGGCTCTTCTCACTGCACTGGTTCCAGGTCAGAGAAGAGGGAAGGCAAGCTGTGCATGAAGAATCCAGCAAACCCTTGATCCTCGCACTCCCAGAACACCTATACGGGCAGGACCTGCAGCCCTTTCAGCAGAAAGGGGCATCCAGGATGATTCCCCCAACTCCATCACTTAACAGGTGGGAGACGGAGGCAATGCAAAAGCAAGCTCCTTGCTGAGCTGGTTACACTGCTAGAAAGTGGTAATGCTGAGCCTAGAATTCCGGAGCTCCTTTCACCCCCCAGTGCCAGGGTAGCCTCACGCTTCCCCTGCAGCCCCATTTACTCCCAGAGTAGGTTTTGCCTCCATAAGATCTCCTAAGGATGGGTCACTTCTGCCCTTCCCATGTGCAGCTCCCCAAACAGCCTCTGGGCCTTCAAGGACACGTTCATCTCTTACTTTACTTGGAGTTAGTCATGAACGTACATTTCTCACTCCTACTTCTAATTGCACACTTCTGTAGGCCTGGGACTACACATATTTCTTCACTGACAGCTTCTTTTTGCCCAAATAGCTGCCAGCATAGAGCAGGTAATCAATACATGTTTATTAAATAAATAAATGAATAAATACATTTATTCAATGTATAATGAATAAATGTCAAAAGTTGCCTACCAAACTCAAGGAGATGGACAGCTTGAGGCAGTGGTTAATTAGAAGCCAAGTGCTTAAATGAGGGGTGACATGAGGTGACTCTTCCTCCCCATTATTGTGCCCTGCCTTCCATGAACACACACACCACGAACCAGAAGGGTTTATTTTTAGGCAGCTATTCTGTGGTTGAAGAAAAGCTAGATTGAAGGTTGCCTATCTTGTGAGAAGCACCCCTAATGATGGATTTAGTTCTGCTCCCATTCATTGCTTGTTCTTTCCCACTGTTTTCAGGCCCTGCTGTCCGTCTCCTCTGGTCCTTATACCCTCTAGTTCAAGGGCTGTGGGGAGAGGACACTTTAGGGCAGATGTCTTAACCTCAGATTGGTCCTCTAGGTTTTTTGAAAGCTTCTAGCAACACATCTTTGTATACATGACTTACTAGAAAAATCCAAAATTTAAAACACCTTTATTGAAACAAATTACATGATAATAAAATGCCAAATTCCTTAGCCTTCCCATGCTCACTCTCAAGATGCTATAAATTATAATAGCAGTGGTTTCAATTTTCTTTTTTCCTGCTACAGTACAATAAAACTACTTTGTGATATGTAATCTAATAATACATAGGATTTTCTTTTAGAAATGAAATCTGAAATGTCAATGACAGTGTATTTTTCTTCTATGAATATTAGAAGTGATGTTTCTTATCTTAGAAAGAGTGGCTAATATTTTCAAGTGGAACTCATACCCTAAATACAACGTGCTGAAAATATCATTGTGTTGACTTAGAGATGAAGACTTATCCAGAGGTGACATATGGGCGGTTCCCTACACGTTCTATTTGGATTACCCATGGCTGTCTACCACTTTAAAAAATATTGAATTATATTCTAATATTTAAATACCCATTTAAGATATATATATATATATATATATATTTCTGTCTTTTCTTGAAAACAGAAAATATGGTGACACAAAGCCTTTGTTCTAGCATCATACAATTACACTGGATCTCAATGAGCAGCTGGTATCTTTAGCACAAGTTCTCTAGTTGGCACAATCCATATCATTTCCTACTGCTAGTGGAAGTGAGGTCATGGGTCAGTTACCATTTATGATCAGGTGTGCACCATGGTTTAGATTCATTTTGGTTTGTCTTTTCAGTAAGCACCCAGCTGGCTTAAGGTATCCACCTAGCCTCGGTGCTCATTTGCATTTAGGATCCCAGTGTGTTGCAAGGCATTATGTGATGGATGGGGCCTAATTTAAGCTCTGGCAATTCTGAAGGCTCGAAGGCTAGCCTCAATTCCTAGTGCTTCCATGATGCCCTTTCTGACTACTGGCACCCAGCTTCTTTCCCTGACTGGGGATATCCCACCATTAGAGTTAATAACACACCATCTAGGATTAGAATTCACACTGTCTTCCAGTTACTTCACTGGGGGCAGACTGCTCTCCTCTGAGGGAGAAAAATCTTAATGATGGAAATCCTGTCCCTCAGACTAGAAAGCCTGAAATCTCTCTGCTCATGGCTACTGGACTTACACCCTCTTCAACAGTCAGGGTAGATAACTTTGAACCCGGGTTAAGCCGGGGGAAAAAAAAAAACCGTTTAGGTTACATTCATCAGCAAAGCAAACAGATTTTCATTTCTTTTACTTTTTTCACACTGTGGCCAGGGCTTCACTGGCAATAAAAGATCACACTAAATTGTGCTAAATTATGTAGGAAGATTATAGTCATTAATGCAATCATCTTCCATAAGAAAACAAATGTGCTAATGCCAGAAATCCATGCGAGTTAGCCTACGCATGGATTTTTTTTTTTGGGTGTCCAGCCAGCCTGGGAGCATGCAAGTCATTACTCAGACCACTGCAACGAGGCTGAAGAGGGAGGTCTTCTGGTTCGAGGCAATGGCTCCTCGCTTCTTCCTACCCCCCTTCACCCACTAAGAAAACCAGTGGCGCCTTCTATCAGTGTGACAAAAAGACAAAAGGAATGCTTAATTCTGTCCTTAAAATTCTTGGTTCCTACTGTCAGTGTTCCTAGTTCTCAGACAACACTGCATGGATATTTGTAGGGTTTTGTGAAACTGAAACTGAACAGTAGCAATGAGGAGAAGATCCCAAATCATAAGAATGGTGTCGAATATACCCCCATGAACATTCCACTCTCTCCGCTTTTCTTTCTGCTCAACCAAGTCATATTCAGCCCTCAGCAATATTCCCATAGGAAGGGAGTGATGAATGTCCCCGAATGGTCTGTGTTCAAATTCCCATCCCCTAACTAGCTGTGGGGCCTGAGGTAAGTAAACATCTCTGTGCCACGATGTCCACATCAGTAAAGTAAGGTTATTATCAGTCCCTAGTTCCAGTACCTGTCACATAGAAAGGACTCAATATATATATATATATATGTCAGCAACTGTTATCTTTTTAATTTTCTAAGGAAAGCACTCAATTTCGAAGGCACGCTCCTTACAACAGGATTTACAAGGTGGACTAATAGCTGCTGGCTGGCAAACCAATGACCCTAAGCATCTCAAGCTAAGATTTCACAGAGTAATGAAGTTAAAGCTCTGCAACCACCTCCAATGGGTGAGGTGCTTTCACTTGGCAAAACTGGGCCCTACAGAAACCCAAGAGCAACTTCTAAAATATTTAAAAAATCAGCACCTTTTAAATTTCCTTTCTCGTTGAAAGAAGGATTTTTCTTCCCAGATAGAAAATTTGTGTTTATGGGAAATCCTGGGATGTCAAAATGGGTTTCTGCCATCCCAGTGTGATGGTGTGCTGATGTGAACTGTGACCAGAGAGAAAAGGAGAACATCTAATGAGTCCAGCATTGCCCTCAAAATGTGGGCTCATTATCTGGTAGACTGAATAATGGGACCCTTAATTCGAAAGCCAGAAGGGGCCACCTTTGACCCTCATTTTGCAGAAGTGCCATCCAACACTCAAGAGTTGAGGAGCTAAGACCAAACTCTCTTAACCAGTTAGGGGCAAGGGTGGGACTAGAACCCTTATGACTTCTGTCAGGCTGTTTCTGGTAACTGGGTGGCATGTGCTATTGGACAGTGTGAGGCTTTGCAGGACTCTCCAGTTCTAGCTCTTTCTCGTGAGAGAGGGTCAACTTTAACAACTATATAAAACACCCCATTCCTTCCCCAGCAGGCTCTGTGATACAGGGCCTTGGCCCTGCCTTCCAGTAGATACGGCTCCTACATTTCCATAGGAAGACCTACGAGGAGCAGGAGTCCAACAGACAAGGACACAGTGAAAAGGAAAGGAGCAAATAAGGGGCAAAAAGCATCCCAGTTGTGGTGGAAGTTTGAAAACACTGAGAACCTCCTGTCCACAAAGCGATGTGGCAGTCAGCTCTAAAACACCTTCCTCTTTTGCTAACTTGCTTATAAAAGCTTCCTGGCAACAGGTAGGTGGTAAACTCTCACGTTGTTTTTTCCAAAGACCTTCACACGGTGTCTCACGGCTGATTGCAAGAGCTTCCCTGGAGCTTGTCTAAGGAGACTAGAAGAAGCCTGGATGAACAAAGCTGTGAAAACCACAACTTTATTCATCCCTTAAGGTTTGCATTTGCATACACTGGGCGAGTTTTTCTGCATGTTGAAAAACAACCAAAACCAAAATAATATTTTTAGAAAGAGAATACAATGAAAACACAATTGAGTTTCCATTAAACTTCCACACAGTGCTCAACAATGGTTTCTAAAAAATTCACAGGCTAGCTTTTTTTCTAATTGTATGTGTGTGTGTGCTGTGTATGTGCACACACTCCCAGCTTACTAGTCACAAAGCAGTCTAAAATGTCAGAGGAGGGAAAGATCCATTTCCTGGTTGAAACCACCATCTTGAGATTCACAGTTGGAAGAAATTCTGTTATCTTTTTTTTTTAAAGTAAAAAAATTATGATTCTTCCTCTCAGCCTAATGCCGGAGAATTGCCTATACCCAGAAATGATCTTGTGCTTCACTGGAACTACTCAGTCAGCATCTTTAATTATCATTTCCCACAAGCCTCTAGGCCAGTGCTTCTCAAAGTGTAATGTGCATATGAATCGCCTGGAGATCTTGTTAAAAATGCTGATTCTGATTCAGTAGGCTTGACCTGGGCCCGGAGATTCTATAGTCCTTGTAAGTTCCCAGGTGATACCAAAACTTCCAGTCCATGGACTAAACTTCTAGATAGCAAAATTCTAGACCAAGCCCTCAGAAAGCTGTTCTCACCAGGTCAAGAAATGGGCTGCAGACAATGATAGTATAAACAGGCTTCGATGAGCTACTATGTTCCTTGTGAATCTTCCCTCATTCAGAAACCTCCCTCAGGTCCATCTTCCTTCCTTCCCTTCTGAATACACTTGCAGTTACTCACCTAAAGGAGGCGGTCTGCTTCACTGGCCCGAAAAGAAGAGCATGCAATCTTGTGCTTCCCCTTCAGCAACACCATTCACTAGTCAGGCAATTCTCATCTCTGAGCCACATCTGTAATAGGAGGCTAAGATACCCCCCTATGTGCTTGTGACTGTGGATAAGCAAGAGAAGGTACAGAACCCAGCACAGTGTCCTGCATGCAGGAGAAGTGCAACAAGTATCGGGCCCCTTTCCTCTTTCCTTTAAAGTATTATGCCCCAAATCAGGGCATCACAGATGGCCTGATCATCACAGACTTAAGGGGTGGATGGGGTCTATAATATCTAAAGCATGTTAATAAAGTCTGCCCATGATGTCGGAAGCTAGAAGGCAAGGCGGGGGGGGGAGTATAGGCACAGTCTTCCACGATTGGCAGTAACTTATAAAACCCTTATCTTGCTTTGTTATCTTCTGTCACCACTCCTAAATGGGCATCCTTTGGCCTCATCAACTACTTAGGTAACATGTTTTTATGAAGCTGCCATTAAATGCTGACACTGAATCAAATACCCAGATGAAGCCTCCAAATACAACCAGCTTCCAGATTCATTGGATTTTATGCAGAAAAACTCTGAGTAATTGATCAGAATGTTGCATTCCCATTCTAGTATTTGGTGTTCTATAGATGGGGCCTTCGTATCAATGAAGATACGTCAACGAGGTAAACTTGCCGTAATGAAAATAGTTCGACATACATGCAAAAATAAATGGTGGTCAGAGTATCACTAGGCAGAGATTTATCCTTCTGTCCATCCATCAGTCACTGATGGGAGGATCCTTCTAGAATGCTCAAGTGTCTTACCTCATCCCTGATGCTACATTCTGATGAAGCCACCGTACCCGCCACCTTCCTAAAGGTTTTTCTCTTGCTGTGGAGTTCAAGGTGAATGTGACTTGTCACCTAGAAAAAGGTGATCCCACTTTCATCAACGAGTCCAGTAGAGGAGAAAAAAGCTAGATTTACAATCTGAATATGAAAAACCACTTTAGAAGAAGGGTTTCTGGCTAGATATGAATGAAAGACTTTGGTTTAATCACATTCGAATAATGCTCATTTGCTAAGTTTGACTTTCCTGTCAAAATTGTCACCATGTCGCAAATACACTTTAAGTAACTGGAGCCAGAGAGGAATACTGAGAACTTACTACACAAAGCTGGGGTAGCTGGACGTCCATTTAAACATCCATGTCTTGACCTCCTTCTACTCCAAAGTACAGAACTTGGCAGAAAGCAGGCGAGGAAGTCATTAATATGTGGAAAGGGGCTCTCTCAGAGGCACACCAACACCGAGTGCCTTTCACTGCTGAAAATCAGAGGAATTGTACAAATATTTACCACAAGAAAATAATAAGTTCTGTCACAAAGCTGAGGTATTTCCACAATCGACACTGGGCACTGTAGCATTAACTGTTTAAAGGACAGGCTCCAGATCCATTTTGAGAGCAAAATGTAGAGATCAGAGTTCAAGGACTGACCTTTCTTAGGCTTAAAAAAAAAAAAACAAAAAACAACAATCAGCAGAGAGTGTGTGTGTGTGTGTGTGTGTGTGTGTGTGTGTGTGTGGCATTTCTAGATGATGGTGAACAACCCAGTGAAAGCTGCTAAAAAGACCTCATGCAATCTCTTCCATTATGATTTCATGCTTTCCTTTATTTGGATCATTATTTGATCAAATCAAGTATAAATTTGAAAATGGACTCAATAGTGTATGACATTAAGGAATTATTAATTTTCTTTCATTTTGATAATGGCATTATGGTTTATATAAAAATATTTCTACAATGTGTACCTTGAAATATTTAGTGGTGAAATGACCTGATGTCTGAGGTCTTCATTAAAATATTCCAGCAAAACTACAAAGTGTATGAGTGTGTGCGGGAGGGGAGTAGGAAAAGCAACTATGGTAAAATGTTGATGGTTGTTGAAGCTGAATGATAGGCCCATTGGAGGATTGTGGCTTTTTTGTTTTTTTCCCCCCAACTCTCGAGTATGTTTGGAAATTTTACAGTAAAAGTCTAAAAAAAAAAAAAATCCAGCCCCAAATAAAGAGGGTTACTTTAAAAAGCACTAAAAACAGTTTACACAACAATACTGACTTTTGTGGTGAAATTCAGGGAATACGTGCAAAAACCCAAGAGCAATAATTAATGGCCAATCCTATGCGCGTTCCATTAAGCCCAAGCAGCTTGTCATAAACATCTTAATTTAAAGAGTTGGGGTTTGGGGAATCATGGCAAAAGCGACATCCTGCTGTTGCTACACAGAACTGGTACATATCAGACCCTTAAATTTTTAAACACGGCTTTCATGTGTTTGAGAGCTGAAAAACCTTTGAAAAGTCAGCTTGTTAGGAAATTCACCTTGCAGACTCCTGCTTCAAGGATTGGTGGAGGTGCTTGGTTGAGGCAAAATTGATTGGGGATTGCGGTGGGTGTTCACAGGTAAAATAGATGTGTTGGATGTTTAAGAAGGAGTAGCGAGAAGCCTCAGAATGCACAGGCATGGCTACACTACCAGAGTACCTTCTAGTAATGCAAGAGAGAACACCTTGCAAGAGAGGCATTTAGAGTCTACAAAGCCTTCTCCTACCCTTTGTTGTTCCTCTCCCAGTGGCTGTCAAAAAAAAAAAAAAAAAAAAAAAGAGAGAGAGAGAGAGAGAGAGAGCGCCAGCATTTTGAGGGTGAAGAAATGCGAATCTGGAAGCAGGAGCCTAGAATTTAGTCCCCCTATTGCTGCGTGCTAGCGCAAACCTTAGGGGATGACTCTGCTGTGGATGCTTCCTCTGGGGCATGGAAACGACATCTCAACCCACGAATGTCTCTTGGGTCCCTTCTGGCCCTAAGACACCTGAGGGTATGGGATATGATTTGTAGGAGAGCTAGTCTGATGCCTGCCCCGACCCCAACCACCCCTCTCGCCCTCCCCTAGACCTAGATGGCAAAGAAAAGTCCTATTTGGGTTGCAAAGGTTAACGTGAACAGAAAGGCACAGAAGATAACCAACGCAATCTAAGTCAACAACTTAAAAATCTAGACTCTCTAGTTGAAAGTAACTGAATGGACCCAAGCACCTTTTATCAGTAGTAAACGTAACAATCCCCCTTTGTGGTTGCCTCCATTCACGGCATGTTTACTCTCTTCCCCTTTCCCTCAAGAACTACATTTTTGCCCAAATAAGTGAGTGGCTTGGGATTCTGTATATTAATGAGTCCGCATGAACTTCAAAACACCTGTGCGCAGGCTGAACTTGACAAGAAACAAAGCTTGCTGGCTGGCAGCACGGAGCAAGGTCTCCTATTAATTTCTTGAATCGATCCTGGCAATATTATTATCCGGTCCAGGAAAGAACACACCTCTTTACTTGTAGCATCAGATTTGAATTTTTTTTTTTTTTTTTAAACACCACTCTCTATTGCCCGTAAGAATGACTAATAACTGTCGGCTGTAATTTCCCAGAGTTTGTGGGTATGACTTCTACAGCGTTCCTTGCGTTTTGATTTTGCCATATGTCGTCTGGGGGCTTGTGAGGGCTTTCAAGCCCAATTTAACCAAAACCCCCGGCCAGCTCTCAGTTTTGCCGGCAGAATTTTGTGGTACTCTTGAACTTACTACCTCCGCCCCCACACCTGAGAGTCTCCCTGAACGCTGCTTTCCCTGCCTCACTCATCATCAATCAAACAACAAGAGAAACACAGAAACCTCAGTTCTCAACTGCAATCAATACAACCACCTTTCCTGGGGTAGCGCTGTCTTCGTTTTGAAGGTCACAGAATGAGTCAGGGGCAGATGAGAGCAAAAGAGGCCATGGGTTCTCTGACTCTGGGTCCCAGAGAGATCAGCTTCCACCGAAGAATTGCTTCATGAAGCTGGACTGACTGTCGGGGAGGGGACGGATCAAATTAACAAAAATTGTGAATGATCCAAATACTGTTTTGTTGTTGTATATATATGGTCTCAAGAGCCACACAAATAAATTTGCCTGCCTTAGGTTTTGATTCACAAACAGATAAGAGGAAATTGAAACCACAATAGCCAAGTACCTCTCTGAGGAGAGCGAGGCTATGCTTCCATTGCAAAAATACTCTTATTTATGTATTCTTATGTACATTATTTAAGAATATATTTATTTACTCATACAAACCAGATGTGGTGAGTATCACTCTGTGCAGATCATCAGAAGAAGTGCCACGGGGAAGGCAGATACGGGTATTCTTGAAGAGCTTGGTCAGAGCTCTTTCTTAAGTGCTGGCAAACATGCTGCTCTTCTAGTAGGAAAAAACAATTGCTGGAAACCTTATTTACACTATCTATATATACAAGGGTATTTAAACAGACCAGATACACGAAACATGACGAATCGGGGATCAGCCTTCTTTATTAAGACAAAAGTCAAAACCCTCTGCAGTTTGAGCGAAGATAACTTCTGCAAAGGGACATCTCCAACAAGATGCACCTGATCCCTCAAAAAAGCCTCAGTCTTTGGTGGCCATTCCTTACAGGCTGCTTATTTATCTTACTGAAGGATTCTTCATAGGAGGTGTACAAATGGCTCTTCAGAAATGCACCATTGTTTAAACAAACAGTACCTATATTTATTCGCATAGCAAATAATTTTGTTACAGATTTGTCCAGCCAGAGTCTAAACAATCACCATTGGTGACATTATACCAGCACCTTTTCTATAGAGACCCTATCAAAGAAATAAAAATAGCTCACATTATCACTATTTATTCTTGACTTTTTTTTTTGCTTGACTCTATTCTCTTCCCTCTCAGTTTTCCAAATACTCTTTATTTTCTTAAGTTCTGAATTCCAAGAAAACCCCCTGTGTTGTCAATATAATGTATATCATTAACATAAGTGTAGGAAATTATCTACATATCATTGAAGAACTGAGCTTCTGTTGCCGTTAGCGAACTGAAGAGGAAACAAAATCACAAAGATAACCTAGCAAACCAAGGTGCAGTTAAAATAGTTGCTCCCTCTCATTACCCACCATCCACTAACCACACTATTTCTTACAACTTTTATCTTTACATACGTACAAATAAACAGAGTGTTTCTGTCCTGCCTTATTCACGTAGATGGCTTACCTGCAGCTTTCTGGACTTCTTCTAGGTCTGATTAACCCCTAGGGGACCTGGGTACCCACACGCAATAGGCTGATGACACCAGCAGAAAGCGGCCTTTCTGAAGAATGAGAGTTCTTGGCTCACTCCGGCTGCTCTTGTCACCTGTCTGACCTCCTGGACTTTAGGCCCTGCCCACCTAGGGTATCACCTCTACTCGCCTCTTCCTGTTTCAGCTGACTTCCCTGGACTAATTTCCTTTTGGCTTGGACCTGTGCTATATGCCAGATCCCTGAGAGAGGCTGGACTCTGGTCATTCCTGGGCAGTCTTGTCCTGGGGTCATCCAGGAAGAATGCAGGAAAGGAGGCCCACACTCTCGGTGGATGCAGACCTTCTGGTTCTGAGGAACATTCCCAACATCAGACACGAGGCACCTCCTTCCCACTCCTCATCCCTCTCTGCATCTGACAAGCAGTGAGAATACTTCCCAGGGAAGTGGTCAGGGTACCATGAGACGAGCATCACAAGAATTCTGTGAGTGAACATGTCACCCCTGACCATTGAGTTTAACATCTCACCAGATCTTTGCAAAGAGGGAATAAGATTGGTTTTCAAGAAGCCCTGAGTTCTCTAAATTATCTGTCCTTGGGTCACTGAGGTCTTTAAGGGTGTAGAAATAATGGAACTTCACTTTTTTCTATAAACCTATTATGATAAAACATAGATGTTTTCTTAGGATACAGAACTCCTTACTCAAGGAAGGAAGCCAAGGAAGATGATGCCAAGACTAGATTTTATAGCCTTGAGCAGTCATGCATAGATTAGTATGTGACATTCTACTTGAGTAATAGCAGCTACCCTTGGTTTAGATGAACATGGAGGTTGCAAGGTCTGCTGAAAAGAGAGAAAAATAAAGACCACTGTTACCTCAAACCTGGTTGAATTTGACAAATGTGACCCTATCAAACCATTTACACCCACTCATGGCCATTCTCTTTGAATATTTTTGGAAAGACACCCTCTTCAGGTCAGGAGAAGAAATAAAGCAAAGGAGAAGTAAGTTGGACTAGTGAGCACTTTCTCAGTGAAATTATTTGAAAAATGATTTAAATAAAATAAAATAAATGACAGATTTTAAACATATAATTTTTTTCTGGAGGTTTTCCCACTGAAAACATATAGGATATGAACTCCTGAGAGGTTAGTAGGGTCAGAGTTATAACCCTAGGGAGGCCTATATCTAATTCCATCCATCCATCCCTGCACCCATGTATCTCCATGCACCCATTCGTCCAACAAATCAAGAAGTATTTATTAAGTGCTTATTGTATGAAAAGGTCTGTTCTTGGGGCTTGGAGGTTACAAGAAAGACCAAGGCAAGCTCTCAGTCCTCAAGGAGGGTGAGAGGAAGATGTACCAAATCTGACAATATGCAATGTGCACATGAGCAGGGCTCTCCTCAGGCACACCAGAGACCAGATGGGTCTATCCATGCAGCACAACTAACTCTGGAGCCTTAAATTTGTCTTAGAGAGAATATGTACTTAGGTAAGCCAGTTAATTCCCTCTTTTTAAAAATCTGAGTACAGTTGACAAAAGGTGTTAATTCTTTTTCTCTCTCTCTCTTTTTTTAAGAGAGGAAGAGCAGGGTGGGGGCAGAGGCAGAGGGAGAGAGAATCTTAAGCAGGCTCTCTGCCCAGCACAGAGTCCAACTTGGGGCTCGATCTCACAACCCTGAGATCATGACCTGAGCCGAAATCAAGAGTCAGATGCTCAACTGACTGAGCCACCCAGGTGCGCCATGAGGTGATAATTCTCTTAGGGCTTAGCAGAAGTACCAAATCTGACAATATGCAATGTGTATACCTACTTCACCCCAGCTTCATTTAATTATCCCTGAGTTTTCTTTCACTATGATTTAGTCACTGAATTTTTTACCTTGTATAAGCCACCTCAAATCCTCTTGGGAAATAAATACAATTACCCTAGTACATCCCATAATAACAATAACAAAGATAGTCACCTTTGTTATTACAAGTGACTTTCACTGAGAACTCCTATGTGGTGTCAGGAACCATACTAAGCGCGTTACAACCATTTTCTCCATCTTGACAATAACCTTCTGTGACTATTACAATTACTACCCCTATTTCATAGAAGAGGAAAACAAGCTAGAGAGTCATGTAAGTACAAGTAGTGGGGCCAGAACTTGAACCCGTGTACTCTGCTTGTAGAAGGACTCCTTGTGGTTTATCTACATCCTGGAGCTCTCCAGGCCTCCTGATGGACAGAAGCCCTTTGCCTACTGGTCCGACTCAGCAGGTTTCCCCTGTTGTTTGACTTTGGGACCTCATATTGTGTCCCACCTTGTCTTGGGGGCCTTCTCAAATACTGGCCCCATCTTCTCTGTGATGCCTCCCTGACCCACGGATGGGTTAGTAGGAGCTCCCACATGTGAGCACCCATATCTCTGGAGGGTGAGCTTCTTCAGAACAGTGGCTGTATCTTCCTCACTTTCAAGCTGTCAGTGCTGGTAGCCTATATGAGCCACAGCAGATATTCAGTAATATCGTTCAGTGGGTTGACTCTACGAATGCAGGCTCCAACACTTTCCCCCAAACACTATCCCAGAGAAGCACGTCCAGATCTTGGTCCCTTCATGATGGCTTGGAAGCTTCACCTACTTGTATCTGGATAATTCTACATGGCTAGGTGATGCTTCTAAAATTAAACAACTCTCAATCTGTGAATTGTAAAGCATATGCGTCAGGTTTTATCAAACAGAGAGAACACATTTTGCAAGAGAAAAGGTCTTCCTGATTAGTGATTATAAAATGGACTCGATTCCAGTCTAAGTATATTCAAAAGTGCCATATTCAAAATTGGAATGGGCACTTTTTAATTATCTTATGAATTCGGGCATTTCAGTGTTTTCTTTTTCCCCCGATTTGCCTTAGAGAAATGCCACCAGCCCCAGAGGCTTCTCTTTTTTTCCTACTTTGACATGGTCTTTCCTCTCATCTTCTATGCTTTTATTACCTGGGCTATTTACTTGACAATCATGTTTTGCTTAGAGATATATGTTATTATATCCAATTATTATTTAACTCTTGCATTTTTTCCCTAAAGATTTTATTTACTTATAAGTAAATACTTATGAGAGAGAGAGAGAGAGTGTGTATAAGCTGCGGGAGGAGGAGAGGGACAAGCAGACTCGGCACTGAATGCGGAGCCCGACCCCACGACCCTGAGACCATGACGCGAGCCGAAACCAAGAGCCGGTCGTTCAAAAGACTGAGCCACCCAGGCGCCCCTAAGTCTTGCATTATTAATTCAAAGTCCCCGTGTTCAAGAGACCATTGTGACTTGTGCCTCTTGGAATGCTTCCTGGAATCTACTCACTCAAGGTATCGGTTCCATGTGCTTCCGGAAAGGCCACGGAATATTATAAAAGCTTATGTCCCTGAAATAAAGTGAATATAAATGTCCTCCAGTACTGGGCCATTCAATGTGAAGTGAGGTAGGTTCTAGAGAGCAGTCTCCAGGCAGAACTATAGAAGTTCTGGTCAACTGCGAATGACAGGAAAGGTGGGGGTGATGGGGGTGGTGGGTCGGGTAAATGGTGGTAAGGGTTGGAGCGGTGCACAACATTTCCTGAATAGACCCATATGCTAGGTACTGGGCTAAATGTTTCACACACTTGAATTCATCTAATTATCACAACAAACCTTAGATGTTAAAAGAATGCCCCCCTCCCCTTCTACCCATGATTAAAATGAAGCTCAGAGAATTTAAGTGACTCAGCCAAGGTCACACAGCTACTCGGTGGAAGGGCTGGAGGGGGACTCCAGGTTTTTCTGACTCCAAAATTACACTCTTTCCTTTATACTGCTTCCCCGAATCACCTTCATTCTTAAATGCATGCATTGGCTCGAACCCATCTCTAGGCTCAGAATGAAGGAAATAAAGGTTAAAAAGACGCCTAGCTGGCAAGTCTAACAAATGAATGGGTATAGGACTGACAGGGAGGGGAAGCTGAAATGTCCAAGTTCTTGGTTATTATATACCAATTGCAAAAAGAAAGATGGCGAATGGTTCTAAGCAAGTCATTAGTGGACAGTTTTGAGCACCTACTGTGTGCAAAACAATGTGCTAGGGCAGAGACGGAAAAGAGTGGAAAAGAGACAGGGCAAGGTCTTAGTATCCAGCCAGCGACTTACACGAAAGCCAACTGAGCCGTGAGGGCTCCTTTTGCCCTCCATTCCTGCTTGAAAGTCAGCATCCAATCGTGTCTTCAACAACCCAGTAATGGCAGTCCCCAGCCTGGGCATGGCCCGCATAAGACGCTCCTCCGCCCGCGCCTCCCGCGGGGGTGGGGGCTGCAGACGCGCCTGGGCGGCTGTGCGGGGAGATGGAACCAGACTGCAGGCAAGCAGGGGGTTAATAGCTCATAAAATAAAACCCTCTAACACAAAAATGTTATTTTAATTGTATTACATTGAGGAGCCCTGAGGGTCGTGGGGTAGATAATCAAAAAGGACAAGGAGGAAATTAAAAAAGGGAAGAAGGCAATCAAAAAGGCCATTTAGGAGAGCCCCTTAATCCTCCATAGAAAGAACACTAATTATACTCCAGAATCTCCTTATAATTAACCCTGATATAAAGTGTTTTTTGAGCAGTAATAACTTTCACATTCACAATCGTTTTGATCGCAAACTCCCGTGAACACCTCACAAACAGGAGCCCGCACCGGTTGGCCGGGTTTCTTCCCCAGTGAGCCCTGCGATTACACGGCTGGCCACGACGAAAAAAGACAAATATTTCTGCCCTCAGCTCACTCCACGGCTCTGTTGAACTCAGCCCGTTGCTTTTTTAATTTTTAAAAAAAAAATTTTTTTTTGGCAGGAATAGGCTGAAACACAACCATACTTGTGCTTCCTTTCCCTTCTTTGTAATTGCTTCCCTATGCTCGCTGTTAGCCTTTAATACGCCTTGGACTCTCCATTGGTTGCAGACCCACGAGATTCCCAGCATACCTTCCTTCCCTCCCAGGCCCCTGCTTAGATTTACCTGCACTCCTAGGCCACTGGGCACACATCGCTATAATCGTTCTTAACGTTTCCAGACAAAAGCAAGGATTCAGACAGACTGCCCAAATCCCATCCAAAACAAGAGCCTCACATTCCTCGCCCTGACAGCTGATCCCTTATGAACCAAAGCATCTAACTGTCCACTAGAGAAGTTCAGGAGCAAAACAGAGCAGGGAAAGAATGAAGACAGTTCTATGCTTCAGGTGCCCGGGCACTGCTGGGAAGAGAGATGCAAAGGAAAGGCACCTGCGACCAGCCCTGTGAAGGGAGAAGGGCCTGGAATAGGTTTTCTTGTTTGTTTGTTTGTTTGTTTTTTTAATGGCATTACAATGAAAAGAATCTGTCCCTGTCCTCACATGAACTGGCCATTGCTCTCTTCCCACCCAGTAAGAGAAGGAGCAGGATCTCAGATCCCATGAGATCCCTGGGGAGATGGATTCAATGGAGCACCTGCCTGCCAAGTGAAACCTTAGGAGAGCTTCACAGGACTTCTGACATTCACATGCCTCAGGAAGGTATTCGTCCCTCTTTGAATGGACTCCTGGGCCTGGCTTCATCTCCTCTCTACAAAGACCCAGCAAACGCATTTGAAAGGCTTGCCTGCTCACAACTGGCTCCATCTCCATTTTAACCGGAGATGGGAGATGGGGAAACCAAGGTCTGCGAGACACTGAGCCCAGTGTTTTTCCTCTGTATCAAGAGAATGCCCGCCAAAGGCATTTTTCCATTTTTTTCTTGCATGCTACTAGAACTCAAACCTTACGTCTACTTCCCATCTGGATGATTATTCTTCAGGTAGAATTTAACAAGATAAGAAAAAGCTTCCTCTTTTGTTTTTTTTATATCAGAATCCAACACTGTATGTTAACTATACTGGAATTAGAATAAAAAACTTAATAAAAAAAGTAAACCAGAAACCATAACCGAGAGAAAAAAGTTCTCTTATCATTCAGTGCTATTGATTAACGATCTCCAAGATGCTCACCCCCTTGGTCCTAGGCAATATGTAATAGATTACATTGTCCCTACTCGTATAGGGACTAGGTCGTACCTATTCAATTTTATATTTAGTTGGGCAGCAAAATAGAGTTCATTAACACAGACAAACCTAGGATGTGAGTGCGTTTGAACTTTAAAATATCAGTTCTATCATTCTTCTCATCCAAAAACACCTATAAAGACACACCATTCATTTATAAAATTGAACAAAGAGATTAAAAATGAAGAATAGACTATGAGTCTCCCACTTTTAAATTTTACAAGTATAATGCATTTATAAGTATAATACACTAAAGAGAATTAAAAAGATCTGTGCTAACATCCCCGATCCATGCATTAATGCAAGAACATGTTGAGTCCTATTCATTTCTCCATACCTAAAGATGAAGCAGATACAGATCCCACCCTCAAAAAGGTTAAAGTATAAAAAGTGCCATTAAGAGAGATACAGATTTAAAAAAACTTTATAAAATGATAAAGTTCTGCTGTATGCATGTTAAGATACTATTCATTTCATCTGGTAGGGGTCTCCCCTTACTTTAACCCATTTGATCACAAAGTGACATTTTAGTATCTCCACTGATGGGTATTTACAACTCCCTTTGATGGGGCATTTATTCCAGGTTTAATTAAAATTAGTAGATAAGAATTGGAAGCCAATAAGAAGAGGTGAAGCTAATGCTAATCTTTATCTCCCATGTTTTGGTGTCTTTGCTTCAGGATGCAGGTCTCTACATGGGCTTTCACCCAGATCCCTTCACCCCACCCCATATTCTGGAAGCTGCCGCCTCTATTCTGCTCCATCAAAACTTCATTGCCAAAGAGCCCCAGTGTTGCCACTGAAGAGGGCAACACATTAACTAGAAAGGCTCCATCTCTTGGCTACTTTCCTCATTCCAAACTCCAACAATACTTAGTTTAACAAGGTCTTCTGGGGATGAGTCCTGAGCCAAAAGAAATACCATATTAGCAGAGTTGAAGAGGAGATAGGATTCTGGGATTCTAGTCCAGATTAGTCACTCGCTATTGTGACTTGGACAAACCCATTTACTTATCTGAGACTCCATTTTCTTTACTGTTAAAGTTCAACAATGGCAGACACTCTCAAGGTTGTATATAGTATGGAATACAAAACTTTCATCAATTATATAAATGCGTTTTAATACAATGGTGGATGGGAATTCTAGCCAGGTGCCGGGAATCTTTTTGATAAGAACCTTGTCTGTAGTGCCTTGGTTTGTCCTTCTGTCTCAACAAATGGCAAGCCTAACTGGATAGTAAGAGTTTAATGCAGTCCCTTGTTCACTTGTTCCTCTAACTGCATTAAATCTAAAATGTAAAGTCCAATTCAACTTGCATTTTCTATAGTCAAGGGGTAGGACTAGTAATATAGCATTTTCTAACATCTTAGCTCTGCTTTACCACTAGTTGCTGACAGATTTAGCCTCAACATTAAAAACATTGCTAGAGTCCCCCCTTGTCCAGTTTCATCTCTAGAAGTAGCAGCACTAAGTAGTACTGCATTAAAGTGGCCCTTGTTGTGATCTGTCACTCTACATTTTTCTCTTGTTATACTAACATAAACAAAGCCTTAAACAAGAATAAACAGCTAGCGTCTGGGAAGCAATTTTTAAAAAAGTAGGCCTTGGGATCATATTTAAATAGTCAGCAGTTGCACACGAGGCTCCCAGCAGCATATCTTCCTTTAGGTGACCACAGGAGAGGGCCTGAAGTGAAGGTGCTGGAAGGCTTTCCTCACTGCACGGGAAGATGGCTTTCCTTGCACCTTTCATGTGTGCACAGGACCCTTGGAGATGATTGTTAGCAGCTGGAAACTCTGGGCTTATCAAGGACAGTAGGAAATGCCATTCTTCTCACTTTGAACAATTGTATTTGGTCCAATGGCCTTAACCTTGTATGGCCTGATGACTTTTGCTGTTGTCTTCCAAATAATTTAAACTTTTCTTTCTTTAAATGATAGAAGTAATATATGCTGGCTGTAAAAAGCTAAAAAATGCAGTTGAGTGTGGAATGAAAAAAATCAAAAGACCCCGTTCACTCCCCACCCTTCACCCCCCACATTCCCTAATCCCTCTCCTTTCTTCTGAGGTAAAACTTTTTAATGTAAGCTCTTCTAGGCTACTTTAAGTCCCTTAAATATAGGCTTAGAAATATGCATATGTGTGTGTATGTGTTCACTTACATTTTTCTTGGTACATTTTTCTATGATTATTTTATTTTACTTAATACACCATGGATTGGTTTCCAAGTCACTGTATCTATATTTGCATCCTTCTTTCTAATTGCTGGGTAGCATCATATGGAATAAATAAAAAGGTATACTCTAGTCTGAATTTTTATGTCTCAACAGTTAGCTCCTTTTATGCTTTTATGTGGAAAACGGATGCTTCTTTTGACAAAAAGAAAAAAAAATTTTTTTTTTTTGGCAGGGCCTGAACTCACTCACAAACCTGGGATCAAGACCTGAGGCAACATCAAGAGTCAGACACTCAACCCACTGAACCACCCAGGTGCCCCTACGTTGCTTTTTGATAATAATCTGCATAGACTGAGGCTAACCCAGTAAGCAGTGAAGCAGCCCATCATTTTTACCTCAAGAGACTTGAGATCTCTGATGGGCCATATAGGGTGACCCACCATCAGCAATGGTGAATATGGTCATTTGAGTGATGTCAAGAAAAGGGCCATGTCCCAAACCTCCAAATAGTATACCTGAACTTCACCATTAGAAATTCATTCCTTTGGTCTAAACATGGCCAGCGCTAATCATTCCCTATAAACATGCCTATGTTTTAGGAATAAACAACCACTCAGTTTCTGCTTCTCAGAAAGCATGATTCAATCAGAAAATGTTCAGTGTTCCTGGTGGCCAATGATTCTAAAGCTGGGGGCGGGGGATAGAGACACAAGATGGAGAGATACACTAGGAGAAGAAAATGGGGGAAAAAAATTAAGAGTTCCAAAATTGCTGAAATATCAGTCACCTGTCTAGAGATGGCCCAACTTCTAAGAGCAAAAGTTAACTTTATCGAGCAAATAAAAACATCGAGCAAAAAAAAAAAAACAACCATCTTTTATAAAGATGGTGTCTTTCTTTTGTTAACCAGAAGAGAAGGGGCAAATGCAGCCTGCGTGCTCACACCCCCGCTCCTGTTTCTGGCAGACATCACTTACCTACTGTGGTACTCTTCCCTGCGGAACCAGGGCTCGGCCTCAGATTTCTTCTTTACTCAGCCCTTCAAGCAGCCACTGCCAACTGACTGTAGTTGGCACCCAAAAGGAAACCAGTTTGGCCAACCAGTTTGTCACGGGAGCTGTCACCTTCATTGTGACCAACCACAGGTTTGAATTTCACAAGCATGAACTGTAGAAGCTTAAATTTGCTGGTGGGATTCTTCTTCAGCCAACTGTCTGCGGAGGACATGTCTTAGGGAAAACGGGACGTCTCTCTTAGCTAATAAATTAGGATCCTTCCATACCAGACTAGAAGTTCCGTGGGGGCTAAGGCTTTGCTCCCCATTTAGCCTAAGAGAACCTGCAACTCAGAGCAAGTGCCAAGTTGAATGACTGTCTCAACCTGGGATAGAACGCATCCCTAGCAGACATTCAGTATACAGAGTTCTTGAGAATTAAAAAAAGGAAAGTTTGCCTTAAAACATCTTGTTTGGATAGTGCAGCCTCTGCATATGTACCTAGATTAGATATCCTTAAAGGAACTTACTATGGTGCTCGCTTCGGCAGCACATATACTAAAAGAACTTATTATGTAAAAATATGAAATATAGTAACCATCAAGGAAAACAGGAATGAATCTACCAGGAAGAGGATGTGACTGTCAAATCGTTGGGTTATATAAGATGGAAAGGTAGGTGAGAGCAGGCCAGCACCTTCCAGATTCCTACGAGGCGGCAATGTCAGGCTACTTGCACTGAAGTCAGGCCAAAGATTTTTCTCCCTGCGGTGAACCTTCAGGAAGCAGCCAGCTTCCTGCACCCAGGGCACACTGAAGAACCTACCACCGCATTTCAGGAAGCTTTCCTGGAGAAGCTGGCCCAGTCAAAAAAAAAAAAAAAAAAATTAAGCGAATAAAATAAGCCTTTCCTTCATTTGGCCAGCTTTGTTCAGCTGCGTCAGAGAGAGGTCAAGCAAGCCCGTCCAGCTTATCTGATAGGATAATCATCCACATTCTCACTCACTCACTCACACACCCACCCACCCACATACTCCCACACACAGGCATGAAAACATTCACACACACTTATTCACTCACACAGACTCACACACACTCACACTTACACACCCTCACATCCAAACACACACATTAACACACACCTGCACTCACGCACCTCCTCACACTGTCCTGTTATCATTTTCCCCTCCCCATCATACCATTTCCCTTCTAGACAAAAACAACTCTCTTTGGGTAGAAATCTTCTCATAAAGGGGCACGCTCATAAACACCAAGCCCCGGGGACCATGTGGAACAGAAGTGCACACCTGCTCTGCTGCTGGCCCCTTGATTGCTGAGATGGTATTAGCTTGTTCCTCTGGAGGAATTCTGGCTCAGAACTTTTATAAGTAGGAGACTCAATTATGCTTCTTATGAGTTCCCTAAATTTGGAAATGGAGCTAAATAAGGAAATACATTAGTCAATGTCCTTTTCAACCTCCTCCCCTATTCATTTCTCAATCTTTTTTCTTTTTTTTCCTGCTGCTTTCCGGGGGTGATTTCTTTGAATTAGTAAAACTATCAACGGTAGCAACCACAAACAAGGTGTCATCCTGAGATTAAAGGTAGGACAAGGGAAGAAAAAAATGCCAAACTCAGATAGTCTGTGTATGATCAGTACACGGCTGGGGGCCGGGGGGATCTGTGGGAAGTGGCGTCCCAGCGTGGGCCACGTGGAGTCACTTCGGTGCTGAATTCTACTGAAGAGTGAACAGTGTTACTATGAGAAAAGAACACATTTCACGTAGGAGATCTTTATACTTTAACTACAATGCAAATATTAATGGTGTCTGTATTTGGGGATTACAGAGGTGACCCCCAAGAATGAGTTCTAGGGAGGAAAAAAGACCATGGCCGGAAAGTGAAATTGTATGACCCCACAGAAAGGGTCGTGGCAGAGATACACAGTTCTCTCATGGAGCTTTCTGGAAGACAAAGTTTGGAGCCTGCTTGAACTTATAAATACATCAAAAGAATGTATGATAATCAAGTCTGACCGAGGAAGCAGAAAGAAAGGAAGGCCATGGGGACAAAGAGGGCAATGCCCTTCTAGGGGTTTCTCAGGCCAGAGGACCAAATCAGTTGTTCCCAGTGGCAGGAAAGTTGAGTTGCCTAACTTATGGGTATCCAGCTATCCACACACAGGTGAGGCGTTGGGAGTAGGGAGCGGGGAAAGGGAGAAAGGAAGGGAAAGCGGGAGGGAGAGGGAGAGAGAGAGAGAATTAAGAGGAGAGTGAGGAGGAGAGAAACAGAAGGAAGCAGAGGGGGATGAGGGGAGAGATGAATATAGGAAATGTGATTCCACACATCCTCCGATCAGCCCCAGTTCTTGAGCCTATGAGCATCTCTCTGTGCTTGAGATGACTTTTAGTGTTTTAATGATAGCTATTCATTCTCCAGGACAAGTGTTCTCCAAGTGTGGTCCTTGGGCCAGCAGCATCAGCATCACCTGGGAATCCCTTAGACATGCAAACTTGGGTCCTACCCCAGTTGGAGGAAATCAGAAATTTGGGGGGTGGGCCCAGCAATGTGTATTTTAAAAAGTTCTCTAAGTGATTCTGATGCATGATAAAGTTTGAGAACCACTGCCCTTAACACAAGCCAATTACTGTTTCTGGAGCTCCACTGAAGAAACAGCTGAAGAAATCTCTCATTTAAATAAACAAAGGAACATTCTGGTTTTATACATCAGTTGTGGGAGCTTGTTGTCTTTGAATCTGTCCTCACACTTCTGAACATTACAAAGACAAGTCTTTTGAACCTGTGGGACTAAAAGCTGGTTTCTGCAAACAGGAGAGAGTCAGAGGTAACGGCCCACTCTTAAGGCTTCTTGGGACGCCTGACCTTGCCATGTTCCGGGCGCGTCCTTCTCCGTTTTCAAACACTGACAGCAACGTAGGTTTCCGTGATTGGAAAGAGACGCACACCTTGGTACCATGCTTCAGAAAGGTCCAGGGCACTCTTCCAAAAGGCCATCCAGCTCTAAGTGTAATGTCATGGTAATCATGTAGCCACTTTGAGGTGATAGATGGGGCTAGAAATTTCTGTAATACTTTCGGCAATGGCTAACAAAATTGTTTTCCTGCAATCCAATAACCTCAATCTGGTGTTTGTTTCTATACTATTTTTATTGTTTCCTTTTCTCTGCTGTGTGCACTCAGACTTGACTTGTAGACAACTGTGGGCAGCACAGTTGGGTATAAAAGAGAGTTATTTAATGGTGTTATTTAAGGTGTGCACCTTAGCCATGCAGTTTACAAAAGCAAGTCCCTGTGAGGGATAAAGCATCAGAGAGCAAAACAACGGTCATTGACATCTCTTTGGAGGAGAGAAAGAAGCTGAGTCACTGAGCCTGCAATTCAAGAGAAGGCAAATATATCACAGAACAAAGGATAAACCTCCACCCTGGGTCACAGGACATCTGCTTCAGAGATGTTCACCAACACAGAAAGATTTGTTGCTTATGATAAAAGACATCTGTGACAAGAAATACTGAACAAAGCATCATCTGACCCCTAACTAAACATAGCTTGCTTTATAAAAGGTTGTTTTTTATATAATATTGCCAAACACTATTTCTGTAGCTCTTTAAAGAAGAGAGAGACCAGTTAGTGATATTGAACCCATGGCGGCCATCGTTCTAATCTGTGTCTGGGAAAGCGTATCACACCTCTATCCTACCTGCCTAATTTGTTATTTAGGGGTAGAAACAAATGCTATTTAATTAAACAAAACAAAACAGTTATACGACTGAGGGTCTACCATCTTTAGGACTATGCGAGGCATCCTGAGGAAAAAGAGAAAAAGAAAAAGACCGGTATCACTTTGGCCTCCAGAAGAGACAAGGTAAACAGAAGTTGAGCACTGAAATGTTGGTATTTAGAGAAGCCCACATGAACTGGAACGTGGCAGGAGAAACGTCCGTGGAGGAGAGGAGCTTTGCTTAGTGGGTGAAATTTCCCAAGGACGTTTGGCAGGAATTATAAGCAAAGCAGAACGACAAAGTCAAGGCTCAGTGTTTTTAAGATAAAATGCAATTCCTCACTTCTGTTTGGGATGAAATATCGGGGAAGCAGCGAAGTCACCGAGGGGAAGGGTGATTCGCCATCAGAGAAAGATGTATTGACTGGACAGGCCAAGCCCGCTTTAATCCCCCATTCCCAATTCTAAACACATAGTAGATTAGGTGCATCCGTGCCCTTCACAACAGGGTATTATCTAGCACATTTCATCTGCCACCTCTCCTAATTATCTTCCTTGCCTGTCACGTCGAGGAAGTCACTGAGGGCCTGAGCAAATGCTATCAGAAGCAGGGGCTGAGTCTGGGGGAGGCCTTGCTCAGATCGGGGCCGGGGCGGGCGAGCGCAAATAGGGATGTTGGCTCGCTGCTGGCTAAGTGTCGCCACATTCGATCTTCCACTTTTCCCCGGGTCCCAAAGTATGCTGGAGCAGTCCTTTCTGGTTGGTGGCAATCTCGGCTGGTCCAGGTTCTTAGGGCAGAGGACAGTGGCAGGAAGTCAGAGTCGTTATGGAAAACATCTCCAAAAACATACCCTTTTGTCTCCCTCTCCAAACAGCACTGATAAGCAGGGACATTCGGCATTTAAGGACTCCTGCACCCAGAGGAAGACCTTTGCATACGCCTGCATTCAGTTTAAGACTTGGGGCTTCTGTGTCTCCATTCATGAACTCTGATTTGGTATCATCTGATTTGAACGCACTCTGATCTGATTCTTTTTTTCCCTCCTGAAAGAGAGCTACATTTGAGGTATGATGATTTCTGGAGCATCTTGGGCCCTTGTGAGTTTGCTTTTGTGGCACGGTCTTACCACATATAATGATCTGTGCGCCTGCCTCCCTCTCTCCTCTAGAACATTAGCTCTCCTGGATGAATCCCCTTGGCACTCTTCACCTTGCCCAGCACAGATACTTGCACAAAACCAGCATTCAATAAATACACCTTGGCTGAAGGAACACAGCAGAGAGAAGTCAGGTTCTTTCCACCTTTCTACTTCTCAGAAGACTAAAGTCTTGCTCATAAGCCTTTACTAATGCTCCTTCCCCACTCTCTGCACCCTTTCTTGGACCCCCCCCCCCCTTGTGCAGCTTTTCCTAAGTGCCTCAGCACCCAAGTGTACTTTCAGGCCTCTACCCCTGCAGTTCCTTTTTCCTGGATCATCCTGCTACCACCATAGAATAATCTATCTACACATCACTAGAGGGGATGCCGATGTAGTCACTAGGGAGGGTAGCAATTCACATAGAACAGGAGCAGGATACAGTCACGGACTGTGTTATTCCTGTTGCATGGGTTTGTAGCCAAACTGCATAAAACCCTTCTGCAAAAGGGATGGCGTCTACTCCTACCTATTTCCAGGAAAGAAGATTCTATAACTTCAGGCAGCCTGTTCCTCTGTTAAAAAGTGTCCTTTTCCACCTATTAGTGACAGAGACCATTTGAAGGCTAGCGTCTAGACCAGTGGTTCTCAAAGTGTGGCCCTGGGCCATCCGCATTGCTATCCCCTGGGAACTAGGTAAAGCACATTCTTGGCCCCCCTATTCAGATGCACTGAATCAGAACTTGTGGGGGTGGGGGCCCAGCAGTTTGTGCTCTTAACAAGCCCTCCAGGTGACTATGATGCTCACTACAGTTTGAGAACCACGGGGCTGTTGACTGGGGGATGGGAGGGTCATGGGTACACATCACTTGTCAATGTAGAATCACCTGTTTGTTTGACATTCGTTTCCTCTGCTCATGGCGGCTTGTCAGGAGAAGATACTCGCTTTCATTCCATAGTCTGTGTGAACTGTCAACTGGAGAGGACAAGAAACACTCTTCACAGGCCACTGGGCTCCTGGAAACTCAGACTATTTGACTTCGAAGAACAACATACCAGATCCTAATTAATGAATTTGTCAAGAGCTGCTCCCCTTTGTGAGGATTTTAGCAGAGACTTTGGTGACAGCCGTCCACTTTTATGGATTTTAACTGAGTAATTAATAGGATAACAGTTACAAGTGCAAGTTAAGTGCATATTATTTCTACGGGATTGGGTCATAAATAAGTAATAGAGCTTTTGAAAGTGAATGGGAAGAGACGGTGGAAAAGAAAGACCTATTGGGAGCTGAATGAGGCAGGCCAGACTTAATTTGAAGCTCTCCCTTCTCATTTCAGTGAAGCAAGCCGTTCCACAGGGGACGCGCAGAGAGGTGGATTCTGTTCCACTTTGTGCTTCAGCTGTAGCGGCAGGCACATCACCTACCAAATGGAGACATTCTGGAGGCTCTCCTCCCACAGAAATCAGATGTGAAAACAACTCAGTCTGGCAGAGGTAAAGAGGCAGTTTGAGCAGCAAATCCTGAGGAATATTTTGTAACATATATTTTGTAACACAAGGTATTGGGCAGTTTATCGTTTTTGGAGTCTGGGGTGGGACACCTGGCTACCCAGCCACAAATTCCAGGGATTCTCTAGCAATGCAGAGGCCTCTCACCTGTTCCGAATCAACTTCGGGCCTCAGGGCTGGAGCGTTACCTTTGTGGGTCCTGGGCACTTTTGCCTTCACAGACCCCTTCCTTGATTAAAAAAAAATTAAAAATTTTATTTTATGACTGCATTGGTATAAAGACAAATATAATGCAGGCTGGACTTGTTTATTTTATAATCATTATTATTGTATTCACTTTTCCTTCGGATTTTGGAAGGAAATCCGAAGGAAACATTATGGAAACATTATGGTGGGTCCCTAAAAGTACAGTGGCCCTGTAGTAGCTTCTTACTGCTGCTGTAACCACGTACCCTAAACTGAGTGGCTTAAAAACAGAAATGTGTTGTCTCGGATCTGGAGGCCAGAAGTCTGAGATCAAGGTGTTGGCAGGGCTTGCTCTTTTTCCTTCGGCAGGTCTCTCCCCCAGCTTTTGCTAGTTCTATGGCTTGTAGGGGGCAGAACTCCAATCCTCCCTGTGTGCGTGTCTGTCTCCAGATTTCCCCTTTTTTATAAGGACACCAGTCCTGGTGCATTAGGGGCCCACCCACTCCAGGATGACCTCATCTTAAGTAATTACCCTGAATGACCCTATTTCCAAATAAGGTCACAGTCCGAGGTACTGGGGATTTAGGATTTCAGCATATGAATTTTGAGGGGACACAAATCAGTCCATAATAGGGAGCCTAGGCCCTGGGTCTAATGGAGAGAGCATCCCTGCAAAGCCTTCTCTGGGATTCTGAAAGTGAGGTGCAAGATTATGGTCTCCAAAGTATCAGAAATGAGATAAGCACCCATGGGGGAAGTGGGGTGGGGGGGAGAAGGACATGTTGTATGTTTTACAAGGAAACACTTCAAGATTAAAAAACTCTTCAAGGAAAAGTTTCTATGGATCCACTCAACCTGGACGAAAGTTAACTTCTTTTAATGCCCCACTTCCAAGTGCAGGCTGAGCCCTGCCTCAGCTCCAGGAGTAAGCAGCCAGCCTCCACAACAGGATCAACCCTTCCTCCATCTGGGAGGTTTCGATCCTGTGTTTGTTGCTCCTCTCTTGGAGCTGAGCCCTCTTAGGAATTGAGGAAGGATACAATTTCATTTTTTTAAAAATCTGATTTTCACTGAGGCAATGTACTTCCCATGATCTTTTCCCCCATATTAGTCTTTTCTCTTCCCCTGCAAGAGATATTCAACTTGCCCCTTATTTTCTAATTTTTAAAAAAGAGACAGAGAGTGAGAGAGAACATGAGCAGGGGGAGGGGCAGAGGGAGAGGGAGAAGCAGACACCCCGCTGAGTAGGGACCCCCCCCCCCCCATGCGGGGCTTGATTCTAGGGTCCCGGGATCATGACCTGAGCCGAGGGCAGAAGTTTAACCGACTGAGCCACCCAGGTGCTCCTAATTTGCCCCAGGTCTTGATTGATGACCCAGAACAGGGGGAAGAAAGAGAGGCTCGTTCTGGAGAGAGAGATCTGCCCATTGCCCTGGACCCCAACATTTTCCCCTCTTTTCTACTGGAAAAGAGAGATAAAGAGTGAGGGAGACTGGAAAGGATACCTGAGATTATCACTCCCTTGTTTTGCTTCAATTTTTGCTGCTCATTGCAACAAAGGGCTCCAAATTCTTTCTCAGTGGTTCAATGGTTTAATTCCCAAAGGATTCTATAAACCCAAACAAAGTGTGGCTACCCTCCTCGAGCCTCCTGCCCACCCCCCCCACACATTCAGAAGAAAAATCACCTCACACAAAAACAGCCAAATAAAGCAGCACAGCCCAAGGGGGCCCATAAAGTAAGAACTGAAACAGTACATGAACTTTGCCTGTCCATTTAAATTGCAAAAGCTGATCCCAGACACACAATCGGGTCTGGCAATACCATTCACAGCCGTGGATGTGAACTGGAGTCTAAGACCATCGTTAAAGGCACTGATGACAATGCCAGTTAGGCTGTGTTGAAAGCTGAACTGTCCCTGGGAAAGAGTTCTCTTCAAGCAGGCTGGGGTAAATAACAGTAATGGCTTTGAGGGGGTACGTGCCAGAACTGAAGCACTTCATATTTGCATGGAGAAGCAATGGCAACCACCCGCCAAGAAGGGCTTTTTTTCTTGGCACACATTATAATAAAATAATGGCAGTGGTTACTCTGAACCATAAGTCTCTTAGACTCTCGTTAACTTAAAGAAAAACAAGTGATTGTGCTACATACCTATCCAAGACCAAATGACTTGTGTGTGTGTGACCAATGACTAGCATCGTCCTCTCTTCTCTTCAAACGAGGATCTTCCAATTGGTTTACCTACCAGATGCAGCCCAAAGTTTGTGCAAACCCTGAGTGAGAAAGAAACTGTGGTACTTTCTGAGGCTATACACTTCGGATCATCTCTGTTTCCTGCATGGGGTTCAGCAAGTGCAAAATAGGAGCCCCAGGCATTCTGCTTGGGGAGGGGAAGTGGTGTGGTTGGGAATGAACGGACATTCTAGGCTCTGGGTCCGAATATGATAAACCGCTAGAGGTACTCCAAAGTCCTCTCCAAATGCCTCAGCTGACTAATCATGTATAACACCGACCTTTAGCAAATCATGCGGGACAGGAAGAGAAAGTTCAGCAAGCAAATGACTCCAATTCAATTGCCAGCCAGAAAAACTTCACGCGGCACAGTACGGATTTCAGAGGACAGTGTCCTGAGGAACAGTGGTTTCTGCTTAATACAACCTTGAGCTTTTCTTTACCTAGGAGGAAGTGCATCCACTCCCAGGCTCCCTCCCCGAAAGGAATAAGACGGTTTACTCTCTGTCCACGTGACCTCTGATAATATGGCTTCCAACAGGCCACAGGCTTCAGGCTTTCTTTCTGGAGGCTATAATAGCCAGGAACAGAGCAAAGTGAGATGGGAAAAATGCTTCCTTGGGGTGATAGCTCCCAGAGAAATGGAAGAGAGTAGAGGGCAGAGTCAGAGCAGCTGTGAAAATGCTCATTGACACTACTCAGAGGGCAGAGCTCCAGGGCTAAGATTACTGCTGCTTCTTTCCTATCTGGCCCCGGGAATATGGACATTTACACCTAGGGCGTGGGGCAAATGCCCATCATTCACTATAGCAGGTGCTGGTACAGAGTACAGAGACGGGGGTGGGGGAGGGGCACAGCCTCCCTGACCTAAGCGGACTCCAGCGACTTGGCTATGGGGGTCTATCCCTCTCCCTGGAGATCCTCTTTAGAGCCCCAGGGCACTTCTCACTCTCTTCACCTCTTCCTTATTCACGTGGGAGGCCTCGGCAATCTCGCTTTCCTTGTTTTCTTTCCCCACTTCCTCCATGGCCACAGCTGACCCCCATCCCCCCCACATGCCTCCGACCAACCACACAAATCTCCTTGGGAACCAATATGCCACCCCTTGCCAAGCTTCCTCAGAACGCTGCCTTCCAGCTCCTTCCCTCCCAGCTGAACAAAAGTTTCTCTCACAGCATGTATGTAACTTCCGAAATCTGACCTCCTCCAGGAAGCCATTCTAGATTGATAAGAGAGAAATGGAAACGATTCTCATGGCCCCAACTGAATCTTTCTCTATAGATACAGATCGAGATAGCTATCCATCTAGATACATCTGTGAAGTGAAAGAGGAGGAAGATGAACTTCAAGCCCATTATCACTTTGCCACAGACACTGATGAGTCTAATAAAGGTGGAAAACATGAGTTTGAAGAGAAGAGTGATTGCAGTTGACAAAAGAAGTATAAACAAGGCATGGTGGATGAATCTGCCAATCTTACTGCCCGCCATCAGAGAGCATGAATCTGATTCTAAGCCCAAATTCACTGGGAGGCTCTGCTAGTCACACCTTATGCCCTGCCTGCCTTGGTTTGAAGGTCTGAGGCCATGCTTGCTAGGTCATATACATGTCACATACATGTATAACTGGAAAAATAAAAGTCTCACAGCTTCTCCCTCCCTCCCACCCTCCAGAGAGAAGGCAGTCTCAGTCCAGTCTGATGCTGGGTCTTGTCATTCCAATCGGAGGAATGGATGAAGGATGAAGGAGCACAATAAAAGGAACCAAGACTGATTGGTTTACACTGGAGAAACCAGACTCAAAGAAGAGGAAATAACGGATTTGGGAGGTAAGAGGTAGGTGTGAAAAAGTTAAGAATCAGAAGGCACTAGATTTGAGGAAAAGTGTGAGGGGGTGAGGGAACTTTCTTTTTTTTATTTTTTGTGGAGGGGGAGTGATTAAGGCAGTTGTCATATTGTGATGGGTGGGGTTTTGGGGAGATACATGGCTAAAGAGATATGTCAGAAAATCTGCTATAAGCTATATATGGAACCCTTCCTGTAGCATTTTCTGAGAAACTGTAATGAAGATACAAATCGCTTTTAAATCCTTTCTGGAAGTCAATGTGTGTTTCTTTGGAAGTGACACTGGGCTGACGCCAGGGACATGACATAGCTCCATTTAATAGGTTATGTGTGTGTGTATATGTGTGTGTGTGTGTGTGTGTGTGTGTGTGTGTGTGTGTGTGTGTGTGTGTGTGTGTGTATCCCTCTGTTGTTTGCTCTGTGTTTGCAGTGTCTAGAGGGCAGGGACCCATAGCCATGTAGCTGATTGGGGTATCTCCCAGGAGGCATCTTGTCATAGTTCTAAAAGGTCTGAGTCCGGGTTCATCCTCTTACTAGCTGTGTGGCCCAGGACATATCATTTAACCTCCCTGGGCTCAGTGTCCTCACAAGAACACAGGGAACAATGATGGTGGCATCTGTGTGCACCTTGGGCTCCTGCGAGGGCCAAACGAGACCAGTGTACATGAGCACGCTTTGTGAACCATGAAGAGCTCCTCAAATCGTTGCTCAGTCTGGCCTCCCGTGCAGCACGACATTAGCAGCCTTCCTGTAACTGACGGTAACAACGGTGCTGCGAGGCCCCAGAATAGATTCTGCCCAGGGCGATCAGCAAGTCTTCTCTGTCCCTTCCTGGTATCTCCGCCATGTTGGGAGCCAGGAAGGAATAAACTCAGTCCTAGGAAACCTATGGGGAACTGCAGGACTTCCCTACCTCATTTCACCCGGGGCCTCTGCCACTGATTAAATGGAAATGCTGGAGGGTGTGATGGGCCCCGGCCAGGGTTCTGTTGAATCCAGCCTCAGCCTGGCCACCGCACCCTGTGCCGATGGTGACTTCACCGGCTGGCTCCCATCTCAATGGATGGCTCTTTCTGAAAGGCCATTTTGTGACTCGTCCTGGGAGCACTTCATTCATGCTGGCTTAAGTTCTTTTCCCTTTCTTGCTCAGGGTTAACCCTACTCGGTCCAAAGCATCCAAAAAGAATCTGAACGGAACAGCAGTGAGCGAAGGCCTCGCACACTCCGAGTTCGTTTCCCGGGGAGTTTTCGCTGCTTTCCAGGATTCCAACACAATCCCATCTAACCGCAGACGCCAGGGCTTGGCAGGAGCCAAGAGCCCGCCCCCCGTGGAGGTCTCTCCCCATATGTTCCCGTGCCTCCGGAGATCCGCGCCTCCCTCATGGAAAGGAAGCCGGACACGCGTCTACCTGCTGCCTCAGATTCAGATCCTGCCTTTTGTTTTGTTTTGTTTTCAGTAGCCGAGACCAAAAGGCTGTCCCGTTTTCTCTTTGGTTTGAGGTGAGAGTCCCTGCAACTGATTTTCCTGAGCCGCAGCCCAGAGGCTAGTGCAACAAGGACCTCCGCGTGGCCGGTTCTGCCCCTGCCCTGAGCCGGGCCAGCAGAAATCCGGGCCCAAGGCAGCGCAAAGACCTTGAATTAAGACACAGGCGACTCATTCCACTTTCCTGGCCGCCTTGACGCATCTGTCTTGTCGGCCTATGTCTAAACCTCTTGAGCGATTCCAGCTGCCGCGCTGGGCCTGTGGACACCGTGACATTTGGTTTCTGTTAGAACACAACAGATCAGTGTGTTCACCTGCTTCATTTTTTCCCCTCCTGCACAAGGAGGGGGACAAAGGCAGCCAAAACCTGATGCTGCTGATTTGGAGATTTCCCATTTTGTCTCAGTGACTTCATGCCTTGGCCTGGCCTCTGCTGGATCTTCCAAAACCACTTTATTTCCTGTGTATTTCCAGCACTTGGCCAAAAAGAATGTACAGTATGAAAAAAATGTCTGCTACCCTCAATTGCAGAGACCCTCTGGAAAAAAATATCTGGAGGGCTTTTAAATAAAAGAAATAATTACAACCTGCTGAGTGCCTTACAGAATCTATGAAACTCGACCTTTTCCAAAATATCATAGTATTTCCTGTGGCTTCTGTAGGCTAAGCCTTCATGGATTTATAAATATGTGTCCAACACTGTCTCTGGGCTCCATTTTTTTAATCCAAATGTCAGATTTGAAAAGCACAAATATATCCTCTTGGAAGACAACATCCCAAAAGGTGTTAAGCTAAAACCCCACTGGAAAAATGTAGGCTGCCAGCAGTCAGGGGTGGTGGGCCATGTGCATTTATTTTATTTTATTTTATTTTTAATGAATGGAGGTTTGATTTTTCCAGCTTGCTGCCAGGTTGTAGCTTTTCAGATGCCGAAAATGCCAGGTATGCCTTGCAGATGTGTGCAGCCAAAGCTTACAACTATATGGTGGGTGGAGAGTGGTTTATGACTCTTGAGATTCATAAATTCTAGTCTTTAGAACTCTCTGTATAAACATGGTTAAAGCTTGGAAAGGGAGAGAGAGAAAACATTCTGACCTTAAACTACCTATGATCAATGATCCAGACTCCCGCTAGCCTTTCCCAAGAGAAAACTGAAACCTTTTGAAAGAGAAACTCAAGGAGACAGAAGCCTCTACTGACTTTCCGGAAGAGATAAAGATTCCAGGCCAGGGTTCAACGTGCAGGATTATTTCTTGCTAAGTCTATATGTGGACAGACAGGAGGAAGTGGAGGGCAATACAATTAACTGGACACTTAAATCTGCACCAACCATCTCAAATGGGTAGTCACAAAAAATATTTTTCCCTTGGTGGCTTTGAAAAAAATAATCCAGATTCTTATTTTAACTTTATATGGCAGGTTGCCCACTTTAGTCAAACCTGTGGAATTAGGGACTTGCTTCCCAGTAGGGAAGAGCTGAATTCCATACCAAATGATGCTGAATAAAATAGTGAACACACACTCACTGATTGACTCTGGTTAGCGTCAGCCTTGGGCTGAATTGTGAACTGGTGATCATTTGTTTTCACAGCCCACAGGCCCTCCCTGCTTGCACTCCTTATACCCCAACAGTAGGGACCCTTCATTAAAGCTTGGCAGCATCCCAGGCTGGGAATAGCCCCTTGCTCAAATTAAAACCTATCCAGGAGTTCTCTTCTTCTCTAAGACACCAACCAATAAATTTCTGTTGAGGTGAGAACAGCTGAGCATGGCTCCTAAGGCAGATTCCAAAGAAGGTCAGAATCCTTGGAACCAAAGCGAGCTGGTGAGAGATATTTTTAATTGAGAGATGGCCATGTTCAGCCCTTCTCATCCATCAGCTTCAGGGGAGTAGTAGAACATTCCCTGAGAGACAGAAGCATAAGGTTGAACTTGCTTTTACTCTGTGGTATAGAGTTCTGGTGCCTGGAAGAAGAAGGAACCTAAAGGAACAGGCTTGAAATAATTGACATCTCTTTCTTTAATCTTGGCCTGTTAGGGAAATACAGGACTATTTTATACCAAGAGAAAAAAGTTGGACATGCCCACAATCACCTTCCAGAGACACTGTATAAACATCCTAGAGCTTGCCTCCACCATGTCAGGATTTTAGAATAGGTGAGGCTTTACCAAATGGACCATGCGAATGAGCGCTGTGTGTGTGGAGAAGCATTCTTCAGACACACGGCGTATGACAGCTGCAGGATACAAGCAAGGCATGAAGTAGAAAGTCAACAAACCATTGGGAAGTTCTTGGATGAGTTGTCTTAGGCTCCCAGGTAAGCCACAAATCAAGTGTCGGTAAGTAGGTAGAGCCTTTCTTATTTCTATCCCTTTACTTTAGAGATCTAGTTCTTAGCAAAAAGCAACTCAGGAAGTAAAACGAATACTTCTTTGTTTCTAGGACTTGGCTCTTTGTTTTATAATTAATATGGATTCCCACCCAATGCATAAATGTTTAAAGCATCATTTATATTGCATCACCCACTTGTTAAAGTTTAAAATGCTGCAAATAGCCAAGAGTCTGTGCTTTAGTTACAAGCAAACTTGCTCACCCCATGGTTTTAATCTCTGGCAAACAGTGGCATAAACTGACCTCTAGGTCAGTTTTGTATTTGCTGCACATTCTTTGCCATTATCAAATAAGATATAAAGATCTGGTTTTGAGTCAATGCCTAGCTTAAAATATTCTAAGTATATACATACACATGTTGGTCTGAAATGTGTGTGGGTGTGTGTGTGTGCACATGTGCACGTCTATATGATATATTGTATACAGAAATGGGTGGAAAAAACGGCACAATTAGTGAATAATCATCTAAAGAAATATAAACCAGCACCTTCAGACATAGAGATTACTTTATGAACAAGGGAATGGGTACAATACCGAATAAGCTATGCACTTGTGAAAAGTCAAAACCAAACAGAGTAAAGAGATTCTTCCTCCTATTGTTCTCAGATGTATTAAGGTTTCATGTCACTTTGGCTTATGCGCCAAGTCAGGAGTGGACTGTGCGTGCAGAGGCTCCAAATCAAAGGCAGCCTCTTTGCCAACCTGTCCTGAGTTCTGTTCCCATAACTGGGCTCCTAACCTGTCCCTTATGACCACGCCTCTCCTTGCTCTGTAACCGAGTCCCTGGCATGTTCAATCCTGGTTCTCTTTCCAGGCCTCCCAGGGTCCCCCCTGGTTCCTTTCCTTTCCTCACAATCTCCTTGGATCCCAATTTTGCCACCATGGTTTTTAGGCTATAAGGCCTCCTGACTGATAGAGAGTTATGATGTAGGCAGCTTGGCAGTGATCATGGGAAGGGGGAGTATGTTTCAGTGACAGCTCTCCATTATGGAGGAAGGTCAGTCTGCACTAGTAGACGAGTTTGAATTCTGGTACACAGAGGAGCTCTGGACAACTGCTAAGGAGACTTTCCCGGGTTACTTCAGTCAAGGCACACGTGATTGCCTGTGGGTATGTGTGTGTGTATACATATATGTGTGTGTATATATATATATATAATTTTGGCCAATATTATGTGTAATAGCTATTCTTAAACTTTAGTAAACTCATGAATCACCCAGGGAGCTTGCTAAAATGCACATTCCTAGGTTCCACCCCCAGGGATCCGATTCAGAAGTTTTGGGGGTATAGTTCAGGAATCTTGGACTCTCTCTCCCCATGATTCTCTTTGATGGAATTTTGAGAAATGCTGCTGTATGCAGTGATTGAACAACACCCATGTATGAATTATAAGTTTTATTTTCATACAGAGCATTATTGTTAGAGAAATACTTGCCGCCTTAAAAAAGTCTAGTAGATCCCCTATCACCTCATTTACACCATTAATTCTTTTAGTAAATTATTTCTGTAAAACATAGATGTAAAAGTTAATGTAGCCTGATCCAGACTGAATTAGTGCAAATTGCTCTAAGAATGGATGAAATGTAAATTAATGGGATTTCTGTAAATGCTTGTTTTTTTCCTAACTAATATGCTATGGTAGTCAGTTATGATATATAGTCAAGTATTTAACTGTCTTAGTTATTTTAGCATATTAATTGAAAGGCTATTTTCACAGTAGCTAAGAGAGGGAGAATAGTTGATAATCGCTTTAGTAACCCTTGCCTTAATGGACCAAGTTTTGCAGGACAAAGTGTATATGAACTAGAACTGCCCAGATGAATGTTTCAGGATGCCTGTTAGCTCGTTCAGAAGACATCTCTTTTCCCAGGAGTATGACAGAGATAATACCTGCTTCATGATTTCGGGCATCCAAACAACCACATCTAAACAACAACAATAATGCTAATAGCTAATATTCATCAAGGCCTTTCTATGTGCCAAGTACTTTGCGTACCTTATTTCAGATAGTCTTTGCAATATTCCTGTAGCTGGATCCTGTATCAACCAGTTTACAGATGAAGAAATTGGGATTCAGAGAGGTTAAATAACTTGCCCAAAGTCCCACAGCTAGAAAGTGGTACAGCTAGAGTGTGACTCTGAAGCCCACGGGACCATGGCTGTGTCTGTACCTGAGAAAGAATTCACTCTCCTCCTACTGGTCTCTTCCACCAGGGTTACCTTAGCTAGAGGCACAAATCAGCTAGCTAAAATGTGCAGCTTGCAAAGTTTATGGAGAATGAAGTGGTGCACAGAAAGTAACTGTCCAGATCATTTTCTTTAGGAAAAAGGAAAAACGAAATCCCTTTAAAATTTTACTTTCAATCTATTTTTGCAAACATAGTTTGGCCTGGTTGCCACAGAGCCCTGCTTTGTGTGGAGCTGGTGACCAAACCTCAGTTAGCATTCCTTCCAGGTACAACAGCTGTTTTGGGCAGCCTGCTCATCAGACTCTCCACGGAGAAAATCTTTAGCGGGGTAGGACATCAAACTGAGATCAGGTTAGAGGAAAAAGAGTGAAAGGTGATTATGGAAAGTGATCTATTCTGTTCTGTGATCAGCGTGCAGGGAATAGTCTTAGAAATGAATTTTTGTGTTTTACTTAAAAAATAATGCCGTTCAAGGAAGGCGAGGGAAAGTGGCACTCTGGGTGCTAGTAGATGCTTCAGAAAGAGGGGATCGGCTGGTGCTCCAGCTGACGTGTGTCATACCCCTGCCGTCTGTGTCCACAGACAAAACCAGTAAGGCCCATGGACAAAGTCTCCCAAGAGGTGAGGGGCAGGAAAGGATTCAAGCCTCCTAATCCCCAGGCTGGGTGCCCCTCATTACACCATGAAAAAGGGATTACTTCGTTCTGATGTGAGGACTTTGTTGGCGGAAGGCATTTCAAAGCAGGCAGTGGTCAGAGCCGGGAAGCAAGGCAGGAGGGGACCAGATATGGAACATGGCAGAGGATTGCGGAGACCAGGGGAGCAGGCAGAGGCCTCCGTCAGAGGCTCCGAAGAGAGAGTCTCCTAAGATCCTTCAGCTGAGTGTTCTTTCTCTCCCATGGTGGGCACCCCTCCTTACCACCTGTCCATGTTTTCAATCGTTCTTCCTCCTTCAACCCTACGTCATGTCCTGATTACTTATGGCCAATAATACCAGGGGCGATTGGCAGTTGTGCGGAGATAAGTGGTGGGAATAAGAGGTGGGGAGAGTTGGAAATGGATCATCATTATGATTATTATTTTTGTTTAATTAGGTTTTACTATTATGACAATAAGTAATAATAACGAGAATGATAATAACGCTGAGAAGCTAACATTTAGTAAGCCAGGCACTATGCCAAACATTTAAAATATGCAATCTTATTTAACTCTCTGCTCTACTGGTCAGTATTATCATGATCCTGCTTCACAGATGAGGTCACCGGGGTACAAAGAGGTCAGCACCTCGACCAATGTCACAGTGGGGGGGGGAGGTGAGTAGTAGTGCGGGGACCCAGACCCCAAAGTCTGGCTGCAGATTCTGACCCCAGAGCCCATATTCTTGGCCACCACGTGCTGGGCTTTCATAGGGGTTCCCACCTGAACCCCCACAGCAACAGGCTGAGCTGGGCTCTGCTGTCCCCTCTTATGGATGAGGGAACTGATGCTCAGAAAAGATAATCCACCCAGGATGAGGAGTGGAGCTGAACTTCAAAACCGGACTCTAAGCCATTCATCCACTGTCCCAGGGACCACCCTGTACAACCCATTCTCAGGTGAGGATGGGACTCTATTTCTCATGTCTAGGACTCTCTGAGCAGAAAGGAGAGCACAAGAGCTTGGGCAGAAGAAAGAGAACCAGACAGAGTGTGGGAGAAGACAGGGAAGCTGTAACCATTTACCCTATGTCCTGTGACCCATCAGCTGGGGGAAGGGACAGCCACAAGGATTTGCAGAGGGGCTGCCTGAGTTAGGCTGAGGCTTCTCTGACTTGCTAGAAAAACAACGGGGAGGGAAAAGGCCATGGGGCAGGCTGGGGGAGCACAGGGAAGAGAGGGAGGCAGACATAAGGAAAGAACATCAGGCAAAGAGAGGAGCCTCTTACAACAGCATGAACATCACCAAAATTCCAGGCATCGACCAAATCCCAGTGACGTTCAGACACCTCCGACTCCCTGCTTTCCTTCCCCCGATGACACCACTGGGAAGCTCTGAATCCATATCTCCTTTTACTTCTGGATGATGCACACGGACAAATACAGTATGTAAAACGCAGGGACGTGTAAAAGGGGAGTGTGGCGGGGGTTGTTTTCCATATCCCAATAATAGTGTCTCAATTTGGTACCTAAATAAACAATCTATTTTAGTGGTTCCCCTTTGATACCGCGAAATGTTCCCTTCTGTTATTTCTGGCAGTTCCCAATCCTGTGATGTGATTAGAGAGGATGATTACACTTACATAACAGCATCAAATTAATTTGCCGCCGAGAACAACAGCGGCAGAAAATCATTGGAGTCCTCCAATCGCTCCCCTCCCCCACCCGCCTCGAGTTTGTTTAAGTGACATCAAGGATTAGAGCGAAGTCGGTCAGTAGAGCACTGCTGGAAAACAACCAAAACATCGACTCTGACCTTGTAAACCAAAGAGCGAATGGAGCAAATAATGAAAAGTGCTGGTCCCAGGCCTGGTGCAAGGGCCATGGGATGAATCAGCCTCCCAAACACCCATTTCCGTCTGCAGGAGAAAGAAACAAACTGTACCTTTCGGTGAAGAGTATTTTCTCGAGCTAGTCCAGCCAACGGAGGACTGTCAAAACCCAAGGCATTTGAGATTCTGCTTATGTTTTGTTTTGTTTTGTTTTCCTTTTCTTTTCCTTTTGGCCCCTTTTCAAGAAAAACAATTTAAAAGTTGACTTGAATTTTTTACTCTCTGAGCCCTGATCCAAAAAAAAAAAAAAAAAAGAAAAAGAAAAGAAAAGAAATGGAGGAGTTTTTGCTTCTGCTTCTGCTTTTCTAAAAGATAGGACAATAACAGCTCAGAAAACCATAGCCCGGGAGCTCGCCAAAGACCAGAGATTTACAACAGAGGGCAGCACGTGGATGCTTGGGGAAGGGGCTCACGACGTGAATCCTGCCTGCAGTTTTTTTTGGCTCTGACACTAAACCTTAGGCAGACATTTAAACTATCTGAGCCTTGGTTTCCTTACCCAGGAAAGCAGATATCACCTTCTTTCATCTCTATGTACAGAGCTGGTGTTCACCCATCCGTTCAACAAATATTTATTGAACAGCAACTCCATCTCAGGAACTCTGCAGGCCACTGGGCGTACCGGCCATCAGACGGAGTCTTAGTCCTCCTCGGAGCTCCCGTCCTAATGCAGTGTGAGACTGAAGCCAGCCACCGTGTGCTAAGGGCCGGTGTAGACCGGCGCTAACCTCCATCCACTATTGCACCAAAGTCTCACAACCGCCCTACCAGGGAGGTAGCACTCTCCCTATGTTACAAATGAGGAAACTGAGCCTACATCCTTGAAAGATCTGTATGCCAAACCACATTAGCAAGTGACAAGACTGCAATTCAAACCCAGGTTTTTTTCTGGATTTAAAGCCACACCAAGTCCCTTTATCTTTTTCTGGAACCTGATAAACTCTAAAACATTCTGCAAATACAAGGAATTATTTTAAGTGTGTTTGCACAAGCTGTTCATATACCAGACAGACATCAAAAATGCACAAATTTCTGTTGCCTCATTCCAGCAATTATAGCACTTGATTCTTTTTAAAGCAAATTCATTCCCATTATCTCATTCGATCCTTGTGACGGTGTTGTGACGCACACGGAGAAGGTGTTGTTATTATTATTCCCATTGCACAGATGTAGACACCGAGGTTAAGCAATTTGCCGGAACTGGACCTGGAGCTGGAACAGCAGCACCCTGGTACCAGCCCCCTCTCCCTGGGTCTGTGCAAGAGCAGGCTGAGGTTTCCAGGTCGGGCTTCAAGAGATTTCTGGATGCTGCCCACCTGTGTCTGTCTTTTGGGTCTCACTGGCAGCCCTTGTTAGGTAGAAATCCACATTAGAGATAGAGCATGGGCTATTTTTACACTTGTCCACTTTGAGAATCACTCGCTGCTATTCCACCTTGTAAGAATTTGTAGCATTTTCCCATCACCTTTTATTAACATCATCATCATTCCCTAACATGGAGATTTCACAGTGCATTCTCTCATTTAGCTGTTTTTTAAGATTGCTCTTAACATCGGTATATAGGGTTCCCAAAGCTGGTACTACTCCAATTAGACTATTAACCCTTTGTGTCTTTTTATTTATTTACTTGAGAGAGAGAGAGAGCCTGTGAGACCGGCGGGAGCGGGGCGGGGGGGGGGGGGAGGGGGGGGGAGGAGCAGAGGGAAAGGGGCAAGCAGACTCCCTGCTGAGTATGGAGCCTGATGCAAGGCTTGATCTTATGACCCTGAGATCATGACCTGAGCCGAAATCAAGAGTTGGATGCTCAACCGACTGAGCCACCCAGGCACCCCAACCCTCTGTGTCTTGTATGTAAGTGATAAAGCATTACGACAAAGAGAGTCATGCTAATTCCAATGTTAGCATGAGATCCATCATATCACTTGACCCTGCTTGTTCATAACTTTCTTATTTATAAAATGGCTGTCAGCAAAAAAAAAAAAAATATTGTACAATTTTACCCTCATGACTTAATTCATTGCTAGTCCTGCCTGACATGCTCAGCCCCAACTTTGACAACCCTCCCCCATTCTCCAAGGCCAACTCAAGTTCCATGTCCTTGAGGATGCATTTCCACAACACCCCTGCCAACACCAACGTCCCCCTCTGAGGTGCCCAAGCCCATGGACTGTTAAAGGTTTACTGGGTAGGCACCTTAGAGGAGATCCAGTCCTAATCCCTTTGAACATAGACTAGGACACCGGAGTCCAGAGAGGTCAGATGCCTTTTTTGGCTGATGCTGAAGCTGGAACAAGTACCCCACTCTCCTGATTCTTGAGGTCAACACTGCTACTTTGAGACCCCTCTGCTTCTTCCCTAATGTCTGTGGACAGCAGAGTGTGTACATGGTCTAGAATGGATATTTATCTCCTTACCCCCATAAACTTAGTGAGCTTCTCCTGAAGGCAAGGGCTGAGTCTTCTTCATCTCTGAATATTACAGTCTCTTTCACAAGTCCAAACGCATAGTAATTGTTTAAGCAATAGTTTGGGGATAAGTGATGGTCCTTTATGGACACCACGTCCTCTGTGAAACCTGGCCTTTTCATCTCTAATGGTGTTTGCTAACCCATCCCCCGGTACTTCTCTCTCTTGTTCCTCCCTTCTCCTCAATCCCTCCTCCACTCCGTTCCACACCTCCACAGAGGACTTGGCTTTCTGCTTCACCATGCATCCATTCATCTGCTCGGTCCCTTATTTAGCAAATATCTGTGTCAGGCACTGTGTTCGGTTTGGAGATGAGCAAAATAAAGTCTCTGCCCTCGTGGTGTTTATCATCCCTCAATGCCTCTCCTGAGTAACGCTTCCCAACTTGAAGGAAATCAGAGTGACATTTATTTCAATCCCTACTTAAATTACTGGATAAAGATAATGATTACTTAAATATGTTTTCGATGTAAGAGAGAAGAGTTTGGGACCAGGCATTTGTGTTCATCAGTCGGTCATTCTCCAGTACTGGGGGGTGAGTCGAATATCACCAACTGCAATGGCAACCTTACTGTCATACAATTTTAATGTTCATTTTTTGTTAGTTGCTTACTTGATTAAGCTGTCTAATTTTTGCCTATAACGGGCCTCTGGGTAAAGGCAAATAGCAGAATTCTGCAGTAAAATGTTGAAAAGTTTATGAAGACGGTACACATGATAGTAATTCTGCAAGTCGCTCTTCACTAGGTTTCAGAATTCCACATAATTGATGGACCTCTCCTATAACCCACTGAGATCTCATCATCATTTTAAAAACCAATGTTAATAACAGAAAAGTTGGTGCTGTCGATACCCAATTTGGCTTTTAATTATCTGTATAGAAATGTTATAATTAGTGGCCAGAAATGTACTTAAAAATTTCACTGTTTAGAAATAAAAGAAACAAAGGATAAAAATAAACGATTTTTTTTTTTACCCAAAATGTAAGGTTTTGAAAGCAGATTTTGTTCTGGTTTTTTTTGGTCCATATTTGATGCTGTGATACGCAGTTAAATTTCAAGCCTCAGCTTAGTAACATTTATTTGGTTTCCAAACTAAGCACACTATTAGATGTCATTTTAATGTCTGTTTTATAAATTGTCGTTTCTTACATAATTAAAGTAAATTAAACCATGTGCATCACTTGTTAGATGGAACTCATTCAGAATTTATTATTATAATCCATGAATATTAGTAAATATTGTATTCAATTAATTTTGTAATAAAATCTTTAACAGACACTGATATAAAATGATACATATATTTTAAAACATTAAATCACTTCATTTTGTTTTGCATGCGAGATGATCAGATGATGAAAATTTTTTCCAAATAATATACATTACTAAGAAATGAGTTAACACGTTTAAAAATGGTTGGAAAGTGCTGTTCTCAACCGTTTACCTGTCCCTGCTCTTACCATCCATGCTCCTTCTCCAAGATGAATGTCCTTCTCAGCATCATCTGTCATCCTTTCTCTCTTCTGTATAATACTTCTCCTTCTCCTCAGTGTGCAAACATTATCAAGTCCCTCCATTTGAAACAACCAGTCAACCAACTCTAAGCATCAGGAAACCTCCTCAGCCCCCGACTTCCCCCTCACAGGGCTACCTTAAACAGACGAGCTTCAGGGAAGTATGTTTTGCTGCCATCTCCTCTGCCTTGGGGCCTTTGTACTAGCTGTTTCTTTTGCCAGAAAGGCTCCTCACCCAGTTTTTGTTTGTTTGTTTGTTTTGAATAGCTGGCTGAGTCCTGCCATTCAGGTCTCAGCTTCTACAAGAGCTGACCAGTCTCACTCCAGTGCCCACCCAACCCCTGCCCACACGTTACCCTCTTCCGATTCTGAGTATTTATTACTATCTGATATTTTTGGAACAATTCCAAAAGAGAGAGCATTGCCTGCTTCCTGGACGTGACTGCAATGCGTGAAACAGTGCCTGGCACCTAGAAAGTGACCGATATTTATTTGTTGAATAAATGAAATGAATAAATGAGGATCCGTTTCAGCCTCCTTTGCTGGCTTCTTTTTCCTGGGCTCACTCCTTAAATGCTTGCTCTGTCTAGGGAGCCTGCCTTTCAACCTCCTCCTTTCTCCCTTCTCACATTTTCCCTGGGTTATCACAGCCACCCGAGAATCGGAACACCCATCTATATATGGAGATGGCAAATACAGAGCACGGTACTGCCCAGGGCAGACATTACTAGAGGAGTTCAGCTCTCTTCTCAAAACAGTCTAGTCCCGGTGGGCATGGTGCTCCAGGCAGGCTCTGCCAATTGATAGGGCTTTGCACTCCAGATGAAAGCTGTTTCTCTTACCTACATGTAAACGTCTCCCCAAATCTATATCTGGAGCACTGGACTTTTCAGACCCCCTTTGCAAACTGCCTCCTAGACACTTGCAAATTGCTGACATCTACCATCTAGCCTCAGGCATGGTGAATGCGTTCAATAAATGCTTTGTGTAATGATAAGCACATATTCAGTGACTATCCACTCAGCTAGTCTCTAACTAGCTTGCCAGGTACACAAGTAAGACTCACTATTTGTACTACTCTTCTTTCAGCATGGCCCTGGCAATTTGCCAGGTCTGGAGCACAGTACCCATTTGTAACGAGTTACACATGTTGGCCAACAGTTCCACAATTTTACCCTTGAGTTCCTTCAAAACTCTTGGGTGGATGCCCTGAGTTCCAGTGATGTATTTGCACCTAGAGTGTCATTCTAGGACATCCTGTCCATTCACCACAACTCATTCTGATGCTTTAGACTTTTCTGTTTTCAAATACAATTAGGGAGCAGGCATTTTCCTTTTGGTTTCTTCAGGAACGGCTAACGCAAAGAATTTGCCATGACTCTCTCAACTTTAAAGCAGTGATGACCAAGCGGGTCCAAATGACCCAAATGACTCCCTCGTTTTCTTACTCCCCTCACAAAAGAATGTTTTCTGAGCGGCACAGAAGTCCCCTGCAAAGCCATGCTCAGGTTATCTCTTGCAGCACTGTGCCAACGAACTTTATAAAATTCAGGCTGGTAACTCAAATGGGGTAAGAGCTTTCACATCCACCAACTCATTTGATCTTCACAAAACCCCTAGAAGATTGATAAGAGAGGCTAGACAGATTATCCTGTTATAGACAAAGAAACCGAGGTTCAGAGAGGTCAAGAGATTTGAATGTCACATAGCAAGTTAGCAGCTGAGTTGAGGCTGCAAACGTCCTTTGGATTTACAATCTAGTGCTTTTTTTCCTCCCTCCTACACCTCAATTCGCTTGAACCGCATCAACCTCTCCTAATCCAATCAAATGTTCAATGAACAGTCATTAGGATAACTGGAAAGAACTAAAACTCACGTCAAAATGGTTGATTCAGTGGCCACATGTAGCTATGACCTCACGTAACAAAAATGTGCTCTGCTAGGAAATACTCCCCAAGGAGTGCCCGAGAGAATATACTGAGAGTCCTGAGCCACAGAGGCTGGCCCAGACTATGTGTGACAGTGAATATCCCATGACACGTAAATACATACACAGCATCATGTGTTTCACGGCTCCAAAGTCCTCATTGCTGGAGATGAATCCAATTCTCATTATAGGACCCTCAGTGGGTATCCAGGCTGAGGTGAGCACTGGGGCCATCTCTAGCAATGAATACGTCACCAAACAGAGGGGAAGGGGGGAGAGCTTTGAGTCAGTAGCCACCATAATTCCCACTAGGGAATAATGAGGAAGCTGAGTAGCTGGAAGGATTAAATGCTGGCATTTCATTTTTGGATCCCAGTTTGCATGTAACCCCAGCTCCAGACCTGAAAGAGTGGCCGTCTCGGATTTGTCCATACACATAGAGCAATCTGCCTCTGATGTAACCTGACATCGTCCCTACTCTCTGATTAACCACTTCGGGGTAGTCCTCAAAGAACTGAGGGCCGAACGGTGCCCTCCAGAGCCCAGGGGCTGCTGGTTTCATTCCTCCTTCTACCCAGTTTTTCCCCAAATATTACCTTGCCAATTAGCCAGTCTGGGTGAACTGAAAGGAGTATTTCACTATCTCTGGAACAAAAATTAGGGGAAATTACCATTTGATGTCTTATCCACTTCAGCCTCCTCCCCTCCCCCCACTCAAGGAGATACCAGATAATTTGTTATTTTTACTCCAATTTCTTTGGTACAAAGATCAGCCTGACCGTAATTTTGGCTTGCTAGTCACTCAATAACTCAGTTTTTTAAAAATCTGTAATGTATAACCTGGGACTGTTTAATAGTTTTACACTCAAGCACAAAAAAATTTGTGAGTTTTTAAAAAATTGTTTCAATATGCTTCATTGTAAGTTCTCCCTGAGCTTGCTTACCTTCTCTCTCTTTCTCCCTTCCTTCCTTCTTCCCTTCCTCCTCCCTCCCTTGCTCATTTCCTTCCTTCCTTCCTCTCTCTCTCTCTCAAATCTTCTAACGTTCTCAGCCTTCCTTTGGAAGAATAAAACACTCTTCTGACAAATGTCAATTGAATATTGGTGCTAAAATAAAATTCAAAATTTGCTGGCATAGGGGAACTGTGGAGGGGTTGGATGTGGGCTGAACACTCTCTGGGCACCCAGTTGATTTGTCTCTTACATTAACAGTACTCGCTAATGAAAAGAGGCATTGGTATGGGGCTGAAAAAGGATTCCCCTGGTCTGTTAATTTACTTGGAATAATTCATTAGCTGACACTTTTAGCTGTGAATTTAGCTGGTAAATCCCAGGTCACCCCAACATTATGTGTAAAAAGGGTAGAGCAGTTTTTGTGCGAGAACTTCACGACGATGGATTAAAGCCCTCTCTCCCAGAGTTACCCTTACTTGAGGGAGCTTGTTAATAAAGCGCTCTTTGGAGCCTTTCAGTAACTGGCACTATATGAATATTTATAGAATATTCCATCTGTAAACAGCATTAAAATATAAACAGAGCACACCAAGAAATAGGAAGGCCATTTTCACCTAATACATAGCAGTGCTGTGACACGCTGGGGTGCCATTCCTGGAATGGCTAAAGATCATCACAGAAGGAAAAATCATTTAGTTAACAAACGAGGGGGCAGCACATCGAGTGGTCGGGAGGAGCTTTGGTGTTCTCATTAACCTAGTCTTCTGAGTAATTCAATGATAGATGCACATCTGCGTGCCTAGGCGCACACACATGCTCATGCACACAACACAGGCACCTGACATTTGTGATCACTGCAACTGGTGAAATATGAAATTGCTGCTTTTGTAGACAGAAAGTGGTCAAATGGAAGACTCTTCTTACAGTTCAACCTAACTAATGCTACCCCGAGTTTCTGGCCCTTCTCTCTTTGGGAACAGGGAAGGGGTGGGAATATGGAATTCTCTTTACATGTGGGCTCCAGCTAGCCAGCCGAGCAGGAAAGGAAGGAGGAGAGGAGTTGAATGGAAACCCGAGTAGAGACCAATTTCTGCAGACTCCCTGGGCAGCATCTCCTGCCTCGTCGGAAGCCGCGGGATGGAGGATGTGGAGGTGGCAACCAGCCTGTACACCAAAGAAACTTCCCACTCACCGGTTGTGGCTATGTGCTCTTGACTGCAAACCTCTGCTACCTATCATAGGTACGTTACCAATTTTCAAAGGGATTAGTATACAATAAAATACACTCAACAAGAAAACCACCCAGAACGCAATGAATCATTCTTTGATGATTCAAAAGGCACTTCGGGATCCTGTGGTGCCTTAGGGTCAGCATTGCAAACATCAATTATTTTATGGTAAATGTGTGGAAGAGCCAGTTCACTAGAAGTAGCAGTTAAGAAAGTGCTGGGCAGCCCTCTCTTATAATATTAAAAAAAAAAAATGCTGTTCTATCTCAGACCTTCTCTGCTTTCAAGCTCTTACCCAGATACTGTTTCTATTCACTGAAAAAAAAAAAAAAAAAACGAGGCTCATTTATCAGTTTGGAGAAATACCTATTCTACAGTGTGCCTGTGTAGGTAAAACTGAAAACCCCTCATTTTCCTATGAACCATTTTTTTTAGGGAGCACTTCTGCCCTTCTAACTTAACCGTTTATAGATGCTTCAAATCAAATTCAAATCACCATATAAAAGGTTGATCTGACAAAGTTGACAAAATTATTATTATTATTTTTAAATCAGAGTCAGGTAGCACACTTGTGCTTTGTTTAGTTCCAAATGCTCCTAAAAACCGGGAGGATGTGACTCCACTACACTCGAGCCAACCACAAGTGGAGTTTCTCCTGCCCTGCAAACCACAGTGGTTGGTAATGAAGAAAAAAACATCTAGTCTTTGGAAACCAAGTTCTTGGGCACCTTTGAAAACAAATTAATTCAAAACATCTGCAAGAATTGTATCTTTAAAAACTCAGGTGTCTAAAACTGAAGGGGAAAAATACACAAATGAGTCTTTGCCAAACAAGTTTTTGAAAAACAGTTTTCTAGCAGCAACACAATGCCAAAAATAAAATGCAACTGGCTTTATGAATCTTTGTGTTCCATGATGATTCCTCCCTTTGGCCTTCCACAAAGAACGGAATTCCTAGGTGAGTCTCTTCAGATTTTCTACAGGGCTCACCTAAACGTCAAGATTCCAGGCAAAATAATGTCTCCCGGAGGTTCTCTCTTCTGGATTTATTAAAAAATTCTGGTTCTTCTTAAATTTGAATGGTGGTAAACCCAAAGCAGCCAGGCATCGAGGTTATGGTGTCAGGCTTGAATAACTGAAAACATGTGTGTTGTCTTTCTGTCAAATGACAAGCTTTGGTCTTACCCAGTCTGTGGAGAAAGATCACCAAGAAGCAGAGAAAGGAGGCCCTGTTACTGCACAGGTGGTCGACTATGGGTCTTGAAGGAAATATGTGAAACACACACACACAGAATGAAGAAGCATCTTCAGGTCCCTTGCACACACATTTACTACAATTACTATGAATAGAGGAGCCTACACCCGACCTTCACAGATACCATTCTGTTTGAAACGAGTGTGGCTTTGCAGCTACAAAATTTTGTAACGTCTACAAGTTCAGCACCGTCTTAACTGCTACCCTGAAATTATGTCTCCAAGAGGGACACTACTGATATTTTGTAAACTCTTGCGGCTTCTCCTCCTTCTCGGTTAGACATGGTCTAATAGGTTTGGAAAATGGCATTCGAGATGCTGCTTTGCCAATTAGAACTTCCGCTACCTGATTCTTGAAGGACATAAGCATGCCTAATTGTGTTCTCAGACATTTTATTAAGTTGTTTTGAGTGCTGAAAGTCTCTTAACCTTCAGAGAGACCCATATTCATAAAAAATAAAGGTTTTAGGGAAAAAAACAACTGGAGAAAAAGGGCATTTAATTCCAAATGGAAGTTCTATTCATTTCCAAGATGCACAGAATTTTACCAGCTTACAAAAAGCAAAGGCAGGTTGCACACGTTGAAAACTGAGAACGCTTGGACGCATATTTTCCCCAAACTTTCTTGACACTGTGGTAAATGCTATTCTGGGCAGCTCAGGGGGAAACACAGCATCATCTTGTGAGGGGCAGAACTTTCAAACCGTTCTGATAGCCATTACCCAACAGATGTGATTTCGATGCTTCCACTGCCCTCAGTTAACTGGACCTTGGGCAAATTTAGGTCCAGGGTCTCCTACCAGGCAGATGATTCCACTCCCTCAGGACCAAACTCCTTCTCCTTGACTTTCTTTTAGATAGTTTCCTTTTCAAAGTTTAGGAGGTTACACAGTATGTTAAACTCTTGACAAGTTCTAAGGCAGAGAGACAAGACATGCGGCTGCCAACCCTCCAAGAGGGCCCAACTCGTTAACCAGCCCCGACTGTCACCAACCATATGGGTCCCCATGTGGGACACACTTAGCATGATCACAACCTTGCCTCAGGAAGCGTGTGAGGTGAAGTATGCCGGATGATATAGCTCCCCAATCTCCTGCTCTGTTTCAAAGCTGCTTCCCATAAACCACACTGACGTGCCCATTCAGGAGGACCACAGGCTCCCACCGGACCTGCCCCTCCAATTCTAGATCAGCCACGTGTGTTCCCCACCTCTGGAGGCTTCCTTTCCTGCTGCCTACCTTCTTGCTATGGTGCCAATCACCGCCGTCCCCCTGCCACCCCCTCCCCAAAGGCTCTCTGAGGCTGCTCCCTTTGTGATTGGCGTCTCATTAATGAGGAAGGGCTGGTGTCTCTCTCATTACAGTTACAGTGAGTGAGAGGACCTCAGAACTAATTTACTTGCTCTCACTAGGGAAGACACTTTCCTCCATCAAGAAGTTCACTTTCCTGCTGCCTGTGGCAATAAAAGAACCCGTTTTGTTTTAACATTAATAAGGTGAGAGAATAGAGAATTTCCAAAAGAAATTAAGAAAGGCAAGAGGGTAGGTGTTGGCCCGTGGAAGTTTCCCCAAAGCAGTCCTGATCCAGTGAGGGACCCTTGATTCAGCAACATATGGAAGACTCCAAAAAAGCCTGGCAGGCAAATGAGACACCGGCCACACAGGGAGCCCGGGGTGCGAAGCAGGAGATGTGGGTTCTAGTTCTGGGTCCTAAGTCCCTGAGTGACCTTGGGCCAGTCTTCAGGTTTCTCTGGTCCTCGGTTTTATTATCAGGAAAATAAGGGGAGTGAATAAAATGGTATCTTAGGGTTCTCCAAGCTCTAAAATTTTAATATTCTATAAATGGGACTCTGGACTATTTTAAAACTTTTTTCCCCCCTGTTTGGAGTGAGTTTTTATCTCCGGCAACAAATTAGAAATTCCTCCAGAATTAAAGAGCATGGAATGGAAATCATTTGGCTTCTCTAGCTGAAAAGGTCAACTAGATTCATAAATGTACTCCAAACCTGCACCGTCTGCGTGGAAACCTAATTAGAGATCATACTTCATTGGCTAAAAGGGATCAAACTTATCCAAGCTTTCATCTGGATATGTATTTTTAAAAAATTACTCTGCGTTACTAATTCATTTATCTTTCTACTTACAGGAAATTCCACTCATTGATAAAGCTCTGCTTTGACACTCCTGCTCACATAAAATACCTTCCCTTCCATCCACATTACTTTATGATCATGCCCCTTTATCACGTTGTGTTTAAAATGCCTTGTCATTTAAGGAGCCATAAAAAGGACATCTTAAAAAATGTGTTCATTAGGTAGCTGGAGATGGCGTCTGCGCCTGGAACCAGAAGCCTGCCCTCTCAGGGGCCGGCCTCAATGATAGGAAGATAGGAAGACAGCCTAGAGGTTGTTACCACAAAAGCTAGTGACCGGTATTGCCCTGATCCTATTTGAGTGGCAATGTCGGTGCCAAATTGCAGGAGAAGTGACCAAGCAGCAGGTATCAGAGATGTCTACTTGGGGGAGAGGAATGGCTTTACCCTGGGAATATCCTAGAACCCACAGCGCATTCCTCATCCCTCTCTCTCTTGCTGACACAGGTTATTTGTGAAACGGCAGAACTCTGGCTCAAGTCAACAGTTTGGTTTCTTACCTTTCATATCTACGGGCGGAGTTAGTACTCCTCGCTCTCCCGACCAAACCAAAGGAAAATAAGCTCTGTATGTGCCCACCAAGTTTGGCCTGGGAGTGCTCGAGTCAACTCAGAGTCACCGCCTTCCGGTCCTTCCCAGGACGATCCCACCACGTCAACCTGCTCCTCAGTATTGCCTTAGGTACTGACAACCTTTTCTCCTACTTACAGCTTTTGGATGAAATTAAAACTAATCCTCTGTGGTTTGGTTAGGTCTTGTGTAAGACTCCCACACCCCACGATCAAGGCCTTGCAATGTGGCGTCAGAAGAGATAGCCAAGCTACCACACCTACGTCATGATGCAGGCGAGGGTGATATTTTTTTGCCTCCTATGTGGCAGCTTTGAAAACCTGAGTCACAGAACCTCCCTTATGCAAATCCTTACGTTTTCCTTCTTCTAGCCAGGACACCGGCATCTCCTTTTAAAAATGGGGCGCCTGGGTGGCTCAGTCAGTTAAGCGTCTGCCTTCGGCTCGGGTCATGATCTCAGGGTCCTGGGATCACGTCCCGTGTCGGGCTCCCTGCTCAGCGAGGAGTCTGTTTCTCCCTCTCCCTCTTTGCTTTCTCTGCCTCTCTTGCTCTCTTTCAAATAAATAAATAAAATCTTAGAAAAAAAAATGAGCAGAAAGAAGGATGAACAAGAATCTGTGTACCTGAGAATGAAATTTAGGATCTTCGGTTTCCATCCCAAATTTCACCAGGCCAGAATGGCTCAGCTTCCTTTTCCCCTGCACCACGGTGGTGTAAACCCTCTTAATGCTGGTATTTTACTCACTTAGCTAGTACGGAGGATAAGGAAAAAGAGAATCAAAGGGAGGAAGGCTAGAGACAGGGGACCAATTTTCAGGTCATCCTTTCCTTCTTAAAAGAAGGAATTTGCCTGCAGTGTCTGTAATTTAGAAGGTTTTAATGAATGGCTTCTAAATTATTTATTACTCATAGAAAGCCATAAACATCCCTCCCTAAACCATTATGAAATTATCTAGGCAGGAGTCAAATGGTTCAAACATTTGGCACTTTTTACTAGACTGTTGTTGAAAATAGTTCTGATCTGTGAATAAAACTTCTTTCCTTCCTTGTTACATGGGATTGCATGTGAGCACGCGAGTCTGCATTTGATTATTGACTTGAGATTGTCAAAGGCACCTTAGCTTTGGAACTTGCTCTTTTGCAGACTTGCGACTTCATAAACGATTCCAAAATTAGGAAAAAAAAATAAAATAAAATAGAAATTTTTAAAAAAGGCATCAGCAGAATATACAAACTGGATATTCAAGCAGAAGTGTTTGAAATGCCTCAGCCTCATTTCAAAGAGCTTCCCGCTGTTAAGCCCAAACACCCAGACAGGTAGACCTGCTGGGAGGTATGTAGGCGATGCCTGCTGCCTGATTTTCAGATGGCGAGCAGGCATTTGAAAGCATCAAAGTCCCCTGTATAGATGTGTGTACATGAATCCTAGCCTCTGTGATCTCTGCACTTGCCTATTGTAACTTGATGTTTAATAGACTGCCAAACTTTGCCCTTCACAGACTGCACATTTTTTTTTTTTTCCCCCAAGGATCTGCTCCTCCCCCAGGAGCTTCTTGCTGGGGCTGAGTTTTAAAAGTTTTCATTCCTGGGCTTGTGCTATGGCGCTGGGTCACTCTTTGAATTCTGCATTTTTGAACACCTCACTTGTCGGCTGGCTTTTCCTCGCTCCTGGTGCCGATGTCTCTATGTGGCTAAAGTCAGTGCCCTCCAACCATGCAGCATCCTCCATGAGCCAGCCCTGATACGAATCATTAGCAACCACAGCCCTCACCCTGTAAGAGCCTGTAATGTGGCGGGAGAGAGAAGATAGAGATCAAAGGCCCTAAACTGGCAGGCCCACAGGTGGTGTATGGCCCAGAGACGTGTGCTGTTTTGCCTGCACTGTGTTTTAAGTCTGGATTCGTAGCTAACACAGAAACGTTGGGAAGTTTTGCTTAGACATTGGTTATTTCCAGCTTCTTCTAGAAAACTGGAAGATGTGATTGTAAAGGGTGGGCTTCCTGCCTGGGTCTGTTTCAAATGGGACATACATTCTTTCTTAATGGAGGTTGAGTGACAGATGCCAGTAAGCGCTTTAGACTTGGCTCTCTTGACATCTTTATGCTACCTGCTGGGCCACAGACCCTTTGGGTTGATGACCCATGATAAGGACACACACGAAGGCAAATAATAAGAACTGGCCTATTTGGGGAACACGGGCAGGTACTTGAGATATGTCATCTCATTTGATCATTTCAACACATCAACAAGGATTCTAATACCCATTCTACAAATGAAGAAATTGAGGTTCTCTGCTTTGACGTACCTTGTGCTAAGGGTTGGGTGTCGGAACTAGAGTTACTGGCTTTGAAGCATCCCTTTTTCCGATTACAATGCAAGAAAGTCCCTGGGGAGGGTGCAGTACGTGCTACTGGACCCCACACTCTTTTGCTCTCATTCGGCTCTGCTCTCGTCTAGCCACACCAGATATTCTAGATCATTTTAGCAACTCTTGCCTTTGCATATTCTTTTCCCTCTACCTCAAAAGCTCTTTCCTTCAGGACCTGGCAACTCCTCTTCATCCTGCAAGACCCAGCCTAACTGCCAGCTCCTTTGTGAAGATTTCCATCAGTTATTCTGACCTCAGAGCTCCTGTCACCTTCATTCTTCCTCAAGTGTCCCATGGTAGAAGGTCCACATACATGTCTCCTCTCATGTGACTGTTGGTTCCTTAAGGTCACAGCCACATCTCACTCATCGCTGTATCTCCCAGGCCCAGCCTTCAGGTGCCTTCGTGCAGGAAGAATCCAACACAGGGTGGTGCTCTATGGGGTGGAGGGATCTGAACCGTGCACCTTTCAAGGTTTCCTCGGGGAAGTGAAATGACACAAGAAGGATCAATTCCATTTACGTTTTGGTCTGTTTCCTCACAGCCATTACCGGACCCTCACATAGCTTCCATACTCTCGACTCAACAAGCCTTTGCCACTCACCCCTCTGTTGCCAGAGGGTTGAACACACTCACTACTTTGAATACCCAGATAAGCTCATCAAGTGGCTTCAAATTTGAAACATACCAGAAACTTACTGGGCTGAGGAGGAACTGGCCTGTGTGCACTGCAGGATCATGACAAGGCTATAAAGCCAATTGGGAAATGACCAATCCCAAAGAGAGCCTGTGAAAAATACCTGAAAAGATGGTGGGTTTGCCCAGGTGTGAGCCAAGGGCTGGCTGAATGTCTGTTTCTCACGTGGGGTATGGGGAACTCTGAATATAAGACCGACTTCTCTCCAAATCATTGGCTGGACCTCAAATGAACTTACGTTTTTTTATTCTCTACCGCCATAGTATTTTTGAAAGTGGCAAAATAACTGCCACTACAGCTAACCACTAAAGGCCTCATTAAAATAAAATAAAAAGTTAATATGGAACAGCATACATGTGGAATAAACCAAACCAGAGGCCAAAGCTTAAACTCTAACCTACAGCCGAATCATAAATAAGTGGTAAAATTAAGAGCGGGTGCACTGACAGGCTGGCTGGATAAAATGAATTTTTATTCTTTCTAATGAACTCATCACATGTAGACAATGAGAAAGCACTGACCAGGTGGGAGGGAGGGGTTGACTTTGGCAATGAATTACTAAAGGTGAGAAATGTGTCTTCTCATGAAATGATTATTTCAGGAGAGAATAGGGAGTTAGAGCTTGTAGTACATTTAGGGGAGTTTTAATTGGCATGTTTTTGTTTCTCATCCCAAACCAACCTTCACTGACTGTGCAGTGCGTGTGTGGTTATTTCTAAAATGTGAACAGTGAGCGTAGCCTGTGAAACTTCGGGCATCCTCATTGTCAGGCAACTGGTACCCTATTCAAGATGGGTGGATGGTAGAGATAACACGTTTTGAATTATTTTTCCTGGTGTGACAGGAGAGCAAAGGAAGGCTGCCACTTTCCATGTATAACAGGTTCTTAACTGTTAGCACCAGGAAACAAAGCATGAAGGGAAATGGACTTCCCTGAGCAATATTTGTTAAGAAAAGTACTCTTCCATTGAGTTAGAATGGAAGCGAATGTGCAAACTGCAATCGTCTTAATAAGCCTCTTGCAAGTACAGTGTAAAGCAGTAGGACCTCTTAACTATTTTTGTTTCCATTCACCAGGGTCAGGTGCTTAGAGGGGGTCAGGGGTGGGAGATCTGGGCTAGTAATATCTTGACGGAGTTGCAAAAAGAAAAGAAAAAAAAATCCATTTGGTTCAACATGGTAACAACCTGCGAGCTGAATCACTAAACCAAGATAATTACAGAATGGCTCTGCAAATTTGGTTAGGGTTTAGGAGATAATCTCAGACTTAATAAAATAAACACCCCTTGAATATTCCAGTCACCAGGTAAGGGAAGTGGATTCCTCCTTTTTGGTCTTGTTGGGAGGCCATTTAGAATCACTTTGAAAGCCCAACATGAGCAGTTTATACAAAACTCAACCAGTTTGGTTTCTATGTTCCTGGACCTTCTCTGACCACACTGGGCCTTTCTTCTCTGCTAATGATTAGCCCACCCAGTGTCCTCCTCAAATTTCTTCCAACTCTGTTTCCTACCCCCTGTGTTTTTCTTGCTTTTTTCATTTTCCCCGTGTATGCTGACTCCCTAGTTCCCCCTCTACTAAATTATGCTCTATTATTTCCACAGCCTGAAGAACTCACAGCTGAAGCATTATTTCTAACCTTATTTTGTATTCCTAGCATGTGTTATAACCTGTTTTGAGTTTTATTTGCAGCCAAGATGCTGACACAGCTCCAATTCTGTTTTCATATTTTGATTGGGTAGGAGTGTTCATTACTGTGGGTACCAGGGTAGGGAAGAAAAGTCATTTTAAAAGGCACAATTTACACCTTCGTTAAAAGGCTTTTGTTTCTGAATGCTGCCCATTTAAATTCTAAAAACTACAAATGTTCAAAAAATACATTACTTATTTTCTTGGAGAAAAAAAGATTTTAATGAAAATTATAGTGGCCCAATATGATTTTCCTATTACACTTTTTATGTCATGCTTATTATGTTTGATCTCCCTTTGTGTTTCTTAACTGTCCTGCACATACAGGCAGATGTAGAAAGCCCAGGAGTCAGGGGTTTATAAGAAATGATGTTTTCAAAGCCCAATTCAGCTGTACACTAATCAGCCTTCCTAGGGACAAATGTTTCACTGGTGACTTTGTTGAATTCACAGCTCCTGTTAAGGCTCATGTCTTAGAACCAGGTAATTCATGCATTTCAGCTACAGGGAACCCCTTATGTGGGACATGAGATTTTCACCGAACTTTCCCATAAAGAAAACCATATGCTGAGGAAAGTTTTACAGTTCTTAATATTTGATCCTCAGGCTTCTTTTTGGAAGAGATTTATCTTCACGGGACTCTTCTATTCCAAAACCTTCCCAAGTTCATTAGTTAGGGCTGCTAGATAAAATATAGGATACCTAGGTGCATTTGAATTTCAGATAAACAGTCAATAGCTTTTTGGTATAAGTATGTCCCATGTGCTATTTGGGACAAAAATGATTTTGCTTACTGAAATTCTAATCTAACTAGGTGTCCTTTTGTTGTTGTTTTGTTTTTGTTTTTTTTCTGTGTGTTTTTGCTAAATCTGACAACCCTATCTGCGCCGTATAAAGGGACAGGCCTTAACTCTCAAGCCGGGACTTCTGGGTTCCCCCATATACTGACTCTGACCCTTTTCTTTCCGCCTTCTTTTCTAGGATAGCTGACCTCTCCTCATCCAATCCTGTGTGCCATTTACCAGCCTCTGAGTTGGGGTTATTTCCCCACCCGGAATGCCTCCTTTCCTTCTCTCTCCTTGGATTACTCAAACACGCCTCCTCAGGGGAGCCTTCCCCAAACACCCAACGTCATCTCTTTCTCCATTTAGATCAAAGAGCTCTTTCTCTCTGAGGCCTCTCATAGCACCTTGCAGCTTTGGTTATCATTTCATCTGTATACTATATATATATATATATTTTTTTTTTTTTTTTTTTTCCCCAAGGAGGCACAAGCTCTTGTGTGCACGTGGCTTTTGCCTTACACCTTTCTGTGCACTTCACAGAGCCCGGCACTAGGCCCGTCACATAGTTGGTGCTCCAAGATACCTACGGGTTTAAAAGATGACTCTTGAAGGACACCGTGCTACCCTCCTCTGCAGCTTCAACTTGCTCTTCTCTCTTGCGTTGAGGTAAGGCTTAGGCCCACGTGAGCCAGTGGGCACGTGGGGAAACTTACACACATGCACTCAATCATATATAAGATTCACAGTTTCACGGCCAGATCCATTTCTCATGGACACGTGAGTTAATGATGCAAAACCTTTGTCTTATCTGGGAGAAGGGCCTGGTACGCCCCTACCTCCCAGGGTAACCAGGATCCATCTGAACTTGGAAAAACGGAAGTAGCACGGTGGCTGGCGTGCACATGGTGATGAGGCTAGAACATGGACTAAACTTCTCTACACTATACCGTTGAAACTGGATGCTTGGGTTTCTCATGAGAGTTTCAGGGCTAATACCAGCATCAAATCTTCAAATCATGGTTGACAAGGTGGGACTTAAGAATGATACAACGGGAGACAAAACCAGCTGGAGAGCATTTGGCAGGATTCTCTGCCTAACCTAGGGCACCAGGTCATGGTCCCTGGGAGTTAGTACTTACAAACTACATCCCATGATTGTCGGGATTTAGAAATGCACAGAAAAGGACATTCTAGGGAGAAAACAATGTAGAAATGATACTGGCTTTAACTTTCTTTGAAAACTTAAATTTTTTTTTTACATTTAAATTTTATTTTTGCTTATATTCAGATTGGTTCACACACCTTGCATGACTGTCACTGATAATCTCAGGAACCAGGGCTTTTCACAACAGGCTGGTGGGGCAGGAAGTGTCCTGTATATCTTGTTAGGAACTTGCTTTGCCTTTTTGCCTTTTTGCTCATTTACCTGTGAGTCTTAACGGCAGGGCGAGCCATGCATGGTATCCGTGCTAGCCAAGACCGCAGAGCACCCTTGCAAAGTCTCATTTAGCCGCTGGATGTGTGGGCCATCTGCACGCTGGGTTTCCTCCTCACGCCCACGTTCCAGGCTCAATTAGTGGAATCCCAGTCTTATATCCACACGGCAGCAGCACATTAAAATGTCTCTGATTAAGCCCTGGATTAGCATGTGCCCTGACTTTATCTTAATTGCCGATTAAGATTAATCCCTCTAGGGAGTTCTCCAGGGCTGCTTTATTACCATGGGGTGAATCATTACATATTTTGGGTTGCAAGTTCCATTTAGCTTCCTTTGACTAAAATGGGAGGCCCAGGCTTTCCTGGCCTCTAAGGAAGAGGCTCTTTATTGCTCTCTGAAAACCTCTCTTTGACAGCTCATTTGCACCTGAAGCCTCCAGGGTGGGGGATGAAACCTTGATCCATCTTGACAAATCTATGAAAGCTTGAGCACAGGGAGCCATGGGCTTTGGGGCTTTCAGGTGGACTCTTTGCTTTAAATATCTAGGGTGAATTCTGACCTGACAATTGTATTGTATCACCTATCAAGTGATAGGCTTGATACACTCAACATCAGCCTTATGCTTCATAATGATTGACATAAAATTTTCTTTTCTCTCTCCCTCTTTCTCTCTATGTGGATATACATAATTTGTTTTCTGAACTGTTTGAGGATGAGGCATAGACAGCATGATCACTGAGCCCTGGAGACTTCCATATGTGTTTCCTAAGAATAGGAATATTCTCTTACATAACCACAACCGAGTTAACCAACTTCATCAATTTACAGTGCTATAATAATTGTGTCTACTCTACCAATACTGATTTACTCTGAAATCTACTTCACTAAATAACACCTAAAGATCTGGTTACAAAAGAGGGGTGGGAATCAAGAGGAAGAAAGAACCTTTTCAGGAAGGAAAAAGAGAAGTTTCCATCTTGGAGTCAGAGAAATAAGACCAGGAAAATAAAATTAATGATACATTGGCAGCAGCGTCAAGACAAATGCAAGAACTCAGGTAGTCAGCTTTTCCATCCTGCTAGGGGTTCTCAAACAGTGTTCTTCAGAACCCCAGGGTCACAGGGGCACCTTGGCGGTGGAAGGTGAAGGGTAGGGGTGGGCATGGTGGCTGCAGTCTTCTCCCACCCACTGCCTCTGTATTTTGAAGAAAACTATTCCATTGGCAACAGACATTTCCAAAACTGGTCCTGAGGAGCAAATGTAGTCAAATAAAAGGCCAATAAGGCCAACTTCTTGTCATTGAATGGATAAGCACATAAAGACTCAAGGAAGACCAGGTCAGTCTTGACCCAAACATTGAGAGCTATCTGCCTAACTAGACTTGACACCACCCTCACCCAGCTATGGAGTCTTTTCCAAGAGCTCACTTTTTTTGCAGGGGGGGGAGGGGGGCGCATGTTCAGCATTTATGTAGTGTGTAATAAAGACTTGTAATAAAGAGCTATTCATTGAGATACGTCTTTTCTCCCAGGTTTAAGATTGTTAATTACTTATGAAATACTGGGTGGCTCTCTGAGCAGGCTGAAATCAGTATCATTCAGGAGCAATGTGAAGACCACTAAGACCTCACAGCCCAAAGGCCCTTTGATGGCAGTATGTGCCTTGGGCCTGACTCAGATTCAAAGACCGTATGGACACCCATACCTATGGATTCTGGAGATTCCTAATAGGGCAGTTCCCTGCTCTCAACCCCAGGGAACCTAATCCTGTTAATAATCTGGAAGGATTAGCTTTTATCAGAGCATCTGGGTCAGACAAGTCAGTGTAGTGCTTATCAATGTCGAGGCCAGTCTTCATACTCTTCAAATGTGCTGCCCGTTTCATGATGTCCTTCACTGGAGACTCTGCCCTAATCCAGGAACCATCACTAGAAACTGCCTCCTCCTGAGAGGCTATCATCAGTGATCACGGAAAGATCACAGAGGCCCAGTCTCCTTGGATCCTCCACCAGATATGCCTGTCCACATGCCTTTCACATACAGTGGTTGCTACTACTGTAGCTACTAGGAGAGTTTACTCCTAGAAAAGAGAAAAAGCCCCTCTCTCGTTTCCTTGCCCCAACTGCCCAGAGTAACCACCCGTCTTAGTAGCCCTTGAGAAACTCAACGGATGTGCCCGCCTCTGGGTCACTCAAGTGCCTCAGTCTTTATCCTTCCTCACAGTGAGGTCCTGAGATACACCACATTTGTCACTAGTCATTTGCAGTCTCTTTCTAAATGTTCTCGCCTGCCCCCTCCCACAGTCATCTTATTTTCCCGAAGCAGAGCAAAAGAATTGAGGACGAAAGCTTTCTCTTTGCTGAACCCACATTATTACCACGTTCCTCAGATTCTATTACAAAACAACCATTGGCTTTAACTGGAAACTTGAAAATTTAAGGTAATTGTAGTATCAATTCATGATTACTCAACACATTTCCTCAACTTCCTTTGTGACTGATATTTTGAGTCCATTACTGTAACATTGTCTAAATTAAGCGTGTTGTCCTGAAACAAGCTATCTGTAGTGTCTCAGACGCCCCACACCTGGAGGGCTTCTCACCTGTGAATCACATGGCTGCCAGACTATCTTCACCCTCTTCTTTCTGATTTCAACACTTCTTCCTTAAGATCCCTACACTTGTATTGGACTTCCTGGATTTGCCTTCAGCATCAGTAGTAACACGACTCTAAACAAGTGGGATTTCCACGTTATTCTGGTCCAAGCTGCAAATGATTAGATTCCCTACCGAGCCCCGATGGCAGTATTACTAGGCTTTAACTTGATTGGACTGACTTCGTTAATAGAATTCTTTCTTCAGTCATTTGACTATGTTAATGTTGCTAGAAGGAAAAAAAAAAACTGACTTTCCTATATGTAAGCTGTTTTTTAAATTTGCGTGGGGGGTTCTCCTGAACAAATCTGCCATTTCCTTCCTATGGAGACACTACAATTACACGTTCAGTTTTCTCCTTATAAAAACTAATATCTCACTAGGCACTCCGCCAGGAGTACTTAGATTTAGTTCTGATAAAAACTCTTCTTGGAAATATCTGGTCTAAGCTCTAAGACCTTGTTTCTTCTTTTCCACTTTGCTCTTTGTCCTTCCCTTTCATCCCTACTTAAGGTGCACGAGTGCATGCACACACACACACACACACTTCATTTATACCTACCTTGGAACAGATCTGAGCCAACATGTTCCCTGGGGGGAAACAATGGTCTCTTTTCCTATTAATGAACAGTATGTTGTTGCAGATTCATGGAGGGCTTAATTTAATAAACATGGAAAGATGAATATGCTTATGGGACATCAAACCTCTTTAGGTTTAAAATTACTGACATAGAAGAATTATCTTGTGCAGCACCCCCTTGCTTTCATAGCTGGGTCATTATGGAATACAGTGTGGCAGGGGGAACGTCCCCTACATTGGGCTTCGACTCCAGCCCTCTGACTCCATCTCCTTCATCCCTGAGCACTCCTGGGGAGGTATCAGATCTGCAGAGGTCAGCATGCCTGTGTGTGAACTAGTTCAACCTCAAATTCTGTAGCTTGGGCCTTATCGGTAATTCTACGGGAACCTGAAACTCTGTTGAAGGGGAAGGTGTTTTGCTAGCTCAGTTAGAACTGAGTTTAGACAGCACCCAGGATATTATGATCATCAACCGGTTTGAGGTGAAGGAACTCATGGCCAGCTTGCAGAAGTGAGCCTCTCCCTTCCCTGCCATTTTCCGTGGATGCGCTTCAGTGTGCCTCTTTATGCTTCTCACTCTTGTGGGGAAAAAAGAAAAAAAGACCATGGTAAGAAAAGAAGAATCGGATTCTACTGGTAGACTGGCAGTTGACTTTACGGTATGATTTAGTAGGGACCAGCCCCCAAATATCTCCCTCACTGGCCACGCCACAGGCCTGACTCTCTAGTACTCCTTTGGGTTAAGACAAGGAAACTGTCCATTCTCCTGTCCTGACCCCTTGGCTGACAGTGCTAATCAATCATAGAATTCTTTCCCATTCATACTAAACACAATCCCAAATCTTTCTCACTACAGTACTTCAAGCAGTCACTACCAATCAACTGGAGTTGGCACGGGAGCTGAATCCTATTTATATTCCAGGGTTAAGGCACTGAACAAGCCTAGACTGCCAGGGTTTGAATCCTGGTCCCAGCCCTTAAAAGCAGTGTGACCCTGGGCAAGTTGCTCTGTGCCTCTGTCTCATTACTAGTAAAATGAGGACAATTACAGTATTGTATGGCTGTTGTATTAAATGAATTAGTATTAGCAAATGATGAGAACAGTACCTGGCCTACATCAAAAGGGATACATGTCTTTGCTATTGTTATTACAGTTCAAATGCCAATGTCACCCAGGAGGGATGTGTTACAGTGTATCAGCCACTTCCCTTCACCTGTCATTAGTCTACCAGATGGCTAAGCAATCTCTTAGCAAAGTTTTCAGGAGAAGGAAATAGAATACGGCAACTTTGTCCAGGTCTTTGGAGATGTCAGAAGCTGCCCAGTAGGGAGCAAATGGCTGGGGAGCTTGGAGCTTGGAGCACACCCAAGAGCTGACTGCTGGGGAGAAAGGAAGAAGGGAGCCATCAAAGACTTCACAAGTGGACTTGATTGAAATACACGTGCTTTTTCTGCTGCTTCTAAATTATGCAAACCGAACTGAGATGGCAGAGCACAGATTCCCCCAGCCAAAAGGGGTACAAATGAGTCACGGATGCAGAAAGCAGAGATCAGGTGTGGAGTCCCCAGAGTTTGGGGTCCAGATCTGACTGGGGGAGTGGAGTTCGTGTAAAAAGTCTGAATCTTTATCTGCACCAACCAGTGTCTAAGACACTTTATCAATAATGGTGCAATTACTGTCTTGATGCAGTCCTATCCTGGCCACCCTATTAAAACCTGCAATCTGCCTCCCCTACCTGTTCTACTGTTTCCTTTTTAGCACTTAGCACTTTCTAACACACTATACAATTTCCTTATTTCTTATATTTATTGCTAATTGTCTGTGTTCTCCCTGCAGGAAAATAAACAACTAAGTCGTGGATACTTGTTTATGTCTGCTAGTATGCTCTTAGTACTCAGAACCATTGCTGGTTAATAGTAGGTACTGCTGAATAGATTTTACCAAATGAATGAACGAATGTTAGTCATCAAAAGCAGTTCTCAGGGTGCCTGGGTGGCTCATTCGGTTGACAGTCCGACTCTTGGTTTCCTCTCAAGGTCGTGAGATCGAGCCCTGCAATGGACTCAGTGCTCAGCGGGGAGTCTGCTTGAGAGTCTCTCTCTTCCTCTCCCTGTACCCTTCCCCCCCATGCTCTCTCTCTAAAATAAATAAATCTTTTTTATTTTTTTAAAAGCACTTCTACTCTACAACACTGGGGACCCTTTAAGTGGTGAAAACAAAACAACAAAAAAAGTACAAGCATCTACACTGTTTGCTCCTCTAACAAAGTATCCTCCAGTTAAGGTGGAGGTTAAGTGAAGAACTGAAAAAACCAGAGACGGAAACCTGGAACATTAGCTCAAAAGAAAACCCATAGCTGTTTCCCCCTGAGCTAATAAATACAGATATATCTCTTCTTCATAAGGAGAAGCCTCATGATATCATGGAAAATTCACTGGTCTAGGTATACATAAGGAGACCCTAGTTAAAGACTCAGTGTTGCGCACTCAGCTGCGTGACGCTGGGCAAATCACCCTTCCCCCTGGGCCTCAGCTTCTCCATCCAAGTTAAACTTGATTAGATTCAAATATTTAATGGGTGTGCACTGCATCACTTCTCGCCCTAAGATGGCATAACCCTACCGGGTCCCACTCAATATTAAGATGCTAAATTTGATCATTCATGGGAAAGAAATTAAAGTTGCCTTCCCTCCCCTTGTCGCTGTGGGTTGCAGCTCCCAAGTGGATTACACCTTCATTTAGACATCCTTACTCGGCAGAGCAGGCATTTACTCTGAAAGGTGAGGAGCTGAGAGTCCCTGGGGCTGCAGATCCGGGTGCTCACCTCTGATAGGCACTTTGGAGAACCGAGAATCAAACAGCCATCTCACCAGCACAGCGAATGGGTAAAACGCCGAGAGTTAAGGCATGTATTGAACTGCTGAGCAAGGGGTGTGCAAATGCTATTTCAAATGGCTTAAAAAGCATCACAACAATGTGAGTGGGTTACAACGGCTGCACAAAAGCACATCTGGAGGATCTCTTTGCTCTCTTGCATCCTTGAATATTGAATCCAGAAAAATAAATTGACTTACTGTTTAATCCAATAGTCAATACGAGCTTCTGTTGTATAGACTCAATTGACTTAAAACTCAAGCCACAGCCTCCGGCAAGAAAAATCTAATGCAGCCACACGGGCCTGGTATTGATACATATGTTGTTTCTTCAGTAAGAAACAATTACCCCAAACAACATTTGGTGGGAATGGTCAGTGCTCAGAAATCAATGTGGTTAATAATTTTTGATCTGGTTTATTGAAGAGCCAGGCACAGGCTTGTTATCTTTACGCTTTACGAAGGTTCTCTAATAGGATTAGGTTATCACTGTTTTGTTTTTCCTACACAGGAGGACCCATCTTTCTCTCCCTATTCAAACAGAAGGGTTAAAGACCCTGGCTCCCAAGAGCCAGTGCCCATTAACATGTTCTCTGCTGCGTGTTACTTTGGCACTGAACCTTGCCTCATCACACAGTCCAATTACCTGGTTGCAGACAAGTGTCTGTACATCGTGGTTTGCTGCTGAGTGACAACAGGATAAATTAAGACGGCTACAAACTAAATTAGGTTGAGTATGCTTTAATACCTTACGTGCAAACCCTTCTGCCTGGCAGTCTCTGTTTGGCTTCCTCAGGGACTTAATGAAGGTGGAGGGGCCAGAAACTTAATTTTTTCCTAGAACTGAAGGCTCCCTTTACTAAAGAACAAAGTCCTCCCCACCTTACCCCCTCTCAGTTCGAAGAACTGCTGCTTCCTGCTTCTTCGCTTGGAAGATGGCTACTCTTCTTTCCTTTCTGCTTCATGATCCCTCTACAGCACCACAGAGAACACACTGTACTGGTTAAAGGGTAGCCATTTCCATTAATTTGCATTAATCTTATTGCACTTTATCTCTCCTCTGGTGGGGGGGGGGTGCCACAAACCGTGAAGTTTCCTTTGAATTTCAGGTTTAGACACACCCCAGAACTCAAAGTAAAAATGATACAGGCTTAATAACAACTTCCAGGGAATCCTTTTCAAGTTCAAAGCAGATTGTAAACGTTAATTAATCAATTCCCCCTCCCAACACTGTGTGAGGTATGAGCTAGCCCCATTTTATAGATGAGAACATTTAGGTGGGAGCATGAGTGACTAGTTTCAAGCCCAGATGGACTTGAGCCGGTGAAAGAATGAAGAATGGCTTCCCACGTACAGCCAGGGCTCGTGTGACTCTTCTCCTTCTACGAAAACCCCGTCCCTGGATCAAGAACCTGAGCCCGGCTTAGATGGCTCTCTGCAGTGGTCAGAGCAGTCTCTCAGCTCAGCACAGCTTCCCCCCTACTTCCACGCTCAGTTTTGGGATTGCCTTCCTCCAACACAACTGAAAGGAGCTCAGATCAAAGGCTCACCTGCAGGTCATTTAAATGACTGAGCCTGTCTAACACCTCTGTCTAATAAGACTCCGAACCACGGACTTGAGTTTTACTAGGCTAGCTCTGCTATGGAGGTTGTCTTCGATCCAGACTGCTCACTGCCCCTTACACCTGCAGCCGTGGAAGATGTAAGTAGCAGGACTGCGCAAGGAGACTGCTGCTTGGCACAAGTAGACAGATGAGAGAGAAAGATGAACAGACCAACATCCTCTGTAACCTTTCACTATATAAACCCATTGGCTAATCTTTGACAAAGACCAAGCTGGTGGACACTTTGTAGGAAAGTGAGCAAGTTTTTTCTCAAAACAGTTCTAGCAATGGAGTTTCTGACAACTGTGAAATGGTTCACAACTTGCCTTGAACTGATGAATTCTTTCTGATATTCTTTCTATTGTTGTGGCATGGTCAAGTGAGACCCGGACCCGGAGCGGGGGTGGGGGTGGGGTATCGGTGTGCTTAAATGCACCTAAGGAAGTTTGCCTCCATTGAGAGGGTGGGGACATTTCAGATTTTAGCTTTCCCTTATCAAACACATGTGGATACAGGTTTTCCAAAGCTCTTGGGGGTTTTCAGCAAATTTTTAGACATCTAAGTAAAGTGCTTTTGAAAGCAACGATAGTCATACTTCACAGAACACACGTGAAATGTGTCTGTAAGGTGAGGAGATGGTAGGAGGAGGAGTTTCAGCTAAGCCATAATGAATATGGGAATTTCAAGAAAAACAGAGGGAGAGAAGTATCTTTCTTTGCTACCATGCTGGGTGTGAAAAAATTCAGCCTAGTGGATCTCAACCCTGGCTGCTTACCAGGACCTTTGGGAGAACTTTTGAAAATGCTCATGTCTATTTCAGTCTTAAGATTGCCTTCCCAGGAGTAGGATGAGATAGGGGTATTAAGTAAAAAAAAGCTCCATTTGTAATTCTGTTGTGCAGACAGGTCTGGGACCCACTGGCCTGGTCTCAGGAGTACAGTGTAGACTGTGAGCACCTACATGTGAGTTACATTACCCGTCAGGAAACATAAAGAGAGATAGTCCTAAAAAGAATAGGGCACGGGCTCCTCAGGTAATTGCTTCCAACCAGCATCATTGTTCAATTAGTAATTTAGTTTTGCTTGCTATTTCATGTGAGCACCTATTTTATTTTTAAGGAATCTCTCTATGCCCACAACGTGGGGCTTGAACTCACGACTCCAAGGTCAAGAGTCACAGAGCAACTGGTTTAAAACAAGAAATCCTTTATGCTTATTTTTATTTAAAGGGATTCAAAAGAAACAATTTATTTGATAGATGAGCAGGATTAGGGATTAGAGCACTGACCCCAAAATAACTTTGAATGAAGGAAGTATTTTAAAAAAATCAAAAGGAAACCAGCCCCATCCTGCTGCATCCGCGATCCCTGGGTCTAAGTTTCCTAAGACAGCTTGCATCCACGCAGCCATGCATGCACCATACATACTGAGGGCTCACTGTATGTCAAGAACTGTGCTTGATTTTAGCAGTCCCAGGATGAAGCAGATACAGTCCCTACATGCTAGGGTCATCCAGTCTAGCAAGGGAGGGTTAAAGAATAAAAAAGTGCTATGATTAAAGTGCTATGATTTTGATTTGCCTCTTTCCACAGGTCATGCAATATTTCCAGAGCTCTCCGACCCATACCTCATTTCATCCTTGCAACAGCCGCATCAAGCGGATTATGTTATTATACCCATTTTACAGATGGGGAACCTGAGATTTAGAACCTCTCAAAGGTCTCAAAATCTGTAAGAGTTGGGCCTTTCTGATTCAGCAAGCCTAATTTACATACCTGTCTTATTCTGCTTCTGCTTCTTAAGCGCACAGGAGGGACATGGGGGCTCGGGCCTGTAGGGCGCCCAGTCTGGCTGGCTGTGCTGGGGTGGAGTAGAGAGAGCTGAGCGCAGCCCTTCCTCTTACTAGGTCAACACTGTACCAGGTGAGAGTGGACTCAGCATCATGGGGGCCACAGATTTCAAAACCGGTGTTAAGGAATCTCCCTCCCTTGACTTGCACACCCAAGCAGCCTGAAGACTCAGCAGTGCCTTTGAGGCCACTCTCTTGAAGGGGAAAAGAACTTAACCAGCCCAGATTCCTCATGCTGGGGCTGGATTTGGTACCTGAGAGGCATTTATTTCAGGCCCCCAGGGTGGGTCTCTGCTTGGCCTGCTTACCACCGTTCGGGCAGCATGGAGTTGCCCAGCCAGCCGACAGAGTCAGGGGCAGCTGAGCTGTAACCTGAAGTCATCTATTTATCCTCTAACTGTACTCCTCCCTGGCAAGTGCAGGGAGGAGAACGTAAGCCTTGCCACAGTTCAGTGAACCGAGCTCCCGTACCTTGGCTGTGGCGTCAAGTCACAGTTATATAACCATGGGCTGAGTGCCTCCCCGGAGGGGGAGATGGGGGTGGGGGTGCAGTGAGCAGGAAAGGCACTATTAGCAAAATGTGAAGAAAACAGACTTTGAAACCTTCCAGAGAATTGAGAGTTTGGCACCGTTTGTTTCCCATTTAGTTCCACAGTCTTCAAATCCCACGCATTTGAGTCTGGTCAGCTGTGGGTGGGGAGGCCAGCAGAGGGAACAGGGCTCAGACTCTTGTAGGCAGTGAGTTTATTCAGGCTTAAAATGTGCCTGTTGTACGACGGTTTTCCGTAGACCCAACTTGATGAGGAGGAGCACGTGAAGGTTAATGCACGATTCCAGCTAAGGAAGGACACTCGTCCTAAGTTTTGCCACTACTCGTTTGCCTCTCAACTCTTAATGTGGACAACTGGAAAGAATGAAAGACCTGCGGCTGATGGCCTTCCAGAAGCTCCTTGAGACCTTTCAATGAGGACAACAGGGTAAATGAACGAGTGCCCCCATTGGCTGTTTACTTTGCATGGGGAGTCTGTTTCTTTTGCCCATAGAGTTACAACCATCCATTTTCTCAGCTGTGAAGGTAGTCATATGATACGCAGTCCCTTCATATCACAGAAATCAATTCAAGTTTTATTCCTCTGGACTCATCTACAGCTGTCGTCTGCCCCTCCAGCAATGAGCCCATCCATACTCCCCGCCCCACATGCGGCCCTTGATGAATAGTATTGAGTAAGTAAACATGTGGGAAAAGGTTCATCCCTGCTAGCAATAAAAATGCAAATTAAAGTAACTTCGAAAAGGTAGCATTTTAGTTTTACTAACTAAATAATACCCTAATGCTGGTCAGGCTGCAGTAGGATTGATGGACTCAAATGCAGTGGGCACTAAGTTAAATCAGCATAATTCCTCTTGAAAGAAATAAGGCAACGTGTAACAAGAATCATAAAGATGTGCTTACTCTGACCCAGTAATCCTTCTCCTGGGAATTTATACTAAAGAAATAACCTGACAGAGGCAAAAAGCTACACAAACTGTAGCACACACTGTCTCTAGTGATCAAATCTAATCACACACATACCACACAATTTCAGAAGGAGCCTAAGGTTCAGTAACTAGGGATGGCTTAACAAATTGATGCACATCGACAATGGAATATTACACAACTATTAAAGTGCAGAAGACAAGAGGGGTAAATTTAAGATCTAAGATCACTAGGATGATAGGATTTACTTCAATGTTTTTCTTGATCTTTTTTCATATGTAAAAGAAATTAAGAGTCTTCTAGAGAATGTACCAGGAAGCCCATCAGACAACTATTTTCCTGCCCAGAGATCATCTGTGCAAAGGGGCTTTTATTAAGGATTTCCCAAACAAAAATGATGAAATACAGAGGGTCACCGACATCATGCTGGGTTATTGGGGGAGGGCTGAAAACCTTGCATCCTGACTGTAGTCTGAGCCAGGTCCTTGGCCTTTGACTCTTACCCCTTTGAGAGAACCTCTTTCGTTTTCCCAAATGGGATGGCTTGAAAAGGTGTTAAAATGGGGCTCTGCTCCCCCTCACACCCGCCATATTAGCTCATATCCATTCAGATGCTGGAAGCACCTCCAGAGAGAGCCTGCAAAAACTTGGTGCCAGGGCTTCAGAACCCTCCAAATCAACAAACTGTCTCTTATCCATCCCGAAATTAAGGAAACTCAGGTCCATGTGACTTATCGTCCTGGAAGGACTGGCAAAGAAGTGAATCTCTACTCATGATAATGAACCAGTTGCACAAATGTTTTAACTCAATGATTTGAGGTCAAACCAAGGGTGGCCATTCTTTGCTACCCATCAGCCGCTTCCCCAAGCCTGTCAGCAAACAGTGTGGGCAGGTCTGTGTTTTGGTTTTCACTGTGTTCAACAGGGGAAAATAAGGATAATATAATGAGCTTTCAGGAAGTTAAGTATTTTCACAGTAAAAAAAATTATTCCCTACTCTAAGATAATGTCCTCTCTAATTTTTTGATGTTAAAATTCTATCCTTTTGGGAGAAGATGGTGACAACAGATGGGGGTTATATTTTGTTCCTGTTATTTCTTTGCAGTAAAATATAGGAACTGTATATTCGCCTCCAAAATGTTAGTGAAATTAAACTATATTACACACATTCCCCTTAGAGCCCCATTCAACAGAAAGATGGAGATTTTGGACATTCTCAGTGGGCCACACCAAACAGTTTCACAGCAAGTTCTGGTCCCCTTGACTCTTCAAAATGTGCCGTACGATTATTATAGCACTTTACTTCCATCACTGTATGTGTCTGTCTGCCCTACTGAGTTGTGAACGTCTTTGCTCAGAAACCACTGCCTTACTCGTCCTTGTGTTTGGTGACTAACACAGCATTGAGTATACTGTTGTTAAACTCTAGTCTGTAGTTGGACAAAGTGGAGTAAAATCTGAAGGATGGTTGTGGAACTGAGAAGAAAGCTCTTGATGTAGGTTCAGAAGACTGGATTGGAATCCCAGCTCCGCCATGTAACAGCTGTGGCACTTGAGCAGTCCACGACAGTGCAGCAATACTTCTCACCCCCTCCCCGGCACCCTAGCTGTGGTATTGTGTATGGGTCACGGGAACATGCCTGCGTGTGTGTTCATTTCACTCTCGCCATCTTACTCCCTGACTGGCCGCTTCTCCTATTTATACGCCGCCCCTACCTCAGCCCTGGCCAGAGGGGATCACAAAGCAAAAGACCCAGTCCTCCCACCCAGGGAGGTGGAGGGCCAGAGGCAGCTGTCAGCGTGCTTCAGCGGAAGGCAAAATCAAATACAAGCAGCATCCGTTTGCATTGACTCATGATTATTGTTTGACAAGATAACCTGTACCCGCTTGTACATTCATTACAGAGCTTCTGAAATGATTTTTCTTTGTCTGGTTGAGCATAGGAATTTTTAATGAACAGTTTCAATGTCTGGTTTCACGCACTTGAAACGTCAACATCAGTGAGCATCTTTCTAACAGGCTTGATCCACACCCTCAAATGGTTTATCAGACGCTCCAGCAGGGGGACCCATGTGGGTTTGAAACCTGTGTGCTTTTCTTCTGTGGTCACTGATGCAAACAAAGACGGGGAACTTTCAGCCTCCCCTTTCCAGTGATAAATATTTTAAATAAATGAAGAGGTACATGGAGAAGGGGCTTGAATTTTAACTGTTAGCAAGTGAGGCATGAAGGGACAAAGAGACAGTTTAACTGCCAGGACGACCCCATGTATTCTTTTGAGCAAATTAATTTGCAAATTATGTCACATGTGGCACAAATAAATGTCAGATGTTCTGCCTGTTATTGTGTAGAAAGCTTACAGAAAGATCTCACATTTACCTTTCCAGCTGCATCTCATGCTGCTTTTCCTGTGTTTCTGGGCTCCGTCCTTATAGCCTTCACCCAGTTCCTCAAACACATATTCTTCATCTCTCCACAGGGCCTTTGCACATGATATTCCCTTTGCCTGGTTCAGTCCTATTCATGTTTCTGATCAGTCCTTCCTCAGGGAAACTTTGCTCTCTTCCCTGTGAGACATCTACTATGTATTCTCAGAGGACATATCCTTCATCACACTTGTCACTGTTGTTATTTTACATTTATTTGGTGACAATTTTATATACTCCATCTCCCCCACAAGACTACTAGCTCCTCAGAACAGGCACTCTGTGTTTGCTTTCCATCCTATCCCCAGCACCTTGCCTGGCAGGTACTCAGGAACTATTTAAGCACTACATGAGTGGAGCGAATGAATCCTTGACAATTAACCTCAGCAAAATCTCTTGTTAATGGCCTGCCTTTGCATGGCATCCTGTGGAACAAGGCAAAAGTCATGGTTCCAGGCCTCTGAGGGTTTCATCAGCTGGAGATACCATTTTCACACATAAAGGACATCACCACGGTTGAGAGCTGGGCTGCCCATGCCATTGGTGAATCCAAGTGACTTCCAGATGGCACATACTGCCTTGGACAAATCACTAAACTTTTCTGTCCCTCCATCGCCCCATTTGTCAACTCTGATACCATCAGTGTGCCTTTTGCTAAATGATCAGAAGATAAAACCAGATAACATAAAGGAAAATGCCTTAAAAAGGTAAATATTGGTATTACTTTTTCCCGACAAGGAACCACCTCCTTGGCCACCTCTATAAAGGGTCTTGGGCCTTCCTAGAAAAACATGATGGAAGCAATCCTCTTGGGTGAGGTGGAGCTTATGCCACAGGAGTGGGTTGGGCCAATTTAGGGGCACAGTCCAGTGGCAGGCAGGCAGACAGAGAAGGGGGCTCTTCCGGGGGGTGGGGGAAGACCATCCTCCTGTCATCAGGGCCACCCAGAGGATGGCCACTCTGAAGCAGGAATATTGAGCAGCTCTGTGATGACAGAGGACCAGGAGAAAAGGGGAAAGGGGCAGATTCATCTGTAGAACTATCCGCCCTGAGTTTGGCTATTTCCCTAATGGTTCTAAGGCCCTGTCTCACCTGGGTTTGGCAAACAAACAGGAAGTCTCCTTCCTACCCGATGCTCACCTGACTGGATCCAGCCCTCACTCAGGGGCAGCTCCCTCCTGTGAGTCTCAGCGTGTGGTAATTATTTAGCAACCTTATGAGCAGAGGTGTGGAGAGTCCTGCATAATCACAGAACAAGACCATGGCCTTTCTCAGGATAGGGTGACTTGGGAACCACTGGGTGGGGTGTGAGTGGAACCTCATCAGTGTTTTCTGATGATACTCAAGCCTTGTAGTCTACCTCTCTCAAAACGCAAAGTCATCCCATTTTGCAAATGAGGAGCAGAGAGCAAGTCTATAGTAAGCCCTGCAACGCTCTGAAGGTAGGGGTAGGCTCATCAAATGAGACCTCGCAGGATAATCAGGGAGAAGTGCTGGGTAACCGTTACATGGGGCTATCAAAACAGCAGGCCCTGCTGCTGCTTAAGCAGCTGCTACAAAGTTTGGGAGCCGAGAGGTGGACGGAGCAGGCATGGGATTAAACACTGCGTAAGTCCCTTTCGTTCCATCTGCAAAGGTTATACCTTCATCAAATGGTAAGAGGAATCATGAAGGATCCAGTAAACATGGCATTTCCTCACAGCCTCACAGCGGTGGTCATCTTTCTGGGTGTCTCTTGGCAAGGGGTTGGATGGGACAGCCTATGTAAGTGGCAAAGAATTTATGCATTTAACTGAAATACTGTTTAACCCAGGGATACTTATAATTGTTTGTTTGCTTTTTACTAATTCTGCAGTCCCATACTGAGCCTTACAAAAACCAGGCGCTGTGCTAAGTACTGAGGCTATAAAGCTGAATAAGACCCCATGACTTCTCTCAAGGAGCTATATCCTAATAGGTTAGAATAGTATATAAACCAAGATTAGGGCCGTCCTTTGGCAAGCCTATCGCTGCAATATACAAAGTGCTATGGGAACTCAGAGGAAGGAGAAACTCTGCGGGGTGCCTAGAAAACCTTTCTGAAACAAGGTACTGATGAAAGAATAGGAATCTACTAGGTATCAGAAAGACCATTCATCTTTTTCGCAACGGGTTTGCCGCCAGAACACAGGTGTCGTGAAAACCACCACTCAACCTAAACCAAAGTGGGAAAGGAAAAGACTCACATCAACATCGTCGTCATTGGACACGTAGATTCGGGCAAGTCTACCACTACTGGTCATGTGATCTACAAATGTGGTGGGATCGACAAAAGAACTATCGAAAAATTTGAGAAGGAGGCTGCTGAGATGGGAAAGGGCTCCTTCAAGTATGCCTGGGTCTTGGATAAACTGAAAGCTGAACGTGAACGTGGTATCACTATTGATATCTCCCTGTGGAAATTCGAGACCAGCAAGTTTTACGTGCCCATCATTGATGCCCCAGGACACAGAGACTTTATCAAAAACATGATTACAGGCACATCTCAGGCTGACTGTGCTGTCCTGATTGTTGCTGCTGGTGTTGGTGAATTTGAAGCCAGTATCTCCAAGAATGGGCAGACCCGTGAGCATGCCCTTCTGGCTTACACACTGGGTGTAAAACAACTAATTGTTGGTGTTAACAAGATGGATTCCACTGAGCCACCCTACAGCCAGAAGAGATACGAGGAAATCGTTAAGGAAGTCAGCACCTACATTAAGAAAATTGGCTACACAACCCCGACACAGTAGCATTTGTGCCAATTTCTGGTTGGAACGGTGACAACATGCTGGAGCCAAGTGCTAACATGCCTTGGTTCAAGGGATGGAAAGTCACCCGTAAAGATGGGAATGCCAGTGGAACCACACTGCTTGAAGCTCTGGATTGCATCCTGCCACCAACTCGTCCAACTGACAAGCCCTTGCGTCTGCCTCTCCAGGACGTCTACAAAATTGGTGGTATTGGTACTGTCCCTGTGGGCCGAGTCGAGACTGGTCTTCTTAAACCTGGGATGGTGGTCACCTTTGCTCCAGTCAATGTTACAACTGAAGTAAAGTCTGTTGCAATGCACCATGAAGCTTTGAGTGAGGCTGTTCCTGGGGACAATGTGGGCTTCAATGTCAAGAACGTATCTGTCAAAGACGTATGTCGTGGCAGTGTGGCTGGTGACAGCAAAAATGACCCACCAATGGAAGCAGCTGGCTTCACGGCTCAGGTGATTATCCTGAACCATCCAGGCCAAATCAGTGCTGGATATGCACCTGTGCTGGATTGTCACACGGCTCACACTGCTTGCAAGTTTGCTGAAGGAGAAGATAGATCGTCGTCTGGAAGAAAGCTGGAAGATGGTCCCAAGTTCTTGAAATCTGGTGATGCTGCCATTGTTGATATGGTTCCTGGCAAGCCTATGTGTGTTGAGAGCTTCTCTGACTATCCTCCTCTGGGCCGTTTTGCTGTTCGTGACATGAGACAGACGGTTGCTGTGGGTGTCATCAAAGCCGTGGACAAGAAGGCAGCTGGAGCTGGCAAGGTCACCAAGTCTGCCCAGAAAGCTCAGAAGGCTAAATGAATATTATCCCCAATACCTGCCACCCCAGTCTTAATCAGTGGTGGAAGAACGGTCTCAGAACTGTTTGTGTCAATTGGCCATTTAAGTTTAATAGTAAAAGACTGGTTAATGATAACAATGCATCGTAAACCCTTCAGAAGGAAAGGAGAATGTTTTGTGGACCATGTTTTTTGTGTGTGTGTGTGGCAGTTTTAAGTTATTAGTTTTTAAAATCAGTACTTTTTAATGGAAACAACTTAACCAAAAATCTGTCACAGAATTTTGAGACCCATTAAAACAAAAGTTTAATGAGAAAAAAAAAAAGAAAGAAAGACCATTCATTCATTCATTCATTCACACTCAGCTGTGCTGGGCACCCTGGGGTGCTGGGGCTACTGTGGTGAAAGAGCCCAGTCCCTACTCTAGAGGAGTTCACAGTCTCGTTTGGGTGGCAGGCACACAAAGAGTTCATCATAAATTTGGGAGGTGTTGTGAAGGAAAAGTATAAGGTGTCTCAAGAGTCTGTCTGGGGGACTGATCTTGTCAGGGAGGCAGGAGAAGCTCTGGTTAAGATGTGACATTTGAGCTGAGACGGGAAAGACGCTCAGCAGTGTATGAGGTCAAGAGGCTAGAAGCGTGGGCAGGAAGAGATTTCAGGCAGAGGGAGCATCACATGCATTCATTCCAGTGACATTTATGAAGCACCCATGTGCTCAGCATTGTGGTCACCATGATGAGCAAGACATCCGCGACCCCAAGAAGCATGCAGTTGAGTGGGGGAGGCAGATCATGGCTGGGCAGGAGGAACGCTTTCAGCTCAAGACATCTGAGTCAGAGACTGGCGTTCCTAGCTGCCCGGGTTGACTGCTGTGTGGGGTGCTGCTCAGCCTGTCCTCTTGCTCTTCCTTGCTTAAGAACGAAACTACTTTCTCTAGCAATGGCAGTGATGTTGCATGAAGAAGCAGCCGCCTCAGCAAATGCCGATGTGTGCATTTTGCAGCGAGCTGGAAGTGGCCGGCCTGGCTTGGCCTGTGCGTCCTTCCCCTCCTCCCCAGGCAGGATCCACACAGCCATCAGCACTGTGGGGCTGACCGCTTAAAGAGGGCAGCCTCCCTGGCTTCTTGCTCTGAGCCTGCCTCAGCCTGGGCACCCTGGCCACACCCACGGCCCTTCTGAACCTTCTGTCTGAGGGTTGGGGCCCCCTTCTAGGAGAAAGCCCCCATCTTGCTTAATAACATTTTCCCTCTGCCTGTCTAATTAACTCCGTCACTGTATCTGCAGTCAGATAAAATGCTCATTTCACACCACATTAATTTTTATCAGCTGAACATTAAGCAACACAAAGCTATCTATGCTTGGTTTAATTTACATACTGACAGACCTACAAAGCATTACCCACAGTGGCTGGGAAGCAAATAAGCAGAACTGGCATCAAACAAGGCTCTTCAAAATGAAATATTGATTTGCAAGGCTGACAGTAAAGAAGGGTTGGAGGGATATGGGAGAAGAAGTGAAGAGTAAAAGGGTTATTTTTCCTTGAAGAACAATTACTGATGTAGTCAACTAATAGGTCTCCTAAAGCTTAAGTAGAGGGGCCAGCTGGGCTCCAGGATGCTGAGGAACAGGTGTGCTCCGGGGAACACAGCCTCACAGTCCATATAGTTTACTGGAAATGGAATCTCTTCACCATCCCATTATTGGAGTTTCCCCTCACCTAAAGGAAATGCCCTCAAATAACAAAGTGTTTTAATATCTCACCACTCCCCTTGATATATCTCACCTCTGTAACTCTGCTCAAGCTATTTCTTTGGAAGAGTCTTCCTTCCTCCACTTCATGGCCAACATCAGGCATCACCTCCTCCAGGAAGTCTTCCCTGATCACCTTCCTTCTCACAAATATGTTCCCAGAATACCCAAAAGAGGGTCCACATTGCACCTACCACATTGTATCTTAATCATTCATGTGTATGTCTCTTTCTCACACTGCTTACTTATAAGCTCTTTACAGGGGCGAATATACGTTCAGGATGGTGGCTGAAGTTTATCCAAGTTGGGGTACTTACTTTAAGAAAAAGAACTTAAAACTGTAACTTTTACAAATATCACAGAAACGTATAACCATGAGAACATATTATGAGGATCCCTCCCAGGACCCTGGAAAAAACCCATGCAAGTGAGGAGGTCTGAAGTTTAAGCTTTATTAGCTTTGAGGTGCGTCTACTTCTGGCCCCTCGGACATAGTTCTTTGCATGTAAGAAGCATTTCATAAATGTGGGTAGTATGAACTGAGTAACTACAGGAAAAGGAGCTTCTTAGGAGTACACAGTGTGACAGGCTCAGCCAAAGAAAGGGCAGGGGTAGTCTCCTTGAGCATCACAGCAGCCCAGATGATAAGCTGATTAGGGCTGGAGACAGAATTGATTTTTAAGACTCACGTTTTTCCATCTGAGAACCTGTGACCAAAAATTAAAATAAATACATGAAAAATAGAAAGAAAGAACACAAGAAAGAAAGAAACTAAGAACGAACAGATGTCCCCGAGCGAGAAGGCACATGGCTCATATAGGTCAGTCTTTAGATTGCTCTTAGCATTCCTCATTTCACCCAGATCAGTGGTTCTGTGACTTTCATCAGTACTGAAATCACTGGGATCCCTTGCTGCATGGCGGACTCCTGGGCACAAACACTGGAGTGCTTAATTTTTAATTTCTTATAACTGGAGTGGTACCTGAGAACCTGCATTTTAAATATATGTGCCTACCCATGATCTTTCCCTCCAGCTTTGTTTATTTATTTGTTTGTTTGTTTTTTTAAAGAGTCATTTATTTATTTGAGAGAGAGAGAGCATGAGTGGGAAGGTCAGAAGGAGAGTGAGAGAGAATCTCAAGTAGACTCGGCGCTCAGCATGGAGCCCAGTGTGGAGCTCAATCTCAGGACTCTGAGATCACGACCTGAGCCAAAACCAAGAGTCGGTGCTTAACCGACTGGGCCACCTAGGCACCCCTCACTCCAGCTTTATCGAGCTGTAATCAACATACAACATTGTGCAAGTTTAAGGTGTACACAACAGTGATTTGATGCACATACATATTCTAAAAGGTTTATCACAATAAGGTTAGTTAACACATCCTTCACCTCACATAATTACCATTTTGTTGTTGCTATTGTTAGGGTAAGAACATTAAAGCTCTCTTCTCATAGCAAGGTTCAAGTATACATCCAGCGTTATTAACTACAGTCACCATAGTTCTATAAAGCACTATAGTGCTTTGCCGTAGATCTCCAGAACCACTTGCTGCAGGTTTTCTAAGACCACACTTTGAGAAACCTTGGCTAAATACAAACATTGATGTGAAAGGGAGGAACTGGGTGGGAACTGGTTGGGAGGGCTAGTAGAGAATGATATTTCTCTCAAGAAGCTGGAAGATGACTAAAACTTGATGTAGCATCATGGCCTGAGGAACATCCAGGACTGAGAGAGGTGTAGAAAACTTATGTCTAGAACCTGGAGAGTAGAAAAGGTTGTAGATGTATTTGAAAATATCTATGCAGACCCTGGCTTGAGAACTACTCTTGTCTTCCTGTAATGTCAACCTACAGATACTTTGCACTAAGTTCCCAGGAGAGAGGGCAGCAAAACACCCTCCCCAACCACAAGGGTTGATGCAGGTTGAGTTTTCAGTTCTGCTACACTAAAATTTTTAATAGGTAGTCCTGGATAGGTAACACATAACATTCCTGTCATGGTTGTATATGACTTCCCCAAAAAGAAACTTCTGGACTGGCTTTAGTTTCACAATCATGCATGCTGGGGCTTGCAGGTATCAGTTGGCTCTAGGATGCTCCAGGTATTTTGCTTCCAACACCAGCATGGCACAGTCTTCTTAGAGATCTCTGTGATCCGTGGAGGCCCCAGATCCTTCTTTTGGACTAAAAAGCTTCAAAAAGCCAACATTGTCATTTGTTTATTTAGTAGCGTGTAGTAGGAACAGAATGCAATAGAAGCTTTGGCATCGGAAAAGTCTGGCTCATTTAGAATCAAATGTGCGTAACACCAACTGTGGAATTGAGCCTGGGGCCAAAGTCAGGGGCTCTGGCTTCCATGGCTAGTTCAGCTAGTACAAAGCTGGGTGAACTTGGGCAAGTCATTTACCGCCTCCCCCATCCCGCGAGTCTATTTCCTTATCTGTAATACTAGTTTTGCCTCACTGAGCTATGATACAGAGTTAACATGTTTTGAAAAAACTAAATGTAAATATACAGACTATTGGCTTCTGGCAGTGGTCCACTAATCCTCCTGCAGATAACAATTAAAATGTCTACACGAAATAAGTCTTAAAAAATGATTTGATGACAACGGAGTGCAACCAAAAGCAGAGAGAAAACTGGAATACAGTCTTCACCTTGAAAGATAGGGCCTCCACTTGGTAAAATTTGTGGATTTAGGAAATTTTGCCTGAGAGCACTCTCCAGTCAGTTTTTGGCTCTGGATATCTTAAGCTGTTAGAGAATAAAGTCAGGGTTGGAAGAGGAATAAGAAAGTTAGGGGAGAAAGTCTGGAAGGGTGGGAACTGCAGAGGGAACGAGTCACAAATCGGTATATAAAATCTGCCTGAATCTTTGGCTGACTGCTAAACTATGCATGTATGAAGGAGATCTCAAGGGGCCCAATACAAAGCAGCAACTGAAAGATGAAACAACCGAAAAGAAACTTTAGCTGCTGCTGACCACCCCGAAGACAGAGCTAGAGTTTGAGACCAGCCAAATTAACTGGCTGCTAAAATAATTTATCTTCAGAGGAACATAACAGAATCTAGGGTCTCAGCAACAGTTATTCATATTATCTATTCCCTAACAAAAAGTTACTAGAATGCAAAGAATGAGTAAAATTTAACCCATACTCAGGAAAAGAGAAGCAGTCAATGGAAGCTCACCCCAAGAATACTCAGATGATGCATTTAGCAGATAAGGACTTTAAAGAAGGTACTATAAATACATTCGAGGAACTGAAAGACTTATGTACATAATAAATGAACACATATGGAACCTCAGTGGGAAAAAGAAACTATAAAAATGAACCAGATGGAAAGCCTAGAGTTGAAAAGAAAAATGACTACAATGAAAAAAATTAGTTTGAGCTTAACAGCAGCTTGGAGATGACAGGAGAGAGTCTGTGATGGATCAGTAGAAAGTATCCAATCTTAAAAACAGAGAGAAAAAAAATGAAGAAAAGTGAACAGAGCCTCTGAAACCTGAGCACTGTAGACCATCAGTCTAACATAAATGAATATGAAGTCTCAGAAGGACAAGGGAGAGAGGATGGGCCATAAAAATACATTTGGCGGAATGACTGAAAACTTCCTAAATGTGGTGAAAGACATTAACTTACAGATCTAAGAAGCTCAACACACCTCAGGCAGGATAAATACAAAGAAAGTCATACCTAGGCACACCATAGTCAATTCTCTAAAATCCAAAGATGGAGAGAAGAATCCTGAAAGCAGCCAGAAAAAACCCACACACTCCTTACAGGAGAAGCAACAATGTGAAAGACAGCTAACTTCTCTCAAAGAGTAACAAAGGCCAGGAGATGAGGAAGTGATACTGTTAAAGTACAGAGAGAAAAGCATTGTCAATCCGGAAGTCTACAGTTAGGGAAAAAGGCAAAACAAAGTCATTTTCAGATAAACTAAAATTGAGAGATTCATTACCTGGAGACCTGCACTAAAAGAAATGATAAAAGAAGTTCCTCAGTTGGAAGGGAAATAACACCGAATGATAAGTCAAATCTATAAAAAGGAATGAGGAATACAAAAAATTTTTTTAAGTAAGCAGTTATTAAATTTTCTAGTGGGTAGCAAATTTACCCCATTTAGACTAAATGACACATGACCTCTAAACAGAACCCATAAATTGTATAAATTCTGTTTTTTTCTGGCTTTCTCCCTAAACACCAACCTCCCCCCCAAAAAAACCTCACAAAAACAAAAATTTGGTTTTTATTATCTAGCTATGTGATTGATCTTAGGCACCAAGTTAGCTTATCTGTGTATTTGTTTCCTTATTTCTAAAGTGAAAATATGGAATAAGTAATCTCAAAAGTTCCTTTTGGCCTGAAGATACTTCGGTTCTATGACTAAATTGGAGCTGTATATTAGTAATAGTCTCCATTTAATTTTTATGATTATTTATATTCCCATTATTATGGTGAAGGTAACTGAGTCTTATTAATGATCAAACTCATAAAATTCAACCAAGAACTAATAAGCCTCAGCCTCACAATGCAAAAAATAACCCAAAATATACTCCCATTGTTAAAGTAATACCATGAGTTAAGTTATAGTGCATATGCTTTGCGAACTGTAAAGCCCTAAACAGATAAAGGTAAGGTGGTTTTATTATCCCAACTGTCAGATTTCCTCTCACATTTGCAATATATTGATGCTGGATGCCCATTTCTTAGTCATCTTGAGCACCGAGGAACTACATCAAACCACATCAGAATGTGCTTAGCCAAGCACAAAAGTTCACTGCACAAGTCCTGCCTGTGTGAGTAGTAGAGAGTAGGGGAGCCAGGAGGCCCCAAGGACTGGGAACAGTTAATGAAATATTCAGTGTGTCCATGTTTCACTAGGGGGAGAATTTGTGGAAATTCAAAGAGCTCTCTGGTGATTTGCCATGGAGATGGACTGAAGCCAGGCTAGACTCTAAGGCTAGACCACCACGTTCCAGGAGGTGGCCTTCCTCAGTTATGATGCTCTGTGACATTTGAGCTGGGGAGCCTTTCCATCCTGCCTCAGTGCTTCTGAGACTCTGTTGGATGAAGCAAGGCCTGGGAGGTTCTTGACTGACTCGGGGTGCTCTAGAACGTCTCCTTGAGGACCTGGGTCCCAGTGGCCTCTCTGAGGCAGCAGGGGAAAGGTGGGATTGTTTGGTCCCCTCGTTGGCAGGAGCTTTATGATTCTGCTGAGCACACTGCGTTCCACTGTTCCTCTTCTCCCCAGGAAACAGCCACTGTGAATAACAGACTGTTTGGAAAAAGGTCTACTTAAAATGTCACATTAATATAATTATTTACAAATACTGTCATACATGAAATAAAGGTCTGACTGAAACAGAAAATTTCAAAGCCTAACACATTACTTTAATGAACAAAGCAGAGAAATGTTGAATAATTTTCTGCTTATTTCACAGCATTCTTGATAAACCTTTTTTTTTTTTTTTTTTTTTTTTTTGCCTCCTAGTCACATGTCTGTCCCAGGTTAAATTTCTTTTTTTTAATGTGCTCCAACTTCTCAACTTGTAGCACACAGTGTGGAATACACATCATTTGTGTTTTTGAATGGCTCTTAGATTTGAACTTGGCCACCTCAAGACCATCATACCTGCTTTTATGCTGCCCTTTGGGGAAAGACAATAACAGAACCCTAGGGCGAAATTCTGGGTACATAATCAGTGAGCCAAAGCCTGCTTTCTGATATCCAAATACCCACTGACGTCAGAGGCAACTGAGTCACTGATGTCCCTGTGAGCTATCTGTGGGTGTCTGACAGCAAAATCCAATAGATCTTCAAAATGACAACCAGAACCTTCTAAGCCATTGGCCACTGGATGTCGAATAAAAGAACTTCTGGTGGTGCAGAGCTGTCTTTTTAATTAGAGCCCAAGTCAAAAGTACCTGGCTTCCTTCCCTGCTTTCTGTTTAGATGGGTACTTTGGCCCATCTGCCCATATCCTTGAGTTTCCTGCTCAAGAACAGCTTACATGTGGAGTCCTGCCTTTCTACCTCAAGTCCTTCAACCAAGCAAATGTGGGAAATGGGAGGGAAAAATGAAGGACCATTCTCAGAGGGATTTGTCTAAAACCAAATCCTAGACCTTAGCTTCTAAAATGTGACACCCCCTTCACTGCTTGCCAACCACATAAAAGCCTCAAGAAGACCCTGCCATAAGCATCGGACTTTATAATCCATCATTATTTTGGCATACATATCCTGGGGTATTGGCAGGCATCCCAAATCCCCACCCACTAGATGTCTTCCAGCTCAGGAATCAGAGCAAAGAATCCTTACCTCTAAAGAGCCAACCTGGATTTTGTGGCTGGTAGTGGGGACAAGTACAGAGAGAATTCAAAATGGCGCCCCCAAACCAATGCTCAGGGTGGGCTATCCACCATCTGCAGGCTGGCAGCAACTTGTCACTTTATTCCTGTACTCATCACAAAACAACAGCAGTGGCAACAATAAAGCCACAGCCCTTAGACGGGTTGCTTGCGACACAGAATTTGCTTCCACATTCTTCTTCTTATGACCTGTTCCAGAAAAACCTGAGGACAGTATTTTTTGAGTTAAAAAGTTGACAAATGTTTAGACTTGAAGCTCCCTGAGAGAAGGCTCAGTCAGTCCTTTGACCTCATTGCTGGGCACAGTCTGACGCCAGTATGACATAGTAGGTGCATGGGCATCTACTCATATGGCACAAAGATGATGGAATGTTCTGGAGCAGCCACTGAACTGTTAAGATCACAACTTCAAACAGCTGCCTCCCTTCCTTCCCTCCACAGTGAGCCAGCAGAAACAACTGGTTTAGTGGTCATCCTCAGGCTATCAGAAGAGACCTTCCTAATGAACCCCCCTATACCTGACCATGTATGCCAATTCCTCTCACTCAGACCCCCCATCCTTCCCTCTCCTCCAGCCCTACTCGATGTGAAGATGCCCTGTAGACTGCATGACACTGTACCACCAGGGAACATTATTTAGAACAATATATTAGAGTGGAAAGAGCTCTGGGCAAATACCTAAATGGCGCTGTGCCTTACTTTCTTCCACTTTAACACGGGGGCAGTACTACCTGCTATGTCTGGTCTACATCGCAGGACTATTGTGAGTATCAAAATGTTTAAAGCTTACGTAAATATTATCATCCTCATCATCACAATATTTTTCTAACCTCTGCATCCTCAAAACAGGAAGTGTGAAATGAAGCCATGGTTCATGACAGAGTGGAAAGAAGCCTGGAGCAGCGGCAAGCCAAGGGCTATGACTCTGTACGGGGGGAGGGGTAGGTTAGCTCTGGTGTGACCCACAAACTGCTTATGGGACCCACAAAGTGCTTATGCTAGAAGGGACTCCAGGAGATGGCACAAGCTCATGGAACGAGGTGAGACCTGGACAGTTCTGACATGCACTGCAATCCTGGAGGTGACCCTTTTGATGTCCCTAAATGCAGGAGCCTGCTTCTAAACCTAGAAGTGGAATGAGGTGGGGGGAAGGCTGAGCTGAGCTATCGCGGTGCTTTGGTCCGTATGAGCTTTCTACCCCCTGGAAATCCATAAACGGTTTTTAGAAACAAATCCCTCTAAAGAAAGCCAGACAGATACTATTTCATACCCATGAAGAGGGCAATTAAATAGGAAAAAGGAAAACAACAAGCAGTTGGCAGAGACGTGGAGAGACTGGAACCCTCATACCTTGCTGGTGGGAATGTAAAATGGTGCAGCCACTTTGGAAACATTTTGGTAGTTCCACAGTATATTAAACATAGAATGACCCTATCACCCAGCAATTCCACTCCTAGGTAAAGAACTGAAAAGAGGTGTTCAAATAAACACCTGTAGGTAAATCTGCATAGCACTCATAGTCCCAATCAGCAAAAGGCAGAAAAACCTTACCTGTCTATCAACTATTGAATGAATAAACACAAGCTGGTATATCCACACAACAGAATATTATTCAGCCACAAGAAAGGAATGAAGGCCTGACACAGGCTATGACGTAGATGGACCCTGAAAGCATTACGCTGAGTGAACGGAACCAGAACCAAAAGGCCATCCAACAGATGATTCCACTGACATGAATCCCCACACCTGGTAAATATATAGATGCCAAAAGCAGACTAGTGGTTGCTGGGGGCTGGGAATGGGGAATGACTGTTTCCTGGGAAGGGAGTTTCTTTTGGGATGACACGTGTGTTCTGAAACTAGACAGTGGGGATGGGATGGCTGCACGCCTGGGTGAAGGTGCTAAATCCCACTAAATCATACAGTTTCTAACAGCTAACATAGTGAATCCTATATGTATTATACCGCAATAATTTTTTTTAAAAAAGAGAAGGAAAAGAAAGAGAAAGCCAGACAAAGGTGGGGATGACAGGAAAGGAAGGGAGCACTACTAGAGCTCCAGTAGAAGGAGGACCTTCCAGAACTATCTCTGCTGCTCTGTGCATGCCCTTCCAAGGGCCTGGGTTGTTGGCTTAATTGAGAAATTATTCCTAATAAGTCCCAAGGAGCTACAGGTCTTTACCTTATAAACGGGAAACGATCATATCTCATGGCAGCTCATTACGCATTCTTTTGGTACCATGAGTTGTTTTAAAACCGTGAAATTAGTTCTGGCAGAGTTTACAGAAAAACACCCATGAGATGAGACTGAATGAGTTATGTAAGACTCCTCACACTCTGCATACGAGATGTTAACTCCTTACTAGCACCGCTAAGGACACTGGAGTCATTTATAAAGAAACGGCATGCGCTGGTTTTTCACCAAGACCAACACAGGGTTGATGGGAAGAAGCTGTTCTCTGGACACATATCTAGGCAGGCCCATGAAGCAGTTGCCAGGTCCAGCCAGGTCCTCCCTCACCGCATGTGGTCTTGGGAGGCCCCCAGAGAGGTGAAGGGTCTTGCCCATGCAAATTGGTTTTACTAAAATTTCCAGGAGCTAGGCTGACACTTTGATGGTGTACTGAAGGCTTTGAAATCAGCCAGATGGCTAAAACATTAATATGATCAGCACTGCTCTAGAGCTGTGCCACAGGACCAGCCCCAGCCCAACCTGGAGGAACACTAGTTTGATTAACTGAGCTTGAATTCTGGCATTAAGGAGACACATATTACAAAAGTTTTCACCTGGCAATAGTTATTGAGCCAATTATTATATATGGGAGGAAAAAAAACCCACCTTATTTAATGCACGAACCTAAACAAGTTGCTAAGCTTATGAGCTCTCTCTCTTCCTTCTCTTCTACACACACACACACACACACTCTCTCTCTCTCTCTCTCTTCATCAGCAGTATAACTAAAAAAATAAATCTAAATATATATGGAATATTTTACCAATAAAATGTAATACTTCATGATTTCATTTATTTAGAAAATAGCAAATAATTAAAAAAAAACAAGTCAGAGGAAGCCCGCTCAAGGTACGCATCAAAGATCAAGCCCACAGACTTAGAGATGCTGTTAGGACTCTACTCAGCATATTTAGGCTCTTTTTCTACAGAGAAACAACAAACTGAGTTATCTGGTTCCTAAACCGAAACACTGGCTCCTTAGAAGGGGGAGAGGGAGCCCCCCCACCACCCCGGGGCAAGGCACCCTGACTACCACCACAGGTGATTATGGACCACTGAAGTAGGAAGATCCGAAAGGAACTAAAGCAGGCGGAAGTAATACAAAATCCAATAGCCTGAAGCCACCCGAAGACACAGCACAACACAGTGTGGGGAGCACAGGCTTAGGAGTCAGACCCAAGTTGGATGGCCAGAATTTGTCACTTAATTGCTGTGCAATCTTGGGTCAGTTACTTCCCATCTCTGACCCCTAGTTTACTTCTATAAAGGAATGATACATCCTCACTTTAGAGTGGGAATAGGCTTATCAAACTTACAGGGTTATTGTGAAAATGAGATAATTATGTAATGAGCTAACAGAGGCACTTTGTTATTGCTCAATAAAAAGCTTTTTTTTTTAAAGACCTGAGGATATCAGGGTGTCATGGTGTGGTCTGGTTATTCATGTTCACGATGAGTCATCTGGAGAGGGTTAACATGTAGTCTGCATGTTCTCAGGGAAAAGGCAGGGACCTTCCCTCCAACAAGTTCTTCGTCTGCCTTCCTCCCCTGGGATCCCTGAAACTCAGGCCTCCACCCCTTTCTGCCCATCTCTGAAGCCCTGCTCAGACTCTCTCCTTCTCTCTGTAAAACGTACTTTTAGCTAACTATTCTTCTATAACTTCTCTGATAAACTGTTTTATCCTAACGTGTCAAAGCTTGAAAATAGCAAAGCAAAGTGTTTGTAGATATCTGTTAGCAAGAAGGACTGCCATCAATGAAAGAATACTTGGGGGCGCCTGGGCAGCTCAGTTGGTTAAGCATCCGACTCTTGGTTTTGGCTCAGGTCATGATCTCAGGGTCGTGGGATCCAGCCCTGTGTCCAGTTCCGCGCTCAGTGGGGAGTCTGCTTGAGGTTCTCTCTCCCTCTCCCTCTGCCCCCTCCAAATAAATATCTTAAAAAAAGAGAGAGAGAAAGGAATACTTCTCTAATAGTGACATTTCAGCAAAGGAGTGTCCTCTCAATCACACCTTGCAAGCAGTTTCTCCTGAAACCGCACCATCAGCAGCTTGGGGCGCGGACGGGGCCCAAGGCTGGCCACGGAAAATCCATGGAAGATAGCTGGGGTTCTTTGTCAGAGTCAGAGGTTGATGGGTATCCATGCAAAGCCTCATCGACCCCTTCTGAGTGATTCAGTTATTTTTTTATATTCTGCACTGATCCAAAAATACTGGGGAGGGGAGTGCTGTGTCACAAAGGAAAATAAGGTCTTAAGCCAACAAGATCCCACCATCAAAATACTACGTTAATCGTTACGCTTTCATGTGAAAACATACTGAGAAGTAGTCTTGTTTCTTTTTCCTTTTGTCATTTCCCTTTGCAATCGGATGGTCTTTTATTTTTTTATTTATTTTTTATTTTTTTATTTGAGGGAGAGAGAATGAGAGATAGAGAGCATGAGAGGGAAGAGGGTCAGAGGGAGAAGCAGACTCTCTGGTGAGTAGGGAGCCCGATGTGGGTGGGACTCGATCCCGGGACTCTAGGATCATGACCTGAGCCGAAGGCAGTCGCTTAACCAACTGAGCCACCCAGGCGCCCTCGGATGTTCTTTTAAACACCTGGGTGCTGGAGCCTGCCATAGCAGAGAGGGATATAAGGCGGGAAGGGCACAGGAAGGGACAGATGGCTGAGGCATCTTAGCTCTTATCAAGATGTATGTATTGGAATGCCTCAGCCTTTTCTCTCTCTAGCTCTCTGTCTCTGTCTCTCAGTACCTCTATCTCTGGCTTTCTCGTGAAAACAGTAAGAGAAATAAAGCTAGGATTTCATCTGCCCCCCAAAAGGGGGTCCTGATTTCTTACAGAGGGCAGGCATCACGAGTCTACCTCAATGCCTAGCTCAGTGCCTATGCCAATTCTGTGTCTCCCCTCCACCCTTGCCTTCAGAGACATGTAGATGGCGTGCCTGAAACTGACTGTAAGTGGGAGCGTTTACACCAGAGAAGTTGGCAAACACTACAAATCAGGGCTTTATTGATTTATTTTTTCTAGAGAGCCAATTGTTAAACATTTAGCAGCTCACCACTGATAACAGGCATTCCATAAATATTTGCTAAATAAAGAAAGAATGATGAGCTGTCCCATTCAATTGAGCCATTTCCAACACCTCTCTGGCTCTACTCATAGCAAACCCTCTGTAAATTCTTCTCAATAACAAGATGACAAGCCTTAGGACTTAGTTATGAAGCAGAGAAAGAAATGCCAGGAAGACGAATCTAAAACAAAATTTCTCTTTGGTAATAGTGTCTCTGACTCAGCTCTGGTGGAAAGTATCAACCTTATAAACCCACAAGGAAGAGGTAAAGATTTCACATCGTTTCTCATTTCTTTTGATGTTAAGAAGAGAACCGTACTAAATGCGGGGACAGGGCTGTGAGAGGGAGCCTGCCAGGCTGGGTGCAGCCGTCAGGTACATAAGGCAGCCTCCTCTCTGTGACCTCAGGAGGGAGTGACTTTCTCTGAGTGCGGGTTTCCTTGTTACTGACTGGTGAAGAACATTTCCTCTGCCCGACCTACAGGATGACCCCCCCCCCCCCGCCCCACCCCGCAGCATCCCACATTCTCCCCAAGCTGAGCTCCTGTTCATCCTCTGGAACCCAGTTCCCATGCCTCTGTTCCCTCTGCTGCTTTTTACAAAGCCACCGCCACCAACCCCCCCCACCCCCCGAAGAAGAGGGCCTGCTCTTTGGCATACAGGTCCCTCAGCCCACCTCTCCTGTCTCAATTCCAGCACGTATCATGCTGCATGTCTGTAGCTGCTTACAGATTGGGTGCCCCCAACCTGTGTCACTCTGCGACCTCTGCGAGGGCAGGGGCAACACTGAGGGTGCATTCCCGGTACTTTCTGCGGCGACTGGCACGCAGTGGCGGCACGTTTATTAAAGTGAACCACCGAAAACTGTAAGTGAAGGAGCTTTTAAACTGTGAACACAATACATAAAATGGAAAGAGTTATTATCGAGGGCCGACCACAAAAAGGGGTGCACCCTACTGCCAACCCTTAGGAATAGCCCTGGCCTGCACAGTCCCTATGAAAGCATTTAATCCCACGGCTGCTAGACAAAATCCGCGAACCCCTGGAGGCCTCGGGTGGAAAGGAGCAGTTAGGAGCTACAGAAAGCATTCTTCCAACTGTGGTCTCCTCTTCCTCCTCCTCCTTCCCTCAGTGAGCTCCAACCACTTTATTCCAGGATTCTGAACCCTCCCTGCCCACAGGGCTCAAAGGTAAGAATATTACATAAGGAATGCAGGCTGCCTTCATTTGTTTTAATAAAAGAAACAGCCCATTTAAAGGAACCACAAACTTTAGTGGCTCGGATATTTCAGAATGTGAATATGACCCAGAGGCTCAGGAATACAGAACGGCTGTCTTGAGAATGACCGCTTTTTTCCTATTTAAAACATTCTGGAAAATTGCTCCGTGTCCCCGTGCCAAAATGAAAAAATGAAAAACATAAGGGCTATTTGGAATGTCTCTTCATTTTACAGATGACTTTAATGCATAATGTTACAAAGACATGAAGCTCTCTGGCCTCAAATGCCCCGATGCAGCCGCCCAAACGCCCGGGAGAGGCAGTTCACCACAGTGTGGAATTTGTGAGCAGACCCTTGCAAAGGAAACTCATCATTTCAGATGACTTTCATAGTCGTTCATGGGCTTTTTAGTGTTTCCTAATAAAATAGAAGCATGCGGGTGTGGGGTAATAGAACTGTCTTACAGCCTAAGAAGATGATGACGGTGATGGCAGGGTACCTCAGTATAAAAAACTGTTTTCCTATGTATTTCCTCTCGTTTTATTTGATACGGCAACCACATCAGCTAGGTAGGGAGCAAATCACTAATGTTAACAGATGTGGAAAAGGAAGGCGGACAGAGGTACCAGGGTCTAATTGCTGGGGGATGGATGGTCTTACAGCGAAACCTAGAGCCCTTCCAGGATGCCTGGCAGGAGTGAGGTGGGGCAGGAGTCCCAGAAGACGGGGCACCACTGGTAAGTAGAGACAATTTGGAAGAGCGTGCGAGGTGGGGTCAGAGAGACCTGACGGAGCTCCCAGGGCTAGCTAGGTCCTTGGATCGTGTGTTAACTATGATCCCTCTGGCCACGGTTTCCTCATCTGAAAACGTGAATAACAATTCCCAACTCAAAGACTGTTGTGAGGGTCAAATGTTGGTGGTGGGGAGATCAGTACATGGTAGGGATCCAACGGTAGCCATGAGTATCAATCATTATTGCTAGCTTTACAGAGGGGGCTCTTGGTCCCCCACAAAGGGGCTTAATTTCATTTATTCTTTGTGACTCTGCTGGGTGGGAATTCTTCTATTTCATGAAGTCCATCTCTCTTTTCTTCCTTCAGGGTTTTTTAGCAAATGACAAACAGCTCAAGTATGTGGCTTCCATGTTGAGAAGGAAAAACCATGCCTGTCAAGGCATTGTATGTGTGTGTGTGTGTGTGTGTGTGTGTGTGTGTGTGTGTGTGTGTGTGTTGATGAGCCTGGCCGATTTCTTCCACTCTACTTTTGAAATGATAGTTGTTGTTGTTGTTGACAAACCATCTTTGTTTTTTTTCAAGTATTTCTGTGCCTACAGAGATAAAAATCTTTGCCCAGATTCAATAAGGCAGGAAATCAATTAAAGTTTTCATTTTCTGCTTAGCCTCAAAAGACAAGCGGATGAGGGAAGGCCTATGTAACAAAAATGTGCACAGACTGCTGCAGGTTTCATTCTGGGCAATATGTTCTGGGGTGGGGGGAGAAAAGACCAAACAGCCTTACATGTCCTACTTGAAACAATTTTTTCCTGTTTTTTTTTTTTAATTTACAAAGTTATTTCACTCTATTTTGATTAATATGGACAACTCTGACAGAGGAAAGACACCTCAATTTTTTAAAGACAGCCCTAAACCCAACAGCTTGGTTTTTAAATGGCTACATTTAAATATTTCTTTCTCTGTTCACTTCCAAACCTGGGCCATAAATCACCCTTATGAACACAATGGCCTGTGCCTATAGCAATTTATCATTTGGATAATGTCACCTGTTCAGGTGTGCATTAATTTACGCCTCAAATTAGAATTCCGGTTGGCTGAAATCTTCCCTTCTATCTGCATATTCCGAGCAGTAGCCCCGTAGGACTGCTGTGCACAGCCCAGGGCTGGGAAGAACTGGTGCAACTCTTCAGTCTCGGGCTGGAGGAAGAAGCCAGTGGAGAGAAAGTTGAGGCCTAACGGAACCCCGTAGTTCACTTGCTTCGTCTCGTTTCACGTTCATCGTCTGCGGAAGGAACCTATTACCAACGGTTCGACAATTCCAGCCCAGAGAGGAGGAACAGGCATACAACCTGTGGGGCAGTGTTTGTTGCTCTAAGAAAAGATGAGAAGTTGGAAAGGAGTGGGATAGAGAGATGTGAAGCCCATAGAGAGAATCTGAGTGGAAAGGACGCCAGTGTGGCTGTTGGGAGTAGGGTGTCCTAGTTTCCCTGCCAGCTGTGTGTCCCCTTGGTCAAGTCGTACCATCTCTCTGGGCCCCAGTTTCCTTAGCAGTAAACTAAAAGATCTGAGAGATCTTCCTTCTCTGACATTCCATGACTCTAATTCGAGAGGAGGTAGATGCTTGTCTATTACTACCTACAACCCCCATGATATAAGTACTTTCTCCAGCTACTCCAAAATAGATGGGAGTGGGGAGTGATGACTACAAGTTTCTGACCCATTATATGGAGAATTGGTCTTGATACATCTGGGCGGGGAAACCTGTATTTGGGCTTCTCCTTTTCTGTCTCTATTTTTTCCTCTCTTCTCTCTCTCTCTTTCTGTTTCACTGTCTTTCTTTGCCACATATCTCAGGAATAGACAAAATACTATCCAGAACCAGCATTCATATTAACAAACATTCAAGATGGGCTTGCTCTGCGTTAGGTAATGTACCATAATTTTTGAATAAAACTATTTCACTTAATGCTCCGATTCACCTAGGGAAGCCCACATGAATCCTCTCTATTTGACAGATGAGAAAACTGAGGCACAGAGAGCTACTTTGCACAAGATCACACAGTGAATGGCAGAATCTGAACCTGAACCCACAGCCATCTGACTCCCACATGAGTGCTATTTCCATAGTGCAGAAGTGAGCAAGTTCATGAATCAGAGTCCTTTAGAATGTGATTCAGAAAGTTTGATTGCTTAAGTCCCACTGGTGATTAAGATCACCTGTAGCTAAGGGGGATTACAAATATTTTTGAATTTCCACAAATGAGAGCGGTGTGACTATGAAATTACGTATGTATGAGATTAAACAACTGATTTCAGGAGCCACACAAAAACTCGTCTCCTTGCATTTTGGCCAGGGTTTATATATTTGCATTGCAGATTCAGAGATCCTGGCTCCGTTTATTCCTCTTTATAAGCCTGTGATCACAGCTCTTAAATTAAAACAGTCTCTCCCTTTCAACAGAAGAAACCTAAAATCCACATTTGTTCATTGTTCTTTTTTAATGGCCTCTTGATATGTGCAGTTTCAAAAATGATTTCCTCATCACCCAAGTAAATCGAAGGACAATGACTTCCCAGCCATAATTTTTTTAAATGCATCAAGTTTTGTCCGGGGTGTGAAAATTGTGAGAATCCCAGGGATCCAGTCCCGAGCACATCCAGGGTGATGAATCACTGCTTCCACCAGTCACTTCCCCAGTACGCAGCCCAAGTTGTCCCAAGGTCCTCTCTGCTCCCCCCCTCCCCCCATATGCAGCCATCGCCTCTCACCATGACCATGACGCCACTCTCCTCTGACAGGCACCAGAACACCTGCCAGGGGTGACTTCACCGTACCAATCACTCTGACAACAGCCCAAATAAAACGGTGTCATTTAAACCACAAACAACAATCCACAGAGGCTGGGGAACTCAGACAGAGTCACAGAAAAGGGAAGACAGGGAGAGAGAGAGAAGCGAGCGCAGTTGCCACAAACAATTAAAGCACAGTCACCCCCCTGCGTTGGCTTAGGAAATGCGGGGAGACAGTGCAACCAGAGGGAGGGGTAAGGAGTCTGAAAGAACTGGGTTTGAGCCCAGGACTTCTGCTTACTGGGCGTGCAACCTTGGAAAAGTTACCGACCCTCTCTTATTTGTAGGATGGAATAGTAGTAACAGGACCCAACTCATAGGGCTGTTGTTGTAAGATGCTGAGTATTCATGTAAAACACACAGCACAGCACTCAGTTTGTGTTAGCCAATTTATATTATTGTATTATTAATATAGGATTATATAGTAGGTCTGCCTTCCCTGTACCTTGGTGAACGTTCTAGAACCCACCGTGCTCCTCTCACTCTGGCAAACCGTTTGCTACACCATTAAGAAGGATGTGAGAGAGGCCTGGATGCCGGTCCTGGTTTTGCCCCTGACCAGATGAGGGGCCTGAGGCAAACACTTAACTTGGTATCAGTTTCGAATTCTGCCAAATAAGAGTGCCACTGTCTATAACATGGTACCGTTTCTTCTACTCGTAGTTCAACACCCAAATGTCACAGGCAAGAGGCAGAGGTTTATATTTTAGGTGTTCGGGAGTCCTATCCTTTGGACACAGAGTCCTCTTCTCTCCAAGGCTGCCCCCCCGCCCCCAGGAATGTGGAGGGTGGCCTGGGCAGGATTCGGTGCCTGGGAATTGTTTGTAAAGCCTCCCTCTGGAGTGCTCCAGCCAATTCCACGGCATCTCTAATAAGCACTTCAGGCAGTGACGTGCTGCTTTGAAATTTTTCCTTCCAGTAGGAAAGTCAGAACTGTCAGAAGGAGTCTAACTCTTCTGCTTTTGATTTCCTGGTGAGAACCCAAGAGGGGAAAATTGCAAGGGGGTTAGAAAACAAAGTTGACGACTACAGGGACAGAGGAGAGCCCATAGTCTAGTGGATGGCTGACCTGTGTCCCTGACCAAAAAGCACCCAATGTGACTATAAGCTAACCTCTGCCTGAAAGCGTCTATACACCCACCCATACATAGACGGCAGCAGCACTGGACAAATTCGGGGCCAGACGACGAGAGAATAGTTCAAATATCCCTTGCCATGCCTTCTGAGATACCAGTATCTTCCCACTACCCAAGAACTCTCATCAGCATTACTAACGGGAACTTCTAGATTGTTCTTACTGCGTCTCTCACAGGGAGTTGCAGTGCTAATGAAAATAATAGCACCTCCTGGTATCTGTAAAGGCTTCACAGTTTCACAAAGTGGTTTCATCTCTGTACTCTTCTTTGATCCCCACAACAATGCTACTGCGTAGGCAATGTGGGCATTATTATGCCCATTTCACAGGTGGAAAAATAACCAACCTGTTCAGTGAGGTTAAGGAGTAGCAGGAGCAGAGCTAGGACTGGAGTCACGGCGGACTTCCTCCACTACCATCACATGTCCCATCCACTCTAAGGAGCACATTCTCACAGGGGAAAAGGAGAAAAGCAGAGTCTTGAGGGTGTCAAGGAAAGACTATTTATTGGGCCAGGTGGGTGGGACTCTGGTTTCCAGTTCTGATTCTGCCGTAACTGAGTTGAGGTCCTTGGGCAAGTTACTTGCCTTCTTTGTTGTTGTCTATAAAACAATGTCATTCAGCTCTATATTCTGTAACTAATTCCATACCTCCTTGGAATGGCCAAGCTGACATCAGATTTGGATTGGTAAATTTGACGGTCATTGGTCATAGTAGCCTGAAACACAACAGTTGGTGGAAATGTGCACAGTTGATTCCAATTCTTTTTAAAAATTCATGTCTTAAAATTATATCTGCATCTTAGTTAAAGAGACCAGTAATTCTAGGAAGTTTTGTAGAAAAACCAACAGTCCCCTCCCTCTACTTCCCATGCCCTAAGGGCAACCACTTTCAACTTCTTTAGCTGATGCTTTCGATATTTACGGGCCGTATCTCTAAATAACATGTTTATGTAACTACTTCTTGATTTTTCAGTTCTAGGCTTTATCTATTGACCTTCCACTACGGAAGATGAGGTTTCTGCTTTCTTTCAAGATCTCCCACCCCCACCACACATGCACATTTCCTGTCCCCCATCCTGCCAATGCACTTCTCTCACAATTTGGTTGGATCGATACTCTGTGCTTCTGTTTTAATGACAACAGAAAAAGCAATTCACTGCTAGGTCATGTTGTAGCCAACCAGTACACTTCCTCTTTTGTACAATATTCTGTTTTCCTGGAGTTAATAATGAATTATTTTTGCTTGCTTGACTTTTTACCTACTGACCACTTATTCAACCTCAAACTCTCCCTAGTTGTGTAAGTTTCAGTATATTGAAACACATCAGGTACTCTGCCAATTTCACCTTTTTGAAGCAATTTCTTCAGGAGACTTCTGACCAGCTCCAAAATGGACGGGCTCTTCTCTGGGCTGTGGCACAGCTGTTGCCTTGTGATTTCTCTTTCTTATGATCCTGCGGATTCTCCTCACTCTCTATTTTGTTGGCTTCCTTGTTCTTAGAGCTTGTGTCTTTTTTGGTTTATAGCCTCAGTTTGATGGAGCTTCCTTCAGTAGTCTCTTGGGAAAGGATGTGTGTGAGGTAATATTTTTGGAGACCTCACATATCTGCAAATGTTTTTATTCTAACCTCACGCGTAACTGATCGTTTGGTTAGATATAGAATTCTACACGGGAAGTCATTTTCTCTTAGGTTTCTGAAAACCTTGTTCCATCACCTTCTAGTTTCTATTGTTGTCCGAAGCTTAATACCCACGGAATTCTTGGTCTTTAATATGAGACCTGTTGTTTCTCTTTGGACATCAAGGATCTTCTTGTCTTTGGTGTCCGGAGGTTTCATAATGATCCTGCCTGAGTATGGATCTAATTTCAACCACTATAGTAGGCATTTGATAGATTCAATGGGAGACTCACAGCTTTCACTTTCCAATTTTCCTGAATCATCTCTTGAATTGTTTTATCCTTTCCCACCCTCCGCAGTCTCCTTCCTCTTATTTTCCACTTCTACACTTAGATTTTTTTTTTTTTAAAGATTTTATTTATTTATTTGAGAGAGAGAGAATGAGAGAGAGAGAGCACGAGAGGGAAGAGGGTCAGAGGGAGAAGCAGACTCCCCGCTCAGCAGGGAGCCCGATGCGGGACTCGATCCCGGGACTCCAGGATCATGACCTGAGCCGAAGGCAGTCGCTTAACCAACTGAGCCACCCAGGTGCCCTACACTTAGATTTTTATTTGTTGTAGCTCATTCTTGTTTTCGCGTGTTCCTTTTTTTAGAGCATCCTATTCTTTCATGGAGGTCACATCTCCATTTATCTTTCTGTGTTTTTTAAAGACAGGGGCATTTCCCCTCCCTCCCAATTTTTTTTCTCCCTTCATAGTTTCTGTTTCCTTTAACTTGCTACTTAAAAAAATCTCTGTCTTTCATTTTAGACGCTTTCCTCAGATGCCTGGTTATCTGCTCATTTTTAAGAATGGGATATGGGAAGGCTAAATATGATTTTTGCGTGCATGAGAGGAGTTCATTCACTATTAGAATAACAGATTGGGCAATTTCCTTGGGAAACTCCAACATGAGTTTTTTAGTATTTTATTCATCTTAGTCTGGTCAGGTATTACAGTGAAGATCCCAACTCCTGCTAAGAGGTATACATCTGGCTGCCACTGTGTGGGAGCCAAGGTGGAGGAAGAAAGCAGGGAGTCTTCAATTAAATATATGAATGTATCCTTAACCCCTCTGTTTGCACATGGTGCACCAAGTAGAGGGACCATCAGTTTACAGCATCCAAAGAATAATTCCAGTCAGAGAAGAGGTAGGACAGTTTCCCAGAGGGAACTAGGGAATAAATTGCCACTTAAACAGACTTTAATTCAATATTATTGTTAGCCCACCTTGTACCTCACTTTCAGAGGTAACTAATACCATCAATTCTTTCACGGTGGTGGTGGGGGGATTTGGGGGAGGGGGGAGAGAGAGAGAGAGAATCTCAAGTAGGCTCCATGCTGAGCTCGGAGCCAGACGAAGGGCTTGATCCCAGGACCCAAAGATCATGACCTGAGCCAAAACCAAGAGTCATTCACTTAACTGACTGCGCCACCCAGGTGCCCCATGGTGCCATCAATTCTTGATGGGTTCTATGATGCTCTGGGTTTTCTTCACTACTGGCTTGGGATTCAGTTTTCTTATCTGGTAAGCCAGTCACTTCTATTCCACTGACTTCCTAGCTTCCAAATATTGTTGCTGATGTAATCTCATACATAGCCTCTGGGCTGTCCCTTAAAAACACTCTTTATGAGTCACTGTATTGGATTTTGAGGGGAGAACAATTAACCATGTGTGTTTAATCTGCTATCTCTAGCCATTTTGTCTGAACTCCTTCATTCCGTCTCTAAAATAGTAAAATAGGCAAATATACTTTGGACTGACAATATAATAACATCATCTGAAAAGAAATCTTAATCCTCTGGAAAACTGACAGCTTATTTATGTCATTTATTAGTGCCTATATCTCAATTCTCATTTCTGCCTACTTACATATCTGTAGGCCTGGTTCTGCCCAATGCATCGGTAATTAATCTGAGCCTTTTAAATATCTATTTGACCATCAATCCATGGTGAGCAATGTGCAAAGCCAGCCAAGGACCAAACTATGTCAATTTCATTTACTGCCTTTTGGGCAGCTAACAATTTTCCACCCCAGGTTATTTATGCAAGTTGAATCATTTGCATATTCATTATTTCTATACTGAAATGGTTATTCCCCATTTGTCTAAAAACCCCTAACCCCCAAAGTTGAATCAAGTGGTAGTATTTTTTAATCTTGAAGAATTGTGCACACTGTGGAAAAGCATAGTGTGGCGACAAGCATGACCTCTAGCGTCACACTGCCTACATTTGAATCTTTGCTTCTCTCTGTTTGACCTTGAGAAAACTGATGAAGCTCTGTGCCTTGGTTTCCCCATCTATAAAATGGAGGCAGCAATAGTACCTACCCTATAAATTTATTGTGAAAATTAAATGAAATAATATATGGATATAGTACTTTTTCCAGTGAATGACACATAGAAAGAGCTCAGTAGATGTTAGTTAATGCTAGTCATTATTATCCCATAGTTTGAAGGACTTAGGAATAAAGTTAATAAATATGTGTTAAGGGCTAAGTGTGGCTTGACAATGAGACACTCCTTTACCCCTCAAGTGATAGAAGAAAACTAAGAGTGTCATCTGACAGTTAAGCTATAAATTTAGCACCAAGTGGATCTGAGTAAAAACATATAAAGTCAGGTAGGAGGTCTCACTAGAGAGCCCCTAGTGTGGTGTGATTGATGGAAGGCGCACACTAGATGGATGAACACCATCCAGGGACATGGTCTGCTATTGTATTAAAAAGGATACTGCTAAGAGTCTGAACTACGGTGACGATATCAAGGCAATCCCACTGCACTGACCAGAAAAGGTTGGGCTCTATGGTAACAAGAGAATCCCTACATCCCAGTAGCTTAACAGAGGAAGATTTCTTGATTCCACCAAGTCTAATATGGATCCATAGTCCTTCTCCACCTTGTTTCTCTGCCATCCAGAACACAATCTCCAAGGTCCCCACAGGAGGGAAAGGGAGATGGAAAAGGCACATCAGTTCTCACATGCCTTGACCTAAAACTTGTACCACATCAATATTCCGTTTGCCAGAATTCAGTCTCATGGCCCCAACCTAACTGTGAAGAGATGGGGAAATGTCATATCCTAGTGTGCTGAAGAAGAGCGGACAGAGAGGTGAGTACAAAGCCTCATGTGGGCCATCCCCTTTGTGGAGATCTATCTGGACAGCCAGCTGCTTTCTCCTGGATACACTTTTCTTTCTCTTCACTGAGCACCCTCACGGATGCATGGTGGGCTACCAGTCTCTCCTTCCTTAAGTCCCATAGAACCCATAGGTGGCCAAGACTTGAAACCTGTGTTCTAAGCTCTCCTAGTCTTCAAGGTACTGAGAATTTAGGCAGACAATGTGGTAGGAGCTCCACCTTTAATGGTGAGTGGGCTCTGGAATCTGTTGGCTGAAACCTGGTCTTAAAAATGAGTGCCACTCAATTGTATCCTTTGCCCATCTTCCCAACAGTTCTGCCTTATGGCTGAACTCAGAGATTTGAACTGTTGACAGCTGAGGGGGTAGAAAGAAAAGAAATTACTCTAGAATATTATATCTTTTTTTTTAAAAGATTTATATATATATATATAGAGAGAGGATAGAGAGAGAGAGAGAGAGAGAGAGAGAGAGCGAGCAGGAGGGGCAGGGGAAGATGGAGAGAGAATCTCAAGCAGACTCCACGCTGAGTGGGGAGCTCAAAACGGGGCTTGATCCCACAACCCTGAGAGATCACAATCTGAGCCCAAACCAAGAGTTGGACACTTAACTGTGCCATCCAGGTGCCCCTAGAATATTATATCTTTTTTTTTAAAGATTTTGTTTATTTATTTATTTATTTATTTATTTATTTATTTATTTATTTGGCAGACAGAGAGAGACAGGGAGACAGGGAACACAAGCAGGGGGAGTGGGAGAGGGAGAAGCAGGCTTCCTGCTGAGCAGGGAGCCCGATGTGGGGCTCGATCCCAGGACCCTGGGATCATGACCTGAGCTGAAGGCAGACGCTTAACAACTGAGCCACCCAGGCGCCCCCTAGAATACTTTATCTTTCTCATAATTATTTATTAGATTAGACTTAACAATGATAATATTTTCTATAACATATTATAGTTTACAAGGTAGTTTTATCTCTGTTGCCTTATTTTATCACTGAAATAATGTGGAAAGTAGCAGAGTTATCATAATTTTACAAGTGAGAAAATCAAGGCTCAGAGAATGGAAGCATCACGTTTGAGATCATTCTGAGCTGGCACTTCAAGTGACCCTTCAGCCTGGGTCTTAGTATACATGTCTTAGATGTTAGATACTCAGTACCGCTCAGTTTTGTGTAATGGGGGAAAACAAGGTCCCTAAACCTAAGTAATTTAGAATCTACCTGGATAAGGAGGCCTATGACATTTTATAAAACAATCTACAAAAATTAGGAGGGAATATATAATTAGGGACTAATTTAACTCTTCCAGTTCATGGGGAAAAGTTTACACAACGAAGTTGCAAGTTTTTAAATGGCCCCCAAGCCTCATACAGCATCACGTCTTCATACCCTGGCTTGGGCTGTTCCTTCTGCACAGAGGACTTTCTCTTGGTTTTCAGCCCAATAATCTCATCTTTCTACTGTTGGCTGCCATGCTACTCCTTCCCCCAAAGTCGTCTTCAAATTCCCCAGGTAGAATTAGTCAGTCCACCTTCTCCAAAACGCCCTGCATGTGTCTTTTCCAACCTGGAGCACAGATCACATATCTGTGAAGGTTGTTGTTGTTGTTGTTGTTGTTGTTGTTGTTGTTGTTTTGCGGTGGGGGGGGAGTATATGGCATCTTTTTCTCCTCCAAATAAATCATTGATTTCCTGAGGGTAGGAATCAAGTCTTTTCCTGCTTTCTATCTCCAGGGTCCCGTGTGGTTCCTGACATGAGTTAATAAAGGTCCATGGGGTGAAGACATAAATGATCCGGAAGAGAGGACATAGCTTGCTGAGATGCCCAATATAGTCCCAGAGGTGTCTTTCCCAAACTCAGATCCTGGAAATTTGGAGGCAGGAGCCCAGAGCTGAAGAAAGTGGGTGGGAAGAGAAGAAAGCAGCTGTACCAGCAGATGCTGAAGAATTTCTGGGGTTCATACTCCTGCTGCCAGAACATGAAGTCCCCGACAACTATGACCTCTGTTCCTCCACTCCCCCTTCCCATGCAATGTGGCTTTGTTTGCCATGTGGGACCAGTGCTCTGATTCTCTGCCAAAGGGCTGCCTTTGGCACGGCGGTGCATCAGCTCCTCTGTATGCATCCGGGCCCGTGAGCGTGTGGAGGATCAGAGGCCACCATTACCAGGACGGGAGTTCCGTGCTTCTCCTCCTCTCCTGAAAGGCCTGTCCCAGCCCTTGAGGTGAATTCTTTGCTTAGGCACTGGGAAAATCTGAATCTACGTTCATAAGCAGATGCATAAAGCAAAGGGGGCTGATAAAATGTAAAAATCCCCAGTTTCTCTTCCCACGGTTTGACCTTAAGGAAGTCAAATAACCCAACAGCGTTTCAGTTTACTTCTCTATAAATGAGTCTAATGATACTTCGCCTAACTCAGGGAGGAGTGGCGAGGCTTAATTAACCAATGCTCATTCCTCTCAGCACTTTGGATGTCCTCCATGGGCACAAAATTATGTTATTACTTGGAATAATAATAATAGTTTCCCCTAATAATTCTGTGTTATTATTACATTTAAGGAACTGTATTAGAGGCCTTCTGGATCTAGTTTAATACCTATAAATGTCTCTCCCTGGCAAAACAAGGGAGCGTTGCCTGGTGATTATGGTTTGTCTTACATTTCAAAACCAGTCGGTTTAAATCCTCAGCAGAGTCCTTAAAACAGCGCCTGGCCAGGGGGAGCTCTTTTGATCTCAATTCACTGGACCGCTGAAAGCACTTAGCTTCAGCAAGGCAGGCGGCTTGTTTTCAAAGCCAGGAACTTGGCAATTCTAAGGGTCCGCACTACCACTGTGAAAAGATAGGCACAGAGCCAAGATAAGGAGGCCCAGCTCCCCGTGCTGCCGCCAGAGTGCGGTGCCTCTATCACAGGCCTGATCGCTGTTGCCCCCTGTTATTTCCACTGGTTTCCTCTGGCTCTTGAGGTCCGAACTCCTCCCCGAGGCACCCAGACCACCCTCCACCGCATCTTTACAAACTCACTCTTGCACTCCCTGTTCCTCCCTCCTGATCTTTTATTTCTTCAAACACACCGGGTTCTCTCTCTCTCTCTCTCTCTCTCTGCATGCTGTTCATGGCCTTTGCATATGCTTTCCTTCTTGTCTTTGCCTTCAGCTCTCGGGGAGATGCTCCCTCCTTCCCGAGCCCTGCTGGGGTGCCACCACATCCTTTGTTGCTTGGGCGAAAGCGCCTGGCCGAGAGAATCGTACCTGCCTCCTGCCCTTCCAGGTTTGCCCACGAAAAGCTGTGGGAGCACGACGTGTGCCGATCCTGTGCACTGAGCTTGCATACAGCAGGTGCTTAATCAGTATTTGTTGCATGCACCAAAGAACAGTTTCTCGCCTTTTTTTCTTATACTCCATTCTCTTATATTCTATGTCCCACCCTAGCCCTAATCCTTCCCTATCTCTCCCTATACCAACCACAGGCAAGTGAAATGGATTAAGAAAGGAGAGAAGGAAAAAAAGGAGCAGATTCCTGAAAGGAGAGAAGTAGTGCAGATGGGTTTAAATCCTCAGGAGAGTCCTTAAAACAGTGCCTTGAACAAGGCAAAGTGAGAAGGAAGAAGACTATTTGGGAGCCTGAAATAAAAGTAGGGAACAGGTGCAAGGATTCTAATATGTTAAGATTAGATTAAAATCATCCTTAAATTTTCTTTTCTAGGAATTTTCTGCATAAGAGAAGTGGGGGGGGGGCTGGAGGAAATGCTGGCATTCTTTATACACATTTTCTCCCTTATTGCTCATACTCACCCTGTGGGACAACAGTGAGGGCCACATCGGACAGAGGGAGGCAGGGAAGCTCCGAGAGGTGGAGTGCCTTCCTTCCTCAAGGTCACACAGCTAAGGAACTGCAAAGTCCAGCAAGCGACCCAACTACGTCTGAATCCCACCTGGCCCATTTGGAAGAGCAGGACGTCCACTCCCACTGATGGGGTGTTCTTCCTTTGGGACTCTGGGGTCCTCAAGGGCCCCTTCTCTTTGGGATGCAGAAGAGAAAGTGGGTAACTAGTAACCAATAAGAAACTTGGCACCCAGTTGGGGGTCAAATGCTGTATTCTGAAGAGTGGTTTCTTACTTTTGCAGGAAAAAAAAAATTCCCATTTTCTTTTATCAAAAGGAAAATGAATGGATTTTCCTTGGCTCTCTGTTTATCTTTCCTGGTATCACACACATGTCTCGAGGTCCTTCTGTGTACATAAGCCTAGCCAGCCAGTTCTTAATTCCTCGGCCCAGCAATATTTCCCTGCACCATTTGGGCCTGGCAGACCGGACTGTGCTTATGGGCTTGTGCAAAACCAGCCCAGGGACGCCCCGACAGCCACACGGAAGAAGCAGTTCTGCACCATCGTGTGCCTTTTGCAAAGGCTCTAAAGCACCAATTAATAGATTCCAGCAGTCCAGATGCGTGCTGACATCTAAATAACTTGGTCTCACTCTCTGGTTTCCTACAACTAAATTTCCCCTCCCTTTGGGGAATGAGATTAAAAACAAGAGTCCTGTGCAGAGCAAGCAACTGGCTTGTCTTTGATTTATGCTATTACTGGAACTGCGGTCCTTGAAAGAAATTCCATCACTACCATAATGAGGACGAAGACTCGGTTAACTAATAAATCCTTCAGGAGTAAGCTCTGATGCTGTTGAACTTTTCATTAAACAATGATGTACAAGAAAGGCAAGAAAGATTCTTAAACAGCATGGTACAGACACACACCCGCTATGGAATTAGTCCAGGCCCAGAAATATCATGGGGAAGAGAACCAAGTTTAAAATCAATAATAACACATTTCTCCGGAAAATACTAGGTAATGTAGCCTTTCTTCATTCCTGGGCCTTTCTTTGTAGAGGGAAGGGAGAGAACCAAAACCTATCTGTGATTCAATCAGAAAATGCAAATGAGGTCAAGTTTCTTACAGGCTTGTGAGATTTCCCTAGAGAAATTTCCACAGGGTCTAGGCTGCTGCCGGCGCCCTTCAGAGGCTGGGGCCTGTCTGTGGAATGAAAGGCAGGCACTGCCAGCTCCTTCCTTCTTCCCTCGGACCCCTGGCTGGCTGGGCACTGGAATTCCAGTAAGGAACTTCCCAGAGCTTTGGGCATGGCATTCTGGGCCTGGGGTCACACCCAGACACATACAACGAAAAGGTCACCTTTTTGCGGGTGGAGCTCATGGCCTATCTCAGAGTGAGGACCCTGCACCCCAAAGGAGGCAGCAGGGAAGCTCCAAGGAGGAGGAGAAGGACCAGGTCTGACTCTGGGGCCCATGACTCCACCTCTGTGAATGCCTCAGGGCAACCTGGAAGAAGTCTGTCACACAGCTCTCTCTCCTCCCCGACAACCTGAACTCAAATTGTGTGTGTGTACGTGCCTGTGTATGCATTTCATACAGCCAGATCCTCCCCTGGGCCATGGTGGTCTGAAGCCAGCCTGCTACCTTGCGATTGGGAAACCAGGAGTTTGGGACAAGCTGACAAGTGATGCTGTCAACTGAAGACGCTCCTCGCTGCCTCCCAGCAACCTGAGGGTGGCTCAGGGAATTTACAGGGTTTCTCCTTGCTCAGCACAGGTCCTAGCATGTGTTTTGAAAGTAGCCTTTTTTTTTTTTTCCTTCTTCTTCCCAGAGATGGGTAAACACTGCTAATCAAAGCTATATGGCAGTTCCCTCAAGTTTTAAAAGAAGAGACAATATTGGGAGCTGGCTTCCAAGGGGTTGAGAAAAGGAGGGAAGAGACAGAGGCCTGGCTCTTGGCGTGCTGGAGGTCTTACAGAAAGCGAACCCTTGATCAAACATTTCACGCGTGGTGAAGGGCTGGTGAGAACCTGGCCTGCACTGCGTCAAGGGGCTTTAAGATTTGAGGTCAAAAAGGTGCCTTCTCTTTCCCGTAAAACTTCTAAAAATTATTTGTTAAGCTCAGTGTTATCCTTCTGGCCTGTAGCTTTCACACTGAGAAGGAAGACAGAGTTGGGTGGCAGGGGGCAGGTGCCTGGGTCTTACAGGAAACGTGGAGGAAAACAACACAGGTTTCCCCTAAGTTGTGAAAACTGCAAATCGGGAGGTCCCGATGTATGTGTCAGTTGGCCTGGCCTGCCTGTTTCATCACTGAGCTCCCCTCTACCATGTATCTCTCAAGGCACAGTCAGTCCTGGACCACAGAGGTGAGAACTACTAGGAAAGCCTGCTAAAACGCAGATTACCCGGGTGTGCCCTGAAAGGGGCTGGGTATGGCAGGGAATCCCTACACCCCACCCCAGCCCACCCTTTCTCCACTACTCTACGACCCCAGACCCTCTGAAAAGGAGCTGCATCTGCCCTATGGCCAGAGTCGGCCTCACCTCTGCCAGGTAATTACCGAGCCCCCCTGCCGGGCCAAGGGCCCACCACCCAGTAGCAGAGCCAGTTGGCCGTGAAAGGGACTTATCTTGCACAGAAGATGCCTTGAATGCTTTCAGGCTCTCTGATATTGCCGGTGGAGTGTGCTGCACTTCTGGCCAGCAAGCCCTTTTGCCGCGGCTCCTCTCCGTCTCCCTGCTCCACGCCGCCAGCCCATCCCTTTCGGGCAGACTCTTGCCTTGCTTCTCTCATCAGCGTGGTGCTCTCTGCCTCCTCAGCTGTTTGGATCAGAGGCTGCTGGACTCTGTGTTCCATGCTGGGCCCACACCATGAGCTACCCATGTCCTGGTGCTGGTGGTTCTCAAAGGCTTCAGGCCTCTAGAAAATGCGGCTCATGTTAAGAGGGCCCCCCTGTTCCTGAAATAATCACTCCCTCCTCTGCATTCCCCAAAGGTCTGGGACA